>NC_091003.1:2405000-4805000 GCF_041146395.1 Eulemur rufifrons
TGGCTAGAACTGATTCTGGGAGATCCAGGGTATGGTAAGAAGTAAAAAGCCTTCGTCTGGAGAAGCAACCAGTGACTGCTGGAAACTCCTCACATCCTGATACGTCCCAGCTTGTAGGGTCTTGCTATTGGCTTTTAGAGGCATGCTAGACATGCCTGCCTTTTGTGGATAATGCAAGATAAACCCCTGGGTCCTGCCTCTGCTACCCCAGGCTGCTTCTCTGGCCGGCGAGGCGTTCACGGCACGTGTGGGTGACTGGCCGTATGCAACCCTCCAACCTGTGAGGTTCACTTTCCTGTTGCTTGTGCTGGAGTTTGTTTGCAACTCTGTGATAAGCGGGGAGGGAAAGGAGTGACCCAGGATCATATGAGGGGGAAGGGAAAGCTACCTTGGATCACACATCTGCTATAGGAAATTGTAAAGGCAGAATTTTCAAATATTCAAGTTATAATTTTTAAGCATAACTGCCTGTATTTCTGAATACAATATGTGCTTTAATAAAGATGATTATGAGTAAAACCTAATTTTTAAATCTACAGACTTGATTATTTATTTATTTTTTTTTTTTTGAGACAGGTCTCCCTCTGTAGCCCGGGCTAGAGTGCTATAGTGTCAGCCTAGCTCACAGCAGCCTCCAACTCCTGGGCTCAGCCTCAGCAGAAGTGATCCTCCTGCCTCAGCCTCCCCAGTAGCTGGGACTACAGGCATGAGCCACCACACCTGGCTAATTTATTTCTATTTTTAGTAGAGATGGGGTCTCACCCTTGCTCAGGCTGGTCTCAAACTCCTGACCTCAAGTAATCCTCCCTCGTCGACCTCCCAAAGTGCTAGGATTACAGGCCTAAGCTACCACACCCAACGTTAAATCTACAGACCTAAAGAACAAAGGTTGGGCCTAAGATTTTTATTTCTGCCTTAACAAAAGGCACAGGCGGTGACAGTGCCTCCCCTTTGGATGACACTGGGCATCTACCGAGCTCTGACCACCTGCAGTGCACACGGCTGAGCTCTGTACACGGACTCATTTGATGCCCACGTCACAACTAGACTCAGAGTTAAAATTAGCTCCACTTGTCCCAAAGAGAAAATGGGGCTGAGAAACACAGGCATCTCCTCCTGAGTCACACATCTCCAGGGGATACCAAGGGTGTCAAACGCAGGCAGACACCAGAGGGGGCACCCTCAGAACCACTTTGCACCGGGCGACACCTTCACACGCTGCTGTGAGGTCCTGCCACACACGGGTGCCCCAGAAGTCACTGGGTGACCAACCGCACCCACCGTTGGCAAGAAGGCGCTTTATTTTACTTTCAGATGCAGACGTGTTTCTGTGTTCACGCGTCACCCTGCCGGTTCCGAGGGATTGAAAGTGGTTGCGTATACGGCCATTCTCGGAAAGCCGGCAGATGTTCACCAAACGCAAGGTCACCTTTGAACACGACCCATTTCAGACACCAGAAATCTGGACGTTGAAGAGGTGACGTCACTGCTCAGCCCTATAGCGCCACTATAGGATCAGAAATGGAACTCAATGTTCCTGGTTCTTGAAACTTGCGACATTTCTTCCAGTGGCACGTCCGGGCGCTGCCCAGGAGACAGCCACGCTCCCTAGTGGGCACCTACTGAGTACGATGGGAGCACCGAGAGTGAGCAGAAAGACGGGACCCCGGACGCCCGTAATGAAGTGCAGGTGAAAGCTATTCCCACGAGGCGAACGGAGGGAAGGGACTTTTCCTCACCTGAGGGTCTGAAAACAGCAATCCCGTCACTTCGTGCTTCACGATGGCGGCGTTCCCAGGGATGTTCCTCGCCAGCACCGGCACTTCCAGGTCCATCGCCTGCGGAGACAGGAGGAAAGGGGACAGGTGGGCAGTCACCGTAGAGCTTCTGGGGCGAGATGGGCCAACTGGTGGGAGAATATCTCCTTGGCTACCTCTGGCACCTCGCCAAACGTGCACCTCGCCAAAATGACATCCTAACCCCAACACTGCACGTTAAAAATCCAGCTGGATTTTAATTACGTTACTATAGTTGGAAGCTCCGAAAAACCGTAACAAACTGTAACAGTTTGTCTGACATAATTACTGCCATGCTACAAAGAATCCCCTCTCTGCAAATGTTCATCTGACACGTCTTCACCGACCATTTGGAGTCTATGTGTTTAGTCACCGTCATTGCTCTCTCTGATGAGAAATTTTCCTCCAGCACGGGCAGTATGAACGCCACAAGCCCCAAGCACGTCTCTCTGGCTCGCAGACGAAAGGAAGAGGGAACATGATCTATCGTTCCGATTATTTGCGAGACTGGCTTTCCTTTCCCAAAAGTCTGGGGACCAGGACACGATGCCCCCCACACAACCGGGCACGCGCTGGCAGCGACACCATAAGACGGAGAGAGTTCGAGGCCCCGCCGTCAGGGAAAACCGAGGTTCAGCAGGAAGGATGCAAGATACCCTCACACCTGGTCGTGACGCCGTGACACGGTGGGGAGAGAAGAGACGTACGTGGAATCTCAGGGCTGAACAGTTACAGAAAACTAATTCTAAAATCGCCTCTTTAGAAACCAGCAAAATGTGTCTTTGACAGAAGAGACACCTAAGAAGGGAAGAACTCGGGATAGCACAGGGTGTGAAGCCGGCGCTGGCGTGAGACGGGGGTGTTGGGGTGTGATGTGACTCAGCAGGGAGAGCCCGTGGACTGGATCACGGACTTGGAACAGAGCAGTCCGGGCCGGGTGTCAGGACGCCACGCTGGGACTAGGACGCGAAATGTCAGAACACAGGATGTGTCTGACACCCGTTGGTGTTTGAACTCGCCTGATTTCTTTTGAGATTTTAACTGGCAAGTAGAAATCATGTGTATTTACAGTGTGCCACGTGATGTTCGCCTACCTGTGTGCACTGTGGAATGGCTCTGTCAGGCTCGCGGACACAGGCACGACTTCATGCTTATCTTTTTGTGACGAGAGCACTTAACATCCACACTTAGCAGTCTCCAAGGACACGATACCTTGTTATTAACTATAGTTGCCATGACGCACGATGGCACTCTCGAACCTGTGCCTCCTAACAGGGATTCGGTGTCCTGTGACCAGCTTCTCCCCAGTCCTCTCAGCCCAGCCTCCACACACATATGCACACAAACACTTTGGAACTAGTCAAGGTCAAAATGACAGATAATCCCACTGTCTTTGAAACGCCTCTCAATCATGAGGGCTCGATCCCAGAAGCTAAGAGGCTGACAGTCATCTTCTTCCCTGTTCCTTGCGTTAGATGACGGCCCTTTTATTTTCCTGGGCAGTGTGTGTGTGTGTGTGTGTGTGTGCGTGTGTGTGTGTCTGTGTGTGTGCACGCGTGCTGCAGCAGGGAAAAAAGCCTAATTAGGAAGAACAGGATACAAAAATCATTTTTATGTTGTTTTAATGTAACTCTCTGCAGGATCCACCTCCATAACAAGCTCAAAACTTGAAACGACCGATTAGTTGTCGGAACGTTCACCCCGCTGCCCACACACCCAGCCAAAGTTTGCTTTTTGGAGTTTATCAGCAAGAAATGTGTTCCAGCAAATGGGATTTTTATGTGCTTCCAGGGCAAAATATAGCTAATTCTGAAAGGCCAGGAGATCACTTCCTCCAGAGTGATGGGCACTGATGCCATGATTAACCACTTTGATTATTTGAATTGATCCTAATGAAACGCACCCTCACCACTCCTCCAAAATCAGTTGCATTCAGAACCCTGCACCCAAAGGTCATTTTGGCGCTGTCAAAAGGAGCACAACGGCAACATTTTAAGGCAGCCAGAATTGCTAACGCTGCCTTTCCTTTGAAGTAGATGAGGTTTGACGGCGATTCGTCTGCAGCGAGATGCTGTGTGTGCCGCTTATGAAATCATCCCCGACTCCCACTTTACCTTTCCTTAGGAAGTTGGGGAAAAAAGTATATTTACATACAAACGAGCAATTCAGCAATAGCTCAAGTACCGGCACCAAAACAATGCACATTTTTTAAGCTAACGCGAAGAGTAAAATGTATTTCTCCGGTGACTGCAGTTGAAAGCGGATTTGAAAGCGCAGTGGAGACTGATGCTAATCGCTCAGCGTGGATGGAGGTGTTGGCATCTGGCTGAAGATGAACAGGTAACGAACTCACGCTACGTACAATGCTGCTACGAAAGCTTCCAACGCTGGCTTCATTCACAGGTGTGGACGTGCGGCTTCTACCAACTCCCCTGTGTGTTTTGTTTTGGGTGTTTTTTTTTTTTATTTTGCTTTTTAAAATGATGCCAAATTAGAAGAATATATTAGGCATACGCATCAGTCGTTTCTTAAATTTAGGGAGAGGATTTTTTTCCCCCTATTTTACCATGTTCTCTGAAACACTAAGGTTCGTAATTGTACCCTTGGTCAGTAAATTCGGTGCATTCAATTGGTTCCCAAAGAGATAACTGGTGTTACAAATACGTATGATAGCGTCATGGCATCACTCTACGTAGACTCGGGAATAAGAGATCCAGGTATTAAGAAAGAACACATGAACGGCGACTCAAAGACCTCGGGAGCCAGCGGCCAAACATTTTCCCTCCTGCAGCCGGTTCCGTCATGAGCTCACCGGCCGATGCGCACGCCGTGTCTGTCACGTGCAATGCGTGTGCTGGGAGCTGCCACCCCTGCAGCGGCTGGAGTTTCGATCACGGGAAAACCCAGTGCTGAGGGCCTATTTTGCCAGGTGCCAGCCGAGCCGGGTCCTCGCTGAGCTGGCTCTTCAGAGGGAGGAGTCCTCGATGCCATGAGCCAACGACAGATTCAGGGAAGGAGGATCATTCTGTGTTGGACACATGCTGGTCTAGAACCCAGCATCGGACAGTGAAGACACCCTATGCCAAGACACTCTCACACGAGAGGAGGTGCTATAGGCAGTCACCTTGCAAAGGGGCGCAGGGAATGTCACACCTGTCTAAGGAAGAGGCAGCACGGCCAAGCCAGGGCCTGCCAGGGTTTGGGGAGCGGAGCCCTCCTACTCAGCCGTGGCCCTGCACACTGCTGGCATGTGCCGGCAGGAGGCCGAGGAGGTGCCGGGAATGCGCACGTCGCCAAAGGAGAGGTGGTGATGGAGCTGAACGCTGGGTGACGAGAATGCGTCCACCCTGGTCCCAGCCACCCCATCATCGCCTGTGATTGCCACCCCCATCCCCGTCTCCTGCCACCTGCAGAAGTCCAGCCCTTCCCTCTCCCTTAAATCCTGGGATGACAGAACATGCAGTCAAGAGAGAGAAGAGACCAAGCTAGAGGAGGCTTCTTGTAAAAAGACATCTTCATCAGCCATCTCCTGCCTGACCTCTCATAACCTCAGCTGCCCTCGGGCCAAAGGGGTTTGGGGGGTCAGAGAGGCATTGCCATCACAGCTGTATTTTACGCTGTAGCTGACAGAGAGAAACAGCAATGAGAAATGCAATGGTATTTTTTTTTTAAACTCCCAGACAGAACTTTGAAAGTCCCTTTAAATGCCAAAGGAAACGCCGGTTTGCTCTTTCAGCTTTGAGAAGTGCAGAGCTTTATTGACAAAGACGTCTCCTCCATAAACTCGAAAAGGAGTGACGGACAATTTCATACTCCCACTGTCGGTGCTCGAGTTACATAATTACCTCCAGGATCGCAGCTGACATGCCTTCAGAGACAGAGCTGTTCACCACCGCGAAGCAGTTCTTCACGGCCGCGTGCAGGTCTCCCTGGGCCATCTCTCCCATCTGTCGGACCCCTGCGGCCCTGAAATGACAGGGAGCGGGGGACAGGCCTACTTCCAGGACCCCTATGGGTGGGGAGCTGGGAGGAGGAGAGGTGACAATCTGGGAGAAACACTCTGGATCGCAAAGCAAGCACTGTTGCCACGGGTGCGGTACGGAAAACCATGTGGGCTGAAACTTCATCACTGCTCACATCCCTGATCGGGGCAGGAGGGAGCCGGTTAACAAATTCCTGTTTTGAGTGTGCAGGACAAAGACACCTGCTCTCAAATGCCAGAAGAGTCAGAAAGAAGGTTTTTTTGACATTTTCTCTATATAATCTAGAAAACATTTTTCTAACAGTTCATTTTTTCAAATAATTTTAAAAACTACTAAAGGCACAATAAGAATAGGAATCATAAACGGAGAGAAACAGAAGTACTGGAACAGAGAGGATAACGCAACACAAGCCCATGTTCCCAGCACCAGAGTCAACAGATATTTTGTCATCTAGGTTTTGCCTTGATGTGTTTTTTTCATCAATGTATTATAAATCTGCACCTATCTTTGATATTCTTCCCCAGGCCCCGACTCTCTCATGCTTTTGCTACAGTGTAGCTGGTAACACTGTTGCATGCATACGCCTGCATCTCAGAGCAGTATGAAAACCCCTGATTGTACATGGGGATAAAGTCAGTATTGCTTAGACCCCCATGTGGCTGGGGTGGCCCATGGGATCCGGCTGGAATCCTGGGGGCTGTGAGGAAATCGCCCTGCAGGGGGCTGACCTAGACGGGGGATGGGTCCCTCTGGCCCTCCCTCCTTCCCATCTCCCCAGTTAAAACTACGACCACAGCAGACGTGGTTCTAGGGCCACCTTGCCACTTGGCAGGATGGGGCCACAGGCTAAATAAAGGCAGAACAGAGACCAAAGGCCCCAAGGCCCTGATGTCTTCAGGGAGCCCGCATGCCAGTCCTCAGCCGATTACACTGGGGTTTTTGTACGTGAGCGAGGAGACCTCCCCCTGTCTGAGCCGGTGCTGTTGGGCTCCTGGCACACAAGTGCAATTCGTAACCAACACACTGACAAGCTGCTCTCCTAAGTGGCTGTGCCAATGTCCCCCTCATAGGCAGGGCATGAGAATGAGGCAGTTTCCCTCCATTCCTCCAAGCTCTTGATACTTAAGTCTTTTCAATTTTTTCCCATGTCATCAGTAAAAATTATAATCCCAAAGTGGTTTCCATTGGCATTTTCCTGGTGACTGGTCAGGCCGTACATCTTACGCTCTCAGTAAATTGGTTTTCTTGCCTGTAAAATGGGCAAATAACAGTGCCGGGAATCATCTAGGGCCATCGGAAGAACTAGTTGGGGTGGTACGTGGAAATCGCGTGGAACGGTGCCCGGGACTGTGTCAACGTGGACCAGCCTCTTGGGTTTGCTCTGCTGCGAAATGTCTGTCCCCACCTGCGCTTACCTTTGCACTTTGGCTTTTACTTCCCTCGTAAACACGGGGTCAACCTGAGAAGAGACAAAGACAAACTTCAGCAAGAGCTCGAAATGAATCTGTCTCCAGCGAACCCCACGTACGGGCAACAGGGCCGGACTTGGCCATCCAGAGGCGGGAAAAATAAGCAAGTGGGAAACGGTACCCCGAGCCCAGCTATTAAATAACAAAAACAATAATGGTAATAAAAAGAGAAAGAGGGAGATGAGGTTCCAAAGAAATATGTGTTTATGCTCCTGCTTGTCCTGGCTGAGCTGGGTGCGGTGGGGGGAAAGGTGTCAGCCGACCTAAGGGTTTGGAACAGAGTCGTTTCAGAAATGGGATAATCTGACAATGACACGACACTGCGTTGAGATTCGCTCACTTAACTGATGCAGATGGATTTTGTCCAAAAACTTTCCAGCAGAGTAAGTGGGAACCTTCAGTAAATCTACGACCAAGGGTTTATCCATCCAAGGGAGGGTTTCCCACAAAGAGGAAGTGGTGAGTGATGCTACAGTGTGGATTCAAGACATTGTGCTGTGTGAGTCGAACCAAGCACAGAAGAACACACGTGGGATTCCATCGACACGGAATGTCCCGATAGGCAACTCCATAGAGTAGATTAGTGGTTACCAGGGGGGTCTCCAAGGGGCTAATTAGGAGTTATTGGGGTGCAGAGGAAATGGGAAGTGACTGCTTAACACATACAGGACATGCTTCTGGGTTGAGGAAAATATTTTGGAATCAGGAGTGATGGCTGCATAGCTTTGTGAATAGACTAAAACTCCCTGGATCGTGAGCTTTGAAATGGTCAATTTTGTGGCACGTGACTTCCATCTCAGTTTTCCAGAAGGCCGAGGGCAGTCTGTGCGTTCGTCACAGTCTAGCATCCCTGAGTCTGGACTTTATTCCTGTCCACACTGGAAGGAACGCGTCCTCCGGGGCAGGGCTGTGTCTTGTCCCATTGCATCCCTGGAGACTGATATCGCTGACAGCATGTGTGTTGAATTCATGTTAAAATTAATGGCAATGTTTTCGAACTGATCTGCTACACCAGTAATTTTTGCTCCTTGACAGGCTCCTGTGTTTAAGCAAATGTGTGTGCAGATTGTTAGAGGCAGCAGAGACCGGTGGGGCTCTGGACACAGACTGCCAGCGTCCGGTCCCCCATGCAACCTACCAGCCTCGTGCACAGTAATGCACCTCTCTGGGTCTTCCCTTGCTCATCTGTAGTAAAATGGGAACAATAACAGCACCTGAGGACAGTTGGGAAGACTGAACCACTTAAAATACATTCAGTGCCTGGTTAGAACCAGATACCAGGACATGGTATCTGCTGTACGAGTAGAGGCAAAAAGTCAAACGCCAACGCCCTATTGTAGCTGTGAGTTTTTCTCTTTAAAGATATTTCCAGTTAATAGTGAATACTTCCTGGCTACTTACTCTGTGCTGAATCTGTGCTAAGTCCCTCACATGTGCATGAACTCATTTCTCAATCCTGGTATCATCACCTGCCTTTTAGACATGAGGACACTGAAGCTCAGAGAGGCTGTGTGACTGTACCAGGATCACACAGCTAGAAAGTTACCGGGCCAGTGTTCAAATTCAGGCAGTCTGACTCTGCAGCCTGAATTCCTAAAACCATGCTCTACAGCCTCTCTGGTTTCTGTTCAAAAGATTTCATCAAATAGCTCATAAAAGGCTCACGTGGGTTGTGAAACACCTGCCTACCTACTTATTTATTTACCTACTGTACCCCAGCTATATCTAGCTGCGTCCCCAAATTCTCCCTACCAGGAATGTTACCCTCTGTCCCCAAAACCATTCATCCGCCAAGGTGCAGACAGTATCTCTCTGAGACTCAACTATCCTGTCATCTGCCCCAAAGTAACATCTCCTCCCCAAACTCTCCTAACACCTCCTACTGCACAGGGGCTGAGCTTTTGTGACACCTGTCCACATCTTCTCCTTGTACGTCCCCATGTCCCTCCCAAGGCCATGTGCAATGCTCCACATACAGTTCTTTGCTTAATAATGTTTGCTAAATGAATAACCACTGACTCTACTGACTGACCCTACCTTTCTATTTCCCATTTCTGATTCCTTTTGTTCAAATTATCCTAAACAATTGAATTATATTATAATCCTAACATCTCATAATGGAAAAAGTGAACAGTCCAATGAATACCTTCTTTTGGCTCTATGTATTAATTTTCAAAGTAATATTAAATATTTTACTTACGATAACTTTAGTTAGAAATTTCTCTTGGTTTTTTTTTTTTTTTAATCTCATTGGCATGCCTCTGCTCTCAGGATTAACTAGGTAATTTGTCAAGGGAAAAAAATCGAATTTTTATAAGACCACTAAAATGCCTAACGCTTGAAGTAAAATTTAACTGAAGGTATAACAGCAACTTTGAAGTTGAAACTAAAAACTGCCTTAAGTTTTTCTGGGTTTTACCTTCCACATCAGTTCATTTTCAAATCTCTTAGTGAAGCCGAGTGGAACAAAACACAAGATAGAGAAAAAAAGAAGGGTGGGTATTTTTATTTAATGAAAGCACATGTTATGAAATTTTAAAAGGCCAAGGCATCGCCAGCCACAAAGAACATTCTCATTTCCTCCTTCCAGGCTTATGTATTTTCTAGCGAAATATATTGTTTCAACTCCCGGGCGTAAGGGAAATCATCTTTGATACGAGGAGTTCTCATGGAAAGTCCTTACGCTGCCGCACTCAAGCCACATGCTCACACCACGCTGCTTATCAAAGAGCACCAGGAGATGCACCCACACCGGAGCCCCCGCGAGCAGGAACCACACGCTCTGTTGAAACGGTTGAACCGAGACATCAAAGCAGCTTTAATAGAAACCAAAGCCACGCGCGAGCCGTCCCACAGCTAAGACAGAATCGCAGCATGTCAAAGCAGCAAAGAAACACGGGCAAGAAAAGATCTTTTATGTAACATTCAGAGGATGCGGCCCGAGAGCCAGGCACTGTTCCAGACGCTGCTCAAGTCCTCGCTCCCTGACCCCTCACAGCACACTGCGAGGCAGGTGGCGGTGGCTTCGTCATCCCCACGTTACAGGTGGGGAAACTGAGGCACAGGGTGTTTAAGTCATGTGTACCCAGGTAGCTGGCTCTAGGGTCCATGACATGCGTGTATAACCATTCTAAGACGCTGCCATGCAGAGCTAAACTTTTCGTGATTCTGATAGTTAATATGTATCAATGGCCTTGTGATCGGGGGCGGGGGTGTCACCCAAGTTGCCAGCAGTCAGCAGCTGTGGGTGACCGTGTGGATTTCGTACGGCACTGGGACCTGTCTTTGCAAAACAAAGTCCTTGCTAAGAATGATCACAAAAATAAACATACGTATGGCTTCTAAAATCAAAACATACAGGGCATCAGTAATTTTTTTTAAGCACTCTAAGAACATCCACTCTCCTATTTTGTGAATGATTGGGAGAGTGGAAAATCGGCAATTATTAACAAAAAGCGGAGTGAGGATATTCAAAAGAAAGCTACTGTCACTGCCTTTGGCTGGGCCCAGACACGGTCGGTGCAAACGTCCACGTGACATGAACCCGGCCACGGACTTCCCACTGGTGACACGTCCCAGCCTCGTCATTATCGGTTCAGGTCTGTCGTCTGAACTGGAGCATCCGTCTCGGTTCTCCTGCCGGGGCTCACGTTCCTTTCGGATCCCTTCTCACCCCGTCCTATGGGACACAGTCTAGTGAGAGTAGAATCAAGTGTGTCACAAAGGGTGGGAGGTGACCCTGAGCCCGCACAATCCGACGTCCTCTCCCGCCACTCTGAACCTTGACCAGAACGTCGCAGAGACTGAGCAGTGGGCGGGGCTCACCTTTCCCAGGTGTGGTGCCTCGGATGAGGGGCTCCTTGACCCGAGTCCCCACCTCCACGATGTCCTGGTTCTTTCCCAAATCCAAGCTGGCTCTGCAGCCTGCCCCGTGAGTCTCCTTGTGACCACTCGGATTCTTTCAACAAACGTCCTTTTGCGGATGTTGAGCCGGAGGCCGTTTCTGAAGCTTGTGGCTGAGGACATGACTGAGCAGGTGCCGTTTCTTCACTGGGGTCTCCCACGTGACGGGGCTCCGGGGAGAGAAAGGGACAGGGAGGAGCTGCCACTGTATACACCTGGCAATTATTCCCTAAACACAGACTGGGCTCTCTCATGAGCACACAGGGCCTGCCGGGACGGGGGTCCTAGCGGTCAAAGTAGGAGGGAAGAGAAACATTTTGCCTCTCAAAAGGAGGCAAACAGAAGTTAGAGGCAAGGCGGTGCGTTCCAAAAAGAAATGGTAGAAGAGACGTATTTCCTCCGGGATGTGAAAAACATTCCCGACTGTTTCACATGGAAACAGCAGCGGCGGCAGGAGTCCTCCTAAAAGGCTGTCACTTCAGAAGCCATTAAGAAATTAGTGGCACCTGTGGCTGCCCTGCGGGCCGCAGAGCTGAAGGTACCAGATAAGCCCAGGACGTGCCGTGTGTCCGGGAGCCCCGCTGCTACCTCTGTGGCTCGGACGCCAGGTCTTCGTTTCCTGCCAGGTATTTAGCGCTACCCGTGTGTTTCCAAGCTTGCTCCCCCTGTGGGCTTCCTGGCAACGGGAGCCGGAAAAAGTCAGACACGGAGATGAGACCATCTTCAGTTCAGGGTGTGTGAATGTCTCTCTCCAGCAAGTTTCTTTCTACGTCTTTCTCCCACCGCGCACGCAAACACTTTGTAACACTGTTTCCCAAACTTCAGCCGTTTGCATACACTGTCGCCATTGGTCACATCTGCAAGCCACCTGCAGGTGCTATTGTTTATTTAATCCTCTGCGTGGAGTCGGTTTATTTTTAAAGGAAATTTTCCTAACTGGAAAGCCAGTATCATGTGGTATAAATAGGACGTGACCATAAAAATAAAGACAATTAAAAAGAAAACCATATTATTAAATTCTTTTTAGATATTGTTTTGTCACCAGCCCACAGCTCTGAACCTGAGGCCTTCTCTCCTGGTCGGCAAGAATTTTAGCATTGAATGAAAACTTTTTCTTCCAGTGTTCTTCAAATAGAAGGATGAAAGGAGAATTTAAAAAATAATAACTTTGCTATTACGGGGCTTCACATTAATTAGTGCACCAGGAATTACATTGGTATCACCAAAAGGCTAGCACCTAATGTGTGTATGTGTGTCTGTGTGTGTGTGAGAGAGAGAGAGAGTGTGTGTGTGTGTGTGTGTGTGTGAGTCGTACAAAGCAAACTGCTGGATTTAGGGGTAATTCATGTTCCACGCGGTATTCAATGTGGCCTCACAGATTCCAGCCTTGATATATTTAATAGCTTACGTGGCCTCTTCCCGGGTAAATGTATTATTTCCAAAAGCCTCTGAGAACATGGAGAAGAGCTTGAGACCCCCAAGGCATGCTGTGAGGGTCCCCAGGCAACCAGAAAAACTAATTTTAGAAAATACATTAAAAGTCTACAGAAAAGAAAGATGAGATAAATGTTCAGAGCGCAGCAACTTACTTCAGGACCTACGATGACCATGTAAACATTGGGCTCTTCTTGGTGCCACTCTTGGGAAGAAAAAAAGGAAAAAAAAAAAAAAAAAACCTTTTAGAATGGTTTAGGTCACGGCTGCAAGCACCATGAAGTTTAATATAAATTACTCCATATTATATTAATAAATCATTTCATATCATTTGGCTTTCATTAATATTAGTCAATTTAGATTATATTTATTTAGAATTTATATATTTGAAATTTTATGCTTTTAAAAGTATTTTTTTCTACAATGTTACACATTATCCATATTTTTAATTTATTAGATAACTAGGATGAACACACCATCACAACTCAATATGGGATTTAGAACATACTGAGGACAGTATAGATAAACAATGAACACAACTCCGAATGCATCACACAAGTTGGCACATTTATCTGGAGTTTTATTTCCAGATAAAATTCTTTGGGTCTTGCAACTATTCACTATTTTCATGAATAGTGACCCCAGAAGCTGTGTCCACAGGACAATAGAAAACTAAACCGAAATCACTACACAGAGCTGCTCGTCCCATGAATTATTTTTCTGCTTGTTCTCAACAAGCAGCTCTGCTCGTGTGCAAAGGATGAGGAAATAAAACTCGAAGTCCTAAAGAGAGATGCCGAGACATGTGCCCAGATGGGATTCCACAAACACAGGGGGAAGGAAATGCCAGAAAACATACCTGAAAATGCATCCACCAAATAAAGAGGATCTTTGACTTGTCGAAGTCCACAGATCAGAAGAAACACGTGTAAGGTATCAGCACTTTGGTTAATCTCTGCAAGGGAAGAGTTCAGGATAGAAGAGTTCAGGAGGGGGGTCACTCTATGCCACAGGTGCACCTCGGAAGCGAGGTCTCTGCCTCCTGTGCCGGCTGTTTCTACTCTTGCATTTACGGTCATGTCCTTGCAGTAAACTCATTCCTTCTGCTGGGTGAACCTGAGCTGAGCCCGGCCCGTGCGACGCAAGCGTGTCTCTGCTGCAAGGCGGAAGGATGACAGCAACAAGTGACTCAACTACCACAGAAATTGGAGCCAGAGCTCCTAGAAAAGATTTGGATCCCATTCTGGATAGGAATTGGATGAAACTGTAAGTCCTAGTGTTAAATGGGGCCCTTCCCCACCCGCTGCCCCTGGTGTCAAGGTGACGGTTGATAAGAATGCGGAGGGTGCCGATCACCGACAGTCCGTATGGGATTCGCTCTATCATGCTCCTTTGTCACCGTCTGAAGCCCAAAGTGGAAGTGACAAATCACAGTCCCAGGTTTCAGATGCTCCGGAGGCCAGGGGAAGACAAGGAAGGATGCTGAGGACAGCCCATCCCCAGAGTGTGCAGCACGACAAAGACGGACGACCTCACAAATGAGAACAGACGCCGGATCATAAAGCCCAGAGATGCGGATTAATTCCACGTCCACCCGTGAGCCGTTACCTACCCCTGTCAGCTCCTGGAGCCACCAGCAAAGTCCCCCCAAGCCCGTATATTCTGCGTGCATTTACAGCTTCTAATTGCACACATTAAGATTAAACTGCAGCCACAGAGAAACGCTTGCTAAGGAGTGCTTAAAATCTCCGGGCTGTTCCGTTAATCACTCCACAGTGAGACCAATGAAACAATCAACCCCGCGACCGCGGAACCTGGTGACAAATCACCCTCCCTTTGGAAATTATGAATCTTCATTACAATGCAGCGGCGTCCTGTGATAGATCGGAGATGAAATCACCTCACCACAGGCAATTTCAAAGAGGCCCAGTGGTTCTGAGTAACGGCACTCGGTTGCCGCGTGATAAAGCGATTGGATCTCGCGGGTTCATCTGTAATGCCGGGAGCAGCCCTGCTGCTGTCGATGGGATTGATGAGCACGCAAGGAAGATTACTTCTAATAAAATGCTTGGAAATGCTTCTTTTCAAGGAAACCCAACACCGACACACAGTAAACAGCGGGGGCTTTGTTTTGAGTTTCTGGAGTGAAAATAGGCTCGGGGTGGCCTCCTGGTTGTTGAGGGCTGGGCACTGGTTTTGCATTTTCAGTCTCTTCTGAGATGTTTGCGGTGGGACCTACAACTTCAACTCTCCCTGGATCCCACGGTTTGGCCCCTGTAATGGTGACCAGCATGTCTGTCTCTAGGGAAAAATATTTCTGGTTAAAACAAGAATTCTTGTGCTTCAAGTTGCATGTGGTGAAATCCTAGCACTCGGGGAGGCCATGTAAACTTCAGAATTTTTTTTTTAAAAAGGATGAGTGAGTTCTATTCTTATTATCATAATGGATAAATAAGGCAGGTTAGAGTAATAAGGAAAGCTTGGTTTTGTCTTTTAAAAAACATTATATATATAGATGTAAAATTCTTGGGAAAGATCACACCAAACATTAATAACAATTCCTTTTTGGTGCTGAGATTTCAAGTGATTTAAATTTTTGTTTCATTTTGCAGATCTATATGGTCTCGTTGTTATACAATGGTCATTTATTACGTGTGTAATTAGTGCAGTAAAATAAAATGAACACATGAGGTTGTTATTTTTTAAAAGAACAAATGTGGCAGGGAGTGACACTAAAAATGTGGGACATGTCCTCCAAGAAAAGCAGGAGAAAGGGCCGGAGCTTTCTTCCTCCCGCTCTGGCCCTGCTGTTCCCCACAGGGATGAAGCCACTAATGAGGTCACAGAGAGGAGGGACATTAAGTTCACTCTCCCAGTCTTGCCTTGTTCAAATTCGTGTTACTTCCTGCCCTTGTTCTCCCTAAAACAGCACCTTTCTCTGACCTGACGGCCACTTTTTCAAAACCACATGAACGTTCCAAGTCACTGACGCTGACAAGATGCGCTTCGGTCAAAATCCCCTGAGAAGATGTCACGTCTTACCTGCACGTTGAAGAAAGGTGTTCCAGTTAAAGGCGGCGTTTGGTGTTGTCGTGATTCCTGGGTCAAAGGAACAAGAGAAAGAGAAGATGACTTTGCTGAGACTGCTGAAACACAACCAGTTATTCTGTGCTGAAGTCTGAGCAGCGGTGGGACTTGTTTCTTACAAAGCCGCTCTAAGTTCTGAGTATTTCAGTAAAGTCCCACTAAGCCCCCCTGCACAGGAGGGTCAAAATGAGCCCACAGGTTCCAAACAAGAAAACTGATCTTTCAACCCCCTGATCCACAACTGGACCAAACTGCCTCTGGGTGACAGCAACCTTGAGTTCCTTTAAAAAAACGTGTGTAAGTAACAGGTTTCTAAAACATGACCAGCTCAAACCTAGCGGCTCTGATCTCAGCCCTCACTGAATCACGCACGACTGTCTGCAGTCTGCCTGTGTCATTTCCTCAGACACATGCGTTAAGTTTAACTTGCTCTGAACAAACAAACGTTTGCAGATTTAGAAAATTCAGAGGCAACATTTAACAGAAAAATCGGGCAGTTTTGTAAAATGTAAATCAAGCCATCCAACCACCTCTGACATTCACCTGGATGTCATTCACGCTGAGTATTACAAACAGTGGCTTCTTAACAGCCGCTGTCTCTGAGTTCCCCCGGGCTCAGACTGTCCACACACCACTGGGAATCCTTAAAGACCTGCTGAGCAGGTTGGTTTCTCCGGTTTATCCCGCTGGAAACCGAGGGTCAAACTGGCAGCGTGCAGGCAGCATTCAAACCTACACACTGCTTCACAGCCTGTTGTTTTCCTGCTGCACCAGCTAAAAATGTCATTGAAACCACCAGAGCAATGACACCATGCCCCTAAGATGCTGTGCCCCAGCTAAGGCGGGCCCCCAGGCCATGTGCATTCTTGGTGCTTGGGGCCATGGAAAAGTCCCCATGAGACTTGGCCTCCTGGCCTTGGCCTCTGAGCCTACCCAACCCGAGCTTGGAATCAGTTGTATTAATACGTTCTTCCTTGGACCTGCTCTCCATGACTTCTATCGGGTACCACGGTGGCTCACAAAGTGTGTTTCGACCTCAGAGTGTTTTACGAGGGGCGTCAGATGCCCCCACAGGGGCAGGACTGGGGGAGGGGAGGAGGTCAGTGGGGGGAGAAATATTCCGGGTCACCCCGGCCCAAGTCAACTGAAATAGAGCAGCTCGGCGTTTGGCTTTGTGTCTATACCACCAGCGATGGAGTACACTGCTCTTTCCGCTGGTAGAAAATGTTACGTGATCTGTGTTTTAAATTCTTTATTTGTAATTTCTCCTATTTATAGTTTACACTAATGTTAGATATTAATAAAAATGTATCCATTCTACTGATTATTTTTAAGTCAATCTCAGAAATCGTATTATCTCCTCCATAAACATCTCAGCATGTGCTTCTAAAAGATAGGACTCATTCTTTAAAAATATATATGAAAAAAAATAAAAATAAATAAAAATATATATGTATTCTTTCTGTATCCCTTTACTAAAATAAATAAATAAATAAAAATAGATATATTTAAAAATCCTTACCTTGACTCTGGACATAGATCTTACCCCTAGCATGTGGCTGGGAAAGAGGGGAGAAAGGGAAAAAAAAGTGAATATGATCATCCAGGATGACTGCTTTATAGAAATAAAATGAAGGTCATTAAAAAATCCTCTTGGAAAACATCACTAGGCATTACCTACGCAGCTGCTCACAGACTCATTACTCTTTAAGAGCACTGCGTTACCTCTGCTCTTAATGGGTTTTGCCGTTAAAAATACAGCATCTATAAGTTAAGAGGCACAAAGAAAAAAACTGTCTCTTAAATTAGGCTTAATGCGATTTTATGATTTCCCAGCCACCATGTTAGCAGAGATGCTATTGAAGCTCAGCGGGAAAACATGCCAGCGACGCGGTCCACGTCCTGCCCCCAAGCAGAAAGTGGGAAGCGTGTTATGGGGACACATTTCTATTCTCCGGACCGCCGGGAAAAAAGAAAAAAGACAAGAGGAGGAAGAGGAGCCGCCCACATGATGGTGCAAGGGGCCGACTCCTCCAGGCGGGGGAGGACGGACTGACTCCAGGACCCCGCAAGGACCTCCCCAGACGCCCCCTGACCTCAAGAAGCAAGGTGGCATGTGTGTGGCTGCATTGGATATTCCCACCAAGATATCAACTTCCCATCCCTTGCGCTGCTGTCTGGTAGAACTTCCCTAAACTACCAGAGAGAAAAAAGAGTCCATTTCTCCAGTTCCTTTGGAAATTATGGCAAAATATTTTTCAACATCCAGTTTAGACGCAAAGGTAGAAGTGGGGGGAGAGTGAGGAATCTCTTAAGTGGCTCAGGGGTCAAGTAGATGCCGACAGCTGTTTCTCTTGCATGATCAAAATTTTGGTGAAAGAGTCCAAAAAAAAAAAAAATGTGCATCTTGTCGTGTGACTTAAGCAGTCTGGGTCAGTGCATGACGTGGCTGAGCTGGCTGGGTAGCTGGAGTCCTGGACGGCACACCTGTGTGTGCAGGTGCACATGGGGATACAGACAGGTCCTGGGGGCCCCGTGGAGTCCCAGGCACTGCATGGGGCGTGCTGATCCGCTTTGGAGTTTGCCCCAAGCCAGTTTTATATTTGGGGAAACAAATCAAAGGTGAAACAGCCCTGCCGGGGCAGAGAAGGAGAGAAGGTCCGTGGGAAGACAGAGACATAGCCTACCGCACCCCCCCCTTCCCCCCCTGCCCACTGAAGGGGAGGTTTGGGAAGAGGCGGCGTCCACGCAGGGGGTGGATCACACTCGAGCCCTGGTGTGGCTTCGGTTCTGGTTCTGTCCTCAGCATCACATCTGGTATTTAACCATGAGAAGCACCTGCAACCTCCCAAAGGCAAACAGCAGTGGCCCTTCCAAATGCCCTTACAACAGTGAGCCTTTAAAAGAGTTTTGAAAATCTCTGCTAGTTAAAAAAAGATAATAACTTTAATGGGAAAAAAAAGTCTAACAGCAATCGTTTGAAATTATTAATAGAAACTGAAGTTCAGAGCCCTAAAATATTCCTTTTGTTTAATTGTAATTTCACTGAGAACCTGGAAAAAAATGTTATTGGAATGCAGCGGATGCCAGGAGAGCTTCTTTCTTAACCAACTCTGTGCCTGAAACACCAGCCTGGGGAACATCTTTAAGATGGATGTTAAAGTACTGTTTAACTGTATTAACTTTACAGTTAATACAAGTGTTTGACAATAAAATATTCAACATAATTCTAGATGAACATAAGGTGAGGCAAAATAGAGTTTATAGTCTCGCCACTACTTCATTGGAAACATGCTCTGCAATTAGAAATATATAAATTCATAATGTTGCTTTCAAAAAAATTCCTTGGCTGGGCACGGTGGCTCACACCTGTAATCCCAGCACTCTGGGAGGCCAAGGCAGGAGGATGGCTGAGCTTGGGAGTGTGAGACCAGCCTGAGTAAGCCTGAGACCCGGCTCTACTAAAAACAGAAAAATTAGCCGGGCGCAGTGGTGCCTGTAGTCCCAGCTACTCGGGAGGCTGAGGCAGGAGGATCGCTTGAGCCCAGGAGTTCGACGTTGCTGTGAGCTAGGCTGACACCAAGGCACTCTAGCCTGGGCAACAGACTGAGACTCTGTCTTAAAAAAAAATAAAAATAAAAAAATAAAAAAAAATTCCTTTATCCACACTCTCCAAAATTAATTAAATTAGTGTCTCAATCCTGGCAGCACAAGGAATTGGCTGTGTGTGGAGACTTCGGGATCTATCTGCTGGTCTTCCTGCATCTCTGAGCATTATTTCTCTAAAATCAACTGAAGACCTGAAAAAACATAAGTACCAAGTCCTATACAGACTTTGAAAACATACCATAAATGGCATTTGGAAACCGTATCCAGGCAGATCAAGCAAAGCCAGTTACAGGATGAAACAGCCTGGGCCCAGCGGGCTGTTTTCAGTGATTGTAATGGAAGGAAGCTGGCAAAAGTCAATAGCTCGTATTGATTTTGAAAAGACATTTTCTATATTGAAATGTTACAAATACAAATTAGCTTTCTTTGCTCAATATTTATTACTTATTCATTTGCTTTGAAATAACACAGGAGTCGAAGTTCCCGTGCAGCGCCTGCCCTGCGAGATGAGCTCACTGAGGCATGAATGACCACGGCAGAGGTGGAGGGCGGACGGGATGGGGAGATTGGCCGTTTGTAACGACGTGAGGAACCACCGCCTGCTTGGCCCATTCCTGGCTGTAAAAAGCCCGAGTCCCATGGGATAGAAACCTCTGAATAGGGGTGGCTTTCCAGCAGACCCAAGTGCTAGTTGGTACCTTTTTAATATAATGGAACAATAGACAACAACAACAAAATGACCTCCCATTCTTTGATTAATATAACACAGAGGTTAAACTTCTGAAATTAAACTTTCCACAAATGGAAACCACACAGATAATACTTTTGAAATACATGCACAACTCTAGGCTCTACGGGGCAGAGACAGGAATGATTCTCATTTTGAAATTACAACACCACCTCTGTTCATGGCTTTGTTAAAAGTACTGGTAAAAATATTCATAATGACAAATGGCTTAAATGAAATCATGACCCATACACGTAAAGCTCACAAAATACATCTAAGCCATAAAACACAGAGAAATGGGGCATGTTTCGGGAGACACGGTGTCTTTTTCCTCCCCCTGCTCTTTCCCCTTAGAAATCTGTTTTCAAGCAAAAAAGAAAATAATAATGTGAAAAAAAAAACAAACGGGGCTGGTGGTGACGTGAACTTGCCACTGAACTCCAACAATGGAACCAAGGAAAAAGTTTTTCAGGACAGAAAATATGCGTGGGTGAGATGAGGAAGACATTTAAAAACTAGACTGGGATGTTATTCCATCAGACCCTGCATGGAGCAGGAGGCAGAGATGAACCTAAAACCACCCATGATCTGGGGCAAAATCAAGGGAGGTGAGCGCAGCACCCAGTGTCAAGCAACAGGAATGTCAACAGGAACATCCCAGAGGAGATTTTGGTTTCTTAAAACCATTAAATCCACGGAGTGAACAACTCAGAATTACTGCTGATTTTATCCAGAACATTCCCCTCTCATACTCTGCCTGGGCAACAGAATAGATTAGAAGCAGCACCTGTGGTCACGCTACACGTTTGAGCCCCGGGTCATGTAAAAGGTAAACTCAGGATCTACACCTGTGATGGATGAGTTTTCTCCATCCTTTCAAATTATTTTAAAACTTCTCGATTTCCAGGAATCTCACATGAAAAAAAAAAAAAAAGTAAAGAATATTTGCAATTCCATGAAGAAATCCCCAAGGAAAACCCGTCTTAATAGAAGTTATTAGAAATGATTCACTTACTAGATATGACCAATCCCCGGAGTTTCTCTTGCAAAGCTCAACGGGGTCTTTACACAGCTTCCCCCTGAGAACTCCCCACCAGCTCGATGCGGCTGACCCTCAGTCACAGCGAACACAAAAGTCAGTAAGTGAACTGCCCGGTAGATCCACAAAACCCTGACTCCCAAACAGTCCCACCTAGGAGACCACCTCTGCCATCTAAGAGATCGTCCCTCTCCGTAGACACCAGGTTGCTGCAACACGCACAGTGCAGCCTCTAAATCCCCCCGGCTGAGAACGTAAACAGAAAACAGACAAAACATTAAGAGATTTGGCTACTGGGCTATTTTTGTTATTCAATAACAACATTAAAAAAAAAACAAACAAAAAAACCTCAGTGAAGTTTTTAGAGTATCCACACGCAAAAAACATCGATATATGGGAAACATAATGCACTGACGTGTCTACAGCAGGCTTCGTCCGTGGAACACCGCTGAGACTGCCTTCCGGTTCTGCAACCCTGCGGTTTCACCGGCACAACCAAAGCAACAACACGAGATCAACACGTACCCACTGCACGTGTGCCGTCTCCTTCATCGACTCTGTAAAAGCGACAGCAAACCTGGTAAATGAACAAAAACAACGGAGACAATTAGGCCACGATGCAATTAACGTAACCGTGAAACTGCTCTTCGGAACAAATGAAGAGAGACAAGGTAAGACACCAAATTTAAAATGCAATCCATCTTTATTACTTGTGGTCGTTGGCCGTTAGATTTAATCTTTACTCACAACAAGAAAAAAAGTTGTGTGTGTGGGAAGTAAAATAAATGAAGCTCAAAACTTCCTACTTTTCTTGTTCCTTCCATGCGAGGTTAGAGAAGCAGGGATACGGTCCAAAAGCTGGAAATCCAGATGCAAGACACAAGCAGGTCGGGGAAGCCCCCCTGCAGGTTCAAGGGCGACTCCACTCTGGCAGCTTTGCCAAAGGAAGACTCTGCTGAAACGCTCAACACTTCCTGAATGTCCGTGGATGAGAAATTTGTTTTGTTTTGTTTTGTTTTTGAGGTACTTCATTTTATACAAAATCTGCTCATCTGCTTAGCAATATTTTTTCCAATATGTACCTGGATGGTCCTTCGCAAAACAATTTCCACAAGTTTCAAATACTCTTTCATTTTGATATTTATAATATAATTGCCAAATACTTGTAATATTTATAAGTCAGAAAGCTGATGCTAAAATAAGTTCAAACGCTCTACTACACAGGAAAAAAGTTTAACATACTAACAAAGTTCAAAAATATACCCCATAGGAAAAATACAACTATTGAAAAGTATTCAGTTAAAAATGAAGCACTCATTATAAAGCTAAACAAGTTTCATGCTCTGTTTTATAGAAAAGTGTGCTCTGTTGTGTCGGACGAGAAACCTATGATTCATGCAGCTCTCCTGCCCACTAACCTGGATCAATAACTCCCCCAAATAAAAATCAATGTTTGTTTTAATAACAATGCAGTGAATAATACTAATAATACTATAAGATAAATTCACTCAATATTGTTTCTGGTAAACAGAATTATTTTCCTTCTATTAATAGGAGGCGGGGCATTGCAAACAACATGAATCTAAAGGTAATAAGTTTTAAGAGGGTAAGGACAGCGACAACAGGAAAACTTGTAATGATAGATCACCTTTGAAGGTAACCCCAGAGTGCTTTAACGCCCCTGTTCATTGTAATACACACACATACAAAACACACACGCATGTGCACACAGAGTGTACTCTGTTTTAAAAAGGCTGCACTGCCACACGTATGTTCAGGAAGTCTTCAGGAAGAACTAGCGTCCTAAGTATAATGGCATCTTCCTGTAACCCTGGGTGTGTTTTTAATTATTATTGTTTCAACAGATTTACAGGGCGCAGGTGTTTTTTCTCACATGGATGAATTGTCTAGTGCTGAAGTCAGAGCTTTTAGCATCCCCAACCCTGGTGCTAAGAAGCGAGACCAACACCTATGTTACAAAAAAAGGAACCTTAGGCTGCACAACAGAACTTTGAGTACTGTCCTGGGTTCTGTTCCAGTGAAATCAAGACTTGACCAGTTCCGAATTCCCTCGCTAGAGCCGCCCAGCCGTGCGACGGCTATAGACAAGCCACAGAAAATTGAAGGCTGGTGATCTATTGGGTTAAAATCAATTACCTGTTATGTTTTGTTTTTTTAACAATGATTCAAAGACTTAAAAGAGCTGAAAGGTTACTTAGACGGTACTTGTTGGCTGTCTGTAAACTTAATTCAGAGTTATTCTACACACAGGGGAGACTTCCTCAATAACAACATTATTGGGGGGGCAACTGCACAGAACCCCTCAACCTGTCTTCGGAATCACCCCAGGAAGCCTGTTGTCACCTCACTTGATCATCAGAAAAGTTCTTTGTTTCAATCTCTATTGAAAAAAAAGAAAGACAGAAAAGTGCTTTGTTTTGGGTACACATGCATATTTAGTTCTTTGGATTTAATTTCCTCTTCTTTCACAATTTTTATATGATCATAGAGGATTCATATTGCTTTTATCGCTATTTTAATTCTCATGATTGCATTTGTTATACAAAGAAATTGGAGTGATTATTTTTTTTTAACCAAGCCTTCCAATTCACTCCAGAATGCTGTACAAATATAATTTTCTAAATATGCATTGTCAAAAGACACAATTACAACCAATTTAAAGATCTTAATTGGCTTTTATTAGCCATTCTAGCACCTCATTCCACAAAACAGGAGTGTTTTGATGGGCTGAGCAGAGGAGGTTGGCTTGGTAGATGGAAAGGGACTGGAGACAGCAGAAACGGAAAACAAGGCGCGGATGGGCCATTTCAAGGTTACTTTCCTTACAGGATTAAAGACTCCCTTATGGCATGAAAAACATTGACGAGTACAGCTCTGGCAATGATGCTCAACCGAGGGTAACAGCCACCCCACCCCAGGGCAGTCAGAAGTAGGTGGAGGTGTCCTAGTTTGTCACACCTGGAGGGTGCTGTCCACAGGTAGTATCTGCCGCTTTGAGAAGCACTGCCCAGGGCAGATACAGCTGTGCTCATGGCAGCCGCCTCTCAGGTCCCCGGCACGGCTGGAGGGACACGCTGGAGAAAAAAGACTGAGCCACAGTTTAGAAGTCTCACCGGTAACTAGTCTCGCAAATGGTTTATATAGCTCAGGAAGCTGCAGCAGTAAGGGCCGGGCCACAAACAGTCTCCTTGGGCAAGTTTGATGCAAACGGACCCTAATTTGTGTGCTGATGAGGCCAGAGTGTGTCTGTGCTGCTATCTCCTAGAAAGCAACGATGCTGTCTTTTCTACCCTGCAGAACATTCTAAGAATGCTTACCCGATATTAATTGCAGCTGGAGACTTATTCCAGCACAATAACCTGGCAATAACCTGTGAACAGTGACCATTCGTGGCAAAACAGAAATGTGCCAAAAGGTAAAAAAGATGATGTGAAATTGGTGTCTCAGGGGTGAGACGTAAACCTCCCCAATGACTGCTTTCCTCAGTCTTTTGGACTCAAATTAATTCCATCCACATGGTTTCAGTGTTTGACTCTGGTGAAATTCCCTTAAGTGTTACCTGGCTTCCTCGAGAACTTCTCCCATCACTTTGTTCTTTTCTCCCTGGTTGACATCTTCATTCAAATCAGTCCCGCCAAAGATGATTCCGAAAGGGACCCGGAGACCTGCAAAATGATGACAGTTAACAAAGCAGAATTCAGCTTTGGAAACACCCCTCACCAACCCGCCCCAAGGCACGATCTTAAACGCTGAAGTTTCCAGAACACGGGGGCTGTGTGTTGTTGTTTGTTTAATTTTATCCACTCTCCAGGATAGCAGAACGGGTAGCAATAGCATAAATGTGACGCCGAGAGGCTGTCACGGGAGACACCAACCACTATTGCCAGGACTGTTTTCCAATTAATTTGCTTTAGAATAAGCAGATGCAAATATTGTTGGCTACCGTCTATCGAAGCCAAACGTATCGTTCCTAGGAAATGAGCTAATCGGGAACCAGCACAGTTTGTGACGGAATTGAAACGACACCCCAAATGTAGCACCGTTGTGTGTCGTCACCCACAGGCACCCGGCCAGCAAAGAGATTCAGAGAGGGATATGCAAGAAACGGACGACCTTGACGATGCCTTTGGCAACAGGAATGATAAATTGCAAATGGCACAACTAAGATGAAAGCCAAAAGGACTCCAAATGCTGAGCGTGTGCAGTGAGAGAGACTTTGCGAGGGGAGTCGTTTTTTACATATCCCAGTGAAGGACCCCGTGCTGGTGGGGGGCGGAGGGTGAGTGCACTCCGGGCTCCCGCAAGAATCATTTCATGAGCACAGACGCCCAGGGCAACAAGCATGCACACAGCAAGTTCAACGACGCGCTCATCCACCAAGACTCCGAAAGGACTTCCAGAATTCTACAGGAAATTTCAAAAGAGACTATGGCCTGCAAATCACCCAACAGACCACATCGGACTGGAAGCCACCCAGGGGCTTCTCAAACAAGCATCTCTATTACGATGCTTAAAGCAGAAGATACTGATCTTTCCTTTTATTGGCCCTAGAATAATTTTTTGTCATGCAAATTAGCATCTTATTTTTCCCCTCTATCTAGGTCACTCTCAGTCTAGAATTTCACTGCTATGAATTCAGCCTCCAGGTACTAAGCATGACAATAATATACACAGGTGCAGCAAGGCTGCTAAAAGTAGAAAAACTTGAGAAACTGCCTACCTGTGCCTCGGGGAAGACCAGCCCTTTCTTTGTAGGAGCTGCGTGTGTGTGTGTGTGTGTGTGTGTGTGTGTGTGTACTCACACAGATGGATTGACAGAATCTAATGTTGAGCACAAAAAAACTAAGTGCATACTGGTGGTGATAATAAGCGTGTATAAAAATGACAAACACACACGTCTATATGCATAGGACATCTGTAAAAAGACACACAAAATACTAGCAGCCATTACCTCTACAGAAGGGACCTGGAAGGCTACAGATATGGATGGAGGTGAGACCTATTTTTCACTGTATGACATTTTATATTGTTTGGATTCCTGACCTCAGACCTGTATAAACTTTCCTGAAAATACAGACAAACAAAAGCCTACCCACAGCCAGGTGTGGTGGCTCATGCCTATAATCTCAGCACTGTGCGAGGCCAAGGCACGAGGATCGCTTGAGCCCAGGAGTTCAAGACCAGCCTGGGCAACATCGCCAGACCCCATCTCAACAACAACAACAACAAAATTAGCCAGGCGTGATGGCAAGCACCTGTAGTCCCAGTTACTCAGGAGGTTGAGGCAGGAGGATCACTTGAGCCCAGGAGTTCAAGGCTGCAATGAGCTATGAACATGCCACTGCATTCTAGCCCAGCCAACAGAGCGAGACTCTGTGTCTTAAAAAAATTAATAAAGTAAAATAAAATAAAATAAAATAATAAAAAGAAAAGCCCATCCATTACCTGTGATTCACCATGGGTGATGGGTTTAGTTAGATGTGGGAGGATCTTCGGATAGGGTAAAGATTTTCACATGTGGGAAGAGCATGAATCTCTGGTGACCAGAGGGAGGTCTGTGGTAGGAAGAATAATTGCCCCCAACAAAATCCACATCCCAATTCTCAGAACCCATGAATATGATCCAGGGGAAAGGAGAGTTATCACAGCCAATAGAATTGAAGGTTGCTAATCAGCTGACCCTAAAACGGGGAAGGTTCCCCTGCATGATCCAGGTGGGCCCAACATAATCACAGGAATCCTACTAAGTGCAAGAGGAGGTGGGAGCATCGACGTCAGAGTGAGGATGCCTCCCCAGACACGGAGCCTCTGAAGACAGAGGAATGTGGGTGCCCCAGAAGGTGGGGAAGGCAAGAGAGCAGATTCGCCCCAACAGCCCCCCGGAAGGAACACAGCCCTACTGACACCTTAATCTTAGCCTAGGAGACCATTTCAGCTTTCTGACCTCCAGAGCTGCAGGATGATGAATACGCACTTTCAGTAATTAAGACGATGGACCTTTCTAACTCTGTAAGCCAAGGAACAATAACTCAAACATGTCAGATCCAATTTAGCGGAGAAAGCCCAGGACTTTGACTTTGGATATCTCTGTTACAGTCCTGGTTCTCCCCCTGCAAGGTGTGTGACTCTGGGCAAATGACTCAGTTTCTCTGAACCGCAGCCACCTCGTCTGTGAAATGGAGACAGTATTCGCCAGCGGACTGGTGAGGAGGAGACTACATAGGACATCCCGGGACAGAGCAGACTCTGTAAGTGAGAGCTAGTTTCACCGTGTTTTATACTAAAGAAATATTAAATACATAAAGCTAGAAATTCTCTGAATTGAATTAACACTTAGAAAAATGGAATGTGGGATATTTCATTTACTTTTCTATTTTTTTGATGTTCATTCTATTATTAAGAACATAAAGCTTTAAATAGGCAGTGTTAGCATTAATAGCAAAGGACTTTTATAAATTCACCCAGACAGAAAACTTCTGGCAGTCCTTTGCTATAGCATGATTTATACAAAATATCCTTGCAAACTTTTTTTTATGATTGTGTATATTTATGGTGTCCTGATGTTTTGCAATATCTATATATTGTGGAGAGACTAAATTAAGCTAATTAACATGTGCATTTTACCTCCCATACTTACCATTTATTTGTGATAAGAGCACTGAAATCTACTCTCTTAGCAATTTTAAGTACATGTTACATTGTTATTAATGTAACAATACATTACATTGTTATTAACCATAGTCACCATGCTGTGCAGTACTTCTCTTGAACACATTCCTCCTGTCTAGTTAAAACGTTGTGTCCTTTGACCAACATCTCCCCGATAGCCACGCCTGGCTAATTATTTCTATTTTTAGTAGAGACGGGGGTCTCACTCTAGCTCAGGCTGGTCTCGAACTCCCGAGCTCAAGGGATCCTCCCACCTCAGCCTCTCAGAGTGCTGGAATTACAGGTGTGAGCCACCACGCCCGGCCCAAACTTGGTTTCTTAATCGGCCACCTGACCCTATCTGCTTCCTTAATATGTTCAAGCCTAAAGCACAGTGTCAACAAGAAACAGGAAGGGCTTTCTTAAAACACTCCCAGCCAGCGTCACATTAACTGGTGAGTTTCCTCTTGTGTGCCATTTAGGGCATATGAGAGAGCCCAGAAGACATACTACATGGGGACAGGTGATAGTATATCTTAGGTAAGGATCGCTATAAAAATCTGTTCTTACACCCTTGAAAGAATGATTGGTATACATGTCAGAAACCTTTTTTATAGACATGCCCGAGAGGGAGAAATGCATACAATGTATTACCTCGAAGTCCACATGGCAATTGGTCCATAACTTAAAGCATTAAAATTGATAGTGCTTTTAAACATACCTGCATTACACCTGCAATTTATCTGCAATGTGTATTAATGTTGTTAATGTGCTATTTCCCAGTGTTTGCAAATTCTACTTAGCAATATATTGACCTAATCATTTGCTCGGCAAATATTGATTTTAAACAGAATAGCAAACTTCCACTTGTCCAAGTTGTTATGGTCTTACTTAGCTATATCTAATATACACCGTTACATAAATGTCGGTAGTTATTATTAGGCAATATGTATCAGGAGCTTCAAAAATGAATATACGTAGGAGCATACATTTAGGGGAACTTGAATCTATGCTCCTGGCTAAAAAGGTTTATAAAAAATTTAAAAAGTAAAACTGCATATACCCGTTCATCCTCCAATGTCACTTCTACAAAATACGAAAGAAAATGGGCTCCAAAGGTTTGTGCAGAAGTTTGTTCATCACAATATTGTTTATAATTGAAAGGGAAAACAGAAATTGAAATTGTTTATAATTGAAAGGGAAAACAGAAATAAGATGTGACCATTTATAACCATGTTGTAGAAGACCATTCAGTGATGAAGGAACATTTCTTAACATATTGTAAAATGTTACTAAACTATAAGTACAGTATGATTGCAATTTTTTTTTGAAACAGGGTCTTCCTCTATCACCCAGGCTGTAGTGCAGTGGTGTGATTATTGCTCACTGCAGCCTTGAAACCCTGGGCTCCAGTGATCCTCCTGCCTCAGCCTCCCCGGTAGCTGGTACTGCAGGTGCACACCACCACAATTGGCTACTTTTTTTTTAAGAGATGGGGTCTCACTATGTTGCCTTGGCTGGTCTCAAACTCCTGGCCTCAAGCAATCCTCCTGCTTCAGCCTCCCAAAGTTCTGGGATTACAGACATGAGCCACCGTACCCAGCTGATTGCAATTTTAAAATACATACACAGACTACAGAGAAAAAGAGTCAGATACAGCAG
The DNA here is from genome assembly GCF_041146395.1 of Eulemur rufifrons. Taxonomy (NCBI): domain Eukaryota; kingdom Metazoa; phylum Chordata; class Mammalia; order Primates; family Lemuridae; genus Eulemur; species Eulemur rufifrons. Next base: position 2,434,379 of record NC_091003.1, read on the forward strand.
TATCTCTCCATTTGAAGCATTTAACACAGTGCTTAGCACATAATAAGTAGCATACAAAAATTTTTAAAAAGAAGTTGCAAGTTTATATTGTAAGGGTATATCTTTTTTGCAAACTTAATTTTAAATAAAAATATAAATAAAACCAAACACACACACCCACAAGCCGTGGTCATCACTAGGTGGTAAAATTGCAGATGTCGTATTTTCTTCTTTGCATTTTTATATAGTTTCCAAAGCACTTACTTTTGTAATTTTAAAAATAATCATGTGCTATATATTTTTAAATACAGTTTAACCAATAGAAGAAAGACTGTCTACAAAACTTATGGTACAGAAAAAGAAAGAAAAAAAAATAAAAAACAAGAAAAAGAAAATTTAAAAAATAATAAAAACTTATGGTGCATCCACAGGACAGAATATTACACAGCGTCTGGTAAGAATGTTGGGCGGCTCAGCGTGCGTAACTGAAACAGAAAAAGCCCCTTAGTACCTGGTTAAGCGAAAACTTCATGGTGCACAGGGAAAGCGCTTCTCACTAATACCAGTTCTAAAGCTTTCTACATGGCACACAGGCTTCCGTGAAATGTCCTAGGAAGCAGCATTGAAAAGGTCCCCCAAGCATTAGTTAATTTCCTAAGAGAATGTATCCTTGTTTGGCTTCACTATTTACTAATAATTAAGAGCTCATACTCTGTGAAGTTACAGTAACTAATTTGTAGCTTTGTGTCAGGTGGAGATGTAAATCATTTCCGCCCAGTAGAAAAAGTAGTCTCCAAGCGTAGGGTTCACTGCCTTGTTGAATGTCAATCAGCTTTGCAGCTAACCTGGTGATCTTATTCTGATATTCTTTATTAAATTGCCTATTTAAACCACAGTTGCCCAAACGTGCTTTAAATTGGCGTTAGCCTCTTAGCAATTTCCTCATTGATTAAGGGGTTGAATAAAATATTTCATAAGTGGTCATTCTATATTTGTAAAAGAACCTTCTTTTTAAATTTGGAAATACTTTGAAATATGAACTATACACTGAAAAAAATTCAGGCTGATACTTTGAATACAGTAAGAACAGCTTTAATACACATCTTTTCTCGATCAGCACAGTTATAACATTTTAGAAAATTACTCAAGAGAAAAACTAACCAAAGGGATCACTGTATCCCTTCCATTTCTGAACTGGGTGAACAAGAGACTCTGTTTCCTGTATTATTGGACATGACAGTTGCTTCTGGTTTCCCATATTTCTAGAGTTTGACTTTGAAGAGAAAGAGTCAGTTACCTTGCAGAAGTCTGCCTCCCCGGTACAGATGAAGGGCCAAGGCGGCCTCGCACTTCTCAGCCGTGATGAGGTTTGCGATTTCAGACGGGCTTTCAAAGTCAAAGGCATCTTTCAGAATGCACACGTGTCCTGCCGCCTCTAGGTGGACCCTTTATCAAAAAAGACAGAGAAAGTACAAGATGGGCAGGGAGGGGAACATTAATATGCCACAAGTTGCTGCTCTGATTAAGATTTTAAATCAATGCCATTGATAATACTTATTTACTGCATGGCCCTTTTTAAGCAATCTGCCTTAAGGACAAGGATCGTAGTCAATGACAAGAACACTCATCCACCAGCCTCAGATACCCAGGATGAGGCCAATGGGAGGAAGGCTAATCCAGGAGGGTTTGGCAGCATTGAGACACTGGGCACACTCCCATCCTTGGTGGCACTTGCTATACTAGAAATCTCCTTCTCTATTTCCTTAATTCCACTTGTTTTTTCTTGGTTCCTTAAATGTGAATGGTACCTAAAGTTTGTTTTCAAGCCTCTGCTATTCAGTCCTTTAAAAAGACTTCACAAGTCACCTATTATCAGAGCTTCAAAAAAATATATCATGGCCTTTCCATTCTACCTGAAAAATACATATACATGTATGTGTGTGTGCATATATGTATGTGTGTGTATGTATACATACACACACATATGTATATATATTGCAGATAGAACACACACACACACACACACACACAGACAATCTTTCAAACATTTCTCTTTCTCTTCACCTTAGTTCAGTTGCTAGTAACAAATCTAAAACACACATCTGAGAAACAAAAAAGAATGTTCGGATTGGTGACAATAGCATGCACAAAATCAAAAGACAAATGAGAAACTGCGGGAGGTATTTGCAATATTTACAAAAATAAAAAGTCTCGTTTGCTTAATATATAAAGCTCTCTCATAAATCAATGAGAAAAGACTAAAAACACCATTAAAAAATTGGGGATGGGTATAAAATTGCAGTCCATGGAAAAACAAATATAACCGGGCTTTTGAATAAAGGAAATGGTTGGTGCTCAATTGCAGTCATCTTTTTTTTTTTTTTCTTCGTAGAATATCTGTAAAGATTAAAACGTCTGCCGGAGGCTTCATGAAATGAACACTCCCATGTATTATTTGTGCCAGAGCACATTGGTACAACCTTTTGGACAAGGGACACAGCAACTACTAGCAAATTTAGAGTGCACCAACCCTGTGACCACGTAACTCCACTGCTAGGGATTTATTCCTAAGATATACTCGGATGTGTGTTCAAATGCATTCACTCAAGAGTAGGCACCGCAGCTGTGTTTGAAGCAGCGAAAGAAATAAAAACCACCTCACAGTGCAAGTCGGGCGCCACTTATTAATATGTTATGGTAGATACATCCAATCATGTTCTCTGCCATTAAAAGAATGAGCAGGTCACCATGAAGTAATTTAGAAGGACCAAGATACATTGTTAATGAAAACAGAGGGAAGTGAAGGCCACTTTGTATATATACGTTGCACGTGCACAGACTATGTAGCGTGCACAGACTATCTAGAAAGATACATAAGAAATAAACAGCAATGATTATGTCTAAAGAGGAAAACCAGAGACTGAGGTGAGAGGGGGACTGTCTTCTTACCACACACCCTTTTGTGTTGTTGGATTTTTTTTTTACCATGTGCTTATATTATCTTTCATAATTGTTTGAGGTGTGTGCCTGAATGCCTGTGTGTATATACACAAATGGCAGCAGGTCTCTTCCCTGATCAAAACTCTTAAACAGCTCAGTGTAGCCAGTTTGACTATAAATTACATCAGAATGGAGCCCATATCTGTCCAGCCAAACTAATGGCTGAATGTGTCTCTAGGATGAGGTGCAAACACCTCAGCCCAGCACTCAGCAAGCTCCGCACAGCAGGAGTTCATCCCACGCCTACCACCCTTCCACCAGGACAGCTGACACATCATGCTGCCTTTGTGAGCCTCCGTGCCTGTGACTTGACACTTCCTAATGCCAGCTCTTTCCATAGAGCTCTTCTGAAGTCCCTGTTCCTATTGCAAAATTTCCATTATGCTTTGAACCTTTCTCTCCTGTAACCCTCAGCGCTGCACTTACATTAATTCGAATGACGGAGTCACATCTTACTTCGGGCTTTGGTTACAAACTCAGCACATAGATGAAAATCAAGTACACTTAAAATTACCCTTGAAAATCTCTTAAACTATCTAGACAGTCCTATAGTACAAAGGTCAAGTTCAACATAGCCATTTTTTTTTTAACTCCTACAATGAAATAGTTATTTCTCCAGTGGGACACCAGACAGATTAGCTGGCTTGCATTTCAGGGCAATATTGTATTGATACAAAGAGTAAGAATAAGAGTAAGAATAGAAGAAAGAACAGGGGAAGAACGACATCTAGAATCCTCAAGCACTGTGATCATAAAATAATCAAGTTGTCAACAGTATAGGAGCCACGGAGGAAAAAAAGACCCTCTGAAGATATGCTAGATTCAAATTCTCAAGCTCACATCCCCCCTGGGGCATAGGTGAGATCCATCACCAGACTAACACGTGCATGATCGTGTTTCTCTCTCTTATTGTTTCCTTTTTACAATGTAATTAAACATACAATGTTGCAACCTCACTATGCAAATAAAGGAAAGCCAAGGTGTGGGACCTAGGTAGGCCTATCCTATTGGAGCCCATTGTGTATCCTGACCTGACCATTTTCACCGTTAACCCTGATCCAGGCATTGTTGGTCCATGACCCACCACTTCTCTCCCCATCCTCGGGAAAGGTGATGGCACGTGACCGGCAGCAGCAGGAAGGATGCTTGTAGAAAATACCTCATATAAAAATAAGAATTCAACATGCTTCTGAGCAGAGGTGAATAACTGCTATTCCATCTCTTCTTAAAGCTCTAAGAAATGAGAAGCCAAAAAAAAAAAAAAAAAAAAAGTGTTGATAAATGGAAAAGAAAGGTTTGAATTCTACGAAAATGTTCTGGAATTAGAGAGTAGTGATGGCTGCATGACTTTACGAATACACTAAAAACCACTGACGGGTACACTTTAAAAGGGTGAATTTTATAGGATGTGAATTATATCTCTATTTTAAAAAACTGCCTGGCAAAGAAGAAGTTATCTCTTAAAGACGCCTTCCCAGGCCCTTGCTGGGGCTCAGAGAAAGATACCCCAAGATGAAGGCTTCAGAAACAGCCCCCGAAGCAAATGTTTCTCTCTGATCTTCTCCTGCCCTCTTGTCTCTGGCCCTCGGTCTCCCCCGACCCAGACTAGCCATAAAAACTGTAATCTCTCTTCCCCCCAAGGCAGGTCATGGAAACCAGACCGCTTTTCCCCAAAGCCAGCCATAAAACCTAAAAATACTACTCTAACTTACACCGGGCCTTTCTGGGTAAAAACTGGCCATAAAGAAATTATATGACCTACCTTGTTTTATTGCAGGTCATAAGACCCCCCATTCCAGAGAGGGTCCTGCCCCGCACCCAGAAGGAAGGATGCTGCAAAGAGAGGCCAAGAAGAGTCTAGACAGATGGGCCTTGCTGAGTTTCCCACTCAGTCTATTCACATTAGATCACACCCTTTGTGTCCAATCCTATTTCTACCTGGCTGCCTGTGCTGTGCGAACCTAGGCATAAAAAGGGACAGTTTCCCCTATGTTCTTGGGTCTATATTCAAAGGCTCCCATGTCACTAAACGTGTGGCCAAATAAATGTGTGTGCCTTTCCTCCTATTAATCTCCCTTGTGTCAGCTGGTTTTTAGTGAACCTTCCCAGGGCAGAGGGGAGCTGTCCCTTGGCCCCAAACCCTCTTAAACAGGGTGGGCTCCCTTTGGGCTCCCTATCATCACCCTGCCCTTCTTCACAGCAGGGATCATATCTGTCTTCCGTGCCAGGATGCTAGAGCCTTTTTCCAAATGACCAGGCTTAGCACTGAGTGGAGGTACAAACGCTCTCGGTAGCTGACTGGCGCCTGCCCCCATGGGCAGAGGGCTACATGCCACGGAAGAGGCTCGATATTTGTTAAATGAAGCTGTTAACTGACTTTCCATGCCTGTTACTTAATGTGGAAAAAAATGAAATAGTCTCTTCCCCTCCACTCAGTGTACATCCACAACTTCCTTTGACTCCTGTAAAGAAAAACTAGAAAATATGAAAACTTTTCCTCGAGCATTTTTTTTTTCTTTACAAATGCTTGGCAATCACAGAATTCAGAATGAAGACACCAAAAAGCTTCTGAGCACTAAAGGGAAAATGCCGCCTTCCATGCAGATGATTTTTGTGTTCCTTTCTTTCTCCATTTTCCAGACAGTATTGATTAGGGCTTCAGTTTGCTCTCGTTATATGAAGTGCTTCCCATCCAAATAAAAACACTGCTGCAAACTATGTTCAAGATGCGGAAAGAGAACGGTCACTGCCCACCACACAAAGTCCGGCTATCAATGCAATGACGTTTGCAATAATTTTGATGTCCACGCCCTCATCTGAGGATTGAACTGACCCTCAGAATTCTCTGCTCTGGGCCGAGGAAGCCCAAACCCTTTACTTTTTTCCGATTTCCATAACCATCTGCATGCATTTCCCCAGTACCCATGGCAGCTCTGCAGACAATACACTGGGCGTGGAACTCAGTAATTAGCAAATATCTGTTTATTATGTTTAGAACAGGGGGTCAGAAAACCGTTTCTGTATATGGTCAGAGCAAATGTCTTTGGATTTGTGGCCAGAGGGAGACAGAGGTGTCCTAACTGCTCAATTCTGCCATTGCAGAAAAAATAAAATAAAATGTTGAAAATATATGAACTCATTTGATCCTCCCAACAACCCCATGTGGCAGGTCACATCAGTATCCCCGTTACAGGTAAGAGCACAGAACCCCAAAGCAAACCTGGTCTACATCTTGCCGTTTCTAAGCAGAGGGCTTTGCAAGCACCAAAAGGCTTCCCCTGACTTCTATCCTGGATAGGTTCCCACCTACGTGTTCCCAGCGGGCCCCGTACTTCCCATACCAATGTATTCATCTAGGTGTAGCATGACTACTTATATATGGGGTGTTAATTTACAGCTACCAACTTGAGTGTGCAGGTCTGAACCCACCTCCTCTTGACTCAGACACCCTGTTCTGCTAAGCGGATGGCGTGTCCACTTGGGGGGCTCCCCAGCCCCACCCACTGCCCAGGGCCACTGGGGTCTTAAGCAGAGAATATTGGAGGAGATGCTCCGGTTCCCACTGCTCGCTGCTGATTGGCTCACAAGGACTCTCTGTCGCCATGGGAACCCCCTCCCTCCCTAGCGGGATGCCAGCATCATTTCCTCAAGGAACCTAAGCTTTCACAAGACAGAAAGTATCTTCCAGTGACTTCTGCTTCTTCCTTTCTCAGCAGTCCTTCCTGACGTAAAGGATGACAAAATCCGACACCAAAGCACAGATAGCAAATTTATAATGCTTTGTGCACAGCCAGGAAAACAGAGGACAAAATAGCCGATGGCCCTGCATTCCAGTTCAACTAAGCCAGCCCTCCCCAGGGGGCCGTGCCCTCTTGGTTGCCCTCTGCATCCCCAAGGCCTGGCACGGCACTCGGCACCAGAGGTGCATGGCAAACAGGCCAGGTGCAGGAGTAAAGGAAGAGTGAATCTGAGGACAGCAGCTGACAGTTATTTTCCTGGTTTACTTCTGAATTGGGTCAAAAGTAACGCGTGGCCTTTGGAGTGGGTGTTTGTAGATGTGGGTGTTTATAGTTCGCGTTAGAAGCCAAAGGTTAAATAACAGGTACTCATTAGGCACGAGCTGTTCTCCCCGTCACGTGTACGGGTCAGCCAGATCCGGCCTGTCTCTCTCTCTGACCCAAATTCCTAGCATTTGCCCCAGATTCACTATATTCCGTGAGCCCTGCCTTCTTCCGTTGCTCTGGTGCATCAAGCTTGCTCCCACCTCGCCCTCTGTTCTCTCCACCACCCTTGCTGGGACCACCCCCCAGATCTGAGTGGGGGCCTCTGTTTGGTCTCAGGGTCAAGGTCATCTCCTTTGCCCCACCCCAGTATCTAAAGCAGCCTCAGCCTCACCCACCACCAGCCTCCTGCTCACAGTATCTAGTACGTTTCTGAGCACCAATGGCTCTGTGGAATCACCTCCTTCACCCCTCCCTCCCCGCTGGAAGGTGAGCCCAGACCTCGGTGGCCTTCCTGGCCGCCTGGCCCAGTGAGTGGCTGGAAGGTCGCTGAATTCCATCTAAGACACACCTGTGCCTGGAAACCCCTAATTGTAAACTGTATGGTAAACTTCAGAAAACTCACGTACCCTCACTTGGTCATTTTAACTTGGGATATTGGTCATTCTCACTTACGATCTTTAGAATTGGAACACTTCTCACCCGAAAGGGACATGAAAGAGTTGGTGGAGCCTTGATGATGAGGAAACAGACCCACACAGGGGCACCGCATTGGGAAACTGCATGAAGCAAGTCAGTGTGTCAAGGGGGGGGGGGGGGGGGAAATTAGAGCTTCTCTTGGGCTTCAGGCACTAACCTCGGCGCTGCTGCGTGTCCCGACTGACCTAATGCTTTATCCAGCTCGTGCAGACCCGCAGCTGGCAGCTGGGTCTGCAGTAATGAGTCAGCCCCTCCCCGCCCGCTACACTTCCCAGGGACCAAAGACAGAGTGCACAAGCCAACCGATACAGCCCGGTAACTGCAGAGACCAGTGCCGAGACGAGCAGACAGGTACGCAGAGGAAGGATGGAGAGTGCGAGGGGAGCGGAGGCTCCTTCGGCGAGCAGGACCCAGGGGCGCTCTCATGGGTTTGCACCTGCTGGGCCCTGCGCCGGGAAATCCGTCCCCACCCGAGCGCCACTGCCCAGCCTTCGCGTCTCTGGGATTCTGCTCAGATCCCCGGCCGGGGAGGCCTTCCCGGAGCACCCTCGCACTGCTCGCCCCGCGGGCGGCCCCGCGCCCTGTCTGCCGCGCTCGCGTGCAAAGCTCAGGCAGACGAGGCCGGCGGCGCGGGGGTCTGCGGGGGACAGCGCCGCGCGCCCGGCGGATCCGACCCACCCTGCACGCGCGGGGACCCGCCCGCCTTCCCCGCGCGCCCGCGCGCCCCCGCGCCCCTGCACGGCCGTTTGGGCGCGCGGCCTGGGGCTGCCGGGCGCGCTGGGGTCCTGCCGGGCGCCCCCAGTCCCCGCGTCCCCGCACCTACCTGACGCGCTCGGCGGTGACCGCGTTCCCGGTGTGCGGCCTCAGCACCGCCAGGAACAGAAGCCGCATGCCGCCGCCCGGGCCATGGACCGCCCGCCGCCGCCCCCAGGCCCCGGGGAAGGCGCAGACGCGGACGCCGGGGGCGCCGGGGCGGCGGGCGGTGGCGCTCGGTCTATCCCGCCCGCCGCTCCCCAAGGCCGCGCCCCCGCTCGCAGGTGCCCGCGCCTGGGCGGGGAGGGGTCGAGGCGCAGGGAGGGAAGAGGGTAGGGAGGGGAGAGGGCGGGAAGGGGAAAGGGGGCGGGGAGGTGGGGAGGGGTCTGGGACAGGAGTGGTCCGGGGAACGAGAGGGGAGAGGGGACCGCGCGGCGGGGAGGGGGCGCGCGGGGCCTAGGGGGCTCGGGTTGGGGGTGGCGTGGGCCACTCTCACCCAGACCAGGATAGGGGGTGACCGTGTGTCGCTCCCCAGAGACCAGTGATAGGGTCCACTAGGGGCCTCCTCGGGCCACCATGGTGGCTGCGGGTCTGTGGAGACCCGGGGTCCACTCCCACGAGGTGCTGAGAGGGCATCTGAGCCTCACTGTGCACGACAACGTGTGCAGGGCCCTTCGTCCCCACGAAGCCTTGGATTCCACTCTAGTCATGTTCCTGGGGACGTGGCACGGTCAGTTTCGAATTCTTTCCCAGACCCAGGCAACCCTAAAACTAGCCAGAGCAGGCAAAAGTAGGGACTGTGTCTGCAGACACCTCCCCTGGGCGGTGAGGAAGAGGTCTGAGCCCAGAACCCGGGGCCCATCGCGGCGGGGCTGCTCGGCCTACGCAGCAGGCCAGGTGAGCTGGGTGGGCTGTGTGCTCCGAGCTGGGTCTCCGACAGGACGTGCTGAGTGAGGCATGTCGGGGCTGAAGGAGGCTGAAGGCAAAATACCACCTGTGTGGACTTAAAACACCCGCAACTAAGCTAAGTGCTCAGGAAGGAAAGGCAAAAGGGGTGCATTTCATTTTAAGAGGTTTTCCTGGGAAGTCACACAGCTCTGTGTCTTTGTCATATTGGCCACACGACCACTTATGGAATCCAAGGAAGCTGAGAAATACAGTGTATTAGCTGGGCACTTTGCCGCTCTGAATAAAATCGTGGCTCCTAAAGAGAAACAGCAGAATGGGTTTGAAGTGAGTCGTCTCGGCCGTAGCAATACAAGTGAATAGATGAAAGGAGAAAACCATGTGACTCTCTCCATCGGCACAATAAGGACATGCAGTCAAATTCAACACTCATTCCTGATGGCGGAAAAGAAATAAAAAAGGAAAGAAGAAAGAAAGGAGCAAGGGAGGGAGGGAAGGAGAGAAGGAGGGAGAAGAGATGGAGAGAAAGAAGGAAAGAGGAACCTAAAAATTCAGTAATGTTACCGAAAGTTCCAGTACTTGTCCCCTAGGCTGCATCAGAAGAACGAGGACAAGTGGCTTGAGGAGAAGGAAAGAGGAGTTTATTCATTTGCTGGCAAATGAGGAGGCTGGGAGACTCCCATCTCAAAGTACCAACGTCCTCTGAGCAGAAGTACAGAGCTTCTGAAGGTTCTGATTAATCCCATTGTCCCACCTTTGGCTAAAACAATCTCATGACCCCTGCCAGGATTAATCCCATCTTCTGTGACACAAAGAACAAAGGACACTCCCTCCTCTACAGCTTACGAGTAGTTGAACCAGATGCAGAACTGCTCTCCAGGGGACTTTTGAAATTTGGGGGCGTGGAAGGAAATGTGTTTTCTGAATGATTAAGGAATGCTATCAATATTTCATGACAAGGCCAGGAAGGTTTAACACCTTGCAACGTACAGAATAGCCCTGCCCAAAGAAAAATTGTTCTCCCCCAAATGCCGATAGATAGCTGCATTAGTCCGAGTTCTCCAGAGAGATAGAACCAGTAGATTTATATATAAACGTGGAGATTTAACACAAAGAAACAGCTCATGTGATCCTGGAATCTGAGAAGTCCCACTGCCGTCTGCAAGCTGGAGACCCAGGAAACCCAATGGTATAATTCAGTCCACACTCGAAGGCCTGAGAACCAAGGGAGATGAAGGTGTCAATCCCAGTGCCTGGCAGAAAAGATGAGATGAGATGTCCCAGCTTAAGCAGGGAGGCAGGGAGGAGAAAGGAAGTGAATTCCTCCTCCCTCCACCTGTTCTCCACAGGCCCTCCAAGGCCTGGAGGGGCACCTACTTTGCGGAGTCCTCTGATTCAAATGCTAATCTCACCTGGAAACACCCTCACAGACACACCCAGAAAGAATGTTTAATCTGGGCATCCCCTGGGCCAGTCACATTGACACGTAAAATAAACTATCACAATACCCCTTTCTCGCACAGTTGGGAAGTATTGGATGTGGCAAATTCTGTTTTCCAAGAGATCAGACCACTTTTCCACTTCTGGATATGAACTTCTGTGCTCCAAACTGGTCTTTCCTCAGCCCAAGGCTTCCTGGAGCAGATGTAACAAATTGCCACAAACTGAGTGGCTTAAAACAACAGAAATGTTTTTCTCTCTTACAGTTCTGGAGGACAGAAGCCTGAGGTCATGTGTCAGCTGGGCTGCGCTCCCTCTGGAGACATTAGGGCGGAATCTCTGAGTTGCTTCTTCCAGCGGCTGGTGGCTGTGGGTGTCCATTCACTTGTGGCCACATCACTCCAATCTCTGCCTCTGTGGTCACATGGCTGCCTCCCCGGCCACCCGTCAAATCTCCCTCTGCAAGCTACTTAGAAAGGCACTTAATCGTTGGATTTAGGGCACATTGGATAATCTAGGATGATTTCCAAAGCTCAAAACCTTTATCTTGATTACAGCAAAAAGCTCCTTTCCTCATAAGGTCACTGCTATGGTTTGAATGTCTGTGGCCTCTCTGAAATTCATGTGGAAAGTGACTCCGCAATACAACAGTATCCAGAGATGAGGTCTTTAGGAGGTGATTAGGCCACAAGTGCTCCATCCTCATGGATGGCATTAGTGCCATATGTCACCTAAAGAATGGCGAGGTTCATAAATTTGGAAAGGAGGGCTTTATTTCTTACATGCAGCCTGCAGGTTGTCACTCGGACAGGCTGGGAAGCGTAGCCTTCAGCCAGAAGCGGGAACCAGGCACTCTGAGGGAGAGGTAAAGGAGACAGAAATTTATGACAAGTGGCATGGCTGAATATACATATTTAACAAGCCGTAGGAGGAGTCATGAATATTTATGAAAGGAGAAACATGCGCGGGCACAATTGAGCTTCATGCCCCTTCATGGGGTCCATGTTCAAAAATGCTGGTGTCACCGTGATCCCAGGGTGAAGTTTTTAGCCCTCTGATGTCAAGAAGTGAAGCAGAGGACACAAAGGTACTCAGTGTGCACCCTTAGTGACCGGCCAGAAACACTCGGTGGTCGGTGGTCTCTTATCAGAAAGGAACGAGGTCAGTTGTGTTCAAACCACAGCAGGGAGGGGTAGTCGAGCTTGGTGGAAACCAGCAGTGGACTGAGACTTTCCAACGGGCCAGCTCTGTTCATTTACAGGTTCTGGGCATTAGGACATGGGTGTATCTTCCTTGGGGCCACCATGAAGCCCGCCACAGAGCCCCATTTCAAAAATGGCTGCATTTATGAAGAATCCCAATCACCGTGCCTGGGGCTGTCCTCCACCTTCCCTAACCCACACAGCTCTCGGTCCCCCTTTTGGTTGTCCTGACCTCACTCTGCACCATGACCACGGAGCCCACAGTCAACCGTGTCGTGACCTCCCCACCTAAGTCACTCATCCCTACAACCTCTTCTTGCCTGGGACAACGTCGTGTGGAGCAATGGGCAATGGCAGTCAATAAATGTTGAATTAAACCAAATCATTCAATGTGCACGGTCGTGTGAGATTTTATTCCTATGAGGATGCATGCCTGAGTATTTTTTTTTTTTTTAGTGGAAATCAGTGCTGCAGCAGGATTTGCTAGGCTGAAATTCACCCATGTTTGATTTTTCTGGAATACACCTGTTCCACAAGGTAAGAAATTCTGATGAGTTTTTTGGGACCCATTACGTTACCTATTCATTGCTTTAGTTTACCCATTTGTAAAGTGAGAAAAAAAAACTATAAATGATATTACAGTTAATTGGTTCATTTTGGTGAAGTCTTTTATGATTCTCTAAAGTAGGTAATATACAAGGGCACAAAGGCAAATGTGTTATTATGGAATAATGTAGAAATAATTACGGAGGAGGACAGTGATAGGACAGAAAAAGTCACAGGCGTCTCTTACGAGATTTCTCCAGATGCCTCTAACATAAGGGTCTTAAAATAAATGTAAAGCAAGATCTGTTTTTCCCTTTGATCATAGTGTTTGCTCAGACAATTTTTCCAGTTCCTAGCGCCAGGGAAAATGAAACTTTATTACCCACTCTGCATAAAAATGATAGCATTTTCAAGGGAAAGCACTGTGGGCACATTGACTTCAGAGATGATTCTGTGATAAAAATCAACATGGTATCTTTTTTTCCTGCCTTTATGATATTAATAAGAAAGGCACTCTACTTCTTTGTTTCTATCTGAGATTTTAGACTCTGTGTCATTATTTCTCCCCATAGTACTGCAACCTGCGAATGCTGTGTGTGTGTGTGTGTGTGTGTGTGTGTGAGAGAGAGAGGGAGACAGAGACAGAGCAGGGCGGGAGAGGAAATAAGAGAGAAAGAGAGAGAAAGGAGAGGGAGACAGAGATAGATCCTCATTAAAAAGAGAGAGAGAGAGAGAGAGGCATATGAAACTGTGGTTTGTGTGTCCTGGTTATGTTTCCTTTTCCTGACTTTCATGAATAACACTTGAAAGTGACCAAATGCAAAAAAAAAAAAAAAATATGTTGGTGTGAAAGTATCTAGTTCCTGCTACTGTTGCTTTAATGAACATGGTGAAGTCAACCAACAAGAAATAAGCGATCCTTCCCTTTGAGCTTTTGGCAAGAAATCAGGGCTTTGACTCCCACTGCTGTTCTGATGACTGAGCAGACCCAATTCTTGACTTTTCAGCACAAAGATGCTCATCACTGTCAAAGGCGACAGCGAGCACGGCAGCGTTTGGCGCAGCTGCAGGGATGTGTATCGCTGCTAAGGCAAGAGGAGCATCTGCAACGGAGGCTCGAGGCCCCACTCTGGGCATATCAAGAGATTCACTAAAGGGAAGGTAAGACTTCATTTGAACTGCTTCCAGTAACAACCTGTAGTTGGTAGAGGCCCATATTTATTCTTTTGACATTTTAATTTATTTTTATTAAATAAGCAAGTTACTTGTTTAACAAATTCAGATTAGCAAAACAAGACTTGTACAAAAAAAAAAAAAAATCACACAAAATCCCACTACCCTGAGATAACCAATATTAATGTTTTGGTCTCAAGTTCTTCCAGACTTTATATATAAATATAATCCTTATAATAGTCCTGTTAGCTGGAATGGACCATGATCCTAACATTGTTGTAAGCGCCGTATCGTGTTCATCCATTAATCCCCCCAAATCCTAAACCATAGGAGCTGTTGTGCTCACTGTTTCCAAGGGGAGAACCAGTGACACAGCGAGGCCTGACGCCTCCCCACGGTGACACGGGCGGTAGACACTCTCCGCCATGCTTTTGTGGCTCTGCTTATACGGACACAGTCTTTCTGTTGTTGTCGATTTTTGCTCTGTTTTGCTTTGTGTTTGTCATTTTTGCTACAAAAAAATAGGAACACTCTATACCTTTTTTCTGTAATATGCATGTTTTTACTCCATAATTGTGGCAGACAAAATTCTAGCAAGGCTTCCAGAGCGTCCACTCCTGGTGGACACACACTTACCTCCTCCTCTCCTTCTGGTTCAATGGAACACCCATCCGGAGACTTTCTTTTTGAAACATGTTCTTTCTCTCATCTCTACCTCCTTCTGGGTTGTGTAATTCTCCGGTTGCACAAGATGGTCCCTGGCAACTCCAGGTTTCTATCTTTATAATTCCAAGCTCAGCAGAAAGGAGAATGCTTCTTCCTGCTCATTCCAGAATAAGTCCTGAGATTGGCTTTGACCAAGGTGGATCCCATACCCATCTCTGAACCAATTACTTTAGCTCAATAGATGGGATTCTGCTGACTGGATGGGCTCAGGTCAAATGCCTACGCTTGGACTACAGAGTCTGGCCAGCCCTCCCTAAACCACTGGGGAAAGTGATTAAGGAAAATACAGGCGCAGTTACCAGAAAGGGGAAAGGATGCTGAACAGGTTCCCGTAAGGAGCCTGGCCATTCACTGTGCCTATTTCATTTATTGGATGTTTATCTTTTCATAAGATTCTTAAAAACTCTTTATAAAATAAGAGTATTAGTTTTGTTTTATGTATTCCAATTTTTTTTCCCGTTTGTTTGCTGTTAACTGCAATAATTATTTTTATATACATAGTTTTGGGTCTTTATGTCGTCAAATTAACTAACTTTTCCCTTTATGGCTTCTGCCTTTAGCATTAGGCTTAAGTAGGCATTCCTTTCTCTAAGATTTTACATTGGTGAATATTTTCTCCTAATGGTTTTATATTTTGGGTTTCTTTATTTTAACATTTACTTCACCTGGAATTTATGTTGGTACAAAATGTGAAGCCTGTCTTTCCCACTACATTTAATCATTTATTCCAGCAGAATTTACCGAACAATCTATCTTCACCCCCTGGATTCCAAATCCCTTTATTATTGTACACTGAGGTTTTTTTGGCTTTTATTATTATTTTTAATTGATGTATACTTGTACATAATTATGGGGTGAAGGTGATATTTTGATCATGTATAAAACGTGTGGTGATTAAATCAAGGTAGTTAGCATATCCTTCTACTCTCTGCTTCTATGAGATCAACGTTTTTAGCTTTCACATATGAGTGAGAACATGTGGTATTTATCTTTCTGTGCCTGGCTTGTTTCACTTCGTACATTGAGTTATTTTATATTTGTGCTTCAGTTCTCATCACCATCGATCTTTCCTGTAAGGCCCAACCTAAAAAAAATACACTTATTACTACCAATTATCTATTTTATGATTACAATATAGGTTAAGATTACTCATGAAAAATTATAAAAGTGGCAGTTAAAGTTGGATGTTGGGTGTGGGTGTGCATTTGTTAACATCCTGCATTTCTTGCAATAGAAGGAAGCAGAAGTTCATTTTCTTTCACTTACTCCCTCTCTGTCTTCTACCTTCCCCCTTCTCCTGGTGAATGCCCAGCTTTTGTAGATGTCTTGTGGGTTTTCAAAACACAAGAGTAAAGGCACCCATGAAGTAGAGGTCACTACTTATAAGGGTCAAATAAAATGAGTGCTTGAAAAAAGTCAAATCAAAATCCACCTTCCTGACCATATACTCTGAGATCCTCTGTAAAAATAAACCCAAGTCGTTCTGAGAGCTGAATTCATTTGTAGCTTTGGTTTGGGCTTTATAATATAAAACACGGTTCCATTCCATTGGTTGGCTGTGTTTTCCTTACTTCACTTCTTATCTTTTTTACTTCTGTCTAGATCATTTGTAGCCAGAAAGAACTGTTGCAACAGCGACTCCCTGAAATAAATAGAATTTATGACGACTCTCTGTACCCAAGGACAGGAAGAAAGATCTATGACAGGGCCCACGGCTATAATAGGGATAACCACTATCACAGTCCCTCCCCAGGGAACTGGGAAATCTGGAAAAGGACAAGCTTTGGCCGTGAGTGCTGAGGCTGAGCTGTCATGACGCATGGGGTTGGTGTTGAACAGTTATTTGCTGACTGAATGAGTGAGTAATGTGTGGATGGAACAGACAGGCTGTGGTGGCCACTTCTAAACCTAAAGCTTTGAGGAAGTTTGAGGAAGCAGACACTGTAAGGAGATGCAACTGTCTGGCAGTGAGCTGCGAGCAACTTAATGGAGATGTGAAACGAGAGGCAGAATGGTTATGACAAAAAGTCAGAGAAATTAGGCAACCCCTGAAATCGCCTGTCTCTGATGATTTCTGAATTCATCGCCTCAAATAGCATCTCCTTCCAGCTCTCTCTGGGCGAGGCTCAGGGGACAGGGCGGTGCCACGGAAGGCAGAGTCCTGCGTTTCCGAGTGAACAGTGCATTTCCAGTTCTAGTTCACACCACGGGTGTCCTTGCAATGAGGTCTTCTTTCCCAACAGGCCCTTGAGGTGAAGAGCCTGCCTACAAAAATATATTTTGTAAGACAATGCTACCTGTCCTGTAGACACCTGCCGTATGAGTTAGGTCATTTATTTATCTATTTTAGTTGCAAAGGAGAGACTCCTATGCTCAGGAGCAGGGGTGTATGGCAAGCATCCCCAACAAAGTGGTAAGAGTCAGCTTACATCAATACTCTACACAATCACTAGGGCTTAGTACCGGGGCTGCAAACTCCATGATTATAGGAACCAGGCGGAAAACTCTCGTGCCAGACATTTTTTTTTTTCTTTCTTTTTGGTAGAGAGGAGGGTCTTGTTCTTTCTCAGGCTGGTCTCGAACGCCTGGCCTCAAGCAATCCTCCCACCTCGGCCTCCCTAAGTGCAAGGATTACGGGTGTGAGCCACCACACCTGGCCCATTTTAGCTTATTTAAGTTCAAATAGGCGTAAGTGGTTGGTGGCTACTGTAGGAGGATCGTTTGAGGCAGGAGTCTGAGGCTGCAGTGAGCTATGATGACATCACTGCGCTACAGCCTGGGTGACGGAGTAAGTACCTGTCTCAAAATATACATTAAATAAATAAATAAAAAGGGGGAGCTGATCTAGTGTGGGAGGTTTAGCAAAGAGACATTTGAGCTTACACCAGAAAATGATTAGCATCAACAACAGAGAGCTGAGAAGGCCCAATTCTGGCATTCGGTTGCTGTCTTATTATTAAATATATATCGCCTGCTGCGTGCCAGCGCCCCGGCACGCCTCTCCCTCTAAAGCGCACCAGCCACGGCAGCCAACCACCGCCGCGCCCGGCTTCCGGGGCGGGACCGGAAGCGCCCTGCGCGGGGAGCTGAGCGGCTACGCGCCCGCCCAGTGGGGAGCGCCCGAGTCGGGCCGGTCTCGCGAGAAGGGCGGCGGCGGGGGCTTCTGGGAGAGCGGAGCGGGCGAGCGGGCGGCGCGCATGGAGGGCGCGGGGGGCGGCGCGGGCGAGCGGGCGCCGCTGCTGGGCGCGCGGCGGGCGGCGGCGGCGGCGCCGGCGGCGTCGGCGTTCGCGGGCCGGCGCGCGGCGTGCGGGGCCGTGCTGCTGACGGAGCTGCTGGAGCGCGCGGCGTTCTACGGCGTCACGTCCAACCTGGTGCTGTTCCTGAACGGCTCCCCGTTCGGCTGGGAGGGCGCGCAGGCCAGCCAGGCGCTGCTGCTCTTCATGGGCCTCACCTACCTGGGCTCGCCGTTCGGCGGCTGGCTGGCCGACGCGCGGCTCGGCCGGGCGCGCGCCATCCTGCTCAGCCTGGCGCTCTACCTGCTGGGCATGCTGGCCTTCCCGCTGCTGGCCGCGCCCGCCTCCCGCGCCGCGCTCTGCGGGGCCCTGCGCCCGGCGCGCGTGCTCAACTGCTCGGCGCCCTACCCCAACGGCAGCGCCGCCTGCCCGGACGCCGCCGCCCGCCGCTGCGCGCCCGCCACCTTCGCGGGGCTGGTGCTCGTGGGCCTGGGCGTGGCCACCGTCAAGGCCAACATCACGCCCTTCGGCGCCGACCAGGTGAGCCGCGCCCACCTGCCTTTGACCCCTGCCCGGGCTTGGGACGGGGGCGGGAGGGAGCCCCCTGGCCCGGGGGAGCCTCTTCCTCGTGCGGGGAGCAAGCCCGCGAGCAGGTGTGACAGGTGCAGGGAAGCGATGGCAAGTGACTGCCTGTCTATGGAGGTGGCCTACGAGTGGAGGCGTGAAGGATAGAAGAGGTAGCAGGTGGTGGAGGAGCTTTCGGGATGGGGACTCTTCCAGGAAGCTAAGGGATGAGAGGGCCCCTATGGCTGGCTGTAGGTTTACAAAAAACGGGGAAAGCACTCCTTTCCGTCTTTGTTGTGTTAAAGGAGTTTTGGGCCGGGGGTGGTAGGAAAGGTGTGGTGAAAATGAGTTTGAATTAACTTAGCATCAGGCTGCTTCTCTGTCACTCCAAACCGCCAAGATCTTAGGGAGGGGACTGGAAATGATCGCCAAGTGTTACTTGCAGACTAGGCGGCCTTAACAGCAAAGGCAAAGTGGAATCATTGCGGAAAATGTTAAAAAAGTGAGAATCGAAGTGGTCGGATGAGGCTGGGCCACGTGAGGTGTGTTTTGAATACAGTAGGAAGCCTCATGGTGTTTGAGAGGAGTGGTGACATTGTGTGTCCCGCAGAGCAGGCTTCTGACAACCGTGGCGGGAATTGCAAGTCAGGTCTACTTGCTTTTTGAGGATCTACAGGCTCAGAGTGGTTCTTTCCTTTTGAAATGCTTGGAAACAAATAGAATATTTTGTGATAAGTGAAAACTTTATGAAATTCACATTTCAGTCTCCACAAATCTTTGTTGGCACATGGCCCCACCCATTCCTGCTACATAGCTGCTTTCACCAGCGGCAGGAGTTAGTTGTGATAGAGACCAAATGTCTCATAAAACTCAAAATGTTGATACCGGCCCCTTCACAGAAGAACGTGTGGCTGTCTGTCGTCGGGGACGGGATGTATGGGAAGGAACTCCAGGCAGGAGTCTTACCGCTGGCCGTGTGGGAGAGGCTTGGGAGGCCGTGGGCGTCGCGGAGTGGAGGGAGGTAGGTAAGTCGTGAAGCAGAGTGGGTGGGTCGTGCTGGTGGATCCTCTCAGCCCGCTTGTGTTGCTGTAACGGAACACCTGAGGCTGGTAATTCATGAAGACTAGAGGTCTTTTTGGCTCAGAGTTCTGTAGGCTGTGTGAGAGGCATGGTGCCAGCGTAGGCTCCTGGTGAGGGCCTGGGGCTGCTTCCACCCCTGGGGGAGTGAAGGGGACCCAGCTGTGCAGAGGTCAGGAGGCCAGAGAGGAAGTGAGAGAGAGTGGGAAGGTGCCAGACTCCTAGCGGCCATGTCCTGTGGGGACTAATACAGGAGAACTCTCTCATTACCTTGAGGAGGGCACCACGGCTGTTCTTGACAGATCCGCCCCATGGCCCGTACACCTCACCTTGGGCCCCATCTCCAACGCTGGGGATCAGTTTTGAAGATAGATTTGGAGGGGCCACACAAACCAAGCTGTGGCATGGCTTCTATGCAAGCCATAGGGAAGGTGACTGCTAGGCTTTCGCACTAAATGACTGTGAGTGCCTGTCTTTACCCAGTGTTTGCTGAGTGCTCACTAAGCACCAGGTGTTGTGCTAAGTACTGGACTTTATTAGGCCACATGATACTTCTGCTATTACAGAGTCCATTTTACAAATGAGGGAACTGAGGCTTGAGAGGTTAAATTATTTGCTAAAGGTTACACAGCTAGTCAACATTTCTGCAAGAAAAGTGGTCTGATCTCTTCAAATGTAATAGTGTCATGGAAAAGGAGGGCCATTCTGGACGAACGGGTCCTGGAGAGGCTTGGCAGCCAGATGCAGTGTGTGCTCTGTGATTGGATCCCAGTCTTTTTGGATACTTGGGACAATCTGTAGACCACATGTTAGCTAACAGCCTGTTGACCTTGCATTTCTTAGGTGTATGATGTTATTGTGGTCACGTAGACAAATGTCCTTATTTTTAGGAGATTCATAATGAAACATGGGGTGAAATATGTTGCTGCAACTTATTTGCAAATAGTTCAGCCTGAAGTACTTTGTATATACAGAAAAAAGAATGCTAAGAGTCTAAGTGTAGGGTAGGGTATAGAAGAGTACATTTCACGATTGCTTCCACTTTCTATAAATTTGAAATTTTTTCACATGAAAAGTTAGGGGAATAGCCATCAACTGATGAATGGATAAATGAAATGTATTATATCCACACAATGGATATCATTTAACCGTAAAAATAGGTTAAGTACGGATGAACCCTGAGAACATGATGCTGCGAGGAAGAAGCCACACACAAAGGTCTCCCTTGTGTGACTCTGCTGTGTGGAATGTCCAGAAGGGAGGAGTTCGTGGGCACTGGAAGTGTTAATAGACCAGTGGTTGCCAGGGGCCGGGAGAGGGGGCCAGGGAGTGGCTGTTAAAGGGAACAGGGTTCCCTGACAGTGTGGTGACAATGTTGTGGACGTGGATAGGTGTGGTGGTTGTACAGCGCTCAGTGTCCTGGACACCATTGGGTTGTTCACTTCTGCAGGGTGAATTTGATGTGTGTGAGTTACATCTCAACGAGAGAACATTAGGAGGAGAAATTAGCACCCTTTATGCCAGGCTGCTTGCTCTGTGCCAGGTGTTGGGTGGTCTTTGAGGGGGTTTCAAAGCCCTGCTCCCCAGGGTGCTGTCTGTTCCGTGGGGGCTGGCTTGGGACCTGCGGTCTGCAGGAGTGCGGCTTGCTCTGCTCCTCCCCAGCACAAGTCGGTTTGTCCCGCTCTTGGCCCACTCTGGCCCCTCTCGCTTGGAGGAAATCTGTGTGAGTTTTTACGGTACTTTTTATGCCCCTCTGTCATGCCCCTCTTTACCTTGACGGAGGGCCTCCGGGGACTCCACTTGCAGGAATGAGTGGGGTCAGGCTGTGTGGCTGTGAGCAGGTGGCTTTGGCAGGCTTTGGAAGACGTGTGAGCTACAGTCCAGGGTGACATACTTCAATGTAAATGGTGTCAGTCTCACATTTTCCCCCAGTGCTGAGCCCTTTTCAAAGATCATAATCATTCTTGGTGGATGGATGATTTGAAATAATGACCTTAAAGAAGAAAAACTTGGTTTACAGATAAAGAGAGCACATCATGTATTTTTTCTAGAGGAAAAAAATGGCACTCTTGTGCATGTTGAGGAATTTTTCCATGTCAGCCAAATGTTTGACGCTGTGCACAGTTCTGTTCTTTTGGCTTTACTTTGCATTGATTTTGGTGGTACCTTTTGAGCAGTCCACGGGAAGGACTTGTTTACCCCTGGTGGGCATGTGACCACTGTACGCATGCCAGTGTCATGTGACTGATGGGAAGCCAAGGCTGTGCTCGTCACCAGGGTGGGGAGCATGTGATGTGCCCATAATAGCAGCCAGCTTCCCCTTTGTTTCAGAAATGGCTGGTGTGTGGTTACTTAGGGCTCAGTGATAGTCTTTGGCTTATGGAGTAATTTTGATGGATTACCCCTTGGAAGTGGAAATAAAGTGACCACGAGGTTTACTCAGGATATGAGGATGAATGGAATTCTAAGGTTAGGATTTCGCTAGAGTGATGGCATGCTAATTTTTGCACGCTCCATGTGAAGCGGATGTGTGTCTGAGAACATGGGAGGGTGTGTACAGTGCCCTTGTGGGTAATGGAAGGGCCCAAGCTAATTGCAACTAATATGTAAATTGTGTCTCCATTAAGTTTGGTATTGTGTTTGCTGGCCTCTTCCTTCTGAGGTTGTCAAAACAATCACTTTTTTTGCTTGTTTGATATTACATTTGTACTTATGTTTTCTCTGTAACCATTTCTCTGCTCAACATTTTTTTCTTTCTGGCCTGTCTCCAGTATAGCATGAATATCGATGCTCACTGTTTGGTAAAATTTAAATGTATTGTGTCACAGTGAAGCACTGTGTTTCTGTCTTAGATGTGTAAGAAATTCTCAGTCTAAACTGTTTATTCAATAGCATTGCCTGCATTTGGCCTAGGACTCTGTTCATTGCTGATGTGAATAGGAGAACGGTTTAAATGATTGAGAATGTGTGGGTTTGTTTTTTTTTTTTAACTCAGATTTTCAGTTTGAGATGGTGGTTACTATATAATTAATTTCAAGCATATTACTTGCCAACACGGTAGCTGTTCTTAATCTTTTGGACTTAAATTTTTTGTCTTTTGAGGAGCACACAGTTTTGACTGTATATTTTACACTTCTACTTCAATCTTAAAAAGTAGAGCTTAAATTACCACATCAAGTAATATGACTGCTAAAAGGATGCTTATTGCATAGAAGTGCAATAAGTTTGTTTTGGCCCCATATACAACTTGTTATTCACTAGAGGAGACTCCTCTGTGTATCAAAAACCAGAGCTGCTACTGGAACAGGATTTTCTAACCCGTTGTAACCTGTAACTTAAGGACAAGACAGTAGAGGTTTTCAAGACAGCAAGGCTAGACAGTCATTGTATGAGATCCAGCATCGGCCTGTAGCTAGTAAGTTTGTTTAAAAATTTTATGAAATGAAACCCATTAGAAATGTCTCTGGCCAGTACAGGGCTCATTCTCGCAGTGTCTGTTGGGATGTGGCAACGCGGGTGGGAGAGGAGGCTCACAGCGCGCCTGCCGCCAACTCAGCTGTCACCGGCCTCGCGGTCGCCACTGACATCGTCTTGGGCAGGGCATACGCCAGGACATTGCATGAGGTCCCTTGGTGCTCTTGTCTGAGCCCAGGAAGTCAGTGATTTTTGAGCCTTTAAGAGATCCCTGCCCTTACCCAGATTTCTCCTATGTTGATAGTCTTTCTTAATGTAGAAATATTAATAGCCTGTGATTTCTGTCTTTAGTCTATATTTTCTTCTTTGTTTTGTCAAGATCTCTGATTCTCAGGAGACCAGATACAATAGGTGTGGTGCCCTGGCCTCTCTGGATGAACAGGAACTACAGTGTCTCTCTGTGGGGCCTGCGCCTGTTTGCTGGGTGCCCCATGGCACTGGCTTTGGGCTCAGGGAGGCGTGGGGCTGTGTGACGGTGCTTCTGAAACGTGCCTGTGCATAGAAGTTTAAAATGCAGGTTCCTGGGCCTCAGCCCCGAGACAATGATTCAAGAGATGTGGGTCCTGGGAATCTCTGTTTTGAGGAGTGTGCCCCATAACTCCAAGCAGGTGGCCCACAGACTCTGCAAACCCCCCAGGATTTGCTGGGATTTAGCATGTAATTAAGAGAAACCAACCCAGCATCTGCAGTAATTAAAAGCGTAGGATATGTTTTTATCGGGAGACCCTTGAAGGTCTCTGTAAACACCATTTTGATTCTGCTACATTTCTTAAAGGTTGTGATGACAACAGTAATTTTAATCGCTTCGTTACATGTTTTTTTCCATCCTTGAAGATTATCACACATTTTCAAGTGTTTTTCCTCCCTGTTATTTTAGGTGAAAGATCGAGGTCCAGAAGCCACTAGGAGATTTTTTAATTGGTTTTACTGGAGCATTAATTTGGGAGCGATCCTTTCGCTAGGAGGCATTGCCTACATTCAGCAGAACGTGAGCTTTGTCACTGGGTACGTGATCCCCACGGTCTGCGTCGGCCTTGCTTTCGTGGTCTTCCTCGGCGGCCAGAGCGTTTTCATCACCAAGCCCCCCGACGGCAGCGCCTTCACCGACATGTTCAGGATACTGACGTACTCCTGCTGTTCCCAGAGGCAGAGGGGAGAGCGCCCCAGTAGCGGGTAAGTACCGGATTCTCATCACTCGCTCGGTTTGAGAGGACTTAGCGATCAATTTCATTAAAGTACTAGCTTGTGTTTGTTGTGTGCTGATTGTGTGCGGGGTGCTGGGCTGAGTGGTTTGCATGTCCTGTCTCCTTTAACCTTGGATTCGCTTGAGGAGGTGGCAGCTGTGGGGTTATTATTGTTCTGTCTTAAACACAGGCCAGGGACTGATTCCGGAGCTCATATTTTAACCCCCACCTTGAACTTCCTCTCACTGAGATAGAAGCTCCTGGCTGTTCAGTGGCAGATTACAAAGGTAGACATTTGCACAGGGCATAGAGGGGACAGAACACGTTTCTTTTTATTTTAAAAAGCTCTGAAATACATTTGAAAGAAAAAGCAGGCAATTGCTTATGTTGTCGGCACCTGTCTGTACCCTTCAGAAAGCGAGCTGAGTCTGGAGTAGAGGTCAGCGGTCCAGGTCAGCGTGGGCTCTGTTATCCAGTGGTCACTTCTTCACTCTTGGACAGAGATGCAGTGGCAGAATGCTGAGATGCACTCAGGGTGACCACATCATCTTTGATTTCCTGGGACTTACCTTGCTGAAAGTCCCACGAGCCGGGGTTTTAAAACAGGAAGTCCTGTGTCCTCAGAACCCATCCACATCCCTGGCAAACTGTGATGGTGGTTGGTCCTGTTAGATGTAGGTTAATAAAAAAAAGTCCAGATCTTAGCCCAAGAAGAGATCTCGGTAATTTTTGTGTTGTTTATTGAGGTATAATTTACATGAAGTAAAATTTACCTCTTTTAGTTGTTCGGTCTGGTGAATTCCAGCAAATGTATTCAAATCCTGTAAGCAGCAGTCCAGTCAAGGTATAGAGTATTTGCATCACGCCAGAGGAGTCTCTGGGACCTTTTGTAGTCAGTGCCCACATGGACTATTTTGAGCCACGTAGGAGGTTCTGATGGTCGCTGGGGTGGGAGGTTGATTGCTCAGCCCTCACAGCTTCCTGCCTGGGGTCCTGTCCCTGCTGTGTGTGCTGCTGCCGGCTGCTGTCCCGCAGGTGCCTGGCACATCTGCCATACTGCGACTTATTTATATACTCGGAGCAGCAACAAGCTAATGTCTAATGTTCCTTCCACGTGGTAGATTTGAAGCCACACCAAAATAGCTCTTATGGGCCTGCTTTTTTGCTCCAGGCTGAGTGTCTGATTTCTTCAGCTGTCCCTGTGTGCAGTTCTGGGCGATCTGACCACCCCAGCTGACCTGCCGGGGATGCTGGTGGGTCATCGTGGCATTTCGGATGTGTAATCAAAACTATAAGTAATGAGGCCGTACTAAAGAATTTTTTAAAATTAAAGTAGCAGCAGGCACCAGTCTTTGCCAGGACCTTATTTTGATTAGACAAGAGCAGTGTTTCAGATCCTAGATGTTTATTCTACAGATTGAATACCCATTAGTGAAATATAGCCTTTTTCAGGACCAACCCTTGATGTTTCGGTGTGTCTGTATGGGCGGTACCTGGTGGACGTTTCCGCAGGAGAACAGCACTGGTGTATTGACATTTGGGGGTTTAATGCACAAATAGCAGCATGAAGAGGGTTTGGAGTCACTTTTACTTAGGAAACTTATTGCTCATTAGGTTTGTTTTTGGAAGTTGTCTTGGAGAAAAAGAAGGACTAGTTTGCAGAAAGGTTGATAAGCGAAAGAGTTCTCCAACTCTGCTTTCCGTATGAACTGGCTCTGTCACTGTGGGCAGGTTAGTGACCTCACCAAGCCCACCTTTCCGTGTGGTGTGGTGGAGAGGGACCCGGAGGGTCGTTGTGAGGCCTGAGTAAGGTGATGTGGCGAAGGCCCCCGGCAGCGGCAGCGTGTCGACCCGAGGTCAGGGCCCGGCAGCGGACGCTGCTCTGGTGGGGATGCCTGCGGGAAGGTGCAGGTGGCCGCGGAAGCCTGAGGAAGTGCAGTCTCAGCCTTTGGTCTACGTTGATCTATTTTTCGAAGATGATTTAATGTTTATTTTATTTTATTTATTTCTTAATTTTTTAAATCTTTTACTCTTTCTTTAAAATTTTTTGCTGGTTGATTTGGCGGGTGAGTTGTTACACACTCCTTAGTGGATCCCAGCTTCCACGGCCTCCGTCCTGCTTTAATGCTGGTTTTAAATGAGAAATGAAGACATACTTCTTCAGTCCATCAGACTGGAGTGGAAATGTTCCGCAGCTTTTGTGAGACACATCCCGGTCTGAGCTGAGAACCCCTGAGGCCCAGCGGCCTTTCCTGCAGAATGGACATGCGCATAAGCCCAGCCTTGGGGGGGGACTCCGGGGCACAGGTGTCCTGAAATTGGAGCACAGAGACTTTTGGGGGCAGGAACAGTGGACGCTTGTCTGCGTTCTGTTGTCATTTGTGACGGTGGCTTTGTGTGGGACCTGTGTATGTTGCAAGATAGTACACTAACCGTGTGTGTGAACCAGGTAAAGTTTTAGGTGCATATTGACTTAGCAGTTTTTAAAATATTTTAATGATATAAAGCAATAGTTGTATAACCGGTGACCTGTGTGAATGATTCTTTGTGTGAAAATGGATTTATTTGGCATGTAACTGTTTTCATAGAAACGCTTATTTAATATAACGTGACAAACCACTGATAATGTCTGTATGAGGTACATAAAGACTTTAAATTTCCTTTTTGGAAAAAAAATAACTTGAGGAAGTAATGAATATTCTCAAATGAAAGTATGCAGAATACCTTTGAAATTTAGAGTTTCACTTTTGAGCGTTGTTTCCCTGATTGTTTTTCCCACCAGACTCAGTGCCGCAAGGACAGAAACCTTGTCCTTTGAAATGCATTCCTGTGTCCCCAGCACCCAGCTCGAAGTGCTGGGCTTGTAGCCAGTGCCCAATAAATATCTGTTGAATTGAATTTAGTTTTCTTCTCCAGAATTTGGCTAAAATATTCAATAACAGTTTTCAGCTTTTTTATTTTTCCCCACTCTGAAAGTCTAGCTTTAAAGTGCCAGCTTTATAAAATATAAAAATGACTTAAAATAGTGGCATCTTATGAAATGGGACGTGCATTTGTCAACTGGAAAGCAGGCATCTGCCATTTCCGAGTTCCGGCTCTGGAAGCGATCTTAATGGCAGCTGATTATCTGCTGGTGTTTCTGGCTGTAGGGAATACGGTGCCTTTTCTTTTTTTCTTTCTTTTTTTTTTTTTTTTTCTGTTTCACCCCTAAGATCCTTGTGCGTGTTGCCCCGTTACAGTGGTTTGGGGCTGGGAGAGATCTTGGAGCTACCTAGTGGGACCTGTTCCATTCATAAATAATGGAGCAGGCCCCGAGTGAGCTGGTGACGCTTGCTAGCACAAGAGCCGGGAACCCCAGGTTCCTGTTCCTGGTGTTACGGGCACATGTGAGGGTGGGGAGCAGAGGGGCCGAGGGTCAGGCTCAGGCTCAAAGCCAAGACCACCTGGTCCAAGTCTCAGCCCCAACCCGAGCTTCCTTGCCTGGGTCACACTTTTTACTCTGTGTGTGCCCAGCGTCCACGACTGTGAAGACACAGTAAGGCCGCGTGGGCCGTGAGCAGCACGTGGGCCGTGGGGAGCATGTGGGCGTGGTGCACGGAGCCGTCCTCATCATCCTCGTCACCACCCAGCGTCTCCTCCCCTCAGCGCTTCCTCACACGAGAGACGGTAGTTTCCCTGCTAGAGCAGAACCCTTCCCCAGGGTCATACCCGTGACTTCATTTATTTTTTATTTTTTTCTTCTTGGACTTCTTTATTATCAGACAAACCAGCAACTCAATTTAAAACAAACCAGCATGGTTTTATTTAACACATTGGTATTGGCTATCAGGGCTTGATATTTGATAAATTAGCTAATTAAAATCAGACAAATCCAGCGCATTTTTTGTTTTGTTCTCAAATATACCTGCAGGGGCGTGGCTGCCTGGGTGGCCCCCAGCCTCAGGTGGAGCTGCGGGCTCTGCTGGGCAGCGTGGGCACAGCTGGGGCCAGGTCAGCCCGTCAGCGCCATGGCGCTGTGTCTTCCAGCCTTGTTAAAAGTGCAGCAGCCCAGTCGCACTTTGACTAGGCAGACCCTCCGCCAGCTCTTCCAGCACATACCGTGCTGTTTGGAAACAGTCTGGGCAGCTGTGTTTGGTGTGTGCAGTTAGTAAGTGACGGGGTGAGTTGAAGCAGACTTAGCGTGGTGAGCCCGTCCCCTACCCCCAAACTTAATTTGTGACCAAGTAACTGATTGCTGGGGGTGGAAGAAAACTAATTCCTTCATTTTATTTCCCAAAGTGAAGGCATTGGAGTCTTCCAGCAATCTTCTAAACAAAGTCTGTTTGATTCATGTAAAATGTCTCGTGGAGGGCCATTCACAGAAGATAAAGTGGAAGATGTGAAAGCTCTGGTCAAGATTGTCCCAGTTTTCTTGGCTTTGATACCTTACTGGACAGTGTATTTCCAAGTGAGTGGTGACAACCAGGTTTACTTTCCTTTATCTTCCTATGAAGCCTTGCCCCAGCCTTGTTCTGGCCATTACGCAGGACTCTGGTTTTTATCCATGAGTCTCTCTAGGATCCTGGAAATTTTTTAGTTATGGACTCATTTTGGCTGCTTTAAATATTTTGAAAACCTTCCCCAAAAAGGAGCTAAGAATAGGTATGCTTCTGGCTTTTCAGGCCCCTCCTGTTAATTTAATTTCCCGTTTGGATAACTGGCAGTTCTTTTTCCAAACTGATCTCCAGAGGACGTTTATGATGACCAAGTAATTGACTTGTTCGTTTTCCAACTTGAACCATCATCTGTTTCCGGGAGTCATTGCTGTGTCTCATCAGAGTCTGCTTTAGGGGAGGGGCGATATGCTTGAAGTGTTTAAAAGGCATTTGGTTCACGTGTAATAATACTGCTTTTTATACCCAGATGCAGACAACGTACGTTTTACAGAGTCTTCACTTAAAGATTCCAGAAATTTCAAGCATTACAACCACCCCTCATACGGTAAGAACAATTGAGACGATCTGAAATTGTCACTTGGGGCTTATGTAAGAAACGGATTTCTTCCACCAACTGCAGAAATTTTATAAATGTTAGCAGTTAGCACAAACTAAAAACAGTCACTGAAATTGAATTTTTACTTACTTTAGAGAATTTTTTTCATCAGTCATATCATTTACTGGATGAAATGGATTAGTATTTTCATCTGATTTTTTTTTTTTTTTTCCCCCTTCAAAACACGGAAAAGCAAATGCGAATGCATTTAGGAATAAGTCTTTCTCCAGTTCCGGTGTCTTGGAACTGAGGTCTTGTTCCTAGGGGTTGTTCTTTGTGGGGAGGAGCCGTGGTTTATACACATGTCTCCCGGGTAGACGTGTTGTCAGGTAGTGGCCACGCGTGTTGCGGCACCAACCGTCCTCCTGTCTCGCCCCAGCTCCCGGCGGCCTGGCTGACCATGTTCGATGCCGTGCTCATCCTCCTGCTCATCCCTCTCAAGGACAGGCTCATCGATCCCATCTTGAGGAGGAACGGTCTGCTGCCCTCGTCCTTGAAGAGGATCGCGGTGGGGATGTTCTTCGTGATGTGCTCGGCCTTTGCCGCCGGTGAGAGCCCTGCTGGTGCCCGCGGGCCCGGCCGGCGGTGCCCGTGACGGTGCCTTGTGCTGCTCGGGGAGTGTATGTGCTTTAGAAAGCATTTGAAACCACTGAGTGTTCTTTTCTAATTTTTTATTACATAAGTTTAAAACTTTTTTCCTAAGGATGTGCAATTTTTATTCTAAAATTAAAACCATTGGAGTGCTCCGCAAAGTGACTTTCAGACTGAATTAAAGGAGGCTTGTTCTCGACCTGTTGATGTAAAATTGGGCTATTCATTCCTGAATAGATGAGTTTTTATAAATTAAAGACGTTATATAATCCTCAAGATGAGAATTCTACCTTTCAATTTTTTTTTTTTTTTTTTTTGAGACAGAGTCTTGCTCTGTTGCCCCAGGTAGAGGGCGGTGGTGTCAGCGTCTTTATTTACACTCTTAAATACCTAGAAGTATAACCATTACATCCTTTTAAAGCTTTTCATCTGTGCGGCAAATGGAGAAGGGGCAGATGGAGAAGGGTGTGGCTGCTCCCTCACCCCAGGCCCTGGCTGCCTGGGCCCCGCCTGGAGCTCTGCTCTCACCCGCTGCTGTGTTGTGGGGCCCCGTCACCCACGGCCGTGGTCAGGCAAGAGAGCACTCGAGGGCCTCCGAGCATGGACGGGCACCCTGAAATGGAGGCAGGTTCAGTGGGGAGAAAGGTTGTAGCTTTCATTAGAAGAGAGTTAGGCAGCCCTGGTCCACAGCAGGTTTGTAAAGGTGGTGATGACCCAGTCGGTCCACGGTCATTACAAATGCAGATAGAAGGAGGGGTCTGAATTGGTCCGTATCCGACCATCTAAAGATGACCAAACTATTTTTATATCCTAGAACATTTTCTGTGCATAGCCGAATTATGTTGTTTAGAACAGAAATGGAACAAATGACTCACAGTTTATAACCTATTTTTGTATGTTACATACTGTATATATTTTTCCATGTGAATAATTACACATTTAAATTATGCTTTTGAACAACTATATCATATTCAATTTTTGAATGTTATTTTTAAAACCCAGTCCTCTCATTAAATATGATGGTTGATTCCAGTTTATTTATTCTTTTTTGGAGACAAGGTCTTGCTCTGTTGCCCAGGCTGGAGTACAGAGATGTAATCACAGCTCCCTGCAACCTCCAACTCCTGGGCTCAAGCAATCCTCCCACCTCAGCTTCCCGAGTAGCTAGGACTGCAGGTGCACACCACCATGCCCAGCTAACTTAAAAAATTTTTTTTTTTAGAGATGGAGTCTTGCTATGTTGCCCAGGCTGGTCTCGAAATCCTGGCCTCAAGTAATCCTCCTGCCTCAGCCTTCCCGAGTGAGCCACTGTGCCCAGCCAGAAACTAACATTATCATTAGCTGTTGTAATGATAATGATAATAAATCAATGGATCACCTAAATCTGTCATTATGATCAGAAAAACATTGCATAATTTATTACCTCCTCTTAAGTAAAATGGCAGGACTGTTTAGTGTTCCCCTCCTCCACTTTGTAAAAGAAATAAAAGGAACTACGGGTAGCGTCCAGATATCTGAGGATGAAATTACTGCCGTGTGACCTCCAGGCAGCGCCCCAGGAGCTGGCAGCTGGGACTTCTCAGTCCGGGGCTCCGACTGGTGTAATTGGGCACAATCTTGCCAGCATTTTTTAGAGGCATCAATGAGCATCTTGTAGCAAGCGTCTATTAGTAGTTTTTAGCTTAACTGTGACGTTAATAAACAAAGGCTACGCTGACCTATTTATGAATTCTAGGAATTCTGGAAAGTAAACGGCTGGATCTTGTTAAAGAGAAAACCATTAACCAGACAATCGGCCACGTCGTTTACCACGCTGCCGACCTGCCCATATGGTGGCAGGTTCCACAGTACGTGCTGATTGGGATTAGCGAAATATTCGCCAGTATAGCAGGTGAGGCTTCTTCAGGTCGGAGGTGTCTGAGTAGTGGTAAAAAAAAAAAAAAAAAGTCATTAAATATGAAATGTCCGATTTCGAATCAAGTGTGGTTTATTGTATCTCAAACAAAAAACAGTACAACTAATGAAAGTATGCACCTAAACTATTGGCACAGTTTTGCCATCTTAGTGGTAGCTTATTTATACCAGCAGCAAAGAGCCTGGAAAATGAGTGGCGGTGAAATCATGAAAGGTGTTTTCTACAGCTTGTTGAGAATTGCATATTTTTTCTTGCAAGAAGTGGTCCAAAGCCTGAAAGAAGTGGTAGTCAATTGGTGCAAGGTCTGGTGAATATGGTGGGTGGCAGAGAGTTTCCAAGTCCAGCTGTTGTAGTTGGAGCAGCATTGTTTTTTGTGACATGTGGTTTTGCAAGAGGATTGGCCTGTCTCTGTTGACCAATATCAGCTGCTTAATCACAATCATCCTTATGAGTTCGTCCAGTCGGGTGCAGTAGACATCCGCTGTAATCCACTGACCAGGTTTCATGAAGCTGCAGTGGATGATACCAGCACTGGACCACCCAGCAGACACCATTAGCTTTTTTTGATGAATATTCGGTTTTGGACTGTGTTTTGGCACTTCATCTGTATCCAGCCGTTGTGCTGAACACTTGCAGTTGTCAAAAAGAATCCGTTTTTCATCACATGTAACAACACAGTGTAGAAATGGTTCAGTTGTATGTTGTCACAGCAAAGGCAAGCTTCCAGACGATTTCTCTTCTGATACACATTTAATGCATGCGTAACCCATCTATCCGGCTTCTTTACCTTGCCAATTTGTTTCAAATGGTCCAGTACTGTTGGGATAGTGATGTCAAACCTTGCTGTCAACTCTGAAACTCAGCAGTTAAGGAAGCTGGATATTTCATGCTTAGTAACCTAAGAATAAGAGCCGTGATGTTTTTATTACGCTGTTAGAATACGTTGAGACAAAAATAGCAATACTCCTTTTGTATTTTTTGCCAGGGAGTTGTGGTTCAGAGTACGAATTGGCAAGTCAATACGAAGGCTAAGGCCAAGTTTCTTCTTTCTTGGTATAAAAGCAAAAGCAATATTCCCAAAAATATTGTCATGAAAACTCATTAACTACCTGTAGGTGCCACAGGAGACAGGACGGAGCAGGTCGCTGTCGGTGTCCCTGCCGTGCCTGGCGCCCCTGGCAAAGCCCCCGCGGTGGTGCCGCGCTAGCCCAGCCTGCGGGTGCAGCTCTCAGGGCTGGTGCTTTAGATTTAGGTAAAGGGGCAAATCTGATTTTTTACAAACATGTTTTTGCAGGCCTCTCTGTCCCTGCTGGTGAGATTCTGTAGCCGTGCGGGCCCGTGTGTGCTGGCCGACCCGCGTGGCTGCTGGGAGTGAGGGAAGAGGGAATGAGAGGCGTGTGGGTGGCGGTTTCCACCTCAGAACACGCGTGCACACTTGGCTCAGGAGTTTACCAAGGGAACGAATCAGAACCGAGTGGCCTTTCCTTTAGAATACGCTGCAGAGCTCCGGGTCTAGTTATTATAAAAATCTGCATTTATGGATGGACCTACTGAAGGTGTTATAAAACATAACTACCTTTGAACTAGAATCCTAATGTAGATTCCTGTTTTAGATTATGTGCTTTGCCTTCAAATTCCCATTACTTGGTAATATAGGAAAATTTTGTTTCTTTAATCTCTCTTTCCCCGTGAGGAACAAAAAACTTCTAAGCGCTAACAAATCACATTTTACGTTTAAGTTTGAGAGCAAGGAGTTAACTTCCTGCTTCACTGGATGTTTCTAGGGATTGTCACAGTGGGCAGGAGGACAGGCGCTTGTAGCCATCGGTCGCGACCTTGAGTGGGAACCGTCTTCACAGCGGGGCTGGGGTTGGTCCCCGAGTGACCCTGTGCTTGTCCTGCTGTGCCAGGGAGGAGCGTGGGCACAGAAACGAGCCTCCCCCCTCTGTCCCTAGGTCTGGAGTTCGCGTACTCGGCCGCCCCCAAGTCCATGCAGAGCGCCATCATGGGCCTGTTCTTCTTCTTCTCCGGCGTCGGCTCGTTCGTG
This sequence comes from Eulemur rufifrons, assembly GCF_041146395.1. NCBI lineage: Eukaryota > Metazoa > Chordata > Mammalia > Primates > Lemuridae > Eulemur > Eulemur rufifrons. Next base: position 2,467,920 of record NC_091003.1, read on the forward strand.
GGCTCGGGCCTGCTGGCGCTGGTGTCGGTCAGAGCCATCGGATGGATGAGCAACCACTCGGACTTCGGTAAGAGCTGCGCCGCCCTTCTTCCTAAGGCAGCCGGCGGTGGCGAGGCGCGGGGCTCACGGCTGCCGTGCGTGTCTGTGACCCTGAGCAGTGAGGTGGTTTCACGCAGGTGGGCCCTGTCCAAGCGCTGCGTGTCCCCGTTCCTTGCCCTGCGGGGGACCCCTTGAGTGGTTGTGTCTGCTTGGATCATTCACAGCGTCTCTTGGAAGCCCAGCGCCTGCCACACCCTGCCAGCTGCGCCCTGGCTCTCCCGGGAGCGTCCCCAGGGCCGGCCGCCTTGTCGCCCAGGACTAGCACGGCTGTGGTGACGGCTGTGGTGACGCAGACGGACCCGCATCACAGATCGCCCTTTGTTCCGCTCGCTTTTGTGTTTCCTTTCGCTTTTAGCTTTTTGGTGTTAAAAAGACAGGGATAGATAACAGGTCACTTTTTACAATCAACATATTACTCATGATTAGTCCCCGTCGGATTTTACGGTTAATACCGGCGGTGGCGTCTTGTTAAAGTCACAGAGATCAGCGCTTCCCTTCTCCAGACTGGGGATGGCTTTTAAACGGACCGCTTTCCCTGAAGGTTTCTTTTTTCTTTTCTCTCTCTCTTTTTAAGCTTTATCCATGGAAACACCCTCGCTGCTTTCTGCCGTGTAGCCGTGTGGCCTTTGCTCTGGTCTGGTCGCACTTCGCCACTTCCAGGGCACAAACCCCCTTGAAAATCTGAGGAAAGTTTGGGGACTTTTCTCCAGAAATTGCAGAATTCCCAAGGTCCTTCCACGACTGAGTTGGAATTCCTGTCCTCACGGCTGAGTTTAGGCCTGTGGAGTCCCAGGACCCCAAGCCACCGCTGTCCCCAGACACCGGTCGCCAGGGCTCCCGGCTGGGAGAGCGTCTCCCTGGCAGGCTCTGCGGTGGCTCTGAGGGGGGCAGGTGGCTCCGGGGCTGCCCCTCGTTCTCGGCCCCTTCTGGGGACAGACAGCTGTGGCTGTGGTGACAGCGGGGCGGGCCGAGGATTCTCATGGTCCCAGGGGCCACCGGGCCTGTTGCAGTCCAGGGGACAGACCCCGTGTTATAAAGACCAGACTCTGTGGGTCCTAAGATGGAGGTTCTGTTTCTTTATTTTTGTTTGAGCTTTAAATGTGTCATAAAGGATTGGCTGGTTTTTGTCATTCTTGCTGTTTTCCAGTTATTTAATCCCCTCCTCGCCAATTTAACATCTGAAAGTTTACTTTGGTCCTTCCTTTCTGGCAGGCTGGCTGTGAGCTCCCACCGGGGGGTGGCCCGGGTCTGTGTGCTGCTGTCCTTGAGAGGGGGGTCCCTGGGCTGAGCCCTGCGGCCACGCACGGCAGCCCCGTGTCACACGCTGAGCGGAGGTGCAGGCAGTTCGTCCTGGGAGAGACGAAAGCTGTGATGTGGGCAATGCACACACAAGTGCCTCACGCAGGGACACGCGGCTGTCACAGGTGGCTGGTTTGGGGAGGGGATCCCCAGATTCTCCAGAGTGTGGGTTGTGGCAGGGGCGGAGTAGCCGCTCTCAAGCCAGGTTCTGGGCTCCCCGCGGTTGGCCTTTGCTCTGGGCTCTCTGGGGACACCTGCCTCCTGCCTCGGCACCTGGCTGACACAGGAAGTGGCTTTCGTACGGGCACAGGGCTGTGGTTTGAAGGGAAATAGGCCCAGATTGTTCCATTGTTTCCTTTGCCCATCCTCCCAGCAGGCCTTGCCTTTACTGTTACTAATGTTATTTACATTGGGAGCACTGTCCACACCGTATAGAGCACTCTCGTCTCGCGTGCGCAGCCGGGTGTGTCTGTGGCCAGGGCAGGGTGGAGACGCTTTGGAGCCGCTCTGTGTCTTCCTGAGCTGTCCCCGCCCAGGTGAGCGCTGTTCTTCCCTCCCTGTCCCGTGTTCTCCTGGGGCATCATCCTTCGCTGAGCACTTCTGCCTGGGGACCCCTTCCCCGCCATCTGCTCTCTGTGACTTCTGCCTGGTGCTCCCTGGCGTGAGCGTGTCACCAGCTCATCCGTCCCGCTGTCGGCGGCGTCCCTGCGGTTTCCGGCGCGGGGCTGTCGTGCGTGGCGCTGCCGTGGGCATTCCCACACACGCAGCCGGTGGACAGTCCCTAGTCCCGCGGGGCCAGGGCCTGCCTGAGCGAACTTTACACCGTCTTCCTGTGTAATTGTCCTTCTGTCTGTGAAGGGGCCACGGCAGCAGGGGTGGTGGCTTCCTGCGTGGTGGCGCATTGCGGGACACCCCGCGAAGTGAGGTGTGGCCTGCGTGTCTGCCCGCTGGCCCTGCCGCGTCCCTCACCTCCGCAGGGCCACGCAGTGTGCAGCCCACGTGGCCCGCTTGGAGCTTCCGGAGTTTTCCGTGGCTCTTTATTCTGGGCAGATTCCTATTTCAAAATCGGCACATAAAGTGATACCATTGATACTCTGATGACAGCCTTGTCACAGCAGCATCAAGTGCTAATCCTGGAACAGCAGTGACAGCAAACACCAGGCTCCAAGACGGTGGCGTCTGTGTCTCCACCGAAAGCCCGGACCGAGCCTCGCAGGTAGTGAGGGCCAGATCGATATTTAAAATACATGCAGAGAAGAAGGACGCTTAGTCTGGTAGAAGTTACAGGCATTAGCAGATCTCTTCCCAAATCAGTAGACAGAGGAGATTATTGTCATCTATAGCCTATACGAATGAGAATTCTTTAAAAATACGTGAAAACTTACTGCACAAACATGTATATCTGTTTATTATGTTTGTTTGATAAAAGCATTGTTAAACATCTGATAGTTATTATATGTTCAGATAGAAAAAGGAAGGAAGTTTCAGAATAACCAACTTTAAAAAGATCTTCTGAGGAAAGGAAGTCTTGGTTTTTTAAAATAAAAAAATCAGTGCTTCTGAAGCGTATCAGAAACCATAGCAGCTTTGATTCCAAAATACTCGCTTCCCCTCGTGACGCCGAGACTAGACGCATCTGTCAGCCCCGTCTGGGGAACAGGCCGGCGATGCTTTCCAGCTGGTGGCAGGTGGCTACACGGTGTGACATCTGGGGGCCTGCGGGGGCAGCGGCATCTCGGCTGCGTGGCGGGGTTGGGCTTGCTGGGGACACTCGGCTGGCGCTGGGTGTGTCCCGGGCGGGTCCAGGCAGGCGAGTGTCCCGCACACGTCCCGCCCGTGTCTCCACACGAGTGGTGAGTGGTGAGTGTGGCAGGCGCTGTCCGAGCCCCGTGTGCCGGTGGGGGACAGCCAGGGCACAGACTGGTAGTTCCCGTCCCCGGTGTGGAGCTGGGGCTGCTGGCCGCGGCGCGGGACGGAACCCTCCTCGTGCCCAGGTGCCGCCTGAGTGCTCACCTGTGCCCTTACCTGTGGCGACGCCGGCCGGTGGGGTAGCGTCTTCCGTTTCACAGCGGGGAACTCTGCCAGACTGAGGGGACGGGTGGCTGAGAGGTTGGAGCGTCGGGAGCCCACCCAGGCCCCGAGGGGGACGGTGCCACCCCAGGGTGGCTTCTGTGGTGGCGTTGAAACAAAATGCTTGTGCAGTTTGAGTCACAGAGATGTGGTTCTTTTCTTTTTTTTTTTTTAATGACCACAGGTAAAAGTCACCCTGACCTTAGTGGGACCAAATTAAATAGTAAAATCTTTTAAACTATCTCTAGAAATGCGCTCACCCACCTCCCCCGCCTGTTCTCTGCAGGAAACATCAACGGCTGCCATCTGAACTATTACTTCTTCCTCCTGGCTGCTGTCCAGGGAGCCACGCTCCTGCTCTTCCTGATCGTTTCGGTGAAGTACGACCGCGACCGCCAGCGAGCGAGAGCTGGCGGGGCGCCCGCCGCCACCAGGGCCTGAGCAGGGCGGCCTGAGCAGGGCGGCCCGAGCAGGGCGGCCCGGCGGGCGGTGCGAGCGCTGAGACCGGGAGGTCGGGACGTGCAGGTGGCCGGGTTGCCTCCCCCTGTCCCCCGCCTATGCGCGAGGCGAGTGCCTCCATGCTCACCGGCCGCCAGGCGGGGAAACGCGGATTTGAGTGTGTTGCTTCTCGTCATCCGGGGTCCTCTGAGGGTCCTAGCTGTGTCCCTCCTCCGCTGACACGCGGTGGAGATTGCAGAGTCGTGGGGACCACACGGCGGCCTCCCAGTTGCGCAGACAATGTCACTTCCTCCCCACAGCCCTGACCTCGGTTTTATAGAAAATTGATAACATCTACTTACATTGAAGAAGGTGAGGATTTTTTTTTTTAAGAGACGAAACTGTGGGCAGATGCCGCGAGGACGCTGTCAGGGTCACGTGGTCCCCTTCCTGAGCCGCAGGTCTTGCCGCTGCCGGGGTCTCTGGTGTCGGCTGGTACGAGTGTGTTGCATCTGCTGCTTCAGAAATGCCTATTTTTTAAGCCATTGACATTGCTTTTTTTTTTTTTTTTTTTTTGAGAAAGAACAGGCATAAGAATTACGCAAGACCATGTGTCCTGTCTCAGCCTACAGAACAACACAGAGGGCGTGTTAGACCTTACCTAGTCGGTCCTCATGTGTGACTTTATTTTGGGTGCCATTGAGACCGATAGCAGGTCATGGCTGGGTGTCAGAAAGATTCTCTCCATCAGAACTAGTGTAATTAAAAATAATCGAAAGTGTTAAATGTGAACTTGAGTGTTTGACTAGTCACCCACCTTTGTGTTGTTACTTTACGTGTATCTAGGGGTTCTGTGTTTGTTAAATATTCTGTGTTTGTTGCTGTATTTTTGGCATAACTTTATTATAAAAAGCATCTCAAACTTGAGACCCACGACCTGGTTCTTTGTGTGTTGTACTCGGCGTCTGCATGTGGATGTCAGAGAGACACAGACTGCGGCTCTGAAGGGACGCAGTGTCCTGGCTGGGCATTGACGAGGGTCCTGGTGAACCTGCTCCGACAGCCCTCAGACTCCCCAGGCGTCTGATGGCTCCTGAGCCGGCTCTGCATTCAAATACGGTTCATCATTTGGAGAAGACAAAACACACAAACTCTCACATTGTTTGTTTCATAATATAAAGTATAGGGAAATTGCAAAAAAACATACAAGGAGATCTCAAGCAGCGGCGTTAGGAGAGGGTGCAGACAGATGGCTGTCATGGTCCCTGGGTCTCACAGGGGCTGGAGGTGTGAACTTGGGTTAAAAAAATAAAAAGGGTTGAAAAGCCCTGGCTCAGGAAGGATGTCTTTCTCCAGAGATGGGAGTCACAGCCTCAGGGTCTGTCACAGGTTAAGCATCATTAACCTGAGGTGTCAGAAGTTGGATTTTCTTTATGAGGAATTTGCCCTGAAAGGAGAAAAAGGAGGCCACGTCGTCAGGACTCCAGCCCCTCCCCGTGTGTCCTGCCGTTGACTCTGGGGACGGTGGAGGGTCCCCGGCCAGATCCCCCATGGCCACCTCCTGCCCGTCCCATCAGTCCAGCCAGATGCACTCCAGAAAGTCAGCGAAGGATTGACAGAGTCATCAGGGTGACAGCCTGTGCCACTGTGCTGTGATAAGAAATGCGTATGTGGTCTCTGCCGATGGGTCCCCCGGCACAGAGCTTGCAGACGGTGCTGGAGAGTCCTGTCCTCATAGCTGGCCTTTGACCCCTTGACCCCAGTTCCTGACACACAGCTCCTAAGACCTTGTGATCTCCTGGGTGATGGGAGCATCTTTTGTTTTAGTGAGGCCACTCTTGGGCTTCTGGACGGCCTCAGGGCTGGTTGCCAGGGAAACCAGCCATGTGATGGGTGGAACTTCCAGCCCCTCCCGTCCCCTCCCCGGCCAGTGGAGGGGGCGGGGGCTGGTGGCTGGTGGCCCGTGGTGTGCTCAGCTGTGCCTGCGTGGCAGAGCCTCGTGAAAATCCCCAGGATGGTGGTGGAGCTGCCTGGTGCCCGGTGGGGCTGTCCCGGGCAGGGCGGGAAGCTCCATGTCCCTCCCACGTGCCTGGCCGGCCTGTGTGCGTCTGCATCCCGTATGTAAATGGGCAAATCGGGGTAAAACGTTTCCCTGAGTCTGTGAGCCAGGGTGGCAAGTTGAACCCCACGGGAACCTGGAACTACGGCAGCCGGTCAGCAGTGCGGGTGTCATCCTCCTGCTGTGACTGGTGCCAGCCTCCTGCTGTGACTGGCGTCTGCAGTGGGGCCATCAGTGGGACTGAGCCCCCAGCCCGTGGGAGCGGACAGCGTCTCCAGGTAGGCGACATCAGGACTGTATTGCAGGAGAGTTGGGGGGTGGGGGGGCACATACCGGGTGCTCTGAGAGTAGAGAGGAAAAACCTTTTTTTTCCAGACGACTTTTTAAATTTTCCGCTGAATTTAGATCGTGGCTGATCCTGTTCACCCCATGGCACTAAGCAGTAATTGAATAAATAAATATAAAAAACACCACGTGCTCTTTTGGAAGATTTTTTAAAACGTGTCTGCCCTGAAGACTTCGATGTGCGTCTTGAACCCGTTTTTATTGGCGTCCTGGAGCAAACATCGGTCCCCCCCTGTGAGGACGCTCGCCCCGATTTTCTGTTCTCAAGGTGGGTAGCACAGAGCTGCGTGTTTCTCCACTGTGTCGCAGGCAGATGTGAAGAGGAAGTTCTTGGTATGACTAAGCGTCACCAGGGACCTGGCAAGCTCCTGCCCAGTGACATCGGAGTGAGGCCACCACCCCTGTGTGTTGCTCTGAACTTGCCGAATGGCTCCTCTTCCCAGGGGTCCCTGGCGCCTGTGGCCACCTCACATCCAGGGGCTGAGCTGGCCTCTGGCGGGGGGACCTGGGGAGGGCCTGGCCCTGTGTCACATCAGCTTCAAAACAGTCAGTCCTTCCGAAACGACACCAGACCCATCCCAACCCCCGATCACTTCTAAATTCTAGGGAATAAAAAACGGATGGTCTCCACTATTATCCCATTGTCCCACTTGGTGCAAAATTGTTCTGTCACTTCCAAGCAAAGCGCGTTAAGGAAGAGCACGGTGCCGTGATAATTTGAAATCGCTGCGTACCACAGAGCGAGTCCCTGTGATTAGAACGGGCCCAATATTTGATGGGGATTTTCAAGTAGAAGGAAGTCATTTGAGTAAATATTTTGAGATGTTCATTTTAACACCTTGTTCCTTTGGAAATGAGACCTTTTCAAGGAAATAATACCTAAGACGTGATTTGTTGAACTGGAACCTATGAAATAAATGAACAGTACGAAATGAAAAGGGCGGTGGGGAAGCGAGGCCAAAGGACAGCAAGCCAGGTGCACTTGCTCTTCCGGGCTGCAGCGGCCCCGGCCGTCCCCACTGCCCGGCGAGATCTCTGACCACTCTAACGGCCAGTGGGTGACTTAGCAGAAGTCACCTCAGGGAGCCGGAACCCACAGCTTCACTTCCCCGTAGGTCGTCTGTCTCTTTGGGAAGAGGGGAGCGGACACGGTCCGGGGATGATCAGAGAAGCTTCTGGGTGGATTTATGCTCAGCGTTTTAAATCTTAAACCCACGGCAAGCCCAGGAGACCCAGAGGACTTCTTGCTTCCCGCTGTGTAGGGCGCAGGTGTCTCAAAGACGTGAACCAAACCGCGGGGGTCGGGGGCCCCCAAGCTGAGTGCCCATTGCCACCCGCCCACCCCGAGTCAGGACACCACTGGAAACAAAGTCGGGACAGTCAGCGGAGGCCATTCACTCATTCGCTCGGATCATTCACTCGCTCAGCAGATACCCCTTGGCCACCTGCGTGTGACACACCAGCTCCCTTTAGACGTGGGGGGCACAGCCAGGAGCAAAGCAGTCTCGGCTGCCCCGGGGCTCACGTGTTAGTGACAGAGACAGACGGTCCCCAGGTCGGCAAATAAGAACATTTCAGGATGTGAAAGGATTACAAAGAAAACGGTGGAAGGGGACACGATGACACGGTGACACGGTGCAGTCGTAGGAGGAAGGCGTCTGCCTGAGAGTGACTTGTCCAGGGGAGCCTGTCTGGGACGGCGGTGCCTGAGGGGACACCAGGAGCCGGCGTGGGAATATCCAGGGACAGAGACTGCGGCAGGGAGAACTCAGGGAAAAGCCCCAAGGACGGCCCAGAGCTGCGAGGGGGGTGCAGGGTGGGCTGTGGGGGGCGGCGAGGCGGTGGGAGGCAGAGCGGCCTCAGAGCACCCCGTGTTTGGGGTCAGCCCCACCTTCGCTCAATTCACCGCGGAAACCCAGGTGTGGTCACCGGTGCCTGGTCCGCCTGCCCTCTAGTGGCCGAAATATGGGACGACAGGCTATTTAAAAAAAAAACCGTGCTAAGGAGTTGTTTTTTTTCAGTTGGAAACACTGTATAGAGAAGGAAAATACTGTTAGATTCCACCAGAATGTTTGTGCAGAACCTGATCACTCAAGTCGTTTTTCCAAAACCGTCTGAGGTCCACAGTCAGTAGGATTATTGAGAACTATTTAATATTTGTCAGAACTGAGACCATTAAGTTGCTGTGTCTCTAGCTTTGTTCACACTTGGTCACAGGGAGGGTTAGAGTCTAACAGAGATTTGCAGATTTGCTTCTCGAACACGCCCAGGACGCAGGGCCAGGCCCTCGCTCTGGAGGCGGAGCTGGGCCCTGGGAGAACAGGCCTGGGAGCCGGGTCCTTCTGGAAGGCGGCCCAGATGCGATCTCAGGAGGGCAGCGGGAGGGGGAAGTGAGAGTGGGGAGAAGACACAGCAGGTAGCAGGGAAGTCACCGAGCTGGCGGCCACCGCAGGTGCCTGGTCCTGGACCCCGTGGGGCCTTTCCGGGAGACTTACGACGTGCATCTCAGAACTGCCTGCCTGGGCGAGAGAGGGGAGCCACATGCGTGTCCTCGTCTGCTGGCTGGGCTCAAGGACACTGTCATCCTGAGCGGTGCCCCGGGATGCGGCGGGTCCAGGTCCCGAGCCCACCCAAGGCTGCGACCCCGGCAGGGGCCCCGCCAGCCAGGCCTGGCTCCAGGGCCTTTGATCAGCTTGGAGAGTATTTTCTTCTGTTGGTCCCGAGTGTCCGTTTCCCGGGGCTGCAGAATTACCCAATTGCCACAGCCTTCGTGGCCTCGAACAACTGGAATTTATCCTCTTTCTGCTCTGGGGGCCGGAAGTCTGACATGGAGGTGTTAGTAGGGCCACCCTCGCTCCGAAGGCTCCAGGGGAGGGTCCTTCCCGCCTCTTCCGGCTCCTGGGGTCCCCGTTCCTCGTTCCTCGGCTGTGGCCACATCGCTCCGGCCTCTGCCTCTGTCTTCCACGGCCCCTCTGTGCGTCTCTGTGTCCTCTTCTGCCTCTGACGAGGACACTGTCATTGGATTCGGGGCTCACCCTAATCCAGAATGATCTTATCTCCATCCTCACCTCAGTCGCGCTTGCAAAGGCCCTGTAAGGTCCGTTCTGAGGATCCGGGTGGGCATGGATTTTGGGGGAACATCAGTCAAACCACGACACACAGCGCTGGAGAATCAGGAGATTTTACGTTAGAAAATCCAGGCTTCTGAAGACCTCAGAAAAGTGGCTGAGATCGGACTCCAGTCCCTGGGGCACACATAAGCTGGCCACCTCCTCCGGAAGGGGCATCTCTTCTGGTTTGTCACCACTCTCTACTGAGAGAAGTCGGTAGGTGGCCGAGAGTGCTGAATCAGCAGCTGGCTTCATTACGGCCACTCGGAGAGAAACAAAATTGCTTTGCTTAGAAAAATCCCAGCAGCCAGAGAAAATTGACCGTTCGCTTCACTGTCCTGAGAACCTTCCTAATGGCAGGTCACAGGTCGGAACATAACGCCTCAGTGAATTTCTCTGTCTTGCGCAGACAATTCACATTACAGCAATTTATATCACTCCAATTAAGAAAAGCCATTACTTCCCATACTCATTAGCCCAGATGGCTTTTACCTCACGGAGAGGAGGAGTTCATCCAGGAGACAGAGACGTTATGTGGTCTTCTAATCTTGCCTGCAGTAAGAATGGGGCCTGACTCCTATTGCCTGCAACCCCGAAAATGTCCATCTGCACTGCAGAAACATGTTCCCAGTCACGAGGCCGTAGGGAACAGAGGTCCAACCCGATCGGGCTTAAGCACAATAGAAGACTAACTGGTTTACATAAGTGAAAAGCCCACACATGGATTTCAGGTATGGGTGGATCCAGCAGCTCACGTCATGTTATCAGGACTCAGTCTCTTCCCATCTTTTGAATATGGTTTTATCTATGTCAGCTTCACTCTCAGGTTTTCCCCACGAGGGTGTGAGAGCTCCGGATCCCCTAGGAGCTCTGTGCTTTCATTCTACCAGGTTTGAATCCTGTGAAAATTGGCTGGGGCAGGATGATCGTGTAAGCCCAGGAGTTGGAGTTTACAGTGAGCTGTGATCGCACCACTGCACTCCAGCCCGGGCAACCTCGTGAGACCTCATGTCTAAAAAACAAAGTTTTAAAAACTATTTAAAGAAAATCATGTCCATGTATTAATACATTATAGGAAATATGTTGACTTCATTATATTAATTAAAATATTTATATTACTACATCTTACGTAAATATTTTATATTAATTTAAAAATAACCTAGGTTGGCTAATTATCCTCGGTACAGATTCATATTCTTTCATCTGTTTCTTAGTCACGTATGTCTCTAATACTGTGCCATTTCTATTTTTCTGCAGAATACATTTTTTCAATTTAGTCTGTCTCATACAAGCTCAGAACCAAAGCTGCTACATCAAGAATAGTCTCTTTGATTAGCTTTTAAAATATCGAACGTGATAATAAAATATTCAGCCCAAATATTTTCACAGGCGAAGTCCTTTTCACCTCCATTTAGAGGACCTTGCTTTGACAAGTGTTTTTACAACACAAAATCTATCAAATTACCTCCACTTAAGTTTTCTCGGTATATTTTACCAAATTTAGATCCTGCAAAATTCTAAGCTTTCTCAATTTTACTTCATTCTGACACAGAATATAAATTTACCTAATTAAATACAGGGACTCGATCAAAACTTTCTTCCTCTGGGTCAGGATATTTTAAAGCACAATCCCGTGATATCAGAATTAAATCTTGCCTGTCGTTTCAGACTCTGTTTAATTTGTTCCATTCCTCCTCTGCTTCTAGAGGAAAAAACTTCAATGCCTTTCTACTTTACAGCTTTTTTTTTTTTTTCAAGGATTGCAATTTGCTAAAAGCTTCAAAAAGCGAAGGTTTATGATGCTCCATTGTTTGAATATTCCGATGAGAGATTTCCATCTGGTTGTGAACAGAACGCAATCAGAATCGCAAGCTTTCACAAAATAGTTCGATACTATCGTAGGACATTTAGGTGGATTTGCAAAATAGTTCTTCAAAGACTCAAACATGTCTCGCGTCTGATTGAATAATGACACCCAACAGGAAACGAGAGCTGCTTTGACGGTTTTTTTGTATCCACTTCAACTTCACTGAAACGTTTTGAGCTCCACTTACTCTGCATGTAAAGAAATGCATCTAAACTTTTACAGTTAGAACTTTGTATTTGTTATCTATTGTCTGGGGGGCGTAAAAAATTGCCCCCAAATCTGGCAGCTTCACACGACGCACCTTTGTAATAAGGCAGCTTCTGTGTGTCGGTAATCCAGGCAGAGCATAGCCAAGTTCTCTGGCTTAGAGTGTCTGGTAAGGCGGCGATCACGGTGTCGGCTGGAACTGCCGTCGCCTCAGGGTTCACGTGGAGGGACAACCCTCTTCCAAGCATTTAGAATGCTATCAGCCATTTCATTTTCACTGAACAAACCTCCACAAACTTTGCTTGGATTTCATGAATTGTATGAACCAAGTCAAACCATTGTTGTCATTGGTAATATTGTATTTGAAGCATTGGCTATCACATCAGCATCATTTATTTGTCTGAGAGATTCGTCTCTGCTAGTAGAGCCCACCTCATTTTCTTCACTGTTTGAACATACCCGAGAAAACAGGAAATCAAAAATGAGCAAAATTAATTTAGAAGAGCAATTATTTGATCTAACAGAAAAGTCATGCTTCACAGTAAAATGTAAATGCTCCTGTCTGTGTATCAGACACTCAGCCGGGGAAGAGAAGATTTAAATAACGACTAATTGTTGAAGTTCTTTATTATGGAACATGTTCACATTTACACATATTTAAAATAAAACCCACGTGCTCCAAATGCAGCTTCAGCAATTACCACTTCACGGTGAATATTGTTTCATCTATACCTTCGCCTACTTCCCTCATGCGGGTATTACTTTGTAGCAAATTTCAGACATCGTGTCATGTTATCCATAAATATTTTATATGCATCTGTAGAAGAGAAGAGCTCAAAGAACCCTATACTACCATTATCACACCTAAAAATCAACACTTGCTGCACAGAGTCATTAAACACCCAGTCGCTACTGCCCCCGACTCATTCTGCTGCAGCCACATTGGCCTCCAGAACTTATCAAGCATGAAGCTGCCGCAGGGCCTTTGCACACACTGCTGTCTATTTGGCGTGGGCTGCTCTGCCTCCAGATAGCTCCGTGACTTGCTCACTCACTTTCTTCACGGTTTTGCCCGAGTGTTCCCTTCTCAGGGACACTTTCCCCAAAAGGCTGTTTTTGCAGTTGCAACCTCTTCGTCCCTGCGCTGGAACTCTCTCTCTTCGCTGAGTTATTTTTCTCTGTAGCACGTACCACCTTGAACATACTGCATAACGTGTTATATGATTTGCTGTTTTGTCAATTGTCTCAGCACACAGGTGGATTTGGGAGAGTGGGCTTCCTGCTTCCTCCCCTCCTACCTAATCCTTGTGAAGACCTTCCCAGGAGTGGTCTGTTAAGCCTAGACCCCCTTACCCAGCTCGCTGTGGGGGAGTCCTCTGCGGGGGGGCTGAGGAAGAGGAGGGAGGAGTGGGGGTTCCCTCCTTCCGCTGCACCCAGAGTTAGACATTCTTACATTCAAAGCCTGGGAAGGAACTCGGGAAGAGGAAGCGCACAGTCTGCCTCGCAAAAGCCGACTGCTTGCCTTTGACAAATTCGAAAGAAATATTAGAAAGACAAACAAAAAGAGGCATTTCTTTCTTTTCACTTCGAGGATTTATTCTTCCTGGGACTCCAAGTGGCGTTGCCTTTCTCTCAGTGAGTCTCTGGCTGTGTCCTTGGGACGCAGACAGCTTCGTCTGAGCCCTGTCTCCAGGCAAGGCAATTTTGCAGCCACCTCCCGGCGATCCATCTTAGTTTTCTCCCAGAGAAAGCTGTTTCGCAAGCTGAGCTGTGGGGCGCAGATTCTCCGTCTTGAGGATGCAGCTGGGAAACGTGGGGGTTTCCTTTACTTGAGGCGGGGCTGTGGCCCTGCAGAGCCTGGGCTGCGATGGGGGACAGGGTGGTCCCCTCCGTCAGAGACTGGGCCGCCGCCAGGTCAGCGGAACCACTGCCCTTGGGTGGGTTCTGAGTGGAGGGGCAGCGCCTGCGGGTTGGCAAACAGATCACCGCTGCGCTGGGGACAGCTGGGTGAGCTCCGTCTGCAGACAGATGTCCGGACTCAAATAGGAACAGAGACTTTGGAGCGGGTTAATCCTTTACTCTGAGCCACCTGCAAAGCCCGAGTCCTCTCCTGACCCCACTCAGAGTTGCGTGGGGGACGCAGATGGAAGACAGCTCCTCCCTGCCCCTTCCTTTGCTTTCTTTCTGTTCCCGTCGTGCCCTCTCCCCCATCCCCTCATCCCCGCTCTCTCTTCCTCCCTTCCTCCCTCCCTCCTTCCTTTATTTCTTTCTCCTCCTTTTCTTTCCTTTACTCCCTTCTCTCCTCTCCATCTTTTCCCTTGCCCTCTTCCCCCCTTTCCTTCTGTCCTTCCTTCATCCTTTCCCTTCATCCCCCCATCTTTCTTTCTGTCTTCCTGCAGCCAGGGGCAGATGCTTCTCTCTGCCCACCACTTCCTGCCTCTCCCGTCCTGCTCCCCCCGTTCTAGTCCGTGCTCTATGAGCGATGCCTCCTAGTAATCCCTGTACTATCGAGGGACGTCTGGGAGACCCAAGAGGTTCACCCCGAGTGGGTTTCCGCAGAAGGGGCCAGCGCTGCAAACGCCCGGGGTGTCCGCGAGCACCCGGCGGGGAAACAGCCCGAGAGCACAGCACAGGGAACGTGCAGAAATCATGGACAACCTTTTATGGTTATGAAATCGGATGGGGTCAAGTCTGACCTGCTTTCTGAATGACAGCGGGGCTCCGCTCCTGTCTGGAGTCCCCCCGAAACGCATTTAGCACACTCTAGATTTTTTTCCTACAAACATTAGATACTTCTGTATTCGCCGCCCCCGACCCTGGGCCAACCCCACTCTACCATTCCTCCAGCAAGGGAAGCCCTGGGATTTCCTGCGCAACTTCAGTGAAAAGCGGGATTTCTCTCCCGTAATAACATCAGCTCGGTGTCTGAGAGCTGATCTCTTTGCCGCATCCACACCACTTTCTCCCCACAAAAGCCTCTTCTGGTCTTTGTTCGAGGATGAATCACCGGCCACCGTGACTTCTGAGAACCGCTATCTGGGGTCCTCCCCGCCCGTAATTATTTCCCCGATACGACATGATCCTTAATTACCTCTCAATCGATTTCTCTCCCTGGGAGCTGGTTGTTGCTGCTGAGGTTAAGCTCAGGGCTGCTGGAAAATTCAATAAGATTCACACAGTCCCCAGCCCTGTTAAAGACTTTGATAGGTAAGAACGTGTCACTGTTTGGGTCCTTAAATAGCTGGGAAGTCTGTGGACACCCGATCAAGGTGGTGAAATGCTGACCACAGCTGAGCAGCTTGTGATGTCGGTCGGGAAAAACGAACGGAGCCGCCCACAAGTCGGGAAGGAAGGGTTAGGAGATTTGAGCCTTCAAATGTCTCAGCAGAACCCACCGCTAGACAGATAGTAGAGCCCACCCAGGGCGCTTTGTCCAGGTGAGGCTGATCCTTCAGGGATCGGCCAGTGCTCACCTGTGCACGCACCTTCTCTCACCCCCACCCCCCGCAGGTGGGGAAGGAAGCTACGCAGAACCATTTTAAAAGCCAATTCAGAAGCCTCCCTCCTCTGCAAAAGGACCTTCCCATGGAGGGTTGACACTCAGGGCCTCTCAGAGTCCCCTGAGCCACTCATGGGAATCTCATTTTAATCAACAGGGAAGGGTTTAGGAAACAGAATGTGAGACGATTCGGCCCTGGAGGCGTCTGGGAAATGCTCCTCTGTTAAACGGATGCACAGCCACGAACGGTCCCTCCCTCCACGGGTCCCATCTGTCAGGGACACCTGGGACCCTGGCTGCCACCCCAAGACCACGAAGGTGACCACAGAGGAATGACCCACCCTCTGCAAACGGCGGAGAGAAAGACAGAAAGAGCCCGGCTCCTCACTGGCGTCGTTGATTGTCTCAGCTCAAAGCCCTGTCAACCTCCTACCTCGGGGCTTCCCTTCCAGGCAGGAACGCGCTGCTCCTGCTGTTCAGGCCACCTCGAGCCGGGAGACAAGGACGGGACCCTGACTGTGCCTCTTTCTCCTGGCACAGACGCTCCCCGGGAAGTTGCCCAGCATGACGCAGTTTCAACAAGTCGGAAGGTGACGTTTATTCGTCTTGTTTTTCTAGGCTGAAAATTCCTTGCAGGCAGGCGTCCTGGAGTTTCTGTTTCGTCTTCTCTCAAGAAGTCCCACGAAGCGGATCTTTCTGGCACATGGAAGGACAGCCTTTGGTGTGGACAGAGTGTACTTCATGTTAAGAAGGATCTGACTGTTCCCGTTACCCTGGCGACATAACATATTAACACACAAAGTGGTGTCAGACGATCATCGCTTGTGTTCTCAGGTTTTGTGGGTCAGAAATTTGGACAGGACATAGTGGGGACAGCTTGTCTCTGCTCCATGAGTGTCTGGACCCTCAGCTGGGAGATCCACTAGAAGCTGCAATCCTTTAGAGCTGCGGTCCCCAACCCCCAGGCCAAGAATAAGTACCCGTCTGTGGCCTGTTAGGAGCCAGGCTGCACGGCAGGAGGTGAGCAGCAGGTGAGCGAGCTAAGCTTCACCTGTATTTACAGCTGTTCCCATCACTCACATCACCACCTGAGCTCCGCCTCCTGTCAGATCAGCGGCAGCATTAGATTCTCACGGGAGCTCGGACCCCACTGTGAACTGCGCATGCAAGGGTCTAGGTTGCGGCTCCTTATGGGAATCTGATGCCTGACGACCTGAGGTGGAGCTGAGGTGGTGATGCTGGCGCTGGGGAGCGGCTGCAGATACAGATTATCAATAGCAGAGAGGTTGACTGCACAGTAAATGTAATGCGCTTGAATCATCCTGAAACCACGCCCCTCCCTGGTCCATGGAAAAACTGTCTTCCATGAAATCAGTCCTTGGTGCCAAAAAGGTTGGGGACCGCTGCCCTAGAGGATCCTTCATTTATGTACTTGAAGGTTAGAGCTGGCTATTGGCTGCGGGCCTCAGATCCATCCTGTAGTCTCTCCACGTGGGTCTCTTCACGTACATATGTCTGTGTGGTCTTCCTGTGTCGGTCACTTTGTGTGTTTCCGCCACGTGGTCCTTCCACATGGACTCTCCATGTGGTATCTCCATGTGGCCCGCGTTGGGCTTCCTTGCACCGTGATGGAGAAGCTGTTGCCCCAGTGCAAGCGTTACCCAGAGAGAGAGCCAGGATGCAGCTGTGTCATGATTTTGTGCGTGTGGGTGCAAGGTAATGACCAAGGCATTCATTTTATTATAATGTGTTAACTATTTATAACTACAATAATTTATATGAATTGTAATTTAATAATAAATTAGCAATTTATTAATTTTTACCCAGCTTTCTGTATTTGTTTTATATTGAATTATTACAAATTTTAAATTAAAAAAGGCCAAAACAGTTTGGCAAGTCCCTTAAAAAGTTAGACAAAATTACCTTATGACCCAATAATTCTACTGCTAGGTCTACACCCAAAAGAATGGAAAACAAGTGTTCACATAAAAACTCGTGCACAAATGTGCATAGCAGGTATATTCACAGCAGTCAAAGGATGAAACAGCCCAGTGTCCCTCAGGGGATGAATCTGGATAAACAAAGTGTGGTTCATCGTGCAATGGAGTATTTTCCACCACAAAAGGGAACAGCGGACGATTCTTGCTGCAGCACGAGGAACCTCACTCGCATTATGCAGCGTGAAGGAAACTAGTCACAAAGGGCACACATTATATGATGTCATTTATATACAAATACACAGCCAGAACATTTAACACCACAGATGGGTGGCTGCCTGAGGCTGGGGGAGGAGGGGCGTGATTGCTAATGGGTGTGGGATTTCCTTTTGAGATGATGGAAAGGTTTTGAAACTGGAAGGAATTGTTTCAAAACTCCATGGCGATGGTGGTTGCACAATAGTGTGAATGTCTTAAATACCACTGAACTGTTCACTTAAAATGGTTAATTTTATGTTATTGAATTTCAACTTAAAAAAAGGTCACGTTGGGCCGGGCGTGGTGGCTCACGCCTGTAATCCTAGCACTCTGGGAGGCCGAGGTGGGCGGATCGTTTGAGCTCAGGAGTTCGAGACCAGCCTGAGCAAGAGTGAGACCCCCCCCCCCCCGTCTCTACTAAAAATAGAAAGAAATTATATGGACAGCTAAAAATATATATAGAAAAAATTAGCCGGGCATAGTGGCGCATGCCTGTAGTCCCAGCTACTCGGGAGGCTGAGACAGGAGGATCGCTTGAGCTCAGGAGTTTGAGGTTGCTGTGAGCTAGGCTGACGCCACGGCACTCACTCTAGCCTGGGCAACAGAGTGAGACTCTGTCTCAAAAAAAAAAAAAAAAAAAAAAAAAAAAAAAAAGGTCACGTATTTTGAGGGCCCTATCGTAGCGGAAGAGCTACTCCCCAGTGGCTACGGGGGCAGGGGTGGGGGGTGGCCATGGGCTGTCTCAGGTTACAGGAGGGGTGGGGCTCACCCACCTCCCTGCCCAGGGCCTGCCTCCCCCTGGGTGGGGGTCTCCCCGCCCGCAGGCTCTGCCATGGCTGCTGCATCCTAACGCCTTTGTCCGTGGTTAGGGTCCCTGCCCTGCCACAGTTCCCTGGGGGACAGGGCTTGAGGAGGTGGGGACAGAATCCACATTGTTTGTCAGGGTCTAGGGATTTCACCTGGTTTGAGCCTTTCCTTAAGAAGTCTACACGATCAACAGGGAAACAGCAACCATTCCTGGGAGCCCAAGTTTTAGCTGCAGTCCTGGTGAGAGTCCCAGAGTGGAACGTCACAGCCCAGCAGACTGACCATGTCTGCTCTGTGAGGCCTGGGGAGGGGGGGCAAGTGTGTGCATGTGTGTATGTGTGCACGCATGTGTCCATATGTGTGCACGTGTATTCATATGTGCGTATGTGTCCCTGTCTTCCTGTGTGCACGTTTGTGTGCACAAATCAACTACATAGCAACCGTGGGGACAGAGCCGGGTGCTGCCGTTTCCCGGCTGTCTCCTCCAACTTCTTCTCTGAGGAGTCACGACACAGCCTCAGCTGCAGGCACTCGGACGACCTTTCTGAGCTCCCACAGCCTTTCATCGTCCTTGAACAGAAGAATGAAACCCCCAGCCCTCCCAAATATGACCAATATCTGTCATCTCAAGCCAAACTGCTTTATCATAAAAAAGAAAATGACTTCATTGTATGCAGACCTCAAGTTATTCACTTTCATCCCTCAAACATTTTTATATGCTGCTAAGATATGGACAGCCGGCATCCATGGCCCATAATCAGCTAAAATGGGAAATCATATATTTTCTCTCCTACGATAAAAGTTTCGGCTCTGTGAGGAGGGAGTGAGCTGGCTGCTTTTCCTTTAGCCGTCACGAGGAAGGTCATGCGCCTGCTGGCGAAGAAACGTGATGTCCGGGAGGGGGAGCCCACGTGGGGACGGTCCCTCTCCCGGCAGCCCTGGTCTCTTCCCACCCTGGTCTGCTGTGACACAACGCCACAAGCCAAGTGTGCAGCTCTCTCCCTATGAGAAAAGAAACTTTCTCGGAGACCCCCGTGGACTCCTCTTACTTCTTATTGGCAAAAGGAATGGGACGACCACTTGGCTTAGTCCCATCATGGTTCATCCCCAGGAATGGACACATTGTTGCCTGTACGAAATCCATGCCAGCAAAGAGCAACAAAGCAATCTATGCTGCTGGGTAGACTGTCTGCAAAAATGGCCCCAATTCTCCCCCATTCTGAATCCAGGCTCCTTGCAATATACGTTTGCAGCCCCTCCATAAAGAAATGGAGTCTATTTCAAGAATATACACCTCTTAAATGTGAAACATCTATGCAATGGAATATTACATAGCAATAAAAAGAATGAAGTATCGATACATGCTGCACTATGGATGCATCTTGCAAACATTACGCTACGTGAAAGAAGCCAGATAAACATACAGGACAATCCCAGGTATGTGAAATGTCTGGAACAGGCAAGTCCCCAGAGACGGAAAGGAGAGCAGTGGGTGCCAGGCAGTGCGGAGAGAGCTGGGCTCGGGGTGGCTGCAGGGGTTGGGGCGATGGCTGGGGGTGAAGAGAAAGTTCTAAGGCCCATTGTGGTGATGGATGCATCACACTGTGAGTTTACAAAAGCCCCTGAGATGTGGTCCTTAAATGAGTGAATAGATGGTATGTGGATTATATCTCAATAAAGGTGATATAAAGGGGGTTATCCCTCTTGACTTGCAACTGGGTTTGCAACTTGCTCTGTCCTCAAGGGTGTGGCAGAAGTGATTCTGTGTCGGCTCCCAGGGCTCCCGAAGCCTCACACGTGGCTGCCATTCTCAGAACCCTGTGGGCGCCACGTGTACCAGCCCAGAGCAGCCTCATGTGAGGTGACACCCAGACCAGTAACCCGCTTGCCGCAGCGGACAGCAAGCCAACTGCCAGACATGTGGGTGAGATCGTCCGACATCGCTCAGCCCTCTCTCCAGCTACCAGCCACAATCCCCCGAGCCACCCATATGACTTGTAAACTCAGGATCAATAATTGGCATTTGTTGCCAAGTCACGACATCTTGGGCAGCAAGTTACCCAGCAACTTCTTATACAGCTGCCATTGTCATTATGGCTCAACAACTTCGCTGAGATTAGCTCACAGACATCACAACTCACCTCGCAGAGTATGTGACTCTGTGGTTTTCAGCAGACTCAGGGTCCTGCATCCGTCACCACAATCAAATTTAGAGCATGGTCATCAGGCAAGACAGACGCAGTGCTCATCAACAGCCTTTTCCTACCTCCCCTCCCCCCAGTCCCTGGGAACCACTAATCTACTTTCTGTCCATGAATTTGCCCACCTTGGACATTTCGTGTCCCTTGATTCATTCAATTTATGTTTTTTTTTTTCCCACGACTGGCTTCTTTCACTTACAATGTTTTTAAACGTTCTTCCACATTGTAGCATAGCCTCATAACGTTTTATTGACAGTATTAGCTATTTAATTGCATCCTTATTAACTGTCTGCCTTTCTCTAGTAAAATTTAAGATCCATGACCTCAGGGAGTTTGCTTCTTTTATCAATTGCAGCGTCCTCCTCGCCCCGAACTGAGCTCTGCACCCAGAATGCTTCTCCAATGAATGAGTGAATGGGAAAATTAGATTGTTTCTTTCCTCTTATTAAAAAAAAAAGGTTGACTATGTAAAGAGCCTGAAGGGGCACTGAGTTACAAGCTTGCCTGAGTCAGGGCCAGTCCCCGGGTCCCACTGTCTGCTGGCGGAGGGCCTAGGACCCCCATTCGGATAGTCCAGCTCCAAGGGCCCCCTGTGGCTTCCGCCGGACCACAGGGCCACCACGTCCGCCTGCAGCCTCCTGTGTTTGGCTCTAGGCTTTCACAGAGCAATGGTCTTTTCATCATTGCATAACAACAACAACAAAATTTCTTGCTTTTGCTCCTGGCAAAATTGACAAAGTTGACAATGGAAGACAAAGGACATTTCCTCACTTGGTAACGAGACCAGCTTTGTGTCCCAGCTCCAGGCATCACTTTCCCTCTAAGGAGCCTTGGTGGGGAGGCCGCACCCACGCATGCGCTTTAATTCCAGCGCCCCGGTGGGAGTGAACGGCGAGGTTACTTACACCTGTTTCATCATAAACCTTGACAGAGTCTTTCATTTAAAGAAAAAAGAGGTCCTTCGTTTTCAAAACCCGCTGTCGGTGCCGGAGGGGGCAGCCTGGCTCTGTTGACGCAGACGCGGCGCCTGTTCTCCTCCCTGTCCTGGGGAAAGTCGAGGAGAAAGGGGCCCTGCCGCAAATCACCTGGACGCGACCCACGTTGCGAGGTGCAGTCACATCCCAGCCAACGCCGGGGCCCTGGGCTGGTGCCAGCCGCGGAGCGTCCTGGCCTCTTCCCCGCAGGCCCAGCAAACTTTTGGAGGTCGGAGCCCGCCTGCGAGGAACGTCCTCCTGGTGAGGGGCAGACGCGTGGGGGACAGTGATGATTTTCAGACCCCGGGAGAGCCATTTGGTGTCCTGCGCTGACACATCCCCGCGCGGTGACTTGCCAAGCGAGGTTGTAACGGACGCACCTGACTCACACCTATAAAAAGCATGCCAGGGACGAGGGCAAAAAGGGACACATCTCAAAGAAGAAAGACGGTGGCAAGGCACGCGGGCCAGCCGCCAGCGATTCACCAAAACCGACATCCTGCGCGGCCAGCGACAGCCCTGGGGAGGAAGGAGCAGGGAACGAGTTCAGGGCAGCCTCCGGGCTGAGCGCCGCCTGCGCCGGCTCAGGTGTGTGGATTCCGCTAAGCCTCGGGACAGCTCTGCTGGGTGGTGAGGATGCACGACGCGGTCCAGCTGAGGACATGGAGCCCAGGAGGCCACAAAGCTGGGCTGCTTTTTCTTTGTGCAGTTAAACAAAATTACCTATTTCTATTTTTCGTTTGCACACGGTACCTGCTTGCTGCAAAAATTCAAATGATTCAACATCATATAAAGTGAAAAGTGAGTCATTCTCCACCATTGTTCACCCCCATCCTCTTCCCTCGAAGGGAAGGTCTGTTTCTTCCAGCCCAGATCCCAACTGAAGGGGGGACGGAGAGAAACACGGAGAGGCTGGGGGCTCAGAGGAGGGGGCTGCGGGGGAGCTAGACCCATTTTAGTCATTTCGAGGTCACGGATGAGCCTGTGAGGCGAAAGCGTCCAGCACTGGCCAAGCGCAGAGCCCAGGCTGGGCCGTGAGGACCCGAGTCCCCCCAGCCTGGTCTGCCCTTGTGTGTCCCTCCCTAGCAAGGCAAGGCCACCTTCTCCAATGACGCCTCCATCCTGTCCCCAGCAGAGGCCCTGCACAGCATAGAGCAGTGTCTGCTCTATCTTTTCTTTCTGCTACGCTACTTCTCAGCCTTTTCGCATTTAGGGAATGTCTCAGCTTCCCGTTGCCGCTGTAGCAAACTCCCATACACGTAAGAGGCTTGGGGCAACACACCTGTGTTGTTTGGCCATCCTGCGGGTCAGGAGTCCGCAGTGACTGTCACTGGGCTGCACTCGGCACGTCAGCCGGGCTCGTCCCCTCGGGGGGGCTCCAGGCAGGACCCGTTTTCTTGTCCTTTCCGGCTTCCAGAGGCCTCAGCGTCCCTTGGCTTGTGGCCGCTTCCTCCGTTTGCAAAGCCTGCAGCCGTGCATCTCCCTCGCCTTCCTGCGGAAGCTCCGTCTTCCTCGGAGTGACGCTCCTGCCTCCCCTGCCACTGTGGGGACCCCCGCGGTTACGTGGCGCCCACCAGGCTGACCCTGCATCCTCTCAAAATCCTCACCTCGATCACATCCACGAGGTTCCTTCAGCCAGGAAGGCAACATATCCACAAACTCCAGGGCCTAGAGCAGTGGTCCCCAACCTTTCTGGCACCAGGGACTGGCTTCATGGAAGACAATTTTTCCACAGACCTGGGGTGTGTCTGTGTGATGGTTTCAGGATGATTCCAGCGAATGACATTTATTGTGCAAACCTCTCTGCTGATGACCTCCGCTCCACCTCAGACCGTCAGCCATTAGATTCTCAAATACCCTGAGTCACAGTGATGACTTTAAAAGTAGACACGTGACACAATGGTTCAAAGACATTCAATTCTAAGTATTTTGTTCGAGTGGTTAGGGAAAAGAACTGAAGGTACTGAGAGGTGACGAAGCAAGCCTGGCACCTCGATGTCCGCCGTTCTGCCTGCCTGGGAATGGAGGGAGCACAGAGAAAGGCCGGACTGAGCGGCAGAGGGAGCGACGGCACTCAGGCCCTGTATGAGCACCTGGATCCAGCTATGCCTGAAGCTTGTTGGACTCTCATTTTAGCCAGCCTCCTCCCCCCCCCAACTTTTTTTTCTTAAGTCATTTTGAGTTGGATTTCTTGCTTCTTGTGATCAAAAGAGTCCTGACTCATACAGAAATCATCCCATACTCTCCATTTTTTCTTCCCTACCCCAAGTCTCCTTTTGTGCCTTATTTGACCCTTTCCGTGGCTGCTGTTCTTATTTGTTTTCCCTTCCACTCACTTTTTAAGCTCTCCGCTAGTACAGTGCAATGTTTCTTTCAGAGCGGGCACTGGTGTCATGAAACACCTCTAAAATGAAGACTTACAGGGAGTTGACCCTGGGCAAAGCTATTCCTGGTCCCAGAGCACTTCAGAGGTTGCAACATCAAGCTTCATTTTTAAAGCTCCTTTGGAAAGCCGATTTTTCACACACACAGGGGTACGGACTGAAGAGCCCCGTGAGATCTGGAATTAATTTTATTTTTGCCAATTCCTACAGGTTTCAAACGGATACTCAAGTCTGTGCATTCTCCAGTTCTGCGGTTCTTCTGAAACTGAATTATATGTGATCCCAAAGCCTGCAGTTGTGAGTGAATAGATTCCAGTATTACTCCTGGCATTTGTGCAGTAAATGTTCTGCCGGGAAAACAATAAAGAAAGCTTAGTGTATAATGTCTCCTCCCTTCACAGCAGAAAGCCCCTGATGGAGCCCACGAAGGCTGCAACCTTACTCCACGCACCTGCTGGGCAAGACGCACCTGCTTTTCTTATTACCCGATGGAGAGGAAAAAGAAGACCTCTGACCCTCTGCTTTGGGGATGTGTCTAGGAACATATGGACAGACTTGTTCCCAGGAAAGACACAATTACACTTTGACCAGGAAACACACGGAGAAGTGTGTTTCTTTATATGAAGGTCAGTTATGGAGGTAGCAGCTTCAGAATCATTAGAACACGTTACAGTTTTATAAAATGCACATTTGGACATCACACCTGAGAAGAACCTGAGTATGGATCACAAAGCCCGAGAGTGGTTTCCATGGTAACGCTGCTTTGCTGATGATGCTGAGTAACCCCTGGCCATCACCCATGGTAGGCGAGCTCTTCCGAGTTGAGCTTGCTTGCCTGATTGACGTCTCCTTTCCGTGCCTGGCTCCTGATAGGTCACCCCTGATTCGCCTTCTAAAATACACCTGTGGTGAAGAGCACCTGTGTCGCTCCAGCGTCAGGTCCGTCGGGCTGGTGCTCTTGCTCAGGCTGGTCTCGAACTCCTGAGCTCCAGCCATCCTCCCACCTCAGTGCTAGGATTACAGGGATGAGCCACTGCATCTGGCCAAGGTCACTCAGCTTTAAGTGCCTGAGTCACCCAGAGTTGTTTTTTTTTTTTTTTAAGTGTACAATTCAATCATCTCTTTACTATAGCCACAGAGTTTGCAACCATTATCGTGGTCAATTTTAGAACATTTTTATCACCTTAGAAAGAAACCCCGAACCCTTTTAGCTATGCCTTCGTTAGTCCCCGTTCTCACCAGCACAGAGCAACGATGACTGTACTTTCTGTCCCTGTGGACTTGCCTGTGTTGGACATTTCATGTAGAGCGACTCATGCAATGGGTGAGCCTTTCGTATGTGGCTTCTGTTCACTTAGCGGTGTGTTTCCGAAGCTCATCCATGTTGTGGCGTGTGTCAGATCTTGATTCCTTTCCGTGACTGAATACTGTTCCCTCGCATGGATAGACCACGTTCTGCTTGTCCATGCATGCCCTGGGGGACTTTCAGGTTGTTTCCCTGTATTGTGAACGATGCTCTGAGCATCGCATGTAAGTTTTTAGGCGAACATCTGTTTTCAATTCTCTGGGGCACCTGCCTAGGGGTGGAATCTGAGCCGGGGTCTGAGCCGGCTCTGCCTGGCCGTTGTGTTTCTAACCGGTAACTTTGGGGATAGCAGAGCTCTGCTGCCTGTGAGATGGCTCAGGTGAAAATCAGTTGGCTCCCAGACGATCTGGCTGATCCCGGTTCTCCAGATGTATCAGTCGCCCCCTCTTTCAGTTCCTGCCACAACCTCTCAGCTGGATGTGACAATCTACCCACTTCCGGCCAGAATGTGGCCATCAGGAAAGTTTTGCCTTTTCCTTGGAGTTTATTCTTGTCGTTGCTATTAGCCCAAGCGCCACCAGATGGCGCGCGCGCTCCCCGGCTCCAGCTCCTCACCGCGGCTCGCGGAGCTCTTGGCGGCACCTGCCGCGAACGGGGACCGGTCCCCACAGCATCACCAGGAAGCTGATTAGAAAAGCAGAACCTCAGGTCCCACCCCGCCCCCCACCCGCGAAGGATAATCTGCATTTAACCAACAAGATCCGCAGGAGACGCCTGTGCGTGGGAAGATCGGAGCCCCTCTGGGCTAAGCAGCCGCGTTCAGGAGATCCGCACTGTCAACACTTGCCCGTTACTGTCCAGACAGTTTGTGACATTTAAACAGCCACCCGGCGGTCTGGGTACCTCTGTCTCTCTCCACACCCTCACCAAGGTGGAGCAACGTCAGGGAACACCCTTCCACTGCCTCTTGCAACGCTGTGCGCTCGGATCTACGTGCAAGAGTCTTCCTGAATAGCGTGCGCGGAGCACAGCACCCTGGACACATGGCTTGGACGGTGACTCTTGAAAGGCTAGTCTGGTGAGTCCTTTTTGTAGAGCAAAGCTTTCTGGAAGGCATCTAACCAAACTCATGTTTTAAGGAGTCAACATAGGCCGGGCGCCCTGGCTCACGCCTGTAGTCCCAGCACTCTGGGAGGCCGAGTTGGGAGAATCGCTCGAGGTCAGGAGTTCGAGACCAGCCTGAGCAAGAGCGAGACCCCTGTCTCTACTAAAAATAGAAAGAAATTATATGGACAGCTAAATATATATATATATATATATAGAAAAAATTAGCCGGGCATGGTGGCGCATGCCTGTAGTCCCAGCTACTCGGGAGGCTGAGGCAGGAAGATCGCTTAAGCCCAGGAGTTTGCGGTTGCTGTGAGCTAGGCTGACGCCACGGCACTCACTCTAGCCTGGGCAACAGAGCGAGACTCTGTCTCTAAATAAATAAATAAATAAAGAGTCAACATAGTAAAAAAAAAATGCAAATTTCACTACTTAAACTCAAGTCTGGGAGACAAACATTTTATTTTTACTATACTAATTTATGTTAAGGCCGACAGACATAAAAACCTGCATCAAAGAAGTCCCTAATGCCGAGGGCAGTTGGTAGCAGCGGACTTTGATACACACAGGGACTGCGGGGAAGTGGGGATGGTTTCGGTCCCAACCTGTTTCCTGCAGGCCCAGCAGAGTGTGAGGGCGCTGAAATGCCCCCGTGGGTCCCAGAGCAGCCTGGGAGGAGAGTGAAAATGAGCTGGAGCTGGAAGAGAGTTGTCTGGGGACCAGGTATGACTCCGGAGACGTCCGCACGGACAGATGGCCCAGGGTAGATCCGGAACCCCCTCCCCGACTCCCGGGACAATTTCACGGCGCTACTTTAACGTGTTGGACCTTAGATGCCTCCCTGCGGAGAGAGGAGGAGAATCTGAATTGTTTGAAATTGAATTCTGGTTCCTAAAGGTAAAAGATTGCATAAAAAATAATTTCTGTTATGGGGGAAAAAATGAAAATTCTATGTTTTATATACGCGAGTTTGTGGTCTTGCAGGCTCTGTCACTGCGCATGCGCGGCTGCGTTGCGGACCGGCGGAGGACTCCCGCAGCCCGGATTAAGGGACCATCACGCGCATTAGTCCCACCTGCCTCTCACAAGCAGCAACATTGTTACCTGCTGGCGTCATGGGGATTATAACCCACTGGGAGCGTTTTCAGGAGGGTCGCTCGTAAGGATACAAATACGGGCACCTCTAGGCAAAGCTGTGCAGACGGAAAACAGTAGCTGTTGCTCAGGGCCGCTGAGAACAGGGGACAGGGCAGTGACAGCTAAAGGTGTGGGGCTTCTTTCTGGGATGATGAAAATGCTCTAAAATGGATGTGTGGAAGGATATACAACTCTGTGAATATAGTAAAAACCATTACGTTGTGCAGCTTAAATGGGTCAAGTTTTTGCTATGTGAATGATATCTCAACAAAATTGTTATTTTTTTAAAAAAAACCTTGTCTTTTACCAAAAAATTTTCTTCCTCCAACCAATCGACAGCAACAGCAGTCCCATGCAAACGTCAAACACACAACAGCAAGAACACACACAAAACAATCAAAAGTAACTCTTTTCCCCAGAGGAGAGATTTAACACCGTCTTCCATTCAAGGCCAGGGCTTTCCTTGGCGAAGCGTGGCCTCTGGTCGGTGGCCTTGGCGTCACTCTGGAAGCCCAGCTCAGTCCCACTGACTCACACAGATGAGAGAAAGGTTTTCTATTTAGGAATTACTCAGGGTCGACCAGGAAACTGAGAGAGAAATAAAAAGAGATGGGCAAATGCATTGTTTTCCCTGCAGCCTAACAGCCTCGTTCTTGGACAGCTGCACATTCCGGGGTGGGGAGCAGGAACTCAATCAAACAAGAAACATCCCACGAGATACTGAATGTCACACCATGATACGCCTTTTAATGACAAATGGCATCACAGGTATAAATAAATATCTTCTCTCCGTCTACAACATGTGCTACAAATATATTTTTAAAAGGTCCAACCACAGTGAGGAGGCTTCCAGGACCCTCTCTTAGCTACAGGTTTTAGTAATTAAAAAAATAAACACAATAAACACCCCTGGCATCTTTGCTGAGAGCATGACGTGCGGGCGACCTCCCGCGGCCACCCAGGACACCGCGCACAGTGACCCGGAGCCGGTGAGCTTCGCGAAGGGGCTTGTTTTACTCTGCCGTGGTCTTCCGGGCCACACACGTGTCGCTTTGGATGAATGCGTGTTTGCAATGTGCTGCTACACAATTATGCTGTTCAAAAACACAGTTGATTGACAATCTAACATAGATTTTTATCTTTAGAGTTGATGCTGGTATACCCCACCCAACAAAGTAAGAAGAACAACTTAAAAACTCCCAGGTTTTTTTTTTTTTTTTTTTTTAAATCTTCATTTTTCAGCATCGGATATGTCTTGGGATAGACCCATCCCACCAGGTCGACTGTGACTATTCCTGGGCACTGTCTCTCTTTTGGATTTGTCCCATCTTGCCCCAGTGCAGGAGGGAAGGAGTCACCACGTGGTCGGGTGGGCCAGGCTGGGCGCCATCTGCTGGCCATGTGCCCTTCGCACAGCCCTTAGCAATGTCCCACCGTGGTGGTGGTGGCGGTGGTGGCCCAACTGCGGTTCCCTCCTCCCACAAGACGCTTTGAGCTTTCCCCCTAACTGCGAAAACCCAGCAAACACCAGCCAGGCTGGCGGGCTATAGAAAAGCGTTAAAGGTACTACTCAAAAACTGGATTAATGGACCTTGTTTATCTGTCTAACAAACAGGAATATAATTTATGTTTCCTTTAAGAAAAATATACCCCTTGATCCTTAGAAATAAACATTAAATATAAATGAAATAGAAGTCTAGAACACAGAAAGGGGGGAAAAAAGGAAACGTGGAAAAGAGAAGAAAAGATTATCAAGTAAAGATTTAAAAATCCTTCGTTCTATCCCAAGAGGCAGCCCCTTGTAGACAATCAAAACGAATATTGAACTAAAATGGAAAATGTCTCTTAGCGGGCCCTACTTTTATATTTTGCTCCTTTATTAGAAATATAAACAGATTATTCTATCTCTTTTTATTTGTCTTTTTTTTTCGTTTTATTAAACAAATGATTTTTGGTAGCTTGTCTGTATTATAGGTTGACTCATAAAATAACCTTCCTAATTTCACCTTGTGCAGTTCGATATCTTGGGCTGCACTCCCCACGCCCCAGAGTTTATTCCTCTGATTTTTGAAAATCCATCGTCATGACTGCAAAAAAAAAAACAAAACCCTTGATACAAAAAATGTCCCTTCCCGGCTTCAAACCTTCCCACTGCCGGAGGCCCAGCCCTTCCTCCTCAGCCCAGCGAGAACTCCTGCCCCGTTCTGGGCCAATGTTTGGAGCTGAAATCTACGTGGACCTGGAGGAAGGCAGCCGGGCCGAGCGCCTCGGCCAGAGGGGCCCACACGCCATCTGCCACTCTCTCCGGACAGCCCCTGCGGCCTTGGGGCGCCCACGCCCGTCTCAGCACACCCACTTGATGTCCTCGTCGTTGCCGCCGAGGATGGAGTTCACCGTGGGGCAGCCGTCGTCGGGGGGGATGGTGGTGAAGGTGGTGAACTTCACCTTCTTCCTCTTGGAGGTGGGCGAGTGCAGCGGCTCGGGTTTCTGTTCCCTGCCCTGCCGCCCCCCGGGCGCGGCCGACCGGTGCACCTGGCTCTGCACGTGCTTCTGGGCGCCGCCGTTGAGGAGCAGGTGGCTGCTCTCCTCGTAGGCGCCGGGGCCGCGGTCGATGACCGTCGTGTGCTCGTGCTGGGGCGGCGGCGCGTCCCCCACGTTCTCCAGCAGCTCCGCCTCGTTGCCCAGCCACACCCAGTCGTGCGAGTGGGTCACGGCGGCCTGGCCTTCCAGGGGCGCTTGCTTGTGCCTGTACTTGAGCGCGAAGGTGGCGCAGTTGATCAGGAAGACCAGGATGGCCAGGCAGAAGACGCCCAGCAGGGCGTACATGCCGATCTCCAGGTCGCTTAGGCCGCCGCGGGGCGTCTGCACCGGGTCATTCTCCGCCGGCGCCGCGCCCGCCCTGGGCAGGTCCACGTGGGCCGGGAAGTTGGAGAAGTCGATGGGGATGTTCTGCAGCTGCCCCTCCCCGGCCAGCCTGCCCCCGTCCGCCCGGCTGTTTTTCGCCACTCTGTTGTCCAGCAGCGACTTGGCCGTGGTGGTGGCCCTCGCCAGCGCGCCCTCCTCGTGCCCCAGGGCAGAGCTGCCGTAGAGGGGCCCGTCCTGGCCCGCGCGCTCCGGCTCCTGCCCCTTCTGCCGCCGCTCGCTGGCGTGGTTCTTGATATCGTCTTCCTCGTAGTCCCCGCCGGGGCCGGGGTCAGCGTCGTTCTGTCCAAACTTGACCCTGACGTTGCCGACGCCCACGGCCAGGACGCTCTTGCGCTTGGATTTCTGGCAGGGCTCCGCGATGGTCATGTCCACCCGGACCAGAGCCCCCTGGCCCTCCCCTTCCGCCACCACGATGGGCCACCTGGGGGAGCGGGCCTGGGGGACCGACACGACGGCCTCGTCCTGGGAGGTGGCCGCCAGGGAGAAGTCCTTGGTGTCGTAGATGTCCAGGGGCGTCACTGACCCGTCGCTGAACTGCAGCCACGTGCTGACCACGGCTTCCTGCCAGGAGAGAGGCGGTTAGAAGCCCACCCTGGGGGAGTGCCTCTTCTCTAGGAACCCCGCCTAGGAGAACACCCTGAGAAACAGGGAGCAGGACCCCGAATCCAGACCCAGCAGCTGATGGATGCAGGGAGGAAACCTGCAGGCGTTAGGTCCAGGTCAGAGAAATCACCTTAATTTAAACGGGAACAAATGGAGAAAGGCGCTGACAGCAACCGCATCATCCTCTCCAGGAACAAACTGACAAACAACAACACAGAAACCCCCCAGGTAACGCCAGCCGCCAGCACGTGGGACATCACTGGCGTCAGGGTGACAGCCAACAGAGCACCTTTGAGGGGACAACAGGGTCAGCCATAATGGGCAAAACACGCTTGTTTTCTTATTTCTCAGGCAGTCAAAGGTGCACTGCATCATGGGGAGGTGCAGAGAGATGAGGGAGCTTCCTCTTTAACGCCCTCAGCCCTGACATGTGTCCCAGCACCCCCTCCCCACTCCCACCCCACAGCAGCCCTGACATCGCAGACAGCACCTGCATCAACTCCAAAGACTAGGCCACTAATCAGTGGCTGTGACCATGTGGCAAGGGCCTGTTGGGAAGGCAGCCATTGTCATCGGTGATGCACAGACCCACTAGCTGGTTCAGCGATATCTTGGTTAATCAAACCAGCGGCCCTCGGAGGTGGCTGAGCTGGAAGCATCTCCCGCCGGCTTCGCCACTGGGGTTGCTTTTTATTTTTTTTATTTTTTTTTTGAGACAGCGTCTCACTCTGTGGCCTGGGCTAGAGTGCCGTGGCGTCAGCCTCGCTCACAGCAACCTCAAACCCCTGGGCTCAAGTGATCCTCCTGCCTCAGCCTCCCGAGTAGCTGGGACTACAGGCATGTGCCACCATGCCCGGCTAATTTTTTCTCTATATATTTTTAGCTGTCCATATAATTTCTTTCTATTTTTAGTAGAGACGGGGGGGGTGGGGGGTCTCACTCTTGCTCAGGCTGGTCTCGAACTACTGAGCTCAAACGATCCACCCGCCTCGGCCTCCCAGAGTGCTAAGATTACAGGCATGAGCCACCGTGCCCGGCCTGCAGTTGCTTTTATCTACTAAATAAAGTCCTTGCACCTGAACCCTTGCTCAGGCTTAGCTTCTGGGGAACCAAACGAAGCCAGATGACGTTGGCTAAGCAATGTGGTTCCCACCCTGTCCCCCCACCCATAGCGACGGGTGGGTCCTGCACCCCTGCAAGCCCTTGCTGATGCCTCAGCCTCACGTGTAAATCCCGCTGGACTCATCTTTTCATCCTCCTATCCTGGCTTTCTACAGAACACACGAGGCGTGGGGCAACGCGTAGCCATGACCCTCACATTTGTGGGTGCAAAAATCATTCAGATTTTGTATTTCAAAGTTGAAATATCACAAACAAGGTGCCAGCCTCCCACACTGCACAGGCTGAGGTCAAACCCACCAGTAGTGTGCAAGCTCACTGTGGCTGACTTTTCCTCTTGAATTAACTTTTCTTCACGAACTCGAGATGGAGAAAGATGTTAACATAAAACAAGCCCCCGAATGGCAGGCAGTCGGAGCTAAGCCCCGGGCACCCTCGGCATGTCAGAATCCATCTCTGTCCGCCCTGCTGTCTGATTGAGACCAGGTCCTTCCGTTAGCTCATTACGGGGAGGTCGGAACCTGGTGTTTTATCAGGAGAGGCCAATCCGTCCCCCCAAAGATGAGAAATTCTGAACGACTTAAAATAACACGTGCCCAGGAATGATGGAGAGCTCTGTCCCGTCAAGAGTCATGTCTGCAAATCACATGAACCACGTCCACAAATCCCCCGAGTCGTGCTGGGGTCCGCCAATTACTGTCAGCTGATGAAGACAGATGGGCCACGTCGGGGAGGGGACCGGTGGCCTCGCCCCATGCCAGGGAGGTTGCAATGCCAATCGTTCGCCCTAATTGACTACACATTCTCAGCAAATAGCTCCATGCTCTCTCCCTGGCAAGTTCCTCCACTCGTCTTACTCTGCCCTTTATAGACTAGAAACCACCACGCCGGTTTCCTGCCCTCTCGAGAGAAGGGAAGCCGGTGCTGCGGGCTGGGCGTGGGCCTGCAAGCATCCCAGGACACTCTGGAACAAACTCAGGTCGCAGCTGTCTCCTTGTGGTAGGCAGAACTTCCAGAATGGCCCGCCAACGGTGCTCCGCCCTAAACCCCAGACCATGCGTGCGCTGAGGGTGCCGTTGCTCAGGACTGTGTTATATGGCGCAGGTGGCCCTAAGGTGAAGAGTGAGGGCATCTTCCTGGACTGTCTGGGTGGGTCCAGTGATATCACCGGGACCCTTCAAAGTAGCGGGATTCCTCTAGCTGGTGGCAGGAGGGGAAGGCAGGGAGGCTGGAGGCGTGAGCACCCCTGCACCGCTACGGGGTTGAGGCCTGTGGGGTGGGGCGGAGAGAGAGGAGAGGGGACTGCGGTGGCCTTAGGGAGCTAAGAGAAGCTCCCAGCCAGTCACCAGCAAAGAACTGGGGGCCTGAGTCACGCAACTGCAAAGATCTGGCTTCTGCCAACACATAATAACTGGGGACGCAGACTCTTCCCCAGAGCGTCCCGGCAAGAACCCGGCCAGCCCACACTTTGATTTCGGCCGTGCGCTGCCCTGAGCGGAGAACCCAGCTGAGCACCCACAGCACCGTGAGCTGACAGGTGGGTGCTGTCTCAAGCTGCTGAGTTTGTGGCAGGTGTTACGCAGCAGTAGGGAACGGCTACACCTCTGTGCACTGAGTCACCACTCTGGTTCATCACAGACCCTCTGGGGTCTATGGGACCCAAAAGCTCGTGGGTGAGATGAGCACTTTTGTCTGCAATGACTCGGCCTCCATCGTGGACCGTGGTTCTGCCGACCTGCCCCTGTTCCTGCCTCCTCCCTCCCCTTCTGCCGCCTCCCGCATAGACGCTGGCCCTGCTTCCTCCCGACCTCTGCCGTCTGGACCCCTACCTGCTTGGGGGTCCGCAGCAGCTCCTCAGCTGTGGCCACAGCTGTGATGGCCTTGCTGTTCTCCGCGTTGGGGTGGAGGGTGACGGACAGCCCAGCCACGAGCTGGATGGCCAAGTCTGTCACTGACACTTTGTCATCTAACACGGTTACTGTCTTCTCTGCCAGGATGGAGTCAGACAGCGGGGACAACACCTGTGGGATTGGTAGGACACAAGGAAAATCCATCACACCTGTTTCTAGATGTTAGACCTTTTCCCAGCAATATTTCGTTTAGATGAGGTACCCTCGTATAATGCCCAACCCGTGGGGTGGAGGAAAAGGCCGTGCGTGCCCCGTCCATCACCTGTCCCGAAATCCTACCATTCCGTACGTTTCCTGAAGTGAGAGAGAGGGAGTAGGACTGCGAAGAGTTTGTTGGATAAATAAATGGTAGGATGGGATGGTGGCGGAGGGGAAAGAGGCACGAGAGGAGGAATCCGTGCTCCTTCACCTGCTGCCGGGAGAGCCGTGCGGAGAGGAGAGGAGGCCACGCTAAGGGAGCGGGGAGGGTGCGTGGGGAGAGAGGCTGATGAGCGGAGTCGGAGGTGGGACAGCAGTGCCGGGGACTCGGTGGGAATGGAGGCTGTGACAGTGGGGAGTGGGGGCGTAGGGGGTGTTCAGGGCATGCAGCCACCTTCTCAGTTCTTTTTTTCCCTTTTTTTGAGACAGAGTCTTGCTCTGTTGCCCTGGCTAGAGTGCTATGGCGTCAGCCTAGCTCACAGCAACCTCCAACTCCTGAGCTCAAACAATCCTCCTGCCTCAGCCTCCCGAGTGGCTGGGACTACAGGTGTGCACCACAATGCCCGGCTAATTTTTCTGTACTTAGTAGAGACGGGGTCTTGCTCTTGCTCAGGCTGGTCTCCAACTCCTGAGCTCAAGCAATCCTCCCACCTCGGCCTCCCAGAGTGCTGGGATCACAGGTGTGAGCCACCGCACCCGGCCACCTTCCCAGTTCTGTCTGGAAGGAGACTAGAACTCAAAGAGCTGGTCTGGGCTCACCTTTCTGTGTCCCCAAGAGACCATTTGGAGCCATCGTGGGGACAAGGAATTGGCTGCAGTGACACGTCCTCCTTGAGTCTCCCTCAGTACCACAGGCCATGCTCTGTGCGGGGGACACAGGAACTTCCTACCTGGATGGTCGTCATCCCGACCTCTCGCCCGGCCAGGACCCGGCTGTCCTGCAGCGTGGCCACATGAGGCTCTTCCAGCTTCATGAAGTCTGCAACCAGGTGGGTGATGTCGAACTGCCAGTCGGGACTGAGCAGGTAGCTAGGCTGGCCCCAGGGGCCGGCCCCCTCGGACACAAACTGGGTGAGGACCCGCACGGTGGCGTGCTGGTACTGGAGGGTGCAGCCCCGGCCACGCCTGTCCTCCTCGTCCTCGTCCTCGCTCTCTCGAGTGGGCCTTGCGGGAAGGAGAGGGGCTCTCAGACGTGGGGAGAGGAGTCTACAGTGTTCTCGAGACAGGCGGTGCCCGCCTCAACCTCAGGGGGATGACATCAAGACAGGAGCCCTGACCACAAGTGGTGCACCAATCCTATCACTGGGCATCTCCTCCTCGAACACAGTTATTGACAAATAAGAGACTTAGGGGCTAATATTTACTGAGCCTGCACCATCTCGTAAGTAGCCATTAGCCACGTGTGGCTATTTAAATTTTAATTGAAATAAGTAAAAACTGAATACATTTTAAAAATTCAACTTCTCCAGGCTGGCTACAGTCTGAGTGCTCCAGAGCTACATGTGCTATTGGTGTCACCATATTGGACAGTGTGGTTCTAGAACATTCCACCACTATAGAAAGTGCTACCAGACAGAGCTGTATGACACTCTTGAGATGGGCCAGGTCCCACTCTAAGCTCCCTTATGTATGAACTCTTTTAATCTCATAACACTATGAGGCAAACCCATAATTATATTCTCATGTCCAGATGAGGACACTGAGGCACAGAGAGTGGGTCACTTGCCCACACTCACAAAGCTACTAAGTGGCAGAGCTTGGATTGGTTGTACAGTGCACAACCTGGTTAACCATATGTGGTGATTCTGTTGACCGTGCAGCCCAGCAAGTCTCAGTTCTGCTCCCTCAGAGACGTGGAACAAACCCATTATCTTGGCCACTTATGACTACTACATGATCTGAAGGCCTGGCCGGACTGTCTTCCTCCAATCAAGCCAAATTCCTTCCAGCTCTCCTTGTAGAAGTGGATTTGCCATCTCCCTGAGGCACACTCTCGTTTGTCCCTTAACAGGAAGGCCCTGGTACCTGGGGGACTGTCAGGAAAATAGCCCTGATGTTTTGGGATAAAGAATTCCAGGCAGGAAGCCAGGAACTCAGCCACGCCCTCACTTAGCTAAACACACACTCATCTGGGGGCCACGGAGCTGAGAAAGCAAGACCCCAAACTCCTACCCATGACAGACAGGCCAGAGTCACAGAGAATAAATTAGATGCTTTTTGCAAACAGTAATCCCATGGTCCAGTATAAACGCAATTAAATCATACCCAATAACTTGATCTGCACAGAACATTTCAAGCTTATAGATATTCATAAAGTACAGGAGAGAACTTTGATGTTCTACTTAGCGTAAATAAACCGAACCTCAAATTCCCCGGTGACTGAGAAGCTAAAACATTGCGTTATCTCCGTTGCGGCATTTTGGGAGAGCCACTTGCAGGAGACAGCCTACTGTGAGCCAGGTGTAGGGCGCGGACAACCTGGGGTTGACACGGACCTGCTGCTTAGCAGCTTTCGGGCCGGGCTGGATCCTCCTGGAGCCTTGGCCTCCTCAGAGGTGGTTGCTAGGATTTAGGAAGATGGAATAGTCGAGATAATACCAGCACCCACTATGCACCGGGTCCTTTAGTGTTAGGGTCAATAAATAATGCTAATGTTGTCATGGCTCTAGGACATCTCTCCCACCCAGGCTCACCTCTTACTGGCCATGATGGGGACTCTCCAGCCCTTAATCTGGCTGAGCTCCGTGTCAGAGACCTCGATCTGCAGGGGCAGCCGCGGCACCCACACGGTGATGTGCAGGGGGGCGCTCAGGTACTGGTATGTGAAGTTCACCACTGCGTCCATCTTGCCTTTTATCTCTTTGCCGTTGACAAAGACGTAGTCGCAGCGGTCAGACACCTGCAGAGACACAGGAAGAGAGGATGGAGGAGAAGTTCATGGGGCCCTGGAGACCACCATGCTCTGGTTAGTCTTATTCTCTGGCAAAGCACATATGCTTAATTCAGGTTCCTCCCAATGCAGAGCCTGAGACAAGGATTCAGTGCTGTTGGTTTAATTGGGAGGTGAGCCCAGGCATCAAGGGTGAAGGCGCAGACTGAGGGAGACAGAGGAAGAGGAAAAGCCAATAGGAAGGTGCATTTTTAAGGCTACTACAGGAACCATCAGGCTTAGCTTCTCCAAGGAACTGTCTACCTGAGGAATAAGAGGCAGGAATATTATCTATCAGCTCCCATTTTCTGCTGCCCCTGCCTGGAAATAGAAAATGGCTTGAGGTGAAACTGCAATCAAAAAGTGAACTTGAACTTGCACAGAACTGCAGCTATGGCTGAAATCTGGGTGGGCCGAAGGGATGCGATGTGAGCTCCAGAGGTGTCTGTGCCCCAGGCTGCTGTGTGCTCAGAAAGGGAGCTGCACCCGGTCCCACCCCTGCCAGCCTCCCAGGATGCTGGGCCTGCGGCATCTTCCTCTCCAGCAGGGCTCACATGAGCCTGAGCTCTGTCCTCTCCACTCACCAACGGTCCTGATACTTCTGCAGAGTGCACAGGCCTGGGCAGTGCAGGTCCCTTTGTCTGGGAGCACCCTCCCTGTGTGCCTGGCCTGGCCCAGCTCACGGGTCCCTGGGACATGCCTCCCCCCTGCCCCCAGGGTGGTTTACACATTTGTATTACAGCAGTTCATCGCGTGAATGGCAGATTCTATGCATGACCACCAGCCTGCGTTCCCCACCCTGTAGTCCTCCCTTCCTGTTCTCCTTTCTAGCAGATTGTCATCTCACAAAAGGGACGAGATGGAGCGGAAAGAAAAACAAACACACAAAGAAAATAAACATAGACATCTAAAAATATCTGGCTTGTGCGTTCCAAAGCCATTCACTCAAAGATGAATCTATCTATAGCCCCAGGGACATTCCCAGTGTGGCAGGAAACAGCAGAAAGATGCCTGTGTTCTCAGCCAGGCAGGGCCAACGTGGATGAAGATGAGGCCATAGTGAAGGCAATCCCCGTGGAATGACTGGTGAAGGATGTCCCCCTAGGAACTGTGAACTTCTGGAAGAGACTAGAAGACCAGAAACCCCCTCCCCCAGTTCCTCGGCAATAGTTAGGTCCCCTGGAAATTAGACTGGGATTCTGTTTCTGCCACCTTAATGAACTGAAAACTGAAACCAAGGAGAGTTACAGAGAAGCAATATGACCCATCCTGCAGAGCCAGGTTGTCTTCTTCATCTTTGATCTCGTGGTTCCTTACACCAGCTGCTCATTACACAGAAGCTCAGCAAAGCAGGTATTGGATGGATGGATGGGTGGACAGATGGATGGATGTATGGATGAGTGGTGGATGGATAGACAGATGGATAGATGGATGGATGGGAAGATGGATGGATGTATGTATGGATGGATAGATGAGTAAATGGATGGATAGGTGGATGGATGAATGGGTGGATAGATGCATGGATGAATGGGTGGATAGATGGATGAGCAGATGGAAGGATGGGTGGATAGATGGGTAAATGGATGGATGGGTGGATAGATGGGTAAATGGATGAATGGGTGGATAGATGGATGGATGGGTGGATAGACAGATGAACAGATGGATGGGTGGATGAATAGGTAGATAGATGGACGGATGGGCAGAAGGAAGGATGGATGGATAAACAAGGCCTTCCACTCATCGGAATGCCTCCTTTAAGATAATCATCAAAGATCCTGGGGTTGGTGGGAGATGCGGCCAGAGAAGGAGAGAAGGCAGAGCCCAAAACAGCGGAAACACAAGAAGTTAGTTCAAAAGCTTCTCAGGCAATGTTTCCTAATCTTC
This sequence comes from Eulemur rufifrons, assembly GCF_041146395.1. Lineage (NCBI taxonomy): Eukaryota > Metazoa > Chordata > Mammalia > Primates > Lemuridae > Eulemur > Eulemur rufifrons. The sequence continues at coordinate 2,506,592 of NC_091003.1, forward strand.
CTGGGGTTACTGACTCCTTTGAGAATACCCATAAAGCTAATTCTTGCTGGAGAAACACACTACGTATAGTTTAGTGGGACATTTCAGAGTTAACAAAGTCACTTGGGGCTTCCTCACGCAGCACACACCGCCCTGAGCTACAACGGCTGACCTGCATGTCTGTCCCCTAACCGGATTGCGCACTTGGGAGGCAGCGGAGTCCCCTTCCAGGGCTCCATGGACCCAACAAATAACACTGTGTGCTGTGCAATGAGCTCTTGTGATCTGATTGCCCTCTCTTTCCCCAGCTTCCAGGAACTACAGGCAGCTGGTTGGGGCCTCATTTTCATCTTCCGTTTGGGGGGCAGCTGGTGAGGGCCGGGCTAAGACAATTTCCTCCATCTGCCGGGGACCGTGGCAGGGAGAAGCCGGGAGGGCATCACAAAGCTTGGTCTTCCCATTTGTGGTCAAGAGTGGTTCAAAAATGTTTACATGCTGATTAGGGATGGAAACCAATTTCAGTGGCTGTGCAGACTTGTCATTAGCATGTAAACACTGTCCTGGGTCCGGGCAGGCATTAGCATAATAGCCGAGCACGAGTTATATCAGTAATCACTTCTTTAATCAATGTTGTAATTTACAGACCATTGACTTTTCTCACTTATTACCTTTCTGAGCTCTGGTGGGAGGAAACCTGGCCGCTCCTGAATATATAAATAACTAAGAGCAACGCCAAGGGTATGAGGTTGCCGTGCGTGATGGAGCCATCGTCACTGCTGTTCCTGAAGGGGTCATAAACGTCTGGGGACATGTCCGGATGCATCCATCATCTCCTAAGTGGCTAGCAGTGAAAACCACAACGTCACAAAATGATCCAGCTTATCTACAAAAAGGAACGGAAAACCCCACGGGAATCTTTTCAGTCCCTTGGCTTCATTTCTTGGCATCTCTTCCATCTTTCCTCGTGGGTGGGGTGGCCACTGAGAAAGCTGTCCCCTGGCCTCTGCTTGCTCTGACAGTTAAACGACGAGGGCTGAACCCACGGTGGCCGTGAACCAGCGATTGCTGTCTGCCCGCAGGGACCTGGAGGGGCTGGGGTGGGGGCTGCATGGGGGTCTGAGTTGAGCTGAATCTGGTCAGTTGTCCTATTGTGCTGTCACTCAGCTTTGGCAACTTTGGTGACATCACTGCCTCCTGGGGGAGTCTCCTGGGCCACTCTCCAAGGGACAAGCAGAGGCTGCTGGTGGACCACTGATGCCTAAAGGGACCTTCGCCTGAACCCTCCTCTGGCCAAGCAGGTTCTCAGACTCAAGCGAGCAACAGAGCGGACTGGCTGGCTCAGCCTCAGACCAGCAGGTCTGCTGGGGGGACCCACAGCGGCATTTGTGACCGGTTCCCATGTGACGCTGCCGCTGCTACTCTGGAGACCACACTTTGAGAGCCGCTCCTTGCGTCTTACACGTCCCTCTCATTGTTGTAATTATTGAATTATGATGCTTTAAATGCCATCTCTGAGCTAACGACTCCCCCAATCCCATCTGCGGATATCCAACTGCTCATTCGACATCTCCGCTTGGATCTCTAATTAGCATCCAAAACTCAACATGCTCACAAATCAAATGGCTAGAATAGGGCTTTTGTTTTTGTTTTTGATTTTTTGGCCACTCAGGGGACTCAGACTGTACCTGAATTAAGTTCAGATAGAGAAAAATCAACTCTGCGCTTCTCGCACACCTGCTCTATGAACATGCACGAAACGCTCTGTTTGCAAAGGGCTTTCTCACCCTTTTCATGCTCAGTCCTTCCCGGAGCTACAGGCGGCCATTAGGATCCATTCTGCAGGTGAGGAAACTGAGCCTCGCTGAGGCTGCTGCTCGTCCGAGGTGGAGAGGCTGCGTGGGGACTGTCTGCGACAGTTTGCTCTGTCGGCTGACCTGTTTCAAACAGTGTTTATCCCGGGATTATGGCCTTGGCTGAAGCCATCCTTCCTGCCATGTGGCGCTTTGGGTCATTCCATTCCTGTGGCAGGTGGGCAACGGTGACACGGCCGTGGCCAGGGGCCAGAGACAGTCCGGATCTTCTCCTCGAGCTGCCCCGGGCTGTTCACTTGGCTCTTCCCACATGGGCCACTCGGACAGGCTGTCTCTTCCCGTGTCCAGGCAGGGAGCAGATGGCGCACTCGCCCGGAGCTCCAGGGGGGTTGCACGAAGGGGTGGGTGGGGTTAAGGGGAACCCGTGTGAGAGGGCAAAGGGCACCAGACCTGGAGGGGCTCCTGGGAGGAAAAGCAGCCTCCAAAATTCATGTCTGCCCAGAGCCTCACGCCGTGACCTTATCGGGAGACAGGATCTTTGCGGATGTAATTAGTTAAGGATCAAGATGAGATCACGCTGGCTTGGGACATGCCCTCCTCTGTCCATATAAGAAGAGAAGAGACATACACAGAGAAGGTGACGTGAAGATGGAGACAGAGATTTGGGCAATGCATCTCTGAGCCAAGGAACACCGAGGACTGGGGACCACCGGGAGCTGGGAGAGTCAGGGAAGGAGCCTCCCCCGGAGCCGTCAGAGGGAGAGAGGCCCTGTCCACACTTTGATTTTGAACTCTGGTCCCCAGAGCTGCAAGAGAATACGTTTCTGTTGTTTCACGGCCCCAGTTTGTGGTTCGCTACGGCGGCCACAGACAGTAATACGAAGGGCTCCAAGGAGTCGCTGCACCTGAGCGGCAAGGTGAGGGCATGTCCACAGACCCAGCCTGGCACCATCGTGGTAGGAGAGGACTGCAGAGCCGCGAGCTCGCTGGAACACGCAGCCACGGCCAACGCATGGCCTGGCAGGGGGCAGCCAAGGGGACTGACCCTCCCCGCCCCCCAGTCCCTGAGCTCACTCATGTCCCGCCCTTCAGCACTGCTGGAGCCAGCGAGAAATGGGAGGTGACCAGGCTTGTTCAGGCAACACACAAGGTTTAGCCTCCCAGGGCCAGGGTGGGAGAAAGACAGAGATCTGGAATACCCAGCACACCAGCCTCTTCTCAGCATCTGTCTATCCTCCCAGTCTAGGCTATTTTATATATATATATTTTTAAATCATATCTCCTTCTCAACTCTGGAAAAATCCTTGAATGATGTATAAGCCCGTGTCCAGGTGGAAACCTGGGGCTGGCGGATGGGACTCTGTGGAGGGCCAGGCAGATGGAACGCGTTAGCCCCAGAAGCGTGTTTATTTCCTCGCAAAGCCACCGCGTCAGGTGTCTCCCGTGACAGCGTGCATCCTTCCACGGAGACTGGGGACCCGTCGGCGTCTGCTCCGTCCCGGGCAGGACTCCTCCACCTCAGGGCTACTGACATGTGGAGTCAGATAATTCCTTGTCGTGAGGACAGTCCTGGATGTTGTAGGATGTCCAGCAGCATCCTTCACTCCTACCCACTAGATTCCAGTAGCTCCTGCTCCAGGCGGGACAATCAAAAATGTCCCCAGGCCGGGCGCGGTGGCTCACGCCTGTAATCCTAGCACTCTGGGAGGCCGAGATGGGCGGATCGTTTGAGCTCAGGAGTTCGAGACCAGCCTGAGCAAGAGCGAGACCCCATCTCTACTAAAAATAGAAAGAAATTATATGGACAGCTAAAAATATATATATATAGAAAAAATTAGCCGGGCATGGTGGTGCATGCCTGTAGTCCCAGCTACTCGGGAGGCTGAGACAGGAGGATCCCTTGAGCTCAGGAGTTTGAGGTTGCTGTGAGCTAGGCTGACGCCACGGCACTCACTCTAGCCTGGGCAACAGAGTGAGACTCTGTCTCAAAAAAAAAAAAAAAAAAAAAAAAAAAATGTCCCCAGACATTGCCGAATGTCCCCTCGGGGCACAACCACCCAACAGAGAGCCGGTGGCCTGGGTCTACCTGGGTGCTCGAGCCAGCACGAGCATTGTCCTGCCTGCTTTCCAGGTACTGCTGCATTGGAACCCACATGATCTCATGAGGGGGCGCGAGTGTCCCCCACTTTGCAGATGAAGGAATCAACCCCAAAGAGAACCACATCAGTGGCCGAGTGTGAGCTCTTAAACGCGCTATTTAAACTGCGCTTTGCACCCCAGATGGAGGGGAGGCGGGTGCTAGAACCCCTCGTGGAAGGAGCTTCCTCACCTCACAGTGGGGTCCTGGGTCCCGAAAAGGTGCGTGGCTGGGCAACGTCACCAGCCTCACCTGGAGCCCAGGACTCCCGGATTCCAGGAATTTCTTTGCTTTCTTTAATTTCCTTTCATCTGAGAACCAAACGGCTGTTGAGGACAAAGACCTTCCAGCATTTCTTCCAAAGCCCCTCGAGCACGACAAGCACAAATGGGAAACTCTGCCCACCTTCCTACCTGGGGAGGGATGTCCCCCCAAAGAGCTAAGAGATCCTGCAGGCGCTTTGAACTCGTCAGGCTGTTACCAAAGAACTTCTCTCTCTTAAGGGCTCGGAGTTTAGTGCTGACGGGAGCTCGAGCTCGGGGGACGATGGGGCTGTCGGCTGAGCAAGGCTGCTCTCCACACACCGGAGCTAATGCAGGCACCTTCGGTCACCGGGGAAAAGCCGGCCTGCTTCTTGCCCGTATGCATTATTTTTAGCTCTGCGCTGGGATCCATTAGCTGGAATCGTGCCCCGGAGGTCAGGCAGGCTGCGCTGGAGATTCAGCAGATGAACTTTCTCTAATGATGCTTTAAGTCTCAGCATCTCCGCCCCGTTGTGGGCGGCGCCCGGTGGCCTATGGCAGCGGGAGCTTCTGCAGACAGCGCAGGCGGGATGGGGTGCTCAGGCCAGAGTATTCCATGCCGGCCTCATTAGGACGGGGGTGTGCACAGAACACGGGGGTGTGCACAGAACACAGTGCGAATCGAGGGTGCAGTCCAGGGAAGGCACTAATACTCGTTACTTCCCCCGTTAATTGGCTCGAATGTCCCCTCCTTGGAGACCCCCCCATGCAGAGTAACCCCCGCCCAAGCCACCCCCTGGCGCAGCACCCTGTACGAGCCCAGCACCACCCTCCTCACCCGGCAACACTCTCACACGTGTGTTAGACCTGCCTCCCTCCGCCGCTAGGGTGCTGGGTACCGTGACGGCAGGGACCACACCGGTTTTAAATTTTTGCAGCATCACAATACCGGATGGTACCTAGAGAACAGCCAGTACCTCTCTGTTGAATGAATTATCACGTGTTTTGTGGAAAACACGGATGGATATTGTTCAACAACAGGTGAGTGGGTAAAGAAAAGGTGGTACGTATACACAACGCAAGACCATTCAGCCTTAACAAATAAGGAAATCCTGTTATTTGGGACAACATAGATGAACCTAGAGGACATTACATTAAATTAAATAAGCCAGGCACAGAAAGGCAAATACTGCATGATTTCACTTCTACGTGGAATCTAACAAAGTTGAACTTAGGAAGGCAGAGAGTGGAAAGGTGGTCGCCGGTGGCTGGGTGGGGGAAGGTTGTGGAGATGCTGGTCATAGGGTACAAAGTTTCCGTTACACCAGAGGACGACGTTCCCTAGATCTATGGCACGATATGGTGACGTCAGTTAATACCAATACATTACATTCTTGAAAGTTGCTAAGAGAGTAGATTTTAAGAATTCTCACTGCAAAAAATGACACGTATGTGAGGTGATACATGTGTTCATTAGCTCCATTTAGCCATTCCACAATGTATGTGCATCTCAAAACAATATGTTGTACACGATAAACATATGCAATTTATATATTTTTAAATAAATAAGGAAAGAAAGAAAGAACAAACAAAACCCAACCATGGCAATGGAGAAGTCGAGCGACTCAGCTGCACGTCGGCCTCTGCAAAGCTGGACCTCAGATTCCCACGTAAAAGCTCCCAGGGAACGGGCCGCTCCTTCCCACTGGGTGTGGACTCACTCACTTTGATGACATCCTCGTCTGTGGACTTGCACTCCACCGCCTCCGAGATGTCCGTCACGGCGCTGTCCTCCTCCACGGAGACCACCTTGATGGGCAGCACCACCGTCTTTCCCGTGAGGATGGCGGTGTTCAGAATTTCAGTGTCCTGCAAAGGAACCGGACACACCTGGGTCAATGGAGATGATCAGTGCTGCTGGGTGCCCGACAGTGGAACCTCTCGAGGCAAACACCAGGATGTCCTCGTTTAGACAAGACACGCGGCAGCAGTGACCTTAGGAACCCGGGCAAAGGGGACATTCTTTGTGGAACAGTTTCCTAGGAATGTTCAATAGTTCACTTTTGGCTTATGTATGATATCTTCCTAGTTTCCAACAACAATTGAAAAATATCTATTTGTTTCCCTCTATTATAGAGACCAGGCAGGAGGAACACATTAGTTGGGTGTTGGCTGCAAGGAACAGAAACTAACTCTGGGCACGCTGAGTAAGATGGTACCATGGTGGGTTGAAGGGTGTTCTACCTCGGGCCCCCTGCAGAAGATACCCAGGTCCCAACCTCCAGGACCCGTGACTATGTTTCCCTACATGGTAAAGGGGATTTCACAACTGTGATGAAATTAAGGATCTTGACTGGGGGGAGATTATCCTGTATTATCCAGACGGGACCAACGTAACCCTATAAGAGGGCACCATGAGGGTCAGAGGCAGAGAAGGGGGTGTGGAGACGGAGGCACAGGTCAGAGTGACATGGCCATGAGCCAAGAGATGGGGACAGCCCCTCACAGCTGGAAATGGGAAGGAACAGGTGTTTCTCCCAGAGCTCCACAGGAGTGTGACCCTGCCAACACCCTAACGTATCCTCAGAAGACTCATTTCTGGCTTCCGCCCTCCAGAACCACAGGATGGTGAATTCGTTTTAATTCGTCAGAGCGTTGTCAGGAAACTGACACAGATACCCATTGCCTAGACCCCAGGCTGCTGCCGGAATCAGAGGAAAAGCTGAATGAGGCTCTGCAAAGGCCAGGTCACCTTCGAGGACGGGGACAGCAGGAGATAACGGACATCATCCCAGAGTAAGGCAGCATGCGTGTCTACGACCATTTCTGCTCTTGAGCCACTCGCTCCTCTAAGATGCAAGTTCCCTGGGGGGAGGGTGTGATGGGTCTCACTTGGGTCCTTATCCAGAGGGGAGCAGGGTGCTGTGACCAACAGGACTACCAAGACTGACTGCAACAGGACAAAGGCAGTTTTTACAGATCAGGATCATGCTGTTGGAAGAAGACAGGATGCGTAGATTCCTGGCAGGGAAAACACAACTACAACAACTACAGCCTCAGCAGTGTCCACTACAAGACCAACAAGTCAGGTCATTTTTATCCCCAAATGCCCATAATCCCTGAGCTTGGGCAATGGACGCCAGACCACTGGGGCTTCCTTTTTAACTGCAGACTTAAGAAGAGCAAACCTTCTCCACCTGCTGCTCCCTGGGAGCTTGTCCCAACACAGCCATGGGACCTCGTCATAGCCCGTTCACCCTGACCTCATGCAGAACTATTCGCATCATGCCTCTTCTATGGGTCTTGATTTGCAAAGTGATAAAGAAAATACCTCCTTTCTGAGTTTGTGGGCTACCCCCTGCTTGCCCTTTGGCAATCCTACTCTTTACAGCCAGAGGGGCGTGAAAAAGGTCGTTTGGCTTTGGGGCATCTAGGGACACCTTTCACCTTTGGGCCGATTTCCCCCAAAGCCTCTCTCCAGAAACGCTGCTCCGGTTTGAAGCGAGAAAGAGGTTTCCTCTGTTCTTTCTCCAGGGAAGCAATTGACACCAAAATGACCTTTTGCATTAAACAAGAGCACAGTGGAAAGAGTTATGAGTCATAAGCAGAGTCTCAGCTTCTCTCCGATGCTCACACGTCGGCCGGCAGTTAAACGACCCTTGGCTGCATCTCCGGCTTCCCGGGGCTGGGCTGCAACCCGGGCAGCGTGCACGGCGGCTATTACGGATGCTAAGAATACCACAGAAATCCCCAAGTCCATCTGCAGGTTCATTACAGGTAATGTGCTCATGGTTCCGTCTTCACACTTTCACTCTCGTAATGGGCTTTGGCTAATGGCTTCATTAAGGCAGCACACCCCTCCTGGATTAATTGTGATTCACTCTCTAACAGTTGTTGCAGTTTTACACATACACACATACACACATACCCTCACACTCCCTACCCCTAAATTGCATTTCACCGAAATTAAGACTGGTTGGACTTTAGGTGTTTTTCACTGATGAATATTAATTTCAGGAGCAGAAAATTGACAGTCGTACAAATAACAAATGATAGAAGGAAACTTTGGCCTCCGAGACAAACTGGCTATGCCACACGAAAGAAGTTCTCTGCATTTAAAAATCACTCTCTTGACAAATAACTCTGGCATCTGTTGCTTGCTGGGTGCTGGAACTCCGGAATCCCGAGTTCCAGTCGGTGCTTTGCATGAACTTTCGGTACCATCCTGATTCCATCGCTTGGAATCTTGGTTTCCTCATTTTACAAATTAGGGGTTGGGCTACCTCATCGCTAACTGTCTTCCAGACTGTCCAATCCTAGACATCTGTCTTAGTCCACTCGGGCTGCTACAACAAAACGTCACGGACAGGGGGGCTTCCAAACAGCAGGGATTCATTTCTCACGGTTCTGGAGGCTGAGAAGGCCAAGTCCAAGACTCAGGGTGTGGTGAAGGCAGAGCGTTAAAAATGTATGTGTGCATGTGTATGTGCCCATGTATGTGCACATGTACACATGTATGTGCACATGCCATTGTGTGCATGTACACATGTATGGGTGTGTGCCTGTGCCTGTGTACACATGTATGTGCCACTATGTATGTACACATGTATGTGTGTGTGCCTGTGCCTGTGTGTATGTACACATGTATGGGTGTGTGCCTGTGCCTGTGTACACATGTATGTGCCACTGTGTATGTACACATGTATGTGTGTGCCTGTGTGTATGTACACATGTATGTGCGTGTGGCTGTGCCTGTGTACACATGTATGTGCATGTGCCTATGTGTATGTACACGTGTGTGTGTGTGCCTGTGTGTGTGTTGACGTAGAGGGCACAGAATTCTACGTGGCTGGTTGCACCTGCCAAGTACCTGTTTGGCCGAGGCCCGTTCACAGTGCTGTGCCTAGTGCACTATTTCAGTGCATAAAATCGTATGGTTTTCTGAAACCTGCCCAAACCCAGCTGGAACTAGAGGAACATGCCTTGTGGCCTGGCGGGGAGCAGATGCGCCTCCCTTCACCCTGCAGCTCAGCGCCGCTGTGGGGACGGCTTACGCTGCTGGCTGCCTTCCCTCGGCCCCACCCGGGCCATGGCCAGGTCAGCGTCACGGAGGGCAGCCCTGTTCCTGAAGGCGCAGGGGCGTACGGTTCCCGTCGGCTCCAGCAGGTAGCAGGGAAAGCTTATCAACACCGTCTCAGGGCCTCGCAGAACACCACAAAGGCACAACCCCCACCCGGAACCTTTCTGTCTTATCAAATGTTTCTGCTCTCCTTTCACCCCGTTCTCTCTCCCGCCACCCCTCTCATCACAAATCAGAGAACTGCTCTGTTTGGCTGAAAAGAATCAATAACACAGGGTACGTTCTCCATCGTATCACATTTGACAAAAGCCCGAGGCTTCTGAGCAATCGTGCTTTGTTGCTTGATTTGCCCTCATAAATGTAAATTGGCTTGACCATCTTCCGGGTAAGTTGTATTTTTAATTTTTAAATAAATAAACAACACAGAATTGCTTCTGGAGTGTTCAAAGGACTCAGGAGCGTGAACAGACTAAAACTACATTAGGGGAGCCCCACTGGCTGGAGAGATGGGGCGTTTAGCCCGTGGAAGAGTGTGAAATGCCCCACTGGGACTGTCCCCTGAGGGTCCCCGTGCAGAGCAGGAAACAGTGAGGAAATGCATCCTATCCACGCAATGAAATACCATGCGGCCATCAAAAAGAATGACTCCGTGCTGCAGTGTGGACGGATCGTGGAAACAGCATACTGAGTGAAGAGAAGCCAGACACCAAGACCACACAGGGTGCAGCTCCACTCACAGGGAATGCCCAGGACAGGCAAGTCCACAGAGATGGAGGGTGGATTAGTGCTGGCCCCCGGGTGGTGGGGGGGCAGGGAGGGGCTGATTAGGGGGTCCAGGGTTTCCATTGTGGTGATGAAGGTGCTCTGGGCTTAGCAGCAGTGGCTGCACAACCTCGCACATGCTAAGAACCGCTGAATTGTGTACTTTACAGTGATGCATTTTATGGCATGTGAATTATATCTCAATTTAAAAAAAAAGAAAGAAAAGTGTGTGGGATGGGGCCAGAGCCGTGGAAAGGCCACAGAAAGGCCGCAGCCAGGCTGAGACCAGGATTTGACTCTGGGCTGGGCTGGCCTCAGACAAGCCAGGTGCAGTGACTTACCCTGGAAACGCGGCTAAGTGCAAACACACCTGTGGCTCAGAGACCAGACACCAGCCTCTCGAACCAATTAGCAGGGTTCAAGTCCCGTGAGGGTCTGAGGAAAGGGTGAGCTGAATCTAAAATGTCCCAGACAGAAGAAAAACCACCTCTCTCAATTCATGAGTCTGGGAGTCAAGAAGAGGTAGTAGCTAATAAAACGATGAAAAAACGAGTGACACTTGGGGAGCTCTCGGTGCCTGCTAGGTGAGGCTAAATACTCTCATCACAACTGCAAACGTGCTGCGATGAAGCAGGAAGTCTTGCCATTCTCAAGTGACAGATGGGGAAACCGAGGCACGAGCTGGGTGGCTGGCTTGTCCAGGGCACACAGCCTTCGGGAGGTCTCGCCAGGCTTCAACATGCACGTGTTCCGGGCCACGACCTCTCGATAGGTTGAGCGCGGGGACCTGAGACAGAGCTGCCCTCTTCTTGCTATGATTTAAATTCTCCAAGCATCCGTTTCTCCGACTGGGAACCCAGGGAATAATTAGGGCTGCTGCGAAGATGAAATCAGATAATGTTTATGGATCGCCAGTCAGGGCTGGGGAGAAAGTCCAAGTTGACTCAAAGGGCAGCTCTTCCGAGTCAGCGGCAAGTGTCTCGGGTCGGGCGGTGGGTGGAGGGAGGGAAGCCAGATTTTCCCACTCGAATTTCTCTTTCCCTCTGAAAATTGGGGCCGTGTCGGGGCAGGAACAGGAAACCAAATCAAAACAAGTCAGACTTGTAGCCCACATCTAAACACGTATAAAATGTATTAAAAATGAGCACTTTTTGTATTTGTTTCAGGTGTTTTTTTTTTTTTTTTTCTTTTATGAAAGAGAGAAAATCTGACTGCTAACTTTGAACTCTCCTCTGTCGTTTCTCCAGCTCTGCTCCTCGATTTCCCTCCCTGGAGGCAACCGCCGTCGGGAATTCGGGTGTATCCTTCCAGTTTGTGAATTTACACTTTTACCAAATATCTCTGTCTATGTAAAGAAAACATGGCATTGTCTCCTGCTTTCGTATTTTATACAAACATGTTTTATGTGGTTTCTGTATCAGATTGGACTTTCACCAGCTTACTTTTTTCTCGCTCAACATTGTGTTTTCATGATCCACCGTCTGTACCGCTGGACGATTTATCCCTACTTAGATCCGTATCTACGTACTGACCGAGGTCATCCGTCTTAAAGACTGGCTGCAATTCCATCACGTTCCTTTGCCGTATTTTACTTTTCCATTTCCCTATCGATGGAAATTTAGAGTGTTTTACGTTCTTCGCTTTCACAAATAACTAAATCTCTCCGTGTATGTGTTAACCTCTGATCCTGGAAGGGAAATGGCTAGACGGAGAGTCTACACGTTTTGTCCTTTGACCCTGCCACCCGGGGCTGCCCAGGGCTTGTCCTCGTCCTGTCCACTGCGGAGCCTGGGAGTGGCAGACAGGTGCAAGGGCCTCACCCCGGACCAGACAAGCTACGGCACGGAGCGACAAGCATAGCTTCCGTTTCTCGCTGACTCATTTCCTGACATCAGTGACTCTCAACCCCAGCCATCCCCTTCCTTCCACCTGCAGCCAGAGAAGCAGTCCAGCCCCGTGAGCCCCTCTCCCAGCCGGCTTTGCGGGAGGAGCAGCAGGTGAGCACCCCACCTCCTCCTCCACCTGAGCAGGCGCCCACAGAGCCCGCCTGTTTGGCTCCGGCCCCTCTGGGAGCTCGTGGGGCTGACTGCAGACCGAGACTTTCACGTTTTCTCTGAAGAAGGTAACGCAGAGTGAATTCAGTTAATGGGCAAGTCTACTGTTTACTAATTCATAGTAAGTGCTGAGAAGAGAGATGGCAACCGCGTGCTGTTTCTTGGAGTGAAAAAGAAAAAGGCTCAGCTTTTACGGGGAGAGGAGCACGTCACGTTGGATTTCACAGACCGATTAATACAGCGCAGAGGCCAGATCCTGCCGGTGTGTGATTTTCTGTGAACCTGTGAGCCGAGAAGGATATTTACACTTGTCAAGGCTTGTAAAAAAAAGGAAAAAAGGAAGAAAAGGAAAAGAATGTGCAACAGAGACTGCGTCCCGCAAAACTGAAAATATTGACTCGCCAGCCCGTTAGAGAGCAACTTTGCTGATCCCTGAATGAGAGTATTTTTCCAGCATGAAGGGGCCTCTTGCACCCAAGGGCCTCTCCTGATCCCTGGGTGTCAGGTCATTCTCTCTGGGGGAGCCGGGGGCCTTGTCCTTGCAGATGCCAACTCCCGTCCTACAGCAGTTACCGTCTCTGATGCACCGTGCGGCCCGGCCACCAATGGCTGCGCTGATTAGCTTGAAAGGAGGGTTCTGGATTCAGGGCAGAGAAACCCAGAGAAGTGTCATCTGATTAACAAGCTGACTTTGTTAGGTGCAGCCAGCAATTTGCATAATCCTGTGACTAATCACACATTGCTGCTCACACAACACACAACAGGCATTGAAGGGAGGCCTCGCCCAATTCCACCCACTAATGCAATTTTCCCTTCAGGCAGGCTGAGCGCAGACCCCAGCTACGAGGCATGGTGTGGTCTAACAAGCTCTCCCACCGGGGGAGCAAAGGGAACCCTATTACCGCCGGCTGCAGACGGCAGGCCTGCTGCAGCAGACCAGGCTGGACCTGCCATCGGTCCACACCGCTCCTAATGAACCCTTGGGGTTCTGTATAATCTGGTGGTAGAATTGATTTAAAAGATGCTCAGGGAGATACTGCTAGGGAAATACACCGCCCACACCCACGGGGACACTCACGTCCCCATGATTTCCTCTGCAGTGGCTTTAGGTTCTGCAGGAGCCGTGAGAGCCGGGAGGTGGCAGGGCAGGGGAGGAGGAGGGGACGCTGCCTTCAGGCAGGCTTTCTCTTCTGCACATCTGCCAGCCAGAGAGAAGACCTTCTCCATCAATACGCCCTCAGGTCCATCCACGCTGCGGTCGTCCTCAGCCATATTTTCTCCTCTGTCCTCTCTGGACTTTGCAGTTCCTCCCAGAAATCTCAGCACAACGGAACAGTGCACCAGTTAGGATCCAAGCCTCACAGCGGAAGGCATCTCAGCCCAGCGTTCTGCGGCAGAGCGCAGCGGAGTTGCTTTGGAGCCGAGTGAGGCCAGCTCAGCGGCCAGCTCAGAGGTAAATAAACAACCAGCCGGGCTCGGAGTTGCTGGGCACCTGCAGGGTGAGAGGCAGGAGCATCGCACTGCTGCACGCAGAGCAGTGAGGATGATGATAATTGATGCTTATGTCTCTGTTAGTTTTCTAGGGCTGCTGTAATGAGGTACTGCAAACTGGGTGGCATAAAACAACAGACATGTGTTCTCTCGCTGTTCCAGAGGCTGGAAGTCTGAGACCAAGGTGTCGGCAGGGCCAAGCTCCCGGCGAAGGCTCAGGGAGGGTCCTTCCTGCCTCTTCCAGCTTCGGGTGTTTGCCTGCAGCGCTGCCTTTCCTCGGCTTGTGGACGCATCGCTTCCATCTCTACCGTCAGAGTGTTTTCCCTGTGTGTCTGTGTCCCAATTTCCCTCTTATAAGGACACCAGACACTGGATTAGGACCCACCCTAATGACCTCATCTTAACCTGATTACGTCTGCAAAGACCCTATTTCCAAATAAGGTCAGAGTCACAGTTCCTGAGGGTCAAGACTTCAACAGTTTTTTGAGAGGAAACACTTCAACCCACAGCAGTGTCTCTTCGTTCTTTGCAGAGAATGTTCACGTGAATTACTGCCTCAGTTGTGATATTCGACACACGCCACAGAAAGGGTTGGTGTTACCCCAGCGGGGGAAACTGAGTCCCGGAGGACTGAGATTCAGACCCCTCTGGTCTCCTGACAGCCAAGCCCTCCCCGCGCTCCCCCTTTCTGTGAAACAGCCCCTCCGATCTGACTGACGGTGTACATACCCAGCCAACACCACCGAGGTTAGAACACCGGCCACCTCTCGGCCCAGCATGACTCTGAGCTCGTTCCAAGCACTGGATGCTGTTCCAGGCATTTTTTTGCATGCACTGATGAGGCAGGCACTTCACTTCTCCCCCACCTCACAGGTTGGGAAACAGAGTCACAGGAAATGTAATTAACTAGCTCCTCCAGGTGGACTTGGGGAGGAGAACCGGGGACAGAACCTGGGCCGGTCGGACCCCACAGCCCATCCCCTGAGCCACTAAACTGCCAACACAATATCCCTGAAAATACTCTGATCTGACTTTGAAAAGGCAAATGCAAACATTAAATATCTCAGGAAAGCCTTTTTAAAAAATAAAAAACAGCTTTATTGAGATATGATTCAGATACCGTATGATTCACCCAGGTAAAGTGTACTTTAGTTTCAGAACATTTCCATCGCCCTGAAAGGAGGGAGCCCCCTTACTCATTAGCATCCAGGCCCCACCTCCCCTCCCCCAGCCCCCGGCAGCCACTGGTCCCCTTTCCCTCTCTGTAGACTTGTCTACTCTGGATATTTCGTGCAAGTGGAATCCTACAGCGTGAGGCCTTTTGCGTCTGGCCTCTCTCATCATGTTCCCCAGCTCCCCACGTGGTAGTAGCAGGATCAGCTCTTCCTCTTTATGGCCTAATAATATTCCATCGTGGGGACGGACCACATTTCGTGTCTCCATTCACCCACTGGCGGACATCTGGGTTGCGCCCACTCCTTGGCTATCGTGCACGATGCTGTGCGGACATTTGAGCACCAGTCTCCGTGCTGGTGCAGCTTTTCATTTGTCTTAAGTGTGCGTGTAGGAGTGGGATGCTGGAAGGTCCCTTTTAAAAGCACGTGATTACATAGACTTTTCTCCAAGGCAAATCGTCTTTCTTTAACTCCTCTTTGCTGACATAGAATAATCCCGTGGCCCAAGCACTGTCTTCTGTGCTGTGCAATCCGCTCCCTGGCAGTGTTTCTCGTGTTCACTCCATAAAGCAACCGAGGCTGGAGAAGGGCTTTGCACGGGTCAGAGGCTGGGGAGCGCGGCCATGACGACCTCCAGCCAGGCGTCCTGTCTGGGGGTCCCCGTCCCCAGTCTGAGGACGCTCCTCTCACAGGCACACGGAGATGCCCCCCCTGTCTTCTGTGAATGCTGTTTCTGGTGGCTCCAAGAACTCCGTGTTCCGAGCTGCGGACATTCCTAGACGGTGTCGCATTCATCACCGTCTCCGTCGATGGCTGCCCTGCGAGCTGCATCTTAATGAGTGACCCCGCATGGCTGACCCTTGGCGAGCACAGGAGTCCTTTGTTGGGTCCTGTGTCTCCTGCGGTTTGAAAGCACAGATCGATGGGACGCTGTGAGGCCGACTTGTCCCACTTCCCATCTCCGGGGAACAGGAAAGCGTCCTTGTGTGTGATCCGTGCAGCTCTGCCCCTGGCCCGGGCCCCGCCCACGGCCAACGAGAAACCCCTTTGGTGTGTGGGGCAGGACGGTGCTGGGAGCTCTCTCACTCTCTAGCCTTCGCAGCAGGATCGTATTTCGAGAGCGGTGACCCTGCACACAGCCGACAGGCTGAGCCCTGTGAAACCCGGATGAGACCATGTCTCTGCTCTGCTCAAACCTTCCCCTGGCTCTCAGCTCACTCAGAATGAGGCCCACGTCCCGCGGGATCTGGACCCCTGGGGCCGCTGTGGTTTCCTCCCCACTTCTCTTCCCCTCCATCACATTTTCCAGCCACGGTGGCCTCACAGCTGTGTGTTGAACATGATGGGCTTTGCATATGCTGTTCCTTCTGCCTAGAATGCTGTTCCCTCAGATACCCACGTGACTCCATCCTCACACTCTTGCTTTTCCCCTTCCCTGCTGTGGTCCCCGTAGCTGTGATCACCCAGCAGACACTATTCCAGTTCAGCTTTGAGGCCGTGTCTGTCTCCCTCTGAAACAGAAGCACCAAGAAGGGAAAATGTGTCTCTCGTTCACCCTTCCACCCCTGGTGTCTGGAACAGTGACTGTGCGTGGTAGCTGCTCTACAAATGTATGGGGTATGGATGAAAAAGAAAAACCACTTGCAAGCTGTTCTAATTTGCATTTCTGAGAAAGGAATTTGGGGCTCGGCACTCTCTGAAGAAGGCCTTGAGTAGGGAAGAAGAAGAGGGGCCTTGGCCTGTTTCCTGTGAGAGCAGGACTGCGGTCCCAGATGCAGGTGTCTGACAGCACCAGCCTTGGGAACGAGGCCAGGGCCCTGTGCTGGGCTGGAGACAACCGCAGACATAAACAGACCACACTCTAGGAACAAGGGATGGCACAGGGCAACGCGTGTGTGTCAAGGCCAGGAAACAAAACCCCCCTCAAGCCAGCTTTGCCTTGGGCAGTAGGAGATCCAGAAACCGTTACCCCCAAAATGCATGAAGGGGGCAGAAACCCCAAGAAAGACTGGGCTAGCCTAGTTTCTTAACGCGGACGGAATGGAAGGTGGAGTCAGAAATCAGGGTGAGGGACAGGACAGCGAACGATGGCTGGATTCACACACACCTGTGGCTGGGGATTTGTGCCTGGGGCTGACACGCAGAATCACCTCCAGCTCCTTTCTGATTGGTCAATGATACACCCCTGCTCTGTCCTGATTGGTCGGAGCTCCCGCCACTTCACCTGATAGTTCTGATTATCACCCGCCTCCGTGCTCAGCACATGGGGAATTTCAGGAACCAGTGACACTCACTCTGCAGTTTCCCTGCTGCCCTCTCGGTGACCACAGTGACCCCCTCTTCTTCCAATGAACGTGGTCCAGCAACGACCTTTTAAAAAAATCTTTAAAAATGTTTTATACATTTCTGTCCACTGTGAAGAGTCCTACGACAGCAATGACCTTTGAGTGAGACTCTTACGTGGGGGATGCATGGGTTTCCTTGGGGTACTTGAAGAGCCCAAGGGCACACAGGTCAGAATACAAAAGGAAAGTCGTCCGTGCTAAAATGACCTGCAGGGGTCCAGGCGTGTGGCTTTTTGACCGTGGAGAACCGTGGCAACCACATTAGTCCATGGAGTTAAAAACAAGCCTCATTCGTCTTCCCCACTGCGGCCCGACTTTCGCCGCGGAAGAAGCAGGCTCACAACAGTAAACCACTTAGCAGAGCAATCCCGCAGAGCAGCAACTCCTCTCAGATGGTAGCTGAGCAAATTTTCCTCCCTCCCCGAGGACACGGCTGACAGCTCTGCAGGCCTGCGGTAACAGAGCAATAACTCTGGGTTCTGTCACTACAGGGAAACCCAAACCCCACCTCATTTACTTCCAATTCCTCCCCAGTGCAAGCTGGGTGCAGGAGACAAACTTTACTTATCTGTCAATTTGCTCCTAATGCGAGCGAGAGAATCTATTCCGAAACGTGCATCTAAAACAAGAAAGCAATTCAATTTAAGCAGGCACCAGCGCCGTACCTGACATAGTAAACAGATCGTCCTTTGGGGTGGCATGTGGCGTACGTGGCATCGACTTCCCTGAGAAATGTCCCTGTTTTTGCAGTCTAGTCAAGAAAGGAGGCAGCTGAGAAATACATACTTTATTTCCCCAATGTTGTGGCGTCTTTCACTGTTTTCGGTATTGTACATTGCTTAAGTATAAACAGGTGTCATTGCTATGAAATCGAGGGTGTTTCTGAGGTCAGTCCTGGGGGCAGAACCTGGCCAGCAATATTACGAAGGAGGCAAAATCGGCCAGTGGTATATGGCGTGGGTGACATTTCGGATGTGTACCCACACCTGGATCTCCTCTCTTTCCTGAACAACGAGGGAGAGTCCGTGTCCCCGACCCCTTGCAGCCAACAAAATGTGAGTGCAGATGATGTGTGTCCCTTCCAGGCAGAGGCAGGGGAGAGCCAGAGTGCCAGTTCTCTGCTTTCTCTCTCCCCGAAGGGACAGTCTGGGCTGGCAGTGTCACAGGATGGTGTGAGTGGAATCCCCGAGTCACTGCCTGGAGGAGAGCCCAGGATGACAGCCCAGGATGACCCGTCCCACACTTTGATGACTTTGCTAAATACACCTTGGCTGTGTTGCACCCCTGAAACCCCAGCGCCTGTCTGTTTTGGCAGCTGGTGGGACAGGTGCTGACGACTCACCCAGGGAAGCCAGGCTGGCGTTCACCTGGTCGCGAGAGAGCTGTCCGGTACACGCGCTCATGCTCACATCTGTTGGACTGTGCTGCAATGGTGACTCTGCCAGGAACACCGGCATTTCAAAGAGGACCACAGGGACGGGGGACACAGCAGAGAGGGATGAGCTGGCGATGGTGCACTCGGAGCCAGCACGGGTGGGCCATCGGGGAGGAGAATGCTGGCGGCAGGATTCCTCGGTGCTCGTAAAATCACGTAGAGAGCTTTCACCCAGTGGGGATTGGGGACGTGAGCACCGAATTGAGCTCTGGATAACTCAAGCCATGAGGGAATTTGCAGGAAGGATCTTGGATGCCCCACAGCATGGGTGGTCAGACACCACAACCAGGCAGCAAGGGCTTCTCTGGATTTTGTCGGGGAGATGCTGAGGAGTGAACACCAACAGCTGGTTCCTGTCCCTGCATCACGCCAGCCAAGAATCGGAAGGATCCTGCTGGAATTCCACCCGGGCTGGGGAGGGGCCAGGAGAGGAGGGCGTCTGTGCTGGGCTTGGGGAGATCCACAGCCCCGTGGTCCACCCAGACCCTCCGTGGACGGTGGCTTGGGCACAACCATGTCTGGTCTGCAGGCTTTGTCCAGTGGGGTTAGACGCTCTCACCGGACCAGAGGTCCTCTCGGAGTCTACGGGCTGCCTCTTTCGGGGAAGACCAGAAAGTTCATACATATCAGTGCCACATTAATTCCCTTGTAGTTGTTAGCACAGGGGACACATTTTCCCTTTCAACATTGCCTCCCCAGATCGAACAAAAAACCCCATGAATCCTCCTCGACCCCAACTACAGAAGGAACCCCCAGCATCTGCCCCCGGAATAACAGATGACACACACTATGAGGCAGAGCCCGGCCACACACAGTGCCCAGCAAGCACACATTTCACTTTTACTAACTTTTCTGAACAAAAATACCCCACCGCTCACACGGCTGATCAGAGCAAGACAGGAGTGTACGTCCCTAATGTTGTTGACTGCTCCAGAGCCCTGTTGAGGCGAAATATACACGCCACAAAATCTAACCATTTTAAGGGTACAGTCAGCTACAGTTTCAGTAACTTTATACACTAGTCCAACCTTTACCACCACCCGGTTTTGGAACACTTCCATCACGTACAAGGCTCCCTTGTGCTATTTGCAATTAATCTCTGCTCCAACATCCAGCCCCGGGCAATCACTGATCTGCTTTCTGTCCCTATAGTTTTGCCTCTTCTAGGAAGTTCCTATAAATGGAATCCTACAATACGTGATTTTTTTATGCTTGCCTGATTTTCATCCCAGTTGTTTATTTTTTTGCCGGTTTTTAATTCATTTTCATTTATTGTTTTATTTTACTGCTAAATAAGTGTTTGAATGTTTGGTGATACCACGCTTTGTTTATTCTTTCCCCAGCTGTGGGACACGTGGATTGATTTCCGTTTCGGGAGATTCTGAACAATGTTGCAGAATAACATCTGTGTACCTGTCTCCATGTGGATGGGTGTTTTTAATTCTCCTCAGTACCTGAGAGTGGAATTGCTGGGTTGTTTGACAAGCGTACATTTCATGTGTTAAGAAACCGCCACACTGTTTTCTGACAAATTATCATCCTACCACATTCCCACCTCCAAAGCAGTTTACCCACATCCACGTCAACACTTAGTATTGTCCGCCACTTCCATTTTAGCCATTCTAGTGAGTGTGAGGCCATATGTCATCATGGCTTTAATCTCTCCAACGACTAACGACAGTGAGCATTTTAATTCCCCTCACATTTCAGGTTTAATTACTATCTTAAGTTTTGGCTAACATTCATTTTTTAAAAGATTATATGTGGATATTTCTTCTTCTTGGCTCAAATTCATTGACTCGTTCCTCTGACATTGACTTAATCTTTACACTGGAGAATTTGAAAAGAACCAGATAATAGGATGAAAAGGAGGCATTTTGGTTCATTACTAGCCAATAAATAAATAAAATCAATGGAAATCTAGAGAAAATGGGAAGTGTGGTCAGAAAGAGCTGATGTAGCAAACAAAACAGTAACTGTTTTATGTCACTGGACACTTAATTATCAAAATACATATAATTAGGAGTACTTAACACGCTACCCTTCCAAGTTTCCTTGTAAAATTGAATTACAGGAAACCCTGCCTGTTGTCCGTCCCGGCGAACACAGTGTCTGGTAATAAGATTTTTCGGGCTCCAAACAGAGGCCTGCCCTGCTGTCGGCCGAGCGTGCGAATGGCTGCCCCTCTCCGGGTGGTTTCTCTCTGCCCTCCACGAGTCCGGTTCCTCGCCGAGGCTTCATTACCTCCTCCTCAATTGTTAACGAGCGTGTCTGCCGAGGCGTCTGCGAGAACCCGCCGGAACGTGAGGTCCACATCAAACGGGCACATCCAGACAGCAGCAGCCGGGAGGCCTCCCCTGCCACCCGGCACTGATCTCTCCGATTAATGCAAACCTCTTGCAAATTCGTGGAGAAATGTTCCAGTTTCCTGTGTCCCGGCCCAGCTTTGCAGATTTAATTTTGAGAAGCGCAAGCAGTAATCCGGTCACAAAATCCCTCATCCCACATGGTGCTACTGACATATTGGACAAATAAAAGCCTCCAGGAAAAAGAAAAAAAGGATCTTGTCTCTTTCTTTTAAGCGATTCAAGGAAAGAGAATGAGTTTGTCGACTCTGTGAGTTTTTCTGGCAAATTCAAGAAAGAAGAATTCTCTGAGGGTCGATGAGAGATGATGCCAAGGAACAGGCAGCGGCCAGGGCGTGGGAGACCCAGGCAGACGCCGCTCCCGTCGGTGGGACACTTGCCGACACCCTCCTCCGTCTCTGCCTGGCCGGCCCGCAGTGAGGCGGGGAGGTTAGCAGCCCACGCTGGGCCAGGGTCACCCCATTCAGGCCACAGCCTGCCTCTTAGCAGCTGTGTGTCCTGGGCAAATTATCTAACCGTGCTATGTCTCAGCTTCCTTCCCTATAACACGGGGAAGATAATGGTCCCAAGCTTGGGTTAGCTGCCTGTGGCTGCCGTAACGAGTTGTCACAAACAATAGAAATTTATCCTCTCGTGGCTCCAACAGCGCAAGGTGTGGGGAGGATCGTGCTGTCTCTGACGGCTCCCGGGATCCGTCCTGCCTCTTCCAGCTGCTGGTGGTGGACAGAAATCCTCGCAATGCTCGGCTCGTGGAGGCGTCACTCCGATCTCCGCCACCATCTTCATGCGGTGTCCCCGCTGGTGTCTCTCTGTCTCCCCTCTTTCTGTCTCTTAGAAGGACACTTGTCATTGGTTTAGGAATCACCCCAATGCAGGATGCTCTCATCCTGGTCCTTAATCCCATCTGCAGAGACCCTATTTCCAAGTTAGGTCCTATTCACAGGTACCGGGGTTAGGACTTGGGTGTGTCTCTCTGAAGGACAATGCCACCCGCTGCAGACCTCGCAGGGACACTGGGAGAGTATGTCTGCAATGGCCGTCTGATCATTGTTGAAGGAGATGCTGAATACAGACCAGTGAGGAAGGTGGTGGGAGATGTGTTCCCACGGGGACAGCAGGAGAGACGCAGGCAAAGAGGCTGAAACCTCCTGTGTGAAGCAGAAACCACACGTGTCAGGACTCGAATCCGGCCCTTGGTGTTCAGACTGTGCGTATTCCAACCAGGGTGGTCTCGCGCCTCCCCCTGGGAACTGTCTGTTCTTTTCTCGTCATCTCTTCAGCCCTCATGTCCTCAGAGGCTGTGGCTTTTGTGCTGGCACCAGAGCTAGGCTGCAGCACATTTTTTTTAAAGCGTTGTTGAGATACAATTCACACGCCATGCAATTCCCCCATTAAAAATGCATAATTCCATGGTTTTAGCAGATTCAGAGTTGTGCAGCCATCTCTGCAATACATTTCAGAACATTTGCAGCACCCCCAAAAGAAGCTCCGCCTACCTTAGCTGTCATCCCTCATCCCTCCAAGCCCTGGGCAGCCATTGGGTTAAGCTTTGTCGCTATGGATTTACCTTTCCCGCAGTTTCACATAAACGGACTCACGCAGTGCGGTCCTTTGCGACTGGCTTTGCCCTCTTAGGGCAACGTTCCCAGGGCTCGTCCACGCTGCGGCGGGCAGCAGTGCTCCATGTTCATTGCTGGGTGATTGCAGCACTCTTGAGTAGAGAGGTATAATTATTCAGCAGGAATCATATATTAAAATGGTTACTATGTCTCTGAGTACTTCCTCCGTGCCAAGCACCGTGCTAATTATATGCGTTATTTCCAGTGAAATGCCCACAGAGGACGGGCAGGCAAAACAAGGTGAAATGGACGTGGTAGAAATTGTTGTAACCCTAGTTCGTGCCTGGCCCACAGCAGACGGGGAGGCAGCCTTTATTCAGCTCCACCGGGGGCTGCCCTGTGGGCCACGGGTCGCCAGATCTTCTAATTCTTTCTAGAGAAACCAGAAATCCAGGTTTATTTGTGTAAAATCTCACAAATGATAATACGGGTGATAAACAAAATTCCTCTTAAGGGCAGATTCAGACAAAGAACTTGCAGTTAACAGTGTCCACGTGTGAAGCAAGAAGATGGTCTTATAGTAGTAGCCACGGCAGGTCATGCATGTCCTGCTCGCAGCCCCTAAGTCAGTGTGGGGAAAGGGTGACCCACTCACCCTGGTTTGCCCAGATTGGCTCAGCTTTGGAACTGGGAGTCCCACATCCCAGGAACCTCCTCAGTGCAGGCAAACTGGGATGGCTGGAGAAGTTCCCAGTCTATCCCTAGGAAGTGCCCACATTGGAGATACTGGGCTGCTTGTCTTTGGAGCTATGCCCAGAGTGAATTTATGAACACAAGGAGGGAAAGAAGTCAATCTTTTTAACTTATTGACACTTCCTTTTGGGTCAAAAATGCCATTGTCTTTCTCCAACTTCCTTATTTATCAGATCTGATTTTTGGCTGTTTTAAAAGATGATATCACCGCTACCACCATCACCAACATCATCACCATCACCATCACACGCATCATCATAATCGTCACCTCCATCATCATCACCATCACCATCATTTTCACCATCATCACCATGATCATCATCATCATCACAATCATCATCACCATCATCATCATCATCATCGCCATGGCCGTCATTTTCACCATCATCACCATCACCATGACCATAATCATCACCATCAAAACCATCATAACCACCACCACTACCATCAATGCCATCGTCATCATTCACCTCCTCTTCACCTTTTTACTGTAAATATTTTCCAGTTGAAGATGTGGTGGTGAAAAGGACAAACTCTGGAGTCAGAGGCCCGTGGGTTCGATCCCCATGTCCGCCCTTTCCGAGCTGCATGAACACGGCGTGTCATCTCTGCCCACAGGCCTCGGTGCCCTCACCCACACAGTGAAGATAACACAGGCTGAGACACCGCTGAAGCAGCCGTTATAAGGATTAAATGAAATAACGGACACGAAGCACTCCGCACAGCGCCAGCACTCAGTAAATGTAGGTACGATCATTGAGGACACGAAATGCAAGATGATTCAGCAAACTTTGATTCTGCAGATTTACCAAATCTGGGCAGCTCTAAGTTCTGGAATTTCTTGCCAGTTTTTGCTCAAGCTCTCTCAGGTTAGGTTCCCCAGGATTACGGAGTCACATTCTCAGGGGCACTAAGGATGTTTGTGTCCGGGGGGATTTTCCACAATGGACAGTGACAAACAAAAACCAGGGCCAAATGTGTGAAAGCATCTTATAAACTGTGGAGTGCTGTGCAGGTGTCAGGGAAGGGAACTAGGACTCTTACAGTTTGGCATTTGGTTGTTCACGGAAATGAGATGGCCGTCCGATCTGGTTCTTCACCCCGACCCCTGCGGAACTGAGGACAAACACCAGGAGCCAGGTCCCCCACCCTCGTGCAGCTAGAAGCTTTTGGAGGTTTTGCAGGAAAACTATTTTATAAATAATCTCAATTAAAACCAGCCTCAAAATTTTGGGTGACATTTTCTTTTGCTGACTCTGACAGTCCCAGAGTTGCTACCTACACATGGGAGGCCATGGAGAAATTAGGTCAGAGAAAGGCAAATATTCACAGTGAACTTGGCAAAGTTCTGTTCCGGGAACTTCCACTGTGCCAACTGCGGGATCCAACCGAGATGTCTATAGCAGGCGGGGCCTCATTTAATGTGCGGTGGATTCCAGAAGCAGGACGGCATGGTGGGAAGAGGGACGTGGGGGAGAGGCTTTAAAAGCAAGACAGCAAAAATGATTTGGAAGATCGCAGGAAAATTAAAAAGGAAAAGCCTTAGGTTATAAGTACAAGCTCTCAGCTTCTGGAAGGAAGATAATTTCCAACAGATGGAGGTCAAATCCCATGGCTGCTCCTTGCAAGCTGTGTGATCTTGGGAGAGTGACTTTACTTCTCCGAGCCTTGACTTTCTCTTCTGTAACATAAGGGCAACGCTTGCTCTCTGGGGGCTTTGGTGAGGACGTAGGAGATACTGTGTGTAAAACTCGGAGCACTCGGTAAACACCCCAGGATGTTAGCAACTGTTGGGGCATTACAGTGTGGGAAGGATTTCTAACAACCTTTGGGAAAGTCAACAAAAGGTCAATGAGAAGACCTTAAAAAATTAAAAATAGAGCTCCCGCTTCTGGGTATGCATCCCCAAAACAAACAAACAAACAAACAAACAAACAATGAAATCAGTATGTTGGAGAGACATCCGCCCTCCCACGCCCACTGCAGCGTGATTCACAGAGCCAAGGTGTCCACACACAGATGACTGGGTAAAGAAACCGTGGTAGGTCCACGCAATGGAATACTACTCAGTCATAAAAAGGAGGAAGTCCTACCTTTTGTGACAATGCGGATGTGCCTGGAGGACCTTACACTACGTGAGATAACCCTGTCCCAGAAGGACAAATGCTGCGGGATTCCGTGTATAGAAGGTGTCTGACGTCATCAAACTCTCGGAAGCAGAGAACAGATTGGCGTTATGGGAGCCGGGGAGGAGGAAATGGGGGCAGTTGTTCAGTGGATACAAAGTTTCAGTTATGCAAGATGGCGGAGCTCTAGAATCTGCTGTGCAACATTGTATCTACAGGTAACATCTGGGTATCCTGCACTCAAAATTTGTTATGAGGGTAGATCTCATGTTAACTGTTCTTAATTAAAAATAAAAAAAAGAGAGATAGACAAACCCACCCACACAGAACAAAACCCACAAAGGGACCTAAGGAGGCGTTGGGAGGTGAAGGCTATGTTTATTGCCTTGATTGTAATGACAGTTTCGCAGGCCTACGCCTACGTCCAAACGGGCAAAATTCTATAAATTAAACGTGCAGGTTATTTTCCTTTGGCATATCGATTATACCTCAATAAAACTGTCTGGAAAAAAATGTGGATGAGAAAATTTCAAACATCTCCCGAGAGCGCAGAAGAAGTGGCAGAACTCGTCTCCCCCTGGGGCATGGAGTTGAGATTGGGGGGGGCATGGGAGTGGCTGGACCCAACTTCTGGGGCTCTGTGAATGGGATGAGTGCACAGAACTTCTGTCCTCAGCTTGGCCTCTTCGTCACAACTGTGGGCAAGAGGAAAATCCCGCTCGGAGCAGGGTTTCGGGGCAAGGAGGTGGCGCATCCAGGCTATTCTATTCAGAAATAGAATCACAAGCTGCCAGGGGCCTTTAAAACGTTCTGCCGCAACCCCGAGGGGTAATAATCCAGCTGTAGATTGCTTTTAGTTAATGGAGATCCATTTCAGGGGTTCATGTGTCACCTGATGGCAGGTGGCCCCTCAAAGGGAAAACGGAACTCTCCCATACGTGTGTTGGGAAGGCAAAAAGTACACTTTTAAATAAAATAAATGAATGTGCTGATTTTGACCTTTTTAAACTCTGCGACAAAATCCAGATGGAAGCAAAAAAAAAAAAAATCTCATTTCATCTAGCTGTTCTCATATTAATTTATAAAGCAAAATAACCCAGATTAATTCTCATTCAAATCTGTACCCACCTAAGGTTCTCGAAAATGAAATTCCATTAACAATTCCTTTTCATTTCTCCTTTCAGGACTTTTTAGTATGCAGGCACTTGGGCACTGGTGATTTCTGCACTTGAGCACCGCGGGGGTTCTGGGAGCATTCTGAAAACTCTTTTTCTTTCGCTCCCATTCAGGGTACAATGATACAGTATCTTAAGAAGTTTGTTGTTTAGAATCTCTTAACATTATGCAAGCATGTATCTGAGATAATGCCAGGGACACATTTGTAAGTGAATTTCAGGTCTGATTACAGTAAGTGCTTTAAAATACTTGCTCTGCGTAATCACCATCACTTTTGCGGGTGATGTGTACACCCATAGCAGCCCAGCCTCTATTACAGGAGTAAGAGTGAAGACCACTTCTGTGCTGCAATCGCCTGCCAGAAATACTGGGAAAAGGAGTTATCTACTGCTCATATACTCATTTCCCAATAAATCCTGCCTTTTCAAGGCCCCTTCAGAAAGCAATGAAATAAAGGGGACACTACAGATCTCAAGCCGTTAATGATGGGAATGCCAGGCTCTGACACAGGCAAAAGCAGAAATCGAAGTCTGTGGTTTGGTGCTAAAACCTAAAATGCGGGTGAAAGGAAAACTAATGGAGACATGAACACCAGATAGATGGTATCTGCTTCTCTGTAGCTAAGGAAAGTGGGTTTTACGTGGTTTGCAGACAAGATCAGGCAGGGCTGCCAGGTACAGTTGGGTAGGCTTTGTACTGCACAAGAGCTCTGCATCTAAGCAGGCGTCATTCACGTAACAGACATCGTATATTTTGTGATAAAGGGAAGTCAAGTGTCATACAGAAAGCACCTCTTTCTAATTTGCATGAAAAGACCCCTTGGGCCTGGGGTGTGGCCCTTCCCTCAGGACTTATAATTCCCTCAGGAATTACAAAGAAGCAGTGCACAGATATATTCAAAGCCATCTCTTCTAAGACAGAGAGGCAGAGGTTTCTAAGTCAAGCCCAACCTCCTTACTTTTTGATTATTAATGAAAGGCAGGTTGATTCATGTAGCAGGTAAACAGGATCCGAGATCATCTCGTTAACTCTGGAAACTCAAAGTGTAGAACACTCGTCTGGCACTCTGCGGAAGTGGAATAAATACCTGGTAAATGAACTGACAGGTGATTCTGTGTATGAAGCTACTACTACAGCGAGCCTGACCTCTGCCCTTAGCTCTGAACCCCTAGACACGTCTGTCCATGCTCAAGTTTGAGGACCCCTGAAACAGAGCTGCACCCCTCCCCTAGCCCTGCATTTGAATTATTTTAAAAACGTTTTTAATTTTACTTTGGTAAGAACACACAACATGAGGTCTACCCTCTTACACATTTCCAAATGCACAACACAGTGCTGTTGGGCGGTGTGCACAGACACAACTGGAATTTTGTGACCCTGATCAGTAACTCCGCATGTCTCTCGCCCCCAGCCCCAGGCAACCACCATTCCGCTCATTCATTCTGTGAATGTGACTATTTTTGATACCTCATGTAAGCAGATTCACAGTTTTTAATTCTTTTTTTTTTTTTAAGTCTTCGCTCTGTTGCCCGGGCTAGAGTCCCATGGTGTCAGCCTAGCTCACTGCAACTTCAGACTCCTGGGCTCAAGTGATCCTCCTGTCTCAGCCTCCTGAGTAGCTGGGAGGTGCATATTACCACACCTGGCTAATTTTTCTATTTTGTGTAGAGATGGGGTCTCGCTCTTGCCCATGATGGTCTCAAACTCCTGACCTCAAGCGATCCTCCCGCCTCTGCCTCCCAGCGTACTGGGATTACAGGTGTGAGCCACCGCGCCTAGCCGACATTTTTAAATTCTTACGACTGACAAAAGCTGAACACTTGACCTCCATTCTCATCTGAGAAAATGGAGGGATAAGGCTCCCAGGCAGCTCTAAACACACAAGACAGTTGTAAGGGACATTGAAGTGACCCCAGGGGACCTGTCTTGTCCACACGCCCAGACACATATTCTCCATTTTCCCCTCCAACATATTTTCTTTTCCCCGCATGCGACAATTACTTAAAATGTTATCCACCTCAGTCAGCCTGAGGCCGAGCTCCCAATCTCTCTACTATTTTCTCTTTTCAGAGAAAAAACATGAAGCAAATGATAGAATCAGTGGTTTGTGGACATGGGACATTGAGAAAGGCTGGCGGTTGACCCAGGCTGGGGTGCGGGGTTCTTTCCACCTGACCCAGAGGGTGAGGAAGGAGGAGCCGCCGACCTAATTAGCAGCCTTCCTGCTAATTTTCTTGTTCTAGCATCATTCTTTCCACGTTGGGATGATAGACACTTTTATCTTATTTATTTAGTGCTTTGCTTATCTATATCATCTCCATTTCCACTTCTCAAGCATCTCCAGTGAAGCCATATAATCTTTAAAACTAGAGCACAGTTCTAACTTTCTAAGTCAACTGAGTAACATCATGGCAAGCATGAACTTAGAGAAGGCCAGGGCTAGCCCACAGCTTCCTCTCATGGAAGAAATCAAAGTTCAGCCCATGATGGTAAGAACAAGAATGACAACAATCATGACTCACATTTTTTGAGCGCAGACTTCGTCCGCAGGCAGTGGATAAGGTATCATTCACTGGATAATGAATTGGTACCCCTGCAAACGTTACCACCAAGGCAAAACAGCTTCAGAGGAGTCAGAGATTTGCTTTTCAGGCAAGAATCTGGGCCAGTTAGTTGGAGACAAGGGATATTTTTAAACCTAATCCCAAAGTAAATCTCCAGCTGTGACAAGAAAACACTTATTCTGCCCATATAGTTATTTTGCAACCGAGCAAACATTTTTCAATTGCCCTAGAGCATCGATGCCATCCTTAAAATACTCTCAGAGAGTTACAAATGAAACAACTTCAAGTGGAAATAGGAGAGTGGGAGATCACGGTAGGATGTTTTTGAAAAACAATAAAACATTATTTTTCCGTTGTCTCTTTAAAAACAATATTCCTCCAATCCCTGTCAAAGGAGATCTCCCTCGAGTTCTTTGAAATGCCTGCCTTCGCCCTGCTTGAACGCAGAAGGTATTGCCAGCACGCTTCCCCATGGACCCGGAGCAGAGTGAGGCCATCCATCACGCGCAGATTGACGTGCCAATCCAACAGCACCTCTGCGATGCCGCAGCCCTGCCAGCACGCTCGCCTTCCCGCACCTGGGTCTCCGGACTCTGCAGAGGCAGAGGATGCAGGAATGTAACCGCACGGTGCCGCTGTCGGGAAAAATCCAACCCTGGGGGTTCAAGATTACTCCGATAGGTCCCTCCAGGTTTGATTGTCTATGAAGAGGGGAAGAAAGTGGCCCTGGGAATGCTTCCTGGTCATGTCCGTTTTGGGATAATCTTGGTGTGTTTTGGGGGAAGGAGACTCTAGAGGGAGCATGTAGCGTTTACCTTTCAGGTATCACTCGGTGACGGATGGAAACTGAGAGCTGCTCAAAGCGGTTTACCTGGAGGGGGTGTAACCAAGGATTGTGGACGGGGCTATGGGCAGGACAGAAGGAAACAGCCAGGGATGGTGCAGCCCCCAGACACTGGGCCCGCTGGGAGCCACCTCCACCTCCAGGCATGGGGCAGGGGAGGGCAGTTGAGTTATTGGAGCCCAGAAAACAGACTCCCCAGCAGGACAGGAGCTGAGAGCATGGAGGACCATGCCCCAGGCAGACACTGTCAGGTGTGTTGGGGAGAGAGGGGCTACACAGTGTCCCAGGGCTGCGGTAATGAAGTACCACAAACCACAGACGTTGATTCTCTCCCAGCTCTGCAGGCTAAGGGTCCCGAACCAAGGTGTGGGCGGTGGTACGCACCCTCTGAAGGCTCTGGGTAAGAACACTCCCTACCTCTCTCCTGGCTTCTGCAGGCGGCTGGCCACCCTTTCTTTCCTTGGCTTGGGGATGCACACCCAGTCCCTGCCACCATCCTCATATTGCTTTCTTCTCGAGTCCCCTCCACGCCCAAATCTGTCTCCTTGTAAGGACACCAGCCATTGGATTGAGGGCCCACCCTGATCCAGTATGACCTCAGCTCAACGTAGTCACATCTGCAAAGACCTTACTTCCAGAAATGGTCATATTCCCAGGCGACAGGAGATAGGACTTCTACATATTTTCTTGGGGACATAATTTAACCTATTTCCTCTAATTACCTGGATGCCTTCCACTGGCTAAAACCCTCCTGAATCCAGAGTGCAAGGGAGCCTGGGGACTGTGGTCCAGGCAGGTCAGCCGCCAGGGCCCAGAGCAGAGCATGGAAGGGTCTGGAAGGGCAGGTCAGGTTTGGCAGAGGCCCCGGCTGGCATCTCTCTGCCGACAATCCTTTCCTGGTGCATACCTCGCCCGGGGGCTCCCAGGATGTCTGAAACCCTAATGAATCTCCATGACACCCCAGAGAGGTGAGAATTAAGAACATCATTTTGCAGACTCCAGAACAAGTAGCAATCTCTCCTTTAAACAGCCCTACTGATTGCCACTTTATTTTTAATTTGATTTTATGCAGAGATAGGAACATGTTCGAGGCATTTTGAAAGCTCTCTATAAAAAAAAGCTCCCAAGTTACCACCACATTTCAGGGGTCAAGGAAAATGGTTTCACATGAAGTTTGCGAAGGGTGCAAAAAGACAATCGTTTGAAACTTTTCAAAATTCCAGGTAAATTTCACCACCTCCCAGGAAATTCAATCTGGGACAAAATACATCAGTCCTGGGGCAAAGAACTTCTCACACCTGCCCAAATTTGAAGAGAAATACCCAGAAATACCCTAAGGCTGATCTGCTGGCCGTGAGAAGGGAGGTCAGACACACCTTGTCATGTGACCTCCTTCTAGGAGATGTCCTTTGTGACTCACTGACAGGCCTCAGGCCATGCAGGACACAGCTCCAACCACACCTGCAGGCCGTCAACTTGCTCTACAGATCACTTGAGTCCGGTATATGTCCGGTGGCTGGTCTGTGATTCACAGACTTCCTTATCTTAAAGCATCACGCATTCAGACAAAGCTTCATTTCTTTAACCAGTCACAAATCAAAGAATCTTTAAACCCACCCATAACCTACAATGCTCCCCCCCTGGAGCTGTCCTGCTTCCACGGCAAGCCTGGAGCGGGGAGGGGCCCGTGGTGGCCTGGGTGTCAGTGTCCTTCAGGTAAAATAGCGCCAGGGGCAGGCAGCGCCATGCAGGTGGCTTCTGCCTCAGTGGGTCACTTTGTGGGAGAGTTGGGAGCGCTTTTCCCTGCTCCACCCGTCTCGTTCCCAGCAAGGCTGCAGATGATCCATCTCACTCATTACTTCCTCCCCGGGTTCAGGCAGGGGCTGGAGAAGTCCTCATTTTAAGGCAAGACATTCCCCAATGAGGCAAATTTCCCACCTGGTAATCCCCTATTTTACTTTTCCCAAACAGAAGTCTGTTTTCTTTCCGAGGAAAACAACCAGGAAAATTTACTTCATTGTTTGGGACCTAACCAGCTGTCTCCCTGTCTGCTAGCAGACAACACAGGATTTGCCTCTTGTTCAGTAGTTTATATATTTTATGTCATTTCTTGTCTAAGTCAAGCTATAGTTTTATTTGCTAGCTACTTCCGATAAAAGTTTCTTTTTTTTTTTTTTTTTTGGCTGGTTGTTAATGTACTAAAGTTTATTCTTTAAAAAAAAGAAATCCCTTAGAAAATAGGAGAATAGAAGTTTCTCCAAACTGCCTCATGTGTTGTCTAATTTCCATGTTGCTTTGCACCATTGAGGTCAGGTCCATATTCCTGGGGACACAAAGTGATGACAGCACACAGCCACCCAAATCCGGCTTTCAGAGCCCTGCGCCCTGCGCTGGGGCTGCAGAGAAGTTTGTCCGTCACTGAACTTTGGGATAAAGCCAGTCTGTGTTCATTCCCATTTACTTGCAAACAAAAGGGTTCTGGTACTGACATCTGCAGTCATTTCGTGTTACCTTAAAGGCATTACAAAAATACAAAACCACAATAATTATAATACATGTTGCTTCAAGGAGGACTCTCATGTTCCCTCGAAAATGGGCCATGATAACCTCTCCTATCCTCATGATGGTTTTACCTCTCCAAGTATTTGAATGTTGTACCCTTTCGAAACAGGTATGCTAGGAACCAGGCACTTACCCCTCAGAACTGATGTTCGCGTGTGCGCTAGGACACAGGTCTGCAAACTTTCCCTCCAAAGGGGCAGATAGCAAATCTTTTAGGGTTTCCGAGCCAAGAGGCAAAACTGAGCCTAGGCAGTAGCTCGACAGAACCCTATAAAATGGAGACACTTAACAGCGTCCAAACCATTCTTCGCTCGCGTGGGGTACAAAACCAGGCAGCAGATTGGAGGTGGCCCGTGGGCTGTGGTTTGTTGACCTCTGTTCTAGGACATGGAAAGTCAAAAGCAATCATTCTCCAGCCTCAAAGTGTTTGCAGATCCTGTCGGCGGACGATCCCTTCCGGGGGGACATCTGTTGTTTTTGTGTGTCCAGCGTCTGTTCTCCCTCTCTGAGCAGGAGCCAGGCTTTCCCCAGATGCACCACGCGCCGCGGCTCAGCCTCGCTCCGCACCTGCCCCAGGGTGGCTCCCCGGGGCCGGCGGATCAGAGCGTTCTAATTGCTACAGTGTCAACATCCTGGCGAGGAAGGCTGCTTACCCCAAAGCCGCCCAGGAATGAATTTTGGAACATCCACGCTGGGCCCCGTAATTCTGGCAAAGACGGGTGTGGCCACACATGAAACACTCCTCGTGTGCCTCTGAAACTCCATCCTTTTAGGATCCTCTAGAGGGACTCTTCACACTTGTGCACAAGCATAGGAGGGCCCCAGGGGACAGTCCCGGGGCATGGAAGACTGTCGGTGAGGGGCCAGGGGGCAGATGTCCAGTCCTGGCCTCTCACCGTCCTGCCCGAGCACTCCCAGCTCCACAGGGACTGGTGGGTCTGGACACACCGTCTGTGCTCTAACGGTTACGTTCTAGTTGTGTCGATGCTACAGGTTCACCTGATCCCACAGTGACGCAGAGATGGTGGCATCCGCCCAGCTCTCCCTCTGCCCCCATGTGTCCCAGCCATGGGGCCATGTTGCTCCTTCTGGCCAGCAGTGTGTGCACGGGAGTGTCACATGTCCCTTCTAGGCCACTGCTTGAAAGAGCTTGCATGTGACCCTCTACCTGTCCATTCTTTTGCCTGGTGACAGAGGAGATCACATGTCCTTGATGCTATAGCTACAAAATGATCATGTCCCCATCAGTCTGGGCCCCTGAGACACTGCACGGAGCAGAGCCCCCACCAATTAAGCCATGTAGTATGAGCAAAAATGACTTGTGTCACTCTGGGCACCTTGGATTTTGGGGTTGCTTGTTGCCACAGTATAGCCGAGCTCATCACGATTAGCACACACACTGGTCTAAAGATTCCTTATGAAAAAAGGACCAGAAGAAATCACTGGAGTAGATATCATGAAGAAAAGGAAGTAAATAACAACACATTTGGCACTCGGCTCTGGTAAACATCACGAGGGTGTTGTGAATAACTGAAGTCGAGAACGGCCTGGCTAGTGAACGCAGCCACTTCCAGGGGAAGACGGGAAACTCTGAAAGCAAACACCCCTAAAACAGCTGCAGCAAACACCCCGTGAGACACAGGGACGGCCCCGGATGCCACGAGACACAAACACAGGAGCATCCGCCGCGACGCAGGTCTTACCGTGGCTAAGGGGACGATGCCCACCAGGTCCTTCTGGCTGACGAAGATCTCCGACACGGCGATGTCCGTGGTCCCCTTCCGAGGGTATTCCACCTGCCACGTGATGGGCTGCGTCCCCGAGAGGCTGCTGAAGCTGGCGATCTCGAAGTTCATCTGCACGACCTCGTTGAACACACTGCTGCTCCTGGAAGACAGCAAAGAAAGGGCTCTCAGCCGGCTTCCTTCACACGACTCTCCTCTCACTCTCCATTGCACCCCGGATGAGGACAGAGAAAATATCTTGCAGGGCGGGAGAGCTCGGGGGTTTTCTGAGGCACCGGGGATGTGGAGCCACCTGCAAGGGGCCAGGCAGCTGGGAGGGAGAGGGACGCACAGGTGAGGGGTCTGGACAGAGCATTTAAGAGCATTAATCTGCGTGTGCACTGATGGGGCCCTTGGGCTGGTTTCTACCCGCTCTTCAGACAGTGAGTTAATCCAGTCTGCCTCCTACCTGCAGTGTGCATCATCATGACCTTGGCACTAACTTCCCCCCATCCAAGTTCAAAAGCAAGTGGTAAAATAAAATAATAAATAAAGTGTCCCCCTTTATTTTGTAAACCGCATCCTCAGGCTCCCCTGCCGCTAGAAGCAGGACTGAAGCAGAGTTTCCACCGGTCGGACCCACTTCTCTGGGACTTAGAGGTGGAAGCAGGGTATGAACCAGCAGCGGGAAGAGAGTTGGGGTTTTCAGGTGAGCACAGTGGTCCTGGTTCTCCTAGGGTGGCTGTGGGGGGCTCCTGGCATGCAGGTCCCCAAACCATCGTGCCACGTGGCCGGCAGTCGTGTGTCCACTGCCCTAGTCCTCTGCAGAGCTTGGATGTTTTCCCCGCCTGTGTTACCCCTGGCTGCTCTGTCCCTGCATGTGCAGGGTAAATTCAACTCGACGTCTCTCCTAGGGACTCTCTGAATTGCTCAGTGTCCTTTACTGGAAACTCTTCTGCTTAGAGGCACTGCTTAGCTAAGCCAGCCTGCTGTCTGCACCTAGGAGTTCTGACCAACAC
The DNA here is from genome assembly GCF_041146395.1 of Eulemur rufifrons. NCBI lineage: Eukaryota > Metazoa > Chordata > Mammalia > Primates > Lemuridae > Eulemur > Eulemur rufifrons. Next base: position 2,541,796 of record NC_091003.1, read on the forward strand.
CACACCTCCCCGGTGGGCCCAGATAGAGGTACTGAGGGAGCTACTGACAGTCCAGACTGTTTATTTTTTAGATGATAAACTCGAGGCCGAGGAAGGGAGAGCGGCTTGCTCACAGCCAACAGCCAGCAGGTGCAGAGCCGACACATTCCACAGCGTCTCCCGTCTCCCAGACCGACGCTCCGTACAGCAACCTCCCCGAAGACAGCTGGTGGTCAAAGTGACATCACAAGGCACCAAGACAGCCTCTTCAGGACAGGGGACAGCAGACTGTGTCCTGCAGATGAAATCCAGCCAGCTGCCTATTTTCACAAATAACATTTTATTGGAGCTCAGCCTTGCTCATTCGTGTATGTTTTTCTATGGCTGCCTTTGCGTTCCAAGAACATGGTTGAGTAACTGCATCAGGCAGTGTATATACAGAACCTCAAATATTTACTAGCTGGTCCTTTGCGGAAACACTTTGCCAGCACTTACTTAGGAGTTAGAGTAGGGGAGATTGGCCGGGCTTTCTAGAGCTGTTGAATAAATAGAATCAATATTGGTGGAGGCGAGAGGGAAGGGCATTCCGGGCACAGAGCTGGGTTTGCAGGGTGGGTCAGGGTTCTGGTGAGCCTTGGCAGCCAGCCTGAAGTGCCAATGATGTCCCCTGTCTATATGCTGAGGATGGCTGTAAGGGGAGGGTCACCAGTGAGCAACATCTCAGGCTGGCATCCCCTGGAAGGTCACCTGTTTGCAGGTGAGTTGAAGGCGATTGTCCACAGCACATTAAGAAGGAAACAACAAATATACTTAAAAACCTCATGCAAAGTGTTTATTGGTACCAATGCAAAGAGTTGTCATGGAAACCCTTCCCTTCGCTAGGGCACTAATGAATGGCAGATGCAACCAGTCCCTCTTCAGGGCTTGCTCAACTGCCAGCAATGCAATTCCTCACCCATCACCCTCAGCCCCGCTCCGTGGCCAGGACAGGAAGGACTGGGAAGGTTGTGCACCAACCAAAGCACTGGGACTTGTGACTCTTCCCCGAGTTCTCTGGGCCAGCACTGGGCCCCAGAGAATCATGATTTATGAGATGCTTGAGATTCCTAAATCCAAGGTCTGGACCATCAAGCCTCAGGCTGCAAGTCTCAAGAGTGAATCACTGGTCTTGAGCAATGAGGGAGAGGCATCTGGAGTCTAGACTGCTTCCAAGGTGAGAGATATGTTCTTGGTTCAGCAACCCACGCCCACAGGTATCTGAGCCCACATGACCCAACTCATCATCCAGGATATCCTTCCAGAATGTTCTGGCCCCACCTCTCTCTCCTCACTGGGCCACAGACACTCCTTCATTTGGGGGAGTGTAACCTTGTCCTCTTAGCAAGAACATCTGGACTGACATCTCCTTATCTGCAGCAGAGCTGGTTCCGGTGTTGAGCTGTCCGGTAGCTACTTGATGGACTCCACTCCGCAAACCATTCACTGCCCTTAGTGCTGGAGGTGGCAAAAGTCCAGCCGTCCAAAGACTCCCTGTCAACCCCCAAGGGATGCCTATCCCAGCACAGCGCTGTGGTGTGGCAATGGCCCTCAACCTGCGCCCGTCTTCATTCTGTTATAAAATGCTTTTGTGAGCATCACAACCGCGCACATCATCTCTGAGACTCAGCGGCATCATTCAGAAGATTGAAACACAGCATTGCCCTTGTGCGGGGAGGACAGCGGTGTGCAGAAGTATCCAGCACGACCTCTCACGCCCCAGCTGTGTCCCCTCCACGGCAATCATGCTAAGGGAGGCGGTAAGGAAGGGGCAACACTGGACAAGAGAGAAGAGAAGCCGTGTTTTTCTTTCTGGCTGGAAAGACACTGTTATGTGATTCTCATGAGCAACGGTGTTACCTTCCTAAGGTGTTTTGTCCAAGTTAACATAAGAATAAAAACAACAAGCTACTGTTTACGAAATACTCACTGTACGCCAGGACTGGGCCAGGTTCCATGAAAACATTATTCCAAATCCCGATAAAAACCCTCACGGTTATTGAGGCTCCCGTGGGCACAAGTGACAGCACAGATGCCCTTGCAGCCGACGAGCGTGTGTGTGTCAACTTGCTCTTCAACCACGCGGAGAAGGGACCGACTTGCCAGGAGCCCCCTGAAACACTCTGTGGCTCCCCGCTCAGACTCTCCCCACTTACGAGCCAACTCTACTTAATCTTGGCTTCACTACAGAAAAATAAAAAAAAACAAATTTTACAATTGGAGGGAAACTCCAGCTTTCCGGGAGCCGTGCAGAATTCTGGGTCAGACCGACACTGGGGCAAGCTCCCTGGTGCAGCGTGGAGCACACGTATGTTTCCGACACTGACATCAGTTTTTCAGGGAGCTGGAGATCTCAGATGATGAGGAGACTGTCCTGTGGCCACAGGGACCCGGGGAACGTGTGTGAGAGCAAATCCCAGACGCGCTGAACCAACAGAGAAAAGAGCCCCTGGGAGGGCTTAGGATCAAACATTCTGACTCAAAGACGAGGAACTCCTTTGGGAAGCTAAGAACTGACTCCGGCATTTGTTTATCTTTGTTCATTCATGTCCCTGCCTACTCCTCCTCCATCTCCACACAGCCTTTATCTTCATGTCTAAAAAAGGCACAGTTATATATATAAATTTAAGGAAGTGAAACTGTATTTGGAAACTCGATCGTTTTGTGGGGATGAGCACAGAGGGCTGTTTGGTGCCTGTGGTCCTTCCTCTGTCCCTCTTAAGGGGGCATCCCCCCTCCTTCCTGCTGACGGCTGCCTTCTGAAAAGCAAGGATAGCAAAAGATTTTCCCAGAGAAGCTGGGAGTCTAGGTTTTTCCTCTAAAATTTCTGGATTTTTAAATGCAAAAGCCTTAACTTTGTAGCCACAATGCAGCTCAAACAGCATCTCTGCTGTGTCTGGCTTGGGAAAACATCTGTGTGGTCTCGCTGTATTCTGGAGGAAGCATTTCGCAGAAGTGCCGTGACTTTGAGCTGGAAGGTGTTGTCCTAAGACGATGCCATGTGGTGGTTTCCCCACTGCAGAGCCTGGGATCCTTAGCCCTCCAAGGGGATGAGACAGCAACCGCCACGGGGCCCAGGCTGATCCCTAACCTCACCCCTGCCCTCCAGCACACTCCTGTTGCAACAAGAGCACCTCTGTTCTGATGTGTTGTAAATATTAGGCCTCCAAGAAGCACTTTATTCAAAGACAGAAAAAGAAGAGAAGAAATGAAGGAAGAGATAAAATGATGGAGGCAGGAGGGAAGGAAGGAAGGAAGTGAGAGAGGGAAGGAAGGAGGAAGAAATTTAGGGATTAGAACCGAGATTAAAACCACGGCTCCTTCGAGGGAACACGCTGAGTGTTAGGGTTCGTGCCGTGGGCTTTCAAACAGATTCAACTCCTGGCTTCCCAGACACTGGCTGGGTGACCATGGACAACTCTGCTTCCCTTTCTCTATTTGCAAAATGGGGACGCTCACCCCTCCCGTTCCATAGAGTTGTGAACGAATTAAGTCAAAGCACTGAGAACAGAGACTGGCCTCAGCAAGCATCAATAAATGTTAGCCGTTTCTTGTTTTCAGCAGGACTTGACATCACACTCGTGCTCAGGAACTGCAGGGTTGGCTGCCTAAAGCCATCGTTAGGACGTGCCCTGTTTAGGCTGGTCCAGGAGCCTCCCGAGAACAAGACACAGCAGAGATGCAGAGTCGCTGCCATTCACTGTGAACTGACATTCATTCAAATGTGCACCCAGTGCATTCGCTCAGTTCCTGCCTCTGCCAGGCACAATGCCACGATCCCACTCTACTGGCACATGGAGACCAAGGGAAGGAGAAATCTGTCTGCAATTCTGTCTGTGGTCAGTGCCTTCCCGCCGTCTCTGAGCAGACCGAAATATTTGCTAAGCTTCTGCCTTGAAGGGACCGAGAGCCCTCCACGTCAGCTCACACGGGGCTTGGGATGTCGTCGGAGTAATAAAGAGAGAAATCTAAACACTTAAGTGACTCTGGAAGCACCCAAGAACCATCAGGTGCTAAATCAATAGTGCAGATGTATTGAAGTAACTCTTGAAAGAGATTTTCAAAATTGGCTTAAAAAGCTCTTACTCAAAAGCAAATAAATTCCCCCAGTAGTCACAATAAAGTTTGGACCACTGGAAACCCAATTTACTAAACCTCTTAGCTATTGGACTCTATTTGGCAAAAATGGGAAAAAAAAAAAAGGCAGGGGGAGGGAGTCTGGGGTGTGTCAAAAATCCAAAAGGGCCTTACCTGTCCACTATGGGGAATAAGGGATTTCAGCCCCCAAGTTGGCAGCTGTGGACAGCTTAGCGCCTGCAGATGGAAAAGAGACTCACAAAATGAAATCAACCTTATCATAGGGAAGCCACGGCGGGAAAACAGAATCATTTGACCCAGGTTTTGTTTTATTCATTCTGCTTCATGTGTATTTCATGAAGGCAAGGCCACAGGCGTCCCCTCTGGGAAAGGCTTTATTAGAAAGTCCCACTGACTCTAACGTCCACAGGAACATCCCGGCACTTCCTGGGAGCTCTCCGTGGTGCTGAGACATCTCCGTCTGAGTGGCAAGCTGCAAGTGACGGAAAACACCTTGCGCTGACACACAACAAAAACGGAAATGTCCCAACAGTACCAGAGTTCGTTCAGGGCACAAGGTGAGAGACGGGTGGCAGGAGCAAAGCTTGCCCTGTTTCCAAGCACACTTGGTGTAGATGACGAGCTCGGACTTCAAACAAACAAATAAACTACATTTACTTCTCTCTATCCCGTTCCCCAAAGCGCAAATATTTCTGGGAGCAGGGAAATGTATGCAAAGAAGAAGAGAGAGAGGGCTTTCTGCAAATCAGACTGGTGCCAATGGCATCGCTTAAAAGAACTGCAGCCCTCACAGAAGCAACCCGAGCCTCCGCATCCTCTAACGCAGGGGCTCCCAACCTTGGCTGCGCACTGTAATTCCCCAGGGAGATTCAAAGAAGAACTGTTGATACTTGGGTCTGCCCCATACTAACAGAGTCAGCACCTTAAGTGGTGACACTCAGATGTTAGTCCCTTTGTCACTGCCCCGGCATATTGGATCAGGGTGTGTTATCTCAACTCGGCCCGTCAGAGGTCCACACTGGGCACTTTGAATGAGGGTGACTGGGGCAAAGAATTCTTCAAGGAGAAAGTTAGTTTTGGTGCCAGGGGCCTTGTCCTCTCTAGAACTGATGTTGTCAATATGTTAATAAAAGCGAGGTCTCTAGAACAGAGACCTGCTCCCTTGCTGAGATGCTGGGAGCTGGCGGAGCGGGAGGCAGGGAGGCATGTCCATCTGTAGCAGGGTCCACAAACTCAAATGCCTTGTGGGGTCAGGCCAGCAAAATGGACAGGCGAAGTGTGATGAGGGATCAACGCACGCCTTGATGGAGATTGTCACCGACAGGAGATCCCCTGCCACGTTTGGGGTGGGCGTGGGGAGCTGCGCCCCAGTTCTGGCTCACCACAGCCAGGTGCAAATCTGGGCCCCATGTTGCCAGAAAGTCTGTTCTCCAAGAGAAAAGAGAAATCTGATTTTTTTTTTTTAAAATAGGAAATCTGTTGTGTAAATGTTGGCAGCTAATCCAATTAATGAAATAAATAGGACGGTGATGGAAAGACAGGCAGGCTGAACAAAACCGTGGATGAAATGAAGTCCTTGAGAGTTGGGGAGAGGGGCCATGGAAGCTTCCAGTTCTTCGAGGCCCCTTCTGTGTGCAAGCCCCCGGCAGTGCTCCAGGGACCCCGGGGCCACGTGAGGGAGGGCTCTGCTGTGGTCTTGCACGTGGCTGGCTCTCATTTTCCACGCAGGCTGCAACTTCCTGAAACGGAGCAGGAGGCTCACGTGGACCCGGCACGCCAGAAGTATGCAGTCCTTCCCATCATAACATATTCCTTCCCAGGCAGCTGGACTTGTAGCTAAATTAGGTCACATTTTAGGAAGTGCAGTTGCTGAGAGGCCTTTGAGGTTAGGGTGGAAGGGGCACAGCCTCCCACGACGCCCTGCCCAGCAGGGCCTTGGTGCTCCACAGCCGCCATGGTGGCTTCCCGCACGGGGTGGTCCCTGTGCCAGCCAGGGGTGCACACTGAGCCCAGCCCTGCAGATCCAATCTGGCCAGTCCATCAACATGCCGTCAAAAGAGAGGCTTCTGCCAAAGGAGAACGAAGTCTTCCAAAGTGACTCTCAGGGAAGACGGGGGTGGGTGCATGAAGGCTTCGAAGACCCCCATGTGCAACTCAAGCGAAAGTGAGGAGAAACCCAGTGATGCCCCCTGCATACAGCATCCTCCCCCACCCCCTCCCCCGCCAATACCCCGGGGGGCTGGTCTGACACCCCCACCACTGAAGACGCCCAAGGCAGCAACAGCACTGACGCCTGTCCGGGAGCGAGATCCAGTGTTCACCCCGACCCTCGGGCCCCATTTGGTCTCCATGATGGTTCCTTTCATGCGTCAACTTGACTGAGCCCCGGGGAGCCCAGACATGTGGTCGAACAGTATTTCGGGTGTGTCTGTGAGAGCGTTTCTGGATGAAAGTCACGTTGAACCCGAGTAAAGCACATCGCCCTCCGCAACGTGGGTGGGCTCATCCAATCCACCGAGGGCCTGAGTAGAACGAGGCATTCGACCCTGCGCTAGGTTCCTGAATGGTCTCACACTCCACCCATCCCAGCATGCACCCCTTTGCAAGGTGACCCTGCTGCAAACCCCCTCGAGGGGCTGCTGGTTCCTCACCCCCCCGAATCTAGGCTGGGCCTGCATTTCGTTTCATTTAGACCCATAGAATGCGGAGCAAGTGATGTTGCAAAACATCCAAGGCCTTAGGGAGCCTGCCAGCTGCTGCTTTTACTCTGTGGGATAACTCAGAGCATGGCTGTGAGGCCACCAGGGCGTGAGGACCCCCAGATGCAGGATTGTCTGGGGAGAGAGGGAGGGAGGCCTGGCCGTCCCAGCCCCAAGCGATTGCACAGATATATACAGCTCCAACAGAGGGAGTGCCCAGCAGATTCTTACTGATTGTGAGAAATAACAAATAGTTCTTTGGAGTCAGTCAGGGGACAGTTTGTTATGCAGCAGCACATGAAGACTCTGACTGCTACACCTATCTTATTGTTCCTGAATGATCCTGGAGTCTCCTCTGTGCTGGGCCAGCAGGACACAGCAGAGGTAGGAATAGGATGAGCTTGGGATGCTGGGGCAGACAGGAGCCCTCCCTGGGCCCCCAGCCCCCTAAGACCCTGAATGGCACAGAAGAGCAAAAGGACTCTTTGCCTAGTTCCAGGGCTGGTCACTGAGGTCCGTGAGAGAGAACCGAGGCAGACGCTGACCTGGCCTCAGCCTCCCGCAGGGGCCAGCAGAGCAGTGGAGAAGGTGCCCACTGTGCGCTCAGAGACAGGTGGAAACAAGGACGCCTCGGAGAATGTCAGCGTTAAACGGCGACCACACCCATGGACAAAAGGGGACCGCCCATCCCTGTGGGTGAAGCCATAAGACAGCGAACCCCTGAAGACACCTGCAGGCTGAGGTGTCCGGAGCTATGCTGAGCCCCAGCCCCCCGGGTCAGTCTTGGGGGAACAGGGCAGAGCTTGCCGGCGGCATCAGCTGAGCTCCCACCCGGAATGCCCGGGCAGACCTGGAATCCACCAGGTTGTCAGCCAGCAGGTAGAACAGGGACCCACGGGAGACACCAAGCGCGATGACAGGCCAGGCGCAGGAATAGGGTTGCACAGATTGCTTTGCACAGTGGTGTTTGTAGATGGCAAATACACCTACTGCGTTTGGCAGCTGAAGGTGCATGTGGCTTAACAAATGTTTATTGAGTGAAACGTTTATTTTGATCCCAGCCCCAGGATGCATAATGCTTTCACCTCCACGTACCCCACTGACCTCCTCGCCCCGGGTCCCGCCAGGCCAGCCTCCTTGGGATCGCCCAACCACACCGAGCATCCTTCCACCACAGGGCCTTTGCACATGCTGCTTACCAGGGCTCTCCCACCATAGCATCTGCCCTTCTCCCCATGGCTCACTCGTTCACGACATTGACCCTTGTTACTCGGGGCTTATTCAGCCACTTTAATTATATGACCTCTTGACACGGCTTATACATTTCTATGCATTTCGTAGTTCACTATCTGCCTCCTCGTTCTCAAACGCGACCTCCATGACAGCAGGAGGTGTGGGACAAATGTTTGTTGAATGAATAATGATGGAGTGATCACTCTGGGAGTGGAGCTCCCTGATAGTCACAGTTTTTTCTTCCACTAGTTGGGTCAATATTAGTTTCTACTACTCGGGAAAGGATTGGAACCTCTGCCTAGCTGGGGAGGAGGCAGAGGCAGCCTCTGAAGCTATCAGCCTTTCCAGAAGGGTCGAACCTGTCCCGAGGGCAGAGCCTGTTGGAGACCTGCCAGTGAAGACATGCTCCGAGGTCCTCTCCCAACACTTCACATTCTCCAAATGTCACAGGAGACAGAAACCGCGTCTGCTCCGGCGCGTGCTCCTGAATTTTATGCCTTCTGAGCTCTGCTAAATACATAATGAAGAGGCTGAATTAACTATGCAGAAGTATAATTTACAGTTAATGTTTGTAATGGATGGGTTGGGGTCCCTGTGGCAGCACGAACTGCTGAGACTGATAGTCCCTAGTGGGGACGAAGGGAAGTTTTTACTTTTAAGATAGAAGCTTCCCCTGCTCTGTGCCTAACACACTCACCCCTCCATCCAGCACTTGCCAAGCGCCGGGTCTGCGCCAGGCACTGTGGGAGACACGGAGGCGAATCCTTGCAGTCCCTGGGGGGTCCCGGACCACCACAGTGAGCCCCCCATGCCTGTCATCAGCGCCCACTTGTTATATTTGGCTAAAGATCCACGAGGAGACTGACCTGGGTGAACAGCAGGAGGGTCCCACTGGAGTGGAGAAAGCTCATTCTTGCCGCACCACCTTGTATTTGGGGTCTGTGTCAGCCCCCTCTGGAGGAAGCTACACTAACAATCTCTGCCTCTGTGCAAGGTCCCCCACCCTGGCTGCACCCTATTCATAGCATAACTTGGTGAGCTTAAAAAAAATAGAAATGCTTTAAAAAAACCAACGTCCTCTCTCCCTTTCAGACATAACTGGCGTGTGAGTGGCTGGGCCCTCACTGGCCACCAAATGTGCCAGCACCTTGATCTTGGACTTGCAGCCTCCAGAACTGGGAGCGATACATTTCTGTCGTCCATAAGCCATCCAGGTTATGCTGTTTTGTGACAGCAGCCCACGTGGCCTGAGTTATACACTGTCATACGTGATGCTTTGGGAAATGGGGCTTATGTGGCCACTGGCATCCACTGTTGCCAGCACCCAAGGCAGACACCCCCGCCAGAAGGACACATTCTCCAAACGAACCTACGGACGACATGATCCCACCCCGAGAGAGTCTCCCGGCGTCCTCCCTCCTCCCGTGTGGCCCGGAGTGTCCGTGAATAGGGCCCTAAGTGGGCAATGAAGGGCAGCAACTTCAGCTGGGGGTCTCCAGGCCTCCGCTCCACTTCCTCCCATTTCCTGTGGCCTCTGCACCCCCAGAGGTGAGCGGGAGCTGCCCAAGGTGGGCTCCCAGGGAGGCAGAACGCGCCCCAGCCAGCGGGAAGGGCGTGGGCCAGTGCCAGGGACTCCAGCCGGACGTGGATGAGAGACGTGGGCGGGAGAACAAACAAAACCATAAACGCGGGACACTCGCTGCTGGGGGTGTTTGCTTTCAATTTAGTATCCCGTGCGTAGAAATCAGCTTTATGTAGGAGAAACATCTTCCCTCCTGCTTGGGTTTAGTTTCCTGCTTAATATTTGCCACAATTTTCTTTCCGCAAAAGGCACAGTTGTTTTTGTAAAAGAAAGAGAGAGAGAGAGAGAGAGAGAGAAACAAAACAAGGAAGATGCAGAGGAAAAGTCTCACACATCATTAAGGAATATTTAAATAAAGACGGCAGTTCGGCGGTTTTATTTGCTTATGTAATAGTGGAAAAATACAAGTCCAAACCCCATTTCACCCTGCAGCTAATAATCCTTTTAACCATAACAGAGCAGAATTCTAGTCTTGCAAAGTAGGTCACAGATTGCTAAATACATACTGCCAAACATACCTTTATAATATATGGTATAGATTTGTAAAAACACAATATATTCATATAACTATATACTATAAATTACATGTACGAAAATAGTTATGATATATGTTGCTAAAGTATATTTGACTATTGTAACTATTTAACATTTTTTGGCGTTTATAAAAGACATTTTAAAACGCAAGATGTGCATGCAGTAATAGACACTCCAACATTACCATGAAGAGTGTGGTAACAAAGTTTCCCTCCCATCCTTGACCCTCAGTTTCTCCAATCCCCTCCCACCGAAGCTTTCCAGAGATTTGCTGTGCATTTACAAATATATCCCTTCGTTTGACTTTTCATTTTCGATCACGGTGAAATACACACGGCATAAAATTTACCGTCTTAACCACACTTAAGTGCACAGTTCAGCGACTCAGGTACAGTCACACTGTGGTGTGACCGTCACCACCACCCATCTCAGAACTCTTCATCTTGCAAAACTGAAACTCTGTCCCCATTAAACACGAACTCCCCATTTCTCCCTCCCTCTCAGCCATAGCTATTCTATTTTCTGTCTGCATTAATTTGACCACTCTAGGTAGCCCCTGTAAGTGGAATTACACAGTATCTGTCTTTTTATGACTTTTTTCACTCAGCATAACGTCCGCTCCTCGAGGTTCGTCCACGTTGTAGCAGCCCTTTCGGGTTTTCAAACCTCAGAAGTAACGTGCCACACACATTGCTGGGTGCCTGGCTTTTTTCACATCGCAATGTTTCTTAGAGAACTTTCCAGATCAGTGGATCCCAATATAACTCATTTTAAATGGCTACATCATATTTCATTGCATGGAAGTGCCGGAATGTATTTGCCCAGTTCTTTCCGGTCTATTACAGATGATGCTGTGATAAATGTCTTGGCCCATGTGCGTGAACACCCTACAGGATGCCTTTCTGCACGGAGGACTGCTGGGTTATAGCTTCTGGGCAGTTAACACTTCCTATCACCAAACTGCTGTCCGAAGAGATGGTATGAAATTGCAACCTCAATAATGATTTTCGAAAATGTGCATTTCCCACATAGTCATTTAAAAAAAGTGACCACAGCCTATGGGAGCAGAAACATCTCATGGTGCTAGGCATGAAGGCAGCCCATTCATGGCTGGTGCATTCATCTCCAGCCCCATCAACCATATGTCCCGGATTCAAGACCTGATTCACCTTCTCCCCTGGGATCCAGGCTGCCCCCGGGCAGGGCTTTTCCAAAGAGAATGTGGGAGAGGTGAAGCTGTGCTGGCTGAAGACCTAAGTCTTAAGGAACTGTGGCCACTTTTGCTTTGTGCCCTGAGGAAGGGCAGCCTCTGACCACCCTGAGACCACATGGTGGGAGAAGCTGCAGGTAGCTGGGGGAAGAGCCCCCTGGAGAGGAACCCAGGCCCCCACTCCTTGCCTGGGCAGAGTGCCCAGCTGACAACAGCAATACCAATGTGCTGGCCACGTACGTGAGGCCACCGTGGACCTTCCCGACTCAGCTGAGCTGGCCCCAGCTGATGCCACAAGGAATGGTATGAGAGTCCCTGCCGGCTCTTACCAAAGTTGCACACACGCCTTGAGCAGTGGAAAAACGGTTGCAGAAAATGACACGTAGGGGTTGCCTGTTGCACAGCAATAGTTAGAATTCAGAGTATAAGATCAAAGATGTTTGGAAACCAATAGTATCTATTGATTTAATTGGCCATCTACCTATGGATGAACTTTTGGGTTGTTTTCAATATTTTTTTCTCTTACAAATAATGCTGCAACGAGCGAAGTCTTACTGCCTTGCTATGAGTCCTCTCGCCAGCCACTGAGAATGGAACTGCTATATCCTAGAGGCTGAGCATTTATAAATTAAATAGAAAATTCCAAATTGCCTTCCAAAGTGTCTGTGCCCATCCACACTCCCACGAAGGGTGTGTTCGAGTTTCTGTTTTCCTAATTCTCAGCGATGTGAGCATCTCTTCTTAGGATTATTGGCAACTTGTATTTCCTTTTCAGCGAATTGCCTGTGCACATCCCTTGCCAATTTTCCATGGAGTTGTTATCTTTCCCTCGTTCGCAGTGCTATTCCATGTCTGTTACCTGAGTTGCAAGTGTTTTCAGCCTCCGCTCAGGTACGTGTGTCCTCCACGAGGCCCTGGGATCACACCGTGGTCACCTCTGTCCCTCTGATAGCTCCCTTCCCCGCCTGCCGCAGAGCTGGGGGGCTGCGTTGCTGGACTCTGACAGCCGGCACCACCCCGCCCGGTTCACAACTCCATTCTCAACCTCTCCTCAATGCCATAAAATCATAAGCCATACATCACCCCCAATTCATCTCTTCGGGGAATCTGAATAAAACATCTGGCTTTCTCCATTTCCTCCTAACTTTGTTCCTTTATGACTTGGCACCGCTCAGATCACCCTGAACCGAGAGCCCCCTCGAGCGAAGGCAGCAAAAAGAGATGAGAAGTCGGCAAAATCGACATCAGCTGCCTGGCTCTGAAATACCCTCCAGCTGGGTCTCGAATGTGTCTAATATCCTGGCTGGTCATTAGACCCGGGAACTTTGCATTTTAAAGACTGGAAAGAGGTTCGGATTCAAGGAGCCCGGGTTTTTTTGGGGGGGGGGAGGGTAACTGCTGTGATGAGAATCGATCTTCTTCAAAGGAAAGTCAAAGTGAGCTATGAAGTGCTGCTAAACCCACGGCTGCAACGTGTCCTTTGCGAACGCCATAAAGCGTGTTGCCTCTCTCGCCCGTGTTAGCGGGAGTCTGCGAGGGCCCTCGCCGCCGCCATACGCTGCACATTTGCTCAAGGACTGGCTGTGCTGTGGAGCTCACTGTGGTTTGCAAATTAAACATTTCTTTTGTTAGTGTGTACTTTAAAAGGAAAGGGGAAAAAAAGATTCCGGGAACGGGGACTCCAATAGAGCAGCGGTGGAGTCGGAGAGCTCCATCAGAGTGGCATGTGTCCACAGCCATCATCCACGAGTCCTGTCCGCCCCCCGATCCGCCACACGCTTCCCCCTGCCTCTCCAGAGCTCCCCGGAACTCCCTGACTCTACTTCCCTCTGCTGCCCAACAGGATGCTCCGCTTCTGAGGGTGGGAGGGTGGCTGGTGTAAACCAGGGATTCTCAACCACGAGGGCAGTTTTGCTCCCCCCAGGGGACATTTTTGGTTGTCATAACTGGGGCGGGGAGGGGGGGTATGCCTAAATATCCCACAAGACAGGTGACTGCCCCACCCCCACAAAGAATCATTGGCCAAAGTTGTGACGCCCTGGTGAAAACGCCAGTGCCCCCAGGGTGGGGCAGGTCACGTCACTGCGGGCAGCGGGCTGGGTGAGTGGGGAGTCAGGGAGTTGTGCACCCTGCCCCTAGAAGAAAAATCATGCCCCGCCCCCTCCCAATCCCAGCCAATCAGCGCCATGTGCAATGTATTTCTGTCCTTTGCCAGAGATCACCCCTGCAGGAGGAGAGGTTCTGCCTCTCTTCTGATATACTTGGGAAGAAAGTTGCCTTCCTGCAGGACTTGTCAGTGCCTTTCCTACGTAATGTGCATTGGGATGCTCTACGAAGAAGAATATAAATTGCCTTATCTTCCAAACTTATTGGACCAGAAAACCAGGGGGCCATGTTTGGAGGAGGGGCGGGCAATGGGAGAGGATTGTTTGTGTTCTCCTTGCTCCAGCATATTTTCATAAAGTGGCAAGTTTTCAGCAACTTCAAAGTAATATGCTGGCATGATAAGTGATGCACCCTTAATGGAAGACATTAGTGTGGACGTTCATCAACACGGGCCAGTCTGTGGGATGCGTGAACAGAGCCGGGCTGCCAGGCAGTGCGATACCGAGGGAGGGCAGACTGAGGCCCCTCACGGACACCTTCTCCACCACCCAGCGGCACAGGGTCCCCGCCACGGCTGGCGGTTCCCTCCTGTGCGCGTCTCTGAGGCTGCAGGAGGCTGCCCCTTGCCACTTCTGAGAACATAACTTCTTTTCTTTGGCGGTTTTGTTTGTGTGGAGCATCAACATTCCACTGAAGAGACTTCAGGACGTTAGTTGAATTGTCGGAAGATCCGGCATAGTATGGACAATCCTCTAAAAATAAAAATCCCCTAATCCCTTCTATTTGGAGTCATAGTTTTATGTTTTTCTCCCTAATTATATCTGTTACTTAAAAAAAGAAACTTTAATTTTCCCACTTTCAGGCAAGCTTCATGGGAGGAAAGGATCTATTGAGGAAATCATTTGCAGCTGATAATTCCCAATGAGCTGACAAGTAAACGTTGAAGGCACGGGTGAGTTTAGATGGATGGGCAAGAAGAGCGTCAGGGGTGGGAGAAGAGCAAGAGCAAGGCTGTGCGTGGGCATCCAGGGAGCTCAGGTCAGAGGAAGGAGGGTACCTGCCGACACATCGGCTGTGACCAGCATGGGAGGTGGAGGTGTGCAGTCACCTCGCTTCAAGGCATGACCTACATTCTTATTCCAAGTGCAGCCTTCTGTTCCGACAAAAGAGAATTGGGATGAAAGCTCTCTGGGGCATTCAGAGACAAAGAGGGGAGCCTTTTAGGATCACTCGGCTCTGTTGGCACGGAGGGAAGTGGGCCCAAGGCCAAGAATTTAATTGCATTTATTTTTACGGTTGGCTTTTTATTTATGGCGGATGATACTGGTTTCTTATATTCAGTAACGATGTAATGTTTCCTCTTGAAATATATTTGTTTAAGTGGGAAAAAAAGATGAGTTGACTTTAATACACAATACTAACTAAATAGTAACAGTATGTCATTATGACCTGTGGCTACAGCAAAAACTGCAGTGGCATTTAGGAAACTCCGAGAGGGGGACCCAGGGCCACCGCCGCGTCCTCCTCTGAGGTCAGCCGCGAGGAGGGCGGTGTGTTCAGCCTTCTAACAAGGCAGCCCGGGCAGGACCAAAAGGGCAGATCGCTGGTTAACTGGCAGTGGGGAGGAGAGACTCAGCCCATGCCCTGGGGGGAGTCAAAGGCCACTGCTGTCTTTGCAACCCCAAGATGAGATCATAAAACTTTTAAAAGATCAGTAGCCACTTCAGGAGGGCGAGGCTAGAGCGGGAAGCTGAGTTAGTAAGAGCAGAGTGCTCTGGAGGCGAGAGGCACAGTTCAACCCCTTTATGGTCCAATTAGTTTCCAAAAGGAACATTTCCAAGGCTTGGGGACAGAATGCTCCTCCACCATTTCAGCCAGAGCTTTCACAGAAGCACAGCGTGGGCTCCAAGGAGCCTGGAAGAGGGAGTGCCGCTGGCCTGGGGAAGGTGTGTCCCCCAGTCTCTCCCGCTCCAAGTCGAGCCACGGCCACAACCTTTGGGCAGAAATTGCGATGCATCCCTATGCTTAATTTGCCAATTTTTCTTCCAACAGTGAAAAGTGACTGGGCGATGCTGTCAAGGACACAGGCAGCTCCCAGGTTTCCGTTCTGCCATCCTCAGAGCACTGGCTTTGGTTTCTAGGCGTGTCTGGTACAGTGTCAAGGTTGCTAGAGCAACCGCAGCCATCATGCCTCCACGCGGCTACATCCCACAGCCTGGGGGAGGACGCGCCTCCTCTGTCCTGGGGCGGCCACCGCTGGTTGCTCATCTGACATCCGCTCTTTGCTTCTTTCTTACTGGCAAAGCTTCAATTTGTCCAAGATGGTGATGTGCCCACGTGAAAATATTCACTTCCTCAGACTTGCTTGCTGCCAGGGTGGCTACAGGAGTCCTGACTAGCCATGAGATGCCAGCAGATGTCTACTGGCTGTGTTTCCAAGGAAGCAATTGTTTTTCTGACCCCAAGAGACTGCCTCCACCTGTTTTTTGTCTTAGCCACATACCTTCCCACATTTGTTCTACCCGGAACACAAATAAGGTTCCTGTGGGGACAGCCACCATCTTGTGAGCATGAGAAAGGGAAGCACACTCCAAAGATGGCAGAACAGGAAGAGAAAAGGAGCCTGGGTCCCTGGTGGCTTTGTGGTGTCACTCAATCAGCCCTAGCCCTACCCTAGCCTCTGCATTTCATGCTGTGTCAAAGGAAAAAAAAAAAAGCCTATTCTGTTCGGCCACTGCAATTTGGTTTCTGTCCATGGTGTCAGCAAGAATACCCGTTAGGGCAGTGATGGAAGATAAAAGAAGCGAAAACCAACCAAATTCTGGAAGGAAGTCTAGCCCAAGACCCATTCATCAGAGCAGTTTTTCCCTGACGTGCGTGTCAAAACAAGATTTGTGAAGGCCCATGAATGCGCTCAAGTGTTGTTAATTATTTGGAAAGGAAACTGACAACAGAAAGCACATCCCAAATGGCTGTGCTCCAGCTAAGTGTCAGAATGCGTCTCGCATCTTGTCTCAACGTGACCACCGTGTGCGTGCATGTGTGCACATGTGTGCATGTGTGTGTGTGTGTGTGTGTGTGTGAGTGTGTGTGTGCGTGGAGAGGGTAGATATTTTTCAGTCCTAGAATTTCTTTTCTTTTCCTCTTTGGTGCTCAGGGGCTTTAAGATGAGAAAATAACCCTAGGGGTGGTCACAGTGGGTCACGTGCTTTTTCCTATTTTTTCCTAATATGGTTTGAGTTTATTCTTCATCTCTCCTTTCACTTCTCATGTTCACAGAATGATAATAAAAAACAAAAGCATTGGAATTGATCAAAGAAAATATGGTGAGGGAAGAAAGAATCCAGGGGCTTGGAGAGCAGAAATGACTTCCATGTCTCTGAAGTTGGGTTTTGATTTTATTTAACTTCTTTGTTTTTGCCCCCCAGTATTTTATGATTTTGGCAAAAGATGGAATGCAATCAGGGCTCTATTTGAGGCAGCTGTGTAAGCAATCCTCGTTTAACTGGAGACAATGAAAAATTAATCCGAGCCCAGTGTGACTAAGTTTTCACGGAAACAATGAAACCCCTTGAATATTATCACCCTCAACAGATGTTTGCTGACTGTCCTGGTTTAGCAAATCACCTGTCAGGGTTTACTACTCTCTCCCCGAGCCGCGTCGAGTACGAGCTCTGTCTTCGTGTCACCTGGTTAATAAAAAGCTGATGGTATAAATGGAAAATGTAAATCGTGCTTTATTTCTCTCTCTCTCCTTTCCCCTTTCTCCCCTCCCTTCCCCTACCCTTCGCTCCTTGGTTAGAAGATCTCTGTTCTGTTCTTTTTATGTGCGTTTTATAGATACAGATGCCTTTGCAGTGGTAGGGTGAAAGCGCTTTTTCTTTCTTCTGCATTTAAGAGCTCATTAGTGCCTTCAACATCTGTCTTTGTAAGTGAGGCGGAGGGAAGGACATACTTGGACCCAGTTTTTGCTGCAGGAAGGAGACTGCGGAAGGATCGGCCCGTACACCCTGGGAGTGCTCGTCCTGATTGAAGAGATCATGAGCGGCCCCTGCCCCTGTGTTCCTTCCTGACCTTCACTGCCCCCACCGCCCCCTCAGGCCCTGGGGAGACACCCGCATGGCCCCACACTCAGGGGGCTGCGCTCTCTGCCTGAGCTCGTGCCTCCTGCACGCGGGTGTCAAACGTCATCTTCCCAAGAGAAGGTGGCCGATGCTCAGGCTCAGGTGGCACGGCCTCCCCTGCCCTCCTGGACAGCTCTCTCCAGATTCTTCCTCCCCCGACACGTCGACACATCGTGTCTGTCTGTCCTCCCTCCTGCTCTCTCCTCTCTCTCTCTCCTTAGTCTCCTAGGCCTGGAGGAGCGGGTGCCTGGCACAGAGAAGGACCTCAGTGAGTATCTGTTAGAATGAAATAAAAGATTGCACAAAAGAACTCAGGCAGGCAAGTCCTTTCTGGCTTCAGCTAGACTGTGGGCAGATGTTTCAGGTTCCCAGACAGACAGGCACTTTGGATCTTGCACCTGGAATTCCAGCACCGTGGCTGCTGGGAAGCCGGGAGAGCTCGGGCCCCGGGTACCACGGGATCCGTTTTGTGCGTCCATCTCACTCCTGGCTCAGTCTCATGTTCCCACCTTCACTCTCCCTTGTTAGCGTCATGAGAGGTGAAGGACACGGATTCTGAGCCAGACGCCTCTGCCGAGATCCTGGCTCTGCCACCTGCCAGCTGCGTGACCTTGGGGCATGTCTGAGACTCTCTGTGCTTCAGCGTCCTCGCTACCAATCAGAGATGACAACGGCACCTGCCTCGTGGGGCTGTGGAGATGAAACAAGTCCGTATAGAGTCCTTAGAATAGGGCCTGGCCCATGGCAAGCAGAGCGTAAGAATTAGCTGTTAGTATTTATCTGAAATTGGTTTTGGCTTCCTATATTGGATGCGGTATTGTAAATTGCCTAAAATCCTTTGTAGAACAAGGTGTGAGCATAAATAACAAAGCCGTTGGAGTGGATCCAGGAGGACAGCACATCCTTGCTGCAGCGAATACCTTTATTTTCCCAGTTTCATGCGCTCTGGCCGCCTCATCCTTGGAATCCCCGCCCTCCAAGAGCCGTTAAACTAAAGGTCTCCACCGACAAGGGCACCATGAAAAGCATTTGGTCTGCAGTCGAGAGAGAACTGCTCCCCTCTTTGATGGCAAGATGATATTCTTTATTTTTTTTAAATATACTTGTTTCTTTTTTTTCTTTCAAAATATTACGGGGGTACAAATGTTTTTGGTGACATGGATTGCTTTTGTAATGCTTGACTCCTGGCTATAAATGTGCCCAACACCCAGGTAGTGTTCACTGTACCCCTTAGGTAGGTTTTCACCCATCCCCTCCTCCCCTCCCCCCTGCTTGATTTCCACTGAGTTTTACTTCCCTCTGTGCACATGTGTGCTCATCAGTTAGTTCTAGTTTAGTAGTGAGCACATGTGCTGTTTGTTTTTCTATCCTTTAGATACTTCACGTAGGATTATGTTGTCCCCTTCCGTCCAAATTGTTGCAAAAGGCATTAATTCACCCTTTTGTATGGCTGAGTAGAACTCTGTGGTCTACATATACTACATTTTGTCAATCCACTCATGAATTGATGGGCACTTGGGTTGTTTCCACATCTTTGCAATTATGAATTATGCTGTAAAAAACATTCAAGTGCAGATGTCTTTTTGATAAAATGACTTCTTTTCCTTTCGGTAAATACCCAGTAGCGGGATTGCTAGATCGAATGGTAGGTCTACTTTTAGTTCTTTGAGGCATCTCCACACTGTTTTCCATAGAGGTGGAACTAGTTTGCAGTCCCACCAACAGTGTGTGAGCATTCCTTTCTGTCTGCATCCACGCCAGCAGGCAAGATGATATTATTAAGGGGTGTTTTTGAAAAGAAATGAAGCAACCCCACTGTTGAGTGAATACACCTAATTTTTTCCAAGATCGTTGAGACCCAGAACTCAGCCACATCCGACACAGACTTGCCCCAGAGAGCACATGGCACGATGGCAGGAAAACAGCAGCTGCTCTGCAAACAGAGGACACCCGCTAATCACATTGTCATTGTTGTCATGATCATGGGAGCAACAGAAGGTCTTGGCTTGAGACAATGGTTGCCTTAAATACTCGAGCCCTTCCTCATGCTGGCCGGCTCTCCTGTGCCCTCCCGGTTCTTGCTTGAGTGTTTGAAACCGTTTCAAAGCCCACTTCTGCCCTTTGCCCCTGAGCCTCACCTTTCTGTCTGGATGATTTCCCAGCAGACGGGCCTCGGGGGCCCCCCAAGACTCCAGATCTCACGTTTGATTCCTGGATGTTCTCCTACTGCAGAGGACCCACCGTGGTTTTCCTTCAACGTTCAGACTCTAAACATTTTCAAATTCCTACCTGTAGCAGACACGACTAGCTGTCCCTTTTATCTCACTGTGCCCTTCTCGCTTGGCACTTGACTAATGCGGATAAAAAATGACACCTCCCAGCTTCCCTTGCAGCTAGACGTGGCCATGTGTGTACGTTCTGCCGTGAGACATGCCACGTATAACTTCTGGGCGCTGCCTTCAAAGGGAAGAGGCAGGCTTCCCTCCTTCCCTGTGTCTGTCCCCTCCGGCTTAGTTTACAGTGGGGTGAGCCATCCTGAGCTGTGCTGACCACAGCAACCTTTTGGGGGTGACGGAGCAACACATTGGGGGGAGTCTGGATCCCTGACACCCTTGCACAGTGGACGCTGCCATGTGAACTCAAACATTCAAACAAGAGAGAGAAATACGCTCCTATCCTGCTGACTCAGTGATTTGGGGGTCTCCCTCACAGACGTTGATCCTTTTATCTGATTCATTCTACACCTACATGGTGACCCCTGTGGTTTCCAGGTAGCGGCTTGCCTTTGTCTGCCCCGAAGCAGCAAGGTGAGGAGCCGAGATTCTCGGCCAAAGCGTCCCATGAAGGATTAAGGTGACTTGCTTTTATCCCAAACGTAAGCCTCGGTGCTTCCTCCCAAGGTGGAAAATTAAAGGCATGATGAATGAGGTGCCTTTGCCACTTAGCTGGCCTAGTTTACACACCGCTGGTGAGGAAATACTGCACTTGAGACGGAACAAGTAAGGAATAACAAGGACCCCGTATGAAGAATTAATGTGATGCTGAAAACGGAAGGGAAAAATGTTATTTGGTTACCCAGGAGTGGTCTGGAGAACAGCCCTACGGAGCCTTGCTCCACTGAAGATACAGCTAACACTCCACATACGCTACCCCATTCAATCCTCACAAGCACTCCACAACAGAGGGACTATTAGTATTCATCATCTCATTTTCATACAAGACCCAAAGACACTGGCTGATTTGGACAAAACCACATACGTTCCCAGTGGGGGAGCTGAGCCTTGACCCCAAGCCGCCAGGCTGCTGTTGTCACATCACCTGTGGCACCACATGGCTTCATGGGATACCTGGGCATGCAGGCACCATGCACCATGTGAGCAAAACCTTTAGCTTTGATGAAGAAAAGAAACACATTAAATTTCATTTCTACTATTCTTTGCCATTTTCTTATGCAGATCAGCCAGGTATGAGAAGGACCCTCAACCTTAACAAGAGTCCCTAAAATGTAAAGGATTTGGACAAAGTGGATAACACCAGCATTGCGTGGTGGCTCAGTGGGCGGCTGGGAAAATTCTGACCATGTTCTCTGAGACATGCGGGGCCATGGGGGCCTTGGAAAACCAGGCCCACCGCCCTGTTCTAGTACCCAGTTTGTTCTCTGAGGACCAGTAGCTCAGCGATGGCTTCAGGCGCGGGGGGTGGGGACCTCACCTGTGCCTCTCGGGAAGGCAGGGTCTGCAAGGCGAGGTCGCGGGTTCCGACACCCACCTGCTCATGTCAGGACCCGGAACGGCGGCTTCTCAGCCTTCCCTTCATTACTGGTCTGGCAAGAGCTTGAGAGCCTTGTTAACTTGATACTATAAATCATCTCAGGACAGATGCTGAGAGATATATTTACTTTATACATGTTCAGTTTCAACAGGGGACCGCATGTCAGACTGTGACGGGAGTGAAAAAAAAAAAAAAAACAAAACAGAAAATCTTCATTCTGGCCGTGAACGACCTTAAACCAGGCTTGCGTGTGTAAAGGAACAAACTTCCAGAGGGGAGGCTGGGCTGGGAGCTGTGTATGAAGACAAGTTCCTCAGCATTTCCTCACTTAGGAATTTCTTCTGTTTTTGCCGGAGCAGCAGGGGCCTTTAGGATCAGACAGTCAAGGATTAAAATATGGACAGGGGCTTTTAGTAGCTGTGTGAGCTTGGCAGGCAGTTTGGCTCTTCTGGGTTCTCCACTATTCCAGTTGTATGTCGCTGCAATACAAACACCCCAAAACATAGTGGCATAAAATAAAAACATTCATTTTCTTATCTCTCATGGCTTCTGTGAATCAGGAATTCTGAAAGGGCTTGGCTGGGTGGTTTTGGCTTGGACCTCTCATGCAATTGCTGTGAGCCAGTGGCTAGAAGTGGAGCCAGGGGCTGGAGCAGCTGGGAGCTGGCTGGACATCATCTTCTCTTCGTAAGGCCCAGGGGTTCTCCTGGTGGTCTTTCCGCACAGGATGGTTGGGCTTCCTCACTACATGGCGGTATTAAGGCAACAGGACAGCCTACATGTTGGCTCAGGGCTCTTTTAAGACCTAGCTTTGGAAGTCACATAGTGTCACTTCTGCTGAGCACTACTGGTCAACCCATCACTAAAGCCCACCCAGGAGCAAGGGGAGGAGACAAAGTTGCCACTTGTTAATGCAACAGTAGTGAGATTCCGGAATGTGTGGGTTGGGAACATTGACAGTACGTTCCCTGGGAACATTTCTGGAAAAATACAACCTATCACACACAGTGTCATCATTTGAAAACTGAGCATGCTCACAGTCGCCGTATAGGCTTTAGGGGAAATGGGTGGACATGGTGTGGACATGGTGTCCAGTAGCCTGCAGGTCCTCACAGGTGCCGTGCCCCACGTGCTCGTTCCACCTCCCCGGCATCTATTCCTCCTCCGTGGAAGCATCCTGGTCTCCCTTGGGGAGGACATTGTCCTGCATTGGAGGCAGCCTGGATGGGATGACGGACCATGGGGCTTGTCACTTTAAATGGCACCAAGCAGTGGAGAAGCCCCTTTGCCACTAGGGACATCAGGATTGAGAGGCCAGACGTGGCCTTTCAACACCAGGAAAATCTCTTGGGCACCTTCCCAGCTTCCCACCTCCCGCCCCCCCAGGTGCCTCCAGAAAATTCTCTTGGAAGAGTTTAGCTTCTGCAAACGATGGGAACCAACAACAATCTCGACTATCCTGGGCTTTAACTTTTGCCACAGACCTCCAAGGAGTCCGGGAAGCCAAAGGTCTGGCGCCCACTGGAAGTCGGAGGGAGGGCGAATTTTCTGGAGAACCACACAATTTGTATCTCAATAAATTATCCTGCCACAGAGGCTTACATGAGCCTGCTGTAAGTTTGGGGTGGGTGCCTCATTTAACTTCCTTGGGGCCCCGGAATGTAAGCCTGCGCCACTGACTGGGAGATTTTAATTTGCTCTCTTTGAATATCTGTTACCAAGGGAGGACTTGGTCTAGGCAATTTGCTTTAGGGAAAAGCAGATTATTTTAGCATATCATTCCCTAAGCGCTGCTGAAACTGTTTACACTAAGCAGCTACGAGCACGTTCATATTCCAGAATTCTAACAGAACAAATAGCTGAGCGTGGTTATGGATATAAGGTATGCAATGGAGACTGCTTAAATGAATACTAATGGGCATGTTATTCACCATTTTCAATGATTTCTGCTTTTGGAAAAGGCCTTCTGTTTTATTACCTGCATGATTTACTTCTCTCCCCTGCAGCAGAGACTCCCTGAAGCAGGATGTTGGCTCTTGAATGAAGGAGCCCGGGGGCTACAATAGCTGCTGTTGTCGCGAGGAGGGGAGGATGGGAAAGGCACCATTTGGTGTTCTGTGGAGACACACGGGCCCCAGAAAGTCTCCCCCAAGAGCACCTGGAGAAGGATGGCTTAGCTGCCACCCCAGGGACCCAGAAGCTGGGGCACAAGAATAGCAGGGAGGGAGGGACAGCATGCCACGTGCCAGGGTCCTGGTTAGGGCTGGCACTTTGTTCAAGCTACGGTAGATGGCGGTGAGGACCCGGAGTTCAGATGGGAACCGACAACACCTGTCGGAAGCACAGGCGCACCAGTGTGATGTGGTCTGTTTCGGAGGGAGCCTGTGGTGAAGACAAGGGCAGCAACCCTGGTGAAGGGTTGGGCTCCTTGCTAAGACCCTGCAGAGGAGGAAGAGTCTAGTTCCGGGACGGTGGTTTTGCAGCAGACGCTTTTACCTGGAAGATGCAGACAATCCACCTCCTAAAGAAACACGGGCATTATTTGGGTTCAAAGTGGCCACTTGGGCACATGGTTTACTTTACTGAAGAACAATTTTCCTGAACAATATTTCTTTTGTTTGATCTGCACGGTGATTTTTAAAAATCCCAAGCAAATGTTTAAAAATGGGGAGATTTCTGGATTTTCAGTGGCTCTAGAAAAATCCAGAGATCTGGCAACACAGGGCCTGCATGTTCTCGCGGGAAGGCTCACCCTCCCCACCGCTCGCAGCCTCGGGACCAGAGCAGTGAAACGGATGTGAAAGGGCCCCTGGGTGGAGCGGCGTCCACCGCACCGGGTGCTGCCTTGGCCGTACTTCCTGACGTGACGAGAATAAGCGTGAACGACCGCTGTTCATAAGGCGGAACTTCTAGGTCTGAATCCACCTGCACCTCTGACCGAGTAGGCTTGAAAATGTACGTGTCTCAGTTTCCTCCCACGGAAAACGGAGAGCATAGCTAACTGTGTCTACCTGGAACGGCTGTTCAGAGGACCAGGTGTGTGTACACACAAAGCATCTGGACGTGAGCCGGGCACAGGTGAACACGACCCGTCTTAACTATGATCATTCTTTCCTCATCCACTCAGCCACCGCTGTTCCTGACACACTGACCGCCAGAGAGTTCATCACACACCGGGTGCCGAGTTCACTCGGGGACAGTCTTCAAACACTCCCTCGGACTCCCTGATGAGACTCTTGTGGATATGTCACCTTATGAGGCAAAGCGACTTGCAGGTGTGGTTAATTAATGATCTTGAGATGGGAAGATGATTTGAGTGGGCCCAGTGTGACCCCAGGGTCCTTATATAGCTGACACACCAGGTTTTCAGATGAAAGCACGTTCACCAACCAAGTCGATTGTTCACAAGCGAAGAGGCCAGATGCGAGGCTACAGGGAGGGGTGCAGACTGCGGCGAGCTGGGCATTCTGTGCGTCCCGTGTGCAGGCATTCTCTCACACGCCGTATATTTTCAAACAAATGACAAATGCCTGTTGTTTGAACACACTGTGCTTGCAGTAACTTTTGACAGCACCAACAGGAAACTCACACAAAGACACAGGCGATGCCAACCTCACGGGACACATAACTAAAGCAGCGGTTCCCACATTATAAAGAGTTTCTTCCTTCACCCTTTCTTTGCTTTAAAGTAGCACTTCCCAGAGACCTGCTGGTGGCCCCGGGGGATGTTTAGCAGGTAAGTGGACGACTGTTTACAATAACCCTTACAGTTTTGCACTTATTGTCATGAACCTTAAAAACTAATAAACACATACCCAATGTATAATTTCAAGGACATTAGTGCTAAAAGTGAAGGTGAACATTTTAAATATCAAAGCGATTTACAGCAGATGTAAAGAAAACTCTTAGGTGCGTAGGGGTCCAAGTGGGACACGGGGCCGGCTGTTCTGAGGTTCGCGTGGTGCTGCCCACTTTCCAAGCCGATCCTGCGTCCTCTCGCCGAGATCCTATGGATAAATTCCTCTTCTGCTTAAATAAGAAGGGACCACCCCTTTTTGGTGCATCTAAGCAGATCCGCTGGTATAGACAGTAGCATGGAGTTTCCCTTTTCGTCAACTGACTTAAGTTAAATAAAAAAGGCAAGTCAATCTGCAGATCAGGGCGGGTGATACGTAGCTGAGGGAACCCCAGTTTGGACAGTGGGGCTGCCATTCGGGTCCCCCCATTGTGTGGCCCCTTCCCTGTGCAAGCTCTCCCCACGTCATGGGTCTCACAAGCCCTTTGCAGTGAATCTTTCTCTACTTCTGCCTGTTCGATTCTCCCCTCCCATCCGTCCGCCCTCTCCCGAAACAGTCGGAAAGGCTGGCTGAGGAAACTCGCGTGCGATGTTTACCATAGACGCGGCCAACACGACCGGGATCAAAGCCGTGCTCCTAGAAGCCTCAGAACAAACAGGCGGCCACCAGGACTCTGCAGAACCCCAGACCACGGGGCTAATCTCCCTCACTTTCATTCTCCTTCACGTTCCCACTGAAGAACTATTTGCATACGCAAATTCACCCTCTGTTAATTAACACATTCACTTTTATTTGCATAATCAATGCTAATCGTATGGGTTAATTAGACTTTATATGCATTTGATTCACAAGATTTCATTTGGCCTCTGATCTCCTGCTTATAACAAGGAACCCACCAACACACTTTTCCTGGCCATTTTTTCACAAGTTCAAAGATTTAGACACCCAGCCTTGACCCCCCCAACCTCACTCCCAAATGCACCAAAAATCCTTCTTGGGGTAATGAGGGTGAGGCTTGGTGTTTGAGTCAGTAACTTGTTCAGGACACTAGATTTTTTTGCTCTTTTGTGGTTACATATTAAAGGAAGGACTGAAAAGAGGATTCTCTGGACAAAAGAACAGGGTGTTTCTAAACAGAGCAGAGAATTCGCAGAATTTTTCATGGCAGCCTTGTGGCATTTACTTAAGAAAATGTGTCCAATAGATGGAACATTTCTTCCCTTAATACCAACCCTTTCAGGAAAACACACTGACAGAATAACAAGAGCCCAGGAAAATAATTTTGCTTTTTGATTCCAAGAAGCTACCCTAAGGAATAAAAGAAGTGGGCAAAGATTGATATGGAAGGTGGTTTACTGTTGCATTATCTATATGAATGTAACTTGGGAGCAACCTACATGTTCAAAAATACACATATGGTTATTTACATTGTGCTAAACCCATCTGATGGAATATTATAAAGTTATTAAAATGTTTTTGACAATATTCAATGTCAAGAGAAAATGTTTCCAATATAAGTGAAAATAAGAGTCCTAGGAATCTGGATGTATGTGACAATACCAAATTTGTAAAATAATCTACTATACATTTGTTTACTATATATCAATGTTACATATGCATAAAATCCTAAAAGGAAATAAACCGATATGTTTGCCATGGGTTACCCTTGAGTAGTAGGGATATTCATGTATGATCTAAGTTTTTCCCCCTCACAAAACTCTGTTTTCCAAATATTCCAAAATGAGTATATATTACTTTTATAAACAGAAAACAATCATTTCAAATAATCATCCAGGATGTCTACAGGGACTGTCAAATAGCACGTTTCTAACCTCAACCCTAACCCATTATTGCCCCATCTGTCCCCTCTTGTCCTCAAATTCCTTCTCACTGAGGACTAAACCTAACCCTTTATGCAAACATGAGCGCTTTGTAACAAAGTTTCTTCTGATTATCTAGGAAGGACAAAGCCCTTAGTAAATAAACTCAGGTGCGGAGAACACAGGAGCCCTGGCAGAGCAGAGGTGACACCACACTGCCCCAGAGCCCATGACCACAGGACCGCCCTGCCCTGCTGCGCGTGGCCAGATGGCACCGCCCTGGTGCAGGTGCCTCCAGGTTTCTGGGCTGTGGGTTTCACAGCTCCACTAAGCAGCAATTCAAGTGCGTCTAAGTCCAGCCTCTTAGGCAGTGACCGGGCCCCGGAGCCGCAGGTGCCAGGCACTTACCTGTTGCGCGCGCTCGGCCCCAGGCGCTGGCAGGCCACGGTGGCGGTGACGTGCTTCCCGCCGCTGCCCAGCTCCTGCTGGACGCCCCACTGCCGAGGCTCGCTGCTCTGAGCGCCCAGAATGTTCACGCCCTTCTTCACCTTGGCTCTGCGGGGATGAAGATGGGCGAGAGAGAGCCACAGGGTTAACGACTTGGCCTTTCCCCACGTGCCCGAGCTCCACCAAGCTACCTTCGTTACTTTCTTTTTTGCTTTTGCTCTTTTTTCATATCTGGTGATGGGCAGACAAGGCGCACCTGATGGTGGAAATGCCGACACTGGGGCGGATGGGAGTGGGATTTGCCACAAAACTTGCCGTCCCAGTCACAGGGCGAGAAGAAGGGGCCCCTGGGACAGTCCCCAGACCAAGAGGTCACATAACAAAGTGGCTGAGGCCACACACTCAGCCTGCCTAGGTTAGCCGTTCTCCACCAGGGGCATCTGTGCCCTGCGGGGGACATCTGGCAATGTCTGGGGGCACTTTTGTTTGTCACAATTGAGTGTGGAGTACTGTCACCCAGTGGACAGTGGCTTCGGCTGGGGCTAAACAGCCTACAACGCACAAGGACAGTCCCCACCACACAGAACTGGTCAGCCCAAAGTGTGCCTAGTGCTAAGGGAGAGAAGCTCGGGTCTGGGTTTATACTCTAGTTTTACCACTTTCTCAGCTGTGTGACACTGGGCCAGCTATAATTTCTCCGTGCCCCACTTCCCGCCACTGTAATGACAGTAATGGCCTCCATTATAAAGCCATCGTAATGGATATAAAGAGACTGGAACAGTATCAGGCGCATGATACACACTTAATAAGTATTAGCTAATGTTACCTTACTCCAGGGACGCCCCCAACCTGCTTAATGTGACTTGCCTGGCACACACTCCAAAAGCGAAATTAAGTCAAGGACCACTCAGTCTTTCTAAACTTCAGTTTTCTCATCAATAAACTGATGAGAGAAGTGGCAGATTGAGCACAGACATCCACCTAGACTGTCTTCCCGAATCCCGCCTACAGGAGAGCAAAGGAAAACTGACTTTAAAGGCACAGACCCCTCGTGGGGAGAGGAGCAGATGTTGGAAGCTGGAAAGCAGGAGCACAGTGGGTGACATGAGTTAGCAGAACACCAGCAGTCATCAGCTCCCGGCGAGAGAAGCTGAGAACCAACGCAGTTTATACTGTGGAATCCCCCCGACTCTGCGATTGGGGTACCAGGCACCTCTACAAGTGGGAGTGGATGAGGACTAAAATAGAGAGGCTTGGCTCAAAGTCTGTTTACGAAGCAGCCAGATGCAGATGTACTTTGACTTCCAGGACTCCATCGCTGGCACGGGGCATCAGGGGGAGTTTAGAATTGGGTACCATACTGAACACAGAGGGACAATGTGACCCCTATATATATGTAAATGAGCACCCAGGAGGGAGAAAAATAAGCCTTGGAAATTAAAAATATTATAGCAGAAATGGAAAGTCGGAGGAATGATTGAAGGATAAATCATTTGTAGAAATCTTCTAGGAAGAATAGAAAAGACAGAAATAGAAGATAGGATAAAAAAAAAAAGTCATCAGAGGATGACTTTGAGGTTTGACATGTAAATAAGAGGAAAAAAAAATGGAGAAAAGAGAGAGGTGGAATCATCAATGAACTAATTCAAGAAAATTTCCCCAAACGAAAGGATGCGAGTTTTCAGACTGGAAGAGCTCACTACATGACCAGCGCAATAAATGAGAACAGACTCCCACCAAACCACACAACCAATACATTTCAGAACATCAGGTACGGCAAAGTGAATTCCACAATCCTCCAGAGAGGAAAAAACTATCAAGCAATCAGAATGGATTCAGAATTCATAAATGCCACTTTGGAAACTCGAAGACAACGAAAAATATCCTGAATATTCTAAGGGGAAATGATTTCCAACCTAGACTATGGCATCTGGTCTAATTATGAATTCAATGTTTCCACACATGAGTTCTAAAAAAATTCACCCTTCTGCCCATGCTTGAGAAACTAGTTAAGGATGTGCTCCAGCAAAGCAGAACAAAAACCAGGAAGAAGACACGAGATAAGGGGAACAGAGGTCCAATCCAGGTGAAAGGAACCGTGGTTGATGTGAACAGAAGTCTCAGGATAGCAACAAGAGCATGAGGCATAAGGAGAACTCTGGCAACGACGTCTCCAAGAAACTGAAATTTTCCTAATAAATGTGAAGTGAATGACTGCTTTGTGAGGATATTCAGACAACTCGTGGAGAATCTGGAAATAAATATGAGCTAAATCCACAGAAAATCAAGAAAAGAATAAAACCAAATCGGTTTTAATTCTGAAGGTAATAACTCATTATGCAGAAAAGGAAAAATAATCATAATTTAATACTGGGGTTTACTGTAATTAGCATATGTATTTATATTTTAAGCACTGAATGTGAATCTAGACCAAATATTACTATACTGGAAGGGTGCACAGATAAAAAGGAGGGCATTTACTGGGGGAGAAAAGAGAGACATATCCTGATTCTCCATAGTGGGAAACTTATAGATATTGCCTAAAACTCAAAAAAAAAAAAAAAAATTAAGAAATATTGACATCAATGTGTCACTTTAAATATCAGACGAGGACAGGATTTTGCCTCTGTGCATGGAGAAAGACAGCAACAGGGAGCAGAGTACTGCAGCATTATTTTAAATAACTTCTTTGTATTTTAAATAGTTTAATGATTTGAGAGTAACAAGAAGTTGCAAAAAAAAAAAAAAAAACAATTACAAGCTTCCCATATACCCTTCACCCAGTTTCCTGCAAATGATAATATTGTGCATAATCAGGGCTCACTGCCAAAGTCAGGAAATCGATGTTGAATAATATGTGAGCTAAAGTAAAATCTTAAGCCCCCCTCCCAGATGACTGAATGGACCCTCTCTTGGCCATGAGGTCCCCAGAAATTCCCGAAAGCTGAGCTACTGGCCACGAGAAGGGAGGTCAGCCATGCCCCCGCACCCCTTCTTGGAGATGTCCTTTGTGACTCATTAACAAGCCTAAAGCCATATAAGACAAAGCTTGAACTACACCTGCAGGTCATCAATTTACTTACCAGAACACTTGAATCTGAGTATACGTCCAGTGGCTTGTCTCTGATAACAGACTTTCTTATCTTAAAACATTCCAGGCCTTTAGACAAAGCTTCCTTTCTCTAACCAATCACAAATCAGAGTCTTTAAAGCCACCTATAACCTGTAAGCCCCTGCCTGGAGATGTCCTGCCTTTTCGGGCCAAATCGATGCACATCTTTCATGTACTGATTTATGAGTTTACGTGTAATTCCTGTCTCCCTGTAATATATGAAACCAAGCTGTGACCCAACCACGGCGAGACCACTTGCTCAAGGCTTCCTGCCCGTGGCTCTCTGGCCCACGGTCACACATACTCAGCTCCGAATCATCCTCTTTTCATTATTTTACAGAGTGTAGGTTCTTTTCCATTGACAGGTACAGGCCTTATTTAGATTTCATTTGTTTTCACATGAGCTTTTTTTGTGTATCGTTCTATGAAATTATGTCACACGTGCACATGGGAACAACCATCACCACAATCACCATGTGACATTGTTCCATCCTCCCAAAGCAGCTCTCTGCTCCTGATGGTAGCCACACCGTCCCCAACCCTAACCCCTGGCAAACACTGATCTGTCCTCTACCGTTACAATTTTGCCTCTTCGAGAGTGCCATACATAGTTTTTTGTTCAACAAATTCTGCAGGGCTATTTGACTTCTTAAATTATATGCAAGGTTATATCTTATGAAAGTAACAGCTTAACAAATTACACACACACACACACACACACCCCCTCCTGCTGACCTGCCAGAGGGAAGGAGGTAAATCCTTGTGAATGGTTAAAAGGCAGACTCAGCTGAGAAATGCAATGACTAAATGGTCGCCAGGAGGGAACCAAGGGGGTGAGAGGTGGTGACAAACCACATTGTCACCTGCCAAATTAGGGTATGCAAATTAGCATCAACCTGCACAGCAGCAAAAGTATATCAGCCACGGCAGCCACCTTCTCCCTTAAAAACTTCTCCTGAGTCTTGCAATAAAATGATTTGCTAAAATACTTAACACACGTGATGCCAGGAACACGAGGAGGCTAGGGTGTGCCGGCAGGACAAAGATTAAAGACACATTAGCCTGCAAAAGCCCCCACCACTGTTGCAGCAGGTAAAAGAAACGCCCCAGTCAGTCTTCACAGCCTGAACACCTTCTGCCTCTGCTGCGGGAAATGCCTCATGCGATGTGACTTTGCTTGCAATTGGCTTTTGCTGGATGTGGATTTTGCTCAAGATCCCAGATTCCACTGAAGCTACAAATTGTCCTTTCCACTTAGGAGTCTGTGCAGATAGAGGGATTCTCACTGGCGGTGCATTAGTTGGTTTCATCTCTGCATCAGGTGGGAGAATGAATCACTGAGGCATAGGGTTTAAAAGGCTGATTTTGTTAATTAGGCATTTTCTTTCATGAAGGTAATCATTTTCCTACTTATTGCAAGGAACTGGTTATTGCAGGAGTCCGGGTCCCCAAACCAGAAGTTTTGCAAACAGAGTCAGCATTAAACAAACAAACAGACACCAGTGGGGTGGGAAGGTAAACCCTGAGGAATCCTGGTTTCAAGAGGGAGGCCAGGCAAGCTGGCCAGTGGCACCACAGAGCTGCCCTTTCTCAGTGTGGCTGCAGGGAGGGGAGGCTCGAGAGGTGGGTGGGCGGGGTGCAGACACCCCTCGGGAGGGTGATGCAGGTGCCGTTCTCTGTCACCATCTGCTGCACGCAGGGAGACCTGTTAGAGGTTTCCAGTTTGTGAGGTTGCTTCTGCTAATAATCCTAGAAGTGATTTTGCGTTCACAGAGAGAGCCCCGATAACAGTGACACTGTCATTTTTCACTTTCTGCATCAGTATGTACGGGGCACCTACTGTCCCCAGCACCGCGGTCGACCTGGTGCAGCTTCCGGTCCTGTCTGCGGTGCCTGAGCAGGGCTCGTGCCAACCGCACAGCGCATTGTTGGTGGATGCTCCTGTTCAGGTCTTCAGCGGTTAAAACAAAATAATGAAAAAAAAATGTCCCCTCTTTTCAAAATGTGCTTGGCTCGGGTGTAACAGGGATGATTAAGTGTTCTTTAAGGAAAATCAATGTTCAGTACAAATTTTGAACACAGGAAGCCTAATTTCCATTCTGCAAGCCATCCATCTCAGGGTCAGCTAGAAGCTCCTTGGGAGATGCTCTGTCTACAAGCGTCTCGGGTCTGCCGGGGTACGAGCACCTGTGTACAATGAGGGGTTGGGTGTGTGTCTCTGGCCCCGGTAGGGCTGTCCGCTCGGGGGCTGAATCTGATCCTCAGAGCATGTTTAAAAGGAAAAGTTATAATTAGCTCTTCTTATGGGCTAAACATCCCCCTTGCAATTCATATGTCGAAACCCCAACACTCAGCACCTCAGAATGTGATTTTATGTGGAGACAGGGTCTTTACAAGGTGATCAAGTTAAAATGAGGTCATTAGGGTGGACCTAATCCAATAGGACTGGTGCCGTTACAAAAAGGGGAAATTTGGAGACAGACACCACCCAGGGAGAATGCCACCGTGAACTTGAAGATGTCCATGTACAAGCCAAGGAGAGAGGACTGGGACAGGTGACATGCCCCTCAGCTTCCAGAAGGAACCAGCCCTGCCAGCACCTTGATCTTGGACTTTCAGCCTCCAGAACTGTGAGAGGAGAAATTTCTGTTGTTTAAGCATCTAGTCTCCAACCCCCAGGCCACGGGCTATTAAGAACCGGGCTGCACAACAGGAGGTGAGTGGGGGGTCACCCAGGGAAGCTTCATCTGTGTTTACAGTCGCTCCCCATCACTCGCATCACCGCCTGAGCTCCGCCTCCTGTCAGATCAGCGGGGGCATTAGATTCTGCATTGTGGTGAGTCGTATAATTATTTCATTATATGTTACAATGTAATAATAATAGAAATAAAGTGCACAATAAATGTAATACACTTGAATCATCCCAAAACCATCTCCCACCCCACCCCCATGGTCCATGGAAAAACTGTCTTCCCTGAAACCGGTCCCTGATGCCAAAAAGGGAGGAAGCCCCTCAGTCTGTGACACTTTGTTACAGCAGGGCTACAAAATTGATACAGTTGCTAACATGAAAATAAAGAAGTGAGCAGTAACTGTAACAGCCCACTGCTGGCCCAGCCCCTTTGGAGGAGGAGCTACTGTGAAGCAGAATCATCACAACCCCGAACAAGCAGATTTCACGTCCCACTGCATTTAGCCTGTCAGTCCAGCGCTTTCCGCCAACATCGCTCTGGGCACTGCGGCGGGAAAGCCTCCCGTTCCACACGCATAACAGCTTCTGCAGCTGATAAGAGGAGCGGCTGGCCCTTTGCAAGCGGCACATGCCACATAGGAAGGCATAATACACCCATGTTTGCCCTTCTGCTAGAATAAGACTCAGAAATTTATATCCACATCCACCCACTGACCTGACAGCGGCCCTACAAAGTGCTTCCTATAAAGGAAGAGGGATGCGGGTTTTGAGTATTGCAAGACACGTAAAAGAAAACAAACATTTGTCCAGGAGCAACTCAGATGGCACAGGGTCATTGCTGCTTTGGTGATCTCATTTAGTCAGTGTGGTCACCCTGGGCGCTGTGGGCTGATGAGGGGCTCTTGCAGGTCAGATAAATGTCCAATATCCACCTGGTTTCTCCAGGCTCGGTCACTCAAGTTCTGCTTGCAAATTATTGGCATATCCACACCCTCTGTGATGGAATTTACTTAATTTTTTTTCTTTAATTTAGCTACTCCACTCTTGTTTTAATCTAGAAACGTTATTTTAAAAAGCAACTATAGGCCGGGCGCGGTGGCTCACGCCTGTAATCCTTGCACTCTGGGAGGCCGAGGTGGGCGGATCGTTTGAGCTCAGGAGTTCGAGAACCAGCCTGAGCAAGAGCGAGACCCCATCTCTACTAAAAACAGAAAGAAATTATATGGACAGCTAAAAATATATATAGAAAAAATTAGCCGGACATGGTGGTGCATGCCTGTAGTCCCAGCTACTCAGGAGGCTGAGGCAGTAGGATCACTTGAGCTCAGGAGTTTGAGGTTGCTGTGAGCTAGGCTGACGCCACGGCACTCACTCTAGCCTGGGCAACAGAGTGAGACTCTGTCTCAAAAAAAAATAAATAAATAAATAAAATAAATAAATAAATAAAAAGCAACTATAAATGACTCTCTATATAATAATTTTTTAAAAAAATCCTTTCTTTTTGTAAATACCCATTGAAGTAAATAGAAGGCAGTACAAATAAAAAAATTTGTTCATGAGCCTCATAAAAGAACATCTCTTGCCGCTAGCATGTATGCACACTCTGCCAAGCACTGATATTCACATAATTTAAAATGTGCAGTTTCCTTATATAAATGCACCTTTGTATATACAATTCTTGAAAACAGGGGAGGGAAAGTAACCAGCAGGGCCCTGGGTAGTAAAAATATAGAAAAGTATTGAAGATGCTTGTCCTTGGGTTTTGTTCTTAACAGTGTGCACTGGTTTCCATCTCCCTGTCTGCCACCAGGAACCCCATGGACACAGTCATCTTATTGCACGAGCAACTTTCTGAGATGGGGACAGCCGAGTGGCCTGGGGTGGGGTACAGTGTTCTTCCCAGGCTAGAATCCAGTCTCCGTCCATTTGTGCCATTCCCTCTCTGATCATTCCTGGAGTACCAGTCAGGGCAGGCTTGCTGCCCACGTGGATGGGCGTGGAGGTCCCAGGAGATGGGGAGGGGCCAACCGGTTCCAAGGCCACAAACGAGGCTCCAATGGTCACCACTGCAATCTCCTAAACCAATTCCTGAGTAAATGCATGTGTGTGAGCATGTACGCGTGTGCATGTGTGTGGGTGTGAAGCCACCAGAACCCAGCTCTTTTCCCTGCCGATAGAGGCCCCTGCTCTCCAACTGGCCAAGATGAGCAGCTGCAGCTGGTCCACCAGTAACAAACTCTCCTCACCTATTCCAGGTGGGTGTGAAAACAGCTGTGAACACTTTCCCAAATTGAGTGGCGCTTTCCTCTCCTGTTTAGCTGATTAAACACTGACTCCTTGTGGCCAATACCTTTCCCTGCCTTGAATTTGCTTTGATCCTGGGCGCTGATGAAAACACATCCAACGTCTGAAGTGAGGGTTGGTTGGAGCTCAGAGGAAAGTAGGATTTCCTAAGCACCGTCGCCACTTCAAGCTCTATTATTTTATTTTATTTATTTTTTTTCCTGTTCTTCTGGTCCTGGGCAAGGAGCTACTCCCTCTAGTGCAAACTTTGGCACAAAGAATGTCCATTCATAAAGCAAACACCGATGTTTTGCTTTCATAGCTTTGCTCCTACGACCTCCCGATTGTATCTCCCCACTCCTACCGTCCTCTTCCTTCTTGGAAACTTCAGGCTGATCAGCATAAATTTATTTAATTTCTGATGTGCTGGCTGTTACATTTTCAGGAGTTTTGCAAGCTAGCGGTTAAACATAGCAATTATGCAAGTATAAATCATATCAGCGTACAAATTGAATAATCCATATTAGAAACAAAGGTAATAAATACTCAAAACCCATCCCTTCCTAATTATTGTGTTACAGATTGCCATTACCTGTGCTCCGAGGTTGTTTGTGTGTGTGTCTGCAGGGAGGAGATGCTACCTAGTGCAGGGCTACAGGACCCCTCTTTAGACACTGGTAGCCTGAAACTGGCCATACAGAGAGTATTTATGCCACAGAAATTGGCAAGCGCCACAGATCGATGCCTTTTCCCTCCAGAGAGCCAGCTGTTCAACATATACCAGCGCACCATGGGGGAAGGGCCAACTGGACCACTGTCATAGGGGTGACTGACACAGAAATTGTTCCCAGCATCTTGCAAGGCAGTGACTGCTTTGCCACATCTAATCGCTGTCAGTCCAGATACACAGTCTTCGTGTGCAGGAAGGGTCTCCACCTGAGGATTCCCTGCCCTAAATCTACTTCCTGCCTTTCTTTGTTCCATGCTTTAGGAGGCTGACCTCTAACAATAGAACCACTCAGAGAATCTCTTCCCTTCTGGCTCCTGTGGACTTTGACCAAACATCAGACTGAAGGGAAGGAGAAGAGGTTTTAAAAAAATGTGATCATCTTGCCATTATCATACCTAACTAAATTAATAACTTTCTCATAAAAATGTCTCTGATCATCTCTAAGACATTGTTCTTTGTAACTGGATTCATCCCACCAGAATCCAGACAGGGCTCATAACACAGCATTTTGTTATGTTTTTATGTCTCTTGTATTCTATTAATAGTATCTTCCCCCTTTTTGTGAAATTAATATTTTTTTGAGAAACCAAGTCATTTGTCTTAAAGAATACCCACATTCTGGATTGGACTGATTGTGTCCTTGAATTGTCATTTAATTTGTTCTTTTATATAGGGGATATTCCTTTACACTGGTTGTTAGATCTAGAAATGCCATCCTACCCAGGTTTGATGGTTAGGCAAGAACACTTCTGCGTGCTGCTCTCTCTTCCCTATTCCACATGTGCCGAGTTCAGACTGGGCCAACTTGCATGAAACTATTTCGACACAAACTATTTCCGAGATGAATAGTGCTATAACAGATGAGTGCTCTACAGGGCCAGATAGATAATGCAGGCCTGCTGGAAATGCTGGTTAGACACCAGCTCGGGACGCCTATAAGAAGATGTGCAATTCTGGAAAGGGTCAAAACGCAAAGTGAATCTTTAGCCTTGGAACTAAAATCCCTGCAGAGTCTGTCTGTGCCTTTGCATATTTCTTGGAAGTCAGAGAGAGTAATCCCTATGCCCCAGGGATTTAATAATAAACAGAGTGTGAGGCCAACAGGAAGAAACCCCATGAAACCAATGAGCTTTACATAACACCTCTTTTCTGATACCTGGGGCCAGACGCTGGAAACAGAGAGTGGGGAGGAGACTTGGCAAAAGGCAGAGCCCACGTGCATGCGATGGGAGGGGGGGGTTCTAGATGTCACAGCAGAGACCTTCAGGGCGGACACTCGAGGTGTCCAACTAACTCCCCGACTCATTCTTCCTTGCCGGTACTCTTAGATTTTGTTCAAAAATTATGGATGGCCAAGTACTTCAAGTGAGCCTGGCTCCCTTCCTCCCCCTAGGCAAGGAACCTTGATGCGTGTACAACACACCTGTGATTCCACTCCCCTACCAGGGATCGACTCAGAAATGGCCTGGGACAGAATTTTGGCCAATGATAATGGAGGCTTAGTCTGCGGGGCCGTAAGACTTCTGGGAACAGTTTCCTTGAATCTAAAAGGCAGAAGGAAGGCATACCTTTTTCCTTGTAGCCCAGGAATGCACCTTGTGAAGATGTGAGGAGCAGCCCCCGTGAGACTTTGAGGGAACAGGTATGAGGACAAAGGCTGCCAAAGTCAGGGTGAAAGAGGGGAAAATGGGAAGAATCCAGTCCTTGAGGGTACTGGTGAGCCCTGAGCTAACCAGCCCCGGGAGCATCACCCTTCACACCCACTGTTTCATGATTTAATAAAGCCATCTGTTGACGGAAGCATTCTTCCAGCCCCCTCCTTCCTTCTGAGCCGCAACACCTCTCCGTCCCCAAGCACAAGGACTCCCAACCACCGGACCACAGGGAGGGAGATGCCAGCAGGGATGCCTGGGCGGTACGGACACCATCTGAACTTGACAATGTGAACACCGTCCCAACTTCCTCTCTTTCTGAGCTATTATGGGTAAACCTCATGGGTTAATTGCAAAATAACTGCAGACAAAAATAAAAGGCTCCTGGCATATACGTGCAGGTGTTTTCATTTCCATCTCATTAACCATCAGCACATTATTTCATTTTCTGCACAAATAAATCAGTGGCCCAGAAAATGCAAGCTCTATCCACCAAGGGCCCAGAAAGCGCAGGGCCGACCGCAGAGCCTTCAGCACACATTTGTTTGTGCCACATAAGATGTCGATTCTAATAAAAGAGAAAAGGCCGGAGCTTAACCATGCTTTCCCCCGAGGGTGAGGACTGGTGTTACCTGAATTTCAATGCTCCTTGCTGAAACTTTCAATGCAACATAATCCTGAGGTTCTGGGCTTACAGGTCTAGTCTGCTCTTTGAGGCTAAGCTTATGTGGTAGCCAACGTCTCCCCTCTTGTACCTGTCAGAGGTGTTTTTCCCCAGCGTTACACGCAGCTTTGCATAAATAGCTCAGTCTCAAGAAGCACAGCTCCACCCCTGGCTCATCTACACTCCTTTTGAAACTGGGTGGGATTCTGGGACTCTTCTGACCAAAACAGCCAGGTTGGTGCCACTTCAAGGGACGTTGTGTGATTTCCAAGGCTAGGTCCTAAAGGTCACTCAGGTTCTAATTTGAATCCTGGATTCACTTGATCTCAGATCCCCTAAGCAGCTCCCAAAACAGCCTGACTGCCCCGAGACCACCATGCTCTGACGGAAGCCAGCTAACTCTCAGGGGAAGACCACCTGGAAAGGCTCTGCAATGACAATGGCATTGTAGGACAGGAGAGAGAGGCAGAGAGAGGAAAGAGAAAAGCCCAGTAAGTTCTCTGTTTCTCTAGTTCTCATTCCAGCCACCAACCATCTGTCTGCAACTGCATGATGAGCCAGAGGCCAGAACCACCCAGCCAAGCCCTTCCCACACTCCTGACACACATAAACTATGAGAAATAAAAAGGGTGGTTGTTGTGAACCAAGTTTTGGGGGGTGATTTGCTAGATGGCACTGCATAGACAGACCAGAGTCAGACCTCGGCTTGAGGCCAGCTCTGACACTTACTGGCTGTGTGGTCTTGAGCAAGATACTTCACCTGTCTGCACTTCTACCTGTGCAATGAAGACAACACCAGGACCCACCTCATACCACTGAGCGGGGGATTAAAGGATGTAGACAGCACATGCTAATCGCCTGATAAGTGTTGGCTATTGCTATTAGAGCATTTTTGTTATTCTAGTGCCCCCATCTAAGAAGATGATGCAATATGAAAAGATCAGACACACCGAAGCTCAGAATTAGAAGCATTACGAGCCTAGCGGAAACCTCTGCTCCTTCCCTGCATTGTGAATTCCTCATTGTTTTGAATCGAAAGTGGGAGAATTTCCTTGACTCTGAAAACGGTACATCAAGCTCCCATCAGACGAACTCTGAAAAATGCATGCATCTCCGAGTGCAGGAGGCTCTGCTGTATTGAGGTCAATGATAGCCTTCAACTTTTCTCTCCTTCCTTTAAAAGGAATTATTATTTAAAGGTGGAGAGCATCCAAAGTGAGGCCTCGAGAGGTAATGGGACCATTTTGGCTGGATGCCATCACTTCTGAGAACCCGAATAATGAGGCACATTTTACCCTTCATGTTTCAACAATGTGCAAGGTAATGGCAGCACTATTTTTCCGGCCTCTGAGTGACAAGGTCTCCTAAAATGCTCCGTGACTGGTTAAATGGGACCGAGTAAGAAACACTTGAGAGAACAGAACAGATGGAAAGTTCCATCTATGCGTGTTTTCTGTTCAAAGGAAGACAGCATCCTGGCCCAGGCTTGGGGCCACCAAGGCAGACCCTCCACCACAATTTCCGGGGTCTCTGGGTAGCCATCGTCCTAGCTCCCTGTTGCCTCGGCAACGCTGAGTCAAAACTTGCCTGTATCTTTCTCCCCACCCTGAGATGTGGTGCAGCTGCCAGGGACCCTGGGCCTGGAGCCCCTGCCGTGTGGACGACAGTCCCTGGCCACACCATAGCACTTACCTCCTTGGGATCTACATTCTGGGGTGACAAAAGGTGAGGATTTCTGTCAATGCGTTCTTCCAAAACAGCCAGGAAATGAATCAGATCCTGACCAAGTTACAGGACTGGGACCTGTAGGCTCTAACGGAGCTATTGTTATCCAGGTCACCCCTCTAGAAGCCCAAGAATCGCCATCGGTCCTCATAGGCCTTTGATATAGTTGGCTTGTCTGATTATTCTATTTGGACCTTCCCTGCTGAATCTAAAACCTCTGTATGTCTTAAGCTAAAATAGACGGGAATCAGCCCAAATCACATGCCAGAAGTCTGAGATACCCCCGCCCGTTCCCCAGAGCCGCGAGGCAGTGCCCCCGCCCCAGCCCAGAGCAGAGATGCCCCGTCTGGGAGCTGCTGGGGGCACGTGGCCGGGCTCACGCTCTCCTGAGGCTGCAGACATGGTTGATGCAGAAAACCGGGACTTTCTTACCACCAAAGTGAGAGAACAGGTCTCCTGCTCGACGGCCTCATCAGCGCTGAATTGTGGGACCTCCCAGGCAGACCCCCATCAGCATTTAGGGTATAGATGAAGTGTCCCACTCAAGAGTGTGGCCGTGGGACCTTAACGGCCCCCAGAACACCGTTCTTCCTGGTGCCAGGCTGGCGTGAGGAGGGCACAGAGCGTCCGGGGGAGAAACTAGGAGGAGCCTCTGACGTGCTCAATTCGAATTGTCTGAGCAGGAAGAGCTCGACTCACGCAGCACCTTTCAGCCCGCCGTTCTCGCAAAGGGACTCGGCTGTTGGCACAGGTCTGTGG
The DNA here is from genome assembly GCF_041146395.1 of Eulemur rufifrons. Classification (NCBI taxonomy): domain Eukaryota; kingdom Metazoa; phylum Chordata; class Mammalia; order Primates; family Lemuridae; genus Eulemur; species Eulemur rufifrons. The sequence continues at coordinate 2,582,849 of NC_091003.1, forward strand.
CTAGATCCCCCGTCAGCTCAGAGAGGGGGACGCAGCCAGTGTGTTTATCAGTGTCCCCAGCTCCTAGCATGGCACCTGGCACACAGTAGGTGTCTAGTAAGTGTAAGCTCTAGCGGATGCGTGCGTGTGGGTGGCTCACGGAACACAGGCTTCGACACGGTCAGTTCTGCTTTTATCACGACTCGATACCCAGACACGTGAACGTTCCGTGGCTGGAGTCATAGGCCTGTGTCATCGCCACAGTGGCCACGTTGCCTACGCCCATGAAGGGCGCAAGGTGCCAGCTGTGACTCAACCACTTGGCACGGGTCAGGTCATTTAATCCTTTCGGCAGCCTTCATCATTTTTGTCGGGCGTGGAGAACAAGGCGCAGGAGGTTTCTGAAGCTTGTCCGGGGTTGCAGGCACGGCGGGAGCGGGGCGGGGTGTTGGCCAGGCTGCCTGGCTTTGGAGCTGCGGCCCTTCACCTGTCTGCTGTGCCCGTGCTGTCGGGAGAGCAGGGACCCTGCCAGAGCGTTCCCGGGTCCCAGCAGCATCCCCTAGAACCTGCCCTACCACCCCAAACGCTCTCATTACCCGCCGGCCTACGGAAGAGGGAACGGAGGCTTGGCAAGGTGCCCTGGGATGTCAGGAAGCTTCTCCTACTGGGCGTTGATAAGATGATACGTAAGAGTTTCGAGTTTCAATACTGTTGAGTCTCTGTCCTGCCGTCCAGCCATCACGCTGAACCCCAGCGGTGGATGGACGGGAGGCGCAAGGGTTTCTGGGGGACAGTGGAGTGTGTTCTCCGTCCAACTCCTCGTTTTGATTTCCGTCCACTTTTCCTTTCATAGCAGCTGTGTGTCATACTTGCAGCACGCAACGCGTCAAGGTTAGACTCTGAGATGCCGAGTTAAAAAAACAGCGTCCGCCTTGATACTCAGAGACTTCTGTTCATATTTAGGAGACCGGGATCGACACATCGTGCGGTCATTTTATTTTAGAAATGGGACAACACAGCAATTCACAGGGACAGAGTCAAAGAGTTGTGCTCTGCCTGGAAGCTACACCTTCTGCACCCAGCATCGTGCCAGGCAGGCGGGGTGGCGAGGCATGTGTAGGCACATCTGGTGGTTTCGTTGTCACAGTCTGATATCACGGTCTTACTATTTTGAAAGTCCTTGTCACCTTTATCCGGAGCCCTGGGTGACCTTGTCTGACTTTGAGAAGTGCCAGTGTTACTCAGACATTCCTATCTCTGACTTTCCAAGACTGACACCGCGGGGAGTGAGGCGAGAGCTGGGGGAATCTAGTACTTCTCAGGTATGAGAAAGGTCATTAGAGGGACACACAAAACTGGACACTAAGAAGGAAAATAAATTGGGTGGGAATTGACCCAACGTTTGTCTGCAAGTTCAGAGACAGAGAATCTCCCCTCCTACCAAACCCTTTCTCTCCCTGAGCCCCGAGGATGTTTCTGGGTACGGGGGAGGGGGGGGAGTAAGACTTTGAAGAGACTTACTGTATCAAAGCGGGTCCTACTGTGCATGAATTTGAGGAGAAAGGTCAAAAAGGTGACCTTGACTTTTTTTCCCATAAGGGGTGCTTACTGGCAGAATTTTTCTCATCGCTGAAACGACCATTTCTATGTGTCAAGAGCGCTGTTCTAAAGGCTTCCCGCAGTGTTCACATGAGGCGGATACGATCAGCACTGCCATCATTCCCATTACATAGGTGGGGAAACTGAGGCTCAGTGGAGTTAAGAGGCTTGCTCAAGGTCACACTGCACATAGGAAGCAGCACTGGGCCAGGTCCCAGACGTCCAGTTCCTGAGTCTGTGCTCTTAGCCGGGGTCAGTGCACGATTCCTGCCAAGGGCCAGAGCGTGGGTGGTTCTGGTTTCTGGAGCCATAGATGGTTCTGGTTTCTGGGGCCATAGATGGTTCTGGTTTCTGGGGCCGTATGGTCTCTCGCGACTACTCAGCTTTGCCCCTGGCACGTGAAGGCAGCCGCAGCCAAAATACAAACAGAAGACCGTGGCTGTGCTCCAATAAAACTTTATTTATGGACACAGAAATGTGAGTTTGGGGATAATTTGCACTTATCACAACACATTTTCTTCTTTCTATTTTTTTCCCCTGTGATTTAAAAATATAAAAAAACTATTCTTATCTCACAGGCTGCACAAAAGCAGGTGGCCTGCCAGATTTGGCTTGTGGGCCGCAGTCTGCCCGTCCCTACTCTCCGTCGGTACGCCACGTCACCTGAACTGAAATCCCAGGTGCCTGCGTTTCCCTTGTGCAACATTGTCACAGCCCAGCCTTGTGCGGCCCCCTTGCCCCTCATCTATTATGGAAATTCACAAACCCACACCAAGGTGGAGAGGACGGCTCCATACATCCCAACAGGCAGCCCCCCGGGTGAGCGCTCTCAGCACAGGTGGGGAGTTTGGGCAGATGTGATCAGACCAATAGGTGTGTCCCGGTCCTCACGGAGCCCAACAGGTGTGCCAATAACTTAGGAGGCTCATCTGCCCTTGCCTTAACTCTGGAATTTAGGGACTAATGTGGCATTAGAAGTCCTCGAAGGCTGGGGGATGGTTTTTCACCGTCCAGTGACCTGCAAGAAGCTATCAGAGCTATAAGAACAGGTGCCATTTTACAAGAACAAAGTGAGTATTTTCCAAGTTCGGTCAGAAGCAGAGCATGGGCAGGCATTAAACACTCTCCACTCTCCCCCTGGGATAAAAGGAAAGTTTGGGATGCGAGTCCGGCCAAGAAAACTTCCCAGTGCTCTGTGGGCCAACACCAGGGGTGGAATTCCTCCCTGAAAGGAGGTCATTCATCTTTCACTCCTTCGCCCAGCCCCATTGGTTTCCTGAAGTTAAAAGAGGCGGAAGTGAGGCTTTGCTAGTTCTCCACAATGATTTATTTCGTTGAAGAACCATAAGTGCTTAGAGATTGAAAAAAAAAAATGAAAAAAAAAAAAAACACAACAATCAGTGTATTTCAATAAACAGCTGATGGCTAAATTGAAGATGGAAATGCAGTCATAATCATCGCGGATGAGCATTCATTAAGCGTCTATCTGCATGTGGCTCGGGCTTTAAAGGAAATGATGCACTGACCTACTTTTCTCCCACGGAGACGGAGGCTTCACCTGTCTGGGTTTCGGTAGAGTTTGCAAACTGTAGCAACTTTGAAAATAGCTGCTCATAAATTTTTGCTTGTAGGACCAAGGAGAGGCTGGAAGTTTTTGTAAGAAAATGTCTCTGTCTTGCTATGCCATCATGTTCTCTAACTGTGGTTAGGAACACAGTCACGTCCCAGCTTCCATCATGGAGGGACCAGCACCCACTTTCGTTCTAGAAGGACGTTTCAGTAGGGTGGTGTCTACCCACTCTAAGAGGCTACATTAATTGGATCAATTCTTTATCTCTTCCTGTAGCCCTGAAATATGGTTTGCAGTGCTCTTCTGGGGAGGGGGGCATCCCATTCCTCACCTACTGGCTCAGCCATAGACTTAATGTTAACTAATAGAACAAGATGCAAATGATCTTCGACACTTCCACACTTTGGCCTTGAAGATGCCAGGGAGGCATTTGCTTGTTCTTTTATTCCCTGCTGTGGCTAAAAGAAGGACATTCCCAAGCTAGCTTGCTGGCTCAGGAAGAAGTTGAGATATTCACAGTGCAAGATGCCTCCACCCAACTGGTGTGCGAGAGAGTCCAGCCAAGATCAGCCACAAGATCAGCACGACTCCCAGCCCAGCTCAGCCCAAACCACCCAACCCATCCCTGTTCCCAGCCACCCTTCAAAATAGAGAGAAATAATCAATGGATGTTGTTTTAGGCCACTGAGTTTTGGGGGTGGTTTGTTACACAGCAGTAGCTACCTGATACACCAACTCACTTTAAACTTAAGCAAACCATAAGCAGGAAGCTCATTTTGCCAGAAAAAAAAAAATAACTGTGATATATTCACAGTGAATATCAAGTGAAAGTGAGGTTTAATTTATGTGCAGGCTTGGATTGTCAATATTTATGTGGGTCATTGAGACTCAGTCCTACAGAATGCGGACAGTGTCATAAAATTCCTTATCTAGGGAATATGGCTGGCAAATATATACATCAAACATTTCTCAACTCTGGCTGTGCAATACATTAGTCTGCAGAGCTGTCACCTGGGCCCCACTGCCATAGGTCAAAAATTTCCAGGTTGGGGGTTGAGGCCCAAGTATATTCTACAAAGCCCCCCGAGTGAGCGACTGTACTGGCAGCTCAGGCTGAGAGGCTCTGGGCTCTCTGCTGCTAAGATCTAAAGAGTCAAGGTGTGATTGAGATTCTAGCAAATTCTCTGGGGTTTTCCCCCCTAAACTAAATGCATTTCCCAGTCACCACCAATATCAGATCAGACAGGAGGGATATTATATATATATATATATATATGTATATATATGATTTTATGATGTAGACAGAACATGTTCTACTTGTGGGCTGGAGACAGCTGCAAGCCACGTGAGAAATGTTCTTCCCTCACCGCTCTCTCCCGTCACAATCTCCCAGAGCCATTAGGCCTTTTTCTGCAACCTGCTTTTATTCTGCACTGTACAGGTTGTGAGAAGTGACGGTCCCCCATCCTCTAGGTACTGCCGTGTATGCACTGCGTCCTTCCCAAATATTGCCAGGGAAGATGCTCCCTCGGAGGAGTGCTGAGTCCATATCTTGTGGGCACAGGCATCAGACATCGCTGTCTTAGTTCCAAGTAAGTAAACGGATCCAACCGCGAGCCTTGTTTGGTGGCCCTCTGCCAGTCACAGGTACCTCAGGGAGAACTCGGGGCTTATCAGAGACCCACGGCGGAGGGAATCCTGCCCTCTGCTGCCTGCCAGGTGGGAAGGAGGCATTTGGTTGCTCACTCACGTCCCATGGCCCAGAATGTGGCTTGATGTATATCACCTGCATAAAGTTACAGAGCAAAAGTCACTGCTGTATAGAGGAGAGATGCCTGCAGGCTCCTGAGCCACTCTGGACAGGCAGGGCCTCAGCTTCTCCATCTGGGAAGCGGGCGGCTTGTGGTCTCCATCAGTTGAAGCTGCTGGAGGCTTCGGTGAGGTTACACGTGTGGTCCTGACGCCTGTGACCCCATGACATTCACGCTGCACATGGTAAATGCTCACTCAATATTGAGATAAATGCTTGAAAAAAATGACAAAGAGATGGAATTTGACTGCACTATTTGCTTTCCCCCCCCCCCCACTTTTTGTCCCCCATACAACGGTCTTCAGTATAACCAGAAGCCTGAATAACTTTTTTACTGATATTATTCACCTGCCATGTAATCCACCATTTTAAAGTGTGTTCAGTGTGTGTTCATATGGCTACAGAGTTGTGTGTCCATCACCACTATCTAATTCCAGAACATTTTCATCACCCTGAAAAGAAACTCTGTGCCTCATAGCAGCCCCTCCCGGGTCTCCTCCTGAAACCACTCATCGACTCAGTGGGTCTGTGGGTTTGACTATTCAAGCTGCTTTATATAAATGGTATTATGTGTAAACAGAATGGAAATAATACAATATGTGGCCTTTTGTGTCTAAGCCTGAGTCATTTTTATTAGAAAAAAAAATTGCAGGTAACTTTCTGGATGCCCAAGAAATGACATACAAAGGGGATGAGGGGGTCTTGTGATCCCAAGAACAGCCCCTTGTCTTCCGGCTGTCACCTGATTTCCTGCCTGCAAGCTGTGCACGCAGTTCTAGAAACGGGCCTCGTGCCGTGGCCGTGCTCCTACCCACAGCCGCCCGGCAGAATTGCTACCACATCCTGGCATCCTCGCCACGGGCTTCCTTCCTCGGGTGGCCCTGCCGCTGGGTCCCCTCGTTTGGAGGGGAAGAGTCGCCAGGTGCCTCATTGTCCTGTGCGGGGAAGTGTCCAAAGGGGGCATGCATTGTGGGGGAGGGCCGACAACTGCTCACATGCAGAACAATCGTTGTTTTCAAGAAAGGGGCCTGCTATTGTGGACATTTGCAATTTGGTGCCAATTTGTCAGCTTGCCACTGTGAAGATTTCAACAGACCGCTGCTCAAAGGAGAGACATATTCCTAATTCCGGAATTCATAACAAAACCCGGGGCTTGCCTGGAGTGGGACGAACGGGTGATATTGTCATTCCCCCTCCCAGGATGTCAGCATTTTCCCCACTTCAACGAGTGTTCTCACCGGGCACTCTAATTACTATGACAAATATCAAAATATTGCCTCGGTTGTTGCTGTAATCTTACTTAAGAAAATGTGTCTGAATGTACGGATTGCTGTTCTGTTGCTTTGCTGCAAAACAAAACGGGTCTCCCTGGAAGTGGCTCCATCTGGCAGTCGGCAAAGGGCTCCTGTGGACCAATGGCAGCGTTAGGTGGGATGCTTTTCTGGAGTGTTGCAGCGTGTGCCAAATGCAGTGAGACCCCCGAGCAACGATTTGGGGAGTTGGGGAGCAGTATATCCAGGAACACAGGCAACCAGCAAATGGTGGGCCCAGCAGGCTTGTGAATTTCCTCCTAGAGAAACCCCACTAGACCCGTGGTTCTCAAAGTGGCTCTTGGACTAGCAACGTTAGCATCACCTGGGAACTTCTTAAAAATGCAAATCCCTGGGTCCCACCCTGGACTTGACAAATCAGACACTCTGGGGTGGGACCCGGCAATCTGTGTCTTAACCCTGGACAGATTAAGCCCCTCGGGAGAGGCAGAGGCTCGGGCGTGTTTAAGAACCACTGTCGTAGGGTTTTATGGCAGAACGACTCATCACCACAAGGGATTAGCGTAACAGGAGCCCGAGATCTCAGTGAAGTCATTTGTTGTCAACAGCACTGGCAGTTTTCAAGATTACACAACCTGTAGCGGATTGAGTGGTATCCCCCAAAAGATATGTCCACATTCCAGAAACTGTGAATGTGACTTTATTTGGAAAAAAGGTTTCTGCAGATATAATTAAATTGAGGATCCTGAGATGAGATCATCCTGAATTATCTGGGTGAATCCCTAATCCGACAACAAGTATCCGTATGAGAGACACAAAGGAGAGACTGGGAGAAGAAGACATGACATGTGGAGATGAAGACAGAGATTGCAGTGACGCCACCACGAGCCAAGGGACACCCGGAGCTGGCAGAAGCAGTTCCTTGTGGGGTTTGGAGTCCGGTTAGTGGGTGTCAAGCAGTCTTTGGTGAGAAATGATGGGGACCAGAGAAGCCTCATGTGTCATCCAAAGCAAAAGTAAAGACTATTTTGTGAAACTATTTCAGATATAAATATGCACACATGTATGTACATATATGCACACATACAGAAATATGTGCAGACATATAGGCATAGAAGCATGCACACTATATGGTATTGTTTTAAGCACTCCCACTTGTATATGTGTTCTGAGTCATAAAGTAAAATAAATTTGTCTGTGTAACCAAAAATGAGAAACCCTGCTTTCAATGGTATCATCATTATCTGGGATACTGGAGATGTTCTCTAGACAGTAAAGCTGCTGGGATTGGAGGAAGAAGTCAGAGAGAAATACTCCCATCTCCTCGTGTCATGAAAACATCCTCGAAAACTCCTTTTGCTTCCCCGCTATGAGTTCGATGAGTTGGACGTATATATTTGTTACGAGGGATGAGTTTCATTCTTTGTGTTTCTGAGACCTAAGGAATGGTTAGAAGCTAGAAGGAAATGTGGGAAAACCAAAGTCTGATATTTCCCACACTGAGTTTTTGGAGTATCATCATGATTTTTGCTAAAACCATGACCCATATTCTATTATTTAATATTTTCCAACTAATTTTTAAAGCTTTTATCCTAAGCAATAATATCTGTGCCATGGCAGATTTTATATGATAGTGCTTTCTTTTTTCTAATACATATTCAACTAAATACATAATTACACTAATAAAAACAGTTCATGTGCCACCTAACATCAGTGGTGCACGTGGTATATTTTGGAAACACGATTCCCCCCGGTGGTGGTCAGAGTGATCTTTTTAAAAATGTAAAGTTGGTCCCTCCCCAGTAGCTTCCCTGTGCTCTTAGGAGAAGGTCCAAGCCCCCCATCCTCCCTCCGTGTCCCTTTCAGTGCCACCAACTCGCCGTCATCCTTGCCACCTCAGGGCTGGTCTTTCCATCTGGACCACACACTCTCTGAGCAATTAACACCCTCATCTTGCTCAACACGCGTTCACGGAGCACCAGCACCTGCTCACCTGCAGCACCTGCTCACCTGCAGCACCGACTCAGACATCGCATCACCAGCAGACACTGCCTGCCCTTCTCAGACTCCTCATGTAGCCAGATTCCCCGTCAGGTGACCTCAGCAACGTTCCCTCTCACTCCTTATCACAGACCACGTGTTTATCAGATTCACGTGCTCATGTGACCATCCCATGCATGCCCATCTCCTCCACCGGACTGTAGACCTCACGTGGGTGGCGACCATTCCAGTCTATCGCAGGATGGGCACACCTCAAATGTCTGTCGAAGGAACGAGTCAATGGATAGACGCATGGACACAGGGCGGATGGAGAGACGCTTGTGCGTGTCTTGCAGGTGGAGAAGCCGGATGCTGGGGAGAGCACAGCCTTGCTCCCAACATGGTGGACCGGCAGCTGAGTAAGAAAACTCGAGCCCCGGCTCTGTCCTGCTCAGAAACCTAAAAAGCATTTAGCTAAATAATCCGGGAACACACCCCACATTGGCCCCACGCCAGAGCTGGGTCTCCACCTCCTTCATCAGTGTAGCGTTAGCAACCAAAATCCGAACCTGACCCTCGATACCGGGAGGCTTAGAAGCCAACTTGCAGCAGATTCGTTCCAGTTCATGGAAAAACAACAACAACAAATGGAAAACAAAACAAAACAAAACAAAACTTAGCTACGTGGGCTCACGATCACCCGCAACAATCAGCCTCTGATTAGCCACCTCGTTAAAATCTAATTTAATCCAATCATTTAAGCAATCGCCCAAGCCAGCACAGCCGTTATCATTGAAAACTCCGTGACGCGCACTCTCTACCAGACGTGACAATTTGGCGTTTTTATTAAGAATATGAATTTCCTGCTGGTGTGGAGATTCTTCTCCGGCAGCTGTTGTTCTCCCACTGTGCTTGCATGACAATGGCGTCAGTTAAATTCCCCAAACAGAGCATTACGGAGAAACCACCCAGACACGCCTGAGTGTGAGATGGCAGCGGGTATAAATAGTTCAACCCAAATACCCATCAATTCATGAATGGATTAGCAAAATGTGGTATATGTATACCATGGAATATTACTCAGCTATTAGAAATAATGGCGATATGGCATCTCTTTGGTTCTCCTGGAGAGAGTTGGAACCCATTCTATCAAGTGAAGTATCCCAAGAATGGAAAAATAAGCACCACATGTACTCACCAGCAAACCGGTTTCCCTGAGTGCACATTTGGGAATAACACCAACTGGGTATCGGACAGAGGTGGGGGCTGGGGGGAAGGGATGGGTGTATACCTACTTGATGAGTGCGATGCGCACTGTCTGGGGAAGGGACACGCTTGAAGCTCAGACTTGGGGGGATGGGGAGGCATGGGCAATGTATATAACCTGAACTTTTGTACCCCCATAATGAGCTGAAAAAAAAAAAACAGTTCACAGGAAGGGCTTTCTTCCCAAATCAGCAATGTCTGATGCTTGCATGAGGTCATGGTGCACTCCCAGTCGGGCGGGGGTTTTCAACAACCCCCAGCCCTGTGTGCACACCCTGACCTTCCAGTCTCCGCACATCTTCTCATTTTCACCTGAAAACATTCACTTTGTCTTGCCGAAATCTACTCATTCTTCAAGCATTAGCTCAAGACTCATGGGCCGGGGGCCTGGCACCTACTGAGGGTGCGCAGGTGTAAGTAACGTGTTATCGCTATGTGGCGTGAGATGAACAGCAGATACTCACATGGAAATACCAAGCGTGAGGCTGGATTTACAGGACAGGAACACAGCGGAGGGCTTAGGAATTCCTCCCATGGGGTGGGGGGGGGGGGGAATGAAATGCAAATGGCTTCCCTGGGCTCTGCTCCTTCTCCAGTCTTCTCTTGCACCTCCCTCCCTCTTGCTTTCAGCACTCCAGCAGCAATCATCCACCTGTCCTTGGGATGTGCCAAGCTCATTCCTGCCGCAGGGCCTTTGCACTTGCTAGAGAGGAGGTAAAACTGATCTGTGTAGTGGAAATGGGAACAGCATTTGCTGCAGCAGGGAGCAGGTGGACTTGCCTAGAGACAGCAGCATAGACGTTTCGGGTTGATGAAACCCTCCCATCTTCGTAGGGATGGGTTACATGGGTGTATGCATTCATCCAAAGTAATCAGACCACAGAATTAAGATTTGTGCATCCTAATGTATATACATCATGTCAACAAAAATAAAGGAAAACATGAAACATAAAAAGAATATATAAGAATAGCTATTCATTCCGTAAAGAGAGAAGGAAAATAAAAGGAAGAAAAGAAAGAACAGTCCATGCAAATCAAGCACACCTATCTGGAGACTGCAGTGGGTCTCACGCTTTTGGCCCTTGCGTGTCTGCTGACAAGAGTTTGTCACCTGAAGCTAAGAGAGTGAGTTCCTGCAAGAGCCCGTGTGGGTTTGCAGCAGCCGTTCTCCTTCTGGTCCACGGCAGACATCAACAATCACCGTCCTTCTTCCCCCCGCCCAACTCAGACTTGGCCTCAGATCCCCCTTAAGGCATTATCCAGGCATTCGCTGCAAATAGATCAAAGCTGACGTATTTGCCCTCTGGGAGGAGAAACGTGAACTGCCAGAGTACAAGACTGATACCTCGTTTATCTTTGTTTTACAAACACTCCTCGTAAGATCTGACACATGTTTGCTGAATTGATACTTCAGTGAACAACCTCCTGCCACTGCTGGGGCCACAGTCTGGGCTCAGGTGGGCAGGTCGGCCCCCAAGCCCCCCCAGACAGTCCACAGGGCAGGACCAATGGCTGCACCCTGGCCCCCACCCGTTCTGGTTTCACCACCCAGGGCTGGGCGCGCACAACCACCATCTGCAAACACCAATAAAGCGGAGGTCCCGTTTACTCATCACCCACAGGACAAGATCTTCACATTTCCACTTTGCCGATTAAAACACTCAGTGGTGGAAAATCTGCTTTGCCTAGAAGGTGGTTGGGGGCACCCTCAGGTGAACATGTTCACGTTCACGTAACGTCACGGTGGCAGAAGGTTCATTTCTCTCATGAGGAATAAGTCCGTTCCTATCTCTCCTTCTTACTGGTTCCCTGGTCATTTTTTGGGACCAAAATGTAACCTCCACATGGGTAAGGATCACATATGTCCATCCTGGACCAAGCAGAGGTGGCTGAACCACAAGGCACGCACCTGCCTCCCACATTTACTTCCACTGTTTCGGAATCAGCCACCTCCACAGTGCTGGGAGAGGCTGAACCCAGGCGCAGACCCACTCTCGGCAGACCCACTAATTGGATGTGACAGCCATGATTTATTCACCGAGCAGCCCTTTGCTTCAAGCCATAATCACACCTAAGACTCATCTTCTCTCCAGCTTGCTGGGAGTAACAAAACTTCAGATTTTTTCCTGACACGCTGTAGCCACAACAGAAAGGCAGAGGGAAAGGAAGAAACCACAGGGGACGCTAAAAAAATTCAGTTATATGGCCTCGAGTTTCTAACGTTTCCTCTTAATTTGGTCAGTTTCGAGGAGGAAGGAAATCGGTTTGCAGCATCCTAACTCTACCACTGCCCATAGGTAAGTCAACCCCACCTGCTCTAAGCCTCTCGGACAATTTTAAAAGGGGCAGGGCCAGCTGCCTTCTTCAGTGAGGCTGGAGCATCTCTCTGTGACAACCCGTCCTCAGGACCCAGGGCAAGAGAGACACTGGAACCCAAGCAGGTGCCAGAAGGATGCTGCTGAATATCTGTTTGCACACGAACATCTTCTTGAATACACCTGCTGACTGTTGGTTTCACTGTCCTGCCTTAGGGTTAGGGTACGCACGGTTGATGGTCCGGCTGAGCCTCCAGCCATGACAGTGAGCCATCCTGGTCGTCCTGCCCAGCAGGGCTCTCAGACAACTTCAGCTCACATCTCTGCAGCCCCATGACAGACCCCTGTGAGAACTGCCCAGCCAAGCCCTGTCCCACAAAATCATAAGCAAAACAAAGTGGTCCCAGGTGGCACAGGCTGGGCTCTCTCACACAGCTATAACTTGGGGTGCAGGATCTCAGATGGCCTCACCACATGTCTGGCCTCTCAGTGGGGGGCCTGGCCTGCTGGGGCTTCTTTGTCCCTGTGGTCTTTCCCCCTCTAGAGCAGTGGTCCCCAACAGTTTTGGCACCAGGGACTGTTTTCATGGAAGACAATTTTTCCATAGATGGGGTGGGATGGTTTTGGGATGACTCAAGTGCATTACATTTATTGTGCACTTTATTTCCATTATTATTACTTTGTGATCTATAATGAAATAATTATACAACTCACCATAGGTTGGGCACCCCTGCTCTAGAGGCTCTGTCCTTTGGTGTGGGCTTCTTGACGTGCCAGCTTGGGGCTCCAAGAGAACAGATGTAGGAGGTGCCGGGCTCCAAGCAAGTCATTGAGCCTGCCCTGAGTTAAGGAAAGGGGACATCTGACTCCTGGTGGGAGGAGTGACAAGGCCACCTTGCAGTCAGACGGGAGGGGTGGGAATGATGCAGTGTCTTTGGTAAAAATCTACAACCATCCGACCTTTGGAAGTAGGAGCGACCCGGAACCATGCAAATGAGGAAGCACATGGAAAAAAGTGGACGACTTTGGCGGGTTGTGTGTGTGTTGTGGGGGCAGGAGCCTCAGGGGCTGGGGCAGTTGCAGGATAAGAAGGAGAAGGGAGAGGAGGAGGATTAGTTCTGTGGCCATCTACAGAAAGCCCAGAAAGACCGGAAGACGGGTGTGGCAAGGTTCATGGCCTTGGTGCTCAAGTTTGATTTTAACTTGCAAGTTTACTAGAAAACAATACTTTATATATATTACCTTCATGCATGGAAAACTGATGCCACCCGATAAAAACGGACGGTGATCGTAACGGTAAATACATCATTATCACCGTTTAAAAATGCAGATCCCTGGGGACTTGGCCACGTGCGTATATGTGTGAAAACCTCCTGCTTTTCTGCTGTCTCCATTCCCTCTCTGTTTCAAATCATTCCTGCATATGAGACTTGCTAAATAATACTTAAAGTTTAATTTTTGTTCTTGGCACTCATCACCGTATTTTTATGTGACTTTATTTTATTGCCTGATAATTGCCCACCTACCCATACAATGTAAGCTCCATTAGGTTCCTTGTTTGGTCTGCCCTGTTTACTCTGGAATCCCCGGTACACAGAGCTTGCGCTTAGTAGGTGCTCAGTAAATATTTACCGACGGAAGGGATGGTTGGATGCACTAACGCCTTGTGGCGCTAAGCCTCTTGCTCACCCCACGGACCAGGAGGACACTTGTTTGATTATAAAGCCTCTCCTGGGAATTTCTTTTTCATAAATCAATATTTTTTGTACAGCCCCAAAGTGCGATGCTCACTCCCCTTCATACTCTAGTCGGTGTCGCGGCGGATTTTTGATGGTGTATTTATTTTCTGCCAAGGAACAACGGGCCTCCTGAAAAATGAGTACCCTGCACTCCGAATGCACGAGGAGGAATAATGTGTTGATTAATGAACCTCCCCAAATACGCAGCCTCTTTCCCGCCACAGGGAGCAGGCGGGGACTCGTACAAATTAAAAAGGATGAAGAGGATCAATTTTCTAGGAATCAGAAAGCCAAGGGAGCCTGAGAAAAACCAAAGGCACATTTTTAGCCTCAGACGCCTGTGTCTTTTCTTCCTCTGGAACATAGGAAAAACCATATTTCTCCCTTTTTACATTTATCATTTTATCTTGTCTTCCTCTGATGCTTAAGAATAGAAAACGGTAATATAGAAATGTCATAGTTTTTTTTTTTTTTTTTTTTTGCATTTTTTCCGCAGGGAGATAATACCTTAGGAACCAAACATCTATGTTTTTAGCAAAAGTAAACAGCGAATGACCCAGGTCTCTGCTGGCCATCCCTCAATGGGGCTTTCTCTCTCTGACTAGAGGGCCGCAGACGAAAAACTCTGGATCCATTTTTGTTTTCAATAAAAATCTTGTTTAACAGCATCATGAATATTCATGCATTCGGCTTACTTCCAAATTAAAACAAGAGAAGCCAAACGAAACAAGAAAAAAAGAAAGAGGAGTTCACTCAGCTGCACAAAGGTTTGAAGGACAAGATTTTATGTTTTAAGGCATGTGCATCTGTTAAAAAAAAAAGAGAGAGAGAAAAAAGAAAAAAACTTGTAATAATCAGAGTACAAAAAGTACCAGCATCTACATCAGTATTTCCTAAATTTCAGTCATTTCCTTACTCACTTTGTAATACTTGCCATCTCTGAGGACCAACTATCTCACTATTTACACAACATTTTTCTGTAAACTAAATTTAGTTTAACTCATTTTTTTAAAAAAAAAATATTTAGCCTCAGCTCCTATCTATGGCATCAATAGTTTGGTAAGCTCATTGTATTTTTCTTACACATATTAAAACAAATCATGATTAGCAAATTAAAGAAGTGTGTCCAAGTGGTAACTAAAATTTGGTATATGGACAGTGGCCTGTTTACCATGTTTTTGGATAAAAATTTTTGACCCTCCTGTGGGGCGTTTCATTGGTCTTTAATCGTCATGCAATAGTCATTGATGGCTGACCCACGTCTGCTGAGGGGCGTAGGGAGATAAAGTGATGGGAAATACAGGGTCCCTGATCTCACAGGCTTATTCTTCTATGTGACTCATACTGTAAAAGGAGGTGGTCTCATTTTACCATTTATTTTTGACACTGAACACCCAGAAGCCAGAGGTTCAAGGTCCGTCTTCTGAATGCTCTGTGCTATCCAACATGGTAGCCGGGAACCACAGGTGGCGTTTTGAATCAAAATTAATTAATATTAAATAAAATTAAAAATTTACTTCCTCTATCCTTTTAGCCACATTTCAGGTGCTCAATAACTACCTACAGCAGTAGGTGGACTGATAGCAGCTGGCACAGGCATGGACCATTTCCACCATCATACTAAGTCCCACTGCCCAGCTCTGCTCCAGAAAGCACAGAGCACTCCTTCCACACCACTGACCTTCTTATAGCAATTTGCTTGTGAAGTTCAGGGCCCCACGACCCTCTGTAAGCAAGCTGGGATCCTCAAATTTTTATAGACATTGTGAATATTTCCTTGGAAAATCTTGGCATCTACTGAGTATAAAACTTGATTTAATTTCCCACTAAGTTGTCCCATTTCTGCCTCTGTGTGTCAAATACATTTCCTCCTCTGGCAAAGAGTTTCCACAGGGAAATTTCTAGTCACTTCCCCGGGGAAGCAGTGGCTTCCTTCACTTGAATTGCTGCATACCTAAGAAGACACCTGTCAGAGAATCACTGCTATTTTCGAGACAATGGGATTATCTACTGCATTATGATTTTGTACTGTGGTGGGTGACACTGGAACCTGCCTTAGCAAAGCCCTGAGGAGAATGCATCTTCACACATTACATATCGGAAATCTATGATGACTTCCCCCGTAATGGATTCGTGATAACATCAAGCGAGGATGAGGTTTTACCTTGGCTTCGGTCCAAATGGAGAAGTCACCCTAATCAACTGTAAACAGACTCAAAGCATGGACTAATAAGAAGGTTTCTGGCGTATTTGTTTCCTTAGCAGTGGAGTAGGTTAACCCAATTAACTTAATGAAGTCAAACACTTACACACTGAAACACTATCACAGACACTGCAAACATAAAGACCTCTGGGGATCAGGAAAACAATTTAATAAGTGAGGCAGACTTGTCTGCAAGGTACAGAGGGCTAGAGAGAGCCCTCTCCATCCCCAGAGCAGCCACTGGTGGACTCCAAGCTCTTGGAGCAGAAAAATGGGCTCAACTTTCAGATTTTCTGTTTTTAAGAGAAAATAGAAAAACCTGATTCTTAAATAAAAATTCTTAACTTTTAAAATAATACACAGCCCCCCCCCCAAAAAATACTTTTTTAAACCACCAGATTCTAACAACCCATGCACTAAGCAATGTTTTTATGAATTGGTTAATAAAGGAGGAAAAAACAGTATAATTTTATGTTCACGTTATCCCTGTGGCAGATTATAAAAATGGGCACATTTTTCCTTCCCTGTACCCAAGTCCCTTAGCAATGTGACTTTGAAACTCCTCCCATGAAGAAGTGGGACCTGTTCCCCCATTTCTTGACCATTGAATGGTCTTGTGATTTCTTGTGTCCAAAATAAGTGGAGGCAAAAGCTGTGTTGTACCAATCCCAATCCAGGGCGTTGGCTCTGTTCTTTTTCTTGGAGCCCTGGGACCGCATGTAAACAAGCCCAGGCTAGCCTGCGAGACTATGCAACATACATGAGGCCCCTGTCATCCCACATGACAGCCAGTAAGTTTCTAGAGGCACAGCCAACTACCTGCCTGGCAGTCCAGCTCAGCCACTTGAGTGAGCCTGACCAACATCAGAACAACCGCCCAGCTGAGCACAGTCACATTACAGACACCAAATTGCAAGTGAAAGAAACAGTTGCTCTAAGCCACTAACTTTCAGGGTGGTTTATGATGCAAAAAGTTATATAACAACAGTTCATTAGTGTTCAAATCCTAGCTCCATCAGCTATTAGCTATGTGATTTTGCAACAGTGACTTAACCTTTAGCACCTACAGTCAATTTTCATTAGTGAGAACTAAAAAAAAAAAAAAAATAGTGGATTTTTTTATCAACTCTGACATTCAGCAGGCTACTTGTGGCTTGTTTTAGGGATTATGTTACTATGTTTTTCTAATGAAACACTTGAAATGATGTCATATGTCTAGGCACGTGTAGACGCTGACTCTTACTTGATTCTGAAGGCTGTGTGTTAAATTTCCAGTAATTCAGTGAGCCAGCTGATAACTTGAAATTGTTCATAGTGGGAGTATTTACACCAGAGAAATTGGCAAACACTACAAATAAGGGCTGTCTTTTGTGCACTCCCTGGAGAGCCACTGTTAAATACTTACCAGCATCCTCTGCAAGAATCCCTTATGTACTAATCAAGGCATCTAGTGTAGCCCCTTCCTTAATAAACATTTGTTTTAGGACCTCATCATCTGTTTACTTCCCTAGTGGCACCAAATTCTTTTGAGGGGATTATCTCTTGCCTGCTGTATGAAGTCTTGGTTAGAGAGTAATTTTGAGGGACTGGCCAAGAATCATATACTCTCTCCCCAGCCCCGGGACAGCCAGGGGAGGGTGTAGCTCAGCCAATCCTGCTTCTTCCCAAGGAGTCTGACTATTGAGCAAGTGGACACAGGGCAGGAGGGACAGCGGAGGTCACTTGTCACAACAGCAGCGGCTGTTCCTGATCCCCATCTTTCTAGCTCTGCCCTGAGAACTCCTGGCCCCTCTCATTCCACACATTGCCCAATACCCATCCCACAATTTCACTTTTGGTTAGGACACCTGCACCTTCTGTGTGTGATCGACAACTGCAGGAGAGAGATAACTCAACATTGGATTTGGAGACGTTTGTCCTAATTCTTGGCCGAGTTTCTTGGACTTCGGCATTCTTCAGCCTCTGCATTTATTTATATCTGCAGCTATGGAACCACTTTTTAGAAAATAATAGTGCGATCAGTCCCCAGGGACAAAGTACGAAGGCATTATCAGGGCGTTTAATTTTACAAAGGCCATTTCTTATTGCATCATTTCTTAAGTAAGGACCGAATGCAGCTGAGGGTGCCTGAACTACAGCAGCCCACCTGAAGCATAGCCACCATGCTTGTTACGATGAGAGTCAAAGAAATCAAGGTCAAAGACGGCCTCAGAATTCAGGGGTCTACAGAGCCAATCTACTCATGGGGCCGACCACGCTATTTCCTTTCATGGTTGCCATTAAGTCCACTCAACAGACGGTTGCAAAATAGAAGTTAAATGAACGAGATGGAGAAATTTAGATGCCTTAGGGGAATGGGAGAAGAGGCATCTTACGATCTGGGAAGTTTGGTGTTCCTCAGTGTGTGGTCTCAGCACAGGCGCTAGACTTACTGAAGACAGGATGCCCGGCTTGTGCTGGCTCACGGACATCTCGCTTCTTGACGGAGACCCGTCCTTTCTCTGCAGCTCACTCAACCACAAGGCTGGTGCATCTGTCTGCATCCCTCATGGCCTGGGATGCAGAACTTCTTAGTTCTGAGACTTGAGAATTTCCGGGAATAAGGACTTCCTCAGCAGGATGGGGGTAAGACCTTCCCCACAGCCACTGCCCCATGAGTCTGATTCCTCTGGAATTGCCGGTGACTTCATGGTGGCCATGGGCAAAACCAAGCTCAACCTGCTGAAAACAGGGTCACCTTCACAGAGCTGAGAAGGCAAATCATTTTGACCGAAGATGTATATTGGACTATGGATCAATCTCACACGACCGCCTTTGCTTTCTTCTTTCACAGCACAAGGGAGAATTAAAGGACATATAGGAACCGTAAAGTTGTCAGCGGCTTTGAAGACGACAGAGATTAATTATCTCACGTTCATTATGACTCAATTATGGGGGTTCTTTGGTGTTTTGCGGCTTCTCCTTTCATGTTCTACAAACGGGGCTTGGCTGCATGTTGGAAGACGGAGCATTCTAGAAGTCAGTGCAGAATCCCCAGGGGGTGGCTTTTTATCACCACTTACTCCATTGTGGAGTGGTCATTCTTACTGCACACAGACTTTGCAGCAAGTGCCAGAACTCGGAGAGAGTCGCTCTCTCGGGGGCACTGCCAACACCAGGCCCTCAGAGGGGGCCCTTCATAAGGGTGTCCTAGCGGCAGCCACATGGATGTCCAACCAGAGACAGGGGGACAGGACAAGGAGAAGGAACAGCTTGTCCCTCAGCTGGTGAGTGGCTTCCTGATGCTTCCAGCCCCTTTGCTGGACACAGGGGCACCCCAGGACCAAGGTGCAGCCCCTTGAAAATGACGACTCTCATCCCATCACCTGAGAGGCTGGCTCTGCCTAATGTTTACTGAGGGCTTTGAAAGTGCCTTGTGAGACGGCGGCAAGAACAGCCGTGAGCCCAGAGCGTGCAGCCCTCGGAGATGGAAAGGGAGGGGAAAAGAGGCCACTTCAATCTTGCAAACTGCACCCTCTCTTTTAATCTATTTCTTTGTTCAATTTAGTGCGAATGTGCACACTGCCGAACCATTTACATTAGATGGCCAAAATGATAGCAATCTGGGTGCAAGAAAAAAACCTGTAGGTATTTTTTTTAATGTAACATTTTTTTAAAATTTTCTTATAAAAAAAAAAAAAGAAAAAAAGAAAAAGAAAAAGAAAAAGTCAGTGATTTCCATAGCAACGAGCCTGTGCCTGCTTTTTTGGAGTCAGTTCAAGAATTAAGGACTAAGCAGCAATGCCAGGTGAGTGAGTCCCAGAATGCTGTATGAGGCTTTTCCAGAAACAGGCAACTTTTAATTCTTTTGTGAGCAAAGATCTTAGTGACTTCAGTTAACCTCAGGGGAGGAGGAGCATGGACACCTCTGTGTGATGCTGAAACATCTTCCTTTCGGTTTCACCTCTGTCGGGTAGAAAATATTATTTCTTAATGAGTTCTTTGATCTTGACTGAAGACCACTTCCTCGTGGTCGCCCCTCACAGAGGTAATTGCCCAAATCACATTCAAGTGCAACAGAAGAGGGAGCAGAGGGGGAGACCTCATCAAACATCGTCTGCGCCAGGGACGTGGGGCCGCGCGAGGGTTGCTAAGTCTCCGCTCAGAGCAAACAGGGAAGGTATTTACTGCCACTGTCTTCGGCCAGAAAAAGTTGGAAATTGTTTCTTTCTGGAAGAGTCACCTGCCTGAATGTGGCCCGACCTGAAAACCAGAAGCTGAGGCTCTGCCCACACCAACCACACAGATCCCCTCCCAGGCATTTCCTCTGGGTGGCCGTCCTCAAACACTGAGGATGAGAGAATCTGAACATTCACTTACTTCATCACCAGTCTGTCCCCTCTCTGCCTGCAGACACCAAGGGCATCTTTACAAAACCAGCAGACCTCGCCCCAGACCCGACTCCTGCTGCCCACTAGTGCCTGCTGTCCCTCGCTAGGGCCAGGAACCCGCATCTGCGCAGGAGCACCTTGACATGCTGTGGGGAACACAAAGGTGCAGTCATGACTCAGGATGAAGCCCAGAGGGGTGTTTCTGAGTTTGCAAATCCATAAAAGATGGTGCAAAGAGAATAAATGACAAAAGATCGGTACAAAGAGAACCCTACGGAGAATGTGCAGAAAGGTAAGTTTGTCTCTTGCCTGAAGGCAGGTGAACAGGGATGAGAACCAACGGGCGATGAGTCCTAAAGGACAAGAAGGAGACCACTTTGCGAAGGCGGAAGGATGAGGAGCATTCCAGGCAGAGGCAACAGCGAGTGCAAAGGCCCTGAGGCAGGAATGAGCTTTGCATGTTGCAACAGGAAATAAGTGACGCTTTAGCACAAGGAGGATGGGAGGGAAGGACAGAAAATGCCACCTATGACTTGAGGGGAAATGAAGACCCATTGCTAGGTAGGCAGCAGCCAGAATTTGGTTTAACTAGACAGGCCAGCAGAGGTAGGTCCCATGTGGGCGAAGTGAACTGGGCCCAATCTGATGGACCGGGTGCGCGTGGCCTGTCTGAGGAGGGCAGCCGCCGCTCAGCTCCAGGCAACCGTTGCCGTGCAGACCTGCTGACCTGGTACTTCCAGACCTTGTCACTTTCCCAGAGAAGCTGAATGCCCCACGTTCTATGTAAACTCTCTCTTTTTTTTAAAAAAAGTATTAGCACCTAGGTGGTTGTTCGATGTTATGGATATGCTACTTACCCTGATTATTTGATCATTACATATTTTATATATGTATAGAGAAATAATGCTCTATATCCTATAGATATGTACAGTTACTATGTGTCAACTAAAAGTAAAAAGAAAACAAACACAAATAAAATAAAAGTATTAGCAACTAGGTTGGACATTTGTCATGCTTTCTGGATGCCACCATTACACGGGAGTGGTTTCCGTTCCTGGGAACATCTTCAGGAGGCAGAAGCCAGAAACTCACTTTCCCAGACTCCTTTGCTGCTCCATGAAGTCAGGTGACCAGGTCTCAGCCAGTCAGATCCAGCCATGACAAGGAAGATAATAAAAGGATATATTCCTGGGTAAGAGGGGAGATTTCTCAGGGCAGCAGAGATGTGGTCCTGGCACCCACTTCTCAGTGTTGCTGGTGACAGCTGCAAGGGGCTGTGGCAGTAGGTCCTTCTCTCTGGAGATGTCTCCATGGAGGATCTGGCCATTACTCTGGACTCTGCAGGTCCTAACTCTGCCTCTACTTCTTGTGAAGATCTGTGGACTCCCTGAGGTCCTCCGCTATGCTCATGTTCCGCCTAACCCAGCTAGAGCACATTCTGCTATTCGCAACTAAGAACTACAGCTAAAAGGGCAACTAATTGATTTTATTTTTAAAGTCTTGTAGACACTACACAAAACACAACTGTGGGATTGATTTGGTCAGAGGCGGCTAGTTGTGTGACCTCTGCGTCGGAGTCAGCCCCTGACTCCAACATGGAAAGTCCAGGAGAGGAGAGTGAGAGAGAAATATCCCTTAGCCAAGGCCATTATTTCAAACTGTGGTTATTCATAAGGATCTCAGAATGAGCTATCTGTAGACAATTTCTCCCTTCAAATGAAACCTCCAACCAGAAAGAGAAACCCCAAAGCTCTAATGTTGTTTTTCAAAATGTGGTGCAACGTACTCTAGGAAGCAGCCAGACAGGTCCCTCTGGGAGGCTTGGAACGGGCAGTGATCCCTCAAAGGGCACAGTCCCACCTGACTGTTCTCTACGGCTGCTCACAAACTGCCAGGAGCATCACAAAAAATCACTCATTCTGCTGCCGCATCATCTGCTCCTCCTGTCCACACTGCCTGCCTTTCCCTTGCCATAAGGGGTGCTGTCGAATCCAGTCTTACCCTCCCTTTGGTCCTGTTTCCCCTCCAGTCAGCTACAGAGAGGAAAGATGAAAATAGTCCTTGGGAGAGATGGCCTCTAGGTCCCCAGATGGCCTTGAGTAGGCTGTGCTGGGAACCAGTGGCAGCATCACTACTTCATCCTGCTGAGAAAAGAAAGGTTCTTCTTCACGCATTTTATGGAAGTATTTAGGGCGTAAGGTATTAATGAATTGACTACAGACACTACCTCCACCAAACACACTGTCAAGTACTAGACAATTTCTTCTTAACAGGTACAGATCTCATTCTGCACACTCAGAGTTTGCACTCCTCTCCCGGTAATTGAACAAAAATTTCTCTTTCAGGCCATTATCTCAAAAGATGGTAGAAATCAGTCTCAGTGAGTTGATAGAATCCTCTGTGGCAGGCACTGCTCATTCCCTACGTGACAAGTATCCCTTCGTCTTTCTGGCTAAGTGGCTCCCCGTGTCACCTGGGCAGCATGTATCCAGCCTCAGGGGATGCACAAGAAATAACTTTCAATTTTTTTTTTTCATGGTACTGTGGAGGCAAGTAGCTGCTTCAGGATGAAGATGAACATCTCTTTCCCAGTGAATGGCTGCCGGAAACTCACTGAAGTGGACGATGAATGAAAACTCTGTACCTTTTATGAGAAGCGTATGGTCACAGAAGTTGCTGCTGACATCCTGCTGAAATGCAGAAGGGTTTGGGGGTCTGAATCCGTGGGGAGAACCACCAACAAGTTCTCCCCATGAAGCAGGGTATTTCAACCTTGTCCACCTGGTACTGAATGAGGGGCACTCCTGTTACAGACCCAGGAGAACGGGAGGGAAAAAAAAAATGCAATATCTGCTTGAGGTTGCATTGTGCATCCTAATCTGAGTGTTCTCAACTTGGTTGTTGTAAATAAAAATGAGGCAGAGAGAAGTGCAAAACAGGAAGTCCAGAGAGCCAGAAAGCAGACTGGTGGCTTCCAGGGGCTTTGGGGAGAGGGGAGGGAGGAGTGACTCCTTAGTAGGTATGAGATTTCCTCTTGGGATGATGAACATGTTTTGGGACCAGATAGAAGTGGTGGTTGCACAACCTTGTGAGTGCACTAAATGTCACTAATTCATCACTTTAAAATGGTTACTTTATGTTATAAAAATTCTACCCAAATAAAATAAGTGAGCGGTGTCTTAGTTCATTTTTTGTTGCTATAACAGAATATCTGAGAGGGGATAATTTACAAAGAAAAAAAAAGTTTATTTAGTTCATGATTCTGATGGGCTGGAAAGCTCAAGATTGGGCATCTGCGTCTGGCAAGGGCCCCATGGCAGGAGGTGCAGGGAGCTGGCCTGTGCACAGAGATCACATGGTGAGAGAGGAAGCAAGAGAGAGAGGGAGACAGGGGAGGCGCCAGGCTCTTCTTAACAACCAGCTCTCATGGTAACAGAGTGAGAACCCATTCACCTGTCTACCAGGGCATTAATCTATTCATGAGGAATCCACCCACCCCCATGACCCCAACACCTCCCATGAGCGCCCTCCTCCAACACTGGGGATCAAATTTTGACAAGTCTTGGAGAGAACAAATATTCAAACCATAGCAGGGAGTTTAAGAAGTATCTTCCTGGATTGATATTACTATGCCTGGTCACCTAAAGTCTAAAAGAGCTAACAGAATCTGAAAACTTTCCAATCTCTTCAAAGAACCATTATTTCCACTAGTAGGTTTTGAGAAAGCCTCCAAACACAGAAGATAAGAAACCAAGGACCAAAGCACCCAAGATTCAGCATTCTGTTATTTCATTTTTGGGCACAAACATCAGTGTATGACTCTGAAAAAAACAATATACTAAGAAAAAGGCAAAGAGACCACAGAAGACACTAAGCTTTTGACTAAGAGACTAAAACAAGCCAAGGACAAATATCAGAAACAGATTTCCAAGAAATGGATGCTGTTCTTTCCGAGGGTTTCTACTCTGAGTCCCATCAGAAATATAATTTTCTAAGAGTAACAACTAAATAAGATTAGGTATTTTAAAAAAGGAAAGAAAAGAAATAACTTATGATAGCATAATTTCCCTTTCCCCTCTGCCAGAGATGTTCTAAGGGTGCTCATGGGATCCAGTTCTAGCCAATGTGACGTACTGGGAAGTCTGCTGCCAGGCTTGTGGCCAAGAGTTCCCTCCCTGGAAAGGCAGAGCCATATAAGGAGATAGCCTTTTATCTGTTTATCTTTGCCCCATTCCTTCCTGCACGGGCCACTCGCAGTCGGGAAATTTATCTTCAGAGTGGTGGCAGCCATCTTGTGAGCCATGATGCATTATGGGTAAGTCCTGAGGAAGGCAGTGGAGCATGATGGGAAAATCCTGAGTTCGTGATACTGTGGGGCTGCCCACACCCAGGCTCTTTGCTCAGTACACAATTAATGTGCTTACATTACGAGCCCCTGGTTCTCAAAGTTGGGTCCCTTGACCAGCCAACAGTAGCAGCACCTGGTGCATTTGTTTCCTAGGGCTGCCATAGCAACGTACCATGCACTGGGTGGTTTAAACAACAGAAATGCATTCTCTGACAGCGCTGGAGGCCAGAGGTCCAAGATGAAGGTATTGGCAAAGCGGGTTCCTTCTGACGGTTTGCTGTTAATCCTTGGCACTCTCAATCTCTGCCTTCCTCTTCCATGAGTCTTATCAGTTTAGGGGCCTTCCACTATGACCTCCTTTTAACCAATCACATCTGCAATGACTCTATCCCAAAGGAAGCCACATTTGGAGGTACTGAATTGTTATCTAGTATTCAAAAAATATGAATCTGTAGAGACACAATTCAACACAATTCAGCCACAGTTACACCTGGGAACTTGTTAAAAATATGAATTCTCTGGCTCCACTCTCACATCTCCTGTGTCAGAAACTCTAAAGAGTGGGGCCCGGCAGCTTTTTGCTTTAGTAAGCCCCCTACTCAAGTCTGAGAACCACTGGTTTAAGCTCTTGTTGGTGGAGGGCTGTTAACTGCAGCCAAAAGCACTCCGGCTGATGGACCCCCCACCCCTAGGGGAGGATCTACATGCTCTGGGGCTTGGGCATCCAGCGCTCATGGCATTGAGTCACGCTGGCATCTGCTTGCTGTCGGTGTTGATGCCCAGGAACACGCATCTTAACGGACTATTCCCACATCAGCAGAGCTACTTCACCAGCAACCCACCGACGATCTTCTGTATCCTGATAACGAAGCCAGCATCCTCTCTCAGTTGCTTCTACGTCCCACTAGACAGCCCAGAAAGATTTTAAGCAAGGGAGGAGGCAATCAGAATGCTTGTGAAACAGGTATGCGCGCCTCACTCTCTCTCTTTCCTCAAGATTTTAATTCAGCTAATAATGCTTGGGATTTTAAGAAGCAAGTGGTTCAGATTTCTGATATTTAGGAACATTGGAGTTAATGATAATGACACCAAACCAAGTGGCAGCACGTGGGTATTTAAAAATCCCTCCATCCTCCCAAATACTGAACGCTCTGTCTGCGACTTTTCCTGGCCACCTTAGACCACCAGATAGGAAGGGACTGATGTCACAGGGCCGTTGATTCCTGTGTTTACAGCAGATAACTCGGTGATTTGGGGAACTCGAAGACGAAGATGACTTTTAAATGGGTTAAAGAACGTGGAAGAAAGGGGGCAAGATTCAGGTCGGGAGGGCTCTGGTTCCTTTCTCTTTTCACAGAGCTGGAGTCAATTTTGTGTTTCAATGTTTCCCACAACAGTAAAATCGCTCTCCACCGTCTCGCGGAAGCCGGGCTGCCTGGCAACCCAGATGTGTTGTGGGGACCGGGGAGGGGCCGGGGACGGAGCAGGAAACATTATTTCTTCACTTCTTCCCGAGCAGAAAGAAAATTGTTCCTCTTCTCTGTTCCAGAAGAATCCATTTAAAATGACAAGCCGGAGAAAATGAAAACAAACCCTTCCTTTGGAGACGTTCGACAGGGGAAATGAATTTTAGAGTGTGGGAAAATGAATTTCCAGAATTTTCTGAATTAGCTCCAAATGTTGGAGTCAATGTGAACTTGATTGGGTTTTAGGGTCTCCTTTTCCTGATGCTGGGTCTTGGCACAGCCAGGTTGTTCGTGAGGGGTCTACATTGCCCGGTAGCAAAGGAAGCATCTACAATGACGCAGGTCAAGCCTAATTCCAGGATATTTTCATCACCCCAGAAAGAAACCCCACACCCATTAGCACTCGCTCCCCTGGGTCCTGGCAACCACTGATCTGCTCCCTGTCTCTGTGGATTTCCCTGTTCTAGGTATTTCATGTAAATGACATCATACAATACGTGACCATTTGTGTCTGGTCTTTTTTTCACTCAACATCCTGTTTTCAGGGTTTACACACATTGTAGCATGATCAGAACTTCACTCCTTTTCATGGCTGGATAGGAACATAGCACGGTATGGATAGATCACATTTTGCTTGTTCCTTTGTCAGGTGATGGTAGTTTTCGTGCTTTGCCTATAATGCAAAATGCTGCTATGAGCATCTGTGCCCTTTGTGCAATTGTGTGTGTGTTGTGTACGAGTGGACTCAATTCTGAGGACCCACGACTGGCTTCAGCCTATCAAGACACACATGTTCCATGAATCCCCGCACCTCCCACCCACCAGTGGTAACCTGTGACTCTGCCCTGTGCCCTGGGCTAGTTAGGAACTAGGTCTATCTATCTGCAATGGATTAACCTCACCAAGTCCTTTTAAAGGTAGGAGCTGGTTTTCGAATTCTACCTGAATTCTCTCGTCACACAGTTAGATTCCAGAAATGAATCCACTTACAAACCACACCCTGCTTGGAAAAATAATACTTCTCTCAGTGTTCCTGAGTACAAGTTGCCTTAGCACAACTCTTCAAGAGCTTTCTTCCCTGCATCCACCCTTTATGCATTTTGTTTATCGGAACATGCTGGGAGCACACTGCTGCTCTTAAGCACATGCAGCATTGTGTGGACTTGGTGGGGAGAACTTCAGTTACTACCAATAATGCCTGCGCTTCACCCACCAGGGAAACCAGGACAGAACTAACGAATGCACAGGCCCCATGTCCAACAGCTGGGGAAGAATGGAAACACCGCCCTGCACCCCAGCTGAGAGTACCTCCTCGCTCTCTTATCTTGTGAACCTGCCTCTACCAAGCGAGGGCCATTAAACACTGGATGCTAGAATAGTCTGTCTCCTGTGCCGTCTTTGTTCTTCAGGGAGGACCAACCTCCTTACTTCACAGTGTTTTACTTTTAAAAAAAAAAATCATCTCTTAGGATGTACATCCTGAAGGCTCCATCGTCAGTCCGGGCACAGCAAACCTGCCCAGCGAAGGACAAAGAAGCAACATAAGTTGCTGTTCCATCCTCAGTTATTCTTGAGGAACAAGGACTCAATCTCATAGATCATCGGGTGTCTATACTCTCTGCACGTCAAGGATGTAGACCGCTGGTTGTCAACCAGGGTGATTTTGCACCCGCCAAAGAATGTTTAGCAATATCTGGAGACATTTTGGTTGTCACAACTGGAGCAGGGATCAAGATGCTACTGAGGTCTAGTGGGGAGAGTCCAGGGATGCCGCTAAACATCTTAGCGTGCACGGGGCAGCCCAACCATAGGGAGTTGCCGGGCCCCAAATGCCAACAGCGTTGAGGCTGAGAAACCCTGGCATGGACGAAGCCAGCTCCTCTGCCAATCATCCTCCTTCATTATGTCCAGACATGGGAGGTGTCTATTTACTACGCATAAATTCCCGTTAGCACCATCATATAATCTCCTAGTTGGGGATGATTCTTTATGACTCTCTTGCCATCCCTAATGCAGGGTTCAGAATTGGTTACAACTGGAGAACAAATCGCTCCATGTCTACATGGAATAGAATTACATATTTCAATTAAGCTTCTTTTAAATTGGAGAGGACACGTGATCACCTCTGTTGCTTCCTTAGGTATCAACTTCAGTTGCTCACTGACAAGGTTGAAAGGCTCATGGTCACCTCAAGTCTTCTCTTTAATGACCTGTGGGATCACAACTGACCTATTTACCTAAGAGCTGCAACTTGAGTTACAAGAACATCGATAGAACGTGGAGAGATTCTGCAAACTCAGCGTGAAGCTGGGCGCTGGGGAAACAGCCACATGGAGGAAGTTTCTTCCTCAGCGTTCTGAGGTCTCCCGGAGCACTGAGGAACACAGTGACGGCAACAGGAATTTTCAGAGCCGAGGACCCCAATCGTCAATATATTTGGAATGTCCTTGGAATAGTGAAGGGTGCCTGTGCTTGCCCTTAGGAATCTCAATCTTTAGTCCAAGAAATCTCAATTAGTCAGTTATGAAAAAATATACCCATAAAAAACGTTTATGATATAGATTTGCTATGCTATATGCAAAATGTATCCGGTTTTGCATTAATTCAACACATTTTTATTGGGACTTTATTTTGTGCTAAGCCATATGCCACGGGCTGGGGACACAGCAATGAGTGGAGAGACAGATCCTCATGGAACATGCTTGTGAGTATTTGTGAAACACATCTGCACATGTATTTCTTCATTTATATTGGTAATTATTTATTTTTTGTTTTCTATAGTAGGCTTCCAAAATAACATTATGGATACAGGAAACAAAGGTTCCAGCTTCCACACCTTGACTAACTGGACCCTAAAGCAAGGGTTGCCTTTGAGTTCAATTTGTTAAGTTGCAAACAAAATCCAGGCTGTCTGTTTGCCTACGGACGAGTGTCACTTGTGAAAATGATGCCGCAAAGGAGGCTCGTGCCAAGTTTCTATATAGGTTATTTGTCCCATAAAAACTCCCCCAAAGCCTAAGCTTTCTCCAAATATCATAGCTTTGTCAGTGACCCATCTTTCTTTTTGCCAAAAAAGCAAAATGAGCAGGTGCTCTTGGAGAGTTAGAGGCGTGCTAGCAGAGAACCGAGACTTCTGCTTGTGGAATTGAAGAGCAGAACGACAGCTGAACACGGAGCATGTGCGCCCTACGCGATTCCACGATGCTTAGGATGGTTTGCCGTCACAAAGACAGCTTTACGCAGGACTAAATTCCAGAGGCACTACCTTTGCTGGCTGGCTAGATGCTAACCTCTCCGAAGGTCTCCGTGACGTTGCCTAGCTGAAGGCAGCTAGTCCCCACAAACATAGGGAAACGGGAATCAATGCAGCTTTGAGAACAAACTTGGTGGTGGTTGTTTTATACAAGGCACAATGTCCTTTTACTGCTAAAATAGAATCCAGTGCTTATTGAAGTTTTGACGGATGTTTAAAAACAGCCCTGTTAGTAATATTCAACACGCATAGAGAACTTTCACGTGCCAGATGCTGTGATAAGCACCGTGCAAATAAATGTTAGCCCATGGAATCCCTACAACCTTATGGAAGCAGGTATCATCATTATATCCGCTTTAGAGCTGGGGAAACTCAGGCGTAGGAGAGGTTAGGTCACTTGCCTAAAGCCACACAGGTTGTGAGTGGAAGAGATAGGATTAGCATTGAGGTCAGCTGGATACAGGACTGTAGTTCTCCATCACCAAGCCTGTCTTCATGATGATACAAATAGGAAACAGCCTCTTGTTTCCAATGAGCCAGTTCTGAGCCTCCCAAGGGCAGGCGGTGCACCATGAGCCTTAGAGCTGGGGACCCTGGTGGCTGGGCTCACACCCATCCCAGGTAGATGGCAGAGCCTGCACTTTCTGACAACGAAAGTTAACAAAGCACAAGTGGGAAGATCATGGTGACTCTAAACTTTTCCAGCTCCTTAACAATGCTATCAGTTCCCTGTCTTTCCATCTCCAGTTTCCAAAGCCAGGGCTAGATGTATTTATCTTATGATTGAATGATCTGAAACTAAGAAGGCAAGGGGACTTACTAAAACACTAAACTCAGATCTCCTAGATCATTACCTTTCCTCATCCAGGGCAGGAGGAAGCAAACTTGGATCCTTTTGTCTGAATGTTGACCCTCCTGTCCCTGCAGTTACAAGGTTATGACACTTTCAACAAAGCCACCGATGCACTGACAACAAGGTCCATCCCTCCCCACCGCGGTGTCACTGAGTCCCCTGCTGACCGCAGAAGGTTTCAGTGCAAATGTGATGGGAATCCCTTGCACGGTAAACTTCACATCTTGTAAAAGATGTAGGATTTCATAACGTCCCCTGAAAGGAAGGACATAAAACTCCTCCCATCACATCCAGAAACAAATGAAGATCTGCAAAATTAGTTCACATAAAAATTAAAAGAAAAATTATAAAGGTGATGACAAGACTGATACTTTGGAAGACAGTTATTTGAATCTGAAGGCCTAGAGAACACTTTGAGAAACTAATTGAAACCTCTGAACGCTTTTTGTAAAAACAAAACAAAACTTTAAAAATGACCATCTTTCTAGTTGTATTACAAAAGTTAAACAGAATTGAAATATGGTATAGCATGCTAACATTGTATTCTGCAAATATGTTTCCAAGCAGCTCATTCAATATAGTTTTTCATTCTAACAGGTTGCAATTATAACCTAAGTCCTTCTTAACTATACTAGGAAAAAACCCTTATTTTTATAATCTTTATTTTTTAAACAAATCACAGGCAATTTTTTGTTTCATTATTTTGACATTCTAGTTCACACATTAAGAGGATTTGCTTCAAATGCCTTTTGCCTCAGGATAAATTATTCTCAGAAAACAGGTGTCCGGTACCAAATTTTAGAATCATCATACAGAGTAACGGAGCAGCCTTGTTACAACTTTGGTGCTACCTGCCGAACCAGGTGAGGGTGAGGCTAGGTGGATTATTATGTTGTTTTAATTTGAGTGTTTTTGTTTGTTTGCTTGTTTTATGAGATGGAATACCTCTGCTAAAGAGTTTTCTGTTGGACATGTTCCTTTAATCATTGCTAAGCCATGCTCAGGAATGTAGGCTTTCCCAGCCACTAACTTGCAACATTTAACTTCACCCAATTAAAAAAAAAGTACTATGAACACCATCCAAGCGACAGACACTTTTAACCCTGACTCGAGCATTACAAAAGCCATCCAAAAACTTCTGTACCAAAAACTTCTGTACCCCCATAAAACTTTGAAATTTTAAAAAAGTGTATTATCCTTGGTTCTTCTCATATACGTACACACAGTGAGATATCATAACTCCTGTGCCTTTTCGTGAGCTTCCTGCACAGACTTGCCATCGTGCAGCCCACGTTGGCACATCTGCAAGGAATCCAAAGCAAAGGACAAATCACATCTCTCTTCAAATGTGACAATAAGTCAAAGTCAAAGAGGCTGATGATTTTGGCCTTGCTCCTTTGGCTATAGTTTCTGCCCTCTCTCCTCCCCCACAGCACACGGTACAAGGAGAGCGGCTGAGCTCAGGTGGCAGGTGCACAGTTTGGCCTCCACTGTTAGCCTCAAGGGTCCCTGAAGGCAGTGAAAACCGACTCTTCCCAAATATCCGCCAAGCCCGGAGCCCAGTCTCACACCAGGGATGCCAATGACGGCCCCAGGGGGCCGGGCTGGGCACCTACCTCAAGATGAAGAGGTCCACGGTGGAATTGCTGGAGATGGTGACATAGGCAGTGACCACGTCCCCCTGTCTGACCGGCCGGGAAGGCAGCCAGATGACCACATTGCCGTCCAGATGCAGCTCGCTGAGCTGGGCGCTGTCCTGGGCCCGGAAAAGGCTGACGGTGCCGACCCTCTGCAGGTGGGACGTGGTCTGCCCCAGCCCGTCCTTTCCTGGGCGGATGGCGTTGCCCTTCCTGAAGTCACCCCCGGCACAGTCCCCTCGCTCGGTCCCCGGCTGCACGGTGTAATACAGCTCCACCAGGCTCCCCTCCGGCTGGTCCACTGACTTCTTCCTCCCGGGCCCCATCGTGGGGGGACTGAACCAGGTGGGCGGCAGCTCCAGCTCGGCCACGCACAGCCCCAGCTCCCCCCGCAGCCGGCAGCTGCCCCTCACCTCCCTGGTCTCCCGGAAAGCAAAGACCCTGAGACACGGCAGCCTCTCCCCGGCACTGTGGTCGTCCCAGTCTCTGCCCACGATGGAGAACAGCACCTGCACCTTGGGCCGGCTCAGGTAGATCTTCTCCCGCAGGATGTGGGCTTTCAGCTTCCAATCAAAACCAAACTTGCTGGAGGCACCTAAAACGTTCGAGGTCAACATTAAGTCCAGAGGCACGACCTTTTCCACGGAGAAAGGCCCATAGCTGGCGTTCACCACCGGGGGCTGCTTGGCTCTGTAGGTGAAGAAGGACTCCACGCGGGACTGCAGGCTGGAGTTGCGCAGCAGGTCCTGACTGGTGTCCTTCAGGAAGAAGGATGTCTCTGCTCGGAGGATGCGGTAGTTCACGGGCAGGTAAGGTGGCAGCGAGGAGAATGTCTGCACGTTGTCTGTGACTCCATGACCCTCTATCACTAGGAAGGGAAGAGAGAGAAAGGACAAAGTCGGAGTCATTAAGGAGCGCCTCAGAAGTCGTGAGGTCTGCGAGCCGTTTAGAACGGAGGGAGAGACATTCTGAAGCCCACGTGGCTAGAATTGTTAAATCCCTCCCGGAACCAGCCGGAGAACGGCTCTCCAGGAGAACGCACGGGAAACCAGATATGGTCCAATTTTACCAAATCTGGGTAGAGGGTGCATGAAAATTCTGTTTACTATTCTTGCAACTCTCCTTTAAGTCTCCTTAAGTCTTTAAGGCTGTGTCAAAATAAAAAATGTTTAATGAAACAAATCAAACGTGAGAAAGACATCTTGTCTTCTTTTTATTGTTGTTCCTCATCTCTCACATAGAGATTTTGCCTGTTTTTATTCTTTGTTAGGAAAAATAGCAATGAGAGAAATCATCTCCCTCATATCATTCCAGAATAATGGGGAAATGTACCCCCATTTTTAGTCCTAAATTCTTTAGATTCTTTCATAATCTTGACCCATTTGCTCAGAGAGTGACTCTTAGTCATTAGTCACCAAAGACACTATATTGTCACCGTCATCTTCCTTCACAGCTGCGGACACAGTGCTCATTATCAAGGCTTCCAGGCACAATGACACAGACTGAATGAGCATGTCACCTGTCCTCACTGGACGCAGCCCTGATCGGAGGTGGCACAGGGTCCCTCTGGACCCCCCACGGGGACTCGGCACCCTGGGCAGTGGGCACTGATGGCATTTTAAACAATCTCTATGAGTTGAAACCCAGTTGTTAAAAACTAGGGAGTCTCTGGGTTTCCAGCTTCTCTTTAACGTGAGAGGGACCGGTGGGGCTTAGGCCTTCTCCCTGCCGGCGATGACGGGGTACAGTGAGCAGCGCTCGAGCCGGCTCGTCCTGCTCTCAGCCCACGGCACTCAGTGGTGTTTTCTGTGTGACCCTCGGGCACATGTGAGTTTGAGGCCCCTGATGTAGAACATTCAGCAGCTAAGTCAGGACGTCCTGGGCGCTGAGAGGTCGACACCAAGACAGAAAAGAGCAGCCCGTCCCCTCATCTTCCTGGGATGTTTAAACCATCACAGACATCGACAGCACACCCAGTCGGCTCCTTGCTGTCTGAATGCTGTCTGCACCTAGATCCTTCCCTGGGCTTATACTACATCACTGGGGGTACCACTAAGAATGTGCTACATACCCAGTACCCCAAAACTTAAATTGCCCCAATTGCCAACTTAGCAAACCCAAGAAAGCCAAACTCCTTGCTCTGTTGTTTTTAAAAAACCCATAAAACCCGAACGAGCCTGGATTGATATACTGAGAGAGAAGAGGAGAGTTCCTCTCTGCTCCCTTCGTTCCAGCCTTCCTGCCTGGCCCACCGTCACGGGGCGGCGTGTGAAGCCCACCAGTGTGTGCGGTGGCCGGCTCTGCCCTCCTCTGGGGGCACCTGATCCTTTCCCCAGAAGGGACACTGGCCAGGAGATCAAAGTTGCCTTCCCTGCCCCAGCCAGGTGGAAGGATTTGGGTTGTCAAGGTGACTTTTCAAAGAAGTCACACGTTCCTTCCTGTCCTTGGCCTGGAGGCCTTGCTCTGAGGTCACCAGTAAGAAGGTCACACTTGCTTCTGTCTCTTCGCGGACGGACGGCTCAATACTCCTACTTTAAGCCCCTGATTCCAGAACCATTTAAAACACACTCAGGAGGCCCTGCCAAGGCACAGCATTCCAGAAGGAGTTCCAGCTCTCTGTCCTTGAAATAATCATCATTTAAGCAACTTGTAATATTTTATAAAAACCAACAGACTAATTGCCACATCGGATGCTTTTATTTTCGTTGTATTCATCCCTGTCCAAAAAAGCTCTTAAACCTTAAAGCGTAGAGAGTTGGAGACTCGCGGTTGAGCCCAGGACCCTCTGCAGGGGCCACGCACCGGACGCGGAGCCACGTGTGTCTGGCTGCAGGCCACGGCAGGAAGCATCTGTCAACACGCTTTCTCATCATGCCTCACTCTTCCTGCACGAGAGCATTCCTTTTTTTCCCTTTTTTTTTTTTTAACTGAAAAGTTCTAAAAGATAAACTCTTTGCTTTTAAGCAAATGCTGAGCTCATTTTCTATAAAATAAAGATGGAGCAGGCACGCTGTCTTATCTTGTAGGGTTCTTCCGTTCCCGGAGCAGGTCACTCCTTCTCTTTCATGGGGAGAAGACAGTGCCTGCCTCGCCCCTCCCTGTCGGTCCTCACTCTGCATTCTGCCAGTCCCTGAGAGATTCCGCTCAGCCAGGAAGAGATGGACCCTGTGAAGAAGGCAGTGGAGTCTGGACTTTCAACTGACGGTGGCGTCTCCTAAGCTTCAGACATCCATCACTGTCACAACATTAGCCAGATATTTATGCACTTAGTCATGCAGCTCGTTAATAATTGATAACTTTATTGACTAGAATTGCAATTAATAATGTACTCATATCAATGAATTAGTAATTTTGTTTAAACAATCCTGCTACAAATAAAACACCAAGAACACACCCTCCAATTGCACCTGCCTACAGCTCCGAGCCTTAGATTGGCCATTTCTTTGTTAAACGGGGAGATTATCGAGTGGTGGGCGCTGAAGATCGAGTGACAGCAAAATGAGATTTTTCTCTTAGATAGAGCAATTCAAGCAGGAGTGAGAAGGGAGTCACCTTCTCATTTGTGAGAGTCAGGTGATCTCACGCTATGCCCACGTTCCTCCAACAGCCGTCCACAGAGACGCCCGTGTGAATGACCCTGTGGAGCCGTGCCGCGCTCTCTGCACCCTCACACGCCGTGACACCGTGTATGTCACCAAAACTCATCTCACTCACGCAACTCAGCCCGGATCTAGCAGATTAAGGAACAAGAGGTAATTGCCAGCTTTTGTTGTATGTTTTCTTTTGAGAACCGTTATCTCCTGATTGCAAGGAAACAGTCCCAGGGCGTCGTGAGCCCTGACAAATGCCCTTCCATCCTTCCTCTCACTCGGTTCATCTGTTCACACCATCATCTCCCAGAAAGATAGGACAACTGAGTCATTTGTACTGATCTTAGACAATACCCCTGGAGAAGTCCAATGCGGGTTTCCGAGGCCGTGGGGAGGAGGGGGGAGCAGGTGGCAGCTGCACCTGTCTGTGTTCCCTCCACGCTGACAGCACGTTCCTCTGCCGCCTCCCTTCCTGTTTGTCCATTTTCTTTATCTGCGCCCGCCGGCCGGTGTTGGGGATGTCGTGTCCTCCTCCATCTGATGTGCATCGGAGAGCTCCACCACCAAACCACTGCCGGAAATTGACTTTTTGAGATGCCGAGATAGTGGACAGAGGAGACGGCCACGTCACTCAGTGGCCAGACAGGAGAATGCTGGGGGGAAATGACACTTTTGGCTGACGGGATACGCCACCTTCATCGGGATGCTCACCTTCAGACGTGCTGCCTGACCAGGGATGGAGTCTTTAGGGTTGATGGTCTCTGGGCCGGGACGCGAAGGAGGGGTGGGACTTGGGGAGGTGGGATGCAATAGGGTGAGGATTCCCGGGATGGGATCGGCCAAGGTGCAGGACTGGCAGGGGGAAATCCCAGGACGTGGGTATGTGAGGAGTGGGCAGTCGTTGGTCCAGGCAGGTGGGATGGGACCGGGTTTTGCTCTGAGTCGGGTAGGGGGTGGTAAAAATACTAGGTCCTGCTTTCCTCATCAATTGGATAAAATAAAAATAAAATCCCCTGGAAGAGTCCAGATGCACACGTGGAATTGTTTTAGAACAGCAGAGGACTTTCAAAAATAGCGTCTAAGTCAGTGGTTCTCAACGACGGGTGATTTTTTTCCCCCCAGGAGACAACTGGTGACGTCTGCAGATGTTTTTTGGTCGTCTCAGCTGGGAGGGGGCTGCTACTGGCATCTAGCAGGTGGAAAGTTCTAGACACTTTCCAATGCACGGGACAGCACCCCCACCACGGAGAATTATCCAGCCTAAAATGTCAGCAGTGCCAAGGCTGAGAAGCTCTCATCTAACTTGATCCACATAGAAAGTAAGTGGTTTGTCAGATCTTACATAAGTAAGAAGAAACAGAGGAAGGATTTTAAAGCCTTCTCTAGCCCAGAAAGAAGAAATGTATCACAGAGCTTAAGAATATTCCTGGAGTCAGACAAAACGCAACAATGAATCCTTGAATCCTACCCCAAAACTTCCTCCATGAGGATTTTTTTTTCAAATACCTTAAACTTTTGAGCCTCAGAACCCTCATTTCTATAATAGAAATCACATAAAACCACCTCACTTAAAGCCATAAGCAAAGGACTCAACATGCTTAACAACAGAGAGGTGGATGTTGCCATTATTATTATGAACATTATTTCAACTACGTTGATAAGTAAAGCTTTTTATACTAAAAAGCTTTTAAGGCTACAGAAATGTGAAAAAAAAAATGGGTGATCTTTGTATGTGAAAAAAAAATTGGGTGACTTCCATGTAAGGAAAAAAGATCTGAAATCAAGGCAGGCAGACTCTTGCATGACTTCGGTTGCAAATTCTGCGTCAAACATCTCCGGTTTACTCATATGACACCAGACACCTGCAAAACAGAACTTGCCTTTCCCCATATGCTGCAAGGAGAGCCCTGATTGGATTTTCCTCCCTAGTCACTGCAGCTTACTGGAAACACAAGCCAGCCTCAATATGTTTTTTCCCCCCTCTCTCCATTTGTGATTTATTAACATTCCCCAGACATGGAATGTCTCTCCATGCTAAATATGGCCCGTTGTTTCTTTTCTCTTGAAACAAAAAGCACCTTGATAAATGGATTATTTGATTTCAATGGCTCTTCTGAACAAACCCCGAATATCCTTCGCTGAAATTACATAGTGCGGTTTGCAATTTCATAACAGTAAAACTCTCCTTTAAAAGAGCAGGGACTTGCATTCTCCTCGGAGCCCCTGGGGGGATATTTCCCCCCATTTCTCTGGGAGGACTCTATAATCACTCTCAGGTGCTGCTCAAGCAGGCCCCTAAAAGCAGAGTGAAGGATACGTGCCTTTCAGAGACAAATGCTCTAAAACCTTCAGAATCTTAGACTCTATCAGCAGGAGAATGGTGCCTTAAGTAGGCACAGAGGGAAATATTTACCAGGCAATGTTATAAATCTAAAATGGGATGTTTTAACTACACGGTGTTTGTATTTCCTGAAGTTGAGCTTGGCGATTGGCCCGTGTCATGGCCACTAGGCCGATTCCTCCACATCTGCCCTGCTGGACACTCGCGACACCACGTGGACCCCAGTCCATCCACAAGTGGGTTCTGATTGGCTGCAACCTCAGACTCCTGGGCTTAAGCGATCCTCCTGCCTCAGCCTCCCCAGACGCTGGGATTACAGGTGGGCAAACTCTTTCTTAAAGGGCCACGGAGTAAATATCCTAGGCTTTTGCAGGCTAGGAGACAAAACCAATATTACATAAGTACTTATGTAACCATTTAAAAATGTAAATACCATTCTTAGCTTATAGGCCACCCAAACAGGTGACAGGCTAGATTTGGCCCATGGTTAGTACTTTGCCAATTTCTGGTCTAAATAAAACAGAGTAATTCCAAACCTGTTTCCAGTCACTGGTTTCATTATGCATAGGTCTAAACGTGTAGTGCTCAAATAGAGGCAATTTTGCTACCCAGGGGACATCTGCAAATGTCTGAAGACATCGTGATTGTCAGGACTGGGGTGGGGGGGGGGTTCCACTGGCATCTTGTGAACAGAGGCCAGGGATGCAGGTCCCCGCCTTCCAAAGCACAGGGCAGCCCCACAACACAGAATTATCTGGCCTTGAAGATCGACATGTTGAGGTCGGGAAGTCCTGCCCTAGGCCAGTCTGGGCCAAGGAGCCACAAGGAGAAATTTGTTAGGGCTTCTGGGAAGGAGGTTCCCTCACTCTTAAGAGAAGCAAACATCTTCTGGCCCCAGGGGCCAAGTAGGGGCCAAGTCATGACATTAATACCATCACCCATCTTGAAACTACGAGTGACATCCCCAAAGACACAGTCAGCCAGGGGGTGGGCACAGTGGAAGCCTCAGACCTTGGGGTCTTGACAACAGTGAGGGAACACACCCTGGACCCTACCTGGCTGCAGGTACATGAACCGGTGGACTTCCAATCATGCATAGGGTTTACTCCTACTTTCAGCTAAAAGCTTCTAAAATGATAACATCTTTGCTTTATCCAAACTGAAGTCACGTGGCTTCACAAGTCACATCAAGCAGGGGTCAGCACCCTTTTTCTGTAAAGGCTCAGACAGTAAATTTCAGGCTTCAGGGGCCGGATGGTCTCTGTCTCGACGACTCAGCCCTGCTCTGAGCAGCCAGACACAGATGTAAACAAATAATTGAGTCTGCGTTCCAATAAAACTTTATTTAGAAACACTGAAATTTGAATTTCATGGAATTTTCACACGTCAGAAACGTTACTCTATTTTTAACATATTTTTCCCAACTATTTAAAAATGTAAAAACATTCCTAGTCTCTAGGCCACGCAAAAATCCGGCGGTGGGCTGGAGGTGGCCTTCTGGCCATCGTTTGTAGACCCCCCGGTAGAGAGGAAGGCTTTCCGAGTTGTGTTTCGTGCAGATGAGAACTTTCTCAGTGTTTTCTCCAGCGCACTTTACAATCTAAATTATATACCAGGTTTACCTTGGATTCAAGAGGTAAACATGGTTTTTTACTATGCTTCCAAAACAATTTGGAAATGAAAACCAAAAAAAAAAAAAAAAAAATTGAGGAGGGATGTAGAGTTGTATAATGTACGCATTTACAGCGGAATTTAAATAACTGCATTTGCTGCTCACATAGCATATGGTTTGAGAATGTTGAGCTGTATCCATTCAGAGAGAAAGGCATCCATTTATCGCAGATGGTGGTATTATTTATCATGGAACCTTACATTAATCCAGAGAGTCCAAATTATCTCAATTCATGTAAATAAAAAGGAACAGCATTCCTGTTCTTTGCGATGGTCTTTTCTCCTCAAAAATAAAGAGCTTATTTTTAATAGAGTCCACATATTTTCTTTCCTACTAATTACAGATAATTTAAAAAAAAAAACTTCTCTATACCATTGAGTCATCCACATTTTCCCCCACGTGAGAGTCTCATTTGCGTGCTAGCTGGCATCTGTAGTTTTGTTTGGTTTTCCCAGTGTTTAGGATGATTATATTAATGAGAAGTCTTAGGGTACAAAGTAGAAAATGCTTTCCTGATGGTTGAGTAAACAAAAAAATAGAAAAGAATATACCGGAAGATGAAAGCAATTTTTCTCTCTCGTTTTATAGCCTGTAACTTGTGAAAAGGACGTTTAAACGGAGCCTTCCAAGAGGGGAATGGAGAATTATAGGGAAGAATTCCAGAAAAGTCAAGGGGAAAAATATATCCCTCAAATTGAAGGTGGAATCTTGGCCTCGTGAAACCTGGATCATCAAGACGAGAGGAGGGTGACGGTGAGTCCAACATCACCAACCTGCAGGTCCAGGTACCGCACATCGAATACCGAGTTCTTTATACCTTCAGCAGCCCCGTGGGTTAAGTCCTTTGTTCATCCCCATTTTATATTAATACATAAGGAGATCGAGGCCCAGAGAGAGAGGGTAATTTACCCAAGGTCACCCAGCCAGGATTACTGACATCAGGATCAGAATTTGAACTTGGGGTTCACGTGCCGACTTCCGTGCTATACCGTCTCGGGGTGCAGGCTTGATTTCAAGTCCACGTCTCAATTCCAGCGATACTTCTCCAGTGGAGGCACAGTGTCAGTGCCTGGTAAATGTGACGATGACAGCACTGTGATTACCTAACGCCTGTGTCAGTCTAGAGATGCTAAATCCCATCTCGAAAGTACCTGAAGTTAACATTGAGAATAAAACACCTGGGAGATGCAGTAGCTCCTGGATCCAGCCGTGCCTGAATCCAGAGGCTACTAGACTTTCTCCCTTCACGGTGTAAGCCCACCCGAGATGCCCCCCACTGTCGTTTTGATATACCTGATACTCAACACCCTGTCTTTGACGGGTGAGCCCACTGAGCCTACGACGGCTCTTATTTAATATTGCAGGGGCAGGACATCAATCCTGGTCTTCATGTTAATCTCAGGGGGAAAAAAATCAGCTGGGAGATAGGATCGGGAAGGGTCTTCCCTCAATAAACTTTAACTAAGAGGCTTTTTTGTGCCCCGTGCTGCCCTGCTTCTGCAGGGAATATACAGATAATTAAACCATGTTTATTATGCTCATCGGGTTCTAAGCAGAGAGGAGGCAGCAGCAACGGGGAAGCATTATGATTGGAGGAAGGAACCATGTGAATATCAGATAAGACTCGCACCCTGACAATTGCTTAGAGATAGGCGGTTCTGTGGGGAGAAACAAGGAGACCCCAGGCTGTGGGATCGGGAGGCAGCAGAGCAACGCCAGAGAGGCACGTTGGGACCAGGACTTTGGAGGAGGTGATGCCCCCCGGGGAGGGCGGTGGCAGTGGCAGGGGGTCCCCCTCCCTGGACAGCGCTATGGTCCTACGCCTGTTTGGAATTGCCGACCATGGTGGGGATGAAGGGCAGATCCCCTCTGATTAGTTTTATTGCTGGTTTTTTTTTTTTTTTTTTTTTTTTGAGACAGAGTCTCGCTCTGTTGCCCGGGCTAGAGTGAGTGCCGTGGCGTCAGTCTAGCTCACAGCAACCTCAGACTCCTGGGCTTAAGCGATCCTACTGCCTCAGCCTCCCGAGTAGCTGGGACTACAGGCATGTGCCACCATGCCCGGCTAATTTTTTGTATATATATATTTTAGTTGGCCAGATAATTTCTTTCTATTTTTAGTAGAGACGGGGTCTCACTCTTGCTCAGGCTGGTCTCGAACTCCTGACCTCGAGCGATCCACCCGCCTCGGCCTCCCAGAGTGCTAGGATTACAGGCGTGAGCCACCGCGCCCGGCCTTATTGCTGGTTTTGAATTCTCTATGGAATACAGACGCCCTCATCACCCTGCACGGCTGCAGCTGGGTGTTCAAGGCCACTGAAGTTTGCAATTGTTCCAGAAAGATGCACCTTCCTTTTGAAACTCACAGACCAAAAAAAGACATGTGTGAGGGCATGTTCATGCCGACTCAGAGCCGGCGGGCTGGCCGTGCCCTCTTCCCGATGCCCTTCCCCAGCTCTTCTTCCCGCATGCAGGTGCCCTCTCTCCCATTCGACGCCACTCATCAAGCCCCGACCAGGTGCCAGGCTCTGTTCCGGGCAGCGGAGATGCAGTGGGGACAAGACAAAGTTCCCACAAGCAAGGTGCTCACGTTCCAGGCGGGGAACAGACCTTGACCGTATAACGCGGGTGGTGTCCGTCCCCAGGCAGGAGCCTCCTTCCCCACCGCCCCAGCCCTCACCCCGGCCCCCCAGTCCGTCTCCGGTGGCTCGCCAGCTGTCCCATCTTCCGGGCTCTCTAAAGCGATCTGGGTGCACTGGCTGGTTTCTTTGCTTAGAGTCTCCCTTCTCTCCCTAGACTGGGAAGCCCAGGAAAGAGAGACCTTATCTTCTCTATGCCCAGTGCCCAGGCGGCATCTGGAACACGCATGTGCCCAACACAGATGCAAGGAACGAGTGAGCAGACACAGTGAACACGCAGGCACCCTGTGGACCTCAAGCCGCCAAGTCCCCGGGTGCCCTGAGTTAACTTCCTCGTCCCACTGGGGTCTATAGTCTTCCCTCCCCAGGACCCTTGCGGCGTGTGAAGGTAGCCGAGAGTCCACAAATCACAACATGTCACATTCTTCTGGCTGCCCAGGCAGCCTTTTTTTTTTTTTTTTTTTTTTAGAGCTGCCTCCTGTGAATTCAGTATCTGGTATGTGTTCAGGCAGCTGCCACTGTTTTCCTCCAGCTACGTGTGAAACCAACACTCTGTTCAAAAGTGGAAACAAGATGCTCCCAGTTATTGCATCAAAACTAGGGCAACTGAAACAAACAGCACAAAACAAAGACGGGGGGGGGGAGAGGAGGGGAGAAGTCAGAGTCGGCTGTGGCAAGGACATGGCCTTCATGGAGGTGACTGACCCTCCTTCCCGGGACGGCCATGCAGCAGCCTTGCTCACGGCATCAGCAAGGCCCGCGGGGTACCCCGAACGCAGCCCTCCTACCAGGAGCACCGACTGCGCGGCCGCGGAGGGGGGCTGCGGCAGTGGACAGGGCTTCTCGGGGAGCATCTTCTCAGGTGGCTGCTCTCAAACGGGGGCCTCAGACATGCTGATTGCAAAGCATGGCGGGTTAAAGCCAGACAGGGAAGGTGGGAGCAAGGGAGAGAGGCTGCACTGGCAATTCCTTAAAATTAGAGAGAACTTAGATTCTCAGTATCTTCTGAAAAATTGGAATTTGGGGCAATAGCAGGCTGGCTTTCCCACCTGGGTGCAATCGGCTGAAGCCAATGGGGTGAGGACCGCTTTGCTCTCCCAGTCACCTGCATCCCCACCTGGCCAGCCCACCTGGCTGCTGTGTTCTTTGGGGCAGCCACCCCAGCCTTCGAGAGGAACACCTCCCTCTCTCCACCTGAGCCCCACTGATCTCCGAGGAGGAAGTGCAGCCCAGCCCTCTGTGCAAAAGCCAAGGCCATGAGCGAGCCTGAGGTCCAAGCTCAGAGCGGGAGGCGCGCTTTAAAGACACGAGCGTGATGTTCACAAGCAACCCGTGGAGCAAACCGCACCCACGTACGTGCACACTCTTCTCTGCCACGGCAACCCTGAGCTGCAACCCCATCATCCTTCCCTAGTTATTTTCACCGTGTTGGGTTTTATGCAACAGAGGTTCTGTTAGGTACTTGCACACAAAGTGAATTTCTTATGTTTCCCCTCTAACTTTTTAACTTCAAAGATGTTTTCTCATTTCCTGACTCCCAGCTCCCCTCCAATGGCTTAGACACCCAGATGGATCTTTAAACATATTCTGCCTAAAGTGGAATGATAATTTTATACGTATTCCAGACAGAGTCCATGGGCTGGGCGTTCTTAGTGTGGCCCTGACTTCAGTGGAAAAACAAAAAAAATTTAGGGGGAGAGAGGAAACCGATCGTGCATCAGACACAGTGCCAGGACTCGGTGTGGATGTTTCTAGTCTCTGCAAGAATCCTGCAAAGTAGATCTTGTCTCCATTCCACAGATGGGAAGAGTGAGGCCGGGAGAATCACTCACTCTCTAGACCATGTAGGATCTCGATGGAGATCGATCTAAGCCCCAAACCCGAGCCCTTTCCAGGACATTCTGCTACCTGCACCTGCAGAGGGCTGTGGCAGCCCATCAAAGGCTCTCAAATGTTTTGAGACAAAGTGACAAACACCAAGGTTGGAGGCTGTGTCCTGAGTGACTTTGACAGACCCAGAGAACGTGAGTAGCACAGTTGACTGTGAAGCTTCAGGAGCCTGGACGGGGCCACATCCTGCTTGGGGACAGCGTAAGGCTGATTTAAGATCCGTGGTCTGCATCACGGAAGGGAGGACTGATGGGTATTACTCTGGGGTGGAGGCGAATGAAGTCCCCTCACCGAGCCAGCCCTTGGTGCCACCACTGTGTGGGGGGATGTGGAGGGGACAGACATTCACCTACTACATGAGCCCTGCTTAAGTGAAACCGAAAGTTCTAGAAATACATGTAAGAATCAGAACCGAACAAGACTGATTCCTAAGAATAAAGGTCTTAAGAACCAGGCCCTGACTTCGGGAAACTTTAATGGGGCTCCTAAGACTAGGAACTATGACTGGAGTCCCCGACAGGGTGGCCTCATAGAAACAACAGAAAAAGCCACCAAAGCCGAGGTCACAAGGCTCGCTTTGCTTTGCATCATAGAAACTCTGGTGTCCGATCTTTAGCACGAAAACAGAGACCCCTGCCCGCTCCCCTGAAGGCGTCCTTAAAAGCTCCTGATGCTTCTGGTTTGATGGACGCCAACAGTGGAACCCTGCCCACCACTGCCATGACCACCGGGAACACACGGCTGCTGGAGGTGAGACCCCACCCCCAGACCCGTCACCAGGCAGCTCCTCCATCCCACGAGTCTCCTGGGGGAAGAGCAGAGCCCCCCAGCTCTGTGTCCACTCCACAGCCTGGGCCACGCCCGGCACACCTCAAACCATCAACTTGATTCGA
This sequence comes from Eulemur rufifrons, assembly GCF_041146395.1. Taxonomy (NCBI): domain Eukaryota; kingdom Metazoa; phylum Chordata; class Mammalia; order Primates; family Lemuridae; genus Eulemur; species Eulemur rufifrons. Next base: position 2,627,530 of record NC_091003.1, read on the forward strand.
TTCATGTCTTATTCCCTAAACCGTTTCCTTTGCCTTCCATGCAGGAATAGGTCAGACCTCACTCTCTAATAACTGATGACAGGTTGCTCACCTGACTTTCCCTTGCTCACTTTTCTGGAATCTGATTGCCTCCTTTTGTTTTGTTTTTTAGGATTTTGTTTGTTTGGTTTTTTTTTTTTTTTTTTTTGGCGGGGGGGGGTGGCTTGTTTTGTTTGTTTTTGTTTTGTTTCTCAATTGTGCAGCTTGGCTAAAATCCACCCTTTCATATCAGCAGTTGGGCCAAGGTAGGCCAGCCAAACACGCAGTTCTCTCCATAGTTTAAACAGTGTAGTTACGTGGATAATCCGCATGTATCCTGATATCGAGGGATTTCTCGGTGAGAGAGTGGTTACAAGTGTTCCTCGAAGCAAACTAGAGCATTTCGAGCTGTTAAGAAAGCAGAATGGCCTAGTCTTTTCCATCCCCGGGCCTCTGATTCCTTCCTGCATTAATTGTGCCTTTATGGGAAAGTATTCGCCTGGAAAAACTCATTCAAGTGAGCTCCAGACACACCGAGGGTCCCTGCCCTGTGGAGACAAGCACGGGGAGGGGGAGAATCGAATCCCCTGGGGGTGGAGGGAGAAATTTTGTTTGAACTTAGGAATGATAAGATGATTAGGGGAACAGGCAGGCTTTGTGTCGCTAATCTGACCTGCCTTTATCCTGCCCTGAATCTGGGGACACCCAGGGATCCCCAGTCGGATGCCAGAGCCCCGGCGCCATGGGAAACGGCTCAAGCATCCACCCCTGAGGAGGACGGGCGGCCTTGGGCATTGCTGCGAGCTCCCCTGGTTTCCACGTGGAGTCTACAGGCTGCTGATGGAAAGGAACCGGCCAACGCACAGTCAGCAGTTGTGAAGGCGGAAAAGGCACCTGCCCCCGGGCCCACTCCCAAGTTTCTGCGCTAGAGAAATGCACACACGTGCACACATATACACATACACAGACAGGAAGACACAAGCACATGATCACATACACATACACGTACAGACACACGTGTGCACATATAGAAACACAGATGCACACATATAGACTCTTATACCAACACATACACATACCCAGAGAAATATACACAGATACACAGACACAGATGCACACAAGCATGAACACACACACATATAGAGACACAGATACATAGGCACACTAATACACATAGGCACAAACATATGCACAAACACAGACATCCACATGTACACACACAGGCAAACACATACAGACACATATACAGACATATTAAAAATACTTTCAGTTTACATGGCAAGGGAGATGGTATTCCCGCAGGGTGTGTAGTACACTAGCACGGCAGCATTTGCATAACTTTTTAAAACGGGGGGAAAATGCATTTTTCCATGGGCACGTATCTGCGTATCCAAGGGTCTCACGACAAGCTTAGAGCACAGCTTCCCTGGGCAAAGGGGAGGCTGAAATGTCATGGAGTGGTGGTAGGTTGCTGAATTAGCTTTACCATTAAGGTATTTATGCATGATTTGTGGACCTACAACAAAATTAAAAATGAATAAAGAAAACACAATTGATCCCCCACCCCCCGCCCCCTGGTGAGGAGTGTGGAGAAAGGTCTTCACCAGGCGAAGAGGAGGAGGTTAGAGACCAAGTGCACCCAGGGAGGGACGGTTTCCCCTTTGGGTGGCTGTCTCCTCTTAAAAGCAAACCCCCTTTCCTCTTAAGAGGTTGCAAGACCGCCCACCACTTTTTATTGTTGACAGAAAGCAAGAGAAGCTTCTGAGAAGTGCTTGTCTTTGAGCCACCGAAGTTTGTGCCTTGCCACTGGCACTCTTTCAAGCCGCCAGATGCCATCGCCCTCAAAGCGGCTCTTTGTGGCGGAGGCTGAACCCTGTGCAGCCTCCCAGCTGGGACGGCTGCTTCTGCCCTCGGCTCTCTGCTTTTGCGGGGCCTGCCCGGGGACCACGGCGGCCTTCCGATGGCACCTTAGGGGCAGCGCTTCCTCCAGGAGTGACTCCCCAGCAAGGACTGAGAATGAACTGACTCCCTTGCTCACACCTGTGGGTTTCAAAGGAGCAGCCACAACTGACTCAGCAGAGTCCTTCGTGAATTCCAGAAAGCCGTTTCTCCACAGAGGGGGAGGATGCCCGCCACTTGCCACGTGCGTTTAGCAGGGACAGCTCTGTGATTCCTAGGACAGGTACGCAGAACCAGCAGGACAAGGTGGCCTCTTTGCTGCAGCTACATGGGATGGATACGCAGTCAACCCTCACTACGTGCAAATGCACCTGTGTGCTGCAGTCTGTCGATTTCCTGGCGTTTCCTCGTCAGTCTCTGGCTGGGCTGTGCAGAGACACCTTTGAGCAGCCCGAACTGCACGTGCTCAGGTGAGGTCAAACCAGGCCAGTCTCTGCCTCCCACTTCAGCGATCACACTGTATATAAACAAGTGTCGTGTCTGCGGTCTGTTTAGTTTCATGGTTTTGGCCGTTTTGTGCTTTTTTTGTGGGTGATTTAGCTGTTGCAAATATCCCATGAGCGTGGGACTGAAGTGCTGTCTGGTGTCCCTACGTGTGCTCAGGCTGGGCTGTGCCCTCCAGAGACAACAGGTGCGTCGGAGAAGCTTCCGTCACGCACGAGCTGTAGTACAGTTGCCCACGACTTCAAGGTGAATGAATCGACACCATGCATTAAATCAGGTATCTTTATACAGGAAAACACATAAAGCCAAGTTACATACTGATCAATTGATGAGCATGCTGTGACCAGAGGTTTGTATTTCCCTTAGAGCAATAATTCAGTATTCGCTAATTCAGTGTTCACGGAGACTTTATAGAGCATAACCACCGTGAATATCGAAAATCGACTGTACTTCTCCCCAGTACCTCTGCCAAAAGGTGCAACATTCAAACAATACGTTCTGCTACGTTACTAGTTAAGGTCCTGCGGCATAATTCTTGCTGTGAACAAATGCTACTCAAGGCATTACGGGTCTGATACAGAAGTAATCCAGGAAATGGGAGAGGGAAAAGGAACTCGCTCAGATTTACACAAAATCTGCTATCACACAGAGTCTCTGATTAATTTCTCACAAAAAACCTGGCGTCGTGCCCCGAGACATCTCCGTCACTCATTCATGCTTCAACACGTAGCTCCTGAGCACCTCCCACGTGCCGGGCACCATTCCGGGTGCTCGGAATGGAGCAGTCAACAACATAGACACCCTGTCTCTCAGGAGCTCACTTTCTGCTGGAAGATGACGAGACTCAACCCAGTAAGCACAGCACGCAGTGCACCAGACTTGGTAAGGGCCAGGCAGTAACATAAGAAACAGGAGAGGGGCAAGGGAGTGGGTTTCTTTTTTTAATCCAGTGATCACAGATCCTACTGAGAAGATGACTTCTGAGAAAAAGACATGAGATTTTATAGATAATGACAGAGAGATTGAGCTCTTGCCAGAAGTTCTTTGGCCCTTCTGCGGCAGAACCGTGATGGCCACTGACTGGCTGGTCTTCTGTGTCTCCGCCTGTGCTTGCAGACTGGCCCCCGAGTATAGCACGGGGTAAAGACTTGGCAAATAATTCCTGAACAGACTACACTGAGACCATAGGAGAGTCTATTTCCTCTCCTGGGTTTACAGTGGGTTGGCTTTCTTGTCCCCCAAAGATACTTCCATTTCTAAGCCTGTGACCTGATTTCCTGGCAACAGGTGTCTCTGCAGGGGGCATTGGAGATCTTGAGATGAGAGCATCCTGCATGCAGGATGGGCCCTCGATCCAATGAGTGGCATCATTTTAAGCGACAGAAGGAAAATAGACACAGGGAGGAGAGAGAGGTACGTGAAGATGGCAGCAGAGATCGGAGTGATGTAGCCACAAGCCAAGGGACGCCACAGCCACCAAAGGCTGGAGGAGGCAAGAAGCTCCCTCAGAAAGGGGTGCAGCTTGGATTTCTGGCTCTAGAGCTAAAGGGGAACACGTTTCTGTGGCTTTAATCGCACTGTCTGTGGCCGTTTGTTGTGGTAGCCCCAGGAAACTAATGCAGGTGGTACAACTCCTCACTGAGAAAAACCATCAGAACCCCCCAAACTGCACGGGCTGATCCACCAAAGCAAAGTACGGTGAGGCATGGGGGTGGTCGCTCAGCTGACTTGCACAAACGTCACCCAGGAAATTAACCGTCTCTCTTTCTCCCCCACTTCCCTCTCCCTGACCATCGACACCCTAACCTGACGCAATGGTTCGGCACACGCACGGTGTGGGATGCACAGCACTAGGGAACAACCGGGGCAGCACGGCACCTCCCACCCTTCCCGCTGTCCCGAGCAGAGGGGAATCCAGCCATGTTCTGTGCCCGGTGAATGGCGAATTGATCCTCAACCTGCTCTCTGAGCCCGTGGAAATAAGCATTACTATGACAACTCCTTCCCCCAGCAAAGCTGGCTCAGTGAGAGAGACGCATTAATAGCGCCAATTAGCACTTTGATGAGGGCATCCTCGAAACTGTGCTCTCCTGTCAAAGTCTGAGTGGCATCAAATGTATCTGTTCTACTAAGTCTTGATCTCGCTGGGTAATGAAGGTGTAAATGAAAAGTGGTACTTTATGCTTAAAAAAAAAACCTGTTCGCTTTTTACACTTCCAAGTGATCTTTTGAAACGGGAACAGTAACCAACTTAAACCACGGGTCGGAGGGTTCAGGTTCCTGGCTCCATGCTCAGTGGGTCCTTGTAGCTCAGGCCCAATTGAAGATGTCACGCCAGCACGAGTAACTTGTCAGCGGTGACGGTGAGGCAGAGGATATTGGAGACATAAAGGTGGAGACACCAGAGCTCAGAGTCACCCTCATAACAGCAACTGCAGCCAGAGAGAAGGAGCCTCCGCTGCTCTTAAGAAAACCCACTGCCAGAGCAATGCTGACTCATCGACAAATCTACAAGGTGGCTATTCATGAACCTAAAGCACACAGCGTCAGCGCTTTCCGCACTTCCAGACTTAACAACGAGGAGATGGGAAGCGGATTCGAGGACGATGGCTTTCTAACATTTCGAGGTGCATCCCACGGTCTGAGACATTTTCATCAGGATCGAGACTCACATACACATATACAAATTCATCTCACCAAATGAAAGCTTCGTTATGCAACGCGCTCTGTTTTCTACTCTGACCCTTTTGGTCCCGTGTCCCTCCAGGCTATTCTACCCTTAAATACCTGCTGCATTTATCTCACCTCCTTTTAATGGGTGGTTACTTGCAATTGGAAAAACACCAGCCGAGGCTGCAGGGAAATCCCATCTTATGTGACGGGCAGGGTCTACAGCAAGCCCGTGAGGCAACGTGCAGAATCCAATATACCCGTGGAAGAAAACTCCCAGGAAAGCGTCACAGTGGGGAACAATACAAAAATCTCTTTGCTCAGTGTAGCACGTATCTTTCTATGGAAAACTCACGCTATGGAAGGCACGGCAGAGCCACGACCCTCGGGGGGAAAACAGATAGACTTGCATGGAGCTCACTCTTCTTTTAAGGTTTCTGGTTGCAAATGCAAAATGAGATGCCGACCCTGTATGAGGCCTGTTTTCTCATCTGTAAAATAAGCATTCGTTCATCCAAAACCATTTCTTTTTTTCTTTGAATGCCTATTCTGGTGAAAGCACTGTTCCAGCTTTCCAAATCCCAAGAGGCTCTAAATAACTTCACAAATTGGACCCACCTTTTATAAGTCAACTCACAGGTCAGCACCCAAATCTCGAAACCCCTAGAACCTGAGTGGTTTCCCTAATGCTTCAAGTTCAAATATCCCACAGTTCTCTTGATATTTAAAGCTGATGTTTTAAAACAAGAGACCTCTTGAAGGCTGTTTTTTTTTTTTTAAACCTATTAAACCCCTGAGAAAATAATCAAAGAAATTTTACTGTGAGACAAGTCGAAGAGTCTCAGATTCCTATGACAACATCCCAGAACAAATTCTATCAGCAGTTTCAAAATCTGGATCCTGAGCCCATCGTAAGTCAGAAGAGGAAAAATAGTCTCTTCAATGCACCTGGTTACTTTAAGCCCGAGAAATAACCAGGGAGGGCGACCGCAGTGTTTCTTTGGTTTACTTCCTTCTGACAATCCTGAACTGATGATTCCAAACATTCTCTTAGTGATTACAGCTTCCTGGTGATCAACAGCTGCACAGTCATCACTATCCACGAAAGCCTTTTCCGAAGGGAAAAATGGGCAGCCAGAAAAATCTGACAGCAAAGCCCCGCTTAACGTGCTGAAGCTCCCCCGGCACGCAGAGCGGAATCCACACGCGTCACCTGCTCTGAGACCTGTCCTTTCACCAAAGCCAGGAGGTCCCTATTGTCAGCGTCGCTCCTTTACACATGGAGAAGTGGGGACTCAGGGGGTTTAGGTGAGTAACTGCCCCAGGGTGGATGACTGGGAGGTGGTTATCAGAGCTGCTCTGGGTTCAGGCACATCTGGTCCCTGGGACGCCGCCCTGACCACGGTGATACCTCGCTTGAGACACAGCTCCCTGGTGCTCAAACCAAGTGACTTCGGTTCTGGCTGATGGCAGAGCAGAGGGAACAGATTCATCGTGGGCTGCTACGTGCTGCTGTGCAGACTGTGACCTTCATATTCTCGCAGCCACCAGGGCAGAGCGGGGTGACCTATGCTCCTGTCTACTTGCCAAGGTGTGCGCCCTGGCTGGGGCTGGGTCTTCCTGAAAGAAGGGGTCCTTTCTCCCCCTTAGTCTGCACAGGAGCAGTAGCTTTCTCTAATTCACGCAAAGTTGCCGTGTTTAAGTCCAGAGCTCTGATGATGCCCTATGTGATATGACTTTCTTCACCTGCAAAGTCCAACAGACAGGCAGCTGGCACGGTCCAGACCAGCCGCCCCCATCGAGTAGAAATAGAATGCAAGTCTCAAACAGGGACTAAGTATGTTACATTTCCTGGCAGACACATTAAGAAAGTAGAAAGGAAACAGGTGAAATTAATTTTAATAACACTTTATGTAACCCAGTAGACCCAAAATATTACCATTTGAATATGTAATCATTATATAAATTACCCATGTGATTTTTACATTTTTTTCCCATACTACATCTGCAAAATCTGGTGGGTGTTTTACACGCAGGGCACATCCAATGTGGATTCGTCCCATCTCAAGGGTTCACTAGTCCGTGCAATCACTGCGCTGGATGGGGCAGGTCTGGACTCCAGGAAGGGGCCACTCCAGTGGCCTGTGGGCTCTGCTGGCATGCCAGGGACAGCGCCGGGGACAGCGTCGGACTGTGCCACAGATTATTGGCTCAACTTGGAGCCCTGAGGTATTTTAGGCTTACAGCACAGCTCAGGGTGGACCAGCTCATTTCAACAGCACATCAAATGGGGCTGCTGCTAATTCACACCTCTGTATTGTTTTCCAACCCTGTGAGGTTGGGGTGGGGGTTGTCACCTAGACGCAGCCGCCAGCAGTAACCCACCAGAAAACCGCTTTCGCTCCTCAAGACCACTTTGCACAACGAGCACAGTACCCAGAGCTCTCGTATTTCAGAGTTAGAGGAAACGTCACTCAGAGCTTCCGGTCTGTTAGGAGGAGGGGGGGCGTGGTGACAGCGAGCGGCTCCTTCTCCACTCCGGGCCGGATGGAGCGGTGTCGCAGCCCATGTCGTGCGGTGCGAGCCGGCAGAGGGAGGCACGTTCACGGCGCAACAAAGCGGGCGATGTGTTTCATCTCGGGCCGCAGATCCAGCTGAGTCTGCCGCAGTGGGTGGCTTTCAAACCTAACATTTGATCAAAATGAAAAAGTGGCCCTTCCTTTCACCCCGTGACAAGCCCGCGCGTATAAATCACAGCCTTCCCGGGGAGGGCTCCTCCGCAGACAATCGAAGGGGCAGCCTGGCCACCGCCACAGTCTCCATCTGGACAAAGGGGGCTGGGGAGTTTCAAGGGGCCCGGGAGTTTTTAAAGGCCCCTCGTACAAATGAAACTCAGATGCCACCCCCAACTCAACTGTGGGGGCAGGAAGAGGAGCCACCCTCGCAGATTTGCATCTGATCTGGTTTGAGAGCTCAGCTAGAACCCGGCGCTCCAAAATCCAAGGCTAGAATGGGAGGGTGGGCAGGGATTTCTAGCTTTCTGACATAATATGCTTTTGGGTTCCAACAGAAGGGGATTCAGAAATGTGCATTTGGTTGGGAAAGAAGTATAAGAATGATGATGATTTTTAAATTAGTAAAGCCAGCTGTTAATTAATAGTCAAAATATTATGCTGGTGAATTCACAGTCACGGTAATAGTATAGTTGTATAAGAGAACATCCAATAATATAACAATAATGACAACCGCAGCCACGGGTAATGATTTGACTGAGTACTCACACAGAGCCGGCTAGATGTTCAAACACTTGAACATCACCATCCCCTTAACTACACATTCACAACCCTGCCTTGTGGGCACTGTGATCCCATTTTACAGATGGGGCAAAGAGACCTAAAGCACTTGGCCTTGACCAGGCAGCGGGGCGATGGCAGGGCTGAGAGAGGAGCATGTGATGTGGTGTGACTCCAGGTGGGTTCCTCCCACTCCCCGGCTTCACCTTGAACACCTGCCTAGGAGTAGGTCTCCTTTCTCACTGTTAAAACCCGCATGGGGCTTGTTTTATAAGAACCTGCCAGTTCTTCAACTCCCTCCATCAGCAATCCTGAGGGAACAGGCTAGGGTGGATCAGAAACCCCCAACGAGAGTGAGCCAGGAAGAGCTTTGAGGGCCCCGAGCGACCCCACAGATGGCTGACGTCCTCTGCTGCCTTCTGAATCCATGTTGTAGTCGAGCAACTCCCCCGATGGGAGCTGGGGGTTCTCAGTTCGTCACAACACACGTTCTGAGTGCAAAATTCAGAAGGCCAGGCGTGGCTCAGTTTCACATCAGAGCGAATTGGAAGACCCGGGGCGTCAAGGCTGGGAGAGGCCCTTAGAGACCACCTCTGCCACATCCCTCGTGAGGTCACTGTGGTTTCGGATGGGAAAGGAACTTCCCCAGGATCCCACAGACACCCTCGGTGGAGGCAGAAGGTGACCCTGTTCCACAACTGCCACCTGGCTTTCCTTCTGTGAACACACCGCCTCCAATTGGCTTCTGAATGGAAATGTTTGGGGGCCGAGGAGACAGAGGGAGGGTGAGAAAGATGGAGCCATTTGGGGGAAACGGCCCATCTCTTAGGCTCCACCAGAAACTCGCCCTAAGGGGCCACATGGGACTCCTGCTCAGCATAGTGCACACCTACGTGCCCAGGTGAGCGAGGGGGACCCTGAGGGGTGGCACGGCAAGAAACAGACACGTCCTCTAAGAGGAAGACTCTACTCGAGCCTAAGTGTTGGTGCAAGTGTGCATACATAGACGTGTGCACACACGTGTATACATGTAGGGGGGTGGGGGGGAGAGAGAGAGAGAGAGAGAGAGAGAGGTGCTCTATAATATTGTAAAATAATCCAACTTACTATGTCTTAAACGTGGCCATGGGTCAGATCCTGGATCATGAGCCCCAACTTTGCAATCTCTGGTTTAACACTGATTTGCTTCATCTCCGGTTGTCCAGCCAGGAGATGCTCTAACTGTGCTCCATGCCAACGCCTCCAGGAAGCCTCCCCAGACTCTTCCAGGAAGGGCTGCTCCTCCCTCTCTCACATGCTATTTCCCGGGGTTGCAACTATCGGAATGTGTAGATTTCCACCTGTCCCACTACACGGCGCATGTGATTTTGAGGTAAGGAATCCCATCTTACTATTTATTTATATAGTTTCTCCAGTGCCCAGGGGAGTGTCCAACACAGACCCTATTACTTGTACTGTGATTGGGTCAAAATGCTGAAACAATGTGGGCACCTTACCTAGGCCGCCCCATAGTGTGTACAAAGCCCTCATTTTTCCAGGGTGACTAATCCTGGGAATTGAAAAGTATAAAGAATCTACTTCAAACAGAAAGTAAAATGTTATTGTCAATAGTCGAAGTGGGGTGGGGAGAGGAGATTTGACTGAGATTTCCTTTTGAAAAGTGAACGTTGTGAAAAAATAGTTGTATTTGATCTGCCTTTTAGCAAAATATTGAAATTTTAATTAAAACCATGTGCTCACTTTTAGCACAGACAGAACGAAAGAAACGTTACTTTTGGTGAGAAAAAAACGGTGACTTGACTTTTTCCTGTAAAACCAAGTGACGGTATTATAAACAAATCTTTGTTTGTATTAATATATGACTTTGGCAGCTCAATCACCAGGAAGGCCATCGTGGTTTGTTTTGTTTTGTTTTTGCAAAGGCTGAGAATGTTCCATCAGTTTTGCTCAGGATCTCTCTTAGTCCTTTGATATTCAAATCATGCTCTCTTTATTTTCTCTTCCTCCTGGATTGTGACTGGTGCAACCCCATCAGACACTCACTTTGCCATGAGTTCAGCGGTTTTACATGTGGTTGGAGAAGGTTCCCCCAAAAAGGTCGCTTTCATGGACTTTGGGAAATTCTGTGTCTTTTTGCACGGTTGGCAGACTCATTTGGTAAAACATTGTGCTGTTGTGCATTATACAAGTTGAGCATCCCTCATCCGAAAATCCAAAATCCAAAATGATCCAATGAGCATGGCCTTTAAGCATGATCTATGAGCATCACGTCAGTGCTCAAAAAGTTTCAAACTTTGGAGCATCCTGAATTTTGGATTTTTGGATGAGGGATGCTCAACTGGTATGTATGTGCAAATATTCCAAAAGGAGAAAAAAATCCCAAATCTGAAACACTTCTGGTCTCACGCATTTTGGGTAAGTGATACTGAACTTGTATTGGTGGATATCTCCAGGATCCCCAAACTAGAGAGTGAACAAGAACGAGTCTCATCTCATGATGGCTGCAACAACTAACTAGCGTCTTCACAAGTCACACCATTAATGAATCTTTTCTTGAGATGAAAACAACAGTCTCATAACAGGCAATCACACCACCATCTGGCTGCTGAGAGATCTTCTCACAAGTTGTAGGAACTCACGAACGACAGGACATCCCCACCACCCCTGCCCCATCTCTAGATCATATGTACTCTCTTGCCTGGAGTTTCTGCACCACCTGCTCCTGGTCTACTGTTGCATTTTCATATCCTGCCTTTGGGAAACGCACCAAGAGGGACTATGAGCTGAGGTCGCAACCGGTGCTTGTCTACCCTGGTTATTTCACAAGTAAGAAAGTGGAGTCTGGCTGGAGACAGCACAGTCCGGGGAGGGAAAGGTTCAAGATGCCTAAAAAAAAAAGTTTCCTCTCTTCGAGAAATCTGGGGCAGACAGAGCTCAGTGTCCCCCGACCTGCTTGTTCCACGTTCGTCCCAGGGTCTTTCTCATCTTTGCTCGCTCTCTGATGAATGAATTCTACACGTGTTTAAACCTGCTGAAATGGCACAATCTTGGAGTTTCAAACCTTTCTGTGACTCACATTTGTTTTCCAATGGGGAGAAGAGGCGCCTCCCTCTCCTAAGGAAACATGCGCAGGGGAAAAAGCTTATCCAAAGGGCTCCAAGTCCCCGGGACGGCTGCACATCAAACATCTTTTACCCCAGTGCACTTTGGAGAGTTAAGTGCTCAGGAATTGAAAGCATATGGTCTCCTTCTCCTCCCCCAGGCACAGGGGTATTAAAAAGTAAAATAAAAAGAAAGAGGAGTTCGGAGAAATATGTTTCAGTTTTGGTAGAGACTCAAACGCTTGAAAACAGTTCAAGATGTTGCCCACCAAGCCCAGCAATCACCGTGGATTCTTTCCCCAATTACAGTCTTTCGAGACCACCAGTGGAGACGTCTGCTATTTGGGGAAGTCCTGACTTCAAAAGGTCTCTCTGGCAAGGGTCAGGCAAGCACCTTTCGACTTCTCTGGTGCCCACTGATTTGCAATTCCCCACATGGACACAAAGACGCCCTTGGAACTTCTGGTCAACACGTGGGCAGCTGAACACAGCAGTCCTTGGAGCCTTTCAAGTATTCTCCACATATTTCTCCCCTCCTTATGAACACTCCAAAGTTTCAGTTCCATCCACCACCTCTCCGCTTCGTCCTGACACAGGTTTTAAGACAGAGGGAAATGCCTGGTCTGCCGTGGCCAACCCTTCGGGTTACAGATGCAGAAACTCAGGCGCACGGAGTGGGTGAGTTCCTTGAGAACAATTAGGATCAAACCCAGGTATTACAGTTTGAAACCTAGCGAGACCCACCCTATTCCTGCACCACAAGCTTCGTACATGCAAAGGATCCCCAACACCTTAAACAGCACATAGCACACAGTAGGAGTGCATTAAATGTGTGTCAAGCAAGTGAATGACGTCTGTGGTCAGCACGGAGACACTCTAGAAGACAGGATCTTGGCTTGCAAGCAAAGGGCAACAACTTCGGCTCACGTTTATAGAAAAAGAATTTACTGTTGCAGTCTGGCTGGGATGGGGACACTTAGAGCGTTGATGGGGAAGTCCGAGAAGCAGGCGTGGAAGAACTCCAATGAGGGCGGCTTTTGAGATCTAAAATTTTCTCAGACTGAGAGTCTGTTGGGGGTATCACCCCTGAATTAATGGGAGATGGGGGTTCCCTCGAGAACAGGAGGTGCCATTATCAGTAGGCACCTGTGGACATTTGAGTTCAAATTAATTAAAACTAAACAAAGTTAAGAATTCAGTTCCTGAGTTTCACGAGTCCCATTTCAAGTATGCAATAGCCATTGGTGACTGGTGGCCTCCATATTGGGAAGCACAGATGGAGAATATTTCCATCGTCACATAAATGCTGTGGGACAGCCTTGGTCTGATCAAATCCCGGTCCCTTCTGGTAGTCTCTTAGTTGCTTTAAGATAGTGTGTTTGCGTGTGTGTGTGTGTGTGTGTGTGTGTGTGGCATTCACCCACCTAAAACTGTTACTGTATCCTTACTCATCTCACATTTGATTCTTCTATTAGACTATAGGAGCTATTAGGCTAAAGGAGCTATTAGGCTATAGATCTCCAAGAACAGCCACCATGTTGGTTTTGCCATCGTGTATCAGGTGCTGAGCAATCCGTGAGCATAGATGGGACACCCAGTCAACCCCCGTGGAACAGAATACAAGCATGACACGCAGACCCACCACGGTGATTATTACCATTCTACTTGCAATTTCACAGAATTTATTAAAAAATTAAAACATCCTTCATCACCAGTCCTCTTGGGTTCTAAATTAATATTTTGCCTTCTCCGTGATAAAACTTCACTCTCATTAGCATGCTTCAAATTAGTTTTATCCCGCTATAAAGACTAATTAGCCGCTATCTTTAAATTAGCACCAATCAAGTTCCTGTCGAGAGCAGCATCTCTGTGATAGCGGTACCAACATGACCACCCACAAAGAACGCGGCATGTTCTCGGGTGCGTGCAGTCTGTCTAGACGCCACACGTGTGGTGCTCGAGACTGCATTTCATCAAGGGATTTTGCAGGATGAGAACAACCTCAGACAACACAAAGAGAAGTAAGAATCGTATTGTGTGTTTGATTTTAGAATAGGGTCAGGGGATAGAAGTGGGTAGGTTTTTTGTTTTTTCTTATGTAACTAAAGCAAATGACACGTGGAAGATTCTAGAAACTTCAAAAAGACAAAGAAGGTAGAATGACAAAGTGACTAGGAGGTGAGCCCCAGTCTCTGCGACCTCGTGACCCTGGGTGAGTCCCACAGCCTCTCGGAACCTCAGGTTCCTCATCTGTAAGGTGGGAAACCGTTACCCCATTCTGTTGGGAGCACGGGCTGGGCTGACGTGCGCGTGTGCAGCACGAGCTCTGGCGCATGCAAGCATCTGCACGGGCTCATGCCGCCATTCCTGTGACGGGACTGGGTTGAGCACTCTCCTTCTATTTTGGGGAGCAGAGCATGGAAAACCAACACAGGTAACATCAGCATAGGAGCAGGGTTCTCATCACACATCTTGAAAGCCTAGGTGCACACTGCACAGTTTGTGCATTTTTTTTTTTCCTGTTGCTCTGCAGGTCCACGCATTGCCTGGGTGTCACACAAAGTCCCACTACAGCTGCCCTGACTGGCTCTGGGGCCTCTCTGGGCCTCACTCCAAGGCAGGTGCTCTTGCTGTGGGGACCACACGGCTGGCCCAGGGCCTATTCCTGGGTCCCAAGTGGTCAAGACATTTAACCCCTAAAACTACCACACCATGTACTGGTTCTATGGGAAGTTCAGGTATACACACTACACACACATGTATGCATGCTATACACACGACACACACGTACACACTACACACGGAGCCTCTCACACAGAGAGGCCCCGGGAGGAGGTCAGTCTGCTCCTCTGTCCTTGCTGTCTGTCTGTCCCTCTTCCTCTCTCTTTCTGAGCACCTGCAGTTTATTCCACCTAAGGTAACTGTGCAGTTTGCCGACAGTGATTATCCCAACTGGGTAACTTGGGGGTGCCCAGACTCAAACCCCCCACATGGTCCACCCCTCCTCCTGCAGACCATTTAATACATCTGTATAGAAACCTCATTAGAGAATCCAACTTTTTAATTACCTAATGTGTCAACTGTCTTACTTATTCAGATAGCTCAAAATAACATTTTTTTTTTTTTTTAAAGGAGAAACAAGTTGAAAACAGTAGCAACAGTACCGACGACACAGCTGGGTGCATCTCTGCGCCGGGCGCTGTTCTTCAGCACTTGACACTATTCCTCTCTTAATTCTCACACCAACCCTATCGGTCCCGGCTACTATTACCAGGAGGAAAACGGGGACCCGGGGAGGTCAAGGGACCCACCCTCGGTCCCAGAGCCAGGGCAGAGACAGGACGTCCAGCCAGGCTGTCTGCCTCCTGCGCTCCCTGCCAACGTGGGAGAACAAACGGCATCGTTATCCTGACACATCCACAGGAAGCAACTCCCCCAATAAAAAGCCTCACGAGGGGAGGAACTGAGCAAAGTAGGACCCATAAATAAAACGGCTCTTTCTGAGTTGGCCTTTGTGTCGTGCCTTGGGCTTTTGCTCAGAAAACGCTACGGGATGAGGCTTTTGTGAAGGCTGCTGCTGCATCTCCAGGGGCAGTCGGCCCCGGCAGAATTTTAAGGAGGAGCAGACTCTGGGGGTCTCGGACCACAGCTGAAGCACCTCTGTTCTCTGTGAAACCCCTCGTGTGATGCTGCAGACCTGGGTGGCAGGAGACCTTTGCTGCCACCACATCTCTGGTCTCTCCTACAGAGAGTGAGAATCGTGTGTCTAATCAAGTTTCCCTTTTCACTCTTGCTGCCAGGAAACCTCAGGAGTAACATTTTTGTTCACAGTCAGTAAACATGGAGGACTGGCCTGTGTGGCAGTGTTTGAATTCGTTCCTCACGGTTTTACCCCCCATTTCTGTTTTCTGTGGCCTTGGTTTATATTAATTTCTTTCATTTCTCCACTTTACCGTATGCACTAGGAGGGCTAGTTCTGATCTTTTGTGGCAAAGGGGGCGGGATAGCCGGGTTAAGAACAGAAATGCAGTGCCTCTGAGACCCGTCCTCGCGGGGACCTGTTTCTCTCCCAGCTGGGACCTTTCCCTTGTACTCAGCATCCACATCACACTTTCTCACAGGGCTGAATTAGAAAGTGGCATCTCCTTCCTTTGTCTAACTCCTCTATCATCAGAACCACGAAAATGACAGCTGTGCCTGGCGCTGGCTTCCAGAGAGACCCGTGTGGAGTGCTATGAAGGGAACTGCTGGAAATATTAAAGCAAAAACAGCTACAGAGGTGTGAGCTATTACATGTCCTGTGTTTTAAGAGAATGTTAAGATACAACAAATCAAATCTATGCACTTGAAGGCAAAAGTATCTCAGATGTGACCGTATCTCATCATCTTCCTCTCTCCCTCCCTCATCTGAGCCACCATCACCGGGTGGTGGCTTATGTTCAGGAAATAAGTAAACACATCCACTGTGCAGAAAGAGCAGAAAGCATTAGGATGACCAGCACTTCTTGGTTTGCCAGGGAATGTTCCAGTTTTAGCACGAGAAGTCTCCCATCTTGGGAATCCCTCAATCCCAGGCAAACTGGGATGGTTGGACCCCCAAGAAAGGGCCTGAAATACCAGTCTATTTTCTACAAAAGCTGCCAACAGCTATCATTTTGTGTTTGTGTCAACTTGGCTGGGCCATGGGATACCCAGATATGTGGTCAAACATAGTTCTGCTGTCTCTGAGGGTGGTTTTGGATGAGATTAAGTTTTGAATTGGTAGACTGAGTAAAATGATTGTCCTTCCTACATGGGTGGGCCTCGTGCAATCGGCAAGCCTTGACTAGAACAAACAGAGCGATGTTCTCCCATGTAAGAGATGTCCTCTTGCCCAGTGGCCTTCCAACTGGGACAGTGACTCACCTGGGTCACCCCACAGATCTTGGGACTTGTTGGCCTCCATAAATGCATTAGCCAACTATTTATAATAAATCTCTAAATCTCTTTATATATGTATATACATATATATGACACATGGCTAATTGCTACATGTTTATATATATAAATATGTGCGTGACTATATAGGATATATATGAATATATGACATATATGAGTATATATTATACATGAGTATCCTTCTAATTGGTTCTGTTTCTCCAGAAAACCCTAATACAGCCTGGGTAACCACACTGGCCTCAACAGACCTTTCTATCTATCTCCCTTCTTGGCCCCTTGGAGTCTAATCTCTTCACAGCACTCAAGAGTGAGCCTCTTAAGGTATAAATCAAATCATGTCACTCCTTAGCCCCAAACTCTCCAATAGCTTCCTGTTGAGTTAGAATAAAATGCAAAGTCCTTGCCATGGGGAATGAGAAAGGTTTAGGTTCAGTTGTGAGTTACAGAAAAACCCCAAATAGCACAGGCAGAAATAGGAGAACAGTTCCTCTCTTTCTCAGGCCCCTGGACAGGTGGAGCATGTGATGGTGTCAGAGACTCCGGCTCTTTTCCTCTTTTTGTTTATGTTCCCACAGTTACCTCATGACCCAATTTAGCTACTGGAGTCCTGCCCTTACATTCACATTCCAGCCATTAGGAAGGAGGTATGCCTCTGCACTTAAGGTGAAGTTAGCAGTGCCTCTTGTAACATATGTATTAATAACTGCCTTTTACGTATCAAAAGTTAGATGGCATTCAGGGTGGTGGCATTCTGTGGGCCACACTGCTCACCTGGTAGTTCTGCCCTGCAGCCCAGGTCACCTGATAGTGGGAGTTCTATCTTATTGGAACAGAGACTCAATCTCTAAGACCACTCTGCCCCCGTACCACTTCAGGGCTACACACACACACACACACACACACACACATTTTGCAATTGGCAACTGGTATTTTTAGCCAATTCTCTCAGTTTTATATTCTTTTCAGAGCTGTAGCAACATTTTATGAAGGAAAAACAGATTCACAGGGATGTAAAGAAACTGAGTGTTTGGGCTGAAAAGATAAGCCCTAAAGGTGACTTATGTTCAGGAAATAAGTAAACACATCCACCGTGCAGAAAGAGCAGAAAGCGTTAGGATGACCAGCACTTCTTGGTTTGCCAGGGAATGTTCCAGTTTTAGCACAAGAAGTCTCCCATCTTGGGAATCCCTCAATCCCAGGCAAACTGGGATGGCTGGACTCCCAAGAAAGGGCCTGAAATACCAGTCTGTTTTCTACAAAAGCTGCCAACAGCTACCATCATACTTAATGGTGAAGGGTTGAATGTGGTCCCTCTAAGATCAAGAGTAAAACAGAGATTCTGGCTTTCCCCACTCCTACTCAGTGTATTACTGAAGATTCTAGTTAGGGCACTTAGGCAAAAAAAAAAAAAAAAAAATAATAATAATAAAATAAAATATACATATGTGTGTATATATATTTATATATATAAAGCAAGGAGAAAGGAGGAAGTAAAACCATTTCTATCTTCAGATGATACGATCTGCATATAGGAAATCCCAAGGCATCCATAAAGAAAAATTACAGCTGATAAATGAGTTCAGCCAG
Source organism: Eulemur rufifrons (assembly GCF_041146395.1). Lineage (NCBI taxonomy): Eukaryota > Metazoa > Chordata > Mammalia > Primates > Lemuridae > Eulemur > Eulemur rufifrons. The sequence continues at coordinate 2,645,540 of NC_091003.1, forward strand.
GTTGCAGAGCACAAAATTACTATGCAGACATCAATTGTATTTCTGTAGGATATCAATGAACAATCTAAAAATGACATTAAGAAAGTAATTCCATTTATAATAGCATCGAGAAGAATAAAATACTTTGCAATAAATTTAATAAAGGAAGTGCGAGACCAGTACTCTGAAAACTGTGAAACACGGTAGGAGAAAATCAAAGAAAGTTCCAAATAAATAAAAAGACATCCTGTGTCCCTGGACAGAAGACACATGTTATTAAGATGGCAATACTCTCCAGGTTGATTTACAGATTCAATGCAATCTCTGCCAAAATCCCAGCTGCCTGTTTTGCATAAAATGACAAACTGATCCTATAAATCATATGGAATTGCAAGAGACCAAGAAGAGCCAAAACAATCTCAAATTAAAAGAACATATTTGTAAGACTCACACTTTTGGATTTTGAGACTTATTCTGAAGCCATATTAATCAAGACTTCATGGTGCTAGCATAGCATAGATATATGGATCAATGGAACAGAAATGAGAGCCCAGACATAAGCTCTTGTATTGATGGTCAATTGATTTTTGACAAGGGTGCCAAGATCATTCAGTCAGGGGAATCACAGTCTCTTCAAAAAATGCTGTTGGAACAACTGGATATTCACATGTAAAAGAAAGAAATTAGATGCATATCTCATATCATATACAAAAATTAACTCAAAATAGATCATAGCCCTAAATGTAAGAGCTACAACTAAAAAAAAGAAAAAAACTTTCCAAAGAAAATACAAGTATAAATATTTGTGACTTTGGATTAAGCAATTATTTCTTAGATATAATACTGAAAGAACAAGCAACAAAAGAAAGCAATAAATTGGTCTCAATCAAAATTTAAAATTTAGTGTTTTAAAGGACATTATAAATTTAAAAAAGAAGAGACAATTCACAGAATAGAAGAAAATATTCACAAATTATATATCTGATAAGTGACTTGTATTAAGAATACATAAAAGATACTTAACAACTCAACAATAAAAAGACAAATAATCCAGTTTAGAAATGGGCAAGTGATTTGAATAGACATTCTTCCCAAGAAGATAAACAAATGGTCATTAAGTACATGAAAAGATACTCAAATTCATTCATCATTCAGGAAATGCAAGTCAAAATTACAATGAGATTCCACTGCAAAGGCAGTAGGATGACTAAAATAAAGAAAGATGGACAATAAGAAGTGTTGGTGGGGATGTGGAGAAATTGGAGTCCTCCCAAGAGTTGCTCTTGGGATTCTATGGTGCAGTAACTTTGGAAAACCATCTGACAGTTCCTCAAAATGTTGAACATAGAGTGACCATAGGACACAGAAATGCCACTCCTAGGAATATACCCAAAAGAAATAAAAACATATATACACACAAAAACTTTCACATGAATGTTCATGGTAGCCTTATTCACAACAGCCAAAAAATGTAAGGAACCATATGTCCATCAACCACTGAATAGATAAACAAAATACAGTCTATCCATCTACTAGAATATCACCCAGCCATAAGAACAAATGAATTACTGATACATGCTACAACGTGGATGTACATCAAAACCATTACGCTAAGTGCAATAATCCAGTGACAAAGCACCACATATCATAGTGTATAAGTTTTTTTCTTGTGTGTGTATATGTACACATATGGAATTTTATTTGTATGATTCCATTTATAGGAAATGCCCCAAATAGGGAAACCCATATTGACAGAAAGTAAATAATGGTTGCCCAGTGCAAAAATTGGAGATGGAAGTGACTACTGAATGGAAACAGGGTTTCTTTCAGGGATGAATAACATTTGTACAATCGGATAGTGGTGACGGTTGTACAACTCTGTATGTACTAAATGCCACTGGGTAGTGCACTTTTAAAGGGTTAATTTTTTGGCATGCAAATTGTTTCAATAAAACTGCTATTAAAGAAAAAAACAAAAAAAAAATCATTTAGTGGAATAATTGAATCGCTTCCTGCTCCATGAATCAGGTACTCAATAAGGTCCAACAATTGTCCAACCTATGACAATGTTGTTTGCAACAGCATAGAGCTACTTTCTGAGTATCTAAAGAAGTGAGAGTGTAAGCCCTTCTCAACTCCCTGGATGTACCTGCGCAGACTCCTAAACTATCCTAAACGGTCCCCAATTGCCACCTGGCATCCTGTGTCACCCTAAACTTCTCTCCGGCCTCCCTGCTATTCCCGTTCGCTAAGTCTCCCTGGGGGAAATCTCAGGGATCCTGCTCATTTTGCACCATAATCAGGATGTTCAGACCGTCTGAAAACTGCAAAGAATAGAGCCCCATCAACACCCTCTCCCCAAGCCATCGGCACACATGCACACACGTCACAGCTGGCCAGGCTGGGTCCTCCCTGCTCTGAAGGGAATGAAGGAAAAAGAAAAAATGTCTGGCCTCCTCTAATAGAAAACATCCCCCAGCACCTCGCAGGGCCCGGGAGCAGACGAGGAAACCAGGGATGTCAGGCGCCGGATTCCATCTCTGCCATCCCTGGGAAGGATCAAAGTGAGATGAAACCCAATCCCATCTGGTGGGCAGAGGAGCCTTGGCTTGTGGAGCATGATCAGATGTAAAGGCTTCTCAGCACTCGCCCGGCTTTTTTAAGCACCCCACAGAACGGAAGAAAAGGAGGCAGGAAACGTCAGCCTGTGATCAAACTCTCTGAGAGTGCTGAGTGACACCTCAGCCGGGGCCCCCCGCTGGGAGCTATGCCTGGGCTGCTTTCTCCCATTCCAAGGGCTTGGGAGAATTTCTGTCTCAGATTGTCAAGATAACGCAACTCCCTGACTAATACTTTCATATGGTGGTAGTTACATAGGCGTTCTGAAAAAGAACTTAGCACAAAAGGATGTTTTCCTTCCCTTCCTGCTTCTCACTGAACAAGTTAAAAAAAAATATGTGGCCAGGTGAACTTTGAACCAGAGAGATGGAATTGACCGTGGTAGTGGGAGAGGTGGGGGATATAATATGTAAATATTCATTAGGATAACTCAAATCATCAGTGGTTTATAAACTAGTTAGACATTTATTTCCTTCTCATTGAAAATCCCAAGAAGTGAAGTGGTCCAAGGGCTGGGTTGACAATTCTATTTTATGAAAGACTCCAAATCTACATGCCATTCTCTGATTCTACCTCATGGCCCAAGATGGCTGCACCAGATCAAGCCATCACATCTATATGTGAACCAGCAGCATGAAGAAAGGGGACGAAGTCTGCCCCCAGTCCTCCTAGAAACACTTCCTAAACGTTGCACACTCCATGCCTATTTACATTTGCTGTACAGTTAGCTCCACAAAGCTTCAGGGGAGGCTGGGTCTTTTTTTTCCTGGTAACCTACATAATTTTGCTTGAGTCCTGACTTCCCCCCAAAGTATGGTTCACATGGAGCTATTTAAAATATTTCGAAGTACTTTGGAGTAAGATAAAACACCTTGGGAGAGGAATGATTGGCGATGGCAGCAATTACTTTTTTTTTTTTTGCATCAACAGACTACTTTTATCTCCCTTTACAACTTCAAATTAAAATACTCACTGAGCATCCCCCTCACACCCCCGCCGCCAAAATCAGTAAAAAGAACAAACGTGGTCGGACCGCCTTTCCATTGAGACATCTGGGTAATAAATTCAAAGCAGCACAGAAGCTGGCTCAGCCTTTACCAGCAGAGACCCAAAGAAAGACTCAGAGCACCCCCAAGACCATGAACAGTATTGTTCCCCAAACATGGATGTTTCACCTTGTCCTTGTGGAACCCCATTTCAGGGTGATTAATAGTTCAGATGGGTGAAGACAGCTGATACCCGAATTCACAGACTAACTCGCGGATGGATTCCTTTAATATACTGGGTCTTTGCTCCAACTATTTATGGCCCTTGCCTTGTTTTTTTTTTTTTTCCCCTGCTAGTCTATTTATATTTCCTTATGGATTTGTAACAGCTCTTTATTTATTAAAAAGAAAATACCTGTGTCATCTTGTTGCAGCTGAAACAAACTTTAATAGTGTCAACGGAAAAAGCTCTAAACTCTGTAAAATAATTTAAAGAGGTTTATTCTGAGCTGAATGTGTGTGACAGGCCCAGAGCACATGGCCCCAAAAGGCCCTGAGAAAATGTGTCCGTGGCAGGCAGGTTACAGTCTGGTTTCGTGAGTTCACAGAGACAGGAGTTACACGCAAGACCATAAGTCCATACATGGGGGGCGCACGCTGGTCTGGCTTGAAACCAACGAAAAGACGGGACATCTCAAAGGGGGGTGGGGGTGACAGGTGGGTTTAAAGATTCTTTGATTTGTGATTGGTTAAAAAGAAATGCGGCTTTGTCTAAAGGCTTGGAATGTTTTAACTTAATATAAGGATGTCTGTTCATCGGAGACAAGCCACCAGACATTTAGGGAAACTCAAGTGATCTGTGGTGTAAATTGATGCCCCGCAGGTGTGGCTGGAGCTGTGTCCTGCGTGGCCTTAGGCCTGTTAGTGAGTCACAGAGGACATCTCCAAGAAGGGAGGGGCATGATGAGGCCGTCTGACCTCCCTCCTCCCGGCCAGCAGCTCAGCTTTAGGGTACTCCTGGGATCCCCTTGGCCAAGAGGGGGTCCATTCAGTCAGCTGGCGGGGACGGGGGAGGCTTAAGGTTTTATTTTAGTTCACCATATAATAATAGGCCTTTAAATGAAACAATTCAGACTGAAGAGCAACAGGTAAAGTTTCCAAGTTGATAAAGAGAATTAGAAAACTTTTTGAACCTAGAGGTATCAGATGAAGATGCCAGACAGGGTGGAATGCGAGAAAAACATTTTCAGTGTGAACACCACTCATATTCATGGCTTCCCAATTGCTACGATTACTGTGTTCCTCCTGTTTCCAACAGAGGGTGTCTCTATCAATGAAAAAACAAAACAAACAAACAAAAAGAATAGCACCCAAGAATAATTTTAAACAGTTACTGGTGCTTTACATGAAATGTGGGAGGGAGCATGGAAGCTCCCTGTAAACTCAAAGCAACTACCCAAATATTACCGTCCATCTTTTTATTCTGCTGTCTGCACAAAGATGAAGATGTGCATCGATGACCATGTTTGTGTTACAGCAACATGAAGAGATGGCCAGGATTTGTCCTCCAGAGAGCATCTGTTTGGACACAGTTCTGCCAAGATTCCTCGGCCTGTGGGCTCCTGGTTGGCATTTGGGAGGCGGGGGCCTGAAGCTGCCCAGCAGTTGCTTGGAATGGGAAAAAGACTGCCCAACCCTCCTTCCCTGGCCCCAGGGCCATGTCTGGAAGGACTGCCTCCTCCAAGCATGGAGAACTGCGGGGCACGCTGCCCGGAGTTTCTTTCCAAGTGCTGGAGTCTGGGACTAGTGGGGGGCATAGGAGGAAGACCCCAGTGCAGCTGTGGGGAGACAATAAAACACAGCACCAAGAAAGCAGTCCCCAGTGCTGGGACCACTGCATGGGTGGGACAGAAAGGGAGACTCTCAGCCTGAACCAAGCAGAACAGGCACGTCCTAGGAACAATAGGCTGCTCTGAACCACAGACCTTAATATGCAAGTGAAATGAAATCAGTGGACACCCTCCTTCCCTCCTTTCTCCGCACCTCCTGACTCCTCTGGATAAACCAGCACAGGCAGGATTAGACGGGGAGAGAGACAGACCTCCAACCCCCTGGGCTGACCTGGCTGCCCTCCCAGATGAACTTAAAAAGAAAAACCCCTGTAACTTGATCCCCCTTGGCTGGAAGAGCTGAAGCCCCTGGAGGTCCCTGGCATGTCTCCCCGAACGCAGACCACACGCTGGCAGGAGGAGGCTGATCTCCAGCACTGAAGGAGGGAACCCCCCTCAACACGGACGCTACTCAGACAAGGCTCCAAATGTAAGCAGAGAGGAAGAGAGGCTCAGAAACCCTTTTTAAATTCTCCTTCCAGATGTGCAAATCCAGGCAACCCTGGAGGCGCACTGAGAGAGACACAGAAAAACCTTAAATGCTTAAGTTAAGTCCTCCTTAAGGATCTCATGCTAATCACTTAAGCCAACCCAACATCTTTACAAAATCAAGGGAATTACCCAAAGCCCCTTTGTGCAGGGTACTTCCAAGTGAAGCCGGGGCTTGCCTCCCCCCCACCCCCCGCCCCCGACATCATGTGAAACGACTCAGGCAACAGTTAATAAATCTTAAGACCCTGGGATGGATTTCATCTTCTGTGTAGAAAAAAGAAATATATATATATATATATATATATATATATATGTAATCTCCAGAAGGGAAACAAGAAAGGAGAAGAGGATCTGAGTGTAATCAGCTGGCTGATCAGAGAGCTATAGTCTCAGGCAGCCAAAGGCTTAGCAAGGAGGGGGAGGAGGTGCACTGAGAATTCTTGCTTTGGAGAACTTTCCGCAGCATCTAGGCCTCTGTTCAGCAATATTGACCGAGCACTCCCCTGCTAAATGCCGTCGTACGTAGCACATGGAGACATCAGGGGGCAAGACAAAGATGCCACCTGCAAGGTTCCATCCTATCCGGGACTGGGAGAGACACACCATAAATGACACATAATAAATAAGTCTGTTTTATAAATAGGCTTTATAATAGAATGTTAAGTGCCATGGAAAAAGACGGGAGGGCCAAGTAAGGAACAGGAGGAGAGGAGAAGGCAGGCTGCATTTTCTTTTAAAATTAATAGACTTCATTTCTTAGAGCAATTTTAGGTTTATAGAAAAATGAGGTAGAAAGTATAGAGAATTCCCATGTTCCTCCTCTCCCCCTTATACACACACATGCACACATGTACACACACATGCACATACACACATACACATACACACGTACAGCTTCTCCTATTAGTAACATCTTACATTAGGGTCCCATAAGTACTACCATTGATGAGCCAGTATTGATACATAGTTATTCATGCAAGTCCATAGCTCACAGTAGGGTGCACTCTCTGCGTTGTACAGTCCACAGGTTTTGCCAAATGTACAGTGTCGTGTCTCCACCACCACCAGGTCATACAGAATAGCTTCAGGGCCCTGAGAGTCCCCTGTGCCCTGCTGTTCATCCCTCCCCGCCTCCCCCCAAACCCTGGCAACGCTGACCTTTTTACTTGTCCCTACAGTTTTGCCTTTTCCGGAATGTTACAGAGTTGGAATCACGCAGTATCTAGTCTTTCCCGACTGGCTTCTTTCATTTGGCAACATGCATTTAAGGGTCCTCCCTAACTTTTCATGGCTTGATAATCCATTTATTTTTATCCCTGAATAATACTCCATCACAGATGTTCCACAGTTTGTTTATCCATTTACCTGTTGAAGGATAACTTAGTTTCTTCCAAGTTTTGGCAATTATGAATAAAGCTGGCATAAGCACATGTCCATCAAATTTGCAATGATGAATCGGAAAATAGCCCCGACTAAATTCTGAGCCTGATCTTCTGCTTCAGCAGTCGTAGAAGTTTGTCACGTGCCTGGAGATAGTTTCTGCCCTGGATGACTAAGCGGTTACAGCTCTGGTGATCTCACTGCCATTCATCAGAACATGCACCTCTCTGCTATTCGGTAGCTCCCCGCGCAGGAGTCTCAGCTCCTCCTGAGAGGACTAGTCATTCCCCCCTGGCTGTGATCTAAAAGACGCCAGGTACAAACCTAACCAGTGACTCATGACTTTGGCCTACCTACCAAAGAGAGAACCCTACGTCTGCTGCTTCTGTGAATCCATGACATTGCTTTGAGAGCTTCTCCAGACAGCAGGTAAAAATCAAAGGCGAAAAAAGGCAGATGTGAAACGGCGCCTCAGAGTGCAAGGAGTTCAGCGCGGGGACAAGGAGAATGAAGTCGGGGATGTGCGGGCTTTCTTTTCCTGGCTTCTATTTCGGGAACATCACACAGCTGGTCTGTCCCTGGGGTGTTAGTATCCTCGGTGTTACTACAACATCAAGAGTCTCACATGTTTGTGAACTGGGATGAAAAAAAAAAAAAATCTACCTTCAAGTCAGTACATCCCTTTCCAGAGCTCCACAAGGAAGGAATTAAGCAGACAGGAAATCATCCAAACCCGAGGATGAAAAGGTCTGACGGAGAGTGTTTGAAATACGAGAAGGGGTGCTCTGAACTCCCCCAAAGCAAAGACACAGCAAGGAGACTGATATAATCGCAGAGGGCTGCAGGGAACAAAAGATGATGCCAGCAGAGAGGGAAGAACTTCTAAACCCTGAGACACCCCTCGACGTGTAACTTTACTCAGATGTCCAGAACTGGTTCTGGACAGTGCACAGGCTAATCTGGATTCCATAAACCCAGGGACATGATTCTTAGGATTTTTGCTCTAGCCAAGTAAGAGTGTGGCTTCGAGACGTTTTGCATCAGTGGCACTTCAACCTGAGCAACCAGGAAAAGATAGAAATGTCCCCAAAAGCCCTCCTTGGAAATGTCCACACTCTCTTCCAAAGTCTCTTCCTTATTTAGCATCGGGCTAGCATCACAGCCCCGCTAACACTAACGAGGAGGCTGAACTGTGAACACAACAGAAGTCCCTGGGAACAATGGAAAAATATAATCAAGGAGTCAAACCCCAGCACAGTGATAATTATTCTTATCGAGTCATTCCCCTGTTGAATATAATAAACCAGACACTATAATCTTCAGGCAAAATGTTGCAGAAACAGCTGTAGTAATGAAAGAACATGCTAACAAGATCAGAGACCATGAAAAAAAAAAAAAAAAAAAAGAAAGAAAAGAAAAAAAAAAAAAAGAAAGAGAAAAGAAACTCCCACCCCCTTTCTTCCAAAAGTTCTCTCTCTCTCTCTTTTTAAGCAAAATTTCTCTACGGCTTATTTCTCTTGTTCTCTTGAAGCATTTTCTTCAAGGCTGACTGGTTTCTGATTTCCATGGCTTCAGACTGAAGTTTGTCATGCCAACTTGGAAAGAGGCCAAACTGGAGATTAAATAGAAACATTCCACGTAAAAGCCACAGAGTCTCAGACCCGACGTCTGCACAAATGCCCAGATGGAAAGTGAGTCTACACCTCGCTCTGAGCCACCGTCTCCAGGAAGCCCCACTTGACTTAGACCAAGATGTGCTCCTTCCTGACTGCTGGAAGAGACAGGAGGAAGACGACGGCAGAGACGCAGGGGTCTTAAAGCCGTTTGCGGTTGAGTCGTGGAGACTTTTTCCTAGTAAATGGCACTTCACCTAGTGTGTGTCCTGCTGTGAGGGAGTGGAAATGTCACTGCGGCTTGGGGACAGACAGATGGCTAACGAAGACAGTTCCTCATCAACATTGGCGTGTTTCACCCCTTAGCACAGCAGCAAAGTAGATTCTTTGCATAAATGGTTGCATATTTGAGAAAAATGACACACATTTGATATTTAACTCGTAAGCAAAATAAAAAGAATGACTTAACCTTTCGAAAGAATGGCCTTGCTAGAAATAGTAACTTGGCTTTAAATATAGAGTCGCAGCTGGGATGTCTTCATCATGTAATTACCTAACTGGTGACATTCTGGTAGGGAAGGGCCACATAGTGCCAGCAAATCCCCCTCCCATGGAACTACAGATCGTGCAGAGAAAATTATATTTCTTACACATCTCCATAATGACCATGTATATAAATAAGAAAGCATCTATTTACATATGCACATACTTAAATGTAGCATTATAGGCATGCATATATTTTTATAAATGCAACCTCTTCCCATCTAATGAACAAACTCAAGAACAATTCTATTTTATGCACCGCAATAGTATGACTAGTAATTAAACCAAAATCACTTAAACATTTATTGCCCGATATTAGACAAGTATTTTCACAATAAAGCAAGGTTCTATTTATTTAAAACACAAAATTTTAATGGAAAATTACCCTGATCACTTAAACCCCAATACTACAGAGGCAAAATAACATTCCCCTCCCCCCCCCCACTGATCTAATTTAACGAGCTGGGATAAAGCATTCTGCACGCGTGTATACAAACACAACACACATAGCACGCACAATACTCACACACATACACAGAACACACACACATAATCAATACACCTAACTTTTCAAAACCTGACACTGGGTGCCCATCCCACGTGTTCTAGCCATGGACTCCAAGACTGGTATTTTCTGTAGCAGGTTCTCTGCTGCCTGGAGGGTGCAGGGCCTCACAGAGCCCCTGGGTGGGTGTCCAAGATCCCAGGCCACTGCAGCTCCTTAAAGAAGAAAGATAATCTCAGAGAGGACTGGGGGGAACACGCTGACCCCCCCTTCTGGAGGAAATGGGACACCTCTGGCTTCCTCAGTTGGCACAGTAGTTGGGGGGGGGGCTCATCCCCAGGGGTGGCACCTTCCAGCAGTGCCGGACCCGGAGCCTCCCCGCCAGGTGTCGGGGTGACAGGTGCACCCACCGCTGAGAGGATTACGACCTTTCATTTTTAATCCTTCAAGAAAATCAGAAGCAGCGCCTGAGGGCTTTGGCTTAGAACCTTGACATGTGAGAATTATATGGTCTATCACTTCCAAGAAAACCACTGTGACTCACAGCAGAGAGAGAGAGAGACAGAGAGAATACATCTTCAATGAAGAGCTGTTAACAATTTTGAAACAGAAGACAGAAAACTGATGTGGCTCTTAATATTAATATTTCAGATGATAGTCCCAGGGCTGGGTGAAGAAACAGCTTTTCTAACAACAGGAAAAGAACCGCAGAGGAGCGGGCAGACAGACCTCCTTCAAACGCATTGCCTTGCTCTGGCTTCCGAGAAGCCAAAGAGCTGCACAGGGCTTAGATGCCTTGAGACGTTAAGACACACATTTTAAATAATCTCCCTGAGAAGCACTTTTACATGTGCTGGCCCTACTTGGGGCATCACTGGGTGCAATAATGAAAAAGGAAATGTCACACATGCCTGTGTCAACGGAAAAGAAGCCAAACTCTGTAAGATCATTTGAAAGAGATTTATTCTGAGCCAAATTTGAAGACCCTGACCCGGAGCCACGCCCAAGATGCCTTGAGCAAGTGGACTCGCTGTGGCTGGGGCACAGTTTGGTTTTCTACATTTCAGGGAGACAGAGGTCACAGGTAAAGTCATAAATCAATACGTGGGAGGAATGCATTGGTTTGGCCCCAAAAGGTGGGATGTCTCAATGCCAGGGCTTAACAGGTTATAGGTGGGTTTAAAGATTTTTTGACTTTAATTGGTTAAAGACAAGAAGCTTTGTCTAAAGGTTTGGAATGTTTTAAGATAAGAAGCTGTTAATCAGAGACAAGTTACATATTTGGTGTATAAATTGAGGACCTCCAGGTTTGTCTTGCATACCCTTAGGCCTATTAATGGGTTACAAAGGATGTCTCCAAGAAGGGAGGGGGCATGAAGAGGCAGATCTGACCTCCCTCCTCCTGGCAGACAATTTAGTTTAGGACATCCCCTTGGCCAACAGGGGGTCCATTGAGTCCACTGGTTGGTGGAGGAGCCTTAAGATTTTGTTTTAGTTCACACCTGTCACCCAAGAAATGTTTGCAAGTATGAAGCATCAGCATAGGATGGCATGAAAGGCAGGAGGTGACAGGATCCAGCTAGACCCACATATCATCATCCCTGCTGGGCTTGAAAGTATCATGTTGGTTGAAAAAAATCAAGTGGAGAAAGATACACTGTTATACTCGGCACGCCCAGTTGCAAACAAACTAAAAAACTTTGTTGCTTATGGATATGTGTATGTTACTAAATGTTCAAAGTTACAGACTGGAAACAGTAACATGTTGGTTGAAAAAAAATCAGTGGAAAAAGATACATTGTTATACTCGGCACGCCCAGTTGCAAACAAACTAAAAAACTTTGTTGCTTATGGATATGGGTATGTTACTAAATGTTCAAAGTACAGACTGGAAACAGTAACATGAAAGTATCATATTGGTTGAAAAAAATCAAGTGGAGAAAGATACATTGTAATACTCGGCCCGCCCAGTTGCAAACAAACCAAAAAACTTTGTTGCTTATGGATATGGGTATGTTACTAAGCGTTCAAAGTTACAGACTGGAAACAGTAACACCAGGTTCATGTTAGTGATTGACTCAGGAGTAGAGGGCGGGGGGGGGGCGGGGGCGGGGGGGGACTGCATTGGGGGAGGGGAGGAGGACAGAAAACAGGGTGGGGATAGAGGATGACCCAAGGAACAAGGGACTAGGGGAGCAAGACAGAGGGCATGTGCCCTTGGAGGGTGCAAAGAGCGTTTCAACTTTATCAGTGATGTCTGCTTGCTTTCTTTCATTCATTTACTTTTATATAGATCTGAAACAAACATGATGTGATTCTAGCATTTGTAATTTTGTGACAGACGCTAGCTTTATCATTTGCTATGCTATTCTCTATTTTAAATTGATATATACATATATTTAATGCTTTTTCTTTTTTATAACAGGGAAATGCTCACAGTCATGTATATGGAAATCTGATGTTTCTAACAGCTTCCTTTTGATTCTACCTTCCTAATTGAAAACCGACGGATTCCAACCTCTCCTGAGGGCTCCGAGTGGGGGCATCAGACACGAGGCAGGCAAAAGGATGATTTTACAAATGAAGGGAACAGAGTCTGGAGGGATTCTGACTAGATGGAGCCATCAGGAAGCCATCTATAAAATGAATTTCCTCACATCCATCTGTGAGAAATAGACTTTTTAAAAGACTTTGTGTTTGCATAACATGCTCAAGGCTAGTTACGATAAACACATAGCAGAGAGGAATAGCCACCAGGTTCTCAAATCCTGTTAGTTGACGCAATCAAATTGATTGCCATGGCAACAGAAGGGTAAACACAGGCACAACGTGGGCTTTTGTTGCAGGGGCTGCATTGACACATCATGGGGTATTCACATATCACGCGTGTGTGTGCTCCTGTGCGTATGTGTTTGTATACCTGCAGAGACACCTGTGGGCGGTGGCTACCTGGAATTAGGTGCTTTCTTTCCATGCGATAAAGCTGAACTCAAATAAACAGTTTTCTCAGGACACGAGACACAACTGAGGTTGCAGTGATGCTACTTTCTACTCACTGGCTTCCTCAGCCCCCCGAGTTCCCCTTGGTGTTGTGCACACACAACCAGAACAAAAGAGGCCCTCGCCTACAGGCAGACACAGCCTTGCACGCCATGTGGGCAGTAAAGGAAAACACATGTGCACGGGACACAGGCGCCCAGCACCGAGGCTGTCAGGAACCTCCTCGAGGCCGCCTTTTACAAGTCTCCACGCAACATGACAAATCAAACCTCAGCACCTTTAATGAGGACAATCTTAACTAAATGTTTGGCTTTATATGTTGGAGGAACATTTTTTCTTATTAATGTTTAGCAGCCCAGACATCTTGGGACCAGCTTAATGGCCTGCACATGGCTTCTCCATGGGGGCCAGCTCTGGGAGCCGCCCCCAACCCCAACAAAGCTGACCGGCCAGTACAGAAACAGCAGGAGGCGGCCAGAGCTCTGCATACCATCTTCTGATCAAGCGGCATCCATCCATCTGCAGGATGATAATTTAAACCATCTCCCTGTCTTGCAAACAGAGAGAATAAAAAAAAAAAAAAAAAAAAAAAAAGACCACAGGCCTCTGATTCTCTATAGATCCCAGGCTGGGAAAACACAACTTTGTTCAACTTCTTCCCTAAGAACTGATATTTTCACAAACCAATAAAAGTTAATCCTCTTGCCAGAGAACTACCTTTACACCAGGCCTTCAGCATTGTACAAATGGCCAGAAGGCTTTGCAGTCATAGACCCTCAAAGGATTAAACTTTAGCCTTCCCAATGCCTTTCCTTTCTTCCCGACTCCCTGACAGAGTTTACAGAGATCAGAGTATTAAAAAAATGTGTTTTGAGCAGAAAGAAAAAAAAAAAAAAAAACCAAAACTTTGCTATGCTAATAGTAGAGTTTTCATGCCTGAAATAATTCCAGTGTTCATCCATACTGGGGTCTATAAGACTGAAATACGGAATTACTTAGATGACACAGATAGAAATGCTTTTCAAATCCCTAGGTTACCAAAACCTTTTCCTTGGCCAATGGTGTCTGCACGGGATTCATTGCTCCTGGAGCCGGCCTGTTCCTTCCCCTGCACAGTCCCGGGCTCAAGGCAGAAATCTCAGACTCAGGACAATAGCAATGGAAGTTCCCATGGAAACTAAGGGTAAGGAAAACATGAAGAAAACCAAAGAGCAAAAAGAATAGCCAGCAATAAACCACAACATGTATCCAAGTCTTTGCTCCCAGGTGTGCAGAGGGAGATTTGGGTGGGCAGAGTCCCACCAAGCTCCCTGCTTCGTATTTGGTTCAACTCACAGTGGCATTTTAGAATGGTGCTGCCCTCTGTTTGCTGTGGCTGGAGAGCAAGTTCTATTTCTACCACAATATTTCCTTCCCCATGGTCTTGTGCAAACTCCCATTCTGAGCTCACCTTATCCATAGATTTAAAAAAAAAAAAAATAGTGGTATTTTTCACCTAATGATCATTCTTTTCACCAGCTCACCTAAAAATCAGCCTTGTCCTCAGCAGTTATATCTATGATATTAAGAGTTTGATGGGCTAGAAGTTTTGAAATAGTTCAGCCTAGAATGAAATGCAAAGTCCTCCAATTACCCCCTTCTACACTCCTTAATGCATTTGCATCACAACCCTATTCTCTCCCTCATCTACCTGTTTGCTTCTACCTGTCTCCCTCCCTGGGCAAACCCACGTCCAGGGCTCTCTCTCTCTGCCCAGCAGAATCCACGCAGCTCTGTTCAATGAGTACGTGAAGGAATAATATGACTGACACTGATGATTCAACTTGTCTTATGATGTAATTTGTCAAAACAGCGAGGGGTTTTGGGGAAAAAGAAAACCTAAAAGTAAGAATAACATCCCTAAAAGAGAATTTCACTTACATAGTTTTTCAAACTTTTTTTTCCTCCTACAACATAGCTAATCTTGAGCTTCCCAGAATTAAGCAAGTTGAATGTTAAAAAAAAAAAAAAAAAGGATGCTCTGCTTTATTGAAAATACAATTAATTTCTGAGTGCTGTTTCATTATATTGCTGGAAAAGAAAAAAATATGTTGCAAAGTAATGAGATTTTGGAGCCACAAAGACACGTGATGGATCTGCAAACTTCTCTGTCTCTTACCTCCCAGCCGGCTCAGACTTGGGAGGAGGTGCACAAAGGCTAATAGAGATCCTGCTTCAGTCCCCCCTTCCTGGAGAGTGACAGGCTAATTACCCCGGCTGCAGTCTCGGGCTTTGTGGGAGCTGTCTCCAAGCACACTTTCTTTTCCTGGGGCTACTGTTTCAATTCCAGGTACCACGGATGGGGGGGCTGTTTGGCCTCACACTAGGCTCAGGGCAGGATGGAAAACCAAGCCCCCTCTGGAGAAGTGGGATGATTTGCAAATCTGCATTTGCACAGATATGTGAACCGGAGGGAAATGAGCATCTGCCAAAGGCACAGAAGTATTCATGTTTGTAATTTTTTTTCTAGCAGATCAGGCAACTTGAAAAGTGAAAGCCTGCTATGCTGGGCACAACAGCAATCTCAAATTCAGAGAACTAGACAAGGAGAAGGATCAGGGGAGACTGGAGGCATCATTGAGCGATGAGGGTGGGGATGAATGGAGACACCAAAACCAAGAGAGATGTCTGCCTTCCCGCTTCCTTTGGAACTCGATAATCATACAGTTATAAAAATGTAATACAATGTAACAGATGATGTTTTTCCACCTAACTGGTTGAAATGATATTTATCCTTGAAAAGACCCACATTCATCTGTTTATTAATTCATTCATTTCAGTGCTGCCTGGATAATGGCAGCGTCCCAAGTGCTGCTTCAGGACCCAGGAATATCTCTGAGTACACCCTCCATGGGCGTGTAAGGAGGGACCACATCAGTCCTGTTCACGGGACAAGGGCCACAAACCCAGGAGCAAGGAGCTGCCACAATAGAACTTCCTCTCAAAGAAAGAGAAGCTTCTAGCTGTCCAACCACCACAGGGGGATGACAGCTCGCTGAGGGCTTTGCTTAGTGGGAGGGTGGCCTAGGAGTCTAGTCGCTGGGGCAAAGCATGTCCAGGTCACTCCAGGTCACCAAATGAGGGAACAGCAGGGTGGAACCGGAAATAGGCACAGTGTCCCATGGTAAGTCACTGCTAAGTGATGGTGACACCATGCAGGAAAGTCCCTGCTAACGTGAAAACATTCCCAAGACATGCCGGAAAACGTCATGGTGCAGACGAATATGTATAAACTGCACGTTTTAGGTGGCATTTATGAAGAATGCACACATATACATATGTGTATACACATGTACAAACATATTTATATGCATTTATAAAAGCACACACATGCACATGTGTATTTTTGTTTGCTGGAAAGATCACAACAAACTGTTAATGGTGACCACATGGAAAATGAGCTGTAGAGGAGTTGGTGGCATTCAATGTTCATGTTTACTAATTTTCTACCCAGACACAGACACCAGTGTTGTTGATATTGTTGATGTTGTTGGTGATGTTGTTGTTGTTTGAAACTCCCAGGAGGATTCTGGGCATTGAATTTATGGAGCTGTTGTTAGTTTATTCCTTTATATTTGCTACACAAAATCAACAACAGCAACACTAGCATCATTATGATTGCAAAGGAAAACAAGAACTAAAGCGGTTCTTACCTGTCATGGACGCAATCCCACGCTGCGGGGTGCGGGGTGGCAGGAACGGCCAGGGCCCTCGTGCAGGGGAATCAGCCCTTCACACAAAGCCCCTCCCCTCACCTCACTAGGTAACTCCACTTTTAGGGATTCAGTAGTTTTCTGTGATTTACACCTAAGCCTGTTTATGAAGTGTTACAACAGTAAAAACATGGAAGTAACTGAAATATCCACGAATGCAGTTGAATATAAAATCCCTGATGTCTTGTCGTCAAAGATGTTTTCTTGAAGTCAAGAAATGCTCACAATACAATTATAAATGACAAACCTGTACAAACCACCTGGTTTTAACTTTGTAAACAGATATTATTTATACACCTATACACACATCGATGATGCATATGCATACATTATACGATGGACCTATACATATATGATATGTGCCCACATGCATACATGGAGAGTGAAGAAGTGAGCACCGGATTAAGAAAAATTGGCAGGAAGTCCATAAAAATTATTGACAGCTGAGCGGGGACTACATGTAGCTTTCATTTCATTCTTTACAGGTTCTATTAGCTTCATAACCTGAAAAAACATGACCCCAAGCCTGCCCCTGTTTAGCGCCAACCACTGACATCTGCTGAGCAGTCTTCAATTGGCACTTACACCTCTGGTCTTAGGGAAGGTGATTCCAGGTAGGCTCCCTGCCAGGTGACTCTGCTGACACTGAATGGAGACTCGCCCCCAGGGAGTCTCTGAGCAGATCACGTGCTCAAAAATTAGTTCCCATGTGTCGCAGAGCACATCTGGGAAAACGTATGTGTGACCTGTCCCTTTACTCAAACTACTATGTTTTCACCAAAGGCCTTTAGCGGAAGTTTTCTCAAAGAGCTGCTTGCAGGCCTTCCTTCTGGGCTTCCCTCCCACTCTGTCCCCTCCCTGCCGTTCCTCCTTTGTTTCTCTTTCCTCCCCTCATCCTCTCTTAAGGATGCCACCTCCCCGGCGTGTGGTGTCTTAGCTGCACACAGGTCTACCCAGGCTTCCCTTCAAAGACTCCAGCCGGGCGCAGCTGAGCATACACAATCAGGCACGCCGCTTCCCCGCTCCCTCCGGGACGGTGCCTTGCAAGGGAATTACATTTTCTCTGCTGCGATTGGCCACCCGCCCGCCGGCTCATGATCCACACTCTGTTACTGTGCTTATTGGCAAAGCCCGCAGATTCTGTCTGGAGCCTGGGGAGGGACAGAGGTGCATCTATCAGTAATCTAATTCCACACGCCTGGCGAAAGGAGCCAATATTATCACAGCAAAGACTCGCCTCTTGCTATATTGATTTTTATATTAACAATAAAGGACAGCAGGTCCCCCAAGGAGCGAGGCTGTGAAGAGAAGATGAACATCCCCTCTTCCCTCTTGGCCTCCAATTTGTGAATATTCTCCAGCTAAAATTCCTGCTTCGTCACGCCTGACAATCTCCCTCCTTAGGCTGGTGGGCTGTCCACGCTGTGGGCAGTGGCTTCAGGCCAGTCTTGCAAGGACGGACCTGACACCTTGCCATCCACCTCCCCAATCCACCCAGGCTCGGGAAACTCAGCTGCTTTTAACTGACAGAATTCTTGGCTTCTGTTCCATGTTCCTTGCATGGAGCCAGGACCTCATTGAAACATTTCTTCCTGGAGTTGGCATCTAAATTCTGCATTTTGCCAGAAGTTTTCTTCTGTGATGCTCTCAAGGCTTCACCCATAAAGATGGAATTGGCTGGCTTGCTTGTTTGCCTGTTTATTCAGTCCTGCCCCACCAGAGTAGCAGACCCACAGGAGCAGAGACCTTGTCCCCCTTGCTCACAGGTGCACCTACAGTCCTGGAACGGGGCAGGCACTTGAAAATATATGCTGAAGGAATGGATGGGTTCTGCTCTACTTTACATAATAATAGTGCATATTTAGTCTTCCCTGAGTCTATTCTCCTGCTTTTCATTTTAACAGATATCTCTCCTTCAACAAGGACAGAGCAATATGGTTAACGAGTTAGTCTATGGAAAAGCTAAGAAACCTTAAAGTAAACAGGGGTGTTGGCTAGAGATTATTCAATGCTTACACATAATTCATGCACAGAATATTAAATAAAATAGCACCCACTAGATGCTTCAAAAAGATCTTTTGGGGTGGTTTCTGGGACCTGATTTAATTTGCCCACCGATATCCCCCAAAGCCCCCAGCGTCTTGGAAGTGAGCTCTTACGAGCAACAGGCATGTGGAAAGATGAAACTGGCACATGCCCCCGAGGACCAGCCATATGTTGTTTTTAACTGTCCAGCATCATCCTACCAGGGAACTTCCTTTTTCCCACTGCGTGTGGTGTTTGGAAAGAAGGCGGTCCAGTTACTGACTGCTGTGTTACAAAACATTCCAACCATTTCTGGCTTAAAGCAACATTGGTTTTTCTCATGAATCTGTGATTTGGGCAGAGCTCAGACAGGGCATCTTGTCTCAGCTCCACGTGGCATTAGTTTGGGATAGCTCAAAACATCCGGAGGCTCCCTACCTCACCCGTCTGGCACTCGATCTATCTGCCAGCTGGACTGTCAGCCGGAAGGTTCACGGGTGGCCTCTCCATGCTACCTGGGCTTCCTCACAACATGGCGACTGGGTTCCAAGAGCAGACAACCCACGAGAGACAGGGAGAGGCCAGCAAAAGCCACCTCATTTCTTATGACATGGTCTTAATGTCACATAGCATCGCCAGCATGCTTGATTCATGGGATAAGTCCCAAGCCTCCCCAGGCTGAAAAGGATGGGAAAAGGTTTTCATCTCTTATTGGAAACTGGCAAGATCCTGGGAGAGTGTGTGAGCCTGGAAATATTACTCTGGCTATTTTTGGGAGATACATTCTGCCACATTGGGTGAGCCAAGTCCTGGCTTCCGACCACACAAACTAGGGTCTCTGCTGGATCTTACCTCATGTCCTCTACTCAGTCTTGTTTTTGAGTAGGCAATAGGCCAAATGGACACTCTCCCAGAATGTCTTTTCTGAATCAAAAGTTTTGATTGAGACAATTATTGACGTACATGCAGTTGCAGGAAATAACACAAAGAGATCTCCTTCCCAATCATAGCATCTTGCAACATGATAGTAAAATATTACAACCAGGATATTGACAGTGACACAATTCGTGCATGGCCACAGTTTTCCCTGTACTCATGGTGTGTGTGTTTGGGTAGTTAGTTCTATCGATTCCATCACATGTGCAAATTCTGTATCCACCACCACCAGCCAAGATACAGAGAGTTCTGCCTACACAAGCATCCCTCCTTTTGCCCATTTATAATGAAAGTCACATCCCTCTAACCCCCCTCCCATCCCCAACCCCTGGAAATCACTAATTTGTTCTTCATGTCTAAAATTTTGTCCATTCAAAAATGTTATTTACATGGAATCATACAATAGGTAACCTTCTGAGACTGGCTTTTCATCACTCAGCACATGTCCTTAGAGATTCGCCGAAGTTGTTGTTAGGTATCAATAGTGTATTCCTTTTAATTGGTAAGTAGTATTCTGCAGTAAGGATGTAGCATGGTTTGTTTAACCATTGCCCTAGAGAAGGACACCTTCTCCCAAAATGTTTAATCCTATGCAATGACATAGGGCAAAAGAAATGGCTGGAGATGTTTGTTCGTTTTTCAGGAATGGCACCTTGTGCAGAATCTCCCACTGCAAATCATGGCTGAGGTTCCTCCTTAGCTGTCACGGTTTACAAGCCAGGTGTTGAGAGATCCTGACAGGTCTCTGACAGGTTTGCTTTTGAGTAAATTAGCCCAAATCAATTTCTATTGGAGGCAACCAAAGAAGCCTAATTGACACACTCCTAAATGGGCTTCACATCACAAATCCAAAAATAGATATTGGATCCAAAAACAGATATGGCCTCTCCTTTCCTAGAAACCTATTTTAAAATTCCTCATTATTAAACCATGATATCTTTACCATCTGAATGCATGAGTGTCCACTGGACTTTAAAAGGCAAGCATGAATCTGCAAAATAATATAAATGACAGAAGTGCACATCCTAAATATTTTGGCAAAATGAATAATTCAAGAAAAAAACCATGCTCCAAAGTCAATGAAAGTCAACAATCATAAAATGCTCTTCTACAACTCTATGGAAATATAGATCTGCAGGCATTTAAAATGCAAAAGAAAAGCTTACAGAGTCTCACCGTGCCTTACACTTCCCTACAGCTCAAATGGTGAAATAAAATGGATTAATTTTATGACAAAGGCAATTCATCTGAGCAAAATATACTTGGATAACACAACCCACAAGTACAAAAACATTAGGGATCCTAACTAACAACTATTGGGGACTTACATTGTATCTTATTAGATTATTTGGTGAGATGATTAAAGAAAGTTTCTTCCTTCCTTCCTTCCTTCCTTCTTTTTTTTTCTCTCTCTCCCCTCTCCCTCCTTTCCTTCTTTCTTTTTCAATATTCTGGAGATCCACAATCTTTAGTAAGTTTGGCACAATAAATAATTCAAGAAAAAACCATGCTCCAAAGTCAATAAAAGTCAACAATCACAAAACGCTTTTCTACAACTCTATGGAAATAGAGTTTTTTCTAAACACTGCTGCCAACATTTTTATCACTTGAAAATGCCCAGAATCTCACAAAGAGCAGGGCATTCTCCCACGCATCACACATCAAGAAGGGTCAAGATGGGAAGGACAGTGAGGTTTGTTCTTGTATGAATGAACACTGAATACCCCTTCATTTGGTCACAGCACCCTGATTTCTCCTTACGGTAACTGCCTCTGGAAGACTGTCAGGGACAGAGGCCCGTTCTCCCTCAGCCAAGACAGAACCCGTGAGCTGAGCTTGGCCCCACCGACCCTCCCAAGGGATTGTGAATCCCGAGTGGAGCTGGGCAGGACAGAGAAGGTGCAGGAGTCAGATCCCATCAGCAACACGCCAACAGAACCGTTCTGTTCCCCTCACCTGATGGCTGGTATTTCTGTTAAGGACAGCGCTCACTGTCCGATTATCCTAACGTCTTTCCTGGAATCCCTTCTCTGTTAGGTCAATCAGAGAGTTTCTGTTGCAGACCACCAAGGAGCCCTGCTCTGTAAAGAAGAGCAGAGACTTCACATCCTAATAGTTCGCCTATGGACAATATCCCGTCTATCTTCCGTCACTTGGGCATCTAACCCTAAGTCACAGAAGTAGGATATCAGAGTTAACAGGCATTTTACAGACCCAAAGACCTCTCATTTTTGAGACAGAGACACTTAAGCCCTAGGGGAGAAGTGTGTGGCCACAGGCCTTCGTAAGAAAGGGACCCATGCAAGGACAGAACCCACCAATTCTGACTCCTGGTGAAGAGACCTTTTGTTCTGCCAACCCTGCCTCACAGAGCAGCAGGCTCTGTCTACTCAGGTTTCTTTCCTAAATGCCAGGGAGGCGCCTTCACGGATTGGTATTCCGAGGCTGCTGTGCTACAATGTAACTCATCTCTCCGTGATCACTTGAAAATATTCAATCTATCGATAAAACCCCAATTAAGTTTCTCCTGTCAATTAATTAAAGCCGAGACAAATGAAATACTAGTTTTTATTTAAAGTTTAGTGAAAAATGGCATGCAATTAGCTGGCAACAGACATGATCTCAGCAGGGTTTCAATTATGTTATGGATGATGGCCGCCTAATTCAATACAAAGCTGTAATTAAGAATGTAATTAACTCTTGAAGTTGCGCTGACATCATGCACCACCAGAACACATAATGGCCCTTGTTGTTCTTGTACAAAAGCCTTTGGCAAATCAAATCATTCCCTTAGGGGAGTGTGTGTTTTTACTTATCATTTAAGTACTAAAAACGATGTCTCGTGGGCATTTAGCCGGTGGGCTGGTTGG
The DNA here is from genome assembly GCF_041146395.1 of Eulemur rufifrons. Lineage (NCBI taxonomy): Eukaryota > Metazoa > Chordata > Mammalia > Primates > Lemuridae > Eulemur > Eulemur rufifrons. The sequence continues at coordinate 2,668,129 of NC_091003.1, forward strand.
ATGCACGATGCCAGGAAAATGCAAACAACATCAGTTCTCGAGCACCTGCCCTGCAGAGATGCAGGGATGCTAGAAGCTGGGAGTTGCTTTTCATTACTGATAAAGGTCCAGTGAAACAGAAGAGGGAACTCAGGCCTGGGCCTCTAGGAATTTATCTTCAAACACAAGTCACGTTCAATATCTTTTCCAAACTTCTGTTTTTGATTTGTTCCTCTGTAAGAGTGAGGGATGAATTCATGTCCATTTCATTCACCTCGAAGCCCAGTCCCAGCCTGGCATCTAGCAGGTCCTCAATAAGCACGTCTGGTATAAATGAAGACACGTACACATAATGCCCTTCTTCCGAAATGTCCACGAGACATCGTTGATGTCTTATCTGAGATCATAGTATAAATAGATGGCGGAGCCCAATTTTTTTTTTGCTTCTGAAATCTCTACAACTTCCACAAATTTATAACTCTTATTCCTCTCCAGAGCACTCCTTTCCCTAAAAATCCCTGTAGGAATGATGGAGAAGGAGACAGAGCAGACACGTAGAGTACATCAAATTTTCTTCTCCGCTTACTGACTCATCTTGTGTTTGTCGGTTGATGTGTTTCTTGATAGATGTTCTGTGCCTGTTTTTCTCTCTTCATGTTTTATCATTTAGTATTTGAACTCCCACCACTATCCCAGACCTATTGGAACCCCTAAATGCTTAATAAACATTTCTGGCTTGGACAGATATGCTTGTTATCAGCTGAGTTTACTGAATGTCTGTTCTTACTTCTTTTTATTATATAAAAACCACATGGCAACCTGGGTTGCTCTTGGCTTTGTTCCTCAAAGAAATAAGTTAAGAAAGGAGAAAGTTTTGCTTAGAAAAAAAAAATTGAGTACAGAATTTCATTTGGTGCAGGTCAACAGAGAAAATTCTACCCTGAAGATGATGACGGACTACTCGGTTTTGAGCACCAAAAAGTCTCTACTTGGGGATTAAACACATGTCTGAAACAGACTGGGTTACTGAGCAAAAAAAATCAAGCCCTCAGAGTATTTATGTAACTGCATTTTAAAGTACATAAGGGTGATAGCTATTCAAAAAAAAATTGAGGTTAAATTGATGTATTGTTAAGGTCTCAGCCTTTGTTTTGGGTGGTGGGCTCCTGAGTGCTTATTGTATGTAAGTAACTCTGTAAACACAAGTGAGTCACAGATGGCACAAAGAAGAGTGTGTTATAGAACAAGGGTTATGATTAAGCCCATTCTGCACCTGTGGTCAAAATAATAGTAAGAATGATAATAATGAAACAAAAAAATAAACTGAAATGATAGAACACGACAAGTTTCAAATAAAACAAGCAAACCAAAAGCTGTTCACAATAATGAGACAGAGAGTCTCTTCCTCCTGTTCACGCAAAGGCTTCATGTTTAAGCTGCACCGTGGTCCTTCTATATCTGTGACATGTAGAGCCCCAAAGCCTGTTTTCAAAAGCTGCATTTTCTAATTGCAGAGCCCGGCTTCCAGAAACGACTTCACAGTTGGCTCTAACACGGTTTCCTTCTAAAAGCTGCTGCCCACTGAAAACCCTGCCTTTCCCCAGGATAGAAAAGTTCTGTCTCCAAAATCAATCAAAAATCCTCAAAGAAGTCTGTTACTACTGGGAGAGAGAGAGAAAAAAACAGAACAAAACAAAACAAAACGAAAAACCGAGGAAGGAAGAGGAAGAGAAACTTGCCCCAGTGGTTTTACAAGTGGCGCTGAGACGAGACAGCCTCCCTGGGACCCCACACACTCAGAGCTGCTGTGATGGAGTCCCTGGGGGTTCCCGCTGGAACACAGTCAGAGAAGCGGTGGTAAAGGGGACAGATATGCTCAAACGACTGGGAGACGACCCTACATCAAAAACACAAGGTACAAACAAAAGCGCTTCTTTCTCCTGCTTGCGGATTTATTTTTTGATTCTCAAAACACACCCTGGTTTGTACTATTCTCCTTGGGCTGCTGTGGCACAAAGTGCTACAAACAGTGTGGCTTAAAACAACAGGAATTTATTCTTTCACCGTTCGGGAGGCCAAAGACTGAAATCCAGGTGTCGGCAGAGTCTCGCTCACACCTCGGGCTCTAGGGGAGGATCTCTCCACGCCATCTTGTGGCTGCTGGTGGCTCCCGAAGTCCACGGAGTCTCGTGGCTCCTGGAAGCATTGCTCCAATCTCTGCCTCCATCATCACGTGGCATAGCGTCCTCCTCTGCGTCTCTCTCTGGGTCTTCACGTGGCCTTCTTAATGGGGCGCTAGTCATTGGAGTAGAAGCCCGCCTTCTCCAGCATGACCTTGGCTTAACTAACGACATCTGCAATGACTGTTTCCAAATAAGGCCACATTCTGAGGTCCCACATTGACACAATTTTTTTTGGGGGGGGGGGACTGGTCCATCCAGGACACTGCCCTGCTTCAAAAACACATCTCTCCTTGGTCTCACCCCACTCATCTTCAGTCTCCATCCTTTCCTGAAGGAAGACAGTCAATCTCAAAGCGCAAGTTATTAAAAAAATAGGGTGGATTCGCTAAGAGAAAGGGCACAGCTATGCCGGTGGAACTGTGAGCAAGTGTCACGTGAAATGAGCGTCATCTCCTTCCACAGCCTTTAAATAAGGCAGCCTCGAATTCTGCCTTTTCCCGGCATCATCTGTCTGGCCCTGATGCTCAGTTTTTTGTTTTCTTTCAAATACATATTAAATATGTTATCAGTGTCTGGAGTGCAGCTCCCCGCACACAGCCTCACCCCGCCCTCTCCCCACACAGCTTCCTGGGCGTAGCCACGCTGGTGCCTCCGGGACATCAGACTTCACACTCGCTCCCCTCCACCTGGCGACCTTTCCGCAGGGGTCGCCCGGCAGGTCCTTCCACCCGTCCAGGTCTGCAGAGGGGACATCGTCATACCTCTCCTGTTGGAAGAAACTTCCCCGACCTTCCATCCGATTTCAAATAGACGTCCCATCCCTAACCCGAATCTTTGCAAACATATTACCTGGTTTAAGGTTTTCCAATAACACTTGTGAAAATAAGTATTTGTTTCTTTGTTTATTGTCTATTTCCCCTCTCACAACCCCCACAGGTACAATATGAGCTTTGTGAGTCGTTAGTTTCCTGGGGCTTCCAGAACAAAGTACCATGAACTAAGTGGCCTGAACCAACAGGAATTTACTCTCAGACAGTTCTGGGGCCTGAAGTCCAAAATCACGGTGCCAGCAGGACTGGTCCCCACTGGAGTCTTGGAGGGAGATTCTGTGCCCGGTGTCCTCTGCAGCTGGAGGTGGCTGCCAGCAGCTCTGTCTCATCTTCACATGGGCTCCTTCTCCGCGTGTGCATCTCTGTCTCCTTCCCTCTTATAAAGACACCAGTTCCTGGGTTTAGAGCCCACCCTGATCCAGCAAGACCTAATTTCAACTTAACTAATTACATCTGCAAACTCTTTCCAACTAAAGCTACACTCAGAGATTCGGGGAGGACATGAAATTTTTGAGGAACACGGTTCATCCACTACGCTATTGAATTTCCATGACAGCAGGCGGTACACAGTAGGTTCTTGATGAAAGATTGCATAAGAAACAAGTAACGGGGCTTCCTACCAATGACACATTCAACTATCACTTTGAACAGCCTCAAATAGAAGGTCCAAAAGTCAGCTATGAATTCATGCCTTCACCAATTAAAAAAAAAAAAACATGTTCCTTATAAAGCTCAGAAATCACCTGAAAAGCAAACACTCAGATTTGCAATAAATACCAAAATGGACAACACATTTCTTCCTTCTTTTCTCACTCCAGGGATATTTTTGGCTCAAACAATAAGTGATTGAAGTAACAGATTTCTCCGCTGAGCGAGATAAAAGTCCTTTGATCTCTAAGAGACTCTTGTTTGCTTTCGTGCCAAGAGCTATTAAGTAGATTCCAAGTTCAAGTGCCTCCCAGGGACCCTAACCATTTCTGCAGTTTCCCACCCTTTCTTCTCAGCTGTGAGTGATGGATTTAATCAACTTCTCAGACAACTTGCAGTACGAAGGGAATAGCTAACCTCAAACCAGGGGCAGGTTTCTTTTCTTTGTGGGAACTCACAGATTCTCTTAGCAGACAGATATAATAAAATAAGCTAATCCCCACATGCTCAGCCATTTCTTCGGCCTCCTAGCTACCCCTGACTTTTCCACCCACACTGTGTTGTGTTTTCATGGAAATGTCTGTGCCATGCAATCACCCTGTACAGCAGAAATATCTAACGTCATCACCACACCCTCCTCTCCTTCCTAGCAGGACCTCATTGTGACCAGTTGCTTCTGTTCCTCCGCCACCCTGTCCACCATGCCAGGGGCTGGGTCTAAGGTAATCACAGGGGAAAGAAGCCTTTGCTCTTGCCGGACTTTGCAGAAAGGAAATGTCTGCTTCTGTTTGGTCCAACACACGCACAATTGTATGAGAAGTGTTTTCAGCTCACTGTTAACAGAGAAAAGCCTGGCATGAGAACTGGATAACTGGATAACTGGATAACTCCGGCCTTGGGTACAGAAATCGCACTGCTCCTGGGTCTCTTGTCTGCCTTAGGGCAGCAAAGCGGGGAGGGACTCCTGGCGTGGAGACACAGACTCTAGCCCACGCTGATTCTGCCATTTAACATCACCGAGTGGCCTTGGGCTAGGCACACAGCTTCTCTGAGCTCTCCTCATGGACGGTGATGAGATGTGTGGTATCGTGTATACAGGGGACAGACAGTAGAGATAAAAATGGCAGCTGTTACTGACAGAGGAAATCCCTGAAGATGCGGCTTACAGGGGACTCCCTTGAGGCCTTGCTCTATGCTGCCTTGTGGGTTAGACCCATCTCCCCGAGTGCTGCACCTGCCTGTTGGCCCCGAGCAGATGAGATGTCCCCGCTGCAGGCAGGGGGCCTCCAGAGAGAGCAGCGGCTGGGGCTGAGCTCATTCCGCTCCCCTCGCTGTTCACACAGGGCCCTCTTGCTTTCTGGAGAGTCAGTGTGGGGCTGAGGGGAAGGCTCGGTGTGCAGCCTGGGCAGCTCCCCCATGCAGGAAACATAAAAATAAGGGAGAAAGCCTCCCTCCTCCCCAGCTCTGCTCGCAGGCTGAGTGCAGCCAGGGGCCGTCTTTGATTTCACTTGGTGAGAACAAGCCTGCGAATGCAGGTGTACCACCTTCCCAGGGTGGCCAAATCATATTATCACGAACTGGGAGAGAACTTGATCCTCTCATGGTGCTGGAGGCCGGAAGTCTGAAATCAAGGTGTTGGCAGGGTTGGTTCCTCCTAGAGGTTTTGGGAGAGATTTTTTCATGACCCTCTGCAGCTTCTGATGGTTGCTGGGAATCCTTGGTGCTTCTGGGCTTATGGCTTTATCACTCCAACCTCCACCTTCGTTGTTGCACGGCACTCCCCGTGCGTGTAGGTGTGTGTGTGTGTGTGTCCATGGCACCCTCTCTTCTCTCTTAATAAAGACGCCAATCATTGGATTGAGGAACCATCTTAATGCAGCATGACCTCGTCTTAACTAACGACATCTGCAAAGTCTATTTTCAAATAAGGTCCCATTCTGAGCTTCTGGGTGGACATAAAATGTTGGAGGAACACTCTTCACACCCACAGAAGGCCCAGAAAAAAGCAAAATGAAAAGAGGAAGGTATCAATGGTGTCCTTGGGGCACCTTGAGGCAGCTGTGCCTGAGGCAGTCTCCACTGCTGGACTTCGCAAATGATGAGTCAGCCTGGTCCGTGGGTCCCCTTCGGGGCAGTTTGCAGTTGGATTTCTGTCACTTGCCACTCAGAATCCTGATGAACCCAATCGGAGAGCTTAGAATGAGGCCAAAGGACATGATTCCGCTTCTGAACGTGGGTCACCCCTTGTGGAACACAGTCCAGGGCGGCACGGGGAAATACTAAATAGCGGAGGTCAGGGAGGGCTGGGGATAGGATGTCCTAAGTCACAGGTGTCGGAGAAGAGGTGGGGCTCGCTGGCCATGCTGGACAAGAAGGTTTGAGCAGGTAGCCAGCGTGGGGCGGCAAGGGCATCTCCAAGTGAGTCACCTTGCGGAGGGGCCCGGAATGCGGGGCCACTCAGCTGCACCTAGATCAGCCTGTGTGACCACGTCTCTCCCACAGAGGAGAGAGGGAACAAAGGACTGCTGGGAAAGTTCCGTGGGTGAGCTAAACGCACCTCCAGGCAAATCTCATCGACTTGATCAACATCCGGTGCTAACTCTGTCGCCATGGCAACACGTTGGTTCCCTTTAAAAAACAGAAGTGGAGGATAGAGGTGGAGAAGTGGGTCCCCTCCTGACCAGTGCCGGTTGTATCATTTTCGTCTGGGGCCGTGGAATCGGTCCCCTGCGGTGCACTCTAAATGGGTAAGAAGCAGGTAGCTTACTACGTGGGCGACACTTCCCAATCCCGTAATTACACGAGAAGACAATGACGGAAGGGACACGGTGCCGCGTGCAACCTTTGGATGTAGTTCAGCTGAGCTAATAAGTGGTGGCCAGAAAGGACTTCGAATCTTGTTTTATCAGAGTGAGACTGTCGGCTGGAACTCCGGGAAATGTGGATAAAAGAGTGAGCAGACGCCTGCCCTCTAGGTCTGACCAATTAGCTCTGTGGGCGAGACACGTGTTTATTACTATAACTGATATTCATAGGAATAATGGTATTCACATAGTAGTTCACAAGAATATTTGATAATAGAATTTATTTTTTATAAATTAAAATTTTATTTTTTATATTGATGCATAATAGACGTCCTAGTTTTAGGGTGCATGTGATCATTTAATACACTGGTATAATTTGTAAAGATCAAAGCAGTGTACTTGGGAGAGCCATCCCCTTAAATATTTGCTTTTTCTTTATGCTAGAACTGTTCCAATTCTTCTCTTCTAGCTATTTTGGACTACAAATGTAAAATAGATTATAAACTAGAGCCACCCTACTGATCTAATGAAGATTAGGTATTATTTCTTCTCTCAAAGCATCTATCTGTATTCATTAACCAACTTCTCCCCTTTCCCCCCACCCTTCTACAGCTCTCTATCTTCATGGGATCCTTTGATAATATAATTTAATAGCATTTAATTAATATAATTAATAGTAGTATTTATGATCTCTAATTCAAATACTTGTGCATGTCCATCAGCTTATAAATGCAAGTATAAGCTGGCCGTGTAAGGGAATACTACCCAGCCCTGAAAAGGAATGAAGTGCCCACACGTGCCACAGCGGGGGTGAAACTCAGAAATACGACGCTAAGCGGAAGAGGCCGGGTGCAAAGGTCACTCACTGTTTGACTCTATTTACATGAAATGCCCAGGACAGGCAAGTCCACAGAGAGAGAAAGCAGAGTGTGGTTTCCAGGGGCTGGGGCAAGGGGAGTGGAGAGGGGCTGCTTAAGGGGTACAGGGTGTTCTTCTGGGGCGACACACAAGTGTTGGAACTGGAGGGAGGTGCTGGTTGCACAACATCGAGAATGCACTAATGCCACTGAATTGTGTACTTTAAAATGGTTAGTTGTGTGTTATGAGAAATTCACCTCAATAATAATAATAATAAAAAATGCACGTGTTGGTGCTTGTTGAGTGCCAAGCATTTTAAGTTCACAAAGAAGGTCCTGAGACTGTAACGGTAGGTGACTTGCCAAAGGTAGGAGTGAAAAAGAAGAAAAGCAAGAATTGAATCTCTCTCTCTCTCTCTCTTTTTTTTTTTTTTTTTCGCTTCTCATTTTGGGGCCACAGCTCTCCAATACAAGACTGCTTAACTCCGACTCTGCTTTCTTCCCACCTATTCCTAAGGTCCCAGCTGGAGGTAGGCAGTGACATCACGGATTACTAAAAGGACCCTGTCTTTGCCTGAGTTAGGACGCTGACCCCCTCGCTGTCTCCACCACCTTTGGCCATCACAGGTGCCCCAAATATTCCAAAGGACTCACCTCCTCCCAGCACAGCGATGTGCCACCGCTGTGGGAAATGCCTCCCATCACATTAAAAAAAAAATACGATTTCCTTCTATGGAGACTGAGGGAGAAAAGGCAATGTCACCACAGAGCTCACTAGTTCACATGAAAGAGGAACCTCGGCACAAGGTGATGAGACCAGGAGATTTCTAGCATCTCCTGAGGATTTGTCCTGAGAGCAACGAAGAGACAAATGGAGCAAACTCCAGCCTCGTGTGCAGGGCCCAGCAGATGCTTACTAAGGTCAGCTGCACCTGAGCAGGTGAGCCCCGGATTCTCCGTCCTGGGGAATCCACAGCTCATACCCCCAGGGGAGCTTCTCCAGGCTGCAGAATTCCTCCTGAAGACAGGGGAGCCCTCGCCGGAGGACAGAGAACGCACTAAGATAGGCCTGCAGATGTTCTTCCATTCATTCAATGGAAGAGTTCGTGAGTGCCCACAACCTACCCTACACAATCCTGTGTCTCTGTTGTACGTTGGCGACAACCTTCCCAGTGCCACTGGCTCTCCTAAGCAAGGTGCTTCCAGACTGTGAAAAAGGAAATGAATTTCCAGAATTGGATTCAGTACAACTAAAAGAAAAAGGGTCTGGTAGAAGGCATCGTGCTTGATAAGATTCAGCAATAAATTAAAAAAACAAACTCACTGAGGCTTAAGCACAAAACAGAATGTGATGGGCTCTGAGGAATTAAAGGCCCAGGGGATGCCCCGGTCCCAACCAAAGAGACTGGATCTAAGAGCTGGGGCGATGCCTTTAGAACTATAGGTGTGTCCACCTGTATGGGCTTCATTCTTAGGCAAAACAGCCACCAGGAGCTTCGAGACTCACAATCGAGGTGAAAAGAGAAAGTCTGTTTCCTAATTGTTGGAGCCAAAGTCGTAGGACTATTGTCCTTGCCTCTGAAGAGCCCACTTTGAGCACCTGCCTCACCCTGAAGCCATCAGTGACTCCCATGGAATGCACTGCTCTCATTGGATGGTCCTGGGTCACGTGACCACCTCAGAGCCTGGAGGAGGGACCCCCACCCTAAGAGACTCACAACCAGGGAGAAGCAGCTCCCCCCTAAAAGTGGGGTGCTGGCCCATTGTGAGGAGGGTACTGACTTCTGGGGGTAGAGGGAATGGCGGGGCCAGGGGCCACATTGCACATGCAACAGCAGGACTCATGGAACAAGGGCAGAAAACTCAACAAACAGGGTGACCCAGGGTTTTCTGGAATCCTGACATAGCAAGAAACGTGCTGGGAACGTCTCTTCCAAAAAGAAACTAAAAAATCAAAATGCTATTAAAGAGATAATACAGTTTTTGCTTCCCTTAATTATTAATAGACATCGAGGAATAACTTAGAGTTATATTAAAACTGGATGAAGGAATTCATAATACATTTGGGTCACAGGAGATTATGAAAATATCTGGCCTCATTTTCATGTCACCTGATAGAACTTTCTGCTGCAAAACAATTGTGAGATGTAATAACGTACATTAAAATATGGGCCCTTGAGAGGGCTGCTTTTTTTTTTTTTTGTTTTTATCATTTTCTTTTTTTTTTTTTCAAATCCAGAGAGCTGGAGCTTACAGTTTTATGTGCAGAGGATTCTGAACATCTTTACTCAAACATTCCTGAATTTCTAAGACATAATTTGGCTCCCAGTTGGGGTGAGTATTTGTACATTTTGACAACTCAATATCCTTTCTCCCTTCATGATAACTCTCTGTTTTGGGGATGAAGCAGATATTTCTCCTCCCCAGTTCTGCTCAGTCTAGAGGAAGAGCTGAGCTGATAAGGTCCCTGGAAGCTGCTTTCCTCTCACACGCCATATGGTCAGTGGTGGGTGTGTGACCTAACTTGGGTCAACTGCATCCTCACCAAGGACACAGAGTCTTAAGGATGCCAGAAGGAAGTTCATTCACTCATTCCAGCAGTAGGGAAAGGCTTCGTGTAATTCATTCCTTTGATTCCTCCAAAAGTAATTTCAGAGGTTCCAGCCTTCTTCTTCCCACTAGGGGCTAGGGTTAGCCAATGCCCTTTTTAGACAGAGTTCTCTCCTTGCTTAGGGTCAAAGACCCCTAGCCCACGCAGCAGTTAACCACGCAGTATGCCCACCCTGTCCCAAACATACCAACCCCAGCATACAAAACCTCATCTCACATTTCTGCAAAAATTTAATTTTTGGTGAACCGCCATTGATTCTTTCCTTTTCCCTTTTCCCCAGAAGCTGAGCAGTAATCCAGCTGACAAACGGGAAACTGAGTCGCAGTGGAAGTCGGCAAAGGCCCCTCACTTTCACGTGCCCCTTCTGAAGTCCTCAGAAACCAGAACGCTAAAAGTAGCCAAATAGATACCTACTGCAGAAATCCTGCTGTCAGATAAATATTACACCTCACACAACCATCATGATCCCCCTTTAGCCTTCTAAAAATAACACTACAGAAGAGAAAGTGCGAGCCCCCAAATTGCATGTTAGAATGTCTTCATGGGGTACAGAGGCAACTTCTAAGCTGAAATTTTTACTGCTAAACATTTGAAATCAAAGGCACTAGGATGGAGGTCTTTCTTGGGAGGAAAACCCCACATACTTAGTTAGACAATGAAACCTACTCTCATTGGTGTCAAAGATGGCACTATCATGGAGAATATAGACTCAGACCGACTTCCCTAATTGTACATGAGAAGAGATTTTGGATGCCTGAACTAAATCTCAAGCAAACCCTGAAAATGGGTTAGTCACTCCTTGAGATAATCTCTAAAATAAGAGTCAAGTCATAATTGTAAACGTCACTGGGCTATTGTCAGTTCCAGGTACCATCTATACAGGTGAGCTCCGAGCCATCAGGAGCACACTGGAAAGTTCTGGAGAAATCAGCATAGTCTTCAGAAATCCAGAAGCAGGTGACACGAGTGTTAGACTTCCTCCGAAAACACCAAGCAACAGACTCAGGGGTCTTCTTAAAGCGGGCGATTTGCAAAGGGCAATTCTCCCGACTGCGGCTGCTGGGAGGTCTTGTTTTTAATCATCAGCCAATGCTTCCATTAGCGCATACGATAATGATGTTTAAATGTCATCTAATGCCCACTGCTTAACAGCTGTGGTTTCATCATTCCAGATAATTTAATTTTGAATGGAAAAAAAAAAAAAGCCACAAAACCACAGAGCCACAGAATCATCTAAAGTTCAGTGGAAACGTAATGTTTAGAGAAGGTATGGAGTTCTCAAGCTTGGAAGTCACTTCGGGTACCAGGCCTTCCAGGGCTTGGGCAATTTGGGGGAAACAGAGGCACTGCCAAGATGGGGATGGCATCAAAATAATGAAAATGTGAAGTCTCCTTCTCCTTTCAAATAAAACTCTCACTCTTCAGACTGAGACACCCCGCACGATGCTTGGAAGGAAAGGTTGGCTGGAAGACGGTAAAGAGGGCAGCCTCATCTCCCATGTCTTGAACCCACTGAAAGTCAACCCTCTGCTTGACACTCAGCCACCGTCCATGGCAACTCCAGCCTCTGTGATGGGCTCATGGCATTGCCAGGTTAGAATAGACCCCCAGCTCCCTCCTGTATCCAAACCAAGGTGCCCATCCTGTCCCATCCAAAAAGGCTTCTCCAGCTGGACTGGTCAGACTCACATTTCTCCATCCCTGAACCTACAGAGCTGTGGGACCTTTGAGTGGACACAATCTGAAATGACCACTGAGGCAGGACCACTGGACCTGGCACTTAAACCCCCAATAATTTTTTCACATGTGCTGATGCTGCCTCACCAGATAGATTATTTTCAATGATGATAAAATGCTGTTTCCAAAGTTTAGCGTGCACTTATTCTCTCTCTCTCTCTCTCTCTCTCACATCACACACACACACAAAAATGCCATTTTTGAATTCCTAGGGAAGCTCATCGATCCTACATTTGTTTTCAGGTGAAGAAAAAAAAATGATAATACGTCTTCACAAAAGACACATAAGAGGATGTGTTTATCTCTTCAAAAACGTTTCTGACAAGCTAATATTTTTGTTACTTATGACCTCTGGTAACACCCAGGGTATCAGTCAGCAACACGTTAACAAACCACTCTAAAACGTAGTCGAGTTGAAACAGTAACCACGGATTCAGCTCCAATCTGCCGTGGATGTGGGTGTGGAAGATGGAAGTCACGTGGTCTGATGCCCGGATGCCCGGAAACCAGCCCCCAGACAGCAGCACGGAGCCCCTGCTAGAGGGAGTCTCGAGACGGTATCGCCAGCGTTTGAGGTTTTGAACACTAATCACCTTCGAGGTCCCAGAGTGGTGGTTAAAAGGTAGACAGTGGACACAGGGCTCAGGGTCAGCACACGTGGACTTTCACGCACAGTCTCCCAGGAACCACCAAGAGGAAGTGATCTCATTCATCCCACCAGTGTACACAGCTGCTCTCAGCATCCAGTACCACACTGCTCCATCAACTCCATACCACGCTGGGCAAACGATGGTAAATACGACTGAATAAAAGTGAGAAAACCCTTGTCCTCGTGGAGCCTCAAGTGAAACCGGGACAACATGCCTGAGCACATGTCTACACACGTGGTGAGAGCAGGGAAGGGTGTATACAGGGCACTCGACCCGAATCCCAGCCCACTTCCAGCTGGGGGAGAACGTTCCAGAAGAGGTGACCCGAGGTCCCACTCATGAGCAGGCAGGTGTCAGGGAAGACTCCAGCCTGGTCTGTAACATTCATTTTTTTCCCCCAAGGGGAATGTATTCACTTATTATTTACATAATTAAAAATGGATTTAAAAATAAATAAAAAGGAGTGAAAAGCAAACCCCAAAGGGCCACACGCTGCATCATTCAATTTATTAATAGTCTCAAAATGACAAAATTACAGAGATGAAGAACAGAGTGGTGTTGTCAGCGGTGCTGAGAAAGGTGGCGGGAAGGGTGTGACGCTGCAGAGATAGCGGGAGGGAGGCTGTGACGTGGGCACGGCTCTGTGTCTTCCACCCAGCGGTGGCTGCAGGGACACCTGGGACACGGTGATGCAGAGCCACGCATACATGTCCCGTAGCCACGTAAGGTGTGCTCGCTGGGGGAAGCTGAGTGAAGGGCAGTGGGGCTCTTTGCACCGTTTTATGCAACTTCCTGAGAATCTCTATTTCAGAACAAAAGTTAAAACACCAATCGACAGAGAAAAAAATGAACATAACAGATTGCCCTGAGGGAAGAGGAACATTTGGCACATTAAACAAATGGGAATGGCTGAGGCTTAGGGAAAGGGGGGTGGGAAGGTTCTCAGACGCGGATCACAGGACATCAGGGGTTGATGATCAGAACAGGGGCAGCTACAGGGTCTCCAGTAAGGGAAGGGCATGATCACTCGTGCATTGTCAAGGGTGCTCTCTGGCAACATCCTGAAACTTTTAGGGCAGATGGGGAGAAGGTAAAATGGGCTGAAAATAGGAAAATGCATTATAACCTCTAAAGTTACGTTCCTAGCTGACGTTCCCAGCTAAAAGCAGGGTCAGATGTCCCCACAGGGAGTCACACCAAGCACAAGCCAAACAGAGAAACTAAAATGACGGTAGGGTTCTTTTCCTAAGGCGTTTGCTATGGAAGTCATAGTCATGAGAAAACAAATACTTTGTTGAACTTTCTTCCATTTGCTTGATAGCAAAGCACTGTTTTAATTCTGAGTCGCAGACAGGACCTGCAGGGCCCCGCAATTCGTCCTCAGTGTTTGGGGACTCTAAGGGGTTTGATCAGGTCTGGGGGAAAGGATTATGTCTTAAAATGAAAACAAATCATTACGCACAAAAACATTTGCCCTTAGAATCATCATGTGGGCGTCAGGAGGAAAAAGTTCACCTGAGATAATGAATCCTAAAAAAAAAAAAAAAAAGAAAAAAGAAAAAAGAAAACATCTTAAAACATCTTGCCCAGCAGGAGATATTGTTATACTCTCCAAATAGACTGGAGGAGAGAGCTAAGAATTAAAGTGACACCTTCTCAGTTTGTGGCCAGAGAGCCGTCCCCAGCCAGCACTTTCAGGCCTCAGTTAAATGTTAACCCAAAGTGGGAGGGACATCATGGGAAGACTCAGCATTAATTAAGGCAAGACAGTCCCTATCCTGAGGAGGACGGCGCTTATTAGAGACCCGAAGCCCTGCTAGCGGCCATCAATTACTCCGAGGCATGACCAAGGAGTAATCCAATAATCCATTTATGACTTTAAATAAATCTGGCTCCACACTAAAGCCCTTCTGAGTTTACAAACCTATAATATTCACAGCCACAGGCCCCGCACCGGCAGGGGACCGGCACGTCCAGCCCGGCTCTGGCACGGTGCTCATATTACAGAAAATTAGCCCGGGCCGAGCAGTCAATACCATTATTATCTCCTCCACTGCGGTTATTTATTCTATTTGCTGCGACTCATTCCAGGGCAGCACTGAGTGAGAAGTCAGCCCGGCTTAGAAACAGACTCTGCATGCTTGCTATGGAATCATGAAAGTTTAAAAAGACAAGAACTAACATATGCACACTGCAATTAGGGAAAAAAAAGAAAGAAAGAAAGAAAGAAAGAAAGAAAGAAAGAACGAACGAACGAACTATTTGGCAGAATTATAGCTGCATCGCCTGTGTCCATGAAAAGGTGGGGTTAACTCCATCCAAAGGTCACGGGGTGAGTGCCAGTGGATTATGTAGGTTGGGAAGTGGAATCTAACTCCAGTCATTCCCCAAGCCGTACACAGGCAAATATCTTTTGTTCATATTATTGTGTATTTATGTTAACGCCTATTAAAAGAACACATTGAAAGTATATCAAACCCTGAGATTTTTTAAAAATAGTTTTGCTGAACGAATTGAGTCGATTTCAAGAAAAACATGAATTCCTGACCTGCTCCTGGTTTTATTCACTCATGGTCTGCCTCACCACGCACACGGCCATCCACCTTGCAGAAGAGCAACTCCATCCTCAGCTCTGGGATGTGGTTCCAACCCCTTTGCGGCCAATCCGGGTCCCTTTCCAGAGATGGGCTGAGGAACGGGCTCTATATTCTGAGTACGGCCAGGGACACAGGAAGGAAAGGAACCGCTAAGGTAGCCTTCCCTCATTCTTGAGAGAAAGTCCTGAAAAGCTAGTCTCTCCCTCCAGCCATACACAAATAAACCATGCACCCTAAGTGCCACAGACATCTCTCCTGTGACCCTGAGCGCCACCAGTCTGTGGACAAAGCTAGCCCTGGGGACGTTGTGGGGAAGACAGAAAGATCCCAACCATGGATGGCAACACTAAGCCACGACATCAACTAGCCTGAGATCCACCCTCCTTCTGGAGCTTGTGTTTCTAAGATAATATATTTCCTTACTCTATAAACAGACTGGGTTAAAGTTGTTAAGATTTGCAGCCCAAAGCATCCTACTTATAACACCCAAATGGCCAATGATTGGGAAACCCTGGTCTAAATACCAGATTCACCCTGAGTCCTCTCTCCCCGGTCCAGGCTTCAGGCCATGAGCTTTGATTATCAAGTTGGCAAATGCTCTCTGAAATGCCTGCTGCATCTGTCCCCATGTAGGGGACAGAGAGACAAAGGGATCGGGGATGCAAGGAAGACGGGGGAGCAGTGAGGAAACCACACACAGAGGAAAGCAACGTCTATTCACTCTTTCGAGATGTCTCTCCCTCCTCATCACGTGTTGGAGGCCCCACCATGTCCTGCAGATACGGAGATGGCCCATGTCTTCATGGAGTGGCAGAGCAGAGGGAGAGGCAGGGGAATATCCCACTAACTATACAACATTCTGCAGGGACGAGGCAGGAAGTGCAGGGAACTCAGGTTTGTTACCAATGAGCTGGGCTTGAATCTGAAAGACAGGACGGGACTGATCTCTGATCACCGACAGGATGATACGCATGGCTTTTCTTTTGCTTCTTCTTGTGTCTATTTTTCAGGTTGCCTCCCCTTTGAAGGAATTGAAAGGCCCCCGGCTCACACGGAAGGGAAAGCATGGGGAAATGAAAGAAAGGGTTACGTTACACCCGGCAGAGAGGGTGGAAGGGGACAGGCCATTGCAAAGAGGAGGCCTTGGACACCAGACGTTTGAGGCCGTCATTTATTTTGTACGTGACATTGAGTGTCTCAGTTTCCCCATCTGTAAAATGGGAACAGTCACTGCCTTGCTGTCCAGTAGGTCTGAGGCTGAGAGGTGACAGGCAGATGGGAGGCTTTTGTCAACAGCTACACAGAACATGTATTCGGGGCTCCCGACAAGCACTGGTTCATCAGATGCAAGTCGAAGATGAAGAAATCGAGACATTAAAGTAAAATATTTGAAATCTGACTGTGGTGTGACTATGGGATGAATGTTTGTGTCCCTTCAAAATTCACACATTGAAATCCTGAGCCCCAAGGTGATGGTCTTAGGAGGAGGGGGGGCCTTTGGGAAGTGACTAGGTCAGGAGGGTGGATTAATCCTAAATCCAGGTGAGGATGCGGGACCAAGGCATCATCTATGAACCAGGAAGTGGCTCTCCCCAAACCCTGAATCTGCCCTCGCTTAGATCTTGGACTTCCAGGCTCCAAAGCCACCATGAGGAATGAATTTCAGTTAATGAGAAGCTACCCATTCTACGGTATTTTGTTAAAGCAACCAGAACAGACTCTAAGACAAGTATCAGTCATAAAACATCACATTTCTTCCCATGCTCAGGGTGTCATTTAACCATTTCTCCAATTGCTCACATGTTATACTCTTTCAAGAATGGGGGTGGGGGCTGCGGAGGTTGGGGGGGCAGTTGCTGAAGCCTGAGCCCTTACTCGGGCTACCTTGCTGTCACGGGTCGTCGGGCAATGGTCTTGCTGTTGTTGAGTGTGGTTGGATGGTTTTTAGGGGGTACAGCAGGCCCCAGTCAACACACCACAAGAAGAGACTCATGTGCCTGCTCCCCTCATTGCTGTTCTGCATCTACAAGCCTGTTTTGCCAGGACATCTCTGGACAGCTTCACATGGGGCCTCACAGGAAAAGAGGCTGAGCTGGGGGTGTTGGATGCCCTCAACGCACCCCTGGAGGCAGATCTCATTGCTTCCACTTCTCCTCAAGATGCCCCCCGTCCCCATTCCCCGAGGTGCATGACTAAAGTTCATTCCCAAACCCAAGACAGGTCACCATTCTATGTCACTCTGACTCCCCCTGGCAGATCCAATCATCCGATTCCCCTTTGGAAATGCTCTGTGCCAAATGAAATCTGCGTGAGGTCATTAATTATGAAAACTCACAATGCATAATTATAATAATTACTCTGATCACATAAACATTAAACCACCATGAATAATTTAATAGGAACTGTGCTTTTGGAGAGCTTGGCAATTAAAATAAAACCAGGGAGGTGACAGCGAGGACGCCTGAAATATACGTGCTGGCTCGTTCCCAGGGAGGCTGGATTGTCATAAGGATGTTCACTCTTTGTCATAAGAATTATCCCCGAGCTTAGGAGCTTAGAAAACAAAAAGACAAGGGACCAGAGAGTTTATAAATGGGCTCCTCTTCCAAAAAATGGAGATCAAGAACTCAAAAAAAGATGGGTTTTTATCCCCCCATAAATAAAACTAATTCAAGCTTCTTCACCCCCTAGCAAAAGAAAATCCTTCTTGAAGAAGAAATGATTCATCCTGTTTTATAATACAAATAGATACTGACATTCAACTGCCCCGAGGTTCTTTGAAATTCTGTATCAGGCCATTGCTAGAAAGAAATACAAGTTTTCTGGCCTCCCTATGGGCGGGGTGTACATTGAAGTGAAAAGTCAGGGTGGGGGGAATTATATTATGCATGAAAGATAAGAAATCAAACCTACTCACCCTGTGACTTTTATTAATCATGACTAAATCGTTTTTTAATACCCTACAAAGTTTGCCAACAAACAAGAATGTCTTCATGAAACAGCCGCCTGAGATGAGGGAATTAAGTTTTTTTGGAAGGGCTGGAAAGTAGGTTTATACTGGGACGAGGTTTGAGATGAGACCAGAGAGGTGGAAGACCCAGATCTTAAAGGGGAACCTCTACGCCCACCAGAGCAATGCAGAGACACTCCACCGTGAGAGCCACACAGCTCCTTAATGGTCACAAAAAGCTGATCCATCATCTGCTCATTGGCTTTCAAACTTTTTAAAATCAAGGTCTATTGTAAGAACTGCTTTATCTGATGCAAGTTGGTGCACGTGTGTGCGCGCGCACACACACACACACACACCCCACACAGACCCACCATATGAAATCTACTCTAGTTAGAACAGAGCTTCTATTCTATTGTTTATAAAATAGAAAAGCTGGTAGCAGTCCATGAAGTTGATTTCACTGCATACGATGCAGTTTTTGTTACTCATTTAAGAGATATGTATGAAGTGACCACTCTGTGCCCAGCACTGGTCCAGGTACTAAGGTTTCTGTATCGACAACAGAGACAAAATCCATGCCATGGAGAACTCACATTCTAGTGGGGCGAGTTAGAGAAAACATGGCAAACTCACTTCTGGACACTCCTCGGTGAGGGGAAGTTGGGTGGGGATTGTCAACCTCCTTCTCAGTGACACACAAACAGGCTCAGAGTGGGGGAGGGCTGGCCCACCCTGCTTTGCACAGCAGGAGTCTGGTGGAGACAGGCTTTATGTCCAAGGGCCTTCTTCTAAGTGTGTTTCCTTTCACCCTTTTGGTCAGGATTCTTTTGACTGCAGGAAACAGACAGCAAACTCGAATGCACGTAAGAAAAAAAATGGGGAGCTACTGTTTTCAGGATCCAGCCATAAAAACAGAAACCACTGTAGTTATTTCAACAGAGGGGCTTAAACACAAGGAATTGATTCCATAGTGACGCAAGGTTAAGAAGCCCAAGGTGAGAGACTCAGATGTTAGCTACTGTTGGGAGCCACAGCCAGCCTAGGGGAAGGGTCTTCCAGGGTCCAGGGCCCACCATGGGAGGGCGAAATGGGTGGGAGGGGGCAGCCTCGGGACAAGTCAGGCAGAGCTACTGATAAGACCCAGGGCAGCTACAGGCTGCACAGAAGCAGAGCAAGAGCAGGACGCATATTTTAAAGGAGATCTACACGACATCCCTCCACTTCCCTCCCCTCCCGTGTTCTCCTGTTGCCTCACGGTGGACTCGTGTGTGCGTGTCTAGAATCCAGAGGGCAAGGGGACCCGGGAAGTCCAGAAGTGAGCAGGGGAGATAGGGATGGATCTGGGGACAGAAAGGCCATCAACCAGCACAGCTGTCTGCTGGGAGAGCTCCAGGTGCATCCCTGAGTCGCAGGACCAGCAGGACAACCGAGCCCTGGGAACACAGAAAGCTAAACTAAGGATTCCGATCCCATCAAGACTCTCCTTTCTCCTTCCCCCGTTTCTGCTTCTCTCAGCATCCCAGCTTCATTTGCTCCTACAGCAGACCAGCCCCCGCCACACAGCTGGCGTGGCTGCAGGCAGCTCAGCCCACCCGGAGGACACGGACACTTGGCAATGTACAGGGACGTTCTGGTTGTCACCACCGAGGGCAGCAGCTGCTGGCACCTAGCAGGTGGACGCAGAAACCCGCAACTACAGGGTTGAAGTGGTGCCCAGACCAGAGGACAGGGCTGGACTTCATCGGTGGCGTGGCTACTGGGAGATTTATCCCACCTCTGGAAATGTACTTTTTCTTGCAAGTCCTCTCAGAAGCATGCTGGGCTCTCCTACTAGCAGCAGGCTCAGATCACAGCAAGGTGCCTCAAGAATTCCCAGTTTCCTCCAGGCTGGGGGTATCCGCCCTCTATGTGGTCTGAGAGCCGCAGCACCTTACGTGGGGAGGGCGGTGCTCGCTTGGCCAGCACCTTCTGCCTTGGTGAGTTTCTTTTCCGAAGGTTAGGTTAAACGTCCATTCGGGCCAGCAATTCTCAGTTGAGGGGTGGGATGTGTGTATGTCAGAATCCTGGGGATACGTTTACCATTAAAATGCATATTCAATAATTTATATTACAAAATTGGGAAATGACTTATGCTTTACGATAGCTGCACTACAGAAGGTAAAGTTCATCTATTTGTTGCTTTTGTGGCTTGGAGAAGACAGAGCAGGATCGTTAAGGAATGATATACTCCCCCTTTCGGGAGAGGGAGTGGAAAAAAAAAATCTCTGGTTTTCATATATATTTGAAAAGGAGCATCTATGTTTAAAGTTGGGAAATGCTGACTTGAATACTAGTTGATTGACGAGAAGCCCAGGAATGTCCCGGTCTAGAACAATTTGGCACCTGACCAAGGAGGACGCTATCTTGGTAACAATTCAACGGGCTGGTACGATAACTCATCATTCCTTACCCTCAGTGTCCTGTCATCCAATGTTCCACTGTGTTTAACATGGCTGCAAAGCATGTTCCTTTCTTTGCTTTTGGATTCTCCCTTTCCTGATTTCAGGAAACCGTTCCCCCACCTTTTCTGGAAACCCTCCTTCTAAGTTGCATGACAGGGGACACAATCAGGAGATTCCAATCAGGGCAGAAAAAGCCACTGATACCAGATCTTCCTGCTCCATCTGCTCCTGGGCCCCAGGCCAGGGCTTGCCCAAGTGCCAGTGCAGAAAAAGAGATAATTTGGGGTAAAACACAGGAGGATCTTTAAACATGCTATTAGTTATGTATTTATCTGAATGTTTGGGGGGGAAATGCAATTAGTATGTAAAACAGTGACTTTCATGGAAATAATTGCTTAGGGCAAAGCTCAGATTAAAAGATTTGAAATAGAGAAAAACTGTTATTAAGTAAATGGAAGTGCAGATGATACTAATATATGCCAAAAATTACAGAGACTCCTATAGGGCAGACTGCAAATTAGAAAATGCTGATTTAAAAGTTACCAGCAATTTTCTGTCTTTGAAGATGGGGACTTAAACACACCTCTTGGGCATACTTCCTTTTTTTCAAAATATTCTCCAAAATGAGCTGTGTGTGTGCATGTGTGTGTGTGCATGTGTGTGTTTACAGCCACATTTCTATGAACCAGGTATGCTATGTTCCTGGAGAAAAACTGAAGTCACCATTAATCTGCATGAAGATATTAAATGTTTTGTTTAGTCAGGCAAACAGGTGAACTAATAGAACTCTATTCCACAGAGTTAGGAACTTGCTTTATTCCTAAATCTGGATTTAGATTCCCGTATGCCCCCAAACTAATGGCCAGTCCTGTGGGAACATGCATGTGCATGTGTATCTGTTCCCGTGTGTGCATGTGGGTTGTTAATAAGCATATGGAAGGGCGTGTGCTTGTGTAGGTGCCTGAGTGTTAATGATGTGTGGGAGTGTTCCAGTGTGTGTTATGAGTGTGTGAGAGCATGCGCATGTGTGTGCATGTGTATGTTCCTGAGCATGAGTGTGTGCATGTATGAGTGTGTGTGAGTGTTAATCATCATGGGAGTGTGTGTGTCTGGGTGCATCCATGTGTGAATGCACATGTGTGTGCATGCACATACATGTGCATACGTGTTAATCATCATGGGAGTGTGTGTGTCTGGGTGCATCCATGTGTGAGTGCACATGTGTGTGCATGCACATACATGTGTGTGCATGTCCAAACATTTCCAAGGAGAGCTGGCCAAGCCGGGGGCAGCATGGGGAGCAGGGAGCAAGAGCACCTGCTTTTCCCTTAACGCTCACAGCCTGGGAGGTGGTGAAAAGGGACTGACCCGACCTGGGACACTCCAGGACCGCGGTGCGTGTCAGACTGGAGAGACAGTGGGTTTGACGCAGGAGTGCAAACATCCGGAGCGTAAGGACGTCCCACTCAGCCGCGATGCGCAGCCCCTGTCATTTCACACCTTTCAGAAAGTCCGGTTAGAATCCCCCCGCCCAGTCTCTGTCATTCTAGGGAAACTGGGAGCAGGACCCCTGCCCCAGCCCATGCGTGGGGGACAGCTGTGCCCACGTCTGTCTCAGGGAGAGCCCAGCAGCAGAGCACTGCGAAGCTAAAGGGGCAAGTGCAGAAGAAACCACACACAGGTCAGGAGACTCCCAGAGATGCTGGAGTGGGGTGAGGAGGCTTTCCCACAAGGGGAGCTGCGAGCCCTTCTGCCACAGTAACCGGGACGGGAAAGGGAAGCATGGACCCCCCCGGGGTCACTCGGAACACCCCCGACGTGAAGATTGCAACCACCTGATCCAGAACTCGGCGTCCAGAAGGGCTGGATCAATTCGGACTGAAGATGGCTATTACTTCCAAAGTGACATGAATCCAACTGAGGGACATTCTACCAAAAAAACCTGGTCTGTACTCTTCAAACTCACCAGTTATGAAAGACCAAAACAAACAAACAAACAACAACAACAAAAAAAAACGTAAAAAAGGCTGAGGAATCATTTCTGACTAACAGACACTAAAGAGACATGACAAGGGAACACAGTATGAAATTCTGGAGCAAGAAAATGCTGTTTTCTTTTGCCATAAGTAACATTAATGGAAGAATTGGAAGCATCTAAGTAAACCAGGTGGATGAGCAACAACACTATAGCATTGCAATTTTCCCGATTTTGAGCAATGTAAAGTAGTTATGTAAGAGAATGGTCTTGTTTTAAGGAAAACACAAGGAAGGGGTATTGTGAGCAACTTATTCATAATTAGTTCAAAAAATTGTGCACACACATCAGAGAGAGACATAGACGTAGGTACTGAGAAAAATAATGATAAACAAACATGGTAAATGTTAACTTGGAAAATCCAGGTGAAAAGTATACGGGATTCTTGGTACTATTTTTGCAACTTTTCTGAAAGGCTAAAATTACTTCCAAGCAAAAAGTTTAAAACAATATTTTGATGCGGGAAGCACTTTAGACACAGTGGGCAGTATGTAAACCAGAGGCTCCCAGGGTGCCCAGGGGACATTTGGCAATGTCTGGAGACACTTTGGTTGTCATAACTGTGGGGGAGGGGGGAAGGGTTGCTACTGGCATCTGGTCCTGCACAAGACACCCCCAAACCCTGGCCACAAACAGTGATCTTGCCCAACATGTCAGCAGGGTTGAGATTGAAAAATTCTGATTTAATTTTTTCTTTCTGAGACAAGAGTCTTTCTCTGTCACCCAGGCTAGAGTGCTGTGGCGTCAGTCTAGCTCACAGCAACCTCAAACTCCTGGGCTCAAGCCATTCTCCTGCCTCAGCCTTCCGAGTAGCTGGGACTAGAGGCACCACCATGCCTGGCTAATTTTTCTATTTTTTTTTTTTTTAGTAGAGATGGGATCTCACTCTTGATCAGGCTGATCTCAAACTCCTGAGCTCAAGCGATCCTCCCACCTCAGCCTCCCAGAATGCTAGGATTATAGGTGCGAGCCACTGTGCTCGGCCCTCTGATTTTATAATTTAAAGAGGAAGGAGCAAGATTCGTCAGAGACACCAGCCACAGCAGTGCTGGGGAAGCTGCCGCACAGCTGACAGAGGCAGCACCATTTGGTAGAGATAACGGTGTCCTTCTTGGCCTTCTTTCTGTCTGTCCCTTGTCCAACATCTTCCTTATCTGGTCCTGTCCCTACCAAGAAGGACTGTCTCTCTCCACAGGATTAGCAGCAATTGAATAAGAAAACGACAACTCTAACCCCTTAGCAATGGGTGTGCTTGGAAAATAAACGACTCACACATTTGGGAGAGAAAATAAAAATCTTCCTTGCCCGAGACTGAATCTCCCAGCACCCTGTTTTAGTCAGGGAGACAGAGCCAATAAGATGTGTATATAGAGAGATTTATCCTAAGGAATCGGCGTCTGCGGTTCTGGAGACTGGCAAGTCTGCAACCTGCAGGGTGGGCTGGCAGGACAGAGACCCCTGGAAGATCCGACATTGCAGTTCAAGTCCAAAGACCATCTGCTGGTGGGATTCCCTCTTGCCTTTCAGGGGGAGGTCAGTCTTTTGGTCTATTCAGGCCTTCAACTCACTGGACGAGGCCCACTCACTTTATCAAAGCATTGTTGACTTTACTCAAAGTCCACCGATTTAAATGTGACTCTCATCCAAAAATATCCACACAGAAACATCTAGAATACTGTGTGACCAAACAGCTGGGCACCATGGCCCAGACAAGTTGACACAAAACTTGGCATCACGGACCCTCTGACCACCGGGGATTAGTAAGAAGCTAACGTTTGCAGGCTTCCTGCCTCCACGAATCGGGGAGTGGACCCCTGTCCCCAGGACTCACAGGTGACCTTACAGCTGAAGCCACTGCTGGCTGACACCTCCATGGCATCCACTGTGGGGAGAGAGGCTGGGTTCGAGGGCCAGGGCCTGGGAGACGACTGACCAGCAGAAGGAAGTGACAGATTCCAGCTATGAAATGTCATTTTGTTAATAGGACATGAGCACAATAGATGATAGAGTGTGAAGGCAAATGAGAAAAGTCTGCTCTCTGACTCAATTTGTCACTTGCAATTAAAAAAAAAATGGAAAATAAAGAAAATGATAACCTCGGGCTGTGTATTGACCCAAAAGATTTACATAAATGGAAGAAAAGAGCTGATGCCATGTAGAAAGCAGGAAAGACGAAAGAGAGCCAGCGCAGCACAAATACCCCCAAAAGGAGACTCCGCTGGGAATTTATTTCCCTCCTGAATCAGGATGCCAGAAGAGGAAGCCTTTTGGGGTTGCCTTATAGAGCAGAGGCATTAGAAGCTGACAGGCTTTAGGAACCCAAGGCAGAGCCCAGCTAGTCCTGGGGTGAGCACCCGGGGTAGGAGGTGAGCTCTTCCAGGCTGCAAGGAGGGTCAGCGACAGATGTCACCACTGCAGTGCCCGGTCCACAGTCGGTACTGCAGGGATGTCTGAGGGACGCAGATGCGTGAAATAAGAACGAGTGAATGCAGAAGTAAGCACAGAACAAGAAAAGCCACCCTGAATTGGAGACATGCGGGAAGGAGGAGAAGACCCCCCAGTGGAGAGGTCCTTGACTTCGCTGTTTACACAAAAGCAGCAGAAACAAGCTGCCCTCCCTGCTGGCTGTTCCCCCAACGTGGAGTATGCCTGGGAGAGGCAGCTATCCAGCGGCATTTGGTTTCTTTCGTTTTGTTGGTCTGGTTGGTGGGATGGGGTTCTGTCTGCTCAGCATCTGTTCCTGTTGTCCAGTACAGCCTGATGCATCTCTGTGCATCATCACACCTGCTGCATGCTCTATCGTAGCGGTTTGGGTGGAGACGACCTCACCCCCAGGTTCCCGGGACCACTGTGCCCGACATCTGACCATTTAGAAAATCCCATTCCCTGCAGTCAATGGTGACTGCTCGGGGTTGGGCCCAGGACCTTAGTGAGTGCCATTAATCCACCCTGCAACTTCTTCTACAATCATTTGGAAAGTCATTTTCTTTTAGTTGAGTAGGCTACGTGGACAAAATATGTGGCTGGAGCCTGGAGCTGCTAGGACAATGATGACCTCCCCCAAATGAAGACAGCACAGAGGACTAGAGACAGGGGAGAACAGAAAAAGTGTCTAGTGACAGTGCTTGATCCCTGGATCTAGCCATGCCTGAAGCCTCCATGGACTTTTCAGTTACCTGAGCTAACGGTTTTCCTTTTTCTTTTTCTTTTCTTGGCTTTGGTACAGTTTGCTCAAGCTGAGTCTTTCAGCATTTGCAACTAATGGAGTCATGACTAAGAAACTGAATAATCTGGGCAGATTCAAAGAACATTTGCATCAGGCAGGTAGGGAAAAAATTGCCTCGGTGCTTCAAACACAATCTCGTTGTTTCCAATGGAGACAAAAATCACATTTTTAGTGTCAATCCTGTTTACGGCATGAGGGTTTTTTATTTGTTTTTTTTTTTTTTTTTGGTTGGTTTTGGTTTTGTTTTGGCTTAAAATCATCACTAAGCTGTAAGTCGATGATAAGACCAGAACCTAGCCCTTAGTTGTGTGTGCATGTGTGTGTGTGTGTGTGTGTGTGTGTGGATGTGGATTGGGGTGGGGGTGTCCTTAAAGTTCTTTTATTTTTAGAAAATGAGAATCCTTTATTGCCTCGAAGAATTGCTAATGGACCACCCTGTGCCAAAGTGGGGAGCGTTCTACCCACATTCCACAGCATCTGAGTCTGCAGAGACAGTGAGGAAACACAGCAAAGAACAAACATTATAATTATGGGGCCAGAGGGACCAATTGAGCAAGAAAGATGAAAAAAGTCAACTGCAGAATTGGGAGAAAAAATTAACCTAGGAGAGACCTGGGAGCTGCTGTGGATGGTTTTGATGACTCTGAGAACTCAGGAGGAGAAAGGGTGTTTCAGACAGCATCAAGAGCATTATAAAACTGAGCCAAATGGAATTATGTCTAAGCTGTATTTAAGCATGAAATGGTCAAGGGATGTCTCAGAATATAAACCCCTGACTCTCTGTTTAGGTCTATAATAAACGGATACCTCACACTTGACCAGTTTTTTTCTATTTTCTGATATTGTCAAATGCACTGTTATTTTGTTTTATTTTCAAATTACTCTCAGATATTAAAAAAATTATCTATGTGTGGTATCCACTGTATCATATTGGGCGCTGCTTCTTCTCTCTGTGGCTTTAATGATAATACAAACAATAATAGCTATGATTTATTGAACTTTACTAAGTGCCAAGTCTTACTATATGGATGGCCCCCAAAAGATCTATCCACGTGGAACCCGAGAATGCATCCTTCCTCAGAAAAAAGGTCTTTGCAGATGTCATTAAGTGAACGATCTTGAAGGGAGATCATCCTGGATTACAGTGGGTAAAAAATCCAATGATAAGTGTTCTTACAGGAGAGAAGAGAAAGGAAGGCAGAGGGAGAAGACGGCCATGTGAAGACACAGGCAGAGACTGGAGTGATTCTGCCACAAGCCAAGGACACCCGGCACCAACAGAAGCTGGAAGAGGCAGGAAGGATCCTCCCCAGAGCCTTAGGAGGGTGCCTGGTCCCGCTGACACATGATGTTGGGCTTTTGGCCCCAGCACCATGAAAGGATACATTTTGTTACAATAAGCGACCTGGTTTGTTACAACAGTCCTTGGAGACAAGTGTAGTGGGCTGGGCTGCACCTTAAGCTCATTTTTCACTAAATATTCTCAATGATCCTACAAAGTAGGTATCATCCCAACTTATAGAACAAAACTGAGGCTCAGAAGAGCTGACCTTTACTACAGTTTTGACCACACACACACTAGCACATTAGGTCTTACGGCTGCTGGGATGGACATGGGTGATTTTTGCATCCAGCATCCGCCTCACCTTCTTTAATAACAGCTCTTCAGTTTCTCTCTAGGAATAAACCCCTTCCCCTCGAATACAAAATGGCGTGATGGTCAATGACACCATTGTCATCACCATTGTCTTACGCTTTTCTAGACAGAGACAGGTCTGGGCAACCTCTTCACATCCCTGACTGTGCTTAGAATGACCTGAAGAGCTTTTAAAGATTAAAAAAGATCACCCCTGTCTCTGTGCCCGCCCCTACTCCACCCCTACCAAAGATCCCGCTTCCGCTGGTTTGGGATAAGCCGTGTTTAAAAGTTCCCCAGATGACTGTAAAGTTCAGCCAAGGTATGAGCTTCTTCCTCCCTGGACTCTAAAACATGAGCATAGAGACAAAAGTAAATAAGATGGTTTGAGCCCCTGTAACCCAAGGGTGGCACCCGAAAGAAGCCAGCGACAATGACAACCACAGGGACTCGAGATAATGATAATCACTCCAGAACGGGCAGCTTCCTATGCTTGGGAATCTGGGCCCTTCAGCTCTTTTTGGAGTCATGTGCTTCCAATCCCTTATTACTTAGGGGGCAGGAAGACGTTTCTGCTGCCACTGACCAAAGACTTCTGACCCATTCATCCAGGGACCGGCAGAACAGAAGCTCACACCTAAGCTTTTGTTTCTATGACGCTGAGCCCCCCGTAATTAATCCATAGTGACAACTCAGCACGTTGCTGCAATTGCTTTGGGATCCTAGCTAGGTGCAAGTGTAAACTTCACACTCCTAATATACCATGAAGGACATCCTTGATCAGGAAAAAAAAAAAAAAAAAAAGAATATGTACACACTGCAGAAGACAAGAAACCATTCTTTTTGGGAGAGTAACTAAAACCCATCATCTTGGAAATTTTGCTGATTCAGACTCTACATGAATTGTATTTCACCTTTGTTCTCTCCTTGAAGACAGTAACTTCTAAATTCCTAGGGTATATAAACAAGAGAGCTCAGCAGATAGCTAGGAGAGAGGATGATGTCTTAAAGGGGAAACAATTTTAAGAATATCAGAAGTATCCACTCAGAAACAAAAGCAAGACAATTAAACACGATTTTTATTCTTCTTTAAAATATACAAAAATAATCACTAATTGGCAATTCTCTTAATCACACCTAGGGTATAAGGATGCATACACTTGAAAATAATTATAGTAGAGGAAAAATATCATAAGTGTACTGTTTCATGGTTCCTACACAACATATGTAGTATAACATAATTTGAATGTGAGCTATGATTAATTAAAGACGTGTTTTATAAATGTGAGAGCTATGACTCAAATTTAAAAAGAAGTATAAATTACAAGCCAATAGTGGAGATAAAATGGAATCATAATAAATACTCAATCTAAAATCTGGCAGAAAAATAGGGAAAAAATATAGATAGTACACAAAGAAAATGATGAGGAAAATGATATATTTTAATATAAACATGAATAATTACATTAAATATAAATGGACTAAACATGATGATTAAAAGATAGAGATTATCAGATTAGATAAACAAGTGAAACTCAAACTATGTGCTGGCTATAAACAAGTACCCTTAAAGATAAATAATAGGAACATAAACAACCAATAAAAAACGGGCACAGTATTTGAAAAGGACATTTCACCAAAGACGATGTAAGGATGGAGATTGAGCACAAGGAAGAATGTTTAACATTATTAGTCATGACAGTGAAAATCAAAATCTCAAAGGAATATCTATGATATACCTATTAGAATGACTAAACAAAATCAAACAAAATAAAACGGATGATATCCAGTGCTGCTGAAGATACAAAACAACTGAAACTCTTATACATTGCGGGTGCAAATGCAAAATGTTAAAACTATGTTTAAAAAGAGTTTGCAGTTTCCTATAAAGTTATCTATATAGTTACCATACTACCTGGCAATACCAGTCCTAGGTATTTATTCAGGAGAAATGAAAACGTATGTTCACACAAAAACTTGTTTGTGAATATTTGTAGTGACTTTTTCCATAACTGCTGCAAACTAGAGTAATCCTAATGGCCTTTGACTATGAAATGAATAAACGAAACGAACTGTGGTGCATCCAATCAATGGAATACTATTCAGCATCGAAAAGGAACAAACCTTTGATACATAGGTGAATTTCAAATGCATTGTGCTACAGGAAACACAGCAGATTCGAAATCTGCAGGCTGCATGGTCCCATTTTTGTGGCATTAAGAAAAGATTATGGTATTTGAGTGTTTCTGAATGAAGGACTGACTGCACATGCCTAATCCCTCCATAAACCTACGTCCCTCCAAACTGCTCTCAGCTGCAAAGTGTTGGGAGCATTCAATACGTACTTGGTTCAGTAGGGGTTAAATATGGAGTCTGAAGGAAAAGAGGATTCAGTCATTCATTGGATATTGTGAGGAAAGTCTTTTATGGTCAATTTGAAAGATGTACTTCAAAGTAACCAATTCACTTAAGATTAAGTCATCTAGAAACCATATTTTCTCTCCAAGTCTTGTAGCGTAGGGCAGACTGATCAAGTGGAAAAACAATGTACTTGGGGTTCTAGTAACACGTAACTGTCTACTAACTGGCTTTGGAGCTCAATTAACATGAAAAATGCTTGACTTTTCTTAGCTGCAAAATGGGGAAATCCTATGTGCCCTGCTTCCTTCCCAGGATGCTGTGTCAAAAACAAATGAGATCACTTACAAGGAAACATCTAATGCTACACAAATGTAGATTATTAAAATGTATTACTCATTTTGAATTAAATAATATTTTAAATAAAAAAAAAAAGAAAAGATTAAACTCTAAGAACTGAGAACAAATCAGTGGTTGCCAGAGTTGGAGGTAGAGAAAGGAGGTGGCTATAAAGAGACACAGGCATTTGGGAGTCATGGAAATGTTCTACACATTAATTGTGGTGATGTTTGCATGACTGTGCATTTGTCAAAACTTAGAACCGCATACTCAAAAAGGTGAATTTTATTGTATGCAAATTATACCTTAATAAACCTGACGTTGAAACAAAGCAGATGGCTTTAAAAATGTTCTGTCAATCAGATTTCCATTTATTCCATTAATTCAGTAATATTCTCCTTGACTCCAATTAATATACCAAAGACTCATTTTGATTAACCTTGCTTTGCATGACTATGGATGTTAAGAAATAGCTCATACATCCAAATGCTTGTTTTAACCTCTGCTCGTGGAGGTGTTAACTACTAATATAATTGAGAGTTCTGAGCTCTTCTCGGCCTGACTGCAGCCACCTTGTGATTAAGCTAATGGTGGACAGTGAGATAACCAAGAAGAGGTTGAAACAAAACTCAACCACCCAAGGGAAGGGCCAGGCAGGTAAACAGGGGCAGAGAGGACCTGAGTTAGAGGTTGGTGAACTGTCCCTGTGTAAAGCAAGGACACAAGGACACCCTGCTCAGCTTTGGCACCAGGTAGTCATAGAGGAATGTGCATCCAAGTTTGGCAGAGTATACATACTTTTAGAAAAATTGCAATTCTTGATTTTTCTCATTTTTTTTAGAATAAAGGAAAACATTTACTTGATCATCTCAGCAGACACAAAAAAGCATTTGATAAAATTCTATATGCAACTCCTAGCAAACTGGGAATAAAATCTTTTTTTTAAATTGGTAGATGAAAATTTTATACAGTTATAGAGTAAAACATGATGTTTTGACATATGTATGCATTGTGGAAATCCTGATTTTTATATGTGGACTCTCCCAATTTTTAAATGTTGGGAGCCTACTCACTCTTTTAAACACTGTGTGGACAAAACAGTACTTGTCTGCAGATCATGGAGTTTGCAAGCACTAGTCAAAAAATTCGGGTACAGAAGAGAGAACCAGGACAAGTTCAGATCTGAATGTTTAACAGGGTGGTTTCCAAGATGCTGAAATAACCACTAAAAAGTGGAAACAGAGAGTGGAGTTTCAGCTTGAGGGACAGGAAAGGATGGATGATAAGAAAACCTACGTGTGTGTGCGTGCTAAGTCTGTGGGGTGCACATGTTGTCCGTGTACACAGGCAATGGCCTGAGCATCACTCCTGGTGTGAGCATGACACCTCTCCACCCTGACAACCTGTGCCCAATCTTCTGCATGACAGCCCTCAAATCCCTTATCAGAAACCCCAAATCCCCAAAGCACTGTCATTCCAAAGGTTTGGTTGTTTGTAGTTAATGCATTCGGTGTCCAACCCTGATCTAAAGTGAAATGAAGTCATTGTGGGTCTTTATTATCCTCCTTATGCAAATACTCACACTTTTCATGCAAAATTACCAATGTGTGCAATTACAGGATGCAACTCCAGCCCAAGACACAACACGTGCATATGACCCTGTGCCTCTCTCCATCCATCCATCCGTCCATCGTGCCATTCAAAGATCTCAATGATACTGAATCTTGAAATATATTTGCCTCCACAGATTTCAGAAAAGAGAGTGTGGTCCTGTATGACCTTTCCAGGGGTGGAGGTGGGGTCCCATAAGTGACCATAAGTGACTTATGACCATCACTAAACTTCTAAGGGCATCTGAGCCCAGCACCAACCTTCCATTTGTTTACACGGAGACACTTCGTCGACCTCTAACTCAAGGATATTGTGCCTGCTCAGCCTCAGCCCATGTCTTAAATCTCAGGAAAAGATTCCCTTCTTTCTATGCCCTGTCCTATTCATGGAACCTCCCAAGAATAATTATGTCTTTTTCAAACCCTGACGAATTGCAGAGCCTCTAAATCCATCGTCAAAAATAAACATACAATTGGTATTAAAAATTAATCAGTGGTTTCAAGGATTCCACAAATCAGCACTTAAATCCTTGTGCAGGAAGAGTCAGAGAGGGGTTTTTTTTTCTTTTTCCTTTTTAAAGACAGCAGAAATATGCACAGGAGTCAGAAGACCTTCCTCTCTGTGAGCTATCTTATAGGGCACACATTTGATTCGTGGAGGAATCACGGGGTGGGGGAGAATGAACGGCTGCTTTTAATCATAAGAAACAAACCAAAAAAATATTTTACAGCTAATGAGTTGCAGACCCTAAGACACCCCAAACTATGTGGTGAACTTTGCAAGGCAAAAGTAAGGAAAGTAAACCTCACCAAATCGAGGTTGCACTAAGTTCGAGGGCAGAGGCGGTTTTGGGCAGGGGTGAAGCTTCTCTGTGTCTATCCTCTTCTCTACTCCCCTGAGCTGTGTACGTGGCATCTTCAAAACAAGTCACAGCTCCACTCCCCAACCAAACTGTGCCCCCAGCACAGTCTACATGGACATTGGAATAGCCATACACTAAATCAAAGGTGAAATCCCCTAGATGGTGTGCGCACACACACACACACACACACACACACAGGCGGTGTGGGCTTCAGTTAAGAAAAGTCCACAACTTGCTTTACATGGCACAGCCAGAGTGCCCTCAAGGACATGGGGAGAGACCCTGAAGGTGGTCTGTCACCCCAGCTCCATCAGCAGGGCACCAACTTCCGTGACAAAGTGCTCTACCTGTTCAATCATTTTATCCTCAAAAATCTTCTGTGACGGGGGTTAGGAAGGGAATTTTTGAATTGCCACTTTACATTTAGGGCAATTGAGTTCTAGAAATGCTTGAACCTAGAGCTGATTAATAACAGAATTTAGGCACCAGATTCCAGATGTTTGTTCTTTTCAATAACACAGAAACTTGCCCCCCTCCACACTCCTGTTTACCTGGTGCTCGCAGCAGAAAGGGACACTCTACAAAACATAGCAAACTTGTCCAGTTGTTGTGTCTGGAAAACTGCAGTCTCAAGGAAAGTAGATTTTTCTGGAATTTCAGACAGTGCGTAATGACTTTTGAAATGCCAGCACTACTTTTTAACATGATCGGTGACTTGTCTGTCCCAGTGCACGTCTGGCCCAGCCTCCGGCGTTAGGCGGGAGAGAGGTCATGATTCCCATCCGAGTGGGTTTGAGGCTTGTCTGCCGGGCGCCCCGGGCTGGGAGGGAACCGCGGCGCTGCGCAAAGGCACCGGACACGCTGGTGCACACCTCGGTTTCACCAAATGAACCCGCAACCTCCCCCAGGGCTCGGACAGCAGGAAAGTGAGGCTCTCCTCTTTCTACCGGCTGACCGCACCGGGACTCCGGGCGGCTGCTGTCCCTGGCAGAGCGCAGGCCTCGCTCCCCGCCTGCCCCGCGGCCACCGGCGCCCGTGCCCAGCTGCTCCTGGGGCTCGGGGATTCCCTCCCCCGCCCCTCCCGCCGCCGAGTCCCCGCGGCCACCCGGTCCGCACGCGTGTAATAACAATAATGGTCGTAATAATAACAAGGCTACCTCCTGCGGGCCCTCTGGGCGCCGAGCGTCAGCGCATTGAAATCTCTCCAGCCTGGGGCAGAGCGGTCTTTCCTATGGCAGAAAGGAGGACACCGAGGCGAAAGAGCTCCCAGACAGGACTGCTGGCGAGCTGGCTGTGACCGAGACAGGCGCACCCACCGCCCCGCCCGCGCTCCCCAACCGCACCCGGACTAGAGTGAGGTACTCGGGGACAGTCCGGGTTTCTGCCAATCTGGGGCCCCTAGCGAGCTACGCGAGGAGTGCGTGTTCCTCCGTGGGCCAGCAGAGGTTCTTGGGACCCTGTGGTGGCGGAAAGGGGACGCCAAGGACCTGGTCTCCCGACTGGATGTCCAGCCCCACAGCCTGAGCTGCGTGTGGGGAGCGCGCAGTGGGAAGCGGGGGCCGCAGAGACCTGGCCCCTTCCCCTGACGCTTATCTCCACGGCGCGACTGTGGGGCTGGGGGCAGACACCCACGGGACAAGCCCACGGCGTCCCTCGGCCACGCCCCCTCCTCCCCCCCAGGTAGCCCTGCGTCTGGAGGGGTCCGGGGCAGGGGATTTGGAGATCCTGCCTCCTAGAAAAGCGGCCGCTCGGAGCCCCTCAGAGGCGCTGCTGGCGGGACCGGCGCCCTCACCCAGATCCCCCAGACACCCCCACGTTCGGGCTCCCCTCACCCCGGGCTCGCTGGGACGCGGGGGAACTTCGCGAGCGCCACGCACGCCCGCCCGGGCCTTACCTTTGCCCAGCAGCGCGCCCAGCACCAGGCTCAGCGCCCCGCACAGCGGCGCCGCCGGCCCGGGGGCCGCGCCCTCGGAGCGCATCCTGCGTCCCGGCCGCTCACGCCGCCCGCCGCCAGCCTGGGGCGCCGCGCCCGCCCGCGGCCCTCGCCGGCTGCCCCATGCCCGGGGCGGCGCCCGCAGCCGAGTCGGCCGGGCCCGCTGCGTCCCCGCCGCTCCACACCGCCGCCGCTCGCGCTCGGGCCGGGACAACTTTTCTCCACAAGCCGCCGCCGCCGCCGCCGCCGCCGGGCCCGCCCCCCGGCCCGCCCCCCGGCCCGCCCCGGGCCCGCCCCGCCCCGGGCCCGCCCCCTCCGGGGCCCCGCCCCGGGCCCGCCCCCTCCAGCCCCACCCCCACCGCGCCCGCTCGAGACGCCGGGAGGGCGCAGGAGGGACGGCGCCTGCGGCTCCCGCCCCAGAGCTCTGCCAGGTGCGCGCCACTCCGCGCGGGGTGGACCCTTCCCCGAATCCCGTGGTCCCGGCGGCGCCTGGTGGTCATCACTCCCCCTTCCTCAACTTCGGGTCGTGCCTTGCGTTAGCCTGGAGGGCTGGCGACATCTGGAATTAAAGGCCCCTTGCAGCTGCGGCGGGCAGATCTCCCCAGTAGATCGTTGAGTGGGAAACAGCACCGTGCGGAGCGCGAGGGACACGATGTCCACAGATGTGCGTGTGCACCTGTGCGTGCGTCTGGGTGGGGGAAGACACGAGGTGACAGCGGTCTCTGGGAAGGGGACTAGAACGCAGGGTGAAAGAAAAGCTCATTTTCACTGCGTATCTTTATATCGTTTCCCCCACCCACGTATTTTTATTAACTATTCGGGCGGAAAACATAGCTCCCTCCCCCAGACTTGCTCCCTCAGTAGCTGTTTCTCTGCAGAGTCAGACAGGGAAGACCTGTGCTCCCCATCCACTGTGTCCTGTATATTCTCTCTCGGGTTCCCTGGCGCTGCCCTTGTCCCCGCGCGGATCCCGGCTGCCTCCCCGCGCGGTGACCGAGGCTGCGCCTCTTCTGCCACGCGGGGTGCTGAGCGATCTGCCCGCAGGCCCGGACTCCCTCTCGTGTCTGGCAGTGAAAGGCGATTGGTCCGAGGAGGCCTCCACCCAAAGCCCCCTGCAGACCTTGGGGGGCCCCCTCCTGTCCTGGGCCTCTCACCGACAGGGCTCGGCGCCCTGCTGTCGCCGGGGCTGGCTCAGTCCCACGTCAGGAAGAGGCTTGCCTGGGTCACGTCTCACCATCAGTCCAGGAAGGAATTTCAAAATAAAAGGAAAAAGAAATCCTCCAAACACTGCAAACCCAAATCTCAGCCCCAGGGGGAAGATGGACTCTGGTTCTCCGAGACAGCTCCACTGGCGTGTTCTGGGCAGAAGGCAGCCGGAAGAGTAGCCAGGCCCAAAGGGTAGCTGCAAACGTTTGGTTCTGATAGTCCCGGATAGCAGAGACTGGATTTTTAAAGTAGATTTTAAAATGATCAGAACTGGGTTGACAATTGCCCAGTTCTTCGGTTCATTCTGCTGGTGTAGACATGACCTTGGGGGGCAGTCGTAAAGTGGGCTTGGGCCCTTACATGGAAGCCACATTTTCTTCTCATAGTTTTTAGCCGGGAAGTCACCAGAGAATGAATATTGTTAATTTCAATGTTTTTAGCCTCCTCCCACAGCGGAGAAATGCACCATATGCCATTATCTGCCACTGCACATTGGGACCTACTTCATCCTCCTCTCTCCCATCTGATAATAGGAACAAAGAACAAAAGTCCCCAGAGGTGCCCTCCACTCTCCTGCTCTTTTGCAGGCTCATAAGGCCCCTTCCCTGCCTGTCATGTCTTTCCATCTGGCACAGAGTTTTGCTCCGCCCACCGCAGAGACAAGTCCGGGTCCTGGGCTAGGTCACCACCGTGCAAGTAATCAAAACAAGGGGGCACTGAACAGGCCACAACGAAATACAGACCTGCTCAAAATGGGCACAGTGGAGAGAAGGGGGTCCTCAGGCAGGCAGGCCACTTCACAGCACCCCAGGGACGTCCACTGTCTTCAGATGTCCCTGAATCACAGATGTCCCCCGAGACTACGACGCCTGCAGGAGCCTTCCTTCCTAGTCCCTCCGGAATGTTCCAAAGCAGACCCAGGAGACGGGGGCTTCTCTTCTGCCAACCTTAATTTAGGACCCCATCTAATCTGGCATGTGCCCTGCTAAAAATCAGTCAAACAAGCACGCAAATCTGAACAAGAGATGAATATAGTCTATTTAGGTAAATCCACCAAAATGGAGGTGTGAACTCAGAGGTTCATGGGCCAATAAAGTTTGCTGTATTTATTTTTTTTTTAAAAGTCATGTATTATTTAACCCCAAAATCATTAATTCCTTAACTTAAATTGCTTCCAGATGCTTTTCTGAATTTCATAAGGAACATCAGAGGCCGCTAATCTCCTCAAAGGCTGTTGCAAAACTCCCTCCGGGCTGTGGGCACATGGAAGCAATGAACGTAATTTACAGGCGAGGAGAGTTACTGGAAAGAGGAGACCTGCTGCTCCACATGTGCTCGGGGTTCCTAAGTCAACCAGGCAACTGCAGAGTTGGTTTTTTTTTTCTCCCCCCTTTGGTCATACTTAATTTCCAAATCATTAATATCACATAAAACGAGGGGTGGAACTTGTGAATTTAGCTCAGGAACTTCTTACACTGTCTGCCTCTTGGCCAGAAACCTATAGGTATATATTATATTAATGAGGACATGGAAAAGAATGGCTATATGTTGGCCTCCTAAAGCAGCTATGGTCTTCCTGCAAATATAATGTCATGTCTCGACTGTGGTGCTTATTAATACAAGTTAAAAAAAAAAAAAAGGAAGAAAGATGGAAGAAAGTCTATGCTTAGCACTCTGCACTGCTGTTGTTCCTAATGTATGCAGACACCATGTCATTTAATCCTCATTATACTCATGGGGTGTATTATCATTGTCCTTTGACATTTCATCCATTCATTCAACAAATATTTGTCACTTGCTTACCATCTGTCAGGCCTGGGTTCTGGGGTTCTAGCAGTGACAAAGGTCAAAACAGACAAAGGTCCTAAACTTGGGGATCTTACCTTCTAGTGGAGGACACAGACTCTAAAGAAATAGACAAGCAAATCCATCTCATAAGATGGTGATATGTGTTGTGAATAAAGAAAAGCAGGATAAGGGAAACATCTGATTTGGGGGTGCCACTTTGGGAAGGGTAGGTGAAAGAGAGGGTGAGCACATGGATCTCTGGAAAAAGAGCTTCTCGGGCATAGAAAACCAAAACTACGAGGTCAGAAGCTGGAGGCCTAAAGGATCTTATTTTTCTCCCAGAAGGATCACTCTGGCCACTTGTAGGACACGTAGGGGGCAGCCCAGAAGCCTAGAGACCAATTAAGAGCTGACTCAAGGCACGAGGAGTCCCAGAGGTGTGGACTGAGGTAGGAGAAGCATTGTGGAGGCGTGCACCAGGTAAGGATGCCTGTGCAAGGTAGAGTCTGCAGAACCTGCTGAGGGAGTGGTGTGGGTAGTGGGAGGGGAAGAAGGTCCAGGGTTTTGGTGCAAACAACTGAGTACCTGCAGGTGCTCTTCACAGAGGCGGGGAGGACTGTGGGATGAGTGGTCCTGGTGGGTGCATTGGCACAGATGAGGAAACCAGAGCTAATAGAGGAGGTTGAGCCGCTCGCTAGCACGTGACAGCACAGAGATTACCTTAGCCAGACACAGACCTGGAGTTTAATGACAAAGGAGAATTGCTCCACCATTCACAGTCACCAAGATGTGGGATCAACCAGGTGCCCACCAATTCATCCATTTATACTGGCCTTATTCTCATTCCTCTGTGGGCTCTGCTCAGCTTTCCTTTTAGAGGCTTTGCCCTTGCTGCTCTCTCTCCATGAAACATTCTTGCTACCATTTCTCTCTCCTCTCCAACGTTGTCCCCTCTGCAAGGCCTTTCTTCCCATGGCCACATCACCAGGACCCAGCACTCAATAAATATTGCTGAATAAATCCCGAAAGGTACATTTGAAGAAGTGGTGTTTGGTCACAGGCTTCAGGGACGGGGGGAGATTAATAGTGAAAATGCAAGGAAAGAGAAGTAAACAGGGTCTTTACGGCAGAAAGAACAAGGCAGGAACACAGGACAGCCCATGAACGGAAGCAGAATTGCTGCAGCCGGTCAGCACCATGACCACCAGCAGGAAGAAACGGTTGGATTAAGCTAACTCCAGCGTCTTCGGCGTTGAGTTTGGATGGGTGCAGCCGTGATACTGACTCACCCTGTCCACCCCAAAGTCTTTGGTTTTGTTTCCCTAGTTTTAGAGTCATTATTCATAAGGACCTAAATTTTGAATTTTGAATAGGAAATAATTCAACACAAAATCATCCACACTGTGAGATGCAACAGTGAGCTAAGTTGCAATATTGATCTACCTGTAAAATGCCCCTCCTGGGTGACCCTGGTCAGAATGATGACTCCTGATCCGTGAGGGATCTGGCCACGTGCTGGGGAGGAGGAACATTGGCTATTTTGATACACAAGTTGCTGTTTTCAAGGTGCTTTCTCACATCTGGGTAACAAAGGAGCTTCATGTTATGCTACATGGCTCTTAACTCTCCTTAAAAGTCTCTGATGGCCTGTTAAAAAAAAAAAAAAAAAAAGATGGAGCTTCAGATGGAAATCTGCCCAACATTTTGTTGTTTTGACACCTGGAGCAATGGAATGCCAATTCCGCTAATTATCTGAGAACTAGATCAGGCCTGCCCAAACCCGCACCCAGCCTGCAAATGGTTATAGGGTCAACGGCGCCCTCTCGTGGCGCTGTCTGGCATTTGCTGCTGACAGATTAAAAATAAACTCAGATTTTTTCGGGTCTGTGTCAAGTGGCTCATGATGCAAGAATGTCACTAAGATCAGCAGCTTCACGCTAATGAATGTCTTTGTTCTCAAGAGGCAACAGTGGTCACTGCTGGCTGTTTTACTTCTGACTTGTGAGGAAGTCGGATACCTCCTGGGGAGGCCCATCTTTGATGGGGTTTCGGTAAATACTGATTTTTCCTTAAAGCCGTGGCCTTAATGGAGCTCCGGAGATTGAAGTCAGATGTTTATGGAGCATTTGAGAGATTAAAGCTCAGGCCAGCGGGGACGAGGAGCAAGCTTGGTGAAGGGAAGGAGTGGAAGTCGTGGCCTGCCCACTGCAAAAGGCATTCAGCATGAATTGTTGAGGCTGCCGCTCTGTTGATTGGCGGGGTGCAAATGCCACTGTATTCGTCAGGGTTTGGTGAGCCAAGCAGAACCCCTGAGAATAGGGAATGTATCCTAGGAATTAGATCTTACGTAACTGTGGGAGAAGCCAGAAGGGGGAGTCCCAGGATAAGCAGACAGGGCTGACCAGCCTCCGGAGCTCGCGCGTGGTGTTCGGGACAGGCTGGGCTTTCATTCTGTTCCGGGGGGACAAATTGGACCTGGCAGGGGAGTCTGGGGAGGCGAGAGTGTCCGGGTACCAGAGCAGGATGATGAAAGGGGAACCGTTTGAAAAATATTTGAAGGAGCCCAGCTTCTGGTGCAGACAAATAAATAACTACTGGGTCAATCTTCACACATAACAACCATAAATGCTGCATAAAATACAAAACAGAAAGAGAAGCACAAACACACGAACAAAGCAAAACCTTCCAGAAGGCTCTGAAGAGTGAAAGAGGTGGGGGTTCTGGAAGGGAGTTGAGATTTGGAAGAAGAAAAAGGCATGAAGTGAGTTTCCCCTCATTGTGGCTTTTCTCCTAAGAGTAGGCTGCAGTCACTACTGTGGGAGACAACTAACCATCCTGCAGAAGCCCACCCTCTCTGGCCCGAGGAACCAGACCACCAAGCACGGAGCAATCACAGCTCCAGGCATGTGTTGGGGAAACAAAGGAAACAGCCAGAAAGGAAGACCCCCCAGAGGAATTCTTCGTGTAAACTTTGCACACGTCTTTGGATAACTCATGAACCCCGTGTGTGGGGGCAAGGCTCTAATCAGGATACAAGAACTGCACTGATTCCAGCTGAAGCCCAAGAGACGTTTCTAGTTTGAATCAAACCATATTGTGGCCAGCGGGGCGGCATTCCTCTCCCTATTACAGCCTCGAGGGGAGAATTCACTTGCGCTCATTCACCTGCCAGCAGCATTTAGTTCTGTGCAGGTGCAGAGTGACTGAGGTCTCCATGTCCCTGCTGGCTGTCAGCCAGACACCATGTTTGGCTCTTGGAGGCCTTTTGGGGTGTTTGTACAGAGCGCCCCACATCTCAGAGCCAGCAACAGTGCTGAATCCTTCATGCATGATCTCTCTGACTCAGCTGAGAAGTGTTCTTTGATTTGAAAGACGCCGTGATTAGACTGGCCTCACCTGGGTATTCTGAGATACTCTCCCATCTCAAGGTCCGTACCCTTAATCAAATCTGCAAAGACCCTTTGCCAAGGAATATAATATAATTACAATTTCTGGGGATTAGGGCATGGACGTCTTTGGGGGACCGTTATTTTACCTACTGCAAAATGTTTATCAAAAGACTTTCCCAACAAGACTCTTCCAGGTCACTGGTTTCTTGGTGAATCTTATCTAACATTTCAGGAAGAAATAACAGCAAACTTACACAAAATCTTCCAGATGATGGGGGAAGATTAAATGCTTTTCAACTCATTTTTATAAAGCCACCCTACAAAAAGTTACAATCCAATATTTTTCATGAACATAAACACAAAAACCCTTAAAAATATTAACAAAGCAAATCCAGCAAACTATTATATATATATATATATATATATATATTCTTTGGATTTTTTTTAAAGGCTGTCACTGTTCTGTCACCTCTGGGCCACTGTTGGTTTCCAGAAGGAGCAGTCCGCAAGGACAGCCCAGCGCTGGCAGGAGGGGAGACAGTGGAGGCTGGGACTGGCTCCCCTTCTGTCTGTTGTCCCCTCTGGTCACTGTCCCCAGTGACTGCTGCTTCTCCCACTGTCCCAATCTGTGGATCTGTGAATTCCAACCCCATGAATTCAGGTTTGGCCAACTTTATCCTGGAAACTCACAGGGCAGGAGATTCTTGGAAACTTACTTTCTTCCTAACTGAGCAAACATGTCACACATCTCCACGGCCACTTCGTAATCCTTTTAAAAACGTGGTGACTCGGTGAGTGGTGAAGCCCTTTAAGAGGGATCAGTAGAGGATGATACCTTATCTTTAAAGAAAGAAGGTAAACGTTTGACAGATTCTTGCAATTATGAAATTAAACTTGGCATCCAGTCATTTTTTTTTTTTTTTTTTTTTTTTTGCTGAATTCTTAGATTTCATCTGAAAACTGAGGTGCAGACCACGGAGGCTCTACCCATGTCAGCAGCAATTCGTCAACACGGGGAAATTGGGTACATCGGTGGAAACACACACACGCATCATGGAGAGAGAAGAAAATGCTCAGGGCCGCAGCTCACACCCAATCTCCGTCTTTGCTTCCACCCCCAACCCCAGCCCGGAAACATCTCACCCGAGCACAGACTACTGCTCCCAAATGCCTCCCTTCTGGAGCTCTCAGTCCATTCCTGGGAGGTGGCTGCACTGCAAAAAAAGAGAATCTCAGTGAAGACAGTTTTGATTTTGCTGCCAACTCTCACGTGTGAAGATTCTGGGAAAGAAAAAAGAGTAGACTCATTTTCGTT
This sequence comes from Eulemur rufifrons, assembly GCF_041146395.1. Lineage (NCBI taxonomy): Eukaryota > Metazoa > Chordata > Mammalia > Primates > Lemuridae > Eulemur > Eulemur rufifrons. The sequence continues at coordinate 2,710,117 of NC_091003.1, forward strand.
TAACGACGCAGGGAGGAGGTGACAGCCCCCCTGGGAGGCAGATGACCTGTTCAGCTGGTAGTGAACACACGGGTCAGGCTGTCCCGCAGACCCCACCTTGAGCTTCAGTGCAGAGTGTCCCCGGTCTCCGGGGCATTTCACAGGTCAGGTGCGGTGGAGAGTTGTCACGCAGGTCACACAGAAATTTGGGGCTTGGGCTGAAAAGAACTGCAGGTCACTGCGGAGTGGTAATTGGAGTCGAGCAGCCGCCTTCGTGATACACTCAACACGATTTCTAGAAGAACAAAGGGCAATAGTTTAGAATTAGACTGTAGCATTATACAATATTTTATGATAATAATCTTAAAGTCAATGCCACCAAAGATTCCTTTCTCCATCTATAATCTTGTAAGTGCAGGACTTCTTAGAGTCACGCAAGGGCAGAGAAGGAGGGAATTTAAAGAAAAGAAAATGCCAGTCTCATAGCCAGGGGGCACCAGCCGAGTCAGTGTGAGGTCACAGGGCTACGGTCAGTGCTAGGCTTGGGCTATGATGTCATTCAAGCGATGTCATAACCCTTTGGCTGCCTGGAACCCATTCCTAACCACTCGCGATTCCCTTCCTGCTTTGAGCAGGAAAACTCTGTTGCTTTTTTGCATAATAAATCCTGGAGGACTCTTCTTCCTGCAGGCGTAGCCGTGAGTGAAAGTTAGCATCTTGAACTTGTCACCGTGACAGGGGTGGCCTGAGGACACAGCTGGCATCCGATGGCAGAGCCCAAGGAGGGCAAGACCCTGGTCCTCGGAGATGTCTCTCACTTATATAAATTACTCAGGCCTGGCTCAGATGCCCTTTTATGAACGAGAAAATAAATCCCAGCATCTCTGAGGCTGCGTCAGTTTTGTTTTCCGTGGCTGCAGCCGTACACAGCCCCTGGACGCATCGAGGGCTGTTTGGCCCCCACACCCTCCCTTGCTCTGCCCCACACCCTCCCTTGCTCTGCTGTGACACTGAACTTGCCACTTGACCTCTTTAGCTTTCTTTTAATAGCATCTGTAAACGAGAGCATCGCCCGAGACCATCTCTAGGACCTTGTGATCCCTGAAATTTTAATTTCCTGTGGTTTAGCTTATTTGGGCTTCAGTGATTAGAGAAGTAGGCTTTGGCCACAGAAAGCTAAGGGGAAAGGAATGAGCAGCTGGTATGTGCTGGGCTCCTCAAACTAAAACGTGTCTCTTTGTCCAGCATGGCATTCCAGCCAGGCGTGGTTGCCTGTCCATCGCACAGATGATAAAACCAAGGCTCAGACAGGTTTAGCCACTTGCTCAAGATCACACAGCTGGACAGTGCCGGAGCAGGACTTTGAATCCTGATCTGCTCCAGTAGCAGTGCTGGGATTTTGCTATTTCCCTCTTTCAGGGAGAGAGGGCAGTTACTACTTTCTGAGACCTTCATGGGAGAAAGTTACACACACAGCAGACATTTTCAGATTCATCACACTTGTCCTATTGTTCCACATTTAGACACCACCATGAAACCAAGATGCTCGAAGTGAACAGAGAATAAAGCGGCAGAGACTTTGGCATCTGGCCGGGCTCCTGACTGCACGTCCAGCTCCCATTCTGCAGCAAGCTGGCCGGGCCAGCCCGGGCCACAAGTCGGCCCCCTGGAAGGCTGGCGCCAGCAGCCTGCTCAGCACACGCTTGTGGGTTCTCAGAGATCTGCCCGCATCTGACAGCTTCTTGTCAGCACTGCATCCGGTTAGGTCTCTCTGCTGTCTGATTAACGTTGCCAGACAAGGCCATGCATAAGCCACAGAGGTTTCACTCAGGGCCCCCCTAATGTGATCAGGTGAATAGAAGACACTTCATTGGTACCTTAGGAAACGGGCTTCTTTGATTTTTGTTGTCCCATCTTCGAAGGCAGTGCTTTGATGTAAGTGCTCCAGTAATTGTAGGTGTGAGCTTCCCTGGGTCTTAACTCATCTATTTTATTTTCTCAATTCATATTAACCATGACAAAAACACCTTGCCACCAATGGGAACCCAGTGGAGATGCCATTAAGAGGACTAATTAATCGCCTATTCTTCTCCAGGGGGCTTGTCACCTTGTGTCTGGCTTGGGGGCTACAGGACATTCAGTAGCTTCTGGACTCTTAGGTGAGGAAGAGAAACTCCAAGACTCTGGCTGCTCTGAAGCTGTTTCCCCCAACATTGCAACGTGGGGCAGATGCTTCAAAGAGATACAGTCATGGCTCTGTCAAAAGACCAGAGATTCTTATTTTATTCCATCCACAAAGCCAACGTTGAACGTCCATGCTCCAATGAAAAGGGACGTTCTTCGTGTTGAGCCAATATGCTGAGGCCGCTTCACACAATAAAAATCAGATCAAACTCCTTTTTACTCAGATGCGCTGGGAGCGTGAGGGAATTACATTACCTGTCCAGCCTTGTTAGGCTCCTCGCTGGCAAATGGGCAGAGCAAGATGGTGCAATTTGCTGCGTGAGCTGGTGTTCTGAATTCAGATGTGCAGCGGGAGGGGAGGAAAGACAAGAGAATGAGGCTGTGACCAAGCCCACGGCCAGAGACGGAGTCCTGGAGAAGTGCTGCGACCCTGAGCGTGTCCCATAGCAGAGATCGGACATCAAGACACATCAAGGAGATGTGATTCTGGAAGCCGCCCTCACCATCTCCTCCATACCTGGTCAAGAAAATATGTATGAGTTGGGGTGGATTAAACCATCTGGGGAAAGTGGAAAGGGCCAGGGAGGATTGTGTTGGGCAGATTGGGAGAATCTTCCATTCCTTGTAGTGTAAGCAAATAAGAGTTTATTCTTTGCACATTACCAAAATTCTAAACGTAGAAATTCCAGACTTTGTGAAGTGGCTCAGTTTGGCCACATAGCCCTGGGATCTACTATTTTTCTGCCACCATCACTTGCATTTGGTGGCATTAGGGTTGCACGGTGGCAGCTGCACCTCCAGGTGTCACATCTGTACTCCAGGCAGAAGGATGGGGGGGTGCAGGAAGAAGGTGGGCAGAGTTCTAAGACGGCCCCCTGAGACTTCCCTCTCTGATCTCAGATACTGTCAATGCATTGAGATACCTGCTTGAGATTATATTATACTCCTGGGTAAGTGAAATTTTGCAGATGTAATTAAGGTTGCTGATCAGTTGACTTTGTGTTCATCCTCAGGGAGGTCATCTGGGTGGGTGTTATCTTATCACAGGAGTCCTAGAAAAACAGAGAGAAGACAGGTGGGGAAAACCAGAGCTAGAGGCGTGGCAGGTGGAGAGGAGGCTCGCCCTGTGGACTGGGGGTTGGATAAATGCTCCCCACATGTGGAACGGTGAGTGGAAGAAGCGTGCGATGGTGTTTCGTTAGGGTAACTCAGCTGCTACTACAAATAATCCCCAAATATTAGGGGCTTAACAAACAGAAGTCTATTTTCAGGCTGGTAGCAGGAGGGGTGGGGACAGAGGGCAGGGGGCTCAGCTCCATGCTGCCATTCGGGGCCCGGGCCAGTGGAGGTACTGCCACCTGAACATGCAGACAAAGCTGAGCCTGGGGGTTGACAACCGGATGCTCTACGAGACAAGAGAGAGAAGAGGGTGACGCTGGAAGACTGCGTGGACCAAGCTAGAGGAGCCACACCTGCATCGCCGAGGTGGGGACCCAGCCACATGGCCACACTTAGCCGCGTGGGAGAAGGGGTGCAGCTCGGCCGTGGGAGGGAAGGTAGGGAGGTGGTTGTGATGAGCAGCTCTCCAGGGGTGCAGAACCTTGTGGAGGGGCTTGGCTTTTACTGAGCGCATGCAAAGACATTTTGTGGGTGCTACCAGGGAGAACAGATGGCCCTGAACTGATGCCCAACCCACTCTTCATTCGGGTGCTGAGGATGCGCAGGTTGGCTCGGAGGCAAGATGGAGACCTGCAGGCTCATAACCCAACAGCCGGCCGACCTCAGCGGCGGAGGGAAGAGCTCTCCCAGCAGGGGGACTAGAATGTCCAACAGCGTGCTCACGCGCCTGCTTTGAGTCCTTACCCACTGCTGAGCCACCTTTGTGGCTGAGGCTGTGGGTCTTGGCTGTGTCAGACTTGAGCTCAGGTCCCTGCCTGGAACCGCAAACTGGCTCAGCCTCCCAGCCACAGGGCAGGGGCAGGTTCCTAAAGGAAATGGCCAACAGGTGTTTGCTACAGCCGTGAAGGCAGGACCACCTCTCACGACAGTCCATACCCCGTCTTTCTAGTAGAGGGGCTTCTCAGAAGTGGGGCGGGGGCGGCGCATAGGACCCCGAGAGAGAACCGCGGCATCTCTGGGGAGCGGCACAGCTCGCAGCTCACAGCGGCTGCCTCTGCCGAGGGTGACTTCTGTCCTCTGCTGTGCCTCTAATTATGCAGCTATGAAGAGGGCGGACCGTGTCTACACTAACAGCCAGGAATAAATAGATTGTGCGTGATTATTGTGAAACTTCTCTTGCCCGGGTGCAATTTGGAGCCGCCTGTATACAGAGCCGCAGCTGCAGGGCGCCCGAAAGAATCCTGTAATCAGCTAACAAGGAGAAGTGATTTTTAACGCCCTCCTCCTTCCCGCGGTCTGCGGCGTTCCCTAACCAATCCTCGTCTCTCTTTATTAAAAAATAAGAATATAAATATTCATCCAGAGTTAAAGGAAAGTCGAAAAGAGGAAAAACAGGAAATGGAGAGGAAGCCACGGCGTAGGACGTGGCCCGGACCACGTGGGGCTGGAGCACCGTGGTGGCCATGGACTCACTTGGGTGAACCTTTTGGGCAGGTTTCTTTGCATTGCTGCACCTCAGTTTTCCATTCCGTAAAATGGGAGTGATCCTAACTCTGATTTCAGGAGCTTGTGGGGAAGATTCATTGATTCAGACGGAAACAGTCCACGGTGAGCATCAGATGGGGGGAAGGAAGAGAGAGGACGGGGAGGAGAAGGAGATCGGGCCAGGGGAGCCAGTCCTTGCAGAAGGACTTAGGCAGAGGCTGAGCCGGCAGTAGCAGCCGTTTTTCTCCTGAAGTTACGCAGTGATTTGCATTGGCAGCAGGAAAGCATCGGGTCTCACAGTTTGGTGAGCCAGAAATGCACGTCTCACGGAGTCTGCGTCTGCTTATTTCTCCCCGGAGGCACCTACATCTCAGGTGGTCTGAGCTGCCCGCCTGCTGCAGCCTGAGTGTGTTTGTCCCCCTCAAATTCGCATGTCGCAACCTGACTCCCGGAGGATGGTGTTTGGAGACGGGGCCCTCGGGAAGTGAACTGTCTTAACCATTTCAAAGGGAATCTTTCAGGACACTGAGAAATCTCGTAGTGTTGTACAGCCATCGCCACCAGCTCATTTCAGAACTTTCCCATCACCCCCGCTGGGGCTCTGGACACAGCACCCCAAAATATGACTATCAGAGACCAGAATAGGCCACCCCCAAAATATACTCCTTTCGTATATTTTGAGCTGATTATTTTGAGAAATTGCAGACATAGGAGTAGCTCTGAAAAGCTGCCCTTCGGTTAAAAAAAAATGACATCTATAAAAGAAATCTACTTTAGTAAAAGTATCTACAGGAAGAGGCTGCTCTGAGACAACTTTTACTAACAGCACCACCTTTTATCTGCATAACAAGACCACCCTTATTCACCACACCTTTCCTCCCCTCCCACCATCGGAAGCCCCTAGCTTCTGTTCTTTGCGGTAGCTCAAGATGGGATATAAGCTTCAGTCACCTGGCCCTTGTTTGAGTCTCATATTTTTGTGGGACTCCCGTGTATAGGTACTTAATTAAAATTACTTTCTCCTATTAATCTGCCTCATGTAAGTTCAATTTGGAGCCCAGCCAAAGGACCTAGGAAGGTAAAAGGAAGTCTTTTCCACAATCCCCTACACTCCCAAAGGAGTACCTGTTAGTACCCATTAAGCAGTCATCATGTTTTTAAACAGTGAAATACCTTTCTCTTCAACAGTTTGTATGGAATGACAACGTTTAGTGAGTATTTTCACGTGAGCCTCTCCCCTTGTTGGGACACTGGCAATCTATCCTAGTAATGCCATCTCAATGTGCTGAGCTCTTCAAGGAGATCACGGTGCAGACTGGATTCAGGCAGCAGATTCAACCAGCTGTTTGGCTTGAAACTCACCAAAAATGGTCTTACGTGGGTTTCTCAAGTATTTCAAAATCCATGGGGTATTGTACTCAAGACTCTATCATTTAAAACTAAGGTACTAGGCACTTCATAGTTACTGATTCATGCTTAAGAAGCCACATTAGGGATTGGAAAGTCAGAATCTCTGGGTGCCCATAACAGCTTCGATTTCATTGCAGGGAGATTTTTCCCCCAAGTAGAGGAAATGCAAGCCGTTAATGTTTAAGTAGCATTTGGGACAGCTTGTGCATTTAGGAAGATAAAATAGAGACAGTGCTAAGTGGAGCATGATTATATTTGGGGGAGTAGAATGCTAAGGTGCTTGGATGCCAGCCATGTGAGAGCTGTCCGCTCACCTCCAGGGATGGGGCCAGACTTGGAAGGCTGGGTAACATGCTTGACTGTCCAAGGAGAAATCCCGGCCAAGGGACGTGGCAGGATTTCATGGGAAAGCTTCTGGGATGGGTGAGGAGTTTCTCCTTGGTCCTGTGGTTGCTTTGTTGTGTGGCTTTAGAACAAGTCAGGGAGAATCCCTGTGACTCAATTCCATTGTCCCTTGAATGGGGACAAAGCCATCCTTCCCCTGCTGCCCCGCACGGCACAGCAGCCTTCTCGAAGTGGTGGCTGGAGACGTGGCCACTAATGCCAGTCCCCTCCATCAATGTCATGATCAAATCCCCTGCTGTCAAGAGGCACAGCTGCGCACCATCCTCGATAGAAATGGAAAAATAGTCCCTTTGTCGTAGGTTTCATTCTCTGGCAAAACGCAGCTGAGAAAAGCTTCTCAGAGCGCGGCTGGGAAGCTGGGATGACAGTGTCGCTGAGGAGAACACGGTTAAAAATGAAAATCGTGATGTAGAATCTCTCTACGACTCTGACCCACGCCGCCTCCTTCCGCAGTCAAGGACCTTTACGATTCTGTTGGGCCCACCAGATAATCTAGGGTCATTTTCTCATTTTAAGTCAGCAGATCAGCTGCTTTGTTGGAAGGAAGTGCATTTTCTGAGGTTGCAGCGTGCACACACACACACACACACACTCTGACACATGCACACACACACACTGACACACACACACTGACACACACAGTTTCACCTCAAAAGGACACGGGCTGTACATGCCAAGCACCTGTGGAAACCGTCAAGTAATTGAGAATTTGAAGTCTATGTTCCACTATCGAGGGAGGCAGAGTCACGGAGGTATAACTTTGACTCTGGTCATTTCTCTAGTTCTGTGATATGAGAGAGAAAATCCGCAAGGAGCGTCGAGGTGCAGGTGGTGGAGTGGCAGTTTGCCCCGGCAGGTGTGCTGATAACTTCACTGTGCGGCTCTGGTGCAGAAACAGGCAGCGCCACGGAACGGAAATGGATTATGTACGTAAAGAAATTTCGTATTTTATAAAGTCTCACTGTCCTTTAGCCAAGAGAGTCCTGCTGTCCTGCCCGCCAGGTGCTCTGAGACAAAATGGGGAAGGCGGGCGGAGGATGCACGGCCTGGAGCAGGACAGCTGGGGCTGGGGGAGTCCAGGGAAGACATGTGGCTTCTGGGCTCTGGGCACAGGTGGTCCTGCTTTTCCCTGAGAGGTGGCCCTTAGCTGCAAAGTATTTGGAGGATTTCGCCGTCACTTTAAAAGACTCAACCCAGAAGTGGGATGATCACTACTGCTGATGGGTTACCATGGTGAGCTCCTGTATAACTGACAGAACTTTTCTGGTGTCTGGTCAATTTCACCCTGAATAGTTATGACCAAAGCACCTTAATCTCCTTTGGAGTTCACTTCTTCCTTCCCCTCCCTCCCCTCTCATCTCTCATCCTTCCTCCCTCCCTCCCTCCCTCCCTTCCTTCCTCCCTCCCTCCCTTCCTTCCTCCCTCCCTCCGTCCCTCCCTCCGTCCCTCCCTCCCTTCCTTCCTTTCTCTCTCTCTCTCTCTTTCTCTCACCACCCCCACTTTCCCTACACAGTTCCCAACACCCTGTGTCTTTCCCTTGGTGAATAAACTAAATTCTCCAAGCTAAGTCCAAACTCAAAGTCAAACCCGAACATCAACTCTGTGCCCACCTGCCACACAAATCCCACTGAGACGAGCCCACTGTGTATAGATTCTGTTAGAAAATTAGCATCAGCCTAAATGTCCCCTGATGTTGTCCACTGTGCTGAGAGGGGACAGCAAAAGTTCCAGCAGAGAGAGGCTGTGCCCAGCACTGCCTAAGGGAACGAGAGTGTTGACTGTTTCTCATGTGCTTGTCTACAAAGTCAGACAACAAGGCTTGCTGGAGAGTGGAGCTTTGGTTAGTCCAGCGAGTGGCTGACAAAGAAGACAGATGGTGGAGTTCATCGTTAAGATGCAGATATTCCTCCAGCTTCCATCTCGGTCCCTGCCTGCGTCCCTCGTGCGGCTGGAAGGGTGGATTGCTATTCCGAGGTTCTCACTGTAGCCCAGAGCCTTTCTTTCCCCTTCTTCTATTCCTGGAGGAAAATCAATGCCCCCTCTCCATCACCTGGCAGTGTCGAGTGCTGACTGTTCAATTCCAGCGCTGCAAAGATTCTGGTACCCGGAGCATCGCTAATGGACTCGTCCCTCCGAGGGCAGCAGGCGTGTCAGGGGGAACATGGCACGATAAGCCCAGCTCACACCCGGGACCCAGCGAAAAGTCAATTAGTAGAAACAGAAAACATTTTCTCTGTGATCAGCCAGCCTGAGGACGCCTTGGATTCCCTCCACACTCCAGGTGGCGGCCACAGCCAGGGGGACCCATCCATCATCGCGCAGAAGGTTAATTTGAATCCATTTGCATGTTCTGAATTTCTCACCCTGAACTTGGTGCCGGTCTCTTGAGAAAAGGCAGGAGGAAACTTTGAGCTGATTTTCCAAACTACTGGTTCCAAGTGGACGTTTTGATCTGTGGAAGAATATGCAGATTTCATGGAAGAGATCAAATTCTTAAAGGGCATCCTTGCATGGTTGTGGGCTCTCGAGCCTCCGGCCCCTTCTCAGGCAAGGTGCCAATGGGTTCCTGGGACGCAGGGCCAGGGTTCTTTTGTGCTCCAGTGATACAGGTTTCCCTAGACCCAGATTCAACTTCGGCACATCCAGGAGTTCCCTGCACCAACAACGTCAACGAGTAAAAGTCAAGTGGCCCCCAAAAAGATAAGTTTTCATTTTCCTGCCTAAGTCCTTCCTTGACCTTATTTGCCTTTATTAACAAAACTTGCATTTTTAAAACATCCATATTCCATAATAAAACAATTAAAATGATCATGCTGTACATTTAAAACACCAAGCCCTAATTTGCCTCTTTCCAGTTCAGAGTGATGTTTGGGGGGCGTCCAGGCAGAGTGGAATCCGGAAGCCCCATCCCCTCCTCACTCTCGGGGTGAAACATTCTCATCCCTCATGTGTGTTCACAGAGGTGGGGACCCCTAGCCTTGACGCCCTGTGACAGGACACTTCTCCACTGTTCTTCCCTGTGTCCTGGGGGCACAGGTCAGGTGACGCCCTGAATCTCAGCATCGGGACTGACGCTGCACGTACAGCTTGGTCTATACTGTATTTCAAAAGAAACAGGCAGGGACTGAGAACCGTGGCAACTGCTATGAGTGAGTTTTGCTAATGTGGCAGGAAGACAGATGACAAGAACTCTGTTTGTGTCATGAAACAAACGGAAGACACTGTGGAGGACAGAAGTATTTACTGTGCATTTATTAAGCCCGGTCATATATAAATAATTTCCTTTTCTCTCCATGAAATCTTCAGCAAAGTCAAAAGCGTTCGATTATGTTTTGTAGAATAGATTTTCGAGAAGGAGTGATATTAATATTGGTTAAATTTATTGAGCACTTAGTATATGCCAGGAACTATTCTTAGGTTCTTTTATTAATGTGTTCAACCATCAATCACAACAAACCTATGAGCTATGATCACTGCTCTAGATTTTCGAGAAGGAGTGATATTAATATTGGTTAACTTTATTGAGCACTTAGTATATACCAGGAAATAGTCTTAGGTTCTTTTATTAACGTGTTCAATGGTCACCATAAACCTATGAGCTATGATCACTGTTCTCACTTTGCAGAGAGGAACCTGAAGTTCAGGTGTGTTGGGAAACTGTCTCCAGGTTTAGATGGTGAGGGTTGGACCTGGGGTATTTGTCTTCTGTTGCTGCACAAATTACCGTAAAGTCAGAAGCTTAAAACACCGTATGTTTACCCTCTTCCAGTTCTGGAGGTCAGAGGTTTAAAGCTGAGGTGGCAGCAGTGCCGTGTGGCCCTGGAGGCCCTAGCAGAGTCTGTTCCAGGTCTAGAGGCTGCCGCACCCCTTGGCTGGCGGCCCCTCCCTCCCCCTTCAAAGTGCGTCACTCCAACCTCTGCTTCCATCGTCCCTTCTCTGACTCTCCCACCTGGTGGCCCTTGCGATGACTTGGGGCCCCCCAGATAATCTGGGATCACCCCACCATCTAATGATCCTTAATCACACCTGCAAAGTCCCTTTTGCATCTCTGCTTCCCCGTGTTGTGTGTTGTTTCTTCCGCAAAACGGCGTGGGGTTTTGAGAAGACAGATTTTAACTCAGGGGGCTATCAGAGGAAGCCTGGCCAGGAAGTGTTTGGGTTCCTCCCCCCGCCCCCATCCACAGCTCTTAAAGGAGGAGGGAATTGTAAAAGATAACTAAAAAAAGAAAAATTGGCTCTGTGTGTCCCTAGGGGATCCTAGTCCTTCGACTAAGATCGACTAAGATCGATGAGAAGAGACATCTCCAATAATGAAATCAGCAGGGGAGGTGTTGGGAGCCTAGTCTGAAGCCTTAAAATGCTTCCCACAAGTGCAAGGCTCAGACGCTATGTGACTATCACCTTCTTCAGCTTTATTTTGTTTTCAGGAAACTTCTACTATCAACTCAGAAACACCTCCAGGCCTCGGACATGCCTTCCCTCTATCTGACGTGGCACCTCCCAGCAAGCCGCTCAGCACCTGGAGTCCGGAGTCCGGAGCAATTATCCTTGGATCTCAGGTGTCCTTTCAGCCCGGGTGAGCAGATCTGCAGAATGATGGGTCGCATCTCAGCTGCACCCGCGTGTCAGAAGCTCCCCAGTCTCCCGCCGGGAGGACTAACACATTCAGCGCCCACTAATCACGTTCCGAAAGAGGGTTCTTCCCTTTCTCTCAACATCACTTCCTCGACTACAGTGGTTTATAGGTCACCAGCCATAAAAGTGCAGCCCAAAGCGTAATCATTACATTTGGTTGGGTTGAGTGGAATTCAAAGGCTTGGGCTAGACAAGTGCGAGGAATTTAGAGCTAAAAGTTGGATTTTCTTGGAAACTTAGAAAAGGAAAGGAAACACTTTTGACAAAGCAATGCGTGTTAATGGGGAAAGGGGGAGGGTGAGTCCTCCAAATCTAGTCTACAGGGTTCGTCGGCCACGTAAGTGGTCTTTTCGTTAGGAGGTTGGGTATAAATGTAAGCCCGTCCCCGGGGACCTCCCACACAACCTCCCTCAGGGCTGTCTGAGGACTCAATAAAATATTCCGTGCAAAATGCAGCGCTCAGTCAGTGCTACTGAGATTTCTTCTCAGGGTCCCCTGCAGAACAAGCCTGAAGTACTAATTTGCTAACTTATGAGATATGCCAGAGTACGAAACACATTCTTTTTATGGGGAAATTAAAAATCTCAATACTTTTCAATCATAGAGACATTGGAAGTAATTTTGGAAGGAAAAAAGTATAGATTTTTTTTTGCTCCTGTAAATCCAACATACTCTCTATTGCAATGTGATAGGAAACAATTCTGGCTATGAAATAGTAGCCCTTCAGCCCTGGAAATAAATGATAACATTGCAAAGCTTAGTATAAGAAATAAATTCGCAACAGCAAATACTGGCACAGAAACTGTATCTGGTTCTGTCTGGCAAATGGTGCCACTTACCTTGTGCATTTTATTGTGAAAATGAACGCCAGTTCTATAATGCAGAGAGCATCGGTGACTAAGCACCACGCCACAGTACGAAATAAATAAAAACTAGAATGAGTTCCTCTACTCTACTTGCAGGAACAGCAAATCACGCCACAATAATAACGACAGGAATCCCCATAAATTTGATCGAATTCCCACCTAGCTTGCTACAGTATATGTAGCCAAATCAATATTTCAATAAAAACATACAAGAGATAAAATAAAGAATCCCAATCACACTCATGCACGCAGTAAAAACAAATATTTTCCTGACTATTGTTAGACTCTTGGCAGCAGGGGAAAAAAAAAAAGAAAGAAAGAATAGAACTAGTATGAGTCCTAATTCAAGAACTCCTTGGAAACTCCATCTCTCTTTGAAAGAAATTTCAGTCTAAAATGTTAAGTCAATACTTCAAACTCTACCGCTAATCTTCTGATTATCTTTTAAGAGCTCAAATTCAGCATCTTCCATAGGAATTTGAATTGTCAAGAGGGGGTTTTCTGAATCCCCAAAGAAAAGAATTTCAAAATTGATGGACCTGTATTTTGATTATGTCTTTAGCAAGATGATTAAATTTTCTTTGCTTCAGTTTTCTGACTTGTAAAATGTGGATATTAATATCTACCTGTCTGTGAAATTTAAAAGACACAGGCAATATAACAGTGGTTGGAACCACCTGGGTCCAAACCCTAGTTCACGCAGAGGGACTGCTCCTCTCTCTGTGTCATGATTCAGGTCTGTAAAATGGATATAAGATAATGCATTTTGAGGATTAATTGTAATAGTCTAGGAAAAAAATGCTTAACGTAGTGCCTAGTGTGTAGTCATTACTCAATAACTATTATTGTCATTATTATTACTTAAAAGTATATTATCTTAACCAGGCAGTCCTCTTTCAGCTGCATGTGATGAAAGATCAATTCAAAATTGTTTAAGCAAAATGAAAAATATATTGATCCGAGTAACTGGAAAACCCAGGAGTAGGATCTTTCAAGCTTCAAGCGGGATGGGATTCAGGTGCTGGCTCAGTGTTGGCAAGAATCTGTGTGTGTGTCTCTCTCTCTATTTCTGTCTGTTCATCTCTTAGCTCTTCTTTCTCCTGGCAGGATCTCAAAGTGATGGCGAGATGAACGCTAGCAGTTGTAAACCTATGTGGTGCGCGTATTTTACCACACACGAACCCCAGACCCATTGCACCTGCTGCTAGAAAGATGGCCTCTGCTGAGCCCTGGGGAAGTTAAGCAACAGGCCTTTGTGTCCAAGTTTTGTTCTTTGCATGGAAACTGCTCCCATCTATACATATCCAGGGAAAAAAATAGTCCCCAAGGACACACCTGGCCGATAGATTTGTTTTTTTTTTTTTTTTTTTGAGACAGAGTCTCGCTCTGTTGCCCAGGCTAGAGTGAGTGCCGTGGCGTCAGCCTAGCTCACAGCAACCTCAAACTCCTGGGCTTAAGCGATCCTACTGTCTCAGCCTCCCGAGCAGCTGGGACTACAGGCATGCACCACCATGCCCGGCTAATTTTTTCTATATATATTTTTAGCTGTCCATATAATTTCTTTCTATTTTTAGTAGAGATGGGGTCTCGCTCTTGCTCAGGCTGGTCTCGAACTCCTGAGCTCAAACGATCCGCCCACCTCGGCCTCCCAGAGTGCTAGGATTACAGGCGTGAGCCACCGCGCCCGGCCTAGATTTGGAGCTTTATTTGCTGCCAACATCAGGTGCCACACACTGGAACATTGGGGAAATGTCAACCTGAGATCTGTTGTAAACAGCATTCTTAGAGAGGATCTTGTCATAACTGTCAGGCAATGAACTCATTACCTGCCGGATTTAAAAATTAGTTCCCTCCACGGTGGACAGAACACGTACCATTAGCTCAGAGAGAGTCAATGAGATGTGGCCTAGGCCAATGTTATCCTCACCTGTTCCACATAGTGAGGGTTTGATTGAAATCCGAGTCCTTCAGAAAATGACATCATGTTCTGCACACTCACTCGAAGCCAAAGATGCAGTTCTGATTTGTGGTGTGTTCTTCTGTGTAGCAGAATGGTATTTTAACACAAGAGAGAGACAAATGTCTTTTGAGACCCTTTTAAATAACTTCCATGCACATTGTTATTTAAAATGCTAACAGTTTGGCCAATTGTTACTCTTTGTGATGGAGACTGACAGTTCTTGGTGGCCTTGTCCCCGTCCTGGATACGATGGGATTGTGGTCAATTGGGGTTGTGGGCTAGAATGACCTCCTCCTCCTAACAATTCTTGTTAGCCTCTATCTACTATTTGTCTTACACTGACTTAAGAGTTTTATGTATATTATCTGATGCTTGGGCCAAGAATTGCACTGATATAATATTATCCCCATTTTGCAGACCTAGTCACTGAGGCACATCACCAAGGAGGACAATGTCCACAGCGATGGCAGATTGGATATGTGGACCTGGGTCAGGCTGAAGACCCTCTGAAGCACAGAGTGTTTTCCCGGCAAGTAATGATTCCTAAATGTTCTCCCGCAGTTCTGAGGGAGAATCCCACAATGGAAAGAACTTCAAAGTATTTTAAAAAGTGGGTGCTTACAGATAGATTCTTAGGGTAGGAGGTTGTATTAGTTTTCTGTGGCTGCTATAGCAAATTACCATAAACGAAGAGATTTAGAACATCACAAACAACAAGAATGTCTGTTAAGAGGATAAAATCGATGCATCGGTGGTCCAGCATTCATTCCACCGGCTGCAGGGAGAACCCGTTTCCTTACCTTTTCCAGCTGCGAGAGCCTGGGGCGTTCCCTGGCTCTCGTTCCCTCACCGTTGTGGCCTCTGGTTCCATCCCCACATCTCCTTCTCTGACTCTAACCCTCTTGCGACTGCATCAGACCCCCCTGTGACTCTGTGCATGGTTCAGCCTCGTGTCTGAATCTCTGCATCTGCGGTGTCCGCCTTATGCTTTCGGGGTTCATCCTTGTTGCAGCGTGCGTTAGTCCTTCATTGCTTTTTATTGTTGAATAATGTTCCATTGCGTGTATTTACCACATTTGTGTATTCATCTACCATTTGATGGACATGGGATTGTTTCTCTTCTTTTTGTGAATAATGCTGCTGTGAACATTTGTGTGCAGCTGTGGGGCTCTCCTTACTTCTCGCTGTATGTTTTTTAATAGAACATCTAATTCGAGCGTCTCAATGTGGCCCGTGAGCCCTTCTGATGCATGACCTGGAGAACCGCTTGCCCGGCGGTGTATTTGGAGGCCACCGTTGCACTAGGTAATTTCCCACGGGACCGTTCTGTTCTGTGACCCTCCAAGATGCTGCCTTCCAGGGCAGACGTGGTTATGGGACATGAAGGCTAATCCACATGCTGTGAGTAAATGGGAAAATCAATGCCTGGAGCGTGGGTGCAATTAACAGATCACCAGGAACCGGGGCCGGAGCAGGGTCCGTATTAGAGCTGCCATGGGCTTTCATTACTCTGCAGCTCCTGTGACCCCAGGCTCCACTCTCACGAGACGTGGCAAATGCCAAGTGCAGCTTCGCCTCCCTTTGTGCGACCCAGAGGCTCCTGCAAAGCCTGTGTGGGTGGCAAATGCTCGTCTGCAGAGTCCGGGAGCTACAGCAAGGCCGCATTTCTGACGGATAAAGCCGCTCAGCAGAACTCAGCAAGTGGGGGGGCGCTCTGCCAGGGTCACATGACCACCCTGATCCAATCATTGTAGCCCAGGGTGGCTCACACTGATGGGCCAGCACGGGTCATGTGACCCTCCCAATGGCGGGCATTTGACTTTGGAGAAGGGCAGAGTTGGATTCCTAGTGAAAATTGCATGTTTCTAGAATCTCAAGAAGGGATCCAAGGCAGGAAAAAAAAAAAAAATGCTATAGCAGGCATGCAGGATGCTTGTAAACATTTCTGAATCTTAGCAGCATTTCGTAGTTAGGACGTAGTTTCTGGGAGCATTCGGTAGACACCGACCAGGAGAAGCAGGTTTTGTCCTTCAAGGGGTTATTTTTCATAAATTTTGTCTTGTAACATATTTCCTTCAGAAGACAACAACGTATGCACGGAATGACACACACACAGATATGGTCAAATGCGTGTGTTTGTGCGTGAGGACACACACAGGAGTGTGAGCGCCGGTCTGTGTTAGAATTCCCGACACTCCCGCCCTGGCCTGGGTCTCCGGGGACGTGTTTTATCGCAGGCCTTTGCTCTTTGATGCCTCCCTTTCCATCAGTCCGTGTATCTACCTTCTCCTCTCCCATCTTTGTTTCTGAAATGCCTGCAATGATTAAGAATTTGACAAAAAAGAAAAAAAAAAGATTTTTCTCTAAGCCTCATGCATGCATGCATCTTCCAGACTGTTAAGTAACCCGGTTCTGACACCTGCCCTTGCACTGAGTTTATAAAGATCCTGACATTTATTGACAGACAGTAATTAGTCCGAAGCGGCTGACTCCTGCCAAGCGCGTGACCTGCGCTGAGTCATCCGCCCCATCCTTCCCTCTCCCTCTGTCGTTTACGGGAAAGCGAATCCTCCCTCCTCTGCTGCACACTGAGCCCGCCCCGGGCCCGCGTTGAGGATGGCCGTCTGCCTTTTGTCTTCCCGGGTGGACCTTGTGCATGTCAGCACGGAGGACAGAGGCCCAGGCCCTGGCACTGAGGGCTGTGATGCATTCAGTACACCCGAGAATCAGGGTGGCGGCCAGTCTGGTTCTTTCAGGCACACTAAGCAAAAGGCAATTGCCTAATTTAGCGTTCAGACCAGGCTGGATCCAAGAGGGAGACGGGGCATTATCAAAAAACAGGCTGTGAGAGTGGACATAAACCGGATTAACCAGGGCGAAGCAGGTGGTGTAGACATTCGCCCAGCAGGCATTTCTCTGCCTCTACATTTTAGCTCTTAGTGTCCACTCATCCTGCACTATCTCTCCTCTCTCTGATAGCACACTTTATCCAGCTCAACACTCAGTTAAATTCCCACAGACATTGTTCAGAGCTGGGAATGTTTCCCCAGCACTGTTTTTATTTCTATCAGGGACGTCCCTGGTGGATCCAATCTCAGCTGTTCCCTGCCCACAGGTGACGCCTGCTTTGAAGTCTGGCCCCTGGGTGGAGGGACACGGCCTCTCCGTATTTATTCTCTGTCCTCAGAGCCTCTATACCATGTAACTAGAGCAGCAGGCAGTATTTGCACATAGGGATGCACATCCCAGCAGCCTGTGACCAGCCATGTGTCAAGAATTGCAGACAGATCCAGTTCCCAAATTTGGAGCAGCCATTGGGACAAAATAAAGCATTATTTTTTTCCTCATATTTCCATGTTTTAAATTTTAAGTACTCATTTTAATTTTCATCAAATGAATATTTGAGTTAAACACCTCTCATTGAACTGGTAGTCTGTTTTCCTGTTCACTATTTACAATATGAGAACAGCAGATATCGGAATTATGAGTGTATCCAAAAGTGCCTCTGAGCATGACAGACGGGCTTAAATTCTTGCATTATTAAAAACGTTATTTAAAAAACATGAGCTGATAATGTGGCGGAGAACTTTAGAAAAAGGTAACATGAAAATAATTTCTACAAAAAAAGCCTCCCAGGATCATTTGCCTGATTTAAAAAATTTAAATAAACTGTTAATTTTAGAATAGTTTTATGTTTACAAAAAGGTTGCAAAGATAGTCGAGCCTTCCCACATACCCCTCGCTTAGTTTTTACCACTGTTAGCATCTTACGCTAGCATGGTGAATTGATCAGAACTAATGAACTAATATTGATATGCTATATTAACAAACTTTACACTTTATTCAAATCTTACTAATTTTTCCCTAATGTCCTTTTTCTCTTCCAGGATCCTATGCCACCTTGTTACAAAATATTAATATGTTTAGTTGTCATGACACCTTAGATTCCTTGGGTTTGTCCTAGAGGTGACTTTGGCGTGTATTTAATCTATGGAACACTCTGGGGAAATGAAACAGTGTAACACCACTAAGTTGTCCAACCCATGAACACCGTTTATCTCTCTCTACTTATTTAGGTCTTTGGTATCTCCCAGCAATGTTTTCTAGTTTTTGGTATAAAGGTCTTTTTCATGAAATTTATCTCTAAGCATTATAAATTTATATAAAATAAAAATTGCGTGGATGGTCTGAGATGTAGAGCCTGGCACATGGTAAGTCCTGCTAGCTGGGAATGAATATTGTGCTTCCCATCAGTAGTGACCTTTACGCTGATACCAAATTAACACCATGCACATGTGCGTGCGTACACACACACACACACACACACACACACACACACGCCAGCCCAGCTCATTCAGATGGGTAAGTAACCAAACGTACTGTCTTTTAGTTGTTTGTTGCCATTTCACCTTATGTCAAGGGACACCAAAATATTAGGCAAAAGCATTCGATTCACGTGGTGACAATTAACAGCCCAAATGACAGCAAGAGCAGGAAGGTGAGTGCTTCTCAGAGCTCTGACTCTGGAGAAAGAAACCTCCTTGTTAATCAGGACGCACCCAGGGCTCCCAGGCTGGGCTGTGGACCTGGGCCCGGGCCCCACGGGCGCGCACAGGTGGAAAGCGCTTTCTAGCGGCAGAACCACACCTGCCCCAGTTCACAGCGGGACTGTGCTGCCTCCTGTTAATGAAATAAAAATGAAGAGAGTTTAAGAGCACGCTGGGAGTGCTAATGGAGAAGGTTCCTTCGAGGGAAACAAAACAGCAGGGCTGCGTTATCAGAGGGACACCAGCAGGGGTGCGGCCCTGGCAGGCTGGCTCCTCCCCTGCTGCCCACCCCAGAGCATCTGAGGACACAAAGTGCAAGAGGAAGGAGAACCGAAGCCCCAGGGGATGTGTCTCCTGCAGGTGAGTGTGGTCTGCAGCTCCTCACACCTGCGTACCCTCTTGGTTTTTGTGTACACAAGGGGAAAAGCCAGGGGGTTAGTTAGCCTGCCAGGTGAGGGCTCAGGAATAAGCCTGAGTCTCCTGTCTGAAGCCCAACATGAGGACACCCCTAAAATCAGAGCCTGAAGTCATAGGAAGAGCTGGGAGAAACCACTCATCACATTCGGTGCGGGCTGGGGCGCTGACAACCACATCCCCCAGGACCGTTTTGTGCCTTTTGCATAAACAGCAGCAATGTGATCTCCTACCCCAGGCAGGTTGTTAAAAATAAGAAAACTTTCTCCAAACAGCAACCACTCTCTGGCAGCCCATCTCTCTACAAGAACCAAAGTGTCTTACAATTTCTCATTATGCAGCAGTGAATTAAAACAAATAATTAGGATGAATATGAATTGTAAGCTTCTCTTCCAGAGGGGACATTAAGTACAGTTAAAATACAGGCAGTCAGATAAAACCCAGGGAAATATTGAGGAGCTAAGAAAAGACATTGAGAGAGAAGGCCGTTACATTGGTAGAAGCTTGCAAATAATTCCAGGCCAAGCTGGGATGTTGGCTACTTAGATTTGCTTCCAAGAGGCTGCTGCTGTTTTTTTTTTTTTTAACTTTTAAAAATTTTTAAACATTTAATAGTTTTTCTTTAAAAAAAGAATCAACATGTTCTTAGAGGAATATAAGAAAAAGTTGAATACATTACAGCTAAAAATTAAAAATGCCCATTGTGGCTTTATGCAGAATGAAGAAATCCTTATTAAAAAATTTATATTCAGGAATACATATTTTAAAACTGTTTTCCAAAAAGCCTCACTATCATATCAGGATTTCATTAATCTAAGGTTTATGAAATAGGTAATATTTCAAAATTGTAAAACATAAAATAGGCTCAGTCACCCAACATTTGCATATAAATAGAAAAGAACTCAGATCCACACTACTAGGGGAAAAGTGATTTTCTACATTTTTCATGCAATTTTCACTAAATTAGCCTTTAAAAATGTCCTTGTCATGTAGATTGATTTTTTACTTCCTATTTAAACAATGGAAATGAATTTTTTTCCCCCAAAGAAATTTCGGCCTGAGACAGTGGAACTCAATGAAAACCTTCGTTACTAAATGCTAGACAAATAAATAGAAACCCATAAAATGGTTATGTTCACTGCGCTTTATTTCACTGTTTGGACCTGTGTTCATTGATCCGCTCCCCTCCTCTCAGAGTCTGGGCATCCAACCAGGACCGTTAGGGGCCCAGGGTCCCCTTGCTGACTTCAGAATAACTCACCTGGGCGCTTTGAGGAACACGCTCTGTTGGCTCAGTGTTCACTTTCTCTAATGGTTAAAATTCTCGAAGGGTTAAAAAACGTGGGAGCCAAGAAATGTGTCCCATTTATCACCCAGCGTCCTAGGAGGGTCTAGCCTGACCCCTCTCTCTTCCCGCTCTGCGTGGCTGTTGTAAAGCTCGGTCCGTTTCCCTCCCTGAGTTAGTTTTCCGTGTCTGCTGTAAACGTAGTGACTAAAGAACACAGGTGTGTTGTTGCACCGTCCGGCCGGGCAGAAGTCCAGCCGGGCGCTCCTGGCTCCTCTGCCGTGCTGGCCGTGGCTCTTACCTGGAGGTCTGGGAGGGAATCTGCTCCCGCTCATTCGCATCACCTGCAGGATCCAGGTTTCATGGCTGTAGGGCTGACGTCCCCGTTTCCCCGTCGCCTGACCCTTTCTGCTTACTGAGACCACCTGCAGTGGGATGTTGGCTCCCTGTCATCCTACCGATCTCTCTGACTTCCGCTGAAACGTATCTGCCTCCACCAGGAGAAAACTGTCTGCTTTTAGGGGTGCACGTGATTAGATGGATCCCACGTGGATAATCTCCCCGTCCCAAAGGTCTGCACCCTAACTACATCTGCAAAGTTCTTTTTTTTTTTTTTTTTTTTTTCCATTTAGCCTATCTACTCACAGGTTCTGGGGATTAAGGAATGGGCATCTTGTGTGTGGGGGGGGGAGCATTCTGCCTATCACACTCCCCAAATAGTCCAATACACCAGTATCATGCACTCAAAGCACAACAAACGCCACATTTCTTTATATTTCTAAATGCAATCCAGTCTAGCCCAACCTCCATCGTAGTAGCTGGCAGGAAATCTGGTCTGGGGACTCTGGCGGATTGTCCTCCCTCACTCCCGTGGGACGCTCTGGCACCCTGAGCTTGCGCTGTCCAGCAGAATTGAGCTGCCAGCTGTTTAGGAACAGGACCTAGAAATATTTAGGGAAATAGCGTAAAACACCAGAGAACACTGTTAGAGGTCGTTGGCACAGAAAGCAGCGTCGTGCTTTGCTTGTAGTAAAACGTATGAAAGGGCGAAAAGAGCCAGGGGTAGTGGGGTGAGGAAGGAAGGTCTCGAGGAAGCTGCTGCCCTGGGAACCACAGGTCCACCCCTCCCGGGAGGCCGATGCTCTGCAGAGGATGAGGACATGCACAAACAGGGCAGTCGCCTACGCTTGAACCCTGGCCTCCCACTCACAAGCTGTGTGGTCTTGGACAGGGCACACAACCTCTCTGAGCCTCTGTTTTCCTTTCTGCAGAATGGGTTTCATAATCTTGCCTTTATTGCTGTAAATGGCAAAACCGTAAACCTTGGCAAGGGGCTTGGAGCAATGCTTGCAGGGCAAGAACTTTGTGCTTCTTTAAAACTGCATTTGATACAGTTATTATCAAAAAGTTTGATTTTGTTTAATAATACTAAAGACCTATAGCTCTTAAAATCAGCTTCGTTATTGGAACTTCTTGTTTTAGAAAAATAACTGTGCTATTTTGCGAGTACAACTCTCTACCCTACTTCCACAGGGAGAGCGGGGCTGCTAGCTTTACACAGCACGACAGTCCCAGGAAGAGGTCCCTGTCACTCAGCAGGTTGGCTTATCTGAAGCCACGGGGTATTTTTGCTTTGGGGCACGGATGACGTCAGGGTCTTTGTTGGAGGTTATCTAAGGTACAGCTATGCTAGGGAGCAGTTCCACTCTATGCATTTGTCACAGAAGTTAATATTCCAAAAACGCTACCTGGCAGGAAGTATATGTAGCGCCGGGAGGATGCTTGGATGGATAGAAGATGCTGGATGTGGGTGATGAAATTATTCAGTCTCCACGTATCATAAATTCAATTGCTAAAGCCTGTGGGGTTTGGCAGACTCGACTTCTTGGAAGCCTTGTTGAGACACTTGACTGACGCATGTCAGGGTATTGGGAGTCTTCCAACCTCTGTCCCTGTTAAACCTTTCAGTGTTTGGCTCTAAATGCTTGGTGGCTCTGTAGCCAGAGAGCTCACCATTGTGCTGAGAAGGAAATTTTCCAGATAGGAAAATAGTACACATTTTTGAAGATGCGGGATTCCCTGTGTGTAACTGGTTCAGACTCAGTGTTCAGTTACAAGCGATTGTCATATGATAGCAAGACAGTACTAATCACTCTGCATTTTTATGCTATGGTCAGCGTAGGAATTTCAGCACATGAGGAAGATATGCTAATGCATTTTCTCTTATCTCTGATAATGGCAATGTCTAATTTTGCTACAACTAATGACTATAATAGAAAGAAATGAAATCAAGACTTTCATACAATGAGAAAAAAAATTATCGGAAGACCCCTAAAAGCGCCAAAATGAAATATTTAACCTTGCTTCACCGTGTTCTTACCGCACTGCAGCCCCAAATCCACACTTCTTGTCATGTGTGTGTTTGAAGTTGCATTGGAAGGGGATAAACTGAATTCATTTCTGTTGAGCCAGATGATTTCTGGCATGAATTATGCATCACCTGGGTAAGCTACGGAACCTAAAAGTACAAATAAGTAAATGTCACCTCGGAGTTTTCCTCAAAGAGCATTCTTATTTGGAACACACTATGGACATAAATACTGAGACTATTCTCTTAAATGTCAAAGAATGCAAAATTTACTCTTCATACATACAAATTCTCTCTCTCTGTATCCCTTCCCCTGTTTCTCTTTCTCTTTGGGATCTCTATGCAGTCTTCATGAAGATTAATATTGGTAAATGAGCTTAGAAAATTCAGTAATTTTTGTTCCGTGATGTCTAAATGTGAGTCCTTGGTTTGGCGGCATGACTTATGAACTAAATTTTAACCTACTCGAATTATAGAAAAAGGTGGTGTGTTCACGGTACCTGTGATGGATCATCAGTAGCTCCCAAAACAATTACACTAAATCCAGCTTTCTACACAGCAGAACTTAAATGTAACTTCTAAGTGCTTGGTTTTGCTAGGAATACTGGAATGAAGGAAAAAAACCTCACTATTTGAGAGATGTTTATTATCATTAAGCTTAATGGTCAAAATGTCATGCAATGGCTTCTCATTATTTTCCTCCTAAGGATTTTGGTTGATTTGAGCTCCGTTCCGTTGGGAGGGAGATCTCTGAGCAAATCACACTGACAGGCGGGATAGCTGGTGTGCTTCACAGGGCAACTGCGTTTTGCGAAGCAAGCTGCACAACCCCGGAAAGGAGTTGGCGACGTCCCAAACCAAGAAGGGCCAGAAACCTGGCCATGGACAGAGGTTGGTTTTGGTAGTGAAAGTCTTTAGTAGGAATCATTTCCACCCAGACATTTGTAAGGATAGGGACAAGATTGTGCCCCGAGCTTGCACCTTGGAAGTCACCACTACCCTTCGCTGTCCACCCCGCCAGTGACTCTGTGCGTGATGCCGGCAGGCAGCTCAGAGCAAGAGTCTTGCTGGGCTGTTCCAGGGGCGACCTGGAGAATGAAACACGGTGTGTTTTCCCCAAATAGCTCTGCCCCTCGTCCTCGTGAAAACCCACTGTTGAACCTGCTCTTTGGCTGTGGGGGACGGGAGAAGAGGCTATGTGGGTTTGTTTTTGGCAGGGGACAGGGTTGGTCCATGTTGTCTTAATCATGAACTTTTAAAAGATGATCGTCCCCGGGTGGCCTGTCCTCTGCCTCCCGCGTACCTCGGCACCAGCATCTCATTTCGAGTCCCCGGCCTTACGCAGGGGCCGTCCTGTTTCCTGGCTTACTTCTTTTCCCGAAACCCTCCAGCACTTTCAGACTGTGATGCATCATTTGACAGTCAGGTGAATTTGTGTGCCTGTTCCGTGGGGCTGTGGCTGACGTGAAGGATGGGGACATTTTCTATACCCCTGGACTTGACTCTGTTCACCGTCCGCGGGGGCACCCAGGTGCTGGGGAAATGGAGGTTCATCCACGGGTGGGAACCTGAGGCACTAATCGGACCGATGCGCAGCTGCCGTTCACAAGCGGGGAAGGACCTGTGACCCGAGAGCCTGCCCTGAGGGGCAGCAGGCTCAGGACCACTGGCCGTGGGGACAGCTGGGACGCTCTCCTAGGGGTGGATGTCCGGGTGTGGACCATCCTGCAACCCCTTCCGACCGTGACCCATCACGACCCTGTGGCTGCTTCCTGAACCAAAGGATTCAACTAAGCCAAAGTCTGAGTGTGTGTGTGTGGGGTAATATTATTATTAATAGTATTAACCATTGGATAGAACAGGTAAAGCCAGAGATCAGCGGCACGAATTGTGAAATGTAGGATGCAGTATCTTTGTGTCTGAAATGATTAAAAAGTTACAAATTATTACTAGGATACAAAACAAAAGCCATCAAAATCATGCTCACTGGCAGACCTCTGGGAGAGGTATAGGTTGCTGGGTTTAGGAAAAATGACTTTTTTGAGCATAGTTCCAGGATTCAGAACATGGGGCAGTGCTGCGTGATCCTGCTGCATCTAGGAATGTGAAATGTCGCCGACCTTATTCTTTTTCTGTTAGTTCTCATGGACTCTTTTCTTTGTTTCTTCTTTTATTTGTGTCAACAAATACACCATGCTCATATCTGCTTCTTGTTTCTTTATCCTATAGCCCCTCCTGCCTGAAGTCTGTCTCCGTATTTCTTTTTTGGAAGTGATAGTGAATGTATTTTTTTATAGTTTAAATTACACTCTGTGAAAGTCACCCTTTTTAGTACATGGTCCTGAGTTTGGACAAAAGTCTGTGGCTACATAATTACTACCACAATCAAGAAATAGAAAAGTCTCGCCGCTCTCCCCAAATTCTCTTGTGTCATTTTGAACTCAGCCTCTAACCCCACTGCCAGGCCTGGACAACAACTGATACACTTTTTGTCCCTGTAGTTGCACCTTTTCCAGAATGTCATATAAATGGAATCATATACAGAGCCTTTGAGTCTAGCTTTCTTCATATATCAAAAGCATTCTGATGTGTGTTTTCATGTGCATTTACTTTGTATTGCTGAACAGTAATCTATTATCTGCACACACCACAGTGTGTCCGTTTAGCACAGAAAGGGCACAGGGGTAGTTTCCAATCTTGTGTGATTCTGAATAAGCCGCTATAAATATTCACCTACAGGTTTTTGTGTGATCATGTGTTTTCATTGCTCTTGGGTAAATGTCTAAAATGGAATCGCTGGGTTATAGGGTAAGTGCATATTGAGTTTTATAGAAAACTGCCAAATTATTGTCTAAAGTGGCTGTACTATCGTGCACAGGTACCAGCAATGTGTGAGGAGTGTTCCGGGTGCTCTGTGTCCTCCCCGGGACCTGGCATCGCCATTAAACAACAGCAGCATTGCGACAGAGGTCTAGCAGTGTCTCTGTGGGATTCTGTTTTGCTTTCCCTAATGACTGATAGTGATGAGCATTTTTTTTCATATGTATGTTTGTATCTTTTGAAATCAGAGTATCCAAATATTTTGCCCAATTTTATTAGGATTTTTGTTTTTCTTTTGAGAGTTCTTAATATACTCTGGGTACAAATTCTTTTCAATATGCTTTGACAAATATTTTCTCCAAGTCTGTGTCTCATCTTTTCATTCTGGTTTTTTTTTTTCGCTTTGAGACAGAGTCTTACTCTGTCGCCCAGGCTGGAGTGCAGTGGCATCATCATATCACAGCTCACTGCAGCCTCCGACTCCTGGGCTCAAGCGATCCTCCTGCCTCAGCCTCCTGAGTAGCTGGGACGGTGGGCGTGTGCCACCACACCAGGTTAATTTTTTTGTTATTATTATTTGTAGAGATGCGGTCTTACTATGTTGCTCAGGCTGGTCTGGAATTCCCGGGCTCAAGAGATCCTCCTGCCTCAGCCTCCCAAAGTGCTGGGTTACAGGCGTGAGCACCGTGCCCAACGAAAATATTAAAAAGTATAAAATGACTGAAACAAGATTCTTTTATGTGAGTACACATTGCCTGTATTTCTATCTCACCAGGATTCACTTAATGAGCGATCATCTTGGTCAGGGGCCACAAAGCAAGTGCTTCAGATGGTGCTTGAGTTGGAGGCATCTAGCTGTCCATACAGACTTGCACTTAGCAGCAAACACAGGCAGTTCTCCCTCTCCTAACCCAGTAACGCCCACGACACCCGCTCCCTTTTCTTTCCTTCCGACTTGCTTCATCCCAGCGAACCAGCACTTAGCCTTTACCTAAAGCAGGGGTTCCTCTCCAGAATCCAAGCAATCGGGAAACGCACAATTTGCAGAACTATTTTTCAAGAGTACCCACTTATATTACGTAACTTAAAGAAAAGAGAAAAATAAATTTAAAAGTGAAACTTGTTGTAGACTGAATTGTGTCTCCCCAAAATAAACATTTTGAAGCCCTGAGCCCCGATGTGACAGTATGTGGAGACAGGACCTTTAAGGAAGGGATTAAGGCTGGATGAGGTCATAAGGGTGAGGCCCTAATCCAATAGGATTGGTGCCCTTATAGGAAGAGGAGGAGGCCAGGTGTGATGGCTCACGCCAGCAATTTGGGAGGTCAAGGTGAGAGGATCTCTTGAGGCCGGGAGTTCAAGGCCAGCTTGGGCAGCATAGTGAGACCCCATCTCTACAAAAATAAATAAAGAAATAAATAAAATAAAAAGAAGGAGAAGAGACACCAGAGCTCTCTCTCCATATGTGCACAGAGGCCATGTGAGGGCACAGCAAGAAGGTGGCCGTCTCCAAGCCAGGACAAGGTCCCTCACCAAAAACCAACCGAGGGAGCACCTTGATCTTGGACTTCTAGCTTCCACAACTGTGTGATAATGAGTTTCTGTCATTTAATCCATGCGGTCTGTGGTATTTGTTGTAGCAGCCTGAGCAGACTAATACACACCTGATATTCTTTAAGATTTTTGAAGGCTGGAAGGGCTTTCCCTTTCTTTGCCAAGCCTGTTGCCAAGTGAAGACAGTGGGCAGATCTATTACCTGGTGCCTCTCACTCACAGATATCTGACGATCTAGACCAGACAAGATTGGCACAACGTTAGTACACATTCAGTCTCAGAAACGCAATCACAGGACTGGCAGAAACCATTCCACACAAATCTTTAAACCCATACCCAAACACCATTTGGGTTAGTATTATAAATAAATTCTTACAGTCTTTTAATTATTTTAAGAATTTCACAATTAGATAGCATTCTATTTTTCTATCACAAAGAGTTATTTTGTTAAATAGTAACATTCAAACTAGGTCCCACTTTTCATAACTTTGTTTCGGCACATCTTCCCTTGCAACATTCCGGGATCTGGGAGCAAGGCCCCCGGTTTGGTGCATTTGGCCATGTAGGTGTTTAAAAATAAACAGCATTTCTCTGGCTTATCATTTGTTCCAATATTTAGAAACATCCATCAGTAATGTAAAAGAAAGAAAACTAAACAAAAGTCGTCTTTTGAAATAAAGGCATTTTGCTACTGGTGCTCTCAGGGGAGCCAATTAACTGGAGATAATAAGGACGATTTCCAGCTTTCTGGTCCTGTCTTGCTGCCTCACCTCTGACACACCTCCGGTCTGGGCAGGCGGAGGGAGGGTGTCAGTCGCTGTCTCTGATTTCCCTGCAGACAAGGCACAGTTTTCTCAGTCCTGATCACATAACACGCTGGAGCTTTACAGCAGTATTTATTTGCTTATTTGTTTATTTTTTATTGATACATAGTATTTGTGCGTCTTTATGGTGTACGTGTGGTATTTTGATACATGCTTAGAATGTGCAGTGATCCAGCCAGGGTAGTGAGGATGCTCACCACCTTGCTAGAGCTGTGTTTATTCCAGTTTGTCTCAGTCCTATTGTAACTATCTGTCCTGAGAATGCACCACGTGTGCATTCTCATTGTTCTCACATTCACTCCATTGTCTTATAATTCAAATATTTCTTGCACCCTCCGCATGCCAAGCACGGGCTAGTGGAAAGTAGGCAGACCCAGGTGCTGCCCCCAGAAACCTGGAGTTGGGGAGGTGCGTGGTGTGGATGCCGCAGGCTGATTTGGACGTGTCTCTTAGTGTGTCTGTCCCTGGTCGATGGTGAGCCCTCTGAGGGCAGAAGGTGTGTCCTGGCCATGTGCCCATCTTCGGTGCTCAGCCCAATGGTTGGCAGACTGATGGTGCCTACTAAAGGAAAGAAAAGAATCAAGCCCATCTCCATTTTTCGCAAGATGTGTGAATTAGACAATCTTGTGCAATCTAATCTCTTTGCACTTTCCATTCCTCATTTAAAAATCAGGGATCCTAGTGGTGATCTCTTAGGGTTTAGTGAAGATTGCTGAATATAAGTGACAGGAGTTGGACCTTGCAGGTGTCAATGACTCCTGGGTTGTGTGACCCACAATCCCTGCTCTGAGAAGTGCCCTCCCCCCATCTGCAATAAGGTCATCAGAAGTTGATGTGCTTGGTGACACTTCTGGGATTTGTTTCATCACCAAATAAGAAAGAATGAGATAGAAATTTATTTTCTCTCCTGTAAGAGTGATCTACATGTGAGAAATTCAGGCTCCAAGGTGTTACCAAGGACTTGTGCTCCCAGATTCCTATTTGCTGTCGTTATTCAACAATGAGCATGAGTTTATATTCACGGTGGCCTCATGGCCCAAAGTGGCTGCCAAAGCTCCAGCCATCCCATTTGTTTTTCAGGCTGGCATAAAAACAAGATGGGGAAGACAAAAGGGCTCCTTCCAATGGAATCAATTCCTTCTATCTAGAGTTCTATGCAACATTTTCCTTTATAGCTCACAGATCAGAACTCACTCATATGACCAAACCTATATACAAGGGAAGATTAAAAAAAGTAAGTTTTTTTTTTTTTTTTTTGTAAACTCTCAGTTGCATTGTACCCAGTGAAAATGTAAGGTTTTACTTTAAAAAATCAAACTGATATTAGCAAGTGTGTCCGTTAGAGTAACTCTAACAGCAGCACCTACGGTCTTGCTGAAAGCCACAGCTCAGGACCAGGGTTTTAAATTCAGTGCCTGCAAAGACCCAGCAGAGAAAGGGAAGTGGAGAGTGAAGGCAAAGGCCGGTGGTGTGGAGCGCGGTGAACTGAACGGTATTTCAGTTTGAATGAAGAAAGCCGCGCTTGCCTGATTCCACGCCCAGATCATATCAAATGAGAAACGAGCTGTGTGGCTGCGGCTGCATCTCGCCGGATTCGAACACTCATCTTCAATGTACCTGTCTGCTCACGCCCCACACTTTCTTTTCCAAAAATTGTGTCTGTCGTTTTACGGTGCTGTGACTGAGGTCTTCTTTACTCGTGGATTTAAGATTTGAAGACCTCAAAGATAGATTCTGCAGTAGTTCTCAGCTGGATAACCTCTCGCGTGCTCAGAACGTCCAGCCAGGTAACTGGAGCGCGGGAATCAGGTCGGACTGCAGCCAGGTCGGCGCCCGGGCTGACGGCGTCTGTGCTCCTTCCTCCGCCCCGGCCCCCGAAGCTGTGGGAATCCAAGCCCGGCCTGCACAGGTATGCGGGTTTTTCAAGAGAGACAAGAAATCTTAATTCTAATCTTACTAATACTTATTGCCGATGGTTGGATTACGTCCCCCCAAAATGTACATCGATGACCTAGTTCCAGGCACCAGTGTGTGCGATTTCTTGGAGTCACCAACTCTGGAAGGCCAAAGTATTAAAAGTCATGTACAACCAAGGATTAACTTACAGGCTGAGATTTGCCCATAGTGAAACTGCTTTTGATCAGTTACAGTTTAAACGCTCTAATCTTTTTGACCTACATTGATGCTAAATGCAAAATCAAAGTACTGCATAACCTGTGCATATCACATCCTAGAATCCCAGGATTTTAGTGTGGGAAGAGACAACATCCCAGCTCCTACCTTCCCCCCACAACTTATTTAAGTTTACGTCCTCAAAATTAATAGTTTTTTTTTATTCCCCTGATCTCATCCGATAACTTGCTTAGCAAACAATAGTTTTCTTCTCTAAGGGCATCTCAGAATCGTATGTGGCAGCAGCGGCTCTGGGTGGCCCAGACAAACGGGTACATTCACCCACCAATGCTCCTGTAACTGCTGCAAAACCATTACTACGGCCTCAATCGCAAATGCCGCACCTTTACATTACTTTGCCATATTCATAATTGCCGGGAAAGATTTCTTTAGAGGACTTGCATTTTTATTGGGCCAGGAGAAAAAAAAACTTGGCATGACCTACATTTCATCCGTCACCTTTGTATATTTCTGTTGTGAATGCAAAATATTAGAGTAATTTAAGATCATGCTGAGTAGTAAAATGGAAAGGGGTAACAGGCCGGGTAGTTGCTTTTTCTGTTCTGACTAAATAGATTCAGAGAAATCTGGGGAAATTGTATAATACAAAATAGAAACTTCAAGGCAAAGATGCAAAACATGTATTATGGAATAGCAAAGTCAGTAAGCGGAAGAATATTAATGGAGTTAACTCAATCAGGGTCTCGTCCAACTTGGCCACCAATGAGACCAAACATCAAAGGAAAGGAGTTTTGGTATAATAACCCCCCAGTTAGAGACACTCGGCCTGACCTTAACCTTTAGGGGGAGTGGCCGGAGTCTGGACTGGGTGGGTGATAGTGGGCTCAGTCCCCCATTTGTCCTCTGTGGGCTCAGGAGTGATGGATGTTCCAGGTCCCTGCTTGGTCCTCTCTCGGCCTCAAGGCATAGGGAAGAATTCTGGCAGTGGTTACTTAACTCCCCCCAAGGTCAAGGGAATGAATCTGGCATTATTGTGCACTTAGACAATTAAATATTCACAAATCTGTGCTTTTATATTGGAGGAGACCGAAAGCCACAAAGGTGAAAAAACGGACCCCAAATCACAGAGTTTGCAAGAGACCTTGGATTTCAATCTTAAGAGCAGTCAGGAGCAATGAGGGGAGTGTGGTCAGGGCTGACCTTCCCACCCGTGGGGGGTCTGTGGGTGGACAAGAGCAAGACTGGGTCGGTTTGAGTCTCTTCTGCTTTGGGGGAGACATGAGTTTCCCTGGAACCAACATGTGGGGGGGCCTGCGGGATGCTCTCCCACCCTCCCTCCCGGCGCCACCCTGGTCCCATCCCCCAGGACTTCTTCAATCCCGGTTGCTTCATCTTCTGCTAATAGCGCTGAGCTCAGCATGAGCAGAGGGGTCAGTCCCAGGCTTCTTGCTGCACCTGCTGGCAAAGGGAAGCTCTGTCCAGGGTTGGGCTGCAAGGGTGTAGCCTGGGACTTGGCTGAGGCTGCCTGGGAGGGGCCCACCCAGGCCTGCGCTGCTGAGAGCCGGCTTCGGGTCAGCACCTGGGTCTGGGGGACCCGACGCCAGATCCGTCCCCCATCCCTTTCCTTTGACCTTGAGAATTGGCAACTGCAAGTCACTTATTTACCATATTCCACAATCAGGATGTTACTAATAAAAAATGACTCCAAAAATGAAAATGTATTTCACAATATTTCCGAGCAAAGACTTCGGGATCTATTTATACGCAACACCAGCCATCTTGGGTATCTGATTTTTTAGTCCACAGCAGCTGCTAAGCCGCAAATTAGGAGGAGAGGCTGCTCAAGGCTGTCACACGGAGTCGAGAGAGCGGGGTCTCAGGGAGGAAAAAGATCAGATGTTTCTCAAGAGAAGACACACAAGTGGCCAGCAGGCATATGCAGCAACTCTCAACATTGCTAATCATCAGAGAAATGCAAATCAAGACTACAGTGAGATGCCATCTCGGCCCAGTTAAAGCAGCTTTTACCCAATAGACGGGCAGTGGCGGATGCTGTCTGGGATGTGGAGAAAGGGGAACCTTTGTACTCTGCTTCTGGGAATGTAAATTAGCACCACCGCTATGGAGAACCGCATGGAGGCTCCGCAAAAAACGAAAAATAGAACTACCTGTGACCCAGCAATTCCACTCCTGGGGGCATATCCAAAAGAAAAGAAATCAGTGCACGTGCACGCCCATGTTTATTGCAGCAATAGTCACAATAGCCAAAATATGAAATATACCTGAGTGCCTATTAAGGAACGAGTGCATTAGAAAATGTGGTGTATCTACACAATGGAATATTACTCAGCTGTACAAAATGAAATAATCCTGTCATTTGCAGCAACATAAACAGAACCAGAGGTTACTATGTTAACTGAAATAAGGCCCAGAAAGACAAGCCTCCCATGTTCCCATTCATACGTGGGAGCTGAGAAAGTGTCTTCCCCCGAACACTCCAAGCCCTGTTCCCAAGTCAAGACCCATTTACTCCTACAAGTTGTCATTTTTCCTGGATCGTTTCCTGTCGTGAGCATGAGAGGTGGGGAGATTTATTTAGAACTCATTCTTCCTACTTTCTGAAATTCCAGGCACTTTTGTGCCTTTCGTGCCGTACAGGAATTCTGCCTTTACAAAAAGCCTTCTCAATGCTACCAACTCTTAGTTAAGCCCTTTATTTCCTGCATGAGTCGGGGGGGGGCGGGGGGAGGCGAAGAAACTTACACACAGAGCTGCACCCACAGTTCCCTTCTCCATCCCTATTCCCAGCTGTGCACGCTTTGGACAGATCGTAGCAGCTCGGGGATCAATTATTCCTGCACGTCCTTGGCTGTGGCACAGGTGCCCCCTGCCACCTGGAGGCAACGCTGGGGTGGGAGGGTGTCTGTGGGGAGGCCCCGGCTCACTCTGGGCTAGATAACGGGGACCGGTTGTGGCCAGCAGCGAAACACCCTGTTTCTCCCAAACGGAAACCAGCAGTGTTGGATGATGTCCCTGACGGACAGCACCGGGCTCCCCATTTGAATTTTCCTCCGCTCTGCACCACCTGGCGCTGGCTCCTCGGTCCCCAGCGTTTGCTAGCAGTGCAGGGAGCCGGCCACCTTCCCGCCAGCCCAGGGGCTGATGGCATCTCCCTCAGCAAACAGGCCGAGCGGTGCGGAGGGAGCCTCAGAACTCTGGCACTGGCTCGAGCTGGCGGGGGCTGGCGGCTGTCACGGAAAAGCCATTGAGACACATTTTCTCTCTGTATAGAGAGGAGGGTTCCAATGAGAGGGTCAAACAGATGAAAAGACACCAAGCAAACACACACACAAACAAACAAAGAAAACTCAGAAAACAAACAAACAGAAAAAACACTCAGGCAGATTGCAAGTTCCGGGAGACTGCTTCCTCCTTAGGGGGCCCTGAAGGAAGCCTGGGTGGGGGGGGGACAGTCCTCCAACAGCAGTGTTATTTGAGAACTAAAGGTCCTGGTCCCTTTGTCGTGAACATGGACTTTTCTATCACTGTTCAGTGATAAAATAAAATCCTCTTCACCCCGCGCCACCTTGCAATGGGATGCCGTGAGGGACCTTTACAGGCAGTAATGATGCCACCTTGATTTAATGGGGTGGAGACCAGGTGCTTAATTCAACCTTTATTCCACGCGTTTATGGGTCCATTTACAGCTGTCTCCACACTTAGAAACTGCAGAGGGGGAGGCAGCTTTCTGAGCCTCCTTGTCGTCACCTGAGAAAAGGTTTTGGGAAATATTTTGAGTTGCATGTTTCTTCTGGAAACATCTGCAGACTTTCTGGAATGCACGGAGGCCGCTGGTGGCACTGGAGGCCAATGGGGAGACGGGGAAAGAGGGACGGTAAAATTCTGAATTTATAGGGTGAATTGCACAAACGCTGGAAGAAAGATTCACCGGGGAACAGTGAGAAGGTTCAGGTTACAGCAATGGGCAGAGGGGTGGCAGGCAGTCGGCCGAGCTGCCTCCTCCACCTGCACACGCACGCCAGGGCGCCTCCATTTATTTCATTTGTTTCTCTTTTTTAATATGCCTTCCAGAAAATGTAAAATTATATATGTGGCCTACTTTCTTGATTTGAATAATTTTCTTTCTTTTCTTTTTCTTTCTTCCTTTCTTCCTTTCTTCCAACTCTTTTATTTCAGAATATTACGGGGGTACATAGTTACATTTAATAAACACACAGACACACACAAACACACACATTCACACGGCTTTTTAAGAAGGAACCGTTATCGTCCCCACTTTATAAAGACTGAAACTAGTGCTAAGATGTTAAGTATTTAGCCCAAAGTTACTCCAGTGATAAACGGCAGATGGGGAACTTGAAGAGAGAAGGAGCCCTCTGAATCCCAAGCCCTTGGTAGCACAATTACCCTGTGCAGAGGTGTGAACACCACAACGTGCTGTCTTGGAAACAGAGTATCATCGTGGTTGTTGGATGGTGGCTGAACCCAGGCTTCCAAAACTCAACAGACTCTGCCAGCACGGGGGCAGCATCTCTGGCACATGTGAGTAGTGAGTGTCGACCCCAGCAAGACTGCAGAGCTCTCTGAGAAGACCACCCCTGTGCTCTGCCCTAGACCCTCAGGGGGGTGTTGGAACATCCATCCTTCAAATGCCGAATCCCTGCTCCTTGAACCGAACCTGTTCGCTTCCTTCCATTCCACCTCCCCGTCCGTCAGCCTGGACACTCCAGGTGCTGTGACCACCCAGGGACACAAAGTCACGGGCAGGACCGTGAGCAACTGCACTTGATTGCTCCCCGCTGTTAACTCGGAAATGCTCCACATCATGCTAAGAATTTATGCATAAAACACAGTCCTGTTCCTTCTCTCTCACATTGTTTAGCATGAAGCCAGTACCTCACTATGCCTGAGGGCATTTTTTAACAAACCTCTCTCTGATGATGAATGAAAACCACATCTTGATCCATTTGCATAACTTTCCTCATCTGTAAAACAGGAATGAATACTAGTACCTACTTCATGGGGTTTTGTTTGATTAAAACAAGAATCCTTGCAGGTAAAGTGATGGTTGACACCAAACTAGTACATTCACTATGGTGTTACTATATACATTTTTAGCCCGGCCGTGCAGATATTTATATAAGCTCTGTGATTCCCCACCAGTGGTGAGTGAGATTGTTGCTTTCTTGACATCTTCTTGTGTCTTCGGTGGTACAAATGGTTTCTATGATGATTGCCTAATTTAAAGTTTGCCGATTTCCACATTTATGAAATTAAAGTAAGAGCACAAATTTCTCTCTGAAATATGCTTGTATATAAATTATAACATCCTGTGTTTTTGTTTTGTTTTGCTTTTTGCAATTCTCTTTCATCTTGGGGGGAAAGTGGCTATTTTGTATTCTGCGTACTGACATCCACTTTGTGGCATTTAGATATTCTGCTACATGGAGCATTTCATTTTTAAAATTATGGATGAATTAAGTCTTTCTCATATTGGTTAAAATCACTTTATTTTGGGGAGAGAACAGGCAGCGGGTGTTTGTGCTTCACTCTTGTCTCTTTGGAATTTTACAATTATATTTATTATACTGTGAGGTGCTCTGCATGGATTCTTAAATACAGCAGCACAGACTGGATCCCTGATCATCAAACTCATTTTTTTCTTCTTCCTGGGTGTATGTTCTATTTCCAGCCTCTTTGCAGCAGGCTGTGGTCATGTGACTGGTTCCCAGACAATGGCAGGTGAGAGATGTGATCATGTGACTGATTCCCAGCCAATAGTAGGTGAGATATGGGTGCACCTGTCTTCCCAGCACAGCTTCGTATGTGCACCTCCCACACATGAGGCTTCATGTCCTGTCCTCTTCCTTCAGCTCCGCACCCAGCTGCATTACAACTCCAGAAACCAAATATTAAAGACAAAGGAGCCACAAGAAGGAAGGAGCCTGGCCCCTAAATCATCCCTTGGAGGAGAATTACTTATTTATCAGTAATAAGTAATCATATCTTGATCGTATCTGCTGCATAACTGTAGAAACACAAACCCCAGCCCCCTCTCTCTGTGTAGAGAACAGTGGACATTCCCCACCCCCCACCTGCCACCTCTCAAATGAGCATGAAGACAGACTCCCCAAGAAACCCAGTCCCCTTTGCCATGCCATTGCTCCGGCCTCGCTTCATCTATTTCCATTTCTGACTTGCACAGAGGGGAACAACACAATTTATCATCTCTTGAGCCAAAACATCCATTTGGGGAAATCTATTTTTGTACATGCAAAACAATATCCTGAGCTTGGCTGATTCCAGGGGAAAATGGCATGATAATAGCCAAAGGGTCCCCAAAGAGCTGCTAACTCCCTCTACATATGACCAAGAGAAATGTGTCTCCCTTGATATTCAAAGGCAGGCCCTGTGAGAACTTCCCTGTTAGGTCAGGGTGTGTGTGTGTGTGTGTGTGTGTGTGTGTGTGATAGTGTATGCACAGAGGATGGAAATGGCTTCAAGCTATTTTCATGGATGTGACTGAAACAATACTCTGGGTGATACCTTTTGGTGGTGGTTTAATTTTCTAGTTTTCCTTTCCTCCTTCAAGCAGAAACTCAGCTCAGGAGTTCACTGCCACAGGAGATTATGGGGCAGGGAGGAAAAGCAGAGGTGCCTTCCACTCCTAAGGCTATTGTTAAAGGGTCTAGGACGCAGACACTCTACCAATATGAGTAGCCTATACTCAGCCAAGCGCTGGGC
Source organism: Eulemur rufifrons (assembly GCF_041146395.1). Lineage (NCBI taxonomy): Eukaryota > Metazoa > Chordata > Mammalia > Primates > Lemuridae > Eulemur > Eulemur rufifrons. Next base: position 2,746,870 of record NC_091003.1, read on the forward strand.
ACAGTTCTCAGCCGCTTATGTTTATTAACTAATCAAGTCTTCACAGCGTCACAAAGTGAGTGCTGATACTATATGGACGCTCATGAAGTCTTCCCAGAAGAGAACACGCACAGGCTGTTTATCCGGATCTTACTAAAACAAGGGAGTCAGCCACCATCATTGGTGTCTGGCAGAGACTCAAAGGCAGGCAGAGCAGTGGGGAAGATCCATCATGAAAAAAGAGAAGGGAGCCTTCCAGGATGCCGGGTCGGAGGCTGCCAGCCGGGGGAAGCCAGGGGGTGGTAGTAACTAGAGGCAGCAGATCTTCTGGGATGGGTTTGCGGAGCACATTCTGCTCTCTCTCGTAGGAAGTAGGGGGGAATAGGAAAGTTGACAGTCACTCACCCAATTATGACTATTCTGAGCTGATTGCTGCAGAGGTTATGACTTGACTTCCTGGGCTGCTCTTCACGCAGGCGCCGAGTCCGGATTCTAAGGTCATCTATGGCCTGACTGTCGTCTGTTTTTACATTCAGTCTTTTACCCGTCATCCTCATACCGCAGAAGATGGAACTGATGTGGAGAGCGAGAAAGACACTTGTTCACGGGTGTACGGCTAGTAGCTACTGAGTCAGGATTTGAACACTGGCACTCTCGTGCCAAAGCTGTAGTTAGAGACGGCACCGCCCCTTCTCTGTGTAACCTCCCCTGCGCTGACTGACACCTCACCCGGACTCACCTGACCTGACACTGTGCTCACAATCTATCATTTGCTGCTTAATAATTACGACGTGCATGAATTATGGTGCTGATAAGGGCTGCATTGCTTATACTAAATAATGAGCTAATTGCAGGCTTCACAAGGGTTGTGTGTTCTGAAGAAGGTGGTGCATCTGTGCTAACTCTGCTTGTCACTGGTCCATCTAGTCTGGTGACAGTGATTTCACTGTGGACGTGGGTGCACCCTGGCCAAGCCCGTGCCTCCTCACTCCAAGTGCATTAGGAGCTCTGCCTGTGCATTGGTTGAATAAGCAGCCTCCATCCTTACTAAGCCCCGATTTACATAGCTAAAAATTCAACAATGCACATACATAAGCATTAGGAACCGCACAAAAGTACCCTTCAGGCTTCTGTCAAGCTCAGCCTCGTTTTTATAATGTGCCTTCAGTAAGGGATTGAGCGTCTTATTTCCGCAGCGTGTTTTTTTTAAAGTTTGTTGACATCAAAGGAGATTTAAAGGCAATTCTTAGTATTCTTTTCCTCTCCTTTTTTTCTTTATTTTTTCAATCACATCTTCCCGCTGCATCAATAAACACCTCACCCTCCTGACAAGACCACTGAATTATGGGCTGTCCTGACGGGACAGGCTCCTTTACCAGCCCGGAGCTGCTTCCTCTGTGCCAGCAACCGGGGTCCCGGCCCAGACTCCTGCCTGTGCTCTCATTGCTGTTGGAGCAACTCTTAGGGCACGCCATTATTTCAGTCTTTCTCAGGGTTTGTCAGTCCTTGTGACTAGATTGTCTTGGCGTTAAACTATTGTCCCATCAGCCCACCGATCCTCCAGAGAGATTGTGTTTGAGAGTCAAGAAGCCACGAGCAAAGAAACACAAGCACAGGGAGGTGTAGCGTATTCACCCCCCAACCTGCAGCCGGGGCCAATTCCAATTGATCCACAAAGTCATGGGCACGTGAATTATTCCTTGCTCTTCTCATCTGATTTTCAGATTGTTATTAGAAATGTACTTTGCCCAAGTTTTCTTTTTTATTTTTAAGGGGGAAAAAAGTATAAAAATAAAAGTGCATCTAACTAGGATTCCTTCAGGTATGAGTTTTACATTGAGCAGCTATTCGAGTTCATGATCAGTTAATTCAAGAAATAAATTCCAACATCAGATGAGCCTTCCTGGTAATGCGTTGAAGGAAATGTCTCCCACAAATGCACATCCTTCATCTGTGATTAAAGAAATTGGTATTGCAAATGAGTTACCAGTTATGTGGTTGTTTTTTTTTTAAATGCAGTTGCTTTGTGATGAATATAGAATGTTAAAAAAATGCAATTTTGTCAACACCTTAAGGTTTTTGGCATGGAGGCTTTCTAACTTAGCATTGCAAATAGATAGCTTGAGAACAGAAGTCTAGGTTCTGATTATTTAACAGAACGGGTGAATTCTGAGTGAAGCTTTACTCCTCCACCTCAAAGGAGGAGGGTTTTTTTTTTATTATTGTTGTTTTTTCTTGAGTTTTTTGTTTTTGACTTTTTTTAATCTAAGAAAAGAATTACTAGCTAATAGCAGGCATTGCAAAATCCAACTGAACGTTATGTGGTTAAATGGTGCAGGAGATGGGTGGGTGGGCAGGGTGAGGACAAGAATCCTGGTCTACGATGGTTCAAGGAAAAAATAATAATAAAAGGTCAAATTGCCCTACAGGGACTGTGTGGCCCTGGTGTTCTTCCATATTCTTTTCTGGTTTGCTTTCTCCAAGAACCTGTGCGTATTGGCAAATCTGGAGCTCATTGCAGACAAGGTCATTTATAAAGGCCTTCAAATTTAGACAGTATCTCCAAGTGATCTTGTGCACAGACTTGGAATCACCCTTAGGGTATTGGGAGAAGTTCACCATAAAACATAAGAAAACTGTTACTTAGCAAGGGCACATTTTAGAGGCCCCTAAAAAGGTGAAATATTCTATGGCACCCAGATTCTAACGGACCCAAATTTCAGACTAAGAAACTAACCTCCATCTCTCTGGATTCTCCTATAGTTTCTTACACAGAGTAAGACCTCAATCCCTATTTGTAACGGTTAATGACGATGGCAAAACCTTACATTTAGGGGTCCCCAGAGAGAGACCTGCTGAAAGAACCAAGGCCAGAACTCTGGGAGCTTTAACATCTACTTAATTTTCCTCACTGTGAGCAAGACTCTGCCAAAAGTTTAACTCCAGAATCCTGCAAAGGAATGGAGAGAGAATCGTTTGATTAAATAAATAAACAAACACGTTTCTTTTTCTGCTGGAGAAAATGGCGTGCGAAGGACAAACAAAACACAATGCCAATCATGGTTTATTTCCCCCAAGCAGGACTTTGTTTTCAGCGCTAGTCAAAAATAGATTCCTATTTCCAAGTACTTGACTGTCAATAAAAACCCATTTTCAGCACAGAACTTGCCTGTCTCCCGACTCAACACGTGGGTTCTAAAGAGAAAAGAATGTCCTACTTAAAAATAGCAGCCTCTGCCTCTGTTTTTCTCTTTTCTTATCCCTGCCCTGCCTCATTTGCTGTTTCCAGACATGTCCCCTCCTGTGTGCTCCGTGAGCAAGCGCGTCCTGCCGGTGTGGGGTGGGGGCTTCTCGCCTGGCGTGGAAGAGTTTGCAGCCCCCACAGAAGGGGCTGTCAGTAAAGGGAAAGACGTTTTGGACACTGGGATGCTGCAAGGAGCAAGAGAGCCCCACATCACAGTGACGTTCGGGCACTCTTGGGTCCCCAAGCGGGATAAACCCACCAGGAACCTGCAGTGCCAAGAACGGAGGCCCTGAGGCAAAAAAGGAGATCGTGAATGCTTTCATTTCCCCCTCAGCACGGGGGACAGTGCGTTTCGAAAGTGTCACACCTTTTTGGATGGGTTCAAAGGCAACGTTGGATCCTTGGTTCAGTCTACTTTAAACGTGATGTAAAACGGGTCGAACCTCTATCAGACCCCGTGGGTTTTGGCACCAGAGGTGTTGGGGGGGAGTCAGCCTTGGTTCTTGCTGTGGCCAGACGCACCAAAGTGTGAAGTCCTGACCATGATCCCAGTCCTCCAGCCCCTTTCTTAGAAAAATCACCAGCAGGACCAACATGACGGAGTAACCTCTGGCAGGGAGCAGTTTCACCCGAGCAGCTCTTTGTTGTAGAACAAAACGTGTCTGTCTCCACGAATGGAGAGAGACAGACCCACTCACTTCCTCCTGACTTCTCCGATTGTTTCCTTGTATTAGCCCAGTCTGGAAGAGGGCTCTTGGGAGGTGTAGGATGTTATCAAATGATCCACAGGTGTCCTCAAAATTCCATCTACACACGCAGCTCCCACTAAGAAAGCCTACGGGCTGGTGGAGGGGTGAACTGCAATGCAGATTCAAGCTAATGGCATAATAGTTACCCTTAGGTTACACTAGGTCACTTTCTAAATCCTATCATGGCTGGGCTGGGGGATTCCCACATTGACAAAGCCTCCCCTCCTTCCCCAGGTGGAGCCGTTGCTGGGATAGGATCAAGGGCGGGGCAGCACCAAACTGGAGCGCCCGCCCCATCCTTCTTCCCACGAGGAGCAATTGCTCCAGACAGCACCGAAGCAGGGAGCCCTTGTCCCGAGAAGAGCCAGAGATCCTAACCATCTACCGAATACCCCCTTTTCCCTCCAGGTTTTGTGTAGCTGGCCTTGAGCTTTCCAACCCGCTCTTGAGCTTGCCGTGTGCATCTGTCTGTCCCTCTGACGAGAGGCAGAAAGCTGTGGGCTCTTGGATCTGGGAATTGCTTAAAATATTTTTTGACTTCTCTTTAATAATGGGTTTAAAAAAACTAGTCTGTATTATTTCCAAATTTTGAGGAGTATATTGTATATGCAGGTAAAGATTTAAGTAAATAATTACAGAAACAATATGATACATGTTTTTTAGGGGGGAAGATTTAAAACATATATGTTGGTTGGGACTCTTGGTGTTAAGAAATGGGGATTGCTAAGAACACAAGAGCCTTTATTTGTTCTCATAGAGGTTTTTCTGTCAACATCCTGGACTCTGCTCTTACTTCTATGGGTTCATTTTTTTTGCTCATTCCCGCCCCTTGAAAATACCCATAAAAGTGTCAGGGCTACACCATCAGCAGCCCAGAGTGACATTTCTATTTTTTTCCTCACTGCGTATCAGTTTCACAGAAGTCCTGGAACCGAGTGTCATTGGCGTGACTGAGACAGCTGCCTGGACCCATCCCCGGGGCAGGGGGTGAGATGCTGTGATGGTTCAGACGCTCCATGTGGCCACCCCTGAAGCCACACGGAGGGCTGGGGATGGTGGGTTGAGGGCTCCCAGCCTGTGCTCTCTGTGTGAGCTGAGGAATGCGTATTGGACAGACAGCACAGCCACAAACACAGAGAGACACAAACATAAAAACAGATCCGTCCGTAAAAGCTAATGAGACAGTCTCTACTTTCAAGAACTTACAGTCTTTTAGGGAATTTAGCAAACATGCAGGCTTCTTTGTGATAAGGATCATACCAAGAGCTGAAGGAGGGGGTAGATGACTTTAAGGCGTTTCAGTTAGGATGATTTCAAAAGCAGGTAGTAAAATACTCTCGTCCAGGTGACTTTTCCGACAGACCCCCCACCCCCGCCGCGGTGGTAAGAAGCCTGGACCAGGCAGCACAGACACGGCTCGAGGGCACAGCAGGGTCATTGAAGACCCACAATAGTTCTCCCTTTTCTCTGAATCATTCTCATCACACCTTTGGTTCCATCCAGGGAGTGCGTGGGCCATGACTTCACCTTGCAGCTCAGATTCACCTGAGCAGGTAAACGGCAGCATGGATCACAAGCTTTGAACCTGAAACGTATTTACAAATTTCTCATCATTTTTACCAGCTGTCTCTGTTTAATGGGGAATCCTGTCTTGATGCGACGTTTAAGCATCTGTGAAGTCCACGGTACTCGTGCTAAGCCCAGTGCTAAATTGACTTCTGAGTCATCGTTTAGTCCTAATGCTTTACTCCCATTGTCTCCTACACGTATTCTGAGCAGGGACTTTTCCTTGTCACCTGCCCCAGTTCCTGTGAAAACCGACATAGTCCACATATCCTGGGTAATCCACTTTGAATTGGTCCAGCACGTATTAAGTGCTCAATAAAAATAAGGTATTATTATTATTATTAAAAGTAAATCCTTCATTATTTTGCTCAACAACTATCAATTAAACATCCACTCTATTGCCAGGCCCTGCAAATAAGAGGGGCTGGAAGGGAATTTACTCAGACTGGAGTTTACTATCCTAGATTCCATCACCCACTGGGGCAGGAAGAGACGGCTCAGGGAGGCAAATTCTCTCTCCAAAATCCTCTGAGCTTAAGCACATAATCTGAAACCTAGAACTTCCATTTAATAGTCTCAGTGGTGTGGTTACAGGACGATTTATTGTTTCTCATTTTTTTCTGTTTACAATCAGAGATGAAGCAATTAGGAGGCTGATTCACTGTGGGGAGAACGAGAACTGACAATACAGCATGTCGCCACCAGGTGGCAGTACATGCCTTCTTCACGGAGCCCTCACACCCGCCATCCTCATTATTAGCAGCTGTTATTGTTCGAACTGTCAATAGTCTCAGGAGCAGTTTATTAGCAACATCAGAAATAGTAGGAATGGGTGACTGAGGTACGTCACGTCATAGATGTTTTAGGCACATCGTCACCATTTGATCTTCACGACAACTGTGTGCAATAGTGTTATCTCCACTTGCAAATAAGGAAGGGGAGGTTCACGGAGGTTGATGAAGGTGCCTGAAGCCGCACAAACCTTAAGTAATGAACCTGAACCTGCCAGACCCTCTTATTCCATTCCGCTGGGGGTTTTCAGAGTGCTCCTAACTTCCAAAATTTTACTTAATCTATATTTTAAATTTCAGGTCAGTAAACCGAATGTTTAAGATTATATATAAAGAAACTTTTGCAGAAAAAAGATACACCTTGTAGAGCTTAGTACCTGTTATGGGTTGAATCGTGCTTCCCCAGAAGCTGTTGAAGACTTACCCCTTAGACTGTGTCAAGGTGGCCTTATGTGGAAAGAGGGTCTGTGCTAACATTATGGACTGAACGTTTGTGGTCTCCTAAAATTCGTATGTTGAAGTCCTTAATCGCCAGCGTGGAGCCCACGTGGAGCGGATTAGTGCCCTTATAGGAAGACACACAAGAGCGTGATCGCTCTCTCCACCACGTGCAGACACAGAAGGACATGTCCACCTGCCAAGCAGGAACTGAATCAGCCACACCTGGCCCGCCGAGGAGAAAATCACAATTATTATGGATGGATTGCAATTTACTAGAGAGGGTAAAATTATTTCCTTAGTGAGTCTAGAATCCAGAAAGGTTAATAACTCAAATAGTGGTGATAAAGTAAATCATGTTAATTAATATTTTTGTATTAAGCACAGTAATTATGGGGAGGTATTTTGTATAGCGAGCATTTCTAATATTTAAGATGATTTATCACAGGAGGTTAGAGATGAGCCTGGTGATTCCAGCTAAAACAGGCATCTAGAAATTAATTTTGAACTTGGTAGTTCATAAAGGTTTACAGTGAATAAAAGGATATCGTCTGGAGTATAGCAATATCAAAAAAATAATAATTTTGGATTTACAATTTTAAGCTGAAAAATAAGAGAATTTACCTAAGTATAAATAAGACTGGACCGTTTAGGAGAACTCAAGAGTCCTCTGTAGGTTTTATTTGTGAGATTTACTAGGGCTGTTTAAGTTTTGGAGAGAGCTTTCCATGTTAATTAGGCACATATATTGCTTAAAAAGCAGCCGGATACATAAAATTTATGAACATATTTTTGAGATATTTAAAGGAATGTAATTCACTAAGTTATTAAAACTTCCTCTTAAAACTGTATTAACATCCTAGATATATAAGCGGGTACTAAAATTTTCCAGTTGAACTTGAAGGCGTTGGCAAGAACATAGTTTTGGCAATGTTTACTTTGAGAAGTTGAATACTGAAAATAGCACAAGCAAAACAGGTAGCTGTGAAGAGTCGTCTCTGCTGGGCAGACACTGTTAAGGAGCGATGATGATGAGAATTAGGACAAGGGACAATGTCACCAAAGAGGGTTGTGGGTGGTCCTGTCATCATGGAGCCATGAAGTAAGGTGCGTGGCCACCTAAACCCTTTGGTACCTGAGTCCAAAACAAAGGAACAGTAGAACAGAGGATACGGGAGGCTGGGGAGGGTAGGAGGAAGGGAGGGACAGGGAGAGACTAAAAGGTACAAAATCACAGCCAGGTAGGAGGAGTAAGCTCTAGCGTTCTATAGCACTGCAGGCCGACTACAGTTAACCACAGCATATCATATAGTTTCAGATATCAAGAAGGAACATAATGAATGTTGCCAACACCAAGAAATGGCAAATGTTTGAGATGACGGATAGGCTAATTACCCTGGTCTGATCACTGTACATTATATGTATGGAAACATCACTACGGGCTCCATGAACATGAACAATTATCATTTGTCAATTAAAAATTTTTTTAAATAAATAAGTTTAAAATTTAGAGAAAAGCAGAAACATTTCTCTTGTAGAGACTTCCAAAATAAACGAGCTAAGCTAATTATGTTAAATAATAATAATAATAAAGATAAATAAATGAACAGAGGAACACCTCCAGGCTGTATGATTCTCACCTGGCTCTACCCAGCCAGGGTCCGGGGTGCAGCTCTCCTACTGCAGATGGCAAAAGGTTTGGAACACAAACCCTCAGAATCATCCAATTCAGAAGGAGATTGACTAATTTCCTGGGCTGTGGTGACTCTAAACGTGATCTCATAAACTCGGAGCAACACTGGGAACGACAAGAGCAGGGTGGGGTTTTTCATTTCAGATCTATGTCTATAGATGCGGTTGACTTTTCTATTGGAAGGATGTTACTGCTTTCTTTGGTTATTGCTTTCTAGAACAGAATAAAGCAGAGTGAAAGACAGCGGCTCTCCCCTCATTAACTTAAGCAATTAATTATTTGATCCCGGGTCCTCCCGTCGGTTGAGGCCATTAAGGGCTGCGAGAAGTTGATAAGGTTGGGGTCTTCCAGGAGCGTCTTCCATTCTGATATTCTGACAGTTTTGGCTTTTCTCCAGGGGGAGCTATGGCTCAGAAAATAGAAAAAAAAATTGCCTCCAAAATGAGAGAGGGCCGCACCTGGCTGCCTAGGAGACACCTGTGCCCGTGAGATGGCCCAGCCCTGATTGAAGACCTGCGGTTGGGGCAAGTGGAGCTTAATAAACACTGGCCGGGAGAGAAGGCACAAGCTCAAGGCCTTTGGTCTGGGGCCGTGGCAGAGACAATGTGGTCGCCAAACCCCTTTGGTTCCCCCGGCCACGTGGCTGGACCCACCCTTCCCAGCTCTTCTTACGGTTTGGTTGGGACCATGTGACTGAATTCTGGCCGAGGGAGTGTGGGAGGAGTGATGGGAGCCGGGCCACCCACCCCTGCAGGAGGCTCCGGGCTCTCTCTTCCCGTTCCGGGATGCAGCACGGTGTGGCAGCACCTTCCTGTGGGTCCTGAGTCGCCCCGTGGAGCGGAGCCCACCCCACCCTCATCCAACTCCCGCTGGAGTCCCCTGCCCGGAGCACGCTGGAAGCTCGGAGCTTGCAGCTGCTCTCTTTTTGTGAAAAGGGAGATTCCCAAGTGTTAAAGTGGTGTTGAAGGGACTAAAGTGCCAGACAGAGACTCTCAAAGTCTGACCCAAAAGACACAGAGGAACTGAGAGGTCATAGCGCCCTCCTGGTGTGTGTGATTCAAATCATGAGTGTTACCCCCGTCTTCCCACCGTTCCCGGCACGGGGGAAAGGGCGGCCGGGTGACCCTGGTCCACCTCAGACACCGCGATGCACAGGGTGCCCTTGACCATGACAGACCACAGCTCCTCATGGGTGAAAGCAACGAATTTCTACCCGGAACCTCTCGCTATTCCCAAATTAGAATGTTTCCTTTCAGAAGAACGGGATGTGTTACAAAGAAGCCCATTCTGTGCTTGTGCTATAAAATATATCAAATAGGTATTCATGCTCTTTGGAGAGAAATCTATTTGAGAAAAATAAGCTTTTATTCTACAAATATTTACTGATCTCTCTGTCTGCATAGCCCTTCAGGTTAAAGTTACCGTAATCTGTAAGTGGTTTTAGACGTTTTCTGTTGCTCATGCACAGCAATTATGGCCACGGGGTAGCTGTGCAGAGAGATGCTAAATGTTTTACCGTTGATGGAATGTACGATAAATTGGCTTTTATTTTACTTATAAATTCATTCCACAAATATTTATTGTGCATACATATGTATCTAGTACTGATACAAATGCTCTGCCAAGATGTTTTATTTTATTTATTTTTGATGAAACCGTACATCAATTAGAATTAATTAATTATAGTTAATTCAACATCCAAAATAATCCCTTCCTTATGGTGTGGTGACAAATGTTTAACAATAGGCTTGCTAAAGGTTATGAAGTACGAAATGTCCAGTTTCCTTAAGTACTAAGTTTGACAGTTGGTATCTCTGACATTTCACTTCAACACTTCTTGTTTTATTTTTATTGTGAAGGTACACCCTCATCCTTTCAAATGCATGGTTTGCCTTGTGATTATCTTTCACATTTTTTTAGAGCAATTTTTGTGAAACCATGGATTGGTCAAAAATTCCTGTTATTTTCGAATATGAGTTCCGTCGTGGAATCAATGCAGCACAGACAGCTCGAAACATCAACGAAGTGTTTGGTGTGAGACTGCCATCCTTAGAAAGGCTGCTTGCAAAACTGGCCCTTGACCGGCATGTGGTAACTTAGAATTAGGAGAAGTTTCTACCATTTCTTATTAAGAGTGTCTCACGATGCCTGGACTGTCCATACAAACAATGTGGCTTGTGCTGAACACTTGCTTTCCCTCTGAGAATCTGGAATTTTGGCACATGCTCGGCAGAGGGTATCTAGGTAAACAGCTCCCATCACACACCCTGGTCCTTGACTCTCTGATGAGCATCGCTGATACCCAGCGTTTCAACCTGATTTTCACAGCTCATTGCTGGACCAACTGACCACATCCTGTGTGACCCCCCTGGGAGGGGACTCTGGCACCTGCTGCTGGCTTCCCTGGGACATTGCCCCATGCACCTTTTCCCTTTACTGAGCATTCATCGTATCCTTTCACGGTTATAAAGCACAGCTGTGTGTATGCCTGTGTTCCTAGTGCTGTGCATTCTCCCAGGAACCTTCACACCTGGGCTCACCGTGGGCTTCCCAGCCCAGAGCCTAGAGCACCGTGTCCATTCTTGGAGGCGGGGGTACAACTCCATTGCATTTCATTCTGTCCTGTGATTCTTCCCTACGGTGCACAGTAGATCCATGAGATACATGTTTCCGGAAAAAAATGATTTGCATAGACACCAACAGGCAGGGGATCTGGGAAAAAATACACGTCTCATTCGAGTTCTGGAGGCTGTATTTTAAGGACACTCAGAGAAACAAAAGCCCACTAATTCTTTTCTGCACTTGCTGTTTCTTAGAATGTGACCAACCTCTCATGGGCCCTCCTACCCTGGGCTAACAAATGTCGTTTTTATGGACACCACCATTATAAATGGAGCTGATGGATACTGCTCGCTGCCCAGCTTCTACAAATTTCTTCTGCAAATGGAGCACATGTGTATGAAATACTGTGGCAAGCAAAGCAAACAGGGGCACATTCAGGGACAGCAGTGCTTTCTAGAACTTAAAGCACACCTGGAGGGGTGAGCACCCTGGAGGAGAGGCTGTGTGCTAATCGCAAGAGTCCAGTGTACCCAAGAGACAGGGAGGACAATGCATGGCGCACCATAAACCACCTGAAACATACACAGAACGTGCTTGTGGATGTTGCCCTGGGAAGAGGCTTATTAGAGAGCTTTAGGGTCTTAGAGAGGTGCCCCCGTGACTCTCCTCCGAGTCAAAAGAAAGTCAGAACAACATAAAGGGTAGCTATGGAAGACGTGGAAATACCTAAGTGCCTTCCTAACTTGCTTTCCAGGGTCTGGAAGCCCAACACTCCCAATTTACATACAGTAATTCTCATGACAACAGCTGGTGTTGCACAACAGAAACCAGAATCGCACATTCACGTAGCAGGGGAATTGGCCGTCCGCGGGGTGTACGGTCCCAGATAGCCACTTATAAGGCAGCCACTTATCTTCTCTGATCTTCGATTTCCTCGTCTGAAACATTCACTTAAAAGACACCCCACGTGGATTCGTCGTGAGTGAAGTGAGGTAATACACATCCTAGTACCATTTCTGGCCATCGTCAGAGCTTAATGCTTGAAGAATGTCTGCCATGATGATTGTTGCGGGGGGCGTACCTGGGGACATGTCTGTAAGGTGGAGCATCCCGTGGAGAATGTTTATTAGATAACTCCCCGGGGCCATCACTCCGAAAGGCCAGGACAGGGAATGGGATTGAGCAGGGACAATGCTGATCACTGGTCAGGTCCAAAGTCGGCCAGGGCTGACCCCACAGCGAGCTCTGGAATGACCCAGCCCAGCAGGGCCGTGCCCGTGCAGCTGAGCTGGCCGTGTGGTTATACTCCCGCATGGACCAGTCACGGGGAAGCTCTGCCCTGGGGGAAGCTGGCCCTGGGAGAGGCGGCTCTCTGCAGCCGAGGCCGTCCTGGACGGGGCTGGCAGCTGGGGCAAAAGCCTTTCTTTCTGGAAGGAGACCAGGAAGGCACACGGGAATTTAAAGCACACTGAGTATGACGGCGATGATGAAGATGGTGGTGGTGACGGGGACAGGTGGTCCACAGCAGAACGAAAGATGTCACTGTATAGGCTCGTGTGATGGAGTCGGAAGGAAACCACGTTCCTCCCTGCTTGGAACCCGCCGGCCGCCCTCCTGTCCTGCTCACTTTCTCATCACCTGCCGGCTGCAGGAGGTTTGGCGTCGAGCTATTTTAAGACGTGTTTTCAGCTGAGCTCGGATTGGGGCGACGTGGAGGGCTCTTGGAGACGGTTTCAGCGTCTGCACAATTTCTTCAAGTGCCACCTTCCCGTGGCCTTGTAATGGGCTCGGGGTAATTACAGCTGACACTACAATAGCGTTTGGGTTTTAAACACGTGGCGAAAAAGCCTCCAGAGGACCCAGTTTACGTTTATCAACGAGTTTATCTTGCCAATGGATTTTTATCATCTACGACCATCACTTGTAAGTGATGTTGGCTTTAATTAAGAGAAAAGCTGTTCGGGCCACAATGGAAATGTGGCGTCCCTTGCTGAGAGAGGCCTGGATCACAGCATTGCCACATCAAGGCCACCCGTCCCTGCAGTGGGTTAAAGAGTGTCCCCCACCCCCAATTCATGTGTGCCCAGAACTTCAGAATGTGACCTTATTTGGAAAGAGGGTCTTTGAAGATGGCGGAAGTGGGGCGCTGTGCTGGTGCAATTCTTCCTCCTCTGACCCCAGATGCAGCGTGCAGGGAGGGGCCGGGCGCCGCGGAGCAGAGCTGTGTCCTCACGGTGGCTGCCCTGCAGTCTGACGTCATACCACACCTAGGGATGTCTAGCCTTAGTATTAAATTGCTAGGTTATGCGCTGTAATTAAAATAAACACTGTGCTTTCAAAATCGAGAATAGCCACACAATGAACAATGTATATATATATATTGTTTAGAAATTTAAAAACAGATTGTCTGTATCACACACATATGTTTCTTTTCTTAATAGGGTGATTTAGGTGTGTTTTCTAAAATGGCTATTTCAATGGGTGTGGCTCCGTCATCCTTCCGATGCACGAGGACTTGGAAAAGAAAAACTAGCCAACTGAAACCCATCCCCAGGAATCAAGTCCAAGGTATGTGCCCGGTTGGTTCAGGGATTCTTTTTTTTTTTTTTTTTTTTTTGACAAAGTCTTGTTCTGTCCCCTGGGCTAGAGTACCGTGGCGTCAGCCTAGCTCACTGCAACCTCAAACTCCTGGGCTCAAGCAATCTTCCTGCCTCAGCCTCCCGAGTAGCTGGGACTACAGGCGTGCACCACCACACCTGGTTGTTTAAGGGATTTTGAGTGGCTCACTAAGGTGGATATTGGTCAGTGATCACGGGACATTTGATTAAGACAAATGCACAGAATTAACCCACTTGTCGTCTCTGTGTAAGATAACTTTTTAGGCCTCATCACCCACCGCCTTTCTTTATTGCCGAGGGGCACATCCCAAGGGGAGGGTCCTTTGTCTTTTCCTGTGACTGAATTTTTCCTCCACGTGGCTAATGAAATTCAGGTCAGAATGGAGGAGGGAGACGCCGTCTCCACTTTCCAGGAGGGTTGGTCCTCAACGGGCTCGATGAGACTCAGAGACCAGTCCACTTACATTCACAGGACCCTAATTATCCTGAAAGGGCAAGGCTGATTCCGTGAGGACAGAGAGTAGATCACTAATAGGTGGTATTTGTCCACCCAGCAAGCATGAGCCTGCACTGGTGCGATGCAGTCCTGCTTGGTGGCACTCATATGCACCCAATCCTTTTCCCACCACTGCTAGCATCCTCTCCAGGCCCCATGATCCCGACCTAAACCCCTGCGCAGGTCCCGACTGGCCTTGCTCTGATTCATCCCCTGCTGCCCGGGGTGATGTTCTACAAAGTGCAATTCTGATCATGTCACTCCAGTTGATAAAATTTGTCATGGCTCCTCATTGCTCCAAGATACAATGGAATCTCTTCAGGTAGTTAGCACGGCCCCGGGGGATCCGGTGTCTTTTACTTACAGTGTTTGATGATTAGTGGCTTCCTCCAGCAGACCCCGTCCTGCAGCCAAATGGGGCTCTGTGAAGTCCCTGAACCGACTTTCTCTGTCCTCTGGGACTTCGCACTTCCTGCTGCTTCTGTGTGGGCCACCCTCCATCACCCAGCCCCTCCAAACCTGCCTCTTCCCCACTCTCTTCCTAATTGTTCAGGATCCGTCCTCGGGGTCCCCTCCTGTGGGAGAATTCCTTGAGGCATGCTAAGACCGTGGCGTGGTCTGCCAAAATCGAGAAAGCCTCCCTGACCCGGGCTGCACAATCTGATTACTTAAGTGAGAATGAGACAAACATTCAGGACACCCTGAGACAGAATCTGGTCCAAGGGTTTACACTTCATTCCATTCCTCATCAGACGCAGGGCTCTGTCTGCCAACCCCTTCCTGGAGACTGGAATGCCAGTTATCGGATGTTTGGAGTTTGGGCTGGCATCGCCAGCTCACAGCCGGGAAGTGAACTGGTGAAGTTCACTGTCAGGAAACCCTCAGAAGTCCTCTCTGACCCAGGTGACACTCAAAACATTTTATTCTTTCAAGGCCTAACGATCATTTGCCCCACACCCCTCTCTGTGCACACTCTTGCCCATTACCAAGAGAGCCCTTAGATTCCATTGGAAAGTCCATAATGAAGCAATTAATTTGTTCTCTCTGTTTATTACTTGAATAATAGATGCAATGCCCGTCATCTCCTGGAGGCAATTAATCCTAAACTTTGCTGTGTGGGATGAGTGTGATAAGGTTGCCCTCACAATCCCCCTGGCTGGATTGGAATTGTGGGCGATATCCAAGGAATGTGCCTCCAAAAACTATTCTAGACATTTAATGAAGACATGTTTTTCCCTCCGTGTTTGTCTTGGGGTAAAAAAAAAAAATTGTAGCCAAGAGCTTTTTCCTCCCAATTGCAAGCACTTTCCTAAATCCTCCCTCTTCTTAATGGAAGAAAAGATTTCTATCTCAGCCCCTGTTATTTGGGATAAATAAAGAGCAGATGCCCAAAATCCATGTACCGAACAGAATGAAACCATTTTTTGGAATTACAAGCAGTGGCACGCATGACAAAAGCTAAACCCATCCTTCCTTCCTCCCTAGTTAACTTCAGAGCCTTGTTAAAAGACAAAGAATTTGAACAAAGAGCTCTTCAGAAAAAAAAAAAAAATACAAAAAAGGTTTCACAAATGCAGCCAGCAATCCCAAACTCTGTTGGAATGTGCCTCAGAGTCTCACGTTAGAGCCAGGGCTGCCCAAGGCCGTTGCTAATTACATTGCCGAACTTGGGCTCCAGATGATTTGTTTCTGTTATCTTTCTCTCAAGGTGGGTTCCGGAAGGGTCTGGGGAATCAGTTTCAACATTCAGAGCAAACTTCTCCTTGTAGGAACCCTGTCGACACATCATTAACTGAATTTCACTTGTTAGAGACTAACGGGAAATCTGAGTGTGGGTTTGATACACTACGGACTTCCATTTTGCAGCTAATGAAAACCAATTCCTGAGAGAACATGGATTTGAGAAATGGTGTCATCTTCATCATTGGACACCCTTTCGTTTAATCTACTCTAGATCCCTAAATAAAATTGCCAAGTGACAGGTTTCAACCTTGCATCAATCATCACTTGAAAATGGGAAGAGGGAGGAAGGGTAGCATCTCCTTGGGCTCATGGACAAGGAGAGATTTCTCAGTAAATTACTAAGTGAAGAAACCTGAATTTGGCTTTGCAGAGGAGGCAAGTCAGAGCAAGCCTGCTCCAGCCAGGTCTGGAGATGTTCAAAAGGTACAAAGGCAGTAACAGCTGAGAACACACTTGATTCCATGAACTCACTCATGAATTGTAAAGGTCAAACCATGTCTTCCCATGCCCGAACAGCTCTAGGATGCAGTGTGCTTTATAATAATTATAAAAACTAGTCACATCAGTACTTTTCAAGTTTATGGAGATTTAAAATTTTTTATTATAAAGGTAATGCATATTTATATGTTAATATATACAGTGAAGATTACCCAATGATGAACCCTCCAAAGTCCAGTTGCTGGGGCTAGAGTGCAGTGGTGTCATCACAGCTCACAGCAACCTCAAACTCCTGGGCTCAAGTGATCCTCCTGCCTCAGCCTCCCAAGCACCAAACGTATTTTATTTTTAAAAAATGCTTGATTTCTAGTGTTTAGAAAAACGCAAAATATATAAAATGTCCTCTGGTATACTTGAATTGAATTTTCTTCATATTACAAAGGTTGGATTCTTTTCCAAGCACAGTTTTAATACACTCGTACCATGGTGCACAATGACAGATTCTGGGATGGTTCATGAATGATATATTCATGAATGAATTGTAAGGAAAAATCTCCTATTCCCAGCACTTTCACATTGTATAGGGAAGCAATTTTTTAACTTTGTATTTGATCCATTGACCTTCGTGTTTTGAAATTGGATTAAGTATTATATATGGCCATACATGAATAGAAAATGTCTGTGACTGTTCTCCCTAGAGCAGAGAGTGAAAATAAAGTTGTCTGAGGTTGCAGAACGTGCTCCTAGAACATCTTTAAGCTCAATGCCGAGAGAGCAGCTGCCAGCCATATCTCATGTTGTTTGAATCAATAAGAACCTGGAAATCATTTCAGATTTCACATTCGTGCTTTGCTCATGTTTCAAAGTGAGAAACTTCTTGTACCCACACGACAATACAATTTCTTAGAAACCCATCCTATTCTAAGTACAGCCACCCACAATTTGAAACTCTGTTCTCTTAAGATTACACGTTCATCTGAGAACAGCTAAGCCCTACAAAATACCTTTACGGGCGATGCAACCTTTGGCTTTGACCCACGGAATTAATGTAGATGAAGCTCAGTTTTACCTCTAAAGACATTTCGGTGTGATGACAGAGCAGGATTTCATTGCTCCCGTTAATTAATAATAATATGAGGTCACTTTTATTTGAACACAAGGAAAACCTTTACCATTACCCTTGATCTCTGGGACCGTTCCTCGTGCTGAGTTGGGTTTCTTTCCTACATTAGTGCAGGAGAAGCATCGCTCCACAAAATAGGGACATAGACCTAGAAGCTGTGTGATCTTGCAGTCTTGGGGTTCCATTCCAAGTGGCAGGTGATTTGAGGACGTGGGGAGAGAGAATGAATACAGAATGGTCTCTGCCTCCTATCAGTCGAAACTTGACAGCACAAAACCTCCCATCAGCATGCACCTACCTGAGCCTTTACATGGCACGTTTGGGCTGATTCTCCAAGGCATGTAGCATTCCAATTTCAGGTGAGTCAGTTTCCTGATGGATGACAGGAAGGCAGGTGCTGGGGAACGGGACTAGAAAGACATTAATGGACAGAACTGAAATGAAGCACCTTCCTCATGTTTATGGAAACAGAGAGCTAGACTGTCCTGGGGGCATCTAAGAAGTGATGAGCATCTAATCACACAAGGGAAAATACAAGCATGCAGGTGCATTTTGGAGACTCCCAGTGATCTCAGATTCTGCCTCTAGTTCTTTTCTTTCTTTTTCTTTTTTAACTGGAAGCAGCCGGTATGTGTTCTGATAATACACTACTTGCCACAGTACACTGGTCTGTGCCAAAGTAAACATCATCGTGCCTTCCCCGTGGGCCGACGCAGCATTAGTGAGTGCGTGGTCTTTTACTGAAACGAGAAGAGAAGGTAGCAGTAACCGGGACCTTCACAGCGTAGGCTGCGTCCAAACCTTGTTTGACTGGTGTCCAGAGATCTCGGGCTATCGTGATAGCAGAATAGCATCAGAAATGAAAGTAAAGTTCGCTTACATCTGTGATTCTCCGTAGCCATCTGGAAACATATTGGTGAGTTAATACCCATTGGGTGGTGAAGATGTTGAAGTTGCCTTATATGAACAAATATAAGTTGAGGTTCCACCAAAATGACCCCTGAGACTCTCTCTTATGATGGTTAAAGGAAGATGCAACCACCCAAAGTGACCGCAGTCGCTGCTATTTTTAGAACCGTCCACCATTCAGCTGACCCTCTCGGTCACAAAGAAAGACAGAGACATTCAGTATGGATTTTGTGATTATTCCGGGAATCTGACCTCTTAATAGCAAGCATTTAAGGTGAGATAAAATGGGGGAAAAAAAAATGCCCTGATGTAATGAAGATGGGTATCTGTGGCTGGGAACAATATTTCTAGGAAAATAATTATACAAAGAGCCTTTCTTCACATTACCAAGAAGTAAAAGGGACATCTTAAAAAATGAATTAATGACATGAGTCGAAGAGTGATGGAAAAAATATACTGACTTCAAAACTACATGGCAAGAATGTGAAATAAAATGGGAGTGAACATGCACAGTTATTTGTATATGTGTAATTTTAAATAAAGAAGTGAAGCATATATCATCCTGGTATATTGACTATTTTGAGTCAAAGGCGCTCAAAAAATAGCAGGTGCGAGATTATTCTGACCTCCTTTCAGTTTCTTAAAAGCCAGAGATGAATTTCTCGTGTGAACGGCTCCCTCCCTGTACCAAAAGAAATAACATCCTTTTTCTCAAAGACTAGAAGTAGAGACCAAAATAATTCTGTACAGACCTTGTTAAAATAACTCTTACCTTTTATGTCTTCCCACACAATTTAGGTGCTTCTTTACAGCTTACTATTTTTTGTCCAGTCTGGTATATAAGGAACTGCCTCTAACATTTTCTTCAGGTCTTCATTGCTTTACGGAGGCTCACATGCCACACAAAACCTGCATTAAATACATTTGTATGCTTTTCTCCCGCTGGGCTGTCGTAGGCCAATTTAATTTTCAGGCCCAGCCAAAAATAAACTCTAAAGGGGAGCCCTGCTGTACCACGCACACATGAAACCAAATGAATTACTTGTATAGATTATTTGACTTTATATCTCTAAAACTTTATATATTTAAGTTGGTAAAAAAAAAAACAAACCCTACCTTTTTAAACACTATTCTTATAATTTGAAAGATGGGGCCATCCGGCTTCTATTTGGGTTTACGTATCGTGGTCACTAAAATGCCTACGCGGGTGCCCTCATTAGAAGCTACCAGAGGCATTGGCTGCAGACAGCTCAGAGCTGGGTCCTCCTCTGGGAATTCCTCCGGCCAGAGGGAACAGTTTCTGAAATTGACACACCATCCCTGGAGCAGCCTGCATCCCATAATGGTACTTGGCAGAGGGAGGTTCCCTCAAGGCCCAGCCCCGCTGCTTTGATCCAGAAAAGCCAGCCCAGCATGAGAACATCCCCGGGGATTTCTGGAGGCTGATGTTGCAGCTCAAGCACAGATCACCGTCTTCTGCAGGGAGCTCTTCCTCCCTGACGCCTTCTCAAACGCTGCCCTTGGGAATTCTGCACTGAGAGCCTCCAACTCAGAGACATTTTATAGAGAGGATCTTGTTGGCAAATTGCACACCCACAGACACGGGGTGCAAGCCTTCCCGTGCCACATCGGATGGGAGAAGCAAGGGAAGGCTCCAAGCATTCCTCCAAGCCTTGGGCTGTAAACACGGGACAATGAATGGGCCGAGCTGAGCTCACAGATGTTTCCTTTCATTTGCCTGATGGTTTAAAAAGGTTTGCACTCGTCGCCAACAAGTAATATCAGAGGATCGTATATGAAATGCAAGATACCTAGCTTTTATTTAAAAATAAAAATCTGAGAAGCAACAATACTGGGCATGCTTTTAAACGGCTGCCATCAGTGGGAGGTGGGTGGTAGCCACTGCCGTCTCGTCACAGCGTGAAAGCTCTTCAGTGAGCCACAGTCCCCAGCGCTCCCTACTGCCTCACACCAGTTAGTTCTATTCATCTATATAACCTGCCTGGCCCCTGTAGGCATCCAAGTTTGTGACTTCCAGTCTTGTCCATGGCTTCTGTTTATATTAGAAGAAATGGAATTTTTCAAGACCAGAGACTACTGATCCCATTCTAGCTTTTTTCCCCTCCTCCAGAAACTTGACCTTTAACTTGTGAGAGTTTATTAAGTTGGTGATCCAGATATGTGTGCTCAGGGGGAGAATGACTCCACACCTGGTGGTCTGTGGAAGCTATTTAAGTTACTAATTTATTTTCATTTTTTTTTAATTGGACGGCAGGTACAGAAATAAGTAAAATTTTCTGTTATTAATACATTTCTTGGGCTATGCAAGGACCCCTCTTATTTAATTTATTTTATTATTTTTATTTATTTTATCATTTTTTTCCCTATTTTCATTCCCATTCAGTCCATAAACACAACTCTAGCACATGTGGTATCTGTTCTTGATACAGTGTTTATTGTGTGTGCACGAAGGTGTGTTTGTGAATACGCTGTGGTTTCATTTACATAATTAGCATTTGTGCTCATCCTTCTTTCTAACATTTTTCAATCAACATTGTTTCTCATATATTAATATATCTAGGATGTATATGTCCACCTGGGGAATTTTTTTTGGCTGTGTCGATGTATACTAATCTAAATTAAGGTTCTAATTATGTCAAAGTCCATCATCGTAAAGTATTTCCTGAACCCGTGGTGCATGAGACTAAGGTGAAGCCCACGTGGGTGACCTCTGGTCCTACGTCAGGAGGTGGCCACTTCTCTCCATGCATCCAAGGTCACTGAGGATGGCTCGGAAAATCAGAAACATTCTCCCCTTTCCGTATCGGTGAAGGATGCTTTTCTATTGAGCCTTGTTTTGAAACATGCTTCCACCCCCCCATTTTTCATCATCCTAGCATGAAATTTCATTCCCTCCTTGACAAAAACATCTTTCAAAGCCCAACTCAAAACCCACGTCCCCAAACTGTGCAGATTCTCCTTTTCCAGGGGGAAGCCGAGGCTCGGCCCACGGGCTACAGTTCCACCAACTGTCCCTTTGGGCATCTCCATGTCCTGTGTCGACTTGGACAATGGCTGCTGCTTCCCGAGCCACATCCCTTTCAGAGCACGGGAACCACGAGGGTGGGACCCGTGTTCTGCTGTTTTCTGATTTCCGCAGCCGCACCGCAGTCCGGCACAGGGTCAGCAGCAGATGATCAGGGACAATTTGCTGGAAAAGCAGATGTCACTTTCGTCTGATGGGAGCTTCAGTTCAATCGGCTTCTCCTCCTTAAATATGTTTTCTAGTGCGGCGTAGGTACCCGCAGACAGACACACGGGAAGGCGTGCCCGGGCAAACATACCTGTTCACCGTACCTCTCTGATCACCGGAAAAGCCAAGGCTTCTCGCGCATCAATAAATCTGAAACAAGTGTTGTAGCGTCTTTCATCCCCTCTGCCATGGGATTGCCAAGGAAAGACAAAATAAACTCTGAAATACACTCTGAAAATAGCAACATAACTCAATCCTCTGTCCTCAAAACAGTTTGACTTAAAATTGAAAGAAACTATTTTGTCTGTTGTTAAGCATATAAAAGTAGGACAAGCTATAGGAGATCAATTTTAAATCATCTGAAGCTACAGGAAACATTTTTCCTGAAGCTTTTCTTTCCAAATGAGATAATATGTGTTTCTGCCGTGGCCTTTTAATAAAGAAAGCATGCATTATGCAAACATTAACATTTAAACCAATTATGAGCCATTGAAGTTAATTCTTTTAAGAATATAGAATTGAGTTACGACTTTCTTCTCATGGATATAATGCCTGCTCTAAAATAAAACAATGAGAATTATGTCTGATGCATCAGCTCACACTGTTGGAGAAAAATCATTTCCTGTTTTTGTCTTTCTGGATGAGAGCACACTATCAAAATGTTTTACGTGCAAAATATTATTTCTCTCTCCGTGAATGTGGGGTGTTTGCCTATAACACGACGTGTATTCACCTCTCACCACGGCACTGGGGGTGACAACACAATCCCCACTTTACAGATGACAAAAGTTATGCATCAAATTTCTATTCATCACACGTAGATCAAGAGAACTTGAAATACAATCGTTGTTGAGGTTTTTTTGTTTAAAAGAGTAAATGCCCAATAGGACGGCAAAAGCAATAATATATTTAAATGTTTATATTTTTAAAGAATAATGCTTTTAACCCCCATAAAATGCAGTGTTATTATCATGCAATTCACAACATAGCTCTCAGGGGCATGTGTGTTTAACTCTGAAAGTGCACACCTGAGGCACTTTGTGACTGTGAGGACAGGTTCTCTCTTCCATACGGGAATAAACTTATTGGTGCACCCTGGACTTTTCTTTTCCTTTGGGAGAGCCCTGGACTGAAGGTGCAGGATTACGCGTGCGCTTATTTTTAGTTCACAATGACCTTGGGCAAAACTTTTCTTCTCTCTGGGCTTCAGATTCCATCTGAATGGCAAAGGTGCCAAACAGATAATTTCTTTCCTGTGACTTTAAAGATGTTGTAAGCTCTTTGTACTAAGTTTGCTCTGCAGACGTGCGGCACATTCCGTCTGGCTCAGGAAGTGTTTTAAACAGTTTCAAGTCGGTATTTTACCATTTGAAGATTCTTGCATCAACATCCAGGCTTCTTTTGTCTCCAGGAACGTCTGAGGTTCTGGTGCAGCAGCCTGCACTTCCATGGGCGCAGGGTGGGGCTGGGCTGCAGCCCCTCTCTGGACAGCGGGCACCGCGGGACTGTGGCCTGCCGGCTTCCACGCCACCCGCCTGTCTCTCTCGTGCTGAGACAATGTCACTGTAATAGATCATCCGGCTCGCCCTGCTGGTTTCCCAGTAATGAGGAAAGAGGCTTGTTCCTTGTGCCTGTGTCTTTCTGAAGACAGCACCAATGATCGACTATCGAACTGCTAATTTTGAGAAAAGCAGCCCCCGTAGGCGTTTGAATTTGCCACCCTTTCCTCCAGAATATGAAAACATCCCTTCAGTCTAGACTTCTTTTCCACAGACCAGAAACCCCACAGCACCAATTCCCTTATCCTGGGCTCAGAACTCTTATTTTTGGTTTTTCTTTGGACGTCTTTGTGTTTCCCATCCAAACATGTTGCCCAGGTTCAATCACAATTAAACATTTATCATATGCAGGGAAATGGGGAAGAGGCAAAAAAAGAGATTGAACATACCTGATTTTCTCATGAGGTTTGACCGAAAGCCCACTACAAATACAGTCCTCATATAGCTCAAGGTAATATTAGTGAAAGCAGCCGGTTATTGATTGGTTACTGTTTGCTGGGAGCTGTTCTGTGTTTTACCCCTTTTTAAATTTTTTTAAAATGTAATCATTGAAAAATGTAACACAAATATACTTCCAAATATTGAAACATGATTTTATCTTTATTAATTTTTTTAAAAATTAGACATAATCTATCATATTCCCCATATTTCTGACACACCTATGAACACACCATGCACCATCTTGGCCATTTTTGAGTGCACAGTTCCATAGTAACTATATTCACATCGTTGTGCAACAAAACTTTAGAACTTTTCCATCTTGCAAAACTGAAATGCTATACCTGTTAGACAATGATTCCCTCTCCCCTGATCCCCCCAGCCCCTGGCAACCCACCACCTTCTACTTCCTGTCTCTGTGAATACGATACGTTAGGTACCTCATATAGGTGGAATCATGCAGTATTTATCTCTTCGAAATTGACTTCTTCCACTTAGTATAATTTCCTCAAGGTCCATCCATTGTATTAACTTATTGAATTCTTAAAATAATCCTGAGAGGTGGGTCTTACTTACAGACGAACAAAGCGAGGCTCAGTCAAGTGTCCAAGGTCACCTGGCAGCGTGTAGCAGGTCTAGAACTCAGATCCAGCTTCAGTTATTCCCCAGCTCTTCCTACCTGCTGGGCCAGGGCTTTTCAAACCAGGGTCTGCTGGGAAGTCCAGTACCATTTAGTGTAGGGGGTTCAGATTTTATTTTTATTTTACTGCCAATCTTTCCCTTTCTTTTATTCGGGGGAGAGTTGGGCTCAGTGCCGATACTCACATTTCTCTAATGGTGCAGTTCATTCCCCAGCCTGTAGGACTCCTTGCTATTCATGCTTCCTTTTCCTCCCCTACGCTAGGCTCTTCCTCCCAAGTCTTCTCAGGGCAAATACCCTTATAAAATCCGCGAGTGTGCCCGCGTACACATGTGTGTGTGTGTGTGTGTGTGGGCGTTCCCATTCACACACATGGTACTGGGCTCTCTAGCTGACGCTCTTCTTATTTTTTATCTGTTTTGCATTGCTCTTAACTTATTCAGTGTTTTCATTTCACGCATGTTGAAGAATCAATAGATCGATAGATCTGTAAAGCGTGTGGCGAATTTCTGTCTATCCATTCTCCTCCCATTCCTCCCTCCCCAGAAACATTTTCAACACATTTGGCTGATTATTTTGGCATGCATCTTCAAACATCGAAATGGCCTGTGTGTCTTGCTGCATTTTTATACTGATTAGTTTTGGGCACCATCTCCCTTAGTCCCTCCACTGCTCATATGTGTGGAGCCTCCTTCACCGCCTCCGCCCCAGGTACACCTTCCCATCCCCCACCGTCACGCTATTTATAGCACATGTTCTGTTACGTCAGCGTTCTGTTCCTATTCAATGACAGGCAAGCCCCAAGCTTTCTGCACTGTACTCTGGGCATTGGGTGTATGATAGTTCTTTTTGAGTTTTGCATGCTTGAAAATGTCTTTATCCTTACCCCATATTTGATGAACATCATATATATCATATTGAGTACTAAACTGGACACCAGTCTTCATTTGAATGTTAATGCATCCATCTATATTATTTTCTATCTTCCAGTATGTTATTGAGAAAATGGAAACTATTCTAATTCAAAATTATTTTTAATATGGTAGAAATATGGACCCCTGGTTCAAAATGATCAAAGAAGGCTATGGTTTGCTGCTAGTGAGAAAGAGTAAGAAACGGGATTGGCTCAAATCCCTTATCTTCTCGGTACTTTGAAGTTTACTGGGATTTCCCAATATTTTATTTTTAAAATGCACCTATGTTGTTGCATGTGTATTATGTTTGTTATTTCTAGTTGCTACCTTGCACTCCATGGTTGACACCTATGACGATGTCCACACCCACTCACTACTGATTGAAAATTAGGTTGCTTCCATCTTCCCACGACCACGCCCAGTCCTGAGATGATTTTTCTTAATTGTGTCTGCCCATGGCCCGAAGGGAGGGTGACTCCAGGTTATGACTGCAAATTCGACTGCAGATAAAGGATGTACATACATTTGCTGTCACCAATCAACCTGATGCCACTAGTTAGCTCTGCAGAGTGGCTCAGCCAGACCTACCCTGCCCCTAGCCTGGCACAAGGTCCTGCTTCCTCACAGCCTTACCGGCTCTTGGAATTAATGCAGCCTGCTCACTAATGCCCACCTGCTGGGTGTGGAATGGTATCTCTCACGTTCTCAGTTTACTAGTTATTCTCGAGCACATCTTCAATTTAGCATTTTCCTTTTGTAAGCGTATTCCTGACTGTGGGCAAATTCAGGATAGTCTAGATAACTGCTTTCCCGGCAAGCTACATCCAACCATTTCAGCATCTTCATTGGCGCTGATGCTCCTAATTGTTTTGGCATCAAGTGGACACTTAAACCAGGACAGCATCGAACTTTCAACACCTGTTTTAGTCAAAATGTAGATTGTGGACTTCAGGGGGTACAGGTGGAGGTTCTTGAATGTGGACGTGTTGGGAGGGAGGCCGCCAGTTTTCAGGTTGAGGATTCTGCACCAACCCACACTGCGTGGATAAAGCCCGGTAGAACCATCTGGACGCACGGAAGTTATGAGGAGCATTCACTTAGAGGTGGGACGGCGAGGAACAGTTTTCTGGAGAAGGAGGTCTTTGAAAGGTGGTCCTGGTGGCTGGGAGGAATTCTCCTTTCAGACCAAAGCTCCGTCATTGCTAAGCACATTGGCGAATGAAGCCAAGAACGATATTACGAAGCTGATTTGAGCACAAAGAAATAGTTTAGTCTGGGGAAATAAATTAGAATATGAAAGCTTGTAAGCAAAATAACTTAGACAATAAATAGGTACATAATTTAATAAAGACAAGCATAAATGCCCTCCTTCAGCTTCCCAAGGACCAATTTTTCCTACCGCCATTTGACATTTTTATTGTGATTTTTCACAGTTTATGAAAAAGGCATATAACCATCTATATTTATAATGTGAAATGATTTGCATATATCAAGTTTACTATTCTCTGTACTAAGCACCCTTAGTAGCAATTAATTCTTAACAGCTGTGCATGGAATTCTTTAAGCTATCTGATCTGCGTGCCCTTCATACAGCTGATGAAAAAAGTCTCTTTTTCTAGAGGAAGTGAAAGCTTGTTAGGAAAACATTTCATTTTTATGCTGAGCAGCCTTTTCTATAAATGTCATCTTTCTTTTTCATTTTTCTAATAACCAAACTAACTTTTATGATAGAGAAAGAATAGAGATGGTATGACCATACCTACTTTTGCTCCGGGGTAATGGAAAATGTATATCAATGTAGAATAAATGACCTGAATCGTGTGGCCCAGCTGTGGGGACCCCATCGCTCATGTTGGTCATGACGCATCGCGTCAGTGTTGGTGAGGAGCGATGCTGCCAGGCTAAGAAAAGACACCCATTTCGTCCTTAACAGTATATCTGATGCCTCATTTTAACAGGGACGTGTCTGCATTTTTCAGCGTCAATAACAAAGTGTCTTTTCCACCAGTCTAACAGTCTGATAGCAGATTCATTTTCTTTTTTTAATTTGGTGATTGGGGGGAGAACACCCCAGAAACTAACACATGTTAAATAATATAATCATAATTATACTCTCTGCTTGCAGTAAAATGTATAGCACATTCTGATTTTACTCTCACCCATTAAAATATAGGCCCGGCAGTGGGTGCAACGCCAATTTCATAGATAAGGATGTGGTTGACTCTAGTTCTTCAGAAGAATGCGGTTCATGACTTACGAGATTTTATCGGACTCTACTTTTCCTTCACGTTTATTCTTAAAGAATGCTACTGCATCACTCACAGTAAAAAATGCAAAACTTTCAGTATTTGTGGAGTGGTCCCAGGATACAGAGCACTGGTTTGGGACCAATTTTTCCTTCCAATATTTTTAGTTCTATTTTTTTTTTTATCATTGTGGGGTAGATAATATGTTTATAATTTTTAAGCTTTTGCTGTAACAAATCATAATTTCCTAATTATCCCTTTAAAAAAAACCACACATGCACACAGAAATCGTCAGTGCATCATGCCTGGAATTATCGCAAAGTGAACAGAGGCACATATAAGTAACCTCCACCAAGGCCAAGAAACAGGAATTTAGAAGCATCCAGAAGGCTCCAGGGCAGTTTAATTTTTCTGAATTGTAGGTCATACTATTATCAGTCTTTTTGATCATCCTGCCTTTTTTTTTTTTTTTTTTTTTTTTTTGCAATGTCTCGAGTCCTTGACATTCCTGCGGGGCCTGTCTGGAATCCCTTCTGCGACGCGGCGGTGTCAGGTGGGCTCACGTGCAGCAGCAGCAGCAGCAGCAGCAGCAGCCACAGCAGAGACCTGCCTTGAGCAGAGCGTGTCACGGGACTTTTACCAGGACTTGCAGTGAGACCGTGATTATTTGATGTGTTGTTGCCGCACAACAGCTTTCTATAGCATTAAAAAATTCACTAGAACTTCGTCAGTCACTTCAGAAGGGAAAAAAAGAAAGTTGGGAATTTTGATGCCCATTCAGGAATTCTACCTGGCTTTCATTCAACCAGAAGAAATTGAGGTTTGCGATAGAAAACGATAAGCTCAAAAGTTAATGCCAAATGCAATTAATCAGGTGCCCTATGTTCATAATATTTCACAGCTGGAATCTATTTGCTCTCTGAAATGTTCTCTGCTTGTCCTTCCTAATAATAGTTTCAACTCTAGGAAGAACTGGGGGATTTCGTCAAAAATATGAAAACCAGGATTTCTGTTTTTACAGAAAACATCTAAAAGCCATGACTTACAAACCCATTTGTAAGCATTTCAACCAACCTCTCTTTAACTCAACCTGACCTGCTTGCAACTAAGATGGCAAAATAGCATTTTTCAGATTTATCTGCTAAGAAAGGGGAACATATTTAAATGGCCACGTAACCCCTGCAACAGGGCCCCTTTCAGCTCTGATTTCTCACACCGGAGGCTCTTAATTTTCTCGAACCAGGTGTGATTTCTAACGTGAAATTGGATTCCCCCATAACTCGAAGCCTAGCCATAAAGCGCTGGAAACATGATAACAACTTCAAGGGAATAAAAAAAAGAGCTTTGTTCAGGCTAATGACACAGTAAGCTCAGAATGACCCCAGGTGGGGCAGTGAGACTGCTGTGTGCGATGCCGCAACGGTGGGTCCCTGCCAGTGTGTTTGTCCAAATCCGTAGAACTTACAACACCCAGAGGGAAACCTAATGCAAACTCTGACTTTGGGTGACAATGACGTGTTCACGTAGGTTCATTTATTGTGACAAATGTCCCACTCTGGTGGGGGCACCGATGGCAGGGGAGGCTGAGCGTGTGTCCCCAGGGGAATGTGGGGAATCTCTGTTAGTTCCACTAAATTTTGCTGTGAACCTAAAGCTGCCCTAAAAAAAATGAAACCTATTTAAAAAGATAAGAAAAGAAAAGCAAAAAGAACAGGTAGGAAACTAGGAATCTCTGATACTATATGACTGTACATTTCAGAGTCTAACTGATAGTTCTCAGATGGAATCTTTCCCACTGTGGGTTTTTTTCTTAAAGTCCTCAGTGTTTATATTTAATTGGTTACTAATTTTTTTTACTTAAATAGGGAGATTTCACATGAACATTTCTATTTCGGTCCTCATTCCTGCCCCTGGTCCGCGTTCCCACCAGGGCAAGGAGCGGTGGGGGCGGAGTCTCCACCCCCTGCCCTAGAGGGTCCTCCAGATTCCCACAGACCTAAACACTTTCTCTGGTCCTCAGTCCCTCACTTCACTCAGACACCGGAGTTTGCCACCCTTGGGAGGATTTGCCGCTACCGGTGCCAGGGCAGGGCTGCTAAGGGCCAATGTCGATACAGAATTTGCTCACGGATAAAATGAGAGCCTAGTTGAGTTTACAACATAAAATATCCACAATGTGTCAGAATACGTTATTGATCCTTGTACAAACTATTGACATACAGTGGTAATAAATTCACAAGAGAAACATACTATCCGGTTACAAGTGGAATAATGGTGGTGAGATAGTTCCCTGGGGGAAAAGACATGATCACCCCACCTCAGGGCGGGGAGATGAAGCGGGGCGTGGGTGTTCAGGGTTACAAAGTATCAAACCATCAAGAAGGATGTGTTTCCTCTCTTCTCATGCTAAGCTGCTGGTCGCAGCCCACCAGCTCGCTGAAGATCTTTCCATTTTGGGGGGATTCTTTGTTTTCTCTGTGTTCCATTTTTTATTTTTTATATCACTGTGCTTGTAGGTTCAACGAACTTTGCTTTTGCAATATCTAATCACCATTAATCTCCAGATACTGTTTTTTAATCCCAGGCGCTTTCAGTTTTCATCTTTAGAAGTTGAATTTGTGTCTTTTAAAATACTGTCCATGTTTCTACTTAACTTTTTGAACATATGGATTTCCAATAGCTGCTTTTGTGCTCTTATCTTCTCCCTTGTCTTCTTCTATTGCAGAGGCTGAAAAGCAAACAAAACAAAACAATAAACTTCACTGATTAGCTTGTGACTCTGAGTCACTGTATGATTCAGTTTGAGCCAATAACACCAAGGACAGGAAAGTGGAAATCCTTAGAACAAATATCTGTCTTCTGTCTCCTTCAAAAAACAGGAAAAAAAATTCTGTCAAACAGAAAACATTTTTTGATTTCTCACCCTTTTTTTCTTCCTTGGAATGTAGCTATGATGCCTGGAGATAGAGCAGCCATCTTGCGACCATGAGGACAAAAATCACATCCTGATATTGGTTCAGGATAAAGAGAGTAGAAAACTGACCTCTTGATGGCACCATTGAGCCACGTCAACAGCCCTAAACTGCCTAATCTGAAGAGAAAACTGAACTCCTTCACATAGTTATGCCACTGTAGGAGTGACTGGTGTTATTTTCAACCAAACACAATACTTCATAATATTATGTCATCTATAGACAAATTATTTTCTTTGGCTTAATTTTCAGTAAAGCAACTCCTAAAAACCACACTTTTTTTTTTTTTTTACCCCTACAAAGCTTTCCCATTTTTAAAGAAAGGATTCTAATTCCCATTGGCAACAATCAAGACAATGGGATATAATGGGAAAACCATGGGTTTCAGAGTTGAGTGAGTGCAGGTGAATCCTGGGTCAGCTATTTGTAGTTGAAGCAGAGCTGCTTCTCTGTGGTTTCTTTGAATATCTGTCAACCTAACGTGGGTTACTTCGTTTCTCTTTTGGGTTGTGTCCATTGAATTACACTTATTACAGAAATCAAGAATAACTAAAAAGCCTTGTTCACAAAACATGCAACTTTGGTCTTCTAGTCTTCAGAAATCCAAGGGAGGCCGGGCGCGGTGGCTCACGCCTGTAATCCTAGCACTCTGGGAGGCCGAGGCGGGTGGATTGCTCAAGGTCAGGAGTTCGAGACCAGCCTGAGCGAGACCCCGTCTCTACTAAAAATGGAAAGACATTATATGGACAACTAAAAATCTATATAGAAAAAATTAGCCGGGCATAGTGGCGCATGCCTGTAGTCCCAGCTACTCGGGAGGCTGAGGCAGTAGGATCGCTTAAGCCGAGGAGTCTGAGGTTGCTATGAGCTAAGCTGACGCCACGGCACTCACTCTAGCCTGGGCAACAAAGTGAGACTCTGTCTCAACAACAAAAAAAAAAGAAATCCAAGGGAGAGACGTTTTGTAGCCCGGGATTCTGCGCAGGTGGAGGGGATACATTCCCAATGCCACGGCTCCTTGTTCTCTTTCTGGGAGCATCGCGGTGCAAATTGGACGGAGTGGGATGATTAGGTAGGTGCTGGAAACACTCCACAGCTGCGTGTGGAACCCCTCGCCTGTGCATACTGGCCTCAAAGGCTGTCTGTGATTAAGAAGTTAAGAAAACAACCATGCACATTTGGCTCATCTGAGCGCCGAGAAAATTATGGTTTTGCAAAACAGCATTAAGCTGTCATAGCCCAACCGCTCCCATGATTATGTAAAATACTCGAGTTATGTTTGTCCAAGCCAGTAAAATAAACTTCTTGTGCAAAATGTATTGATTAATAAAAGATGAGAGTTTTTAATTCACCGGTCCTTGCCCATCTAAATCCAAGCAATTTTTATATCTTTTATTCCCACAACGCTTTTTGTAAAAGATTTTTACTTTTTAAAATGTAATTATGGCTTAGTGCACGCGTGATTGAAGAGCAATGCCGATCACATTTTTTTTCCAGTTATGATTTTCAAAAAGAATTTCATTAAAATGAGTTTTGCACCAGGGCTCGCCCGGTGAATTGAGTCTTTGACAACAGAATAATGTGCCACCTGCCCGGCACGTAGTTTTAAAAACTCTCTGTACGTATTATCCATGACTGTTTCTGGAAAACATTATTGTTTCCTCGGGTATGGGAGCTAGGAGGTCGGTGCGCTATAAATATAGAAACAACGTCAGGACAGAAAGTGCACGCAGGGCTTTTTTTTAACAGCTCTTCAAACTTTCTGATTTATATTGGAAAAAGTAACAAAATGCTTGCCATCCCAGAAATAGCTCGGGTGGAAGAAAATGGCCTCTGAAGAAGTCTTTTGTGAGATTTCTTGTTGACACTGCAATGCCTTGGCCAGGTGCGATGTACTTAAACACTCACCTGCATCCGCGCTTCCCTGGGGACTTGGGGGGGGGGGAGGAAGCACCTGGGAAGCCCCCTGGGGAGAGGCCGGTGTGCGTTATGAAAAAGATCACTTATCGTGAAAAAAGTCCTTGTGGAGGCAGCCGGTTTATCTGCGGCATCGTACCGTGTACACTGCATACGCTTAAGGGAGGGAACCAGAATATGATATTCAATTTCCCTGTAGCTAAAACATCATTTGCAATAAATTCCATCTATAGACTCTCTCTGACTTTATATCCCCAGTGCAACATTTTGTGCAGAAAGCTCACCAAAGATGTTTCACCCTCGAGGGTTTCTTCGTGGTTCACGTTTGAAAGTTGTCTCGTTACTATTACTGCGTTCCTGAAACTACAAGCCCCCCGTGAGTAGACAAAGACTACCAGGCCTGGAAGATGCAGGACTGTGTTGTCTTCTCTGCGTAGAGAGAATTGTGAGCAAAACACACATATGTCTTGCTTTTTGGAAATGAGTGTGCTAGAGTTGCAAGGGACTTACATGGGGCTTCAGGGAGAAAAGCAAGACCATGAGTTGTGACTACCATGTAAGGTGGGATCATTTCTGCAGTGTCAAAGTGACGGAATGAACTCAGTGAGGCCACGGGCTGTCTGTTAATGATCACAACATTGAAGGTTAAATCAGTTTCCAATGGAGCATAGATGACCCCAACGTCATCAGACACATTTTTCTGCAAAAGGCACCTTAACAAACACCCATAGCAAGCACTCGTCATCTCAATGTTATAAGTCAGTGATCCTGCAGCTATTAAGTCAAACCTTTTAATGTCCAGGAAACCTCTTTGCCCTCCTTTATAAATGATTTACATTAATCTCAATTTTATGATGGTAATATATACACCAGGTCAAGATGCAACTTAGAGGCCATGGCAGCTGGTGTATAAATGTTCACTAACGTCCCCACCTCCCTATGTGGTGGGAGGTATTAACACTTTGTCCCTTGCAAGCACTTGAGCCCACAGGTCCCCTGCAAACTGCTAAGGGAGGCTCCCCACTGTTGGCTTCAGTGGTACTTTCTAGCCAACACTGATTGAAATTTAAGGAAATGGAGCCTGGTTTATAATTTCCAGTTTTCCCAAAAGTCCCTTAAAGTATCACTGAACAAAATTTCCAGGTGTATCTCTCCAAAAATGTCACTCTCCCCCTTGCACATTGCCTGGTACTTGCCGCCCTATCGAACAGATGCCGCCGTCTTCATATTAGAGGATTGAAAAGATAGATATGAATGTCACAAAAGCCGCGTTCCTCTCAGTCCCCACCGTCTACCCTGTGGCCCCGGTGAGTCACTGAGCATCTTTCATACTCATCTGCTAATCTATAAAATAATAGTCACAGCTGCCTGGGAGGGTGGGTGAGAAGATGAAATAAGCAGATATGTGAAAATCCTTAGCAGGACGCCTGGCAATCGTTCATGGAACACGTGTGCATCACGCGTGGTGGCTTTTGACTTCCCACAGCTGGCAGAAGACACCTGACCAAGTTCCACCATCCGCATGACCTGAGGTACAGTGTCCTTGGCCTTCTAAGACACGTGTGTTGGAGATAACAGGAAAGAAAGGGGCCACGTTTTGAAAACCAAAAAAATAGGCAAAATGGAAACTGTGACTATAGTGTCTTACCTGGAGAAGGGGATTTTGCAGGTGTGATTACAGCTAAGAACCTCGAGGTAGGGAAATCATCCTACACTATCCAGGTGGGGTCAAACTCATCACAGGAGTCCACAAAGTTGGAGAACCTTCCCCAGCTTCAGACATAGAGCACACTGACTACAGAAGAGCGGTCAGAGAGACGGCTGCATCAGAAGGACTCGGCTCAATATTGTTGGTTTTGAGGATGGAGGACGGGGAGCAGGAGCCCATAAATGTGGGCTGAACCTCTGGAAGCCAGAACAGGTGAGGGGTCTGATGCTCCCGTACCTTCTACAGGAAGGAATGCCGACACCCTGATGTAACCCACGCTGGACTTCTGCAATATGTGCTCCATACCCTTAATATAATGTATCTCCCAGACTGCAAAGTAATCAGTGTGTATTGTTTTGAACTGCTAAGTTTGGAGGTGTATTCGTTACAGTACCAATCAAAAACTCATGCAGGAATCCAGGATCATCAGAGATGCAAGCTGTTACATGGAGTTTATGTTAATTTTTTAGGGACTCCTTGACAAAATGCAAGAGACTGGGGGGCTTAAAACAACATAAAGTTATTCCCTCACAGTTCTGGTGACCAGGTCTCAGAAATCAAGGCGTCAGCAGGGCTATGTGTTCCCTGAAGGGTCCAGGGGAGAATCTGTTTTGTGCCTTTCTCTTAGTTCCTGGTGGTGTCGGTGGTGCTTGGCCTTGCTCGGCTGGTAGGCGCATCACGCTAGTCTCTGCCTCTGTCGTCACATGACCTTCTTCCTATACGCTCACATCATCTTTCTCCTGTGCGTGTCTGTCTCTGGGTCTCTTCTGTTCTCATGAAGATGCCAGACATATGGGGTTAAGGGTTCACCTTGCTGCAAAATGACCTCATTTTAGCTAATTCTATCTATAAAAACCCAATGATCCTATTTTCAAATAAGGTCACATTGTGAGGTTTCAGGAAAAAATACGAATTCTTAGGGACACTTTCAACCGTGTGCAGGGTAGGTAAGATGCTTCCAAGCACGTGCCGGTATGGCTGGGCCATGAGGAGAAGTTCTTGCCATGCGTACACATTGAAAGAGACATATTGCCAAACACCAACAATGAAGATTGTTTTTTCCTTTTTAACTAGCCAACACTCGAAGGAAATTCCACCATGCTGACAGCTGTGGGGTGTGGCTCTGTCCACACAGTGCTTCCTCTAAGGGACGTATGGGATGTCCAGACCCCCTGGTTTTAGTGGAAATAACACTTTCCCATCATTGCACTCTTCAGCCAGGATAGTTATTTATCCACCCACTTTGTAGGAATTTACTTAGGAAAAAAAAAATGTCACATTCATCTGCTGAACATCAACTCTCATAAATATATGTGCCAGCGATGAGCCAACATTTTTTTTGTAAAGGACCTAATAGTAAATATTCTAGGTTTTGCGGACCATATGGTTTCTGCTGCAACTGCTCCAGTCTACTGGTGTGGCACGGAGGGTGTCATAGATGATATGTAAACAAATGAGTGTGTCTGTGCTCCAAGAAAAACTGAATTAACAAAAATAGGTAGTGGACAAGATTTAGCCTGTGCGCTGTAATTTGCTGAGCTCTGAAGTAGGCTGATGACTAAACTCTGAAGCTGCCTTGATCATTCCTCATGGAGCCGACTCTAATCCACGCTTCTCATGTCAGAGCCTGCTTTCCGTCCTGCGTGTCTTTCAGTAAAGCTAAAAAAAAAAAAAATCTAGTAAACAAATGCTGCTTTAGAACATGCAATGTTATTTGTACCCCCATAATATGCTGAAATAAAAAATTTTAAAAATATGCAATGTTAATTAAGATACAAAAAAAGGATTTTTTTGTTGTTATGAAAAGAGGCGGTTTCAGTCTTTTTACTTCTCAATCCCATCTCTCTTGCTGGATGGTTGGGTTCACTTCTACCCACACAGGTACAGACACACAACCCAGGTGCTTGTCACCCCTGTCTAGATACTCTCTGCCTGATAATTGTGATTGGAAGGAAAACGCCGTCTTAACTGCAGGCTCAGCACCTGCAGAGGAGAAAGGTCAAGACTTTGGCATCACCAAGAGTGTGAAGGCGCCTCAAACTTCAGAGCAACACCTGCAAAGAGGACCCTGCTCCGACGCTTCCTCCTTTCTGTATTCCGCAGCCTTCATTGCTTGGGGTCCTCTCCGCTCTGACGGGATTCTTCAACACTTCCAGGACAAGCCTCATTTCTGAATGTTCAGCAGTTTTGAGGCTCTATTTTTTTCAGAGATTGTTTTGTCTACTATCCTCAAGTTTTAGGTTAATGAGATGAATTTAAATCCAGGGCTTAATCCCTAGCAACACAATACCTAAAGTTTGGGCTACACCCACATTTCTTCTCACCTCAAAACAAAAATTGTGAGAAATTATACAAAGTTACTAGGGAGTTGCAAAAATTAATAAAAACTCAAGCGCAGAACACACGATAAGGGACTTACTTGCAACTATAAATTTGTACAATGAACCCAAAGGGAACTGAGAGTTGAACTACATCAGCCCACATCCTTGCGAGTGAGGAAACTGAGTCTCAGAGAGGACAGTGATCGGCTCAGGGTCCCACGTCAGATATTGGCAAGATTTTCTTCTTGTTTTACTCTCATGCCATTGCTTTTATCGCTGTTGGCTTCCGGTATGTGGAGATCAGTAGGCTACAGGGAGACGGGGAGGTTAAACGTAATCTCACCAAAGGGAATGGCAAAAAAGGCTGCGTATTGTCTTTTTTATCTCTGCGATAAGCAATTTGCAGGTGTCTGACAACATCCAAAGCTTTAAGGACTTCACGGTGACAAGAGGAATTCTTTTTCCTTTGGTAGATATATACGAAGATTCAACTTAAATGTCCTTGGCTCTGTGGAGGTACAAATCTCAATCTACAAGCTCAGGTATGCAGGAAAGACACATTTCTCTTTTTTATTTCAATAACTTGTATTAATTTCTATAATACATACTCTTGCTATTAGATACCTGAGTGTTAC
The DNA here is from genome assembly GCF_041146395.1 of Eulemur rufifrons. NCBI lineage: Eukaryota > Metazoa > Chordata > Mammalia > Primates > Lemuridae > Eulemur > Eulemur rufifrons. The sequence continues at coordinate 2,783,822 of NC_091003.1, forward strand.
TCTCCATCAATTCAGGAATCCCACATGACTTCCAGACTCAAGACTAGAACAAAGGTTAAGATGTCACCAGTCCTTCCCAGGCGCTCACAGTAGCCATATATCTCTTATTCCCTTTAGAGTCCTTTTTCCCTCAAATTCTCTGCACATATAATTTTTAATCATTTTTAATTTTCTGAAAGGAATTGCTATCAATATTGCAAAAGTCTGTTTTTTTTTAACAGCAGAATGTGATTACACTAAAAGCTTGTAAAACCTCATTTGTGCTTTCTTTTCTCCTTGATATATTTATTTATGACAGCAGTAACAAAAGGAGACTTGATATGCCATTTCAAAAGCCATTAGGTAAAGCTAAGACTGGCTTAGCTCTATTTGTAACCAGGTCCACACTCTAAAATCCAACTTCGGCAGGGTTACATTGTAACATGGAGCTTTCCATCACAAGTCATTGTAAATCTCATCAACTACCACCGGCCTCCACCACCTGGAAGATGCTGGGAATTTAAAATGTGTTTGGATGGAAGTATCTTTAAATCTCTTTCTCGTAATGAATGGAATTGTGGGGCTTTCTTCAAGAACCTGACTTAAAGTACATCTACCCTTCACAAAACATGTTTTAAAAAATTACTTTCATTTTAGTTAAGGATTGTTGTGGTTCAGTGTTCATATGGTTATGTTTCTTCCAAGAGAAAATTAATTTCGCTATTATTAGATGCTTGTGCACACAAGATCCCCTGACACGTGCTTAGTGGTCTGTAGCAGGGAGAGGCATCTGTCTGGGAGGAGTTGGTTTCAAGGTTATCACCTGGTTCAGGCAGGGAAGTGGAACAGGACCGATAGAGGAGCCGGCCCTTTGTAAACTCCAGACTCCCTTGGGTTGGACATTAGAGTCAAGAATTTCCTGATTATAAAGAATATTGCCCATTGAGTTTTGGAACAAAGATAGAAAAATAAAATTAATTTTTTGTAAGTTACTAAAAATGAGTTGGGAGGGTGATTGAGTGAATGGATGTGGGTAAAATAATGGGGTAGATACTTCACCCACATTTCCATGGCTCTGGGGGGTGAGTCTCCAACTCAGCGGATTTTATGACTTTCCCTGGCTTTGCAGGTCACCTCTTGGTGTGGAATTGACAAGGGACATTTTCTCCCTTTCCCAGGTCCATCTGCTGTCTACGGACTCTGTGCTCACACAGACATACATATAAACACACTGACTGTCTACACTCCCGCACTCCCAGCTACACAGACAGAAACACAGAAACAGATGCATATAATGACGTCAAACTCAGCTTCTGACCAAACAACGTGAGCCTTTCTGAAGTGATACGCTGAGTCCGCTATGGATGGGTTTGTCAAAAATAAATATTTAGTGTTTTTCCTCATAATTCTTGAATTACTTTGCTTGCTCTACATCTTTAAAAGATTTGAGAGCTGAGGAAACTAGACCACCTGGGGTGGGTCTTCTTTGAAGAAGCAACTTGGCTGTTATTTCTAGTCCTTTCCCAGGGAGAGAAAGTGCGCTCATGTTCTCATCCCAAACCCCCAAAGGAAGAGGAGCCAACAGGGCTGTGTGCAGGTGTTGGGGTGTGATTGCTATGACTGGGGGCCGTGGTGGCCTGGGCATGATTTTCCAGGACAGTGAGGGGGTAAACAGAGGCAGTGGTGTCTCAGAAAGCTTAGCTTTGAGAACAGCCTGGACTTCCAGATTTTCCCCAGGCAAGAGACACACGTCTGTTTTAACTCTAAGCAAGGCAAGTGACACAACTGACAAAGTCATTGGCACAAAAGTTGAAGGGACTTTGTTGGGTAGACAGTTAGGATCTCTGGCTCTTCTCGGGACAAGGGCTCCCTGCTTTGGTGCTGTCTGGAGCAAGTGCTCCATCCGGGTAGAAGGATAGGGGCGGGCGCTCCATTTTGGTGCTGCCCCGCCCTTAATCCTATCCCAGCAACTGCTCCACCTGGGGAAGGAGGGGAGGCTCTGTCAACCTGGGAATCCCCCAGCCCAGCCATGATAGGATTTAGAAAGTGACTTACAGTAACCTAAAGGTAACTATTATGCCATGAGCCTGAATCCGCATTGTGGTTACCGCCTTCCCCAAGGTGGGCTTTCAGAGAGGGAGCTCGTGTATGCAGATGGAATTTTGAGGACACCTGTTGATCGTTTGCTAACATGCCCACCTCCCTAGAGCCCAGCCCCAGACTGGGCTAATAAAAGGAAACCCTCGGAGAAGTCACAGTGAGTGAGTGACTGGGGAGGGGAGGGAGTTGGTCTGTCTCTCTCCATTCGCAGAGACAGACGAGTTTTGTTCTACGACAAAGAGCTGCTCGGGTGAAACTGCTCCCTGCCTGAGGTTACTCCGTCATGTTGGCCTTGCTGGTGGTTTTCCCAAGAAAGGATTCCGAGGACCAGGATAACAGTATGAACTTGGCACTTTGGTGGCTGGCCTCTTTCACTCAGCATGATGTTTTTAGGATTCATTCACGTCACACGTGTCCGTACTTTATTCCTCTTCATTACCAAGTGGTGTTTCACGGTGTGGATAAACTGCCTTTTATTTCTCTTTCAGTTGCTGGCATTTTGGTTTCCACGTTTTGGCACTTAGGAGTAATTCTGCTGCACACGTTCATGTCCAAGATTTTGTGTGGATATGTTTTCACTTCTGTTGGGATGTCTGGGGCGTAAGTAACTCTTTTAACTTTCCGGGGAACTTCCAGACTCCTTTCCAAAGCAAGTACAGCTCAAAAAGACAAAAAGAGGCAGGACTTTGGTCACTGCTGCATCACCGTTGTCTGGAATGGGGCTTGGCACGTCACAAGCCCTCATCACACACTGTTGAGTAAAACAGTGACAAAGTCAATGCCACATCCCAGACTCTTGAAACCTATTCGATAGATCAACATCTGTAAATGTATTCGCTAAGAAATGTAAGCCAAAATCACACAGGGTTTTTTTGATCCTGGTTAGCAAAACACTTTACGTTCAATTTCCTTATTTTAAAATGGGAATAAATACCTGGCTTACAATAGAGTTGTTATAAGGCTGCAATGTGACTACACAGAGGAAGGAGATTTGAAAATTATGAAGTCGTATAGACATGCCGGTTGCCGTTGCTATTTTTGTCCAGGCTGTTTTTGTTAGGATTATCACTCTTCCTGTCTGCAGTCCCGAAGCCGCCTCAGAGGCACTGAGTCACTTCCACAGTTATATTTGCTGCCTGAGCGTTTCTTGGCAATGGGGGCTATACAGCTAGATCGGTGGTATTTGCTCAATTTATTCCTACTGATTGCATGCATAATATAAATGGTCCTAAAATCGTTGTCCTTGAGGGTTGGTATTTTCCAATTCCTCCTCCAAATCTGTTCTTAACCCTAGTGCATCCTGTGCTGCTCGGACCTGGAGGTTCACCTCTTCGCGGTGGCCCCCTGGCTTTTGTGTAGATGGAGATTTGGGGTCCAAAGAAGAGAAAAGTCAAGGAATTTGTGGTCCTCCCCCTCTGCCTGCTGTCCTGCTCAGCATGGCCTGTGCCTTAGCTTCTGTGGCCTGGGTTGGCTCCCTCTCACTGCTAAGGCCCTCATTGCTATGGCAACTGTCCCCTCCTCTTGTCCCTGTGGCTGGGGTCGGGATATGGGGTTAGTGTAACTGCTTGTCACTGTTGCTGGTTCCTGGGGGCAGTGCCCTCTCCTAATCATTTCATCCTGCCCAATTTATTTAAATATTACCATTATCAAATTCAATCCCACTTTGAGTGTCCCATATATTTCCTGGGAGGACGCTAATTAATGCCCTCATGATGATGATGATGATGATGATAATACCACTAACAATGCTTGCCTTGTGCTGTTTACATACCAGGTCCTGTTCTGGGCGTGTTCACACCTGCGGGTCCATTTTGTCCTCACAGCATCCATACGAGACCGGGATTCCTCATCCTTCTCATTGTGTAGGTGAAGAAAGGGATGCACACAGAGCGTGCCTGGTCCCTCAAGGTCACGCAGCTAGTGTGACTGGCAGAACCAGGATTTAAACTCACCGGCCTGCGTATGGGATCCACACTTCAACCTTCGTGCTGTGTAGTCCGTCTGTGGGGTTCAAGTTTTGCAACGAGAAAGGCTCAGGCCAGTGACTTTCCTTAGCAAAACGTTGGTGGTGAGATTTATCACTCTGTTTAGTTTTCATTAGTCATTGTTAATTGTAAGAGTGCCGTGTTCAATGTCACTAGCCGAGATTCTCAAGCTTGCACAGCGAGACTTTGCATTAGTCTACAAGGAAGCTCTTTGTGCCCCACCAATACCTGCTTATCAACGTGTGATTACTGCAAAAGTTCCGATGTTTTTTTTGTTCAAGAAGACGGTAAACCGGGCAGGAGCAGGAATGATTTAGACGCAATCAGAGTGCATCACATAAGCGCAAGCACATGTCACATTAATAGGAACAGGGAAAGACCTCACGGCCATATTGACACCCGAGCCTTCCCGTATTTTAGAATAAAGGCAGAGGATAAAAGAAGTGGGTGTATATAGCACATTTGCTATTTTCCAAGCCATCTGCAGCTGCCTCTGGAGAGAAAAAACAGAAAACATGGAAAGGGCCCCCATCTCCTGTAACGAATTTTGTTTTAAGAATGTGAGAGAGATATTGTACAGTAAATCGGATGGATTAAATAGCTTTATTAGATTGGACGAGTCACAGTTTTAGGGTTACTAACAACTCTGATATATTAAGGGATTATTCTGTGCCAGGAACTCTTCCAACACGTATATGTCTAAACTCCACCCATCTCATAACAATCTTATCCTGTAGGTCCTATTTTCAGTGGCAGACGAGGAAACTGAGTCACAAAGGAGTTGTTTAACTGGGATACAGTTAGGCCATCAGGACCTGAACACAGATTTATGTGGCAGATTCTGAAATATAGGCTCTAACTCTTATGTAGTCTCACCATAAAAGCTTCTACTCAATGTTTTAGCATTGTTTTTTTTTTTTTTCCTTTTTTTTTTTCCCCCCATTTGGCTTTCATGACCCTGGAGTTCAGCTGTGACCCTTATTAAACCCAACAAGGAGATTCCAGCCTGAGTCAACATCCATGGGATCTCAACATGCAAGGAACAGACTAGTGACCTCATCCTGACAGCAGGTGCCAAGAGTCACTCACGGAAGCCTTGGCCCTGGGCTCCTGCATGAATTTCCCGAGAGAGTTAAACCAACCAACCAACCAGTCTGTGAAGCCCTCTCCTCAAGGCCAAGTCTCCCAACACATGGTAAGATACTCAGAGTTCTGGAAACACAACTAAATCTACCAGGATCAGGACATGGCCTATGAGGGGGGGGGGAACGGAAATACTAAGTTGTGGTTCTACTTTTCCATCTTCCAGGCCCCTGCATCTGAGGGGCCCTAAATGCCGCAGGGAGGATGGTTCATAAATGCCACCATCTTCATCATCGAGAGAGACGAATGACTGTCAGGCTCTGCTCTTAAGAATAAATTACAGAAAAAATAATCTACTTCGTAGGACACCAATTCCTACCTCTTCCCATTTTTACCCTAGTTTCATCTTGATTAAAAAAATGGTAATGATGCTGGTGATGATACGTGTGATGGTATCAGTTATTATGTATTGAGCGCTTGCTTGGTGCTAATCACCATGTTGAAAAATTATGAGTGGTTCCTTATTGAACCCTATAACAGCCCCAATTTATATTTATTGTAAACAATCAGAAATAGAGATTAAAAACAGAAAACACACATAGCCATATATACTCAATACTACACAAAATAACCACCCTTTGAGGCTATGCTATTTACATGCAAGCACATTTAGAATCATGTCTTCTCAATGATTTTAAACTTCTATGAAGTCGCTTTATGTCTTTCTTTGTGTTAAAGATGACTTTATCGGATATTTTTCCATACACACAATCTTTCTTTGGTATTGTTTGCATGGTATAATTTTTCTAATCTGTCTCTGTCTCTGCATTTTAAGTGAGTCGCCTATAAATATCATTTCCTTTTAATCCAGAGAGACATTTATTTTTATCTTTTAATTGGGAGATTCAGTCTCTTTATATAATGCAATTTCTAATATATTTGGGCTGTCAACTTACTCTGCTTTTTTTCTCTGTTGATTTTTTTTTTTTTTTTTTTTTTTTGAGACAGAGTCTCACTCTGTTGCCCAGGCTAGAGTGAGTGCCGTGGCATTAGCCTAGCTCACAGCAACCTCAAACTCCTGAGCTCAAGCGATCCTCCTGTCTCAGCCTCCCGAGTAGCTGGGACTACAGGCATGCACCACCATGCCCGGCTAATTTTTTCTATATATATTTTTAGCTGTCCATATAATTTCTTTCTATTTTTAGTAGAGATGGGGTCTCGCTCTTGCTCAGGCTGGTCTCGAACTCCTGAGCTCAAACGATCCGCCCACCTCGGCCTCCCAGAGTGCTAGGATTACAGGCGTGAGCCACCGCGCCCGGCCTTCTCTGTTGATTTTGCATGTTCTATCTTTTGTCTTATTTTAAATTAGAAAATACTTTTTTCTCTATGAATTAAGAAATTCTAAATAATGTTACTATTTTTAAATGATTACCATAGAAAGTGCAATATGGATATTTGACATATGGAAGTTTAATATTGATTGTGACTTTTCTTCTTTTCCAGGAAAAAGCAAGAATACCAGAGTGTTTAACTTCATTTCTGTACCTTCTGAATTATGTCATTTTGCCATGCATTTTAACTCTGAGTGTTTGCGTGTGTGCATTAAATGCCCAAGTGGTTTTTTTTGTTGTTGTTGTTGTTTTATGTGGTCATTATTCATTCTGCATATTTACCCTTTTTAGCGATTTAATTTGTTCTTGTTTTTGTTTTATTTTGTTTTGCCCAAGACGTAGTATTATTTCATTCTTCCTGAAGAACAGCCTTTGAGATTTCCGTTAGTGTGGGCCTTCTGGCAACAAAAATATTTTCAATTATTTTGGTTGAGATGTCACTTCTCAATCTAAACATTTCCTTCTAATTAGAGGATAACAATGAATCAAAAAAAGAACTAGATTTTAGTTCTGGATGCACATGGGTGAGAATCCTAGCTCTGCTATAATTAATCTGTGCCTCAAATTTTTATATCTGTAAAATGGGTATAACAATCTCTCTTTGCCTGCAATTTTCTTGAGGTAAGTTGTTATATTTTAGGTGTCTAGACTAAGGGCACTTAAAATAATGTCACTGTTTTTATAAATGTTAACCATTTCCTCATACATCCCTCTTGTTCAGAAAATAAACTTCTGTACAGCCCCCACACAGAGTAGCAAACAGACCAAATTTTGATATTGTAAAAATTATCAAATTTGATATTTTAAATAGTATTCTTTCTAAGTTTTTTTTAATCAAGTCTTGACAACCCCTTTTTCGTCAATCTTTATCTTTAGCCCCACCCTAGAGACTCTCCTCCACCTAGTACAGGAAAGGCGGGGTGTGGGCTCCAGAGCCCATGCAGGTGTTGGGCACAGGAAGTTCACAAGGCAGCGGTGGTCCACACCAGCCCATTTAGTTGCAAGACACATTTTTCCATCAGAAACTCATTAACGCCTGCTCAGAGTCTCTGACAACATTACCCTTGTTTTTATAGGTTCTCACAATAGAGATAAGTTTGCAAAGGCCACTGTTTTCATATTTTCCTGTTAACAATTAATTCCTCTCCTAACATCCTGTGTGATCCCAATCCTTCCAGAATGCCACACGTTTTATTAGTGCTGTCCTTCAGACAGGGGGTGACTCGTGTGTTTTTCCTAAGGGCTGAATGAAATTGAAGTTTAAGTTCTCCCCTCCCGCCACCCCCCACCCTACAAGATAGTCATCATTCTCAGTTCATTCCTCTGAAGCTGAGAAAGAAATTCAGCAATTAGGAGGAAAACTGTCTCTTCTGTTCTCCAAAGATGGTGATTTATCTACAACCATCTCTTCTTGTGCCTTTATCTTGGTTATGAAACACACACACACACACACACACACACACACACACGAAACTCACTGTTTTCTTAGTCTCTCCAAAGAATTCCTATTGGTTTTATTGGTTCTTTCAATCACTCCTTTTATTTCCTTTTAACTAATTTCTCTATTTTTAATCATTTTCTTTTGTCTACTTTTTATTGCTGCTTTGTTCTAATTTTAAAAAAAAAATTCCCTGTTTTAGAATGCATTGATGGTTATGTTTTCCTCTAAATACTATTTTAGTGTTTTGGTGCATCTCTCATGACCTACATGTGTTGTTTTTATTGGTGTTCAATGCTTGTAGTTTCTGCTTTCACTCATGAATTCCAAATATATAAAGCTTTGGCTCTCACCTTTAATGTTTTCTGATAAAAAAGTGTTATATAATTGTTTGAAACGTTTTGAGATAATTAAAATGATGTGTTTGGAAAGAATGCAAATTAACGTAAGGGTTCTATGTAAGTCCTTTAGTTGAAGCTTGTTCAAATATTGTTTATTTTTACTAATTTTCATCTGTTTGGCACATTAACTTCTAAGTGAGATATGATAAATCTTCCTACTCTTATAAATTATTTGCCAAATCTACCTAATAATTCTGACTATATATAATGATTTATATTTAAATTATGTGGTTAGGTACATATAATTTCAGACTCATCACACATTTCTTATAGATTGTTTCTTTCTTTCTTTCTTTCTTTTTTTTTTTTGAGACAGGATCTCAGTCTGTCACCTGGGCTACAGTGCAATGGTGTCATTAGCTCACAGCAACCTCAAACTCCTGGGCTTAAGCCATCCTCCTACCTCAGCCTCCATTGTAGCTGGGACTACAGGTACACACTACCATGCCTGGCTAAATTTTTCTGTTTTTTGTAGAGACAAGGTCTCACTCTTGCTCAGGCTGGTCTTGAACTCCTGGCCTCAAGCGATCCTCCCACCTCACCCTCCCAGAGTGCTGGGATTATAGATAGGCATGAGCCTATCTGGCCTACAGAGTGTTTCTTAAATAATTATTTGGTATTCTCTTTGTATTTATAAAAGTTTTCCTTGCATACTATTTTCTCTAATATTTGATAAAATTTCATCAGGTGTCCTCTGGTTGATATTTATTGTATATAATTTTTCTATTGCTTTTCTAGAATTCTGTCTATATCATTGTATTTTTAAATGACTCATCCTATTGGTTTCTTAAATCTAAATATTAGGTCAAAGTAACATAATTTCAAATTATGAACCTAATCGCATAATCTTAAAATATATAATACCAAGTTGCCAGAATTATATTACCTGAAATTTTAGCATCACCTGATTTTAACACTCTCAAATTTAATTATTGTTGAATTCATCATAATTCTTACTGTTTTCACTGATATTTTTAAAGCTTGCTTGAATTTACTCGCCATATGCTCTCTAGACATGGACTTTAAAAATTCTGCTTGGAATCTGATGTAAATTTTTGAATTTGAAGATGCATTTTGAAAAAAGAATCAATTTTAGATTATGCTTAAATTTAGCTCTTCAAATATTGCCTCTACCCATTCCTTCTCTCTGTCCCTATGGGACACCTGCCTGTTTTGTCCCCACGTCTCTTGACTTCTGTTGGGCATTTTTGCGTGCATTGTCCCTCCGTGCTGTGTCCTGGGCAATTTCCCCAGACCTACGTTCCAGTTTATTAATTCTGTCTTCCACTAAGTGCATGCTCTTTAAAGGGGGAAAATACATCTCCATGTCTGTTTCTCTCTGTGTGAATACTCCTATGCCTGTATCCACCCATCCCTACACCTGTACCTGCATCTATATGTGCATATACACACACGTATGTACATACGTGTAGATACAGCAGCCCGTCTTCCCTGCAGGAGATACACCTCAAGACCCCAGTGGATGTCTTCAACCACAGATAATAAGAAACCTGTATACACCATGTTTATGCCTATGCTCACCTGTGATAACATTTAATTTAAATATTAGGCACACTAACAGATTAACAGTGATAACTAATAGTAAATCAATTGTAACAATATACGATAATACAAGTTATGTGAATATGGTTTTTCTCTCTCTCTTTTAACATATCTTAACATTTTTGGACTGTGTGGGAAATTGAACCACAGATATGGGAGGACTGCTGTACACATAAAGGAATATGTAAACAAACATGCAGCCAAGAATGTGCAGGGCTTCGAGAGAGTCATCATGAACTCACGGCACGAATGGGCAGATTCGATCACCTCCCTTATGCAGGTTATAAAAGGGAGGCTTTGTGGGGGTGGGTAGGTGGACCACGGCCACGGCCAGGTATCGGCAGAATCAGACTTTAGAGCCCAGACTTTCCTGAAAGAGACAGGAGAGAAGCCACTTCTGTGATCATCTCCCTTGTTGACCACCTCTCACTTGAGTTGCTTCTGGAATATCTGTGAAGAGCCACGTCCACAGATACATAATTGCAGAGTGACAGGTGGAACCACAGCAGCCTCAGGAGGAGACTGAGGGACCAACAGGAGCAGAGCGGCTCGCAGGGACGTGTGGAGGAGACACCCAACCCCACCCAAGTGAACATCAGGGACTGTTCTCAGAACAGACCCACACGGCATTGGCAAAGTCTCTGCCTAACCGGATTCTGCAGGGGTCAAAGAGGAAGCAGGAGAAACGGGCGCAGTGACATTCCGTGGGAAGGTCTGCACGTGTGTTTGCGCAGGGAGGGAGGACAGGGGTGGGGGGTTCAGAAAAGCCTCTGTTGATACTCAGATCCTCATTTCTGTGCTTCACATGTGTGTGTCCTCCTCACACCGCCTTTGATTCCTCCTTCCGAAGGATAAATGAGGTCTAGTGCTGCTGACTCCCTGGCCTTTATCGAGAGCTGAGGATTAATGATGGTGACGATTCCCTCCCCTCGTTAGTCCAGCGTTACCTTTGTTCACACTTCGAGTCGTCAGGCACTTATCCCAGGGGTTCAACTCAAACAAAAGAAAAGCTTCACAAAGTCTTAGTTAAGAGAAACCAAAATAGGCCAATGAGGATTTTTTTTTTTCTATAAACACTTGAAATGCAGAAGACTGACAATGAACTCTGAAACGGTGCTCTCTCTGCTTGCGTAATTTTCAAAAGTGTAGTTACCCTATCTGCAGTGATGCTTCATCTGCAAACTGTTAAGTATGCATCTCATCTTGTTCCATAATAAGAAATCAAAGACATACTTAGAGTAGCTTCGGAATAAGGATAAGTATTTCAGAAGCCCTAAGTGGACAGAGATAAATGGAGTCAATATGTCCCACACTTCTTGCCCAGGAAGAATAAAGACTACGTATCCTTCCTTGCCCAAAGATACCATTTATCCAGCAGTTTTGAATGGGCTAAAAGCGTGCAGTGCATTTAACACACATACATTGAGCCCTCCCTATGAGCCAAGTGCTGTTTCAAGGTCTGAGATGCAAAGGGTGCAGTCTCAGTCCCCACTGGGACTAATGTCACCCAAGGGATGGGACAGTCTAGCAGACATGGACCCTGCATACTAGCAGCCCAGAGGCGAGTCTGCGCCTGACTGGCGGGGTGTTTTCCTACTAATTGAATCGATGACCTGTTAGTTCTCTTTGCTGTTGCAACAAGTCGCAACAAGCTTACTCTTAATGCCTACATTTGTTACCCTACTGTTCTGGAAGTCAGACGTCTAAAATGGGTCTTACTATGCTAGGAGGAAGGTGTCCCCAGGGCTCTATTCCCCCTGAGGATCTAGGGGAGAATCTCCTTGCTTTCTTTAGCTTCTAGAATCTTCCAGCAGTCCTTGGCTCATAGCCACATCACTCCTCCCTCTGCTCCTTCCTCATATCTCCTCTTGCTCCGACCCACCTCCCTCCCTGTAATAAGGACATTTGTGGTTCCACTGGGTTCACGTAGATAATTCAGGGCAAGCTCCCATCTCTCCATGAAATTCATCCTTAACTCAGTCACATCTGCAACGTCCTTCTGCCACCTAAGGCATCTGTTCGCAGGTTTGAAAGTTTACAGCATCTTTGGAATGTTTGAGGGGACCAAGAATTCTGCTGTGTGCTGGGGGGCATCTCTAAGGGGACTAGGTATTCTGCCTGTCCCAGTGATTGATATTTAAATACCAGCATATTTACCTATCTCCTTCTGAGTATAATATGATCTTTGGTAAATAATAATAAATGTACTGTGACAAATGCACCATAGGAATATAAGACATCAATAATATGTGACACTGGGTGTCCCCTGTCAGGTGTATGGAAACTCTGATATTACTATTTTTGCAGGTGATTCTGTAAATTCAAAACTGTTCTGAAATAAGAGTGTATTAAAGTTATATTTCCTGCTGTCTTGGAAACGTGGAGAATCAGTGAACCCTGGGGCATTCTGGCATGGAAGCAGGTGACTGGCCGTGAGTCTAGGCTGATCTCTTTACGGATACACACCTTTTTCTGTTAATTAAGGTCTCCCAAATGACCCGCTTCATTAGTTGATGTCATTTCTCTGGTGGCTTTTGGAATTTGAGATCGTAACTCTTGACAAAAGTAATTGCACAGATAATTATGTAATTACCCCTGTGATCTGCACCCTAGCGGAGGGGGTCAGGGAGCTCCGAGCCTGTCTCTGAAGGCCTTGGGTCCCTCTGCATCCGTCCAAGTAGACGGAGGACGGTCAGCAGCTGATGCTACAAGCCGGTGAAACTTCTTTTGCTCATTGTACTTTACAGATTATAGTAATTTCAAGCTCTATTAAGTAAGGGTTCATCTCTGCTGGCGGATGTCCTTGTTTTTCTCGCTAAGTGCATTTGTTTCCAGGAGCTGATGTGCTTCCAGAATCGGTTACCTAAAAGCCAGGCAAGCCCTCCCCGTGACGGAGTGGGAGGGGAGGGTGGGGGCAAGTGGGTTGTTAAAAGCTGGTGAAAAATATGCCCGTGGCTAAGAATAATGTAAATCCTGGTGTTGAAACTTGGAGCAAGGCGCTGAGGCATTACGGCATTCAATTATTTTGATGCTTCAAGGCAAATGTTTCCGGGTCTGAAATTCTGGTCTACTTGACATTCAACAAACGATGTTGTGTTTTGATGGAGTGATGCCCATTTGCGAAGGCAAGAACTCACGTCAGTCAGCCTGTCCCCTGCCTGCCCTAAGCACGCCCATTAATACACCTGCTACTGATATAACGTGATCACATTGAGTCACCTTTTCCCCCTTATAAAGGGGAAAAAAATCTGTAGCTTTCTGGGCAGGGAAAGCCACATAAGGGAGAAACTGGCCTTTCTTTGCATTCTATTTTGAATCTTGGAACTGTAACAGAGTTATTTCATGTTTCTCATCTTTATTCCAGCCTATAGTTGCTTCTTAGCTAAGTTAATCTCTCTTAACCTCCTCCAAAGAAAATTGAGAAGCAGGGACAGCGGGTCCTAAGATCTGCCTTCACAAAGCCATATGTGATCTTATGGGTTACATATAAAAAATATCTAATGTATAACGATGACTGTCACTTGTCAAACGACTTCCACGCGCGAGGCTCTGCACCCCACACTTTACACGCAGTGTGTCACTTACTTCTCATCAAAATGGATTGATGACAAAAGCCAACACTGATCTAGTGAAGCTGTCGGCAAACTGCAGCCCCGAGATCAAACCTGCCTTCCTACTTGTTTTGAAAAATAAAGTTTTATTGCAACACAATCAACCATGCCCATTCATTTATATTAATATATTGTCTGTTGGCTGTTTTCCCACAAAAGGGCAGAGTTCAGTTGCTGCAATTCTGCCCACGTGACTCACAAAACTGGAAATATTTTAAAACCTGACACTTTACGGAAAAGAGCTTGCTGACGCCTGATCTAGTGCCATGCCATACATTCATTTACTCCTTGCTATAACTCGGGGAGGTACATATTATTATTTTCCTGGTTTTGCAGATGAGGAAACGAAGTATACTAGGAATTAATTTGCACAAGGTCAAAGAGCCAGGAATCAAATCTGGGTCTCTCACCCAATAGCGCGTTATCGTTATACCACAAAACGTGGAAGTCATTTGTACTCCGCAGCCCAAACTATTTCCCCAGCGTCGAGCTACTTTATCAAATGCATGTGTAAGTTCTTTCCAAAGGAGATCTGGTGTGCTTGCAAAACCACCGGTCCTTTGGATTCAGCGTACATAGGCAGACATCAGTATACGCAAGGACAGTATAACCGCATGACTTCTATTCCTATCCTTTTTATCCGTCTGAATAGTTTCTTTCCTAATTTGTCTCCCTCACTTATTCATTCAATAAACTTTAAAATCAACTCACTCGTGCTAACGTTTAACGAGAACAGCACAGCCTCCGCAGGGATCCAGAGAGTTGCGTTTGCTAATTTGCTTTTCAAGATACATCACGTGTTTCCAATTATTTTAATCTAGCTTGTGGTGGGACATTTGTTTCAATAGATAAAGCTCTCGGCTGTCTGGAAGCGTCCTGAGGGAGTTGCGTACGTTGTAGCTCAGTGGCCGGGTTTTGAATTTATGCTGCACGACTCAGTGTCTCCGTGAGTGGGAGAAAGTTAGTTAATGTCTCTGTGCCTCAGTTTCCTCGTCTGATACTGGTCAACGGTGCCTGGCACATCCTAAGAGGTATGTCTGAATCTGCTAATATGCGGGAGAGGGGATCGGCCTTAAACATACCGCGGTATTCCGTAACTCCTTCGACACAGTACAGGGTTTATGAGTCTCCTCGGAGTACCCGGACGCCATAATTGTAAACGCCCTTCTTGACGATATGGCGGAACCCGGAGATAAACGTGGGACCTTCTGAAGACCGCAGAGCTGTGTCCTCCCACGCTGAATGGCCCAGACCCATACGCTTCCGGAGGTCCCTTGCCGGCTTTCTGCATATTATCTTCCCTTATTGATCACTGCCATTTTATCTGCGCTTTGCTCTATTTCATTTTGTAATTTGCTATTTCTGATCCTCTGTGGGTTTAAACCCTAAATAACCAAACTCAGAATAGTTATGTGCAAAACAAGTTGTTATTTTTTCATGGATGAGCTTTTGAGTTTGCACTAAATATTTTCATTTCAATTTTTTTTCCATTTTTTTGGATAGTTGAGGGACCACAGGTTTCCTATACTCATGAAAGGTATTTAATGTCCCTCCAAACCTGGGCAGCTAAAACAGAGCATCGGTGCATTTGACCCTGAGTCCCCAGGTGCCAGCAAACATCCCCACGGCCACCTTTCTGAGGTAGTTCACCCTGGCTCCCCTCCGGGCATTCGATGATGTCTAAGGAAGCCCACAGTTGCCGATCCTTAACCCAGCCAGGGAATTCAAGCTGGATTCTTCGTGAACCAGAGTATTTCATTCTTGACACCCAATGATTAATCTGACCGTCTGTCTATGAGTACTGTCATTGCCAAATTGCAGCATACTTGGAGATCTAATTACATTCATTGATTCAATTTTAGTGTGACTGAGTTATTGACACGGATGTGAATTAGCTTATTTGTCTGCAGCCAAAGGCCAGTAAGAGACTTCAGAGAGAAATGATGTCTGGATCACACTCAGCGTGGGCGAGAGTATGTCTAATGCAGAGACTGACACAGCGAGGGGAGATGCCCGGAGCGTAAGAGTCAGCAGAAGTTCTCAGGCACACGAACCTCAACTACCATCAACCCTTTGGATATACCATCTACCGGGGCAGCAGATAACTGCAAAATAAGTAAGAAACAATTTATGTGACTCTTCTCATGAATCTAACAATTTAGAGTTTTAGGAGAGGAAGATATTTTATGGTATCAGGATCAAACACCTGCTTTATTCCTCAGGCCAGGGATGCATATATTAAATATGACAAAATAAAACTGGTTCAAACATTGTGCTCAGGGAAACACACCAGTCACAAAAGGCAAACACTGTAGGATTCCACTTATAGGAGGTACCTAGAGTAGTCAAATTCCTAGAGACAGAAAGTGGAAGGGGAGTTGCCGGAGGCTAGGAAGATGGGGTTGTTAATTAATGGGCATAGTGTTTTGCAAGATGAAAACAGTTCTGGGGATTGGTTGCACAACCATGTGAATGTACTTAATACCACTGAGCTGTATGCACTTGCCAATGGTTAAGAGTGTGCATCTTATGTGTGTTTTACCACAATTCAAAAAAAAAAAAAAAAAAAACCCACAAAGTTTAGTGGATTAAAACAAAGAGAACCAGCCAAGCAAATGAAAACAATAATAGCTGGTTCCATTAATAAATGTGCAGCCACGAGAAGATTTTAACAGGAATTGTTTTATTTAGCATATGAAAGGTTTACCCAACATGGGAAAGAGGGGGCAAGCAAGGTCACAAGGACTGCTGGAAGCCCCCGTGAATTTTGTCAGCTTTCTACAGCACTCAAGTATCTGCTGCTCAAGAGGAATCCAGGAAACCCATGGCAACCAATTCATACCCACCCACCACTGCCCACATTCGTTTCTGCACCTGCCACTGGGCAACAGCGCCTTCCCTGCTTGTCCATCTTTCAAATTCCCTACAAGTGACTCTCACTGGCCACCACTAACGGGAACACCACTGGCAAGGGAGCTAGGCTGTCCTAGATAGAATTTTTGAAGCACAAAGGTAATGCTAATGGTTACGAAATAATCTAGTACAATCTCCTACTGTAATCTTTTAGAGGTGAAAATTAAGAGGCAACCCACACATTTTGAAATTACCACCATAATTGGAGAAAATGAAATAGCTGGGGTAGGAAAGGAAACAGAATGTGACAGAGACAGGCCTTTCACTAAGCACGTTACCCTCTGACACTGTTTCACGATGAGCATACAACTGTCGATAGTTGATTCTGAGGAAATGGAGTGGACGATGAAAAACTGGGCATTTATTTTAATGTGTATTAGAGGGCATATAGTTAGCACAGAAAACTGTAATTTCAGAGATATTATTCATGATGCCTGGCTTAATTTGGTAGTGACATGTTAGGGTTTCTTCCACAGACAGCACAGATTTTAATCTCGGGACTCACCCAGGAAATAAATATGCCCCGCCTACCACCAAATAAGACAAGTAGATGAAACGGAGATTATGAAAGTTTGGGTAACACTGAACATTGTTGACTCCTTGCTACTTGTAAACATTTTTCTATTTTGTATTTTGCTTTTTAATAGAAAGATTGGCAAAGAAAGATTTTTTAATAGCATTATTGAAGGATAATTAACACAGAGTAAACTATACACTGAAAGTTACAATTTGATAAGTTTTGAAACATGTTTGCATCTGTGAAAAAATCCCCACTATCAGGATGATGAACACATCCGTCTCTGAAAGATTTCTCACACCACTTTGCAATCCCTCCCTCCCCCTGCTGTAGTGGATAATACCAGCGCTGGACCATCAACCAGACACCATTAGCTTTTATTTGATGAATATTCAGTTTTGGACTGTGTTTCGGCGCTTCATCTTTATCCAACCATTGTGCTGCACGCTTGCAATTGTCAAAAATAATCCATTTTTCATCACGCTTAACAATATGGTGTAGAAACTGTTTGCCTTTATGTCGTGACAGCAGAGAAAGGTAAGCTTCAAGACGATTTCTCTTCCAATGCTCGTTTAATTCATGCGGAACCCATCTGTCCAGCTTCTTTACCTTGCCTCTTTGTTTCAAATGGTCCAATATTGTTGGAATAGTAACGTAAACCTTGTTTTGCAGTAAACCTTGCTGCAAATTCACTCGCAGGTTGAGATGAATTCGCTTCCACTACAGCTTTCAGCTCATCATTGTCCACCTTGGTCTCAGGTTGCCCACATGGCTCATTTTCAAGATTAAAATCACCAAAATGAAACTTCTCAGACCATTGGCATACTGTGCATGCATTAGCCACATCCTTCCCAAACACTTTGTTGATATTTTGAGCTGTCTGTGATGCATTGGTTCCATGATGGAACTTATATTAGAAAATGACATGAATGACATGCATTTTTTACTTATCCATGGCTTCACAAAAATTGCTCTAAAAATTTAAAAGAAGAAGCCAAATCCTGTATCTGAAAGACTGAGGATGTGCCTTCACGATACACATAAAATAAGAAGTGTCCAAGTGAAATGTCAGAGATATCAACTGTCAAACTTAGTACTTAAGGACATTGGACATTTCATACTTGTTAACCTAAATAATTCTTCCACATCCTCACCATTAGTTGTTTTTTTTTTTTTTTTTTTCATTTGTAGCTATTTAAGTAAGGGTTTAGTACTATCTCATCGTAGTTCTAGTTTTTATGTTTTTAATGGCTAGCAACGTTTGATAATTTTTGTACATTTGCTATCCATATATCTGTGTTGGTGCAGCATCTGTTCCAATCTTTTGCCCATATTTTAATTGTGCTGTTTGTTTCTTTTTAAATTTCTAGAGTTCTGTATATTCTAGATACAAACCCCTTGTCAAATATATGATTTGCAAATGCTGTCACCCAGGCTGTGACTTTTATTTTCATTCTCTTACTAGTGTCTTATAAAAAGGCAGTTAATTTTGATTAGTACTAGCAGTTTAGTATTCTAACTTGGTTCTTTTGTTCCTGTTGTTCAAACTTGTTATAGTTATTCTAGGTCTTTTGCCTTTCCATATAAATTTTAAAATCAGTTTGTTGATTTTCCTGTAAGAATCCTTCATGATTGTGATTGGGATTTTATTGAATTTACAGATAGATTTGGGAAGAATTAACACGTTAACAGTATGGAGAGTTCTTATCCATGAACATGACCTATCTCTTCATGTATATGTCTCCTTTAATTTTGCCAGCAAAGTTTTGTAGTTTTCACTGTATAAGTCTCTCATATTTTGTCATTTATCCCTACACATTTCATATTTATGATGCATTTAAGTGGAATTTGTATTATGCTGTCAGTTTGTTGCAAGTATATGGACATACAACTAATTTTTGTAGTTTTGATTTTTGCAGGATCTTGTGCTTGAATCCTGCAAGTGTCCGAAATTTACATTATAGTTCTAATAGGTTTGTTGCAGAGTTGACTGGATTTTCTACATGGACTTTCTACATTCTCCATATGGTGCATAGATAGAGACAGCTTTCCTGACCCTTCCATCTGGATGCCTTTTATCTCTTATTATTGCCTCATCACACTGGCTAAAACCTCCAGTACGGTGTTGACTAGAAGTTGTCAACACAGGCATGTTTGTCTTGTTCCCGACCTCACAGGGAAAGCATTTAGGCTTCACCGGTAGGGCTGATTCTTGATAGATGTCCCTGTGGATTGCGGAGACTCCCTTTGATACATTGTTTGGCTACAGGTTTATTTATTTAAATTTTAATCGAGAATGGATGCTGAATTTTGCCGAATACTTTTTAGCATCTAGTGAAATGATCTGATGACTTTGTACTTTTATTCTGTTGACATGAAGTAAGTAATTGATGAATATTTGAAGTTTAAACCAATTTAGAAATCCTAAGATAAATACCACTAGATCCTGATGTATTACCCATTTTATATACTGTTAGATTGAATTTGCTAAAATTTTGTTTAGAATTGTTATATCCATGTTCATGAAGGATATTGGTCTTTTTTTTTTTTTTTTTTTGAGACAAAGTCTCGCTTTGTTGCCCAGGCTAGAGTGAGTGCCATGGCGTCAGCCTAGCTCACAGCAACCTCAAACTCCTGGGCTTAAGCGATCCTACTGCCTCAGACTCCCCAGTAGCTGGGACTACAGGCATGCGCCACCATGCCCAGCTAATTTTTTCTATATATATTTTAGTTGTCCAGATAATTTCTTTCCATTTTTAGTAGAGACGGGGTCTCGCTCTTGCTCAGGCTGGTCTCGAACTCCTGACCTTGAGCGATCCACCCGCCTCGGCCTCCCAGAGTGCTAGGATTACAGGCGTGAGCCACTGCGCCCAGCCTGGATATTGGTCTTTAGGCTTCTTTTTTGTGATGTTTTGTCTAGTTTTGCTATCAGGGTCTTCCTGGCTTCATAGCATAAGGTGTGAAATGGTTTCTCATTTTCAATTTTTTGAAGTACATTTGCAGAATTAGTGTCGTGTCTTCCTTAAGTATTTGGCAGAACTCAACAGTGAAATCATCCGGGCCTGGAGTTTTCTTTGAGGAGGGTTTTAAACTAAAAATGAAAATTTCTCTATTAGATATAGAGCTCTTCAGTTTAGCCCTTTCTTCATGACTTGAGCTGTGTTATTAGTAGTTTTGTCTTTGAAAGAATTTTTTTCCTATATATGTTTTCAAATTTGCTGCTACACAGCTGTTCACACTATTCTGTTACCATCATTTTGACATTTTTAGAGCGTGTAGTAATGTCCTCTCTCTGATTGCTGGTATTACTAATTTGTGTATCTCTTTTTCTTGATCATTCTGGAAGATGTTTATCAATAGTTTTTATTTTCTTTAGAAACCAACTTTTGGATTCACTTTATATCTGTATATTTATATATTTATATCTCTATATTATATATGTACAGATGTAGAAAAACTACATATATGCATATAAATACATATGTCCATATATGTCCATATATACACAGATAGTCACGGACTCATGATGGTTCTACTTACAATTTTTCAACTTTGTGATGGCATGAAAGCAATGTGTTCTATAGAAACTGTATTTTGAGTACTGTATTTTTCACTTTCAGTATAGTATTCAACATTTTAGTGTAAAAATAGGCTTTGTGTTATACGATTTTGCCCAACAGAAGGCTAATGTAAGTGTTCTGAGCACACTTAAGACAGGCTAGGTTAAGCTGTGATGTTCAGTAGATTACATATCTCAAATGCATTTTTGACTTGTCACCTTGGGATTATCAAGACACAACCACATCATAAGTCAAGGAACATCTGCATTATGAGAGTGAGAGAGATAGAGAGAGAGGAGATATCTTTGCTTACTTCTTAGAACACATGTAATGCAGTTATAGTAACCTCATTAATGTCCTTATCTGACAATTCTAAGATCTATGTCATTTTCCTTTTGTTTGTTTGTTTCTGATGGATTGATTTTTCTCCTTACTAGGGATAATATTTTTTTTATGCTTATTGCTCTGCCTAGAATTTTGGATCAGATGCTAGACACTATAAAATTTTCTTAGTTGGGTGGGGTTATTTTAATATTCCTAAAAACAGCCTTGGTTTTTGTTCTGGATGCTGTTCCATTTCATGAACACAGCTTGTCATTTTCAGTCCTTGCTTTTACGATCTTTCAACCTTTGAGGTGCACCTTGGGCAGTGCTTATTGTGGGACTGAAGATTTTCCGCTGCCTGAGTGAGATCCTTCTGTGCACTGTACCCCCTGCTCCATGAATCACGGAAGTTTCCAGCCTGGCTGGGGAGAAGAGGGACTCTTGTTGGCTCTGATACTCTTACCACTAGCTCTTCTAAGGAGTTCTCTCCCCAGCTTCAGGCCATATGCCTGGGCTGACCGTGTCCTATTTCAAATTCACTGGGGCTTCCGTGGAGAACTCCGGAGTCTTCCCCTGTGCTGCCCTCTGTCCATCAGGATGTTGTTCCGTCGATGCCAGCTCTGCTGGTCTCTCAAAGTCTCGGCTGTCTCCTCAGTTCAGCGAGGCAGCCGGGTCTCCTTCTCCTTCCCAACCCTACAGCAGCAACGATCCCGCAAGGCAGTGAGCCGGAACGCTTGTAGTACCCATCTAGTTTATTTTTTCCTTCATGTCATTGGTTAGGCAAAGATTTTTTTAATTAGTACAGAAAAAAAAAACTTATAGACAAAGATCAAATTAGCTACATTAAGTTAAGGAATTACATTTATCAGTAAACACCAATAATTAGCTTGATTATAGTGATCATTTCCCAATGTATCTGTGTATCAAAACAGCCCATTGTACACCTTAAATTTCTCTGTCTTTTCCATCTCTCCTGGATCTTAGCCCTTAACATCCTGGCTACTTGGATGGCCATGAATTCCAGCGTTTGTCTCTCCATGGCAGGAAGCTGCTGACAGTGCCACCTGGCTTCTGTTTCATGCGTAGGGATCACTGACATCCAATGTCTTGAAGTCCATTGTTTCCATTGTTTTTTCCTCTGTATCAGGAAAGCCAGTAACGCCAGCTCCTGTTACTCCACATTTCTTGGAAGGGGAAGTGCTCTCTACTCTTTAAAGTAAAATTTAATTGAATAATTTTGAGTAAATATTCTATATATAGTTGATATAAAGAAAAATGCACTAATCATAGGTGGAGAACTTAATAATTACTTTTTAAAAAGTTAACACACTTGTGTAACCACCACCAAAACTGAGAAATACTAATGCCACCAGCATCCCAGAGAGCCGCCTTCCCAACCCCTGTGTCACCACCTCCCTAAGAATTAACTAACATATTGACTTCCAGTGACCATCTGGATATGTGGGTTTTTTTCCCCCTGTGTGTAAAATGCTTGTTGCAAAATTTTCAAGTATTTTAATTGAATTTTTTCTCTTTTTTATATGTTTATAGTGGCTCTGTGGCTTGCCTTTTTTATTGTTTTTTTTTAAACGGCTATATTGAGTTGTTATTGACAAATAAAAACTGTATATATTTAAGGTATACAGTGGGATGTTTTGATATACACACACGTAGTGAAATGATCACTGTAATCAAGCTAATTATTGGTGTTTATTAATAAATAAAATTCCTCCACTTAATGTAGCTAATTTGATCTTTTCCTGTAAGGATTTTTCTGTACTAATTAAAAAATCTTTGCCTAACCCAGTGACATGAAAGGATTCTCCCATGTTGCCTTCTAGAAGCCTTATGATTTTATCTCTCACTTCTAGATGTGCAATTTAGAATGTTGTGTACAAATTTTAGATATGACTCAAGATTCTTTTTTTGGCCCTATGAATATTCATCTGATCTAGCACCATGTACTGAAAGAGTGATTCTTTCTGCCACTGTACCATGTTCTTGTCATAAATCAAGACAACCATTAACTGTAATTTTCATCTCCCCAGAACTACGCGACTGCTGAAAGCTATGTTTAGCTTCTCAGTCTTTTAATGAGGTTTCTCTGCAGGTTCTTTGCTTCTTCCGCTGTGCAAACGAGGCATTATCAAATGCCATGAGCAGAGAAGAGCCTCACACTACCAAGTCCTTTTCTCACTTTTTTCCCTTCTCTCCTGGATCTCAGCCCTTGACATTCTATCTACCTGGATGGCCATGAACTCCAGTGTTGGTCTCTCCATCCTCGGGAAGCCGCTGGGAATGTTACCTGGCTTCTGTTTCACGCTAGGATCTCTGCCGGGATTCAGAGCTTCTTACCCCATCACAGATGCGGCCGGTGAACAGCTGACGGGTGCGGTCGTGCAAAAGGTAGCCAATGTCGACAAGACCCCTTTTCACCCAGGTCTTTATCCCTCATCACCTGTCTCCTTTGGTAGCTCTCCAATGCCTTCAGAAATGTGTTTCTCAAATATTTTGGCCAGGTATTCTTTATTTTCTCTTGCTAGGAGATTTGGTTGGCTCCAATCTTGGAAATTATACCCAGAAGCAAATACCCTTTCCATATTTTCTGTTACGTAATCTTTTACACACTTCTTTTTTCAGTCTCACATATGCTGCCATTTTTGGCTTATTAAGACCCAATCAAGAACCTCTGAGTCTCTCAGAGTTTAATCCAGGAGAAGACAATGTATTTGAACATTGAAACCCAATTCTCATTTACCTGAGTATAGCTATAAAGTGTGCAGCTTTCAGATCAACATTCGTTCCGCTGGCATTCACTTGGAGTGGTGGGCAGTGAAACCAAATAACTCAATTTATTAGTCCCCAAGGAAGGGGTTTTATTATTATCTGAAAAAATCCTTTGACTGTTTAAAGCTTAAATAATAAGCTTTAAACAAGGGCTTACTGGATGGCAGAAAGAGGGGATTCTATAGTGATTAACATAATCAAAGTATTTCCCGTGATAACGGATCAGGGGTCTGGGGAAATGACCTTTCAGTTCTCCAGGATTTATTTCTGCAGCTTGAAAATGGCCTGTGACACTGTTGGGATGCAGTGATTCACATCCAACCTGCCCTCACAGAGCCAATAATCTAGCTGAGGATGCGGCAAGAAGCCCAGCCTAGGCTTGTATTCTCAGCTTTGCTATTAATATTTCCTGTGACAGATAAACTCTCAGCTGGGCTCTTCCATGTGGTGGTACCCTCCATGTTCAAGCTTATATTCTTCCAGTAATTAGATTGATTAAAAAGAGAACTTCTTATTTCCCTAGTTCCCTATCTGTTCTGGGACTTGCCTGGCCTAGAACTAAACTGGGTCACATTCTCATCCTGAACAGATTCTGGTGCCAAAGCAATGAAAGGCACCCATTTCTTAGACCTGAGTCCCAGGCAGCTCTCTCTGAGCTGGGGAAGGCATTCGCTCCACCTGAACACATGGATGGAGAATAGGTAAGAAAAAAGCCCCCCGGAGGAAATTTAGGATGCTTGTAGCAGAAGAAACAATGTTTCTAGGGCAGACAGAAGCAGTAGTTAACTACATCATTGAAATTACTTCCTGAGGATATAGTCTTCGAAATGAAATATGGGTTCAAAATGTAAATACATTTACCAGGCTTTGATACAACTACTAATTGCCTTCCAAAATGTGCTGATTTGTACGTTTACTCATTTACTTGTGTGATTTTCTCTTAGTGATGTAATATGTTAAAAGTACTTAGCGTATATTACATTCAGCATCTAGTGATAACTAAAGACTTTATTTCTCTTTCTGTATAGGTGTGTTAGCCTGATACTCTTAGTCCACTAGGTCAAGTTTCAATTACAGCTAAAATAAGACCCTGGTATTAGCTGTCAGAGAGAGCAAGTGAGCATCTTTGGGGAAGACTGAATGCTCTCACTGCACAGGCGATACCTCAGTTTTCCCATCTGTCCTCTTGTGCACTGATAGAGCATTAATAACTCTCTGGGGAAATGGCCACACTCTTCTGTTCTCCCTGCTAAGAAGATCAATATCAAGATTTTTTCTTAAATGCTTTCTCAGAGGTAACAATAAAGTCAAACAGAAGGGAATTGAAACCAGAAAGGAACAGCAAAATCCAAATTTCAATGTCAACTTTACCACAAGAAGAAATGATGCAATAGAACTGCTATCCAATTAGCAAACTGTCTAGATCTTTCTGAATTTCCAAACCACATTTCCAATCAGCCTGTGCTGCCTGGGCTTTGAGATATTGTGATTTCAAATCAAAACAGTCTGATTGTGATGACTGTTCTCCCTCAGAAGGGTTTTTGCAGCTCTTGCATTGTGGACTCCTCTCTGAACTTGAGGGTGAAAGGAAAACCAGCTCGCCCTCCTGACACTGGTTCTGAACATCGACACAGCCGTTGATGACTCTAGAATTCCCTTGTTCCAGGAGGCGGCTCTGCTGAGGCTAAGTCCAAGTTTGATGGATGCCATAGTCGACTCTCGCAGAACCTGGCTTGTTAGTCTTGCCTCTGCAGTTTCATTTCCTACCTGTCCTTCTCCCTCACCCTGACCTTGAAACGGCCACTCAGACACTGGATTTGCATGCGTACATCACCTGGTCTCCATGGCAACTGCACCAGAAAATCAGAACAGAGACACGGGGTGCAGTGTCCATTTGTTTATGATACTTTTATGTTGATCAGGGCTGTTAAGTCTCAGATCTATTGACATGACAAGCCGGACAGTTCTTTGTGGTGGGGGCTGTATTATGCATCAGAGGATATTTGGGCACATCTCCAGCCTCTGCCCACTAGATGTCGGTAACATTCTCTACTTTCAACGCCTAAATAATCTCCAAACATTGCCCATTGTCTCCAGTGGGGAGAAATCACTCCCAGTTGGACGAATTCTTTGTAACATGGGACCAAATTGGATGGGATCTCATATAACACACAATTCCTTATCATTTTTAAAATGAACTGATTCCGAAGAAGCTTTGTCTGGCGGGCAGAGGTATGTTAACAGGCATCTTCTTAGCATGCATGCTATAAAGACCTGGAGAGAATTCAGAACTACTACCTCCAGTGTGTTACTGAGACAGCATTTATACAATTTATAAAGTATTTTAGTACTTTTCTTTTATAAAAGTAGTGTGTACCCCTCATAAAAAAAAAAAAAAACCATTGAACTATACAAAGTAGAAAATGAAAGACACTCTTCCCCCTTCATATATTCTTCTCTGGAGGTAAATATTCCTGGCTTTCTTGTGCGTGTGCTTCCGAACTCCACGGACAATTTAAAGCTACAGGATGGATGGGTGAAACGTTTAAGACAAGTTTTTGGCTGTTCCTCGAGCAAGCCAAGCAAATGGCACATTTCCTCGCTGTTCTTCTACCTGGAACTCTTCCTGCAGACACGGGTGGGCTTGCTCTCTCCTATCGGCATAGCCCTTCAGCAGAGACGGCTTCCCCTATACCTTAGATCAGCTGCCTACCTCTGTGCCAGCTCTTTCCTTCTCACTGTTTTATTTTCCCTCCACCTACCCAAAATGTTACTATGTATTTACTTGTGCATTTTATTATTCATCTTTATTGCCTTGCTTTCATAGGAAAGTTTGTCTTCTTTGTTCACTTCCGTATCTTCAGGACCTAGAACCCAGGCTCTCGATACATGTTGCTTTAATGAAAGAATGAATTTCACATAGGTGGTGGCATGCGTGTCACCCTTGTCTCATCCTGTACTCATGGCAGACATTGCTAATCACACACAGCACTTTCCCACTAAGTTCACAGATGACATTACAATTCTTCTTCCTGATGCGGCCAAAGCTTTGGAACTGCTGCTCAGTATGCACAGGATGTCATCATCCTTACTCTAAGGCCACACGCCTACCACTTTACAAACAAATTGGCTTTATGCGAATAGGATTATTAAAGCAAATTCCCACTCACGTCTCTTCTCTATATGATAAGATAAAAACATATTGCCAAAAGGAGCCGGGTAAATAGTTTTAAGAACTGTGTTTGAATTCTAGCTCCACAACTTCCTAACGCTGCAACTTTCAGGAAATTGCTTTGCCTTTCCGTGATTAAGTTCCCTCATTTGCAAAATGAGGATAAATAACCGTGCCAACTCCAGGGCTGTTGGTAGCGATTAAACGAACTAGTGAAAAATCAGTCAATGGTCAGAAGCACTTAGAACGTGGCCTGGTGGCCAGTAATTATATGTGTGTGTGAGTGAGTGTGTTACTACTATAATCTTTTTTGTTAATTTAAAGGTAAATATGATGGGTCAGTGTTTCTCTTAAATTACCATGACTATATCACCCACCAGTGTCTGTTCTCTGCTTTTAAGCGTAAACATGAGTAATTTCATGGTATAAGTCCTAGAAAAGTGAATTTCCTTTTTCTACCATAGCCCACAGTAAGAAGTATATTTTATATTGATGTCATAGTATACGATCATATGCATTCAGAACTCGGACAGCAGGCTCACACATTTGTGTGCACCCTTCCTCCTTACAATGTGCTCTGATAGCTCTTACTGTATTCTCTATTCTCTTCTGTTCTAGCTTGTTCTATTTTTTAATAGTTGGTGCCAATCCATTAAACTTATTTTATGGCACTAATATATTGTGAGCCGTAGTTTGAAAGTCAGGGCTCTGGGCCCCAGTTCTGGGGAACACTGCTTGTTTGGCATCCGCATTGCTGAAAACGGACACTGCTGGCTCAGGGGCCAGGGCTCAGCCTTTGAAAGCTGTTCAAATGTGTTCTGATTTATGAACAATGGTCTCTTCAATGGCCAGTTGCAGAACTGAAATAGGTCAATGAACAAAATAAAATTCAGGGCATGAACTTTGCAATAAGGTCACTTTGAAGAGATTCCTGAAGTAATCACTGTTGTAATCATAACATTTCAAAGGTCATAAGATAATGTTCTTGGCTCAGCAAGTCTGAGCTCTGCTGATTTTCAGAGGCCCCTTGTGCCATGCAGGGACTGCTTCCGCCCGAGGACTCAGCAGTGGTTTTGTGGAGCTGGAAGATGAGCTGGCCACCTGCACATTGTGAATATTTATCCTTCTAAGCCAGAAGGCAGGGAAAGATTACTCTACTGTCTGGGGTCAGTGATCCAAATTACCAAAATGAAATTAGGTTATTGCTGTACAAGAGGAGCAAGAAGGACTGCAACTGGAACCCAGTGATTTATCCTGGTACCTCTTACCTCTCCCTTGCGTAACAGAAAACGGAGATTACAATGCAAAGCAACAAAGGTTGGGAAGATGTTGGTTAAAGGATACAAAATCTGTTAGACAGCAGGAATGAGGTCATGAGATCTGTTGCATAACAGATCTTCCTTGAGTCCACTCATATAGAGAACCAGGGCTGCCTCCCACCTGGTCAAACATAAACAAACCAGGAACCTGACAAGCGAGGCCACAGATGACCACAATGTTTGCATATTAACCCTGCTTTTTAGGAAACAGAGAACAAATGCTGTTGGTATCCTGCCGTCTCCATAGTCAGATGCATTCTCCCACCTCCCACAGAGGTGAACAGGTAAGGAGGGGGAGATGTTCGGTTTTATTCCAGCACTCCTGAAAGTTGAGACAGCCCTATATCACTGTCCAGCTGGAACAGGTGGGGAGGGAGGGGCGTGCTCTCCTGCTCTTTGGGAGCCTCCACTCAAGAGAAACAAGCACTGTTGCTGCTACTCAGGCCAGTGATGGTTTTCACCTTGACACAAAGTTACAGAAGAGTAATAAACTAGATGATTTGCAAAGCAGTTAAGACAGAACAAATCTCTAGAGTGAGGTTTCCTTAGACGTATCCGCAAGGAACATGGACTTGATTGCAGGCTTCTTGCTCTCCCAAGGTACTCTTCATGCCATGATCATTATGGGTATAATTTTAGTGACGGGCAACTTTATTCATCTGTTAGAAGGTATTCCTGAAAGCCAAGCCGTAACAGATATGATTCAAATGCAATATTTACCTCCCATTTTTTCTACAGCGTCTGTTCCCTTTTGATGTGGTGTCAATGTCTATTCAGGTCATAACTGTGCCCACGTACGTTATCACCCACACTCTCCAGCACTCAGTTCTCAACTTCTACATTTATAAGCATTTCTCTGGGCAAAGGACAGTGGATAATACAAAAGGAATGTCTATCAGAGAAACAGATGAGCTTGGCTAATGAAGGGAATGGAAATTGGAGCCATAATGAGCTACTGTATCATAAATGAGCATAAATTACATTGTCAGTGTTATTTACAATTTTACATGGCGCAGAGCATTGCAATTATGTCTATTCAATTATTGCATTCAGGGCATTTTTCAATAAAGATTTCTCACTGTGGCCAAACAGCCCATTTGGAAGCTTCTGTTGTACATGAGATTCAAAACTGGCCATGAAAGAATTCATTGCTGTAGATTCAGAAGGAAACTCTTGGCTAAGTGCCTACCGAAGGGAAAATTCTTGAAGAAGAAATGTTCCCATGTTTAGGAATGAAGCATAATGGATATGACCTCTCTGTGGTCGTGGAAACAGCGAGTTGCATTCTAAATGTCGTGGCAGTTAGGTCAGCTAACCCTCAACAAGAAAAGCAATACAAACAAAGCAAAATTTAGGAATAAAATGTGAGCTGAAAATTTTGCAAGGTTGAAAGAACCCTTCTGAGGTTTTGTTTTGTTGGGTTTTTTTTTTTTTTTTTTTTTTTACAAATAATACACAAATACTTCCTTATGCATGTTAAAAAATAAGGACTCTTTTAAAATATGATTATAAAGCCATCACTTGGGATCCGCCCAGAAATGGAAATGCCCGTCTTCTCTGCTCTGAGATTTCTTGAACGTCTCTCTCCTTCCTCCTTTGGAGGGAAGGCAAAGCAGTTAGACCAAGGTGTGTTTTTAAGGTTTCAAGCATGAGAGGGAAGGGCCGTGATGGTTTGGAGCTTTGTAGCAGCTTCTGGAGAGAAGAAAATGAAAAAAGATAAACAAAGGTAGCGGCCGTGTGTGGGGAACGGCCCTTTCAATAAAATCCGTTAATCTCCTTGTGAATTATTTATAACTTGGTCTAATTTTGCAGCTCTCTTCAAATATTTGCTTAATTTTCCCAAGGATGAGAAAAATAGAACATCTCCCTGGGGAGACTCTACGAGTTGGCTTGGAAGTCGTGGGTGTTTAGGGGTTCACATGGGTGGTTGGATGTGTAGTCCTAAATATTTATGAAAATACTAATAAATCTTTCTTTGCTACTGAGATGGTAAGGCCAGAGCTATGGCACACAAAAATTATATTTTCTGTTTCCTCGGTGGAATAAGGAGCGCAATTCAAAAGAAGGAGAAAAATAATTGCCTTCTTAGCTCCAGACTTTGTGCCCAAGGAATCTTTTCCTGATTAAGTTTCTAAAGAATCATTACTGCAGCGAGCTTGGGTGTCTCCGGTTTAATTTTCTTACTCCTCGTGTTTTCTTAGACTTTCTAATTTGTGAGCAGTCTGCTTCCGACAGATTGATTCCCTCCGTGAACCCCACGACACGCACCTCCTCCTGCCGGGGTTCCCAGATGAAGCACGGGCAGGCAGGTACACTTGACTTTCAGATAAACCATGAATACATTTTTAGTATAAGTCTGTCCCACATATTTCATGGGACATACGCTGCAAAATAAAAACAAACCTATTGTGAAATCTGGTAGCACCACTGTCTGCATTTCTGGGAGATTCAGATGATGGAGTTGATGTGGTCTTGCGGGAAGCATGTTTGCAGGTGAAAGAGGGTTGGATGAGCATTTGGGATTGGGCAGACTGAGCGGGTCTCTCTGTCTCTGCTCACCGCCTAATTAACCCGCGTGGGGAGCAGAAAGGAAGGAGGCTGCTCGGCTTGCTGGGTTCATCTTTCACACTTTCGCGGGCTCCTCTACCTAATGCCATCACTTTGCTCAAATAGATGACAGCCAAAGGCAATATCTACAGAGGCTCTAGATACCTGCTCCTGTTAAAACAATTATAGCTCTTCTCATTTCTGCTCCGTAGCCTGGCCTTATTTCTGGGCCCAAAGCAGGTGCTGTCTAAATTTTATGTATTTTCCCTTTAGTAAAATTTTATTAGAAGGGTGCCTTCCCTCTGCACCCGTAGGCTGTCTTCCTCCGATTTCCTTATGCTGCTGGGTCTTTTCATAAGCCCCGTGATTTTTGTTCACCCAACCCCTTGCTTCCTCTGTGAATTGGAAACTAACTTGCCAGGGGTTATTTTTTTGCCACAAGCAGGTCTGAAGAAGCCGCTTAGATGGGTTGGCCAGTGTGCACATGGCTGAACTTAATTTCAAGCAGGCTTGGAGGGCGAGACCACCGTGAGCCTGGGGGAGAGACAGCCAGACACAAAGTGTCCCCAGGACAACCAAGATGGCCCCACGCACATCCTCTCCCCACCTGAGTGGGAAGGCAAGCTTGTTATGGATAATGACACCTCCGGAGGATGCAGCTGACTAAGTTAGAAGCAGGAGACGACACTCCGAGTTCGTTTTCAGTGCCCTGCATCTTGGCACTCTGCGCGGCTGCGTTTGGCACACGGAGTCATGCTGACCTTGTGTCTAATGAGGGCACCCAAAATAGCACCCTGAGCTGAGCTCCTCCAAGGCTGCAGCTGGGAGGACCAGAAGAAAAGGTTTCCATGGAGCTGGGGTTTAGAGAAAAGGGTCAAGGCCCTCGCACTGAAGAATGGCGATCGGGGACCGTCATTGTGTGGTTTAGAAAAATAGTCGCCAGGAAGAGCTCATCCCATCTGTGGGTTTTTGCGAGCAAACATGTGAGATGCATTTGACAAAGGAAGAAAACAATGGAAGTTTCTGCTTAATTAAATCATCTCTCTTGAAATCAGTGTAATTGTGGTTTCAAGATCCCTGAATGGCTCCATTTGGTCATCACCTGCCTCTGATTAATCGGCGGTAAACAATGGCTGTAGCTGATAAATCAGGCCTGCTATCCCGCCCTGAAATTAAATAGAATCAAAAGCATTTGGAGATGAGTTTATCGTGCCAGCGGGGACGAGGGAATGTGCCTCACTGCGCCTCAGCACTGAGACGGTTTTCAAAACAGCCTGTGGCCTTGGGGACAGTCTTCACTTATGTAGTATTTAAACTTAAATACAGCCAAATTTACTCTTACCAAGTCCATATTATAATGACGCTTGGCTCAATAGATCCACATGACACTGCAAATCCACTCAGGTTTTCTGTCCTGGGAGAGGGGTTGTCTGAGATGTGGAACTTTTGAGTGTGAGAATCAGGAAAGTCCTGGGAAGCGTGGGAAGGTTGGTCACCCCAGGAGCGCCGTGGTAGGAGAGGGCTGCTGGCTCACAGCAGGGCTGCTTGAGAAGTAAATCTTCCTGGTGTCACGCCACTAATTACTCAGGGTTTGTCTGCTGGGAAAGTGGGTGTCGTTATCCCTTCTAACGCCCAACACCTCACCTTTCTCCAAGCCCAAGCAGCCCGTGTAGACATGTCTATCAGCCGACAGCAAAATCCAAGAACAGAGTCCTCGGGCTTCAGCCAGAGGATGTTGTCGAGTAAGAGAATTTAAGTTCCCAAACTCTAAAATAGGCTGCATGCCTTCTACGTGCCATTTCTCCCAGCCCCAAGGAGAAACGCAGCTACCTGGGTTAGATGTGATGAATTATACTCACGTTGCATAAGCAGGTTTTATAAATCATGGGGAACTTTTACCAAAGGTGGCTGTTCTGTGAATTAAACTGGAGCCGGCAGCCTGACATTTCACACACCTGGAATTAAGAATAATGGGTTCCTTTTTTGGTCATCTACTCGATAGATAGTATCAAATAGCAGACCTGAAGTGTATTTGATAAATGATCTAATTCTAATTCCTGTAATTTACTTCAAACTTTTCTTAAATGGCTTCTGTGTTTTAGAGACTGAGCTAGACCATGGGGATTTAGAAGTAAATAATGCACTCTTTTTTTCTCTCTCTTTCTCTCTGTCTTATATATGTGTGTGTGTGTGTGTACAAATGCATATATATGTGTGTGCACATATTTAATGTAAAATTCACATAATATGAAGTTATTAACCATTTTCAAGTGAGCAATTAAGTGGCTTACTGAATACTCTCAGTGCCTAAGAACCATCACCTCCATATAGTTCCAAGACATTTTCATCATCCCAAAAGGGAGACCTGTACCCATCAAACTATCCTTTAAACCCAACCACTAATCTACTTTCTATGTCTATGGATTTACCTATTCTGGACATTTCATATAAATGAAATCACACAACATGTAACCTTTTGTGTCTGGTTTCCTTCACTGGCATAATTATAATGTTTGTCAGGTTCATCCATATTCTATCCCATATTCAAACAAAAACTTGCACACGAATGTTCATGGTAGCACTGTTAACCCCAAGCGAAAGGTGAAAACAGCCCAGATGTCCATCAACTCTTGACTGATTAAACAAAACGTATATTCATATAGTGAAATATTATTCACTCATCTTATAAGTGAAAGACCAATACATAAAGGGACGATTTAGATAAATTTGAATACCGCTAAAATTAAACACAGGGCGCTGTGGTTGGTTGAAGGAGGGATACTAAATACAGCTTAGGGATTCTGCGATGATTTATATCCTTGGAGGAGCACCAAATTGTGCCAAGACAGAAGGCAAGTTTTAATCTTATTTTTTCCTGCAGTGGTTGGTTTTGAATGTTTTTTAATCTTTATCATTGAAACATTATAGTCACATTTCTAAAGTACCGAGTGCAATTCTGATCAAGGTAGTGTGGTACAATTATCAAATAGTAGACGTCTGTTTTAGAAGGGAGTTTTTACGGAGTTTCACGTTTCAAGGGGGTACGAAGGGTTACTCACTGCGAGCGAATACATTCTTTTTATAGAACATGAACCAAACAAGCGCCAGAGAGAAATGTTTGTGTGATTAAAAGTCATTTCCCAAGAGATTTTTTTTTTTAGGTCCTGCTAAGAGGAGAAAACCCATTTATCCTCAGTATAGAAATAATTTTACACTCTGGACTCGGGTCCCACTGGACCATGCGGAAAATTTGACCGTCGCTAGCTTGAGGTAGCGCCGCTAATTATGGAGCAGAGACTGAGTCTCCCCTGGCTTGGGGCACACAGACACAAGGGGCTCATGTTACTGCACTTCCGTCACAGAGGAAATGAATGGACTAATGAGTGCACCTTGGACAATGAGGAAAAAAACTCAATTAAAATGGAGACAATTTATTTATCTCTAGGGAATTTTGTTCACATCCCTGAAGTTCCTTTTTTTTCCATTACAAAGATAGATTCCAACTTAATTTTAAAAAACGGATCAAAGACCACAGTGATGCTGGCGGGACGTGGCTCCGTTCCAGGTGTGACAGGTGGATCATTATTGTCCCCTGCCTTTGTTTCAGAGGCTGAGCTGTTCTGTACTCGTCCCTCTCCATGGGGGACGCTGTAGCTGCTGCTTAGGATGAATTTTGCCACTTGCAACTAGACCTTGATTACTGAGTGTCATGCTGTCACCAAAGATATTTGAGGAACAATCCTCCCACACCTAAAATAAAGGCTGGCAAAATAGCTTCATCAAATACGTAGAAAAATTCGCACAACCATGAACTTCCTTTGCTGGAATGGACGTGGGCTTACCTGGTTCCCAATATAACCGCAAAATAACAACCAAATAAGCAAACAACGGATGAAAGCAACAAGCAGAAAACACAAAAGCATCCATCGCCTCATAATAAACCCCGTAAGTGATGGGCAGAACCCACATAAATGAAACTATAAAACTCTACTGAAGACTATAAAAGAAAACATGCCATGATCCTGGATTGTAAGGTCTATGCAGTAAAGGGGAAAAAAACGCACATAAACTGTTTCATAAAATCAAAGTTAGGGCAAGAAACTTCCAGATGCACAAGGAAGATACTGAGAAAGAAGTTCTTGTTGGAGAGAGTTCCTCTGCCTACTCCTGTAGCATATTTCAAGATTGCAGTAATGACCTGAGACCATCTGATGCCCCTGGAAAAACACAGACAAGACCATGCAAGGAATAAAATGCCTGGAGACAAGATTAAGGATTTGTTAGAATTTTATTAGAATTTGAAACACAATAAATGTGCCATTTCCAGTTCGTGGTAGATCTCTCTCTCTCTCTCTCTCTCTCTCTCACACACACACACACACACACACTTATAAATGTTGAAAAGCCAGCCTACAAGGTATATAGAATTAATTTTTTAAAATGGTAAATCTTTACCTTGCATTATACTTGGATATAAATTCACTGGCTTAAAGAGCAAAACACACACACACACGCGCGCACACACACACACACCATAAAATAACTTAATGGATGCAAACATGAATCCCTAAATTCAGATGTCCAAGAAATGCCCCTTTATTCTTCTATTACTTCATTTTTATTTGTAGTGTTCATTCCTTAGAGCAGCACAGATTCTAATCGAATTCCAGGTGGGGTTTTCTCAGTGAGCTCAGGGTCCAGGACTGGTGGCTGAGTGTGCAGGACCCTACACAACGCATAGAAATGGGGGGTGGGCGCCACGTCCTTGGTGCTGTTGTCTTCTCCCCCAGGTCTCTGCCACAGCATCTCCTGGGCTCTCTCGCAGTCTGTCCTATGCACACCGCGGGCACAGGGAGCCATTTGGAAGCTCCAGTCGTGACACAGGTGAGAGGAGGGTCCGTGCATCATCTCGGGACCACCCGCCCAAAATGCCCACATAGGAGCTGGGAACACAGTGAGCCTGGGCATGCCCCAGACCCCCTGAGAAACACAGCGCAGGGATCCGTGGCATTTCTGTCCTGCCGCTCCCAGCCCTGGAGTCCCCGCCGTCAGCGGGACAGGACAGCTGGGGAGGCAGGAAGCAGAAAAGGTCTTTCCTTTAGGGACACACAGGGCAGCTTCTGTCATTCCATCATTTCTCCATTGTCACCACCCTACTCTTTCTGAGGCAGCCGGTGCCTTCTGGTGCGGCTTAAATGGGAGAAGAACCACATCATGGGCTAGAAAGATAAATTCCTGGGAACAAAAAGAAATATATAAGTTAATACATCGCTGTGAAAACTCATTTTAATAAACATAAAAATAGAGGGTGCATGTTCATCTGCTATATAGATAGGAACGTTTCTTTTCTATCCTAAAAGAAAATTAAGATGCCCTAAAGGAGGACTTACATATGGGACTACACAATGTTTTAAAACTCCAGTTTATTAAAATACACTGTAAATAAACTAAGAGGCAAATGAAAACGGGAAATAATTGTAAAACAGAAGACAAGGCATTTGCATGCTTAGTACATGAAGAACATTTATAAATCAACCAATATAAACACAGACATGTTAATAACAATAAAATAGGTTAAGGTTATGAACAGGCCAGTCAGGAATGAAAATAATATAAGGTAGGAGATATATATATGTATATATATATTTTAGAAAAAGATTCAACTTCATTACTAATTAAAAAACACTAAACAGAACTTCAACATGTTACATTTTACTCCTCAACCTGGAAAATA
Organism: Eulemur rufifrons; assembly: GCF_041146395.1. Taxonomy (NCBI): domain Eukaryota; kingdom Metazoa; phylum Chordata; class Mammalia; order Primates; family Lemuridae; genus Eulemur; species Eulemur rufifrons. The sequence continues at coordinate 2,820,246 of NC_091003.1, forward strand.
ATTTTTAAAAATGATCTCCTTTGTTGGTAGAGCAGGTTGGAAAGGGCATTTGCATAGCTTAAGTGTTTCAGAGAACAATGTTGCAATGCGGGTCTAAGTCTAATAAAGCACTGTTTGTTCCCCTGATTTCACTCCTTAATATTTATTTGTAGAAAATAATTAGACCTACAACAGGACAGAGGTGTCTCTGTAAAGAATGGAATTTCCAGTTTCAGAAAAGCCGTAAGCAGCGGCCAGACACTGGCTGTCAGACAGACTAACGGCTGTTCTGCACACGGGAATGAGCTACACTGGATGCGCTGAAGGTTACTCCAAGTCTGAAATTGTATCATTCCGCTACTCTGTCATCAGAACACAAATCAACTTTATAATAATTTTATAAAAATGATAAAGGCCAAGTTCTCCCTCCAGAAATCAAGCAGGGTGTTTTCACAGAACAGGACATGATTGTCCACGATAGAGCTGATTCCAATCATCCGTTCGGAGTTTTGCTGTGGGACCATCTGCTGGGCGTAAAAGACCCCGGTGACTTTTTTAGGGCATTGGCCACATCATTTTATACCCCTTCCCCGAGACTCCCCATTCTATTTTGAGTAAAATGCAAACCAGTTGTTCTGGTCTACGAGGTCCTGCCTCTCGGGTCCTGGTGGCCTTTCTGGCCTTACGTTCTATCACTCTAGGCTGCCTGCTATTCTGGGGGGGATGCGGCCGGCGCATTCACACCTCCCAGCCTTCGCATTCTCTGTGCCCTCTGCCTGGAACGCTGTTCCCTGCGGTCTCTGCAGGGCTCTCTCGTGACTTCGATTAGGTCTCTATTCAAATACCACGTCTCAGAGGAGCCTTTTTTGGTGCTCAGTCTGAAACAGCACTCCTTTCTCAGAGACTCTCTTTTCACCTTGATTTATTAATATTTATTTTTAAAAATATTTGCCACACTTGACACTTTCTGAAATCACGGCATACCTTTGCTCCTGATTTACCGTCTGCCTCATCATCTAGAATGGAAGCGCCGTGAGACAGAGACTTTGTCCTTCATCCCCACCTGCCCCCTGCAAGATTAGCACTCAGTGCAACACCGGGCACAGAAGATGCTCAATATATTAATGTATCTGCTGAGTTAATCGATTAAGGAATGAATAAAATAGGAATTCATTTTCCCCTAAAATTTGAACTGAGCGAAGCCTTACCTTGGGGGTCTAGAAACAAATTCAAATAGCAAGTCCAATTACATAAGGAAATCATGACTTTGGGAATATTCCCAGGTTCCAGCCTTTCTTTTTCAGAAATCCACTCCCGGCACACTGGACACGGGTCCACCCTAAGGATTTGTCTCTATATTTTGCCAAAAGAGTAAAAGAGGGGGAAGCAGGACTGAGCTGAAACCCATCCACAATTGCGTGGAGATAAATAGGAAGGGAATGGAACGGAATAGCCAATCTGTCTCCATTACCAGCAGTTCCCTCCCTCCTGCTATTTTAGCAGTTAATTTCCCAGCTCAGCTGCGGAGGCCTCTCTTGTGTAGAGAAACAGATGACATTTCACTTCAAAAAAGGAATCCATTGTTCCCTGACATGTGATATCCTGAAAGCCAACACTGCCTTTCATTTATACAAACACACTTTTCAAACAAAACTATTAAAATAATTAGTCTGAGTTACAAATAACCTTCCTACTTTAAGTACCATTCCTTCCTTTCTATATTAGGGACAAGAGGGTGTTTTTTTTTTTTTTTAAATAAAGTAGCAATTATGTTGCATACACAAACGCTAGTCAGTCTGGTAGAATTCTTAAGGGCAATCCGTTTGATGGAAGGGAGTGAGCACTGTTCATACTCTTGAAAGGAGACCCGGGGTGCATGTGTATTTCCTCGGTTCTCAGTGGCTTCCAACCCCAGGCAGGTACTTTCCTTGCTGGGGGGGTCTGCGTGACAGTGACAGCCACACAAGGGTCAGTTCTGCTGCCCACACTGCGTGTCGTGTCTCTTCCTCGGACCAGCAGCTACCCAGGTATGCTGTCCTCGAGGTGGCCGGTGGGAGGACCTAAAGTCACACACACGAGGACATTTACAGTTTTGTTCATGGTGTCACTGCTTATATTCCATGTACGGGGGCCAAGAGTATCACAGGACGAAGCCCCAAACCAGTGGGTCAGGACTTGAGCAGGAGGCATGTTCCAAAGTCACGTGGAACAGAGACTGTGGTCTATTTCTATCTACTGCGAAGAGAAAAGATTTGAAAAACAAAGAGATAATCTACCATAGATGTTCACAATGTCATTTTAAGAAAAAAATGGGGCTTAATGCCTTTTGCTTAAATATCTATTATACATCTATGTAATGAGTGTGTAGACATTTGTATTCATACATGCAAAGGTACATGCACATGCGTGTATCTGTGTGTGTATAAATGTAGACATGTGTGAGTGCTAAAAGTTAAGTGGCTATCTCAGGGAGGATGAGCACTTCAGTTTTATCTCTGGCCCATCTGTATTTTCAGGGATTTTGGTAATGAAGCTGGGATGACACATTTCATTTTTGGAAGAGAACCATGTTGTTCTGGGCATCCCGCAGTCTGTGCCTGGTGTCCTGCACGGCAAAGCTCTTCCTCTGAGACCCTGAAAGGATTGAGGGCAGGAGGGCTCCCCCCACCCAGCCCAGCATTCTTCCTGTCTACCATCTGAGAGGTTCCTTCAATGTGGCTCTTCCCACCCAGCCAGATCTCGGGCCCGTGGGGCTCCCAGGGCAGTAGGTGCTGAGCGTCCCCAGGTGAGACACTGCGGAGTTAACCAAGAGAGCGGGAATTCTCTCTTTTCTCCCCCCAGACCAGCTCAGCTCCGTGGGAATGAGGGTTCAAAGTCCTGTTCTACTAGGTTTTCTTTCTCCTTCTCTCTCTCAGTTCAAATTACCTAGGTTAGGTTATGACAAAGACCCCAAAGGCAATCACAGCAACGACAAAAATAAATAAATGGCACCTGATCAAATTAAAAAGCTTCTGCACAGCCAAGGAAACTATCACGAGAGCAAACAGACAACCTACAGAATGGGAGAAAGTATTTGCACGCTACACATCTGACAAAGGGCTGATAACCAGAATCTATAGAGAACTCAGGAAAATCAACAAGAAAAAAATCAAACAATCCCATTAAAAAGGGGGCAAAAGGCATGAACAGAAACTTTTCAAAAGAAGACAGACTAGTGGCCACCGTAGGTTTAATCAGAGGACTCTTTCATGCTGTCTCAGAGCTCAGTCCTAGAGATGGAGATTCTGCTGGGAGCTGGTCTCCGAAACCCCTGGGGGGGACAGGACAGTCTGCAGAGAGCAAACCAGAGGTGACCGTGTCCGCGTCCCAGGGGTTTGCTGAAGCCTGCAAGGCAGGGCCGTGAGGAGCCATCACTAGTTCAAAATCCATGCTGAGCACCCGAGTCTCTGGGCTTGTGGTCTTGCGACTCTATCGTGCTCACAGCCTCTGCCTGTGGGTTTTATTCCCCCCATGTGTTGTTCATCTTCTCATCACCATTAGGTTGTTCAAGAGGAAAATTGAGATCATTTGCCAAGATGTGAACGAGGTAGAAAAAGACTGGAAGTGGCAGTCACCCCTCGCGGCTGCACCCACATCCCCTGCGGGAAGGCCACACGCCCCGTGGGTGTCGCCATGTGGAGCCGGCTGTGGGGCTTTTCTGAGAAGTGATTAGGAGCTCGGGCGCTGGCTGGCTTCTGGGTTCGGATGTTTTATGTCAATTATGTGATATTCGGAGAAAAGGAGAGGTAATTTGGCTTCAGTTCTCTGGGCTCACTGTGGTTTGATGAGTTCTGGCAATGACAGGGTCAGAATCCAAGGCAGTTAATGACTTGCAGGGGCTCTGCAACGTGGCACCGAGTCCTTGCTCAGCCGCCGCCCGCTTCCGCCGAGAATTACAGCTCAGCGACTGTGAGCATGGAGAGAAACGTCCTCGTGAGAGTTTTGCTTTTTAATTTCCTAAGCCTAGAAAATAAATTAAATTATTTGGGTATAAACTTAATGAATTTAATCCTTTTCTTTCTTATAAACAGAGAAAAACAAACAGAAACTCTGTAAAAGCACCGTGAGCTGGTGGATTCGGTTCACAGCAAGGATGACCTCCCAGCAATGTCCAGGTTTGCTCTCCTCCTCCTACGTTCTAGAAACTCACCCTTTTCTACCTCCCACTCGCTCCTTCTCTTTCTTCTCACCTCAACGTTAGCAGCATGTCTTTATTTTTTAAATAGTTTTTAAACCTTTATTGAGTTATCATTGACAAATAAAAATTATATACAGGTAAGGTATACAACGTGACATTCAGATACATGTATACATTGTGGCATGATCACCGTAATCAAAGTCATTAGCATATCCATCCCCTGGCATAGTCCCCTTTGTGTGTGTGTGGAGGACAAACACTTGAGATCCACCTTCCCGGCGAATTGCAAGCACACAACGCCCTATTATCGACTGCAGTCACATTGTTGCGCCCTAGATGCTCAGAACTGAAACTTTGTCCTCTTTGACCAACATCTGCCCATTTCTCATTTCTCACCAGCCCCTGGAAACCACCGTTCTACTGTCTCACCACCAAAGGCTCTGGCAATTCTACTTCTGAGTATTTATGCAAAGGGAAAAAAAAATCAGGATCTGGAAGAGGTATCTGCACCCCCATGTTTACTGCAGCGTCATTCACGAGAACCAAGATACAGAAACAAACAACCTCAATGTCTGTGAGCAAGTGAATGGATAAGATATTATATATGTGTAAATTATATATATAATGTATATATTGTACCTTATGTGTGTGTGTGTATGTGTATGCATATGTGTGTGTGTGCGTGTGTGCATGTGTACAAAATGTTATTCTGCCTTATAAAAGGGGGAGGAAGTCCTGCCATGACCCCACTGGGGGTTTCTCATCTGCCATCATTTTCAGTTGCTTAGCTCCCTCTTTTTCCAGCTCCTTTTTACTTATTTTTTTGCTATTTCGGTTATTCCTAATTCACGTATCTTTATGCACCTCTATGTGCAGAACAGGTTAGCTCCCCTGTTTTCTTATCTCTTTACCGTGTGTCCTCGAGGTTGTGCTTTTCCCACCTAAAATGGTAAATCAAGGGAGTTTCAAAGTTAAAGGGGCTTGACCTGATGGCTGTTAAATTAGAAAAAAAAAAAAAAAAGTTTCACTGGACTAGAAAAAGGAACATATCAAAAATCTCAGGCCGGGTGTGGTGGCTCACACCTGTAATCCTAGCACTCTGGGAGGCCAAGGTGGGCGGATCGTTTGAACTCAGGAGTTCGAGACCAGCCTGAGCAAGAGTGAGACCCCGTCTCTACTAAAAATAGAAAGGAATTATGTGGACAGCTGAAAATATATATAGAAAAAATTAGCCGGGCATGGTGGTGCATGCCTGTAGTCCCAGCTACTCGGGAGGCTGAGACAGGAGGATCGCTTGAGCTCAGGAGTTTGAGGTTGCTGTGAGCTAGGCTGACGCCACGGCACTCTAGCCTGGGCAACAGAGTGAGACTCTGTCTCAAAAAAAAAAAAAAAAAAAAAATCTCAGACCAAAAAGAACAGTGAGAACATGGGCGGGGCACGGCATTCCCAGGGCAGGAATCTGCAGCCCAGAGCTGATATCTATGGGCAAGTGATGGAGATTAAAAATATAGGACACCTGTAAAACTTTATGTTATATCTTAATCATTAGAAGGTAGGCATTTTCTGTTCTTTTGAAGAGAGACAAAAAATGCCTCCAAGTTATTTCTTTTAAAATATGTTATTGTTCTGCACCATTTATTAGAAATATCTGTTCCTACCATCAAAGCTCTTTCTTGGAGTGTTTATGCTCCCCGCTCAAATATTTATGGGTTTCAGGCTTGAGATGACTTATTTCTATTTGCTTTTAATTTCCTTATGCAATGTTTCAAACGGCACCTCGAGTTGTTACCAACGGTTTGGAGTTGAATTATGCAGAGGTGCCACGTTGCTTCTGATTGCCTCCGTGTGATGAGGTTATTAAAGCAGCAGAAACATAAATTACCCTGGCAACAAAAGCATAAATTCATAGCCTGTTTCATAATCTTGGGCCTGAGAAAAAAAATTGTACAGCTCTTTTAACAGCTCAGGCATGATGTAATGCAAACATGTAGCTGAGTCACGCAGGGTCCAGGGATCCAACCAAGTCGACTGGTATTGAGTCCTTGGAAAAATCGGTATTGACTAACCTGGGCCGTTTCTTTCTAACTTTCCACCTGTCGGAAAGCCTGCTGAGATTTTATAAGCTTGGCTGCTATCATGACTGTACGTGTATTTTTGATAGAGCCTACTGTGCTGTCCTGGGAGGAGCAAAAAAGCTTAGGAAGAGATTGATTTGATCGGGATTCTTTTCTTCTGGCTCTAGAGTTGTCTCTGAGTTCAGTCTCTCCGTCAGTGTTCTAAACAGGGTTACTGTTATACAACATCGCTTGAATAGCAATGCCTCTTCCCCGGAATTTATTCTGCATCCATAGAAGGCCAATTGAACTTCATATTCTGGCCACTGGGAACCAGGCAGATTAATGCTCACAGTGTTGGAGACTCACGATTCTAAATTACGTAAACCGACAGGCTATGGGGTAGAATATTGCCCAGGGTGGCTTTGGAGCTCAACATGTCCACCGTTGGCTTGAGTGGACAAGCACCTACCAACTGTGCAGCGCGTTCTTGCAGATTCCGTGTCTGCATGTGGAGTGTTCACCTGCTCTGTGCCAGGAACTGCACGTTTGGGGCCCCAGAGGGAGCACGACACTGGAGCAGCCTTTGTGTCAGGTACAGACTCTATGACACTTCATCCATCCATGCAGCCCACAGAATAAATACATGTGTGCCATTTTATAAAAGAGGACACTGAGCTGAGAAAGACAGATGGATGACTCCGTGGTTAACAGCGTGGGGTCTGGGTGTGAGGACCCCACTCAGCAGCTGTGTGATCACAGGCAGGTCACTTGACCTCTCTGAGTCTCAGTTTTCCCATTTGCAGCATCTCCCCTGTTGTGCCACAGTGAGGATTAGACAAGAAAATGCATGTGAAAGCTCAGTCTAGATCCTAGAACACACCAAGTGCCTAATTATTCTCAGTGACTATTATTATACTTCCGAAAGCCACACGGAGTTGGTGGCAGCCGGAGTTCCTAGGCTGAGTCTTCACCCACCTCACTGGCTCTTTGGTAGGTGGGGCAGGGGTCCTAGGGGGTTGGTTTCAGAAGATAGAAGCTCCCTGTAAGGAGGGGGCATTAGACACACGTGAGAAAGACGAGAGAAGGTAGAAATCGCATCACCTGTTAGCACTCGAGAACGGACATTGTTCGGCAGCTACTGCATGGGATAATTTATACGTTAATGGATAATTTTTTTTAAATGGATAAAATCATGACACTTCATAGAGAAGTAAAATAAATACATCACTTACCTCATTCATGAGGGGCCACATATAGTGTTGAATGAGAGACCTGGTAAACAGTTCAAAGGAAAAGCCAGAGAATGTACAGGAAGTAAAGTCACATGAAATGAAGCTTTGCCCTTGGAGGAGAGGGAAGTTAATCGGATCTCCACTGGAAGGAATTTATTTTCTTATTTACGAAAATTACTTTGCATTGTTATCAGTTATCTACAATTTTTAGGTTGTAAAATAGCTCAAAGGAAATGTTGCTTGGGAATTAGATAACCTGGTTGGTATCATTAAACCAGGCATTAGCAAACTAAAGCCACAGGCCAAGTCCAGCCTCACCGGTTTTTGTAAATAAAGATTTACTGGAACCCAGCCTTGCTTGCATGTAACTCATCCTTGCTGAGTTAGCTCCAGGAACACAAGAACAAAAGACTTTCTCCCTGCAGGGATATAAGCCAGGCCACAGTTCCCAAACAGAGTGCAGAGAAGTTTTAAAGAGACAGAAAACATCTTTGTGTCTTTTTTTCCCCCAGGCCATTCCCTCTGTTACAAAAGGAGAAAAAAGGGAATTCAGAGATTCAGTCACATTGGTGGGGTGAGGAGAGCCCAGACCGTGCAGGGCTGTAGGGCCTTCCCTCTCCCCTCCTCCTCTCCAGGAAGCAATATTCTCCCCTTGGCCAAAACTGGTTTGGTAATTAAATGCTCACCTCATCTGCTCACAGCTTGAAAAGAAAAAGGAAAAGGCTCCTCCACCTCAGACAGTCCAGAGCTTTCAATCCACACCTGAGTGTTCAGGTTAAAGTGCAAAAAGCCCAGGGACTTTTCTGATTAATGCAGGAGGAAGAAACGAGAAATGGTAAAGTGCAAGGAATCAAAGGAGAGAGACTCCCATGGTAAAATGTGCCAACCTCCCAGCAAGATTTTGTCTTGTCCATGGAAAATAATTATCAGTTATTGACAGCTGACAGATTGTGAAATGGCTCAAAGGTGACGGCCAAACAATTTCCAATAAGATCAAGAGCTCTCACAGCTCTAAAAACAATATTAAAATAGTTACAGAGGAAGAAGGGGGGAAAAAAACGGGCAGGGAGGAAGCTGTGAAGTATGTGGAGCAGTTTTGTTCTGTGTTTTATCTCCTGAACACATGCTTCACGTTTCCCCACACACAGCACCCTTCCTGCTTTGGGGAATTACGCGCCCGTGTTGGATGCACTTCATCAAGTTATCCCGACCTGCTAGCTCAGTGTATTTTCTGCCTGCAGTCAACTGAACGATCCCTTGGTGGAAATGCAATGCTGAGCAAAGTGACGGGCACGCTACAGATATCTGGAGCCCGACCATTCGTCAATGTCTCCTTGGAGACAAGGTCAGATTGTTCCTCTTTCCTGGGCACCTAGAGATCCCTTTGCTGAGCTCCTCTCTCCAGGCTTCTGTGGATTCGGGGTCATCTCTGCAGTATAAACGCCTCGCCCTGAACATCTTCTCCCTCTGGTTAAACACCCCTGAGCTCAGCTCTCGGCAAGTGGCTGCAGCCCCTGTGGTCTCCCTTCTCCCGCTCCTGTCTCCAGCATCTCAGCTCTGACATCTCGCGAGTCTCACCGCAGGCGTGATACAGAATCTCCCACCTTTGGTCTGTTAACTGATGGAATCTTACTGATGACAACGTCGCGTCTGCATTTGTCTTTCAAAATGCCAAGTTTCCTCTGCTTTCCAGGTTTCCTGGCGTACGTAGCCGCCCTCCCAGGTGCAACTTCCTCTCCAGCACTCTGCCTTCAAAAATCAGCCTGTGTTTGGGAGTAATTCTGTACATACAAGTTTTGTGAGCTACTGGGCACTTTGCTACTGGTCATAGCACTCTTAGGTATCTATTCAAGAAGAGGGAAACCTACATCCTCACAAAGTCACATGCACAAATGTTGATAGGGGCTTCGTATGTAATAGTCAGACCCAAATGTCCACCGACAAGTGAATTGATGGAGAAATCATGGTGCATCCATGCAATACAACCACTTAGCAACAAAAGAAGATGAGTTACTGGTATGCCAAACAACAGGGGCAGATCTCTCAATAATTATACTGACTGAAAAAGCCTGAAAAAGAGCACACACTGTATGGATTACTAAGGGTTCTCAAAGGAGACAGAAGCAATAGGAGATATATATATATATATATATATATATATATATGTGTGTGTGTGTATGTGTATATAGTGAGTAAAAAGGGACAAGAGGAATTCTTTGTGGCTTATGTACATGTTAGTTATCTCATCGTGGTGATGAATGGTTTCATGAGTGTATGAATAAATCATAATTTATGAAATTGTACTTTTAAAAATATATAACAATTTTAATGTTAATGATTCCTTAGTAAAGCTGTCAAATTGTGTCATGAATGAACATATTTGTGTATGTCAACAGAATTCTGGAAGAAGAATTTTTGATTGATTGTACAGATCTCACAAAAAGTATAAAATAGTTTAGTTAATAGCAACTTCCACCCAGTAATCTCAGGAAAAAATAATTCACTGAGAGTTAAGCTTTTTCCTCCTCATTTTTTCGGCCCGACCTTTGGTAGACCGGCCTTGAGAAAATTGAGCTAGTGAAATAATGGGATATTTCGAACAACTTTATTACCGAGTTTAATGAAATAGACCAAGCCCTTGAAAGACAGAAACTACAAAAGTCACATAAGCAGAAATAAAGAACTTTAATAGTCCTACATAATTCAAAGAAATTTATTTCAAAGGGGAGGGGAACAAAAACTTCTCAAAAAGGAAAAACCTAGACCCAATGGCATGCTGGTACATTTGCTAAATATTTAATAAGAAATAATGTGAATTGCACGCAATATCTCCTAGGATGTAGGAGAGGAGAAAATACTTCTGAATTCATTTTATTAGACAAGCATTACCCTGTACAAAACCAGACAGAGATATTACAAGAAAAGCAAACTGCTGACGAATATCCCTCATAAATAGAGGCAATAATTCTCAAATTATTAAAAAATCAAAGGTAAAATACATTACATGCTACTACATCATTCTACATCTGGATCTGTGTGGTAGTCAAGTGGGTGTTTAAATTTGAATTTTTCTCTTAAGATTTTGGTGCTTTACGGAATTGACATGCTATCCCTCAAAAGCAAGTTATTTTTTTCTGTGCATTTTTTTGGGAATATAATAGATAACAATTACTGAATCCTAAATCATTTTGCATTTCTTTGGGTACGTTCTTCTTAAAACAATTATGGCATAGCAAGTTGAAGCCTCCTTTCTTGGATGAGTTAACTGAGGCCCAAAGAGAAAAATACCTTCCCCAAGTCTGCACACCAGGTGAGTGGAGATCAAAAGGGAAGGGAGGGAGCAGATAGATGAACATGAAAGTGCCACTTCTGGGACAGAAGGGCGAGAAGGAAAGTGGAAGGATTTGTAATCTTTACCTCCACCTCTGCAAAATTATCAAAGTGTGATTTCACGAGCTTGACACTCCTTGGATTTATAGTTCAGAGGGGAAAAAAGAAGTAAAGGCTTTTGCATTGATTATGGTCATTAAGAAGAGAAAATGCATAGGTTCATTTCACGTAATATCTGTTCAGGTAAAGACTGTCTTTTGAGAAGTTATGTCACTTTTTGGAGGACTTCTGTTTGACATTATTGTTCTAGACAAAGATACACTCTCCACTTTCGAGTCAGAGGATATCTTATGGTGCAACGCTGAGTTGATTGGAATTGGGTGCCATGCATGGCTGTCAACCTAGGGAGAGGAAGAAGTAGCATCTTCTACAACTCTTCAGTCTTTAGAATTCATGAGTTTCAGGTTCCATGAGTTTCATGTAGGCTAAAGCAGAGGAGAATATTTTGCAGAGCTGTGGATGCCGGGGAAAGTGGGTAAACGTTGGGGTTTGGAGGCAGGAAATGGAAGTGAAAATGGGTTCTACCTGCTCCCTCTCTATTTGAAGTTCACTGGAGCAGAGCTGGTGGGTCACAGCTTTTGATATACATTTATTTATTAGTTCCACAAAAATATGTTGATATTCATTGTTGTCTTGCTCACAAGGAGCTTAAAATCTAGTAGTGCATCCAAACCCTCATATAGCTCAGGGTAATGCAATAAAGCAAGTGTAGTGGTTGGAACTATACTGAAAAGAGGCCACTAGCTCACGTTGCAGACTCACAGGTTATTTTATAAGAGGGCAGCAGCAAGGATGGGCTTAGCAACATTTAATGCAGACAGAATAGCCAGGCCCAGACAGTGAGGCAGTAAGTAGCAGGACGTGTACCAAGCAGGTGGGCGTGGCTGGAAGAATTGAAGAGCAACGTCACCAGAAAGCACGACTTCTTTAACTGATTTCTGGAAAGACATTAATTCTCATTTTATTCACACCTATATAGTGATGCCATCATAAAAGGCAAGGAATAATTGAAGAGGAAACCAGAAATATCCCAGAAAATGGTTGTAGGTACTGATAAAAGCTAATTCCCCCAATTATCCGTAGCAGTGGGAAATTGTCATGAGTTATAGTTGTGTTTGCACGTATATTTCCAAGGATCATGATTTAAGGGATTTCTTGGGCTTTGCCTAAGAACATTAGTAATTGAAATATGTCTCTCGAATGTGACTGGATTTTGCAAATTCATTCCGCAACAGGAATCTAGCTTCTGTAGGTACTTTATTAACTTTTAAATAGTTTCAATGGTTTATGTGCCTTTTGGTAACATTTATGTAACTCATAACTCTCTAGTCTGAGTTAAACAACGGCTTCGATAGTATAACTCTGTTATCTGTAGAAAGCCTATGGTGGTTCTCTCTAGCTCACTGATAAGGTTTAACTACATTAAGAACTAATGTCTGGATGTATCATCCCCAGACAGCCCCCAGGTCGGGAATGGTGGGATCCAGGAACCCATGATGGAGGCCATGAGAGGGAGGGGAGGTGCCGGCAACACATCTCTATTCTTTTTCTCCTTGTTAGTGACATGTGTGCTGTGCAGACTTTAATATGTTTTCTTTCTGCCTTAATGTGAATGGGTTGTGGTGTGATGATAAATATTTCTGAAAATGCACAGGTTGTGGTGAGGGACTTCTCTCTCTCTCTCTATTTTCTTTCTCTCCCAATCCCCTCTTCTCTCTCTCTCCACACCCGCTCCTCTCCCTCTCTCTCTCTCTCTCTCTCACCCCCTCCCCTTTCTTTTCTGGGGGCACACACATTCCTTGAAGAAAGAATTTAGCCACGTCAGTCTTCTGTAGAAATAAACAAAGCAGCAAACATTATTTTTGGATTCCCTTCTCCCTCAGCTTCAGAGACATTACTTGGCTAAACTCCCAGACAAAAAATACAGACAGGGAAGCATTTGAGCTTTGTAGTCCTTTCTCTGAGGTTGAAAGAATTGGAACATAAAGCTAGAATTTAGCTAAATGCTGCATGATGTTAAATAAGAATTAATAAGATATTTTATTGGACCCTTAGGGGAAATGTGGCAAATGGAATATTTTTAATGGGTTTAATTAGAGGTTGACACAGGAGACACTCGGGGCAACGACACAGGCCAGTCGGAGCGTGGTGACAGGTGACAGGCAGAGAGTACACCTGGATTACAAAGCACACCTCTGGCTCTTTCTCAGTGCGTGGAAACGGGCCCGTTGCGTCCTGTCTTGGAGACTCAGGCTGCTCATCTGTAAAACGGGGATGGAAATAGAGCATTCCTCATAGGCTGATGCAATGACTGGGTGAGATGATGATTGTAAATGCCTTAGCGTGTTGTACGGTACGTGGCAGACCTTACATAAGTTATTATTATTATTGCAATTATTATTATTACTGACAAAGATCACATGGGTAAATGTATGCAAAATCTGGGATATTAACTCACTCAGATTTCCATTTTCTCAGCCCTCCCCCCCACCTTTTTTTTGCCATATGACTAAAAGACAAACAAATAAAACCAGCATTCTTTGAGTTTTCCAATCATGCATCTTTAAACCATCTTGTTTGGCTGAGGGTGAGAATCAAAAGATGGGTAAATTAAACAGATAATAAGAAAGCAAAGCTGTTGCCAAATCCTGCCGTTTGCAGAGGAGGCGCCTGAGTGCTGCCTGGGAAGGGCAGCGTCATTCCAGAGCCGCTGACGGTGAGTTTCCAGGCCATGTCGATCCCTCTGGTCCCGCCACAGCCGCTGTTGACAGTCGGCCAATTCTGTGGGTTTGAGGGAGCTTTCCGGGGCTGCGTCTCTCCCGGGAGCCCTCGGAAACCATTCGGGCCCAGATGGATGGTCCCTAACGTGCAGGGCTGCCAGACACGTCTGCAAAAGAGTGGCTTCAGCTGCAGTGTGAGCGGGTTGCAGACGAATCTACTCATTATCCAGTATGGACGACCGGGCAAGGTTGGAGGGAACAAGTGTGCTCTGGGGACGTGCATGGCACTTCCAGGGAACTTTCTCAAAAAGGGAAAAGTCAATGCTTTTAAAAACGTTATGAGAATAACAGAAGCATTTATAAACCGCCTGCTCTGTGTCGGGCACGGAGCCCGGATGATGGAACTCACAGTGGACGCCACGTTGTGCATCCTCTGCCCGGGTTCTCCCTGGCTTCCTTCCAGACACCACGGCCACACTGGGCAGCGGTGGACGTCAGCCATAGGTTTGGGGGAAAACTTTTGCTTTTGAGGTATGACATATTCTCTTCTACCTTCCTTCTCATTCCTCCCCTGAGCAGAGCTGTGAGGTGAGAACTGCTGCAGCCATTTTGTGACCATGAGGAAACAGCCCAGAAAAAACAAAGTCCTTGGTGAAGACAGCACTGAGCTTCTAAACCAACATCCAAATTATCTACTCCTGGAGTGCTTGTTATGTAAGAAACATACGCCTGCACTTGTTTAAGTTGATGTGGTCAGGTGTGCCGTTAGCTGCAGCCGAAACAGCCCTATCAGATACAAAAGGACATTTTAATTTACACTTATGATAGTAAGTATAATCTCTTTAAAGATAAGAAAAATGGATGCTTATAAAGGCAAGGAACAGAGCTCGGATCTGAACCCACATAAGACACTATTCTCTATGTCATATTGCCATGTTGGTTCTCTGAAACAATGTTAGTCTTTAAGTCTTTAAAATATCAGTTTTTATTGTACCTTATTTAGGAAATGTATAAATAAGAAAATAAAAATTACCCATCATCCCACCTCTCAGAAATAACTGCTGAAACTATTTTTGATGATTTTCTTTATATTTTCCATCTGCAAAGTATGGCACAGTTAAGTTCGTACTATACAGACACAGACACACAGACACACACGGACACACACATGCAGGTACTGAATTTCCCTCTCAACTGTGTTGTGACAAATCATACAGGCTTATCGTCTTAAGCTTATTCACACATTCAATGAATTCTAGCTCTCTACGTACTAAAGGAGAATTCAGCTGTCCTCAAAGCATCTTCTTTATTTTGTTGTTGTTTTCTTTGTTTCCCGTAGAACCTTACACATGTCTCACTGGTGCCTATGCACCAAATTGTTCGCACTTTTGGATGGCCGAGTTCTACCTCTAGTCCCAAAGGCTGATGCTTGCACAGCCACCAGGAGGGACCCCATCGCTGCCTCTGTTAAAGGTATGTTTGTCGGTTGTTAATAGTAGCCGTATTTTAATTTTCATATTAAAAAAATTTCCAGTGCCTAGAACAACCCTTGGCAACAGGAGGCAATTGATAAATATTTGTTGGCTAATGCATGAGTTATAGACATGAATACGGATCCTCACACAAAGGAGAATACACATCGGCTTGCAGGGAGGAAGCACAGTGAGAGTATAGGGTGGTGGGTTGAGCGCATCCCAGGGGCTACCCATTTGCAATGTTTCCGTCACCGTTTCATTGAATCAATTAATTATTTAATGCGCACAGGTGACCCTCCTGTGCCTTGTCCTGGAGACAGAAGCAGTCGGAGAGAAGGGGACAGGAAGTCAAAGCACTAAGGTTGGGAAGCCAGCCTCCGTCTTTAAGAGGCTCATGCTCTCCATAGATCCCACAGAAAGAAACTCACAACACTCTTGGACCAAGTCAGAGATGTGTGTGATGATTTTTTAAAATCAATTTGCTTTTTCGTTTTCACTTATTCCAAGAACCTGATGATGGCAATTTTTTTCAGTGCAATTATTCTTTGACCTCACAAATCCACTTTCAAATATTTACCTATTGTGAGGGACAATGCCAGATCCTGGTGCCAATGCCCTCCAGCAAAAAGTCACAAACACCTGACACTGAGCAAGTTGCAGTTATCTCTCTGCACATCATGGGTACCGTGGAGCATCTCCTGAAGAGGGTGCTAGAAAGAGCCTGCTACGGGATTTGGACCGGTGCAGGGTGATCCACGAGGGAAGGTTCAGAGAAGCTGGATTTGCTCCGGACAGGACATTGTCAAGAGGTGAGAGCGATTCTGTGATTAGACATCTTCACCCACCTTATCTGGGAGGAGGGAAGACCAGAGTGAGGCTAAAGTGTAATTGTTTAAAAAAAAAAAAAAAAAAAGCTGCAGTCACTCACATTAGCTGAGAGAAGGAAATGGTCAGTCAGGATTTTGTGGCTTGGCAAATGCTGGTGTTTTGTCTGTGTTCGGACAAGATTACAGAGTGGTTGTTATTGTGGTCTTAATCCATCACGCCACAAAGTGGCTTCTCTGATGTCAGCGCTCTGTGAAAACATTCATATTTAGTAGGAAAACTCCAAGGCCTATCTAAGATATCAAGGGTTACTTTTCCTTTCTTCTCACTGAGCTATTAAAACAATCCTGTCCTGCTCTCGTTGACCTTACAATCAGGAAACGGAGAGAGGCATTAAGCAAGAGTTGGTCAATATAACTAATTAATTCCTTAGCCCCGTGGTAAGTTCAGTGAAGAATAATTTCCACGGAGGTCTGCATGCTAAGGACAGCAAATCTACTGTGGGAGGGAGGGGCCGAGTGGGGAGACGGGTCCCAGAACACACAGGTCTTTCCGTGGCTGAGAAAAATCTATGCTCATACCTATTGTATTCTTGTTTGTACACTGGAGAATGAAGAGAGCATACACAAATTCATTGTATTTTAATGATTGCAATTAGCAAACCAATTCTGCACTCAGGTATAATAACTGATTTTGAGATCATGACACGTACCCACACGGGAGTCCCCAGACGGGTTGAAGGTCAGAGGTTACATGATTACCTAGCCATCCGTCTTTGCTCCTAATCTCATAATAGCCCCTGAACACTGCGGAGCCATGACCACATCTCAGGTGGGGTCATTTTGGTCAGGAGGATGTCAACTCAGAAACTTTCAGGGAAAACAGAATATACAAGAAATAAGTCATTGTTAAACTGCAAACTGTAGCATCTTCATCCAGAAACTGAGGGCACAATAGACGCTGCCGCTGTAAGGATCCATCCAGGATTAACTCACAGAGGAACCCAAGGGAGCCCGAGTCACCTGTTCCCCACGACCTGCAAGGTGGATGGGAATAAATGTCCACAGCATTATCACTTTCCGTCGTGCATCTTCCTGCTGTGTCACTTGGCGTGCGGGTTTTGGGAGTGACCCCAGAATCAATTAACAGTGAATTATTCATATTAGCAGCTGCTGCAAAGTGTTTTCCCAGCTGTTATTTCACGAAAGACATCCTTGTTCCTTTCCAATTGTGCCCTCTGCTTTTGCAGGTGACCAAATCCATCATCAACGTGGCTGGGATTTCCTTTGCCTTCTCCACATATGAAGACACACTCGCACACGGGGTCCCTGAGCTCACTCGTGGGGAGTTGAGACGTCAGTCCTTGCTGTGCAATGTTAACTGTCACCTTGCTGGATGGGACTTCACTGCCGTGCCGTTGGGTCTAGTCTAACGCGGACCCACCTGCGGTAGGTTCTCCCCACTACATGCGGACGCTTTGAGAGTCATTTGTAGATTAAAATTCACCTGTGCTCGGAGTCTATATCTGCATCAGTGATGCCATTGGTCAGACCCCCTCTTGTGATCCGTATTGTCTTTGATCTCTTCCCTCTCAAACTCTCTGCTCTTGTGGTGCAGGTGATGGGACAAGACCGAAGCTTTGTCACCGGACACCGTTTTCTGGTTTTATCTTCTTTTCTTACCGCTGAGATCGACAAAAGCAATCTCTTATTTTATGTGCTCCACCCACACAGGCCTGCCTCGTACCTTCCAACGTGCCCGCCCATTCCTGCCCTGGAAATCCCTTAGATCCGTGTGGGTGGTTTTAAAGTAATATAGAAATGTGTGAAACATTAACCGAGTAACTACTGCTGGCTCTAGAAGTGTGAGTGCTAGCTAACGTGTGTACGGATATGATGGCATCTACTCGTTTAATTTAGATGTCCAACTCGTCCCGGTTTGTCCCCAGCCATCGCGGTTTATGCACTGAAAGTCCCCCAGTCTCCAGTACCCACTCAGTTTGTCGTACGCTAGGATGGGGGGTGACCCTACACTTAATGCCGACGACCACCTTACCAGGGAGCCAGTACTACCCCGTTTTATAGATGAGGACGACTGAGGTTTGAGAGGTTCAGTGTTTTACCTACATGCCCCACTCCCGCTCTCCCCCCAGGGTTAGGGAGTGACAGAGCCTGGGTTTAAAGTCCTTACCCTACACACTCACACCCAGGTGGCAGCTCTCAACCGATTGTTCTGGAATCAGCCTCAAGGAATCAGCCTCAAATGGGTGTTTTTAAAATGTGCCCCAGGCATCTCTAACCTGCAACCACTGAAGGGCCATTGTTGTAGAGTTAACAAACCCAGAGTGGAGCTGATCTCCCTCTGTTTAAGCCCCGGATAAGCCCCTTGTTGGCTGCATAAAATCGGACACATCACTTAACAGGTCTGTGCCTCAGTTTCCTTGTCTGTAAAGAGGGGTCACCATGGCACCTACCTCATAGGGCTTTCCGGAGAATTCAACACCTTAACAATGGTGACGTCTTTAGAGGAGCCCATGTTGCAACGTAAGTGCTGCACTGGGGTCGCTGTTATAAGATAAGGATCTTCAAAGTGTAAATAAAAAGTAATGCGACATAAAGATTCCAATCCTATAGGACCTGTATTATTTATTTTCAAACAAAGTCTTATTAAAGTTTAAAACATTGTCATTGGCTCAAATAACATTTCCCCTCTTGGCACTTTGAACAGGGTGTTCAGGCTGCCTGGAAGAAATTGAAAGTTTGCTGCTTGGGCTGCCGGTTTCATTAATTTTAATACAGACATGACTAACATCTCATCCAAAATGTGAAACATAGCTTTTAATTTAGTTCCATGGGTTCCTGCAGGACTGAGTCGACACACTGGAAAATATATCAATTAGGTTTGTTTCCCGGGAAGAAATACTGAGCTCCTACCAACGGCCCAGGGTAGAAGGCGCCAGGCTTTGAAGGTGACCCTAACGACCATGGTGCTTACTATGGGATGCAGCAGGCGGGACAGTGATCGCTTTGTTTCTGACCACGTGTTCTTGCTCAGAGGTGGTGAGTGACCTCAGAAAGGCCTGGGACAAGAGGAGGGGAGCCCCGGATTTGGGAGAAGTTCAGTGTCTTCCCCCCAGGTTGTAAGGTGCACTGCATGGCCCCGCTCCTGCCAATGGGGAGTGACACTGTGCAACCCCGCATTGATACCCGGAGGCAGAGGCTGCTGCTTTCTTCCCGGGTCCCGCTTACATATTACACAGCGGTTTAAATGCTTGCATTTACCTTGTGCTTTAGAGCGATCCCATTTAATTTCCTCAGCAGCGTAAATTTAGAATTTTGTGACATTCAGCTGAGCAGAGTTCCCCATCAAACCTATTTTTAAAAAGGGCTTAGGTACAGAACACACCGAATTGATTTGCATTTTCATTTTAAGGGAGACTAGCCCAGCTACGAAAGGTTTTGCTTATTGTTGTTGTTTTGTATTTTTAGCCTTTCATCCTTTTTTTTTGTTTCTTCCCCAGGTGCGTTCTCTCTGTGCCAAAGGTAAGTGGTTTCACGTGGTTGGAGGCCGAGGCATGGAAAAGCTTCCAAATTCCAGCGTTTCTGGAAACACTTCTAGGTGTTTTAGTATGAGATAGAAACACAAGGCAAAGAGCCTTTTGATCTCACGCCTCTGTGGTGGGCTTGGGAAAGATAATCTCCCAGTTCTGGGGGTGACTTAAAAAAAACCCTCTCTGGGATCCAGGCCCGGGCAGGTGGAGTGTAGAATACAGATGCCCCAGTGGAAGGTCACCCCTGCCTCTGGTCTGCCCCCCAAGCGTCAGCGTGGCTTTGCAAGCAGAATCTCCTTTGTCCACGAGCCTTTCCCTCCCCAACGCTCACGCCCACACCTCTCCTTCCACCCTCCCCTCGAAGGCAGGTGGCAGTTACTTGGGTTTTCCTGGGAAGGAGGGGTCACCTGTGCATTTGTGCCTGGAGAGCGAGTGAGAGGGGAATGGGGCTGACATTCCTGAGTGCATAGAGTTTGTAAAGTCCTTCATGTCTCTGGGACCCGATGACACCTACAAGAAGGCATGTTTTATGAATTTTCAGTGCAGATCTTAAGGCATCGTTAATTAAACACTTATATAAGAGATTCTTATATAAGTACGCCGAGTTCTCTTTTACCTTTAATTTCTACTCTCCCTTTTCGGATGATTAACTGAGAATCAGAGAAGCTAAGTGGTTGTTTCATGTCACCAAACGGGATCCCTGCCAGCACCGACACGGTTCTAAAACCCATTTGCTTAACTCTTCCATCCTGTGCCTTCTGGGGCACCACCGAGGCTGTGTAAGAGAAAGAACAAAAGCTCCGTGGTCAGACAGTCTTGGGTCCTGATCCCAGGTGTCCTAGGCTTACTCTGTGACTCTACGACAACCTCTGAGTTCTTGCAGTCTCCATTGTCCTCGACTGTACAATGGGGATAATTGCATCCCACCATGTCCTTCTAATGATGTAACGAGATAGTATAAAGTTTCTGTCTGGCCCAGTGCTTCCGTGAACTGCGTGCTCAGTCCTTGCTAAATTCACGCCCCAGCAGGGATCGTTGATGGCTCACCAACCTCAGGGAAAGCAAATTTGAAGGTATAGCTGAGCGAAGGCACATCCTCAAGATAGATCCCATCGCTAGGGGAACATTTAGCAAACGTGTCTCAGTGGTGCTCGTAGTTCCAGGCCGCTGGTCACCTCAGCCCAAGAACGGCCCCACGAAACATTCATTCAGCCATGCCGGCTTGTCATACTGGCTGATGGGACAGATGGTGACAGTGATGATGAGAATTAATGAAGTGCTGTTTGCTTTTATTAAATCTCACAAGCAAATTGTTCATTTATTCTAGAAAAAGGATATGTAGGAAATATAGAGCAAGTGTAGCCAATTAATTCGGCTTTTATTCGAAAACCCTCAGACAATGATTGACACCCAGACATGCTTAATCCATTAACTAGCTTGGGCACGGGATCAACATTTTGTCAGCAGGAAATAATTCATCTTTTAGCAGAAAGCAAAGGGAACGGCTCTGAATAATGGACTGCAGACAGACGTGCCTCTGGATTAGTGTTAATGTTTTACCACCAGTGTTCTGGAGGAGGGATTTTAAGTCTGCAGATGATGCTGGGCACTTCGAGCTGGAATTATCAAGAGAAACTGATGAGCTCAAGATGCTCTCACAACATGAACGGGAAGAAAAAGGGAAGCGGAGTTTCCCTGTTGATAAGTGTATGTTCCTGCAAGTTAAAGAAGAAATGATTCAGGTGGTTTAAGAAAAAGATCTAAGTACTGTTGGGGCGTCATGCAAAATAGCAAGAAAATGATCAGGAAAATAAAGCCTGAAAACACATTTCCAGGAGAATGTGTGTGTATGTGTGTTTATCCCAGGATAATAAATGCTCTGGGGTGATTTGTAGTATCAGAAAGGGCATGGTTACACCTAACACACAAAAATTCCTTAATGGTTATTTATTTGTTTGTTCATGTCAACTTTTCTGTGAAAAATTTCAAACATACAAATTAGAAAAAGGGAAAATTCAAGTTCATTGTCTCTAATTGCGTATACTTTTGTGTATCTATAAAATCCCCCGTATATGTCGATTAGCCAGACTTAGTCATTCCACAATGTATATATGCTTCAAAACATGATGTTGTATAAGCAATACGTACAATTTTATCTGCCAATGTAAAAATTAAATCAAATTAAAAAAAAGACTTCTGAGCTTCTCTCTGCCCACTGCCATAAAAACATCAACAAGAAACCAATAACACAAACGACAGGCAGTGTGACACAGATGGCGGTGGTTTCAGGAGGCTGGGTCAGAGTGACAATGGTGATCAGAGCCCCCAGCCGATTTCCAGTGGACAAGTATTACAAGTAGGGGACTGTCGTTTTAAACCCCATGATCAGAGGACTGTTTGTCACGGAAGCACCGCCTACCCAGTTCTGACTGAAGGATGGTTTTGGCAGTTTGATTGTGGCATTTTCACACAACAACAGCAGAGTTTGGAAGAGTGGTAGTTGGGGGCGGGAGGTGTCTGGTCCTTCTGCTGGTCTCTCTGTCTAAACCCCGCCACGCTAGGAAGGGGCCCCTCACATCGCCCTGGCTGTGGTTGGGTTAGACTCATAAGCCCCGGCTACAAGGGAGGGAGGGAAGACGTATGTCAGACATTCGCAGTCTCTCTAGTGGGCTGAAAGGCAGGGGAGATGGCAGTCACGTGTGCAACCAAGGCGTGGCCGCAGCTTAGGTGTCTACGTTGCAGGGAGTGGGAGGGGCTGGGTGGTTAAAAGCCGGGCTTTGGAGAACGTCTCAGTGTGTTTGGGCTGCCACAGCACGTTGCCACAGATTGGTGGCTTATAAACAACAGAAATGCACTTTTCACAGTTCTGGTGGCTGCAAGGTTGAGATCAGGCAGGCGGGATGGTCACGTTCAGGTAAGAGCCCCCTTAGGGGGTGCAGATGGCCACATTCTCCCTGGAGCTCTCGGGAGTCTTCCATAAACAGGGCACTAGTCTCATGTGGCTCCACCCTCATGAGCTAATCACCTCCCAAAGGCCTCACTTATAATATCAACACGGTGGGGGCAGTGAGGGTCTGAACCTATGTGTTTTGAGGGGACGCACACATTCAGTCTACAACAGAGAGTCGCGTCTGGGCTTGAGTTCTGGTTTCTAAGTCCAGTAGGGGTATAACCCTGGGGACATCACTCTGACCTTCTGTCTCTTCCTCTGTAAAATGAAGACATGATTAAGTTTTTCTGTTTTTTTTTCTTGAGACAGAGTCTCACTCTGTTGACCGGGCTAGAGTGAGTGTCGTGGCGTCAGCCTAGCTCACAGCAACCTCAAACTCCTGGGCTTAAGTGATCCTACTGCCTCAGCCTCCCGAGTAGCTGGGACTACAGGCATGCGCCACCATGCCCGGCTAATTTTTTCTATATATATATTTTAGTTGTCCATATAATTTCTTTTCTATTTTTAGTAGAGACGGGGGTCTCGCTCTTGCTCAGGCTGGTCTCGAACTCCTGACCTCCAGCGATCCACCCACCTCGGCCTCCCAGAGTGCTAGGATTACAGGCGTGAGCCACCGCGCCCGGCCTATCATTAAGTTTTATCTCATCAGTTTGTTGTAAGAGTTAAGTGATCCCAAGCATGCAAAGTGCATGGCCTCGATGCCCATCGGTTGACGTTACCAGCAGAAACAGAAACGCTGAGCACCTACTGTGTGGCAGACATGGAGCAAGGCATTTCACATAGGACGTTATTTTCCCTCTTTATCGTCACAATCACCATTTGAGAAGCAATGTGACCCACCGGTGTCACATAGCTGGGGAACCGTAGTAGCGGGCTCAGAGCTGGCACTCGGCATGAATACTGAGCAAGGAAAGTGCAGCTAGTGGCCGGGCGCGGTGGCTCACGCCTGTAATCCTAGCACTCTGGGAGGCCGAGGCGGGTGGATCGCTGGAGGTCAGGAGTTCGAGACCAGCCTGAGCAAGAGCGAGACCCCCGTCTCTACTAAAAATAGAAAGAAATTATATGGACAACTAAAATATATATATAGAAAAAATTAGCCGGGCATGGTGGTGCATGCCTGTAGTCCCAGCTACTCGGGAGGCTGAGGCAGTAGGATCGCTTGAGCCCAGGAGTTTGAGGTTGCTGTGAGCTAGGCTGACGCCATGGCACTCACTCTAGCCCGGGCAACAAAGTGAGACTCTGTCTCAAAAAAAAAAAAAAGAAAAAAAAAAGGAAAGTGCAGCTAGCATCATTGCCCAGGAAAATAATTATGCAAATTTTTATTAGGCAGGTTGGATAACTGATCTTAAGAGAAAAGTGTAGCTAATGGAAAAAGATCCAAGTTGGAGGTGCAAACACGAATTCTTACAGGATTGAATGACTAGGCCATTTGGTTTAATATGACAAAAATTCAGCATCTCTGGGTTAAAATCCGTATCATCAGATATTCCATAAAAGCAATTTCATTGATTAAAAAAAACCAATGTAATTCCACATTTCGCTGAGTTAACAAGCAGTGTCTGAAAAAAAAACATACTTTATTTTAAAATTTTTATCAAGCTAATAGGGCCATTGCAATTAATATTTTAAGTTTCAGAAATTAATTTAAGCCATATTATCTCCATTAACTAGGCATAGTAACAGAATCAAGCTAATAGAGTCATTTTGAGAATTAAATGAGTAGTTATACAACCGCCTATGGTTTAAGTGCTATGTAAGTGTAGACTATCATTACTATTATTAACCAATTAATTTTTTTTGGTAACACTCAGAATCACGTGTTTAAAAATGGCTGCATTATTTTCAGGAGAACACAGAAACAAGTAGCTTAATGTAGTGTTGGCGTTAACACTCAGGTATTGGCATCTGTGGAAATCTGTCTCCTTTATTTTTTCAATCCATGAGTACTATGCTCATTGCAATGCTGATATCAAAGTCATAGGGAAAAAACAAAACAAAACATAGAGCAGAAGTATTATCCTGTTGCCTGTGGCCTAAAAAGACCACACCGCTATATGTCTCTTGATAGCATTTTCATCAAGGGAATCCCTTGTCAATAGGAAAAATGAAAAAAAAAAAAAAAAAAAAGTGGAGAAATAAAATGCACCCTGACAATACTAATTACGCTACCGAGTAAGACTTAATTTAATTTTGAATATGCACAGAGAAATACGATTGGATTTGGGTTTTACTTAAAAAATGAAGAAAGTAAATAAGTTTTTCTAAAGTTACAAATGGTGTTTGGGGGATTGTCATTGTATCACCTTCCATTCAATTTTTCAACAGCATTGTCGAGATACAATTCACATAGGATACAATTCGCCCAGTTACAGTGCAAAATTCATTTTTTTTTTTTTTTTAGCAAATTTACAAAGTTGTACGAACAAACCCACAATGTAATTTTAGAACGTTTCCATCAGCTCAGAAAGGAACCCCGCACCCATTAGCATTCATCTCACGTCCTGGGACCCCACTTTCTGACAGTCCCTGACGGAGTTTCTGCCTCTGCCCAGTTGCCTTCTCTGCACATTTCACATAAATGGGCCCACACAGCTCGTAGCCTTTTGTGTCTCTTTCCCTGAGCCTGGTGTTTTCAAGTCTCATCCATGTCGTAGCACGCATCAGCACGTAATCCCTTTCGATGCCAAACAATATTCCGTCATATGAATATATGACCTTTTCTTTATCCATTCATCAGTTAATGGACATCTACGTTTTTTCACTTTTTGACTATTATGAATAAAGCTGCTGTGAAATCTGTGTACAGTCTTTGTGTGGCTGTATATTTTCCTTTATCTTGACATTCCATTTTTTAAGCAACGTTTTTCTCCTTTTATGATTGAAATAAATAAGTATCTCTGCCATGGTTTAGGTTTTACTACTTATACATTTAAGTCTTTTAATAATTTTAATTGACAGCTAACAATACAATTCTACCGGTTGCCATAAGGAGATGAATTGTTCTCAGAATCGCATCAATAGAGCAAGTTTCATTTTTATTTCGGAGGCACCATTTACTGTCAAAAGTAGGAGATAGTGTTAGACATAATTGAAATCTCTGCCCCTCTGTGTCCCCAAATAATGAAAATCCTCTCATGTGTCTAGACCCGGTGATATTTAATTTAAAATATTGTGATGATTCATTCATTTGATTTTGTGCCTTCTAATTATCCTCCAAAGCTGCCACAAAAGGGTGAATTTTCTATGAAGATGAAGCCTCCAATGAAATGAAAATAAGTAATTGAAATGCAAAACGTGGGGCCCTTGGTTCACTGAAGTGTGAGATGAGACCTTCCAGAAGGGGCAGTGATGCCACCCCCATGAGCAGACCCCCGTGCCTATGCCTGGGACGCTGGTCTCCATGCTCTGTCCCCAGCAGGCACCTCCAGCTGCTGAGCTGCTTCATGAAGGGGGACCCCAGGCATTGCATAGCAATGGCAGAGTGGTAGGAATAAAGGCAGATTTGCTTTAATGGAATCTGGAAGACCCTAATACCTGGCCCACCCTCTGAAATGTGACTATGGAGAGGGAATACAGGGGACCCTGAGGTCACTCCACCTTTTCACCCTGTGATCCGTGAAGCGGACACCAGGAGCCCCCGTGAGACTGGCATCCCGTTCTCGCAGAGGACCCGCCTGGTGGGTGGTATCCTCAACACCCAGGGCACAGGTGCTCCTGCTTCTTTATGGACGTAGATTTAGCCAAGCAATCTGGTGAGTAAACGAGATTTAAGGAAATTGTTCAGAATACTTCCAAGCACTGCGTACCTTCTGGAACATTTTGGAAGCAGCCTTTTCGTGTAAACAGCAAGCAGCTACCCAGAGTTTTTTTTAATGTATTTACCAACGAGGGTCTGCCGGGGCTTTTCTAGCAACAGCAAAGCATCTGTGTTCTTTGTATGTTGCTGCTGTCACTTAAGGGTGAAACACACATTTTAAAATATTTTATAAAACACCTGTCGTTCAGATTCCTCATTGTGCAGTCTATATCTCACTCTCCTTACTTCACCATTCCTGCAGGAAGGTGACAGCCATTCATAAAACAAAGACAGAACAAAATATACAAAAGAAAAACCCATGAGACTTCCAAATGCACATATTCTCACGTGGGGTCTTAAACAGGAATCCCTGAGATATACCTGTTTGTGTAGCTAAAAGCATCTGGGTTGGAATCCCAGTCTAGTCACTAAGATTTGTTCATTGTTTTTCATTTGTTTAGTATTAAGTCTGAGTCTTTGTAACGGATGAATCCTGAGAACATGTTTGAGCAATTTGCCATCAGTCCATAAAGCAAAAACCAACAGGTGTGTGGAGTCACGTGCTACCCCCCATATGGATGTGCTGACAACCCTTCAGCCTTAGGTTTGAACAGGAACTTTACGAGGGCAGGGACTCATTCTGTCGGGTTTCCCACTGTGACTGAGAGTACAGGTTGGTATACAATAGGTGCTCAACAGATGCTGTTGAATTAATTGAAAGAAGACGGTCTTGTTCTTCATCAACCCACTTCATTTTCCCATATCGCTGTGTCTGCAGGTTTTGTATCTTAACAGAAAGAAAGATAATTTCTTTCCAGTAAACTTACAGTTTATGTGTGGGTTGCACTTTTGGCTTGGGGTTGCCATATTGAGACATGAGTGTTGAGTTATTCATTTTTCTAACTAGTGAGGAAATTGCAGCTATTTTCTATGCCTGGTCCTTTAGTAGTGGGGATGTGCATGCTTTGGTGATACATACATGAGGCGCTCAATGGGTGCACCAGCCTAGACTGTACAACTCAATAAGGGAAAACAACAAAAATACATTCTTGCTCACACTAGTGTAGGTCAGGTGAGAGACGTGATTGAATGGGAGTGAATATGTTTGAAAAACAATCTAACCTACTACAACATATTTCTGCTAATGCTTCATATTTTATTTTTAAAATTCTGCCAAAGAATTCTCCCCTAATCGCCCAGGCACTGAAAGGCTAGTCTTTAAAACTCTCATGCCACCATACACCTTTACTTCCAAGCATTATCTTAGTTTATATTTATACTTTGATTTTGAACATTATTGAATCAGTATCTGTTTCTGACACTAGAAAGTAAGTCCAGTCAGCACAAGTATATTTTAATTTATTTCATTATTCATAATGTGTAGGGCTGTGCCTGGCACATGGCATCACCCAATAGTTATTTGATAAAAAAACAAATAAATTAATCTTCCGTGTATGTAGAAAATATGACTTCTCAAATACTTTTCAATTCAGGTGCATGCAGAACACCCATCCAGATAAACCACAGTCTAGGCTATCAAACAGCTCTAAATAAAAGTTTAGAGCTTCAAATCATATAGCCTATGGTTTTTTGGTCATAAAGAATTATATAAGATATTAATAATAGATATTTAGAAAATAATCAAATATTTGAAAAAAACAACACATTTCTAAATAACCTGTGTGGTCAGAGAAGTAATGACAAGGGAAATTAGAAAAATACTTGGGACTGAGTAAAAGCAAAAACGCAGATGAACATTTGTAAGAGGCAAAGAAAGCAGTATTTAGAGGAAAAAAATTATCATTAAACACCTATATTAGAATAACAGAAAGTATTAACATCCATGGCCTGATTGTTCAAAATATCAGAAAAAAAAGCAAACTGAACTCAGAGGAAAGAGAAGAAAATAAATGATAAAATTAGGAATAAAAGTCAATAAAATAGAAAGCAGAAAAAGAAGAGAAATAGAAAAAAATCGCAGAAACAAAAAAAATCTGTGGCAGGCAGAGCCTCCTCAGTGAGCCACACCTGAGTATCCTCTTTCCCGTAGTGTGGGCAAAACCTATGACTCACTTCTAACCATTAAAGCATGACAAAAGTGAATGGATTTTGCAATTGTCTTCTTGAGATCAGTGAAATTAGTAAGTCTATCACCAGCTTGAAAAAAAAAAAAAAAAACAAGCTAAAATATTCAGATCACAAGTTATAGGGAAAAAAAAGACAGAGCATCACTATTTATTTTACAGGCATTAAAAGAAAAAGTGAAAACTGAATATAACATGCAACACTATGCCAATGAAATCAATAACTTAGAGGAGATATGCAAATTCTTTGGAAGATGCACGCACCGAAAGCTCACTCAGAAATAGATATTTTGATTTGCTCTGTATTTATTTAAAAGTTGAATTTGTAGTTAAAAATGTAGTTTTACCTAGTATTGTGACAGATGTTTTACCTTAATATCCCATATCCCACTTCTTCTGAACACATGGGGAGGGGCTGTGTTTGTTGGCGTCCTTCAAGCTAGGCATGGTAATTTGGCTTGTTTAGCTAATAATGTGTGGGAGAAAATTAAACACAGGTGGAAAATTTTATTCCTGGCATTCCCCTCTCCACGCTCAGCCCTGTGGGGCAATCACAGAAGCATATGCCAAGCTTGACTTCTCTCAGACTGCGTCCCTGGGTAAATACATAAGCAGAGACTCACCACCAGGACCAATCAGCTGTGAACTTTTAGCATGATTGCAAAATAGTTCTTTGTTGCTTTAAACCACAGGTTGGCAACATTTTTCTCTACAGACCCAGAGCGTAAGAATTTTAGATTCTTGGGGGTCTCTGCCGGAAGTTCTCATCTCTGCTCTTGGGGTGTGAAAGCAGCCATAGACAATGTCTACACAAACGGGAATGGCTGTGTTCCAATAAAACTTTATTTATAAAAAAAAAAAAAAAGTCCGTGAGTTTGATTAGACTCTTGGGCCATAGTTTGCAGAGTCCTTTAAGATCACTGAGATTTGAGGGTTGTTAATACAGCGTAACCTAGCCCATCTTGACAAACACGCCCACGACGCTTCTCTAGACGTGATGAGGAACAGGTGGTCACTGATCTCAAGAAACTAGATGCCTGGTAAGAACGTCTACTAAATACTAAAGAACAGATCCAATCTGATTGGGGTAATGGATGGATACCATCATCTAGCATCACAGAATATGACTATCTTCTTTAAATATATTTTTTACTAATTACACATTTTTAAAAATGTTTCCAGTTCATTGGGTTGTTGTAATAATCCCTCCCCCATGACATGATAAAGACTTTTCTTCTTTCCATACTTTTCATGCTTTTATCCCATCCACAACTACAAGCGAATGTATGAGAACCCCTGGGTCCTGTCTGCCACCAATCAGTTCAGTGGTTCCTGCTTGCACAGCAAGTACTTGTCTTTGTGTCTGGTTCTTCCTTCACAGACAGGAATCAACTCCACAGAACATTGATTTTAGTACTTGAAAAATTTGCACGTAGCATTCTAAGTCCCCACCGAGTTTGGAAGAATTGGGCACTATTCATGGTGCAGGTGCTCACTGGTATATTATTACCCTTTGTATTCAAGTCCAAAATGTCTCAAAAAAAAAAAAAAAATCACCGCAAGATGGCACTAGTGTTTTTATCTTGGTGGTGGGATTAGGTGCAATGATGATTTTTCTCTGTGATTTTTGGTATCTTCCAAATTTTCTCTAATGAGCATGTTACATTTGTACTAAAAAAAGGAATTTATATGAAAGGAAGTGCATTGCTGTTGTTATCCTTAATAAGCCTCCTAATTACTGGGCAGATATCACACATTTCACGCCAAGTTGCACACAACCGGAACAGTGGGTTTCTGTAGAGTTCTCGAGAGCTGGGATGGCAAATGAGGCTCAGATTCCAAGGACTGACTCCCCGTATGTGGTGTGTGCCTTAGGTAACGTGCTGAGGGGAAGTCAAAGACCAAAAACTCCTCTCGACAAGTGACAGGATTGATTAGCCGCATCTGCTATAGATTTAGGAGAAGCTAACAATTCTCAACACCATAAGACAGTAGTGACTAAGCATCTTTACGGAAGCCAATTAAAAGAAACCTAAGTCATTTTTGTTTCACAGAACAGCTCCATGTTACCGGAATGCATACAAAGCCAGTAATGAGACTCTCCTTCTATCATAAATTCTCACCACCCTAAATCTATTATATGATACTTACTACCACCACTATAACCAGATACCAGAGCTGCTGCTACCCACAGACTTAAGGGTGAATTTTGAAGAAGTGAATAATGTATCTGTTATTATCTCTGTATAAATAACACTAAAGGCAATATTAAAAATGCAAGTGCACATTTATTCATATATGCAAATCATGTTTCCAGAAAATAAATTGGGAAATTAAACTTGTCGGCTCAACCCTAAGCTAAAAATTACATGATTAATCCCTACTTTGTTTTCCTTTAAGCAACGTACAGACTATCAAAAATTTGAATCTGATAGGTTACTAAGTAAATTGCTTAGGGAAGACAATACATTTAATTTTTCCTTTTTTGGGTCAATTTTGCATGGCAGATAGTCAATACAGTTACCTAGTTACAGGTGCTTTCAAATAGAGTAATTTTTTCTCCCATTTGCATGATGCCTTATCACCCCTTCAAAACTGTCCTTTTTATATAGTATTATTGCCTTTTAATTTATATATAATAAATTGCATATATTTAAAGCACACAATTTGATAAGTTTTGACATATGTTTATAACCATGAAAGCATTATTACCGCAGTCACGACGATGAATAAGACTATCACCCCTCAAACTCTGTCCACTTCCCTCTGTATTTCCTCACTCTCTCTCTGGGCAACCACTGATTGACGTTCTGCCACTGAGACTAGTTTACATTTTTCATGAATTTGTACACATGGAATTGGACA
This sequence comes from Eulemur rufifrons, assembly GCF_041146395.1. Taxonomy (NCBI): domain Eukaryota; kingdom Metazoa; phylum Chordata; class Mammalia; order Primates; family Lemuridae; genus Eulemur; species Eulemur rufifrons. Next base: position 2,851,346 of record NC_091003.1, read on the forward strand.
GTATGCAGTCCTTTTTGTCTGCCTTCTTTCGCTCTCCATATTGGGTATCCATTCATGTCGCTGGGTGTATGGATAGTTCATTCCTTTTGACTCTTGGCTAGTATTTCATTGTGTGGGTTTATCTGTTCACCTGTTGATGGACATCTGGGCTGTTTTACTTTTTTGGCTAACGTAAGTAAATCTGCTATGAACATTCACATACAACTTGTGTGGATATATGCTTTCATTTCTTTTCAGTCAAACCTTGGGGGTAATATTTGAGTCATAGGATAGGTGGATATTTAACTTTTTAAAAAACGGCCAAAAATGTATCCAAAGTGTTCCAAATAATACACATTGTTACATTCCCGCTAGCAGTGTGCCAGAGTTCCTGTTGCTCTGTGTCCTCACCAGCATTTGGCTTGGTGAGTCTTTCTAATTTTGGGTATTCTAACAGGAGTGCAGTGGCATCTCATTGTGTTTTTAATTTACGTTTCCCTACTGGATAATGATGTTTAGCCTCTTTACAGACACTGATATTCCATCCTTTTTTCTCCATTTTACTAGGTTGTTGAATTTCAGGTTATTTGGGGAAAGGTTTTATATATTCTGGATTCAAGGCTTTTATCAGAAAAATACATAATTCACAAACATTTACACTCATCTGTGTCTTTTGATCAGCAAGTCTTAATTTTTATTAAACCAGATGTATTATTTTTAAAATCTAGCATGCATTATGCTTAAGAAGGTGCAGCAAATAAAACTTGGACTTCACTAAGGCCACAATATTTTCTCCTAAATTTCCTTCTAGAAATTGTATAGGTCTTTGGTCCATTTTGAGCTAATTTTTTGTATATGATGAAGAGTATGGATAGAGATTATTTGTGTGGAATATGGACATGGAATTGGGGCAACTCTCTCCTGCCAGCTGCTGCACCCTGGGAATTCAGCCACTTTTGTCTTTCTGGAATCCCATCCCTGCCTCTTCCTGTGAGGGGCAGCCAGGCTCTGCCAGTATTTCCCTCTTTACTCACAGCCTGGGAACTCTCCCTAGGCAGTAACTTTAAGCAACTGTGGGACTCACCTGAATTATTTCTCCTCTCTCAGTGACCAGTCATCCTGAAATGCCTGGTGCCCAATGTCTGAAACTCTTTGCTTCACATATTTTTCCCATTTGTCGTGTAAGCCAGGAAGGTAGTAAATTCAGACCCTGTTATTTCATATCGACCAGCAAATGAAGTTCTTCCTAATCCAAAATCTATTTCAAAATAAATTCCTTATTAAGTATACAGAATCAAAGCAAATTCTAGAAATGACTAGGTCACATGGTCTCAAATGACTGGCAGTATCCCAAGTTCATTACTTGAAATGTGCAAAGACTGTGACAAACTGCTGTCATATTTAGTTATGGTTAACAACCCAGTAATCAATCGAATTCTAAATATCAGTGTAAGGTAGATGGTTAGTATCTCTGACTCTTCTCGGGACAAGGGCTCCCTGCTTTGGTGCCGTCTCCAGCAATTGCTCCACCCGGGAAGAAGGATGGGGCAGGCGCTCCAGTTTGGTGCTGCCCCACCCTTGATCCTATCCCAGCAACGGCTCCACCTGGGGAAGGAGGGGAGGCTTTGTCAATGTGGGAATCCCCCAGCCCAGCCATGATAGGATTTAGAAAGTGACCTACAGTAACCTAAGGGTAATTATTATGTCGTTAGCCTGAATCTGCATTGCGGTTCACCCCCAACACAAGGTGGGCTTTCAGAGAGGGAGCTCGTATGTGCAGATGGAATTTTGAGCACACCTGTTGATCATTTGATAACGTCCCACACCTCCCAAGAGCCCGCCCCCAAGACTGAGCTAATAAAAGGAAACGATCCAAGAAGTCAGAGAGATTGTCAGTCAGTCAGTGAGTTGGTCTGTCTGTCTCCAGTCTCAAAGACAGACCCATTTTACTCTACGATAAAGAGCTGCTTGTGTGAAACTGCTCCCTGCCTGAGGTTACTCCGTCATGTTGGCCCTGCCGGTGATTTTCCCAAGAAAGGAGCCCGAGGACCAGGAGAGCAGCCTGGACTTTACACTTTGGTGAGTCTGGTCATTCTTCGGCAAAAGCACACCAAGAACCGAGGGCAAACTCCCACCCTGACATCAGTCCATGAAAGTAAATTCATTGATATTAGAGAAGGCATCTGGGGTGCAGGTTGAGAGTTACGTTTCCCAAATTAGTTTCGCATTATTTGCACCTGTGTCTTTGGTACGGTGATCTTCCTGCACAGGAGGGTTACAAACAGGCACATTCTCATTTATATAGTCACACGCTATAGGCCGCTAAGATTATTTAAATGCAGGCATAAATATAAGACATTTGCATAGCATTTTACAAATATTTATCTTCCAAGCAGTTTCCATTCTATCATCCTGTTTTTGTTTGGATATATACAGAAATATTGGCAAAGTTTTAATGATAAGCAATACCATGTGACTAATTTGTAGATAGTCTCTATTTTTCTTATAAAATAAGCCAAACTTGTTGTTCCAATCAATCCATCTTTCCTCTTAATGAATGCTTTCCTCTTACTCTGTGCTTGGGGGGATTTCTGAACCCCTAAAATGGACTGTCCATTATAGGGAGAAATGAGAAGAGTGTGTGTGTGTGTTTGTGTGTATACACGTGTATATCCCTATCTGTGGCATTTTTATTTTTTAACTTCTTAGTAATGTTGATTTGAACTAGCTGTCATATGTACTAGCAGATGCTAATTCAAGTGGAGATTTTTAATGTTTGCTAAAAAAAAATCTGAGAAGATTACTGGAGAGAAGCCATGGCCTCTGGTTTTGTTTTTCCTGCATAATAATTCTCTTCTTATTTGTGCTTTCCTTCTCTACCGAAATAATACAACATGCTAAATCGTTCTAATCATTCATTTAAAACATTCTGTTCACTGTCAATACTGTTCTTTCTTTCTTTCTTTTTTTTTTTTGAGACAGAGTCTCACTCTGTTTCCCAGGCTAGAGTGCCGTGGCGTCAGCCTCACTCGCAGCAACCTCAAACTCCTGGGCTCAAGCGATCCTCCTGCCTCAGCCTCCCGAGTAGCTGGGACTACAGGCATGCGCCACCATGCCCGGCTAATTTTTTCTATATACACTTTTAGTTGTCCATATAATTTCTTTCTATTTTTTTTTAGTAGAGACGGGGTCTTGCTCTTGCTCAGGCTGGTCTTGAACTCCTGAGCTCAAACGATCCACCCGCCTCGGCCTCCCAGAGTGCTAGGATTACAGGCGTGAGCCACTGAGCCCCACCTGTCAATACTTTTCATAATCCTAGTCCCCAAAATTTGACCGACTAACATTGTCAGAGGATCTCTGCTATCCCAAAATGCATTTACCTTTTTTACTCCAGTAGAAGTATAAATTCATTTATAAAACTTCAGCTCCCCCAGTTCCACCTTGTCTGTATGATACGGATGTGCAGTGAGAGAGAAGCAGCGGGGGTTGGGGAAGGAAATCAGCCTGCAGAGTCACCTACTGTTACCATGTGACAGGCAATGCTTTGTACTGGGTCTTTACTTGTGTTAGCTATTTAAGGACTAATTAATATTCCTATGGGCTGCTATTAAGGGTACCAGAATTTTATCCATAATAATAAAATCAGCTATCACTCGTGACACACCTGCTCTGTTGCAAGCAATGGGCTATGCACTTTAACGTACATTATCTTATCCTGGGGAGTAACAGATGTGGTGGGTCCTGTTACTATACTCATTGTCACAGGTTTGGCATTTCCCTGCTGATGAGGCACAGGGTGGGACCTGCCCCGCAGCCCTGGATCTCGCCCAAGCACGTGATTTGGCCTCTGCTGCGGAGACCGTCCCGCGCTTGGCAGAGACCCTAACGCTCAATAAAAATTAGCTTAAAATAGTGTCATCCTGGAATCGAGTCTGAGGTCATGGGTCTACTCTGCCACGCCCAGAATGACGGAGATGATTATTAAAATGAAAACAAAAAAGGGTGACTTTCTACCAAGCATCGAGATACATTATCTCTCTGTGGTCATTACGAGTGTGGTGTGGGAACAAGGAGAGCCCCGCAGAATTCGGGATTATGTGGGTAACGTGTTTTGGCTGATAAAACGCCAGCAGATGCGGTCAGAGCAGAGGCTTTTGCTGAGCTTTCTGGGCTTGGCTGGTGCGTTTCACTTCCGTGCTAGGTGGAGGCTGCCCCAGGTGGGCTTCACTGACGTTTTATAAAATGCAGCCGGTCAGATGACACAGAGCCATCCCCAGCCTCCTGTCTGAAATGTCACCTACCCTTCTCCCAAGTGCCCCAGCTCAGGGCCACCTGTCTCCTTTTACTCTGAATCTCTCACGTTCTGCCTTTTAGCACTCACTTTTGTTTCAATTCTATCAGTGATGACACCTTCCGGTCCGTCAGACTGGGCCAGGTTAAGATACCATTAAACCAGGCATTGCAACCATCACCTCAATCCATTTTAGAACCTTTCTAGTATCCTCCAAAGAAACTTTGTATCCATTAGCGTTGTTCTCTGAAGACCCAGGACAACAGTCCGCCAAGAGGCCGGACCTGGCAAGGCTTCCGCAGTAACACAGTAACCTTTCTGAGCGTCCCAAACTCCGTGGCCATCTAAGAAACGTCCACCCGCCATCCCTCTTTGCCTCACAGACAATCGGACTTGCTTTGTGGTTTGTGGGCTCTTCCCCTCCCCCCTGCTCCCTGCCTATTTTACCTTAAGAATATTTCCCCTGATACATAATATCTTGCATGTCTCCTCCCATCTTGGTCTCTGCGCTCAGAAGACCCAGACGAACACACCAATGCTGATCTTAAGAAGAAAATATTAAATATAATCGAAGCCACCCGGCTACTCTGCCCAAACCGTCTCTCTCCACTTAGAGGCAACCGTTTTTCTTAGTTTGGTGTATCAGTCTTGGGGGCTCTTTTAAGTGGGGACTTGGGTGATTTACAGCATGAGAACGTAAAGATGATACCATCTACCACTCAAAGTGAGAATGTTCAAAAAGAGGAAATTTGCATTAAAATTTAAAGTTGCCAGATCTAATGGGTTCCATTATTTCATTTAAAAAAAAACCTTAATCTATTTCATTATATTTTACCTTACTTAGCCTAATAATTCCTCTGCCACCAGCAGTGCTGACACATTTAACAGACTTCCTATATAATTGGTCAATATTAACTCATTTGCACATTTATTCTAACTTTGGAAACAGGCCTAGTAGCTACTTTTTTGATGCCTTCTTGCAAATAATCCATCATTTATAATTATCATTGATTTCACATGTGACAAGGTATTTAATGCTATCAAATGGCAAGGTTTGCCAAACACATAAAAGTGAATTTGCGTCTCATTACCGGTTTTGATAATCCTGACTGCGTTTACGGTTCTCCGGTGACAGGACATTGCCAGCAATTCTTTCAATGTGATCAAAAAATTACAGATATAACAGAGAAATGAACAGAGCTCAGAGAAATAACTAAAATGTGTATCGGAGTCAGAGAAAGCTGCCAGTAGAATTTACACTGCTTAATTCAGTAAAAAGATATTAATTTTAGGTCTTTGGTTTCTGGCAGCATGAATCTCAGGCAGTAACGGCATTTTGGTGAACAACTTAGCGTTAGTTCCTATCCAGGAGAGTGAATTGGAAACTCTGGGTATTTGATTTTTTTTTTTTTTTTTTAATGCATTAAGGTTTTTTTGGTTTGGTTTGGTTTGGTTTTCGGTGCGTCTTTGGGGTTAATGGGCTGTGATGTCTTCTGCCCCTCGCTCCCAGCCGGAGGAGACCTTCTTCCAGCCATCCCTGTCCGAACACCAGGGATGCATTCCGTGCCGGTGGCGGAGGGTTTGTGTCATCCACTGGAGGGCACTCCACTTCTTCGAATTTATGTGTAAATAGCTTTTCAATATTTGGCTGTCACATTAGCTCGGTGAAAAACATTCATTTAATCCTCCCAGAATGTTAGAAGCATTTCCCTTGGAAAACATCTGAAAATAAAGCTAATATTCCTCTTTAGAAAACAACATGGTTTGCTAGGATATTTCCACTGTAGAAACACTGTTTTTCAGTAATTGAGAGACAGACAATGTTTTATCTTGGCAATATCTGAATCAGACAACACTAAAATTTTAGAAGCTTTTTTTTTTTTATCCTTTATCAGACACTTTACCAGAATATCCAGACCTAGGAAAGGACATCCTTTTTGAACACATCAATGCAGTGCTACTACTTAATAGCTGATTGTTCAAGCATCTCTTGTTGGACCCTGCTACAAACGTACCTTAAATTGCAGGCTGTTGTGCCCAGTGATGTAGTTGAAAATGGTAGTTGTTACCGAGACAGAGACAGGCCTCTCTTTCATTAAAATGGGACTTGCAACATGTATTGATTTCTAATTGGCCGAAAACAAGAGTCAGTGCAGATAGGGTCAGGGGTCTTTCTCAAGGGCCAGGGTTGTCACGGTAAGGTCATCACTGGGGTCTCTGTTTCTCTGTCCTTCGTACGTAGGTATGGCAGTGGCCTTGCCCCACCCCAGGCCAAGAGAGAGGCCTTCCCAAGGGAGCCACTCAGAGAATTGGACACATTGGAGTCTGTGAAAATCAAGGGTGGGCCTCTGGTCCTCAAGGGGAGAGATGGTGTTCGAGCTGCTCACCTGGTGGCAGGTGGGAGGAGAGAGACAGACGGCTGCCTTGGGAGGGGTCTGCACATGAGCCGTGGTGGAAGCACGATTTTGTTGCGAGAACCAAATGTGGACCTCATGAGAGGGGGCAGCCTGGGAAACTTAACAGGGGATCCACCTGCGATGCTTTCCTGGGGGACAGAGACCCCAGCAAGTAGAGTACACGTGGGGTTGGCCAGGAGGAGCCCGAGACCTTCGGGAAAGGTGAGTGGGCAGAGGCGTGGGGCCCACGCCAAGAGAGCTGAGTTGGAGAACAGTGCTTGGGAGTCTCAGAGGAGACCACCAAACCCCACGGGAGAGAGAACCAAGGACTGAACACCCACCCACCAGGGCAGCCTCCACACCTGCCCCAGGCCTGAGAAACTTGTCCTGTTCCCTAGGATCTGGTGAAAACAGAAGGTAAAATGAGAGAGGCAAGAAGGAGCATAGCAAGGTGGAGACACTCGCAGGAAGCTGCCCGCCTCCCTCTCCTGTCTGCACAAAACAGGGGTGCAAGACGATTGAAGAGTAATGAGCCAGAGTTGTTTGTTTGGTTTGGTTTGGTTTTTGGTTTTGTTTTTGTTTTTTTTTTTTTTTTTTTATCCTAACTCTGCACTAGGTGTTGGAAATAAGATTTTTTATGTGACTACAAAGGAACAAACAAGCCTATGGGACTCACAGACACTTTATCCCGGATGATAAAAACCCATCCCAACGGGAGCCCGTTTGGAGGACAATGGTCAGACGGGGCCACCGTGGGCAGTGCCCAGGCGGGGCAGCGGACAGCTCACACGCTCCTTGCCAGCCCGAGTCTCCTAGAGCTCTGTTGCTCTGTAGAACGGGGCACCTTTCCTTCACCCGTGAAGAATCATCCCCCAAGAGAGGGAATCTTTGCTCAATTACCAACAAGCTACAGTGTAGGGCAGTGGAGTTGTGGTCTAAATGACAGAGAAGAAAATCGTTCGTTGATTTCACCCTACTGAGTTCTTTCGGTAAAATTTTACTCGAGTATACCTAACTTTTTGCACACGATTTTGAGCACAGCCTGAAACCATCCATGGAACTGGATTATGAAGTACCGGGCTGGCCTTCTTTGCCTTCTTATGCACAGCAAGAGGGCAGCTTTGACAATCCTTTGGGCATCTTTTTGTCCTGAGAGAGATTCTCTAAAAGCAAGGGCACTTTATTAGTCTGCTTTTTGGAAGCTACAGAGAATCTAGCCCCAAATTATCACAGCGGGAGACTCTCCCAGACGACGGGAATGTCCTGGCCCCTGCAGTTTAGCAACACGCTCTAAGCATGTAGTAACGTGTGCAGCTGTCTCTGCGCAGGATGCACAAAGGTGAGTGAGACTCCGGACTGGACCAGAGAAGAGCCCACGGCCCAGCAGGGGGGTGAAGAGGAGAGAAATGCAGGAATCGGGGTAGACTGTGCCCGGTGCCAGCAGGGATGCATTCGACTCGGTTTTCAAAGCTCTGGCACGTCTTTCTTTCCATGCTCATTCTTTAAATTTGCATAATATCTAATTGTTGTATGCAATTAAATAACAAGTGGGCAACCCAAAAGATGCCAACTACATGGAGGAGAATTAATTTGGTGGCCAGTATACGATGCATTAGAGCAAATAAATAATAAAAGTTAAAGAGCAGTAGTAGCTGTCCTAGTAGCCCAAGTTCCTGGTAATGGTGACACGTCGTACAAGGAAAGGAAGGAACGAGGTCATGTTGGATCTTGGGGCTAGAGCAGAGGAGGGTGCAGTGGTTATACGTGGAGGTGCAGGAGAAGCGGGATGAGACCCTTGGAGAATGACAAGGAGCTTGAAATAACCAGGCATTCAGCTTGCACTAGCAGCAAACTGTGTGTGTGTGTGTGTGTGTGTGTGTATTTCCACAGTGTTCACATATGATTCTTGATGCTGGGATTGTTGATGCCATTTCTAGATGTGCATCCTGAGTTCCAACGACTGGCCCTTGGTCACACAACTAGAAATGGCTGAAGCAGGATCCAAAAAACAAAGACAAAAACAAAACAAATTCCGTGTCCTCTGTCCCTCACCTTGCTGTACCCTGCATTTCTCTATCCCAAAGCAGACACCATATACCCAGACATGACACACGTGTTCCTCCATCAGACTAAAAATGTACCAGGGAAGACACAGAGGCAAAAGTAGTTCTGTAATAAAAACACAAGCAGCAAATAATAACATTATTTCTCTTCTTTTTCTCCTACCCTAAGTAAAAATCACTTCCCTTTCTAATCTCCCACAGGGCTAACTTACAGTCTCAAAATCTCTGAGGATTCCCTCCAGCTGTCGAATATTTCAAGTTATATCTTTTCTTCCCCTGACCCCTCGCCCCAGCACCCCCAACAGCTGCGGCTCTGTGCAATGCCTGTAGAACATCTGCATGTTCATTTCCTCTTTACTTTTTGTTTTTCTGAGTTCTTAGAGATGTCAATCTACACCGAAGAGGTGCAAAGAGAAGATATTTTAAAAAACACCGTCTCATAACTGTCATCTCTCACCTTTAATCTTAAAGAAAAATAAATTAAACATGAAGCTTATGCATAATCCAAACTGCAGTGTAAAATCATATTTGAGATATTTAATAAATGTCAGTTTTGGAAACTAGAATTAATAAGGCGGTAATGTTTACAAAAAAAAAAAAAAAAAAACACAAACCTGATAGTGTTATGAAGGGCTTTTATATTCTCAAATGTTTCAAGTGAGCATCTTAAAGGTTGCGAATAAAGCAACATACGTTTTGGAAACTACGCAATCAGAAACACACATTGATAGAAAACCCTTTCAAGTAAAAGCTATTGAATGAGATGATCATTATGTATTTCTAAAGACAAATAATTTTATATTGGGCAATGGCTATGGTGGGTGTCTTCGGTATCACTTTAAGATTTCTGAAGGTGACCAAATTAAATTGAAGAAAATAAATCAGAATTTCATTAGGCAAAAATGTTTCAAAAAGAGCTTTCTTCTTAGCAATGCAAATTGTTATCATGTTTTATCACTGTATTCAGTCTGTGGATTCCTGGGTCTAATTTTCATCTGGCTAAGAAAATTAGCCATATGAAAAGGTCACTATCCAATAAATTAAAAGGAGTAGGAAAACAAACAGCCTGTCAACTACCTTCTCATAGTGTGAATCTTTTATTTCTGGAAGAAATGACATACACGATGCAGAAGGAAGAAGAATGTCATCACTTGGTTCTCTGTTATAACTCAGGTGTCCACACCTCTGTCAGTCAATTACAAGTAAAATAACAAGCGTTCTCTGCTGACTGGGAGAGGGAAATGAACACACACGGCTGCAAATGAGGCCGAGGCCCACTGAACACATTTCAAGAAGAGAGAGAGAACCAGGAATATTTTGTACAACAAACTGTGAGAAGTTGGGGTGGTCACAATCATTGCAAAATCTCTCAGCGTTATGGGCACACAGCAAACCCCGAGTGACATGGTTGACCGGAGATTTCCCAAAGGTTGCTCAGCAAAGACCTGTCTAGGAGAAGAAGGCTGGAGAATTTTTCAGAAGAAATAGAATAAAGATTCCTGAGCAAACAAGACCGACGTCTGTGGCACACAGTAACACATTCACAAATTACACTCCCGACAATCAGGAGGGCGTTTTTAAAGTTCCTTAGACGTCATAGTAGACCCACTGAGCCTATACATTTACGTTCATGCACTGTAGGCAAAGGGAAGCTCTTTGGGTCCCAGGAATAATTTCCTCCTATTTTGCGCTAACTGTAGTCACTTCAGTTACTCATGAAGCAAATGGTGAACAGAGAGATACGACAGTGCAGTTGTGCACCAGCACAGGGGACCACGATAAACAAACTCTCTTCCCTCTTTGCATGAGAGGTTATATGTGTCCCAGGGAAGAGCTGCACAAGAAACAAGTTCGATGGCATGGGACCTGCCAAAAGGATTGTTGAGAGCAGGGAAAAGTGATAGCACATAGTAGAAAGAATGGCCAGGGAGAGGATTTAAGAAATAAAAGTTTTTGAAAAGCTTCTCAGTAGGAAGTCATATAAAAATTGAAACAACAGGTTTAGAGATACAGTTCACAGACCAATAGTATGCATTAAAAACAAACTGTGACTGGGCACATTGGCTCATGCCTGTAAACCCAGCACTTTGGGAGGCTGAGGCTAGAGGATCGCTTGAGGCTAGGAGTTTGAGACCAGCCGGGGCAGCATAGCAAGACCACATCTCTACAAAAAAATTTTTTTAAAGAGACAGGTGTGTAGCACATGCCTGTAACCCTAGCTATTTGGAAGGCTGAGGCCTGTGCATCACTTAAGTCCATGCAGAGAACAAAAACAGAAAATAAAGGTCCCTAAACCCCAAGTGGAAAGAAATTGCCCCAAATCCCCAGCTGATCAGTGCACACTTCTTTAGCCCAGATGCCTCCACGAGGAGGAGGAACTGGGCAGGTGCGTGATGGCGCCCCTGGGACAGGTGATCTAAAAGACCGCATTTCCTAAATCCCCTAATCGGGATCGGGGGTGCGTGAGTAGAAAAAGATTCTTCTTCATTAGATTTTGAAGCTCAGAATAAAGATCTATCTGATAGGATGCTACTTTCCTCTTAAAGCTTGAAGGATGGCTCCCAACACATCTGCTTAGTTACTTGTAAGATTTAAAGATGGGATTATCACCCTTCACATAAAGAGAGGTGATGGGATGTGTTTACCCACCGTCCTCAGATCACCCCAAAGCCCAGAAATTTCCTCTGTTCCTGGAACTAGATCAGCCTATTCAGCGCAAATAACCTTGCACTGAAGTTAAGTGCAGAGACTGTCTCCACATCAAACTTTAAGTCAACGATTACCATTAAATATTTTGCAGATTCTATTAAAGCCACAGTAATTTGGAATTCACTATTTATGCATCTCTGCACGTCAGTGCAAGGTTATTTATGCACCGTGAGAATTACCTGGTGGAATCCTTTGAAAGGTCAGCGTCAGCTACATGAGCCAAACCGCGACATTTTTGGCATTAGAGCGGGATTATATTTAAACTTTGAATATTTAATTCTTCACTCCAACTTGGTGTGGCTCCAGTACTTCTGAGAGAGGAGACTGATGAGGGAGGGATTGATGGGGGAGGGGCTTTGCACAGAGGGACCACCCTCCCATCCCCTGCCCCCATGCTCCAGAGACCCCTCTTCTCCCCTGTCCTGGGATGAAGAGCAGAAGTGAGGAAGGCAGGTACCACCTGCCACCCCAGCTTCCCAAAGAAATGGCAGAGCTGGCAAAGGCAGTTAATGAGGGGGAATTTGAAGCCACTGTTAAAAGCTAATTTAATTCCTGACACCACTTAGCCTGGTAGTTAGCTGTGCAAACTGAGGAATTCTGTGTATACTGTGAAAACAAGCCCAAAATAGCTCACACAGCAATATCTGTATGAATAAAATGCCCAGTAAAAGTAAGGAAAGATTCATCCTAAACCACTATAAGTGGTTACCTCTGTGTTAGGTGCTGAAATTGTTGAGGGGACAAGAAAGAGGCTTAAGGTTAAAGTTAAGATCTTACGGAAATTTACTCACATGCTAAAAGTTCAATTTTATATTAAATCATTAGTTCCATTTAAACATTAAACAGATTTTGTAGTAATAATAATAGTAAAAGGGCTATTTTTATGCAGGTGCAGTGAAATAATATTTAAACTGTTTAAAAAGTCATTTGCAGATGTTCCAAATAATCTACCATCATTTGTCTCCACATCAAACTTAACAATTATCATTCAATATTTTGCAAATTCTATTAAAGCTAAGATAATTTAGAATCCCTTATTTATGCAGGATCTGTGAACAATTAATCTCATTTGGAATCAACCGTACCTTTGTCATGGCTGAGATGAAAGGGTTTTCTGGGCTAGGAAATAAAGAGGATTAAGGATATTTAAACTAAATTAAGATGAAATTTTTAAATGGTGTATTATTTGTACAAAAATGACAATAACAGTAATAATAACTATAAAAGTAAATAGGTCTACTGCTCTCGTCCAGAAAGCATTATTAGAAAGTCCTGTCCTTGGGTAGCCTTTGTTAAATCTTGATGTAAATTCAGAATACATATTTGCAAGTCTCCAAAGGGCATTTATTTGTATAATTTCTATAATACAGACTTTCACTCATTCGAATTGGCCTTTTGATTCTATTGCTCTAAATATTTTTTTAAATCAAAACTCAAACTCCTAGAAGAGGCAGATCAGAGTCATGTGGTTGGGTTATGGAGCTGGGGCCAGACAGCCTGCGTCCCCTCTGGTCTCTCCCTCCCGCTGCCTGAGTGACCCAGAGCCACCTGTGCTATGTCTCTGGGCCTCAGTCTCTTCATTTGCCGCCTGGGAGTGATACCAATGCCTACCTCCCAGGTGTGCCGTGAGAGCTAAATGAGCAACATTTAACATGGCGCCCTAACAGTGCTGGCTGTCACAGGAAGTGCCCTGTAAAGATTAGCTTTATCGCAGTTATGACCCTGTTGCATAAAATGCTGTTGATGGCTGTTCTCCTGGCCCATCTGCCAGTGAAATATCTTAACTCGAATCTGCTGTCCAGCATTCAGCGAGCAAGGTCCTCAGAGACTATGATCATTTGCAGTTGCTGCTATAACAAATCAATACCAACCTAGCTGCTTAAAATAAAAACACAAACGTATTGTCTTATATAGTTCTGGAGGTCAGATGTCCTGAAATCACACCACGGTGCAGGCAGGGCTGCTTCCTTCTGGAGGCTCCGGGGGAGAATCCATTTCTCGCCCTTTCCAGCTTCCAGAGGCTCCCACTCTCCTTGGCTCTTGTCCTTCCAGCACCCTGACCTCTGCTTCCATCATCCCCTCTGCTCTGAGCGACCCTCTCCCTTCCTCTCCTGAGGATCTTGTGGTTACATCAGCCCCATACAGACAATCCAGGGCCATCTCCATGGTCTCCAGCTCCAAAGTTCCGTTTCCCTGTAAGTAACACAGTCGCATGTTCCGGGGATCAGGGTGAGGACATTTTGGGGGACCCACCTCAGGGACACACCTTCCCAAGACCTTCATTTCACCCCTTTTGCCTACACTTGTCCTCATCTCCCTCAGCCTTCCTCCTCCCAGTGAATGGCAGCAGTTTACAAAATGCATCTTTATTTACCAAAAAAACCCCACAAACGGCTGTGACTTGGATAAATTTCCCAAAGTCATGGCAGCCTTGACTGGCATTTAAAAAAATACTTGTCTATTAAGCAAATGCACATTAAAACAAAAAACGAGGAATAAACAGATGTCTCCCATTAGCTAAAGAAGGGCTTTCATTTTTCCCCAACTTTACTTTTATTGCCCTCCTTAATGCTCATGCATAATCGGGATGAAATGAAGGCATCAGCTAAATGATACATTTCTTCGCGTTTCCACAGTGGGAAACTCCGTAGAGTTGAGACAAAGGACACACCCGCTTGGCCACACTCTGCATGAGGAGCCGGCAGTACCCCCAGGGGTGTGGCCAAGGTGGAGATTCCCAGAGAGGAGCTGGGACCATGGGGAGATGGTCGCCTGGGGGACGAAGGCATTGCCAGAAATGTCCCCAAGTAGAGAGAGGAGCCGGAGAGACACGACTTGGGTTCTTCTCTACCTGCTCTTCCAGTTTCCATCATTGACCCCCACTGGTCACAGCCGTCCGGAACAGGGTGGCAGCCTGAGAATCAGCTCTGCCAGGATCCTTCCCGATTGCAAAGACCAGAACAGAAGTGACTCCAGTGGCTCTGAGCACAAGCAGAGGAAGAGCAGCCCACAGGGAAAACCAAGGTCATCATTTTGTCACTGCTATAGGCTGACAGATTTCAAGCGATGCCAAGACTGGAAACCCTGCAGCTTCTTTCGCCCACCCGGATTGCGTCTGCTGCCCCACAGAGAGGGATTAGTGAGCACGCCCTGTCCCGTGAAAAGGAATGCACCTTCTCCCTGTGCCTCATTTTTCTAGGCTACGTGCAATATCTCTAGAGCGTGTCGAAAATGACTGGATTCAGTGCAGAGCAGATGAGGGTACAGAGGTGATTCTGACGGTTTTGCAGCCAGAACACACCTTGGCTCACAGCTCACACACCTCCTCTCTGGCTGGAGAGCAGGGCTGGGATCCGGGGCGCAGAGGAAGACCTCCCAGGGCGGCTCCAGAATCGCCCATCATCAGTCTCCATGTCCTCGGGACAACCCCAGGGCTGCCCTTGTTCCCTGGGCTGACAGCAGTGCTGGCTTGGCCCAGAGCACTGTCCTTTTCCATTTGAATGTGGGTCTCAAGATCTACAAACAAGAAAGCAAAAACGAAAAAACCAGTAAACAGTAAATCCTCCCTAGTAAAGACAACCTTCTCTAAATTATCTTACAAGAGCTGCCGTCAATCCTCTGGTTCTAAAATTGACCGGGGTATCTGCTCTGTCCAGTTTCCATATGGGATGGTTGAGTACTTGTCAGAGGGAAGCGGTGGCCACACACGGGGCATCGCCTGAGAGGAGAGCCCTAGAAACCTGTCACCTTCCCTTTCATCCCTAAAGGATCGTGAGAACATTTATTATGTGACCCAGGAAAATATTATTTATTTTGCTTTTCCGTATACTCTGAATATACTCTTCCTTACGCAGAAACTAGCAGATAAAGAAAATGAACCAACCAGCAACAAAGCCCGCATCCCTGCGGGGACATCAGAGAAAGGGAGAGGTCCCTGATGGAAGGAGAGGGGTGAGCGAGGAGAGGAAGTGGGGTTCTCAGTTTTATGAGTGCAGTTCCCACGACCTGTTTTTATATGGATATATGTTTAATTTAAAAGTCCCAATTTCTATTCTCGGTTTCTCCTAGATTCCTAGCATATTATTTGAGTCAGTTATCTGTGCACATTTTCCTCTTCGTGTCTCTCGTAGGCAAAATAAATACTTGCTTTCAATTCAGCCCGTGGTTGTGCCATCGTGTCCAAGGGCCTGGGCCCCTCGTGTTTGAGCGGATGCGCTTAGACAGACAGGCAATGCCGCCGTCCCGCAGGCCCCCACGTAATGCTGTTGTGGGTACGGAGAGAAACATTACTGCAAATATTTGTAATTCTCAGCCAATGTCCTCAACATGCCCCGGAGGAACACATACGGATTCGCTAAGCGGCTTTCGAGCCCTACAGAGTAAGAGGCTGAAATTCTATCTTCAGTTATAAATTAACTTGGGGCATTTGGAAAGAGCCCACGCTCTCCGTGAGCTGGAGACGCATGCATTCCAATCTGTAGATACCCACGCGTCATTCCAAGACATTTAAAACAAACAGACTCGAGAGTTCGGGACATCTGGCTTACCAGGCGCTCTCCCTCCAGCTCAGGGGTTGCACGTGTTCCCGCTCTGCTGGTGCCGGGAGCCGGGAAGCTTCCGCACAGGTAGCGGGTCCACCTGCCCCAGTTAAATATATTTAACTCAATTGATGCAGTTATTGTTCTGAGGCCGAAATGTTTCCATCTCATCTCCTCGCTTTTCTTTCTCATACAAGTATGATCTCAATTTCTAACTCTGAGTGGCAGATTCCTCCCAGCACTATAAAAACGTTGGAAGAAATAAGAGGAACATTTGCCGAGCACTCCCCTGACATGTCTTTTCATTTTACCAGTCGCACCACGGCGGCAAAACAAATATTGCAGCCTTGTGTACAGTTCCATAACTAATCCAGTAAATGACAGGGGCTCCCAGTCTCAGCGATCCCCATTTAGAAGGCGTTTCTCCTCTCATATGTTTATTCCCCAATTCTCTGTGTCTCGAATTTATTAAAGTAAAACCCTTAAAGAACCTCAAATTCATTAGGGGATCTCCTCTATTCACGGCACAGGGATTGCTGGCTCTAGTCCCCCCCCCCCACCCCTGCGTCAGTTTAATCTGTGCATAAATACTCATATTTGCTATGGGAATCACTGATGCGAAACTGTAAAATTGTCAAAGCAAACTCAGAACTCTTGCCTGCAAATCGTGTTGTTTCCTTCCCCTGCAGCACTCAGGAATGCCGAAGTCTGGTGACTATCGTTCTTCTCGAAAGGAGTGGGAAAACCATTGCCCTCTGAGGCAAGGCTGTAGAGGATCCCAGGAAACATAGCGAATGACTCCAGCCCGAAGCCACAGACAAGCCAGGGTTCATGGAGGAGTGTGGTGAGTTGCTTTGAGCTCCTGCAGAGGCCTGTGAAGCCAACACATCCACCTGCACGGCCTTCCAGCGATAATCGCTTTCACGCCACTTTTGCTGCAGAAATCTTACTTGATTTCCTCTTATTGGAAAGGATTTCTGAGAAGTAGAACTAAGACTCAGGACACTCTGTTTTTACTACTAACCCTGTGAGCCTGGAACCCGAGCTGTCCCAATATGACTAGTTCGTTAACAGAGGAAAGGGACCCTGCAAAGAAGTAGACAAAATTGGAACATCAGATGATAACTCCACTGATTCCATCCCACTTAACCCATCGATACTGAAGTGGCTGCCAACCACCGTGCACATCTTACCGTCTCGGTAGGCTTGCCTGAATCTAGGGAGAAATTGATGCCACAAGAATCTAATTTCTGGGGGCAAAAAAAGAAAGAAAAAAAAAAACAAGAATGTATGTTGTTTTGTTTCTTTTACTTTCCTCCCCTTCTCCTCTTCCTCCTCTCTCTCTCCCTCCTCCTCTTTCTTCTTCTTCTCTTATCTCACCTTTTCCAAGCCCCCAGCAAGCTTGGGATCAGAGATTTGCATTTAGACAGTTTAACGTAGGCTTTCTAAACAGTGAACACCTATAAAAAGGTCACAAAACTTATTCCCCAGGGAAATAACAGCTACCTGTAAGCCTTTACAGGCACAATGACATCATCCTTCTCCTCCTCATCAAATAATTGTAAAAACAATAATAAACACAACTCATGTCTGCATTATTCACTGTTGTCTTAGTCTGCCTGGGCTGCATTAGCAAAACACTGGCAACTGGGTGGCTTAAACAAAAGAAACTTACTGTCTTCAAGTTCTGGAGGCTGGAATGTCCAATGCCAGGATGCCAGCATGGTTGGGTTCTGGTGAGGGCTCTCTTTCTGGCTTGCAGATGGCAGCCTTCTTGTTCTGTCTTTACATGAAGGTGAGAAAGAGTGAGAGGCAGCTTTCTGGTGTCTCTCCTCATAAGGACACTAACGCCACCATGAAGGTCCTGCCCTCAGACCTTATCTAATCTTAATCACCTCCCAAGGCCCCGTCTCCAAATACCACCATGTTCAGGGTTAAGGCTTAAACATATGCATTTAGGGGGAAACACAATTCAGGCAATAGAGATTGTCATCCCAGGAACAAGACAGTGACTACTGTAGAGGTGATTATTCAGTATTTTGTGAATGAATAAATGAATGAATGGAAGAGGGTTGCAAACTTGGTTATTCTCTTTTCCTGGTACATGCAAATTTGTGTTGCATTATTTTTAGCTAATGTAGCCCCACCCCTACTCCCCTCTAAGCTTAGGAACTGCTTTCCAGAAATATCTTCCAATGAGAGGAAATCAAGTGAGACTTGTAAGACAGAAATAAAGTGAAAGCAATTATCCCTGGGAGGCCACGCAGGCAGATGTGTTGGCTTCACAGAGCTCTCCACGAGCTCAGAGCAGCCGATGGGACGTCTCTGTGAGCCCGGGCTTTTCCGCTGCTTCGGGCTAAAGTCATTAGTGATGTTTCTTCTGATGTTCCAGTTGCATCTCTCTAGACCTTCCTTCTCTCAGCTCCATCCAAGGTCTAATTCCAGTATGAAACTCATTAAACTTCTAATACTGTACCTGTGACATCTACAGTGACTCTATTTTCCAGATCAAACCCAGACAGGTACAATATCCTAATGAACGTTTTTGTTGCATCTGTTGTGTGGTATTTTTATTTTATCAGAGCCCCCTCCAAAAATATTCTCATTCATAGACATCTACCTTGCCCTAGGTTTTTGGACCTAAAATGAGAGCTGAGATTTGTGTAGATTAATGGGAAGAAGACTGTGCCAATGGACAGTACAAAATGGACAAAGTTAAACACTTTAAATGACTATGGCATAAGCAGGTAGGAACAATAAACAACTGCATTAATTGTAACTATGCCCAGGTGCAAGGTACAGAAAATTCAGCCAACAGGTCCTTAAACCATAAGGATGTGTATTATTTACTTAAGTAGCCCTGAGGTAAGTTCAGAATTGGTTTTGCCATCAAGGGCCTAGAAGCCTGCCATCTTTCTGATCTTCCCGCCCAGAGCAGCCTCTGAAACATGACGAGAAGACAGAAGCAAAGTATGAGCTTTCCTACATTACAATTATTAATATTATCAAAGAGGAACATAATTCACAGAGGGACACAGATGATATTTCCTAATGTTTGATTGGTCAAAACTGGGACACCTGCCCCATCCCTGGACCATTGATTGACAGGGGAATAGGATTACCTTGCTTGGATTAGGCCAATCATTACCCATCCCCTGGGATGGGGGAGGGGCTAGAGCTGCCCATGATGGTGGGCTTCCAACCTGGTCTGCAGCAACAGATTTTTACCACAAGGGAGCAATCATTCTAGGAGGTTAAATCACACAGTGACTAAGGGATTCCCTTTCCACAAGCCTTGGGATTCTTCTGGCTACATCAAGGAGAAGTTGTGTGTTTGACCCTTATGTATATTTGCAAATCCTCTGGAATCTTCCTTTCTGACCAAAGGAAACAGGACTCCGGCTCAGAGCCTGAAGCAGGGAACAGCATCTAGGTAATGATATTTTGTGTTTATCTATTATATTTATTTCCATAATTAACTTTTGACAAGTGACGATGGCTTTCCATTCTTAGTGTTGGTGCAGTTTCCTTTAAGAATGTCCTTTTCAAACACATTTATGTAAATAAAATAAGACCTTTAAAATAAATGTGAAGTAGATAATAGTACAACCATTATAATCATTATAGGGAAAATTATAAGGATGTTCGACAAGCCTGAAAACTGGAAAATGCTGTGCAAAGAATGGGAGGAGAGATGTTTAGGAGAGACACGGGTCTGTAAGGGATACCAGGAAGCTGCCTTTAGCTTAATTTCTAAGGCAAATTATATAAAAACACAAGCCCTGTTCCAGGTTCTTCTCCCAGACAATGTCTCGCCACACCACATTAAGTCTCCAAACAACCAAACTGTTGTGATTGTCATCATTAAAATATTGGGTTGATTCAAAATTAATTTGAGCCAACAATGGCATTTGTCTTTAAAAGCTGCCACAATTACTGTTATTTCTGAAAGCAGCCTGATACATTACAGCCATTATTAACCATCTATTGATTTCTTGTTTTCAAATTTGAAACTAAAATGACTGAGGAATTCATCAGCTGATTTTTTGTGTGTATATAACACACACATATCTACAAACATACACTCACACACATACATACATACATGATTTTAATGGTGTTTTTAAATCTCTAATGTTTACAAACAAAAACTATTTTAAAAGTCATGGGAGGTTACTATCAATATTTTACACCCAGAAAAACCTTATGCTTCACCCTATACAGGTAAAATAGGCTCAAAGGAATGAAAATATTGATTCTGGATATTTTAACAATGTTTTCAAAGAGGGGCAGCTTCCCTGGTGATGGGCAGTAATGATTTTAGGTGATGCCCAGGCAGCGTTAAACAATATAGCGTCACATAGTGAGTCATTTTATTTCATTTTCAATTTACATTTCGATTCTTTTCAATCTTTCACATTGAAATGTCTTTAACACCTCTAACCCTTCCTGGTTTTCCTCTTAGTCAAAGGCAGCATGAGTGTCAAGCCCAACCCTTGGTGAGTGTCAGGATCTAAATAGAAAGGGACATTTCTTTGCACCAGTTACATTGTTTAGCCACAATTAACAGTTGAATGATGCGGCCATGAGTGAGCTCACACAACAAGCAGCCTGGAGGAACCCACTTCCCAGAGACACAGTCTGTGTCTGTGCTATCCCTTCAGACTTTCTCATTAGACAGAAATTGCTGCCCAGGCTTCAAACATCCAAGCTGTTAGCCTCACAAGCAGGTCAAATGTGGGCAAGAAACAAACAAACAAACCCCATCTTTTTTGAAAGGCTCTATGTTGTCTTTTTTTTTTTTTTAATATAAAGTTTGTTTTTTCTTAGTCATTTATTTTGGTCTGTCTCTTTTTTGTTTTACTTTTGTTGTTGTTGTTGTTTGTTTGTCCCTGCCCTTCCCCAAAACACCATTTCTGACTTACCCATGTGGCCACTACCAGGTCACATGCTCCTTCTTAGGCCAATCACAAGCCATGATGTGGTCACATGCCTATCCTTAGGCCAATAATAGGCCAGGACGAGGTCACATGTCCATCCTCAAGCCAACCACAGACAATGGGAGTGGTATCACATGACTAGCTCAGAGCAATCAGCTTCATTCTCTGGGAGGGGACTGGGGGTGGGTTATCCAGCTACTATTAATACAAAGTTGGGATTGTTTGGCAGGGAAAGGGGGAAAAATGGCTTTTGGTTGGGCAATGAATAGACTCAGAGACAAATGTTCATTTTCACTCTATTTTTTGGATTAAATACTATTTATGACAGTGATAAAAAACAGAAGAGGTGTGAGATAATCAGAAGAGACACTGTTGCAGGAAGGTGGTTTGTGGTGATGTGTGGCAATGAGTAATTAATTCCCATTAATTACAATTTGAATTATTAAACATTTGAGATCAACTATAATATAATATTAGGCTCGTGCAAAACCTTTTTGATGGCTAGGTAATAATGAATTGTCACAGTCTTATTGGGTCAATGTAAGTGCCGGCCTCTATTTATTTCTCACAAGGGGTTGTGGTATTTCTGAACTTTTGTCATCTTATGCTATTGATTTTGAAATATTTTCTTTGCTTACCAGATATTTTCTTAATTTATACTTTGTGGTTTTCTAAATTATCATGAATTTCAAATTAAGGGCATCTGAATTAATGAGACTGATGAATCACAAAGGGCTTTTAGAGATCAAAGGATGCTTTAATCAAGTCTAGGTATGTGTAAAATGCTTTCTATTGCCTCTCCTCAGCTATTTTACTTTTTTTTTTTTTTCTGATGGAACTCACTAACTTGAGAAGATTTCTGAGCTCCTTTTTTCATAGCATGTGACTGAATCCTCATCAAAGGTACCTGTGGGAAAATCTCACTGGGCATGTCTATAAAGGTATTCTTCCATCATTTAAGAGACATACATGTAGAAACCTGACTTTGCTCTTTTTTTGAAGATAGCATGTGAGGAGATGATGCTAGGGGGTTTGGCAGCCTTTTTGGGGTGTGAGGTGACAAACATAAGGACCAACCCAGTAGGCTAAAGAACTAGAACAGAAGGATGGAAAAAGCCTGAGTGTCTGAAGATGTTGGAGAGCTTCTGAACCAACCGTGTGGATGTGCAGCTGTAGACATCTTGTATGAAATCAAAGATCCTATTTTTCAAATACTTCTACTGAGCATGTGTTGGTTGGTAATACAAGGTCACATGGGAGTATTTTCAATGAAACTGATTTTCTAAAGATGAAATTCCCAAAACTGTAAGGCACAGATGAAGAAACCTTTTGGGTTCCCATGTGGGTTTTCCAGAGGCCCTAAAAATAATAAAAATATTAATAATAAAATGTAGAACATTTCTTATTGTTTTAGCACAAAGTTGACCTTAGCATAACTACCCTTTCTTTGCCAGTGCAAATGTCAAGCACTCTGCCATGAATATGGGAGTATTGATTTATTTCATGGCCCAAACTTGGCAAAGTACACAGACCTCTCCCCTGCCTCTATTCAACATTTTAGAGCTCTGGCCTAGATATGTGAGACAGACAGTTTCAATAAAGAAAGATTGATAAATGTAGTCAGAGCCACAGGGATCTGGGATTGAGTTATGGGCGTGAGTGATCGGGCTTATTTCTTCCTGTTTCCAGTGAAAAAGCACAACTTTCCAACACCAGGGTATTTTGGAATATCTCATAAGAGAAATATAAAAGTACATTATATTGTCATCTTGTTAAGTGACCTTGTAAAAATCCCTAAACTCTTTTGGCAGACTGAAAATATGAAAACTATTTTCCAGTTGTGATATATCAATTCTTCCCCCCAAAAGCAAAAACAATAAAACCAAAAATAAAACCAAGCTGAAACTGAGCTCCCCCAATATTTTCCATGATTTTATTGGGCTTGTGAAAAGTAGAGATTTTATTAGCTGTAAGATCATGGCAGATGGAAAAAGTATAATTTAGGGAGATTAAATGAGCTGGATTTTATATGCCTCTAGTATTTAAGGCATTGAAAAATATCAAAATAATTGGAAAATGATGCATTGTAGACACCAGGCTATTTCTCAGCTGAACAGCTAATAATCACCCTTCACAATTTCCAGATGTGTGTGTTTCCTCTAATAATGGGAAGTTAAAAATAACTCTCCTAATTCTTCTTCTAAATGATGACGGGCAGGCCCACTGTCACCAGGCATTCTGCCGGAGGGAGTGTCGTGGGGTGTCTCAAAAGCAGCTCTGCCATAAAATAAATACTCGTGTTCATCACATTATTCAAATGCAGCTTTAATTATTTCAGAACTTTCTCCAAACTTTTCCAA
This sequence comes from Eulemur rufifrons, assembly GCF_041146395.1. NCBI lineage: Eukaryota > Metazoa > Chordata > Mammalia > Primates > Lemuridae > Eulemur > Eulemur rufifrons. Next base: position 2,874,622 of record NC_091003.1, read on the forward strand.
GTCGGCTCTTGACAAATGAGCTCCTGAGCTTTTGTCTTCCAGCTCACAACGTGATGCTAAATGCACTGCCGCTGGACACGCTACTTGGATGGGTATTTATTAGTGCTGTACTGTTGTCTGATTCAGGTTCTCAGCACCTGCTGACATAGCTCATTTCCCTGCTCCTCCCAACTCAACACCGTTTTTCTCATCCATCTCTGTGGGGTAAAATGCATGAAGATGGCGTAAGCTGCTGGAGCTGCATTAAGTGTTTCTTAGCCCAAGGGGTTGACTTTGGGGTTTTCTCTGCTTTACACATATGAGAACGACTCCAGGCCATGCTCTGGCCACTGCCCTGCATGGATGACTCAGGGAAAGAGGCCTAATGGTCTCTTGCACTAAATCTCGTAGCTGTAGCAGCCTCATTCTCTTGTCTCCAGGGCACTGGTGGACTTTCCACTTGGGGTTATCAGAGGGAGCCACGGAATGGGAGGAAGGTTTGGATCATCCTCCCACCGGCAGTCTCTCCACCAACTCACTGGGGTTTGTGGGCCAGCTCTAATGGCTAGGGTTCTACTTGTAAAATGAAACACTACTATTCTGACCTACCTGCCTCTAGGGTTCTTGAAAAAATAAAATAAGGGGATCCTGAAAGCATTTCCCAAGATAAGAGAAGCCCCTGCAAGTGTCGGTCTACATCTACCTGTGGCCAATTGTGAGGTCACGCCAGGAAGACGGAGGCCAAACCCAGCATCGTGCTCTGACCTTCCCAGGAACACGGTGGGTGGGAGAAGAAAACATGGCTAGTGATTTCATAGCTGTGATTTTGTCCGCAGCACAAGGTCTACTCCGGTCCCCATCCCAGGGTGACTGACAAGAATGCACAGCTTGTCACGTGGGGCCATAACACAAATTATCTTTTGTCTCCTGTTGCCCCTTTCAAATTTAGTCCCTGGGGCCGACTTTACCTTGCTCCCAGGAAAATTGGCTTTTCTGCTTGCATTTAAATAATGGACCATTGTGTAGCGAACAATGAACTATTGAAAGAAAGTGCCCAGTGAAATAAGGTAGAATTTAGCTCTGTCGGTCAAGAGGTGAACTATAGGATGCAAAGAAAACTTATGCCCATTCCCTATGAGCCAGCTGAAACTGGCTTGGGATTTGCAGCTGTCTGTCAGGAAAGAATGTTTGTAAGGCTCGTCCCCTGTCCAGTCGGGGTTGTTGTGGTCTGGGTCATAAATTAGAGTTGGGGGTGCTGACGTTTTTCCCGATAGCTCCTATTATGACGAAGTTTAGCAAGAGTGTAGTTTTCCTTGTACCCATAGAAATTTAGGGAGTTGCGATGTCGGCTGAGCCCTGGGCCCTCAACCTGTAAGTAACTGTTGTTTCCTTAACCTCATGGTCCTTCTTAACTGATAAAGGGGCATTTATTTTGGTCCTTCACATCACAAACTGAGTGAGTTTTAGCGCAAGGAAAAGCATGACTGCATTGGAGAGAAGGTATCTTGATGAGCAACTCTGTGTTCTCTAGATGTTTCCTTTACAAAGCCCTCTTTGGGGAGGCGGTGCAGTTTCTAGCTCAGACAAGAACTTCCGCCACATTTTCCTAACTGTGAGTTTGCCTCCTGTGCCACCCAAGCACTCGCCACTGGACCTGCTGGATTTTTCAGGCTGCTTTCTTCAGGCTTCTCATCCCTAAAGCAATATCCATCACCTCCCTCACCCCCCAGATAAGCCCCCGCACCTCCAACCCCTCAAAACTCTACAAAGTCCCCCTGTCCTGCCTGTGTATGATTCATCTTGTGATTGGGTTTTGATGCTTCGGTTTGAGAAATGGATTCCCATTGTGCCTGGGCCAAATGTCAAGCATCAGAATGGAGAGAACATTGAAAGTATCTTTCAGAAGGAACAGCCTTCATTTGAATAATTACATCTGAATTAGCATGTGCTTCTCTCTCCGGCAATGGGCTACTTCCCCACAGAACACTATAGAAAACCGTGGAGTTGTGTCCTGGTCTCTGACTACAAGTGCTAGTTATCTTTTTAAAGAATCTTTAACAGCAAATGATTTGGGTCTGCTGGCCTCATTTGAAAAGAGAGAGAAAAGAGAAAGAAAAAGAAAGCAAGGAAGGAAGGAAGAGAGAGAGAGGGAGAGAGAAAGAAAGGAAAGAGAGAGAAAGAAAGGGAAAGAAAGAAAAAGAGAAAGAGGAAGAAAGAGAGAAAGTTTGTTTGTTTTACCAGCTTTTGCTTCTCAACCACAAGGCTTCACATCCCCAGGGCTCACTGAACGCCAGCTCCTAGGGACACGCCCACATCACCGGTGACTTGCACGCTGCCCACAGACACACTATGGTCCTACGCACGAAAGGTACAGGAAGAACTTCCAGGCTGCTAAGGTGACAAGGACACAAAGAAGGCTGACTTGGGAGGCGTCCATCCATGGGCATCTAGCATCAGCAGATGGCTGCACGCTCTTTGGAACCGCTGAGTCATCAGCTGTCTGAAGTCATGGAGCCACCTCAGATGACTCCTGCAGTACCTCCCTGTACCTGCTCCTTCAGATTCTACTGCTTAGAGGAAAAATGGCTCAGCAGGGACTACCACAGGCCACTCTTGATCAATACCTAATTTAGCAGCTGGTCCATCTTCATAAATGAAATTTTCATTACATCTTCCTACCCTTGAATTCTTGCTCTGATTAAGACCATCCCTGTGGTCAATTCAGTTATATTTTAAAAGCAATGCAGAAATTATGCGTTCTTTTTCTTTGTCACTTTGATTTACAGTCCCCGTGTTTATCCTGACAATTGCTTCTCAATTTTTAGAATTGCCATTTACTTTTATGATTTTTTTTTTTTGACTACCTACTGCTTTACTCCCTCAGTGAGCATCCTGTGAATGTTTTGCCTTTGCCAGAAAAACAACTGTGAGTATTTCTTGGTCACCCTAAAATGGATTTCTACATACTGTTGAATTGAAACATTATTCTATTTATTTGTGTTTATTATTGTTCAGGAAAATGGCAAGCCTCCTCTGTAGATGTTTCGTTTTAGATACGGTAATGTCCCTCCTCCGGCTGTGACAACCAGCAGTGTGTCCAGGCATTGCCAAGCGTCCCCCGGGGAGAAGAACTACTGGTACCTGGGGAAAAAAGATTGCTTTCATTTTATAGTTTACTAACATCCACTAGTAAAACAGATGAGACATTGTATCTCAACGGTGTCTCTAATGTGCAAAGGAGTTTCTGTGCTTCCTTCGTTAGAAATTAATTTCTGAATGTGGGTTATGAAGACGGATGGTTCCTGTCTGTCATTTCTCATTATTATTGATATTCTCTCTCCAGCACAAACACACACATGCATAGAATTACCTCGCACACACTTACGTCTGGAGATGCAGATGGATAACGTGGGTCTGGTGTTTGGGGAGACGCAAGCAGTGACTCACAGGTACTCAGTGCCAATTCCTGGCTCCAGACCAGCCAGGGTCCTGGAACTGAGCGGCTCTGGGCTTGCAGTGTTGTTGTTGTAAGAGTTAAGTTAGTTGATTCATGCAAAACGTCTCTGGATTGTCATCAGCACTCGGGAAAACATTAGCTATCATCATCATTGCTTTTATTTCCTACGTACACCCAATTTCTAGCCACGAGCTACTTCTGGCCACACATGTCTCTCCGTGGGCATCGGGCTCTCACCCCCAGCACTCACAGTCTGCTCGCTGGGCAGGATTCTGTCCCCCTCGCAGCTTTTTAAACCTAAGCAGCTGCCAAGCAGGGAGATGGGCAACGTGGGCATGAGCAGCCAACTCTGTCTTCCCAAATAACGCCATCCACTTAAGTGGCTGTTAGGCTTTATGGGATATAAACGCCTTCCTCTCTCATCCACGTTCTGTTTACACAACAGGATAGGCACTTTATTCTCTCATTGCAGCTTTTCTTCTTCCTGAAAAATCAGATATGCAGCCCCAGGCAGTGATCTCTTCTCTCGTTAGGCCCCCATGCTGGGGAATTCATTGCCTCAAAAATGCTCCACTTCATGAGCTGATAACGATCTCAAAGCAAAACAACAACAACAACAAAAATCACGTATTTATGATGGGATTTGGGAAAGTTTTCTTTTCCTCTTCTCTCTTCTCCCCCAGGGTATTTATCCTGTGAATCTCTTTATAGGCTCTGCAATACCAGTTATGGAAGAGCTATTCAAAGAGCATATTTCTGTTGCTGTCATTTGTTTTGTGGCAACATCAGCAACCAAGCAGCAGCAAGTACACCGTTCTAATCTGGGCCGCCGTGTTTCTCGGTCACGTAGTGGGATGGAGGAAACACGTGAGGGCAGTGTGCAAAAGCAGCACCCTAGAAAACAAGCCCTGAGTCCTGGGGTCTCCCCACTCCGCCTGTGCCATCACCCAGCTTTGCTTCGGGGGTTTCAACGCCGTGACACCCAGAATGTCACATCTCCCATCGTCAAAAATCGAGCCTTTTATAGGAAATCTCTCCTTAAAAATTTTAAATAGATAAATTTAAAAAAAAAAATGCTTCTCAGGCCAGACTAAACATATTTAAGGGCCAGATTCAGCCGAAGGAAGGAAGGAGGCTGCTCACGGCAACTGTGTGAAGAAGTTTGTCTGGAGAAGTCAAACTCACATACAGCAACAAGGAACAAAAAGAAAGTGTCCAGTCTCAGTTCATCTCTCATCCGTATCATCCGGAAGGCTCCTACTTTCTAGCTACTGGCTTATGGGTCCCATGTGTTCCCTTCCTTTCTGACATTTCCCTGAGGGTTGAATTCCAGGGCTCTCACCCTGGGACAATTTTTGCCCCTACCATGGGGACATTTAGCAATGTCTGGGGACAGCTTTGTTTGTCACAACTCAGAGGAGTGTTGGCCACTGGCATCTAGTGGGTAGAGACTATCCTGAAATGCACAGGGCAGCCCCCCCCCCCCCCCCCCGCCCACATAAGCAAGAAGTATCAGCCCTCAAATGTCAGGATTGAGAAACCCCAAATTAGCTCACTCGTCCCTTTATAACAAGAATCCTAACCCATCCATTTATACCTCAGACTTCTGAAGCCTCTGCCGTGAGCCTGACGTCTGCACACCCCACCCTGTGAGCCAGACCCAGCGGGTTAAGGTCTGCATCAACTCCACAAAACATTCGTCCCACAAAGGGGAAGTTTCCATGTTCATAGAACAGATTTTCACTTGCACATTGTCTTCGCTGGAATGCACGTGAAAAATACGTTTTTCCCTTCCTGAGCTTACTCCCTTTTTGCCCATATTACAGAAGTACCTTTGAAGTTAAATGAAGTATCAACAGTGCTGATTAGCCCTGTTTTTCTGAGTTTATTTTCCTCTTTTTTCTTTTTTTTTAAGCAAATCAATCAATGTTTCAGGGTTTATACAGGTCGTAGAGGTGGACTTACTAATTTAACTTGAAAGAATTCCTTCCTCCTGGAGAGTAGACGTCTACTTTTCTGCACTTTGCTGCCTTGGTGCTGTCTAACAGGCCTTGGTCCCAGAAGTCTTATCGATTGGTGCAGGTTACTGATTTTTTAATGAACTTGTGTACAACGCAGAGTTTGAGTCTCCTCTGCTGACTCCAGCTCCCTCTCGAGGGATGCCTTCTCTGCCAAGAAAACCCCCTCTAAAGGCTTTTCCTCTTTTTCCTTTCTCATTTGTTTTTGCCTTTCTGATTTGCTTTTGCTTTTTGTCCCGTGTTACTTGCCGTACACCTCATCTTCAGTGCGACGGGGGAGTGAGATGCTGTCCTGCGCGGAGGACATTGATTTGTCATCTGGTTCCAGGCAGACGTGTTTTCTTTCCAAGTGCTTTCCCAGGGGGTCCAAAGCTCATTCTCGACTTTAATCCACCTTAGCCTCTGGTTCCCAGTCCTTCAGCGCTCCTCCTGACACTGGTGTGCAGCCGTGATTCATGTGACCACCCCGAATAAATATGCTACCTAATTAAAAAAGAAAAGAAAAGAAAAAAAATCCTTGAGAATCATTAGGTGGTCCCTTAATTTATAGAATACATCACGGGTGGTAGCCCTTAGCCAATAAAACACAGATTCTGGAGTAGGGTGAATTAAGCCCATTTTTCTTGTTTAATACCTGAGTGGTCTCAAGCATGCAAATGCTCAGAGCCTTAGGCTCCTGCTGTGAAATGGAGATAATGCCACTTATATCCTAAAGGGCCACTATACCCATCACTTGAAATTACCAATGCAAAGTCCTCCCGGGCAGGGCCAGGCACTGAGACCCATTCAGCAAGCTGAGTTCCTGTCCCCTTCTCTCCCGGTTGCTGTAAACAAAGGACAGGTGAAGGAATTGGGGAAATTGACAACGCTTCTCCTATTGGTCCTAAGGCAAACCAGAGGACCCTTCAGGTGAACAGAATACATCTTTCGAAAAGATTAACTAGCTGAGGCTTGGACATAATAAGCAACTTGCCCAAGGTATCAATAGTGGAGTAGAACCCGGATTTGCGTCCATGCTGTGTGGCTCCGGCTTCTGCACCCCACTGCGTTGCTGTCTACACGGGGTATTTACCCAAATACGGCCACAATTCCAAAGGCTGTGTGACACCTGCCACCAGCAACATGCAACAAAAAGGAATGGAGTGTTTGTGATAATCTGTTCCAGCAGTAGCAGGAAACTGGGCCCCCATGACGCGGAGACAGAGGCTGGGGGACAGAGACAGGCAAACAGAGAAAAAGGTGAGAACACCCCAGTTTCAGCAAGAATCAATTCTGCCTTCCTGCAGCCGAGTTTCCACTCATTCAGGTGAGTCCTGCTTATTCACAGACCCGGTGACAACACTGAATCATGACTGCACAAGTGTTTATCTCTAACTCCTTCCGTGTGTGTGAATCTATTAGCACTTTAGTCGAGCTCTGCCTAATTGCATTTGAAACCCGCTAATGCCGCCTTCTTTGTGGACTGAATGAATCTTCTTGCCCAGCTTAGGCCAAATTAAAAGTTAATACCACTGTCAAGTTGCCACAGAACTAGCATGCAAATATCAGTTATTTAATTAACACCTAAACCCGATTAGACAGCACCACGGAGGGAAATACTCCGGAAGAGAAGTGTACAATGCAAGCCCACCTTGGTGACTTTATTGAGGTGTGAATGAACCCTCCGTGGAGTGACTGCAAACTAGTTTGGGGCAGGTCCGGCCAGTGAGGGGAGACGCGGCTTAAATCTCTGGCTGGTTCTCAATCCTGTGGATGCATCTGGTTTCTGGATGTTTGGAAAGGAGAAGGGAGCAGAGAAGGAGAGGGAGACAGACAGAAATGGACGTAGAGGGCAATGGTGGAGAGAAAGACCGAGGGCCTGCGTGAGGAACGTCAAAGACAGAGAAGCAGAAAGACAAACAGGATGATACCAAGGAGACAGGCGGGAATTATAAGCATAAATGAAGACAAAGACAGAATAATAAAGCAGAGATAGAGAATGAGCCAGGCAGAGAGAGAGAGAGGCACAGAGATACCCAGGGTGGGGAGAGAGACACACAGAGAGAGAGAGACAGAGAGAGAGAGACAGAGAGAGAGATAAGAGGAGAAAGAGAGGGAGAAGGGGAGGGACAAGGGGAGGGAGAGGGAAGGATGGGAAGGGGGAAGAGTGGGAGGAGAGGACAGTAGCAGGGTTGGGGGGACACTCCAATTTTTAAAAGCAAGATAGGAAGTCCAAGGTCCAAGAGAGGGAGGCCAAGAGCTAAAGAAACAGAAAGAAATAAAAGCCCACAGCACAGATGAAAGGACAGAAAGACAGACAAAAAGAACACAAGTGAGCTGGGGAGAGGAGGGGTGTGGTGACAATTTCTCGGCAGGATAAGATCTGACACCTCCCCCCATTAACCCTGAGCCTGCCATGACCCCCCAACGGCTCCCCTGCTTCCCACCAAGAAGCAAAATTCATCTCAGGAGTTTGTCCAGTGAAGACTTTTTTTTTTTTTTTTAACATCTGTGCATAAAGAAAAGAAGAAGGTTCTATGTCATCATGAGCAAGTCTGATAAGGAAAGCTTGCTTTTGTTCCCCAAAGCCTTGGAGTAACTGTCTTTCAGATTGAGCTAAAAGAAGGTAGGAGTATCTGGATTTGATGAAGACTAGGTCTCATTTTCTATCGACTGCGCCCATGTCGGTCCACCTGTTGGAAACAGGTACTCTCAGAAAGGGTCTGGTAGGACCGTCTTTCCTTTGTGTCATTAAACTATGCAAATTCAAGGACGCAGTGTGACTTCTTTTTTCTCTATTTGATAATTATTTGCCACCTTTTCTTTTTCTCCCAATGAGAGAGAAAGGAGATGCATCTATTAAGACAGCTTAATGTATAAATTAGATGATTTGCTAAATTATGATAATCCAAGGCAATTCCGACGTGCCGCACCAGCACTTTGGAGTCATGTTTCACGGCGCAGGTTAGGGGTGGCGCGGGCGGGGCAGAGCTGGTGTCTAACAAGCAGATGACACTGGCAGCCTCCCGTACCCAGGCACCGCCCGCCTCCCTGCAGAAGCAGCCTGCTTTGACAAAGCTGCCTCTCACGTGGGAATTTTGAACAGCCCACAAGGGATACTCAGTGGGAACTCTGATTGGATGTGGAAATCACAGGGTGGCTGCATGGTTCTCTTGGAAAATTAGAGCCCGTTCTGTCCCATTAGGTTTGCTACTGCCTGGGCGGCTCCTTGTGCTGAGTTATTGCCTCCGTCTGCAAGCTCGTCCCCTGGAGAGAGATCGGGACCTCACTGTCGTCATGGATGAAAGAGCTGCCTCATCAGACAAAGGTAAATATTTTCCAGAAGGTGAGATAAGTCTGGGGAGACCTGGAAAGGGGACCAAGTTGGCCGAGGTCCACGGTGGCCCTTTTCTTGGTCTCTTCCAATTTTTCTTGCTCCTTTTCTACTCTCGATTAAAAACTCTATGGTTTTCTTCACCTAGTCTTACACTTGTTCTTTAATTGTGGGGTAAAACCTATGTCAGGCTGCATTGACCCAAAATGGCTGTGACAATGTTCTATGTTGTCTTCATGTGACATGAACACTCCTCCCATCCCAAAGTGAAGTGTCCATTTCCTCCCCTTGAACTTGGCTTAGTATAAATCACTCAATATAACCTGGGAGATGAGGTCACAAAAGGCAATATGACTTCTCCTGGCTCTCACCTGGGCCCTCATGCTTGGGAGCTGGCTGCCATTTTGTGAGGAAGCCCACACCACACAGGGAAACCGAGGCAGGCGTTCTGGCCAGCAGCACCAGCTGACAACTGCCAGACGTGCGGGCAAACGAGCCTTGAGATGACTTCAGCCCTGGCTATGGGGTCTTTTCTGCCTCCTACAACCTTTGAATATACCCAGCTGATAGCATAAAGCAGAAAAAAAATCCATCCCCATTGTTCGCTTTTCAAATTGGAGACTCATGAGCTACGTAAATGATTGTCAGTGGTTCATGTTATTAAGCTTTGCAGTGGTTTATTACACAGCAATACATGTCCAGAACAAAATCCCTCATCCCTCATCAAAGCAACTTCCAAAAAAAAAAAAAAAATTCTAGGCTCTACTAAACGGAAAGCTGGGATTTGAACTGAATCCCTTTGAACATGTGATACTCATGTGCCTCGGAAGAAATTGAAGAGTAGCAGAATGGATCCATAGCTAGATTCATCGTCTGTGTTCAGCAGCAGGGAATCCAGTAAAGTCACACTGAAGGCAAGGAGCTTGCTTTGACCCTTCCACGCAGGTGGCTCCGACGGGGAGGAGGTGGAGGTAGAAATTCGGAAGTGACGCTTTTCCATGTCTCTCGTAGACAACTTTGTATTCATGACTCCATGTTATCACAAATAACCAGTTCACCTAACAACGGTGAAGGTGCTTATTTTTTTTTTTTTTTTTTTTTTTTCAAAGAGAGCGTTATTGTCTGGGAACACAGCATCTTGACGATGTTACTATCTGCAGGGAGTATAAACCAGGAGTTTAGCACCCCTCAGGCCACCCCTCCGTCTCCATTCAGCTCTCATCACTCAGCAAAGCAGAATGATTCCAGCTTATGAGTCTGCCGTGCACGTGGCCGCAATAGCTGTTTTTGACACGTATCATAAATATTAATGGTGTTGACAGACCTTTAAAAATGTGTCATGTCCAATTCTTGCCACAGAAACACCCAGAATTCTATGAATGGCTGGGGGACAACAGTTTCTCTCTTGAACTTACTTAGCTGGGTCTATTTTTCCAATCCATCTTACAAAACTGCATGCCAGCTAGGGTTTTGCTGAAAAGATGCAGGTCAACTGAATCGAATACCTTTATAGTTTATTTCTTGCTTTCTGTTAGGTTTATCAGACTCCAGGCTGCTCCCTGAGATCAATCCTTTTGTACTTCTGTATTTCCGAATGTGTACTAGGAAATGGTGTAGCGTACCAACCCTGTTATCTGACCATTGTGGTAATGGTTTAACGGAAGATGCTTGTTAGTGTCACCTGCTGTAATAAAGCTCAGCTGCGGGTGGCTGACTCGCATTGGGCCTGTGAGAAGTGTAGCCACTCACTCTGCAGTAAGTGCAAACGGCAGCGTTTGCAGAATGTCTGTCTTTCATCTTTGCCAGCAAAGATGGTTATGTCTGGCCATTTGCACAGTGTGTTCACTGGGCATACATCCTCCTTGAAATTTTCAATTGCTTGTTTCAGCTGGGGACAGGATGGTCAACTAGCTAAAGCCATTTGAAATAACTGTGAGGACAGCTGTTTGCAAAATCTTAATACCTTGCTCATTTCAGTTTACACAAAGGCATGTAGGGTCCACTTGCCTCAATTTTATCCTGGAAGCTAACAGCCATATGGCAGACTCCCCTGGGGTGTACCACCTCAGACAGATACTGGCAATGTTGTTTTGGGAAGCAGACCTGCAAAATCTTACGTGGTAAAAGTTAATCAAAGATAACTTTTGAAGCTATAGGAACCTATTTGTTGTTCTAATAAATAGAACTAATCACACTACCCAATGTGAAACTGTACTGTTCTTGATCACTATGAAGATGGATTAACCCCTTGGAGTCAGGAATCTATATTTCAGGGCTCACTGGAAACTCAGAAGGTATAGGAAATTTGCCTAATCCCATCATAACATCCAGATCCAGAAAAGCAAGTCCATGATACACTTTTATCCAACCCACTCCTGCACCCACGGCAGACATTGCTAATCAATCACAGCACTCTTCCCTTCAAAGGGCAAATTTGTCTTATTAATTCTTTTTATCATAATGCTCTTGTGATGAGCACAACCAATTAACTTATGATACAAAACTTGTTTTACATCCTCAAATCAGAGCAGACTTTAAAGACTTCAGTGAGGAGGAAAAATTAGAAATGTCAATAACCTGAAAGTTCATGAATAGAAAAAGGTTAAATACCTATTGCTAAATATCCAGCATGAGGCAATATTCAGGAGTTTTAAAAATATGACGAAAGACTGTCAGGTTGTCTTGGAAAGTTCTCTAAGACCTGCTACTGGGCACACAAGCCAATGCATACAATATAATGCACTTTATCTTAAAACAAACACATATGCAAAATAATTCCATATATTTTCTATAGCTATATATATAGGTATGTAAATAGATAAAATATAGAAATAAAAATCAAAATGATAACAGTGATTAATTTGAGGGATGGGCCTGGATTAGGGAAGAATTTGTTAAGATTTTAGCTTTACACTTTTCCGTAGTTATTTCACAAGAAAATAGATTCACAGACTGTTTAGGTGATTAATTTTTTACTTTATTTTTTATTATGATAAAATATACATAATAAAATTTACCATTTTAGCCATTTTGAAGAGTAAAATTCGGTGGTATTTAGGATGTTCAAAATGTTGTACAACCATCAGCACTAGCTAGTTCCAGAATTTTTCCATCACCCCAAAAGAAACCCTGCATGCATTAGCAGACACTCCCCGTTCTTCCCTACCCCTGGCCCCTGGCAACCACCAATCTGCTTTCTGTCTCTGTGGATGTACCTGTTCTGGACATTTCATATAAACAAAATCTTACAATACATGGCCTTCTGTATCTGGCTTCTTTCAAAATTTAAACACAATAGCAACAACAACAAAAGAATGGATCATAAGTCTTCAAAATTTTCAGCAAAGTCCTCTGCCAGACTGAAAGTTTTATGCAGATCCCTCAATCAACATAAATCCATGAAGCCAAATTATTGCCATTTTTATTTTAAAAGAAAGCAAACTGAAAGTCAAGAGTGCCCACATAATGATGCTTTTCTCCCAATACTCAAAATTTTGCTTCAAAAAGGAAAAAAATAAATAATTTCAGGTCCTGGAAAATAATTATGTGTATGTGTGTATGTCTGTGGATTTTACCAATAAAGATAAATCAAGTGAAGTAAAGAGTTGTACCCTTTAGGTAAATTATTCTTCAGAACTCTCTCTCCTGAGGCAAGGGAGTGAATTGAGTGACAACGTAAGTATATGCATCATAAATCAGAATAATTTCATTATTTCACTATCTCTGTGGCTCAGTTTTCTTCTTTTTTTTAAATTAGGAGATCATTTTTTGCATTTAGAAATCTTTTACAGTACATTCAGCCACCTCTAAAAGATAGTAAAACATATATCACTCTGAAAAGAAGGACACAAATTCAAATTTGATTCAAAACGTGACGAGAAATATGGAGTTGAAACCATTACTACGTAAATTACCATTGATGTGGGGTTGGAGAGAGACTGGTTCTGCTAGAATGGTAGTAAATCGTAATTAGCACGGCTTCCTGAGTCTGATTGTAAGTGGGCAGGCATCCTCTTCTGAAATAGACTCAGTACTCTACATGTAATAAATTCCCATCCACCACAACTATAAATTTGGGTGAAGAGGAAGATTAAGTTTTATTATATTCCATACAAATCATTTCCAAATCCTAAAGTGGTTCAGGTAATTACGTTGAATTCTCAGATTCCTTTTCAATCAACTGGGGAGACGTTTGTGTGAAAATCAAGCTTCAGGGGATCTTAGGAGGTAGGCGCTTCAGCTGGTATCTGGACCTGTGTATTAAGCTACAGATATTCATGATTATTTTCAAATGTTATGCCTTTCTCTTTTCTTTTATTTTTCTTCTACATTTTTTAACTAAATAGGTGCATATTAGTCTATGTTCCCTTTTGACTTCGCTTTAACTACCCACTCTCTCCAAATCTTAACTCCAGCGCATTATGGGTGACTTACAAGGTATGATGCAGACTATATGTTTTATTTTTACATTGTCAATCCATAAAACAAAGGTATAATAAGTCAACTTATAGGTATTTTCCATTCAACATTCGTGAAAGTCACATTGAAAAAAGTTTAATTAATGATGCAAATGAAACCATAATGTGCTGAAGACATTTAACTCCAACCATCTGCTGGGCACAGGAAACACAACTTCTCATCATCACAAAGAATGGTACAGGGAGAATGAAGACATTTTTAAATCCTTCTTCTTGGTCTGACACTTATTTAAAGACAACCTGTCAGCCGGGCGAGGTGGCTCACGCCTGTAATCCTAGCACTCTGGGAGGCCGAGGCGGGTGGATCGCTCGAGGTCAGGAGTTCGAGACCAGCCTGAGCAAGAGTGAGACCCCCGTCTCTACTAAAAATAGAAAGAAATTATCTGGCCAACTAAAATACATACATAGAAAAAGTTAGCCGGGCATGGTGGCACATGCCTGTAGTCCCAGCTGCTCGGGAGGCTGAGGCAGGAGGATCGCTTAAGCCCAGGAGTTTGAGGTTACTGTGAGCTAGGCTGATGCCACGGCACTCAGTCTAGCCTGGGCAACAGAGCGAGACTCTGTCTCAAAAAAAAAAAAAAAAAAAGAAAAAGAAAAAGACAACCTGCTGCTTGGACAAGCGGAAGTTATTAAAATAAAAAGAACTATCATTTCTAACAGACGTCGATTCATTCCATTAAAAGGCTCATTTGACTTGGAGTTCTGCACATGTCTTGCCTTGGCCAAAAGAAGGGAGTGTTGGTGTTCCACTCCCTAACCTCAGATTTGAAAGACTGGGGGTGTTCTGATTACTTCTCGGGGCCTCCCCCGTCTCCCTGAGAAAAGCCTCGCTGGGCTGGCCTGCTGGGGCCAGACGGAGCTGGAGGGACCCTTGACTCAGAGCCGCCTCTGGCAGGTGCACAGCCTGGCTCCGTGGAGCCAGCCAATCGGCAGCTGCTTGAGGGATAATAAATTTAAAAGATGCATTATATTTTTAAATTTGAAGTAGTCACAAAGGAACATAAAAGTTGTAAGTATAGTACAAGAAACGTTTTCTTTCTCTGAACCAAGTGAGAATAAATTGACAATCCGATGCCCAATCGCTCCAAAATACTTAAGTGTATATTTCCTAAAACAAGAACACACGCACTTCCAGACAACCATCACAATAAGGAAAGTCACATGGATAAAACTAATAGTTAACAGTCAAACCTCATTCTAATTTCAGCAAATTTTTCAATAATGTCTTTTACAGCAAAGGATCTAATTCTGCCTTACAGGCTGTTGACAGAAAGCTTTCAGCTGTTCTCTTTCGATCGGGGTTGCTGGGCTGGCAGAAGACAAACCCGGAGATGCTGGTGGTCACATCTGTCAGCACTTGGGGGCATCCTAGTGAGGCAGGAGCTGGCGCAGAGAATAGCAGAGCTCAGAGATGGAAAGGAAGAAGCGCCCCAGCCGTTGGCCCACAAGGTAATAACTTCACCTTTCAGCACCTCTGTTTACGCATCTGTAAAATGGGTACTAGAAGGACTGAATGACCATATGAAGCCCTTAGCAAAATGCCCAACCTACCATAAGTGTTCTGTGTGTCACTGGTATTGTGACCCTTAATGCTTTTCACATAATCTAAGAAAACACATGCCCCTGCTGCACCCATGCAAACAGGACAGAGCAAAAAGGAACATCCAGTCTCCAAATATTCTGATACTTACTGTAAATTAAAAATAATGAAATCAGACATGTCTGAAAGCAAAAAAGCTAAATTTGAACTTTAATTATCTAGAAAGACAGTCTCCTGTGACTTAGTCTGTGTTGCTAGATGGGAAAGTTTTCTGATTAAATCAGTTTTCCATTAAAACAAAAGTATGAGTCTGAGACGGGATATTAAGCGTGTCACTTAATACTTCTGATTTGCATAACAGCAATCAATGAATGTCAATGTGTTAGATTATATTCCTTTCAGTAACTCCATTAGAAAATATTTCTTTCTAAGTTAAATTAATTAAGCTTGTTTAAGTTTTATTGCATTTTGATAAGTTCGTTTATAAAAAATAAACTTAAACTTTGGAAGAAAGTATATTTCATGAATTGAAATTAAAATAAGAACAACAAAAGGCTTCCCAGTTTGAATCCATGTTCAGGCTACCTTTTAATTCAGCAAATTATAATTTTGTAATTGCTTAGAATATTGACTACTCACATTTTGAGATTTGAATTAGTGATGTACCTGCCATCGCTTCCAAAACCTTTATTTTTTTTATTTATTTATTTATTTTTTTTTGAGACAGAGTCTCACTCTGTTGCCCAGGCTAGAGTGAGTGCCGTGGCGTCAGCCTAGCTCACAGCAACCTCAAACTCCTGAGCTTAAGGGATCCTCCTGTCTCAGCCTCCCGAGTAGCTGGGACTACAGGCATGCACCACCATGCCCGGCTAATTTTTTCTATATATATTTTTAGCTGTCCATATAATTTCTTTCTATTTTTAGTAGAGATGGGGTCTCGCTCTTGCTCAGGCTGGTCTCGAACTCCTGAGCTCAAACGATCTGCCCACCTCGGCCTCCCAGAGTGCTAGGATTACAGGCGTGAGCCACCACGCCCGGCCCCAAAACCTTTACTGCTTCAATGTTTCACGACTTTTCCTCCATTTTCATTTTCACTAATTATTTATCAGGGATAAAATATTTTAGATGATGCCTAACATCCCCCTTCTCATTCCCACTTCTCAGGGAAGAGAGGAGATTCATGATCCCACAAAACCTGGATCTCCCCTGCCTGTGTCTACTAGTTTATTTGTTTGTTTCATCTGAGCTCAGCAGAGAACAGTGGATGAGAAAATCACCTGATTTACATGATTGGGACAGGAAGCCCTGATGCCACACTCTGAATGGCCTTGCCACATCTTATGACGTCCTGAGCATATCGGGACTTTATTTTTACAAAGCGAGGCTGGTCACTGTCCATGAGATGGCAGCCTAAAATAGTGATCCTAATTCTTTCTCAGCTCCTTCTGTAACTGCGGACTTTGAACATGCCAGGAAGAGATAAACATTGTCCCCAAATTATGGACTTATCCCTGTCATTGACCTGTCCCTATATTTCTACGTTATCCACAGAGCCTTGTAGCATAACGAACTGTGATGATGCTGATTCGTTTCATCAACAAACATTTACTGAGCACCGACTCTATACCGAGCACATATCTACACTTACTTTATTGTGAGGATGCGGTATATAATACATGCAGCATACAGAACATGTATTAACTGGCCATTTGTGTTATTGGTATGGCTTCTGGTCAATAGTAGCTTGTTAGTAGTTAAGTTTTAGGAAACTCAAGTTATACGTGGATTTTTGACTGTGCAGGGGGTTGGTGGCCCTAACCCCTGAGTTGATCAAAGGTCAACTGTACATACATTTAATTAATGACAAGATAGTTTGAAAGAAAGTCAAGCCACATAGGGGCAATTAAGTCCAAACCTCGAATAGATAACCTAGGCTGCTACAGGCTGCACACTTCTGAAACAGCAAGTGCAGAAATCTCTGAAATGTATAGCTGAAGGTGTTTTAAGAAATAAATAAGTGCCCACCTCCGGGATCTCTGCCCTTCCCCCTCTGCCTGGAATGAACTTACTCCAAGGTTTCTATAGCTGAATCCTTTCCATTACTCAAATTGCCACGAAAGTGGTTTACTGTCTTCAGAGAGGCTTTCTCTGTCCTTTCTTCCAAAACCACTCCCCCAGGCTAGCTCAACTGTATCACCTGACTGTATTTGTACCATCAATTTATCCCTAGCTTATGTTGCTAATTTGTTTTTCTAATCCATATGTTTGGTGTGTTTTCCACTAGCAAATAATCTAGAAATTAGGAAACTTGTCTACCCCCACTTATTGCTGTTTCCCTAATATGTTTAAACAGTGTTTGGCACACAGCAGTTATTAAAAAACAACACAAAACAAAAAAAGGATGACACACTTATTTTACAGGTGAATCAGCTGGAGGCAAGAAATGTTAAATAACTTTTCTGAGATCAGGTGAATACCTGGGAGGGCAGAGCTAAGACTTCAGTTATGACCCTTGACTTTTGGTGAATTCAGCTTTTCAGATCTTGGTGAAATAATTCATAGTATTTGAATGTAGAATGGTGGATATCATTCTGAATGCTGATGTTTTGGAGACACGCAGATATGAGAAAATGCAATTATTTTTTTATCTGTTTGCACAATCAAATCTGGAAAAATTTAGCATTGAGACTCTTCTGAAGCATCTGTGTTTCACCTCCAGAACAAAATTTGGGAATGTTTTTCTAACACAGATGAAATTAGCAATTTAGAAAATGATTTGAAATGAAAAGGCATTCCACAGTATTGCCAATAATGGTTAGCAAATCTCATTAATGAGATATACTAACGTGGAAATTACCGCCATTCTATTTCCTAGTAAAGCTACCATAATTAAGTCAGAGTGTGTCTGTGTTACTTAGGAAAATAAGTAATTACACTATGCCCTTGAGGCCTGTTGCTAATTTGGCGCATTGAGCTAATACTGTTGCGGTCTTGTCTGGAACCGAGTTTAATGTCATATGGCCAAGCTCAGAGCTCCTGACTGCTTTCTACAAAAACATGTTATTGCCTCAGCAACACTGCCCAGTGAACTGAAGGTAACAGAGGAAAGTAATATCTGACATATACTTGGATTGTCTTTAATTATAAAAGACAAAATACCATTAAATCAACAGTGACTCTAATACATCAGGACTTCGAGTCCCTCAGTGTGGAAGTTACTAAATATGGGTGTTACAAAGAATCCAAATGTGGCTCAAAGCCACAACAGTATCACAAAATATGGTATCTGAAAGCATGAAAGGGTAATTTATTTCAATATGTAAGCCAGATACAGCACGCACAAGGGCTGTCGAATCTAGCTCCTTACAATTGCACGTGAAAGCGGAAGATGACTCAGCCAAGGTTCTAGAAGACAATCGACCCCCCAGACCAAAGAAAAACTCAGACTCAAACCCATCGTCCCCACCTCTGGTCTTGCCTCTCTGCCCACGGCCTTCTGATGTCCTGTGTCCCAGTGGAGGTGACCTCGGGGGGAACAAGGGGCTCAGCTGGTTTTGGGTTGCTATGATTTACCGTTGACCTTGGGACAGCCCTTCAGTGAATGGGCATTACGCATGTTTATCTGGTATAAAAAGGTAAGGAAATAAATAGCTTTGCGTTCACCGTCTCGTCTAATTGTACAACCCCCAGCAAAGTGAAGCTTAAGGTAGGTTGTGTCTCAAAATCTCCTTCTTCAACAAGGACCAGTTGAGATTTCTGTGATTCTGCCTACATGGAATTGGACCTTTCTCTCTAATGATTTTTTTTTATGAAAGCACAATTATTCATTTCCCAAGACTAGGTGGTCACCATTATGTACAGAGAAAATTGTTTTCACACATCAGAAATATGACAAGTGCTCAGATGGAAGAAGGGGATGTCTATACACAATCAACGGTGTCTTTGTCTTTAAAAAGTGAGAGGAAATGTGATTCTAACCTGCCCATCATACTGTAAACACATCCCATTACCACCTGCCTCTACTATGATAGTATTGATGAGGGGATATAGACCACCATGTGAGATCTCTTTTCAGTGTCATGGATATTGGTAGTCTATGAATAAACATTTAAAAATATATTCATCCACGTAACAAAAACCTCCTTGTTACCCAAGAAAAAAACGTGACAACTATTCTGGGTTTGGGGATGATTGAAATAGCTATCAAAAGGAACCTATATTTAGCTCATAACAATAGCTCAATTACTTTTTGCCATACTTAATACTTAAGAACTGAATTTTTTTTTCTTATTCAACAAATGTCTATTGAGATCCTTTCAGTATCCAGCCGAAACATCGATAGGACATAGTTCTTGCATTTCGTAAAGTCACAAAAAGCTAAAAGAACTGAGGAGTTACTGGTTCAGTCCTCTGATTCTCTGAAAGGAGAGACCTGCATTGCCCAGTCTAGTCAATACAATGTATCTTTTTAAATGTTGGGAATGGCCATCGTAAGGGGTATTTACATACGTATGGAGATAGATATAGATCCATATCAACTAGAAACATACCAACCGCTTGCAAACATGATTGACATTTACCATTCTTACATATTAATAGATTTTTCAAGTGCCTCTAGCAAAAGTTATTTTTTTTCCATCTAGAACCATGCTGTCCAATATAACTTTTTGCATTGCTGGAAATGTTCCATTTCAGCACTGTCCAGCACACGTGACTCAAAGGGAGACCTTGGACGCATCCCCGAGCCGGAGGAGACACAAAAGCTGCGTCCAGGCTTTGATCTGCTTCCTCACAACTCAGAGAGGTCAGCCAGTGCCCATGACAGAAAGAAAGATTGTCTAAGAGACTCATGGGCCTAATCCAACCTACAGACATGTTTTATTTGCGGCATTCAGCAAAGTCAAAGACCTTGATAAGTTGCCGACCTTTCGAAATGTGAAGATTTTGTACAAAAATACTCATTACCATTTTTCAAAAACTCCCTCTACATCACTCAACTTATAAGACTTAGAAATCCATTTATATTTGTCAATCAAAGATGACAACAAAGAAAAACACTTCTAATCTGGCTCCCGAGGGGGGAAGTCCCTTGGGGCTTGCTCTGAAATTAGTGAAATGTCAGTAACTTCTGCACAGAAAACAGCCTCCCCCCGCCCACTGCCCTTTCCTCTGTTTAAAGATCATTTACTGGGTACTTTCTCTCCCCAAGTACTATACTAAGCATTTAAAATAAATTATCTTATTTAGTACTCACAGCAGATTATGGGGTAGGTAATATTCTCTTCCCCTTTTTACATGTAGGAAATGCCATACTTTTTTTTTTTTTTTCTAGTGGTTAGCCCTTAATTCCGTCTATGTGGAGACAAACTCTCTATTCTACTCCAAATATTTATTTCTCACAAATTATCCATAGTCCAGGAGAAGCCTCTCTGTTCACAGGCAGTGTTTGTGGTTCCAAAAGACACGGAATGAAGTGGGGCTGGTTCACCCCAACAGAAAAGGTAGTAGTTCCGTTGGCAAAAGCACCTGCAGTATCCATCAGTCCCCTGCTGGGTCCTCCTTCCACAAGGAAGGGCCGTCTCGTGCATCGTGGGCAGGAGGACGTTCCGGATACTGAGCAGGTATTTGAGCTGTATCTGCCCTTTCCTTGGAAATCACTTCTCTTCCTGTCAATTTCTCCAAACTGAATGATGCTAATGACGAGTCTTCCTAGAAATTACACTTTGCCAAGTAGCACCTTGACCTTCACAGGTCCAACGAATGAATAAAAAAGGAAGCTGTTTAGGTAACGCGAAAATAAAAATCATGTGGATATCATCGATATAAAGGTTTAGAAAATTATGCAAGGGACAGATGACCTTTTGCCTAGGCAAAGTAGAAGAACAGAGGTTTAGTTTCTTTTTCATGGTGCATTTTAATCAATGCCGTCATTGTATATGGAGAAATGTAAGTGGGAGGGAATTGGAGACGTATTTACTGTAACTTCAAATCATGACTCGTCATCAGGGTGCAAACCCAGGATCCCAAATCTCTGAGTTCCCCTCTCTGGGTACAACCTTATTTCTCTGGGTGTCTGCTGTGGGCCCCATCTGTCCAGCAGGCCCCACAAGCCAAGAATCTCCTATGTTTTTGTGGGCCATGGGCATGTGAAGGATGGGAGGGAAACGACTGACTTTTCAATGTGTTCTTCACAGAAAGAACCAAGTGGCCAATAAATTGATGAAACAATGCTCGACTTCACTAGTAATCAAACACACATTTAAATGAGACAGCATTCTATGCCCACCGCATGGTTAAACATAACACAGTCTGAGAGTATGCAGTGTGGATGAGATTCTACGAAAGAGAAGTTCACTTTGCTCAGTCACTTATGGGAAGTACTTGGCGATATTTAATCAAACTGAAGATGCACTTACCTGTTGACCCAGGAATTTCATTCCTGGATATATTCAGGTGCATACAAGGAAACATGTACTGCAATGTTCACTTAAGGAATAACCTCATCGTCAAGCTACCTGGGTGCACCTGGCCCACGTGAGGAGCCCATTGGCTGACTTCCATTTCCTTAGGCTTGGCGTTAGCTGTTCGAACACTTTCAAGCTAGCTCATTTTTCTAATGTCTTCTCTCCTTTTTTTTTTTTTGTAATCACGTGGTTCTCATCTTCATTACTCGCATTTCTTCACAATGAGTGTTCATTAAAATACTTTAAATTAAGACCTTTTCTGGCTTTCTAACCCAGTGCATTGGGTCTTTGCATTCAACAACTTTTCAAATTCTTATCACAGTATTTCAGGCCTTTTGTACATTATATTCCATTAAAACGATTCCACCCAAGGTTGTCACAGTTCTGAGATTACAGCTTCTGCGAGATGTTTTGTTAGAAATGTATTCATATATTCACTTTGTTAGCTGTCAAACACATCTCATGAGCCCGCATTTAACATCTCATTTGATCGCATAATTCAACAGAAAGGATAAAAAGCCGTATTTATTTATATCATGGAATGGGTCTTACTGGGATATCAGACAGGCACACACCGTCACGCCAAGGCAAATCTTTCTGCCTTTCTGGCACCATGGCAAGGTCAAATGGGACAAGGGGTGTAATTGACGAAAGGAGAAAGAGGTATTGAAATGTGAGAACTTCTCCTTATTATGTAACTCCGGTTATATAATTACTTTTTCTTATGCAGTCTTTCTTGTCTCTTCTAAAAATAATGCAAACATTATTCTCACAAAACAAAAGTGATAACCACTGTCTGTGTTGGTCTTTCAAATTGAAAACAGCACCACTGGATCAAATAGTTTAAGGGAATATGTGCCCCATGCAAAATCCACAGATATTATGTTACTATTATGAACCCACACAGTGATTTCTGAGGGGATAGAGCCAGAAGATCCTGCTCTGACTTCTCTAGCACAATATTGGGACCCGTGAGACTACAGTGACAGGAGCAGCCCACTCCAGCTCCTGTCCCCATTGGCAACGGCTGCCCACCTAGAACCCAAGCCCTTCATGGGGGACTGATCACACCCCTGCTTTCAGGGCTGACTACGGTGATTGGTTCAGGTTGGGTACATGACCCTATTTATACCAAATAGCCAGTGCTGACCAGCCCTGGGACTTGGGCTGGCATCTCTGGGGAGAGCAGCTTTCTCCCTAAGTGACCAAGTCAGCAGATGGACACTGGCAGCTGCCCACAAGGCCATCATGCCTCCAGGAGGGCAGAGCCTGCCTGAGAAAAAGTCAACCCAGAGAAATACAGGGAGGCAGGTTGCTAAGGATGCTGCCTGAGCACCTGGCCCAGCATTCCTGGTACGAGTCCACCCCTGAGCTTCTCCACCTGCATTAGGAACATCATTAGTACAGTACCTAATGGCACCCACTGGGCAAAGCCACCTGAGAAGCCAAGCAACCAAGAGGTCGTCTTCCACTGGGGACATAAACACTCAGGGCCCCTGTGCAAAGCAGAGAATTAAACAGATGCCACCTTCAGAGAGAAAGGCTGACTCTTGGCTGCCTACCCAGTAGTCCTTCCCTCACACCTCTTCCTTGGCAACAGGACCTACTTCCAATTATGACATGTAACAATCTCAAATACTCACCTTCCCTAAGTCCTCTAAATCTAGGACCCACTGGGAACCAGTGGGATCTGAAGGAAGGACTGGTGACAGGGCTTCTGGAAAGGTTTTATTCTCTGGTTAAAAAAAAAAAAAAACCCATAAATGAGGAGAAACATCCTTCTTTCTGCCTTTAGGTATAAATGGGTGAGTTTGTGATGTCTGGAGCAATGGCAGCCACCTTGTGACCATGAGGAAACAATCTGGAGGAAGACAGCCAGTGCACTGGGTATGATGGAGTGGAAAGACAGAGACATTGGGAAAACACCAGTGTGCCACTGAATTAAAAATCATGGGATCCATCACCTCTGAACTTCTTGTTACATGACGTAATAAATTATAATTTCAGCTCCTTTTAAGTAGTATTCTAACCGCAGCTGAAATCATTCTATACAATATACAAATCTCTCACCCTCCCCAGGTATTTCCAAGTGAGATTTGGGGAATGTTTAGCAATTGTGTGCAGATTTCCAAGAGCCTCATGGGATAACAAAGTCACTCGCATAAGGAGATCCCTTCTCAGGGGGTGCAGTGGAGTGTGAGCAGAATGTCGGGATTGGAATTACCTAGGTTCCCGAATAGCTTGTTCAACTGCTGTGTGCTTAGAAGGCTCTGACCACTCAACCCCAGCCACTTCTAACTCATTGAAAGAGATCTTCAAAAGTAGGCAGAAAACAAGCCCAGACAAGATTTGCTGGAGTCGGCAGAAGTGTAGTCCTTGCCGTACAATTTCCACTGGAGAAAGAAGTCCCAGCCCATCACATACCTGCTCTCGCCCACTCACTCACTGACTCATCCCCTCATTAAACAAATACTTTGTGCCTAACACTGTAAAGTGCAACTATTTAAAGAAGTAAAGAAGAAAAAAATAAAGAGAACAGGTGATAACAATACACGATGGTGAGTATTCATCCCTGGAAGGGCCTCAGAAGCCAGGCTGGGTTTGATCTTACCTGAATACTGTGGGGGCCAACAACAGCTACAAAGTGTCAACCTAAATAACAGGCAGGGAGAGGCTGTCTAAACATATTGAATTTAATCAGGAATAGCAGGGTGTTGCCATGCAGAGCACACGTGCCATGGCAACCCGGGTGCATTCCGGGAGGCGCAGGGTGGCAAGGCTTTTTAAATGTAAAAGGAGGAGGATTACATAAGTCGTTTAAAAATAATAATTCTTGGCTGCAAGAATTAATAACAAGGGTGGCGTCAGCCCAAGGCTGAGCAGGCAGTTGCCAGGCAGATGTCCTCGCGGGATTAGGTTTTGTGCAAGGTTGCAGCCGCCTCTGCGCAACACTGTGGTTCCGGCACAGTCTCTTGTGCTGGTTCTTGTCATCAGGAAAACATGCCGGAGGGCGCTGGCTTCAAGGTTTTTCCTGGCTGCATTTTGTCAGGGTTTGACACAATGACATGAGGAGGTTGTTAACGCGCAGGCTTTTCAGAGCTAAAACTGAGAACGTCCCAGGCAAGCTAGGTGAGCCAGTCACTCTGCGTGACTCCATGTGACTCTAGGCTCGACGACCGAGCACCGAAGACTCCCCAGCCTGGGGCAGGGGAGGCGCCGGGGTGCTGTGTACCCGCAGTTGTCAGACTCTCAAGCACATCAGACTCATCTGGCAAACCGGGGAGTTATATAGAGTTCTGGACTCCGCCCCCAAAGACGCTGATTCGGACTTTCTGGGGCAGGGCCCCGGAATCTGTATACATAAGCAGCTCCTCCGGCCTCCAGAACACTTGGAAAGCAGCTCCGCTCAGAATCCGATGCTTCACAAGGCGCCGTCCACATAATCGCATTTGCCAAGGAGAGTAACGCAAAGTAGCTCCCGGCATTCGGCAGACATCCTGAGACATCCTCCCCAGCCCTGCGACCTGGAGCGCTTTCAGGATGTGATTAATGACAACTGGAAAGCCACTTTTAATTTAGAGTCCCCTGCAAACCGCGTTCTCCGTGATAAATTAACCGCAAGGACGGAGAAAAAAGCATGCAACTCGCCCTGGTCAGCCAGGCACGCGGCACGGAAAGGCTGTTCCAGAAGGAGATGCACAAGGCGTGGGACGGATTCCAAATACATCAGCTTCGAGAGGAGGCCCCGGTGCCGGTGCCGCCGCCCCTGCCCGACTGCAGAGCAGGGCAGTCTCCCCGCGCCGCCGCCGCCGAGGAGGCCCCCCTTTCTAGTTACACAGCACCTGGCCCTCAGAGAGGCCCCATTCTGGTTTCTGAAGCATGAAGCGAACTAGAACCATCTTGAAGGAAAACCAGTCGGTGCCGGGAGAGCACACCTGCCAGGAAGAAGTGTGACAGAGCTCTGCTTTCCGGTCCAGTATTCCGCACGTGATAGAATCTCTGTGCACGTGTGGACTTTTCCAAATGCACACACGGAGATTTGCCTGACATTTCTTACCCTTGCCTTGCTTGATCACTTATATTCTTATTTTTTCTTCCAAGAAAGCTGGACTCTAATAAGCAAATCTATACCTTGATATATATATATTTATTTATTTATCTCACATATATATACCTATATATAGTTAAATCCATGTTTAGATATAATATAAAATTTACAATACATATATAATGTTAATTGTTTATAGATATACATTTTGCAGAGGTGTATAGGTGTGTATATATGTGTGTGTGCTTACTTATACACACACATATACATATACATACGTTTTGCCAAAACATAAATTTAAAATTATTACAAGAAATAATTATTTCGGTTTTTCTACTAGAAGAGCTGCCATGGAGATTTTTGTGTTTGTTTTCATTTTCTATTTCTTTTTATGTTCCAACTAAAAGAAAGCAAAATCACAGTAGCTGGGCAAAGAGACTTGGAAGGGAGACCACGGATAAGGCTGCCAAGGACGAGATGCTTCATTTCGAGTTCCTTCCGATGAATTTACTCACTGCTTTTCACCCTCCAATAGTTGACCCTCCCTCCCTCCCTCCCTCCCTCCTTCCCTCCTTCCCTCCTTCCTCCCTATGTATGTCGAATTATTCCAGCACTATTTACAGTGGCCTGAGCTGGGCAGTGCCAGCCCTCTAATTTTGTTCTTCCACGGCATTCTGTAGCCTGTCCTTGTGTCCTGGGTTTATGGCCCCAGCGGTTTCTGTTCCACAGAAGTTGATATCACCTGTGAGTATCTATAGTCTCCTATCTCTCCAGGTTTTGCAGTAACTGCGCCGAGACCTCAATCATCTGATATATACATACATATATATATGAAAAGTCGTGGATTTTTAGTTTTTTGTGTTTTTTTCTTGGTGCATGGATGGGAGTGATGACTTTCAAGCTATTTATTTACATGTTTAAATTGAAACCAGCATTCTCGAATGTTGCATTTTTAACTGAGCAAGGTCACTATGGTTATAGAGCAGATTCCGAATATGAGAATTAGGGTTTTTTGAAAGCAATATCTGGCTAGATTATTCATATGCACGTACACGTATTCTGTCATTTTTATCTTAGTTCACATAGTATCTATTTGTTGGCAATAAAATTTCTGAAATAATTTTCATATTAAAATTTATACACAGATGAAAAATACATGAAATCCTCTCACAGTAATTTTTAGAGTCAGAAAATCTTACTAGGTTCTATGCTATATTAGCCTGCTCCGTGGCAGAAATGCTATATCTGTTATCCTGATTTTAAGCCATGCTAAATAATGGAATTTAACCCTGGCTTTTTTTTTTTTTTTTCCTGAAACATGAAGCCACCATAAAATAAGATTCTTCCATTAAAAACATTAAACATAACTACTCATTTTCATTTATAATTCCAGATACAATTCTCTCTCCTTTTTCTTTTATTGCCATCTTTAACAGCCTGTAATTATAATAAATTATTGAGCACCAAAAGGTTACAGATGGACTAGCACAATCTCACACACTCAGCAAGCAGGTACAAATCCAGGCTGAAATGAAAGGGCAGGGCGCAGATTGCTAAGAAGTGGCACCGACAACTGAAACTGTTTCAAAAAAATGATTCTGTCCTCTTGAAATCTTCTAACTGCTGAACAAATATGCACACACTTCTATCTGTCCACATGCACATAACTGTCATTAAAAAGCATAAGGATGAGGGATTCTGACTTTGGAATTAACAAATAACTTCTGAATGAACAGATGAATGCTGTGATAATTCTCTGTGGCTGCATAGCAAATTACCAAACAGCTAACGACTCAAAAAACATACATTTCTTATTATATCTCAGTGTTTCTGCTGTTCAGGAGTCCAGGTCTGGGCTAACTGGGTCCTCGGCCCAGGGTCTTGCCAGGTTGCAATCACAGTGTTGCTCAGGACGCACTCTCGTCTGAAGACTCAAGGTCGTCTTCAAATCCCATGTGGTTGTTGGCAGGGCTTCGTTTCTTGTGGTTGCAGGACTGAGGGTCTCAGCTCCCAGAGGGCACCTACAGTCCCCTGTCACGTGGCTGTCTCTATCGGAGGTTCACAACATCACAAACATAGCACATGCTTCCCCGAGACCATGAGGAGAGTGAGTCATGGATTATATGAATTTCCATGTGGAATATACAGTTATATTTTATATAGATGGATATATATAAATATAGATCTTTATATATGTATGTATATACACACACATGCACGCATATTTGTGTACATGTGTATATACATATAAAATAAAAATGATATCCCGTTGTCTTTGCCATATTCTATTAGTTAGAGCAATTAGCAATGCCCAGGTGCCCCTCACACTGGGGGTGGGGGGGTTCTTATTTAGAGGCATGAACTATAGGAGGCAGGAATCACTGGTGGTCACCATCCCAGGGTGTCTCCACCACACGTACAAAATGCCATTTTACCATTTCCTTGTATAGGGTGCCAGCCTATACCCATGATCCAAGAATTAACTGCTCAATTGCAGATCTGAAGGTGACATCATTCGACAACAAAGCAGGCACTGTCCCGGGCACCGAGGATCCAGGGTGGGTTCTCTGGCTCATTCTTTGTTCTCCTGGTGCTGATAGTCTAGCAGGAAACTCAGGTAATAGATACACAAACACATTTTAAAAATAAGCAGAACTAAGATTAAATCGGATTGGCGTGAGTGCTCTGAAGACGGTAACACTGGGTATGGGACAGGAAGAGACCGGCGTGGGGAGTCTTCAGATGGTTCAGAGAAGGTTTCCCTGGAAGGCTGGCACTTAAGCTGAGACCTGAGGAATGAGGAGAAGCCAGGCACACAACACCAGAAGGAAGAGCTTCCGAGCCTGACAGCGAAGAAAAAAGTGGCAAGATGGGAATAAGACTGGTTTTTCAAAGAGCCAACAGAAGTCCCAGGTGAGTGTAAACCTTGAGCAGGGCACAGGTGTAGGAGGTGAGTGGAGGAGGAGGTGGTTTTGAAGAAATTCCTGTCTTTGCGAGCAATGCACTTGCCATTTTACTCCTGACTTCCTAGAGTGGGTGCTTTAATTCACAGGCAAGATCCCCGCAAATTTCAGAGAAAAAATAGTGCCTTAGACATTTTTACTGAATCAGAGTGGTAAGTAGAGCCTATAAATCACCAATTTCCAAGCCAAAACGATTTAAAATGACCCTTTCACTGGCTGACCTTATAACTTCTTGCCTTTGGAGAAAGAGCTCCCAACATTGATCCTGACATTTCAACCCAAGGGCAGAAAGGAAGCTCCTCTATCAAAACCCAATAAAGCACAATTACTGTCTGAAGGTTGTGGTTTTTCTATTTGGATACAACACTCTGATACACTTAATAAGTAGCAAATGCAACAGTGTTGTCATGGGGGAAACAAAAATTACCGCTAGGGACTCTGGAGGCAGTAACAGATTTACTTATACTGTGTTGCAAACTCCATTCAAGTCGATAGGCAATTAATGAGTGCCTAGAGTCCTGCACCAACTCAGAATTCCTGCCTGCAAAGAGCTCTCCATGGAAGAGACAGGCACAGATGTGTTAAGTGTCATATCCTGGCATAAGGACTAGGCTAGAAGTTTAACTAAAATACTCTAAGAACAAAAAAGAAAAGTGATTAATTCTTTGCAATGAAACTTATGGATTCAGAACACTTAGATAGAAAGGATCCCAATTTTGCATAATTAAAAAGAAAGCACACCTAGCCTTACAATGATAGAGTATACAGATGGCATCGTTTCATAGCTCATCATCTTCCTGCTTATTTTTAGGGCAGTTTAAAAATCCTTCATCTAAATGACAGTGATCATTATCTAAAAAGTTCCTACCATTAGAGGTAGGAACTTTTTCTTAATGGCACTTACCTAGAAATAAATGTTAAGGTCTATGTTGAGAAGATATTTGATGAAATAGTCTTAGAACAAAATCCCACCTGTCGGAAACATAGTATCACAATACATACTTTGTGATACTATCTCTGATTAGCACTGTCTCTGAATACCTTGGAAACCACTTATAACACAATTCATCATGAGGCCACTGCTAAATATTGAAGAGGCAGATTGAAACAGTCCCCATAAGCCAATAATATACAGCAGGTACATTTTCCACACTATTACTTACACACACACACACACACACATACACACATACACAAATGTGTGTAAAGTGAGAAGAAAAAGGGGGAAACTACCCAAGGGTTTCTTGGAAATCCACAAAGTATGCAGAGAAATTCTCACAGACCTGTAGGAAAAAAAAGACATATTTACCATGTCATAGCCTAAGACTCTCTCCTGGGTTTGCCATGGTTACAGGATCTCTCATGGACCACTTCAAGTGTCTTTTCACCAGTCTCCCAGGGACCACGGTGGGCTCTTCCGGTCAATTTGTCACTTTCTAAAACTCAAGATTGGTGTTCTTAATGTAACTTCCCATTGCCCTTAGTGCAAACTGCAAACTCTAACATGGCCACTCCCACCCTCCATTCTCCCAGGATGTCTTTGTCCATCCACCCACAGTTCCCACACCCCCCACGTCCTCCACCACCTCCACCCACCTGCCACCTTCCACCTGGATAACTGCAAGAGCCCTCAACCAGCTGTCCTACCTCCACTCTTGGGCTCTTAGCACCTGATCCCTCATCGTGGCCAGAGCCAGCCTTTAAAATAGTGAATAGGTGCGTACCTCCTTAGCTAAATACCTCCAAACACTTCCTCTAGATTAGAATAAAATTTGAACTTCTTACTTTCAGATATCAAGCAGGACTCCAAAATGCAGTGCCTTAAAAAGAAAGAAGTTTCCTTTATCTCTCATACCAGTGAAATCTAGGGGCAAACAGCCGGTCTGATACCAGAGACCCGGATTCTCTTCCCTTGTTGTTTCCCTGTGCAGAACTTCCGCGCCTAAGTTCACTTTGTGGTCCAACACAGATGCTGGTATTTCAGCTGCCAGGACATAGGAAGCCCATGTCTGCTCCCATTAAGAACATTTCAAGAAATTTCAGGCACCATTATCTCAGCCATATCATGGGTTCATCACAGGACCACACCTACCTTAAGATTTAAAAAAAAAAAAAAAAAAAAAAAAGCTGGAAAATATAGTCATGGTTCCATCAAGCTAAAACTCAAGATTTCTGTGGCTGAGGAAGAGAAGGGAGAAAGGATGTTGAGGCAGGGCAGCTTCAGCCTCAGGCACGCTTGTCGGGGTCCACATGGGTCTGCCCTGCTCTGCCCTCCCTCTGCTCCGGCCACCTGGCATCTGGCTGTGGCTCCAGCGCACCAGGCTTAGTTCAGTTTCAACTCCAGTCAGGCCTCTGCCCCCAAGTCAGCCTAGGCAAGGATGCTTTCACACACCCCAAACAGCCCCATCTCATCCACTATTTCCTCGCCACGCTTTAGTCTGCACCCTGTGCCTGGAGCTCTCTTCTGTCCTTTTAAAATAAGAGAAAAGAAAGATCCCGCTGCTCCCGGGGCCACCAAGTCCTGCTCCCAACTCATCTTTGTACACCTGGAGCTCCAGGGAGAAGTGGGGCGCTGTTTTTAAACCACAGAGAGCATGTCTGTGAAAAAACAAGTTCTAGGCGGGCTGTCTGGGAACTTCCAGCTTCAAAGAGGGTAGATTTACATGCAACTGGAGGCTGTGCATAAGTCATTTGGGAAAACAAAAGCAATTTTCCATTTTAATGTCAGCTTCAAGAGCTTTAGGTGGAAAACTTCCCAGGAGAGAGTATGGATTCTCCACCCTGAGACCCTGACCGGTGCGCCTGCCAGGCAGGGAAGGGTGTCCAAGGCCCACTGCGGCTGCTGCTCCTGGGGCGCAGAGCCTGACCCCGCGGCACCGCCCACTCTCTCGCCCTGCCTCCCAGCCTAGGTGGCTGCACCTGCGCAAAATAAAAACGACGATCGTCATAATTCCAGCTGGTCGCCTAGTGAATGTTCCACGCGCTGTACCCTACCAGGCCCATTCAACTTCTTCCATTCCAAGAAACTGTACATGCCCGTTGGGCAGAGAGGCCAGAGGTAAAAGTCCTCCAGCGACAAGGCTCTGGGAAGCTCAGTTATCTTCAGGAGACTCCACCTCCCTCAGACATCAGCGCCACTGAGCCCTATAATCCCCACTGGCAACGCCAAACTACTTTAGAATCAGTTTCTGGTGGCCGCAGGGTGGTTCCAGCTCCGACAGGTCTTGGGCTGTGAATGCGCATTCCTCGGAGTTCAAGAGGCTCTGGGGACCTCATGGTTGGGACAAGGGGGCTCGAAACTGGGATTTCGGGTCTTGGACAGCCAGCCCTACGTTTGGAGCGGGACCCTATGGTTGAAGGGATGGAGCCGGGGGTCTCTCCATCTTCCATCCACACGGGTGGTCCCTGATGGGTCAGAGCAGGACCAGACGGCTGGGGCCAAGACCAGGCAGGAGCTGTGCTTGTCCAGGGCCACACTGTGGCTGACCTGGGGGTAGGAATTGGGACTCTATGGATCTCAGGGTTTGGGGATTCTCCTCGGAACGTCTCCCTTAGCCACGCCCTCTTCTGCACTTCGAGCCGCGCGGTGGAGACGCAGAAGACGCCAATTTGCCCCAAAAGCTCCAGAACTCCCTACGGGATCCGCCCATCCAGGGAAGAGCAGCCCTGCACGGGCGCTCTTGGTGTGACCTGCGCCCTCCCAGATCCCCAGGTAAGCTCCAGTTTCAGGCTCCCTCCTCCTGGACGCACCCAGAGAGAACTTCCCAAGGACCCAGCGCCAGCGCTGTCAGCACCCGCCTCACCTCGGAGGGGCGGCGCGCCCAGCACCTGGCTCCGCGCTCTGTGCCGCGGGGAGGCCGCGGGTTCCCAGCGCATCTAGGACGGGTCCCGTCTTGCTGCACCTGCCCCGGGGACCCCGGCAGCCGAGTAAGCGATCACGCTACTCCTTCGAGGTCTGTGCCGGGTATCTGCCCTGTCCTCCCCGAGTCTGCTCGCGATGGGGCCAGGAAGCCTCTTCCCCGCCGCGCGGGTAGGGGTGCGGGTGCTCCCCTAGCCCCGCCTCCAGGCGCCCCGCCCCAAGCAGCTCACCTGTGCCCCTCCTCCAGCATCCTCCCCTTCCCTGCCTCGCTCATCCTCGGTTCCTCGCCCCCACCGCCTCTGGCACCCACCAGCTCCACCACCTCCTGTCTCGCACCGTCCCCCGAACCCACCCCTTCCCCCGCCTGGCTTTACCTCCGGCCCCGCCCCGCCGCCCAGGCCCGCTCCAGCCCCTGGGCGCAGGCGGAGAGAATGTGGAGCGAAGCGGCCCGGGGCGCGGGGACCTGGCACCCTTCAGGGGCCGACCAGGGAGCGCGCGGGGACGGGACACCCCTCCTGGCCCCGGTGGAGGTGCTAGAGAGAGAAAACGCTGGGAAGGAGGCGACAGCTCCGGAATGATCCGCTCTTCCAGCTGAGAAACTCCTTTGTAGCAACCGCTTCCTTGGCGCTCGGCGGGGTCTCAGCCCTAATAATTCAGCCAGATCCCTAGCGATGCAGACACGGTGGTGGCCCCTCCACCCTCAGGAGGTCTTGGGGTGGGCGGGTGGTCTCTGCAGACACGTGGGTCCAGAGAGCAGCAGGTGCAGCCATCAGTCAAGGTGTCCTCTCCTGTGGTTGGCCCCACTCAAAGCTGGCAGCCTTGCATGTCACAGGCGCAGTGTTCCTGGGGGTGAAAAGGGTTTCCGCTAGAACCCCCCAAAGCCAGCAGACAATGTGCTTCCTTCCTGTGGTATTGGAGGCAGCAAGTTGCCATTGAAGTCAGAGACCTGAAGTGCAGGTCCCTAAATCTTCTCACACCCTGGAGCCCAAGGGTCTTTCCAAGGCCTGCAGGACACTCGTCACCTGTCACTCATTCTGTCCAGTGAGAATGATGTCATCAATGTCATGGACCTATGTGATAGTCAGTGGGGTGAACAGGACGTCCAGATGTCTGTGGACTTTAGGGAGTGTTAACCCAGCCCCAGGACAGCACTAAGTGGGCATTGCAGTCCAGCTCACGTGGATGCAAAGATTTGCATGTGTGTGTGTGTGTGTGTGTGCGTGTGCAGTCTCGTGTGTGTTCTGAGAGCCATGCAAATCCATTCACTAGTGCGGATCGCAGTTGAAACTGTAATGCCAAAGCTCTGGAGTCTGCCCGTGGCAGCACAATCCCCGCACCCCTCGGTATTTGCGTCTTTGACTTTCTGTGT
The DNA here is from genome assembly GCF_041146395.1 of Eulemur rufifrons. NCBI lineage: Eukaryota > Metazoa > Chordata > Mammalia > Primates > Lemuridae > Eulemur > Eulemur rufifrons. The sequence goes on from NC_091003.1 coordinate 2,908,110, forward strand.
TGTCAAATTGCTCCTCAGAGTGGTTGCACCCCTCAGCAAATGGTACTTGAGGTTAGAAGATTTTTCAGCTTTCTGAAATGAGAGGGTTTTTTCCAGCAGCTTGTCCTTGTGTATCTTCGTTTGGGGTGACATACTGCCGGCTTGATGTTATAGATCTGCAGTTGGTGTTTTGTTTCTCAGAGAAACACTCATCTTTATGGCTCACCATTTAATTTCTCTGCTGTCAAGAGGCAGAATTAAGTTATTCCTCTTAGTAAAAGAACGTGATAAGCAGGGAATAATGAATGCAAAACGCTGTAGTTAAACATCACGGATGAGCTGATGGATAGGCCGTCACTTAGATTATGCTATAAATGGAAAGAAAGTGATATTTAATCATTTGCAAAAAAATAAACATAGCGGTGATGGATGTGGTGTACTTTGACTCTGAGTGACTCATTACAGCAGATTGTTATTTTCCGGTTAAGAAAGGGAATGAAAAGGGCAATGCAGGGAGAAGTCATTGCTTCCAAGAACATACTGGGTCCTCCTGTTTAAATGTATAAACTATTGGGAGTTAACACTTATGGGCTGAATTGTTTGCTCTCAAAATTCATATATTGAAGTCCTGAGTACCTCAGAATGTGACTGTCCTTGGGGACAGGGCCTGTAATGAGGTAATTCATGTAAAATGAGTTGATGTGGGTGAGCCCTGATCCAATATGACTGGTCTTCTTATACGAAGAGGAGATTAGGACACAGACACACCCAGAGGAAGAGGATGGCCACCGGCAAGCCAAGGAGAGAGACCTCAGAAGAAAGCTGACACCTTGATTTTGGACGTCCAGCCTCCAGAACTGTGAGAAAATAAGTTTCCCTCATTGCAGCCACCCGGCCTGTGGCAGCCATGGCAAAGCCACACATCAGCCTTGGTCAAGGTGGAACCTCTTCCACCCCGGAGGCTTTCCCCGGCTGTCAACTTTATTTGGTGCAAGGAGGGATCGTAGGGCGGCCTCTTTCTCTGAGAACTCCAGCAGAGCCAGGGAGCTTCATGCTGACAGGGGAGGAGTGAGGCTGCTGTGCTGATTTGGGCTCTCCTGTGACTAAATGTCAGTCCCTGAAAGACCCTTAAGTTTTGGGATTTCTGCAGGGAAGAGCTGATTTGATTCTCCGTTTAAGGAAGCTTTAAGGGAGCTGGGTAGTGACGTCTTCTCTGAGTATTTTTCCACTCTGTGTTTTGGTAATAGTTCTCTCTTAGGATGGAAAGTGAATTTATTTTCAATTTAAATGGATTCAAGTTATAATTAAACATTTGCAATTAAAGCGTATTTATCACGAAGGCGGTTATATCTTTCCCTGTGAACAGATGCCTTTGAAGTTGAACACAGCACTAAAACTGCAAGAAAAACATCTATTACCTGTTAATAATGGTTATATTTATTCTGTTTGTTTTCTCTGGTGCCTTAGTGGCAATAAAATAGAAGACAGTCATGCACTGCGAAATTGAGCTGAATCGGGAAGAGCAGGGTTCATAAAAAGCATTTTTCCCTCATGGGGAAATTTATTGAAGTTGTCTTTTCATCAGTTGGGAAAAGTTTTCTATATTTGTGGTGTTTGCTGGTTTGGAGAGAGATCTTTTCTTTGCCATAAATCCTCTTCTCTCTTTTCCTTAAAGAAGATGTTAGGTGATTACCCTCATTTGCATAGATGTTTCTTGGGGTCTGCAACTGGATATAATAATTCCAATTATTGAAATAGCATCTCCTTTTTATGCATGCTGTGTATTTGGGATCTTCTTAAACATTTATTTTACTTGTGCAATTTTAAAAGTACCACAAGGCACCATATAACCCAGCAGTTGCACGCTTGGTCACGTGTTCCAGCAAAGGAAAAACTTACATACACACAGAGATCTATACGTGACAACTCAAAGCAGCTTTGTTCATAAGTGCCAAAAACTGGAAACAACCCAATTGTTTTCTGTATCGTGGAATGCTACTCAACAACAAAAAGGGACTGATTACTGATACACACAAGAATTTAGAGAAAGCTCCAAGGGAATTTTGCTCAGTGTAAAACACAAATCCCAACACATTCCGTTCTCTTCTTACTCAAAAGGGCAACAGCATTGTGGGGATGAAATTTTTTTTGATTGTGGTGCAGACTTCACAAATCTACACATGTGAAAAAAATGCACACAACTAAATGCACAAAGACACACAAACAGGTATTTAAAACTGGAAAAATGTGAATGATGTCAATAGATTGTAGCAATGTCCACTTCCTGGTTGTGATATTTTGCTATAGTGGTGCAAGATTGTACCACTGGAGCAAACTTGGTTAATGGTACACGGGATCTCTCTGCATTTTTTTTCTTACAACTACATGTGAATCTATCATCATCTCAAAATACATACATACATATATATATATACACAAGGTCATTGTTGCACAATTGAAAAGCACAAAGTATGTAAAGAATTAATGTTATTTTTCTTCTAACCCCATTCAGTATCTTTATTGCATTAATTTATATGATATTTGAGTCCTGAGGATGCTATCTTCAGCCTTCTTGTTATGAAAGATAACTTTCTTCATTGTTTATAATACACTTATGATTTATGAATTTTGGGGAGGACAGAAACCTACAGCACCTAACAGCTCATACGATTATGCAGGCTTTTTCTTTTGCAGTTGAGCCATGCACAAAGCTTCTTGCTGAAGAACCGAGGGCTCATGCTAATGAGGTGAGTAGGTAAGCTCAGGATGGAGTTTGGGACCCAAAAGGCTAGAAAGCTTAACTAGTCCCCAGGCTAATTGAAACTTGCAACTGCCTTAAAGGTTGCAGGGTAAGAATTTATCTTTCAAATATTAAGTACAGTAAAAGCAATTGAACGACTTCTCCTGAGCTAAAATGAAACTTCCACTTGATACTTTCAATCCTCTCCTGACCCAGACTACTTTCCTCAGATCCTACTTACGAGGGAAATGGGCTGTCATTAGTGGCAGGGTATGTTTAAAGTGCAATATTCGTCGTCCTCCATCAGCCACCATCCCTGCAGACGGGCGGGAACTCACACCGTGGTCCGAGTGGCCACGTCCTTCCATCGCCTCGGTCGGACCGGGTGGTGACGGGCTGAGCTCACAGCGCGACCTGCGTTTCTGAATCAGATTTCTCCTCCCTCAGCCTCTGTTAGTTGTTTGGAGATTTCCCCCTCTTTGTGTTGATAACTTTTCACTTTCTTGATTTATAAAATCAGTTTTATTTCTGTTGCATTTTCTCTATTTATGGTTGTGATGGTCTGGGCTGGTTGTCTTTGGAAATCCGAGACTGTGCATTTGGAGGGAAATTAACACGAGAAATATCAGTCACTGGTCGGCAGAGTCCTGGGAATCTCAGCTCTCCCTGGTCTGACAGGAAGCTCTGGAGTCGCCACCCAGAGTTTCTGCTTGTTGGGAGGAGCGGCATTAGAGGGGCGGGGGATGGACGGCAATTTATCCCTTCTCTCCTGGTTCCAGGAAAGGCTCTGTTCATACTCGTCCATTTAAAAGGTTGCCCCCAAGCTAATGGGAAACAGTATTAACCTGACAGCAGCTGAGTGCCCTCCCAGCCAGGGTCACGTCTGCTCAGAGCAGGACGTCACTGAGCCCCCGGCTGCTGCCAGGCGAGAGGCGGCTGTCTGGGCTCTGTGGGCTTTTCTCTGACTCGGTCCAGAACGTCAAATGTGCCTTTAGCTTTGGGGTTGGGGGACACGCAGGTGGCAGCCACAGCTTTCCCTGTGTGTTCCCATTTCTGGTTTCAATGTTTGATGGATTGAAACTGTTTAGGTCCTCACTGATACAGACTGTGACCTGTCACTGTCCCAAGTAGATTCTGTGCTTCTTAGCCAAGGTGGGCTTGTGGGCTTCCCAGGGTCAGGGACGATGTCGCCCTTGTACACACAGCATTGACCACAGGGCCTGGTGCTGAGTGGGTGCACAGTGGCTGTTGACATGGCAACTTTCTGCTCTTCACGATGAAAGCCAGTCTAAGCGTACGTCAGCATCATTTGCATGTGTGGCCAGAGGTACACCAGGCAGCCTCGGTGTGGCACAGTGATTGCTTTAAGTTACTCGGTTGCCCTGAGCATGAGTTCTGGGATTGATTTCCAGACTAGAATATTAGCTCAGTGCTCAAATTAGCAATCAGCCTCAAGGGTGTGGGATAATTATTTTGCTAAATAGCACAGAGATACTCTGGCTTAATTAGAGTAATTTTGTTATGGAAAAGAATGGTACCTTCTTACAGAATGATGGTAATCGCTGTCGTTCTTTGTTTATTTGTTTGTTTGTTTGTTTTTTGAGACAAAGTCTCACTCTGTTGCCCAGGCTAGAGTGCCGTGGCATCAGCAATTCTTGAAACGGCAAAACTATGAGAGAAAACACATCAGTGGCTGTTAGGATTGGGAAGTGTGGAGAAGAGATTGATGACAACAGAGCAATAGGAAATTTTGGGGGTGATGGCAAAATTCCATCTCTTGATAATGATGCTTGTTACATGACTGTCTACTTTCACTGAAGTGTACACTTCAAATTGGTCAGTTTTGTTGTACCTAGATTATAGCTCATATGGCCCATTAAAAACAGTGCCTCTCCATGTCCCTAAAATAATTAACTTTGCACAGAATAAGTGTTATGTTCACTCTTTCCCAGCAGGGGGAGTCAGACACATGGCGACTCCTGGATGGTCCACTTCGTAGTTGCGCAACCCGCCTACGCCAGGGCTTCCTCGTGCTGTAGTAGCGCGCACTGCGCACTACTTACCTTCTGGGTATACGGAGGAGTGTCGTCGCTGGCCCTGCGATCCGATGGGACCCTGCGACTGGTTATGACATCACTTCCAGGACAAATCATTCCATTGCCATGGAAGAGAGCAACCAAAGCTCTCATATCACAGAGACCAAATATTCTAGATGCAAAACAGAGTCCGTCATGCACAACATTTGTGCAAAATTGAGGTCAGTGATCACACTTGTTCATGCCTGCAGATACACGGAACTCTAGACGGCTCATAAGGAAAGTAATAATAATTTTGTTTAGGTTAGGATTTGGCGGGCAGCAATGGAAGGAATAGTTTTAGCTTATCTTTTATACTTTTCAATTTTGAATCCTGGAAATGTCTTATGTATTAAAAAATTGACATCGTGTCACACAAATCAAAATACAAATTTCCCGGCTGCAAGCTCAGACAAACACACAGACCCATGAACACTCATCTCAAAAGCTTTGCCCCAGGGCCCGCAGGAAGAGTTAACCAGATTCAGAAGCCCTGCTGTTGTGCATTTTGCCAGCATATATCACATTATTTTTAAGTCACCCAGACCGGGATGTCTTTCTCACTTATGGAGATTTGAAAAGAAATTAATTCAATAAGTCATTGTGAATAATATGTGTTTTTATCAAGGGTGATACTAAGAAGGAACAGAGAGAAGGACAATTCCTAAAATATACATTTAAGCAGTTAGTTTAAGATGCTTTCTGAGTCACCATTTCCTGGAAGGTTTGGGATGTTGTCAGAAAGACAGAGGCAAAGAAAAAAATCATTATAGCAATTGTCTTAGCTGTCTCCAGGCTTGTCACGATTATACCGATAAAAATCAGCTAAGCTGGAAGTGAGGGTGAGCTGTTAACTTGAGAAATAGTTGTGGATTTGGCAGCTGCGAAAGTGGAGGTGCCCGAAGTTTTTGCTCATTACCAGGATTTATTGTTTCCAGTTCTGGGAAAGTGTTGGCTAAGCAAAAGAAGGTCGTTTTTATCAGTCTGCAAGGAAGATTTCACTTTAAAAATAATAAAATGAAAAGAAAAAGGAGGAGGAGGAGGAGAATAGAAGATGACTCTCCTGTGATTTGGAAGTAGGGCGACGGGTTTGCTTCCTTGTTATCACAGAAGCTAATTAAAGAATCAGATAGGGGATTTCTTAGAGTGTTTATGCTGGAAACAAATATTTGTGATTGAAATAATAACAGCATAATTGACCAAATGAGAGATCTAGGGATTCAGACTTTCAATTAAGAAAACAGTTCAGATTACAGAAAAGTATAGAAAAAGATACACAAATGCCTATTCACCCAACACTCAGCTTTGTCACCTCTTAATACGTTGACATGTTTCCTTTGGTAATTTAAGAGAAAATATTACAGATAAATTGGAAGCCTTATGTGTCTTTTCTTGATTTCCTTCTCTCTCTCTGTTCGCTGACAGTGATAGGCAATTTTATGCGTCAACTTGAAATCAACTTGTGGGTCAGGGGATGCCCAGACAGTTGGTAAGACATTATTTCTGGGTGTATCTGTGAGGGTGTTTCCTAAAAAAGATTAGCATTTGGATGGCTGGAGAGTCAAGACGATCTGTCCTCACCAGCGCAAGTGGGCATCGCCCAGTCCATTGAGGGCATGGATGTATAATTTGTAAATTTGTTCTCGGCATGGACTGAGACATCCATCCCCCCTTCATCTCCCTCGCCTTCAGACATCTGCCCTCCTGGTTCCCAGGGTTTGGACTCGGACTGGGACTTACACTGGACTCGCACCATTGACTTCCCTCATTCTTCTTTCTTCTTAGACCTTCAGGTTTGGATCAGAACAGTGACACCAGCCTTCCTGGGTCTCCAGCTTGCAGAAGGCAGATTGTGGGTGAGTCTCTCTCTCACTCTCTCTCTCCCTCTCTCTCTCTTTCCGTCTCTCTCTCTCATGCACACATGTGAAAGTGCTTGTTTATAGAGTAAATACATCTTCAAAGTTACAAGATATGGCTAAATTGTTCTCTAGAGCAAATATATTAGAGTAATTCACATTCCCATCTCAATGTATGAGAGTTTCCATAGTGCTACATCTTTTCCAAAATGTCTGCTATGGTAAGATTTCCAAATTGTTTGCCAGTATTTGGGATGCTAACTTGTATCTCACTGTTTAATTTATATGTCCCTGATTACTAATAAATTTGAGTATCTTTCCATATGTTTGATGAATGCTTAAATTTCCTCTACTATGAGTTGCAGTTTTGGAACATTTTTGGAATGTTCCAAATGTCTTTGGAACCCAAGACAAATATTGGGTTATTTGTCTTTCTTATTGATTCTAGGCTTTTTTGGATAGATATTTATCATTATTTCTTGAAAAGATTATTATTTCTCTATTATGTCTCACCAACTCGGGGTCTGCTGGGCACTGCCTGGGGCCCCTTTCCCTGCACCACGACATAAAGACTCCCCCAAAGGATTTACTAGGGCGATCGTAGATATCAGCCCATTTGTCTCTCATCTCCCAAGCAAGGAAGGATCACTTTCCTTCATTGACTGATGTCCAAATTCTTAAATCATAAAAAAAAACAATTGTTTTATATGTTGTTTCTTTTTTTCTTTTTATCTGTTTCACATGAGAGGGGAAATCTGATCCCCATTGTCCCACCTTGGCTGAAGATGGAAGTCTCCATATCAAATGTTTCTATTACAGTGTCAACATTAAACATAAGCAAAAGCAACCACAGTAGGTGAACTTCATCTTAAACATTTCATTCAATCCAATATAGCCAAATATTACCATTTCAATGTGCAATCAATTTTTAAAAATATTAATGAGTTTATATTCTTACATTTACATGAAGTCATCAATATTTTCTGTGCATTTCACATGTATAGCACATCTCAGTTCAGACTAGTTACATTCTGAGTGCCCAATATCCAAATGCAACCAGCATCTACTTTATTGGCGGTGTAGCCCTTGACCTCTGATTTTCAAGGACTGCCTTTCCTGTCAGCTTGAAATATTATTTTCACAGCAAGGGCAGAGGAAGCAGAACTGCCTTTGACAAAACAAAAATGAGGAGGTAGTGCCTGGATTTTATGAAATTGCAGAAGGAGATGATTTATTCATGCCAGATTCTGGGAGCCAGATATAGATCATGATGCAGAAAGTTGTGTGAGAGGCAGAGGGATGGACAGAAGAACCTCTGCTCCGTCGAAGGGATCCGTGAGCAGGAATTTGCTCTGTTCCCCTCTGGGAGATGGTGTTGGTGGGGATTTAGGGAGTGCTGAGCATGTCAGGAGAGGAGAGAAGGGGACGATGAGGAAACTCCATGCAGTGGGGCCATAGTGGCTGCCTGTGGTGCAAGCCCATTCCTCAAAGCTCAGCCCCCGCCTACCCTCCCCGGGGCATCCTCTGGCCTTGCCCGCCCACAGCAGGGCTGTCTCCTCTCCACACCTGTAGCTCAGTCTCTCTGGCTGCACTCAGCACATGCTCCCCTGAGACTCACGCAAACTGTTGTTTGATACCCATTCATTCATTCTTTCATGGAGCAGATATTTAATGAGCACCTACTATGTCCCAGGCAGTGTTCTCAGTGTCAGGGATGCACAAAACAGGCAAAAATCCTTGTCTTCAAGGCACTTCATTATAGTAGAGGAATAGCGACCTTAAACATAACAGTATCTAACTTAATATGTCAGAAGTTACATGGTATGGAAAGAAATAGGGCGGAGTATAGAGTGAGTCAGAATTGCAGAGCTGGGGACTGCAAAGCCAAATTGGGTGTTCAGAGTAGGTGTTAGACTCCTCTGTCTGGTTTTGATTATAGCAGTTGTTTTTTTTTTTTTAAACTTGGGACTATCTTTTTTTTTTTTTAACCTATAAAATGTCCACGTAACAGAGTTGGGATGTAATGCCATTTCCTAAAGCACATTCAAAAATATAAAAATACAAAGAGATTGATCCCAGAACACAGGCTGAAGTCAGCTAAGTAGAAAAGAAAAAGGAAAAAAAGCCCATTAAGATGTTTGGTTCAGTTGACCTGCGTCTATTTGGGAAAACTTTTGCTGATGTGTAATTCCTGAAGGTGAAGGGGAAAAATAGAGCCAGGTAAGCAAGTTCGGGAAAGAAATGGGTGGCTGTCAGTCACAGGAACAAAGTGCTAGATTCTGGGTGCTTCTATGGCAGAAATGTGACATGATGCATTTTTAAGGCTCCGTCAGTCAATACCATTAATATTTATGACCTATCCCACAGAAACGGCCACCGTGTGGCACATCTGTCAAAGATTTCTGTTCTGCGATTGTTCAGCTTTCTCGAGTGACCAGCCCTGAATGACAAAACTGAGGACAATTATGTAAAGGGTTTTATGCTGCCGTTTTACACCTCCCAAAAAAGGTGGTAAAATAATCAGGATTCTGTATTCTGAAACAATAATTTTCTTTGAAAAGTCACCTTTACTGTCCATGGATGAACTAGACTATTTATCACCATGTAGAGTCATACATATGCAAGTGTTTATGAGCCTTGAAAGAACTCAAGTTGCTCCCAAATTCCACCTCATTCTCCTTTAATTCTGAGACTCTGCTTAGAAATGCCAAACCTGAACCCTTGTCTACAAGGTATTTCTCTGCCTCTGTGTGGTTCGATAAAGGAACTATCTCTTCTCCACAACAGAGGAAAATGTGAAAATGTGTGTGGTTATGTGAGGTCAAGACCTCTTAATTTAAATCCTACCTTGCCAGCTCTTTTAGCCTTAGATCTTAGACACGTTTCTAAGCCTTTGGAGCCTTGGTTTCCTCTTCTGCAAAGGGGGTACTAGAATTTCGACTAGAAGAACTTCATCGGGTTATTTTGAGGATCAAGTGAGGAAATGATATGTGTACATTATGCTACAAAGAATATGATAAATGTCAGCAACTTTTTAATTAGTATTTTAGTGTGCTTAAAAAGGAGATGCTCAAGGGTAGTGTTGAAATTGAAATTATTTAACTGAAGGGTGGCATAGCCCCTGACCATGGGAGCAGCCGTAGCTATCACAGCCCCTCTCTGTGGTCCCCCCATTCCAGGGCACAGCAGCCAGCTCTATATTAATTAGCCTCACCTGAGACACACGGTATGGAAATGTTCCAATGCAGTGTGTTTTGCACAGCTCTTTGCAGAGCCCAGCAATCCTTTTTTTCTGCATGGCTTTAATTTTGCAAAAGGTCAAGATGGCGTTTTTGATGGGCTTTAACTCCTTTTCCCAAGGAAGGGAATCATGGGTGACAGTCCCCGGTGCGCCCACCAGATGGCGCCAACAGACCAGGTTGTGGCCACACTTGCCCTGCGTTCCCCTTCCGCCAGGAGGCTCCCTGAGCACCTGCCCCTCGCCCCCTCCTCCCTTTCTCTCTCCAATTAACTCCCTGATTGCTCACGACCTTTGACTTCTAGGGATTATGGTTTCCCCAGGTGTGAGTCATGAAGGCTCCTCTTGCAGCCCCGTCCTGTGCTTAGCACAACACCTGACACCTGGCACCCGACAGCCTGGAACCGGGTCCCTGCCCTCAGCCAAAATCCTAAAAGGCTTTATTGTTTTTATTTAAAATGTTGCGTGCTCATTCTAAAACTTTTAAACACAGGAAGCAAAATTTCCTAATCCCAGCACCTTCCAATATGACGGCTGGATAAGTAGGTAACAGACATCGTAATAATGGATTCCTACTCTGTGAGTTGTATTCTGTTTGTGAAAGTGTTAACTTCATTTTTATTTATAGTTAAAAGAAGACAAATAATCCACAGCAGGATGGGTGTGTTTCATTAAAAAAAAAGAACAATATTCCATTCTGTGTGTGTGTATGTGCTTGTCTATCACATTTTCCTGTCCATTTATCCATCAGTGGGCCCTTAGGTCATTCCCACATCTTTATTGCAAATAATGCTGCCATGGATGTGTGAACACAGATACCACTTTGAAATAGGGATTTTATTTCCTTTGGGTAGATGCCCACAAATAGGATGGATGGATCACCTGGTAGTTCCATTTTCAATTTTTAGAGGAACATCCAGACTGTTTTCATAATGGGTGGACCAATGTACATTATTCCACCTTACAAAAAGATCTACCATTTGAGACAACATGGATAAACCCGGAGGACGTTGTGCTAACTGAAATACCAGGGCTGTCCGGGAAGAATCCAGCCATGTAATATAGTCTCATTGTATTAACAATGGCTGATACTTTCCAGACAGCCCTCCTAAGCCAGACACAGAAAGGCAACTACTGCAAGATCTCACTTACGTGTGAAAATTTAAACGCTTGAACTCACAGAAACAGAGTAGAACAGTAGTTACCAGGGGTCAGGGGTGGGGGAAAAAGGGGAGATGTTGGTCAAAGGGTACAGACTTGTAGTTATAAAACGAACAAAGTTCTGGGGACCTAATGTATAACATGGTGGCTACAGTTAATAGTAATGTACTGTATATTTGTAATTTGCTAAGATAGATGGTAAGTATCACAAAAGAAAGGAAAAAGTAACTACATGAGGTGAATCATGTATTAATGGGCTTGATTGTTTTAATCACATCACAGTGTAAATGTATGTCAAAATGTCACGATGTACACTTTGAATATATATAATTTTTATTTGTCAATTATACCTCAATAAAATTTTAAAAATCTCACAGAATTATTAACTGAAAATATGTTTTAATTTGTAAAATACCCTAGTAACATTGAGAAAGAGAAGCTTGAATAAAGAACGTAACACGGTGCATCTGGTAGTTATTACTGTAACATTGTTCCTCTCACTCTAGGCGCTGCTACTACCGCCTCCACCGCTGTAACCTCCTGCTTCTATTCCTTTCATGACATGGTTTTAGCCAGTAAGCTTAACTTTCATCTTTGAAAGTGGAAGAAATGGCGCTGGAGATTTCTTCTCATTTTTCCCATGTGGATATTTATTAGTTTTGTTATTTTTACTTGGCCGAAGTTTGTGACGTTGGCAACCTCATATGAATCCTAATTCCTACCTTCTGTTATTTCTTCTCTGTTCAAGTACCGTGCTAACCCCATCTCGCTTGCCTCCTCCGCTCCCAGCACGCGATCTGATTCATCCTCAGAGATGACTGGTGCTTTCTATCTGCTGATAGTTGCACTTTGTTGCTGTGAATCACAACATTTGTGGCCGTTGATTCTCATTTTAATGTGATCTAGGGGATGAGTGAGAGGAACCAGGGGTCAGCCCTCAGTCGTCCCGTTATATTAAACTGTGAAGTGCTGTTGAGAGGCGAGGAGTTTGCAAGTCCCTCTTTCCACACCTCGACTGAGGTCGGTGTGTCGGCACCAGGCTGGGGGCCAGCGCGAGACAAGGGGAGCTCAGTTCTTGGCATTAGGATTGTCAGCAAAGATTTTGTGCCCAGGAACAGAATTTTATTTCTTTGTGAAATTTGGTTAACGAAGGAAGGATTCTATCCAAAGATTGAAGACCAAGCTTAAGTACTGACAGCCTTGGCTGGAGTAATCGTGTCTTTATTTATTTAGACTCAGCTAGAGGAGCTGCGGGATTTTTTTCCGAGACAGAAAAGGAGCCAGTGAGAGCATTTGGAGAAGACATGAAAAGGGATGCTTCGGACCTCGGGGCAGAACTCCCCAGCTTTCCCATCTTCCCCAGAACCAGCTTTGACTCTGGACAATGTCCACCTTTGGCAGGTGAAAGTTATAAGGTTCCCTCCTCTCTGCATGGAAAGGGGAGCTTCAGATGCCAGCCTGTGTCTGCTACTTTATGGAGAAGAATCCAGTCTCGTCTCTGTAGAGGTATTTACAGTAGCTTTGAAGACGCCAAGGAAAATACCTGCCACCTGTTGAACACCCCTGGGTGCCAGGTACGAGTTACACACTTCACATGCGTGTCCACTACTCTAACATGCATTTTCTTTTCTATTGTTTGACAGCTTATTGTTATAACTTATGCTGCATGAAATTCACCTCTTTGCAGGTACATTTAAATGATTTTTAGTAAATTTAGAGTTGTGAAAACATCCCCACAATCCAAATTTAGAATATTTCCGTCATCTCCAGAAGATCCCTTATGCTTGTGTGTAGTCACTGCTTATTTATGCCCCTAGCCCCAAGCAAACGCTAATCTAATTTCTATCTCTTGGTGTTTATTCTGGGAGAACAAAACAAAACAAAACAAAACAATTTTCAGGGACTAAAACCTTAACCTAATCTGGCAAGATGAGAAAGGATAAAAAGAAAGACCCACTTTCCACTTAAAGTCTTCACTAGTAGAGATTTCAGAATCTGCAGCTTAATAGCAACATCTGTGTGTTAAAGTCTGGGCTGGCCGGGCATGATGGCTCACACCTGTAATCCTAGCTCTTTGAGTGGCCGAGGTAGGAGGATCGCTTGATGCCAGGAGTTTGAGGCTGCAGTGACCTATGGCTGCACCTTTGCACTCCAGCCTGGGCAACAGAGCGAGACCCTGTCTAAAAAAAAAAAAGAAAGAAAGAGAGAGAGAGAGAGCAGGAGAAAGAAAAAGTATGAAAACCTGAACATTTTTATCAATAGTGAGATCTAGTGAATCAACTGTTTGAAGAGGCTGCCACGAGGCTGATGTGATCTTCATTGGCATTAATCAGTGCATGGGCCCAGCACAGGCACCCACGGGGGGACTGCACAACAGATGTGGCCAGGGAGGAGTGTGTGTGTGTGTGTGTGTGTGTGTGTTCGGCATTTTTAAACTGGAATCAGTTTCCAGCATACAAACGTTGTCAATTTCACATGTGGAGTCTTAGCTCCTCTTGAGAAACCACGTGGTCAGGCTGCCCTGGACCCATAGTCCTGACTGTCCTTGTCATCTGGAGTGGAGGCATCAGTGCCATTGACAGATGTGCATGCCCCACACTCCCCACCACTCCCTCTCGCCTCCCACACTGGGGACGAGGGGCACTTGTGCTGCTGGCTTTCTGATACAGATTTAGAGTAATACGAGGTGTTTCCTGTACACCAGTCTCCACCAAAAGTGAGCAGCGAATGACAGCCCTCACTCTGTCTCTCCGACAGCGAATTCTTTCTAGGCCGTAAGCAGGACACCGGAAAACCAGATGGCATTCTGCCAGGGTGTCCACAGGCTTCAGACTTTTGAAATCAGATCACAGGAGAGATGCCTGAAGGAAGTGTGAGTGTTTAGCCTGGTGAAGAGAAGAAAGGGCCCAGGCCAAGGTACAGAGAAGGAAGTGAAGGCTCTTTCTAAGTCTTTCAAGGGCCATCAAGTGGCAGATTGAGTAGATTTGTGCTTTTTACATTCCAAAAGTGAAAGTTAAAAAGGAAGCATTTTTAGCTCACTTTATAGAAAACGAATTCAGAGCTCCTCAATTCTTTGGTTAAGTTTTCAGACAGATGAGGTGGGTTCAAATTTTGTTTCTATCATCCTCACTAGACGATCTTGGAAAAAACTGCTAAAATTTCTCTAAGCCCGGTTTCCTTATTTGTAAACAGGGACAATGATGCTCCAGTGGAAAGAGGCTTCTATGGAGATTGGGTCTAATGACAGCGTAGGAAGCAGAACTAACAAGAATCCAAGTAATCCTTGGAAATCCTTCAAGGAACACCTAGGCTTCTAGAGGTCCCAAGGCCAGTTGGTTTTTCCTTTTAATTTCTTCTTGCGTTTGCCTCGCATGCAAATTTCCTAGGGGAGTGTATGGTGAGGCTTAGTTTTACAGGCGGTGTGAGTGGAATTGTAGATAAGTCAGATTTGGGAGACGTTGAAGATAAATTTCTCCCTCTGTATTTAACTCTTCTCTCCTTTATGTCTTCTGATGGAAGTGTTGTCAGGTAGAAATCTAGAGGAATTCTGAGCATAAATAATTATCATTCCATAGCTAAAGTGTTGTGCGATGCAATATCAATGTGAAATTAGGTAAATGAAATGGACACACCTTAGCCACAGGTGAGGGATGGGGTTTTGCATGTCCCTGGAATCTGCAGGTGTAAAAGTGAAGGAAAGGGGTCTAGAACAGCCTCTCTGCATGGGCTTATCTTGAAAGGGTCTTTGTCTGCTCTGAGCTGCAATGCCTTCCAAAGAAACCCAAAAGAGATTTGAGGCTATTTCTTTCCCCTTTAGAAATTATTGGCAAAAATTCCTGCAAGAAAAGCACTGTCATTCTATTCCCGAGCATAGATTTCCTTCCCTTCGCCTGTCACTGGGAGCCAGGCAGCTAAGAATAAGCCGTCCTGCAGTTTGGATGTTATTGCCTGATCTTATCCTTCTTTATGCTGGTAATTTGGACTTTTATTGTTCCCTTCTAATTGGAGCCGTGTCATATATTTCCTGTTGGCCAGGGATAGATATTGCTGCATTCTCAACCTTTTGTTCCTTTTAGCCTCATTATGATTCTGATGTTAATTAGATTGTTTGTT
The DNA here is from genome assembly GCF_041146395.1 of Eulemur rufifrons. Taxonomy (NCBI): domain Eukaryota; kingdom Metazoa; phylum Chordata; class Mammalia; order Primates; family Lemuridae; genus Eulemur; species Eulemur rufifrons. The sequence goes on from NC_091003.1 coordinate 2,923,272, forward strand.
AATTTCTGTCTTTGGCATCTCTAATTAAGAACTAACATTCTGGAATTGTTTCTGCATAATTCAGGGGAGTCTTGGAATGAGCCAGCAAACCTCTCAGCTTCATGTGCCTGGTAAATATCACAACCTGCTTCCTTCCCTCCTCTCCTGGAATCCTTTCATCTCCTCTTCTCCATTTGGTCCCTGCATAGGTCCACGGTTGGGGGTTACTAGTGAATTGGAGTTTTGACTGTGTCTGGGATATTAGGCCTGGTCAAATACAGCCCTAGAACCTGGTGTGTCTTGGAGACATATTAATATTTATTGTTTGTTCAGTAGGAAGTAAGGGGACGCTCATTGATGTTTTGGGATTTGGTTCACAATTTAAACTCCTGCCATGCAGCTTTGGTGTGGGCAGAACGCATCGATTCTCTCCACTATAAAGAACTCTTCTATGGGATTTGGACTTACTTAATGAATCAGAGTGGCATAGATGTGACATACACATCTGTGAACTCCAGCACGTGCCCATGGCAGACATCACTAATCAATTGCGGCACTCATTCCTGCTAGAGCCCAGATTCTCTCTCAGACAGAGTTCCTTTGGGAAACAACTATGAATTGATTTGCATTGGCCAGTGAGATGAACCTATTTCCTATTTCTTTAGACTTGATGAGAGCCAGCAAAAAAGTTTTTCATAAGGACTGGAGCAGGATGCTGATGAGGTGAAGGTAGGGATAGAAGTTTTACTTAAACTGTAGGAAAATGAAATAAAACCAAACCATTTCCGTTTGTTTGTACTGTTGTCCTATCATATGTATCAGGATGTCCTTTGGCCAAGTGGTTGTAAAATGTCAGTCTGAGAGGCAGCTATGCTCCCAAACACGCACACGCATTTCTAGTTAGATTCTCATTTCTGGACAGGAGGACAGGTCTCTCGGGTTAAAATGGGATTTAACAAATGTTAGAGCTGTTAAAGATTTCTGTCTTCAAAATGAGAATTTCTTCTTGTTGTAATGGGAAGGACTGAAAGAGAATTGAAAAGGAAATAAAATTTCTCACTCTGTGATTCTGTGTTCTAACGTCCTGTCTGGGGACCACCTAAATCACAATGCAAACTCAGGATGGGGACTTCCTGCGGTTTGGCAAATGCTGTTATAATAGTGAATGAAATCCATATTTTTACGCTACTGAGTTCACATAAAATATTTCAGCCAAAGCAAAAAGTTTTAGAGGGTTTGAACTACTGTAACTTTAGTAAAAGAGAGGTTTAGTAAATAGGAAACAAAAGTAATGATCATATTTCTTTTGCCCTTTTCTCTTTGTAGTTTTTGTTCCTTTCCCAAAATTCGGACTTCAATGGCATCAATTTCTCCCATCCCTAAGAATGCCTCCCCAGGGTGAGGAGAGGGCAAGGTATTTAGTAACCCTTCAGTGTTTACGGATTAGAGGTGATGGAATTAGGAGTTTGCCACCTCATTTAAATTTTTCTGTCTATACAAAGATGTCAGTTTCCACTGTGGTTTGCACAGCGTCCTTAGCAAACTGGTCACGTTAAGAGAACCTGGGCCCCATGTTTTAATTATTTTGCTTCAAGAACAAATGTCCTAACAATCTGTACCTTATTTCTGGATTAGACTGCAGCAGAGGGCAATGGTTTCCCCGCTCCTTTCAAGGTGAAAAGTAGCAAAAAGATGTGGGCATGTCACCAAATACTTAAAAAATAAAAAAAAAAAAAAAAGATGAGAAGTGTATACAAATCTTGGGCATGGTTTCAAGTTTGCTCTGAAGGTTTTGTAGCTTCACTTTAGTGACTCCTATACCAAATCCCTGTACTTATGTTCAGATTAAACGACAGAGGAGATATCACTAGAGACAGCAATTCCTTTGCTGTAAATGGAGACCAGATCCTAATGAATTTCAGGTTTTTAAATGTTTTTACTTTAATAAATTAATGACATGAATAATGATGGAGAATACAAAGCAGAAAAGGAGTACATCCTTCATGAGAATTGCCAAAGATAAGAGATTCCTCTCATTTACTAGATTAGTTCTAGAACTTAACAGAATCCTATAATATTTGTTCTGCTGCTATGGGGCAACTGGTGAAATCAAACGTATTAATACAGCAGGGGAATATTCAGTACATGGTCCTCTTGTGTCTTCCTCATAGGGTTGGAGGATTCTGCTACTCACAGATAGAAATTCACTTCAAACTCATGTTATGTTGCAAAACAAAAGTGAGGGTTTACGACGGAGGTATTTCAGCCTCAGAACTATAACTCTTGGTTAAGTTAAATGTGTCTGACTCCAGCAGAAAGATTCTCCACCGTCGCCAATTAACCAAGACTCCCAGCAGCAAACGAGGGTATGTGCAACAGCTGAGTCCCTGGCAAATGAAATGCCCCAAACTCTTCGAGTTTATGCATATTTTAAATGTCCCAGTTTCATGTCTGGATATTGACAGATTGGAACAAGTGGGTCTCTCCACTCAACAGAATTTGAGATTTCTCCAAAGCCTCACAATTGATTTATAACTGTAGTTAGGATTTCAGTCACTTGCCCCTCCGAGTTGGAAAGGCAGCTAGTGCATCCGTACATGATCCCAAAGGCCGTTTGGAGGGCGTTTGCTGAGAATCACAAATAGTTCTGGTCATGGCTCTTTCCGTAGCCACAACAGTGATTAAAGGAGCCATCTGGGAACACGCCCCACATCCATGCCACCATGTTCAAGTGGATGCAATGGACCCAATCCAACCTTTAGCGCAACTGCATAACTTTAGATCAAATTAAAATCAGCATTTTGCCTAAGAGAGTGATGAAGGTGAAACGCACACAGGTAATTAGTTTAAAGGACATTTTCTATGTCTTTGGAAGAAAGAGTGGAAATCAGGATTGCGAATTCCACACAGGTTTTCTTTACATAATTTCAGAAGACACATTATTTCATCATTTTAAGTAGAAAGCCACTCTCACTTGCCACAAATAAGGAGCCATCAAAACCGTATTAAGACAAAATAATGTTTTAAAATTCTAGCTAGGTTCAGTTCCCTATCAGAGCTCTGTGCCGGGGGCCTGCTTTCTGTTTGTTATGAAAGAAGATCTGTAAGTATTAGATAAAGTTAAAAGGTACCAACTCCAGGAGAGGCATTGAAAAAGAATTAATGTGAAATTATCCTGTGATTTTTTTTTTTTTTTAATTCTATGGCTGTTAGCATCTGAATTCATCTCCTGCGGCAAAGATAACGATCTCGAATTCCAGCACTGGTCTGTTCACACCTTCTATGAAACAGCCCTTGGGGAGCAGAGACTCACTTTCGTGAGGCGGAGGCAAGAGTCTCTGTCTCCCGTGATATGAACATTCCCTGACAAGGGGAGAATGAAGCTGCCTCAAGTGCTCAAGATTTATCATTGATCCAGAAACAACCTTATCTCAAGCCATTATTTCCTAAGATATTTTTACAAGGTCTTTTGAAAATAATTAGGATCAAATCTTGCCTTTAGATATATGAAACTTTGCTGCCTGTGACTAAAGCTAATTGTCGAGTTTCTCAGTGTTTTTTTTTAATTATTCATCCTGAAAATCTTTGTTAAATCAAGTATCCTTCTCAAAAGGATAACATATGTTATGAAGAGGTGAGCTGTGGATACAGTATTCTGCTTTATACAAAAGTATTACGAGATCTAAGTCTCTTGCATGGAATGGAGATAATATTCAGAATGTCATATTTTGTTCTTTTCAGCTTCACTGATTTGAGAAATAATAAACAAAGATATGTACACTAAATCCTTCCATCTTTCTATAAAGTGAAAAATCAATAATGATAATTGGAATTTCTCTCTCCCTAAGTCCCAAATTCTCTTTCCACTTTGTGGTTTATACTTTTTTATGCATGAACAATAAGACTAATCTCAGAGTGAGGTAGACATTTTAATTCCAGAGCCTCATTTCCATTGAAGCCTTTCTAAGTTTCCCCTAATATAAGAGCACACGATTTCTGTGACTGTTTCTTGCCACTTTGTTACTGAATTCAAGGCAGGGAATCTCATGTTCAGAGTACTTTTCAATCTATTATACTGGGGGCCAACAATGGGAGGATAAGTGTTAAGGTTTAGTTTTCAACTCAACAACAACAGCCACAAAGATAAGAAGTGTGTATCCTTCCTTTCAATTAGAAAGATAATTCGAGAGCTAATAATTTTTGTTTGGGGAATGGGAATTCTTCTATAAAATAAAAAGTGCTCTTGTGGGCTTTCTGTGATACCGTTGTGGTAGCTCACAATAGGAACTCATGATACTTCAGAAATAAGGAACGAAAGATGGAACCTAACTAATTAAGGAAGATGAAAATAGGGGGTCGCCTCTGCCCCCCTCTCCCCACGGGCCCTTGAACTGTGACTATGTCCACTTCCTGTGATCCAGTAGCAGTTCCGGATCCCCATTTTTTTTTTTTTTTTTTTTTTGGAGACAGAATCTTGCTCTGTTGCCCCAGGCTAGAGTGCCATGGTGTCAACCTAGCTCACAGCAACCTCGAACTCCTGGGCTCAAGCAATCCTCCCGCCTCAGCCTCCCAAGTAGCTGGGACTACAGGCATGCACCACCATGCCAGGCTAATTTTTTCTATATATTTTTAGCTGTCCATAAATTTCTTTCTATTTTTAGTAGAGACAGGGGTCTCGCTCTTGCTCAGGCTGGTCTCGAACTCCTGAACTCAAACGATCCACCCGCCTCGGCGTCCCAGAGTGCTGGGATTACAGGCATGAGCCACCGCGCCCGGCCTGGATCCCCATTTTAGGGGTAGATGGAACTTGTCCAAGGTCGCACAGTGAAGGGCAGCGCTGGGATTCAAATTCCAGACATGGGTAACTCTGAGACACGGGGACGGATGGTTTTGCAAATCGCTGGGCCGGTTGCAACACTGTCTGCCAACCTCCCTAGGAAAAAAGAGAAAAACCATCAGGATTTGTGAAAGGTAAGTTCCTTTTCAACAGTGCACGGGGAAAACCTCCCTCCAGCCCCGCCCACTCCCCCAGGTGGCAGAGTCCTCGCACCTGCATAGGTTGCCCGGCTCAGCCTCACTCAGGTTCGGCTTCACCTGTCCCTGTCGGGAGCAGCGCCGCGTCTGGGCGGGGGCGCGCCCTCTAGCGCCGGCGGGTGGGAACGCACCACGGCGCCGGGTCCTGCGGGGGCGGGGCGCGCACCTGGGGACGCATCATCCCTGATGCGCCCACAGCGGCACCTCTGCTGGGCCGCCTCTTGCCGCCACCTTTGTGCCCCTTTCCTTACCCTTTCCACTTCCTTTCCTGTTTTCTTTTCTTCCCTTCATCCCCACTCTCCCAATTAAATCAGTGGAAGCCCTCCCCCGGGAGATGCACACACGCATACAGCAATCAGCCTGGAACTTCAGGGCTTTACGGGTTTCTCTGTGATGTTCGTCCCTAAGCACCCTCGGTACATGGGCGTCCTAATAGAGCTTTTTGGATGTAAAGAGAGGACCAGGTATCCGAAATAATGTTTTTGCTTGTTTGTTGTTTTGCATTTGTATGCAGGTTTAAATGAGTGAAGAAATGCCAAAATTGGGTTTCAAAATACGCAGAATGTTTTAACTGTTCACAATGAACAAGTGAACCATTTTAAAGTGCATACTTAACCACGGAAATATGTGTTGAAAATACTAACTTCAAGATTAGATCTCATGACGGGTCAGAGTTTAAAGCGGGGCGATGAAGGTGGTTTTGAGCGTCCTTTCTGCGTGGCTGATACTGGCCCTGTAGGCTCCTTGGGAGACATCGAAAGTATAAATTTGGGGCCTTTGGGGAATGTGAGGCCCGAGCCCAAACTGCTAGTTGTCTCCAGCCAATGTGGTCACCAGATGAGAGTGTCCGGGTCCTGCCTCTCCTTGTGAGTGGGGGCCCAGAGAATGCTTCTAAGAAGCTGACTGAAAAGGGTGACAATGACACCTATGATTTTGCTCCAGGCTGGGTGCTCTGCCTCACGCTTCACCTGTGGGAGTCCCTGTAACCCTCACTACAGCTTTAGCAAGAGGAGGGGAAGCCAAGGGGCTTGGTGACACAGAGCTGTGCACAGCATCCTACCGCAGAGGCTGTGTTGAGGAGAGGACTTGGACCCATGTCTCCTACCCAGGCACAGCCGTGTGACCCAGCATGAGGGCTAGAAGAACGCAGCACCTCGATGAGCCACACTGCAGCCTCTGAGCCACCGGAAGTGGACGGGAGGGAGATCCCCATCCTAGAGCCCAGCGGCACCCAAGGGCTCTTCCAGGAGGCTGAACAATACCCCTCTTCTCCTAGAACAAGCCCCCCAAGAGGGCAGTCTCGAGAACAAACTAAAACTGAGTCACAAAGAATGGGAACAGCTCATCCTATGGCAAGTGGAAAACCAGCACCAACAGTAGCCACTAAGTTCCTTTCTCCCGGTCTCCTTCGCTGGCAGTTGTAGTGATGAAACCGTCAGTCTTGTCAGCACAACAGCAGAATACTGATGGCCAGGCTCATGTGAGTGTGTGAGTGTGTGTGTGTGTATTGTTGTTGTTATTATTCTACACTAATTGCTATTAGAAACAGCTGTTGTTAAACACAGCAGTGTGTGCACAGCCTTGCTTGATTGGTTGCTATTAATTACATCCATAAATTATGCATTAAAGTGGATGCAGAAGCTGAGGGAATGAGGCTGGGCTGGGGGACAGTGAGCCAGCCACCACCCTGTGAGCTGCCGAGACCCAGCCCCTTCCCTCGTTGGTGGATTCTGTTTCCCCTCCATTGGCATTTTCCTCTCAGCTCTTGATTGATCAAAACCACAGAGACCTAATGATCCGTTCAGATTCTGGGAAATATTAATACCAGGTGCCAGGAGGGATCTCCTTAAGATTCACAGTGATCCGCCCAGATCCGCCCAAACACTGTGTCCTTAGCTGAGGGCAGGGTTTCTCCTTGTCCTGAGCCCTGAGCTAGCTAGCTTGCTTGCTTGCTTGCTTGCTTGCTTTTTTCTTTCTTTTCTCTTTCTCTCTCTCTCTCAGTGAAAATATCCAGAAGAGGAGACAGGCTTAATTCCTCCAGTTTCCCTGTTTCCAAAATTTAAACCGCCAGGAAGGTCAGATGGGCAGACAGGGTTTCACATGTCGGTGGAAGGCCGGCACGGGGTCGCCAGGTGGGGGATTAGCCCCCCACAGGCCACTTGCAGAACCCTGTGCTCACCCTGTAAGAACTCCCTGCCCCAAGGAATCGGGACCTACTTAATTACTTTGTCCCTAACCAGAATGTTAGTTCCTGGGTGTTTCCAGAAAAATGGGAGATCTCAGGTTTTTTAGGAAGGTGAATGATATGGCTATTTGTTTAATATTCTGAAAAGCGTATCCTTAAGGAAAGTCCGCAGCACACTTGACTCATTTGTTTGCCTTCCGGGCCCTTGCAGGGATTTCAGCGGGGGACCCCAAACTCTACTGACCAGCGGACCTGAGCACATCATGCAGTCCAGAGAGACAGCAGGGATATTCCAAACCTTCCCCGAGTGCTGGCCTGGAGACACCAATGAGGTGGCCACAAAGTCACGTCAAGGTCAGTGGTAACCTTTCTTGGTCTTGCTGATCTTTGATGTTTGGGTGCACCAAGCAAAAGTTTCTTTTGCAATTTTTCTTTTCTTTCTTTCTTTTTTTTTTTTGGATGAGGTTTTGGATGATCATTTGGTCATAGAACAAATTTAAAATGTTGGCTGTGTTCAGTTTGGTCAAGCCAGTGTGTCCTCTGTCTCAACTCTGCAGAGTTTCCAGTGAAATTGGATTATTTGGGCTGCAGTCTTTATTTCACAATATTTACTGATGTGTATTAAACAGGAAAATAAAATTAGAGTTGTGTGAAAGACTAAAGCTCTTCTGTGCTGAGAGACATCTGTTTATTGCTTTCTTTGTAACTGTGCTCTAGCTCAATAGGCAAAATGCAAAACAAATTTCATTTAACGTAAAAAGATCCAATGCCAAGCAAGGCTGCCATGCCCTTGAGAGAACCGTCAGTCTTGGCCGACTATAGCTGGAATAGTTGAGTTTAGAGAACAGGACACACCGTGCTGTTCCAAGGATAGCTGCTGATGAACAGGTTTGAATACCTACACTGCAATTACTTATTATCATGTTAACTGTCTTTCTTGCATTCATGCATTCAACACGTATTAATGAGCACGTTCCATGTGCCAGGCTCTGTGCAAGGTATGGAGGGCACCTTGGTAAATAAATAACACCTGGTCTCTCTCTGGCCTTGGGCAAGGGAGGGTGACTCAGGTCTGGCCACTGGAACCCAAGGCCAAATATTATAATGGACTCAGCAATACATAGGGAGATGAAGACAACTTTTTCAAGATGATTCAAAATAACAGTGATTGGCTGGGCTCAGCAGCTCACCCTGTAATCCTAGCACTCTGGGAGGCCGAGGCAGGAGGATCACTTGAGCTGAGGGGTTTGAGACCAGCGTGAGCAAGAGTGAGACCCCTTCTTTACTGAAAATAGAAAAAATTAGCTGGGCATAGTGGTGCACGCCTGTATACAATCCCAGCTACTTTGAGGCTGAGGCAGGAGGATCGCTTGAGCCTAGGAGTTTGAGGTTGTTGTGAGCTAGGCTGATGCCACGGCACTCTAGCCCGGGCAACAGAGCGAGACTGTCTGTCTCACACACAAAAAGAATCACTCTGATTTAGGGATTTTCTAGATTGCAAAGGATACCATTTTAGAAAACATCAGTTTCAATTAATAGATGATCTTTAACATTTTAGTTTTTGCAAGGTGATACGAGATTAGCATCTGGATAACAATTGGGGGTGTAATTTAATTAGAAATTTTATCTACAGGAAGTATCAATTATGATGATATTAACACATGGAAAAACACCAATAACCTTGCTTGTGCCTGTAGAGGAGAAAAACTTGGTTTCACACATGCTGAATTCCTTAAAGAATTTGCGTTTAAGACTCCTGCATAGTTATTATATTAAGTAGCATTTTAGAGTGAATGTCAGATCTTTTTGCCTTTTTTTTTAGCTTAACACACAACAAAACAAATGATGCACAAAGAATAGAGGAACTATTTTATCTAACATGGAAGGTTTTAAATAGGCAAACATTTCAATACCTAATAGGGCAGTTAACAAATGGATTTTTGCTATATCTTATTAATACGGTTTTTGCAAGGCTTTGGAAGGAAATTGGGTTAGAGACATTGTTTACTATTTAACCTATGTTAGTCTGTAACCTGTTCTTTTTAAAAAAAATGAATCCCAATTCAGAAACAATAGCATCATCACAAATGTTACAGAATATCATTATAAAGGCTGAATACCGTGAATTTTTTTTTTTTGGAAGTTTAATAGACTGAATTTAGAAGTGATGGGAATTGTTCTTTTAAAGGTTTATGGAGTTTTTCTGTTTCTTCAGTGATTGAAGTTTTAATTAAAGTAGAGGTTGTATCGTTCATTTAGGGAATATCTATTTTTTTATCCAGACTTTCCTGAATTAATAAAGGAAATGTCAACTGCAAGAACAGACAAGCCCCCAAATTTCAGGGGTTTAACCAATGGAAGTTTGTTTTTCTCTCAGGTAGAGTCTAATTAGCTGTGAGAAAAAGACAGAAGTGGAACCATGGCCCTGAGCGTGTTCGGGGCACACCCTTGCCGGTGAGGGTCTGCGTGTAGTCAGAGATGAGCACCAGAATTTAAAACACATCCCACAATTACCAAAAACAAGGAAATATAAATTGTAAAACACATTAAATGGGCAAGCTATGAAGCATGAACTACAAATGGCCACTTTTCAAAGTTCAAACTCAATGGTAATTGACGGAATATATATAAAAGCAATAACTAGATATCAACTTTACACTAACCAGGTCACTGATATCTTTACAAAATGTAAAAACTCATTTCAAACCTTTCTGTTGGAAGTGCAAACTTCAGAAAATAATTTTGAAAATCTGTGCACTGGCAATAGAGCACGGCTTTTAACAAAGTAATTCTGTTTCTTCAGAATTATGTTAAAAATATACAGATATGTGGAGACATGTGTGGAGAGGTTCTTCAAAGCCCTTTCTTACAATCACAACAATAAAAACTTTGAAATGATACACATGTGTCAGGATAGAGGATTAGTAAAATATCTGATGGCTCTATAATCAAGGAAAATAAAGCATGGGCAGATACCACCACAGCAAACAACGAAATGTACAATGACTTTGTCTTATAAATGCCCCTTTTTTTCTCTCTATCTCTCTCTCACTCTCTCTCTCTCCCCCCATTACGGGTCAGCTGTTCCTCTAGTTGTCATATATATAACTGCCTCTTCCAGCTGAGTCACCTGTTTTAATAAGCTTTCCCAAAAGGCCCATCCAACAAGCCCACTTACATTCCCTTGGCCAGATCTCAGCCACATGTCTAAGGAAGTCTGGGAAATAAAGTCTATTCCCCGAACACAGTTTCTCTCTTACCAATAACTTCAATTTCCTTTGCAGAGACAGAACAGAAGAATGACAATTGATATAGCCAGTGGCTAGTCTCTTCCCCCGATGACCCACTGTCTTCTCCACTAGGCAGACCACCTTTGTGTGTGTGTGTGTGTGTGTGTGTGTGTGTGTGTATAATGTTTTCAGGCTTCTGAGGAGTTGTGTTTAAGTCATCATTTTGTTAATCAAATTATCTCTTACAGATACCCAAAAAGCTTTTGTGGATGAGACTATTTGGCCAAATTATCTTTTAATTCAAAGTTGCACAGATTGAATTTTGAAATCCGGAGATGCCTTTTCCATAGTCCTTTTTGTCTATGTGGCTTTTAAATCATGCCTCCATAACATATATATTTTTTAAATAATTCAATATATTTAATTATATTATGTGGAAGCAGTTAGGGGCAGGCTTACCTTCTCCACACTCTATGCTCCATCCTTTGGCTGATTAGAAAAGGGGATGAGCCCTAAGAACGTGGCAGATGGGCAAGACAAAAGGGTCCCTGAACGCCTGTGAGGAGCAGCGAGCCCCACCACCCTGCCCGGGACAGAGACGTGCGGGGAAGACCCCCGTACTGTGCTACGACCCTGAAACCACAGAACCCCACACACCTTAGTACTGACGTGGTCCCAGGGCCCAAATTGGCATTTTCATTCACATTCTACTGGTGCTGAGGTCACTTTGAAGCAGAGTTTGTACTTGTGAAGGACGGCTGGACCCAAGAGGTGAACCCTTTGGATAACAAAACATTAAAACAAATCTTGAATTAGTTGCCAATAGTTAAACATTTAGAAATGTCACATAAAATGTAGATGTCCAGCATCTCCTTGTGTTTGGCAGGATTGGGGACCTTAGGGACCGTTGCCTTTGATTCTTAGCTTTGAAGACATCACATTTCATGGCAAGAATGACTTGGCAGAAATAATTAATGGTACTAATCAGTTAACCACCAAACAGGGAGAGAACCCTGGATTACCCAGGTGGGCCCAATGTAATCGCCCAAACCCTTAAAAATAGTGCTTTCTCGTGGCTGAGCGAGGAAGAGGAAGAGGAAGTCAAAAAGATTTGAAGCATGGGGAGGACCTGCTGTGTCTTTGATGGTTTGAAGTCACAGGGATCACCTGGGTAGCACGAGAAGGAAATGACTGCTGCCGACATTTTAAATAAGCCGGGAGGGACATCCTTCCCCAGAGTCCCCAGTGAGCAATGTCACCCTGCGGCACCTCAATTCCTGCCTTGCAAGGCCCCAAGTGGAAAACCCAGTATCTGCCAAGGATTTTGACCCAAGAACACTGTGAGATAATAAAAAGGGCAGGACGTTTGTGGCAGTTTCTTATGCAGCAATAGAAAGAAAATACAAGTCTGAAAAAATCCAGGACGACGGGGGCCCAGGCTCCCACCGGGTAAGTACCGGTGCTCACTTAAGGGGAGCTGTGGAGTTGCCGCGTGATCATGTCCCCTGGCGGCCTCATCTTTCGTGTGACCTGCCTGCTCTTTTGACTTGGGACACCTGCCTGTAAATGACAAGGAGAATCCACCCACTCAGTGTTTCCAGACGAGCCCTCTGGAAAATGATCACGGGTCCCCCTTTTGTTTTCTCAACGTATAAAAAGGGGCCAAAACACTTCTCTCACTTGTGAAAGTGGACTTTATTTTTCCCTTTCCTGTGTCTGTATTCTTCCCGTTGCCTCTTTCAAAAGCGACAGAGGTGTACACATTTTTTAAAAAAATTCTAAAAAAAAAAAAAGTTTTGCTTTGATACAGACCTGGAATCCTACATTTCATTTTGCTCAGTGTGGGGACAAAGTAGCCACATTTGGGGATCAGTGCCCAAGGCCTGGGTCGTTCATGCTGGAGGTATAAATATCTCCCACCTGGCTCCTGTGTGAAACTTCTACCAAGGGGTCTGTTGATGCATGAAAATCAATTCATTTTTAATTGTCTTTAGAAATGGTTTTTCTGGTGTCTCAGTTTAGAACAAACGTGTTTATCAAAACCCACTGATCCAAATAATTCACAACCCAACTAAAATTACTTTCTGAAATAATAATGAGATTTTTAAAGGAGGAGGTTTAGTCGCAGAGCACTCGTGGGACAGTGGGATCGGGCTCATAGATGGTGCGTTTTGTTTCCCGGGGAGCATCCCTTGGGGCAGAACATGTTTATACGGAGATTATCACCATCAGCTTATATCCTTTCCGTTTCTCCTGTTGAATGTTCAATTAAAACCTAAATATCGCTCCTGTTGCTCCTTCCTTCCTTTTTTCCCCTTCTTCCCTTCCATCTTTCCTTCCTTTTTCTCTTCAGAAATTTTATGCCAATAACTCCTCATGTTTGAGATAGCATGTTAAGTAATACTTGGTCCTGAATTTATGAAATGAATCAAGTAACTCTCTTTCTTTTGTAACAGAAAAAAAAATAAATAAAATAAAAGCAAGTGTATCTGGCTTAAATAAGAAAAGAATCATTTTCAGCTCATGTACTGGAATGTCTGTCGGAAGTCTGGCCTGCAGGCACAGCTGTATCCAGGAGCTCATCAGACATAGTTACTGTTGCCCAGAGCTTCCTCCTGTTGTATGGGCTCCATTGGTTTCATTTGGAAGTTTTCTGTCTCTGGTTTGGAACCCATAAGCCCAAACATGAAGCTCAGCCTTCTCTTTAATTCTCTCAAATGAATTACTCTCAGAAAGAATTTTTGAGTGTAGTAGACTCCACCTGAGACTGCAAGGGACTCCTGGAGCAGAGGGGAGCTACAGAGGGGGCTTGTGTGTCTAGAAGACATCACTCAGTCATAGGATGGGAAGGCTGGAACAGCCTCTGTTAAACTAGATTATTAGGCAGAGAACAAATAATAATCCCACCTGGCGAAGGGCTGTGCCTGTTAAACCGCAGCTTTGGCTGTTAACTGTCTCTCTCACTTCCAGAGACACCTGGTCTGTCTATTCCTGAATCTTTGGAGGTGATGTGGACTAAGATCAGTTTTTGGATTGCTTCACCTTTAACATCTGGGTGTTTCCAGAATTTGCACCCCTCTTGTAGCTTCTTCCAATCCCTCTGTTCTTATACATTTTTATACCTAAAAAAAAATAAGTAAATATTTATGTACTTTTCCCTTTTAATGGCATTTTTGGAAGAAATTGTAAAAATCCTGATTCCCTAAATTCTTTTCATTTTTGTCTGGATGATTTTACTTGTGTAGATGATACCAAAATAACAGCACAGTCTACATAAAGTCTAAATAATAATTAATCTAGTTCATAGGATTTTCAGCCTCTCTCTTTGAATCATATCAAAATCTTTAGATTTTAGTGCTAAGCAGAAAAAAAAAATAATTTTGTAAGTCCATGACAGTAAATATTCTCTTTCTCTCTCTCTCCCCTACAAAGACATAATTTGAGTGAAAGCTGTAGTTTACATGGAAACAGAAAAAGAAGGGGAAAAGAGGACAAACAAAAAATAAACTTCTATGTGCTTATTAATTTTCTGCCAAGGCTTCTAGAAGTGTGTTCCTCAGTACCCTTTGGTCTGCCAAAGAAATAAGCAAATCCATCTCCGTCAAAGCACTCCTGAACCTTTGCTTCCTGGAGGCTGGAGGACAGTGGCAAAAGGTCACTACAGGTACGAACTGTGTACTTTTCTGCTAAAGCTGAGTTTGCTCAATGAATTTCTGAACCAAATAATGATGATTAATCCCAAGGTCTTAACTTGCTAACACTACACAATGATTAATGACCTCATGTTAAATGGCAAACATTTGCATTGTCTATAGAGAATTATTTTAACAGGGAAATACGATCACCTAAGAGGTGACGGATACGTTAAATTACTTACCTGTAGCAATCAGTTCCCTGGGTATCGTTATGCACCACAAATAAATAAATCTATGTTTGACGTGTCCAAGGAAGAAACTGTTCATCTTACCTTGACAATTCAAATGATTATTTATCTTTGCATCTTTTATTATTTTATTGTATTGCCACATTTATTGTCATTTAATTCATCAAAAATTATACCCTGCAAGGGTGAAAAATATATTTCTGCAAGATGGTGGATTTTGGTATGATTTATGAGTTTTACACCAGATTATTTCAATGTAGGAATTATAGGTTTTTTATTGACAAAATTAAAAGCGAAACAGTATAGGACATATATGTGTGTGTATATATATATATATATATATATTTCTCACTTCTTTTCTCCATTCCTCTGCTCTCCTGTTATTCTTTCTCATACACTTTGGTATTTGTTTTCTTTTCTGGAGAAAGTAAAAATGGATAGAGAAAGAATACAGGAACAGCAATCACTATTGTGTATAGTTAATTGACCCGTGTGTGTTATAAAACCAGGATCATCTTTCATGTCTATTTTAGTATTTGGGTTTCTTAAAATCACACACTGTTTCACTCCATTTCCTTTACCCTTTGCCTGCATGCATTATCTGAAATTTATTTTCGTAAGAGTTATCTTTTTTCCTCTACTGGAAAGTCAGAACTTAAGCTTCTGCTTGCAGTGATTGCTATCAACTTCCCTAAAGGGTAAAGACTTAAGGGGCATGCTGGATGACAGAGAGAATCTAAGGAAATCTCAGAGAAAGAAGGCTAACTGCCCCATTCGGAGAGTGGGGGAATGTGAGACGAGCCATTGTGCGGAATGCGGTGACATCAGAGTGAGCTGTGTGTCTGGGTTGTCAAACATCTGGGTCTTTGTACATCCTCCTACCAGGATTGGATCAGATATAGACCGATCATCTGAATGTTGAATGCATAGAGTATAACTGAGACAGATTTTTTTTGCTCACACTTCCGCTTTAGGGTAGCAGCAGTAACTGTTCCAGAAAACAAAACGGTGTTTTGCATATTACAATGGTGAGGCATCTGTCTACCCTAGAGCAATCTTATAATTTCAGAACTTTTTTTTGGACAACAATGTCTGCATTTGGCTCACCCCAGGCTGCACTTCTGATCCGAAGCTGGAATTGAGGGATGATTTTGCTCTTAGAAATAAGTCTAGTCAATTTGACTCCTGCATGGAATTTTCCAGCCTCAACCTGTTTAATTAAGTTTCCAATTATTTTTTTAGTAAGAAACTCATTCCTTGGAATGAGCCTTCAACTCCCAGAAATTATTTTTTTTTTCCATTCACAAAGTGGCTCTGAAATGCCATTAGATATTTAGTGCCACCTGCAACATTAGGGGGAGAATGCATGTCCCTCAGGCCTCTGTGTGGATGCTCCACTTCTGCCTCCCCAGCCAGAACTGCAGGACTGTGTTTTTCAGAACGTGGGACTCGTGGACGGCTCTAGTTTTCCACCCTTTCTCTCCTAAACCCTATCATCATTGATCTGGTGAGTCTGGTTGGATTTTTTTTTTTATATCAAAGCCACTGACCAAATTGTTTGGGAAATACAAGTATTCTATACAAAATAGTCATCAACATGGGATGCTGTGATAACAGGAAGAGAAAAACTGTTGTGAGATGATGATTAGAAAGGGACAGAGATAGATTTGTTAAGGGATACAAAATGACAGCTAGGTAGGAGGAATAAGTTCCAGTTTTCTCTGCCACTGTAGGATGACTATAGTTACAATAATATATTACACAGTTTCAAATAGTTAGAAGGAGGGTATTGAATGATAAATGCTTGAGATGATGGCTGTGCTAATTACACTGATATGATCACTATACATTATATGTATCAAAACATCACTCCATAAATATGTATAATTATTACTTGTCAATTAAAAAATAAATTAAATTTTAAAAAGAAAGCTTATATTCCAGCAATATTAGAATCGAGCGGTTCCATAACAAACATTTATACTTTTTCTTACCCAAACTTCCTAACAACCATGTTTTAATGCAGAATCTGCCTAAAAATATTCCTCTTTCCTGCAATCTTAATGTAGGGAGACTATTGGCAAACTTTGGGGTGTTTGACAGAGGGCCACTCACGTGCACTGGCTATTTCTCTGTGACCCATGTGGAATGTAGTGAGTGACCATCCTGTGGCTATTGGTCTAAGCCAGCTTGTTCCCTTATTAAGTAACCCTGAGGGACAAGTGCTTTGAAATCACCTCTTTGATTTTTGTGGAGTTCTTTTCATCCTCTGATGTTACTTCTCCCCATTCATTTTTTTTTTCCTGTATCGGGGCCCGTACATTCTAATTTGTTTCTTTTGAATGCCTTTTGCCTGGGAGACCATACAACCTCTAGATTGTAGACTTCCTGGTGGAAGAGACTTGTCCAACTTATTTATTTAGTTCTAGTTCATACAGCGCCAAAACATTTTTTAAGTGATCTGTAAATGTTTGTTGAATGAATAACCAAACTTCCTGCAATTGTACAGTAAAATAGGAGCCAATTGTTTCCAAGAATCCAAAGGGATTTCTGTTGTTCAAAGTGCAAGGGTTTAATATATAGACTTGGTGGGTCTACACAGGATGTAAGAAGCTTTAAAATTATTTTTTTAGCTTTGGCTATTGTCTCAGGGGACGCACTGTTGTATATCATGAGCACTATTACTCTGTCACACAGCTCTCTCTTCACACTTCTTTGGGAAATTCTTCTATTTCTTTCTCTGTCTCTGCAACTCTGTATTAGTCTTTGGCGTCAGTATCAGAGGACCCCCCCCCAAACAACTATTTTACTTTATGTTCAGTTTTGTGGTCAGACTAAGCAGAAACTCTTACAGAAATATAATCACCAGAGCTTTGTGAATTTCTATCTTTTTTCTGTTTGTTTGATTTACAGAACATGACATTATTAACCACTCTTATATTTAAAATGTTTAAGTATTATAGTGTCTTATTTGTAGCTAATTACATCAATTCAAATTTCTACAAAAAACAGAACCTCTTTGTTTTCTTACTGGTAACTGAAAATGTTGAAATTGCTTAAAAAAAAAAAACACAAGAAGCTGAGTAAAGACTTCATTGTTCACTTTTCCAGAGTATCCATTTTTAGCACATTTTTTTTTTTTTTCTAAGAGCAAGGCCCTCAAGACAGTGGGAAAGTTTCAGCCTTGAAAATTGGCATCGAACCCTGTCAGTGTTTGACATATTTAGCTGAAAGTCTGAGCCGGAAAAAAATCAGTTTTATTTCATTCCATTCAATAGCTTTAGGTTTTGTAATAAAGGATACAGTTCTGGGAATTTTTTTTTATTATTTTGCTTTTTTGTTTAGAGTCATTTGACACCAAATCATCCGTCTTTCCAGGATAATAAGCCCGATTCCCACTTACTCGCTTTTAAAAAGTATCTACACAGCTTTTTTGTGTGTGTGTCAAGATCCACTGACAAGTTATTTGAGCTATTTATGCCTCTCTGGGAAATACTCTCTATTCACCTCCTGTACATTCATTCTCAAAAAAATATCTACTTTTTATGAAATATCCCCCAGTTTCAGGTTTATCCTGTGTTTCTTAGACTGTTTGCTACTCCTGGAGATAAGCAATTCTGTCTTCAACGTGCCTGGTGAGGTTTAACATACAAAGCCTGAACTTTAAAAAAAAAAAAAAAAAAAATTGAGATATCTCCAGATTCCTTATTCTAGTGCATAGTGTGTCTTTTGATTTGATAGCTGTCTTACATTTCCCCTTTCTTTTATAATTCAAGGACCATTACATGGAAATTGAGCTGTAATAAATGGCCTGCTCATTGATGTGTTTATTTTTAGCATTTTTCAGCCACTCTCTTGCTATTAGCATTATTTTGTGCAATCAAGTATTTTGTAAATCAATGGCAAACAAGGCTTGAGGGCTTTTGTTTATGCAAAAACTAAGTTGATAGGATAGAAACAACTCAATTCGAAAATTTATTTTAAAATGCTGTCAGATTGGAGAGATATCACAAGAACGCTCAGACGTTTCTAGCGATAACAATTTATAAGTATTCTTCACTCAGATTCTCAGGTTTCCCCCCAAATACCTTTAGGTTCATGGTCTACCCTCAGCTGGAAATTGCAGAAGGTTAAGCCTGAAGGTGATTCAGGCTTCCGTGTGGGGAAGAGGCTGCAGATCTTTAATCAGCGTGCAGAGAAGTTGGACTTGCTCAGTTCCAGTTCCCTAAAAGCAGAGCCTGAGACAACAACTGTGGATAATGTAGTTTATTTGGGAGGTGACCGCAGAGAATAGAAATGGGAGAAGAGAGAGGAGCGACAGGGAGTCCAGGAAGGGGAAGACCCCGAGGAGTGTGTGCTGCTTTCGTTTCCGCTGGGAGCAACTAGTGGGCTCAGCCATGATGGGGAATTTCTAAGGAGCCGCATCAAACACACTTGGGACGTTTTCCCCGTAAAGATAGAAAACTGGGACATTCATCCATGGAATCGTGTTTCCTGTTGGTTTAGAGTTACCCTAGGAGTGTTAACTGCTTGTTGTAGGCAGAATATTCCAAATCCCTCCCCAAAGACGTCCTCATCCTAATCTTTGGAACTTGTAACACGTAACGTTTTTACATAGTAAAAGGGATTCTGCAGGTGGGATGAAAGGTGAGAACTTTGAGATGAGAGATTTTCCTGGATTATCCAGGTGAGCCATTCGAATCGTATAAATCCCTAAAATTGGAGAAACTCTAGAATGTAGGCAGTCAAGGAAACATGAGACTGTGGAAGGAAGGCACAAGGAGACACGACCTTGTTCACTGAGGAGATAGAAGACGATGGTGAGACACCAAGGAGTGTGGGCAGGTCTTGGAGCTGGAATAGGCAAGGAGACGACATCTCTCCTGCAGCCTCCGGAACAGAACACAGCACTGCTGGCCCCTGGATTTCAGTCCTGGGAGATCCGCGTTGAACTTCTGTCCTGCATTGAACTGCTCCTTTCTCTCTCCTTAGGTGATGCTGACTTCAGGGGAGGAAGAAAATCCTCCAAGTCCATCTCTCAGCGAGGTGGGTCCCCTCTCTGTTTGTGCAGATGGGCCAGGAGCAGCTTGGCCAATCAACAGTTGATTGGACGGAATTCCAGCACTCCCTCCCACAGCAATGAGCGGGGGACGCCCCACGCCAAGGGAGCCCTCACGCACCGCTGTGCAGCCCTCGTGGTGTTAGCCTCAGAGACACCTGCTGACACAGGCTGCCCTCGTCAGAGTCCACTGGCTTCCGCGCCATGTTTGCTCATTGATCCCTGCAACATCACTCACTCAGCAATCAATATATTTTGTGAACTCCATTTTCGTTAGAAACAATCCTGTGCCCGTCTTGGAAATGTTGAGCGTTTCAAATGAATAGAATATTGACCACGGTACCTTTTCAAAGTAAACGTTTCGGCTGGTGGAGGATGAGCCCTTTGGAAAATTGACTGCTAAGTGGTGGTAATACTTTTAGGCTTGTTTTTAAATAAGGGTATTATTTCCAAGGCCTGAAAATTAATCGGGAATTTATCCAGT
The DNA here is from genome assembly GCF_041146395.1 of Eulemur rufifrons. Taxonomy (NCBI): domain Eukaryota; kingdom Metazoa; phylum Chordata; class Mammalia; order Primates; family Lemuridae; genus Eulemur; species Eulemur rufifrons. The sequence continues at coordinate 2,943,126 of NC_091003.1, forward strand.
TGCTTCTGAACACGAACAAGAATCTGAAAAGGGCAGTGTTGTTTGATTCAGATAGTGTCACTTAAAACTGTTTTCTATCTAGTACCATATAGCTTTAAGTTACTCAGTAACAATGTTTCTCGAGAGACAGCATCCTAGTTGCCAACATTTCATCTTCTAAAGAGGAATATTGGTGTTAGTGTCGCATTTTTAACAAGGAAGAACTTCTTTTAATCTCTGAGGCTTAAATAATTTGTTTTCTTTTGAGTTGACAAGACAGAAAAATATTTTTTAACATATTTTTATATACCTTTGAGATTAAATGCTGCACTGATGGCAGAATATATGCCCTGCCTCAACACTGAACACATACCCAATATTGCTACGTACCACGCCTATGCTCAATTAGTGAGTTCTTGTGTTATAAAGTGAGGATTGATGTCTGTACACCCCCACTTATTCCAAAGCCACAGCAGAAAATTATGGTACTAAAAATTCCCAGGGCTTTCAATTTACCTGGCCAAACACCTGAAATACATTTCAATTTTTGACAAATAAAGTTATTCTAGGTCATATACCACCACCGATCATAAAATTTAAACTAACATCTTTTTGCTGAAATAAGCAATGGGAGTTCTCCTTGCAGCTTCTTGTTACTCAGATACACAGTGTTGTTCCTCTAAATGTTACTTTTATTTCCCCTAAAGTATCTTTAAAAGAGTTGTTGGCGATGCCTTGCCCTTGAGGAACACCTGCTTTTTGAGGAAAGTGTGTGTGTGTGTGTGTGTGTGTGTGTGTGTGTGTGGTCAGCAAACTGCCATTTTACAAAATCAAACGCCTGTCCCATTTGAAGGAAACAGTAATTATGAATTATGGATGATTTGGAAGAAGAGATACAAAATTAGCTCCTGGGCCTGTTTCCAAATTTGGAGTGAATTTATGACAAACAGGATATTGATCAATGATTTATGAAGTCTGTTGAATTTGTCAACGCAGGCTGTGAGTGTGGATTTGTTAGGTCAAACAGGGTAAGTTTAAATGAAATAGATTGTGTCTTTATGAAGAAAATAAAATGTGTGAAATCTGGTCCTTTTGTAAGTCTAAATTTGAAATCTCTCCTTTATGGATACTCTTATTTCAAACTGTGAATGTAAACATGCCAAGTCCTAAAGGTAAAAGGGCTGCTAAACCTGATTGGCACCAAAATCAGGATGGTGAATGTCTCTAAAGGAAAGAGAGACAAAGAGGCTTCAACTGTATTTATAACATTGTATTCCTAAAGTCGCCTGTGGGATACATTGCTCCATTATTATGTTTCTAATAGAATAATTATAAAGGGACAATATGTGGTTCAACAAAACAATGGAGACGTTTGAGAACCCCCATTTTTCAAAGTGAAGTGCTGGCCTACCGTTGTAAAAATAGTGACTTCAATTCTTGCGGCCACAGAACTATTGAAGTTCCAAGAGGCTGAACGTTAGACAGGGATTTCTTTGGAGACAGACGTCCAGGTGTAATAAACCCCCACTCCTCTCTAAACTAGCAAGGGGAGGGAACTTTCCTTTTACCTTCAACAGGGAATAAGATGGATTTGGTCTTAATCTGCATTCTTCAGAATCAAAACCGGAGGCAATGTTCAAATACAAGTAGTTTATGTGCAAAGTGTTCCCAGGAAACATTGGTGGAGAGAGGAATGAGGCAGGAGGGGGGAAGCGCCAATAAAGGATGCTTTGATTTTGTTCCCAATGCAGTTGTAGCGTTTTATGTTCCCATGATGACGTTTTCCACATCCTCACCAACTCGTGTTCCTGTCCATCCTTTTTATTATAATCAGCCTAATGAATAGAAAGTGGTATGTTTTGCTTTTGTTTTCCAGGAGCTGAGACACTCTCTTCCTTCTGCCCTTGGACATCAGAACTCTGGTCTCTCTGGCCTTGAGACTTCAGGATTTACACCAGCTCCCCGCCTTCCACCCCCAGGTTTTCTGGCCTTTGGCCTCACACTGAGAATGACACCGGCCAGAGCAAAGTAAGTGCTTTATGGTAGGGAAAGCTGAAGCCATCCCATAATAATTCCTTGGACCGAGAAAAACTAAGTAACCTTGGTTCTCTCTACTTTTATTTTGTCACATAGGGCCCTTGGTCAAGTGCTTCCAGCATCTATGTGTTATTTCTCCAATTGCAAGAGGTAAGCAGTAGTAGTAGAGCCTGCCTGTGCAGGGGGCATTGTGTGGAAAAACGAGAGGAGGGAAGATGTTTTATTACCAGTAATATAGCTTGAATCTGAGCTCTTTACTTGCTACTCCGGAGTTTAAAGCCCTCTTCAGCACTGATGGACTATGTCACCACCTTCTCCCTTAAATCCTTTGCTCGTTAGAATGAAATACTGGTTCTCCCGGGAAATGTGCCTCTGTTGGCTTTTAAAACTCTATTATCTATCCTTGTCACCACCCTGTCAAGACTTCTAGGTGGAAAATCTGACTTCCAATTCTGATGTCACCACTAACTCACTGTGGCATCAGCCTCTTGGATTGCCAGTCTTCACAGCTTTCAGACAGGGGTGACAATGTTTGTCTTACCCAGCGTGCAGACTGGTGGGTATTTGCACTTACCTGGTTCTCTGGAAAGATGAGACATTCATTAATAGATGGTTCTGTGGGGGCACTTTCTGTTTTGATGTTTACCCATCCTTAGGACATTGTCACCAGCTAAATGTTTCAAGAGGATGCATCTTGACATTCTATTTCAACTAGTAAGGAGGTGGGGTGGAGAAGAGGAGAATGTGTCATTTCGTTTGGAAGCTGTAGTCCGAAGGTGCATGCAAAAGGCAGGAAGAGTTATAATATTTCACCAAAGAGGATACAGAGACAGCAAATATGCACTTTAAAAATGCTCAGCATCATTAGTCATCATGGAAATGCAAATCAGAACCACAATGAGACACCACAACACATGTGTAAGAAAGACTAAAATAAAAAATAGTGATGATACCAAATCCTGGTGAGGATGCTGAGAAACTGGCTCACTCACACCATACATCGCTGGTCGGCATATAAAATGGTGCAGTCGCTTTGGAGAGCAGTTTGGCAGTTTCATATAAAAAAATCAAAACAGCTTCTCATTGCCGCATTGTTTTCATATACTATCAACATGGTCACCACTGGACCATTCAAGAAGTGGTAGAATTTGGGGAGCCAGCTGAGTTCTACTGAACCTCGTGATTAGGGATGCTTATTTTCAACTGCAAAATTGCAAGAAAGCACAAAGCTAAAATGGAAGAGGCAGCATAATAGAACAATTGGACCAGATGTGTGCTTTCTGAACTTATATTTAGATATAAACCCTTGTGTCAACTCTCTAATCTTAAAAAAAAAAAAAAGCCCATGTTGTCCCAATATTTCTATGCTTCTATACAGAAAAATAGACTTTTTCAACAGCCTGATTGTGGCTAGCCATGGCTGAGACGAAGCACTCTTGGGGACTTGTATTTATGCCACAGTCGGTGTTGCTTCTGTAGATGTGACGGCTGAGCCAGACGGCTGGGTGAGCCGTGAGAAGGGAAGGACGGTGGTGGTGGTAGAGGCGCAGGGGCTGGCGGTGTCTGGACAGGCTCATGCATTGGAAATATAAGCTGCACAAATAGGTCCCGCCCGCCCGCACGAGGGAGGGGGCGGTGTCCGTTCCTGCTGTCTACAGCAGTGTCTGCAGAATGAGCAAAGATGCTCATTCTGTTCTCCTCTTGCCACGACTTTTACAAACACCAACGCGAGTCCCTCAATATCTCTGCAAGAGGAAAGGATGGAGATGGAATAATGGAAGATCATATCACCTTGTGTAATTATTCAGCGTGATCCACGGATCTAAGTTTCCATTAACTTTTTGCATTAGCTCCTATCTGCCACCATCTTGCACTCGTTAGAAATTTTGAAATTTCATCTGGATTTTTCAAGTAAAAAAAGAATTTTGATTATAATGATAGCTCAGGGCCTGGCAGGAGAAAATTGCACAACTCCACAATGTGAAATCAGAATCTGTCCTTGGTCATAATTTTCCACAAGTGATCTATTTAGACGTATGTTTTTTTCTTTATAAAAAGGAAGTATACTAATTATTTTGCTCATTGGATTTCTAATAGACAGTGCTTACATTTCTGATTAAAACTTTTCATGATGGAGGCCAGAAGGAAATGGACATACAAAAAAACCCAGCAGTATGAATACGTGTATATTAGCAGTTTTGTTAAAAAGCTGTCGGTAAAGAATAAAAATGAACAGCAGCAGGGGGAAACCTAATAGATATAAATTGCAGCCACCTGCTTGCCTATTTTTAAAGGAAATGATTTTGTCAAGTATAAATCAATGTCTTTGAATAAGTGTTGTTGCCGTCCTGGTTGCAGAAGCTTTTGCCAAAGTCACCACTAACCCCACCCAGCCCACATTCCCATGTGAGCAGTAGGCGGTCACCCATAAGTGGGTCAGCTCTTAGGGTCAAAAGGTGTCCAGCTGAGACCATTTAAAATAACAACACATTGTCCAGCTTTAGAGGAACCTGTAGAATCCATTGTGCTAATGGATTATCGATTTCAATCCAGGGGACATATTTATAAGGGATTGATCCGGCCTGCGGCTAATTGCAGGATGGCTGACTGTGCTGAGTTAGCGAGGAGCTTCGCTGCAAGGAGCCATAAACCCTAAGCAGCGTGCACAAGCTTGTGGCTGAGCTCATCGCAAAGGCATCAGTCTGTACAACACGCGTTTGTCACAACAGCTCAGAAGTAGGACCGATCGGCAAGAAAACAGAGAAGCCCTATGGGATTATTTTGTATCTTTTGATATTATTTTAGAAATATGAACACTATTTGTAAACAACCTCTGTTTAGTGATTAAGAACACCACTGCTGTTTGTAAACAACCTCTGTTTAGTGATTAAGAATACCACTGCTGTTCACACACACACACACACACACACACACTTGTATTTATATTTGCTTGGAAAAAGTCACCGATATATGAGCATTTTTCCTTGAATGGAACTTTAATGATTCTCGATTTCTTGTCTAATCTGCGTGCCTATTTTTTAAAATAAATATCTACTTACATTTTAAAATAAAATAACTAAAAAGTGTTTTTCAAAGGAAGAATAGAGCTCACTAATTTCCAAAGAAGTTGAAGTTCTGCCCCCAAGCTCTGAAGTTGCTCACATATCCAACTTCTAGCTTGTTGGAACCAAGACTGGTGGAAAAGCCTGCTCTCCCCCACTGTGATTAGTTTGCATCAATTTCTATTCTTCCTGCTTGACTCATGCCTCACATGACATCGTATTTTTTACTCCCTTAAAAGTTGCAAATCCATGAATCACTGCTGGGTGGCTTCACATTTGCAGCAGAAATGTCTGAATCAGTCTGATTATTATTTCCTGATGTCTCTCAGCAGATATTTGTCTATTAATGTAACCAAAATAAGCTCATTTAGGCTTGATTCCATAGGAACAAATTCCACATGAGTCTGAGTCTACCACGACAAACGAATGCAGTGTTTGCAAAATTGGTACTGCCAGATAGACAGAAATATTTTTTAAATATTATATCCTATAACCTTTTAAAACTCATTTATTAATTCCAAGAGATCACTTGTGGAGTGAATGCATGTTTTAACTTATTTTACTTCTATTTTCTTGCTTTATTGCCCTGTCTGGAACCTCCTTCACAATGTTGAATGAAAGTAGTCAGAGTGGGCATCGTCCTTGACCTTAATAAGAAAGCAGTCAATCTTTTACCATTAAGTATGGTGTGAGCTGTAGAATTTCTGCAAATGCCCTTTGCCAGGCTGAGAAGTTTCTTTCTATTCCTAGTTTGCTAAGTGTTACTTAATGTGCTTGTTCTTTAACAGCTATAGATGTTCGATTTTGTCAAATGCAATTCCTACTCTTTTAAAGATATTCATATTTAATACTATTTTTTCAGTCTGTTAATAAACTGGTGACATTGATTGATATTTGGAAGTTAAAAAACTTTGCAGTTACGGTAATAAACCACACGAGGTCATGATACTTTATCATTTATATATACATTTGTTTGGTTACATTTTGTTTAGAATTTTTAGATCTACATTTATTAAGAATATAGATGTACAGTTTTCATTCTTATTATATTTATGGCAGATTTTGGCATAAGAATGATGCTGCTGTCATTGGATTGGGAAATAAATATCTCTCCCTCTTCAATCTTTGGAAGACATTGAGTAGAATTGCTATAATTTACTTATTTATTTTTAACGTGGTAGAATTCACAAGTATACTAAATTTCTTTAATAAACTCAGATATTAATTTTATATATTTCTTTTTGCGTGTGCTTTGATAATTTGTCTTTCAAGGAATGTATCTATTACAACTAAGTTGTTGAATATATAGGGTTCTTCATAATATTCCCTTATTATGATGATACTATTTTTAGGATCTGTAGTGAGGTCATCTCTTTAACTATTCACGTTGGCAATTTCTGTCTTCAGTCTTTTTTTTTTCTTCCTGATGACTCTGACTGAGGGTTTTCAATTTTATCTTCTCAAGGAACCAGCTTTTGTTTCATTAATTTTTCTCTATTGCTTTTCTTTTCAATGTTATTGGTTTTCATTCTTTTTTTCTTTCTACTTTGGGTTTTATTTGCTCTGGTTCCTTATTTTTTTCCTTCTGTTTTTGCTTGTTTCTGAAGGTGAAAGTCAAGGCTATTAATTTGAGACCTTTCTTCTTTTCTAACATTGGCATTGATTGCAATAAACTTCTCCCAAGGACTATTTTAACAATGCCACACCAATTTTGAAATGTTGCATTTTATTTTCATTCAATGCAAAATGCTTTCCAGTGTCTGGTTTCAGGTCTTTTTTAGAATTGTGTTAATTAGTTTCCAAATATCTGGGAGTTTCTCATAGGTCTTTTCTTCTGTTAGTGACTTCTAACTTGTTTTCATGTTGGTTAGAGAATATAAGTTATATTATTTGAATCATTTTAAATTTCTTGAAGCTTTATCATTGTTCTATGTTAGTAAATGTTCCATGAGAACTTGAGAAGAATAGGTATCCTGCTGTTGGTGGCTGGAGTGTTCTATAAATGTCACTTGAGTCAAATTTAATTGTGATGTTCAAGTTTCCTATACGTTGGTTTCTTTTCTTTGTACTTGTACCAATGGCTGAGAGAGCGTCATTACTCTCTCCCTCTCCCTTCTTGTTCCAGTTCATGGATAGATCTGGATGATGCCAAAGGAACCACTGAATTTAAAACCCTTGCTGTACAGCAGGAATGATTCCAAAAAGATTTCTTGTGTTGGAGCCCAGACGAGTTAGACCCAAATCTCCAGTTTCCCAGCTGTTCTGTAATCCCCACCCTGAGCCTCTGCCTCCTTTATCCTCATTTTCTCCCCAACAGACCATAATGTAGAATTGAAATAAAAGATTAAATGTGATCTCTATAATTTATCATCATATTATCGAACACTTTCAGGTTTCTTGTTCTCAATTATGAAAACTAATGAGTAGGACATTTTATACTTCTCTAAGCATAAAAACTATATAAAATGAAAATTCTATAAAATTATTTAATTTGATTTTTACTTATGAGGTTTATAACTATTCCCTTCATGGTTAATTATCTTCAGTAGGGGAAAAAACAGTTTCCCACCTCATCACTAAGTTGCAAAAATCTCATTTATTAATAATCATTTATATTAACAATAATTGCCATGTGGACGTATACCAGCTCTTAGTAGATTTATGCTAGACTTTAGTCAGGACGAGAAGTGGGAAATTGGTGGAATGAAGGAAAGAGAGATGCTAACAGGTGCTCTCTCCAGCCAGCAACCACAGCCAATCACTAGATCTTCACGAGTGGTGAAATTTTGGGAAACATTGCAGCACGCGTGTCTCAGAATTTTCCCATCTGAAGCGTGAGGGAGCTGGGGTAGGGTAAGTCCATCCCCTAAGAGTCATCAATGGAGAATGGTGAGCTGTTATTCTTCAGCGATCCCACCAGTCTACACGCGAGCCTCTGTTTATTCATTCATCAACATTAGCACCTGTTCTGTATCAGGTACCACAAGAGCCTCAAGAGATACAACATGTACGGAATATGCACGAGACATGCTTAGACTAAAAATATATTCATTTTATAACTAAAAGTCCAATTTAGCTGCGTGGGCTCTATTTGTGCGTGCTAATTTGGCAGCCTGAGCTGTCAGTCAGTATGTGGCCTGGCGGGAACGCAGCTCCATACACAGCCACAGTAAGGTGTAATCAGTGCCGTGACGAGAGAGACAGGAGTTTGTGGGATACTACAGCAGTGGCAGCTAAGCCCGGGTGTCAGAAGACCAGAGGAGACTTCCCTCGGGAGCTAACGTACAAATGGAGCATAAAAGTCAATAAGAAATAGGCCAGGGAAAGGAAGCCAAGACAGATCTTTCAGCAGAAGGTATATCAGACATTGTCGGTGGTCTGCCCTTTCCATAGCTTCTGGAACTTTCCGTGTGACTCTCCCACTCTAGCCTGGACTTGTGGCTTCTTAAATGTGCACTTCTGTGCCTAAGGGCTCTCCCTCCTGCCCACAGCTGTGAGCAAACCTACTGTCTGTCTGCAAGCAAGGACATGAACAGGGGCCAGAGCTGACGACTGTGCCTCTGAGGGGAACCCCTGTGCCACTCAGGCACCCCAGTGATCCATGGCTTAGGAGCATCAGAATAACAACTCTTGGCGTGGGCGTTGGTGTATGGGTGCAGCACCTTCAGGAGGGGAGGTGTTGGGGCTAGCAGAAATAGTGCATGAGAGAAAAATAATGACAACATGAAGTCAGTCCTTTACTGACCGATTTTTTGTTCTGATGCAAATGCATCTAAATCACCTGAAACGTGTGATTAAAACGGAACATTGCGGATTCTGGATAACTATTTGCTAAGTGAATACATCACTGTGGGACAGCGGGAGAAACCAGGCTCGATATTTTGCAGTGGTTGAGGGTGCAATTTTTCCATCTCCTCACTCCACTCTTGTTAACAAATTCCTTTGTGGAATGTATCAGCCACGGTTTCGACACTGCATTAGGAATAAAAGTTTCATTTCCTCGATCTGTCAGCAATTTACGTAACTATCATTCACATGTATTTATACCGCTGCTGAAGTGCATGTATTATTCATCTGGGGAATTTTTCTCCCTGTGCTTGTAAGTCTACAGCTCTACAATTCCACACTTCTATGTAGAAGACAGCTTAAGATCCACACCTGCCCACACAGAGCGGATTTGGTAGCGTTTATGAGCTTCACTATTTTATGCTGATATTTTAAAATATCTCCGTTGGCTGACGGTTGGCTCTCTGTGGAATAATGTTCATGTGTCTCTGTGGGTGTGGGTGGACGCTGAGGGTTATTCTGACTTTCTCGAGCAAATATGCATTTGTTCTCTGAGCTGGAAACATCCACAGAAATGAAAGAAGTATTATATTACATGTTCTTCCCTACTTTTCAAGCTGAACACAGGATGAAGAAAGTGTGTCTTGGAAAAAAACATTATTTGGTGGGGTTAAAAGATCTTGACGTTTAGAAAGCCACATTAGCTTACGCTTCCTGAGATGGTACCAAAGAAAAGATGCAACACAAAGAACTTTAGATCTCTCCATTGCGCTGAAGTTGTCAGGAAATGTGACACCATTCCGATGTGTTTCTCATTACCATTTTTGTGACTGTTTCTAAAATTCCCATCAGCAGACCCCCTCCAACCCTTACTTTCCCAAAAGGTTCCCACTAAAATGGAAGCTTGAATCTGAATTTTGTCAATCTGCTAACAGTTCCCGAACATGTTGTTCTAGTTCAGTTTCTCTATTGCTGAGCTTTTATCTTGAGGATAGAAGGGAGGGTATTGAGGGCATGAGAGAGACACTGAGTGGATATGTTTTGATGTGGAAAGGAATCAAAAGAAAAGTCCAAAGTATTTCAATTCATTTCTTTTGAAGTTGTCATTGTTTTGACTTCCTGGTAAAGTTTTGCTTTGGTTAACATTAAAACATGCTTGTTCCTACGCAGCATTTCATTATGTAAATGAAGCCAGGCAGGTGCTTGACAGCGTCACCCTCTGGTTTTCCTAATGTATGGCTGAACCTCAAGGCCTCTGCATTTGTGGTGGGCAGAACCCACCGCTTCTGTTTCCACATTAGACTAGATCTTGCACAGAAAACAACAGCAAGTTAAGAGTCCTACCTTGCAAGCTCATAGCTAAAGTCAGGCAGCAAGGATTGGAATTTTGTCTTTTCATGTGAAGGGACTCTTTGAGTGACTATGCCTTTCTATTTGAAAATGGGATAAAAAAAATCCTTTTCATTTGATGATGAATTTGGTTTCTTACAGGGGCCTTGGGCAAAATTTAAAAACTGCAAGATGTCCTTCATGGAGCAACAGCTGGAATATACTTCACAGCAGCTGCTAATATAAATAATTTACTGTTAATTGGTTCCAGGGGCACTCCTGAAACTGCACGTCAAGTTGGATAATGGGATAATGGTGCAATGCAAGGAGGTAATATTATGACTATTTATTCCCATCCACCGTTATTGGTTATAATGAAGAGGAGACCCAGGCTTCCTTTTCTAATCTATGAATCTGTCTTCAATTTCTAATCTATGAATGAACAAGGGCAGATGTTCAGAGGAGCAATGTATCTATGCAGCCTTAAGTTCTGGGTTGAAGATGCTACCGTTTTAGTTAGTTTAACAAGGGCTTTCTCCTTTTGTATTTCTGGGTTCATATCATTTAAAAAAAATTGGCATCTATGTTGTCAAAATCACCCAATCCAAGGCTTAGTCATGCCATTGAAGGTGCACAGCCCGTTATGAAGTGGGGCAGGGAGCAGGGAGGCAGAAGGGACATTAGACACAGATTTCTAACTCACCTAAGGCCACAGGTAAACATGTTTGTTAACATCTTGAATGACAGTTACACTTGCATGTGTCTATCAGAAATAAGAATTTTTTTAAATAGAAACATTTACATGTGAAACAATTGTTCGTACATTTTCTCCATTTTCCAATAAACTAAGGAGGATTAACATACGGACCTGGGCCAGGTCTCTGCAAGCCTCTGAGAGATCCTGACAAAACCCCCTTTCTGGACCTCTCTGCCCTTCTTTCCTCCACCCCCCTCCCCCCAACGTTGGAGTAAAACTCTACCCAGACCTCCATGGACATCATCTTTCAGCAGACTTACTTTTAGAACATTAATTGATTACAGAGTAACTCTTTGTTTGCCGCTTGTTAGCTCCCTTAGGTTACAATGTTACTCAGTGCAGTTCCAAGCCTACTTTGATGATTGCATCCCAGCATCTAGCAGGTGTCTAACATCATACATTTGCAAGTGAATTCATGGAGTCAAACATAATTGTATCGGAAACCCTGACATGGTTGGATCTTAGAACATGTGCAAATGAAAATGCAAATGGTAAAAGTGTCACAACTTACTTAGGCATGTTATTGAGGTGATTTTTATCATTGCCAGCTGGTGATACAAGATAACAGAGGTTAAGGTAACACCAATTTTAACTGCTTGCACAGATTGCCGAATGAAAAGTTCAATGTTGTCACTGGTTGAAAAATAGGATCCCTGTCGCTGATGTTTTAAGGGATTGTCCGCATCCTTCTGGGTTCAGCTGTGTTTCCTTCACTTTCTCCTCCTCCAGGCAGCCTTCCCTGATTGCTGCAGAGCATCACGGTCCCTCTTTTCTTGGACCTCCACGTGCTGACCCTACAGTTAGGGAAAGCACTGGCTCCTCTCAAGGATAAGGAGCCCCAGGGCCGCCACAGAAAACAGAAAAGGTTCCTAATGTTTCCCTACCAAATCACTACAAATTTGGAGGCTTAAAAACAATACAAGTTTATTATCTTAAAATTTTGAAAGTCAGAAGTCCTAAATGGGTCTCATCAAGCTAAAATTAAGGGGCTGGCAGGGCTGTGTTCCTAACTGGAAGCTCCAGGGTAGAACCCACATGCAGGTGACCCTCGAACAACATGGGTTTGAACTGTATGGGTCTATGCGTGTATAAATTTTCTTCTGCCTCTGCCAACTCTGAGACAGCTAGACCAGTCTCTCTCCTTCCTCCTCCTCAGCCTACTCAACGTGAAGACTAAGAGAACGAAGACCTTTATGATGATCCACTCCACTTAATACATAGTAAATATATTTTCCCTTTTTCATGACTTTGTTAATAACATTTTCTTTAGCTTACTCTATTGCAAAAATACAGTATATAGTACATGGATCATACAAAATATGTGTTAACTGACTGTTTATATTATTTGCAAGGCTTCTGGCCAGCGGTAGGCTATTAGTGAAGTTTCTGGGGAATCAATATTTGTATTAGAATTTTCTGCTGTGCAGGGCCTTGGCAACCCTCACTGCTATGTAGTTCAAGCGTCAACTGTACTTGCTTTCTTCAGCTTCTAGAGCCACCTGGGTAGCAATGGTTGGCTGAGTTATTCTCATATCACATCACTCTGACACTGTGTCTTCTTCTGATCTTTGTGGTCACATTGGGCCCACGTAAATACTCCAGGATAATCTCTGTTTTAAAGGCAGCTGATTAGAAGCCTTAATCCCATCTGCAACCTTAGTTATCCTTTTCCCCCGAACCTAGATGTCTGCAGAGGAGCTTGTCTCTGAAGGGAAGATGCTAGAAGCAGAGAAGCAAGTGGTTGGTGTTATTCTACCTGCCTCTATAAATTCTGCAAATGTGCTTTCAGGTAGTGTTTTATTTTATTTTTTTTTCTTTTAAGTCTCCTACTGTCAAAGCTTTCTGCCTTGCTTATGGCCTTTAAAAAATGAAGGTACATTTTTTTATTTCTACAAAATCTATTTTGTGATACATCTCCTTTTTCCTGGAGCTGAGAACACAGGTGAGGAATATGACCGATATGTTTTCAGCAAGTTAGCCCTGCTGAGAGGAGTCGTGGCCCAGAGCGGGAGACACACACTCTGACCATGACCTTGACTCACCTGCAGCATGGCGATCTGATCAGGACAAGTCTTGATCATCCTAGAGTTTGACAAATGTACCTCCTAAAGCGTATCTACCCCACGCTTTAGGTAAACAGGGATTACAAGGAGATGAATTAAGCAAGATTATTTTCAGATACTCAGAAGAGTATTTAAAACTTTTTAAAAAAATACTTGGAGATAAGTTACTCAGATATCCCACAAGAACGTGCTGCTACCAGAGACCAACTTTAGATAAACATAAGTATGGCCCCAAAAGTCAGTCATTTATTGAATTCTTAGGACATTTCTTAAGTGCTTTATTAAATTGCCCTCATTGGTTCTCAACCCAGCAGTAGTATTTCAACTCCCTGAAAGATTTGGAAACCCACGGGGAAGTGTGTGATTTTTACACGAATCAGGGAGCACTCTTGGCACTTAACAGATAGGGGCCAGAGACTCTGAAAATCTTGAAGTGAATGAAAAGTCCCAAATAGTGAAGAACTGCATCTCTCCAAATGCCTATAATGCCTACAGGTAACTAATCCTGATCCATACATGTAGCCAATCCATTCCACTATTTTTTTTTTTTTTTTACCTCTTCTGTTATGGTGTATTCCTTCATGTGCTGAAGAGGGAGGGACACATGGTACAAAGAAGCTTCTTAAATCACACAGTTATCAGTCAATCTCATAAATGCCTGCATGAGAACACAGGTACTATCTCACCTTGTTAGCTCTAGTATATGAATGAGTAAAGCAACAAGCGATTTATGTGTCCTGTCAACAAGAGCAAGGAAATAAAACCCATAATCTTCTGGTATCTCCTATAATTCTGGGCATATATTTTATGTATGCTATTGGTGATATCCCCTCTTTAGACTCTTTTTTTCCTCCTTTGATAGCATTGGTAACCACGGAGACAAGGAAGACACTGCTCTGAGCACCATTAAGGGATACTTATCAGTAAAGGAGAACATAATTTATTAGGTGGTGACTTTTCCTGTCTGCACAATTAACTCTCAGAAGGTAGCCTGTTTATGAAAGATGCTTAAATAAGCCACACGGGTGAAGTCACTGTGCACGTGTTCAAGCATTCCGATGGCTGGGCAATTAAAAGGAAATGACCTGAGCTATTATTCAATATTGACTCTTCCAAAAATTCAGTATCTAGTGTGATGTATTTCTGGACCCCAATTACTCAGCAGCCTAAATGTCTTGAATTGCTTCACACTGGAGCTTTCAATAGCTGTAAAATATTTTCAGCTTCTATTATAAATTCTTTCTTGCATTGCCATGGTGATTTATATTGTGACCATTTTAATAACCATATCAGAGGCAACATTAAGTAGCCATGTCATATCTCTACATAATTTAGCAGCAACCATTTACAACAACTTGTGATACAATTTGAAATATTACATGATGAAATTAAAAGTAAATAGAAATAAATCACCCCAAGGATGAAATATGTAAATATTTGAGCTGCAAACATGCACCCTACATGAAAAAAAAAACAAATAAACAAACTGATGAAAATAAAAGCTAGTTCTAATACACAGTGCAAATTCATGATTAGTTGTAAAAAAAATACACTTAAATTCAGACCATTTTTTTTTCTTCTTTTCAAATAGAAGAGGGGCAACATATGCTTACAAATTATTAGGGTAGGGCACATGACATCAGGGACTCTTTTACAGAGTTCAGTGATGCGTTTATAGTCATTAACTACTGGACTATAGATTGTTAGTTTTGGCAAGACCACCTGAAGAATGAAATTGTATCTAACATATTTCCAATGGGTTAAACTAGAAATGAGATTGTTTCTTATTTTCTTTACCCAACACCACAGATCTGCAGTGAAACTCCTTTCTTCTTCCTCTGTGGTCCACTTAACAGAAATAAAGCCTTTCAGGAGAGCAGTCTGTAAACTATCCTCCTTCCCAATAACCTGATGAAAGACACTTGAAAAAATGAAACAGAATGGAACCAATCCTTCAACCTGGAGCAAAGCCTAGCAGATTCCAGCAGGATTCACAGACTATGGCCAAGAATAGTAAGTCTTTGAATTACAAGTAACTAAGAATTTGGTAATGTTATATAGCACTGTCACAATAGCTGCTTAATAGAAAATATCACTAGTGGAAGACAGTTCACTGCTGCATATAGTCACAAAATAAGGGCCATATTAAGTTTATACTTGATTAAGAAATTTTTGAGGATTACAAAATTTACAAAGGAGTGTTTATTATAGTGCCTGGCAGAGCAAGTATTTTGTAACGGTTATTTTGTTATTATTGACATCATTTATATTACCAACAAGTATTGTTGGACTTCTAAATGATTTCCAATAGCTTAATACTTTAAACAAGACTGCTAAAAACATACCTGCATGTCTGATATGTGTGTATGCCGGTTGCTAAACCAACCCCTGTATTTGTTGCAGTTTGATATGCCAAATAAATTTTTCTTCTCTTCAAGTATAGGGGAAGTTGATATTTGCTATAAAGTCGTATTAGCAGACATAATAATAATAAACTCCATATTTTAGATTGTTCTTCTTCTGGGAGCACTGTATCTTCATTTTTAGCTGGAAATGGACCCAAGAAAAGCTCTTCACCTGAAGTGTCAATCAAGACCTCTTCCATGAGAAGCTTTAGATGATGATGCTTGCCAATAATATTAAAAATCAATGTGGTAGCCAGTTAAAAAGCCATTTTTTTTTTCCTGCCAAATGAAGGATCTTGGCATTTTTTCATTGTTGTTATCAGAGGAGGTAAATTTCTGAATATCAAACTTGTTTGAGGCTTTGTAAATCAGTCTGTTTAAGGATTATCTACACAGCATACAGTCAAGATCTGGGCATCTGAACCCACATATATAGGGCCGCCACCGATTTTCACATTCTATTGAAAGGAAAACGTCAGACAAATTACACTTAGCAGAGTTTAATTGAGCAAAGAACAATTAATACATCAGGGGAAGAGGTTCAGAGAGCTCAGCCCAGCAGTGTGAGCAGCAAACCTTTACAGGACAAAGAAAAAAATTGAAGTAGGAAAATCATTCGATTCAGCATGATTATTTCGGCATGGTCTGATTAGCTAGATGCCTGTAATTGGCTGAGCCCTGGCTATTCGTTACAAGAAATATTAATATAATACTAAACTAGGATTTGGTTTAAGTTAGGTTGTAGTTTACAAGGTTGGACCTCAAAGCACAGAGACAGCCTCAGGCCAAAGCCTCCTGCTTATTTAAGCACACAGAAGGGTTTGGTCCAGTACAAAGCAAGATGGTGGTGGCTGAGGATAAAGAAGGCAGAACAGAGGCAGCCAGCTTTTCCTTGAACAGATGGGAGATGACGTCCTACCCAGTGCACAACTGGAAGGAGGCTTGAAGAGGAACACGGCGGCGGTCTTCCCATGCTAACAGAGGGACAGCCGGGTCTTCTGGCACAGACACAGTGGGTTACTCGGCTGTAGTGTCTCAGTAAAATGAGCAAGGTCATCGTGTGAAATTTAGACAACTGAAGTCGGTGCATCAACTGATGACTTCTTCCCTAGGGTGGCGTGTTGTTCCTGTTGGCTTGTCTGAGTCCTGATGTGGGGAACTCCAACCCTTCCCCAAAGTCACCCTCTTCCTACAGAACCTGGGCCGCGTGCGCGTCTCCGTGCTGGGTTTGAGGGTTCGGGGACCTCCCACGGGCACCTCAGGAGGGGACCTGCGCTCCTGGAGCCCGCGTTCTGCGCAGACGCGGGGCGAGGGGAGGGGACTGCTGCTGTGCAGGACAGGGGGTGGCCCCAGGTCCCCGAAGCCCATGTCTTGCGGGGAGTCCTGGAGAGAGTGGCTTCTGCGGCGTCCGAAGTGTCGGTGCACGTGGCTTCGGCCTCCGTCCCTGTCACCGCCCCGCGCCACCGAGAGGCGGAGCGTCCCCGAGGGGCGCGCCCTCCTCCGCCCCCGGGCCGGGCTCCGGCGGGGGGTCTCCAGCCTCCGCGCGGGGCGTCCACACTGCCTTCCCGCCGGTCTACACGCTGCCCCGCGCGCCTCTGGGCATCAGCCCACACTCTCCGACAAGAGGGGGCCGCAGGGTCCCTGGGTTGGGGGCCCCCGGGTGCCAGGGCCGCCCAGCCGCCCCCTCCTCCTCATCTTCACCCCGCGATCCTCCCCTAGCGCGCCCAAGGATGGCATCCGCCGCGAGGACCCGCATAAGCAGCGCGCGCACGCGCAGACGGCGGCGCGGCCGGGATAGGCGGCCGGGACAGAGTCTCGCGCCGAAGACGCGAAGGGCCTCGCGGATTGGCTCTCTTGCGCAGGCGCGGATTGGCTCTCTTGCGCAGGCGCAGACGGCGACAGTCGAGGCGCCGAGGAGGGGAGCGCCGTGTGTGGCAGCGGCCTGTGCGCAGGCGCAGATGGCGGCGCTGCGGGGCGGGGCCAGACGGCGGGGGCGACCTTGGCTCAGGGCCAGGGTGGCGGCTCTTGTCAGTAGCAGAGTCTGCGCGGTCCAGGACGGGTTGCAGCAGGTCAGTCGAATGGTTTCCACAATTTCTTTGAAAGTTTTTTTTGTTTGCTTGTTTTACGGATGTGGAAAAGAATTTCAGTTCCTCACATTGCAGACAGCAAAGAATTTTTTCACAAAGTAAATAGTCGCCCTTTTCTCAGAAGAAAAAACGCAGCAGCGGGGCTGAAAGTTGACTCCACTGGAAAGGCCAGGGACGGGGAAATGACACTGTAAACAGCTGTCTGTTTCACCCCGTCCACTTAGGTTTTATTTCAAAGTAATCCTTGCCGAGGGCTGGGTGTACAGTTACCTGTTTGCTCACACTTAAAAAACAAACAAACAAACCCTGTGGGTAAATCAGAGCTGCTGGTTCCCACAAATTGTCTTTTCATTTCCAATTAATGGAGATTTCTAAAGAGGGAAAGCTGTGAGTATTCCCAAAATAACAAGTACATTCCGGTTGTTTTTGTTGCATGTAACTTGTATGAAGGTGCCTAAAATAAAGCTTCATCCAGTTTTAGTTTATTTGTTTAAAAAAAAAAGGGGGGGGGGAGAGCGAGGGTGCCAGTTTAAGCCACTTTACATTCAATCAGAAAAACCTGACGGAGCACCTGCCATGTTTCAGGCACCATTCAAGGCAATGGGGTTATGGTCCTGAATAAGAGAGGCAAAGTTCTCGCCTATAGACAGGCTGGCAGGAAGGCAGAAGAATAAATCAGTACATAATATAATTTCAGGTAGTGGCTTTTTGGTTATAAAGCCAAAAGTAAATCAAGGTGAGAGGACAGAGTGTCTGTTGAGGGGGTGCTTCTTTGCATACAGATGTGAGGTTTATGTTTTACTCTTGCGACGTGGCCCTGGCATGGCAGCTGCAGTGCTGCAGTCTGCCTTGTCCTCACCCTGGGACCATCTCGGATATTACAGAGTAAAGGAGAGGAATTGGCAGTACTTGCACTCTCTCTCTGAGCTTCGGTCCAGAGGTGAGACTGTCCACCTCTGCACACCTTTCATTGGAAAAAACAAGTCAGAGGACCAAACTGACTTTCAAATGGGAGAGGATGTACAGTCTCCCCATGTTCCCTGAATAGGAGAAAACCAAAATATGTATGATCAGCCCTAATAATAACACATTCAGGCATCTCCCCCACGAATGGCTGCCTGGAGAAGATGATCTGCATTCTTCACTTCCCTTAAATTGGAAGGTGAACTAGTTATGAACATAGAATGTTTCAGGGTCGCCAAGACTCAGGTTGCTTAAGTCATTTGTTCCATGTCATAGAGCTAGCCAGGAAACATAAACCCAGGCAGTCTGATTCCAGAAGTTACCTTATCACATAATTCACTATCCCACCTCCACTGGTGCGAATTTACAGTCTTTTTAGTAGTGTGAGTGATCACCAAGCAACTGAATAAGATGTCTATAATGTTCTTGCAAGAGAAGCGTGCACACAGCTGAGTAAACATATGCGTGATTCTATTGGTTACCAAGAAGATGTCCCTGTGCTTTCTGGGTCAATTTGGGAGGAGAGTGTTGCCTCATATGTCATAAATTTATAATAAATATTCTGAATAAGATTGTATAAAGACATGTACAAATCAAAATATAAGCAACTGCAATAAACCATTTTCTCCCAATTTTTCTTTCAAACGAATAGACTATCTCAGCTATCACTAGGAATGTATATTAAAAGCATGTTATATCTTGTTTCAGCTTCAACACATGTGAACCTTGGGGGTTGTCATGTCCACTACAGAAAAGGTGGAAAGGCTGAACATCAGTGACACTGCTTGGACCCATCAGGAAACTAAGGTCACTGGGCACAGCTGCCACCTGTAATCTGGAGAGAAGGACATAAGGAGACACAGCAGAGATCTCCTTACTGGAGCAGAAGCTGCAGGAGCCGTAAATGATAATAGCTCTTACAAGGTAATTTTGACAAGTTGCTGGGGTCTGAGTGTGGACTAGCATGTGGGTGAGAAACTGGGGGACTGCATTCTTAGAGGGCCACACATTTCATGGGTTTTATCACCAGGAACCATGTTCTCACCTGCCATGTTCTCACAGTGAAGACCCAGGAAAGATGCCTTCAAACTGCTGGGGCATGGGGAAAAAAAGAAACAATCAAAGTAAAATACACCCAGGTGGATTTGCACTGCCAAATCCTACCCTGGAGGAGTAAAGGTGTTAACACACCTTCCACTCCATCCCACTGTAGCATTCTTGTCTTACCTGGGGGGAATACAGAATGTGCCAAAAAAAACCGAGCTGTATTACAAATGTATGAAATAACCCCATGGAAGCTTCAGGGAGGGGGGTTGCTGACCTAAGTTACTTTGGGAGTTAATGGAGTCTGTAAAAGTCAAAGCAAAAGGTTTTGCACATAAACGCCATATTCTATTTGATAGAACTGTTTCCCACAGCGGTTTGGGTTAATAGTTCTGAAACCACTCTGCAGGTGTTCTGGAAATAAATACATGAAGGGACAGTGTATGGTTGGGCCCAGGTTTCCCACATTGAAAGATCACAGATAAATGAGGTGCCTGTGAACAGACTGTGTGTGAAACCGCTGTACCATCCTCACAGTTCTCTCTAAATCTAAAACTGTTCTAAAAGTTTTATTGAAAAAATAATCAACTTTAAACTTTTCCAAAAAAACAAAGGGAAGAAAAGAATAGGATAAGTAAAACAATAATCTTAATTAGAAAAATAGGGTCAGGTAAAAACCACTTGCTCTGTCTGAATCTATTTTCTCTCAGAGAGTTTTTCTTTTCTTAATGTGTTTGAAATAATTACCGTAATATAACTTGAAGGCCAGGGATTTCTGCACTTCAGCCAGAAGTAGAAGAAAGGAAAAATGGAAGGTATCAGATTGTAGAAAAGGAAGACTCTTTCAGACAGGAATTTGTTCTTAGCTGTTAAAATGAATTTTGATGATGATGTGAAATACTTGATCATGTGTAACAGTGCACGTACACAGCACATGTGTGCGTATGTCCATGTGCTCTCCTCCATGTCCTGGTGTCCCCTGATGTTAAGTTGGTGCCATGTGGCTATTCCTCAGCCGTGGGCTCTGAGCATGGGTGATCTGTGCCAGTCCTGGCTGATGCAGTCCAGGGCCAGAGCGCCTCTTCGACGTTGCTTTTCCGCTTGCTGCAGTGAAAGAGAGCTGTGTGAGCACACCGGGCTTACAGGAGAAGTGAAATTTCACTGCTTTAAGCCAATAGCGTCTTGGGATTTCTCCATTGTAGCAACTGGGATTAAATACTTTAACGGAGAATGTCCCATACCAATGAGTTTTTCCCAATCATTTAGCCCATTCTAGCCAATATGGGCATGAAAAATATGCAGGCAGCAGGTGCCAAAAATAGGATTTCTGAGCCAGAGCCTGTGGTTGAGGTGAGAAAAATAAAAGTCCCATTCTTAAAATAGCCTGTACATCTTAAGAATGGCATTATTCCCAGCTCTAAGCAGGAACAGTGTTTCCTGCGTGAGGAGTGATAAATTATAACCACGTGGGAGATGCATATTTAATAAATCATTATAATAATAAATCATTGTAAACTTTTACAAATGCTGATTGAACTGTAAATACAGCTGGAACCAGAGCCTGACATTTCCCAGGTCTTAAATTGAAAATAATGACTCCCTTCTATAAAAAAAAAAAAAAATCTGCACTAGAATGTTTATAGCAGCACAATTCACAATTACAAAGATGTGCCTATCAATACATGAGTGGATTAATAAAATGTGGTATATGTATACCATGGAGTTCTACTCAGCCACAGAAAACAATGGTGATCTAGCACCTCTTGTATTATCCTGGATGGAGCTGGAGCCCATTCTACTAAGTGAAGTATCACAAGAATGGAAAAGCAAGCGTCATGTGTACTCACCATCAAATTGGTATTAACTGATCAACACTTACATGCACATATGGAAGTAACATTCACTGGGTGTCGGGCAGGTGGGAGGGTGGAAGAGGGATGGGTATATTCACACCTAGTGGGTGCGGTGTGCACTGTCTGGGGGATGGACACGCTCAAAGCTCTGCCTTGGGTGGGGCAAAGGCAACATATGTAACCTAAACATTTGTACCCCCATAATATGCTGAAATAAAAAATTTTAAAAAAGAAAATAATGACTCCTTCTTTGACCTTTTGCCTGTAAATACAATAAAATGTCAGAGATTTTAGGAATGTTGTTTTCTAATTCTCTCAGGGCACATACCTGGTCCCTACCGTGTGACAGGGACTGTGCAAGACTCTGGAGGTTCATGTTTAAAGGAGTGATAGTCCCAGTCCTTGAGGAGTTTGCATTGTAAGAGACTGAGTAATATATAACTAATTTAGATATATTATGACTTTTGCTGCCATACAGGTCTGCATAGGGCACTATGGAAACACAGACCAGGAGGATTTAGCCCAGCAAAGAGGTTCAGAAAATGTTTTCAGGAGATAATGACACTACTAAATAGTCTGACAAAAAGAGTCAGGGGAGGAATTTCAGGTTGAAGGAGATGTGTGAGCAAGAATGAAAATCTGAAAAATTATGGCATGTAGGGAAAGGATGATAATATAAATCAATTATATGAGTCCAAGCATGTGACATAGACTATTTTAACCTTTATATGCTGTTTAGTATCACTAGACTCTAAAACCTGAGGGTAGGAACAGCATGAGATGAGGTTACATGGCATTGATCAGAGGGAAAATTCTGTTATAAGTGACAAGGAAATATATTCTAGGCTAAATCTTAGCAAACAGTATGTATCTGGTTAAAGGGCTTCTTGGAGCACAACTGTGTGGTATCATGTTGAGAAACAAGCTATTATTGAAATAGGACGTGTTGTGTGTACCTGTGCTTCTGATCTGCACCGCACGTAAAACAGTGTGCTTTAATTGTAGAAGGAGATGGCATATGTTTCAAACCTTGGAATCGTTTTAAGAAATATTATGACCTATTTGGTTAAATGTTGAGCCTGCATTACATTTTTTTTTAATTTTTTTAAATACGATGTAGAATTGGAAACTTTAAAAAGTATAAAACAAAAATTCAAACAAATGAGAGAAAGAACAATGAACAAATAACAAGAATGAACAATTAAACAAAGGAGAAATACAAGGCAGCACTGAAGAAATGAAAGATGGGCCGTGTGCGGTGGCTGATGTCTAATGTTAGCACTCTGGGAGGCCGAGGCGGGCGGATCATTTGAGCTCAGGAGTTTGAGACCAGCCTGAGCAAGAGCGAGACCCAGTCTGTACTTAAAAAAAAAAAAAGAAAGAAAAAAATTAGCTGGACAACTAAAAAT
The DNA here is from genome assembly GCF_041146395.1 of Eulemur rufifrons. NCBI lineage: Eukaryota > Metazoa > Chordata > Mammalia > Primates > Lemuridae > Eulemur > Eulemur rufifrons. The sequence goes on from NC_091003.1 coordinate 2,965,900, forward strand.
ATATAGAAAAAATTAGCCGGGCATGGTGGCTCATGCCCGTAGTCCCAGCTACTTGGAAGGCTGAGGCAGGAGGATCGTTTGAGCCCAGGAGTTGGAGGTTGCTGTGAACTAGGCTGACACCACGGCACTCAAGCTCAGGCAACAGAGTGAGACTTGATCTCAAAAAAAAAAAGAAAGAAACGAAAGATGTACAAACTTACCAAAAAACAAGTATGTGTGAAGTTTAATGACAAAATTTAATACACACTATTAACACCTGTGCACAAATGTGATAATACTCATATTTTATATTAAGAGATGGACAATCACATCTGCTGCAACGGAGGCTCTGAATTACTACCGATGTTTTCAAGGCCACTTTTATAATACATATCAAAAACTTTAGAAAATGTATAAAATTTTTGAACGTTGGCTTCTTCTGAAAATTCAAATCCACCAGAAAATTTCATCACAATAAAATTTGACTGCAATTAAGTAGCAAGTACTCCTTTTAGATGCTGCATGTATTTTCCATTTCACCTTGATACCCACCACTACTTACTATACAATATCCGATACCTTCAGTCATTGAGGTTTTTATTTATTTATTTATTTATTTGTCTTTGGGTACTTGGGTTTATGACTCTTGAACCAAGGAACTTACGGTTTGTCGATACTTGGAATTCTAACCAGCCCTTAAAGGTGAGTGAAAAAGATTTAATGCTATGGAAACATGTATATGATATGTAAATAAGAGGCAAAAATGTTAAAAATGACTATATAAAACATAGTATAAATGTTTTACATTTGTCCTCAAAATGCATTTTTTTTGCAAAAAAACATAAAAGACAGGGTTTACCTCTGAATATGAGTATAGCTGGTAACTTTTTTTTTCCTTTTGCTTACCTGTATTGTCCAAAATTTCTCCAATAAAATTGGGTTGCTTTTGTTAATAAGAAAAATGAATACACGGATTTTTTAATGTAATGTATTTAGTCTATACAGATATATATTTATCTTTAAATATATATCTGTATATATTTGAGATCAAGTCATCATTTGTCTTTCACATTTTCAACCTGTGACTTTTCTAAGAGACATGACCCCCTGCTAATTACACATAGACCAGTTACAGTATTGAGATGCAGTTCTAATGCGTATCACCCAGAATTAGCACAGACTCCACAAATTAAAAGCACACTTCCCAGCAAGACTGCTCTCACATAAGATGCCAGGTGTAAGTTCAGACATCGGCAGGCCACCCACACTTCTGACCAACGTCTATAAACATGGGGGTTCCCATGACCCTCTCACTAGAATAACTCACAGAACTCAGGAAAGCATTACAATCACGATTGAAGTTTCATTATAAAACCACAAATCAGAACCAGCCAAATTAAGAGACTCGTAGAGTGAGGTCTGGCCAGGTCCTGAACACAGAGCTGCTGTGTCCTTTCCCTGTGGGATCAGAACATGCTACCATCCTGTGTTCCCCAGCCAGGAAGTTGCCCAAGCCGTGGTGTCCAGAGGTTTTGTGCGGGTTTTATTACATAGGTATGATTGATTTAATCATTGGCTAAATGGTTGAACTCAATCTTCAGCTCCCTCCCCTCCCTAGAGGTCAAGATTTACTGGGCCAGTGCCCCAACCCTATACTCACATTTCATCTTTCTCTCATAGCCGGCCCCCATCCTGATTCTGTCCAGAGACCTACCTTGAGTCATCCCATTAGTAAACTCCAGAGGGCAGCCACGAATCACAACGCTCTTGTCACTGGGGAAGTTCCAAAGGTTTAGGACCTTCATCCCAGGACAGACTAGATAAATTGTTTTTATACAAAAATGATTTTTTATCATTGTCATCAGCCTGTTATTCATTTTTTCTGAAACACATTGTATGATGCTTACGTGAATAGTATCCAACAGTGTTTGGACCACAATTACATACAGTTCCCAACGAACTATACGTGGCTGTATTTTTCCATTCAAGACAACATAGGAATAGCCAAATCCTTGCTGGTATTAAAGTTTATAATAGGGTGTGGCAAAGACAGCTAGTTGGCCTCCGATATCCATCCTCTTCTTGTAAGAAAACCCCAAATATCATTGGTAGTTTGAGCACTCATGATAAGGATGGCATTTTCCACTTTCCCTGAAGCTAAGTGTGGCCTTGTGGTTAGGTTCTGGTCCATGCGATTTAGGTGAAATATTTGTGGCACCTTCCCTAAGCGGCACGTCCTTTCCTTTTTGTCCTTTCCTCTCCTGTTGTCCTAGACTGTAAATGTGATGGCTGAGGCTCTAACCAACATATTAAACCGTGAGAATACAGGATGATCTAGGACTGATGCAACAGTTAACTCTCAGTCACAAAAATCCCCAACTTACCCCCTGGGCTGTTTTCCTTTTGACATTTTGTGCAAGAGAAATTATCATCCATCTTTGTAAGATTACTTGATGAAGGCAGTGATGATCAATATCTTTGTTAAGGCTCTATCTTTACAAAGTCACTTGTATTCTATTTTCTTCATATATAATTAGGAATGAATGACCTCCTACACACACTGGCATCTTAGGATAAATGCCTGAAACTCATTGCTCTACACTCAGAGGTTCATATGGACATTTCTTGGGTCTTTAATGTGAATCACCCGTCCTCCCATTGTTTGTGTGTGTGGTGACAGGCACCCAATTTCTCTTTAGGAATTGCTTCTCCCCCATTCTCAGTCCATGTGATGCAGGTGGTCTCTGTGCCCAGATTCAGGGATGGATCATGTAACCCAGACAGAACTAACCATATGGCTCCCCCAGGCTCCCATCCTCTGTTGCCAACACCTGCACCACCGTGGCGTGGGTCCCCACCACACCGCCACACTGCTCCTCGATCTGCATGTGCTCAGAGATCACACAGTTCTGCGTCGTCCTGATCTCCTGTGTGGGGATGCACAAGACCTCATTCCTCCTCTCCAGAACTGCTGCAGTGTATGGGTTTTCAGATGGGGTGTTCTTGACTCTCCTCATTCATCTCCACAAATGCCAGGCACAGAGCCCAATGCCGCCTTCTCAGTGAGCAAGACCAAGGCTGCCCCTGTTGGCATGACCCTCTTGTGTAATAACCTTGGAATAATGTGTCCTCAAGGAAGAGTTTCCAGTGGGGTTCTGATAAGGCTCTCTCAAAACTAGTGGCATCAGGACAGTGTGAGGGGCTTTTGTTGAGTCTGCTGTGGAGAAATTGTGAAACTAGACAAGGCCCAAGGGCTTCTCCAGCTCCAGGGTGGAAAATCAGCTCCGTGTTCAGGACCACCTCTGCCCAATCCATCAGCAATTGCTGCCCAGCTGTAGGGAAAAGAGTTCTAAGACAGAGTCTGGGCTGGGGGACAAGTACTATCTCATTTAATGGACACACTGTAGTTGACCTAACCATCTGCCCCACAGTCTTAGTGACACCATTATCATTTTTTTATTACCAAATGTGTTTTATGGACCTGCTACTCACTCGCTCAATATACTTCAGAAGAAGAACTATATGTGCATATTTACATTATTGATATAAGTATGCATTTGCTTATGTATGACTAATATAGCTCCTGGCCAACATTATCAGACTTTTTAAACGTCAAATCAATGTTTATGGACCTGTCTGACGATGCCCCATAATAGAAATGACAGAAGAAAACAACTAAAGCGGCATCATTATTTAATATTACCCCAGGTCTATTTGAAAATCAAAAACACTTTTTCAATTAAAGAGTTGTCAGCAGGTTTCGTGCCTTGGCTGGCATAAAAGTGCTCAGTTGTAAATTTCTGTTAAACTCCCAGTGAAAGCATGTGAACAGAGGTACTTACGTAGACTAACAAGGAACAGAGTGAACATGCTTGGTGATGCCACACAGGGTGCGGGATGCAGGCACACGACTTACCTGATGTGCCTGGGATGCCTCCTCCCTGTTCAGGCACAGACAGGTGGAAGAGGGTTAGAATCAAATGCCAACAAAAGAACCCAGGGGAAGGGTTTTGCCTTGTTCCTTTTCTTCTTCCATTGTCCAGTAGATGCCTGTTCTTTCTGACTCCCCTTCCAAAGTCTTCTGTTGACAGCACTGTGACGGTCCTCTAAGAGGGTCCCTCCACCCGTCCTCTGCCTGTGGGTTGCTTTAGGGTGTGTACCTGGCAATCAGCGTGTTCCATCTGCTGATAAGACCAATCAGGTTAGAGATGGGCACAGGCCCTCAGTTTACCCCGTGATGTTCAGCAGGACCTTCCATTGGGCAGAAACTGGCCTCTCTCCATTAGGGTTGTGAGGCTGCATCAAGGTAAACATGCAGCTCCCAAGGTCACCTGTGGTGACCACACAGAGGAGAGCCACAGCGAGAGGGGAGACAGAACTCACTGATAATGTCATTGAGGCACTCAAGGAAAGCCCAAACCCTGGACATCACAGGGACAATCGTCTAATTCTGACTATTTAATTAATCAACTCTTAACAGATTGATTAATAGTTGACTAATTCCCACATTTTGAGCAAGGCATTTAATATCAGCTTGTGTAACTCCAAGAAAATGTTCATTAACATTTTTATTGGGATCACATTAACATCATACATTAAGTCAGAGAGAATTGAAATATTGATAATGTGGAGATGCCCTACTTAGAACAAGAAAGAACATATCATCTATTCAAGTCTACCTTCATCTTTAGGAGTGTTCTATACTTTTGTGCATATTGGCTTTAAACATTTATGGTTATTTCCATCCCTAAATATTCATTTATTTTTGCTACTATAAATGAGATTCATGGATTTGTTTTATCTTCTAACAGGTTATTATTTGTGTCTATAAATGCAATTGACTTTGTATGTTAATGTGATACATTGCTATCTTGCTGAGATCTTTTAGAGTTTGAGTTAGTTTTATCATTGATGTTCTAGATGTATGATCAGGCCCTCTGCATATCACAATAGTTTCGTTTTTTTTTCCCCCAATTTTTATGCTTGTAATCGTTTCCTTTTGTCTGATTGCCTTGACTAGTTCCTCTAGAACATTGTTACATAATAGTGAGAATGGTTGACATTTTTGCCTTGTTCATGATCTCAGTGGGGATCTTTCCGGGATCCCCCAGTTATGTAAATTGTTGGCTTTAATATTGAGGTCTATATCCGTCATGTTTATTTTCTCAACATTGTTAAAATTAGGAATGTGTGTAGAAATAGGCAATTTTTTAAAGCAACTATGGAAATAACCACTTTCTTCTGCCTTTTGGTGCTCTCTGGCCCAGAGACTCCCTTCCATGCTGCTGAGCATATCACCTGGACAGGTGAGTCTCATCTCTACCAGGAGTTCCCTTCCCCTCCTCCCTGTCTGGGCAGTGGCCTCTAGACTACCTCATACAGAGAGGGACTTCCTCTGCACACAAATATGTCAAAGTGTTATGCGAATAAACCACGTGTGTGCTACTGCCACCTGGTGGTCATATCTTTTTCTTGCTCAGCCCTGGAATCCTTTAAACCCCATACTCTCCCCCTTTGCTGCCTTCTCCTGCCTCTTTTTATGTTCTTGAACAGGTTAAGGGGCTTTAAGAATTATTGAACAAGTTTTCAGATATTCCTTTGAAAACCTACATTCTGGTCTGTTACCTTATTTTGGAAATCCTGATCTTTTTGTAAAAACTTTCTGTTCCACACATGTGGAGCATCTTCTTCAGAAAGGAATGCAACCTCACAAGGGCGCTTACTTGCTGGCATTAATACTTAATCCGCAGATGAGGTGTTACCCTGTGATCTCATTTAATACTCACAAGAAGGAAATCTCTTAACATGTACTAAGGTGACAGAGGCTGAATATTAAACAGGCAAGAAGTAAATCCTTGAAAGCAGGCTGGGACGTCCGGGAATTCTCCACCGTCACTCATCCACAGCTACAGATTTGATAGTGATCTGAAAAGAAGAACAGTTTGAACGTACACATGTGTGCTTATAGCCTTTCTTTTTCCTTTGTTGTGTCTCAGGGACTTTCATCCTTTATGGGGCATAGTTATTGCAGGGAACAGTCTTATGTACGCAACAAAACCCCGTGGACTGGATACTGCAGAGTTATTTTAAGAGGTTTTCAAGGGCAATTTTAATACGGTTGTTTTCCACTTGTGTTCTGACTTTAGAAACCTTGCACCTGTGTAAGATACAACCCACTGTGTAAGACTGAGAAACATGACAGAGGACACAAAACAGTGCAATGCTGGGCCTGCACCCAAAGGGTTTTTACGCTTAGTGGGGAACTGGGCTGTCATAGTAGAGTTTTATTCTGGTACCACTGTCTGAAGTGACTCTGTGTTTGCTGCATGTGAAGAGGCTGGTGTGGCATGAAGTAGGGCGTGAAGGGGACGAGGGCGATGACTGAGATGGGAGAGTAAGGATCAGGTCGTGCCCAGAGTCCTGGCAGGCTGTGGCAGGTATTTAAATGTTATTCTAATTCAAAATGGGAAGGCTCTGAAAAGCTGTAAGCAAGCAGAGGAGAGATGATGCTTGATTCATGCTTTAAAATGATTCCTCAGGCTGCGTCATGGAGAATAGATTATGGGACATAAATATCAGTGATTAGGTGGACGTATTAAAAGCCTCAGAAGACAGTTTAGAGATTAGATTAAATTCGAGTCAAGATATGTGTTCCTCTGCCTCCCTCTGCCCTCCTTTGGCTGTGGGCAGCAGGGTACTGCTGTGATGAATGTGAATTTGAAGCATGAATGTTCCAATAAAGACAGATACACTAATTAACACTGGAGGGCTGGAGATCAGCTCTCCCGGTAGGAAGAGCTGAAGGGAGCATTTCAATCCCCAAACGTCAACAAGACTGCCAGACAAATTATTTCATCAGATATGAAAGAAATAGCCAGAAGCTAATTTCTGTAGTTGTGAATCTGTACTCAGTTACGGGACTCACAAAAATAAATGAGAAAGGAGATATTAACGAGGCTTAAAACTAGTAAGTGGTAGAGGAGTAAATAACACTTAGATGTATCTAACCTCAAACCTAAGTCTCATCTGCTGAGCCACACTGCCTTTTGAACACGGTGCTGTCAGGGCTTTCCATATGCATTTACTTTGATGCTTAGATGTGGGACTCTTGAGACAAGTTCAAGGTATGATGTCTGTACTCCAAGGTCTTATAGACAGGTTAGGAAAAGGATAATACATCTGAAAAATATTCATTGAATACTATAAAGGTTATATCATTACCCATATACAATCTTTGAAAGTTTATAAAAAATAACTTTGTACTTTTCAGTAATTAGAGATCTTTAGTACAAGGGAATAAGTCTAAATGCAGCTTTTCCTTAAGCCAGGAACAGTTTCAAAAGCCCTTGCTAATTCCATCTATATCCATAAATTCTTATCTCTTAGAGGATTTGGAAGTCAGTGAAGCATTGAGTTTGCTGTAATACATAGTGGTTGTAAATTAGTACTTGCTAATAACTTGAAATTTGGTTCTTTGATTATAATTGTATTTGTGATAAACAAGTTATTGTAAAGAACATAAATTGCATAGTATTCTGTATTTTAGGGTATGGTTTTGAAGTAGTCCTTTCAAGTTATTTTTACACAGAAATTTCACTGTAGTATCTCAAAAGCCACCGTAAGTGCCTACAATCTAACAGGGGCTTAATACACATTTGTTCATGAATTAATTGTGGTCCACCACCTTTAAGGCAATGGAAATAATAATATAATACTCTTATATTTACCAATATCGTTACCATTTTGAGTCTTCTTTATTTCTTTATTTAGACCCATATTCCCATATCTAGTATTTTTTATTCTGTTGAATGGATTTATCATTGCACATAGTGAAGTCTTCTAGTAATGAATTCTTTCAGCTTTTGGCTTTTGCAAGTCTGGAAATGTCCTTATTTCCTCTTTACTTGATGACTTGAAAATTGTGTGTGTGTATTTCTGAATAGAATTCAGCTTGTTTTTGCTTTTTCTGTCATTTGAAGATGGTGTCCTACTGTCTTCTCACTTGCACTAGTTTTTTACAAGAAATACGTTGTAATTCTTAGAGTTCTTCTCTGTGTAACTTTAGTTGTTTTTAGGATTTTTCATTTGTAACCAGTTTTGGGTGACTTGGTTATGATATTTCTTTATGTATTTTTCTTTGTGGTTCCTGTGCTTGGATTTGACTGAGCTTCTTGGACTGCTGGGTTTATATTTTCATTAAATCATTTACTCATATTTTGGGAACTCCAATTACATATTTATTAGGCTGCTTTTCCTAAGCATAATGAATCTCTGTTCCTTTTTGTTTTTGTCTTTGTATGTATCTTTTTCTTCCTCTCTGGAGAAACTCTGTGGTTTCTGTGCAGTTTCTGTGTGGTTCAGTTTGGAGAGTTTCGAGGACTTTGCCATCACATTCACTAACTTCTTCTTCGGCATCATCTAATCTGTTATGCACCATCCCCAGCCTAATTTTTCATCTCACACACATTGTAGCTGTTATCTATACAATTTCAACTGGTATGCTTTTTATCTCTTTCTTGAATCCATGGAAAACGTTCAACCTTTCAATTAGCTTTTTGAACATACTGAATAATTGTTTTCATATCCTTTGTTCTAATCCTAATGTATGTGTCACTTTTAGGTCAGTTTTGATGGACTGATGTTTCTTCTCATTATGGGTTATATTTTCCTGTTTTTATTTTGCATGCCTGGTAATTTTTGATTGAATGTAGGATATTGTGAAATTTATATTTTTGTGTGCTTATATATATTTATATAATTTCTATAGATATTCTTTTTTATCTATAGATATCCAGCATTCTGCTGAACGGCGGGAGACATCTCCCCACAGATCCCTGGGGATTTCTCTGTGAATCTCCCTTCTCTCTGCTGCTCCCTGCTCTCTAAGTTCCTTCTTGACTCCTGCAGTCAGGTGGCCTCTCCACGAATCCCCTTCCTTGCTGTGGCCTGGAAACTCCCTCAAGGCAATTATTGCGGCAATTTGGGGATTCACCTCCTCACTTTCCCTTCTCTCATAAATCACTGTTCATGCGTTTGAAATGTTTCATATATTTTTCCAGCTGTTTTAATTTCTTTTTATGTAGAAAGGTGAACCCTGTCCTCTTCCTCCAGAGAAAGCCTCTGCATAAATTTTATTTGGAAAAAATAAAAGGAAATAACATCTCACTGTAGAACACAAAAACACACACACAAATACACTCAACGAATTTTTTTTCTCTTTGAGTTCCCTAGTTAATGGCTCCAGATACCTTCCTTTGGTTTACTGTTTCATCATCTTATTATGATCATCATTAATTGTGCTTGGTGTATTACATAGCACAAGTTTAGAAAGACGAAAATTGCATCTTTTATCTGCCTTTGAAATTTCTTTTACTGGTTTTAAAAGTCCTTTTTATATGTTTAATAGCTAGGATTAAAAGGACTCTATATGCAAAATGAGTAGTGTGAAATAAAATATTTAAAGGCATCTTTAAAATATCAGGTTAAAATGCAGGTTATAGAATAAGTAGACTTAGTTCTTCAGGTAAAGCTCTTGTACTGTAAAGAGGGCATCTGGCATACTTTTTGATGTGGGCTAGGAGAATCCTGTAGTTCTCCCTGGTCTATCACCTGTAACAGTTGTAATAAGTTGATGGTCTTTCGTTCCTGTTCATATCTAAATTTTCTAAAAGCAGAGACTGGGTTTCTCTATTCTCTCTCTTTAGCATCATTGTCTAGGTCAGTGTGGAGACCATAAAAAGGCACCAGCAATATTTGTTGACTGGATATGTAAATGAGTAAATTCATGTGGAGTCTAATAAGTTTTTCATGCAACCCTAAAAAACATTCACACTGCCAGTTAACAGATACCTGCCATTATCACGATCAGTCAAAGGGTGTTCCTTCAACTAATCTGGAAAGCACAATGCTTCTTTTGCTTATATTGCTTCCTAATTGATTCAAAAACAGCATTCCAGAAAACAATGACTCATAAATATGCATTAGTATGTGGCACATAAAGAATAAACAAGGAATTATAATGTAGCATCTTAATAACGATGAGAGTACAAAGTTGGAAACAAATAACAAATCCAGGTGTTCTTATAAGAACTTCATAGATAGCAGAAGACTATGTTCAGGGTTAGATAAGAAATGCTACCTACATAAGCATTCTTGGAATTTGGTTATAAGAAAAAATGTATCCACTCTGCCTCTAGATGAACAGTTGTTTCTTATAAAATCTGTCTATGTAACTCATCTTTAAAGACATAGCTTGATGAGAATGACTTCTATTTTAAACAAATCCCTTATCTGTCGTCTTTCCTCCCACAAAAAACAAAGGCAATTCAGGAGTCCAATCTAATCTCCGACACATGCATTTTGCGCATAGCAAAGTTATAAGTATAGTCACAATGAGTTTGACTTTAGACCCATGTAACCCACTCTGACCGACAAGAAATGGCCAATTTGCGAAGTCAGTGCCATAGACAAAGACACGAGTTTGTATTAACACATTTACCAGCACTTCTGGGTGAACTGAATCAGTGTGCAGTGGCCTTGCTATGGTAGAAATGAGAATACTTGAAATGCACTTATTTTAAATTCACGTTTCCATTATCCAGAGAAATCTACTTATTCTCCTACATACCTACCTGTTTTGTCATTTATTTAAGCCGGTGGTTAGGATGGTAAAGGGTACAGAAATGAGCTAGAATTCCCTAGTGCATAAGATTAAGTAATTCTCCTGCTCCAAAGCAGCCCAATGGGCTCCACTGACCTCGTAAATCACCTCGTGCCCCATTCTCTCCCCCCTCTGATTGTGTTCCACTCACACTGGCCTTCTTTCTGCTCCTCTGGGCGGCTGGCTGTCTTCTCAAGTTGGGAGTCTCGTGCTCACAATTCTCTTTTTCTGTGATGATCTTCCACTGATCTTGCTTCTTGGTCTTCATTTGGGTCTCAGTTCAAATACTCCCTCTCTGGAGCTATTTACTACCATGACCATTGTATCTAACATTTCCTACGCACCACTTGCACTACTGTCCACGTGGTACTTGTCTTCATCCAAAATTGTTATGTCATTTATGTCTGGGTGATGGGAACACTAAAATCCCTGACTTGAGCATTATAAAAGGTATCTTCCCATAAAATCTGAGCTTTATCTGTCCTGGTCAGCATAGTGTTCTCAAAACCTAGAATACAGCTGTCCCATAGCAGACCTTTCAGTAGCATTTGTGGGAATGATATGAGGAAAGTAAAATAAGTGCAAAATGGATAGCTAAACTATGGTATAACCGTACCTAAGAATACTCTACTGCAATAAGAATAAATTACCCATAACTAGAGTTACCACAGTGTTTTGCAAAAGAAGCCGGGAACAAAAGAATATATGCTGTAAATCTTTTGGACATCACACAATTACCAAGAAATCAAAGAAAAAAATACAGCGTATACTGTGTGATTCCATTTACATAAAATACAAACACAGGCAACATAAATCCATGCTGTTTGAAATCGGGGTAGTGGGTATTTTGAGAGGGGGTAGCAGAAAGGAGCATGGGTCTGCTCTTGGTCCCATGCTGTTTCCTGGACTAGGAGCGGGCCTTGCAAGCTAATCAGTTTGTGAGTATGTATCAAGCTTTCCACACCTGTTATACTTTAATTAATTTGGCCTGAATTCAATGTTGCATTTGCTGCGTAAGTATTATATTGAGGTATTATTTTTGCCTGTTTGGCATATCTATGATGTCCAGATTTATATATGTATAATTTTGTATATATACACATACATTTTATATGTATACAAGAATATAAAATATATAAAATTTTAGATACATAACATAATTTTATATATCAATATAAAAATTAGGTGCATTATATGTATATAAATATATATGAAAAATTATAAGCAAACTATGTAGTAAATATATATTTATTTTAAACCATATAACTTATATATAAAACAAATATACATATAAATAAATATAAAACAAATATACAGATGAGAATTTCATCTTCTAAAAAAACGTTTTTTTCTGTGATGATGGAGTACTTATCCTCTTTCAACTATCTTTGTCCTTTCATGGACGAGAACTCAGCTGGGTGAGCTGCTGGGCTGGAAGGGACTGGACAGGTGCTTTCCTCTCTCTGGGGCTCAATCGCTGGGAAGCCCGCTGGTTATGTTCCATTCTGCCCCAGCCCTCAGCATCACAGGAGAGACTGACTTTGAGCCAATCAGAGGGCCAGGGTGGAGGTCCCTTCCCTTGGAGATGTTAGACTTCATCTAGTCTGTTGCAAGAGACCTGGGGTTTTCCAGGTGGTGCTGATCTGCAACCGAGAGAACAACTGAAGAAGGAAAACTTTTGCCAAGGGCCTGAGGTTGGGTGGTTGGGTGGTTGTGTGGTTGTGCAGAAACGGGCCACTCTTAACAGTATTTTTGTACAAGCAGATATGTGAAACGCCAAGAAATTCCACTTCGAGAAATTATCCTAGAGTATCCAATTGGACATGTGTTCAAAGACTTGGTGAACAATGTAACTATCAAAGAAATATATGTGTCAGTGAAAATAGGAATTAGTCTAAATGTCTACATTAGGAAACTAGAAACAGAAACTATTCATAGGTTACAATTCAATAAAGGCATTAAAACAGATATGTAGGAAAATATTTAATACATGGGAATGCTCATGGGTTGTTGTTAAATGAAAATAGGTCCCAATGCAACATGTACAGCATGAAAAAGAATTACACATGTTTATAAGAAATAATACAAGTATAGAAGAATATATAGTAAAAAATAGTTATTCTTGATGAGTTTATTGATATTGAAGTTATGTTTATTTCCCCTTTTATTTTCTAAATTGTCTACAATGAATATATCTTTCTTTGAGATTCACAAAAAAGTATATGAAGGCTTTTTGTTGTAAGACAGTATTTGTGACTATCGATCTGAGGCCACGATTAAACTGATTCAGGGTAGTAATTAAAGAACATTTGTTTAGCTGAAAGTGTCTTTTTCTTTTTGCCTTTATACAAATACTCTTTTTATGGTATATTTAAAATAAATAATCTTGACTTTACACCATGTTAGTCATACACCTATTTTATTGTTGCTATGTACAAATAACTTACACATTTGACTAAGTAAGATATATTAGTGGTTAGATTGGCTTATGAAGGTAGTGATGAATCATTTAAAAATAATAAAAACTGAAATTTTATGGTCCAGGTAAAGGGAAAGCCGTTAGTTGCTGGAACATTAGATAAAAGCTTACTGAAATATTTCATTAAGGGGTATTCCAAAATTTAGAAACTCATCTGGATTTATCGGCCCATCCAGAAACCAATGGGATCCCAATGAATCATATAGAATGCTGGTGTCTTAGATCTGGTCTTGCAACCACATCCCAACATTGCAATTTATTTCCTCCCTAGACAAAGATTATAAATCGCACTGTTCGTAATTATTGCGTTCTCTCTAATGGAAGTTACTTGAAACCAAAATACATTTTTTTTCCATTGGCAAAATGAGGGTGCTTAATACAGTGGCTGGATCACAGTTATTAATATCACTTTACGAGAATCCTGGGAAATCTATTGTAGCTAGTTGTGGTTTTATAAAATCCCAAATCGAGCTATTAAACTGAGTACCACTATCTGGCCCGTGGAAAATCAAGTATGACTTTGGCTTTTGACTTTTCTTCCAGTTATTTCTGGTCCCTTTAGGCTACTCTTTTTTTTTCCCCCTGAAAATCAGGAGCTCTGTAAAAAGCACCTGAGTGAAGGATGCTCATGGCTCAGCAGATTTGACAAGGATGGAACCAAATGGATTGACGTGCATCACCCCAAATCCTTGCCTTCTGCTGTCAGGCGGCAAACAAAGAACCTTGAACACAATAACTGCATTTTTCTGCTTAGAGCTTCAGTAACATTTTGTTTTTCTATCATAGAAAGTGGAAATTGGCGTGCTAGGTTGAGATTTTCATATAAAAGGTCACCTGTCCACAGCAAAGTGAGCCTGGGAGGGTGGAGGTGATAATTACCTTCCAGCACAGCAGCTTCCTGCCATGGTCTAAGGCGGTCTGTCATTTTCACTCCCTTGAAATTCAAGGCACAGAATGTGGCACCTCTGAACTCCTATACCTAGATTTCTGACCTATTTTATTTATCACCTGGGTAGGAGAGGTGGTTAGTTATTCCTGTTAAATGTGGAAACTTTAACCCAGACACGGAATCAGCAAAAGTGTTATTTATTTATTTATTTATTTATTTATTTATGTATTTATTTATTTTTCAACTTGAGATGCTCATTGATTGAGTCAGAAAAATATTTTAGAGGGAAAAGAGGACACAGGTCATTATGTCTCCTCAGTAAAAGATTTCAGGTGACTTTTCTTAAGCAAAGCAGTTTAAATCTAAACATGAACGTGGTTTTTACAAAAAGTGGCATTTTCTTCCTCTTGAATCCTGGCTCCGATAAAAGTGATTTCTTATGCGCATTTCTTTCTGTAAATCAACGACTGATTGTCGAGGACTCCCCAGGCCCAAGGCACCAAACCCTACAGAAATCCCATGCGGGCCAGAAGTTCGTGTGGGTTAGACTTACATTTCATTCCATGGGCTGGCAAGGTCTGTAAAAGCATTCCCCAGGTTGCCTTGTTCTGAGGGAATACACACATCTGCCTTAATTTCCATTGAGAAGAGTCAATTACCAGATCTTAGTGGAAAGCAATTGTTTGTCTTTAGAATCCAGACTTGGAATAAAATGAATCTATTCTCTAATAATGATTACAACTTAGATTTTGTCTAGGGCACCTAGCCACAGTGCCCTAGTCTTCTACTTCCATCCAAGTCTTCTATTACAGGGGTCCCCAACCTATGGTGAGTTGTATAATCATTTCATTATATATTACAAGATAATAATAATGGAAATAAAGTGCACAATAAGTGTAATGTGCTTGAATCACCACGAGACCGTCCCCCTACGGCCCCCCAGTCCGTGGAAAATTTGTCTTCCATGAAAACAGTCCCTGATGCCAAAAAGGTTGGGGACTGCTGTTCTATTGGATGGAATCTGCTTTCATTTATTATCCAAACTGTGACCCCAAATTCTCATTTCCTCCTTCCTCCCTTTCCTTCTTTCCTCCGCTTTCTTCTTTTCCCTTTTCTGCTTACCTGTCTCCTCCTGTTCTTTTTTTTTTTTTTTTTTTTTTGAGACAGAGTCTCACTCTGTTGCCCAGGCTAGAGTGAGTGCCGTGGCGTCAGCCTAGCTCACAGCAACCTCAAACTCCTGGGCTCAAGCGATCCTCCTGTCTCAGCCTCCCGAGTAGCTGGGACTACAGGCATGCACCACCATGCCCGGCTAATTTTTTCTGTATATATTTTTAGCTGTCCATATAATTTCTTTCTATTTTTAGTAGAGATGGGGTCTCGCTCTTGCTCAGGCTGGTCTCGAACTCCTGAGCTCAAACGATCCGCCCACCTCGGCCTCCCAGAGAGCTAGGATTACAGGCGTGAGCCACCTCGCCCGGCCTCCTCCTGTTCTTTAGCCAGTTTTGTTATGTGAACTATAAGCATCCAAAACTTCATTGATTTAGGTCATTTTAGGTTTACCGTGTTTTCTCCAAACAATATTTTTCTTACTGTCACTCATAATAAGTGTATGAAAGCTCAGTAACATAAGAACTGTGGAAGAGCTCTAAGGGAAGATGCCTCCCTTTTATCTGAGAGAAATATGGTGTTGGTCAACGCCCCCCCCCCCCCCCGCCGGCCCCCCAGCATATGCGTTGGCATGTTGAGAGCTGGTATTTTTCCGTCCAGTGGCTCCCCAACCTTACTAATGTCATCTTCATGAGAAGCATGTGCAACATGCAAATTTGTATCCATTGAATAAGAATCCCCCCGAAACTGATAATCGCAAAAAATTCTCCATAGATGATATCAATTCTCAGCCAGCGTGAGAAACCACTGGTCTGTGCTACAAAGGACTAAATTTTCCCAGCAGAGGATGCTGTTTTTCCTCATTGATGTTTATTGTTATTTCTGACCTTGCATGTCTCCAGAAGAATTTCCTGCCGGTGTTCAAGTCAGCTCTCTGCTTCAGATAAATTACACGTCACTGGAAATAGATCCTAGGACAATTAACTTCAAGCAGGTTTCTCACCATGTGAACAGTAATGGAGATTCACAGTAAGAATGAACCAAAGGAGACATGGTATTTATATCAAAAATAAGCAATGAATTGCTCAAGGTAATCCCAGAAATTAAAACTAGGATCATATAAATCTGCAGGCAATCGAGGATTCCTGTGAAAAACATTTTCTTCCACCTCTTCCATCCCAAGTTATTTCCTGGTATATCCTGATTGACATCCTAGGCATGCTTGATGTATGCAAATGTGCCCCATTACCTAAAATACAACGATGCATTTCATTCTGTTTGTCTAGCTCATGCTGTTGTAAAAAAAAATCATAAATACTTTGAGTGGCATTATATGAACCTAACAGATAAATCCAGAGGATTTTCTAAAATGCCAAGCTTGAAAAGATTTAATTAGATTGTTTTGACTAATTCAATAGTGCACTACTGTGAATATAGTACATATTGTTCTGGGAAGAATTTTTCTTTCTGCTTTTTTTTTTCTTTTTCTTTTTTAATAGACTACATTTAGAGCAGTTTTAAGTTTACAGAAAAACTGAGCAGAGAGTACAGAAAGTTCCACAAGTTCCCCTGTTATTAACATCTTGCATTGATGTGCTACATTTGTTGCAATTGGTTAGCCAATGTTGGTACACTATTATTGACTAAAGCTTCTTGCCTTACCAGCTCTTTCAGAAAGAGGCCGTAGACACCTGTAAACTTCTCGAATCAAGGGTGGGGCTGTGTATTGGAGAGTGCAGAGTGGAGACGGGGAGAGGGAGAGAGAGATATTATTTCACAGGGAAAAAAATTTCAAACTGTTTATTTCAAATGTTATTCAGTCTTCACAGATTTTTAGATCAAGCTCCTTATATTAATTTTCTATTAATAGTACTGCTGTAACAGAGAATCTTAGGGACTGAAAAGTATACAAATTGATTATCTTAAAATTTTGAGGGGGAGAAACTGTCTATCGGTCTCTGGGCTAACATCAAAGTATCAGTGCCTGTGTGACTCCTGGAAGACCCAGGAGAGAACTTTTTTTTTTTTTTTTTGAGATAGAGTTTCACTCTATCAACCAGACTAGAGTGCCGTGGGGTCATCACAGCTCACTGCAACGTCAAATTTCTGGGCTCAAGCGATCCTCCTGCCTCAGCCTCCCAAGTAGCTGGGACTACAGGCACTCGCCATCACAGCCAGCTAAGTTTTTCTGTTTTGGATAGAAGCAGGGTCTCCGCACTTGCTCAGGCTGGTCTCAAACTGCTGACTTCAAGCGATCCTCTGACCTCGGCCTCCCAAAGTGCTAGAATTACGAGCCTGAGCCCCCACGCCCAGCTGGGATCTTTTCTTTCTTATAATAATGACTGAATCAATATTAAAAGACTCAAATTTTCAGAGAGCAGATGCCTTATTTAATAATTCATTTTATAAATTACTTAGCGTGGCTAAAACCTTGATGAAGTCCTTGGAAACACATTTTATGGAAAGAAAATATTTTAGGACCTCTAGCTTTAAAAAAAATAATCAGATGACTCATGAAGATTTTATTTGAACATATTCTTTGTCTGAAGTACACTGTGTTTCTCCACAACACAGCTGCTAAGATTCTATTAATTGTTATAATAACGTTATTTGGTAGAAATTAGCATTTCTACTTTATACATCATGACTCTGAGATAGTGAGAGATTCAAAGGCTCCTCCACATCATTTGGTTGTATATGCAGGACTGAAACTTAAACTGGAATCGTCTAAATTTGGTTGATTGGTTTCTGTACACATCTGACTAATTTTTCATGTCTCTTTATATGTTTACCAAATAAGAAATAATACCCACAGCCATGAATATCATCTCACTAGCCTTAGGAGTATTTTAACAAGTTGTATTTCAGTCAATATCTGATAAATCTCCCTGATGGAGAATTCTAATTACCATTTGTTCTATTTTTTTAAGAAAACATCATCTACTTTCCTGTGCCCAGGAATTGAGATTTTTCTGTAAAAGTATAAGAAGACACTCTGAATAGTAGAATATATCGATAAAAGAATATATGCTGAAACCAGAAAACAAATTTTAAACAGAAAATAGGCATTTTATGAATGAAATTGCCTAGGCTAAACCTAGGAATCTGTTAGAATTTTCAGACTATCCACTAAGCTAATAGAAATATAATAATCTGAAACCACTGGGAAAAATAAAATTGAATATGGAAAATATGACGAAGCCTTTAGAAAGCAGGGGCAGAGGAAAAGGTAACTATCTAATAAACTCTGCTTCCGTAAAAGTCCGGGTCTGCTTTTAAGATCGTGTCTTTCAAGCTGCAGGTCACAGCAGACTCGGGGTGTGAAATAAAGTTAATGGGTAGGAACCAACGTTTATTTTGTAGATCCAATAGAATAGACTAGGTTAGAATAAAACAGAAGGGATTCATATATAGACCAGAATAGGAAATAACTGACAACAATGCAGCTGGTGAGGATAGATACATATTTGAGAAATTTTGCTTTAGTTACGTGTGTGTACATATGTCTATATGTGCAGGTAGATTGATCAAGGTATAAAATGTATTTCTTTATGTGAGCTACGGTTAAAGCATTTGAAATCCACACCTTTAGAACTAATACCTGTCACAGTTAATGCTCATGTTAAAAACAGAGGAAAGCTATGCGTCAGGTGATGCAGATGTAGAAATGACATAGATCCTTAATTTTTAACATAAAAACATAATAATACACAGCAATAACAGTAAACATGAAATTATCATGTGACAGATTTCTATGTACATTATATATATTAACGTTAAATACTCACAACTCAACTCTATGGAGAACTGTTGTTATTCTCATTTTAGAGTTGAAAAAACTTAAGTAAAAAGAAGCCAGCAAGTTGGGAAACCAGATTCAAAACGGCTACAGGCTCTGTTATCAGCCCACGCGCCTTTGTACCGTTTCTCTCCTGATCTCATGGAGATGAAGGGGAGCTCACTTTCGAAAGCAAAGATAGGGAATGGAAATCACTGTAATGATCTTATTAGCATACGATCTGTCAAGGTCAAGCTTCTGTAGTTTTCAAAGTGACAGACATCAGGCCTTAGACCAGGAGAACAGGTGCTTTCTTACTGGGCTGCAGCTCCGTGCCTTGTGAGTAGCTTCTGGGAGTGACCAGGTGGAGAAGGGTTCCTCGATGATGAGCAGACCACATGAGAAAAGCAAAATGCTACAAGCGATTAGAAATGTCTGCTACACACATAGGGTATGAGAGAAGAGACTCACACAGCAGGTGGTTGCCATTCATCCATTCATCCATTCATTCAACAATCGTTTTGAGATCCTAGTCTGTGGCTGGCATGGTGGCACTGTAGCCCAACTCTGACCCAAAGGGACAAAAATCTCTGTCCTCCTGAAGCTTGTGTTCGACTGGGGAAAGATGTTTAATAAAAGAAATACATAAACAAATATGTAATAACCTTCCAGGCAGTAATCGTGCTCTGAAGGAACACAAGACAGCGAAAAAAAAGCAGATATTACCTATAACTAGAGGGGGAAGAGTTGGTATTTGAGTCAGGATG
Organism: Eulemur rufifrons; assembly: GCF_041146395.1. Taxonomy (NCBI): domain Eukaryota; kingdom Metazoa; phylum Chordata; class Mammalia; order Primates; family Lemuridae; genus Eulemur; species Eulemur rufifrons. Next base: position 2,985,559 of record NC_091003.1, read on the forward strand.
GTCAGAAAACGCCCTTCAGTAGAAGGAATGTTTTAGCAAAGACGTGAATGAGATGAAAGAGTGGGAGAAGAATATATTCCAGGTGAAGGAAAAACCAACTGCAAATGACTTCTGTCTATTCAGTGTGACCCTTTGAAAATAAACCTGTCCTTGATCTGTTCACTACATGCTTCTATTAATAGTTTTCACTGTTAATTTGGGTCTGGAAGGCTGGGTACTGAAATGCTAGCAGTGGGTACCTTGAGGGGGTAGGATGGTGGGAAAAGAGGAATCTCTTTCATTTTCTAAACTGCGCACTTTAATATCATTTGAATCTTTTCCAATGATCACATCATGCTTGTGTATTAAATGCATTTGAGTATGTATTTGTGCATCACCTACATACCACCTCGGACTTAATGCAAAGAGCCTGGAGATGGGCTGAACAGATAGATATTTGCCAGACTCCTTTTCCTGTGACCAAAGGAAAACCTTTTGGACATTTTTATTTTTTAAAGGAAAGGAAGCTATTGATTCTTTGCAAAGTCAAACGCGTGTGTCTCCATGTTTCAGTGAGTTAGGTAAAATGATCATAAACAAATGGACCCTGAATCCTTTGTCCCTGCTCTGATTTTCTGATGTGGTTGCCATGGAAACACAGGCACATCCAGCAGATGTGTAGAGGTTCCAAGTTCAGGGATAAGAGAAATAAGACTAATAGGGGATGGGCTGGTTCAGATGACACCTCCAAACCCGGTCCTGCAGGTGTAAGTGTGTCATCCATCACTTTGGAGGAGGGGCTGGATGAAGCCTTCCTGGAGCATCAGAAATCCTGTGTCAGCTGCAAGTCAGAGGCCGAGAATCCACCCAGGAGAACCATGCTCTCTCCTTTGCACCCAAGTGCAGAGAGGATGCAGAGAATGAGACAGCTGGCTCCAGAAACACCATCTAATGGCCTCAGTCTTCATAACCAGGGATGTTACAAAGCACAGATGGCTCTGAGGTGAAATTGTGTTTTGGAAGTCCACAAAGAACCGGAAGAGTCTGAAAAGCTCATAATAAGAATTTGGGGTTATATATCATTTTGGTAAATTTTCCATCAAAGCAATCTCTGGTGATTTTTTATGTTCATTTCTAGTATTATTTTTCAATTTGAATCTATCTTTCTTTTTCCTATTTGAATCTATCATTTTGATAACATGTTTCTAAAAATTGATATTGATCTTTTCTACCAGTGAAAATGGAGGATTGTGGTCATTTTCGGGTAGCGTTGGTAATGCTTCAAAGTGCTGGAAGGAGAGAGCAAAGCAGTCGTCCCTCTGATCGGGCAGCTCCAAAGCATTAAGTTGACTCACAAAGAGAAGTAAAGCCCAGCTGTAATTTCAGTGATGATGGAAACCTGATCTGATGGACAATTCCAGTTTAATTTATATAATAAAAGGTCTTGAAGTCCAGAACTCAAATAGATATTCATTATGTATTTTATATTTCAGTTCCAGCTTTTATTATCTTCACACATTTTTTTCTCCACTTGAATCAAATGATACAGGTGTGGAAGTATGATAAACTAAGATCATTAAAAGGGGCAATTAGAACAGAGGGATCTGGGTATGGGGTACAGGGAGATTTTTCTGTACTAAAATCTACCTCTGCAGACGAAATCTAAGTCTTCAACATAACTTAGGCACAAATGCATTTACAGCTGTAGTTTGGAAACAGTGTCTCTGAATAAAAAACATAACCGATTTCTCTATTTGGCCGTGTTGGCATGCATACTCTCTGGACTCTGGATGTCAAAAACAGACTGAACATAACAGGAAATCAGAACTTTTACCTCCTTTTATGAAGTTATGGGCACAGTCAAAGAAAGTGACTCTTATGTGACAGGAATAACTAGACATGTGATTATTGTAGTTTTGAGGTGGTTGTTCCTATTCCTCTTTATCAGAAATAAACCCCTGAAAACTGAAGTGGCGTTTTCTCAGATTCCAGAAGTGTTTTAATTGAGGAAAAATTGCTAATGTTAATCATTGTAGAATTTCCCTGCCTTTCACTGGGCCCTGGATTAAGGACCACTTTAGATGCCAATGAAATGGTTCTTGCAGATGTTAAGGAAAAAACTTCTGCTGAGGATGAAAAAAGTTACTTGATGGGTTTTATTGCCTCAAAATCAAAGTGAAAATTAGCTCCTTGTAGACCCACTGAAGGAGCTGAAATAAACACGTAGTTCCAGATGCTGTGACTGTAGTCAGATGAGTGAGAAAAGTATCTTTTTCTTCTTGAGATGTGTGTCGGATACTGAGAGTGAGACTCTCTGCCCACAATTAACCTTTGCGAGGCTTGGAGATGTATGCATCAGCTAACTACACCAGAGAAATGTAGGAAACCCATAAATAAAGGAAAATAAAAATAAAGGAGTCCATTTCACTCAGCTGGTGATGGAATGAGAGAAAACATGTATTGGAATAGCCTGGAGAGAACATTTATTTTTCAGTGTGATGGATTTGTTTGCAGAAAATCAAATCTGCCACTGGGGACAACTAGGAATGCTGAAATTAGAAAAATATATATAGTGTTTGAAGGTGTCAGAAAGTTATGAAAGTAGTAAGATGGAGGCAAGATCTTTCAGAGCAGGAAGACTCGTTGATGTGAAGCCCAAACTCTTCTCCTGGAAGCATTTTCTCACTGTAACTGCAGGAGGACAGGGCCCGGGAAGCCAGCAGAACGCTGAGCCCAGGGTGATGCTAAGGGGAGCTTCTGGAAGCCGCACACGAGTAGGAGACAGAATTGGCGTTTGGACCTTCCAAGGCAATCCAAGCTTGACAGATGATGATTCCACAGTGAAGGGGAATAAAGGACGTAAGTCAGAACTGAGCCTCCATTTGCCTGTAAGGCATTTACCATCTCCCCAGCTGCTTCCAAGAGGCAGAGAAGCTCAGCTTACACTGTGCCCATAACGTGGTCAGACATAGGCACTGGGGCCTGCCGAGAAGCGGGGTCTGTGTGGGTGACCCAGGTTCTCTGTTGGAAACGCTGAATGGCTATGGCCTGGGGTTAACAGTGAACCAGAAATAAAACCTTAGAAAGACAAAAGCGGAGCCTCAAATCAAGCCAATTCCTGGGTGCATGGAGGTTACCTGCCCCCATTCTAATGTCAGGCCAAGGCTAAGAGAAAACCTCTCTGGAAAAATATGACATTACCCAGAGCTCAACTTTTTAATGTAAATGTTCATCATCTAATTTTACAAAAAGTATAAAGACCCCAAGATAATTCTGATGTACTAGACTAAAAGAAAAAAGAATCAACCTGAACAGATGCTTGGGTTATGCCAATATTTTCTTTTATGAATATGAATTTAAGAATTGTGATTAATACATTTGAGGAAATGGATAATATAGAACTGGAATAGTTTCATATAAATGGAATTTTAGAGAAAAAATGAAAAGGAAATTCTAGAGCTGAGAATATAATAACTAAAGTATTCCATAATTTTTCTAATTATCTATCTGCTCAATTCAAAGTCCTTCCAAACGATTAAAGTTAGGTGAGGTTAATAAACCAGGAAACCTCCAAGACTGTTAAATCCAAGGATCTTTGACATCCTCCAGGCATTGGGTCTGGAATAGAAAGATTTTAGTCTGTGCTGACTGTTGTCCAGCAATACTTTCTCTTCCCATCCAGTTCTGGCCTCTGGTTGCAAACTGATTAGTTAATTCACATACTTGTCAATGACTCAGTCGTGCTTTAATGAAATCAATGAAGTTGATAAGATCTCTGTACATGCTGCAATTTAGTAAGTGCTGCTTAACACCATCCAAAGTGTGGCAAGTGACTGGGATCAGAGAAGATCACAAAGAGAACGACCACACGTATTTGCATGGCAAGACGTGGGCTTTCGTGGCCAACATCGTGGTCAGTCACTCTGGGGAAGGAACGTCAATTTGAGTCTCCCATTCCCCATCACATGCAGATTCAGGGGGAAATCCTGCCAGCTCTCCTCTCCTGCCTCTTCTTTTGGGATGTGTAGATACTTGCCCAAATCCAACAAAACAGAAAAAAAACCTCTAGGCAGTGAAAGTGCCCATTGAATCCTGTGAAGCTCATGTTCTATACGTATAGGAAGTCCCATTAGAACCTCACGAAGAAGTCATTTTGCGATTAATACCAGGAGGTTGGTCCTTTGATATTTAAGCCCACATAAAATAAGTGATAGCAAATTAGAAAATGAGAATGAGCGACAGGTAGGTGACTGCTATTAATAACAATAAGAAACAATATAATATAATAAAATGCATGTACACACACAGCAAAAACAAGAACTTACAAAAGCATCAGTTTTGGCAAATTATTGAAGCAAATAGCTCAACTGACTTAAATAGTCCTGACATTTCCCTCCATATTTCTTCACAATATCAAAATGCATATTTATTATTATTATATTGAATCATGATTAGAAATTTAGTAATTGGTAGAGTTATGGAACAGAATAATATTGTATAAGCAACCCCATCCCACCTGAAATACAAACACCTATATGAGACTTGCCAGGTGACAAGAATTATTCTAAATGCTTGCTATCTAAATTCAATTAATTCTCATAGCTAACCTTATGGGTTAGGTACTATTTACTGCACCTATCGTACAGATAGATAAACTAAGGTAAAAATAGACTAAGCAACTCACAGTCCCACATTCAGTAAGTGATGGAATCTGGATTTGAACCCAGGCAGTCTTGCCTCTGCTCTTGTTCTTAATCTCTGCTATATGCACAAATCGAGCTTCACAATAGCTTCAGGTAGCTGAGATTTTTACTTTTTCATAAAAGCATTCTAATGCTGTGAAGGTTAAAATCACTGAAAGCACAGATATATCTTCAAATATAATGTAAATGAATACATTGGCGAGACCCCATGGAGGCTGAAGTTTGTGCTAACCTCGTGTAGCATCAGCCCTTGTGAACTGGTTTAAAATGTCTAAAATGAACACACGTGACAGACACTTATTATAAAAGAAATTCTACAAATGCTTTAACATGGTGGAAACAGTGGTCAGAAATAGTGATGTGCTCATATAACAAAACACTTGACTGCCTTGTACTGGCTACCAGTTTATCTTGTATATGTGACGACTGATGATCCTTCAGGAATGGAAACCGTGTTTAGGATAGAATATAAATGTGCATTTGATGAAGAAATGAGGCGCTGGATAAATGGTGTGGGCTGCAGGTTACAGGTGTACCTGTCGGGAGGTGAGAGGTGCCTGAGGTGTTCCTGCTGCCACCATGTGTAAGTTCTCCTTTCTTGGACAAGAGGATGTCTTGTCACCTCCGTTCCAGCCTCTCTAGAACTGTGAGAACAGTGGTGTGGTGGGCAGAATTCCGGACATCAAATATGCCATGTTCTTGTCCCCAGAATTTGTGCTATGCCCAAGGGGAGGTGCAGATGTGATTAAGATTATGGAACGTGAAATAGGAGAATTATCTTGGATTATATAGGTGGCCCGGTGTAATGAAGGTGCGCTTGCAGGCCGAGCACGTTCTCTTGGTGGACGTCTGAGAGATGCGGTGAAAGGGGAGGCGGAGTTGAAATGAGGCAGGTGGGGAAGCAGAGATACCACAAGTGTGAGGAGGTCTCAACCTGCCCCGAGATGGAGGAAGGAGGCCTTGCCTTAAACCAAGGAGCATAGGTAGCCTCCAGAAGCTCAGAAAGGGCCCCCAAAGACAGGTAACATGGCATCAGGACCTCAGCCCTATAGCCTCAAGGAATTAAATTCTGCCAACGCCCTCAATGAGGCTCGAAGCTGATTCATCCCCAGAGCTTCAAGGAACTCAGTTCTGCCAACTTCCTGATTTCAGTTCAGGGAGATCTGTGTTGGACTCCTAACCTGTAAAACCGTGAGCACAACTGTGTTCTTTTAAGCTTCTGTAATTGTGGAAATTTGTGAAGTAGCAACAGGAAACAAAAACAAGTGTCATCTACCTCATAGGATGGTTGTGAGGATTAAAGAAACGAGTCATGTGTATTTTATAGGACTGTGCCTGGCACATGATAAATCCTCCATCAGTGTTACAACATAATTAGTTATTGAGAAGTAAATGAAACCGTCTCCTTAAAGTGCTTGGTTTAGTGTCCAGCACATGTAAGATGCCTATTATTAATAAGGACGAGACTTGTGAACTATAAGTGAGCATGTGGCTTTAGGGAGACTAATGTAAGACCCTCCCTTGCTTCTTTGTTTTAATAAAAAATATCGAGATGTCTAACTTAGCTGAAAAGCAACTATAGGTTTAAGGAAACATATAAAAATGAAGAAATGTTTTTGAATTAAAAAAAAAAAAGAAATGTCAAATTGTTCTTTATGTCAACTTGCCTGACTTTGGGATATCTTTCCGGGGAGCTGCAGGCGCTTTTTCTTTTTGAAACATTTAAATGTGTCCCCTTTATATGCGTAATAGGCGCATTAATGGAGGTGGTCAGGGCAGGTGGGGGCAGGCGGGATGACACGAGTCCTGGCCTCGTCAAATGGTGTCACTCTATAAAAACGCAGCGTTAAATTTTTGAATGTCAAGTCAAGTAACATGTCTGACCTAGCAAGGTTTTGCCTTCCAAGAGCTAAATAATTAAATACTGTCATGGCACAGCCTCCTGCTTAAGGTTAACGTAGCGGGAATGACATCATTCTTAGCCACTGGCATATTTTTTCAACAGCTTTAAAACCCTCACGCTCACTGGAATGTCATGTCCAGCCCTTGTGCACACAATTTTGGTAGCGTATCAGCTCCTGGAAACAAATGTATTTAGTCAGAATAATATGTGCGTCGGCGAGCAAAGGTGAATCATGACTTAATGGAGCTTGAAATTACTTTGGTCTGTGAGGCTGGGTGGGAAGACGGATGTCACCTGCCTGCCCTGCCATTGTGTATGCCGCCAACTGACTTGGAGGAATGTTCAGGGGTTGGGACTAGGAGACCCGGTAAGACCCATCTGTCATGGACCAGGCTCTCCAAGCCTCTTTCGTTCCCTTTTGTAGCACTGACTGTGGGTGCAATTAAAACGTTATTTGCACAATTTTCTAGGAGTCGCAGTCAGCAAAGAGGTGACATAAATGAATGACTAAAGCAGGTAAACGAGCGCACGGAAGGGTTTGTGCACACAGAACATGGTGATTTATACGCATCACTAGGAGATGTGGCATGTACCCATTTACTAGATAAATAGAAGTCCCCAAAAGGAACAACTGCTGCTCACAGAATATTAGCACCATGATTCACACCCATGGTCTGGCAAACAATTATCTGTCTTAAATCATAGTTGGCAATTCCCTAAAATAGAAAATGTGTTTCAAGGTGTGAAATATTCATGGCATACCAGACCTGTAACTCATGAGACAGTGTAAGGAACTTTGTCAAACTGATACCAATTTAGCAATACTGGACTTTTTTTTTAATGATATGAGGCAAAAGGGAAGTGGGTAGCCAATATGACATGCTTTCCCATGGTACCTAGGGGCAATATTTGCCAAGGGAATGGGACATCGTTCTATTTCTGTGCTTGTTTTGTTATTGTAAAGCATAATTTTTGTTCTACTTCCTCAAGTCATGGGAAGATTGCTATTCATTTTAGAGTTTCAGGGCTTTTATTTAGGAAACCACCTGAGTATACTTAGTTGAAAAATACATAAAGCTTAGAGTTTGGTGAAAATTGGTTTAGCGAAAGAGTTAGATCTTTCTTGAAAGAATGATGGATTTCAATTTGCAGCTTCTAGGAACAGATATGAGAAACCAGAGAACTCAGAGAGGAAGAGGGGATGGAGAAACAGGGGGAAGGAAAATAGGGAGAGAGAGGGGAGAGAGGGAGAGAGAGGGGAGAGAGAGAGAGAGAGAGAGAGAGAGAGATATTGAGACTTATGCCCCATTGTCAAGGCTTTTATTGCTTTTGCTGTTCTTGTTTTAATCCTTTCCTTTGCCCTTGAATCATGGGAGTGAATCTGTGATACCAGCATTGCCTAAATAGCTTCTTTAGGTGCTGCAGTGAGATCAGGGTGGTGTCTACTATGACACAAAGAAAAACAACGATGACAATAGAACAGTACCATGATGGGACAAGCAGGAACCCAGAGCAGAGAGAGAGGCAGGAGCAGGAACAGGCAGCCTCCCAAGCACAGAAGGGAGGGGAGTCTGCTACGCTGAAATCCCCACCTGGCGAGGGGGACCTGAGCCCTGTGCTTGGACGTGGAAGGGGAGGGGAGTCAGAGGGCTGCCAGAGGTAGGGGCATCTGCTTTAAACCCACAAAATGATTCTAATAAATATCATGCTCCTTTTACCATTAAGGTGGGTCTCACAAAAGCCATTTACTGGGGACAGTGATTTTCTGATAACAATGCCTGTGTCCATGTCCTCAAAAATAAGGTTATTTCACCTTAAACACCCGAACAGAGAATGTTCCCAAATGTACCTTCCTGCATCTCCAGGGCGAGAGCAGAGCCTCGATTTCTGGGCACCCTCTGATGTTACTGCACTGTCTTTGGCTCTTATGGCCAAAAGCAACTGTCAGAGTGACCCTATCACTGTGCATTTCCTGAGATGTATGAAGGAATAAAAGCAGAGTGGAAGAGGAGGCAAAACCATGGGCCCGGGGTCCTCTTACACATCTTCTGAAATATCTAGAGGAGAATAAGCAAATATAAATCAAAACACACCTCCTTTCCCCCAGCAGCTTTGTAGTGTCACCCATTTTTTTCCCCTCCCTAGTAGCCTAGGAAAGATGCTAACCAATTTTCTTTGTATTCGAATGTTGTTGTCACTTTATCCATAACAATGAAGGTGCTTGAGGCACTCCTGTAAAATTAGGCATTCCAAAAATCCTGCTTTGCTCCCAGGTGGCAGGAACCACTTGAATTGCCTCCAACCCCTGGGGCAATTCCAACACCACACTAGCTTAGCTCCCTGCAAACTTATCCCAGGCAAAGCACAGTAAGGATGATACGTCTCCAAGGTAAAGCACAGGAAGGGAGAACGCTAGAGGCTTCCTTCAGCTTTGCCAAGAAAGAGGGTCTTCTCCTTAAGGCAGCCACACTCATCCGCATCAGTGATGCAGACAGCCGGCGGGGTCAAACATAACTTAGAAACTGAAAGGAGAGACTAGAGAGTTCCGTGCACCCCTCAGGCAGGGCGAACATGGAAGACTTGGGTCCCCTCGAACACATATTAGCGTTTAGACTCAAGTTTCCCATCTTCAAATGGAGGATGGAATTTCTCAGGGTGGAAATAATCAGGAAAGTAGGTGAGAGCATTTAGTAACACTGTGCCAAGAGGCTACTGCTATGTAAACACTGCAGGCACTCATTCAGGTAATTTAATTTTCTGTTCCTAAAAATGGATTCTACAAGTCTGCTCTCATCTGAAGGCTATATATATATGTATGTACATGTATGTATATATGTATGTGTATATATAGTTTATTTGTTTTTAGATTCTACTCCTTTTGTCTGCTCTGTCAATTTTCTGAGCTTTAAGCTGTCAACCTAAAAGGAGGAAACAAAACCCAAACCATGCACCACTGGCGATCGTTAGGAACTTTTTCAATGGTTGGATTTCAATTTCCTTCCCTGCGTCATTGCTCCAATAACAGCAATAACTGAGAACTCTCTGTTCGGGACTGGTCAGTCCACTTCAGGAGCAGGTGGCATCTGTAGGGACCATGGGGAAAATATTTAAGACAGAGGACAGGCTAGCCTTTCTATTATTCCTGTCATTGCTGAAGGGGGCTTGGATATATATTTTACAAGCATCACTATCATAGCCAAATTATTTTATATGTGTTTGTACTAACCCAGACTTGAGTAGGGAGGTAGTTTAGAATATATGTCTGGATTTTTAAATTTCAACGTGGAGCCATATTCCAAAGTAGGATTCTCTGAAAATAAGCAAAATGGCCAGGAAGCACATGGATAACTGCTCACTTTATAAGAAATCAAGAAGCGCTAAATAAAAGAGCAATGAGTGACCTGTCCTGTGTAACCATAATTCTGGGAAAGCCAAAATCCTGCAGAAGATAACTAGAAAGAAAACAGGTGGAAATAAATGCAAACAAAAAACAAAGATAAAAGCAAACCCAAAGTCTTCCATGAGTACAGAAGAGATCTAAGACATTGACAAGGAACCCCAGGCCAGACTCCAGGAGATTAAAGAGACCCTAAGAAGTCATCACAGTCTTTCAGGCTCATATTCCCTGGAAGACAAGTCCAGAAAACGTATGTGAGAGGCTACAAGGCTGAGAATACCTCTACCAACTGTGCAAGACTCGGGGACCAGGATGGGGGTTTAGGGACGGACTAGACTGGGGCCATGGGTGTGTCCCCCAACACGTTTTATCAGGACCCTGAAAGCCTGCATTTTGGGGCCCAGAACAAACCAGAATTAGATCACTCTGTTGTATCGTCCCCACCTTAAACATCTCCTCTGTGCTGCTTCCACTTTGGGAAATGACGGTGACCTCTGCCTGGTGACCTTTCCTATCAAAATGTCAGCAGTGGTATTTATTATGCTATTTAGTTTCATTAGTCACCATGAATTGTTTAGAGTGCTTTTTCACCATCATTAGCTGCAATCCTCTAGCTCATTCAGCGATACTTTCGATTAATCCACTTAAAAAGCTCTTTGTACCACAACCAATATGTGCTTGTTAATGAGCGATTAGTGGGTAGTATCCAATATTCCCTGCTCGAGACAAGGCACGACTGAGCGGGGACAGGGCCAATTTATATACAACCAGACTGGATCATACAAACCCCTTTTCCAAGTAGCAGGACTAATGAAAGATTCAACAGCTATTTTTACATTTTAGCCTTTGTGTGGCTTAGAGAGAAAAGGAGTTTGAGTGGATATGGCATAGTTATTCTTTATAAAAGTTAACTGCAGTCTTCATGCACAGAGTAGGGGGAGGAACACAATGGATGCAGAACAGAAACACAGAAATAGCCCCTGTTTATTGCTTGGGAAAATTCTTGTATAAATGTTAGATACATCCTTTATTGACTTCTGTGCCCGCCTCTGTTTTGTTCCCCAGTAGCAGGCCCTTTGGTATCCAAGGTCATGTTAATAGTACAGATAAGAACTCGTGGGTTTCATGGGGGTGGCCAGACATGGAGCAAGAATGACGAAGGTAAAGAGAGTAAGGGCAGAGGTAGCCTGGGGTCAGCAGGGGGTGTCGCCGGACTGGCAGTGGAACCAGAATGCAGAGCTGACCTGCACAGCTGAGCGATTCAGCATGCAGTTTCTAGAAGGAAGACTTACTATCCAAATTAAATTCCTATTTCCCTCACTTATGGGGAAGTTATTAACCTTCCTATGCCTCAGTTTCTTCATCCATAAAATGGTACATCTGCCTCATCTGGTGCTGGAACAACTGCGTGAGATAATTAATGCATGCTTGGCACCTTCCGTATAAGCCTGCTGATCAGTGACTGTGGTAGCTAGTTACAACCTCAGGGCCTTTGCACGTGTTTCGTATGCTTAGGGGCTATTCTTCCAGGTCATTCCACGGCTGACTGTAACTCCTCATTCAGGTTTCCCTCCAAGTAGTGAAAATTCTGGAAGAAATCAAGAGTCCATGGGGCAAATTATTGGGCAGGAAAATATACTTTTCCACCTGGAAATATTTATTCACATGTAGTCATTTTTGTTCCATAATTCTAGCTACTCCAAAAGGCAAAGGAGGTGGCATTTCTGCAACTTAAGGTCTACTGTGTAGTTTTATCAAGTTAACATTAGCTGATGTTACTACTATCCTTGTCAGAAAACTGCTCTGCTGAAATTTAAGTAAATCTCTAGGAAGAGGCATAAAGATTAGTGGCAGATGGAAAGAACTAACCCCAGTCTGGGTCAGAGACCAAGGGAGGAATCGGTATCATTTTACTGTAATGCTATTATACCAGCCCAAGCAGTAAAGCAGGCTTAAGTGATTTTCTGAGAGGGATGATAGGACAATTTTAGCTCCATGAAGTTAAACTTTCAGATTACATTAAATATTTTTAGAACATATTTGACACCATTCCAAATGTTTCCTTGGCTAAATGCTCTTAAATTACTGTGCCAATGATCCATAAGTTAAGCACTTGCTAATACTGCCTTGTTAATTTGGAACTGCAAGATTCCAGGCCAGCTGCAGAAAAGTGTGAGTTTTGAGAGAGTAACACAGAGTTAGAAAAGTGCTGTTTGTACCAAAGATTTACCTTACCTGAGGTTATATCTTTCCAACTAAGATCTCCATATGTGAACATATTGCTAATAATAACAGCTAATATAAATTTACCCAGAAATATGTCAGGCACTGTACTATTTTATATACATTATCACAGAATCACCAGAACACTCCAAGAGATAAATCCATTTATTATTCCCATTTTACAGAAGAGAACATTTAAGCTTAAGAAAGACAAGAAACTTGCTCAAAGTTACAACACTAAGAACTGGTTACAGGTTACATTCACATAATTTTAATATCAGAGACTGAATTCTTAATACCATATCTTATTGACCCTCATAACTTTATTGGTAAATAAAGCTGCTTTATCCAGTTCTCCCTGGGAGGCAAACACAGGAAATGGTCCCCTTGTCTGCTGGCTTCAGGCAGATCCCACCCTGCCTGGGGGCTGCAAGTCAGACTGTGGGAGTAGGAAGACCCCAGTGAGCACCCAGAGGCCCAGGGACCCTCAGAGCAGATTCATGTTTCCATGAACTTAGTTGGCAATTCACTCTGTGAAAGAAACATTTATTGGTGGTGAGAACTTCTTAGAGCCAGTCACAGAAGCAGAGATAGGGATGTGTGTATGTGTGAATAATTATCTGCAAAAGATAATTGACTATGAAGATCTCCTGGGTGGAAAGGCACAAAGCCTTTTCTCACGTTTGATCTCCTCTCCTCTTGATGAAAGTGAGTTGTTTATTGCAGTCTGTAACATACCTCAAATTCATCTTCATCAGTGTTCCATTTAGTAGCATCTACCAGCTCCACATGTGACACTTTTTATTCTGGTAGTCTTTCAATTAAACTCCAGAGATAAAAGGTATTTTACTTCAAAGACATGCAAAAATCATCTTTCACTAAATAGCAGATGTGAATGACATAGATTCACAATGCTGCATCCAACTACAATGAAAAACACGTTAGAAGTTTCTTATTTTCAGTTACAATTGCCATTTTCCATAAACAGAATGATTTTTTTTTTATGTATTGTGGTAAACACAGTCTACAAATTTAGGGCCTGGAAAAATAAGCCAAGTCTTGACAAGTGTTCACAAAAGTATGAAAGAATTAATAAAAGTACAAAGTCAAGTTCTTTCCATGTTTGTAACTCATGAAAAGTTCTGTCCTGGTCACATACATTGCCACTGTGTGTTTTGTAGGACCTGTTTCCAAGGCTCCCACGTTACCATATGGTAGTAAACACACACACACACACACGTGTGCACACGCAGAAACATACACTACGCATCACGGCATGTTGGTGAATGACATCGCACCACTTTGAATGAAGCATAGAAACCGTACTTCCATTTTTGTCCTCTTGATCTCCTCACTTTTAAATATAATTTTCTATCTATCTCCTCTAGATACCTTGATCACCAAAGATTTTGGTAAACGTTGATAGAAGTTTTTATGCTTCAATTATTGGCTGAAATGAAGTAGAGGCCACTGTTTGCTCATTTTCTTCTCCGCACATCTGCCAAATCACCTGTCAATTTAAATTAACTTCTACGAGATGCAAAGCGAGGCACTTGATGTTAGTAGCACAGCTTCTGGGTATATTCCTCAGTGATGTGGGCATGTGGTGTCCTTGTTTCCCGTAAAAAACCCTTCTCAAAACCTATCCAGCCAGAGGGAGAGTTATACATGGAAAAATCCAACTCGTAGACAGATGGGAAGGGCGCCAGGGATCAAGGATGGTGATGGAGCAGAGTGTCTTCCTGCTAAGAAAAAGTGACATCTTCTTACACTTTATTACTATTAATTCAGCATGGGGGGAGAAATGGCGACCTGCTCTGCCATCATGTTGAAACGCCCATAGAGAGCAGAATGGACTTCACTCACATTAACTCCGCAGGTCGGAGCCAAAAGCTGCATTAGCCGTGATGGTGGCTTTTTCAGTGGCACAGCTGTCACCCCCCCAAAGTGGACTCTGGAGAGAGCAGCATGTGAAGTTTTGTAGGAGGTTCCAGTTAGAATCAGATGCAGGTTTTTTGTTGTTTGTATATTTGTTGTTTTTTTGTTTTGTTTTGTTTTAATGAGCTTCTGATGTACGTGGGCACAGACAGACCCACAGTTGGAAACAGGAGCAAAGCAGGAAGGTAAACTGAAATGAATTCAAGTTCCCTTGATTCAAGTGTGGGCTGGCAGCTGTTCTCACGCCACTGACCTTGAAGGCTAGTCACACTGTCACGTCCTGCCACAAAACACAACTCTAGTCCCTGGAGCATTGTATCCGCTGGTGGGCACAGCTAACACATAATCTAATTTCAAGACCTAGATTTCAATTGATCACATATCAGGGGTTTTTTTAATGCCTAACTAGATCATGCCTAAGAATATTTTTTATGAGTATTTATTGGAGCAACTCTAGGATATTAGTCTCTCCCCCTTGTGATTGAAACCGTTCTTTTAAAAGACCACTTTCTTCTGTAATCAGAAAAAAAGTTGAAGTCGAGGTTACAAATTGACATTATCTCCCCAGATGCTAGAAGTCAAGCATCCATTTTAGATGCAGTAAGTTTTAAAGTAACCGGAGGTCATTCACCTAAAAGTGAGAGCAGGCAACCAGGAATGCAGATAAGCTCCAGACTGATTTTGAGCTTTGTTCCCATAGCTGGCGTGCTCAATTTGATAGGTAGTATATTTGAAAATGATAAACAGTTTTCAAATGTATAAATGCTTGAAGCAATTCTCAAAACTGAGACACTTAAGAGAGTGAAAACTGTGTCTTATGTATCTGGGCTTTCCTAGCACAGAACACAGACTTTATACTTCACAAATGCTGGTTAAGTGGAGGGTACCCAGACCGCAAGATATATGAGAACACTAAGAAAACTATGGAAACATTGTGGCGCACGTGAGAAGGCATCAGGTGGATGAGGTGAAGCCTCAGGTTCCGAACCCAGGTGTGACTAACCCATCACTCAACCTCAGGTGATATCTCTTCACCCATATTAGTTTAATTAAATCTTCTGCAGGTGGGGACCTGAAGCCTGCGCCCTGCAGAGACCTGGATTCCTGTTGCTGTCAGGATGCGAATGGACAGAGATGAGCAACTGGACCTAGAGTTAAGGTTTGAGCTGAGCGCTGGCTCAGGCAATTTTTTTCTATTTTTGTTCCTCTTGCTGTACCCAAGCTCATTTGCCTTACTGTTGTCTCCTGGCTTTGTTGGTCAATTAAGAAAGTGTTGATTTGGAAATGTGCCCCAGGGCTCAGGGTGACAAGGGCAGCAGGTTTGCATTACAGAGGCCACCAGGCCAGGTGCTTTCTGGCTGCAGTGCGGAAAATTCTGTGACAGAAAAGGGAGTGTTCACGCTGGCAAATATGCTGGGAAGTGGATCTCAGTGGGTGGAAAAGGGCCCGGCTTTGGCCATTCCTTGGGGCTCCCAAAGAAGGAGGAAGGAGGAAATATTACCACAGGTTACAAGATTGGGGAGGATAGTTGAAATTTTTATATTTTAAAAGTGATTGTTTTTAATCATTTTCCCAATCTCCCTCTCTCCCCAAAATGAAAACAATTCAGTTCCACTTATCACAAGCTCTTTGCAGGATGTATTAGCTCTCGGTCCACAGTGGAGCATAAAGTGCCCTGGTGAACACTTTCCCTTCTCTGTCCCACTGGTCTGTCTGTGCGTGTATCACCTCATTGTTGGCGAAAAGGTCTGGGGTCTGTTTTTTGAGAATTTTTATGGCTCAGAGCGCCGGACTCAGTAACAAAGCTGCCGCACCCCTCCTCCTTACCCCTCTCCCTCGGTCAGGATGTGAGTGTGCAAAACCAGGAAATGGGAGCTTCCTGCCGTCCTCCCTGTGGTTACACATGCATTGTCTCTGTCTCCTGAAAGCTCTGCCCGTGTCTAGAAAGGAGCTGTCTCCTCTTCCAAGTTACTAGAGCCTAGTGAATGCAAGGAAATGTATTATACATCTCAAGTAGCATCTCATTTAACCTTTACAGGACCCTTATAAGGTATAATTATTCTCAGTTAATATTTTAATGCTGAAAGCAACACATTCCTAAAGGACTAAATCTACCTAAAAGTAGTGGGCAGGCTGGAAAACTGCTTGGACTCAGGATTCCTGCAGAACTGGGTTGAGACTCATCCCTTCCGTTTCCTGGTCCCGTGGCTGTTAGTCAGTTGCTGAAATTCTCTGTACCTCCGTATCTCATGTGGAAAACAGAGGTGATGAGTAGATGATGAACGTAAGGTATTCTGCACCCTGCCTGGTAAAATATCGGCTATTGCTTATGGTTGATGATGGGGATAAAGGAGGGGGAATTGTTGAAGTAGCAGGGAAACCGGTCTGGGCTGGGCAGAGTGTGGCTGGCTGGTGTAGCTGGATGGTCTGACGGGTTTGGGGCTAAGAAGACAGCTTGCACATTGGGCGCATTGATTACGTATAGGGTTTTTTGTTTCCTGTGGCTGCTGTAACAAATAAACACAACCTTGGTGGCTTCAAACAAAAGAAACATTATCGCACAGTTATGGAGGCCAGAATATGAAACCAGTGTTGCTGGGCCCCAGTCACAATGTTGCCAGGACTGTGCTTTCTCCAGAGGCTTAGGGGGAAATCTGCTTCTTGTCTCTCCCAGCTTGTTGGCTGCCGGCGTTCCTTGACTTGCAGCGGCGTTAACTGTAATCTTGCCCTCTGCGGTCACTTTCTCCTTGTTAGTCTGTGTTAAGTCTCTCTCTTCCTCTCTCTTAAAAGGACCTTTTTCAGGACACTGTGGTTTCATGTAGGGCCTACCCAGATTATCCAGAATAACTCTGGCATCTCAAGCTATGTAACTTAATAACACCTGCGAAGGCCATTTTCCATATAAGGTAAAACGGATAATAAGGTAAAATGTAGGTTCCCAGAATTAGGAGCTGATATTCTGTGGGCCATTTTTGAGCCTACTACACACAGCCCGATTAGGCAAAGAAGTAAATGTATTGAGAAACACGGAAACCAGGTCTATGACTAGCAGAGAAAGAAATACAAATTGTGGAGTGAAAGAAATCTATAATAAACTTTGGGTTGTTGAATGGGAATGGGAGCTATCAGTGTGACTAGCTAGTGTTTAACACAGATATAGAAAGACATGCGAAGAGATGGGTGCATGCACATACACAGGCACATGTATTTTTTGTCCACTGACATGACCTAGGAACATTCCAATAGCAATGAAAAAAACGAGCACCCGGTTTATGGTTTCTCAATAGGAGCCTTTATTAGAATGGCCCAAGGCTCCTTGAAGAAACGGTTGATTCTGTGGATGGGACAAGCATGTAGAATGTGAGCCTGAGCCAGCTTATTGTGCCAGAAAGGAAGGAAGTACTAAAAACCTAATAAGGACACAGAAGTGGATTTAATGGGGCTCTGTTGGCCAGGGGCACCTTGAGCCCCCAGATTTATAATGATAGCAATGACGAATAACGGTTTGAATAAGTAGGAATCGTGCTATACACAATGAATGAATAAATAAATAAATGGGGGGAGAAGAGAGAGCTCTATCTTACAGTGGAATGCCAACAGATAAATGTAGAGAGATTACTGGTGGAACTGGAAAAATATCTCCTTAATGTACCACACAGTGGAGAAACCTGGCAGACACCATTTTATGCAAGGGATAACATAAGGGACAGCTGATAAGAGTTATCATCACCGTGATGGGCGAGCTGGCCTGACTTCTCATGCCATGTACTGAACTGAGAAGAACATAACATTGTTTCCCATTTCTGCCAATAATGGGAAACCTGAATCTAATTATAAGGAAACACCAAAAAAAACCCAAGCAGAGGGGCATTCTACAAAGTAGCTGACTTCTGCTCTTAAAGTACCAAGGCAAAGTTTTAATGGAGTCTGTTGATTAGATAGAAGTATTATATCTATGTTAATTTTTTAATTTTGATGGTTGTAGTGACTGTGTAAGAGAGTGTGGTGTTTTTTTTTTTTTGGAAGTAAAAGCGTATTTACTCAGAAGGCAAATTTTTCAAAAAACAAATGAGCAAAATGTATTGGTAAGCAAATCACAGAAATACTAAATCCAGTAAACATAAGAAAAGATTTTCAATCACACTATGACTACGTCTACACAATCAGTGATTTTTTAAAACAAATAACAATAATAGACATTGAAATGTTTAGGTGTCATGAAGCATCGTTTCTGCAATTTACTCTCAAATGACTCAGAGGGAAAAACAATATGTATATAGAGTATATATATGAGAGAAAGGGAAAATGATTAGGCAAATAGGGAAAACTGTAAACATTTAGGGAAATTTGGGTGAATGTTATTCATGTGTGCTTTGTACTCTTATAACTTTTCCGTTAGTTTTAAAATTATTTCAAAATAATTTAAAAAGAAAAGAAAACTAGGAACAAGTCCACAGTTGTTTGAAAAATCACTAGGATTCCAGTCCATGCCTGTCTTCCTGCATAAACTGTACTGCAGTCCTGTGAACTGCGCTGTTCGCTCTAGCCCACTAAGTGGGACTGGACAATATTGGCTCTCAGCTTTCACTGCCTTTATCATATAGTTCAACCTACATTTATGTGCCAATGTCAGCAATGAATGGAAAGACAAAAAAAAAAAAAAGATGAAATAATAGCTAATAAGCAGATAAAAATGTCATGGGGAGGCTATTAGTTTAACTGGGTTTTAAGGAAAGCATGCCTATAGTATGATAAGTGTGTTTTATAACCAAAACCAACAATACAACAAAACAAACAAACACACAAGTCTTCTCTTTCCTTTGTTTTTTCTGGTCCAGGATCTAAGCCAGGATCAACTAATCCCCTTTTGTCATCAGCTCACTTTAGTTTTCATAACTAAGGAACAGCACTTCAGTCTTCGTGTATTTCATGACCTTTTTTCCTTGTTGGCACACCATATGCTTTCCTATAAGGGTATTGGGATACGATTCTTAGAACTCCTGTAGTCATCCTGGACAATGAATTTACACTCATAGGAATGAAACCCAACACACAGTGGATGCCAAGACGAGACAGCAGAGACAGAAACAGACAGGGACTGTACAGATAGAATTTCCTTTCATTTTTATGATCCATGCAAACAATGCGGGCTCGTTGCTGAAAACATGGGGGAATACAAACCAGAAGCAGACATAAGCCATCTTATAAAACTTCATGATGTGAAGCTTTTTGTTTATTCCACTCTTGATCATTTAAAATTCACGCGTTAGTCAATCCCTTCTCCAGCATAGAATAAAAGGGAACATACATAGTCTTCAATTTCTCTCCTCTATTTTCCTCCAGTTCCCAAGTTAAACAACAGAAACAGACAAAAAAAAAAAAAATACATAAAACAAAACCCATCAATTCTGTACTCAAGATTTTAATTCCTAAACCCTCCCCTATGGCTGGCATCCAGTTCGGTGTTATTGCTTCGGGGGGCACAGACAAGGGGTCTTCCCAGAATGAATGAGCAGAACATCTCAACGTTGAGCCCCAATGGGGATGGCTCGTCTACACTCACAGAAAGTCGCTTAATTGCTTATCTCTTGAGACTTAAGCACAATCTCTTTGGAGGATTGGTGTGTTGAGGGAAGAGTGCTTTAAGGCCGAGATAATCCGGCCACAATGACAAGCAGACCTTCAAAAGGAATGAAATCACTGTGTGTCCTGAGAGTTGTCTCTGAAATAGTAATTAACGCATGAGCAGAACCTTTTCAGGGCCCCTGGCTGCCCGCACAAAGGAGACAGCTCTGCGATGATAAAGGATTCTTTCCAGTCAGTGCCGCTGATAATTAAGTGGCCTTGTCAGAAGGCTCAGATGTTTACTGATGCAGTGGGAAGATTTGATTGAAAAAAACAAATTTAAAAAAGACAGTCAAAGAGTATTAAGAATTGCCTTTTAAACTACTTTGGTGTCAACAAACTTAAAAACATACTGCTAAAATAAGATACCCAATTATTTACTGAAGGCACCATTATAAAATGACAGAATCTTGACCTATATTATTTTGTGCATTTTTACAAATTATGTACGAACATTGTTGAAGATTTGGGTTATGTAACTCTGAGGTTAGTAAGGATGGAAGTTGATTATTTAACTGAACCAACGGGTCACTAATGCAGTCGGAAGGGAAAGAGGCATATTTGGTCAGAACACATTTTTTTTTTTCCATAGTGGTAATGGCTTGGTTATCAGAATAAATTGGGATGGGTCAGGAAACGTTAATAAGAATACATCTTGTGAGGTCTGCAATTAGCTCCTTTTATTATAAGCAATATATCTTGTATCAGGGTCCTTATTCTTGTACATCCTAATTATTGTATAACAAGCAATACTACACTTTAACTGCAGAAAAATTGCTTGAATCTAGGTAGCTGCAATGGTGGATTATGCAGCATCAGACAGGTGAGCCCAGGTTATCATGAAGTTGTGCAGAGCAGCGGCTAAAAATTTAGACCTGGGCATCAGCCTACCTGTCTTTGTTCAACTGCCTTTGCCACTGTGCAACAAATTAGCAAGCTCAGGAAGCTGTGTTTGTTCGTGTCTGCCTGCCAGCATCATTTCACAAAGTCCCTGCCTCTGTAAAGACATAAGATATTTTGAAGACAAAACAGGACAGAGCATGTGGCCCCTTATATCTCTTGTCTGAGTCACTACAGTCCTTAAAAGATAAATGACCCGTGTCCTTGCCTTTTCCTACACATAAAATAATGTCTGACTGGGTTGGTGGTTATGCTTCTGAATCTACAGGTGGACTCTTAGATGCAAAGCTTAATATGATTCTGCTGTAATGTAACTTCTGAGCAAGTTTATATGATAGTACATGTACTGAATGTACTGAAGGCGGTTCTGCTGCCTTGCTCACCTGCCATTGGTTGGAAATCAGTCACATGACCACAGACAGCTGCAAAGGCTGCAAATATTATAGAATATAAACTAGGAGAGGAAAAAAAATGGATTTGGTGACTAGCGATCCAGTTTCTGCTATAATAGTCTTTAATAATCCATGCAGAACAGTTTCCAGTTTAATTAGGGAGAGTTTTTAAATTTTCAGGAAGCAAAATAATGAATAAAATTACCCCCAGCTAGCCCTGTGTCTCCTTGTGTAAAATAGTTTGGAACCAGAGTGGAAAGGCTTTATTCAACCATAATTTAAGGTAGTGAGATACCCTATAACTATCAATGCTGCAAATACATGCCATTATATGGAGTAAAAAATAACCACTATTTTATCCTAAGATGAAAGTATATATGTGAAAGAAATACATTTATACATAAAATACATTTCTGTGACAAATCCCTGCTGCTTTTCTTTCTCTATTCCCTAATTATGGAAATCAGAAATCTTTGAGTCAAGGACAATCTCCATTCACATCACACCATTTCTGTGACCATAGGAACAAGAATCTGTGAGGAGAACTACAGTCCCTGCAGTTGGCACCACCTTAGTGTTGAATCAAAAAGAGTATGTTTTTATGTGCATGGCTAAGTCATAATATACTATACAACTCCATCGTAGTAAAGGCTTAGAATTTGGTAAATATTGTGCCAAGAACTTCACCTGAACAAAAACACATTAATCTAAACAATTCAACAATATAAATATTCTTATTTTCCCCACTTACATATGCACACACGGATTTTAAATTCAGTATTTATTCATCTACCCGTTTATTAGGTAGTATCTGCTTCATGCCAAGCACTAGGAGGTGCTGAGGACACATAGTTAAGTAAATTATACATGGTTCTTGTCCTTGTGGAGTTTTCAGTGTCACGGAGGAGAGAGAAATTAGTGGCATAGACAGACAAACAAATATGTCATTAAAGCTGCATTAAGAAGGAAAAGTTAAAACGTTGAGAAAGCCCAGGATGTTGAAACCTGATTGATGAAATCTGATTGAGTCTGAGAGGACAGGGAATGCAGCATACTGAAGGAAATGCAAATTTGATGTAAGATCTCACTAAGATCTTAACAGGGCAAAAGGGGAACAGTATTCCAAGCAACAGGAATGGCATGCATGTAGGCTCTGAGGCTGCAGTAATACTGAAAGGGCATCAGACCCAGCAGGAATTATCCTCACCATCATTTTATAAATGAAAAATCCGAGGTCCAGAGACATTCAGCCATGGCTTGTGATTGGTAAAGCCAGGGTTTGAAATCAAATGTTTTGTGTTCAAATCCTTTGTTTTCCTACCTCTAATTTATTAGGGTATTGGTTGCCACATTTTGTTTTTAGCTAGTTTAATAATGAAGATCACTTTGGGCTGCAAAAAAAGAGAAAGAGAAACACAACTACAACAGTTTAAGCAAAAGTTGGATTTGTCTTACTCACGTCACAGATGTGGTAAGACAAGACTGTTTCTAGCTTTTTGCTTCATCTTTTAGCTTAGCTTAAGGATCCATGATAAAAATAGTTGTTTTGCCTATAAGCATTAAGGCCTTGTTCTTGATAGGGGGAAAAAGAAAAAAGGGGGGAAGTTTCATGGAAATTGCATCTATTCCCTGTTTTTATTCCTCAGAGAAACTGGATTGTTTCTAGAAACCCACACAATAGGTTTTCACTTACGGTGTCTGTGTTCCATGGCCACTCATAGCTGAAAAAAAGATGGAAAATTGCAAAGTATTGTTTTCATGTTGCAAAACATCCAGACTTTGGAATAAGGATGAATGTAGAATGGCATTTAGTGGTAAGGGAATCTTACCAGAAGGAACAAATTGCAACTGGATGTAGCAGGTGTCATCTTTGGGGGTACTTCTAAATCACTTGGGTTCCACTCTTGTAGGTATTGTCGCTATTCAGAAGTTTGCAGGATGACACCAGTGAACTGCCAATGTTGGTGTGGAAAGGAAGCAACAGTGGACTGAAAGCTCAGAAAATACTCCCCATAGTTCATCACCTTTGGCACCTGCCAACATGTTGAATGGGTGTTATCAGATGACCCTCATATGTTTTACTCTCTTTACTGTGTAGGTGTAGGTGCCTGATTCTAGATTGAGTTTCCTAGATTTCCCAGAGATTGGAGGGGGCAGAGGCAGGGAAAAGCCAGGGCTTTTATCTTCCTCCCTCTCTGCCTCCTGGGACATCTGTCACAATGTCCCAGCATCTCCCCCTACCTGTCTCCAGCTCCCCTAGAAAGGCTCACATTCATTCTCCCTTCTGAAGGCTGACTCCACCCCTGGGTTCTAATAACACTGCGTTTTCCCTCTGTCTCTCCAACTGAGGGGGTGCAGTGGCTTCCTCTTGTTGCTCACAGGGTTGATTGGATCCTCCTTGACCATTTTTCAAGGTCTAATACATTTTTCAAGATCTGTCAAAGTGGATGTCATTTTTTAACCCTCACTGGGGAGAAGTTTCAACCATAACCTGCCCACAGGAACAATGTGATGACTGCTTGCTTCTACAACCTTTTTGTGTGATTTGGAAACAGAGTTGTTTGATGTGTACATTCTTAACATGATGAATAGAATTTCAGAGATGACAGAATAGAGAGGAATTGTGTAGCTATTTGAAAGCCTGCCCATGCATTTATTTCCCCAGACAGACAAGCCTCATGTCCTCTGACTGATGCATCTGCCACACATGGGAGGCAGAATGAAGCATACAGAGAATGGTAAAAAGGGAGCAGTGAAGTGTTGATTCAAAAGGATAAGAAATGTAAAATAAAAAGATTTTGCATTCTAAAAGCCCACATAAGGCTTGTAGGGCAAGGCCACAGGGGTGATTTTCTCAATATTAACTGCCAGAAATTCTGCTTCAGGTTGCCCCTGAAATGGACTTTCTGCTTAAAAGGCAGAATATACATTTCCAGTCAAAGGAAAACCTTATATTCATGTCTGCTTTTCAAAGGAGATCCTCAGAATAGAAGTTGTTTGCCTGTGCTGTAGGTTTGAATAACACTTCAGCTATGGTCTACTGGTAAGTGTTTAATAATTGGCTCTCCAGAGGGAAAAGCCACTGGTTTATAGTGTTTGCCAATTTTCCTGGTGTAAATACTACCACACTGGCCAATTTCAGACTACGAACATGACAGC
Organism: Eulemur rufifrons; assembly: GCF_041146395.1. Lineage (NCBI taxonomy): Eukaryota > Metazoa > Chordata > Mammalia > Primates > Lemuridae > Eulemur > Eulemur rufifrons. The sequence continues at coordinate 3,009,778 of NC_091003.1, forward strand.
ACTGAGCACAGAGTTGGGAAGAGATACACAGTGGTCCAGCATTATGTAGCATCACCATCTTTCAGACACTGTGGATGCAGATCAGATGGAAACAAACAATGTTGGCCTTTGAGTTATGCCTGGATATTTTCTGTTGGCCCCTCCAGATGTATTTTTGTTAATCCTACTTCCTGCTCTGTGCCCTGGGAGACTGATGCCTGCAGATTTCTTCCACTTGTGGGATAAACTGCCCCCAGGTCAGAGGGTGGGAGGAAATAGCTCAGAGTTTTTATTCTCTCGACATTGCCTGTGTTCCTTTACATGAGGACACAGCCTTGTGCGTGGAGGTGGCTCTGCCAGGCTCTCCCCAGGTTCTAGTCACAGCTCTCTTCCATGTCCCCCTTGGGACCAGGGACCACAGGGCTTCCCACTCTTGCTAGTCCATGGTGCTTTACAATCTTTTCTTGGTTCCCACTACCCTGACAACACCATTGCAAATTGTCCCTTCACTAAAATTTCTTTAGTCAATCCTTTGAATGAGTTGTCTCTTGCAGCAACCCTAACTGACACAGGTAATTTTATTTATATTTTTAAAAATAAGTCCCAATGTGCTTCGGTACTTTTTATATTATTGCACCTTAGCAGGTACCTTGTGGCCAGTTTTAATGAATCTAAGATCCAAATTCCAGCATGTGCCTTTAGCTTCTCTGGCTGTGATGGATGAAATGCAGCCATCTCAGCACATGTGTGCACCAAATTTAGGAGCACACACTGCCCTGCAGCTGCCATTTACCCAGTGAAAGGAGAATGACACTGGAAGCTACTAAATCATCACCTGCCTCTGCCTGCATACTGCAATTAAAAACAAAACAAAACAGGTTTCTGTCCTCCACCTCAGAGACTCACACATCTTTTGCAATAAGTCCGGAGGTTTTCTGAGGTTGTAAAATGCAGTACACACAATTCCAAATGTAAGCGGACATATTGAATATGGTGAATTTAATCAACATACCTTGAGAACCACATTTATGCAGATTAGCAGGTCCCTTTGGAGGAATCCCTTCCCGAGAATCTGATGAGTGAGCTCCCAGCTCTGTTCATCCCGGCAGCACCTGAAAACTGCTGAGGCCCCGCAGGCAGCAGCTGGGTCAGCTGTTTAGGAGGAAGCAGTAAAACAGTCGCCTCTTGTCCATGGACTTGTGTGATTAAAGAGGTGTAGATCTGTTCCTGAATAAGGAGTCCAGGCTTTTGCAAAGAAGCGGTAGGAACGCCTAGCACGTCCACCAGCCCTGTGTCCAGGCGAGCTGAAGTTGTTTAGCTCCCGCACTCTGGTCTGCCAGGTTCAACTTCACCCTTGATATTCACACACACACAGATAATCACGGTCGTGTTGTGATTTTGGGGTGTACTTTGCTGAAATGTTGGTGAGTTTATATTGTACTTTTTGCTGCATCGTGGCAGGCTGCTTGCCACCCAGTTTCTCTTTTCTTCGCCTCTCTCCTTCATAGATGCCTCTCGCTTCTGCTCGTGCAAAGGCCAGCATTGCGCTCATGGCTGCTTTTGAACACCTCGGACTCTTCACCGCATGAGCTCATGATCAGCAGCATTGCACTTCTCAAACCCTTCACAGCTGGGAGAGGTTATGTGACTATTTCTGGTCAATGCATTTTGATCAGAGTATTTAATTTCTAGTTTAAGACCTTCCCAGACACTTTTTCCCTCTGCCACAGTGACTGGCAATGTTCAGGACCTTGGCTACTCGTTCAGCCCAGTTGCTGGAGAGTGGTGGCTACTGGAGCTCCCTTCCGACTCACAAGGGAGGAGGAGGGGGAGGAGGAAGGAGCTACAGAGACCATACAACCCACAAAACCTAAATTATTCACTATCTAGATCTTTACAGACAAAAGTTTATCAACCCTTTGTTTAGAGCTTGCATTCTTTAGTTTGTATAAGGAAAATAAGGTTTGTCTAATTTTGTCATAGTATTTAATTATTTTTAGTAGTAAAATGCTTTTCCAAAATGCAACAGACCCTCCTCCTGAGTGTTTGACTCGCCCCATCCCCTTAAGAATCACTGATGAAGAATCACTGGTGAATCCTCAGGTAGGAGTGACCATAATAACCACTGTTGACACACACTGCATGTATAATAGACTGTGCTTTACACAAATTGCCTCATTTAACCCGAAAAGGTAAGTTGCTGCTCACATACCCATTTTACAAGTAAGAAAATTGATGTGCGCAGAGAGTAAGTGACTTGCCCAAGGTTCCAGAGCTAGTCAGTGTTGCAGCTACTGTTTTTATAGCCTAACCACCTAATTTCCCAGAAAATCAGTTGGTCTTTCTTCTAGACCTATTACCCTTCTGTTTCTACATTGAATATAGTGAAAGTCATGCAGTACCATAATTATCTCTGCCTTAAGCTGTCTTGCCAACAGTCTGTAAGGTTGCTGAGGACAGGGATACTATCTGACTCATCTTTCTTCTCTACCTGAAATAAGAACTAACTATAGTCAGTGTTTAGCAACACTTCTTTGAATGAATGAGTGGATGTGTACATGAAAAGCAGGGAGTAATTTCTCTGATTAAGTTATTACTGCTCACCGTCCTCTTCATGCCAAATGGGCTGAGAATAGATAGCACGTAGCCTCTGACTGAGAGAATTGGGCCCACTCACTATAAAGACTACTGCATAGAATGAATCATTGGAATCTTCTGCCTGGGATCCCATGGCTTTGGAGATGTGGGTTTTAGAGAGAGATTTATACAGGATTCCTTTCTTCACTCTACAAATAACTGAGCAGACTTGAGGGATTTATAAATGTGTAGATTTGCCAAGGTCATACTATGTAACATTTGCAGCACATATTATGTAACATTTGTAGATCATACTAAGTAACATTTGGAGGTTATACTATGTAACATCTGTAGTTCATACTATGTAACATTTGTAGGATATACTGTGTAACATTTGTAGGTTATACTATGTAACATCTGTAGGTTATACTATGTAACATCTGTAGATCATACTATGTAACATTTGTAGGTTATACTGTGTAACATTTGTAGGTTTTACTATGTAACATTTGTAGGTCATACTATGTAACATTTTTAGATTATACTATATAACATTTGTAGATCATACTATGTAATATTTGTAGATTATGCTATGTAACATTTGCTATATAGGTTGGTCCACAGCCTGCTTCTCCCATCTACTTGCTTCTCCATGACTTTTTCCATGAAAAATCCATGCTGCATTCCAAAAAGGAGAAATCTCACAAAAACAGAGATCCCCCATATGAACAAAATAGTTAAGCCAGAGAAGCTATGGAGATGCAATATGCAGATAAAAGAAATCTGAAGCAGATAAGGTAAAGAGGAACCCCCCATGTGTGAGAAATAGACTTGGAGGAGAGGAGAGAAACCACTGCAGAAAAGGTAGCATTGATAAGAACAGAGTTTTGTAACAGATACATATTGGTCAAGAAAAAATCAGTAACCTGTTAACATTAAAAAAAAAAGTATATCTGTTGCAGATCATGTAACACTTAGAGAAATATTTCTTACTTGAATCTAGCCTTGATTTAATGGCCTGGAAATATTCTAAAAGCTGGTCTGGAACAGGTCTTGTCAGAAAAATTGGAGGCTTTAAATATTATCTTTAGAAGCTGTTTGGTGCTATACCACAGGCCTTGCCATAGAATCGCCCCGGTGTTCTCAATATCTTGTGTGCTTTGACTTTATTCTATGGAGGTAATAACCTTTGACTCAATAATTTAGATGTATAGCTTAAAATATTCTTCAACCTCTTACAAATTATGACTTTTCCAGCTGCAAAGCTGTCTAAAATGATTGCAAAATGTGGAATTCTTTGACACAGAGCACTTAAAAAAACTTGAGTGCACATTTCTCATCTTTATGAAACTGATTTGTGCACAGGATTTAGAGTTTCTAGGACAGTGTGGAAATAAGAAATTGCACTGGGATTTCTCAAGGCTACACTAAGAGGGAAGAGAAATGCTGTTGTGGTTCTCAGTTGAACTTTTATGTAGTCCCTTTAATGAAGATAGGTGAGCAGGAAGATGCAATATTGTCTTTCCAGAAAACTGACACAAAATCACAATATCCTTGTTCCTCAGCCGATTTTCAAAATCTCAGTTATTGTCTAAATAATAACAAATGGCTTGATCATAAAAGGGCAAGAAAATTCGGTTATTAATCTTATAAGTCAGGGGCTCAGTAGGAAATATATGGCGTATGCAAATTAAGATAATTTGAAGATAGATTGATAAAGACATGGTCTACCCAGTCTACCGAGATGTTGATAGATTGCAGAGAAAACCACACCAGATACTGCGGTTCCTTGGGGCTAATAGTGGTATGAAGTGGTGTGAGTCCTGGGTCTCAAAGGAGGTGAGGACAGAGAGGGGCGTGTGGGGAGGTTCATTGCTGTTTTAAGATTCTGATCAGTTTGCAGTAATCCAGCAGTGAGCCAGCTAAAGGATGAATACATGAATCTCACTCTCCTACCACCTCCTGGTGTCCTGCAGGTACTTGCAGGACAGCTGTTGCAAATAACAGGTAAGTTTGTTGATGCAGTCTTCACAGGGAAACCCTCACATGTACACTCAGTTTTTCATTGGTCATGAGGTATTTTGAGAGATTATTGCTACTTCCCTGCCCCGAGGTGTTACCCCTGGACTTTTGAACACTTTCTGCAGTTCCAGTGTCTGAGATGCAAGAGTATCAGAGCAGACTCGTCCTGCCCAACATGCAGCCACATTTAAAATCCAGACCATGGGAGCAACAAGTCAGAGAAAAAAACAAGACTTCCTAAACAACCTTCTTGGTAATCCCTCCTGAACACCCCCTACCTGTCTTCCCATCAACAAGAACAGGAAGAAGTACGTGACTCACAGTGGGATTGGCATGGTGAGATTGTTGTCATTTAACACTGAGGGTCAAGGTGTGGAGCTCCTTGTGTGTCCTGAGGGTGTCAGGGGAGTTTAAGGAAGGCAGCAGTGGCTGCTTGTGTGCCCGTGGGGTGTGATCCTTTGACATTTGGCATCACAGTAACCTGTGTAATGGACATTAAATTTAAACTTAGTCTTATGCCCTGGAGATTTGGGCTAGAAAGTCAAAATGGCAACTCTATTTTTCAAAGAGTATTGCTTTAGAAATGATTTCAAGGTGAGTTCCCTCTTTAAATATGTAACTCTTGAATAATTTTCTGTGCTCAGAACCAAGACAACCTCTGCCCCTCATTTGTTATCTTCAGGAATGCAAATGAGTCGTGTTTTTCCTTCAGCCCAATTAATTTAGCTTGGAGCATTTATATTTTAATTGAAGTGGCAGTTTTCATAAATATTCATCAATCACAAATAAGTTCCCAGGGTCAACAGGGCATGTGCCAGGAAGGAATAACATGGATGTTTTCCCTTCCCTGGAGCAAGTTCACACTCATGAATGCATAAGTAGCCCTCCCTGCTTATTTAAATTCCACAAGAATTGACTGAGGGCCAATAGGTGTGCGGTGAGTGGGTGGGACCCGGAAATGCAGAAGTGAGCGTAACATGGCTCTGTATTTACAACTTTTTGTGTGTCTGTGCATCTATATGTGGTCCATCTTCACCTACACTCGTACCTTTATTTTTTTTATTGACACTCAAGTATAATATAGTTTTAAGAAAACATATAATCATAAAAATATGTAGTTATTAATAAAATGTCAGCGAGAGGAAAAGCAAAGGGTTAAGGGAGAGAGATGGGCTTTGGAAGTGTGCAAGACACAATGCAAACTGTGTTCTCCTACGGGTGGGACAATTATGACTGTCTTCTCTTTTAATTCATCTATGTGTCATTAGAATAAGGTAGGTTATGCTGTAGAAACCAGTGTCCTTAAACTATCAATGCCTACTGTCCAGATGTTTAATTCTGTCTCATTCTCCATGTCCACTGTAAGTGGGCTGTGGTTTTTCCTACCTCTTCTCTCTGGGACACAGTGGTTGGACACGCCCATCTGGAACCCTGCAGTCATCCTGGCAGTGGGGAAAGAGAACCTGGCAAAACACATGCTAACCCCTAAAGCTTCTTTGAGGAAGTGACACATGTTGTTTGTGTTCTTGTTGCACTGCCCAAAGCAAGTCATGAGCTCACTCACTGCTGAGTTCAGAAGGCCAGGGGTTTATGATGCTCTCACAGGTAGCAATGCAAGGAGGGATAGAAAATATACATGAAAGCTGTCATATCTTTGATATATGAATTGTCTATTCTTTTTTAAGAAACATAATGTTCTTGTGTGCTTAGAGAAAACCCAGTGAAAATTAACATCAGACATAGGACATAGTACAAGCCTCAAGGCTCCTTGGAGCAGGAGACTATTCCAGATTCACACTACTGAGCCCAGTGCCTGACTCAGGGCTTGGTGTGGAATAGAGAAATAAAGCTTTGTTAAAAGAAAGAAAAAATGGATGTTGATGAAAATGTTAAAGACAAACTCAGATTTATCCTACTGGAAGGAATTCTGCACACATAGTTTTAAATAAAGCACTGCTTTATTCTGGGATGAATAATCTAAGTTGATAGCTTTATTTTCTGCAAGAGCCATTATGGGACAAGGAAGGGAATTTCTTTTTCTTTTTTTTCTCCTTGACTATTCTGTAGAATCAGCTGCCAGTTTAGCCACCTCTGGGACCTCCGCAGACAATAATAGAGGAGGGAAATGAAGGTAAAACCAGATGGTCTCTATGGCCTGTCCATTCCAGCCCTTTGGCAGGAACATGGGTGAGGATTAGGGCCTGGGCTCTCCTGGTCTCATTCCTGGCCTCACTCAAGGGTCCACACTGATGTCATCCCTGTCTTATTTCTTCATCCCAAATGATATTTCTCAGTCACCAAAATGGGAAAATCAAGCAGAATAAACTTGTAAAAGCTGATTAGGAGGGACTGGATGTTTGGTGAGAGCTCACCATCCCCTTGTTTGTAATCAAGAGAAGCTGACTTTTGTCTTTGATCTGGAAGGAAACTGAAGGGAGGAAATAGACCCAGACAGTACTTTAGAGAGAAACCCAAATTTAATTGATGTCACTAGCTTGAAAGGTGCAGCGAAGTGGTAAAACAGGAATGGGATTTCTGCACAGTCTGGGTTCAGATTGTCTCTGGATGGATACGAATATAAAATCAACATTGTTTACTGATACATTCTAGCCTCTTAATTTGTTCCAGTGGTTGATAAACACCCCTGTGCTGAGCTAACAACTGAACTACCAGGACGAACAATGAAGTCATTTAAATTTGAGGGAAGTTTAACTGTGGAGAGTTTAATTTTAGCCAATGGAGCAAAATCTAGAATATTGAATAATTGTATAGAAAAAAATTAAGAATTATTAGGCCGGGCGCGGTGGCTCACGCCTGTAATCCTAGCACTCTGGGAGGCCGAGGTGGGCGGATCGTTTGAGCTCAGGAGTTCGAGACCAGCCTGAGCAAGAGCGAGACCCCATCTCTACTAAAAATAGAAAGAAATTATATGGACAGCTAAAATATATATATATATAAAAAAAAATTAGCCGGGCATGGTGGCGCATGCCTGTAGTCCCAGCTACTCGGGAGGCTGAGACAGGAGGATTGCTTGAGCTCAGGAGTTTGAGGTTGCTGTGAGCTAGGCTGATGCCACGGCACTCACTCTAGCCTGGGCAACAGAGTGAGACTCTGTCTCAAAAAAAAAAAAAAAAAAAAAAAAAAAAAAAAGAATTATGGATATACAGTATTAGGCTAATGAATGATGCCTACCATAGTCGGTTTTAATAAACAGGTAAGGATCTTTAGGTCTAGGATATTATGTCTTGTGAGATGTTAGCGTGTTCTTGTATGTCTGTTGAACATCATTCCAATAATATTGATGAAACTATTCTTGTTTTGTTTTTTAAATTAGTGAAGGTTCACTTTTGCTAAACTGATACAGAAGACAGTTATGTGGTTAATAATTGAAGTCAGAATTAATCATACTGCATTTTCCCAAATATTTTTTCTACTGGTTAAAGAATGATGGACTATTATTTAAAGCTATTATTTATAGCAAGAGAAAAAGAAAGAAGACTATGAGAGATAAGAAAAATAACAGAAAAGATAGTGGGAACCTGCGTACAATGTAATGAAATGACTTCTCCATCCCTGAGTCTTCAGTAAGGCCATTGAAAACCATGATATGCTTTGTATCAGTTAGCTGTTGCCATGATAAGGCTGTATAACAACCTCAAGCTTCAGTAACTTTAAACAATAATAATTTAGTTTTATTCATAATAATTAAATATCATTGTTCAATGTATTATTATTTGTAGTCACAAGACCATGTGTCAACTGGGCAGTTATGCTGATCTTGACTGTGGTTAGCTTAGTATTTTTTTTTTTTTTCTTTAGCTTTGTGTTTTCTTTTTCTTTCTAGTTTTGCCTGGGGCTTTCTCACATGCCTATCAGCTGGGTATCAGCTGGCGGTGGGCTAATCTGGGATGAATTTAGCTGGGAATACTTGATATTCTCCATATGGTCTCTCATCCTGAACAGGCTGGCCAAGGCTTATTCTCATGATAGAGACAGAGGTTCAAGAAGGAAAACAGAAGGATGCAAGGCCTTTTGAAGCTAGAATCAGACAGGGCACATTGGCAGGGCCACCACCTTTACTAGAGCAACTCATAAGGCCACACAGATTTAAGGGTTGAAGGGGTTGGGAAATATTCTGGTGTTGAGTGCCACCGGGAGGGAGGAAGGCTACTTCCTCTGCCCTTTGGGCTGCCTTTCAGCTTTCACCAGGGAGATAATGGGGAACGTCTTCAAGCACACAGATACAGGTGCCTCTAGCTGGAAGTTGGCAGAAACAATGTGAATGCTGTATGGTTGTGACGCTCACTGTGTCTGCTACAGCCACTGTTCTGGCCACCTGAAGATGTGCTGTGTTTCCCCTGCTGGGCCTGCTTCCAACCGACCTTAGGCTACAGCTTAGACATAAATGTCTAAGGACATCTTTCCTAACCCCTGACATCCTGATTTATGCCCTTGCGACCATGTCCCAGGATTGCTGGTACCTCCCCCAATGACATTCCTCACCCTCCTGTTGAACTGCCTGCTCTTTGATTGCATTCCCCACCCAGATGTAAGGTGAATGAACGCTGGGATTTTACCCATGTTGTTAACCATCGAGCTCCATGGTGCTGGACATAGCACATATTCAATAAATAGTTGTTGGATTCTGAACAGACTTAACCGTGTCTTTGAACACAAATTTAAACCTGATTTTATGACAAGGCCTGAGTTAAATTTCCCACTAGACCCTGAACAAATAGTCCACTTTTCTTGCAGAGCGACAAGGCGTTAGACACACATGAATTTTGTGAAGAGCATCCTCTGTCTGTCAGGTTCAAAAATCACCTTTCAGGACAAGCAAAATGGAAAGTGTAGAGCAGGCAAGAAAATGAAGCCATAATAAGATAGAGCTTTTAGCTGAATAATTGGATTTCTAAACACACGCATATTTTATGTCTCCTTGCATTAAATCATTCATGGAAAATATGTTGCTGTTAAATAAAACAGTATATGACAACAATCAGGAGAAACATAATGATTTTCTCTTTCACACTTGGTTAGGTAAAAAGTTTACCATAATGTGCTGCCAAAAATAAGTGATTGCTATTATTAGGAGCAAGCACGTGTGAGTAGTTGGTGAACACTGTTGCATTGGAATAATCCTGATACGGAATCCAGGGTTGAATCAGATTCTACAGATCAGCCGCAGACAGTGACCTGAATAGGTGATTACAGGTACCATCAGCAAGTGTCCTACCCCTGATTAAGTCAAAAGTCCTACTGAGGAGTTTAGGAAGCTCTTGAGCAAGACATTTCTCTCCTTCAACTAGGCGATGGCCCAGTTTGCTTTCTGACTTTACCTTCTCCTGTAGTACATACGCACACCCTATCCATGCCCCAAAGCATCACCCAGGGGCAAACTCAAGGATTGGGCCGTTAATCTCAGTGAAGGGTCAGTTCTCAAGCCCAGCCAACTGTCACCATGTCAGGATATGGATTAAAATGAAAGCAGACCTTCTCAATTGAAAGAGCCATCAGAAATCTAGGCGTGAGATCTATCATTTTTTAAATTACAGCATATCTCGATCAGTCCTCGTTCGCAGTGGGCCTCTTGAATTCCAGCTACCATTCAAACTACTATCCCAGTCTCTGTTGGCCAGTTTTATGTTTCTACTTGGCCACGCTATTGTCTTAGGTTGGGCTGCTATAAAAAAAAAATTACCACTGGAGGCTGTAAGTTCAAAATCAGGGTTCCAGCATGGCAGGTTCTGGTGACAGTCCTTCTCCAGATTGCACACTGCTGACTTTGCTTCAGGTCCTCACATGGCAGAAAGAGAGCTAGTGAGGTCTCTTGCCTCTTCTTGCGAGGGATCTAATCTCAGTTATGGGGGCTCCACTATCATGACCTAATCACCTCGAAACACCATCACATTGGGATTAGGATTTCCACATATGAATGGGGGATCCTCTTCCCCTGGAGCTTTGGTGTGGTATGTGGGTCAGTGCAGTCAGACAAGAAGCTGAGTTTGGGTTTTGTTGTTGCTATGGTGATCGTAGGTGGACCACAGGCTCCGAATTCATCTAACAATGATGCCTTGGGCTTGTGGCAGCCAATTCGTCTTTAGTGTTTGTGATCCATCTTCACATTTTTTCCTAAAATTTAAAAATTAGAAAAATGCAGATTAGAAAACAGAAAAAAAATTCAAATGACAAAAATCCTACATCCCAAAGGAAAGTTTATTAATGACAGGTAAATTTTCTTATGCACTAGTGAATCCGTAAGTAAATGGTTATCTAGGATTTTTTATAAAATACTAATGCTGTCTTCAATTTCTTAATATATGTTAATTAAAATAGCATTTCCAACATAATGCAATACATACAAAAAGGTACAATTTTAGGCAAAATATAACATAAGGAAATGAAGAAAAAAACCAGCTGACATTTCTCTGATACTACTCATGAGTACCGGGCCTGAGTCTATATGATGGGTATTGCTGTGGTCTGAGCATTTTTGTCCCCTGAAAGTCACACATTGAAATATCAACCCCTTAGGCAATGCTATGAGGAAGTGGGAGGTAATTAGCACATGGAGGTAGAACCCTCATGAATGGGATTAATATCCTTATAAAAGAGACCCCAAGAGCTGCCTCTCCCATCCACCGCATGAGGACACAGCGAGAAGACCCCGCCTGTGAATGAGGAAGGGAGCCCTCACCAGACACTGAATCTGCCAGCTTTTTAACCTTGGACTTCCCAGCCTCCACAACTGTGAGCAGTAAATTTCTGTTGCTGATAAGCCACCCAACGTTTGGCATTTTGATATAGCCTAAATAGTCAGAGACATTCATTTTTACAGCTTGACCTACATCACGACTTGCTAGTCCCTCTTCACCCGAAAGAAACCTTATCCAGATTTAAAACTCATACATCCCTGCAGCCCTATTCTTCTCTAATGCAGTTTTGCAAGCCATTATACAGTATTTCACAGGCCAACCCAAGACTTTTTGAATATGTCTTCCTATATGAAAGCAATAATCAATTGATCCGATGGATATCCGTATCCTCTAGTCCTGGGGAATGTGTGATTATTTGAAATGGTCTTGCTGTTCTTGCAACTCCTGAGGCAGCCACAGATGTCCCCTTGCCGGTTAGCTGATGACATGGGCTCGGCAGACCAGACTTGGGAGACTTAAATAGTGCTTAAGCAGTGAAGACTTCAGAGCTACTATTCCTCCTCCCAAAGAAATTGCTTTATTGCATACATGAAATCCTTTCTCCTGGAAATGAGGAGAGCAGGTGGCTGCAATTTATATCAATTAAATTTTGACCTCATTTTTGCAATTTACACTTTTTCTTCCTTAATGATAGCTTTTTAACAAAACTGCTGATGCGTAAGCGTTTATATGGCTGGGTGTTTCTGTGTCCATCATCCGTTTTGCACTGCTTTGAAAACTTTTAATAAGAAACATAAGCACTATCTACTGGAACCATAATGAACAAAGAACTAGTGCATTTCCTTTTACTTAAAAAAATGTAAATCCGAGTACAGCATTTGTGGAAATTATGAATAAGGACATTACAGTTTTATACAATTTTTGTCTGTCAAGTCCTGAGTTATCACTGCAGTTAAAGTTCTTCTTTCTCATAAAAGATCAAATTCAGAAACTCTAAATAGAGTGAGGGTAAGTTAGATGGTAGCTAATGCAAGGAGTGAATGCAAAATTGGATGAGTTGATATAACTATGTAATTATAAATAATGGTGAGAATTTATTTTTTAAAACACTTTATTTTTTTGAGTAGCTTTAGGTTCATAGAAAAATTGAGAGGAAGACACAACTTTTTCTTACAGACTTCCCCACCCACACACATGACAGACTACCCCGTTATCAACGTCTCCCACCAAAGTGGTGCATTTGTTAGAGTCGATGAACCCACACTGACACATTATTACCACCCTGCGTCCTCTCTTGCTGTTGCACATTCTGTGGGTCTGGGGGAATTTATAATGTCATGCATCCACCATCACAGTGTTACACAGAGTCATTTCACTGCCCTAAAAGTCCTCTATGCTCTGTCTGTTCATCCCTCTCCCGTACTCCTGGAAGCCACTGATGTTTTTCCTGTCTTCACAGTTTTGCCTTCTTCAGAATGTCATATCATTGAAATAATACAATGTGTAACCTTTCCATACTGGCTTCTTTAACTTCATATGTTTATGGATAGACCATAGTGGTGTTTTTTTAATCCATTCACTGACTAAATGGCATCTCCATTGATTCCAAATGTTGGCAATTATGAACAAAGCTGCTATAAACATCCACATGTAGGTTTTTGTGTAGACATGCTTGGAACTCCTTTGGGTAAATGCCAGGGAGCAAGACGTCTGGGTCATGTGGTAAGAATGTGTGTAGTTTTGTAAGAGGCCCCCAAACTGTCTTTCACAGTGGCTGTGTCATTCTGTGTTCCCGCCAGTGATACATGAGAGTTTTTGTTGCTCCACATCCTCACCGGCATTTGGCATTGTCAACCTTCTCAATTTGGGCCATTCTAATAGGTGTGCGGTGGTATCTTTTTATTGTTTTAATTTGCAATCCCCCGATGGCATATGACGTGGAGCATCTTTTCTTTTGCTTGTCTGTCATCTGTCTGTCTTCCTTGGCACAGGACAAGTGTGTTGTCTGCCTGGAGAGGCCGGCGTGGCCACAGACTGACTCTGGCCACTGGGATATGGGCAGAGGCAGCAGAGTGACACTTAAAAGGTCCATCGAATATCTCACAGCCTGTGACGCTCCTGCGCTCCACCAGAAACCTGGGATGGGGGCTATCGTGGGCACCAGCTTAGTAGGTTTATTGGCCCCTTCTAAGTGCCTTAGTATCTTTCACGTTCTTGTAGTCAGACAGCTACCACCCACATTTCTTAAGGCCTTGTATTCTCACAACTTGCCCTTCTCCATCCACGTGGAGACTGCAGAGAAAAATCCAGAAAATGTTCTTTTCTGACATTTCTCCAGCTTGTCAAGATCCTTTGGTGATGTGGCATTTGCTTACCATCTTGTGGGATATTCCATGTATCAGAGGTTATTAGCCGAGAGTGCACATTAACCAATTACAGATATTTATTTTATGCCTCCTGTGTGCCACACACAGAGGACATAGCAGTCAATCGACAGATGAGTGTCTTGTCCCCAGGGTCCTTTTATTCTATAGGAGACGCATTTTCAAAACCCACATGCTGTCTGTGGAGTTTCTGTTTCAGTGAGTATACAGTCGATCCCTGCTTTCAAAAAATGACAGCAGCAACGAGGCTTCTCATCACATTTTGACGTACAGAAAACTGCTGACCTTAGAGGTTTCAGTAGCAGGTTTGCTTAATGACAATGACGACCATGACAAAGATGCACTTTTGTGCCTTGCTAACAAAACAAAACAAAATTTCACACGTATTGAAAAATGTTGTCCCATGTATCAATTCCTTATTTTCAAATTATGTTCATCAGCTAAAACTGAAAGTTACAGAGTTTAGTATTGAAATGGTGAGTGACAAGGTTCACACTTACATGGGCAGTCTAATTATAGTTTCTTCCTACTTGGATGTTTGATTATTTGGTCCAATGTTTGTTACTTGATGCCTAGCAAACTGTCTGGTACAGAGTGAGTAGTTAATGCATATGGATAAGTGAATTAAGTTCAAAAATAGAACCCATTGTTTGATTAATTGTTCATGCAGCAAGTATTTGTTGAGCACAGAGGCAGACTTCATTACTGTGCACAAATATACTGTCCCCTCTCCTGAGAACAGGAGGTGGCATCTCTTGGGCCCTTGATGTTGGGAGCAACCTTGTGAATATTTGAGCCAATGAAAATGGGAGCATTTATTTACTTGGACTTGTCTCTCTCCTCTTCTCTGCACTGTGATTCAGACACTGAGAGTTTGACTTTCTAGCATAACCTGGTCTACCCTGACTGATGAAAGCTCCACTTTCTTTAAAATACTGTATCGGATGCAGGAAACACACAGTGAGCAGAACAGTCTCCCAACTCAAGGTGCAAAACCCTAGTAGAGACAGACGAGATGTGGTGCACTGGGCAGGGGATGGAGTTGCTACCCTCCTGGCAGATGTCAAGTAAGATAAGATAATCATTATCCTGAATTGGATGTTTATCATTCTCAGAAGCCCTTTTCATCTTGTGTTTCGGGTGCTTCTGGTTATGAAAGCTTAAACCAACTCAAATTAGGAGTATCCACAAATGAGAGATTGCAACTATACACTTATATTTATCAGATTTAGTGGACATTAATATTTAATAAGGAGACCTGATCTATTTCATTGCATTTTACATTAGTTGTTCTAATAAATCTTTTCCTCCCAGCAGCACTGACAAATTTAATAGACTTTATAAATAATTGGTCAATATCAAATGTGTTGTAAATTCACTCCAACTTTGGAAAGAGTCCCAGTTGCTATTTTGGGGTTGTGTTCTTGCAAACAATCCATAATTCACAGTTAAGGCTGGTTTAAAATGTAACAGGTATTTGATTGTGTCAAATGACAAGTTTTGTTTGAATGCCCAAAAAAGTTTAATTCTCTGTAATTACAGATTGTAACAATGCTAATTTCAGTGACCTCTAACTTAGTGCCAGAACATTGTTAAGAACACTCTTAATGAAAGATACTCAGTGTGAGGGAAAAAAAATCCAAGTTTAGTGAAACAACTGAAATGTAAATTACTTAATTTGAAAAAAAAAAAAACCCACTAAATTTCGGTTTGAGTTTTATGACCATTGGTGGTGTATGCCTTAAAATAATAATGGTTTGGTCAAAAATTTAAGTTTTTATTATGTATCCATGTAGGTAAAGTAGAAACAGGAGTTTGTTTTAATACTTTACATTTCTTCGTGTGACTTTGGGATAAGTGGATTGTATTGATTTCCAGTTCTGTCCTTTTAATCTCAAGGATTGCTCAAGCCACCTGCCAGGCAGGCAGTAATGTCTAGTGTATTTTAAACTCTCAGGTAGTTTGCACAAAGCCTTCATTAGGGAGGATTGAACTTCCTTAAAAGTATATACAGATATCTTAAATGTATTTGGCCTTCTTATTATCCAAAAAACCCCACTTATTTAAGCCTTAGAGAATATAAATCATTTTCTTTGGGAAACATTTGATATCAAAGTTGGTATCTCTCTCTAGAACACAGAATGCTGACTGTTAGAATATTATGTTTATAGAAACACTGTTATTTAGTAATTGAGAGTTACAGAGTCACAGACAGAAAATGCTTTAATGGGCTGCTGAACCAATAACACTAAACTTTTATAATACTTTTCATGAGTAGACACTTTTGGATATTCTACTCAATTAATTCTTTAGACCCTAGAAATATATCCTTTCTAAAAACGTAACAGCGATCCCACCACTCAATAGTCAGTGTTGCAATGAGTTCTCTTTTAACCAGGCTACATTCTTACACTTGAAGTCTACTCAGGTCAATATTTCATTTATTTTGAAGGAGCTGGCATTACCCTTAGAGACATTGGTCTCTCTCTAATTAAAGTGGAGCACACAAGGCATATCGATGCTTGAGTAACGGATATGATAGAGTTCAGTGAAATAAATGTGGAGCAGCACTCATCCTCTGTGCCATGGGCTGAGGGTTATTGTGAGCTGTGCTCGTGGACAGATGTTTCTAAATTTGGGAACCTCAAGGTCGGTGTGGTTGACCCGGTACCTGGCCCCCACAGCATGTGACATTGTCAGTGCAAGACCACAGCATCAGAGAGCTGAGCCCTCTGCCACTCGGACTGCTGGTTCACCCGAGAGCATCCTGAGCTCTTGGCTCTCCTATGTGGACAGAGGTGTGCGCTGCTTTCCCACTGGCCTCTCTGATGGGGAGCAGGAGATATTTATTTCTCACATGAGGTCAACCCTGCCTCACAATGGATAAGGAAGCTTCTCTTCAAGGCAAGATAAGGCAGGCAACAGCCCCAGGTTCTGTGAGTTCTCCTGGGTTTGTGCATTTGCGTATAATTTTAACTATGGATTATATTGGGCTGAACAAGGATGCTGTGTTTCCAGACTCATTCCACTCCCTGAGGACTTTTCCTTTTACTGACACCTATCATAATTTACACACACAGTTTCCCTCAGAGCTTACAGAGCAGGGACTACCGTAGGTCTACGCAGGTCAAAGGTTTATTCATGGAGACATGACAACACAGGATGAGCGAAACTGTGGCTTATTTAATGTTTACATTTTACAAATTGATACTTTTAACATATAAAAATATTGAGCCCTAAGTGAGCCAGTCTCAACATAATGGCTATATTTATGGCAATGTGAATTCACAGCACAGTGCAGATTTTGCCCTTGGGCAGTGGGACCTAAGTTTTCACTATCCTGGGTGTATTCATTATGGTGAGAAAGCTTCACTCAGAGGCAGAGCCAAAAGCCTTCCTTCCGGGCTCTTTTGGTTGTAGAGAGCGTGTGAAATGTCCATCCAGGCATCTGAACTTCACCTACCCATCTCGTGAAAAGACCTGCTCAGCACTTCATCAGTGATTGAGACTGAATTTCATGCCTGAGGCTGCCCCATGTGACCTTGGGCAAGTTAAATTCAACAAGTCTCAATTTTCTTATCTTTGATATGGGACTAATAAGAGTATCTACTTCATAGGACAGTTGAGTGGGTCAGTTATATAATATATGTAAAGTACTTAGCACTAAGTTCTGGGCTGAACTTAGGTATTGTTCAATTAGTGGTGGTTATTATTAGTAAAATATTATAAATTATGGAAATATTAATATTATTATTAAAGGTTAGTTTCATTGCTATAAACTTGCTGGGAATTTCTGAATATCAGAATTGTTTTTGCATCAAAGGCGCTAGCACCTTACTCTTTCTGGATACAGGTTTTAGTACCTACATGTAATGTGGGCTTATGCAATAAAAAAAGCAGTTTATAGTCTATATTATGCTTTAAAAAGTTTTAGTTGAATGAACAACATACTTGTACTTATCTAGTTAAAACACATCCAAACTTTTATATTATTTCCCAACACTAAGCTAAATGAGCAATTTAGACTATTGTAGAATTGAAAAGCAAATGTTCAGATCATCATCAGAACATAATGTTAGCACATATATATGTTTCTAAACAACTTTATTGAAATATGATTCACATACTACACAAATCACAATTCAGTGTTTGTAAATATATTCACAGAGCAGTGCAGCCGTCACCTCAATCATCCTTGGGACATTTTCATCACTCTGAAAAGAAACCCTGTAGCCACTAAGCCGTCACTTTCCATGACCCCTCCCCTCCTCGGGCTCTGACAACCACTGAGCCGCTTTCTGTCTCTGGATTTACCTATCCTGGGCTTTTCATACGAATAGAATCTTATGAGATGTGATGTGATAGTCAGAATCATGGCGCCCAAAGATGCCCACGGCCTAATCTCTGGAATTTGTAAATACATATGTGACTTTATACATCTAGCAGGGATTTGGTAGTTGTGATGACGTCAAGCATCTTGAGCAAGGGAGATTATTTCAGATCACCTTAGTGAGTCCAGTGTAATTATAAGAGACACAATAAGAGAAAGGCAGGAGGGCCAAAGTCAGAGAAAAGATGCAAGGAAGGAACCAGGGATTGGAGCAAGGGGGCTGCAAGCCAAGGACTGCTGGCATCTGTGGAACCTGGAAATGCCAGTAACAAGGTGTCTCTCCAGAGCCTTGAGAAACAGCTCATCCTGATACATGTTTGGTTTTTAACCCCTTAAAACTAATTTCAGACTTCTGATTTTCAGAACTGTAAGAGAATTAAATGTGTGTGATTTCAAACCACTACATTTTTAGTAATACATTACAATACAAAACTAATACATATGGTCATTTGACCGACTTCTTTCACTTAGCATAGTATTTTTAAGGGTCATTTGTGTTGTAGCATGTGCTTTATGGACTTTATTTCTTTCGTATGGCTCATTAATATTTCATGGATATACAACATCATGCTGACCCATTCATCAGTTGATAGACGTTTGGCTCATTTCCACTCTGACTGTTCTGAATAATGCTGCCACAAATATTTATATACAAGTTTTTACATATGTTTCCACTTCTCCTGGGTATATATCGGGAACAGACTATGTTGCATGTAATTCTATGCTTAACGTTTGAGGAACTTCCAAACTGTTTTCCACAGTTGCTGCACCATTTTAAATACCAGAAGCAAAGTATGAGCCTCCAATTTCTACACATTCTAGTGAACACTTATTTTATTTTTTTTGTTTGTTTGTTTTGGTTTTGTACAGCCATCCTAGTGGCTGTGAGTTGGTATTTATCACTGTGGTGTTGAGTTGCATTTCCCTAATGATTAATGATGTTGAACTTCTTTCCTGTGTTTATTGGCCGTTTGTATATTTTCTTTGAAGAAATGTTTATTCAAATCGTTGGCAATTTTTATTTATTTTTTTGTTTCAGAATATTCCACGGGGGTACAAATGGTTAGGTTACCACTGGCAATTTTTAATTGGGTTATTTAAATTTTTAATGTTGACCTGTAAAAGTTACTCATGTAGTCTGGACACTAGACCTTATAAGAACTATGATTAACAATTATTCTCTCATATTGTATAGGCTATCTTTTCATTTTCTTGGTTGTGTCCTTTGATGAACGTATCTTATTCTTCCCACACTCATTTGTCATGTGTTAAATGATATTTAATTATATTAACCAACTACAATAATAAGTAGGCAATCCAAAATGTGTCTGCTAAGAATGTGGAGGTGATTGTAAGGTACAAGGTAGTTAGAGGTCATTGTTAGAGGAGGAACAAGGAGGTCAAGGTGATTGTCTAGGTTCCAGGTAATAATGAATGAGTCATAGGTAGGAATAGAATGGATGAAGGTGAGATCCAAGAGATAGATTTATGACACATAGATATATAATCTATAGTACATTTGTATACGTGTGTGTACACGTGTGAATACACAGTTACATACACACAGAAATCCAAAAACATCATAAATGACTTTGCTGGATCAGATCTTATGTGCTATTCCCATGTTAAACCTCAAGACCTCACATGCACATTAGAGATGTAAATTGACGTGGGGAGTGAGTGAGACCCAGACTCAACAAAAAGTCTGGGGAACACAAATCGTGTTAAACCTGGAGCCCATTTTATCAAACTATGCAAACACTTCCTGTGGCTCTAGCACTAGAGGAATATGGATGAGTTCACACTGAATTTTGTCAGATGCTTAAGATGACTGGGTAGTTTAATTAGGCAGGAGGAAACTGTGGACATTTTTTTTCAAAGTCGGTAATTGAGAATCAGCGGATTGTCTGCACAGGAATGCTAATACAGTGTGAAACAGATCCTAATGATGAGAAGTAAAAAAAAAAAAAAAAAACCAGGTAATTCATCAGCCTTTGTTCTTTATCATAAAATCAAACCTATTGAATAATATCACACACATTTTTCCAGCTCAGACTTTCAGCCAATGTGTATATGTAGGGGGGGAAAAAAGTCTGCTTGGTTGAATTTATTGACAGTTTTTATCCCTACCATTCTTTCTCTTTTTCTGGGGTCATGTTAGTAGCACAGAATGTTCATATTGAGAATGAGAATGCTGAAAGAATAAAATGTAAAATTTTAATTCAGTGTATTGGGCATTTGGTGAGTTGAAATGCATCACCATTAAACAATTAATGCAACAGAAACCTTCAGCTCCTTCTTGCAATTGACTCAATCTATGGGGCTTTAATTTAGGTCATGGTGGAAAATCAATTTTAGTCAACAGTTTTGACAAAATAATTGTTGCCGTGCTTTGAGCTACCATTGAGATGTAGACATGTGTTCACATAATGATGAATACTGCCAATGGTACTAATGAGCTAGCAGAGGAAGACCAAAATATTCGGATTGTAATATATTGCTAGGCAAGAGAACTATGTGCTTTGAGTTAAGCATCAAAGAAGGTGATACCAAACATAGCAGATATTTCTTTTTCTTGTGTGTTTTTTAGTGCCTCTTTCTTTTCTCTAAGAGCGCCTCAATTTATTTTATTTTCTGTGGAAATCTAACACAGCTCCTACTCTCCAGTGTTTGAAAAGTGGGCAAAAATCTCTGATTAGAACAAAAAGATACATCTTTCTGAACAGTCAGACAAATAACTTGAAAATGTTTCAAGGCCCATTCTATCAAGGCACTTTACTTTCTTCTAGGTGGTTCCTGACAAGAGACCACCTGTTGAGGTCCCCGCGCTCTCTGCCTTCCTGCACGGCCCTGGACTGCCCATTTCTGCATCAGTATATCCAGCCGCCTGCTAATGCTGTGAGGTCTTAGTGCCCATCCGATAAATCAATTTTTGTTTAAATTAGGACAAATATATTTATTTACATAGTAATAAGAATCCCATTTAAAGCAGCTTATATTTCAAAATTAAAAACTTTATATACCTACATGTTGAGTACTAAAATTTACCTGGGTACTTTTAAGTATACATGGGATCTATGCCTCCAAAGCTCAAGAATTTCTCTTCCAAGTATTCCATGCAAAACTCACTCCCTCAAAGAGTTATACAATATCATATAATCATATGATTGATGACTATTCCCTAGGTTCAGGGGCTGCAGAAATGGATGTGGCGTGGGAAGGTTTCAGTGAAGCTGAAAAAGACAGGGGAGAAACTTTGTATCAAAATGCGGAAATACTGGCTGATTGTGTGTCTTTAAGCTTGGCAAAGAAAAAGAGTCAGTGCAACACATCATTACAGTGAGTGGCATCAGTTATATAGTACACAAAACAGATTATTGAACTTGAGGCAAAATTTAGATGTTTCAATTCATTTATATGCTGTGACAGAGGGACGTACCTGCCCACTAAAAACCACCATTCCCTCATGTGGTGCTGTGACTTCAATATGGCCTTGCCAGATCCCTTTATGATTTGGTGGGACTATGTAACTTTTTCTTCCCAAAAGCATGTGAACAGAAATGATATGAGTCGTATTGATGCAGAAATCCTAAAATACAGCTTCATCTCTTCTGCTCGATCATTCTCTGTCTGTGGGCTGGACTCAAGTGTGGCCGCCTTGACAAGCCACATGTTGACGATGTCAGAATTGCAAAATACAAAGGGCTGAGTTCCTAACTACCACTTAGAGGAGAGCTGTGTGTGATTCGAGGCAATTGCTTTGGTATTCGAAGGGATGGGAATAAACTTCTATCGAGTCTGAGCTATTATGTATTTTTGGATTTGCTTGTAACAGTAGTCAGCATTGTGCACACACACACACACACACACACACACACACAAAGAATACTGCCTTGTAGCCATTGATCTGTTTTGTAAGACTTAGGTTTGAAGAAACATATTTCTTTCACTCATTCATTCAACAAACGATAATCGAAATTCTACTCTATGCTAGATGTTCTGTCAAAAGCTGTTGAAAAAATGTAGGTTACTGATTTTTTAAAGCACGATTTATTCATCGTTTTGGTCTTGGGACCACTTTACAATCTTAAAAAATTACTGATGACTTTAAAGGTCCTTTGTGTATGTGGATTATATATTTGCACTTACTGTATTAGTATGATCTTTACTGCATAACCAAGGGCATTCATTGTGATGTCAGACAATCTCACAGTGACTGCCGTGTTTTTGCACATCGCTGCCTTGATGCACGAAGGCACCAGCAGTGTCACCCACCACGGCTCTCCACCCTCAGTGCATGCATCGGCACACTGGTCCCAGGATAAACTATAAGTACAAAATTTTTCAATATTTTTGTATTTGAGGACCACTCTGTTTATTTGTCAAGCAACCACAAAGGAGAACACCCTTGATGGCTATTTGGTGCTTATGCCAGATAAATACAAGCAAAATGGAAAGACCAAACATGCGGACTCATTCCTGTTTACTGCAAACATGGGATTCTGCACATGAGACTTCAATTCAGTCTGCATGTAGACAGCTTAAGCTTTAAATCAGTGATATTGCATCATGAGAAAGTGGCAGTTCTGTAACTTTCTTTTTTTTAGACTAGATTTTCATCTAACAGAAATCCAGCAATATCAACACTAGGAAGCTTTAACATGCCCTTACCTATTGTGGACACCTCTTCAGTAGATGCAATATGATAATTTACCCCTAGAAAGCATCAGTGCTTTTATGCCCCTTCTAATTTGAAAGCAAAAAAAAGCAACAAAAAAGTTTTGACTTTTAATGAGCACATAAAATGTTCACCAAATTATTCAATTTCTTCTTTAAACTCTGAAAGATTGATCACCAAATGATACCGAAATTTACCTGTCATCATGTTATTATTTGAAATGTTCTAGTGAATAAGATATAAGAAATTAACATTTATTAAGCTAAGGGAAAGATATTTTGTAATATTTTGTTTCTCATTTGAATTTCTACCTGGATTTTTTTAGCCAGTTTCTCCCTTACGTGAGATAATCAACTATATCACCAGTCATCTTGAAGTTTTTCAGCATTTTTATGTAGACAGTAAAGCTTTAGGTTCAGAAAGCCAGTCTTTGAATCTCCCCTTTGAAATCCAACTATGCATCTTTCAATATAAGAAAATCATATTATAAATAATATTCTAATATTTTAGAGCAAAATCGCATTGAATGATAAAATAATAGCCTTGGAAACTATTAAAAATATAAAAGTTTTTGAAAAAAATTACCATTTCAAACCTAGACAATAGTGTGCTTCTGTTTCCTCTCAGGTTCAAGGAAAATGTTGTGTTTTCAAAATAATGTTTTATTGAATGGTAATGAGGTTACCAAGATTTAGCAGATAGAGCTTAAGATAAATAGTAAAGAGCCAGTAGAAGTGCTAAAAATAAAATTAATTATTTCCTGAAAATGTACATATTTTTGTTCTAAATTGGCTGCCTTGGAGCACTTTCGGAAACACCAGATTACACAGCGCCCATCCCATTAGTCGTCATGGAGGCGATAGCATCACACATGCTATAGCCTATAGGAAACTCCACTACACACTCGTAAGAGATTTTTGAGTAGAAAAGGCACTATGGTCTTAGCAACATTATGTAAAGTGCTTTGATCTCACAGAGCCCTAACATGGTTCCCTGAGGCCCTCAAGGATTTTCTGAGCACATCAGGAAAAGCTTGATCCCAGAATTTACAGTTAACGGGATATGACCGGCCGTGGAAAAATGCTCCCTCCATGTATGTGATGCCCACATGTGTTTTGTCACGTCCAATAGCTCAGTCGATTCTCACCATATCCCTGCATCCCTGTAACCAAGCAAGGGAGGGATCGTAAGCCACTTTCTCTGTGTGAAAACAGAGACAACCCCTAACTTGTGAGTTTACAGGTCTAGGAAATGTCAATGTCAGGACACTCTAATGACTTTGGCACAAACTATTCTTCTTCCCAACATTTATCCCGTCCGCTACAGAGACCGCATGTGCACACACGGTGTCAGGAGCTCAACATCAGCGCAGAAATGTAGCAGGGGGAGCCAATTAAAAATAGAATAAAGCACAAATAAAAATGTAAGCAGCACCGTTTGACACAAGATCTTCTCTCTTGACATGAATAAGCCCATCCTCCCCTTTTCTAGCCTCTCTTGGAGCTAAAAGACAGTCCCTGGAGTTGAAGGGTATTTCAAGCTTGTCTTTCCTTGTCCTGCAACACCCGCCTTCCATCCCCCCATGACATGCATGTCTGTTCCTGCCACTTTTCCTATCAAATATGTGCGAAGATCCTGCATAATTGTTCCCTTCTTAGTTTGTGCCTTTCTTGGGTCTTAGAAATGTCAGTCTATAAAGAATAAGATGCAGAGAAAAGAGGTTTTAAAGAAACTCCTTCCATATCCTTCATCTGTCACGTTTATCCTCAAAGAATTAAGAAAATAAAACAAACAGAAAGCACATGCATAATCCACAACCAGATGCAAATTCACTTCCTTTAACAAGAAACAATTTGGAACACTGTAGTTTATGGGGTGAGATAATATTAAAAAAGGATAACCTTATGAAGGATCTGAAGTGAATTTCCCGCAAGATCAGATAGAGAAATGGTGACACACTTTTGAGGAACTTATAATATCAACAGCAATTGTTAGTAAACCTGATTGTCAAATAAAATAAAACATAAATTACTTTCTGTTTTCTAAAGGGACAAATAACAGAGGACATCAGGTTGTGATCATCTTCAGTTTGGCAAAAAAAAAATCTCTTTAAGGAGATCTTTTTTTTCTGAAACTGAGAAGTGAAATCAAACAAAATAAATCATCATATTGGATGACAGAAACATTTAGAAGGTAATCTTCCTTTTAACAGTGAGGATTACCGTCATGCTATATCACTGTACGCAGAGTGTCAATTTCCTTGGTCTATTTTCCATAATAACACGAGTCACATGAAAATCTCCAATACAGTGAAAGAGGTGGATAAAAACAGCTTTGTTTACCATCCTCCAATAATGTGAATTCATTATTTTTTTTTTCTTGTAGAAGAAATGATGTACACGGTAGACAGAGAAAAATGGTAGACCTTATATTAACCCGTGAAAAAAATCTTACAAGCAGCAAGGAACATCTGGGCCAGTAAATTACCAGGATAAAATGAGTGGCTTTGTTGATGTGGAGAGATTTAAATGGGTGTAAACAGCTGCAAATGAGACAGGAGAGCCCTCAAAGAATTTAAAGAAGAGTGAGGTAATTAAAGTCAAGTGTAGCAGAAAAAAAATTATGCAGAAGGTAACGAGTGGTCATATTTCTGGAAGGCTCTCCCCCAGACTTGCTGCATAGCAGAATTCAGATGAAATGCCTTAGTGGGGATTTCCTAAAGGTTAATCATGAAAGAGTTCTCTAGAACCACATGGAGGGAGAGTGGAAAGCAGAGCTGGGGAAAAATAATAATAAGGGAATCCAGGACAAGAAAACACACTTCCCAATGACATAGTCAAGAACCAAGAAGTCTTTTGTTGTTGTTGTTGTTGTTGTTGTTGTTGTTGTTGTTGTTTTGAGACAGAGTCTTGCTCTGTTACCTGGGCCTCAAACTCCTGGGCTCAAGGGATCCTACTGCCTCAGCCTCCCAAGTAGCTGGGACTACAAGCATGTGCCACCATGCCCGGCTAATTTTTTTTATATATATTTTTAGTTGGCCAGATAATTTCTATTTTTATTTTTTTAGTAGAGACGGGGCCTCGCTCTTGCTCAGGCTGGTCTTGAACTCCTGACCTCGAGCGATCTACCCACCTCGGCCTCCCAGAATGCTAGGATTACAGGTGTGAGCCACCGTGCCCGGTCCCTAGAACCAAGAAGTTTTTAAAGAACCTTTTAGAAGCCAACACAGATTTACTGAGACTGTGTTTAGGGCTGTGAACTGTAGGCACTGTGAAGCCCTTTGGATGCTCAGGGCCGTTTATTCTGACGTTAGGCACGATTGCAGTAGAACCGATTATTTCCTCGGTGACTGTGTGGTGAGCTCTCAGGGTAGCCTAGCCACGTGCAAGGTGCAAGGTGACCAAGAGAAATGAGCTCCTTCCTTTGTGGAACTTACAGTATAGAAAATAAAGGTTTTTTTTCCTGCTTAAAAGTTGCTTACAAAAAGCAAATTTGTACACGAAAATTGTTACAGGAAAGCACGCTGAGAGCAATGAAAAGCGACAGCATGCAAGAAAAAGATCGAACAGGAAAACTATAGAAAACTAAGAGAAGAACGTAAAAAGCTTCCTCCTCTGAGACCATTTAATAAAGCGACAAACAGAACTAGATAGGGAGCACCACACATCATCGCTGCATCGAATGCTGGTACCCAACAAAACAGCCAGTGTTTATAATGTTGCTTCTCAGTCACACACTCACACACACACTCTCACACACAGGTACCTTATCATATATTCATTATAATCTGCTTAAAGGACAAGAAAGCAGAACACATTTTGGTAGGATACCCCCCCCCCAAAATTGTCGAAATAAAGTGTTGCTTAAAGAGTATACAAATATTTGGAATATGGTAGAATCACACATTATAATCAATGGTAGATGCATGAGTTTTCCTAGCTTGAATCTGACATCTGTTTTGCTTTACCTGTTGACAAGAATTTCACATACAAATCATTAATCGTTTAACCCCAGATTCCTGTATTCTCCATCTGACATGGTCGGTGACTCACAGAAATCTTGAGCAGGATGTATCGATTCAGTGGAGGCTGCCTAGTAAGTCAGAAATAACATCCAGAGTTGGGGGTTAGCAGGAAAACTAACCCACGAACTCCACCTCATTTTTAGGGCACATTTCAGGAGAGACAACCACAAGGATAAAAGCTCCACGCTAAGAAGCGTTAGCCCAATCATCAGTTCTTGACCTTTGTCACCCAAGGTTGTTTCTGATGCCCCCCAGGCTCACCTGGGACCAGAGGAAATGCATTAGGAAGGGTGGCACAAAAGGTGTAATGTCTTCTCAGAGCATACTTTCAAAGGAAAAAATCAATCCTCGTCACTGAACGACTCCTTTACAGAAATAGATTCCCAACAGAGGCGGCACTGGAAACTTTATTCAGAATCTGTGGCAGAGAGATGTCATCCATGATCTGAAGCCACTACACATATTTCTAAAAACCCTAACTATTAATTTACTCTATGGAAGCTTTAGAAGGAACTGTTCAGCTTGGTCGAGTTAAATGTCAAAGTTGAGATTCAGAAAGGTGCTGTGGAATTATAACCTTGATGCTGCTAAGGGGGAGAACAAGTGGCCCTCGACCCCACTGCAAATCGTAGAATACCGTTTGATTTTCTGTATAATTTCTTGCTGCTCCTAAAACCTGGAAGAGTGAGTAGCGCCAACAACTCTCTTTGTAAGAATCCGCTTGGGGGGTGCATTTACCCCTCCTCCCCCAGGGTGAGGATGCTGGGTTCCTCAGATGCTGTCTTCTCTGGCTCCTACCGTCTGACGGTCGCTACCCAACCCCTTCAGGTGGGGGGGCTGCATCTCCTTTGCGAGGGATTGCATCAGCTTCTCTTTGCTCCTTTTTCATTAGAGGGGGTAGATTGCAATCATCCTAAAATTAAAGGTTTGACTTCCCGGTAAATTATAAAAGGTGACTGTCAAGGCAATAAAGGAATAGAAAGCTTTAGGGAAGGGGTAAAGTAGATGGAGTAAAACAGTGTGATAAGGAATTTCAAATACAGGATACAAAATGAAAATAGTGGCTGGTTTATAATGCACATGAGTGAATTAACTATAGATCACTGAACATCTTTCCCCTGTGGTCATTTCTTTCTTCTCCCTCTTTGTTCATGAAGGAAAAATACTAAGGTGTATGTGAAGAAAGGAAGAAAATACGGAAGACAGGGGGAGGGAGGGAGGGAAAAAGAAAGGAAGATTTTCTTTATAATACGTTGGGTTCAATCTTGTCAATGAAAAGTATATATTCATATGTCTTTAATCATTCAATGTGACTCTTGCAAATCTTAATAACATTGTTTCATCGTGTAGCAAATGTGTCATTTTCTGCAACGTTAGTGGTAGCCAATAGGAGGATGAAAATAGCAATGAAAGGAAAAAATGTGAAGAGAATCAATATGTATAGTAATTATTTTAATTTTAAAAACACAAGGGTTCATCCACTCACTGGGTAAACCAAATATCAAAAGCTCCCTCTTACTTCCCTGCTGGGTTGACGGTATCTAGAAAATGCAAACATGACTTGTTTTTTGCAGAATAATTAATCATTGTGCAGTGTTAACATGGTAAGACCAAGGGATTAGGCCTCATTATCATGACTTGGCATAAAATCCATTCAAGAGATATGTTCTTAGAAGGAAAAATGTACATTATGAAAATATATTGACGTTTTGCCTCCATTCCATAGGACTTCGGGGAGCAAAGCTTCGCAGATGCCCTGATTAAAATGGAATTTTTTGGAGGGCCAAGATGTTGAGGGTACCAGGAATCACACATCTTAGCAAGTCTAGACAGAAAAACAATGTTCACAGGTTTTTATGTTCTTGTTTTTCTTCTCCCCATTTCCATAAAAGCTTGATTTACAAACTAACTGTACCTCCTAGGAAAGAGAAGAAAGAAAATGAGTGGATTTTGCCATTCTGGACCCTCAGTGCTGAGTGTTTATGTCTTCCCCTGGCAAGGAGAAGGCATTAAATGCTGAGAGTGCATCAAGATGGAAAAATCAAGAGGTTGATAATAATCATATGGGGCTGAAAATAAATTAAAAGCCTGCATTTTGTAGCCCATTACAATATTGTCTATGTAACATTAAATTATTTAAATAGAATTTTAGATATTCAGTGCATCGGCATTTAGCAAAGGTGTCAAACTGAACACCTCCTACTCCTTCCCAACACCATTAAAATACAAATATCGATTCTATTTTTGAGGCATAAACCCCAGAGACAAAGGGAAACTGAGAGGATGCAGTAGGAAAAAAATAAAAATATGGAAGTCATTAAACAGTGGGAGTCTGAGAAAGTTAAATCCTACACTAATAAGTGAGGAGGGGACATCAAACAGCATCACTTCGGTCCCACAGGGTTGGTCCTCTCCCCAGTTCCACGCACCTGGACGTCTGATTCCTCCCCCGGATGTTGGATTCTTCTGTGCAAACAGCAAAACAAAGTGTCAGGCGCAGATGCAAAGGAGTGTCCATGCTGAGCACACTCACGTGCAGGCTGAGTGCTGGGGTCCGTAGCCTCTCCCCGGGCGTGCTCCGCAATGACAGCCAGATCCAGACCCTCCTCACGGGAGGCTGGAAGCTCCTTTTCTGAGGAATTTAACTGAGGCACAAGGAAATGTCTAAAGCATGAGTTAATGGTGGATGTTGCAAAATCAAGGGGAAGGAAGGTGACACATGTGAGTGACGGTGTGCGCAGAGGTGATGGGACACTTGGTAGACGGGAGAATACCTGCTGGTCAGTGCCAGCCATTTTTGTAGGAGAGGATTATGATGTCAATAGTGCCAAAGTTTTTTCTTTTACAGAGTACTAGAAATCCATGTTTTGTATAAAATATCTTGATTTTTAAAATGCTGTAACTAATTCAAAATCTTTATTACATTGTGCTAGCTAAAGAGAATGTCTTTGAAGTCCAGCCTGCCGCTGAGAGATTGCAAATTTTGCTTTAGGACATATTTGACACTAATGAGACTCTGAATAAAAACGTCAATTGGGACATTGAAACCATATAACATTAGGCAGTTATAGAAGGCTGTGTTATCTGCTTGGCTTAAATTAAAAGGTTTTGTTTCTTGTGCCATCACGGCTCAGTGTGGGTGAGTGGGAGTCTCTGCTCCACGAGGTCACACGGGAATCCAGGCTTTGCCCACCAAGTGGCCCTGTCATTTCTCTGGGCTTTATCCTCCTCTGCAATGAACTGTTGGAGGAGATGGAGAAAGACCACAGAGTAGATTCAATTTTATCACACCCAAGGTGACATAATTTGATGTCAAACTAGTATAGTAATTTCTGTTTCATCAATCACCAGTGATTTTAAACTTTAAAAACAGATTATACTGGGCATTTGCAGTTTATCTTTTATGATTTGCATACTCAGGGTATTTTATAATTTGTGTTTAGTTTTTCAAATGTGGAGTTCATTTTTTTTTTTTTTTTTTTTACAAGTAGGATATGCTAGCCCCATTGCCTTCGAATCTTCCCAGACAGCCTCATGAGTTAGATTTTCTCATCGCTCTCTCTTTTACAAACAAGGAAAGGGGACCGTGGATGAATGGTCTGTCTTACCTAAGATGGTGCCACTGAAAGTGGAAGATGAGGGACTTGAAACCAGGACCCTAAATTCCATGCTATTTTCTGGAATATTCTGTGTCTTTCCTTCTCTCCATCTGCAATACCCACCACAGAAGCCTGGCCAGATGGTAGGAAAAGGAGGGGGAGAAAGATGTAAGAGCCAATTCTCTGCATGGCCCTGGAGTGGGGGCGGGGGGCAGGACTGTGTGAAGTGGGGTTTACTTTTCGCAAAACCCTCTGTAACATTTATGACAATGTTACTACTGACATAGTAAGAATCATCAGAAACAGGTTACAGGACCTAACAGAACAAAATGTTAACCATTTTGGGTAATCGGACTGCCTATAAAAGCTTTGTAAAATCTCTATAGAGAAAATGCAGTCATCTCCTTCTTTGTTGTATACTCTAATAAGGATTATACTGTTTGCATATTTATAACCGTTATAATTGAAAACCTATTTTTTTCTTACTTATGGGTCATTTACTTCACTGTGTTAAACTAAGAAGGTGCAAAACAAATATCCAAGATGTCATTCACTCTAATATGTTACTTGATGTGAATATGTATGAGCTGTAAGTGGTTTGTCTAATAAGTGCAGTGGGTGTGAACTCCAAGATGTTTTTCTCCTTCAGGTGCAGAAAATAGTCTCAGAATATTTTGATAATTGACCTTTCCTTGTGATTGACATTTCCAGTTCAATTGTTCTATTGTTCTCTAGATACTAATCACTCACCACTTTTCCTGCAATAAGGAAATGTCACAGGAGGTTGCAGAAAGTATTAAATGTCACCCATGCAGATGATAATGACATTTTCTAGAAGGGGAGCCTCTTCGGCACAAAACACACTGAATCTGATTGGCCCTAGATGTTGATTCCATGATCTCTTTGTATTTGTGGTGAGGGTAATGCAAGGTGGCATTTTGGAATTATTTTAATCGATACCTCAATTAACATCACTGGAGTGAAGAGCCAGGTTCTGGATTTAGATGGCTTGGGTACGATTTGGGGCTTTAACACTTGCTTATTTTGTGACCATTGTCTACAGGTAAACTAATCATAAAACCAGCCCACATGCCCTCCTTGCAGCTTAGATCTCATATTTCTAGGGAGGGCCTGGGATAGAATATGTGACCATCTTTAAACTAACACAGGATGTGAGGGCTAAATATCACGTCCTACGTACCCCCTCTCTTGGGCATCCTTAGTCAGTGACTAACCTGAACAACTGTACGTGGCAGCCCTGCCCATGGGTGTCCCATGAGTGAACACTTCATATCCTTCTCAAAATAGTTATTCTTTGCAAGTGATTTCTCCCTGACTGACCTGAAAGGAGAGCTGCATGTGTCAATTTTCTGATTCTAAGTGTGGCAAAGATTGGGGACATTTTTTATTGTTTAAGTAGTTTCACACACAGAACATTCCTCTGGCCTTCAAAAAATCATTTTAGACGATGACATCTAATGAACCTAGTAGAAGTCCATAGTTACTGGCCACCCCCATTCCATCTTCCTCCATGCGTTAATGCCAATTTTGACTTATAAATCAGTCACCTGAGACCAATAAGCAATGTCCACTTAGATAAAACTATGCAATAGATACTATTTTATGACTGCACTTAACAGTTTTGGATATAAGTCCAACACAGATAGATTCAGAACATGTAACATATGTGCACTTCATCTGTGCAGACTGTGGGTGCTCTGGGTCTCTGCTCCCGCATTCTAACCTGCTGGGAGTGTCATAATTCTTAATATTCTCTCTTCACCTAAAATAGAAGCCAGTTCCCTCTCACCTGGCAATGATAAACACGTCAGATATCTGAGATAGGAGCATTGCAGAATTATAATCACCTTATAATTGATGCATTTGGATGACAGTCGTGGGTGTGGGGTGGAGGAGGCCATGGATTGAGTTCCTGTAGCTGAGTCTGATGTGTCACGTGCTTTATTAGGTAAAGACATTAATACATCTTGTATCTCTCTTGATTACGGCAGGGACTCTTTCAATGCACTTTATCTGGTTAAGTTGCCCATAGATTAAACGCCTTTTAATAATATCCGCTGAACTTTTTCTATATTCCTGCATTGTCTCGGCCACACAATCAATTTCCAGCCATTATTTGCTGCGGGACTAGAAGGACAACCATCTAAGCTGTACGGGGTTAGATTCTGTGCGAGATGATGCCCTCAGGGTTTCCCTCTTTTTCTTGTTATCACATTGGGACATCTAGGGGTGTGGAACCTTTTAGCCATTTTACTGGAAAGAAGGAAAGATAATTTTTTAGAGGTGTAACTTTTGGGGGCCTTTTCAACTTTTTTTAATTGCTTATATTATCTCAAGTTCTGCAACAACAGCATTAAACTGTGTAAAGAAAGGAATGCAGATCAATGAACCTAAATGTCAAAGCACACAGACACTTGCTTTTCCTCATTCCAGAAAGCCAGAGACGTTGGGGCAGAAGCCCAGTGCAGGATCTCGGAAGATCCTTGGGGTAAAAAGTGAATATCTACGAGTTGCACAGACGTCCCCAGGTGTGCGGGGACTGCATTTCTAGATTTGATAACCTACGTCCTTCCCCACCCTCTCTTTACTCTAGAGATTACAGAGCCTCGTTCCTGTTTGTGCAAAAGCAGCTCATTAGGAAACAAGAGAGGTCATAAGCCACCCTGCCCCATGCTCAGTGAGACTCGGCGGAGGCGGCGGCAGGGACTTACTCTTCATTTGATTCGGATCAAATTGCATTTGACACCAAATCTAAGAATAGTTAAAAGGACTCCTTGCTTCCCACAGAAGTGATTATTCACTTGCTGTGTACTGAGTGGAAATGTAACACTGTGGGTTCTTATAAGTTTTATTTGAGAATGGGCATCCTGCTCCTCTACGTGTGTCTTCAGTCTGAGCTGAGCTGTGGCACATGGAGGTGACCTCTGTCACTCTTGGGAACGCTAACGTCTCGATAGACGCTCCCCTCTGGAGGTGGCTGTCAGGACAGAGGTGCGTTTACTGCTCCGCTGAGAAACCACCTTCAAGGGAAGAGGTCTGAGTCGGCTCCAACGCGTCAAGCACAACATGAGAGATGCTCCATTTCGAATGTTGCTGTAATCACAGCCTTGGGAGTGAGGAAACGTCCTTTGTCTCCCACATCACAATGCGCCCACAACACACACAATCACACCCAGTCTCTGTTAACGGACGCACGTGGTCCGAGTGGGTGGAAGAGGCTCATTCCCTAATGCAGTTCAGGTCTCCCAAGGTTAAAAAAAACAAAGAAAAAAAAACTGAAAAAAAAAAAAAAAAAAAAAAAGAATTAAGTTGAAGATACAAATGAAAAGAAAATAAGAAACGGCTTTTAGAAAGCACAGACCTAATTTGCTAATTGTGTTTCAGTTTACATGCCCGTGAACTTCCCCGTGTGGGCAGGCACAGCAGTGGGTTCTGGGCTACTTCTCCACCACATTATTTGAAAAGCGACAGACACAAAATAACCCAATTAAAAATAATAATAACCATAAAGAAAGAAAAGATTAAAAAAAAAAAACAAAAAACAATGGTGGTTCCCTTTGGCTAACAGAGGAACTCTTCCTGCCAGCCATCCGTCATCTCCTTGCAAACTCCTTTTACAGCAAATGCTTCATTCTCTAGAC
The DNA here is from genome assembly GCF_041146395.1 of Eulemur rufifrons. NCBI lineage: Eukaryota > Metazoa > Chordata > Mammalia > Primates > Lemuridae > Eulemur > Eulemur rufifrons. Next base: position 3,043,749 of record NC_091003.1, read on the forward strand.
AAATCGCAAATAATTTTAAGCTTCACAGGACTCAAATCTTAACCCCCATTTTAACAATTAAAGGAACAACTACCCCTGTGTTTACGGACTAGGCCCCATCACCTGTGATTTGTATGTGGCTCACAAACACGCTGTGGTCCTACGGGCAAGTGACACAGGAGAGCTTCTGGGTTAGCAATTTAATGAGGCCCAAGAGGAGACAGGGTTTGGGTTGTGATGAGGAAGTCCACAGTAATGTGATGGAGACCTGCGCAGCTCCGGCGTGAACAACGCAATCATCACTCATCCGTAGTCATGGAAATGCCCCAGACGACTCCTCCTCGCCCTCCCGGCTCTCGTCCTCAGACATGCCGACAGCTCCACAGTGAGGCCTGAGGAGCCCAACAGCTCTCCTTTAGCCGTTCCATCCTAATAAATTAAAATAACGTCTCATTTTCTTATTCTGAAAATCTTGCTTTGCTCGCTATCACTTTATTACTATTATTTCAACAACAATTTCTGTCTTTTCTTAAAATCAGAATTTAAGTAAATTCTTCCTTCCTTGACAATTATTTTTCCCGTCCCTGTTTTCTTGACAACTGCATCTTGGGCTTTAGAGCAGCCGTTCATTTTCATGACTTTATTGGGAATACCTGTTGCTTTTTGAGCTCAGTACACATCCCGTGACTGTTGCAAATTTGGAATTGGAAAACTAAACTCTGGTGCTCTGTAAACTTAAGCAGATCTGCGCATGCATTTAACTGTTAGGAATAACGCACATCGCAGTGACGTGAAGAACACATGATACGTTTTAATAAGTGCATGGACATACACGTTAATGTATTTCATGTCCTACCACTGGATCCTACTTTGGCCCTTCTTAAGCCATTTTGAAATACCAGGCGATACATCCAAATCATTTTCAAGTGCAGCTGATCAGGCCACTCCTCAAGGTAACATCGTTTAAACCATAATGCATTAGAACGCCACAGCACATGAGGCAACAGGGCACCAGCCGGCTTGGGGTCCTTGGAAAAAAAGACGCATTATGATTCAGTCCTGCTAGAAAGACATAATGTTCCTGATACCGTTTTTCAACGATTTGCTAAAACTCTGAGGATGTGGGAGAGCTTTAGAATCGGCCGTAATTACAGTGGGTGGAGAGCAATTTGGCACCTACTTAGAGCAGCCGCAATGGAATTTCTAAGTGTCAAAAACTGCCTGCTTTGGTAAAAAGTAGAAAAACGCAATCGTTCTGTCATGGTCTAACAGGAAACTGTCAACGCAAATGGCACCTGGACCCGTGATGGGCCTGTAAGAAGCATCTGAGAGGAGAAATTACCCATGTCACAGAGCACTCCCCTAAGAGACAGGGACACACTGGGTAAGAATTGCCGTCTCGGGGCAAGTGCTCTACATCGGTCTCCCCTGTGGGATGTAAAAACTGAGAGGGAGGGGTTACCCCCACTAACCAAAGTCCCCAGGGTCTCTGGGCACCAGTTATCTTTAGGGACTTGGGGAATGTCCGTGGGAACGCTTATCCTTTTGGTGGAGATGGAAGGAGAGAGAGAAGCCACAAGCTACATACCCAGCTCTGTGACGGTGACCGGTCACCCAGGAAAATCACTGTCCTTTAGCCAGTGTGACACTAGAGAATGGTGCGAGGACATTGGAAAATAAGGGGGGAAACTCATGTCTCCGCTTCACACAGTCTCGCCCAACACAACCCACCCCAGTTGAAATAGGTGTAAGAAAACACACCCTTATCATCACAAGGATGTTTTACTTCCAATCCCAACTTTATCATAAGCACTTGAAACTTTGCAATCGATGTTTATACCAAAATGTTTTTTTAACTGACTGCCAAAATAACCCACTTGCTTAAAGGGTTCATTAGAGCACTTCATAGTTGTTTGATTTCACCTGCCAACAAAAAGATTTATAGAAAGAACAACTTACTGCATTTTCTTTCTTTGATTCAAGCTATACTATGTGTGTGTTCTTTTCAAAATGCATGAATTAATTTAGTGGCAATAATTAAGAATTCCAAAAGTTCACATCTTGGTGCCGGATATTCAAAGTGCATGAATCACGACATTAAAAAATTAATATGTATGTTCAGAGAATGACGCACAGATGATAAAAGTGTTTAAAGGGAGGGTGTGTACTGTGCCTGCTTCTTCAGCCTCCAGTCTGGATTAGATGTTCAGGGAACAATAGTGGGTGGACTCTGAAGTCATTTCCGAGTACCCCAGGAAAACACAGAGAAAAGGGGAATTTTAATGGCCCGAAGGCATCAGTCTATCCAATTAAATGTCTCTGTCAAGCTTAGTTCTAGAGCAGAATTAATTAATTGCCATTAAAGCAACAATGGATGTTAGACAGCTAAATTGGTGGACTAACATTTTATAGTAATAGCTCACAGTTTTATTAAGGATAGCTATTGTTCAATCTCTAAAACATTATTTTATCAATATTAGCTAGAAAATATTTCCAGTAGTTGGATAAGGAAGGATTGAATGTGAGACTGGTAATTTTATATTTTAAGCAAAAAAAATGGAATTTAAACTCTTTAAAATGTTTTTATCTGCTGCCCGAGACCAAGTACGGTTAACGTGTTCAACTCCAAAGTTAGACAATAAAAACTGTCAGAGTTTCCCTGTCTTCAATTGTTAGTATTAATAGTATTATACAGAAAGTAGAGGGTCAAATTTGAAGGAAAATATTGTTTTCACTTCGTTCTTCTTACCAAATGAGGTCACTCTGACACCATTGGTTTATTTTTTTCTCACCACAATCCCGTGATGTAGAACTGGCCTGTATTTTTGCTCTCGTTTCACTGATAACGAAAGGCTCAAAGCATTTAAGGGGCTTGCCTGTTCATGCCCATCTCACAAATGACCTTGGGAAAACTCAAAACCCCAGTCTTCCAAGCCCGAACCTTAAGTCCACCTGTGCATCACGCGGCCGTAGCATGAATTGTGCTCCCTACAGCTGCCTCCGTTGTGAAGGCCACTACTCCCCCTGCAGCGAAACAAGCCTGAATTGTGACTGTGTCTAAACGTCGCAGTCCACATTTGATGAGTAGCCAAGTGCAACCAATGTCTTATTTTACTGACAGCTGCGTGCCCGGTTCTGTGGCTCTTTCTCAAACAAATGAGTCCTCTGACTTGAGAGGTTCCAATAAATCCCCAGGATACCACGTTGCGGCATTTCCTTCTCTGCTGCGAAGAGTAGCCTCTACTCAACGTCTAACAGTGCAATGAGCCTATTTATATGCTCGGTACAAAACACACCCGTTAAAACACAGGCGATGAATTAGTTTTCCACTGTTGCTGTCAGAAACTTGCCCAAATGTAGTGGCTTAAATCAAGCCACGTTTATTACCTGACAGTTCTGAGGGTCAGAAGTCTGACAGGGGTCTTACCGGGCTAAGATCACGGTGTCTGGTGACAGGACTATGTCTCTCTCTGCAGACTCTAGGGGGGACCCGTTCCTCTGCCTGCTGCAGCTTCCGGAGGCTGCCCCCACCCCTTAGGTCATGGCCTCTTCAACTTCAAGGCCAGCAGTGTCACCCCTGCCTAGTCTGTGTCCATCAATGCATCCCTTTCTCTGACCCTCTCCTGTGGCCTCCTCCCCCACCTGTAAGGACCCTCTGGCTACATCAGGCCCACCTGGGTCATACAGGGTGCTCTCCCTATTTTAAAGCCAGCTGATGTGCCAACTTCATCCCGTCTTCCATTTTAATTCCCCTTCGTCATGCAAATGACACCAGTTCACAGGGTCTGGGGATTGAGACTTGGGCGCCTTTGGGGGGCTGTTAGTTTGCCTTGCACAGGAGGTGACTTTCTGTCAGTCATCTGACTTCGCTCCCTGGCACAGGGGAGTGGCTCATGTGACGAGGGCGGCAGTCCCGTGCTCTGTCCTCCAGCGACGGGCCCTGGGCACTGGCCAGCCTCAGGCACGAGGCAGGGGGGCGTCCCGCTGGCTGCAGTGTCTGGGGAAGGCATGAGCACAGAACCAAACAGGGGTTCTCGGAGTTCTTCCCTGGGACTGTCCAGTCCGAAGCTAATTGGAATGACCCCTTCCTCCTCCCTGGTGGAAGATTCTGCTACTGCACGAGTCCAGGGCTTCCCACAGTTGTATTTCCTTTGGCTTAGAAAGAACACGTTTGTAGCACAGAGAATGGGACCAATTTACAGAAATAAGGAAAAGAGGACTTGAGGAGGAGAAATAAGACTGTTTTCTGGTGATATTCAAGTCCCCCAATCCAAGGAAGTCTGTTCTCATGGTGAGCGCATCTGTGTGTAGTGAGGCTTCATGATGTAAGAAATTATCCAGTTTTGTTTAAGCTCACTCAAGTTGAGCTTTCCTGATTTTTAATCAGAGTCCTGAGAAATCTAGACAGAGCACCAGGGTTAATTTGTCAAGGAATGTCAGGGTTCCCAGGAAAAGTTGGGGAAATGCTGGCCTGGGCATGAAGGCAAATCCAGGCCCAATAGGGAGTTTCATCTTCTCCTAAGAGGGAGGGGACGGACACCAAGTCTTCTCACTCTATTCCCAAGGAATAGTGCGGGCGAAAGAAGCAAATGCTGTGGTCCCTCTCGATTTCGGGAATCCAGCTCAGAGGCAAAGCCTTGGGGAGGGAGAGAGGCTTTAAAACCAGACCCAGCAGGAAACACAAGTGAGTGGTAATATCTGAGCCCAGGAATAAGTTTCTGCTCCCCCGGGAAGGAGACTTACTAAGAGGCAAAGTGATGTCCATGCTTGGAGTGTGAGTGCTGGGTCAGAGGAGGTGGGTTCAAGTCTCAGCCCTTGCTGTCACCACCTGTGTCACGTGAGCTGCACACCTGCACTCTCAGCGTCTTCAGAATGGCGATGATGTCAGAAAGCAATGTAGGAGGTTGTCGGGAGGGTGAGGACAGCTAATTCCTGCAAAGCGTTGCTTAGGACAACCCTCTTAGAGCCGGCCCGTCTTGAGCCCTGGGTTAATGCATTGGTTTTACCATCACTGTTTTTAACTACACAACCCCAGTTTCTACTAGACTGACCCTAAAACACGATTCTGTTCTCTTCTACCCTTATTATTATTATTATTGCTGTTTTTAATGTGACAAGCTACCTTCGCCGGGAAGATGAGCAGCGAATGCCAGCTGCAAGGCAGGTGTTCACAGACGCCACCACCCGCATCAGGACCTAAAGATTTTATTCGGCATAAGCTCCTTAGCCTCTCATTCCCTCTGTTTACACCACAGGGTAGGCACACTCATGCCTTCATCTGAGCTTTTATTCTGCCTTGAAAATCAGACATTTATCCCCAGGCAGCCATCATTTCCATTCCGCTCATCGTGCCCACGTGCTGGGGAATCCACTGACTCAGAACATTCCATTTCTTGTGCCGGTAACTACTTCTAGAGCCAAAGGGGAAAAAAATCACTGATCAGTTTTTTACTTTATGGCGTTTAGGGAAGTTTTATGTTTACTTTCTTCTTCCCTCCTCCAGTGTGTTTACAATGTACCTTTCTGTAATAGTCTCTCTGAAATAATAGTTATGGAAATAGTATTATAAAAAAGTGAATTGCTGTTGCTGAAAAGAACTTTATGCCAACGTTAGGAAGCAAGAAGTTGTACATGCACTTCCCAAACGGCCTTCGACGCAGTGAGCAAGCCCTGCTCTACAGGCAGCTGTGCTGTGCTGCGGTTTAATACGTAGCCGAGGGAGATCACAGACCATTCCAGCCTTGTGTCCAAGCGGCATCAGAATCCACGTGTGGGGAGGTTTTCTGCCCCTGTTCTAGTGGCAGGTGAATTTTCCTTTGCATCAGAGAAGAATGTGCTGTGTGGCTGTCATTGTGCAGCATCTCATTACTATACGTCTCTGTGCAGGTCCTGAAGGATGGGTTACCTCCACCAGGTACCGACTTCAGCGTCCCACACTCAAACCTTGACACTTGAACTACCAAGCGGAGGACTCTCCCAGGCACTTGTTCTTCCCCCAGTGTTTTTTCTTGAGCAGTAGGTGGAGGCCTGGGAGAAAGATACGGTCAGTTCATACAAACTTTTCTTGTGTCTGGGGTGGCTAAGGGTTCTCCCCTATGATGCAATTCCACACTTGTCCTTTAAGGATCATCAAGGTTTCTGTTGTTTTCTACTAAGCAGCTTTTCTAACGGTCAACTTTTCCTCTGTGACTGACTATAGTCAGCAGTGATGGCATCCCATTGCCTCATCCAGCAAGAGGTCTGAAGCTAGGTGGCTCTCGAGTGAGTCAGTGGCTCAGTGATGTCATTTCCTGTCTTTGTCTTCTTCCATCTTCAGAATCTTTGCTTTGTGATGCTGCACTTACTGCCTCGTGGCTGCAGGATACTGCCATGGTTACGACATTGATCTAAGCAGATGGAGAAAGGACTCTTCTCTACCAAGGCTCAGGTTATCCAGAAAGAAAATATGTCCCAGAAGTCTTCCAGAACTTTCCCTTGCATCTCACTTGCTAGAACTGGGTCACCTGCCAATCTCTGCAGCAGTGAGAAAGGCATAACCCTGACCAGTTTAAATCTGAGGATCGGACAGAGGAGGGAATCTTCCTTCCATGAGAGCAAGCATTTCCTGCAAGTAACAAAACTGGGATTAGGTGAGCAAGAGCTAAGCAGGTGAGAGAAGAATGTAAAAGCCCATGTATAGCCTACCAAGGTTGAGAAACAGAACATCACAGATACACTGAAAACTTCTGGGTTCCGCTCCTCAATCTCATTCCTTCCTTCTCTTCACAGCAGCAAATGGTGAGTGCCACGATGGGGCTGGGGTTGCAAAATTTATTAGAAATTTAGGACAGTTTCAGGTTTTGGGTTCACCAAAGCTCTTCTTGGTCCATTTGCTGATTCTGAAGATCTCTTGGGTAGGGTTTATTTAAAAAAAGAGAAAGAGTTTTCTCAACCTGGCCACTGTCCTGGATGTAGCAATGTTTCTGCCCATTTTTGGAATTTTCTAGCACGAGGAAGATAGTGAATCTAAGATTGTCCATTTTATTCTCCGCTACTTTATTTCCCCAGTCTTTCTTTCTTTCTGTGCTTCCCTCGGATACTTTTATTGCGATGTCTTCAAGTTCACTGCTCTTTGATGCTGTAATATCTATTCTACTGCCAATCACATACATTGTCTTTTTCATCTCAGTGATTGTAGTGTTCATCTCCAAAGACTTGTTTTGTGTCTTTTAAAAATATCTTTTATGTCTCTACTCAACCTGTGCCTTCCTAAACACATGAGCCATGTTAATAATAACTTTTAATATCTTTAATGTATTATCTGTGTCATTCTTTCTGCCAGATATTGTAAAATTTACATTGAATTTATAAAATTGTATAAATATTCCTGAGCTTGTTATGAGACAATTTGACTTTTTTCTCCTTTTCTTTTAGACAGAGTCTTGCTCTGTCACCCTGCCTAGAGTGCAGTGGCATCATCATAGCTCACAGCAACCTCAAACTCCTGGGCCTCCTGCCTCAGCCTCCCCAGCAGCTGGGACTACAGGAGTGTGCCATAATGTCCAGCTAATTTTTCCTTTTTTTTTTTTTTTTGTAGAGACAGGATCTTTCTGTTGCTCAGGCTGGTCTCAAACTTCTGGCGTCAAGCAATCCTCCCTCCTCGGCCTCCCAAAGTGCTAGTATTACAGGTGTGAGCCATCATGCCTAGCCCAGTTTGACCTTTTCAATACTTGCTTTTAAGCTTTGTTAGTAAGGACCAAAGCATCCTTTAGCTTAGGGTTAATTCGGTCCCACAACTGATGCGCTATCCTTCTTGACATTCAACCTGATGCCCCATGTATTATGCGGTTGCTCCACCGTGGTTTATGGGAACATAAACCTTTGCAAACACAGTGTAAGCAAAGAGCGTCTTCCCCCTGAATGTTTTTGGTGGTTCTTTCCATAGCTAAGGTTGTCTCTCCACATGCATGCACTGATCATCACTTAGCTGAAGACGTGGAGAGAACCCTCTCTGAATCTCCAGCAATGTCTCTTCTCCACCCATGAACAAATCTCTTTACTCTTCCCTGGGAGCTCTAGCTGCCTCAGTCTCCTCAGATGTCCAACTCAAGTCTGGAAACTGTTAACACTAGGCTCTACTTGGATTCCCTTCTCTGCACTGTGCCCTGGAAATGTTCTTCGAGAAATATGCTGGGACAAGGATATAGGGTTTTATTAATTTGTTTTCTCTACTTTAGGGATCACTATACCACACTGTCTAACCACTCATGGCTGAAAACTATTGTTTCATATATTTTTGTCCATTCTTTAGGTGATTCCACTGAGAGGTTAAATTACATTCCTATTATTCCATTTTGGCCAAAGATGAACATGTCTCCTGGGCTCTTTCCTATTTATCATTTCATCCCTGACTTTTGGAGATTAAAAAACACCACCAACACGTGTTAGCTTAGAAACGGATCCAGGCACTTCTAATTCATTAAATTATTTCCCCAAAAAGGATCAAGACCTGCTTGCCTAGGTAAAGCGCGACATATGGTGCCGAGCAGCTTTTGCATCACTTGAATCATTGCTAACACAGAACTTGCTCCTCTGTGCACTTTTAATTATGTGTCATTGGCACATATGCTGGAACAACAAGCTTAGATGTTCAGGGTTTGCATAAGAAATTAATCACAGGAAAATTAATTACAGGAAAAAGAGAGAGAAAAGGTCTGCAGGATTCACGTTTTCCTTGCTTTTATTGGAGGGTGGTTTTTAAGGAACCAAACGCTTGGCAGAGGCATGCTTATGTTGCTTGCAGCCAAGAAAAGCTGGATTTCCAAACTTAACACTCCAGCAGATACTTCCAGAGAGAGACCCAGCAATTGAGAATTGGGCCAGGCTCAAATGGTTCAGGGAGGCAAGCTTGGTGCGTAAGTAATGCCCCAAATATCACAAGATGAGTCAACAGAATACACTCCCTCATTGGACTTTGGATACATTCTACCACAGGGAAGATCATTGGAAACTGACGGGTATAAAAGTGTCCTGGACAACCTGGGAAGTAAAACTCCCAACTCTCACCAAAGTTACAGAGAAATTTTAGTTGTTCCATGTTCTAAACAACTCTGGTAGGTGAAATCTAGATTTATACTAGTTGCGGATACCACCCCAGGTGCCACGACTCTCGTCTGCCTTCTGCAGTGATGACAGTTGGGATGGCGGGCAACGTGCCTTGTCAAAGCCAACCAAAGACCCCCCAATCATCCATATTTAGATGCCTCCATAATCCTCTGCAGACGAGCTCATGTGATTTGCTGCAGACCTTTTCAAACACTGGTTTGTTGCCGATGCCCTTCCAGGACTTACTTGGTTTCTGTAAGGCTCACATAACACACAGATTGCATTGAGGCTCCATGCAGCTATTAAGCTGTTAATAATTCATCCTTTGTTTCTTGAAAAAGTTAAGTCTCCACAACCAAGAAACTAGTATTCTTAATTGGGGGTTCCATATAAAAGTATTTTTAAGTATCGTGTGATCCTTATTCTGTCTCAAAACTATCGGTAACCTAAGGAACAGCCACCTTCAAAAGTCCTCAGGCCTAATTTTAGTTTATAAGAAGAAATCACCTCCTTACATCTTTTTATGCTGGAGGAGAAAACTTGGAGGCTTTCATGTCTACTTTGAAGTTCTTTAGATTGAGACAAATTTATATTCAACCTCTGTACAGGAGAAGGTGAAAAGTGAGAAAATAGAGAACTAAGTGTTATGATTTTTTTTTTTTTTTTTTTTTTTTTTTTGCTAAAATGAGCAAATAGTTGGAGCCTAAGGGGTTCTTTTGACAAGTGAAAGGAAGAAAGAGGCTTCTGAGGACTCAGCGCTGTTTTCTAAGAGCTAACTTCTGAGGTCTCTGCCACAAAAGGAAAAGACCAACCAATGTGTTTAAAAAATAGGCAGAAACACAAAATATTGTAGTTCACACAGACCCTTGGAAAGAACTTGAAAGAAGTGTGGACTTGATACTAGTTGAATTTAGAGAAATAAACCTGGCCAATTAGAACGAAGAAACAGGCAAGATGTTCTTAGGGCCAGGATCGAAATGCGTTAACATTCAAAATACTGTCTGGTGGTACACGGATAAGTATTTCTTCTTGATAGTTAATCATTTTAATGCATGTTAAGAAAACTAAGGGGCATGACAATATTTAATGGGATTTATGACTTTAGAATTTAGCTGAAGTTTGTTGTAAAGTTATAAACTTAGTTTCTTAAAAAAAGCTATCGGAATTTCATTCTTTTTTATGGCTATATAATACTGCATTGTGTGTAGATACCACAATTTCTTTATCTGTTAATCTATTAATGGACACTTAGGTTGGTTCCAAATCTTGGCTATTGTGAATAGTGCTGCCGAAAAGTAAAAATGCAAGTGGCCCACGGGATTGGCAAACACAGTCGTGGTGGTGTGTGAATACGGTTTAGGAAATACTCTTCTGTTAGGAAGGACCACGGAGAGCGTTGCCTCTGCCCGAGAGTAAGAGCCAGGGTCCCCCACTCCAGGCAGAGGAAAGCTGACCCCACAAGGATGTCCTCTATCAGCCACTTCATCCTGAGTGTGGTCATTGCGGCTTCCGGCCACCCAGAGGATGGAGTGCTCAGTCAGGGCAGACTTGAGAGGGACAGTTAAGAGATAGACAATGGCTGGAACCACAGAGTGTGACACTGAGGGCAGAACTGTCTTCTCAAGCTGCCACAATGTTAAGAGGAAGCCAAACAGCCTTTCCAGCGAGAATGACCACGTCCAAAACGTCCATGTCCTAAAAAGAATAGAACAGTGTGCACAGTAGAAAACATGGAAATTGAGTGAGGGGCAGGCGTGATTATTAATCCAGTTACTACACGGACCTGCCTTGCAAGTGTAAAGATAATAAGTACAGACAGAGTTGTTACGCTCATAGCAAACAGACAGTTGTGAGCCCTAAATGACGCTCCGTCCTACACGGAGATGACCGAGCACGTTGGCTAGACTGAGACAGAGCGTCACCGGCAGCCACGTTGTTTATCCCGAGCTCCTGGTTTACTCACACCCAGCATACCCAGAGTCCCGCCAGTCCTCGCAGACACAGAACTGAGGGTGTTTTGTGTTTATTGCTTAATATTTTTAAAAATGGCCTCTGAACATTTGTTTTAGAAATGACCTTCTGCTTGTCTAAGCTTAATATTAGGTTGAATGGAGTTCCTGTTTGCGTCTCAAATTTAAAAAGACAATACAAATAAACAAAGAAGGACAAACCACAGAATAGGAACAACTCCACACCAGAATTTACCACCACACCCACTTCCAGGCACAGGCAGTCTTTCCCCTGTACCCACAAGTCAGAGAAATTAAAAAGTTAACACATGCCAGTTTATCTTTTTTTGTTGTACATGAGTGCTCCCAGAATTATTCTCCCTCATAGCATCTAGTTTTTCCCTGCATAGTTTTCCAACAATTTTTAATTATAAGTATAGTATGTTATTTATTTATTTATAGACAGAGTCTCACTCTATTGGCCTGAGTAGAGTGCCATGGCATCAGCCTAGCTCACAGCAACCTCAAACTCCTGGGCTCAAGAGATCCTCCTGCCTCAGCCTCCTGAGTAGCTGGGATTACAGGAGCATGCCACCATGCCTGGCTAATTTTTCTATTTTTAGTAGAGACGGGGTCTCACTCTTGCTCAGTCTGGTCTCGCCCCTGAGCTCAAGCAATCTTCCCACCTCGGTCTCTCAGAGTGCTAGGATTACAGGCGTGAGCCACCACGCCCGGCCTATAAATATAGTATGTTTTATAATTTTAAACATTTAAAATCATTAGACTATAAGTATTGTGAGGGTTTGCACCATGTGTTTCCTGATCTCCAGTGAATCTCCAGGCCCTGGGATAGTCTCAGACCCTTGAGAGGAAGGTCAGGATAGAGACCAAGTGTGTGAACTCTGCTCCCCGATCAACCAGGTTGGAGTTCAGGCTCAGCCACCTTGTGGTGACGACTGTGTTGACGGTAACAGAAAACTGGATCAAGTGAATTAAACCAGTAAAGGTCATGTCTTTCCCTGCATAAACAGGAGTCTGGAGCAGCGTGGGTGCAGGCTTTGGTTCCATAACCTAATGAGGTCAGGGCAGCATCTCTGCAGCTGATTTGGCCACTTCCTAATGGTCACAAGATGACGGCCACCATGCCAGGCAACGTGCTCACAGTCGAAGCAGGAAGAAGGGGAGCAGCTGGGGATCAAACACGCCTGCTGCATCGGTCCCTAGTAAAAGAGGGAAAGTAAAAGTTTCCCCTGAAGCATCTTATGACACTTTAATGCTAAGACTGTCCGGCCATAGCTGGGTCCCATGGGCACTCCTGGCTGCCAGGAGGTCTGGGAGAGTGACCTCTACAGAGGGGGCATCAGGATGGAGGAACAGCTCATTCTCTGTCTATCAACAGTGTCCAGATGAGCCTATTACCGGTGTGCTGGGGCGACGTGCCTTACACAGGGGTGCTTTAATTCCCTGGTCTGGAGAGTGAGGATAATGCTAGCACTTGTTAATACAGGGCTGTGGAGGGAGAGCAAAAAAGCTAATCTGTGTCAAGTGCTTCTAACCGTGCAGGTATGTAGTAAGTACTCAATAATTTTAGCTATTACTGTAATAGTCACTTAACGATATTAACTCAAGACATGAATTAAAGAATGGTTGAACAGGTTCAAGAAGGGATTTCTATAGCTGTGCCTAATGTTACATGTTTCTGAAGAGGAAGAACAACAACCAGATAAGCTGGACAGCCTGGCCCACGAATGACAGGATATCAAATGCTTAATAGTCTGCTCTCACCGGGCTGTACAAAGCAGACAGAGGACTTAGCATTCTGCTTATTTGTAGTCCCGGCCTCGCCCAGTGGCTGTGAAGGTTTCAGATACCACTGTCTACATCAAGCCCTTATTATTCCTTCCAAATCCTAAAAATGTGGAATTGACAGTGTCATCATTACAGATACTTACAATATTATCTAAAATATATAAAGAGCTATGTGCCAGGCACTGACCTAAATACTTTACATGCGACTCTTTATTTGATATTCTTACCACCTCAATGAGGTCCATGCTATCATTCATAAATTTAAAGGTAATTTGTTTATCCTTTTAAACTTGCCACGAATAGCTCCTTGTCAACAGCACATAACGATTTTGGAATCAGTGTTTGGAAACAATGGCAAGCAAGCTAGGAATGGAAAGGTGTTCGCATTTTGTATACATGTAAGGATCACATTCATTCATTCATGTATCAATTCAATAAATGTTCTCAGATTATGTACTCTTTTCCCAGATCCATAATCCCAATGGATAATCCTAACGAAGTATGAGACAGGCCCACACCCTTTACTATTCCAGGCTCCCCAGGGAGATTACACATACACGTGAATATTAGTGGAAGTTGGGTTAAAGAGAATGTACCAAATGGTGGATAGAAGTAGAAATGTGGGGACAAAAATGTTGTGTGCAGTTAACTGAGGATGTCACGATGGCCTCACAAGCGGCTTACGTCAAGACCTAGTAGTGGCAGGGGCTGCTTGTGCCTAGGCAGACTCCCTCCCCATATCCTTTTTACTTTGAATTTCAAAGCATTATGGGGTACAGATAGTTTTGGTTACATGAATCGCTTTTATAACGCTCGAGTCGTAGTGATAAGTGTGCCCATCACCCAGATATCGTTTCTAATGTATATGAAATAAATGCTATTGCTAGGCAAAGACAAAACACAGTGTGAACTTTCTGTTTCTTGAGCTCAATGAAGCCCAGAACAAGACAGTCAAGAAACTCGGAACAGTTTTAACCTCAGCCTTTTGCGGAATAGGAGCAGTAATGGAGAAGATGAGAGATTAAGTCAGTAGTCAACTAACAACAGAAACGGTCAAAGGAAAATTCTGGAAAATGGTATTTTATGTATGTGAGACCCCTGATGATAGAAAGACACACTACGTTTGTCAGCTTGGATAGGAGCCCTGATTGGACAGGCTTTAAATTTCAAATCATAATGTATTTTCAAGTGCTCAAAGTAAGCTGCAGCCAGAAGTTCTGATGTCCTTTTGACAGCAGAAACCTGAGACACAGCAGGTTGCTATGGGTTTTATATGTAACTCTACGTGTCCGTGATATTTAGAGCTGTCTGGTATCTTAATACTGGCCCCAGGTCCCCATTTCTTTGATTCTCTCCTGGTACCTGCCCCATGCTATTCCTTATTTTAAAGAAAATATTAAGTGCCAGAAAAAAAAACTGCCCTGCGTTTGGCTTTCTGAGTTATAACTCTACTCAAGAGTGATGGATTCCTGCACTTGAACTACAGTGTAGAGTCTGACAAATGTCTCTCTGCCCTTTATGTTGCCTGATACCATTTCTCCAGTGTACCCTCCTTAAAGGGCTGCAGTAATGACTTGGATTTTTTCCCTCTGTCTCTGAAAAGACACAGACTCAACAACAGATGTGCACATTTTCCCTGACTTTTTTCAGCATGAATCTCAGAATCGTATTGCTACTGCAGGCGTCGGGGTCTGAGCTGCAATCTTAACGTCCTCTCACCTTCAACCCAAATGCTGCATCATTAGCTTTTAGTTACAAATTTGAAAGTGGCAGGTAGTTGAAGATCAGTTAAATGGATAATAAAGAAATAAGTTGTATTTGAAGTGGTAACACCAGGGGAGGATGTCTTTTGTTTTCAACGAAAACAGATGCACTGGAGAGGAAAACAAAACATCTTTTGACACACTCATCTCTTTTCCCACCTTTAAAAAAGCTCCAGATATCTCAGGCACAGTGGAATGGCTCAAGTAACAGAATTCTCGTGATTCTGAGTTTGATAGGTGTCTGTTTGAGGCGGGGGGCAGGGGGAAGGCATCACAGTGCAGGGGACACAGAAGCAGAATAAACACGGGCCTTCGATTCTGCAAGAAACACATCACCTGATTCATTCCTTCCCAAACCAACCTTGGCTTTGGGCTGATGGGTTGGACTTCCATAAAACTCTAATATATATATTATATATATATATATATTTTTCCATAGGAAGGGGATGGGATTTGAAATCAATAGAGTTAGATTCACTTCCCTTCTCTACCATCTGCCTCTAACTTACCTTTAGCTACAGAGTAGCAATATGAAGATAATGGCACCAGTAATGTTGTTGTGACTAGCCACTGACCAACAGTAAGTCTGAATTATTATTTCCAGAGTGTTCTGGGGACTCCTTCTATCAGCCTCATCTGAGGGTACTTTAACACAACTGCAGATTCCAGGGACATACCCAGACCTCCTAAATCTCTCTCCAGGGATTAATAATTACCCAGCAATCAGCTTTCAAAACTAGCTCACCCAATGATTCTATAGTTCACTCAATTCTGAAAGCCAACAGGCTCTCTTAACAAATATTTTTAAATGGAGTGCTCCTTCTTCTAAGTACTTGTAATACCTTCACCTTAAAGAATGACATTCTTTTACTCATTAAAAACGGAGCTTGCTAAAGGGCTGGGTAACTTGTTTAAATATGAACTGACTGTGGCAAAATTGAAGTCCATTCGGGATATGCAAACAAGTGCTCCAGAAACGCTCTTGGAAGTCCGAGATCTGTCCTGAGAATCCCCCCAGGCTCCCTTGTAACACTGTTCATGGGGTTGGTTTTCTCCCTCATTCCGTTTGCTGTTCCTGTAAAGTCGATGGAACTCTGCTCCTGTGAAAGGATTTGCTAAGTGTTTAGGGTTTCTGGGTCTGAAAGGAAGACCAGGTTCCCGTCCGGGTGGTTGCCAGAGTCTGAACTTCCTTAGCTCTGGGGTCACAGAGCCGGGGAGGCAGGCGCACAGAGGAGCATCTGTCTTCATTAATATAGGAGATTAACACTAGAATTTCTTGGCAGCTGTTTCAACAGACGGCTTGTTACCAAGACAAGCATTTTTTTTTAAAGATCCACAATGATAAACAATATGTCACAGCAGCTGCCAACGTCTACCTTAGGTAGTGACTTTCTATATGCAACTTAGAGTGGTTTATTCTCAGCATCTTTCTGGGGGCTAACGGTGTCCTGTGGGCTGAAGGCAACAGTGACGGGTATACCCACTGTCATGAACACAGCTGACCAGTGGTGCTGTATGTCTGATTCACAGTTCAGTCTGAAGTCTACGCATGCTTTCCTCTCGTGTCAGCTCAGGTTACAGAGAGGCCTGAGCTAGTGCCTTGAGCAGGGATCTTAGCCATTTGGCTCTGACTCCTCCTGGGACAGGCAGCCGCATCTCTCACCTGGATATGACAGCAGCCACCCTTGCAATCTCCAAGCCATTCCCCACACACACGCCAGGCTCCCTATTAATACTCCTAAGCATAAATCAGAACATGCTTCTCCCCTACTCGAAAGTCTTCAGTGAAATAAGTCAAACATGAATAGAAAAGTGTTGCATGATGTCATTCATAGGTGGAATCTAAAAAGAAAAAAAAAGTTGAATATATAGAAACAGAACAGGAAGGTGGTTAGCAGGGACAGGGGAGGGAAGGGAATTGCTGTTCAATGGATAGAAAGATGCAGTTATGTAGGATGAAGAAGTCCAGAGATCTAACGGGCAGCATGAGGACTATAGTTAATACAGCACTGTATCGTGTCGTGAAAATTTGCTCAGAGAGTAGATTTTTAAATGCTCTTGCTATTTAAAAAAAAAGGTAACTGTGTGGTGACAGATATGTTAATTTGCTTGACTACAGTAGTCATTTTGCTATGTTTATATATATCAAAATACCATATGCTGTACACGTTCAATGTATACAATTAAATCTTCAGTAATTTCTCACTCTTCCTAGAAGAACGTTGTGTTGCATGCTTGAGATTCTGTTTCTGTCGGTGATCTCATTTTATACAACTTCGTCCTGTGCTCACTGCATTTTTCTTCCCTTCCCTGCATGTGCCAACCCTTGGCCCGTCTCTAGCTTCTCACGTACCTGTTGCCCTGCCATGGGGTACTTTCCTCCTCGTGCAAGATCATACTCTCCTCAGCAGTTCAGTGTTAACTTAAAAGTCAGGCTGACAGAGAAGAGATTTTATGCTACAGATTACAACCATGAGTGAGTAGTGATGTCAGCCTAGTTGGCCCTACTGAGAATATTTCTCAACCCAGAATAGAAAGGTGACAATCGTCAGTGCTCGTCATCCATAGCCAGGGATTTCCAGTTCTCTTCAGGCCATGTGGCTGTATCGACTTTCTGACCCACTTTAGGGTTGAGTGGAATCGAGTGACAAAACTGGCTGATGGGTGTGTGAATGTACGAAGAAATAATGCAATTCATTTCCAGACCAGGACGTTTAAATGCCAATGCAAGACGATGAAGGGGGCTCTCTAACAATTGTCAATATTGTAGCTAAAGAATGGGTTCTGGAATGAGCGTGAACCTTCCAGAAAGAGGAAAATTCTGCCTGTGACCCCAGCTGCCTGTGATCAACACCAGCACTAGTAAGAAATCGACGTTTATTGTTTACTCAACTGAGGTGGTAGGGGTGTTTGTTAATACAGCTTCATCTAGCCTATCTCGATGATATAAGACTAGAATAAAATAATAAAGTGCAGGAAAATGGAAAAACATGGCAGAAAAGAAATAAAGCTGTAATTGTGCCTCCTTAGATATTGACCGTTAGCACATTTCTTTATTTTCATTTAGCATTAAATGAGCGTTAGCTGATTGGTAGTATAAAATACAGTTATTACTGTGGGTCAAACATATTTGATAAATTGTAGAGGTCTTTCCAGAACACTGATCAGATAGGTTTAAATGCAAATTTACATTATATGACATTTCTATAGCAAATGTTTGACATTTCAAAGAATTTTCAAGCATTATAATCTCATTTCATGCAACCCTAGAAGACGTGTAAAGATTGTATGTTTGCCTCCACTTACATATCAGAACATCAGAGCCCAGTTTATGTGAATTTCTCAATATCACACAGCCAATGAGTCACTGAAGTCCCAGATTTCCCGACTTTTATTTCAGGATTATTTCCATTATACTTCAGGACAAGGTTTCTCTGACAGTCCATTTCCCCTTGGCTTTGGGCTGGTAGGTTGAACTTCTATAAAACTGCAATATATTTTTCTGATTTATGAGCCTGCAGACTATTGCTTTCATGGATTTTTACTTTTTATTGTTGTTTTGCCTTGTATAGATTTATGCCCTTTTGGCTTGAAGATGAAAACTCTATTCTCCAATGCCAGGGGAATGGCTAACGGAGAAAATAAAGTATGATAATACGGCTTGGGGGAGTTACCTATTGCAACTCTCCCAGTGTCTGCAAAGTAAGGTGTGTCTTGCATGTCAGCCCAGCTGACCCTACACTGGAGAGACACCAAAACTCCACCCCACTCATGCCTCACATTGGTACAGGGTTCTAGGCTTCCAAGTTTCATTCACATGAATGAACTCACTCTGAGCCAGAGGATGGACTTGAAAGATCACCAGATAAAGTCCTTTGATTAATCTTCCCTTATCTGAATGACCCCGGTTTAGGGGGTAATAAGATTCTTAAACAAGTAGGGGGGTTGGAATAGTCAGGATTTGGGAGTTGGGAAGTTTATAAGTGGCAGAGACCCAACTCAAGAGAGCTGAAGCATAAAGACACTTAGCAGTTTGGAGAGTTAACAGTCTCTGAAATCGAGCCAGCTTCAGGAACAGCTGGAACCTGGAGCTCAAGTGCTCTCAGGGACTCATCATGGTGTATCCCTCAGAGTTTCTGTTCTTTGCTTATTTCAGTCTAGGCTGTCATAACACGTGTCTCCTGCTTTTCCTCCAGTATATTCGTTCTTTAACCTCTCCTACTCAGAGGCAGACAACAGCCAAAGTGGCAACTGGACAGATGCCTCTTCCTGTTCTAAGTAGCCCCGGGCAGGAGTACCTGTTCTCTAACCTGCCTCCCTCTGTCTTCAGCACGAGGAAACAGCTAGTGACGAAATGACTGAGCTAGTGGCAGCTCCTGCTGGCAATGCACCTGCTAAGTATTAAGGAGAAGCTGTTGTTTCCCCTACAGACATTTCTGTTTGATTTTGTATAAATCTATGTGCTACATGCAGAAATCACATTTAATTAAACACAATGAGCTGGCTCCAAGCATACCAAGTGGCTGTGACGTACTGTTTCCTATCCTCTCCCGCCTTCCTGCTGGAACTTCCCAGGAAGGCACTGGCCAGAGTAGATCTTGCTCATCTTGTCAAAAGGTGCTGTTGGATTTTGAGGATCCACAGGCTTGTTTGTTCTCTCTCTCTCTCTCTCTCTCTCTCTGTCTCTTTCTATCCTTCCTTCATTGAATCAAAAATAAAGCCTGGGAAAGAGATTGAAACCAATGTCTTCCAGCAGGAGCATCATTAGAGTCAAGGTCATTGACTGGGCAAGACTTTTAATTAGCAGTGATGCTCATTCCAGGGTGAATGTCAAAGATAAGACATCCACCCGAGAGGTCTGAAAAGCCATTGGCACAACAGGGCATGTTGCCTCCTCAGGCTCGTAACACGGCGGTGGAAACAGAGCAGGCTGGTGCCAGAGAGGCAGGTCCGAAATATGTTTCTTCAACTGTGTGATCCTGTAAAAGTCATATGTATTTGAATTCTTGCTTTGGTTTTGTTTTAGGGGATTTATCCACCTATTATAATGTCTCTTTTTTTTTCTTTTTATTTCTTGATATTTTGTTTCTTGAAAGGAATGTATACACCTGCTGAACAAAAATAAGAGACCTAACAATTATCCAAGGACAAGTAAGCTCACATTGGTGATGTCGTAATTCTTAAGCTAGATTGCAAACAATATGGATATTCATTTTATTGTCGTTTCTTCATGTATGTATATCCTTATATATGTCTGTATGCACACATGCATACACATGTGTAGGTGTCTGTATGCATGTGTGCAAGTATGTGTGCCTGCATGTGTGCATACATGAAGGTCTCACTGCCAATTTTGAATCCAGTTTTATAGCTTCCTTTTCCATTTGCTTTCAGATAAGTGGTAGGTTCACACGTAAATATGTACATATTAATACCTCCCCTTTTTTACATAAATAGTGCCAAATTCTATACTTGCCTTTTATGTAAAATCTCCTGGCAAATATCAATACTATGTATAATGATGTGTGTGTGTGTGTGTGTATATATATATATATATCTCTCATATGGCTTGGGTAAAGATTGAGCTCAAGAAACAGAAAGTTCATATTAAGTTTTGTCTTTGCCTAGCAATAACATATATAAATTAGAAACACCTTCCCTACAAATAAAAGAATACTCAGTCATGATTACTCAGACAGATAATTTATTAGTTTTCAGACCAACATATCTTCAGATAGACAATGTCAGTTAAGTATGACCTACACACAGGTGTAAAACAAAACTGCCAATACAAATTATCCTTGAGGAAGCCTAGATGCTAGATGAACTAGACAAAGATTTTAAATCAGGAACTAGAAAAGGGTCCATGTCCCTCACTTCTGTTCAACATTTTGCTGGCAGTTCCACCAGTGCAATTAGGGAAAAATTAATAATAATTAAAATGGTATCTATATTGGAAAGGAAAAATAAAACTATCTCTATTTGTAGATGACATGATGCTACGTATAGAAAATCTTAAGAAATTCACAGATGAACTACTAGAATTGATAAATGAGTTCAGCAATATTTAAGGATACAAGATCAATATACAAAATTTAAATGCATTTCTATATATTAGTCATGCACATTCCAAAAATAAAGAAAGCAATTGGTATTCTATTTACAATAGCTTCAAAAATAAGAATAACAAAAGATGTGCACAATTATTGTATTGAAAACTAGAAAACACTGTTAAAAGGAATGAAGGAAGATGCAAATAAATGGAAAGTCCATGTTCATAGAAAAGGGTTTATTATTGTTGAGATAGAAATAATCCTCAAATTGATCTACAGTTTCAATGGGATCTTTATAGAAATTCCACCTGGCTTTGTTAGAGAGATTGATAAGCCTATGATAAAATTTATATAGAAATGCAAGAGAACCACAGTGTCCAAAACAAACATTAAATGACACCTAATATCTTCAGAATCACATTTATGTAAAAAGGATTAAAAGGAGACCAGATCATTTTTCATAAAGTGATGGGCCCAGGCTTGTCATCTAAAGCATCCTTTCGCGACGAGGGGGAAGAAGTCTTGGCAGAAACGCACTGGCCCGTTGCCAAAGCAGAGTTTAGATCCAAGGACGAGAACGGCAGGTTTCCCGTTACCTCTGTCTCACCCATTCGCGATTCTCTATTTTGAGCATGTGAACGTCCCCTCCCTGGTAAAACTGAAGGCAGGATCAGAACTGTATCCTTTGTTGAAGTTTTTTCCAAAAAATAAAACATATTCTATGTCATTGTTTTCTGTAGAGGGAGCAGAATCTGCAGTACAAGAGAGAAGGAAATGTGTGTCACCCGATACTAGTCTGCTAGGGCTGCTGTAACTAAATATCGCCAACGGGTGCCTTAAGTAACAGAAAATTTTCTTCTCCGAGTTCTGGAGTCTGGAAGTCCAGGATCAACATGTCAGGAGCTTCGGTTTCCCCAGAGGGCTCTCTCCTTGACGAGCAGATGGCCGCTGTCATGCTGTGCTCTCACGTGGCATTTCCTCTGTGCACACACCCCTTGTGGCTCTCTGTACATCCCATCTTCTCTTCTAAAAAGGACACTAGTAAGACTGGACCGCAGCCCACCCTAATGGCGTCATCTTAACTTCTGTATCTCTGCAAAGACCCTATGTCCACATACAGTCACGTGCTAGGTGTACTGGGTCTTAGAGCTTCAACATATGAATTTTGAGAAGACACAGTCCAGTCCATGACACACCCACCCCTCGATCTGTCTTGCATCCAGAGGAGAATGGCCTCCCTGGGACATTCTGGCAGCAGTCAGTCCTCATCGGTGCCCCATCATGGCGATAGATAAATGGTCTGTGCAGCAGTACACACTGGAAGATACCAGATGGTCTGTCATTCATTTCCTTTACTTCTGTTTCACATGTTGTCTGGTGCATTCACTTATGAAGGAAGAATGGAATGGAGAATGGGTTAGTTAGTGAATGGATGAATGAGGAAAGTGCGGGACTAGATTTGGTGTTAATGATGCAGAAGAGCTGAGTCAGTGTGTTCACAGCCACGTCAGAATGACTTAAGAACCCCCGCGATGCCCTGGCCGTATGGGCTGTTTAACGTGGTAGCCAACAGAGACAGGATGAGTGGGGTCATCCAGGAAACAGCTGGAAGGGGCTGACCCACAGCTGTTCAGGCAGCCTCACCTCTGTCTGCAGGGGACAGATGCCTCTGGATGAAACACAGATCGGAAGGCAGTTGCCAAGCAGGGCAGTAGTTTTGACTCATTCAAGAATATGTATTTTGGCCGGGCGCGGTGGCTCACGCCTGTAATCCTAGCACTCTGGGAGGCCAAGGCGGGTGGATCGCTCGAGGTCAGGAGTTCAAGACCAGCCTGAGCAAGAGTGAGACCCCGTCTCTACTAAAAAATAGAAAGAAATTATATGGACAACTAAAATATATATATACAAAAAAATTAGCCGGGCATGGTGGCTCATGCCTGTAGTCCCAGCTACTCGGGAGGCTGAGGCAGTAGGATCGCTTAAGCCCAGGAGTTTGAGGTTGCTGTGAGCTAGGCTGACGCCACGGCACTCACTCTAGCCCGGGCAACAGAGTGAGACTCTGTCTCAAAAAAAAAAAAAAAAAAAAAAAGAATATGTATTTAATACCAACTATGTGCCAAATCCTAGAGATATAACAGTGAATGATACAGGAAATAATAATAAAAAAGATCAAATGAGACAATATGAATATGGCATTAAAGGTGTAGAATGAAAAGAGAAAAAATATAGACTGCATAAAAATGATTTAAAATGATCAAAAAATTTAAAAAATTACTTTCACTCCTTTATAAATAGGTTCTCTTAACAAGAACTCAGTCAACTCTGGAGAGTTAATCCTGTAAGTTTGGATGAACACCACTAAATGCAGAGTCACTGGAGTGACCATAGAACACCGGAAGGGTCTTAGTATCATGTGTTAGAAATACAAGTTTCTCAAACAGCAATTCTCATAGTCTGCACAAGTGGAAAGATTGTCATGTCACGGTCCAATGCCAGGGACCTCCAGGCCTCCTCATCTGTCCATCCCACTCGGCATATGACTTTCCTCACTGGTTGTCCCATCCCTAGGCACAAGCTGGCCTGGGCAAGCTGTTTAAAGGAAGGAAGCTTAACTCTCTTTTCACCAATGAGCAATGGCTCCAGAAGGTCACCCCAGACTCCTTTGGGTTTCAGGGTGAAGTTTATTCTTGTATTAAGCTCTCTCTGGGTCAGGTACGCTGCCTGGCTTTAGTATCACAGATAGTTTGGGTAAGTGAGTTAGTCAGACTATCGCCCCCTCCCCAAGATGTCCGCGTTCTAATCCCCAGCATCTGTGAATGTGCTGTCTTACCTGCAGAAGGTGATGCTGTGTTCAGATGGGATTGAGCTTTCTCATCAGTTGGCTGTAAGATGGGAGGATGATCTTGGATTGCCCGGCTGGATAGCAGTGTAGCAACACGGGTCCTTAAACACAGAAGGGGAGGTCAGAGAGGAGATCAGAGACCTTTGACACCACTGGCTTTGTGAACGGCCGGAGGGGACCTTGAGCCAAGGAGTGCAGGTGCCTGCTGGGAACACCTGTTCTTCCATCTCTTGGCAGGTCCAAGAGGCAGCAATGCCCAGACAGAAAGTCGGCAAACGGAAAACAAGGGAAGTCTCTTCTTACCAGAACCAACTCACGCCCCTACAGAAGGGAGCCTGGCTTTTACATGGCTGCCTCACAACTGGGAATTTCAAATAGCACACAAGGGACAATCACAGGAAAGTCGCCTGTGGTTGCAAAATCAGAAAGTGGCTGCCTGCGTCTCGCAGGGATGAGACTGCGTTCCGCTCCGCCGGGTTTCCCGCAGCCGGGCAACTCATTGTGCCAAGGTTCTGCCTCTCTCTCCAAATGCCCCTCTCCCGGAGAACATGGTTTTATGATCACTGTGTATAAATGAGCTGCCTCAATGGCCAAGGGTAAATATTTTTCAGAGGAAGATACGTCTCTGGGGAAATTGAAAACTTTGGCAAATCAGTCCTGGAGGCCACAGCAACACTGCTCTTTTTGTTTTTATTTTTATTTTTCTAAATATCCCTCATCCTTTTTCTGCACGGTGGAAGCAAGCCAGTGCTTCTCCACCTGACTGTAAATAAAATGACGGCAGAGTTACTTCCCCTGAGGGTATCAGTGTTTTAAGCTTAGTCTTTAATTATGAGATAATCCTTCATTTCTCGTTAGAGAAATTTCTGCCAGAAAGTAGAAGTCTGTTACTGTGCAGAAAACACTTCCCAGGGCCTTAATGAGCTCACTGATGCCAACAGCCGAGGATTAAACCTTCCTCTAGGTCCCACTTAAATCCCAGCGCCCGGCATGCGGGGCCATCAATCAATGCTTATTGAACAGAGGATCGATGGAAAGCCTGGGTAATTGTATAGCATCTTGCTCTTTAAAAACGTTGAGATTTCCAGTCTAATACAGTGAATTAAACACATGATTTAATCTTCCTTTTCCCCCCGCTCTGGGATCCCAATAAAATAGTGGTGAAGGAATAAAAGATGAAAGCCCCTTCTGCGATGTATTTGAGGGGACGTGGTAGAGAGAGAGTCTGAGCATCCAAAGGACACATTTAAAATACCTCCGTGAGGCGGCAAGCAGGTGCAGCCATGACCAGTGATGAAACAGGCAGCGTAATCGTCAGGTAGAACTAAGATGTAATGAACGTGGAGATTGGAAATTCATACGAATGGTATAAAATTTAAAAAGTAATGTAGATAGTAATGATTAGGAATGGAAGCCGTGAGCAGAAGTGAGAGGGTAGCAATCCCTCCATCCTCTAAACGTAGAACTGAGCCCACTAGCGTAAATGAACTCGAGACATTTAAGACAACAACAGGAACAAAGTTTTTATGATGCACTGAACATTAAGTTAATGTTATCCGAAGGCTTCTTCCCCCTCACTCTTACCAGAGTGTTTTAAATCACCAATATCTCTAGATTCAACTAACATTTATTTGAAGTTTATCGATTTCATTTTGGATCCCTTGTCTTGTGTTATATAGAAGTCAAAATGAATTTAGTACATTTTACAAAGAGCATCATCATGCAGAGTACATTTTTAAAAAACAGAATACGAAGCCCTTCTTTCTATGCACTCCCATCTACCTTCTTGTAGAGGAAGGTCCTTAAATGACAGAAATGCAGCTGATACTGCTAATAGCTGTGTCAGAGTGCTATGATGCGGGGTATTTTTTGCTCTCATCTTTCTATGTTGTTTAGGTTTTTTAAATAATAAGCATTATTTTAATGAAAATGCTAATACTGCTAATTAAAAATGCATACGTCTCCCTCTATCTGCACGGCTAGAAGTGAGCAGTGGCTGATGGAGCACTGTGTGTTATTACTCATGGTTAGTATCATGAACATAGAACCACGTCCATCCATGGACAGTGCATGGAGCTAAAGGAAAGAGGCTTCATTCGTGCATATTCAGATGGAAACTATGTATCCTAGGAAATTTGGGTGAAAGAAAGTGAAAGTAAAACGTGTGGCCCAGCAGGTAATTTGAAAGAAGAATGAAGCTGATTTCCCAGTGAGCAATATTAGGGAACAGGAGTGAAAACAACTAAAAGGTGGGCTACACCTTGTATCTGTCAGCAGAAATATCTAGTGAAAAATAAGGCAAATAAAAACATTAGAAGACAAAGCAAACATAACTGCAACATAATTGCAACTAAAACAGTTGACTTGACAGTTTATAAAATTAAAACCATTCAAAGGAAGTTTTGTGAGCTCTGGAATATGCTGTGCATGGAAGTGTGTCACAATGATCCCCCCATCACTTGTAGGCAGAGCTGGGGCACAGCGAGCCGTCATGGTCACAGCTGTGACCCCTGCTGGCAGCTGGTGCCCATTCTAACTGGTAGAGCTCCGATATCTTTGCTGATAAATATGTTGAAATTTACCCCTCTTTTATAAGCATGCATAATTAATGATGAAGGTAATTTCTAACATATACCAGGTTCTTACTACATCATGTTAACTGCTAGCTATGACTTTATTTTCACGTTTAATTTCTTACGATACACTAATGAGGTTTTCTGGTAGGAATTATTTGACCTTTTTTGGAAACCAGGACTCCAAAATCTAAGGAGCTTTCCTAAGGTCATGAAACTAGTAAACGAGGGGCTAGAATCGAATCTAGACGGTAGGGTATACTCTATCAGGGGTCAGCAAACTATTTCTGCAAAGGGACAGATAGTGCATGTTTTAGACTCCTGACCCTACAGGCTCTGTCTCAGCTACTCAGCTCTGCCGTCACAGGGCACACGTGGCCACAGACAATACAGAAATGAACAGCCATGGCTGTGCTCCAGTCAAACATCCCTTACAAAAGCAAGTCTGAAATGGATGTGCGACCAATAGCTGCTTTGTTTAAAGCATATCATAAATATTAATGGTATTGATATACCATTTAAAAATATGTCTTATTACATTCCTGCCACAGGAATAGATGCTCAACATCCATTACTGAATGACACACTCCAACAACCACCAGTTTCTTTCTTGAACTTGTTTCGCTTGGCTTTTCTCCCTTTGCCACCTGGTGAAAATATGTTAGCCAGAGTTTGTCTGAATACAGACAGGCTACTGTGACCCACCAAGTGCATGGTTTTTGTCTGTCTTCTGTTCCACTCCGCTGACTCCAGTTCATTTTCCAGGGAATATCCTTTCGTGTTTTTATATTTTGTTGTGTGCTAAGAAATGACAAACCATCTAAACCCTATCAGGTGAACATCAGCATAATAGATTTACTGAATACGTTCATTAGGTTCATTTACTGCAGCGAGCGTTAGCTGGAAGGAGTTGAATTCCACCAGGGACATTAGAAGCGTGTCCACCCACTCTTGAGAAACTGCATAAAAGAACATTTAGAAAGTGCACCGTGTGGAATCTGGTCAAAGACGGTTATTTCTGGTCATTTGCAGAGTGTACCCGGTGGACATACATTCTCCTTGACAATTTACAGTTACTCCTTTCAGCTGTGAAACCATTTGTATAAAACCGAGGTAAAAGCTGTTTGCGGAACACCTTGCTCATTCTGGTTTATAAGGGGACATAAAAGTGCCATCTGCCCAAAGTTTATTCTGGAAACACACCGCCAACAGCAGACAGACCAAGTGCTTATATATGGCATCAAATGCATCACTGACAAACTTGATTTGGGGGAAAGAAGAACACAGGCAGTGTCTCCACGGTCTTACGGAGTGAGGGTTACACAAAAATAAATTTCTAATATATAAGGATCTATTTCCCATTTATTGTCTTAATAAACAGAATCCAGTCGCATCACCAAGGTGGAGATTTGTTGCTGCTGCTCATCACTGGCTGCAGCTTCCGCAGCCTTTGGAGTCGTGGTTCTGAATGTCAGGTCCCACTGGAGATAGAAAAGGTAGAAAGATTCCCGGTGTAGATGGATTAAAAAAGAAAAAGAAAAGCTATTGAGCACCAGATTTTGAAAAATGCATCAAGAGAAGAAATGCAGCATAACTATTTTTTTTTTTTTTTTGCATCGGCCATTTATTCCTGGTCAATGCACACCGTGAGCCCATCCTTCTCCTCTCTGACTTTCAAGCTAAAACAACTGTAGGAACTCTGCCAAAACACAGTGTAGAAAAACAATCACATTAAGTCGGAATTACTTTTATGTATTTTTAAAGTTATATATTCTGGGAGTCAGAGAAAAAAGAGACCTCATACATTTTGGCAGCTAGCATGCTTGCTAAAAGTCCATTTCTATATAATTGAGTTCATAAATATTAATTTTGTGTGCTCCTGATCTATTTTTGATACGTCTTTTAAATTTAGAGAAGTGCTTCATGATATGCCCACAATCTAAAGAACTATCTTGTGCCCCTTGATGAATCCAGAATATTACTTTAGCCATTAGAGCTGTTTTCTTTGGCGTGAGGAAGCGTGCGTGCATGTGTGTGTGTGTGTGTGTGTGTGTACACATGCGTACGGGTTTAGGAAGAGCTGAGACCTGGAGTGGTATGGTAACACAGACTGGCTCCCTGTTTCTCTCCTCAAACTAAAGGATGGAGCTTTTTTGTTTCCCAAAACTCTTGCTTTCCCAAAGCCCATGTCCATAATCTTCACGCCTTTAGTGCACACGGCAGCTCCTCCCATCCCTTGAGTCATCACAGCCCCACTGGTGGCTCTGCACAGCCTGGCTGCTCAGTGCTCAGACAAGACGGCAAGAAGGAAGCAGGGGTAGAGAGGGATGGTGTGCCCAAACCCCAACTCATGCTGACAACAGCAGTTGTTTTCCAGGAGAGAGAGGGGGAGAGAGAGAGAGAGAATCCTGTTATGACTTCGAACTAGCTGTGTCCCTTCCAAAGACTGCCTGCCTCCCTCACCAACTGCTACACAGTGCTGAGATATAGGGCTGGCACAGCCAAGCTTTGCACACTTGGATGCTCCGGAATGTCGGGAAAGAGGTTGCCTCCACATTCCGAACCTCTGATTGTCCTGTAAGAGTACTTTTCTCGGTTATTAATTTAAGAGATGACCAAAATAGAAAGAACTTGTGCCAAAGGACAGGAAAATAACAGAAAAGGGGGTGAGAGGTGACAAGAGTGCTGCACTGAAGTACAAGAAGCCTGGCTTCTGGGCCTCCCTCACTCATCATAATTTGCTTCAGTGCCCAAAGAAGGCACTTGGCTTCAAGCGCCTCAGTTTTCCTCATTTTCGGTACATTATCGCAGTGACTTTCATTATATCATTATAGCAGTGGTTTTTAGCCTGCATGACCCTTTCTTCAAATGAAATCTTACAAGAAACTCTAATCCATATCACATATCAAATGTTTCTTATAATGTGAGAATCTCACTGCACTGAGTGTGAGCCTAGTATTTAAAAGAGAGAGAGAGAGAGTGTGTGTGTGTGTGTGTGTGTGTTGTATAGGGTGCTCAAGCTCAAGTCAACTACTTGCACTAACCCAATCACTATTCTAAACCTACCGAGAAAACTAGCTGTGTTGACTTCTTGAAAGGTGACTTACTTGTCTATCTCCAACCTGTGTCTTCCTAAGTGTTTCGTAGGGACTTTTGACTGCTTCTGGGCTGTGTTTGGGAGGCTACAGATTACACAGGCCCATTAAGCTATAACCACTGCATGATAGAAAAGAATGGTGAGGGGTGGAGGGAGGCTAGACCCCTGTCTATGGAGCCCTCCCCTCAAGCCCAGCTCATACTCCTGACGCAGCTCTGTGCATTTGTCAACAGTTAGAAAAGCACAGGCTGACCAATGTCTAACTTGAGTTTTAAGAGTTACTTATTTTTTATTTTGGATACTAAGTTCAATGTCAGATAATGAGCTTTGCAAATATTTTCTTCCATTCATTGTCTTAACAGTATCTTTGGTATACATATACCCTAAAAAAACAATGTCTTTGGCAGAGCAGAAGTTTTTAAAAATTTTTTGAAAGCCAAATGTATCATTTTCTTTTCTATGGGTTATGTTTTTGGTGTTATATTGAAGAATTATTCATCTAATTTGAGGCTTCCTATACACTATATATGCACACATGCAGGTATGTGGGTGTGTGTCTGTATGTGCACAAGGATATACATATAAGAATGTTTAGCGGCACTGTCTATAATCACAGAAATAGGAAAAAAGCGTGATTGCTCACCAGCCAGACAATGGATAAAAAATTGTATATAGATACAATGAAATACCAAACAGCTATTTAAAAAATGCATCAACTAGAACTACATCTTGCGACACAGACACATCTGAAAATACGATCAGGAAAATGAAATCAAGTTGCAAGGTTACATGCAGTATAAGCAGTATATACTACTACTTACATGAAGGTTGAAAGCATGCAAACAATTGCACACATGCATGTGCGTGTGTGTGTGTGTGTGTGTGTGTGTATAAAATCCCACCTTTCTACTACAGTCATTGTGGATTCATTTTAACAACAGGATATTCCATGCAGACTAGTAGAACTGACCTTACATTTTTATGTAGCCAACATAGCCTAGGAGTGGAAAATAATAATTATTGATAATAAGCAAATGATTTAAGCACCTGCACTTTATCAGTTGCCAAGTCTACAATTGATCCTCACATAAACAACTCACCCTCATGCCCAGCTAATCTGACTTTATCAACATTATTTTGGTAAAACCAGAGAAACTAAACCTTTGCCAAACATTTTTTCCCCCTGCGGCTGTCTTTCTGACATCATCCCAAAGTTATCTCCAGGATGTGATGGCACACACGCTTACATCCTTCTCCTTGGATCCATTCACCATAGAGCTCATGGAATTACTGGTGTTTCTGCCACCACCAAAACAAAGAAATATAGAGTGAAATAAAACAACAACAGGAGCATGCACCAAAGAGAACACGACTAATCTATTTAGCAAATGGAATTGAACACATATTCTCTATGTACAAACCACACAGAAAAATGCTTTGGGGAAACACACAGGGTCTCTGGCATCAAGAGCCTTGCACATTTAGCAGGGAAATTAAGATGCACCCATATAAAAAATGACATTCCAAATTACATTTAGACAGAAATAAAATCAGATGTTTTGTAACGTTCAATTCCCTTCAGAGCTGGGAAGAATTTTACAGAAAGGCATTTGTGGCTCCTGAAATGCCAAAGTGGATAAATCTTCCTTAAAGGAGGCTTTTTCCTTCTGGAAACATGAATCCCCATATTGTCAATTAATTAAAACACAACAATTTCATCTTATCAACTACTTGCACTCCTGAAGTCATTATAGAAATCTAAAAAATTTTTCTCATAGGGTAATTATTCTAAAGCATGAAAGTTTTAAGTCAACCACAGTTACAAAGGCTTATGTGTATAAAACTTCCCTAATGTTTCCTTCTCCTACTAAATCTATTTAGTCCCTCTGCTGTAGGTCATATATCTATACATGCCATATTTTGATTGAGAAAAATTCACTTGGTCTTGTTGAGAAAATACGAGCAAGACTCATGAAAGAGGTGATGGAAAATAATAGAATAAACAAAAACAAAAACACCCCCCATGCATTGAATATTTCTCTTCTGTCTCACAAGATTTGTTCAGGTAACCAGCTACAGGGTGCAAAAGACAGGGAATGGCCACTTGACTCATGACTTTGAGTGGCTGTCCAGGCTGGGTCCAGGCAGGGTTCTGGCAGAGGTATCTGCAGACTCAAGACCAGATTCACACTGGCAAAGGTAGAAGTTCCAGAAACAACATCCCTTTGGGAACTTAAGGCATGAACGTGAAAGACACAAAGTGGCATGGCTGGGTGTGATTCAGCACCAGGACAGCTCCCCTTCTCCAGGTTAGACAATTCATGGGTCTAAAACAATGACCTTCAGTATCGCTAGTTTACTTCCAGATGGGATCCATTTCCATACTTTTGTCAGCTTTTTGTAAACATCTTTACTGAGATACCATTCACATGCCCTAAAATCCGCTGATTCAGAGCGCACAACTCAACGGTTTTAGTATGTTCACAGAGTTGTGCAACTATCAGTATGTCAGTGTTAGCCTTGTCCCCCAAATAAGCCATGTGCCCATGAGTAATCAATCCCCATCTACCTCAATGCACCCTCTTCCACCTCTAAGCAACCACAAATGTATTACACTTTCTGTCTGTATAGATTTTTCTTGTGGGCATTTCATATAAGTGGGAACATACATGTGGTCTTTTCTGACTGTCTTTTTTCACTTAGCACAGTGACCCATGTTGTAGACTGTATCAGTACTTTGTCCCTTTTTATTGCTGAATAATGTTTCATTGTATGGATATACCACATGTTATTTATCTATTCATCACTTAACATAAATTTGTTTGTTTTTTTCACTTTCTGGCTGATATGAACAATGCTAGCATGAACAGTCATGTACAGATTTTTGTGCATACATGTGTTTTTATTTCTTTTAGGTATACACTGTGGAAAAGAATTATTGAGTCATAAAATAAGCCTGTGTTTAACATTTGAGGAAATTTGAAAGTGTGCTCATAGGCCATTAACATATCTTTTATCTCTTGTTACTTGCTCTGTTAGTGCTATTAGTACATCTAAAACAGCTTTGCCTAATCCAAGGTAACAAAAATTTAATCCCATGCTTTCTTGTAAGATTATTGTACTTCTATCTCTTTAATTTAGATGTATGGACCATTTGGAATTAGTCTTTGTGGTGTAAGGAAGGGTTCCAACTTAACTATCATACTTTTGCATGTGAATATGTAGTTGTTAGCACCATTTGTTGTAAAGACTATTTTTCTCCATTTAACTGACTGGCACCCTTGTTGAATATCAATTGACTATAAATGTCAGGACTCTCACCTCTATTCCATTGATCTATATGTCTGTTTTTATACCGACACCACACTTCTTATTACAGCTGTGTCGTATTTGACATTGGAAAGTGTGAGTCCTTCAAATTTATTATTTTTCAAAATTGTTTTGGACGTTCTAAGTCCCCTGTGTTTCCATATGAATCTTATGATAGGCTTGTGTGTTTATATAACAAATCCAGTTGGAATTTTGATAGGGATCATGTTGAATCAATAGAGTAATTTGAGGAATATCACCATCTCAACAGTATTATGTCTCCCAATCTGTGAATGTGGATTTTTTCTATTTATTTAAATCTTCTTTAATTTCTTTCAATAATATTTTCTAATTTTGAGTGCACATGTTTTGCATTTCCTTTTTAAAATTTATTCCTAAGTATTGTATTCTTTCTGGTGCTATTGTAATGGAATTATGTATTTCCTAAAAATCATTTTTGGATTGTTCATTGTTACCACATAGAATTACAATTTATTTTTGTATAATGCTCCTTTTCCCTGAGACTTTGTTGAACTAATTTATTAGTTATAATAGTTTTTAAGCGGATTCTTTAAGATGTTCTATACACAAGATCATAACATATTTGAATATAAGTAGATTTACTTTTTTGCTTCCAAAAGGCATGCCTTTATTTCTTTTCCTAGCCTAATTGCCCTGGCTAAGAAGTGCTAAGAAATGTTGGATAGAAGTTATGAGAGCAGACATTTTGTGTCGTGTCTTATTCCTGATCTTCGGAGACAATAACTCAGGTTTTTACCACGAACTAAGATGATAGCTGTGAGTTTCTGGCAGATGTCATTAATCAGGTTGAAAACTTTCCCATCTACTCCTAGTGTATTGAGTGTTTTTATCATGAAGAGGTGTTGTTTAACACTTCGTCAGATGTTTTCTGGGTCTACCGAGATGATTATGTGGTTTTGTTCTTGATTCTATCCTTGTGGTATTTAGCTGGGATCTCTCACCACTGCTTGAAGACTCCCCAGGGCTGCTGTTCTGTCGTGCATAGTGACCTCCAGTATTCGAGATGGTCGTTTTCACTTAGCCTGTGCATCTAAGTGATGACAATGAGCAAAACCTCTCCAGGGACCCTCAGAGAACATATAGTATGAGTAGGAAATCAATGTTTATTGTATTAAGTCACTGAGATTTTGAGATTGTTATGTGGGTGCTTTTAAAATATGTCCACAGATTCTTCTTCTTTAACAAACTCCCCCTTAAAATTCTCCTCCCCCATGAGTGCAAGTTAGAATTAGTGACTCAACTTGCTTCTTACGAACAGAAGTAATAGCGTGTGACTTTTTAGGCTAACTCATAAATATAAAAGGCACTGCTGCCTCTCTGTCTGTCTCTCTCTCTCTCTCTCTCTCTCTCTCATTACTTACTCTGGAGAAATCTAGAAGTTTTTTCAGGAAGACACTCAAGCAGCCCTGTGGGGTGGCTCATGTAGCCAGTGAGCCCTCCTGCCAAAAGCCAGTAAAACCTCCTGCCAAATACCATGTACAAAATCACCTAGGAAGTCGTCCCATTGATACTATTGAATAAGCGTCCCAGGCTCAGTAAAATTGCTTTTTTCCTGGTGGAGATGAAAATAATTTCTCTTTCATGGGAAGGATAATGCCCTCCCGCCCCCCACAAAATCTGTTATTGTTGAATATTAACCAGTTTTGGTATGTAACCCATAAATTACAGATTAATGTTGCTCATATACACTAGATTTCTTAAATGTTTTTTAAATCAGACGTAATACTGGTTTTCTTATTAAGTAGTGAGTAAAATAACATATTTTACACCTGTTTCATTTTATATATTTTTAGAGTCATCATTTTATCATTTAGAAAATTATACTTGAAGAGCTACTTGCATAAATTAAAACAAAATTAATCCCTATTACATTCTTAAATATTAGACTAAGAGCTGTCTGTTTTCCTGTCAAGACTTTTTTTTTTTTTTTAGAGTAGCGTCTCTCTGAGTAACTTAGTAGATGCCAACACTGTCTCTTGGGATTTTTGTTTGTTTGTTTGTTTATTTTAACATATCTGTAACTCTCTGAAAGCAGTATTAGTATTATCCAAGTTCGTATGATAAATTGGGCTCTGAAATGTTAAGTGACTTGCCCACGTCCTCACAGCTAGTTAAGTGGTAGGACCAGGAATAACCATTAGATCTGACACCAACGTCCATGTACTTTGTACTGTGCCACGGTGCTTCTGAACTGTGAGCAGATCTGAATTTCTGCCTTCATGAAAGAGTCAAGATTGGCCGTAGGCTGGCCTGGCTGGGCTATTGCACAACTTGACTTTTCTCAACGCCCCGCAGCAGTGCGGATTAATACAAAACACACGTCTCCTTTACACATGTGATTAAGTTAAGGGTCTTGAGATAGGGACATTATCCCGGATTGCCTGGGCAGTTCCCAGGAATCACAGGGTTCTTGTAAGTGACAAAGGAAGGCAGGAGGGGCAGAGTCAGAGGCACGTTGAGATACTGTGCTGCTGCTTTTGATGACAGAGAAAGAGGTCACATAGCAAAGAATGTGGGCACCTTCTAGAAGCTGGAAAACGAATGTATTCTCCCCTAGAGCTTCCAGGAGGACTGCAGCCCAGCCAACACTTTGATTTAGCTCACTGCAACCTAATTTGGACTTCTGATCTCTAGAATTGTAAGGTAATAACTTTTAAGTATTTTAAGCCGCTACATTTTTGATAATTTGCTGTAGCCGCAATAGAAAGTTAGTACAACCAAATGACAGCAGAGAATTCTTAATGAGACAGAGAGTCATAGCATTTCTCTGTGCACTAGTGGTTTGATTTGCCTTGTAATTTCAACTATATTTCAAGTAATAAGTGGACAGAGAAGTACAAAAGTGTGAATCGCCATCAAAAGCAGGGTTAATCTACTTTCTTGAAGTTGAATACTTCCTTTCTGCATTGCCTAATCCTTCCAGAAAATTGTCAATACCTCATGACAATTCCCCGAATTGGCTAAATTACCGACATCTAATGTGATTCTCTTCTACCTAGTTCTATGTGTTTGCTAAATTAAGCCAACAGAGTCTAAGGGTCTATTTTCCCACTATTGCTGCTTTAAAAATCGGAGCTAAAAGTTGACAGTTCACTGCTGCTCAACCAAGTGAAAAATTTGTAGCCGTGAAGGGAACGTGATTCAAGAGGATATGGGATGTCAGGTCCTGTTGCAACTTAAATAAATCTCAATGAATTAAGCTCCCTTAACCACCTTTCAACAATCTTGCACACTCAATGCTCATAGAAATTCCTTGAAGCAACTGCAATAAAGTATGAAGTGAATAAAGAGCCTTTATGCTAAAATACCAAGACCTGTTCGTGAACTGCCACTGAAGGAACATTCAGTGCTTCCCCCGCCCCAACATCATTTAAAATGTTCTGGCACCGGTGTGGATGTGACATCACAGGGCTGGTCTAGCTACTGTCCCTGTGGCTGCAGCAGGGAGGGGGTGTCACGTAGCGGTGACCACATCCCGGTTTTTCTCACTTCTGCCTGGGCTCCAAGAGTGAAGTTCAAGCACTCTAGCCAGGTGCATGAGTAGGAACCCCAGCAGGAAGCAGGATTTCCTGCATATTGGTTTATGGGCTAGAATGTAGTGAAGGGAATATTTCGAGGTGTGAAAGGAGTATATATATTTTTTTCTTTTTCTTTTTTTTTTTTTTTTTTGAGACAGAGTCTCGCTCTGTTGTCCAGGCTAGAGAGCTCATAGCAACGTCAAACAAGCGATCTTCCTGCCTCAACCTCCCGAGTAGCTGGGACTACAGGTGCATGCCACCATGCCCAGCTAACTTTTTCTATTTTTAGTGGAGACGGGGTCTCGCTCTTGCTCAGACTGGTCTTGAACTTCTGACCTCAAGCAATCTTCTCACCTTGGCCTCCCAGAGTGCTAGGATTCCAGGCGTGAGCCACTGCGTCTGGCCGTGAAGGGAGTATTTATAGGGTTAAGGCCAGTAAGAGGGTTTCTGAGAAACGCAGAAGCTGGCATCAGCAGATAGCTGTTATCATCACGGAACTAAAGGACCAAGGGAAATATTTTTAAGTGAAAATAGCAAGGTTCAAAATAGTGTTAATTGTAGGACTTCTTTCATCAATCATAATA
Organism: Eulemur rufifrons; assembly: GCF_041146395.1. Classification (NCBI taxonomy): domain Eukaryota; kingdom Metazoa; phylum Chordata; class Mammalia; order Primates; family Lemuridae; genus Eulemur; species Eulemur rufifrons. The sequence continues at coordinate 3,080,351 of NC_091003.1, forward strand.
TATTGTGCACAGAGTGGAGTATTTTCATAAATTAATCACTGTACTTTTCATTCTTGGAATTTCCTTTTTAAATGTATTTAAACTAGACCTGCAGTCTGTTGCTTGAGTCAAGAAGAGTTACCAGAAATGCAGACAATCAAATATCTGCTCTTGAATTTCAAAACCTTCAAATCAGATTTTGGAAGCTTATAGCAGAGATCATATTTTGAGAGAAAAAAAAATTAGCGTAATAAGTCCCAGTCCTAGAAGACCCAGATCATAACATTTATGGCAGAAACAGTTAAATTCAGAAGAACACTCGATTCATCAAGAGATGATTTTCCTGCCAAAGAAGAAATGAAGATTCCTTGGGTTTGGAAAGGAAGAGTCATCAGAGAAGGAAATATGGGTGAGCAGGTGTCTTTGGTGATTGTTCAAAGATTGGACTCGCCCCCTGCTGACTCTGGAAGACACAGGGAGGTAAGACGAAGGTGTTTGAGATTGTGAGAAGAGATGTCAGCAAAGGCTGGTGCAAAATGTTCCCATGAGACCAGATCAGTGCAGAGGGAGCACCCAGAGGCCATGGACCCAGAAGGACTTTGCGGCAGGGACAAGGACAGTACCGCAGCGGACAGAGTGGACCAGAGCCAAAGAGGAGGTGAGGGTGAGAACAGTCAGGGGACGCCAGCGTGGTCACATGTGCACATGTGAGGAACAGATGCTACCCAGCCCCACCGGGAACCCCAGGAGCCAACAAGCCCCCTGGGCAGATCTGATTGAGCAAACCAGTCGAGTTACTACCACTGGGTCAAAATTAATGTGCTGTAGATAATTAAACTGCATTCATTGCATCCTTGAGCTATTATCTGAGACTTGCAGCTGACACTTTAACCCTCCACAACCTCCACCATCCCCAAACACACACTTGGTTGACTGCAACATTTTGCTCAGAACAGAAGCTCAGTAGGTATGGCGTGAAATAATCAAACATCAGGCGATTGAATAATCCAGAAATCGCATTGAATAGACACTTGTGGAGTCCGTACTCAGCGCCAAACACGACGGACCAAATAAAAGGCTTTGCTCTCATAAACCAGAGCAGAGGGAGAAAGAAGATAAAAAAAAAAAAAAAAATTGAAGAAAGAAGGGATGAAAAGCAAATAGATCTATAAAAAGTCACAGATGCAGTAAGTGTTAGTATAAAAAAAAAAAAGAAAAATGACAAGGCAAGAGAATGGAAGTGAAGAGTCAATTACTGTAAACAGGATGCCCAGGGACATTGTTCTGACAACAGGGCATGATAATGACACAGGAACAAGTTTTACATAAGAATTAACCATGAAAAGCCCAAGAGGATAAAACAGTGCAATTAACTGTGGCCTGAGGAAGACATTTTTTCAACTGACAGAGCCAGCCAACTATTATCTTTTCCTTTTAAAACTGTTTCCATTTTTATATAAAGAATTATGTTTACTTATTGAAAAAATGCAAACAGCAAGGAGATGTATAAAGCAGAGGTTAAAATTGACCTCGCAAACCTCAGTAATAATCTCCCCCTCCAGATTGTGCTAATGCTAAATGTGTATGTGTAGGCACATAGGAGTGCGTGTGTGTGTGTGTGTGTGTGTGTGTGTGTGTGTATGTGATGAGTCATCTATTGCTGCATAATCAACACCAAAAACACAGTGGCTGTAACAGCCACTTCATTTGCTTTGCATTTGGGGGCAGGCAGTGCAGCTGTGTGCAGCTCAAGTGGTCCTTCCTCCTGTATTGGGTGGGGTCACTCATATGGCTGTGGTCATCTGGTAGTCCAGTTGGGGGGTTGGTTCTGGCCAGACCTCTTTCTCCATGTGGTTTCTCGCCGTCAAGGAGGTAAATACAGATTTATTCCAGGGATGAAACATTCCAGGGTTGAAACAGGGTTGAAACGTGACAGTATTTACACATAATTTGCAGTCAGTTTTAATCTATTACACATGTATTAGAGAAAACAAAGGTGAATGTTACAATATAGTAAATAATCAGAAAAAGTAAATAACCAAATAGGGAAAAAATGTAGAAAGAATACAGATTCAACTTACCAAAGAAAAATGCACCTGTAAAGTAGAACGTTTGCAGAAGATGCCTACCAGTGGCTAAAGGAATGCTACTGAAAACATTACATATTTTTCCACACCCAAAAAATATTTTTGACATGAAAATAGCAATCTTTTTGGCAGTTTATGGAATACCAGACACAGTACCAAGTGAAAACATGTGAGATAAATACTGTTAAAAATCCCATTTCACAGATGAAGAGACAGAATCTGGGCAGCTGTCACTTGCTCCAGTAATTGAAAGATGAGATCTTGGGCCAGTGGGAAATGCAATTGGATCCAGGGGGGTGGCTAGGAGCGTCTCCATCTATAACCCATCCAATGCTTCTCTTCAAAGAACTTTGCACCTACTATAACTATAGATATTGAAAAGAAACCCTTCAACCCACCAAAGAAATGTATAAAGCTTCACCATAGTATACCGTAGTATGGATTTGGGGTTTCATCCCCTCCAAACTATGATTTTTAAATAAAAAACTCTAAGATCTGATTGGGAAGAAAGTGGCCAAAGTGACATTCATAGAGTTAGCTACATATAAGGACTCAGGCCAAGGTCTCCTGCTATGTCCAGCATCCTTTCCTATATGCCTCTAAGCCTCCTAATAACTGTCTCATGACAGATGGCACACAAACCCCAAATAACTTTTCTAAACACTTTTGTGCTGTTCCAAGACCTCTTCAAATGCCAATGCAAAATCCTAGGTCCCCGTGACTGATGTTACCCCCTAACTCATTGTGCTACTAAAATCTCCACCCTGGGACGGGCGTATCTGCCATTTTATGACCTTGAGATGTACGTACCAGTCTGATCTCTCACTGCGCTTGTGTGCCCCACGCTCTGTCTGAAACGTGCAATGATGCTCACGCACTTCATGCATTATTCATTTCACCTCTAGAAAAGCCCCTGACCCCGTCAGTCAAGGAGGCAGAGCTGAGGCAGTCCAGTCCTCTCACCTCCGGGTTGACCTCCCCCAGAATAAATTTCCTTTCTTCCTTGACAATCCTCCTCATCTCAGTAATTGGCTTTCTGTGTGGCGAGCAACCTAGCCCAGGAAAACCCCCTTTGCGGGTTCATCAGCAGAGTCAGCTAGAGAAAACGACTGAGCCTTTTTTTTTTTTTTCAGATGGCATTTAGCACCTAGGGGCAGCTCTCTCTGTGATTATAGGCGGGCTCTTCTATTCTTTGGATCATTCCAAAACAACATTTAAAAGCAGGAATCCGGTGGGGTGGAACTGCATAATGAAACCAAGTCTGGGAAACACATTTCTAAAGAAATGTCCACAAGTTATTTTTGCATTTTTGAACAAAGGTGCAGAGGGTCGACCATTTCATTTCTCTTTCAGCGCATATTATTTTTGCTCTGTGTGAGACTCCTTTCTTGTTTACTTACTTTGTTGACCTATATGAAAGCACCATTTTTGTCAGCTTAAAAAAATCAAATATTGATGATTTCAAGTGGCTCAATCTAGTAGTTATTCCCCATTAAACCCCCATCCCACTCCCATTTCCCTTTCCTTAGAGCCAACCATTTAATTGTGATTAACATGTCTTTTCTTGTGGTCCTGGTGATTTGTATGTGTTTTGGCAAAATATATGTTGCTATTTGGGGTAAATAGTACACTTGTTTGTTTTCTTTTTCCTTCAGTGCAATATTTTTTAAAAACATCTGTTTTTGTTGCTGTTTTTAAATCTGCATTTTCATTTCTACCTATTGCTCAGTGCTTCACAGTGTGCCAATGTCACATTTTCACCTCTACTCTCCCATTGGTGGGCACCCAGGTTGCCTCCAAGCAGGCATCCCCCAGATATAACACCTCAGTAATCACTCTCACGCATATATGCTGCTGGATTTGTCTTTTCCTTATCGATTTGTACACGTTCCCTCTGTATTTCATCTGTCAAGCTTTTTTTAGGTTAGACCCTGTAAATATCCCCAGGAAGATACTGTCTGATCTCAAAGTGCTTCAGCAAATCGAGTCATGATCCCAACAAAGCAAAGCACCATGACAACGCAATCTTCCTCATCACAACAGCCTCTCTTCAGTCGCAGTAAGAATAGATGCCTGGGGTTCCTCACAATCTCGTTTTCATTGAAACTAGTTCTTTTCAAAATATGTCAAAACATTTTCCTTTCCATGTGTCTGTGCGGTCTCCTTTACTTATAAAGCCATTTTTATCTTTAAAAAAATTTTTAAACAGCCCCTACTTATCCACTTTAAGAAAAAAATATGTTCAATGGTCTAACTCTTGAGAAATATAATCTATGCACAACTACCAGACTCAAGGTGTGGAGCAAATGAATACATAAAACTAAGGAAATGCTATCATGGGAAAGGAATAGACATGCATTATTTTTGCTCTGCAGATAAATTCACCCTCATTCCCTTCCTGGTAACTGTACCTTCCTTCCCACTGAAGAACCACACTCCTCAAACTCGCATTTCTGACTGCCTGGAACCCAAGCTTTACTTACAGAGGAAACTTAAATAACATGACTAACTCAACCAGTGTGTTACTTCCTCTCTCCACGGGGAATGGCTCAGGTCTGGGTGTGTGACCCAGACAAAGCTGGCGAGAATCATTGAGACGTCCTTTGTCCCTCTAGGTAAGATTCTCAAGCTTTCCCATGGGACCTGACTTTCCAGGAGTATAAAATCTGAGTTAACACATCCCTCTTTCACTTACATATTGATAATCTTTTTTATATATAAAAGAAAGTCTTTCTGAGAAGCTGAGCACACTCCTGGAGGAAGTTGTCTAAAGGAAAAGTACTTCAGACAGAGAAGATCATGTGCAAAGTCCCTGCGGTGGGTGCATCTTTGGACTGTTAGGGGGATTACAGTGGTGTGAACAGAGAAGATGGTAGGAGGCAAAGGAAAAGCCTGTCTGTAAATGACAGCAGTGTGGTAGAGAAAGAGAGAGAGTGCGAAGAAGTCAAAGGGTCTTGGTGATGTATTTGATAGCAAATTAAGCCTGAAGGCAGCCCTACCACTCAGGGCTGCTTTATGATGTCTGGACATAACAAGAATGTGAGATTTTAAATTCTAATAGAAAGCAAAATTCTCCATGTATCTGAAGAACGTAGAAGTCAGCACGAGTCCATTCCTGGGGGATTATCTTCTCAGATGAAGAAGGGTCATAGGTAGCAAGAGGTGGCAGGTCTCGGTTCAGTCTTTACACATCATCTCCCTCCACCCAGACCTACAGCCTGAGCTCCTCAGGCCGTCCTGGTTGGCCTCTTTGAAGAAGAAGGGCTGCTCTGTGTTAGAGATATGGAAACTTGTGGAAAGATGAGCAGAAGTCGAGGAAAACCACCAATGCAATTCACGATCCCTTGACTCTCCCAGACTGCACAAAAAAGGAAAGCAAATAAATAGTAATTAATGCAATGCACACAAAATGATATCCACCTACCACCTCCAACAAATCGCTCGTTGCCCACCCCAGCTCTCGCCAACATGAAACGTCAAATACAGTGTGTTCTCCACCAGCTCCTATCAAAGACAATGCAAAGAGGAGGAAAGTTAGACTTAGCACTAATTGACGCTATGGCTGTACAGTATCTATCTACTGAGGGGAAATGTTGAGTCTTCCTTTTCCTGGGGAAAAACAAAAAATACAGAGGGACTGAATAGCATTTGTTTCTAAACTATGTGCACAATAAATTGTCCATCAGCCAAAACTGTATATTGTCAAGACTATTATCTGACATCCCGCCTGTCATCTGTGGCATCCTAGTGCTTTTGAACTTGAGTATTTATGCTTATTTCCATCATCTTTTTATGTCGCATCTACCTGAGAAGGCTGTTCATTGGAGACATTCAGACATCTCCATGATTTTCATTAAAACAAGAGTAATGCCGTGGTAGAATATTTACACTGCTATAAATCTCTCCATCATAGGTGCTGCTGAGAGTGCGTAAAGATTGAAATGCAAGGATATTAATTGCAGCATCATTTATAATCTCAAACAAGTAAGCAGCACATACTCTGTAACCAGGTCCCTGAATTTGAATCTGGTATTTACTACCTGAACAATCTCGGGCAAGTTGCTTCATCTCCCTACGACTCAAATTTCCTCACACATAACATGGAATGATAATAGATTCTACCTCACTGGCTATTGTGACTATCATATGAGTTACTATGTTCAGCACTTAGAAGAGTAATTGGTGCATATAAATAATAAATATCCCCTCGTATCATTATTGATGAATAATTAGTATTAAATTATAATTAATGAGACTGCATAAATACATCATGATACATTTGTGTAGTGTGAATTTGTAATTCATCATCTAGAAAGTTTTTCTAAGGACATAATCAAGTGCTTGAGAAAGGAGATACATATGCAAAGATGTTCATGGTTAGCATTATTTATGACAGCAAGAAACCTTTGCAAGCAACCTACCTATCCATCATTAAAATGATTAAATAAATATGGTTCAGACATGCTGTGTGTACAGTAATAAATCACCATCACAGCCATGACTTAAAGACAAGGTGGCATCATGAGAAACATTTGCAATGTATTATGTGTAAAAGCAGATTTTAAAAAACTATGTAAATTAACCAAAACTATTTAAAAATTCCTTACACAAGTGTGCATGTATATATGTAAATATATATATGGTACACATAATTATGTCACAGATACTTGGTTTTCTTTGGGGATACTCAGAGACATGTTCTATCACAAATGTGAACCTATAGATTGGGCAGAGTCCAATAAAGGTTGAAATAGAAAGGCATGCCTTAGGTGATAATTCTTAGAAGAATTATGTGCCCTAATGTGTATTTGAAAATGCAAAGTGATGTGGAGTATCATTAACAAAGAATATGGGCAGAACCCAATGTGGTGTTTAGTTGGTTTATCTCCCCTCTCCACAGGCTAATTAAATTTCAGGTGAATTTATTCATAAAGTAATTGGAATTGAGAAGTGTAGCTCCACCAAGCACACCACCCCATGCAATGTAACCCTGAGGCTGAGCTTTGGGGTGAGATACACGGGTTTTATCGTCTCCTAAAATCCAGGAGGAACCCGAGGAAAGATTAAAATTCTGATTGAGTTTCCGATATGGAAAAGGAACTGAAACTAAAGGCAAGGCTTAAATAGGCTTTCTTTTCATCATAGGCAGTTTCTCATCTCCTTTATCTTTTATGTAGATATTTTTATGCCTCCAGTATTGATTTATAAGAAACTTAAGAAGGCAGTTTCTTCCTTTCTTTTTCATTTTGGTGGCAAAACCCCCCTGCCTTATGTGAAAGAGCTGAAGTAAAACGCAGTGTAAATTTTCCCTGAAAGCTTATATGGAAAGCCATAAACCTCCATTGCCGGGACCTCATTTCGTCCAAGGGCCAGATTGCAACACGATAGATTTGAATTTAGGAGCTTTTTATGAAGCCACAGGAACATGTCTTGAGGAATGCATATTAGCTTGACAAGCCAACCACCCTCTCTTTAATCCAAAATTCTAAAAATAGGATAATTCTTTTTTTTTTTTGGCATCAGCCAGTGAAGTGACTGTTGAGACCCCCATTTTGAGTGTGACATGAAGCCCTATTGAGTCCCCTAATTTCCAAAATTGCTGTTCAGCACCCCGCTGAATACAGTGTGTCCCGGGAAGAGAGAATGAGAAAGTCCTAATGAGCCCCAGCTCAACAGGGCCCCTCATTACCGCCCTGGCCACGAGCCGCAGGGAGGATTAGGACGGAGGTTCAGAGAAAGACAGAGTGAATCTGCGGGGCTCGCCAGGCCGCAGCTCTGTGGGTGAAGAATCCTCCAGCTCACGGTGCCAAGAGAAGCCTCAAAGAGAGCTTAGGGGGAAAACTGATGACCCACTAGAAGGAAGCCACTCACAGGGGCTTGGGAACCCTGGCAGGACACGGTGATCCGACGTGCCTACATGGACATAACTGCCTCATTCGTCACTGCACTTGGAACACACACATCCTCCTAGAAACGTGCCTCCGTCGGGGTTGAGGAAGCCCCTCGATGCAAGTACCCAGGCCACATGACGGGCGCTGATGCATCCAGCAGGCTTGAAGTCCCACCATGTCTCCCACGCATCTCTGCGATGCTAATCACCCATTTCGTGGCCAGCAGGAGAAAAGACGGCGTGCGCTTTTGCGGCTGAGGCCGTTGCTGTCACACACAGACAGCTCAAGCACCAGGCACCAAGCTCGGTGGGCCTCCTTCCAAGGGGCCACCCAGTCAGACCTTTGAAAACCACCAGCAAGGTCAACGCCACACTAAATGCCCAAGTGTAGCCAGGAGGAGTCCGACAATCCGCAGTCGCACACCCTCCTGAGTCTGTGGTCTGGCCCGCCAGGAGCTGCAAGGAGCCTCAGCAAAGTGATACCCACTCAGGGTGGAGCGGTTGATGTCACCTCGTAGGGGGAAGGAAAGGACCAAAAGTCCCCTTGGACTCTCTTAACCAGGGTTGTCTGAAATAGCCATTTCCGCTTTAGTGACACACCTTCCCTCAGGGCTGTCTTCACAAGTCTCACTTGCTCCTCGCCCAGGACGTGCGAGGACACTGCAGCCTGGTGTCAGCTTCCTCTGTCCTCTGCCGGACCTCAGAGAGGCCCCTCTCACACCGCCAAGCTTCCCCTGAGGGGAGGGAGTTCCCAGAGGAGTGCTCTTCTTCCTCTTCTAACTCCCAGGCAAACCCTGCTGAAAGAGGTCACATTTCTAACAGGACTCATTTCTGAAAAGCCGCTTTGTGGCTGGCTGTCAACTGCCAGTGTGCCACAGGTCTCCAGACACCTGTCCCTGCTGTGTCATCAAGCACGGTGTCCTGGCCATGGACCGTGGAGTCCAATAAACTATTTATTTATTTATTTAAAGCCTAGAACTTTCTGCCTTAAAAATGGGGAAATAGGAATTGCAAATTTTAGTAACCTTGACCTCTTTTAAAAGTCATTTGAAATATTTCTCTAACTCCAGCCAAATGGTCCAGGTATCCAGGCACTAGTATTTACGCCTTTTCTCTCTGTTCCTCCATCTTCAGAGGTTGTAACTTCTTCTTGCAACTGTTAATCTCTGGGCTACTTTATCACCAAACATTAAGCCTTTCAGTTCTTCTTCACTCAAGTCACCAATCCTTGTCCTAAATTCCCTCTGTAAAAATACCTAAAAGGTTTTTTTGTTTGTTTATTTTCCTAGCCTGACCACAACTGATAGATTCAGCCACTAATCACTTCTTCTTTTAGGAGTCATTTCCATGCTAGCAGGTGTGTGTAACAGCCATGTCTCTTCTTTCCCTCCAATAAAACCTGGATTTCCTCAGGGAAAAGCTGTTCTTATGCCAGCCATTGTCATTTTGAAAAATACTCTACCCCGGGATTCAGGAGTGACCCTGACTGGCTTAAGCAAATCACCATTATTTACATCACTCCTGGGCTTGATCTTTGACCAGGCCAAGGATGGTTTTTAACACAGAAAACAGTTAATGTAGTAGGCCTGGTACTGCTCTCGTTAGAAAGGGCTGCATGCAAGTCGGCACTTGGCTGCTGTCTGGAAAGATTTTGTGAGGGTCCCCAGCATACCCTAGCTGTTAATAGTAAGAGTAGTGTACTGTGCCTGAACAAAGTGTAGTTTATACAGAACACCTGCAGAAATTGGCTGTCTGTATTACATATATAATATGCACACAAGTGTGTGTGTGGTGTGTGCACATAGATTGGAGGGGCATTTAGGACAATAATAATAATGATAGAAATTAACCAAATCAAGGGTGTTTTTCACTCTGAAATGGTTTCCCAGGGAGACTGTGGAATAGAGTGACTCTTTAAAGCAACAGATTGTAGATGGATTTTCCGTCTGACTTTGGTGATTTAGTTTGCAATTGATCCGGTAATGAGGCATGTTTGGGGTGAGCGCGGGCAGAGGTAGAGCTGGCTGAACCACCCAGCCCCACTGAGTTGCGTCTCGTTCAAAACTCACCCATTCCCCTCAGGGAATCACCAACTTCAATTTGAGTGTTCAGTGGAGCCTCGTATAAAAGGGCTCCATTTCTAAAGTCTGCATGGAAGCTGAATGCAGACAGCATTAAATTATTCCTGAACAGTCTCTTAAAACCAAAACCGCCCATAAAGACAGAAAAATCGCATATTTTAATATATCCAGCACAGATGGTTTTTCCTCTGGCATCATGACAGACTGCTGTTTCTTCTGCTGAGCCCCTGTTGGAGCTCTTGACTTGAGTTTAAGACACCGCGTTGTAAAACAGTTACACACACACACATGCATGCACACACACACACACAGCATACTGTCCCTAAAGACGAGAATTACAAGAGAAGAGTCTCAAGGAAATAAATCAGGAAAGGGAATCAGAGACTCACATGTCCTCTCCCTGGGCATAGAGACATTGAGTGGACAGATGGGTTGTCACGTCTGTGTCTTTTCCGTTGTATACTATAGTCTCTCACACTCTGTGTTTGGATGAACGTACATACAGTGACTGTGAAAGCTAAATGTGCCCAGTCCTAAATCAAGACCGATTATGTGCAGGTGAGGATAATTGTAAACATCTCTCATTGGTCAATCATCTATATTTGAACAAAAACATTATTAGACTACTCCACTTTTTAAATATCCTGGTGTGTCAAATGTCCTACTCAGTTCAGGCATGTCAACGTGAGAGGTGCTAAAGGAAGGACCACACACCAGCAATGATTGCCGTAGCCACAGCAACGGTAAATGACTCTCAACTTCCTGAGCACATGTGACGTGCCAGACACTGGTACGTTGCTTTGCCTTTCTTTCTTCATTTAAATCTCACGACAATGCTGCCATGTGATCTATTACTACCCCCATTTTACAGATAAGGAAACGAGCCACAGAGACATTAAACAGCCTGTCACACAGCGCACGGGGAGTGGGTGCTGAAGGCAGAGGGTACAGCCGGGCTGTCTGGCTCCAGAGCCCAGGCCTCCACCACTGCGCTGAACAGACACCGTTGTTATGACATCACTAAACGGAGCATCTGCTCGTTATAGAAGCAACACAGGGCGGAGTTAAGGAACATAAGGAATATAAATAAAATTGTCTTACTGAGTAGTGATGTAGTGTCAGACCCTCAACTTTGCGAAGAAGCCTGTATATGTATAAAAAAGCTTTATGAAACCTGCTGCCGCCTTTATTGGAGCTTTTATGGCTTGCAGAATGCCGCCCACTGTGTTATCGGTGTTTTCTATAGAAATGATGCTGTAGATTATTTAGTTTTTCTAAGCCAAATCACAGCCAACACACGGTTACAAGTGTCCCTTGGGAACACTGGCTGGCGTGTGTGACTGGCAAAGAAAAAAAATAAAAAATCGAATGTCTGTCTGAAGCTTGAGCCCTAGGTTAAAGGAGTAAGCAAATTCTAAACCCTCGAGTGGCAGTAAATTGAGCATGTTTTGCACCCCTTCGTATCTTCATCTGAGAAACAATGTTCAGTTTCCAACAGGCACTTGATGTCTGACGTATGAGTAAAGGCCGAGGCTGCCCCCAGGGGTGAGCTTTCTTCAATTAGGAGTCCACAACTAGGGCTGCCATTTAAAGTAAAAAATATCAGCTATCACCATCATCATCACTCAATATAAGCAAGGCCAATAAGAGAAAACATGTAGCACCAATTCAAATATTTATTTTGACTTTTAAAATGACCCAATGAAGGCCAAGAAACCACCACTGGTTATAGAGGAAGGAAGTAAATACTAACTCAGACCAGACCACAGGAAAATCGGTGGTATGAGCAGGTGAGGAGCTCCCAGGAGCTGCAGGGCAGGGATTAACCTTAATGTTTAAACTCTGCCTCTGTCACTCTCTGGAGGTGAGTCCAGGGACCCTTCTAAGATGTCTGATTATAGACTGCAGAAATTGGTCAGTAAAAATAATCAGCTCTAATATTCAGAGAGAGTGGGGGCAGGGAGAGAGTGACAGGGAGGAACCACACAGCTGAAGGTTTCAGGTACGGCTGACACTGGAGTCAGAAGTCAAGTCACAACCATATCCCCTCCTTATCCAATCAAGATGGGGGCTCAGAAACGTCACTGCATCTCAGTGTTTTATGAGGGCTCTGCGTCTTTGGGGGATAAATGCCCAAACCAAAATTCCCTTTTCTTTTCTTAAGAGAAAAAAAAAAATTAATGCTAGTCGAGCAAAAGCTATTCTTTCTCTGTCCTCTCCTCCCTGTCTCTCTCTCTCTCTCTCTCTCTCCCCCCATTTTACTGTCTGTACATCTATCATCTATTGATCTTAGTGGGGTGCTAGAAAATGTTGCCTATATTTTATCTTTTGAATTGTAGAAGATATAAAAACATTTGCCTTATATTATATACTATCATCAGAATTTCATATAAAAGAGGACATTTGAGGGAAGAGGTGGAGCACGATGTCCAAATACAAACCTGCAGCCATCAGCCCTCTGCACGAAAACCAAATTCAACAACTGTCCACGTAAACAAGCACCTTCAGAAAAACCAAAAATCCAATGAGTGACCATACTACCTGGTTTTAACATTGTATCAAGAAAAGAGGCAGCGAGAGGGCAGGGAAGACAGCCTGGCATTTGCCTACGCCACCCTTCTCCCGGCCGCAGGCAGTGCCAGCACCAAGTGGAGAGAAAATCTGTGTGCCCAGGGGAGGGAGAGTGAAGTGCTGTGGGACTCATTCGGTTGTTTAAAATGCATGTGCCTGTTATAAATTACTGACTCTGTACCCGGAGCCAATCCCTCGACAGATCACGCAGAGAGACTTTTACTTGCCTTCCACAAACAACTCTCTCCAAGTGAGAGTTCTCTGTTTTCCAAGAATATGGCCATCCAAGAAAAGATCAAATTATTTTCCACTTCAAAGACCCTACAACAATTCCTGGTGGATCAGGCCCTATTCGCTTTCTGCGGATCCCAAAGCTCCGTGTCCCTCCTGGATGTTGCTCTGATCTGTGGTTCCCGGGTAGAGGGGACAGTGCAGTCCCATGAGCTCCAGCAGTGTGTGCCACCTCCAGACCCAGATCCAGCCCCATCTCATCCGGACTTTCCTTTAGACAAGACACACACAAAAAAAATCCAAGGGATATAAAGATTTGACTCCCTCCCTAAGACCTTTAAATTATTCATATTTGGAGTTTGTTTAGCATTAAAAAATTAACAGAGATAGTCATATCTTCCTTGCTATTGCTTTTAGGGAGCATTTCAAGTGCAAATTTAAGCAATATCAATACAAACCAAATATTTTCAGAAATCTTTTCCCTTTTCTGGTGGTAAATTTTAAAAATATTCTCATCCTCCAAAATTACTTCGTTCATGAGTCCCCGGCTCTGGGATGCCCTGGTTCGGGCGCTGGACAGAGAACAACCCCACCTTATCCACTCTGCCCTCTTCGCGCCGCCTCCTCTTCCCCCTCCCTGGCCAACATCCCTTCCCTTTCCTGTATTGTGCATTCTTGCTCGAAACTTAGGGTAAAAGTCATATATCCCAAGCCATGTTCCCCAGAGCCATTGCTCTTTATAAGAGATGTTCAGAAACTTTGAGTCAGGATAATTTGGAAGGAGGCTGGCATTTAAGATATTTGTGAGGGGCACCACTAACTCACACAGAGGAGAGCCAATGGTCCCCCTGCATGAATTTTCATCAAGGGTAGACAGGGCCACCTTGTCTTCCCCAATTTCTGCTGTGGAAATCTTTTTTATTATCCAAGCCCTTTAAAATTAGAAGATAAGAAAGCATTTCGTGGTTAAAATTCACTCTGCCATAGATTTTTTTTTTCCTTGCTTTCTGTGTCTAAGAATGCCCTAGGTCAGGTAAAATTTATTTTTACACTGTTGAAGTACCACTTTGGCCATCTGGTTCTATAAATTTTACATTTGTAGGAATTTAAATTTACGTTTGCCTTAGTTAACAATTTGCAAGAAATACTTGATGATAAATAGGACAATTGCCATATGTCTACAACGTAACAATTTGCTTTCTAGTTTGCAAAAGACACAATCTTATTCTTGTACATCTGTCAGAGATGCAAGACAAAACATAAGCACACAAAACAAAATTCTTTTTTTTTCTAACAACTGAAATGGTTGCTAGTATTGGCAGTGACTGAGAAGAGCATACTGCTGGCATTTTTACACGAAGTGGTATTTTGTCGTTGTTATTGCATTTGACTTCATTAGAAGAAACTCAAAATATTTAAAATGAAACATTATCCACATGTTTTGTAAATACTTTAAAATTATAATATATTGGCTAAAATGTGCCCCCAAAATGAAGCTAATGTGTCCAATGAATTTGAATGTGGGGTTACTTGGAGAGTTTTATAAGTTTGCATGCTCTGTTGTGCCTCTTGGCACTAACAACAAATCATGGTAAAACTAACGAGTCTAAGTACTGGCATGAGGGGGCTTTGCCGTCGTCTTTTTAAGGAACGAGGCTTCTTTCTGCCTGGCCACCTCGTGGCTGTGGTTGGAGGGGGCCGTGACAGGGCTTGGAGGATGTGCAGAAAAAGTTAACATAGCCAGAGACTACTCTCCTTAGAAAGGTCTGCTTGCTGGCCCTTGGCTGGTGTCTGGGAACTTTGCACTTGAACTGTTCCCTACGTGACAATAATGACTCACTGTTCCTAGCCTGCTTGTGCAAATCACGTGGTTTATGCTGAACACCTGTTTCCTTTCTGGGGGTCTGGAATTTTGGCACATGATTGGCAGAGAGCACCAACCTGAGCAGTCCCTAATAGAACCTTGTGCTTCCATGGCCAGAAACATTGTGACCATGTTGCAGAAGAGGGCACTCTGTGTAACCCTTCCGTGGGAAGAATAAAGCACCAGGAAGCTTGCCCGTGAATTCCTCCAGACTCCACCTGTGTCTTTGCCCCTTACGATCTGGCCGTTTTGCCTCATTGTGCTGCTGTGATAAACCTCAGCCACGAGTGCAACTCTATGCTGAGTCCCTCAATTCCTGCCAGTGAATCTCTGAACATGACAGTGATATTAGGGGACCTCAACACAGAGGACCAACCCAGAAAGTAAACATGGTCACTTCCAGAACTCACATATACCATCAACTCCAACAGGCAGGTAGGAAATACATATTTGGGCAGAGGAGAAGAGTCTTTGGGAATCACCTACCGGTGGTCTGCATCCTGTACCGGCAACTGAAAGATCGTAGAACTCAATGAGGCATGAAATGGAAATCTTATATGAACAAAAAAATAATAGATGAATATAAAATGGAGTGATTTTGATGGATAAGGTTAGGTATGGCTTTGATGGATTCTAATGGAAAATGGGTAAAAGATATATGAGAGGCCTGAGCATATTAGAGAAAATATTTGACCTTTTGTCTTCTGAGATCCAAAACTGATAAAATATGCAAATTAGTATTATTTTTTTACTGTAAGGTTTGTTGCAATGTGTAGAGATTTCAAAGGGAGGGTATTTTTTTTTAACCCAATTCTAACTAATTACTTCAGGAGAGACAATAAATTGTTGCCATGTTACATGTATTCCACCGCCAAAATATTCATGTCCAAAATCTAAAATATTTGACTCCCTGGGCTGCTGGCTGCTACTTGTCCATGTGATACCTTTGTGGAATTAGAAAAGGGCACTCCTTTCTCAAAAACGTTTGACCGTCATCTTTCTGACAATTGTTATAATAAATACAGGACCATATTGCATTCGATCTAAGATGCTAGCATTTGCAAGACTTAGTCTTATTTTGTGTACCACTAAGAAAAACAAATTCTGCTCACTCAATAAATTATTTGTAAGATTCCTCCCCATTTCAGAGAATCGATGGAAGGTGAGTAAATGAAGGTACGATACAGGATGTGATTGTCATCCTGTTAAGATGCAGCCTTTCGTGCAGTGCACGACAGACACAGCCATACGCATTTGCCCTGCTAACATCTCAGATTTTACCTTCAATACTGTGTGCCTTTTAGGATCCTGACATCCTTTAATTCCTCAAACTCTTGAGCACAGACCAGAGGGCCCAGGACCACTGATGGCATAAGTAGAACTAAACCCAGTTTTCAGGATCCATCCTGGGTTCTGTAGCAGCCAGTTCAGGGAACGAAAACATATCCTTAGACGTGGGAAGGGACAGTCCTAGGTCTGTGACTTCTCAGCTGTGTGGCATTGGACTGGTTATACCACCTCCCCGAGCTTCTTCACCTATACAAATGAGATAATAACATACACCCCTCAGAGCTGATTGAGGATTGTCTGATGCAGCTCATTCAAAGAACTGCCTGTGCTTAGGAAATGCTGGTTCCATTTCACTCCTTCAGAATCCTTTCAAAACCATCCAGCAGCGTTTTATTTGCTTGTCGCTAACACATGCAAGGGATACAACTTGAAGTTTTGGGGGATGGTGTCTATGCTGGTTATTAAGCTACTACTTCAGCTCCGGACCACACTTGCACATTTCAGTGGCAAAGGCTGGAGCTCTGGGGACCACACCTGTGCTTTGCCAGCTGCTCTGTGTCGGCTCTGCCACTGGGGGCGCTAGAAGGAGACCTTGAGGGTGGAAGGGAAAAAGGGACTTGGTCTTTGTGACTCCCCCTGCTGTTCCCCTATGCCACACCAGCAGTGGCTCTACACTCTGGCAGCAATGATTGGTTCTAGTTTCCAGCTTCTTGCCACACTTCAGATCAGCCTCATCACCAATCTTAAAGACACCAGCATCTGCTGGACAATACTACTTTCTCAGAAGTCTGGGTCTCAGCTCCATGGGGACCTTCTCCCAAGCTCTCAAGGAACACTCACAACTGGGTGGTGGTCTTTCTCCTGGAGTATGGGCTCTTGCTTTGCAGAGTCTGTGCTCTAAGGTTCTAGGTTCCAGTATAACCATATGGTGTTTTTATTTTTTTATTTTTTGAAAGTTAAAGAGATGTCTCTCTTTTGAAAGTGAAGATGTCTCTTCACTTAAAGAGCCATCTGTGTTCAGCAAATGCTGGTTCCATTTCATTCATTCAGGGTCCCTTTAAGAACAAGTCGCAAGCACTTTACTTGCCAGCATTCAAGGCATATCAGAACATAAAACATTCTTATTTAATGTGGAATATTTGTAGGAGGATCTGAGTGATTTTTATAGCAGATTCATTGAAAGGGATATTAAAGAGGTTTTATAGAGAAATACATTATTCTATCCATGTAAATATATCATAATCTATATTGGAATGTAGCAGGAAACTGTTTGAAATATAAAATAATAGTCCATTAGCTCTGAAAAATGTAAAAATTGCATAACTAAGCAAATATATTGACTTAAGTGAATTTCGGTACAAAGCAGAAGAAGAAATGCCAAGAAAAATACTGGCAAATGGATTCTTATCCCTTATTTGTGGTCTATAAAAGCAAATGGTTACACTGCCGTTCAGAAAATATTGGCAGCTGCAAAGCAAGTCTCAATGTAAAATTATATGAAATAAGAACAAATGTCTCTACTTGAAAGCAAAGAAAATCAAGCAACAAGAACACATAAATTTGACTCAGTTCCCACACAGGTTGCTACAGTGCGTGTTGACAAGCCAGTAGTTCTGTATAAATCAATACAAAACATACAGTAAAAGACACAGTTGAAGATACCACAAGGTCAATCTCATGCATGTAGTAAAAGCCAATATTTGCTTGGCTATGAGTACATAAACAAGTAGCAAGGGAGAAAAAAGAATTCTAACAGAAACTAGCCTAAACCCTAGTTTCAAGAACTTCCTGGAAATCCCATTCCTTTTTGAGCCATGATTTATGGCAGTGAGAAATTTAAGTCTGATAAGGAAATAACCCATATTTTACCCGTGGTTATCTGGGGGGCTACTGGCTTGTAACTTACACAAGGAAAAGCACACTAGGATGGATATCACCCATTTCGTCTGTAATATTCTATGTTTCCATTTTCTGCCACCAGGAAGTAGCAATTTTACCATGGTCTGTAAATCCACTATTTCTCTTTTCTTCCCTGTTGGGTTTTCAATGTGCTATCTTAGTTCACTAGACATGATAAATATGTTGCTTTCAGGGAAAGATGAGTCTTGCTTGCTGGCAAATATGGTAGCTCCTTAGAAAGCAAGCAGTGAGCACACTCTAATCAAAAGGGTGATCAGAGACAAGGTGTTAGCAGGGGAGAACACTTGGTTGTAAGCGAGCCCAAATTTCTTTGATTCAGTCTAGGTTAAAACACAAGACAATACCAGGGGCTCAAAAAGTTCTTTCTTTTGGTCTTTGTTGAACAGAAACTTTGAGAACAAATTTAAGAAGCTACTGACCCAAGTGCTCCGGAGTGTTCTTTCCTGGATTGACTCTTAGCCTTTGTTTACAAAGGGAAGAGGAAAGGTTACCAAATATTTTACACTCCCATTACCATGATATTTATGTCATAATTGGTCTGTATCTTGGCATTCTATGTTTTGAGTTTCTCTCCATTAGGATAGGAAAAGAGATTTTCCATTATATGGAAAAGATTATTTTAATTGTTTCCAGAACTGTTGGCTTTACTATTTAGACTATGAATGTTATTATAGGAATCCACATTTGGGAAACTTTGTTCACTCTCATGTTGGAAATGAAGTTCACCACAGAAGGTTGATTAAACTCAACAACTATTTAATTAAACTACAGACTCTTACTTTAGTTTATTCAGCCAAGATAAAAGAGATTGAAGAGAAATCTCTTCCTTGACCTAGAGAAATGAGCAACTTGCCAAGGCAGGAAGAATGGGCCATGTTTAATAATGTAAACAGTCGATCCATCTTCCCCATTAGCCTCAGTGAATTAAGAATAAGTTGGACCCTTTTCTCACTCTTTGTAAAGAAATAGTGGGATTAACCTGCAATTTCCATATGGCCTTTGGTGTTTATCTTTGCAGCAGCTACTGCCTCTGAAAAGCTTTGCCTGATACCTCCCAATGGAAGCTTTCTATTGTATTAAAAGAGGAACAAATCCCACATGAAATCTATATGTTTCCACCTTCTATTTCTGCTATTCATGCCTCATTTCTCCTTCTATGTTCTATTGTGGCAAATCCAGGAACAAGTTGTCTTGGCATTCTCACCTTGCATAATACAGTACCCTGAACATGGGAAGTATTGGGAATATTCACTTGAATGCACAGATATCCTACTACAAATTATTCCTGAGCACCCGTCTTTTAGAGATAGCATGGAAAATCAGGATGATTTATCATCTATAATGTAACTCATCATATACCTGGTGCTCATTCTTTAGGGTCTCAGATATCAGTGGATGGCTCCACCCTGGATCCAGGGATATGTTGGAATTCTGGAATTTTCCAGGGAGCTCTTTCATTTTATCACTAAGGCTATCCATAGTCTGTTGCTTCTGCCTCATAAGTACCCCTCGATTCTAGCCTTTTGCATAATTTCCAAGTGTTCCTGAATTCATCCTCTATTCCCTAATGGGTACCTCTTCTCACAGCACCCAAATCTGATTATATCATTTCCTTACTTAATATATTTCTGTGGCTCACAATTTATTTTGGGGATAGTAGTCTCAGTTCTTCAAATGGCTTAAAGGACCTAGTATGTCCCGGCCTCTGCTGACCACTCTCATCTCATCTGACCCTACACTCATTCTTGCTTCCTTTGCATAGTAACCATTTCGATTTATATTTTAGTTTGTGGAAAGCACCAGACTCCTCATCTGGGGCCTCTGCATGTGCTATTCCTTCTTTTTGGAATGTTATTCATCCAGTCAATGTTACCATTAAGAAAATTCAGAATAAACGTCGTGTCCCGCATGGAATCATCATGATGACACAAACCCATTTAGATGCCCCCATCACACGTTCACTTCCCCAGTAATGACCTATATAAACATATGAATCTGTGATTCAATAACTAGTTTTGTAGGTAGTTGTCTGGTGTGTACTTCCATGTCTAGAATATTAGCCTTTGTCATAGACTCTAATAGTACATGCCCACCCCCTGAAAAAAAAATTATTTTTTTGGAAAATAGAAGAAGAAACCAGTATCTTTATCCAGGTTTGTCATCCTATTGATCATAATTTCTACAATGCATATCTGTTCCTCACTTCTTTTCTGAGCCCCCCAAAACATGTGGGAGGTTGTACTTGGCTGGGGGTTTGGGGCAGTAAAGAGACAACATATCATCTTTAGCCTCGAGCGGCTCCTAATCGTTGAACTGGATTTACTTAGAATGAAGCTTGTTCGGCGACATGTGTAGATGGATATACCTAGAAACATGTCTGGGCTCAAAAGAAACGGCCTTATGAAGTGAAAGGTTGAGCAATTGAAATAATAGGTCAGCTTAAGTGAGTTTGAAAGGGACCCTGCTGGATGCCAGTCTCTTGGCCAGCCCAAAGGGACAACGGTCAGCGTGAGGGACCATGACAGAACCTCGCGGGGCAGGGGCTGAGGAACAGGAGAGAGGAACTGGGGCTCCTCTCCCGTTCTGCATGCAGCAGCTGTGGAGCATGTGTTAGTTCACACCTCTGGCCATAATTAAATGTTTGTCTGGAGGAGAAAGCGCAGTGGCAGCTGTGAGGTGCCTAACGCACTGCCTTGCTGTGAAGTTAGTCAACAGAGAAATGTTCATGACTTTCCTTGCCCTTTTCTCTCATCTTTGGGACCCATCATTCTAAAATCTTTCCATATGCCCCCCATGAACTGCTAACTGGGGAGTCCAACTGCCGACTCTGTGTGTCTCTGTGCTCTCTGCTTGTACAAAGGTCTCTCCAAACTCATATCTAGTGACAACAGCTATATATATCTGACCTTTTATTGTGGTTTTTAATATGTTCTTCAGCTATATTAGAAATATTATAGGTAGACAACCGCCCTTTTACTATTATTTGTGTTTTCCTAGAATGTCCTGTCAATGCTTTGTGGATAATAGTTTCTGAGCATCTACCTGTAGAAGGGGTAAGTGTCTGTGAATGCTGAAATGGCCCCAAGAGAGAAGGAGAAAAACTCAACCAAGGGCCTGACAGTCTGCAGACTGTGAAGTACAGATGCTCCAAGCACAGGAGAGACCTGGCTGATGTAGCCACGTACCATTGGCTACTGGCTGATCAGTTTACAGATCCGGTCATCATTTTCTAACTCTCTCATTGCCTCTCTGACTCTTTCAGAAGAATGAATGCATCTTCTGACAGACTGTTGACTGGCAAAAAAAAATTATACAGAAAAGTATGAATAGCTTTAATTAATTAGTTAGCATTTAACAAACAGGCATCAGACATGCAACAGACACTTACTGTGTACTTTGTTCTGTGCTAAGTACTCAAGATTCTGTAGTGAGCAAAAATGTATGGATACATCTTATCTTATTCATGAAAAAAATCTCTCTCTCTCTTTCATCCCAGTTTAACTATATAATATGCTTTTGAAACATACATCACAGGATTCATTGTTGAATGTTACACAATGCAATTGAATTAACTTCAGTGGGAAGAATGTTATGAGTTCACTGACGCCACAACTATTATTATTCATGCCCAAATAACCACATCTCATAAAATGGAAATAATTATCCCACAAGTTAGCAGTTGAAAGGAAGGTTTCCCTAAATAATGACTATAATCTAATTGTCCACATTTTCTTTTTAAGCACCTCAGAGTGATTAATTATTTAAGCCTATATTCACAATCGAAACCTAAACATGATAATACAGCATTCCTATAATTCAAGCTGTAAGACCACCTCTTTCTCTAAATGTAAACAAAAAACCCAATGAAATATTAAAGGCAAATAGTCAAAGCACAGCAAAGCAAGTGATTTCCCTTCACAGAGCAAGCGCTCCAGCCCCTGCTGTGGACCAGCCAACCAGGAGGGCTCTCAGAGGAGAACTCCAGTAACTGCTCACCAGCCTCACAGCTGCACGGGGCTCTTGTCTTGGGGCCTCAGCTACTTGGGGGTTAGGGACAACCCCAAGGCCCTGAGATTGGGTCCTGTGAGCAGGCAGGAGGGGGATAAAATGAACCTCTTTGGAGAAAGCTGAATGAGCAGATCTAGAAGTCAAATTGTGTATGTGAGTGCGTGCCTGAGTGTGAAAAAGGAAGATGGGGTGTGATTAACAAAACCTAAGTCTGTTATCTTTAAGTGGTATATTTTCAGGTGATAGTTTTAATATTTATTTTTTCACAAAGAATATATATATCATTTAATAATTAAAAACAGTGTCCATTTGAATTAATTAAAAAAACACATACTAAGTGACAATTGAGCAATGAGTAGATGGGATATTGAGTCTCAGGTCACCAACTCTGGCCCTAAAATGATTTTCACTCAAACCCCAAGCCTGGATCAATGTAATCATCCCCAAGAACAAGTAAGAGTATGGAAAAAGGGGGGACAAACTGACCCTGGCAAAGCTCTTCCCTCCTGGGATGGAGATCAGAACTCTGTATGCAGGGGGTGGGTGACTGCTGGACACAGCTTGCATAGCACTTGACCTTACCCTTACATAAAATAATCAACACCAACCTTTCCCCTGTTACCACCTAAGCTGTGTGGTACAAGAATGAATGGTTTCTTGGGGTTCTCAAATAGATGCCACCTCAATACATTTGTCACTGAGTTCTCCTTGTTCTTGGGTCTATAAGAACTGATCATGCATGTCAGATGTTTTCTGAATTCAATGGAGTTTAGCAAAAGATTCAAAGGCAGTGCAGAAATTGCAGTCCTGTCCTCAGGCTTGATATCTTCATCACGCGGCAAATGGCCGAGGTCTCCTAATTCCTGCCTATGACCACGGCCATCAATCACTGCAGGGATGTGTTTTATATACAGGGACTCCTTCTCCAGGGCTGACACTCACAGATGCCCTAACAGAGCTGGCCGACGTTCTACATGTTGCATCTCAATATACCATTTTTCTCAATGACCACAAACACTGGGTGGGTAGGTGGTGCATTTCTATATTCTTTAATGGTTTTAATTTTCTCAAGTAATAAAAGAAAATTTTTAAATTATAACTGTTATTTGGGGCTGACTGCCATTTTTCACACTATTTTCCCCATATTGGGCACAATTCCTTGAAAAATAAAATCAAGTATAGGCCCAGACATGTCAGTATGGGAGGTGAAATGAGTCAGAAAAGTACCTGCTGTCTTTAGGGACACAGTTGTGCCTTCTGACTCAAAAACCTGAAAACTTTCAACAGGTGAAAAGAAATTGGAATGTGATTGTTAATGTGTCAATTAGACCAGGCTGTGGGGTGCCCATGTGAAACGTCATTTCTGGGTGTATCTGTCAGAGTGTTCGCTGATAGATTAGCATTTGAAGGAGCAGATTCAGTAAAGTAGAACAATTGTCCTCTGCAAAGTGCATGGGCATCTCCCAATCCACTAGGGGACTGAAGAGAACAAGAAGTGGAGAAATGAGGCATTTCCAGCTTTTTATTTTATGTTATGTTACGTTACATTATTTTTGACTCACTGCTTAAGCCGGGACATCTCATCTCGTCTTATCCTGCCGTGGGACTGGGATTTTTTACAGAAAGCTCCCCTGGTTCTCGGGCTGTTGGAGTCAGATTCGATTGCATCACCAGCTTCCCTAGGACTCCACATTGCAGGGAGCAAACTGTGGGGTTTCTCCTCCTCCATAATTGGGTGAGTTAATTCCTCATTAATTAGATAGATAGATAAATAGAGACAGAAATAGAGCTAGAGGTATCAATTCCAGTGGTTCTGTTTCTCAGAACTCTAATATATAGGGAGACTGAAGGTTTGGGATTTTGTGCTGCACAGATGCTGATAGGGTAAAGGTACTTGTCACCTCAATGCCAAAAGGTGAGAGGAGGAGATTGGGAATTCTATCTGACACCCATCAGTGGCAAACTGTCCATCAGAGCTTCACTTGTGGAATATGGACCTTGTCAACTGATAGACCACAAGTAGTCTGTCCACTTCATTAAGGCTGTGAGCAGCTTCTCCAGCCACAAAACATGTGCTTTTGGCCTTCTTGGGGGAAACAGCAAATGGCCCCAGGACATGAGCTCTGACCACTGTCCCTGCCCAGATGCCCATGTTGGTTCCTCAGGGCCAGGGCTGTGGATGTCCATTGGGAGCTGACTGTGGCTGGACTTGACCGGGGGCTGACTCCCCCTTCAGTGCAGGCTGCAGGCTTCAGGCTGCAGGCTGGTTTCCACACTCAGGATAGCCGGCACGTTCAGTGAGGTATCAGCATCAGTCAGGAGACAGAGGCAGTCAGACAGCAGTCGGGGTAGCAGGAGCACACAGAGTGTGTCAGCCCAGGGACGAGGACTGATGGATGGGTCAGGCTTCCCTAGTGACAGATGTCTCAGCTGGGCTGTTTCTTTCTGAATTAAAGGAGCCCCATTTGTCTGACTGATTCACCAGGGGGAAACACAACAGACAAGTTTTAGGGGCTCGATCTGGTTGGAGAAGCCTGAGCTAAGTCATTAAGTACAAAATTTACAGCCACAGCATGGGCTTTATTTACCCAAGCTTTAGTCCTGGTTTTCCTTTTGCTGATGAGTTAATTCACTTTCAAATTTAGTAGATGAAATCTGTTTTAAAACTCCAAATGGAGCTTATATAGTAAATGTTTCCAGCCTTATAAGCTATCAGGATAACAAATGCAAAGGCCTGTGGGGGTTAGGCGGTAGCATTGATGTGTGTCGGGGCCTGCTGGGCACTGCAGCAAATTTATGAGCCAAAACTCTGCCCCTCAGGGACACTAGTCACTCAGCCTCAGCTGCCTGCTGCCCTGCCCAGCCACAGGGACTACAGGGGCCTGTCCCAAAGGTCACTGCCTCCTAGTGGTGAGAGGCAAGGCCTCTAATCTCAGCGGTGCCACTAAATAGCTGTAGGACCTTGGACTGGTCACCTAACTTGTCAGGGTCTATTTTCCGATCTATAAAGTAGGGAAACTAAAAGTGTCAGCCTGTGTGTTGAGTACAGGATTAAATGAATTAACACAGAGAGAGCATTTAAAACATGAGTGGCACATCGAAAATCCTATATAGATGTTACCTATTGTTACATTTATTTCCATTTAAAAAAAAATATCTTGGAAACATGGATTTTTCTGTGGAGACTTTCTAGACGTGGACATCTCGTTGAAAATATGTAATACAGCTTATATCTAATACAGCATCGAATATGTGTATAAGTAAAATAAGTACGTGTAAATGCAATTAATATATGCAAATATATGAATATAAACATGTTTTCTGCAAATATATTTGCATATATTGTACATTTATTTAAAGGAAGTATTTTTGCTAGGGACTGTGGGGCGGCTGTGAGTACTCTCTGAAAGAAACGACCCCTGTGTAATGTGTCAGCTGAATCTGTGAGCTGGAAAGAGCGACTATTCTCGCTGTCCACAGTGGAAAATAAACTAGGCTATTTTCGAGGTGAGCCCTGTTTCCAGGAGGAGCTGCCCTGGCTCGCCCACCGGCTCCAACTTCTTCCGGACTGGGTGGTCCAATCACAGACACCTGCTCCGAAGTCTGCCACACCATTGGCTGGCCAGTGGCCAATCAGAAACTCTCAATGGCAATAACTGCTAATGAGCTGTGGGCGCTGCT
The DNA here is from genome assembly GCF_041146395.1 of Eulemur rufifrons. NCBI lineage: Eukaryota > Metazoa > Chordata > Mammalia > Primates > Lemuridae > Eulemur > Eulemur rufifrons. Next base: position 3,105,953 of record NC_091003.1, read on the forward strand.
TTGTGACGTCACAGAATCTGAGACTCGCAGCCATATTGGGCTAGGACCGGAGGAGAGGAGACTGCGCAGAGAAGGGAGCATCAGACGATGGGGAGAGACCACGTGCCCCTGAGATGGAGAGATCTTGGCCATGCCGGTCCCTGGAAGTTTGGGTCTTTCCTCACTTTCTGCTCGTGGATCACCCCCGGATGAGCTGTTAACGCTTTGGAATTGCCTCCCCTTATTTGGGGCCTTCCTAAGTTACCCTCCCGGTCTCTCCTTCCGGATACGGGAGAACTTTCCCCCGAAGACTACTCCACACCTTCCAGTAACTCTGTCACCATGGGCAAGTTACGTTACTTCTCTGGGCCTCAGTTTCCTCATCTGTAAAATGGCAACAATGCACCCCTCCCCGCCAACCCCACAGGGTCGCCTGAGGATCAGAAGAGCAAATTCACGTGTGAGACCCTGTGTATGGCCTCACACTCAATACGCATCTTTTGTATTCTTCTCATCAGCCATGAAGATGACACCCCTGGCAGGAGCAGAGGGAGGGAGTGGGAGAAGGCGGCCCCCGGCCAGGCCAGATTGACCTAATTAGGCCCTAACTAGGCAGTCACTCCAATTAGGACCACACCCTCATGCCCTGACTCTAACCCACTGCATTTTCACCGAACAGAGGACACAGGGGCCCATCCTTGTCATTTCACTACTGAAGAGATTTTTAACTGACAGGACCCAGAGCTGAGCTCTAATAATGAGAGTCTGGCGATATTCTTCTTAAAGAGCAGAGCTACATTTCTGGTGTAGCTTCTGCCCTGAAGCAGATCAGGGAAGTTCCCTGGTGAAGCTCTTTCACCGGTGGATTGCATCAGACCCACATTTCTCTTGCTACCAATTAAATAACTTCATGCGAACTGTAAACATGGCAATGGAAATGAACTCAATGATTTCATGTTCTTTGCCTTAGAAGAAAGAGAAAATTAAGAGGAACAAAACAAAACAAGAATGCAACATTGAACAAATGCAGCAATTTAAATGTTTTTTATATCATGAAAGAAAATATGGCCATAGAAATTGAAAGAGACATTGAAAAGGAAAAATTAAAATGTCTCTGCTACTGAACAAATCCCAATTACTGCAACAAAACCACCAGAAATTTGAAAATGAAAGTGAGGGTTTTTTTTTTAAATCACCATCTCCCTTCAGAAGAGGGCATCCGTGTCTTCCCCCTTGTGTTAAGGAATAATGCCCACTAAAAATGTTCCGATGCCACTGCTTTAGGCCTCATGGAAGAGCTGTCTCAGATGAGATAGATGGTGTATCTAGAGGCTGTGAGAGGCACATAGTTTAGGTCGGTGGGTGAGAGTCCAGGAGTTGAACCGGAGCATCTGGGCCAAGTCGTGGACCTGCCTCTCAGCAGCTGTGTGAGAGTCTGATTGACTGATACTTATATAGAGCAAAAGTACTAACCTGTTCTGTCCTCACAGCCATTCTAGATAAGTCAGGACCTCTCTGCCTGCCCTTACAGTTTCCTGTGCACTTCCCTCATGGCACTTATTTCAGTGTGTAATGTAATATTTGTGAGCTTGCTTGGTTAATGCCTTGCTTCGCTGGTTGACTGTACGTGCCATGACTGGATGACCCAGGTTTGGTTTACAGCTCTCTCAGGTGTTTCAGGATGCTGGACAGTGTCTGGCGCTTGGTTAGTATGTCAGTACCTGGTTGAATGAAGGAAAGTTCAGGGCTTCACAGTAGAAAGATGGCAGAGCTGGCACAAGGTAGGGACTCAAGAACTGTTTGATGCTTGTGTGCACAAGTGAAGGGGGAGGCTGGCTTGATGCAAATTTAAAATCCAAGGGCACTGTAATGTTTTTGACACTTAACGTGCAGCTGTGATCTACAGAGCATGTAACCAAAGACAGACTTATTAGAAGTCCCTATTTCTTGGCACCACCCTGGACTTACATCAGATTCTCCCAGTGAGAAGCCTGGATTCTTTACATTTAACAACATCTTCAGGTCATTTTATTTATTTTTTTGATCAGTCAAGTTATGAAAACTTTATTTCAATAATACAACATGTACAGAGATAAGGTGTTTGCCAAATTAATCTCACCAGGCTTTTTTTAAAGATAAAAACTAATCAGCCATCTCCTCAATGAGTATTAACCTTTCATTAAAAGATAATTTTTTTTTTTTTTTTTTGTGCTTCTAATTCCCCTACAGAAATTGTAAACACACAAAAATAAATAGCTGAGAGGCAAAACTGTTCACCACTTATCACTTATTCAGGGCTCTAGGAAGAGTTTTAGAGAGGCCAGGAAGAAGAAAATATTATAAAATTCTGGCCAGCATAAATCCTCCCCTGCTCTGAGAGGCAGCACAATGGCAAACACAATTGGTTTGGATCTGCCACTTCACAAGGGTTGCACTTACAAAATATTATAGCAACAAATATAATCAACTTTAATAGTGTGTTCCTTCACTAAAGAGAACCAAGGATGCTCAGAGACATTCAGATTTCCTTGTAATGGGTGATTGGGTCCTTGGGGGGGAGGTAAAGTGGGACTTGCTCAGATCTTTCAAGAACACTGAAGGTTTCTCCATCTTTACACTGTCTAGACTGAGGGTGATAGAAAGCCTTTAAAAAAAAATAGATAACCCGGTACTTAGCTGGTCATGGAACTTGATGAGAGCCACTGAACAGGCACTCTGACTCCATGGAAAGGAGTTTAGGCTGTGCTCAACCTCAACTCCTTACAGTAAGGGGCCTGAAGTCCAAATATCCCAATTTCCTGTCCTCTCTCTTTCTGACCTCCTGAAAATAACTCTCATTTTCCAAACTTCACTGGATGCTGAAGAGAAAAAGAGCGTAATTAACAATGCCAATCCACATAGTAAGCCTCCATGAGTACAGAGTGGGAGGGACAGCGGTGGAGAGTATCTTCAAATGCTGCCCGAGAACAGTCAGCGCATACCTCAATGATCACTTCATTTGTTTTAGAAAAAGTACGGTGAGCTGCAAATTATTTTCAATGTTTTCGTAAGGGGCAACAGAAGGAATCTGAAATGAGGGTGATTCACATACTCAAGAACATGATAGTAGAGGTTCCCACAGACCAGCATGGCACAGAACGAACTCTCGCACACTCGGGAGGTCCTGACAGGAAGCAAGGAGAATTGCTGGGAACGAGGGGCCTCTCAGAGGGGAGCAAGAGATGATGCTGCAGTGACCTGTGTGGACCAGTTACCTAGTACACGGCAGGATAAAGGATGTCTCTGTAGGGGTCTGCGTGATCAGAAGTTATCATGTGGCCCGTGGTACGATGTGAGTGCTTTGAACTTAGATACGACTCTGGGGAGAAGCAGTGGCCACCACAAATCACCATGACGGCTGTAATCACAGGTGCCAGGCACTCTCGCAAATGCTTTGCACTGACTCTTGTACTCATCGTGTCAACGTTATGGGGTTTGCATTATTTTTATGCCCATTCGCTGAGAAGTTAAATAACTTGCTCAAGCACATGCAAAGTAAATAAGGTCAACATTCCATAGAGATGAGAGGACATAAAAATGGAAATTGAGTACAATTATAGAAAGCGAGATAAAATCATATACCTTGGCTGTCTGAAACTGGGGATGGAGATGTGTGCCTTCCACACATGGGTGTTTTTTTCTTAGTCTTGGTTGCTGCTGGACCAATCTAGTAGGCATCTTAGGCACCGTTATGGTTGAGTTTTGGCCTGTGGGTAGTCGTCAGTTTGCCTGATCTTGTAAACGCAGCATCCTGGTGGTGTACGAGCAGTCTGAATGTGAAGGAAAATATGCTCAGTCCCAGTAGACAGCAGATGCTGAGCAGAGAAGGGCTTAGAATGCAGACCAGGCTCCTGCGACACAGGCCCTCTGCTGGCGAAACGGGAAACGACACCCTCTAAAAGTCTTCAACCTCAACTAAGGCTTAATAACCTTGTGCCGCTCAAGGACAAGCACCGTAAGGCAGAGATTCCAATATCTTGCTTTGCAACATTACAAAGAGTCTGTGATTGAAGGAATGCATGATTTTTTTAAATTCCTTATTAGGTATCTTTCAAATCACTTCAAATGTCAGGGATGAGTGGACAGGATGTCACAAAATTTTCACAGATTGTAGCCCAGTGCAAATATTTAGAAATCATGAGTTGCAGGATCAAATTTGCTGTGACACTAATCTTCTTCTTCCATAGTGAGAGAACCCCAGTATCGCACACACTCAACATGTTTTGTGTGTACAGAAATAGATTAATTCCTTATCAGCTACAGAGGTCAGTGACAGGACCAAGTGACATCAGATTTGGGGGCAAGTTGAGCAACAGAAGAGTCATTTCTATGCCTGTTTAGCCTCTTCTATAGATGTTTCTCATGTGTTAGTTATGATTTTGGTTTTTTACTTTCCATTCCATCTCCCAGGGAAGTGCACACACACACACACACACACACACATAATGCAGATCGAATTAACAAACCCTTTTCCTTCCGTCCAGGAGGATGGATGCATGGGGATGCCTTTAGCTTTGAGTCACAGGTTTCCCACTCGCAGAGACGCAGGTCAGTGGTCCTGCAGTCGTGTGCACTCGAAGGAATACTATTCAACCGTAAAAAAGAGTGAAATCACGGCTTCTGCAGCAACATGGGTGGAACGGGAGGCCATTACCTTCAGAAAACAACTGGGACACAGAAAGACAAACACTGCACGTTCTCGCTTACAAGCTGGGGCTACATGATGCCTTCACACGAAAGCAGAGCCTGGCATGATGGACAGCAGAGACTCGGAGGGGTAGGGAGTTGGGAGGGGGTGGATGACGGGAGGTTGCGTGGTGGATACAACGTGCGATGCGTCAGTGACGGATGCACTGAAGGCCCTGACTTCACCACGATGCAACATGTCAACGTAGCAAAGTTGCACTTGTACCCCATGAAGATATAAACATACAAAATAGATTTTAAAAAAAGAAAATTGTGTGCATTAAAGAATCACCTGGGGGATGTTTTAGGAATCCCAAAACTCCTCAGGTGGTTCCGTTATGTACGAAGTTTGACAATCGGAGAGAAAAAGCAGCGCTTCTCAAACTTTGAAGTGCTCGCTGAGCGCCTGGGGCTCTTGCTGAAATGCAGGTGCTGATTCAGCAGGTGTGCAGTGCAGATCAATGGTGCGTTTTTCTAGCAAGCTCGAAGGTGGTGTGGAAGTGCCTGGTCCTTGGAGAGCAGTCTGAGTATCGAGCCTCCAGAAGATTCCCGTAGACCTCATAAGCTAGGATTGTGTCACTGTCCACCTGTGGTTGTGACGGGACTAGGAAGGCATTTGGCAAAGAGAAATGGGGTGGTCACGGCGGCGTCAGATCAACTACGACTCAGACCCTGAGGCTGGGCACATTACTGTCTGCACAGAAGCAGACGGCTTAGCCATAAAGAAGAAAAACCAATGCCTTTCAGGAAGAAAATAGTTTCTGCCGAGGCAAATGTTCCCGCGAAGTCAGTGTAGCGAAGAAAATGGAATTTCTGCCCATGTTTCATCTCATGCACAGGCTTCCCTTTGCCTTTGTGCTACTCCCAATCTCCAATTTTGAGTTGCAGTTGCCTTTTTAAAAACTGTGTTGATTTTTTTTTTTTTTAAAGATTTTCAAACATACGGAGAAGTTTAAAGGAAACGATAACAAACAAACCTACATGCACTGCCTGAATTCAGTAAAGGTTTTCACTTTGCCAAATTTACTTTATTTGGGAACTATTTCAATGAAAATTACAAACACTATGACACTTTCACCTTAAATACCCGAGCACACATATCCAAAATATAAAGAATATCCTATATAAGCTAAATACTATTATGATTCCTAAAAAAATTAGCACCATTTCATGTTCAAATTTCTCCAATTGTCTCCTAAATGTTTGCAGTAGCAGCTTTGAACTGACCCAGGATCCAGCTGAGACTCACCTGGTTGTATCTTAATTGGTCTGGCCCCTTCCAATCTTCCTGCCCCTATACCTTAGACCTTCTCTGTGCCCCCTGTTTATGCTTCAAACCACAGACGGGTTATTATCTCAAAATTTATACTCCATTTTTTTTCTCTCTTCAAGGGAAAATGTCCCACCTTACTATTCAAGGGCACAACCCCAGGGCTACTTAATCTGGAGCACACACATCTTGGATTTGTCTTGTGCTTTCCCTCCTACGGGTCCTCATGTCCTTCCTCTCTCTGGCTTTTTCAGCAACATGGGTGGAACCGGAGGCCATTATCTTCAGAAAACAACTTGGACACAAAAAGGCAAACACTGCCGATTTCATCATCCATGAAGTGCTAAATACATGCTATTTCCCCCCTCCCTTCCCCAAAGAGTTTCCACCTACAGCGAGTGGGATTTCTGGGGTTCTCTCCTTGGTAAATTGAAGGTGAAGAAACCTCTGCCTGTGGTCAAGTAGCCATGACTCTCCCCGTGAAATCCAAGATTGAGGGTTTCAGCTCATCCAAATAGTCCTGCACAAACTATCTTTGGACAAATTATATACCTGGAGGAAGCAAAGTGCTCCAGAGAACTAAAAAGCCATACTCAGTCCATGATTGGAAAAATGCTGGAAAATTCGGTACAGAGTATTTGTAAAATTTCACTGGAAAACATCAATAACTCGATTTGTGACGCTGGATTCCTGCTGTTAGAAGAGATGGCAGCCTAGCTGCTTGGTTAGGGAGCAGCCCTGCCCCCAAGACACTTAGAGCAAATCAAGTGCTCCTCGATGGGCTTCCCCTTGAGAGCACATTTGCACATTTCTTCCCTCTCAAAACACAGCATCCATCAAGCAGGAGCGGCTGCTGTCGCTTGAACCGAGGGTTTGTTTCTTACACATCACAAGTTTGGAGGCAGCATTTCAATTCCAAGAGTTACTTTCCTTCACTTGTTCACTGAGAAGCTGCCCTTGCCTTTGAGCTTTGACATACCCGGCTCCAGAATTGGGTGCAACGCTCCGTGTTTAACAGAACTGCTGTTCTTATACTGCGGGACCAAACGTCCTGCCTTTCCCAGAATGTGGTGGCATCTTTCGCATCTCTGTGCACTTGCATGTTGCTTTTGCTTCTACCTGGGTTATCATTCTGCCTTCTTCCCTGTGCAGTTCCTCCTTGGCTTTCACGGCACGGCTGAAATGTCTCCTTGTCGGACAATTCTTTCCATCTTTTTGCTGTACTTTTGTGCCTCTTCTCTAAGATCTGTGGCACCCTGACCTCACCTCTATGGGCTTGTATAACTTTGAGCAACTAATATGAAAATATCCAACAAAGGCTCGCTGCTTTCTTCTTCATCTTCATCTTCATCTTCCATGATGTATCCCAACCAAAATCCTGAGTCCTGTGTACAGGTTTAGACGGCAGAGAAACCCTGAGAATTGTAGCATTGGCAGGAAGCAGAGAGAAAAACTTAATTGTCTGTATTTGCTAGGATCCACTCGCAATTAATAAACAGTATCATAAGTGAAGAGTTTAAATTAATGGCAGTGAAAGATACTGTGGCAATGCAAACTTTGTGTTTTATCTTTAACAAAAGCTTCTACAGGCTGCACCCATAGAATTCTCTGGGGTTCATATGCTCTGATGATCACAGATACACTGCATCTTTGACCTGTTCTCTCTCTCTCTCTCTCTCTCTCTCTCTTTTCCATCGCACCCCTCAAGTGAGGCAATTTTCTTGTGTTGATTAGACTAAATTAAAATGAGGGGTGTGATGAATGCGTGTGATGAATGCATTGCAGGTACACACAAAGATTTTGCAAGCAGGTCACTAAATATGCAAGCCTTGATCTCCTTCATACCGACAGGGTTTTCTTCTTGATAATCTTGTAGGAAGAAATCAGGTAAATGAGGGTTGAGGCTGAAAAGGAGGAAATGAAGTGGAATAAACCACAAGTTTTGCAAAGCGTATATAACCGTCTTAAAGGCCAATTGGGTCAAACAGCTAGAGGGCCAGCAGAACTTCCGGTTGCATTTGACTGGCCAAAGTACCTGAGCATCGTCATACACTGAAGTCACGTAACAGTCTCCAATGTCCCCAGTTCATTTATGAATCTGAATGCCAATGAAAACTCCAGGCAAGGGCTGACATCCATTTTTCCTTTGGTTCATATTTATATTCTTGAGCCCTGTAAACAGATTGTGTTCACTTGGGCTTAGGTCAGCATTACAGAGTGTAAAAATAGAGACATCTTTCCCCATATGACAACTGTTCTCTGGTCTAAGGTCTCCCTGTGTGGACCAAATTGTTTTATAATCTCTCATTAAGCAGCAGTGAAATAAAAACACACAATTAGGACTCATTTTAATTATAAACTGCCCTCCCAGAGAGAACTTAAATTACAGTTAAAACATAGACAATCAAATACAACCCAGGGAGATACCAAGTAGCAATGAAAAAGCACAAATAAAAGGTCCTGAGCAGAGAGCAGGTTGCAGATAATGGCCAAGTTGGAGACTCAGCTACTTGGCTTTGCTTCTAAGAAGCTAATGTTTATTTTTTAAATATGAGTCTCATTTTTTAAAGAAACAAATCATATTAATCAGAAAATATTATAATAATTTATTTAACCTACATATAAAAATGCATATAGTAGCATTATGTCATTTAAAAGAGTATATGATAGCAGCATTTACATTCAGGAATGAATCTTCAAAACATGCTATCAAAATTGTTTACTGTCTTAACAGAACTTCATTAATTTTAACTTTATGAAATAGGCAAAACTATAAGGTTGTAAGAGAATGTAAGCAAAGGAATCCAACATTTGCATATAGATAGAACTCAGAGCATGATTGCTAATGAAAAATAATTTTCAATATTTTATATAATTTTCAATAAATTATCATTTCACCTAGAAATGTCTTCACCATGCTATCTATCAATATAGATTGATTCTTTTTAACTGTCTATTATACATAAGCAATCATTTTTTTAAAGAAATAGCTGCATAATGTAGTTGAGCCTTATGAGGACTTCTGTAGTTTACCAAGTTTTAGTGAAACCAAGACAAAAATCTATAAAATAAGTAATTTTCTTTCATTTCATCTTTCTCCTTTTGGCTGGAATTCACAGATTTCTATTTTCACCTCCATGAAAACCTAATCACGGGAGACGCTAGTGGCGACATGGTTGTCATTGTGGGGTCTTAGTCTGTTCTAGATGCTATAACGAAATACCAGAAACTGAGCAGCTTAATCAACAGAAATATATTTCTCGCAGTTCTAGAGGCTGAAAGGTCTGAGAACAAGAAGTTAGCAGATTCCATACCCGGTGAAGGCCCGAAACCTGGATCACAGACGGAGCCTTCTCACTGTCCTCACGTGGTGGGAAGGAAGGACTCTGGTCTCTTCCGCCGTCTATAAGGGCATTAACCCCATCTTGAGGGCCCCATCCTCATCACTTAATAAATATTTGATAGTTGAAAAAATAGTTCTTTTACAATCCATATTTCTAATCAAAAGACATATTTAACCTAAAAAAAAAGAAATGGTATTATCAATTTTATCTGTTGCAGAGATTTTTTAAAGAGCACATGTTTGAACCTTCTGAAAGCTACATACAACCAAAAATGGTAGGCTCCGTTCTTTCCTTCCATTACTGAATTCTCTACTCTTGACATTCTGCTGAGGGTATATTAGATGATGTGGAAAACAGCACAAAAAAAATGCCTGGTACTTTTTTTCCCCAAGAGAAAAGGCATTAAATGCAACCCCTGACTATTTTTCCAAAGGCCATAAATTGGGCTGCTAAGGCCTGTGGGTTTGGCAGTCTTGACTTTTCTGTAGGAATCTCCCGGGAATTTCCTGAGCACGTCTCAGGGTGGTGGAGAAAACTTTTCTCCCCAGAGTCGTGTTTAACATTTCCGTGACTAATGGTGCAGAGGGCTGAGCTGGGGCTTCCACAAAGGGTTGCCCACCGTGCAGAGAAGGAAGGATTCCTGCAGGAACACGGCTCTGAAGATTGGATTCCCTGTCTGTCTGTCAAAGGCTCAGGCCTACAGTGATCAGGTACAAGAGATTGTCTTTAGAGATAGGGGCTAACATTAATTACTTCAAATGTTTTATGCTATGATTAGCACAGAAATCACAGTACTTACGGAATGAGCCGAGGTTCAGCCTTTCTGACTTCTGGCAACGTTAAGATATGGTACAGAACTTAACCAAGCAATGCAATTACCAAGCAATGCAATTCAAAGCGAATAAACAAGATATTTGAATACAATGAGAAAAAGACATACCTAGAAACCAGTGAAACCACCAAAATGAAATATTTGATCAAGCATGACTGTGGTCACAAACCCACTTCCCCAGGTCAACATACATATGGGATGTCTTATGTACATTGGAAACATTCTAAGAGTGAATGAACTAAATTCGTTTCCCTTGAGCTAATGACTTTTGTTCTGTATTATGCAATACTTACATAATCTACTGAATCTAAAAATAAAGTTAATTGACTGTCCCTTCTGACTCTTCCTCAAATAACACTCATACAATGGATATAAGCCACATGACTAATTTTTTAATGCAAAAAATGCAGAACTTTTTCTCTCTCTCTTTCTCTCTGCCAGTTCACTGGCAAGCGTGAATTATTCATAAATACAGAGTTGGTTAATGTTTTTTAACAATGCAGCATATTTTTCCCTGTGATTTCTAGCTTGGTTAACAGTTTTGGCATCATGACATACGAACCACATTACAACAAGCCCTCATCTTTATTTTCTGTCGATTAGGGAAATAAGTTCATTGCCTCAGTAATGGATCATCAGTCGATACCAAAAATAAGGAAAATTAAGCTTATCTTTTGCACGGAAGTTTTGGCAGTATCTGTGCGAGAAACAATGAAATAAAGAATGTCTTGATAAAGACATTTTAACAGATAAAAGATAGTATTCAATAGCTTCTCACTAGTTTTGCCTAAAAATTTTGACTAAATTGTGGTTCCATCCATTGAGAAGGAAAGGCTAATATGAAAGAATGCATAAACTGGACTGGCAGACCCTTGAATCTCAGAATCATTGAGATTAAACTACAAATAGTTTAGACTTAAATTTTCAAAATGTATTTCTTTTTAAATTCATTGATCTATTCCAATTTGCTTCTCAAACAATGCTGTTCTTTTTTAAGGAGTTTTCAGAATTGAATCTGGCTTCCCAGGCTCTAAGCAGGACAGGGAGTTGCATATACCTAATCATAAATTAATGCATTTACAACTGCTGTAAAGTGATTACTATGGACTCAATCTCAAATGCTTCACAGGTACATTATTCTCACACACTTATAATTACCTGGAAAGGTGTTTAGATGGCTTGCACTATTTATGGGCCATAAATGCTTGATGTAACCAGTATTTTATCTGTCACGTCTTGTTTACTTCCGTTGTGGATGCAAAGTATCAGAGCAATTTAAGATCGTATTGAGTGAGAAAATTGGAAAGGAATAGTAACCTGGTAGCTGTCTCTTTTTTATTCCAGCTAAATAAAATCAAAATAGCAAGCTACAAATACAATGAAAAATGCTACATGAAAATGATATAAGAACATGTGTTATTAAAACCAAAGTAGATAAGTGAGAGTAACAAGGTTATGTCGAGCCAGGTCTGTTTGAACTTGACTGCTAATGAAGCCAGGCACAAGCAGGTGAGGCTTAATTAAGGCAATAACTGCTCAGGAAGGGGAATAGGGACTCCAGGTGGAGGAAAAGGAGTTCACTTCTACATAGGCAGTCCAGAGAAAGCCATGCTAAGGGGGGGCTCTTTGAGTAGGTGCCTGAAGTTATGGTGTGATCGGGGTCCCTGTCTAGGGCAGGGAGGGAAATAGACCACTTTGGAGTGTCTGGCTAATAAAGACTGACCACTCCACTAGGCACATTGCTTGTGTTGGGGCAGTGATGCTGGACTGAATACCTTCTGTGTCATCTCTGCTTTCTGCCACTTGCTGCCAGAGTATCTCCACATTTGTTAATGTCTCTGAGCCTCACCTTCCTCCCCTGAATAATGGGAATGGTCGCCCCTGCTTTGCTCTACTCGCTAATGGATGTGAAAATGCCTTGCACACTGCCCGGGGCTGTCTATTTTAGGAAAAGGGAACCCTACCCCCCCACGAACCATTTTCCCCTCGGTTCAAGTCAGTCAGACTCAGAAATTAACAAGTTGCTCCCAGCACCGGCTTTACATTTCTGATCTCTTAAATGTGGTTTAATGAGTTGATTTAATTTTAACTTAAAATTCATTAAAATGTATTTGCTCAAAGTAAATATTTAAATGAATATTACATACGCTAGGGAAGAAAGAAGTTTGTTTAATTATGTGTCTTCTCTCTGGGAGCAATCTTGGTTTTCTCTGTACAAGATGATTCCTCTATTAACTGCAATATCTCCTACCCTGGGGAAGCCACACTGAAAGCAACCAAGCCCCTGCACAAACCAAGAGCATTGAGTTTGTGGAGTTGGGATACTGTGGTTGGAGCTGGCTGCCTTCCAAAAATGTATCATCCTGCAGTCACACACATACACCTGTGCTGGGATGATAGACTAAGGTATGTGTTTCCCCCACATTCCTCATACTTTGGTGCACAACTGAGCAGCTAAGGCATTTCTGGCTTACTGTAGAAATGACAACACTTAGAGAAGACATGCGCATAAGAAGGAAACTAGTCTATATTCGGCTTTTGAGATCCGTGATAGAATTTTTAAACTAAATACAGAACCAAAGCTTTCAAAGGGGGAAAAAAAGTGTTTGTGAGCTCATAAGATTCTGTTTCTGTTGAATTTAAGATTTAGATTCTAATCTAAACGGTAGGCAAAGAAGACATGTGATTTGTGAGAATGTCTCTCGTTCACCTGAAATAAAGATTCCACATGCCTGGTGGGCAGGTAAGAGAAGGTCTGAGAGAAAAAGCAAGGGAGGATATGTGTGTCCCAGGCTGACAGTGGTTGGGTGACCTCTCCCCCCAGAAGCTTGGGGGTCTGAAAATAGAGGCAACCCCACATGGGGTCTCCATGCCTCCCTGGTGTGAGAGTTGAGTAGAAACAGACACATGTGGACCCTAGGCAGAGGCCGCTGGGGGAACTCCCAAAGTCCTGTGTTTACCAACCAGATAAAGGAAATAAGAGAACAGTGCTCGTGTGTAATGGAGATTAGCCCACGCACACTGTGCAGAGCTGGAGGACAGGGCGGATTCTCCGACTGGGGGACCGGCAGGTACTTGATCAGGGTCGTTGGACACCTGTCCTCACCCCCAGCGGTGGGCGTTAGTTGTATCATCTACAAAATGGGGAGATTAACAGTTCTGAAGGCGATATGCCACAAGGGAGGGAAGGCAAAATGCAGCAGCCACTTAGGAAAATCACTGGTATTTCTTATAGAGCTAAAGATACACGTATCATATGATCCAGAATTCCTCTCCCAGATGTTTCCCCGAGTGATGAAAACACATCTTCACACGAAATCCTATACGCCACAGTTTACAGTAGCTTTAGTCAGTATTATCCCTCCTTCCTGCTTTAGAGCTTCTCCTGAACCCTATCAGTTGACTTGACGTTACCCCTAAGCAGCCGAGGTGCGTGTGCTGAAGAGCCTGCCGTGGATGATTTTAGGGGAAATCATCTATACCTGCAACTGCACGGAGCCCCGCCTCCGTATTTTGACCACACTCACCTCTACTTCCAGCCCTCAACATGTCTGAAGACAAGAGCTCCAGCCCCCTTTCTCATTATGTCACCCAAGGCTTACTTTACCTACTTCAATATCCGATTTGCACTGAGGAGATAAAAGCCATCTATCATTTTTTGAAAGAAAAGGCCATTCAGGGAAATCTATACTTTTTTCCATTTTAAGAGTACCCTGAACATTTCCAGAAAAATCAAATTATAACAGCAAAAGAAGCCTTAAAGAGATGCCCTTCTCATTATACGTTCAACTAGCTGAGAAGGTAAATTTTCTGCCTTTTTTCATATATGGAGCAGACCGCATGTGTAACATTTTGTATTAGAATGGTCATTAGGAGATGACAATGTATGCCTCTGAGGGTGAATGTCTTCAGGCTATCTTCATTTATTTAGGGTTGAAAAAATATTGTGATATATTTAACCTTTATTCACCTTCTTACATTCAGAATTGGCTCTGTGCTCATTAGTGCTTCAGGAGAGGTATGGGGAAAATGAAACATAGAACTACCCTGTAAGGCTTTGTCTGTGGTTTCCTGAAAGGTTAGCAGTAACAATCTTATTAGCTAACACTTGGAAGGACTGTCCTTGTGCCAGTTGCTATTCTAAACCTTCTACATTTGTTAACCCATTTAATCCTTACAACTACCCTATGAGAGCAGTACTGTTATCACTCCCATTTCACGGAAAGTGAAACTGAGGCACAGAGATGTTAAATAACTTGCCCAGATGTGCACAGCTATTGTGTCAGAGTCAGGATTTGGACACAGGCAGTCTGAATTCAAATTCCGTGCATTTCAGGAGAAGACTGTAAGGCTTCCCAAGCTTTAAGGCCTCCCTACGCTGAACTGTCTTTCCAGAAACCTTAAATAATTATATTAAGAGGTAAAAGCAAAAGGGTTGTCAAATACTTCTGGCTATAAACATGAAGGGAGAGAGATTACTGAAACTGAAAACAAATCTCCTCCTCCATGTGATTGGTGTGGCAGAGCATAGCGATGGGTGGATTTCGAGAACGGAAGAGCCAGGGGCAAGAGGTCAGAGAAGAAACACCCCTGAGGGTCTTGCTTCCCACCAGTGGGTCTAACTGGATAGACCTAGATTTACTGCAAAACTAATGACGCTTACTTAAGCTTCAGGGCTCTTGCTTGCAGGAGCCCTTCCAAGCCTGTGTGTGGCACTACAAATATGTTTACATGATCATATGTCTTTGCAAATTTTGCAACAGTAAGCTATTTGCATTTCAATTTGTTAAGGTGGCTGTTTCTTTCCACTGTTACTTAGACACCATCATACCTTGAGTCATGAACACTGGTGTGATGAGTGGCCACAGGCATTTTTGGATCTGGCGCAAGATAAATTGAGCTGGAGATGCATTTCAGTGGGGATGATTGGGTCATGATTTTGAGTCTAGCAGTCACAACTGTGGAGCATTAAGTTATTGATAGAAATATTTTCTTCTCCCCTGCACTGACATACTTGGTAGAGGAAACAAAACAAGATTTGACACATCTGGAGCCATATTCTCATCTGTGTAAGATTCTCCCATTTATCAGACAAGTAACATTGTACGTGGAGAATGCAGTCTTCGTTGACATCTAAGCAAACGGAAATTCTCTCTTATAGGTACATATCTGGCAATGTGGCATACACTATAATAAATGCATCACATACTTTTTCCTGCTCTGATGAGGATTGCATGAAAACATAAAGCAGTACAACAAATCACAGATATGTTATAGATATTAGGCATCACAAATATCAATAATAAAAGGTAGAAGGAATACTTGAATTTTGCATGTAATTATAATAAAACAGTATTTCAAAATAATTCAAATAAAAATGTTCTCAAGGAATTTCCAAACACCACCTATGTAAAATCAGTATTATGAGGTGTGTTAGTCAACAACAAAATTCCATTCATTTCCTAAAGTTTTGTGACATCCGTGGTATTTGTGAGGTTTTTAAAACTTGTAACCTGTTGGGATTTGTTTTCTCACCTTCAGTAGATAGTCACACCTGTACCAGATTTTCATTTGAAATTGTTTATACTTTTTCTTAAACAGGGTTCCTAATCTTCAGGCCCCATGAAACCTGGAGCCCCTTTTGCTCTCTCCATACATTAAGATAACCAGGGGATCCGTTACGAAGTCGAGACTCCCAACCCAGCCCTGGGAGAGTCTAGTTCCATCAGTCAGCTTAGGGCCCAGGCATCTATATATATTTTCAAGTTTTCTATGGGATTCTAAAGTGCAGCCACAGTTGAAAACACCTAGTCCAGGTGGAGAGACCATTGATCACCCCATGAAACATCCCTGTGTTATAAGCACAGCCCCAAACCAAGAGCAAGTGAAAACCTAATAGGACAAAGCCATTCTGAGCAAAAATAACAAAACTGGAGAAATCATATTACCTGACTTCAAATTATACTACAGAGCTGTAGTAACCAAAACAGCACAGTACTGACATAAAAACAGACGCATAGACCAATGGAACAGAATAGAGAACCCAGAAATAAATCTGTACTACAGTGAACTTATCATCAACAAAGGGGCCAGGAACATACAGTGGGGAAAGGACAGTCTCTTCAACAAATGGTGCTGGGAAAAATGGATACCCACATGCAGAAGACTGAAACTAGACCCTCTCTCTCACCTATGTACAAAAATCAAATCAAAATAGATTAAAGTCTTAAATCTAAGACCTGAAACTCTGAAACTACTGAAATAACATTAGGGAAATGCTTCAGGACATTGGTCTGGGCAGTGATTTCTTGAGTAATACCCTCAAAGCTCAGACAACCAGAGCAAAATCGGACAAATGAAATCCCATTGAGCTAAAAATCTTCTGCACAGCAAACAATCAACAAAGGGAAGACACAACCCACAGAATGGGAGAAAATATTTGCAAACTGCCCATCTGACAAGGGACTAATAAATAGAATATATAAGGAACTCTAAGAACTCAATAGGAAGAAACCAAATAATCTGATTTAAAAATGGACAAAGGATCTGAATAGACATTTCTCAAAAGAAAACATATAAATGGCAACAGGTATATGAAAAAAAATGTTCCGCTTTTCATTTCAATTGTCACATCCCCCATATAGTCTGGAGATAAAGGGAATTCTCCTACTGACATGAGTGTATCCTGGTAAGTGTACTTTTCTTCATTCCAACTGCATCAATTCTCTGTCAGGGCATTTTTAAAAACAAGCATCCTCCATCTTCATGGAGCACAGATCTACATACTTAAAAGTCAACAATGCACATACATAAACATTAAGAAAAATTCACAAAAGTACCTTTCAAGCTTTTGTCAAGCTCAGCCCCATTTTTATAACAGTGTCTGGAAATAAAGGGCTGCCTGGCTTATGTCTGTAATGTGTTTCCAAATGGTTGACATTAAAAGTCATCTTAAATTCAGCGTATGCATTTTTCATTCTAGATTATTTGTCTCTTTTTAAATGCACATATTCAAAAATGCAAAACATATTCAAAATTTATATATTCAGTGAATAGATCAACTTCCTGAAAGGCCACTTAATTATCACCTCTGTTGACTTGAGAGTGCTCCCTTATCAGCACAGAGGCTGTTTCCTTTGTGTAGCGGTGCTCAAGGAGCTTTGCCTTGTTCCTCAGTTGCTATTCAGAACCAAATCTTGGTACCTGTGGTTTTTTCCTTCCTCAATATTTTCCAGCCACTGTGACTAGATTATCTCACTGTTACAACGTGTTCTCCCCTGCATGCCAATCCTGTGCAGTGACTTGAGCCCAGAAAAAGCCAACAAGTACCTTTCTATACGTGTAAATAAGCAGGATTTAGCTTCTCACCTGAGAAAGTTCAAAATGCCAATGTGCTACTTGTTCATCCCGAGAACAGCTCCTGGGACGTTTTATATGCGGGGAGCTTCCAGATCGAGATCGTGGCCCCTGTACAGAAGGGTGTTTGTTGAAAGAGGGATTTTAAGCCTAAGCCTTTGCATTTCCTTAAAGTTGCAGTTGTTCCCATTTGGCATTTGCAGGAGCAAATGAAAGATGGAGGAGAGACATGGGAGGCAACGTGGGCTCCTTGCTTTGGTCTTGAGAAGCGGACTTAGGGAGATGGGAGATCAGGGTGAAAAATGTCGCCTTATAATCATGAAATGACAGGCATTTGTCTTCCTGTTCTACTTTTGTATTTTTCTTACATTTTTAGGGATGAACGTGTTTTCCTTCTGACTGTTTCTTACACAACTTTTGAAGGCTGCTGTTGTATTATGATAACCTTGGCGTTTTATTTGCGTGTTCAGTGATTGTTTGGGGAAAGCGTGTACTTCAAGGGAGAAGCTGAGAGGGAGGGAGAAGAAAAGGGAGGAAAGCTAAGAAGGGGGTGGGAAGGGCCGCACTGGCCCCCACCGCTGCCCAAGGGAGTCCACGTGCTCTGCTGGGCTATCGTCAGAACACGCACGCACCTGTTACTCCTGATTTCTGCCAAGGAGAAAACATTATCCAGAGCAGAGAGACAGTCATATCTGCTGATAGAAAGAGTGTTTAGTGTGGCACAGCATAAAAAACGCTGCACAACCGAATGCACTTGCTGACAGATCCGGTTTCCAAGCAATGGCCTTTCTGCCCTAGGGCGTCACCTCATCTGCAGGCAGCCCCGGCATTGAGGAACCAAGAGCCATTCTTCTTGGAAACCTGACAGTCAAAACACAAATGGATCGACCTAGTTTATTTTTTTTTCATGACCATAAACAAGAAAAAAATAGTTTTATCTTTAAAAAGATTCCACCGTCTTATTTTGTTTTTGTTTTATTTTCTTTCCTGTTTCTTCCATCCAAACCCCTATTTTGTTCCATTGGTTTAGGATTAAAATCCAAGACTGAGGGCAGAAGGGAAAAATGATTACGAAGCTAAGTTTCCTGTTCTTAAGACTAGGAGAGGATTTGCTCTGCAGGGGATGAGGTTGTGGACGGGGCGCGAGAACAATGGTGGTGGGTGTGAGGACAGACAGGTCAGCGGTCCGGAGCCTGAGAGATTCGGCCACAGGGTCCCAGCTGTGTTTCCTCTCGCTCACTCTCCAATCGAGAAGCCTTCACCAGGGAGGGCCTCTCTTTTGCAGGTGTTGGGTGATCTACGTCCACCAGTGGTCCCCAACTATTGCAATGGAACCCAATCGCCCAGTCAGGGATGTTGGGTAATGCTTGCTAACTCCAATTAAATCTTTTCTCTTTTTTTGTTTTTGCCAGAAATCTTGCTTATCACTGAATCACTTGCCTTTTATACAAAAGACACATCAATAAACCCAGTTCATGGAATGACCAAATTGTCTATGCCAATTGTTTCAAGAGTGTGCACATACGTCAAAACTTATTAAATAGTATACCCTAAATACATGCAGGCTATCTCGTCAATTATGCCTCATTAAAGCTGTTGAAGAAAAACTAATTGCTATGTGATGAATACAAAGTTATATTAAAATGTACAATTTTGTTAGAAACGTAACTTTTTTTAATGGCACATAAAACGGACATTTAAAGTTTTAACTGGCATGACAAATACCTACTTGGAAATAGCAGACTAGGCCCCAATTATTTAATAGGGAAGATGGATGATAAGCAAGACATTATTATACTTTTATTTCAAAGTAGGAGATATTTTGTTGTCTTTTATTTATAGTTTGTTTTTCTCCAAGAAAGGAAATGGTTGTTGAAGTGTCAGAGGTCTTTATACACCCTAGATGTCAGTGATGCAGGTAGTGTGTTTCACGTCGTTCATTGTCTTCTTTTGAAAAGCAGATTTTAATTTTGATAAAATCTAATTTACCTTTTTTTTAAATTTTCATAAACTAAGATTCTTTTCATCTTAAGAAATCGTTGCCTACCCCATGTATCCCAAGTTTTAAGGAAAGCATTTCCAGCTTAAGTGAAGAGTCAGTCATTTATTTTATTAAAAAAAAAAAAATTGTGCAGTACGTGCCCTTCTCAGCTACTTCACCCTGTCATCGCTGGCTCCGAGCAGGTCAAAAGCACGTCTTGACTTCCTCTTAGCAGAGAGCATGATCTGACTGCGGTGATTTAAGTGTCAGGAGAAAAGTGGAAACAGTTAGAAAGAAGGAAGCATTGTTCACAAAAGCGAAACGGGCTGCGCTCTTCTGAGGCACTCTGACCCGAGCATCACAGAGTGGAACGTTCCGGAAGGTGTCTCTGAATGCTGAGCTGGCCAGGGCCCTGTTCTCGTAGGCGCTAATTGCCCTGCTGACCTACATAGAGCTGGTGGTGCTGCGTGTGCAGTCGCTCCCGAGCGGGGAACTTGGTTTTCAGCCAACCTCAGCACAAAGAGTAATTGCAAAGAGCCAATATGACCAGGTGTGTGCCTACCTGGAAGTAATGAGGGGCAGGGGATTTGAACAGACAAAGAAAGTGTAATAGCTTTCCTACGATGGCCCTTCCCTTTCTGGGATCCCATTCTGAAGCCACATTTGCTCACAAAGAAGTTTCCTTGGTCCTAGAAGGTGTCTGTGGCTGCCTAGGACTGTCCGATGACCCCACTGCCATCTGGTTGCTGTTCCTAATGGGTGGATGAAAAGTTCCTGGGTCTGCATCCTTACTCCGAGGGCCGCCCTGGGGAACATGAATCCTCAGTGTAGACGCACTGCCTGGGTTTACGGTGTGGGTAGAGATGTTCGTTGCAACAGAACTTGTGTTTCTGCTGGGTCTGTAACCACAGGGCTTACTACATTTTTAACTCATCCAAATAAGGACAGCCTCTCCATATGGGGGATGGGATCATTAAACAGCGAAGAAATGGAGGTACCTGGGAGTTTATTATAAATTTCACAAGGCCACGCATTAGTGAGGGGATAGAATACAGACTCAGGTGACCCTAAATGCTTTACAATCTTGCCTATATTTGGGGATCTAACTTTCATCCAGGGTGTTGCCCTCAGAGCTGTAGGGTAGATGTGCAGGCCAGTGCAACCACTGCGTGTTCGATATGGGCCTAGGAAGGGTGCCTTGGCTGTCACGGCCCTTAGGTTTGCATCCTGGTGCAATCCCTTATGAGATACAAGTCCCGGGGCAACGTTCCCATCCTGTCTGAGCCTTGGTTTTCTTGCCTGTAAAATGGGAATAACCATAGTATCATCTCATAGGGTTTTGTGCGAGTTAGGGGCTGATTCCCACGAAATCACTTGCTGAGTAGGAAGAATTTAACAGAAATTGTATGTTGGGGGAGGAGTCACACTCATCCCCCTCCCCGCAGTGAGGACCCACAGCTGACCAGGTGCCTGTCCACACAGCAGGTCAGCTAGAAACATTCACACCCTTCTCTTCTAGCCATTTGAAATATATAATGGATGACTATAAACCATCGTCTGCCTCCTGATCTAGTGAATACCAGGTCTTATTTTTTCCATCCAACTGTATTTTTGTACCCTTTAAGATTGCGTTTTCTCTACCCTCAACAGAGAGATTATGAAGTGGAAAGAATGTCCTATTTAAAAATAGCGATTTCTTTCTATATTTTTCTCTGTTCTTCTGTCTGCCTCAGTCGCAGTTTCGGAAAAGTGACACAAGTGTATCTACTCACGTATCTGCGCACGCTCCTTTCTGGTGCCGTCTTGGGAGCAGACTGGAGCCAGGAGGAAAGTTGTCTCCTGGCACCGAGGCTCTTGTTGCAGGTGCCACGTGAGGCACCCGGGTGCCCAGATGTTTTGGATGGCTTTGATGCCACCCAGAGCAAGAAAGCTCTGTGACAGTGACTGAGGTGCTGTCAGGTCCCCACAGCAAGACAATCCCACACAAAGGGGCAGGGGCTGAAAACAAAAGTGGGGAAAGGTAGCTGGGAGAGCAAAGTGGAAAACTAAAAACTCTCACCGTCCGCAGTGATAGACTTGCATCTCAGCGTTCCATGTCGGAGGTTTTATAGCTTTGAGTTCTAGTCTAGCGCAGCAGAGACCCTGTGTTTCATTCTGGGCAATGGGGGAAAATACCATGAGCTCAGGATTCCTCTGCATTCATGCCCAACGGATGGCTTTGTGAGGGTTTGACCACTGAACTTCGAACGGGTCACCCTCTCTTAGTACATACGTCAGTGTCTTGATATATTTTTAAAAGCTAAAATACTAATTTTTTAATGCCATTTAAAACATTTGAAGACGTTTAATTAACTTAGTTTAAATTGTAACATTTAGTAGCTTTGCAAATATCGTAGTAAGATTTTTAAGTTGAACTGAAAAACTTGGGGGAAAATGGGCTTTGAATGTTTCCTTGTAATAAGGTGAAATATGAATTTAAAAACAACTAGGTCAATACAGTGTTTATCTATACCAGAGGCACGTTGGAGGCGATGAAAATTCACCTTAAGCCATTGGACTGAGAAATGATTTAAATTTAGTGGCCACAGACCATTCTTACGATGTGTGTTTAGGAACAGGAGAAGCGAGGTAGAGTCCATCGGTGGACACGCACCGTGGAAATGAACTAGCCGGCTAACGGCACTCTGGAGAGCTCTCCAAGGCTAAATAAAGGAAAACTAAGAAACGCAACCTCCATAGTCCAACTCACGATGGAAACGTATGTGCACACATCATTACATATAACGTCAAAGACATCACGCAAAGAAGTGGGGCGGCAGTTTAGGGGAGTCCAGTGGAGGCAGAGATTAGGGTAGAGGTGGGAAAGTACACAAGACAGACACGCATTAACCTATAATATTTATGTGCCATGGACTGGGGGTTAGGCAGAATTTTGTGCTATCAGAATTCCGAAAAGGGAAAACTCCAGAACACAAAACCCCCATCAGCATACAATTCACTTCTGATTTCATTCACAGAAGGACCTTAGATTAAGTTTCCATGTTGCAGGTGTGAAAACATTTGGCATCAAAGTCACTCAGCATCATCCAGCTCAGAAAAAGATTACAGTTTTGGGTAGCTGGGCTTCTAAATATAATTTCCCTCTTGTGCCTGTGCTATTATTAATATCTGATAATTATGAGAAACGTGAGGGGAGTTTGCACTTCCAGATGTGTGACTGAAGATTAGATTCTATTTACCAAACGCTGCCACTCTTTCTCATACAGAGGACCAACTTGGGAAGAAAGCGCCAGCTCTCTGCACATTCACTTAAGCAATTAATTCTGCAGGCCTCATTTCCCCTGTTTGTCAAAGCATTAATAAATGCTAACGTTTGATAAGGCTGAATTCCTGCAGGAAGCTCTTTTATTTCAGTGTTCTGACACTTCTCACTTTTCTCCAGGGTGAGCTGCAACTCAGGAAATAGAGGTCAGGCTTTCCTGGCCTTTGGAGTGGGAAAATGTTGCTAGTAGGTCTGAGGGGACATCTCTGCCCATGAACTAGGCCAGCCCTGGAGGAAGAGGCTCAGCTGGGCGTGGGAAGCGTGGTAACTGCTGACGGAAAGAGCAGAGCCGAGAAGCTCAAGGCCGCCAGCCTAGCTAGGTAGTGGCAAGGATCACAGATGTACTCGTGAACCCCTTTCATTTTCTGTCTAGGGCCATGGCTGGCCCACATCTCCCTTTCTTGCTTGATGTTGAGTTGAGGTCATGTGACCGAGCTTTGGCTGACGGACGTGATGTGAGGGGGCCACAGAGTCCCACGAAGGAAATTCCACCATCTCTCTTCTCACTCTGGAATGACCTTGGGCATTGGGTGGTTTGAATGTCACCGTAGAAGGAATCTCGTTCTCTAAAAATGTACGAATCAAGGCCTCCCCACTCGCCAACAGAATGAGCACTGGGACCGAAAGCAAAAGTCCACCTGTATTGTGGAAAACTGCTAATGTCACTAAAATCCAGGGGTGTCTGTTGTAGCCACTAGGAAACCTTTGCTACGAAAGGCAGAGTGATGAGACAGTGAGAGAGAGGGAGAGGGAGAGGGAGAGAGAGAGGGAGAGGGAGAGATCCCGCCGGGGCAATCCAGGACTAGACCAAACACACCCTCTAAGAGCTCCCCGTGTTGGACACTCCCCCTTCTCATGGAGGGGGTCCTGGTTCTCAGAGAAAAATAAATACTTCTGCAAAATGTGTGGGAGGGAAGGGACAAAAATAATAATGGCAGCAAGTAACAAGCATGTACACACTGAGTGCAGAAAGGATCAGCAGAAGACAATTGGAGATACAGGCAAATGTGCTTTTTATGAAAACTTGATGGTCTGCCTTAATGGTTTTATACTATCTGAAGCTCTAGGGGAAAATGTTATTGTAAAATTATAATTTCTCAATATAAATTCAGATGTTAAGTTGCTCTTCAGCAATCAGACGGCCTAAATTTAAATCTGTGACACTGTGTGGGCTTATGTGCAATATTTCACCTGTTTCTCAGCTTCCTCCTCTACTGAATGGGGATGATAAGGAACATACGACCATCTCTATTACACACACACACACACACACACACGCACACACACAGACACACACACACAACGTTAGGTGGCCAGGCCAATGTTGGGCTGATATTAGATGCTGGAACCGTTTGGGCTCCAGAGTTCGTGCTCTGAATTAATATGCTATTAATATCATGTCGCTGTAAGCATTTGTTGCATATTAACTCATATAATCCTAGTTATAATTCTGTAATGTGTTATCATTTCTACTTAAAAGAAGAGGAAGCTAAGGTATAGAGATTTCCAGAAGCAAAGCATTTCATCTGATCTCGACATTATCAATCACAGTAATATCGACCATTGTCATCGACATTTACTGAACATTTTCTGCATGCCGGGCACTTGTTAGAGTCTCGCAGTGACTTTATGTCGGGAGTCCTCTGATTATCGCTGTTCTACAAATGAGGCAACTGAGGCACAAAGAATTTAAGTAGCTTCCCTAGATTAGTGAATTGAAAAGAGATATGTAATCCCACTCATAACACATGTGCACACACATACGTGCACACATAGAAAACATGCTTGTACATACAGCTGTAATCCTAACCTCTATTCACTGTGTCCCATGTTACACATAAAATCATAACTACCCTCATGTGTAGAAGTTTAGGGACTCCCTGTCTACTGATGCCAGACTCAGAGGGGGCTTACATTGCTCCTGGAGCTAGTTTATCATCCTCAGTACAAGAAAAACCCAAAGCCATCAATGGAGACAATTGTATGAGACTGAGCCTTTGTAGAAGATGGATTTTGTCTTTGTTTTCTTAAGAAAATGAATGTCCCATTCCCCCATAAGCCAGAGATGCCGAGTGTGAGGAGCTTTTATCACTGGGTAGGAGAGATTGAAATCTCGACCCAGAGGTGTGTGTAGGCTCTACCCTGCTGCTTGTACCTGTGCTGCCCCTACAGGTGTGCTGGACCCCAAAACACCTGTCCTCTCCTGGCCCTCAAAAGCTGCCTTCTTTAAGCTACAAAAACTAAGGGTTCCAGAGAAAATGCGTGCATGCAGAAATGAGAGGGCCCCATCTGTCCTAGCAAAGAATTTGATCCATGCATGAGCTAATTGGCTAGAAATAGCTGCTAACTAGGGACATACACAGACCTCAGATCCCTCTGCAGTTCATCCTGCAAACTCCATTCTTTATAAAAAGAGCAATGTGTTCATTAAACAGATCGTATTTGGGGGACCATATGTCTCATAATGTGATAACTACAACTTAATAGCAATAATTATAATTCCTGTCATCCATCCTTCACTTAATAGTAGGGCCAGGACTATTATGTAAAAATAAAAGGTATGTAAAATCATTTAATAACATAAAAGAAAATTTGAACCGTTCTGTAATGAAGTGTTCAGAGTAAAGCTCACTTCAGTCAGTGACCTAAATATTTCTCTTTGAAATATTTTTTTTCCAGCCAAAATTTGGGAAGCACTAACAGCATTAAAACTCAGAGTGCGTTGAATAACTCCAGCAGTAAACAGAGCAGCTAGATTTATTCAACTCTGAGCAAACGTGCTATTAAGTGGTGCTCACAGAATACATCTTGGGATCAAAATAAAGCCTTTGTCTTAGAGCTGCATGATACAATGGAAGTCATGCTATACGTTAAAGATTAGTATATGGATTTGTTTTGACTCAAAATACAAGTTGACAGCAAATGGATTACCTCGACAGGTGTACAGGGAAATTGCATTAGGTTGACCCAGATAACATAAACAAAGATGGCTAATAAGAAAAGTGATAAAATTCTAGGCAACAGGGTTTCAAAGAGAGCATTGATCTAATACAATATGGCCAAGAAATGAATACATAGAGCACGTTGGGAATAACACCACCCAGAGAAGTAGCTTCACCTCCCGAAGTCCCCACAGACTCTGGGTGTGAAAAAATTACTCGGGATGAGAATTAAAAGAACTTAAAGAAGCTGAGAGACTGTCAGAAATAAGATATTTTACATTTATTTTTCTTTGGGTACTCAAACTGCAATGCAAGGAGAGTCTAGACACTCTCTCTCTCTCTCTCTGTTTCTCTCTCCCTCTCTGGGTATGAGAGAAACTTTGAGTTCGTTAATAATTAATTCCACAGATATTTATGATCCAAACCTCACAATACGTCCCAACACAACACTTCAGGCGCCCAGACCTGGCCTGCAGGAGGAAATCTAGTCACCATTTCTGATGCAATCCCAGCTTGAATGTCACCTCCTCCATGAAGCCTCCCCTGCTTTCCTGGGCAGGATCAGTCCCTTCTCCTCTCTGATCCCATGGTATTTTGTACATACTCTGCAGCATGACTCTTGCCAATGTTTTGTTTGCCTGTTTCTTTCCTGGGAATCCTCTCCATGGCACATGGCTGGTACCCAATATTTTTGAATGAATGGAGGTAAGTGTTATAAAAGCCATGCCCAGATGAGACCCAGAGACTACAGTTGAAGGGATCTTGGGGAAACACAAGCCCTGTTTCTCTCTCCTGCCTAGTGGCTGACTAGGGGACAGAATGGGAAGGAAACCCTTTCCCTATCTGCTTAGAAGTGGCACCACCTGTCACCTTCTCATCACCTCCCCAGTGCAAGAGATTCTGCCCTCATCTATTTTAAGAATAGCACATTTGAGAAAGTGCGTTTTCCAGTAAGCTCTGGCCCACCCTGTAGGAATGGCCCTCTCAGTCTCAGCAACCGCACGATTCCTACGACTGTCTGACGGAATAATGGGATCTACTAATTAAATATGATATTGCAATCAGCTTTCCATTTTGAACACATGGAAAACAAAGTTGTCCACAGGGTCTAGTAGAAGTTTATCACCTGTTTTATTTTGCTAATAGAGCGTTCTCCCCCCCCACCATTACCTGTAAGTGAGCCCACTCTTAATTAAGGGGAAAGCTATTAAAATAGTCGGGCAGTAATAGAAATATCACTGTTTCTGCAGGAGCGGTCTTGCTTAGATACTCATCTGTGGTTTGCAATTTTTTCAGACCCAACTCTCCTGGTACCTAAAATAAAAAAAAAAAAAAGATCAATTAAAACCCCTTATGAGGTCAATTGGCTTCAGAAAACTACACGGAAACAAAAACACATTCATGTAGCCTATCCAGGGAGCCTTGAATCGGGGCGGGGAGGGTGTTCAGGTATGTTGGAAAATGTCAACGGTTTTGGTTTCGATTTAAAAAATGGACTGAGTCTTCCCAGTACTATTGGCACAAACAATATATTTTTAAAACATTTTCAGGTAAAAGACTTCCTTCTATAATCTACATCTATGTGATAGAGCCCATAGGGATTTTATAGCTTTAGAAAGAACGGTTACAATATGCACAACAATACCAAAAACAGCAGCCAACATTACTTTAGCATGGCATGAAGAGCACCTTCCTACTAACCTGCCTGGGCAACCTCTAATGCAATATTACTGTATTTGAAAAACTGAAATTAATAGATACCACCCAAATTAGTAACAAAGCACCAAGAATCACATTATTTCACAGCTGGTTTGCTGGCTAGATTGTAAACTTAATTAATGGTACTGTTCCATTCCGGTGCCAATTTGTTTAGCCAAGAAAATAAAAATACCAGTGATTTTCAGCTAACTTACCCTGACATCAGGATATGAACTAAAGACAGAACATTATATATGAGTCTTTTTAACAAACATGACCCAAATTTATCCTTATGTTATTTCTGTGATGTGGGTGTTATTATGACTCTTATTTTACAGACAATTTAGCACAGGCTGAGAGTTCTAAAACCACAGTTTATGTAGGCATTGACATGCTCTCAGTTATATGAAATTAAATACTTATATAAACATGCATGGAGACTATGTTTCAGATGAGAGATTCATTCCTGAAGAAACCACATACTTCATGTTGAATAATTCCAAAGCCGTCCTGGAATGACTGGTATTTTCCTTTTACCTTGCTAAATGGGTGCCTCCCTGACACATTTAGTCACGCTCTGAAGATCCAGGAAGAAGACAATGAAGGCTTTGCTTTACACGAGATGATGGGTTGACGTCAGCAGCCTCATCCCAGCCTCGTGTGTCCCTGGGTGGCCTACAGAAGCAAACCGGTTGTATTTCTGCAGGCTATTCCGTGGTCTACACTTAAGTCCTGTTCCAGCTGTGACGTTGCCTACTGAAGTGTAGTTACATCCCCATCTTGAGTCGCACCATCTGTAGGCAGAGGTTCTTTTGCATCCTCCTTTTTGGACCTGCCCTTAGACCTCACCTAGCCATTCTCATTCAACCCCTCCCTGTTCTTTCTGTCCCTTAAATATCTTCTTGGTGAACTTCCCATCCAGTGTAGATTTCATGAGCCATCTTTTAAAAATACCATCAGCATCCTAGTTCTCGTATCTTTCCACCACGCCTACCCAGCCAATCACAAACTCCTGAACCATTCAAACACCGACATAGACTGTACCTGCACCCCAGGTTGTCAAGGGCTACGGGAGAAAATCTCAGGAGGAGTGGTCTTGATTTCTCTGCTAGTCTGTGCTCTCCAGCCCTGAGCCGACCTTCACGGCCACTCAAGTCTCCCGTGACATGAATCCAGGCGTCCTCCCCACCCGGTTTTCTTTCCCCGACCATCCAACCAGTCCCCACCCTCTGTGCTATCAGGAAAGCACCTGCTTCTCAATCCCCAGAGGAAACAGAGAACTCAGATAGGACTCCCCTCCGTGTGCTGCTCACCCATTGCCCTCACCTGGTGCAGCACACCTGTCGTCGCCTTCTCTCTGTCTCTGTGGACCAAATCCGCCCTCACCGTCCTGCCTCCTCATGCAGTCCTCATTCTGCTATACCCACGCCCCACCTAAATATTCTCATGAAGTCACCCGGTATAACGTGGTTAATGATTCCTTAATGGGCAGCAAGGTGTTTCCCTCCTTTTTTGTTCATCATCTTTCTTGTTTCTGCTTTGCTTTTTCTCTTTCCTGTCTGCCCTCCTGGCACTTAGTGTTTGAGAAGTTGAGGGCTCAGACTCTGAGGTCAGACTGCTTGGGTTCACATGTCAGATCTGCCTTCTCACCTTGTGCCTTTGGACAAGTTGTTTATCCTCCCTGTGCTAGTGAGGTCACGTGGTGAGTAGTTGGTAATACATTGTACTCCCACCCATTGTTAGGCCGATGTGAATATGGAATGCTTGGCGTTTGGTGATTGTGGCCATTTACTTATTTAATAAAGGCTTGTGAGCGCCTACGATGTTCCTGTCATTGGCGACACAGCTGTGGACAGCAATCTACAAAATCAAAAGAACTTCCTGTCGGTAGTTTGTTTAAAAATCCAATTAATAAAAATACCCTTAAAGCTTCTCCTTTTCAAGCAGACATGATAACCCCTTTCCAGAATTTCAAAGTCGCACTCTCTTTTGTTCTTCTGAACAAATGCCACAGGGACCTCCGTTTTGTTTTCAAAGGTATATTTGATCTCTTTCTAAAAACTATATTGACCCCTTTTCAAATGCTTATTAAATTTTATCTCAAAGTTATATTTCTAATGAATGAAAAAGTTCTTTCTCTCCTAAAGATCACAAAGAATGTTTGGAATGATTCAGGGAATGGGGAACATTTGGGGTGAATTCAGGTATGAAAGAAAGCTCGCAATTCAGATGACTCAGGAACTAAATGAAGTGGTTTTTGGTCTCAGCCTCTGGGAGGCTCCTTTCGTCTTGCAACACAGTCTTGGGTGAGGTCAGGCTTTACAGCTGCTATTATTGGGTATCAAACACCTAGTCCTGCTTCTCACGGCGTTACAACATTAACCCCTACGATCCTCACACTACTTCTATGATGCGTGTGCTGCTCTGAATCCCATTTTGCAGATAAGGAAAACAGGCTCGGTATCTGAACAAGGTCTCACCACGAGTGTGTGTCATGGCCAGGATTTGAATCCATAAAGCCTGGTGCTAGCTTCTCTGCTCATAGCCACGACCCCAAGTTACCTTCCATCAGTAGCTCATTAGAAACATTGGATTTTCCATGGTGTCGGCTGCTGCCCTTGGTGGGACCATCTCCTACCTCCTGCTAAAATATTCATGACAGAAAAGTATAAACAAAAATATCCCACGTCCCCGTAGAAATGATGGGAAACCTAGCTTCTAAATGTGGAACGAATTTGCAAGGCCAGTAGAGTTGAACTGAGAAAAGTGTATCTCTTCTTCACCTTGTGACTTCATCTAGTGAGACGCTGAGTCCTGGGGCAAAATTTTTAAAAATTTTATTTTATCTCTTGCAAGGTATCAAACCACCTTAAAATATATATAAGCTTAAAAATAATCTTTCAGTTTGTTTAAAACTCTGCAAATTGTGCAATGCTTGGCAAGGACACCTCATCTCTGTTCCTTACAGCATCAGCTGAGGCAACTCAGCTGGGATCTGCAGCTTTGAACGTGGCTTATCACATAGCGGCGAGCAGGTGCCGGGCCTCACATGGAAACTTGGCCAGGGCTACGAGAGCAAGGCCTGTCTCTCTCCAGGGCCCTCTCCGCAGGATGCGTGGGCTTCCTCACAGCATGGTGGCTTGGTCCCAGGAGTGCACATGGCTCAAACATCAAGAGGAAGCCTTTTATGACCTAGTCTTAGAAATCTTGTGGCAAGACTGCTGCCATAATCGTGGTGTACCCAGATTCAGCACACCTCTCTCAGTGGGAGAAGCACCAATGTCTAATAGTAACAAGAGTGTGGGGGTGGGAGAAAGTGCAGTGGGCGTTTCAGAAAATAGAATCTTCCAAAGGTGGTGAGAACTCCATCGTATGAAGTCAACTGCCAAAGTCAGAAACCCAAGGTCTTTACAACTGTTCCACGGGCCCAGCGTCTGCCCATCAGAAACCCTGGCTTATCTAGATTTTTGTTTGCCAAAAAAGGGGAAAAAATAAGAAGATGAAAATTACTCTCGTTTTATTTGTTCAGTGGACTAAAAACCAACCTGCCTCGAGATAAATAAAGTGGAAAGCTTTTTGATAAACAAGGAGAGAAAGGAGAGAACACCAAAATCTCTTACCTGTGAAGGTAAATGGAGCAAAAACAGGCCATTAAACCGCAGTGGGAAAGTGATAATCTCCAACACACAATGGCATAAACAAGTGAAGCCAGAAGAATATAAAGAAAACAAAAGCAGAGTATAATGACCAACAGATAGTCCCATTTGCAATGATCTAGACACATTAAATTGGAAATCTTTGATTTCCCATAAATGCCTAGCAAATCCCACAAGAAAGAAATGAAGTTTCCAGGTACTAGAAGCTGGGAAACACTGAAAACTAAAGCAGTGACATACCCAGGAAGGAAAGTAAAAGAGGCAGGAACAGGTTTCCAAGTGACTTTCTCTCTCAAAGCATGCATTCCAAATCTGTAGCTAACGCACCTCTGCCTGTTGGAGCCAGGACTAGTCAACTCCTTACCTCCTCCTCCTCCAAATCAAACAGTGCTTTCTACTGTGGGCCATTTAAGAGTGTCTTGGCCTGTCCATCTGGCCCACCCAGGGTCCTCAGGCAGAACCTTACACATAGACACCCACGTCTATATTTGACCTGGAATACAGTAAGAATGACAAGGAAATAGACCTCAGAGAGCACACAAGTCAGTCCCTCCCTGGGTAGATGGATTAAGTTATACTATCCAAGGCCAGGCACTGAGTGACAGATTAAAAACTACATTCTATCTCCCCTGTATTGTTCAGTAAATTTGCCTTCTCATTTGCACCCTAATTATTTATCACTTTATCTGTTTAATTGGTTAATGCAATGAACGTTGTTAGCATGTCTATACTCTGTGCCAAAGATATCCAGATAAACACGATTCAGTTGCATTTGTAGGAATGACTGTTTTCAATACCCAGCTGCCATTTGAACATGACTTCAAGCATTATTTGTTAAAATTTCAAAGCATTCTTTATTTTCAGTGTTGATACATACCAGACCAGCAGAGCACACCAGATGTCCTAGGGAAGCTGACTCCACATCAATCTGAAGTTTGTCTAGATGGATGTTTTCCTGATTACGTTCTCTTTGATCTGAATGACAACCGATCACTTAACCTCGCATGTAAAACGGATGCCTGATATCGTAGAATTTGCAAAATGTAAACTATCTCCTTGCCCCTGATGACAATTTTCCTCTGATTACAGGAGTGGGATTTTTTTTTCCCAAAGGACAATTGGAACATGTGTGGGGTTTTTTTGTTTTTGTTGTTGTTGTTGTTGTTGTTGTTTGAGAACAGGTCTGGCTCTGTTGCTCGGGCTGGCCCACAGTGGCGCGATCATAGCTCACTGCAGCCTCTGACTCCTGGCCTCAAGAGATCCTCCTGCTTTGGCCTCCCAAAGTGCTAGGATTACAGGCGTGAGCCACCACACCTGGCCAAACAGGGGAATTTTTAATATGGTTTTCAGTGAGGTCTGATACTGTATGTATGAATTTATGCCATTTGAATATACTAGATCCAAAAAGAAAATCACATTTCTTTGAAGGGAAACACCTTTTATCTCTGGATGTTGGTTGAAAGCCTAATAGAAAATAAATTGTCAAAAGTGGAGCTGGCAAATCTCATTAAATTGAAACCTGGGAAGTTCCTGACTGCATTAAATAATTCACTTTCATCAAGAAGAGAGAGGAAGACATCAGAATAAAGCTTTGCATCTTTCCACCCTTGAAATGCTTGTATTTGATTGTCTTTTCGAGATAAATATTCATATTTAATGTACTTCTTCATCACTTCTGCAAGTAACCCCTGAAAAGCCTTCTATTCTCGTGTATTGTTTGGAAGTGAACTGATAAATAGTAAAGAGAAAAGGAAAGACTTCTTAGATGGTGACTAGGTCTCCTACGAGCTGCAGGAGATATTGTTAATAACTTCTACCAGACATAGTCATAATCTTCTTACAGTCTTTCTTTTCTTTTTTTTTTTTTTTTTTTTTGCATGACTTCCATCTTTGGGAACATTGCACAGGTTGGTTGCATAAACAATGAGTCAATAATCTCCCCAGACAGAATACATAAATAATCAATCAAGGCCTGCCTTGTCTTGGAGCTCAAGTCTGAGTCAGAATTTGCAGCTCTGGTGATTTACAGAATTAGGGTATCTCTGTACAGTTAAGTCTCGAAATACCATTCCTAATACACATAAGGGGTTAATCTGAGGCCAATGGGACCAGGTGACTTGGGCAGCACCCAGCCAGGCACACGGAGGTCCAGGAAGAAGAGTTGTTCATGGCAGGAGGTCAGACCCAGGGTGAATATCAGCTGGGTTACATATTTGAGTATTTCTGGGAGCAAGTAATGGGTCCACGGCATGATGCAGGCTGTCAAATTCCAATTTAGAATCACCCAGGGTCTGGACAATAGATTTCAATAATTCATCATCTTTCTGGAAGAGATGGACTCAAGCAAAGTCAGAGGTTGATTTGTTTAGGGGCATTTGCAAGGAGGTGAAATTTGAAAAGCCATTGGCTATAATTCCCAGTGGTCTCATCTGAGATCAAAATTGCCCAGAGATCTTTACCATGGAGGCCTGACGGTTGGAGAACCTGCCGGGAGATTTCGCCCGAGATCTAGTTGCTCATCACACAAAGATCCAATCACTGAGATGACAAGGATTTCCAAGGAAGAAAGAAATGTTTTAACATGAGAGGTGTCTTGTCAGGAGAATGGGAGAAGTTGCCTCAAATCTGTGTCTCAAATAAGGGAGATCCTGGGCTTTCAAAGGTGGGGTCAGGATGTGCCTTGGTGCCTTGGGGCACGTCTTGGTGTGTCTCGCAAGGGGCTACCCGTGTTCATTCGGGCAGGATGGGAGGGGACGGTGAACCTGGCATCAGGAAGTCTGCCCAGCTGCCTCCAAAATCTCAGCTTCTTTGTCTTACAGAAAATCCACCATTTCTGGGAGACAACTCACAAGGTGTCAAGTATTTAGTTAAGGGAGAGGATTATGGAAAAAAAAAAAAAAAAACATATAGAAGTCATTGAAATTTGTTCCTAGAGCTAGTTACATGATGAGGAGGATATACCCAGCAGTCAGTAAGGCGAAGGCAGGGTCTCCTGTTTGGAATAATCTTTTATAAGAATGATTAGAATGATATACGTTCAGAACTAACAATTAGACAAAGAGGAAAGAAAAGACAAAAAGAACCATCGTGAGTGGATGGATGCCAGAGACATACAAACTGAGAGGAAGAACGATTACAATAAAGCAGGCGAAAAACAAAGTGGGGATTGGACAAGATTCTGGGTTCCACATCTTGGGAGGAAGCTGCCCACTGTCTGAGGTGTGGAATATCTCGTGCCAGCTGTTTGGTGCTACCTGGGGACCGCATGAAGCTGTGGCTCCTCCCAGCGTGGAGACTTTAGCATGGTAATGAGTTCACCTGCAGGCTGCCAGGTCTGCCAGGGGCTGGGTTTAACCACCAGAGCCATTGCGGGCCTGGCCAGCAAAGGCTACTCAAGTTGGTTAAATGTCTATAGTCCCTAGAGACCCTCCCTTCCTACTGACAACGTGATAAATATGAGCTCTTTTGCGGCAGAAACCCTGCATCCTTTTCTTTTATGTCTCCTTTGGCTCTGAGAACAAATTTGCTAGATGCTCTGTAGATGTTTACGGAGCAGATGGGACTCTTCATCGTCTGGACAGAGGAGGGTATGTCTGACAAACAGCAGCCAAAGGCTGTCACTGATTCTCCGCTCCCGAATAAACCGCCAATGTAATATAAAAAGCAGGAGAGAAAGAGGAAAAGGAAAGGATTCTACCAGCCTGCGTTTTTCTAGGCCAGGGCATTTCTCTGAAAGCATCCCTGCGGGTGTTTTACTTTTTTAAGTCCTATTAAAATAGAGGACTTGATGTTCACGCAGAATTTTTCCAAAGGGATCCACTAACAAGAACTTTGATCTCCCCTTGCATATTCAGCCGCACACAGCAGCCCAGCGCTCTCCGGCTGCTTTGTCTGCATATGAAAGAGACCACAGCCCGCGCAGGGAAAGAGGGGGGCTTTCTCCCTCTTTGTCTCAGCACCGCGTGTGAGATTATGCATCATTAATGGCATCTGGGGCGTGGGCACCAGTCGCTACATCTTGACCTTGTTTGAACTCCCCTGGCCAGGCCTGGACAAGGGCTTCACAAGACAAAGACCTTGCACTCAGCCGTGGCCACTCCAGGAGGGGGAGGACAGCGTCCTGGCCTCACTCAGCTACTCATGCAAGTGTCACCCGGAGTCTTCCGAGAACATTTAAATCATTCACTCAAGATGCGTTTGTTGAGCATGCACTGAAAACCCAGAGGCCGTCCTGGGGAGCCCGCAGGTCGTTAGAAAATAATGACAGGAGCAGGAAGGACAGGTGCAATGACGATTGATGTGCGAACATGCACAGCCTCCTCCCTGTCTCAGGTAGGCAGGACACGCCTCTCCTGCAAGGCCAGCTCCAGAGCCCCAGCTGCTTCTCCTCTTCTTCCTCCTCCCACTGCCCCCAACTCAGGACCCCGGTCCTTCAGCCTCTGTGCAAACGCAGGGAGGAGATGTCGCCCACAGTAAAGGGATCACTGTGAGCCCCACGCTCTCCCTCCTGGGACTTCTGTCAGGGCCCTGATGGTCTCATGAAAGGCCCCTGACAGGTGCTCATGACAGTTTTGGTAAACATTTTAGCAGTGTTTCAACAGTCACCCCAAAAAGGGAAGAGAGGGCAGCCGGGGGGTAGAGGGAGAGAGAGACAGTTGAAAATGAAGATGCCTATTCATTAAATCAACTGGAAGAAATTGAGATTTGTAAGAGCAAAAATAAGCTGAAAATTTAACATCCAAGCACTGTATTTGACAATACTTTACAGCTCTAAGATATTCACTGTCTGAGATATCTCCATGCCTGTTACATCCACTCATAAGTCAACTCTAAGAAACTTAGGGATATACCAGAGAGCAGGGTGATTTTCATTATAGAAAAAAATCCTAAAACTGTGACTTGCAAGCCTGATTGTGATAGTGAAGATTATTCAGCCATCCTGAATTCCAGATAATGTAATAAAAAGGCTGCGAGCTGACATTCAATGAAGTGTATATGTATAATTAGATTCATTAAATTCAGATATGCATTCCAATAACACCTGTCTAGGAAAAACATGCTTATTTTCCAAATCTTATTCTTTAAGCCAAGTTCATTTGAAAGAGTACAGACTCTTTTTAAAAGTATCTCATTCATTTTCATATTAAGATTAAATATGCAAAATTAGTAATTTTATACAGAGCTTTCCAGAAAGCTCTTCATACCTGGTCTGCTTGTAACCATGAATGCGAAACAGCGTTTGACAATTTCATCAGCTGAATGAGCAGAACAGATTTAAATGCATGCAAAATTCATTTACATGGTACACCTTGTAGCTCTGATTTCTCACTCTGGGTTTACTTAATTTTCTAACACAAAGTGTGGTTTCTAATGTAAATTGCCTCTCCCCGTATAATTCTAAGTCTAGCCATATAAGCATTTTTAAAAGTTGAGCGCAAAGTATTTTGGAAGCATATTGACTTCAAGGAGTGGAAGAGAAGACTTCGATCTAAAGATGTCTAATGGTGCCCGCTAGAAAACTCCCATTACTGTTTATAAACAAAGACACAGTGGTGTGGGGGCGGGGGGGGGGGGAAGAGTGAGTTTTATTTTAGAGTCTGATTGTCATAGGTGGTGTCTCGATGCAGCTTCTGGGAGTGGCTGCTGGGTGCAGAGCTGCTTCTCTGTGGCTCCTTTGCAGCCCTGCTAAGCTGTGCAAGTTACTTTGTATCTCTGTTCTGTGTCTGTGAAGTCACGTACGTGCCATGGGGAGATCAAGGATAATCTGAAAACTCCCGTCCACTGAACATCCTGTCTTGCTCTTCTAATCTTCCCGCAGGAAGCTTGTCTTTCTGGGATTTAGCTCAGAAGATGGGAGCTTACCTGCGGGGGCACATCCCAGGGAAACCGTTCAGCTAGTGCCTGTGGTTGCTTCTCTTTGCCCTCTTCCTACTTAGAGCATCCTACTGGGAAGTGGGGATTATTAGGTTGGAGCTACTAACCCGGACAACTGCATGTGGGCTGTTAGCCTGTGGCAAGTGCCTGCAGATAGTCTGTGGTTCAGATATTAAGACAACACCCCTGTGAACTTTGCTCATCTAAGCCCCTGCAAGACGATCGTTCTGGAAAAAGGCATTATATTGCTGTGGGCCAGCTGTTTGCACAATTTTGTCAAATAATGGTTTTCTCTTAGCCTGAGCCAGCAAAAATAACCGTCTTATAAAAAATGTATGCAATTAATAAAAGATGAGCATTTTTAATTCCGTTCCCCATGCTCTTCCAAATCCTAATTACAATTACTTCTTGTATCCATGCAAAAATTCTTATTTTCGAAGAAGTAATCAAAAAGTAAACAATTGAATGTTGTTTAACAGCGAATACCAATGCTATATATTTTTTTTCCAGTTTTGCTTTGCAAACCGTTTATTAAGATGGATTTTGCTTCAGGTTTTGCCAATAACTAAATCTGTGAAACAGAAGGATATGCCCCCTCCTCATCACCTATTTTAAAAAGTCTCTGCACATCTCCTATCACATTTTCTGGGAAACATCTGGGTTTCCTCATTGATGGCTAAGGGGGGTGGACAAATACCACCCCAGGAATGAAAGCACAGAAGTGTTCCATGTCCTCTTTGTAAACTTTCTTATTTGTACCAAAAACATACAGAAAGCATTAGCATGCCTAGAATCAATAGTTTGAGTTTAATAAAATGCCTTCTGAGTTATTAAATATTTCATAAGTTTTAAACATTGCCATTGTTTGGCTAGATGCAATGGTACTTTTTGTGCATTAGTCCATCTTTTTAGTGAAATATTCACATCACACAATGCAACCATTTCAAGTGTACAATTCAGTAATTTTTAGCATAATCACAGAGCTATACAAGCATCATTACAAGCGTTTTCAAACATTTTCATTAACCCCCAAATAATTCTCATACCCATTGGATGTCAGTCCCTATCACCTCCCAACCCCACAAGCTCCAATAACTAATCAGCTTTCTGCATCTGTAGATTTACCCTACTCTGGACGTTTTATAAAAATGAGATGTGTATATATGACCTTTCGTCACTAACTTCTTTCACTTGGTGTAATATCTTTAAGGTTCATCCATGTTGAATCATGGACTTCATTTCTTTTCATGGCTGAATATTATTCTATGGTACAGATAAACTGATCTTAATTATTCACTTTTCATTGACATTTGAGTTGTTTCCATTTCAGGCTATTATTATTGACGGTGTTATGAACATTGATGCACAGGTTGTTGTATAGATGGCTGTTCTCATTTCTCTTGGATATGAGCTTTGCAGTGGAATTACTAGGACGTGTTGTAACTCTGTACTTAATATGGTCGGCCTTCTCCAAGGTTGCTGAATGACTAGACCTT
Source organism: Eulemur rufifrons (assembly GCF_041146395.1). Lineage (NCBI taxonomy): Eukaryota > Metazoa > Chordata > Mammalia > Primates > Lemuridae > Eulemur > Eulemur rufifrons. The sequence continues at coordinate 3,144,428 of NC_091003.1, forward strand.
TGCACCGTAGTGAATGAATATTTAAATTTTCCCCCTCCTCACCAGCACTTGGCATTATTTCTGGACTTCCACTTCCACTCCAGTGATGTACACGTCTAATCTTAGGCAAGGACTACACTGTCATGAACTGTAGCATTGTAGTAAGTTTTGGAACCAAAAAGTCTGAGACCTCCAACTTTGTTCTTCTTCCAGATTATTTTATCTATTCTGGTTCCCTGCATATTTATATACAGTCATGTGCCATATAATGACATTTCAGTTGATGACCGACCATAAAATGGTGACCCTATAGGTTATAATGGAACTGAAAAATTCCTGTCGGCTGGTGACACTGTAGCCATTGTAATGTCATAATGCAATGTGTTACTCACGTGTTTGTGGTGATGCTGACATATGGTGCTGCTGGTCAATTGAAGCGTAGCACAGTACATTGCAGTAATGCCCTCGGCCTTCACATTCATCGCCACTCCCTCACTGGCTCACCCAGAGCAACTCCCAGTCCTGCAAGCTCCATTCGTGGTAAGTGCCCTATACAGATGTACCATATTTTATCTTTTATGCCATATTTTTACTGTACCTTTTCTATGCCTAGGTCTGTTTAGATACACAAATACTTACCACTGGGTTATAGTTACCTGCAGTATTCAGCACAGTAACATACTGTACATGTTTGTAGCCCTGGAGCAATAGGCTATGTTATATAGCCTAGGTGTGTAGTAGGCTACACCATCCAGGTTTGTGTGAGTACACTTTAGTATGTCCACACGATGATGAAATCACCTAACAACACATTTTTCAGAACTTATCTCCTTCATTAAGTGATGTATATTTAATGACTGTACATTTAAGCACTAACTTGTTAATTTCTGCAAAGAAGTCACCTGGGATTTTTGGTAGGGATTGTATTGAATCTGTAGATCTATTTAGGAAGTATTGCCATCTTACTGTATTCAGTATTTTGATTCTTGAGCATGGGATATCTTTGCATTTATTTATGTTTTCTTTAATTAATTTTCTTCTTATTTATAATTTATAATATTTGTTAGCAGTATAGATTTATTTATTTATTGTTTATTTATTTTAGAGACAGTGTCTCTCTCTGTCACACAGGCTGAGGTGTGGTATTACAATCACAGCTCACCGCAGCCTCAAACTGCTGGGCTCAAGCGATCCTCCTGCCTCAGCCCCCTGAGTAACTAGGACTACAGGCATGCACCACCATGCCCAGCTAAGGAATACTTTCTATTTAAAAAAGTAAAAATTGAATTATAAATTACAGAAAAAAGATTGCTATCATATGTGTCATATAGTAACACACATATCACAAAACTGTCAACCCAGAGAATGTATATCTGCCTTTAGAAATTAGTATTTACATCACTTAAGGAGTTTGTGATAAAGGGAAATTGGTTTTTAATATCACAAAATGGAAGCCTTGTCAGAAAAGGGAGATATGAGTTGATGTACTGCGTCTTTTTGTATCTGCAATGATAGATTTATTGTCCACACAGGGGCCGCTCCTGTGCCATGGAGGGTGTGTGGGTGGATGCTGCCCAGGTGAGCCGTGAGCTAACTTCCCTGCAGGTGCCCTGTGCTCATGCCTGGCTCCCTGGCCCAGAGGGCTTTCTCGCCTCACTCACCTTTCCATAAGCCACAGTTGCTCGTGAGAAAACCAGAACTGAACTTAGCAATCCATCTGCATGCAAATGTCAGTCTTCACTTAAGAACAAAACAAAACAACAACAAATCGTGCCTTTAAATGAAGGATGTCTTCAAGTCATTAATAAACATGCTGAGAGGAGTGGATGAGGAAGGTGAGAAAATAATAATTGTGGGAATTAACATTTATGGAACGCTTACAATAAGCCAAGCACCATGCTCAGGGTTCTTGTATGCATTATTTTAATTAATTGTCGTATTAATACTATTAGGTTTTAATTATCCATCCCATTTAATCTTCTCAATAACATTGCTTTAACAGCTTTATTGAGATATAATTCACATGCAGTAAAGCTCACCCTTCTAAAGTGTGCAACTCGATGGTTATTAGCATACTCACAGAGTGGTGAATCCATCACTTTTGAGCGGGTGGAATCAGGTGCTTACGATCAGGAGTCCAAGCACTTCTGCCCATGGCATCTCGGTATCCAGGTCACAAGGAAAACACAACACAGGCAAGCACTGAACAGAAACGCTTTACTCACACAGAGAAAAGAGAGCAAGATCAGCTTCAGAGGTGGGCTTTGGTCTTCCAGGGCTGGAGGGTCTCTTCCTGCAGCTGATGCAGGACAACCTCTTAAGAATTGAATTTGAATTATACAAAATGTTTCCAGGGTCAAATATGAACTTTTTTCCTCCTTAATATATTAATTTAGGAAAGCACAGCACAAAGAACGCTGATTTGTAATTTAGAGCCATCAGTGAAAGCTGTCAATTATTGAGACCCACTTATTACCCAGGCCAATCTTAAACTCCAGTCGTAACCCCTCTGCACTGTAATTTGAAGACTTGGATTGCGGTTCAGAATAGGTCCTGTCGCCCACCACTAATCCCACCGCCTAGAGGTGCTCAGAATTGAAACTACGGTATTTGCAGAGAGGAGCAACCTAAGTTTCTCTTTCGTAATGAATATAAATTTGGTTTATGTCTCCTGGGAATCACCCCAGGACTTGAAGCAGTGATGGCCCCTCACGAGGACATGTTTCTACACTTTATTTAAAGGCAGTTGCTTTCCAATTTGCACAAAGTCAATCTCTGTGGAGTGTAAAATCCTTTTACATTTTAGACCATTTTATTTAAGTCAAGATTTTTCAACCTGAGCACTGTTGGCAGTGGACCAGATAATCCTCTGTGGTGTGGGCTATCCTGTGAATGGCTGAATATTTATCCACATTCCTGGTCTCTACTTATTAGTTGCAAGTAGCTTGTCCCTCCCCCAACCCCGGATCATCCAAAAATGTCAAAAAATAACCCAAAATGTGTCACATTTCCAAATTTTCCCAAGGAGACAAAACTTAGCCCCATTTGAGAACCACTGGTTTAGCTGCTTAGTGATATACAATACTCCTGATTTTTTTTCCAATAAATAAAAGCAGATATAAATTTGGAATGCTGAGAGTGACAACTTCAATGTTATTGTAAGGTTTAGGGACAGACAAGGAGCAATGCTCACCTTTATTTTTATTTTTTTTAAATATATTTGAAGCAACAATCCCTTCGTCTTAGCAACTGGATTGCCAAAGGAAAGTTGTTAGAATTTTCAGGCAAATAAATAGTATTGGTCACTGAATTGTGAAAAAAATTGAAAAATAAAAGCTATCAATATTATTTACTGAAAACAGGTAGTTAGGAGCTAAAGTGAAAAAGGGGACTATAATCATGGTAAATGGATATACATACTGTAAATTTGAAAGCAGATTTAAAGACTGTTTTTAGGACACAGAAAATGTAAGAATTAGGATTGACTATACTGCTAATAATGTAGTACAAGAGAGACTTATAAAAGGCTGGGCTTCTTTTTTCTGTCTCTCTCCCTTAACATAAAATTCTGCAATGGGTAGTGTACCGTTAGTATGGAGAAACTTCATTGCCGAAATGTTTTTAAGGCTCATTCTACTTTCCAGTTTTGCCATTTTTGCCACCTGGTGTCATCCTTACAGTTGTCTGTTTACTGCAAGTGGCTTCTGTAACCACCGCCATGGCATCAGCATCCCCAGGAATGGGAAAACTGTGAAAGAGTAAGTGCGGCTGGGTCAGCATCCTTTTTAAGTGCTTTCCTGGAAGTTCTAGGCAATAACTTCTACCTGTATCTAGTTACCCAAAGCTAAGTCCCCGGCCATCTCTACCTGGAAGAAAAACTGTGAAGTGTAGTCTTTGTGGATGGCCCACCACGCCATAGCACTGTCTCTGTGACATGCAGGGTGAATGAATATTGTTCAAGCAACATAGGCGTGTCTACTGTAGAAAGACTGACTGTTAAATTAGGGATGGGGGAGGGATGGGGTTAATTGTAATGTTTCATAAGCATGCTATTTCTGCACCAGTTACAGATTATCGCACTTTTCATTAATAGTTTGCACTTTTACATGCGCTTAGTTTTTTTTATGGCTATTGCATTTGTTTAGAAAGAGAACTGTATGTTAATAAAAAGCTAGTTTCAGTTGCTATGAACGCAATGTATATGGGCATTACACTGTGTCACTAAGCCGGGACGTTCCAGGTTGATTACGTGGGACCTCTGTCTCTGCATTGAGCAAGGTTAGAGTTATCAAAGGGAAACTCCAGGCAGGTTTGACAAGCGGAACAGGCACAACAGCCAATGTGTTCTGAAGGTCGTCAGGGTTAGTTAGATGAGGTGCAAAACAGACTCAGAGGTGCTGGAAGCTTCTAGCACATGCTCTCTCCTTACTCTGTCCTCGAGGTCTTGTCCCAATCTACAGCCCTGATTAACAGTGGTGATCCCGGCGCCACCCCCCGTCCAGAGGCTGAGCTCTCTGTAGACTTTTCTGTACACAGTCGGTGAGGCAGGGCTTTTCAACCCCAGCACTGTCCACACGTGGGCCTGACAGTCCTTTGTCGTGGTGATCAGTCCTGGACATTGTGGGATGTTTAGCACCATAATGCTAGTAGCACCTCCTCAATGTCAATAACAAAAAAATATATGGACATTTCCAAAAGCCCGCTGGAAGGAAGAGAGAGAGCAAAACCACTCCGGGTTGGGAAGCAGTAGTGTAATGTTGTTGCTATAAAGCATTCTCTGTCCTGCGATACTCATTTTAGTTCTGCTTCTCTGGGTGGCTGTGTGCAACTAGAGTCCAAGTGTTTGCAAACCAGATATGCCCCCAGTACTCTGCAAGGCAATGGAATGACAGTGGTTTATGAAAGAGTTAAAGCACCTGCCCTTGTGAGGTGTAAAATCTAATGACTGATTTGCTTAAAAGGTCAAGCAAAACAACAAGAAGAAAAGCCTTATTTCACATCAAAGAAAAAGCATTTCGTCTACTTAGTAGAAGAACAAAAATGCACTGAGTTTTTTTTTCTTTTATGTGTGTATTTATTGATTGGTTTTAGCCACTAAAAAGACCCTGACCCTCAATTTTATTCAGTCTCTCCACGAAAACACAGCATCATTTCTCTTCTTTGAGCATATAATCGGGCCTGACAAAGAATAGTAGTTCTTTGAGTTCAAAAAACAATAAATTGCTTTATTTCTGTCCATTGAAAAGTCAATGGATTTTCTAGTCCAGCTTGATTTTCTTTTCATTATGTTGCCAAAGAAATTTCCATAATTCCATTTAGAGTTACAGGAGCACAGGAAACATTAAAAGGAGACATGCTGAGATCACTTAGCCAGCTACACTGGCAGCATTGGACATCGTGGACCTCATTTGCATTTGCAACTCTAATTAGCTTAATGAGAAATAATGTTCTCACATCAGCAAGGGAACATGGCCTCAGGTCTAACTCAGAAAGTTGCACACTAACTTACATTTACTTTTCCGCTATTATTGGTCTTCCTCCTATTTGTAATTCAAAGCTGTGGTTAAAATGCTTCACAGAGCCAGGACGTTAGCGGTGGGTGGAAAGACATCCATCCGCCTTAGATTGATGATACCCTTAATACGCCAGGGGGCTCTGCTCTCTGTGCCTTATGATTAATTAAGCAAGTTCATTCTTCCGTGGCCCTAGGTTCAGACACGAAGTCCGTGTCTTTCTTTTTTTTTTTTTTTTTTTTTTTTTTGAGACAGAGTCTCACTGTGTTGCCCAGGCTAGAGTGAGTGCCGTGGCGTCAGCCTAGCTCACAGCAACCTCAAACTCCTGGGCTTAAGCGATCCTACTGCCTCAGCCTCCCGAGTAGCTGGGACTACAGGCATGCGCCACCATGCCCGGCTAATTTTTTCTATATATATTTTAGTTGTCCATATAGTTTCTTTCTATTTTTAGTAGAGACGGGGTCTCACTCTTGCTCAGGCTGGTCTTGAACTCCTGACCTCGAGCGATCCACCCGCCTCGGCCTCCCAGAGTGCTAGGATTACAGGCGTGAGCGAAGTCCGTGTCTTAAGGAGCAAGAGCTGGTCCCTGTGGCCTCAAGTTAGGAGGATTGCTCAAAACACTCAGAACCAGCAGCCTCCGGGCACGCTGAGCTGTGCTCACGGCATCCAGACCGCTCCTCTGGAAACATTCCGAGTGGTAGCTCAGATCCCTAGTCAAAAACCGGCTCTGAAAGTTTTAACTGATCCCTGCCAGCAGTTATTTTCTCTAATGGCCTGTTCCTTCTCTGCTTTGCCTGTTTAGTGTTGACCTGCAGAATGTTAAAAGCACTAAGGGGTGACTGTCTGAGTGTGAAACTTGGGAGCATTCACATTCAACTCCATGCCCCTGGCATCTCTTGGGAAAACCGCAGTGTCCGGCAGTTCTGGGACTACCTATCCGCCTACAAACGGGGGGAGAAAAGAGACAGCTTCTCCATCTATAATGGTGTGGAATCTGGAGTTCCCACTGCTCTGCCCTCTCTCTGTGTCTTTTTGTCTGGTCAACGTGTTTTTACCAATATGGACTAGCAAACGTGCGAGTTCATAATTCTTAGTTCTATGTACATGTCACAGGTACGTCGTTTCATTCTCACCCACTGTTCTTTGAGCCCAGTCATATATTCCATGACATTTTGTACAACCCCCTCTTTCAGAAAATGACTCGAGGATGTCCAAGCCTATTTGGGTAACAGTCTTCCATGGTCAAGAGCAGGCTGTGAAGTCAGGCTGACTGGTCTGTGTCCTACCCGTGGTACCCACAAGCTGCAGGAGCTGGGTCCCAGCCACAGTATTCCCCTGACCCTGCTCTCCTCTTCTGTAAAATAGAGGCATTCATGTTGCCCCCCTCATGGAGCTGTAGGTAGACCCCTCAGCGTCCCTTGCTTCTTGTGCTGCTGTCATCGCTGCCGGGACTATTAATTCTTTCAGGGAGCAGCCGTGGATATGGCCGGTGTGATGTCAGGCACCACCACCCACTTCCTCCCTTCCAAGCTGGTCTCTCTGCTGAAGCCAAAGGGATGCTTCAGCCGCAGATCAGATTGTGCCTCCTCCCTGTGTAAGGGAAATATCTGTGTCTGCCTCTAAAGCTTGGCATCCTCTGGCATCCCCGTCTCTCTCCAGCCTCGTCTCTCTGTGCTCCATCTCATTTTTCAGCTCCAACCGCAGGGACCTTTTTCAGTTCCTGGTATTTTCCATGGTCTCTCTCTCTTGCCACAGGCCCTTTGCACGTGCAGTGCCACTGCCTGGGACTCTTGTGTCTTCCATCTGCATCTTATTATCTCACACTTACTGATTCATCAGTGGTGACATCAATAGTCACTTTCTCATGGGGTAATTCCCTAACCTCCTTAACGAGGACATATTCTGTTATCGTGCGCTTTTAGGACTTGCGCTCTCATAATTTACATCTCTTGGTGGGCTGATTCAGGACCTGTGGCCTCCAGTGCAATGTACATACCCTGTGGGCAAACTTTTCTGTCCTCACCCTCTAACCCAGTATCTGGCACACCACCAGGGGTCAATAAATATTTGAATAAATAATTAATGATGGATAAATGAATGAAGGCCACGGCAGACCCCCCCATTTAAATACCCTACTTGAATTCACCATAAATACAATTCTGTAATGAATTCTATGTGAAGCAAATGCCCTGCCTTGAAATTCAAGGGTAATTGTGATTTTTGAACACCAGGTGTAGTTATAATGAGGTCCATTTGAAATGCTGATATTTTGGGAAACAATAGAAAGTGATCCTAGTTGCAGTTGGGGTTCTTTGGCTGAAAATAACTTTCCATTCCATGAGCTACTGAGGAGTGCTTAAATCCCAGGAGTCATTTTTGTTGTGTCTGAAAGATAAACGATCTTATTCAACATAAGAGTCTCCAGGAAAATGAAGGCAGCAATTCTGTCTTTTTTCCCCCCACCTCATGCACTTCAATGCTTAGAACTTCAAATGAAATACCGAGACCTCGGATACGTAAAAAGAGACTCTGAAACTCACATTAGGAATTTCTTGTCAATTGATCCTACTCAAATGAAACTCATGTCTCCATCATTTATAAAGGTTTTTATAGCACCAGTTTCAATAGGTCTGTAATCATGGACGTGAGCTTTTTATTCTATGCCCATTTCTCTTGTCTTTATTAGAGTGAGTAACCCATAGTTTGTTAAAAAGAAGGAATCTTTTCTTTTCTCCTACCTTTATTTGCCTTTGACCCATTTTCGACTAATGAATAATTAGAATACTTTTCCAACGAAGAGGGAGGTTCTTTGGAAGCTCTTAGTACCCTGATACATGGGAGACATGACTTTTCCAAATGTCTGCTTCATGCTTTACCCATGACCGACATGGGCTGCATGTGTGCGAGAGAGCATTAACTCTCAGTAACTCCCAGTCCTGCTGACCTACCCAACAGGCCTGCAAGCACAACAAAGCCCTCATCTATTGTTTAATCTTTCCAAAGGATTACTACAATGACATAGTAAAATTGAAAAAAAAATGTATTTTCATGAATATGATACTGTAAACACAAACCTTAGAGGTTTAAAAAATATTACAGATCTGCCCCAAATGAAACTCTATGGCTGATTGCTTCATTAAAAAACAATTGAAACAAATTATTTGTAAAAGTATTAAAATTTCCAATTTTAACTTCCAATTAATAATTCCAAAAGAGTTTCCAATCTACCTAGCTAAGGGGCAACTAATATCCCACTTTCTCTAATGGGAATGACCAAAATAAAAGTGATTTAGCATGTTGGGTGCTTATTTTGTTTCAAACTATTCAGCTGAATTATCTAGTTAAATCTTGAAGACTGAGGCAAGCTTTTATAGGGCACAAAAACTGTCACGTTTTATAAAATTCTGATATCGATTCAGATGATCTGAGATTGACAAGTGAAATTGTCCCCCTGGCACCTGTACTTGGAAACTTCCTACTACCCTGGCTTTAATTTTGTGTAGCATGTTTTACAAGCAAATGTGGCACAAATATCCTAAGAACTAATCAAGTGTGGTAGAAAGTCCCAGTAGGATGTATATAACCTTACACAGGAAGTTGAAACTGACACCTTATCTATCCTACCTTAGATGTATATTGTATCTATGCACCTCAATCAATAAACCAGAAATTCCAAGGGAGAAGAAAACATATAATGATCTAGCTGCAGGGTTATTTTTATCAATTGGTCATAGAAGAAAATCAGTATTTTGTTTCTATGTAGTTGTCTTTGTAGTAAGCCCAGACATGGTTACTGTGGGGGGGGGGAGGTGGTGGAAACTATACTTACACTTCCCTCTCTATATTGAAATTTCTGGAATTCTGGGCTAAAGTCAGATCCATCAAGTGTTTTATTCAGCATCCAAGGAGCTCATTTATGTTCTTTCGGGTCATTTCTTTTGGTGACACTGCACAGTGACGTTGGCAAGTCAACATCAGGCTTGGAGAACTTGGAAATTTTTGTGAGTTTACTACTTTTGTTCACTTTCAAAATAAAGAGTATCATTTCTGGCTCTGGTCCAAAACCAGACCAAAAAGGTACAAGTCACTGTGACAGACTGGAGATAAGCATGCACTGGTTAGTTCTTAGCAATGAGTAAAGAGGCTAGACTGCAACATTGTTTCATTTACTGATTGCATATTCATACTGATCATACCATGTGCAGCTGAACTTCCAGTAACCGTTCTCTCTGCTAGGTGTCTTCGGTTTACTTCCCTGATCTGCTCTCCACCCTTCCCCAGCCTGCTCAGTCTTTGCAGCACATAGGGGAGGCTAACGTCTTTGCATCCTAGCACCTGGACTTTCTTGCTTGCCGGCTTCTAGCTGTGTTCAGCCAATGGGAGACAAGAATAGGATTTTGGCACTCAGGAGCAGGAGAAATCAAAATGTCTTATGATTCCTGCTTCTTCCCTGCCAGGCGTGGGCTGTAGGTGTCTGCCTTCTACCAAGGCCAGAGCCCCTGATGGGGGTCACCTTAGACCTTGTCCCTCTTGCCCTTTCAGGTTTGGCATAGTAACTGCTTCCCAGTTTGGCTGTTCGTGGGTGTTTCGCCTTATCTTGTTGCCTCCCTTGATCCTGGAAACATCTGTTTAAGGAGTCTCCACATATTAAAATTTCCCTGATTCCCCATTTGATTGTGACACACAGTTGCTTGTGGGACACTTACTGGTACATTCTACGTATGACGATCAAGCTGGCCCTTATATATTGGTTACTTTATGTCCTGCAAATGCTGAGGCCAAGGGACATGGATGTCAATAGTTGCATAGCTCTTAAATAGCATATCTGAGATTTGACCTGAGATCATTTGGCTTCAGAAAATAGAAGTTTGCTACTTCCAGAATCTGAAATGGGGACCACTCAGGTTAGCGGCTTTTCCAATCACAAAGCCAGGGATGTTTATTACATGATTTGCTATTCGTTAGTCACCATTCACTGTGAGAAGTGCTTATGCAGAGTCATTAGCTGAGTTCGCCAATCACCTAGTGATACTTTCAATTAATCCAATAGAAAAGCATGTTTTTGTGCCCCAGCTAATTTGTGCTTGTTAAAGTAGAATTAGTATGCAGTGTCTAACTGTCTTTTATTGAGGCAATACAAAACTAGGCAGAAGCAGGGATAATTTACACATAATCAAAGATAATTGCGTGACTTTTTTTTTTTCAAATTAATGGGGGTAATAAAAGATTTCACAGTGATTTTTACACCTAAGCCTCCCCATATTTCAGAATATGGCAGCAGGACAAAAGGAGAATAAGAGCGGTGTGCTGAAAACCAGCTCATCTCAACAGAGAAAGCCAGGGAGAAACTTGTAGCCTTTTAAGACCTGTCTTCGGAACTCATTCAGCATCACCCTGATGCATTCTCTCTGCCAAGCCACACTTAGCTCAACTCAGGGATCCAAAGGCGCAGTAATGGTCACTGCCTCTGGATTGGAAAAACTTGTGGGACCAGAAACATTCCTGTGGCACTTTTGAAAAGTACTATCTGCCTCACCAAGTAAAAAAAATACTTCTGCTGCCTAATCTTCCTGATTTTATCTTTAATTTATTTTTCATTAATTTATTTTTTAGTCTGTGCAGAAAATCCCATAGATGTAGATTAGTGTGATCTCTCTCTGTCTCTCTCTCTTTATCTCTCTCTCTCTCTGTCAGCTGAACTTGGCTTTTATAACAGATGCTTATGTATAGAAAGTCTACAGAATGTGAGAGCAGGAACTCTGGCATGAGACACCCAGTAGTCAAATCCCAGCTCTGCCACTTGTAAGTTGTACAAATTTAAGTACGTTTACTTAGGTCTCTGTGTGTTGGTTTAGTCATCTGCAACATGAGGATAAATGATGATTGCTTTTTGTATTCTAAGTTTTTACCAACTCCAAATTCATGTAGCTAGTCTTCCATTTCAGCTTCTAGAAGCTTTGCTGTTATGTCACCCTGGGATTGTATCCTCAGTCTATCTGGATATAATTTTGTTTATGGAGTGAGGTATAATTAAAATGCCACCCGTTTTCCCTATATTTCTCTATGGCAATACATTGACAAAGTGGTCCTGTTACCACAGCTCTATGTTTCAGCTTCACCATAAACAAAGTGTCCACTGGCTTATTGATCCATCTCTATAACTCACTGTCTTGATTCCCATGACATTTAATAAGCCGTGGTATCTTATAGAGAAAGTCCTTCGACCTTGTTAATTTTATACAAAAAGCAACTTAGTTATTTGTGGCTTTTGACAAGATTTTGGGGATTGGTATGTCACTTGACCTTTTGCCAAGAATTTAGAATCACTACCTTGTCAATTTCCACACATACACAGTCACATGAAACCTGCTACATTTTTATTAGAATAGAACTGAATCTATACATCATTTGTGGAGAACTGGCATCTTTACAACGTTGAGTCATCCAGTCTATCGGCATGATCTACCTTCTCTTTATTTAGGTCTTCTTTTTCTTCTCATAAAGTTCTACAGCTTTCTGTGTAATATTGTTATACACAAAAACTGTTGAATCTCTCCCAGAATTAAATAACATGATATAACTGAGAGTATTTGGTCTCTTATGCTCTTGTGTTTTGTATTTCTTGATTTAAAAATTGCCTTAATTGGGTTGGTGTGGTGGCTTAAATCCAACAAAACTCTCTTTCAAAAGTCAAACAAAATAAAGATGTTACCAAACAACCAAATAACCAAAAACTGAGATAATTCATTGCAGACCCCAGGCAGTAGTTCAAATGAAAAACCAAAAAAGCACTGATTAAATTAATTATGTAATGATGTAATTGTAAAAGAGAGTACCAAGGAATATTTATTCTCGTTTCTCTTCTTAAATGATTTAAAATGCAGTTGTATAAAAAATCATATAAAACATCTATTTATCTATCTCATACATAAATAACTGTATATATCATTGGACCAATGATATAGATAAGGTTTGGAAAAGTAATATAATTGAAAATATAAGCACCAAGGGGATGGCTGACTAGACTCACACTTTCCATCTGCAAACTTGCTGCAAAACTAGAGTAATCAAAGCAGTGAGATCCTGACATAAAAATAGACAGACACACAGACCAACAGGGTAGTGTTGAGATTCTAGCAGTAAACACATACCTATGGAGTCAATTGATTTTTGAGCTGTAACCGGGAAAACACAGTGATTTTTAAATTAAATTAATTGTCAACACTTTTAATTGCATTGTCTGGATCCCTTGAAAGTTTGGAAAACCTATAAACACTAGGCAATATTCCTGCTTACACAGAGTTGCCTGGAGGTGAGTGACTGCTGTATGCACTGAATCGAGGACACTCTCTCAGGTGACCATAGTCCCCACCTGACCTGCTTAACTTATATCTCTGCTATGGCTCATTTTGGTGTGTTGATGATGATTCCTGGAAAAAATTGATCACACCAATAATTATTTAATTACACTTATCATAAGTCTTTAAAAAGGAGTGCAGGGAGAAGTTTATGTAGCAGGAGGATCTTCCCTAGTTTCAGGACTCCAGTCCCTGAGAATTTCTCCAAATCTTTTTGTCTGAGTCAATAGACAGGAAAAGACAATTGACACTTACTTTTTTTCATCCCACTTTATAAATTGAAACAATAATAAAGATACATTTTGCCTAACTATGTGCATGCCCTGAGTTAGATGTCAAAAGAATTGTGGAAAAGGTGCTATCTCAGTCATTGTAGTCATTTGGAGAGTTTAAAAGCCATTGAAAATTATGCCTATTGCTAATCATGATGCAAAGTCTGATATCTTAACTTTGAGCAAGATGCTGAGATGTAATGATATTCGGTTATTAAAATGCTGTGAGGCAAATATGTCCAGGCCACATATATTAGTCTCCTCAGTATTGAACAGATTATGTAGTGTTTTTTGAAGAATGACATGTGTTAGAAAGTTCTAGAAATCATGTCATCCTGCCTGCCCACTGGCCTGCCCAGAGAACCTCTTGTAATGCAGCAAGGTAGACACATTTACAGGTTTCAGGAATGGAAGGTACACACAGCTTTCAGGATATCAGGAGATGTACCAGAAAATTCCATATCTGAAAGAATATGTCTTTCTCTTTATTTCACTTCCAACAGAGGAAATTAGGCCACCACCAAAATTACTTCATCTTCATTAATATAATTTCAACTCTTAGTTGCTTCTCATCTTTGCTGGCTTTCCCAATTAACCTCTTTTACGAAAACAAAGAAGAAAGACTTGTCAGCAAAAAGAACTGTGTTATCTTCTAAGTCACGCAAAAAGTTACTCTTTCATCATCATCATAATTAGTGTTTACCAAGCAACTTCCACAAGCCTGGCTTTGCATCGAGTACTTTGTACGTAGTGTCTTATTTCCTGCTCCTTATATTAGGTTGTAAAAGCAGCAAGCATCTCTTCAGTGCTTACAGCATGCCAATCTAAGTTGCCGTTGGAAATCTACAAAATACACTTAATTTAACTCAAACAATGAACCTACAAAGTGGGTATTACTATATTCCAGTTTCGTGGATGGAGACAGCAAAGGCTATAAGCATTTAACTTGGCCTGAATCAAAGAACTAATAAATGTCATATATGTGGATCAGGCTACAAATCCAGTCTCTCTTATCCCGTAGTTTTTTTATCTATAATGATAAACCCAAACCATTGCCTTAATGTATACTTCCGTTCCACATATTAATACATGTGTGTCTGTATTCTACCCTTACTCCTAAATTTGATGTGCCAGGAACACTATTGATCATTAAGTTTGAAAAAATATATGTATATACACACATACTCTCTCTCTGTCTCTCTCTCTCTCTATATATGTATATACACACACCAAACTTAATATAAAATAGTAAGCTTAAAATAATTGAAACAGGTTTGTTAAAACTAAAACATACTGTTTGCTATATATGTGTATATGTATAAACAAAATACTGTTATATATATGTATGTGTGTATATACATATATATAAAAATATATAAATGCTGGCAATTATATTAACGATGGGGTCCTTTCAAAATCATACTACACTCTTCCCTGAGTCTTTAGCTTACTGCACTAATTATTACTTAACCTCCTCCTGATGTCTTAGCATCATGTTACTAGGACAAAATGAGGAGACAGGCTCACAGTTTATTAAGGTCTTAGAAGATCCTTAAGTCTCATTTTTGTCCCTCCATTGTGAGTATACTGAAAACTTAGTTTCAGGTCTCAGCCCCCGTGAGGAAGCTTCCAGCTGAATTTCTCGCTGCGTGAAAGGAGGTGTTGCAAACCGCATCAGGAGGATCAGAGGCCGACACAACTCTGCTGCCTCCTCTGAATTTCTCGTCTTTCCTAAAACTTGGCCCTTCACGTCCTGATTGCCTTAGTAAATACGCATTCCAGGTTTTTGTTTTCCAGCCTCCTGGGACTACCTAAAACTCTGTCTACTGTATGTTTTCTGCAAGGCTCTCTGACTTCTCAACCTCTTGTTCAGTGTTGCTTACAACTTGCAAATCCTTGACGGGAAAAAGTAAAATGTCAGTCTCAGCCCAGTAAGTTTCTGATCTCTCCAGCATCTTGCCCCATAACTATTTCAAGGTATGTACTAGAGCAGTAGATGGAAAACATTTTTACTACATCCCATAGTAAAAAAAAAAAAAAAAAGAAGAAGACCACAGTAAAATATCTAACTCCATCCCAGTACCTATGCACATAGATGCAAACACGCACGCACACACACACACACACACACACACACTTGTTTTTGTTAAGTGCAATGGGCTTAGATATTTTCTTCTCTTTTCCATTCCATTTTGTATTGTCCCATTCCAATCTATTCTACTTCACTCAAAAATATTTGCTTCAACTCATTTATTTCATGCAAATAATCATAGAAAGAAACTCCTGAAGGAGTTACCCACAACACATAGGTAACAAAAGAAAGTCAGGTTTTCATTTAATAAAATGCACACAGACTAGAATAGGGATTTTATTTTATTTTATTTTATTTTTTAGCTACCAAGCTACAGAAAGATATGGGGACCTTAAATCCATATTGCTAAGTTAAAGAAGCCAGGCTGAAAAGGCTGCACACTGTGTGATTCCAACTATATGTCATTCTGGAAAAGCAAAACTATAGAGACAATAAAAAGATCCGTGGTTGCCGGGGGCTGGTGGGGATGAATAGTTGGAGCACAGAGGATGTTTAGCAGTGAAATTATTCTCTATGACACTATAATGGTGGCTACAGGACGTTATGCATTTGTCAAACCCCATAGAAATGCACAACACAAAGAGTGAACCCTAATGTAAGCCACAGACTTAGTAATAATGTATCAGTATTGGTTCATCCATTGTAGCAAATATACTACAATAATGCAAGATGTTAATAATAGAGGGAACTGTAAGTGAGGGAGGTGGGAGAGGGTCTATGAGAGCTCTGTACTTTATCCACAATTTTTCTGTGCACCTAAAACTATTCTAAAAAATAGTGTTTATTAAAAAAATGTGGACCCGAATGGAGTTTAAATGTAGCGTTTCCCATGACACGTGTGGAAACATTTTGTGCAGGAGTGGGAAACCCTCTCTTTCCTAGTTGTGGCATTTTAATACGCTTCCTTCTCCAGCCCTAGCTGCAGTGAGAGGGTGATTGTTTTATCTTGACAAGGATGTCCCATAAGTTTATGTGACATTTTTATACACTGCACAGAGAGATGAAATTCATTAATGGCGTTGAAATCATTCTCCAGGTTTCTGTGCATCTGTGTGTTTCCTTCTGGTCCTTTAGCTGTTTTTGCCTTTCCACCTTGTCTAGGACAGAACTAGGAACTTGAGGGGAATTAGTCTGAGAAAGACCCACAGTCTTGCTCTCATCTCCTCCAAACTTGTTGCCTACCTAACCAATTTAGATAGATTGCAACAAGACAGTGAGAGGAAAAGCAGTTCTCCTTAGTCATAAGAATCCCATGATTAACTCTCACATGAAAATGGGCTTTCTGGGAGTGAAATGTAAAACAAAGGAGTTCGACTTTCTCATCTTTAACGGTTTCTGCCCTAGACAGTGTGGCATGAGGTGCATGTGATGAATTTATCACAAAGCATCAATCATGCTTGTAAACATCAGGCAGATGGGCAGGTGACCTGGCGGCCCAGCATGTGGGGAAGTACGCAGAACGCAGGGAAGGAGAGGGCAACACAACAGGCTTTGAATGTTTTTTTCGGTGTATCCCCTAATCCCCCGTGACCCATCAGAGAGTCTCTTTGATCAGGAAGACACGGTCGCCTGTCATTTTCCCAAGGCAGTTTTTTAATGTGGAGGAGAAACAGTCCATCTAACTTTCCTTTATAAAGTGACTCTTGTTCCCCAAGGACTCCCGGTACACAGGGCAGCACACTGAGCCCTTAATTAGTTTACTGAGTCCTCACAGTGGGCCCGTGAAGAAGGGATGGCTATTATGGCAGGAAAATGAAAAGCCTACCCTTCTACATTTGGAAGCATGCCATCTGCTTTCCACGTGCTATTTCCTGGGACCTTATTGTAGTTCTTGCATTTAGGCAGCACAAACATTATAATCCCGTTTCATCTGCCGTCTCACCATTTGCAGAGGCAAGGAATCAGGTTCAAGGCAGATAAGTGCTCTGCCACTGGACCTCTGAGATGCCTGCTCCAGTGAAGTGCCCTCTTTGCCCTCTCCCAGCACTTGGTACCTCAGCCATGGTCGCTGTGATGGCAGGAGTTTCCCATCATGCATCAGCACTACTCCAGGTGAGACAGTGCCTTGTAAGCCACTGACCTGGGCCTGGGAAGAGTGATGGCCCCTCTCCTTCACAGGCAACCACACTTCCTCTGGGAGAGACTCCATGCTATTCCCAAAATTGGTTCCTCCACAGTAACAGAACTTCAGATTTTAACTGAAGAACTGTATATCAACCATACCAGCATTGAAAAATAAAAAACATTATATCCAAACTCCATCACAACTCTATCTGGTGACCAACTTTCAGACAAAGGGATGTAAGCAAAAGTTTCACGTGGTAGCTTCTAGGACAAAGCTGGCACATGTCATTGACCCACTTGTGTGCCTTGCCCCGTCCTCCTTACATTCTGTACTTGAGAGGTGAGTGCTGGAGTGATGCTGCCAGACGGGAGGTGACCTTGGAAACGGAGACCACACACAGCTGAGCAATGAGCTAAAAGGAGCCCCGGTTCCTGGGGACTTCAGCTCCAGGCTGCTCACCTGTGGACTTGGAGATGAGAGAGAAATAGAATTCTCTCTGGTTTGAGCAACAATTATGATGGGTCTTTTATTGCAGCTCAATCCATTACAATCAAATATATCTCCTGTACCAAAAATGGAGATCCACCCAATAGGGAAAGGTGATCAGATGGATATCGGCAGCGTGTCTCTCTCTAATTGGACACACCCTTTGCCCTTCCACAAGGACGAGCCAATATGTGCATGAGTGTGCGTGTGTGTGTGTGTTGGGGGAACATCCCGACATTCCTGAGGGGTGGGAGCTTGTATTTCACGGTTCAGCAGGAAAAAGGAAAGAGAGAGAGAAAAGTTCTCCCTTTCATTGGGGAGATGATGTTTAAAGCAAAAGTGAAACCAGGGATACTTTTGTTAGGAAAGGTGAGCAATATGATGCACTGATAATTTGAATTTGGTGCAACAGAGTAAGAAACCTGATGATTCCGAGTGCACTGAAGTTTAAATGACTTAATGGACAGAACCCTCCTTGCACTTTTCTATAAAGAATATGGAATTTGATTGTCTATTTCTAACTTACAGTTTTACATTTTGTTGTTGTTTTGGTTTTGGTTTTCATTGGAGCAATTTTAGTTTGCTTATTATAAGGATCTCTGTCTTTCAAACAATGAATCCAAGTCAAGTTTTACCCCCATAGTCTTACCCTCCCTGCCTCTCTTTACACCCGTGGTATAAAAACTCCCCTGTAGTATGACTGTCTGCGGGCATCTTGTCATCAGGCCTGTTCCAGGCTCAGTTCTCGTGGTTGGTTTACCCTCCCATGCATCTGTCATTTAACGGGGCTGCCACTAATTCCAAGACACTTCTATGGGAGAAACTGGCAAGCTTGGCAAATGATGGGAATGAAAATTGGAGTCTACCATAAATGCATGTAAATTACATTGTTGGTGCTAGTTAAAGTGTTAACGTGACACAAAACCTCGTAATTACAAACATGTAATTAGTACATGCAGAAAACGTTTCATTAAGAATGTCTCACTGGGGCCAAAAAGTTCATTCAGAAACCTCTCTTGTGCATGGAGTTTTCAACTAGCTGTGAGGGGATTCCCCACTGCACGTTCGAAAGCAAAGCTGTAAACTAAATATTGGCACACTCCTAAGGAAGAGGCATTAAAAGGTTTGAAGACTGCACACGATCGCTGTGTAGTTGTAACACTGATAAATTGTTCGAGCTCCAAATATCATAATTGCCAAATCCCTATGCTCATCTGAAGGAGAAAAAAATCTTGGAAACAAAATGTGATCAGAAGATTTTTGCAGGTTTTGAAAATCCCTTGTAATTTGTTTGTTGGTGTCCATATGCTCCATGAATATTCAATGGGTGTCTCTAAACAAAGTGTTTTTAGATAACTGAAATATTACTGTTGCACCTAGAATAATTAAGGATTCTTTATTATCATCAACTCTCCAATAAACATTCCAATTCTTCCAATTACTAAAGCCCATTTTATAATCATTAATATATGACAGGTAGATTTCATTTTTTCTTATAGATAAGCAGGTCAGCCTTTCATTCTGCTTTGTTTCTACCGTACTCAGCAAATCGTATTACTAGGTGCATGTTTGCCTCAGTTTCCGCAGCTGCCTTTTCTGACAGAACTTGTTTTGTTGCAAGACACAAGCTATGCAGCTCGATTGTCCATTCAAAACCAGGCTCACCTTGGTTTGAAAGCTGAATTTGTTAGCAGCTTGGTGGAAAATGAGGGCATTTGACTGGAAGGATTGAAAGAATAAAAATGAACAGGAACAGTAACAAAGGTGTGAACCACAGCCAGTGGGGAAAGAACAAACGTATTCATATGTCTTTAATTTATAGAATTGCCTGGATAATGCTGGGGTGGATTTTCATCTGATTGCCCCAGATACTAATGGAAAAAAAACAATTTTATATAAAATTTTAAGTGACTCATAATGTAATTCCACTTCTGTTCTGTTATGATTAACAGAGTGAATAGGTTGGGTATGGGTAGTTTTGGGAAGAAAACTAGTTGGAAACACGAGTCTAAGCTGTTTCAACAAAGTGCATTAAGCCACAACTAGCTTAGGAGAACATTCCTATATTCCTATGACAATACAGATGGAAGAAATGTCCTCTGAACACATGCTTTGGTTGTTTTGGAACTAAGTGTGCTCAAATATCGCCTTATCAATAAATAGCTTTTTGATATTTGACCAGATCTTAAGTAATCACTGTGGTCTAGCACTACAGTCCCCAACTCCTGCGATGCAGAGCTCTGCCGTCACCCCCCACCCCTCTCCCCCGAGTCTGCGGGAAACTTGTCTTCCATGAAATCGGTCCCTAGTGCCAAAAAGGTTGGGGACCTCTGGTCCAAGCAGGTGAAGCCTACTGCTGTCTCGGAATCAGTCCGTGGCCATTCCCACCTCAGGACTTCGGGTCTTGCTGCTGTCCTGCCTGAACTCTCTGCACATGGCCTGGGGCTTACTCTTCCTCGTTAAAAGGATTCTTCCTGTCACCTCCTAGGAGAGCCTTCCCTATTCACCATAGTAAGACAGCCCGACCACCCCGTTCTAGTCGCTCTCCATCACTGGCGTGCTTCCTACCCTTGCCATCCCGGCACTGAGCACAGTCTGAGCACAGCTCGTTTTCTTGGATCCTTCACAGAGTCCCTGCACAGGGATGTAAGCTGCCTGAGAGCAGGGTCCTAAGCTGTCACTCTCGCCACTGTGTCCCCAGCCTCACAGCGGGCATCACGATGCATGGGTGAGTCGTTGATTTGGAGATGGAGTTGATTCATCTCCTGCTGAATCCTTCTCTTGAAAACCAGCATCATAAGGCAGCTCGGGCATAACTGTCTTAAGAACTTTTATCTGGGGTGGGGAGATAGGAGAAAAAAATATGGAAACTTTTACCAGTGGATTCCCATAAAAGGGCACTTAAAGCACAGTAGAAGTTTCAAACATAAGCCAGAGAAAGTGTCAGCTCTTGTTGTTGGATATCAAGGAGACTCAAGGACTGGGTTCCAAGAAAATAATGAAGCTGCAGAGTCTCCTTTTTACCTTCAAAGGGCTATTAGTCAAATGCGTGCTCTGCGTAGACGGCGGGAATGCAGAGACAGGAACGCACTGCTTTGCGTTTAATCAGGAACCTCCCTCACCACAGCAAGAGGAAAGCAGAGCCCGATAATGTGCCACTATAATTTAAATATAAATCACGACAAAGAAAAGACACCACAACTTATGTTTAATTTAAGTATCTCAAGGTAGAAGCAGGAGCGCGAGTGTGGGCAGGTGTGTGGTGTGCGTGTGCACCCCGGGGAGTGTGTAAATAGAAGGAGAGCGTTTTTACCAAGCGTCATCTTTATAAAAAGAATAGCCCACGGGGTCTACGCTTTCTACGTGGCTGAGCCTTGTCTTCCCAGCCACGTTGCAAAGTCTCCAAATGGTAACGGGCCTCTTCTCTTTTATCTTCTCAGAAACCAACACACTGACATGATCCCGGGAGCACAGAGCTTGCCATATGGTCTGTGCTGCATTCACCTGCATGTGTCGCCAGGGACGCCCCAGCCACTGGGGCTGCAGCTAAAGGTCACTCTGCCCCACTGCTAGTGTGACTACAATCCACACGTGTTCCGTGCGGCTGCCAGCTCACCCGTCACATGCTATTAATTCTGTAGCTTCATGTGCAGGTCCGGATATACTTTGCTTCCTTTGTCTTCCCCCACAAGGATTCTGTGGCATTAGTTCATTGGTGGGTGGAGGGTCGAGCTCGTTGGGAGTTGAGCAAATGCTCACATATTCATAGGAGCTTCTTGCATTTTTTTTTAACTGGTGCCAAAGCTGCACCAGAAAATATGCCTTTCCATATGTAATTTCGTGCTCTTCTCTAATATTCCCTTTAATACTGACACATTATACGTAGGAAAGATGATATACAGGAATTTTAATAGTTGAGTAAAAGGTAAGAAAATAAAGCCTAGAAACCACATACCTAGGGTCCAAGCTTGGAATTGTGCCGGATATCCTGAAACCCCGGCATATGCAATGAAAAATCCTTCAGCAGGCAGTCGGGCCGTGAAGTCAGGAACCTAATCGTGGTCTTAAAATGTGCTTTCTGTTTCCCCAGCATTTATAATGCAGTTTTCTCCCCCAACAATGAATAATGACCCTCCTCAACCTATTTACTGTGGATGGAGAAGAATGATGATCACACGTATCGATTTTCCTTCCTCCTCCCTCTTGCTGCAAGAGACTCGAGGAAAGATGATCTAGTTTTTCTGGGCCCCCCCCCGCTGTGCTCAAGATGCAGTAAATAATAAACATTTCCAAGGAGAAAGGGAAGCCGCCATGACATTCCTGAATCAGTGAATGCATTTGAGCAACAGTTCACAGTGGTAGGTCTTTGGGGAAACATAAGAGTTTCCAGCTAACAAAGTGATGTTTAAAAGAGACATCTTATGCATGTACTGAAAATTGGACAGAGTGTTCCCCTGCATAGAAAAGAGGTTTTCTGTAACCTGGAGCTTCTTTCATTTACTATTAGCCAAGAAAAGATTCTCTATGTGTTTTCTCCATTACTTGGTTTCAGTCAACTTTAGTGAGTGTAACTTACATGCCATAAAAGACACCCGTTTTAAGGGTGCACTTGGGGTACGTTTTGGCATCCTGAGCCTGGGATTGTCTGTGGAGGCTTTTGTCTCTCCTGGGTGCCCCTCCTAGGTCATGTTGCCCCTCCACCCACCCCCAGCCTCCTCCCTCTGCCCACCTCCCCTTCTCCATCCCACTGTAGACTGTGACCTGCCACCGTCCTGGGCCTCTCCTCTCAGGGTCACCAGCCAGAAACAGGGGCCCCAGCCATGCCCCCATTTCTCAGCCCAGGGCCTGACCTGCGTGGGGGCCCGGCGAATGTTTGTGAAATGCCTGTGTGACCCAGAGGCTGTGGCTCTGGGGGAGGGGCAGCAAGGACAATGTAAGAGGAAGGGGCCACATGTGAAGTCATTGCTGCAAGAAGGCACCATTCTCACTTCCAGTCTCAGAATTTGGTGGATTTGAGAGGCTGGGTTCTGTCTTTGTAAATGTAAGATATTATTGGCTTGGTTGTACTTGTAGGGTAAAGTTTTTCAGCATTCCCAATCAAATTCCGAGTTTTGTTTAACAGTTATCCTCTTCCCAGTGCACCCTGAACTTTCAATGTTACCTACCAATACTGTGAGACTTGTGAGAACTCTATTTAATATTTAAGCTTCTAGATAGTGCTTTGTGCTTAGTTTTGGTGCCCACACTGCTTACACACCAGTAAGTTTGTTGAGAGGAAAATGAGCTCCGAACAATCTGCTTGTTCTTCCTCCTCCCTGTGATGTTGGCCCTCAAGTCATGACGACCATGGTGATCTTGAACTCAGTTGTTTTTTCTCGCCATTGCTATGAACTGACCAAAATCTTTGCTTATTTTCTTGGCTTTTATACATTTGAAATTCAGCCTCTCTGGCCTGTAGCACTTACAAATCTAATAAATGCCTTAGAATAAGAAAGCGACATAGAATTCTAGGCTCATCCTAACGAATTTTCTTTCTCTATTTCTTGATCTCTCCAGTCCTGGAAGGCCCAGGAGTTCTTTGGCATCTTTTAAAAATGTCAATCTTTGGCGTTTTTAGCCAGGTATTTTTGTTGTTCTCAGTAGAACAGATGGTTTAGTATAAATTGGTGCATCAAAGACAGAAATGGAAGAGCCTACATGTTACTGTTTTTAAAAGCTTCCCAAAGCTGTTTTTGCAAAAGCGTCTTTGCTTGTGAAGATAAATTGACCTGAAGCCATCTCACCACTCTTGTTTCCTACTGTTCATTTTTTTTGCTTTCATTTATTTAACCAATTGAATATAAAAAATGATTTTAAAAACAAAATTATACAGGACAGGAAGACAAAGAAGATAAATAAAGAAGAAAGACTGTTAGTCTCAGAATATTTTTATTCTGAGTTAGGAGATAAAACTACATAACATAAAACAAACATCAGCTAACTTAAAGCAATTAATTTGAGCACTCAGTTATAGTAAGTGTGGGAAAACATGAGTGTGATAATAAGTACTACATTGACTGTCACACTAAAGGATCAGTCTTAACACTGTAATTAAATCTTTTGCAGTTTGGCATTTTACAAATTCTCTGGATTTAGTATGATTATTGGTTCCTGTTAGTCTGTCTTTGACACAGTATTAGCAATTACAATGAAGATTATCATCTTTAGTAATCTTTTAAGTAAATTCTAACATCATTGGGAACACCTTTTAAGGGGCGGCAATTGGGAAAAAAAAAATACCAAAATAAACAAGGAAGAAAAAAACACCAGTCTTTGTCAGAAAGAGATAGGTCTTTATAAGGACTAAGCATCCAACTAATCTCTGAGGAATTTTAAAAATAGCTCATCACAATGGAATTCTGGTTTAGTGGGTCTAAATCCAAGATATCTGAGAAGGTCACCGGTTGTGGGGGGGGGGGGTCACAGGATGGATTACAATCACATCCCTGGCCAGCATTTATCCCTTTATTGGACAAACGTCTGCCTGATATCATGACTTGATCAGGTAAACAGTTGACCATTAAAAATGTGGGTACCTTGCTTTCATAATGTAGACAGTGCAGCTGTCAATATTAAAAATAAATCACGGTGGATCTAAGTGCTTTCTGTGAGCTCAGCATCATCCTTAGCAGGGGAGGATCACAGAGGCTGAGCATGCTGAGATTTCCCAGTCACAGTGTGACCACTCCTGACTGACCAGGCGAGAGGGAGTCATTTAGAATTATGCCGAGAGACTAAGGTGCAGGATAAAATCATCAGGAAGTGACCTGGCCTGACCCCCACCCTCCTGCCTTTCACTGAACCTTCGTTATGTTTGTTTTCTCTGCTCACCATTCTCAAGAAATGGCAAACGGAAGCAAACCCATGTTCCTTTGGGTAGACTGCCCATGAAATAAGAGAAGTGAAAGTGTCAATATATTGTATTGAAAAAGACATTAGCTTGTGCTATGGGGACCTAGGAGGAAACAGTTAACTTTTTGTTCAAAGTGGTTTTTTTTTTTTTTGGAAAAGGCCAGATATCAATATAAATATTTCCGTATTTGCCCGTGAAGGGGTCATGTTCCTTCAACAAGTGTTTGTTGGGCACCTACTAGATGTCCATAGGCACCGAGGTTTCATGGAAGATATAAGCCACTGTAGTAGTTCCCCAGGGCTGTCTTGGCAAAGTTCCAAAAGGCTGGGTGGCTTAAACAACAGATGTGTACTGTTTCATAATTCTGGAAGGTAGTAATCTGGAATCAAGGTGTTGGCAGGGCCATGCTGTCTCTGACAACTGTAAGGTAGTATCTGTCTTTGCCTGTTCTAGCTTCTGGTATCTACCAGCAATCCTTGGCATTTCTTGGCTGGCAAACGCATTGCTGCAATCACTTTGCCACCTTCTTCCTACGTGTCTTCATGTCATCTTCTGTTTGTGTGTGTCCGTTCCTGGGTCCAAATGGCACCTTTTATAGGAAACCCAGTTATACTGGATTAAATCCATTCCTAATGGCCTGATTGTAACGTGGTTATCTCTTTAAAGACCCTATTTCCAAATGAGATTATATTCTGAGTTTCTGGGGGTTAGAACATCAACATATGTTTGGGGGGGGGTACATAATTTAACTGATAACATACATTATTCATTCTTGCAAGGGTCTGCTTAAAACAAAACATGGGAAACAGATAACAAAGTAACTGACTTCTAAGTCGAAAACAGAAGGAAGACACAGCCATTGATCCTGAACAGAGGGAGCAAGATTGTGGAGACAAGATTCACTACCAAACTGGAGCTGGAACTGGCTTTGGAGAGCGAGCATTGCTTCCACCAGCATTGCTTCCAACCCTATGGAAGGTGGGCCCACCCCTTTCAAATCTGTGAATGCATAATTGTTTTGCAGTTTGCCTTGATGAATTCCTCATAAACGTGGAAAGGAACATTTCTACATCATCTGGACTCCGTTGAGATGGACGACTGCTGGAACGGTCACTCCTAGTGGCAGGCACTCATCAGAGCGGTTGGCCAGGTCACAGGGGTTTCTAGAGGCCTTCTCTGTACACCCACCAGGTCCTCCCCTGTCCCCAGGGCTGCCTGCGTCAGTGGTGGGGCTGCTCAGGCCAAGCAAGGACCACCATGTTCTCCCCACCTGGAAACTGAAGATGATAATGAAGATACCTGGGGGTTTGAGGCCAAGGCTCCCGATGGATGTGCTTGGGAAAGAGGCTTATGAAAGCCAGATATTGAGCCCCCACACCCAGCTCGTCCCTCCTTGAGTCTTGTTCGACACCCACTTCTCTCAAGTATGTCAGTGACCCAGTCTTTGTCTAAGAAGGCTCATGTTAGTGTTAATTATCCAGAACCAGAACTAAAGAACCTAACTGAAAACCCACTACTGAAAATTACTTTCCGAGATGCAGAACTTGAAGCTCAGTCAACCCTAAGCCCCGAGGATCCTACGGCCAAGACTGAAGCATGCTGTTAACTCATGTGTGGGGACCCAGAGCTGAGAAACACTCACCTTCATGAACAGCAGATGGTGGTTCCGAATGAAATGGTCAATTAGCTGTTTAGGAGACATTTAGCATTCTAATGAATAATTTGAGAGCAGGGATCTCTCAAACGATGAGGGCATTATTTCAGACTAAATGAGCAATATAAATTAAATGATACTAATAGTTGCAAGCATTAACATTTATGAAGCACTGAACTCAAAAGTATGCCACGCTCTTGTGCTGAAAGCTTTAGATATGTAGTTGGGTTTACTCACCACCACTATGTCATGGAAAAGAGCCTGTCATTCTGTCACTTTGGAAACGAAAAACAAACAAATGAAAGACAAACAAAAATAAACAAACTTGGACCTAAGGAGTCCATAGTCCATTGTTTCTCAGGTAGCAAGTAGCAGAGAAGGTTTTTTTTTTTTGCCTCGTTTTTGTTTTATTTTGTATTATTTTCTATTTATTTTCATTTTTGTTCTACTTCAGCATATTGTAGGGGTACAAATATGTAGGTTACATATATTGCCTTTGCCCCGCCCGAGTCAGAGCTACAAGCGTGTTCATCCCCCCAGTGGTGCACACCACACCCATTAGGTGTGAATATGCCCCTCCCCACCTCCCTCCCCTCTCCCATCTGCCCGACATCCGATGAGTGTTACCTACTAATGTAATACAAGCTATTTAAAACTATACAGTGTTCCTAATACCATATTGCCACATCCTAATGCCTTTGAATCCCTTTAAACAAGTGGATCATTTACTAATAATTTAACCTAGAAGACATCCCACCTTCACTAAATATATTTCTCTTCTGGCCAATATTATCCGACTGTGTTCACTGCCGTTCCTCCACTTTCTACTGTAGTGATATCCAGCTAAATGTGATGGAGTTCATACACAGAAAGAATTTAGACTAATCTCTGAAACACAGAAAATACTATGCATGTGTTTGATATTTTTACTCTTTCTTTATATACCATACTGTTGCATATTTTCATTCCTTTGCTCAAAAATTCCCTCCCCTTGGAAAATCTTTCGTATATATTTTGCCTGACATCCTTCAGAACACAACTGGTTCATCATTCTTTCAGGAAGCTGTCTCTGATCCCCAAGCTGAGCTAAGCACCCCTTGTATGCTTTATATAAACTTAATGTGCACGTCTATCTGTTTGCAGTTTCTGTATTTCCTTTACTTACAATATAAGCTCCTTGAGGAAAGGAATTGAGTCTCAGGTATCCCTTTATTCCCAGTGTCCATCACAGCCCGTGGAACATCATAAATTTTTGGAGACACCAAGGGAATGCATTAGTATGATTTTTAAAAGCACTTTCAGCTCTGATATTTTACTCTACCTGTTGGGTAAGTGATCAAAGAAAGACCCATTATTCTTCATTTAAGATGTATGACATGTCAGGCTCCTGGCTCAAGCTCTATTCACAGTATAGTCAACAGAATTTTCGTATGATTTATTGAATCTGCTTAGCCCATGTGAACATAATTCATCACTACAATCCCAGCGAGCCCCAACCCTCCATCAGGCTTGGGACTTAAGCTACGGTGAACCTACAAAGAGCATTGTAGAATGTGGTAACTAATATCTCTGCCACCTGTACAGTAGCTTGTGGCTGAAACAGAGAATTTCTATTCTTGGGTCATGTTGCCAGAAAAAAAAAAAAGCAGGCACTTCTGTATTTACCAGACCCGCCTTTGCAGAAGGCATTGGGAAAACACATTCTGAATTAGTCAGGATATTGATCACAGACCACCACAACACACTTTGAAATCTCAGTAGCCTGACATGGTCGAGGCGTATTCCTCATGTAGATGGCTTCATTCTGGCAACTATCTTCTGCTTGTACCTGCAGAACTGGAACATATGGCCTTCAAGATCCTTGCAGCAAGGAAAAAGAGATGGATGGAAAAGACACTCCAGCTTTTAAGCACCTCATCCCAGAAGTGACAAATGCCACCTGCATGCCCACAATGAGTCACATGACCCCAGTGTAGCTGTGGGAGAGCCCGAGAAATATGAAAGAGCTCACTGATCTATGTAGGTTGCTCTCTGTCTCTGCCACATGTTCCCAGATATCCAGATGTCATCAAATGCTTTCTAACAGCTCTTCTGCAATAAACCTCATGTCTGGGGAAGAATTCCCTTCTCAGATTTCTAGGTTCTAGAATCCAGAGTCTTGGAAGTGAACTTTTCCCGACCTACACAGCAGCATCTGGCTTCAAGCACACATTCTTGGACTTCAAGCTGTTGCATTGTGTTAATTATTTCAGGCAGAGTAACAGCAGAAGTATGTTTTTGTGAGCAAATAGATTTAGACAGAGCTTGTGGTGGAGCGACTTCATCCTCTCTATTGGCTTGTTTCGGGTCCATTGCCTGGATCTATTCTTCTAACAAGCTTCTAATGACCGTTCCACCGGATACCCAGGTGTGAGTCACTGTGCCCACTGTCTTAATTCCCTAGAGGACGAATCAATTAAGCCCCAAGCCTTGATGACCTTGCTTTGTCTTCTGTCTCATCCTGACAGCTAGTATCTCATTAGCACACTTGGAAAGGGCTCACCCCAATTTGTTTCTCCAGATGTTTTGGTCACCTTCTGTCGGAATAAGATAAATTCTGCTTTCATGCAGCCCAATAGTTTAATGTTAGGTGATGTGAAGCCTTGTTCTGGATGTCAGTGACTCCTCCCAGGGGACTTTGCCCGCTGAGCATCCCAGGTTTATCTAGATGTGTGGTCCTTAGTGAGTGCAGGAAGCGTTTTTTCTTCTTTGGTGCTCCAGGGTGATGGTGAAGGTACATAAATTCACAGGTATGGAGGGTACTTGTGGTCTGGGTGGAGGGCTTCACAGCGCTCCACAGTGCTGGGGGCTTGGAGCGGCCCACACTGTGTACGTGTTGTGGAGAACCGTGCTGATGCTGAAAACCGGTAACCTCCTTTCAGTGCCCACCCCCTGAGGGCAGAAGCCGCGTCTGTTTTATGCACCCCTGTGCCTGCCCAGCACCTGGCAAAGCACCCGGCACAGAGGTGGGATCCAATCGTGAATGAGTCCGTGCCTGGCTGAAAGCCCCAGTGATAAGAAGAAAAAAGTATTAGGTTGGTTTTGTCTTTTGCACCTTCTTAGATAAGAACAGTTCAGAATAGTCACTGAGAAATTCAGATGGGGAAGTTGATGCTCTACGCCCCCACAAAAAGAGAAATGCCTTCGTGTGTGGGGGAGAGGGGTAGGGTAATTCAACAGGGGTCTGTGCTTGTGTCTCAACCTCCCATTTCTTGTTGGCCCAGAAGATGCACAATCCTAGCAAGGAAGTTATTTTAAAGGAGGATTTATTCTGAAGTCTGATTGCCTGGGTTTATATTTTTATTTTGTCGCTTCCTAGCTATTGTGTGACCGTAGATAAATTATTTACTCTCTGTGTGTCTGGGATTACTCACACATAGAATGGGGACCATAATAACACAGACATATCACTGGGGCTCTAGTTAAGCTGGCCGACTCTTTCCCTTGACTGAATCCTTGCCGGCTCCTGCCGCGCAGCCCTGTCTATACGACGCTCTCTTTATAGTCTTCTCCAGGTTCCAGAAACTTCCCTGACCCCTCGTCCCTTTGGTACTAGGGAGCTAACAATGTTCTTTCCTGTTATGATCCTCAGGATGCTGCATTTTAGGTCTCCCTACATTTGGTCTGCCCATTTTAATACAGTTATTCCTTGTCATTCATAGATTCTATACTCGTGAATTTGCCTACTTGCTTAAATTCATGTATAACCCCAAAGTCAATATCTGTAAGGGAGACGACACTCTGCCTTCTTGTTTCAGCTCTCATACCGTAAACAGCTACCCTTTTGTCAGTCTCTTGAATGCCACATTTTTTTTCCATTTGTGTGCTTTCTGTTGATGAGTTTGCGGTTCACGATGACCCGTAACCATAGTGCTCAAGTGCTACGAGCATTCTCGTGCTCAAGAAGGTTGCAGGATGCCTTTGCAGAGAAAATGTGTGTGTTAGATAAGCTTCATAAAGACATGCGTTGTAGAGCTGCCGGCCATGAGTTCAATGCTAATGAATCAACAGTGTATATTACGTAATCTCTAAAATGTTCTTATATAAGGGTTTATGCGTCTTCAGACAGGAATACACACAAAACACGCCTAGGTATTGACTGATGAAAATGTTGTGACCAAAGTCTCCCAGGAACCTAACCCTGTGTTTCCCCCTTAGGAGCCTTTGCTGTCCTTTGTTTGTGTGGCTTTATTGAACACACAATCCCAAATAACAAGAATAGACTGGAATGTATTAAAAGTTTCACAAATTATACCCATTTACTTGTGTCTAGTGTATCCTGAAGAAACTGTGACTGATAGACTCACAGTCTGTCAAATTCCATACATGGAATTTCAGAAAATAGGAAACACAGCTACTATACTATAGTAGCTCCGAGCTACTATAACTTCTGCATGGAAGGGATGGAGGCCTTCCTCTCAGCATCTCAGCTCTCCTACATTTTCTCTCCAATTGAATACAATGAAGTAAGTAGCCTTATTATTTAATATGTGTCAAGAGGTCACTGGAATTATTATCTGGAACAAAAACAGCATTGATGTTCCATATTAAACTTTGTCACTTTTATTAGTATGAAGCATATAAAATACCTCTTAAAAACAGCTGCAAGAACAAACTCAATGCCCCATACTAAAACCGTGGGCTGGACTCAGGCATATGTGCTCTTGCGGATTGTACAGGATGTACCCAAGTGTTTGATGCAGCAGCAAAATGAAACTCCCAAATAAAGCAATTTCTGTAGGCAGCCCTCCAACTGCGGTGTAAGTACACGCTGCCTTAGAAACGCTTCCCCACAACGGAAGCATCTTCCTCCCAGTGGCCGAAGAAAAGCCCAAAACCCCTCAGAGCTCTTGCTGTGCTTTCCTGTGTGCCTTAAACACGCTTGGCCTGTTTGTCGTCATGCACTCAAAGTTCCCAACAAAGTACCCCCAACAGTGGGAATTGCCCCTTGGTAAAGCCAGATAACTTCCCTCCAGAATCCCTGTGTTAAGGAAAAGACAGTGGAAAACACTAATGAAGTTCTCTTAATAATAAACATTTGAATTAAGTAAAAAATAGTTAAAATAAGAAAATTGGAGAAATGCTCGTAACTGGTTAGTAAGATGACAACCATCAGGTTTAACTCATTGGAAGATTTTTGGGTAAAGATTCAGTCTGCAGTAAATGGTAATATTTGTAAGTGACAATATCCTTACCAAAGGCTAACATTCTAGTCCTCAATGATTAAAAATTCTCCACTGAACTCGGTGTAACACCTCTCTCTCCCACATCTTGAAAATTAGCCAAAATGTGTTTCCCTCTTATTTTCCCATTTGAAAGAGAGAAAAAAAAGTGGTTTGTTCAAAAGTATTTCCATTAATACTAATAAAAGTTTTGCACTATTTACTGGTCATATCACTTCCTATCAACAAATCTCCTTCATAAAGTGTTCAAGCTTACAGTTCAGTTATTTATAGTTTTTGAACTTGGATGATATATTTTTATTTGCTTTTAATTTCCTCATTCTATCTTTCAGATGGTGCCATACTTTGTCATGAGTGATTTGGTATTAAATTACGTAGAGTTGCCATA
This sequence comes from Eulemur rufifrons, assembly GCF_041146395.1. Lineage (NCBI taxonomy): Eukaryota > Metazoa > Chordata > Mammalia > Primates > Lemuridae > Eulemur > Eulemur rufifrons. Next base: position 3,176,349 of record NC_091003.1, read on the forward strand.
TTGCCACTAAACTCCCGCATTTGATGGGGTTATTAAAATAGGAGCAATAAAAATTACCATAGCAACAAAAACATAAATTCATAACCCATTTCATCTCCTGTGTTAAAAAATCTTATATGGCTCTTGCAAACTCAGGTAAAATGCGACTCAAACCTTGAGTGACTGAATCGGTCAGGACCCCAGTATACATCAACTTTAAAGGGCACTGAATCTTTGGAATAGCTCACACTAAATAGCATAATTCACTTCTTAAATTTATTTGGAAATAATTTTAGACACACATAGCGCTTCAAAACACAGAAAGTTCCTACATATTCTGGATCCAATTTCCCCAGATGTTACTGTCTTACAGAACCGTAATCGATTATTAAAATCAGGAAATTATCATTGATATAATACTTTTAACTGATCAGCAAACCTTATTAAAATTTCACCAATTATTCCCCCCCTGAGCCAGCCCTTTTTCTGGTTCAGAATCCGTATTGGCCTAGTTGTCATGTCTCTTCGATCTCCTCCGATCTGTGATAGCTCCACAGATGACTCTGTCTTTCATGACCTTGGTCCTGTGGAACAGTACTGGCCAGTCATTTTAAAGAATGTCCCTCAATTTGTATTTGTCCTGTGGTACAAATGCCACAGAAGAGACGATGCACGTTTCTCGAGGCATCATGTCAGGTGGTGCATGAAACTGATATTTCGTTATCTTAGTAATGATAAAAGGTATCACTTAAAGTGTTACCTGTCACGTTTCTTTATTTGAAAATGACTATTCTATCTTTGTAATTAATAAGTGTCTTGTAGAGATACATTTTGATTCTGTGCAAATGTTAGGTTTCTCTTCATATGTATGGCTGTAAATTCAAACACTGACATTACCAATTGATGATACTTTCTGACAGTAGTTATTACATTAGCATTAATCTCAATATGATTTTCCTTTTCATGCATTCTTTCTGCATTTTAATGGGGATTCGACTGTACGAAAGTCTTTCCCTTCCCACAATTGATGGATTGATTGATACCACATCCCATGAATAGCGTATCTGTGATCTGCATTTGGTTGAAGAAATCCTCATAGAAGTGGACCTGTGCAGTTCAAACCCTTATTGTTCAAGGGTCAAGTGTACTATTACCTCCAATTCTGATCTATTAATGACACCACTGGGTTCACCCCAGTCTTCATCGTTTTCCTCTGTGTAACAGTTTCCTGCAACATGGAGAACCCTGGCTCTACAGTATATTTATGTATTAATCCTAAGATACATATGACGTAGATGAAGAACTACTAACTTATACCTTTGTAAGAAACACAGTTACTAACTATACTAAAACATCTGTGTACAATTCTTTAAGTAATCTTTCATATATTGTCAAAATACTGTTGTCTAAAGTCAGGTACTATTTTCTCCAGTTTCTAAGGTTATCTCTTTAGGTCTTCATCCCTTCAGTGTGTTTGTGTTTTTCATTCCTTTCTTTCTGCCCTCCCCTTCCCCCACCCCATGGATTCTGGTTGATTTTAATCATTTATTTATTTTTGGTTTTTTTTATTTCAGGAAATGATGGGGGTACAAACATTTGGGTTCCATGTTATGACTTTGCCACATCCAAACCATGATTTGACATGTGTGTGCCCTGTCACCCCCTACAACGCTCACTGCTTCCATTAGTTGAGAGTTTACCCACCCCCGACCCACCAACCCCCAAAGAATATTACTACTGTGTGAGCACCTTAGTGTTGACCAGTCAGTGCTAGTTTGATGGCAAGTACGTGTGGTGCCTATTCTTCCGTTCTTGTGATACCTCACTTCAAGCTCTATCCAGGAAAATATAAGGGGTGCTAGATCACCGTCATTTTTTATAATTGAGTAGTATTCCATTGTATACATATACCATATTTTACTAATCCACTCATGGATTGACGGGCACTTGGGTTGTTTCCACATCCTTGCTATAGTGACTTGCGCTGCCATAAACATTCGAGTGCAGATGTCTGTATTATAGAATGACTTTTGTTCCTTTGGGTAGATGCCTAATAGTGCTATTGCTGGATCAAAAGGTGGTTCCACTTGTAGGTCTTTGAGGTACTTCTGAATTCTTTTCCACAGAGGTTGCACAGATTCTAGGAGGCAGAGCTATAAAAAAAAAAAAATAAAAAAAACCCAGTGTACTCTGAGGGGTACCCCTCCTCCTCCTATCTACAATCTCACCCCCATTTTCCATTCATCTCATTCTGTTTCTACCCACTCCCTGAAGACAAAAAATCTCATTCGTGTCTAGTTTTTTTCTTCCTGTAACTCTTTCCTACAAATGCGTAGAGTTGTGAATATTTTATTGTATCCCATTCTTACATGAATGGTAGTATACTACAGATAATTGTTTACCCTTTGCTCTTTTTAAAGAAGATTTTAACTCTGAGCCATTCTTATTTTGCAAAAAGTGAGTTTTAGTTGCAAGCTACACACAGCACCGGAAAATTTCAGGTGAGTCAATTTATCTTTCTCCGGGCTCCTAAGGCTTCTCAAAATAGCCTCAAACAGTTTTAGAGACACGACATATAGATTTCTGGTTTAATAGGTTTCTCTGTTCTCTCCCCCAATGTATTTCCGCATTAGAGAAAAGCATACTTCTTCTTCTACCCTTTGAAAATATGAGTTAATGGCAAGCCAACATTTTAACGTGTTTTCCGTGGCTGGCAAAAGTAGTGGCAATCTTATAGGTAAATGTCTAAGAAAGTTATCTCCTTTCATTTCTGTAAAATAAAAGAAGCTCATTAAGTGTTTCAGGATTCTTTTTAAAAAAATGAAAAATAGGTTACTTTCATTATGAAAGCCTCATTAGTACAGGTAAGCAACTTATACTCTCATTTATTCGTGTACAAGGAACATACTGGCTATTTAGCAGTAAGATCTTTTCATTTTCTTTCGGAGTTTATGGATGGAATGAGATTTGCCAAGATTTACATTTGCACTGTCTGCCAAATACTTAGTTAAGTGAGTAAATTCTAGTCTGTATTTGAGCACAATATAAATATACCCTTTTTTAATGTCTTCTACAGTTTCATTACAATCTTTGTGGAACCAAGAAGACAATTGTAAACTCCATTTCTCAAAGCAAAGCTAAAGGGAACCTTTTTTTTTCCTTGTCTTTGTCACTGGACACTCCACTTGATGTACTGTAGAAAGCATGGTCTATGGTCAGAACTAACAGAATCAGCTCTATAGACCCATAGAGGCCCATACAGCTGTTATCAGAATTGCCCTCATCATGTGCCCATAAGACATTGTATTTGTAACCTCTGGGTTAGTATCTGGAGCGTTGGTCAGTTTCCTAGATTGAGCGAGGAAAGACAAGGTCAAGTTGCTACAGCTGGAAGGTACTGAAACCAGGTCGTGATTATGGAGGTCGGGTGAGACAGTTTCTGCCCATTTCTCTCTTTCCCTTCCCTGTCACCCAGTTTTGTAGGGAAGGGGCACAGAGAAGGAGTGAGAAAGAGGAAAACTGACCACACATCCCATCTAAGCAGCTGTTTCCTAGTCTAACACAGGCCTGGACGAAAAAGAGAATGAACACTGTAAACTGGATGAAAGATAAAAGTTTGATATCACATTGCATGAGATTTCAATTACTGGAATGAAAATTGTCATATAACTAAAAGGAATTGGCAAAACTCTGAACCCTGCCTGAGATTTTATCCAAGAACAGAATAGAACTAGTCCAGCTATCAGATTTTCTTTCCACTAGGATATGATTTACATGTGGTAAAGTTCACCCTTTTTAGTGTATGGGTCTGCAAAGCTTGACAAATGTAGACAGCTGTTCAACCACTACTACGAAGACATGGGGATCGTTCCATCACCCCAAAACTTCTCCCAGGCCCCCCTGCAATTGAGCCCACCCCTCAACCCCAGCTCCTGGTAACCACTGATGTATCTGTTGTTCCTGAAATGCAATTATACAGTATTTGACCTTCTGAGCATGGTTTATTTCACCTAGCATTATGTATTCAATTGTCTATGGGGAAAATCCTAAGAAATCTACAAAAGTTAAAAACAAAAATCCTCTCAAATGAGTGAGTTTAGCAAGGTGGCAGAATGTAAGATGAACATAGAAAACTCAATGTGGAAGCGATGTTCTTGATCAAGGGTTGACTAACTATGGCCTGGGGGTGCTGCTCAGTCTCACAAATAGAGTTTTTATTGGAACTCTGACACACCCATTCATTTACATGTTTTTATGGCCGCTTCATTGCCACAAGAGCAGAGTTGAATATTTGCAAGAGAGACCATACCGTATTTACTATCTGGCCCTTTACAGGAAAAGTTTGCCAACCTTTTCCACATAATAAGCTATTAGATATTAAAATTGACTAGGACGTAGAATGCCTGTAATAGGTTTTTGTAAGGATTCAACGACAGAATATTCAGGAAATGTAATTGTCATCAGGATTGCATACATGCTTATTAACAGAATTCAATATATAGAGTACAGAAATTAAATGTATTCATTAAATAATGGAATTTTTAGAAACCGTACTCTACCATAAAACATTACTTATAGCACTGCGAGATTCAGAAACGAAGTTGGCATTCTGTCCTGTTTTTGTTATGGCAGCAGGACAGTATCGAGTTGATTTAAAACACTGTGTAATCTTTTACCAATGCAAATGAATTCTTCCAACCCTATAAAGTGACCCCTCTGTGATTTAGTATGGTTGCATTCTTTTCTGCATACATTTGTGATTTTCATCTTTCTTCCATGGATCCTTTGATACCACAGAGGTTAAATTATATTTGAGGAGGGACCTGGGGTTACGAGGATCAAAACATGGCGGTCTTTGGCAGGTCATTTTGGTTCTTTTGCCTCCCGTGGTAGACACTCCCAGGGGTAACTTGGCAATGCTTGGAAGCCCATATCCTTCCCTCCTGCAGCCTGTTTTTCCAGTCTTTGTCTTTCATGGTATCACGTCTGCAGGATCAGGTATCATGTCCTCCAAAACAGCACGCAAAGCAGGAAGGGACGTTAGAGCGACCAAGGTCTTTACCTTGTGTGATTATTTTCCGTGAATCGAAGAGAAAAATATTTCCCAGTGACTTAAGACTTCCCCTCCCATCTGATTGGCCATCAGTGGATCACATGCTCACGCCTAGACCAATCACAAAGGGGGACAGGTTGCCGTGAGCACCCTGGACTTCATTCATCTCCTGGGGCCGGAGATGAGCGAGCGAAGGTCGAGTCAGGGTCCTGGTTGCTGGAAGAAGAGCGAGAGCGGCTGCTGGAGAGGTGACAACAGTGAAAGTCACCGGAGGCCACTAGATGAGAAGACTTCTCTGCTCTAGTGTCCTGGCACTTAAGGCGAGAGAGGAAGAAGAAGGAACATAAACCTCCTTTTTTAATAAACATAAATTAAGTTCAAAGTTGACGTTGCCCTCAAAGAAAAAGTACATTGCAGTTAAGAATAATTGCTTTGTAAGCTTTTTAAAACTGTGCCCTATTTTTCCTAGAGGCTGGATTTCCCCATTTAATCCAGCCGGATGAATGGAGCTCCTTGTCTCTGTCAGGGATGACAATTAGAAAGATGCATCAATTCAGTAGAGGCAAAAGGTGGTTATTTTAAGTGTTAAGTGATGGGAACATCGTTTTGAAACTGATTCCGAAGTACAGAGAGAGAATTGTTTCAGGGTCAGCTAGAAAATCTGAGCTGCTGCAAGGTAGATGAGGAGGAAATTATGTTAAAAATAGGTATTTCATTGTTGCCTCTTTTGGGTTTTGTAGGTCTTATTAAATCTGATCGTTTAATGGCAGCTCATATTCCACAGTGATTAAAAAAGTTTCAACCATTCATTTCAAATGGGAAAAATAGCCACAATTATAAATTTGGGAGTTGGACAACTGTATAGTTGAAAATCGTTGAAAACACTATAGTTTATTCTTTGTCTGAGCCTGGAGATTTTATAGTTGTTGTTTTTTTTTTTTTTCTGTCCTATAACAGTTCCACAATTCCAGAAAATAATTTTTTTTTGATGAAAAAAAATAGAATGGTGCAAAATTCATGTATGGTGGCAGTACTGGTGGTGTGAAGACTTCTGTGTGTCATGCGTGTGCACCACAAATGGACATGCCCTGTAACTCGTCCCTTCTGATTCAGTTCTCTCCGAGTTCATCCTGGGAAGACTGATGGCTGAGTCTCTGATTAGGCTCATAAGTGAACGATCATTGTATTTATTCATGCATTTCTGCCACACACAAGCCCTAAAGCAGGGAGGCACGGAGTCGTGCTGCATGCTGTTAGTGCTCCCAAGGGAGAAAAAAAGTGAATCTCTGTGAGTTATGAGTCTGAGCCAGGATGCATATAAATTGACATGGACTGATCGCAGTCATGAAGGGTGTCATTTTTCCATCACAGTGAAGCACAGTAACCAGCAGGTGTATAGTAGAGCATGCCCCTGCAGGAAGCAACCCTGCAGCCCCATTTTCAGGCTAATAACATTTTGCATTTTGAAAACATCATTCCATTTTTCTTATAAATGCATTTGATTAGGTGACATATAATCACTTTTGCAATAATCAGAGCATATAAATTAGTACAATAAATAAAATTAAAGTCACCCGTGTCCTACCACAAGGAGACAAAAACAGTTTATATTTTGGTAACATTCCTCCACCAAATATAAACCTAAAAATATAGACATATGTAGTTTTTTTTCCCCCAACTGCAGCAATGCCTTTAAGTTCTAAGTAAATGTAATTTCAAAGAACATTTTCCAAATGCAGAAATGTAAAATGTCAACCCAAATATAACAGGCCAAGGCAGTGAGTCAGGCAAAGTTCCTGTGATTTACTGCTGATGGAGTTTATGTCATCATCATATATTTTATAGACTTACCTCTCTGGGCACCTGTTAATACGTTTTGTGCCTGAGCTCAACCATGTCCCAGTGGAGGCAGTATTGAGCATATAGCTCTTCCTGTCCTGTTTCTCTCTGTCATGGCCTTGTGGGCCACTATAAGATCTTCCGCAGGAAAAACGTGTACCTTCTAAATGACTTTTCAATGGAGACCAGTAATCCATTAACGCATGGAAACTCCAGCTGCTTTCAATCTGGACACTGCATTGTCATTGGATGATTTCGGACTCCTACAGATGGCTAATTTAAGATGCCCTCATGGTGATTAGGTACAGATGTGGGCCAGGCAAGCTGGAGTTAGGGGACCTCAGTAAAATTGTTTGACAACTAAGAATGCAAAGGAACTTTTCTCCCCCAAAAGAAATTGCCTGGTAGGAAATTGTAAATCAATCTCTCTCTTCTCCTCTTCTTTCTCTGTCTGTCTCTCTGTCTCTCTGTCTCTCTCTAGAAGGAGGGAGAATTGCATAAGCAGTTGCTTGCAATTTATATCAATGAAATTTTTGAGCTTATTGTAAAAAATTATTGTTTTTATCTGTATTTTGAAAATCATGATAGCTTTTCAACAAACATGCCTATATATATTTGTAGTTTGACTGTTCTATATCCACCTTCTCTTTTGGCTTTAATATAAAAAGTTATAGTAAGAAATGTAAACATCTATGAGAAGCCAAAGGAACAGGAAAAAAATGGTTTTATTAACGTAATGTACGTCCAACCAGAAAACCTATGGAAATTATGCAGAGACAAATTACGGTTTTACACTGTAGGCTTGTGTAGTTTTCTACGCACAATTCGGGACATGAGTTCCCAGAATTTTTTCTCCTGGGAAAAAAAAATTAGAGCTAAAATGTAAAATGTCTAAGGAGAATGAGACGAGGGTAGATGTTGGAAGCGAACAAAACAGCAGATAAGTTGGTGATACTGAATATATACAAAAATGTATGAAATTCACTGTGTTCTAGGGAATGTTTTGTTTTCTGTGTTTCACAGTTGGTTGTTACGTTTCTGTTACAATGATACTGATGCACCTATATCGTGGCATCAAGTTGGGATGTGTAAAAATTGCTAAGACAACAGAGGAATGGAGGGAGCAGTTGTGCCTGCAGTCCTGTGGTGGCAGAGATACCTGTGCTCCCCACTCCAGAGTAATATCACATTCCGCACTGGAATCTTCCAGGAGTTTCAGCCCTTGGAGTCTTCCCGACTGTATGTGGCATTTGAGACCCAGTGATTGCTAATGAGTGCATGACCCTGGGAATGTCCCCAGTCCTTTCCGGCCTCTGTTTCTCCACCACTAAATTCTGGGTGCTGGAGTTTGCCGTATTTCAGATTCCTTCCAGCTGGAAATATCTATAGTAATAATTTTAGTGTAGACATTATGCAGTGTGGAAATTTAGGAGAGAATAGAAACCTGCTGAGAAAAAGTGTATTTTAACAGGGAGAGTTGTGCTTCCTTAATTTGTACCAGAAGGGATTGCGTATGTATGGTATTCACATTGCTTTATATCTGTAAAGATAAATAAGTGGACATACACACGTCTAGTTTTTTGTAAGGTCTGAGATCATAAGTCATTCGTTCCACAAATATGTATTGTGGTCGCCAGTTAGCTTTTCCTGCATAATAATGTGTCTGCAAGCAAAGTAGTTTTAAGTAGCTCTATTGGATTGCCCAGAATTCTGTAGATTGGAAGTTTGGTCTGGCCTCAGCAGAGATGAGCTCACTCATGTGTTTATAGTCACCAGACCCTCAGAGCCAACACAGCCAGGAGTGTGAAACTAAGTGTCTTCCAGGGACTGTGCAGGGCCTCAAAGGTATACGTCATTCTGCAGGTGTAGCAAATGGCATGCCTAGGTTTTAGAGAACAAAAGCATTTCTTTTGTTGCCAGTATTGTTTGTTTCCTTTGAAAAAATTGAAAGCTGTATAGGTGAATATTGATGTGTATATAAACATATTGCAAATGTTTCTCAGACTCTAAGCGCAATGGCCTGGCCAGCCTGAAATCACCCTAGCACTTAGCCCCATGTGTGAACCACAGTGAGAAGTCATCTATCTCTGCCTCCCACAGCCTCCTTGTATACCCGAGCTCAACGCCATGGGCACGTGGTAAGGGCACGCATCCCTCATTGTCCTCACTCAGCCAACGGGACTCTGAAAACCATCCTAAATTAAGTAATATATTCAAACATCAGGAAACAAAGGCCCTGAAAGGAACTTGTAATTAGAATGAGGAAATAATTTGTTATTTACACTGGGACATTTCTAAGATGAAAGAATAAATCCTTAGGACAATAGGCATAAATGGGGACTGTGTCACATGTGGTTGATAGACGAACAATGCAGTTACCTAGTTACAGATATTTTTGTTTACAAGACTGATTTCATGCCCATTTAAATGGTGTTATATTGCACTAGGTGTCATCTCATTTTCCAAATCGTGTTTCTTAATGTAGGGAAGCAACCATTAATAACATGGAAAACAAATCAGGTTTTTGCATTAATAGCCAAAATGAAATATGCTAAGAATCACATAGGAGCGTGGACTGAAGTTGCAGAAAACTCAGTGTTATGCCCACAACGTAGCTTTCCTGGTCAGGTAAGGAAGCAGAGTAGACAGGAGGGGCACATGGAAGCCAGGGCTGAGAACGTTGGCAGCTGCTCCTGTTGTTCTGGTAAACATCATCTTCCATGTTTAATTTCCTCCTTGCTTGCAATTGCGAAGTTTTTAAAAAATGTTTTTTTCAGTAATTGGGCTGAGCTGTACTTGGCAGGTTTCCCAAATCGCATCACTTTTGAATTGGAGAATATAACCTAGTGGTATCCACGTTGATAGTGTGCGAAAATGAGTGGGTGAGGAGGAGGAGTCCCTGTGCATTGTATATACAATTGTTCCCTATTTCCCTGCATTCTAGTGGACCGTGTCTTGCAGCACCATCTCCCAACCCTGCCAATCCCATGGCGCTCCCTGAAGGCTGTGTCTGCGTAGTCAAAACATAATCATCTAGGAACAAAGGGTCATAAGTTCCCCATGTTTGTAACTTGAACATTTATGCACAGTGATTTCCTTTACTCCAAAAATCACTGGTGTCGATTTGCATTTCCCTAAGGACTGAAGATATTGAACAATTTTTCCAAGTGCTTGTTGGCCATGTATGTATCTTCTTTGGAGAACTATCTATTCAAGTCCTTTGCCCAGTTTGTTAATGGGAGTGTGTGTCTGTAAAAAAAAATTGCAGACTGTTTTTAAATTTTATTTTTAAAATATTTTGTTTTTAAGTGTTTTGGATCCATACAAGTAGAACATATGTATGGGGTACGTGTGATATTTTAATACGAGCCTGCAATGTGTGGTGCTCAAATCAGGATAATTGGGGTATCCATCCATTCAAGCTTTTATCATTTCTTTGTAGTAGGAACATTCCAATTCCACTCCTCTACTTATTTTGTAATACAAAGTAAATTAGGGTTAACTGTATCCACCGTATTGTGCTAGCAAATACTAAATTTTCTAGTTTTCAATGTATTATTATGCTGAAACAAAAAAATCAGAAAAAAAAATGTCACCTATGTTATGATTCTGTTTGTAGGAAACATGTAGAACGGGCAAATCCACAGAGACAAAAAGCAGGCTAGCAGTTGCCAGGGGCTGGGGGAGGGGCTGTCGGGGAACAACTGCCTAATGGGTACAAGGTTTCCTTTTGGGTGGGGATGTTGTCAAACTACTACCTCTATCTAGTTGCAAAATATTTTCCACACACACTCAAAACACACCTGAATCCTACCACAGCGCCCCACCTTCTCTGACACCGCCCCGCCCTGGAGCACTGTCCCTGTCCTCCCCTCCCTCGGGGGACAGGACAGCCTCCTCCTGGCTCCGCCTCCTCCCTGCAGCTCCTGCACAGAGAAACCGGAAAGACCCATGAAGCAGGAATCACTCACACCTTCTCCCTGCTCAGAAACCTCCCTTGTCTTTTCTCACACTCAGACCCAAACCTTAGCTTCTGAGGAAGACAGCCAAGACCCTTCCTGGTCTGCGTCTGCCACCTGTCCTGCCTCCCCTCCTGCCACCCTCTGCCTGCCCGGGGCGCTCTCTCTGCCTCTAGCCTGCCAGGGAAGCATCCCCTTGCCCCTGGTTCCTTTGCCTGGAACTCTCTCCTGCCAGATCTTCCTGTTCTCCTCTCTCCTTTCTTGCATATCTACATTCAGATATCACCAATGCAGAGCCACCCTGTGTAGGATACCTCTCCTTACCCTCAATTCCCCACCGCCCCACACTGCTCCGGTCTTCACAGCACTGATCACTTCTCCAGCCTCACCGGCTGCAGGATGTCGGATGCGTTGCGAATCCCTTCTGCGCCTTCCTTTCCTCACCTCCACAAAGGGAGGAGCATATCAGTATCCGCTGTAGAATCATGTTGAGGATTAAATGACTTAACTTATGCAAAATACTCAGAAAATCTCTTGGCTCCTAGAGGATGATAGCTGAGCTTTCGGTATCACGTGTTCTTTGAGCTCTGATGGTCTCTCCTTCTGCATAAGGACAGGGACCATGCCGAACTCACCGACGTGTCCTCGGCATCGAGTACTGTGTACGTGGCACGTGGGAGATGGAGGAATGAAAAGCAGGATGTCATGTAGCCCAGAGACGGGGTGATTGATTAGCTGCCGACGGGCTGAGGGTTCCGTGGGACAAGAGCACACCGGGCATTAAAGCAGTGCTCCACTATTCGGTGTGTCTGACTCTCCATCAGATGTGTTCACCGTCCTCACCCCAGCCTACAAGAAGTGTTGCTCCTGGACTCCAAATCCCCGTGGGAGTGATGTACTGCAGGTCACGGGGCTCTGCGAAATGAGAGCCGGGGGTTGGCTTTTACCTTTTGCACTCCTCCAGGTCTTCAGTAAGAGCAAGTGGACCCCTTCACACCCTCATCTTCAGTCTTCACCCAGCCGACGTGCCCTCCCCACTGGCCAACTGGGTACACGGCAAAATTTCTATTTAGTACAACCGAGCCCACCAATGCCAAACCTGACTGCATTCTCAAAGTCTCCCATTTTTGCCTTCAGTGAACACAACGTTTATTTCACTAGGATCTTATCGTCACCACCTTGCTTCCCTGAAATCAGTGTGATGTCATCCAGGCAAAATGTCATGAACTTGTCACTTGCATTAACTGTGACCCCAGAGCTCTGGAGTCCGAGAAATCCTGCCGCGGAGGAATTTCCCTCCCACAGCACCATAAAGTGGAAAGTAAATTAATAGGTGGCTGTAAAATGGTCAAGTGCAGGGTGCCAGAGGTAGCAACATGATGACCGATGGTAGCTAAGATCTTTTGCCATGAGAGAGGACGGACATCTTGGGAGGACCAAGTGGCTCCCACAATGCTTCTTACCACAAAGAAGAGCTGGCCAGGCATGGTTGGGGGAGGGCTCTGTTTCTGAGGTTGTCGGTGAGCAGCACCGATTGAGTCCCAGAGTTGTGTAAGATCCATCCATCCGCCAGGTGTTTGGGCACCTCCTCCGTGGGAGGACTGTTGTACGCATGCAGGTATATACTGATAGCAGGGAGCAAAGCAGATGGAAAATCCTACCTTCACTGACTTTGTATTTTAGAGATATAATTTAGAAGACAGAGAAGCTAATAAGGCAAAATACATTTTTTATCACAGGAACACAAATATTAAAAAATGAAATAAAGCAAGAAGGAGGATAGAAAGTTGGGCAGGTGGGATTAAAATTCTATGTAAGCCACCCAGGAAATTCTTCCCCGAGAAGGTGTCTGTTGTGGACTAAAGGATGGTGCCCCCCCCTGCAAAAGTAACACGTTGAAATCTGATCCCCGATGTGACGGTATCTGGAGGTGGGGCCCAGAGAGGTCACCAGATAAGGGGGTTGGAGCCTTCTGATGGCATTAGCTCTCCTCCCCCCGTGAGGATGCAGTGAGAAGGCAGCCGTCTGCAGCCTGCAGGAGGACACTGCCCAGAACCCGACCGTGCCGGCCCCCTGATCTCAGACCTCCAGCCTCCAGAACTGTGAGAAATAAATATGTGTTATGTAAGCCACTCATGCTATAGCAGTCTGCTCTCGCAGCCCAATCTGACTGAGACAGTGACACTTAGACAACTCGGTGTAGGAACACTGAGAAGCAGAGCAGGAAACATGATGATGATGATGATGATGAAGACAGTTATGATGACACTTGTGTAGTATTTGCTATGCACCAGGCCCTGCTGAACAGTGTATCCCATCGCTTCTTTGTGCACAGATAGATAAGCTAAGAAACAATGAATTAAGAACCTCGTCTGCGGTGAAGACGAGCGTTGACCATGCAGTCTGGCTCCAGCGTCCACGCCTGGAAGTACGAGGTCAGCTTCCGCCCCAGCAATACTGCCGGAGCGTCGGAAGGCATGGATAGTAACTGTGTAGGGACACGTCAGGGGAAAGCCTCTCAGTGTCGTCATCTTTGTTCATGATGTAGCGCTCATTGTTTTTCATGCAGTAATTTATTACTGAGCCACTGGCAATGATGAAGCCTGGGCCATGGAATGTCTTATTTTGTGAATAGTAGAGTGAGGCTCATTCGTCTACTGGGTGATATTTAATATTCGAAGTGTATGTAATTACCATAGCACAAAAAAAAAAAAAAAAGAAATAGGTAAGAAAATATGTGTTCTTTGCATATGTATTTTAAAAATTGTTACTTCTTTCTTAGCTCTGCCACTTAAGCTGAAGATTATTAAATTCCTCATTTCATTATCAACTCTTAACATAACAGCATAACAGGGTACTCCCAAGGGAAGACTTACGCTGAGCTCATCAACTGATAGTAAGAAGCTGTTATGGGAATCGTTGCTATTTTATCAAGGGGGAAATTAGAAAAGGATTATTTTAAGAAGGCCTTAGAATTCAGGTTTCTAAATTGCTCAGAGATTATGCTGAGGATGCAACCATAGAGAAGAAAAAATCAGAAAAAGAAAAAATAAATTGGAAAATGAAGGAAAAGAAATGTGATTCCAAGAAACTGGATTGACTTACCATTTTATAGGAAATATAAGTAATTTAAAAGCACATGGTTTTCATGACAAATGGTGAAGTTAGAGCAGCTATGTAAAGAGATGAAGGTTTAACTCTGTGGGTAGACCGTCACTGCATGCGGACCCTGCGGCCTGTAAGAATGCCGGGTAAACCACGAGCCAGCTCCCAGCTCGGAAGTTCCTGGATGTCACTTTTCCTTTCATAGAGAGATCTCTTCCTAGGGAAAAAATGCGTAAATTAAAGATGAAAAATGAATTCTGTAGGTAACATCATATACAAGCTGCCTGCATTTAGGTTATTCACAGGCAATGTTTTTTGTTCTGTTCATTTCTTGCATTTTTTATTTCAGCATATTATGGGGGTACAAATATTTCGGTTGCATATATTACCTTTGCCCCACCCCAGGCAGAGGTTCAAGTGTGTGCATCCACAGACGGTGGGCCCCACACGCATTTGGTGTGAATATACCCATCCCCTGCTCCCCCCTCCCATCTGCCCAACACCCGATCAATGTTACTTCCGTATGTGCACTTAAGTGTTGATCACTGAATACCAATTTGATGGTGAGTACATGCAGCCTGAAGCAACAAACACTCAGTTTCTCGGCTTCTGTGGGTCCATAATCAGATGCAGGTCACTGATTGCCATTTCCATAGGGGTAAGAGTCAGTCCACATTTGGGACACCTTCAGATTTCTTCATCCACTCTCATTATGTGTCCAGTGCCAGAGAATGAGAATTGTACCCATACTCTGCTCTGTGAAGATGAATTTATAGCTTTCCATCCCTCACTTTCCTGGAGTGTGTCAAACACCTCTTGGGTTTGTCAGAGGTGAGTGGGTTCAGTGCAGAACAGACAAGAGCAAAGAGCCAACGCCAGGGTATCAGGGCTGAGTCGTCTCCTCTGTGATGGGACGGCAAGGCTGGAGTCCGGGGCCCCCGTGAAGACCTCGTATGAGCATCCTGCGAACCCTCAGCCCTGAGCAGAGTCCATGTTCTCAGGTTAACAGGAGGGTCGGTTCCATTCCCTGGGCCTGGGGATGCACCAACTGGCACCCAATGGGCGTTCTTCTCCCCTCTTGGACATGAGTGTTAATGACCGAACATATCACATGCCTACTGTTAGAGACAGCCTCATGGTCTGCCAGTCCTCCCCCTGGAAGGAGGGGTCATATGGCCTCTGGATTTGCAGTGTCACAGGACAATCAAACCTGCAGCTTCCGTAGGAGATAATTGGCTCAATGATCACAGAAGAAAGTATTAGCCTAAAATGGAGAATAATCCAGAGAGTCTTACCTGTATTTTTAACTGTACAGGACTACTAGGACATCTGTTATAGTCCCCACAAAAACAGTCAGTATTTCACCTTCCTGGACTTTTGAGTAGCCTTAATTTTTTTAGCAGCAGCGTCTGAGGAAACAACGAACCCACCCAACTGAGAAATCTAAACTCCAGCTGCTCACAGACACGTAAGAGGGAATGAGAAGTGGCTGATCCACGATGGGAGGAGGCCTGCTACAACGCATGACGGAAAAAGGCAGGCTCTCTGGGGTGCCTGAGTTGGGTTCATGCGAACTGTTACCCATTTCTATTTTTTTATTTGTAACCTTTTTTATCAATGAACATTTTTTATCATTTTGGGTGTTTTTGCATGTTTTTAAATAGGAGAATATTACGGGGGTACAATACATCGCCCTTGCACCGCCCCAGGCAGAGCTGGAAGCGTGCCCAACCCCCAGACATCACGCACTGTACCCATTAGGTGTGAATTTAATTTACATATTCCAATTTCCACTCTTTCTGACTTCTGGAAACAGAATATGTTCTCTGAGCCAATTATCTATGTGTGATTTCTTCTTCCTCTCTGTCGAGCAAAGTTCTGATTTCATTTCAGCCTATGGAGATATGTAGCCGTGTCGAGGGACCAGTTGGGCCCAGCATATCTGAATGGATGCGATTAGTCAGATGTGAGATGCTATTGTGAGCATGGAGAGAAACGCTGTCGGTTGTACTTGGAATAGTCAGCAAATTGTCTCCAAATGTCCCCTAGCTGCACCTCGGGGATGCAGTAGCTGGCTGGCATTCCAACCTTAGAGCCAGCGGAATTGTAACTTCAGTAACAAAGTGGCTTGGGCACTTCAGAAGTATCTCATCACATCTGTGAACTATCTATCCATGTCGATCGATCATTATCCACACACAAATCTAGAGCAATCATAATTCACAAACCTAGGAATTTGGGACGTCTGGTTTTCTGCTCGCTCTCCCTCTCTCTGAGCTCTTGCAGATATTTCCGTTTACTGTTGGTGGACGGGATTATTTCACACAGACGTGATATCTTGCCGTTGGAGTGAAACGCATTTGACTCAATCAATGTAGTTATTGCTGTGAGACCAAAATGCCGCTGACTCATAACCTTGCTTTCGCTGCCTATATTAAATGAGTGTGATATTAATTTCTAGCCCAGCGCTGGTAAGAATCCTCCCAGCCATATAAGAAGATGGACTCATCAGAATGTCAGCTGAGCGCTCCCCTGACACACCTTTTCATTTCCCCAGTCACACCACGGCAGCGGAGCAAATATTACAGCCTTGTGTAAAGTCCTATAACTAATCCAATAAATGACAAGAGCCTCCCCCCCTTAGTAATTCTCAATGTAGGATGCATTTCTTCTCTAATATGTTTCCCCTGAAATTCTTTGTGTTGTGAATTCACTAAAGCAGACACCTTTAAGAATCTGAAATTCATTGGAGTTATCCTCCATTTACAGCCCAAAAATAGCTGGCCCTAGTGATCTCCGGTCTGTCGGTTTAATCCGAACATAAATGCAGGCATTTGCTGCAAGAGTCACTAACGGAAAACTGTGAAACTGTCACAAAAAACTCGGAAAACAGGCCTGAGGATTGTGTTCATTTCCCTCTGCTTCTGGCAGCCGCCATTAGCACAACTCTGAAGAGGGTCCCCGTGGAGTGACTACCTTCCTTCTTGAATGGAGTGGGGAAAACCACCGCTTTCTGCCTTATGTTTTGGTTTTGTTTTTATGAGAACAAAACCACCGCAACAGAGAAGGCATGTGTTCCTAGTGAATAATAATGCAATTACATAAACTGAACTGTCTTGTCATGGCTACTTTGCTGGGGTCACCTTATGCATGGGTGATGAAAACCAACTCCTGAAATAAAGACAAAAAACCAAATCTGATAACCAGTCTTCCCATTCTGTCACCTTTAATCCCTCAGTGCCACAGGAGGGCTCACTGCCTTGCACTTCTCGTCACTTTGGCGAGACATGCCACATTCCTGGAAGGAACCCAGGCAAGTGAAGCCTGCACTTCCTGGGAAAGAAACCCACGGCCATAAATGGAACTAGCAGGAAATAAGGAGATAAATAAGGTTGTTTCTTTTTCTCCTTTCCTTTCTTTTCTTTTCTTCTTCTGATTTGTTTTATTGGTAAACATTTTATATTCTGTTCCATCTCTTCCAAGCTCCCGCCTAGCCTGCGGTCAGAGGCAGTTCCGAATGCAAACATAAGTAAAATAGGTTTCCGGAGAGCAAACAAGTATTAAAAGGTCAAGCTCTTTATTCTCCACAGAAGTAAAAGGCACCACGACCAGTGGCAGTGAGAGCAGTGAAACATAGTAGCGATGATTGCTACAATGAACGCAATCATAGCAATTGTGTCTGGTCTGTACAGCGTGCTATCCCAGTAGGGGGTAGTGACTAGCATAGACAGGCGATTGTTCGTTATTGTATGGATGGATGGATGGATGGATGGCGAAATGTAGTTCTAAGCATCGTTTCTGTCTCTTCCCTTGGCACATATACGTCTGTACCATATTTCCTGTTGGCAGCTCAGCCACACCATCTTCTAAGGCTGGAATGTATTAAATAAATACACTTCTCAGATCTATCGTCCTGTAAGCCCAGCAGTTGGAGTTTGAAGGAGGGGGACTCGGGAGAGACTTGGTAGGCAGAAAGGAAGCAGACGCCATCGACCTGGAGGGCCATTCGGGGCAGGTGTGGTAGCTCCGCAGTCCTCCCCAGGAGCTGTCCCTTGTGTTCACAGTAGTGGATCCGACGGCTTCACGAGGACTGGATTCTCCAGTGCTGCAGGAGAAGTTCTAAAAATCAGCGCTTTTGTCTCTGATCTTCCACTGGAGCCTCTGTAACCTTCCCTCCCTCAACTGAAACCACACCTGTATAAGATCTAATCCCCACATTAAGTTTGGTGAAATCCCTAGCAACTCTGTTTAAGGGCACACATCCCGAATGCTGCAACGTGGTAAAAATTGCATACATATTATTTTGCTGTATAATTCTTGTTTGATCAGTCACCTCCCCAAGAATTCTACCCAGAAAATCCTTCCCTGGTGTCTGCTTCTTACAGTTAAATCTTGAGTAGTTTCTGGAAGGATAAGTGGTATTTGTGTTGACGAAGGGGAAGAAAACCATGCTGGTGGTGTGTAGCAGAGGATAATCATTGGGATTAACCGGGAATAAGAGCTGGTGTGCAGCTCTAACTGCGTGTAGCTGCAAGTAACTAATCAAGCTTTCAGTAAACAGGTCCTTTAGGGATAGGGAGCTAGGAATACTTTTTTATTAATATTTAATAAGATATCTGGAGGTACCCTCAGTATTGGTGCAAAAACTCAGAGACGTCATCAAGGTCCCATAATGTTTCCATCCCTCCAGCCCTCTGTCTTCAGCATATCGATTCCCTCAGCATGTATGCGCCTCATGGTAAGAGGATAGCTGCCACAGCACCAGCCATCAGCTCTGCACATTGTAGCTCCAAAGCTCTGAACAGGGTGAAAGGAGAGAAGCTTCTTGCATTGCGTTTGCTTTCATCATGAAACAAACAAACAAACAGAAATTCTGTAAGAATTCTAGAGGATCTCTCCTTGTCTCTCCGTGGCCAGATCGGGGATCCATACCCTGTCCCTAGACCACCCACTGGCCCAGGGGGATGAAATGACATGATGGTCTTAGACCACTCACAGCAGATCCCCTGGGTGGCACTGCCTGTCTCTGTGGGCATCCAGCAATGCCAGACACACAATGAATGATGCCCTTCTGGAGTCTCACAGGACAAGGCAGATGGTGTGCAGTGTGAGGAAAATGAAACCTCAGTTACATCTAAGAGCACAGTAATGTAGTGGTTATGTTCAGATACATATTGGGATTCTCTGACTATATCAAGGGGAAAGTCCCAGTCAGTTCCTCCTGTGTCCGTAACATCAATCTGACACTCACTGACCTCCTTTTCTGCTAAGAGGAAGCAGGACTCAGCCCCAGAGCCGTAAGCAGAGATCAGGGTCTAAGCACAGTGCTTTGCCTGTGCTGCATTTATTGTATGATTGTCTTCCATGTACAGTATGATCTTCTCGGTTTTCCATTTGTAGCGCAGCTGTCATGTCCTTTTAGAATGCATGTGTAATAGTTAAGTAAGCCCGGCCAAAGACAATGTAGAATAAGTCACGAATATCCTATATTGCAGAGTGGTAAATATTACATTACAGTGAATGCCGCAAATGGCATCAGTGTTGCACAAAATACTGAAACCCGGTGAATGCCATCCTAAGGAGGAGTGGGAGTGAAAGCTTGGGAACAACAGGAACTTCCAGAACTCCCTAGAACCAACGTGAGGAATCTGAAAGCTGCATCCAGGCTAATTTTTCAGGGAGAAAAAATGGATGAAGATCTTAGCACAGACTCTCTTCTCTCTAATACCACCCTGGCAATCGGAAGGAAATCCACAGCAAGGCCCCCCGTTGCAGTGACTTTGCTTGGTAATAGGTACTTATTATGTCATCATTGTTTAAATGCCATGCTGGCATGTCTCGTGACATTCTAATCGCTGAGTGTTCCCACAATGACTGTGGTTTCATAAAGTAAGCTGAGATATTCAAGGTCATGATTGGCGATGTACTGAATTTTTTTGGTTTTTACTTTAAAATCGGTACTAAAATGACACAGGAATCCACAGGTGCTTGGTAGTATACAAAAACAGTGTTGAATCTGTTCACTATAACAGGACCATGTTTGCCAGAATGTGGGGATGTGCAGTGAGAATCCAGGTGGTCCCAGACGGGACAGTAGAACACAGGACCACAGAGGGAGAAATTTCATTTCCTTTTCAGTTCTTTTTAAATCCTTCCCACTATAACAAGGAAAGCAATTTCATTTCGGAGACAGGAGGCTTTACCATCTCTAACACTTGCTAATAATGTTCACTGTTAACCCAGAAAGACCCGGTCGGAATCCCCAAACCATCTGCAGGATTCAGAGTCTTAACTGAAACCACGTGGATGTGTTTGTAGCAGTTGCATTTTGCATCACGCCAATTAGGGCAATCCCAACCAACAGCACGGAAACCGCAGGTTTTTAATTCCCCACGTAAGGCGGTACCAGGGTTTTTCAGCAGCTGGAAGATGTCGAGGGTGTCAGATTGTGTCTCTGAAATTCTGTTGGCCTTTCCCGCGTGGCTGTAAAATGAGCAAGTTCAAACCCAAACCGGAGACCATAGCCTCCCAGACAGGAAGCAAGGTGGGTGGGGTCGGCCCCTCCCTCGCCTCAGGAGAGCTTTCTCCTGGAAAGACTGGTTTTACCTATGTTTCTTCCCTAGTTCTGACTCCCCTTCTGTCTGGGGGGCCAGGACTGTGGTTTGTGGCCAATCGTGATCCAGCCTCAGGCGAAGGTATCATGGTCAGGTGGTATCTCCTGTCGCTACTGGAAACAAACGGAGTCCATCCCGGGGAACAGAGAAAGGCTGCTGTCCGGAAGCCTCTGGGTGCCACACTCGGAATCTGACGGTGCCGTTAGTATCTAAAGAGCAGCCAAAGGCAAACCAGGCAGTTCTCCCAGACAAGACAGGGCTCGCTCCTGCCTCAGCTCTAGGGGAGACAGTGTCTTGGTACCTTGTACTGTTCCTGAACCTAAGATTGCACGGAAAAGATGAGAACAGGTCCTTCCGGGACTGGTGAGTTGGAATATGACCAAGCATCGATTAATGAGGGAAATGTTAAGTGCCCCTTTATGGGGTCTCAGGGTGTCTGTTACAAAGAAAACCCCTTGAAAGGCTCAAGTTCAGCTGAATATCTTCAATGCCAACTAATTAAGAGAAACAAGACTATATTTAGTAAAGTTTAAATGGTGCAATTGTGAAAAGAAGTATGATGCTTTACTGTCAAATATAGTAGCCACAGCAAGTCAAGCCATGTGGTCCAGCATTGGCAAACAAGCTTTTAATGAATAGATAATAATAATCCTCATTATCCTTTTGGGCCCCTATAAATGAGGACCTATTTTTATGTTCCTCTTATGTGTTTATGTCCCTTTAAAATGTTGGAATATTCTCGCTCTCTACTCTTGTTTATACTGGTAATGTGATGTTCTTACCTAGAGATTAGTTAATGAACTTACAGTGTTACCCTTGTAATTAACCTGGACCCAATGGCAGGGGCAGCTGAAATGCTCGGCTGCAGCACCCTGAGCAACAAACAGGCGATTTTAAGATTAACACAGCCGATACCAGGCTGTCGTTACTGAGCACGGACTGTGCCCCTCACCTGGGCTGAGACCTCTGCCTACACTCGCAAATTAGTCAGCCCAACCCCATGCGCTGGGAACCTCCATGATCCATGCCCAGACGGGGGTCCCCCTCAATAGGACGGGTCATACTGGGCACAAAGGCGCAATGCTCCTCTCGCTCCAGCCTCCCTCTTCCCAGACCCATGGTGCCCCTTTGCCCCCAAGGAGAGGTGTCGCAGGCACCGAAGTCCCCCACCCAGCACCGGCCACATCGGCCCATCTGAGGCCAGAGGCTGCAGCCCAAGTGGACTTCTTTCCTTTGTGCCGGGAAAAGGACTCGGAAGCCAATCCCTCCCCCTGCCTCATGCGACCTGGAAATCCTTCCAGAAGGAAAAGAGTGTAGTAAAGTAAATCATAGTAGAGATGATGATGATAGAGCTAAATAAGTGAGCTCTCTCTGGCAAAACCTTTGTCTGGGGCAACAATGCTCTCCAGTGTGGGTCCACAGCACCCCTCTCTTGCTTCCTGGTTGACGTAGCCTACATCCCATAATGGATGCTGGATCTGGATTCACTGTCTTAGGCCCTAAGTAGATGACAGGTGACCCAATGTTGCCCAGTGGGACATAAGATGCTGACGGAGGCTGGTGGAAAGCATTTCCTACTCCCCTTCAAAACTAGGAAACAGATAAAACCTGCTGGTGTGTTTTTATGGTTTTTGTGGGGGTTTTTTGTCCCTGAATGTAAAGAGGTGCAGATGTGATGTGAGGAGCTCTGGCAGCCAGATTGTGACCATGAGGAGACAAGGCTAAGAAGCAACCAATGTGCAGTGGGTGAGTAGAAAGACAGACAGACACAGCCTGGCTCCTTAGAGACCCGGGAGACTACTGAACCCAACCTGACTGTCACCCAGCTTCAGGTTTCTTGGCATGCCAAATCTTCTTTAAAGATTTCTGCTTGAATATTCCATCATTATTATAAGGTAGCCTAAGAGGAATCACAAAGAAGCTGACATTCAAAGTGTGAAATTCCTAAATCTTTCAGGTGGGTGAAGAAGTTAGTTAAGGGTTAGAAGCAACCTTCCCTGAGAGCCTAAAAATGCAAAATGTGGAGCACCACCTGTGTGAGTTAAGTATGAAATGGACCCTAACACAGCAGCTCTGTCTCTGTCAGAACTATTTCCAGAGTATCTTCCCTGCCTGTGCCAGTCCTTGTGAGCATGGGTGTGGTATCTCATGATACAAACTCAGGGACAGGGACGGACAGTCTGATGCCCTCACTCACCGTTCAGGCTCTGGCCTGGGTGGGTGGAGTGGACAGTGGAGAAAGGTGTCCAGGTGCAGACAAGGCCATGGGCATATGGAAATGAAGGGGTGCAGGAGTCTGGCTGACCTCTTTCCGTCCTGGGTGGCAGCTGCAATCACTGTACATCACCATCTGGAAAATACGCACCAGAAACTTCCTTCTATCAGCGCCGTAAGTGGCCCTGTGGAAAACCCCAAGCCTCCTTAGGCAGCTGTCAAACAAACAAACAGTTGTTTTCCAGTTCAGAACTAGCCATCCTTCCTCAAACCCGTGGCTACCATCAAGCCCCCCAGACATACATGTTCCATGTTATTACCCCTGCCCACATCTGAGCCTCCTACTGTACCCGTGGTCATGCACCCACCAGAATGCCATGTGTCTTGGTGTCTCTGGCTGATAAAAGCAGACGTTGCATTAAACAAGGGCTCCGTGACAGACTGAGAGGGTGTAATTGGGGGCAATTAAATGCACCGGATTTTAGATGCCTCCAGTGTTTACAGCAAAGAGCAGTGTCAACACAGGTGGAAAATGACACACGGCCGAGCCCAGGCCATTTGTCAGGTGAACAGGCACCTGATAGTCACCCCCACAATGTCCCAGATGTTTGTGTTTCTGTCAATAATGGGGAGTTAAAAACAGCACTGTCATGTCCTTTGAGTGAGGAATGGCAGGGCCACTGCCACCAGGCATCAACAAGGAGGGAGCCCCCTCGGTTACTATGGAAAGGAGCAAGAATAAAATAAATGTAACCATGGGCTCATTATTCAAATGAAATTGTAATGAATTCAGAATGTGTTCCAAAAACTGTCCCAGACAGCTCGCGATCATGAGCTCTCGGGGCTCTTCCCCCGCCAGTGTATGATGTCATGCTAAGTGGACTGCATCCGCCGGCGCTGATGAGATGGAAATTCATTAGTTCTGGATCATGATTTGGCTTTGGTTTTAGGACCCGAGGAGACATCTCCATTCCCCCTGTCCTCAATCCAGGGTCTCTTTCCCTCCCTCCTTGTTGGGGCTGAAATTGACGGCGTGTGCAAAAGCTTTCAGAGCTGCCTGGGAAGAGGGTGTTGGCTTTAGGGTGTATGTTAATTTGCATACTGAACCCCTCAGCCCTTCCTCCAGGCAGTGTTTCATGGGTGACACAGACAGTGAGGCTGAATGATCGGTTGCCCCTCTCTGCACAACGTGGCCGCCTCATTCTCCACGAGGGAAGGGCAGGGAGGGGTCCTTGCCGGGGGGTCCACGGAGTGAGCAGCAGCTCTGGCAGGGTGGCCAAGTCACAGCCACTTGGCCTCCCCGCTTATCAGGTAAATGAACGCTAGCTCCGAGCTAACCCTCCCCACAGTCCTTGTGGAAACCAATGGGACGAGGTGTGTGAAGCATTTTTAAAAATGCTAAATATTAATAGTTGTAAGATCTGGATGGACACCTCCAACCTCCACCGAGTCCGGCTCCTGCAGCCCCTGGAGTTGTGAGAACCCAGGGAGGTGGGGGCCAGTGTCTGCCGGGCTGCACTTCGTCATCCTCTAGGAGGGGTTGCATGTAGCCCGGTGGCTCCCCAGTGAGCATCCTGACTTACAGACACATTCAGAAAAGGTTGAGATAAAAGCAAACTCTATATCTCTGTATCTGTTTGGGGAAACAAGGCCAGAGGCAAAGCTCTGAGCACAGAAACAGTGGAACCAGAACGGGGAAGAAAGACACAATCTCATGGGGGACCAGGGGCCCAAGACTAGCACTTGCTCTCCCCAGTAAGGTGTGTTAGCAAGGGACAGGACCAGTTGATGCCAAGCTACCTGAGTTCACCCTCTGGCCTCACACCGTGTGACCGAGGAACTGGGCACAGTATGTGAGATATCACGTCCCAGATCCCTGCCTGTCAGACGGTGCCAGTGAAATACGTGTTGCTGGAGATTAGTGTGGTGATTATAAGTTAATGTGAAAGGAATGCCTAGAAGGAAGCACGTGGGTAGCTCTGGGGAAAGTCTCAGCCTGTATCATAGTGGCGCCCCTTTCCTACGCTGACCACATCTCCCCTCCCCAAGGCAGCACTTCGTCCCCCGCAGAGCGAGACCGCCTGTCGCTCACAGCCCTGGGGACCGGGGACCGCGGACCGCCTGAGCAGTAAGCACCACGCTCGTCTCTTGCCTTGTGGAACCCGAGCAGCTGCCAAGCAGGGAGCTGAGCAGAGCGGCCATTAGCAGCAAACTGTCTTCTCGAATAATGCCATCCAAAAGCAGACATCCGCCCCCAGGCAGCCATCGTCCCTCTCCCCGCGCCCCCCTGCTGGGGGCTTCATGGCTCCCAGACACTAGGCGTCTTAGCAGATAAGGATTGCCAAAACTAAGGAAAATGAAACACTTACTGTTGATGGTGTTTGGGGAGGTTTTTTTTTTTCTTTTATTTCTAATGTGTTTACAAGGCACCTCTCTTTTATGGACTCTCTGATACACTCGTGGACACGCTGTCATAAAAGTGAATTCTGCTCGCTGCAAATTCTTTTACGGGAAAGTGGGAAACCACAAATTTGACAATGGGCTTTCCCATCTGAGGGACCCACTCAACTCTGGGGCCCCCTCCTCCCGGAGCAGATGCCCTGCGGTGAACGCAGGTTACAGCGAAGGGTAATGAGGTCCCTGTTCAGTTCTCTTGTTAAAGGGAACAAGTGAGTCCAGTATCTGAATGAGCCAGCACAGGAGCTGGTCCTGCCCACACTGCATGCATCCCTCACCTGACCCTCTGCAACTGTCTCTCTCTCCCTCTCTCTCTCTTCCCTCCAAACCAGCCTGCCCTGGGTCCTACTCTGACAGGTCCTCTTTTGATGACTGGCTGACCAATCGGACAACTGTCAGTGGAGAGAGAGTCATGTCTGAGAGAAAGGGCTCGTAGCAGCCTCATATGTTACACGTTCCTGCTTTGTGCTGGATTGCACTCTAGGCTTTCTGTAACAAGGAGAACTAATACTACTTTGCCATGTGCTGTGTGCCCGCTGTCTATATCCAGCTCATTTGGTCTTTACCAAGGATGGAATGGAGTGGGTGCCAGCATTCGCATCGTGCTTGGACAGAAAGGAAGCCCAGACCCAGAGAGGCGGGCAACTTCCTGAAGACCACATCCCCGGGCGTCGACAGAGATGGGAGCCCAGCCCAGGCCGCTTCCTCCCTTTGCTGACGTCATTCCGTTTTCATACTTACGTGTGTGAATCTTGTCATTTCCGCTGGAGCGAATGCCGTCCAATTTCTGCATGCTGAAACTGTCACCCAAAGTGGTGAATGGTGTGAACCGCCTGCCTTGGGGACGCAGTTCCGGGTAGATTCCATCTCACTTTCAAACCCACGGTCTGTGTAATGTATCTCAAGGGTCCCTAAAGGCCTGCAGACCACTTACATAGTTGCATGAGAACCTGGCCCGGCACGGTGACAGCACCGGGGTGTCACACACCTGGAGACGGTATTGGTGGTGCCTGGGCTCTCACGAAGGTGCCCCCTTTCCGGGTGTCTTGCAATCCTTCTGATTATGATGACAAGGAAAAGGCCTTCCAGGAGTCGTTAATGCCTCCTTGATCCATGCTAACCTCCCTCATTTCATAGATACAGAAGCTCCCACCCCTGGGTGGGCACAGGCACTGTGTCCGTACAGTCTGTCTGTCCACGGTGAACAGGGAGAATTCAGTAGCATGAGTTGCTTTCCTGGTTGTTAGTTAATCTTCCATTTATGGAAAACTCAGATGCTGTGTATTTCTAATGGTGACAGACCATTTCAGTGTAATAAATTGACTGAAATGGCAGAAAGGGAACATAGTAAGTGTGTGACAATACAGGCGGGTGGTGCCAGTGTGGGGTAATATCTGGAAAGTGAATTCACGGGCACTTAGCAATATGGTATTCGTTGTTGTGGGACGGGACTCGTGTCTTACTCATGTTTGTATTTTTGGTAGTGACATAAACGATGGCGAATGCCATCCCGTTTATTCATGTCTGCAAGTCCAGGGCAAGGCAGTGCCCTAGTATCTAATAGGTGCTCAAAAAATGAGGCTAATGTATCCGATAACTAATTTGCACTGCTGTGAACCTCTTGTTACAGCAGCATTGTGCAAAACAGATGCTCTCAGCGGCTTCCCTGACTTTGCATTGGAGCCATGCGTGGACACCTCACTTCCCTCTCTGCCTGGGTAGTGAAGTCGGTGACCACTCTCCCACCTCGAGGACCTGCCAAGAGGCACTAGTCATTATTATGTCCTCTAACACAGGGCAGCCCCTGTCTTGGGCAAGGAGTCCTGTGCATAATGGACTACAGAGAGAGATACCAGTGTGCCCAAAGGGAAAAAAAAAGGAAAAATTCAGGATGCCGCTGGCAGAGCTGGGATGGGCCAGCCTGTGAGAATACACATGTGCTGTGTTTGGTCTGGAAGTGCGGACATCTGGGTTTCTTGGGAATGTTGTCAAGCCAGGGGCAGGGCCCAGGGACCAACGCCCTGTGTCTTCCTCCTCACGCCGACCCCCGCCATTCAGGTGTTATCAGTTCATTCAGTAGATATCCACCGAACGACGTTTTAAGCTTTGCATGGAGAGGATGTGGGGGTGGAGGTAAATTTGACTCAGCCCCCATCGCATGGGGCTGACAGACTTGTTGGGGGAGAGAACTATTTGCATATGTATGTGAAATTCCATGTATATTTTAAATCAGAGTTGAGCTATGATTGTAGTCTTCCATTTCTTCTCTTCCTCGGAGGGTTGGGATAGCAAAATGCAACTGCTTTTCAACCTCACTGTGACTAACTTGATAATCTGTTAGAACAGTATGGCCTCACTGTCACTCTGCAAATTCTGGACTCCAAAGACCGCAAGGAAGTTACTGAGGGGGGGTGTTCCCAAAGGTAAGGAACAGCCGCACGCAAAGAGTCCGGGCTGAGGGATGAGAAGCTGCCCCCAGAGGGGAGCACCTGCTGCGGGAAGCCCTCCCTCAGTGTCCCCACGGACAGAGGAAACAGGGATGGCTCTGGGGGCAACATCGTGGTCATGTTGGTGTCACTTGGGGAGTGGTCAGAGTTGCAACTGTGACAGTGGGCGTTATCTTTCCAAAGCTGGTGTCAGCTCTGAATCAGAGGGACATTGCAAATGGTGAATTGTGGAAGACATAGCAAACCACAGAAATCCTCTTTGGAGCAGTGAATACAGGGGACAGATTTGTTAACAGAAGAGCATTGAAAAATGGAAAACTAACCCGGCTTCACCCCACCCTGGGGCACCATGAGCTGTGATGGAGGATGACGTCACCGTCTGTGGAAAGATCTCCAGAAGGTAGTAAGCGAAACAAGCAAGTACTCAGGATGCAACAGTTTGGATCAGACACAGGGCTGAGGGAAACATGGATACAAGGTTTCCTCTTTGCTTCCACTTGCCTAAGGAAACAAAGGGACTACCTAGAAATTAACAGAAAGGGTTTCCTGTCACATTACTGGATACGGTGTGGAAATGGATGGGATGATAAGGTGTTTCTATAGCTATGCATTGAGTTTATTTTGAATCCAAAAAGTTAAAGTAAGCCCTGAGAAAACAGAGACCTTTTTTTTTTTTTTAATCCTTTCCTCCTTCAGGCAACAGATCACATGTTTAAACACTGCAGTGTCAGGGCACAGAGAAAATGTACCTCCCTGGACTCCTTAAGATCAAACCAAATTACAATGGGTATCTTCCTAGTGCGAGCGGATTGTGGTAACCGAATGCCATCAGTTAAAGTGTCTCGTCGCGGAGAAAATGTCTCCTCAGCTCCTGTAGCAAGCATATGTGTCTGAGGGTTGTTAACAGGGTACTTCTCCCGAGGCAAAGTGGCTGAATAATTCCAAGTGGTATGAAAATCCGTCAGCCTGTAATCTCTGTTCTATCTTGTCCCTTTCCCCAGGCCCTGATGATTATTTTGCCGGTGACACTCACCCGTGCACCTTGTCTCAAAGAGAGCAGCTGTTGTGTGTTTTGGCCGTGCAGGTTGGCTCTGGGCTTCCTGTCCTCATAGAGAAAAAAAAATTACTACTGAAAGACACACTGATAATCTGAGCACAAATGAAAGGGCAGCGTAACCTGGGGGCTTGCGGCTGTGTATGGCAATGTTACCTGTGTCGTGTGTCATGTGTCGATGGAAAAGAAGCCAAGCCCTGTGCAATAATGTGGAAGACATCAAAGCAGAGCCCCAGTTGTGGACCATGCCCCGGAGCCACACCTAAGAAGCCTTGAGCAAGTGGCCTCGGTGTGGCTGGGTCACAGTTAGGTTTTATCCATTTCAGGGAGACGGGGGTTATAGGTGAAGTCATAATTCAGTACGTGTGAGGTGTACATTGGTTTGGGTCAAAAAGGTGGGACATCTCGAAGCAGGGTTGTGGGGGCTTAGAGGTTATAAGTGGGTTTAAAGATTCTTAGACTTGTAATAGGTGAAAGACAGGAAGCTTTGGCTAAGAGCTTGGAATGTTTTAAGATAAGGGGCCACAGGACGTGTATTGGTTATGTGAATCAAGGACCTGCGGGTGGGTCTTGCATGGCCTTAGGCCTGGTAATGGGGGACAAAGGGTATCTCCAAGGGAGGGGGCATGATGAGGCCTGTCTGATGTTCCTTCTTTTGGCAGGCAGTGTAGTTTTAGGACATCCTCTTGGCCAACAGGTGGGTCCATGGATTTATCCTGGCCACAGTGTTGTTGTGTATATTCCAGAAAGAATACAAAAATTGAAAGAGGATGATCCAATGTATTTTTTTTTAAGTAGAAGCTTTCAGTGAAGAACTCCAAATGTGAATGTCTTTTGAGAATACAAAATCAGGGGGAACAGAAAAGCAACAACCTCACGTGGCATCGACTGGTTGAGCCTGGGCAGCAGAGTGTCGCGCGGCACGGCCACAGGGCTCAGACGGGCGTCGTCACTGCGCTGGGGGTCAGGTGTGTTTTATGTTCATGCTTCCTTCTTGTTCACACCCCCTCAAGTGGGGAAATGAAAGGAAGCCATGCAGGAGTATGTTTTAGAGTAAAAAAGCAGGGTCAACATAGTGCTTTATGAAAGTAAACAGGCTGACTCTAAGTGTCACATACAGAAATAAAGCAAAGCGAGAGAATCCTTGTCACGCAGACATGCTACCTGCCAAAGCCCAGCAGACCTCTCTCAGTGCTCTCTCCTCAGTAGTAGCTCACTGGGACTTGGACAGTGGCCCAGACCCCAAGGACGGTGATCACCTGGCCCTTGGCCTTCAGGCTCTTGTGATGAAGATATGTGAAAGCATTAGGGAAGCAAGATAGTGTTTTACCAAAGTTACAGGAGTGGAGCTGGCACTGAAATGTCAGGGTCATCAAAACGGGCTGCAGTGTCTTCAGATATGAAAAGATCCCAGTGTTATTAGAAAAGATAACCCACAAATGTAAAGAATTCCTCCCCAAACAAAATTGTGCATGGTGAGATCGGAACCACCATGTTCATTTGGTCAAGTGAGTACAGCACAAGTCCTGGAAGTATTAACGGTTAAAGCAGTAGGCTCTGGAATTTGTTAAGAGTACTTGTAACGAAGACGAAGAACAAAAGAAGAGGGCAGGAAGAAGCTTATGCAGGGAGTGGTAGAATTTTCCGCTGGGACTGTGGTGATGGTTTCAGGGGTGTATACTTACTTGGAAGGCCATCCAGCGGAACGCATTAGATGTGTACAGCTTTTTGTGTGTGAAGCACACCTCAGTGATGTGGTTTAAAATTTACTTGGAGATGCAGTGTGTCTTCAGAATGATGTCAGTGGCTACCTTAGAGAGAACATACCCTCCCACTTAGGAAAAGGAGTCGAACGGTGGCAAAATGCAGCAGGTAATGGTGCAAGATGAAAGCATGGTGTGTGTGATTTTCTAGGTTTGCATTTACACAGGTTTCCAGGAAAGAGGCTATGGCCAAATGAAACCTAGTCCAGTCAATCAAACATCAAAAGCCTGTTGGTGGGCGCTCCAAGGCATCCGCCAACCTCTCCTATCCTCACTGGCAAACCCCTCCGACTACCCCGTCCGTCCCTGCGCCGTTATTTAAAAAGGAAGAAGACATATGTCCAGCCACGGAAATCATGTGCTGTCGAAAAGGTCCCAGCAACAGAGCTGGTAACTGCGTGTTACAGCACATTGGAAGGACTGGAAACCTCACTGCTGTGTCCAGGATCATGAAGAGAAAATGGTAACGGGCGTTTCGATGGGGAATGAGAAGCGGGTAGGTGGCTGTGTTCTCGTTACGTGGACAGCGTGTGATGGCGACACAATGCCGAGCCCAGATGCCACTGTTTCAGGTCCTGCAGAGAGACTGTGGACACCCCGTTAGAGAGACCGCCACCCGCTCCCGAGAGCCCCGCACTGGGAGGATTCGGCGGTAACCAGGCTGGCCCGGATGCCGGGACCCAGACCGTGACCTTGGCAGTGGCCTTGAGGTTCACACAGCAGTGAGAAAAGTTGTGTGTTAGTGGAAACAGTGAAATAAAATGTATCGGAGAGGCTCTGCCCTTTACCTTCCTCTCTTCCCGGATTTTAACTGTGTCTTGTGTAGACGTTCTTCTCCCTGCAGCCCATAATGATACCGTGAACACTACTGCGTTTGAACAGATTGCTGATTCTTGTCTACCGCCACGGAATTCACCTCCTGCCCAAATTGCTGATTCAAGACAATGTAATCCCAGTACGTAACCCCTAGGGTCAGCACGGACTGTAGACCACTCAAGGCTCTGTTCAAGTAAAGGGATTGAAGGCATTTGCAGATGAGCCCTTGCTCAACCTCGTTCACCATTAGGAGGACTCCGTGGAATCGCTCGCCCTGAAAATGCCTTGGTCTGAGCAGCCAAAGAAATTAACCTGCCGTGACAGAGCTCCGGAGTTCCTTATGGAGAAAGTTCCGATATGGCAAAACCTGGATTTGCACGAGGAGAAATAAAGCGTGAGGTGTGTCTACTACATCTGTAACAGAATCCAATGTATAAAAACATCATGTATCTGCGACGTGTTTTCTTACAGGACTGCTACCTGGGAATAGGGTATGATATGCTGTTAGGATGGCAAAGCTGAAGGAACAGGAGAAAGCAGAAATCCGTTAAGAGTCCAGGCAGACATGAGTCAGGGGAGCAGGTCAGGCATGACCAGGGGGGATGCTGCCAACGGTGGGACGTGGCTGACTCCACTGCAGGCGGACCAGCGGCTACAGCTCGGAGGGACCTGGCTGTTGCCAAGTGGAACTGCTGACACTGTGTGTGGGAATTCGCAAAGTTTTCCAGGAAAACAACAACTGTGGGGTCTGCAAATGGTTTTAATATAGGTAAATAATGACATATGGTTGTAGCTCGCAAAGCAAATCCTGAGCGGTAATGGCCTCAGGAGCCAATGTTTTTTAAAACCTCTGGCCTCAGGTAACTCTGATCATGTGATTCTGATTCCACTGGAAAGGTACTTAGAGGGGTCAGCATGGGTTTTTACTTGTGTGAGTATTTTTTTTTTTTTCAGATTGTTAGGTTTTCTTATGTAGATAGTTATTTTTATTTGAGCATATTACTGGGAGACGTCTGTGTAGGTCACATATATTGCCTTCGCCGCACCCAAGTCAGAGCTTTGAGTGTGTTCACCCCCAGATGGAGCACACTCCACCCATTCGCTGTGAGTATACCCTCCCTCCCCCCACCTGACACCTGAGGAGTGTTACAAGTAAAGGTGCACATAAGCGTTGACCAGTTAATTCCAACTTCGGGAGTACATGTGGTGCCTGGGTTTCCACTCTTGTGCTACCCCATGTAACAGAATGGGCTCTGGCTGCATCCATGATAATACAAGAGGTGTGAGATCACCATTGTGTTTTGTGACTGAGCAGAACTCCATGGTATACAGGCACCGCATTTTATGAATCCTCTCATGTATTGATGGGCACTTGGGTTGTTTCCACATCTTTGCAACTGCAGATTGTGCTGCGGTAAACATCGTCGTGCAGATGTCTGTGGTATGGAACGTTTTTTTCCCTTTGGATAGATGCCCAGTAATGGGATTGCTGGAGCACATGGTAGTTCTACTGGTGGCTCCTTGAGGTATCTCCATATTGCTTGCCACGGAGGTTGTACTAGTTTGCAGTCCCATCAGCCATGTACGAGTGTTCCTATGTGTCTGCATCCACGCCAACATGTACTGTTTGGGGAGGTTTTGAGAATTTTTTGAATGTCTTTATATCTTCTTCTTCATACTGAAATAACGTCCTCTCTGAGGTTCTGCAGAAAAACAGCCAGAGCTTGAAAGGTAGCAGCAGCAGGAACCACCTGGGAGATTTCAGGCCAGGGTCCTTAATCTCTGAGAAGTGGAGACAGCAGGTCCTAATGATGCACAGTATTTGCCTGGACCCTTCCCACTGCAGCTGCAGAAGTGTGGAGGGGGGGAAAGGTGTGGTTAAGAGAACTGAGGTAAACATGAAATGTGTGCTGCTTGCTGTGTTGTGAGTGTTCACAGTCTGCTGTCTGTGGGCCCTTGGCCAGCGTTCAGAAAACTGTGGAAGGATACGTTATGTGGTCAGTGGAGTACAATCTCAGACGGTTCATGATTTCCGCCAGTGGGGTGGGAAAAGAGTGGGTGGGAGATGGCCACTGAGGCAGCCTCTGCAGGGCCTGGTAGTCCACAGTCTGGGTGAAGCAGGAACCTGCACCGACTGCGTGGTGCCTTTGGCGGTGGGTCTGTAGCATTGCCACCAAAGTGTCGCATACATTGTGTTCGGTCTTCAGTGTTCCAAGGAAGTTTTCTTCCTTAGGGAAGGAAACGTTTCAAGGTGTCATTCTCCTCTCCCGTGTCTACAGTCTGCCTCAAAAATGCATGTGTTTTCAAGAATTGTTTCAAAAATCTCTCCCATTGAAAATGTGTGAGAGGGCTTCCAGCAATGATATTAATAGGTAAGAAACCAGCCTCCAAGGCTGGACTGAGGCAGCCTTCAAAAGGCAGCCAATGTAGGTCCTCCCAGTCGCACAGCCTCAGGCATTTGCGATGCGGTTGTTCTCATTGTGTACCTGGTTAAGCGTTATGCTGAGCTCAAGGCCAAGATCAACCTTTCCCCAGGTCAGGGAAATGGAGCTTAGGAGCAACTGTTGGCAGTTTCCAGGTTGTGCTGTGCTCAGTGTCCTGTACTTATTGTGTTGGATTTGTGTCACTGAGTGTACTTTTCCTCCATACCCAAATTCTCAAAGGAGAGCAAAGTATCTTAGAAGAAGGTCTGCATTTGCAGCCATCCCGGAAGCAGTGGAGAAGTTTGGAAACAACGTGATCTGTAACTTGTGTCTCTGAACCGAAAGCCTTTGCAAAGGGATCAGTCTTTGTTGTTGCGGTTGTTGTTGTTGTGTTGCAGCTGCAGAGTAATCCACCTGTTAACTTCTTGGCAGGAGCCATTGTAAGCAGGAACGGGCACGGGACCCAAGAAGGACCAAGAAGACAAGAAGGCCCCTCTGTCTGCTCCCAACCCCATCACGCCCATCGCGACCGACTTCGGGGCTGGGCTGGTAACTCGGGCCGAGCCAGGGCTCCTCCCTGGGAAGTTTTGAACTGAAAGTGATAGGAGAGAGATATTTGCTTCTCTTCGCGTAAGGCAGTACAAACCAGGAGGCCAGGTCTGTGCCTGGCTTTGATCCCTGCATAATGGCGAAGTTGCTCTGGAGAAGTAATAATCGCTACGTGGAAAAAGCAGAAAACCGGAAGCAACCTGTGTTGACATAGAGCATTGTCTTGCCACCGTCACCAGGAAGGCTCTGATCTGTTGCAGTGTTCTTTGAGAGTGAATAAAGGCCTTTCTGCTCATGTCATCTGGGAGGGGAGTTCGATTGACTTAGCCACCTGCCACGAGGAAAGTGGATTAGGTCGCCTTTACTTCTAATTATGAGGGGCATACCCTGAGGCTGAATACCCAGGTCTTCCAACGGAGGCGAATAAATGTGGAAAGGAGTAAATGTTGACAGCACACAGCATCTGTACTGCAAAGGCGGAAGATCGGCCTCAAGGAAATTGATTTGTCTTTGCACATTGCCTCCACTGGAGCAAATGTCAAAGGCATCTCCTTCATCCTTTTATTTTGTTCTTATCCTCGTAATTTTTACCACCTCGTCTTTATAGTTAGATCTTGGAATGACAGGGCCCATTAGACCTGACTTTCTGATATAACTCTATGAAGGAATCATGTGTTAATCAGACAGGAAATGTAGGCCTATTGACTGAACCGTAAACAGCATAGTATTCGATCGGAGTAGATGTGTGCATTTCAGGAATTTGCAGGCTTTGTGTGTCTAACAGGCCTCGGTCACTCAAGTCTTACAGTGAGGCGCAAACCACCGGGTTTCTCAGGGAACAATTCGGAACACAAATAGACTGTCATCGGTCGAACCTGAAAGGATGTCTTCGTACCAAGGAAAGGCCCCCGTCTTGAATTTTGTCTAGTTGCTTCATTTCCTGCCAAACCATGAAAAGCAGCTGCTCTACAGGAAGAGTAACTCTATGAAGAGAATAAATCTGAAGTGTCTGTGCGGTCCAACAAATAAGTGTGTGGTCTTCTCCAGTACTTTCCAGGGAACCCAAATCTCCCTCTGGAGGTTTCAGGGACTGGCACATGCATGTGCTCTGCCACCCGGAAGCCCTCGCTGCAGAAGTTTGGTTCCTGCCAGGTCACTGGGTTCCTCCCACCATCTACACACTGCAAAGCACCCTCCCCACGGCTCGAGGCAAAAATCTGTGCGATCCATTTAGTCTTCCTTAATCTTGCAGGATGGATGTTGGCTGGCAATACACACCCAGTAGAACTGCAGGCACGTCAAACTCGAGACCCATTTCTCCTCTCCTTCTCTGAGCCTTCATCTCCTTTCCTGTAGCATGGGGATGAGACTATGTGTTATGAAGGGCCACCATGACCTTTATGTAAAATATCCAGTCTGCAAAACAATCTAGGAGAGTGCCAACACCTGGAAGGTATTCCACAAACTGGGGTCTCCATTCTCTGTGGTTCTGATGTAAGGGAAGGGGAGAAGGGCAATTCTAAAAAGGAAAAGGAGGGAAGCTTGGGGACCGGTAAACTTATACTTCTCATGTGGATGTAGTGAATTTCAGAGTATGCAATATGGCCCTAGTGCAGGAGGCAGAAAAGTGCTAGGTGTGCTACTGCTGTGTGAGCCTAGGTTGCCAATCGGAGGTGGTGCAATTGGAATGGTCGGTCTCTGCAATTATTTAATAGTGTGTATTCATGTCCCATGAGATGAATCCTCCGTGAAGTTCTAGAGGTGTTCAGGGGATCACAGGAACGTATGTGTGTGAGTTACTAGGGCCAGATTCTACCAGAACTGTTGGGCAGGAGAGTAAACTGAAGGCAGAGATGCTAAGTGGTTCAATGACGACAGGAAGCATCGAAGTAGCAAAGTGAGAGGTGAAACGTCAGCACCTGACACCGTCATCTGTAGTGTGTTCTGCAGCATCCCTTAACAAAGGGAATACATCTGCCTGAAGGCAATGTGTAACCATAAGGATGGTTCTTGACAGTTGTTAATGGCGTATCAGTTATCAGTCCCTGTAAGAGGTCTTGGTAATCTACTACCTTATGTTAGCTATCTTGTCTGTGCAGTCAATCATGTTGGCCACAGACCCCACAAAGTGGAGCACAGTTCCCTCTGCCTCAGTCGTCGATAGGGTGAAAGAACGCGGAAACGTAGCCGGGAAATGTGCAGACGTTGTTAGCATTGTTCTCACCCTGCAGCAGGCTTTCAGCGAGGACGGCAAACGCACAGACCCCTCAAGTGGATGTTTACATCTAGGGAAAACTGGGAAGATAGGCAGCCAGTGTGTGCGTGTGCAGATGTGCTGAGAAGGAAATAAATCCTGCTTGCAAGTCACCTCTTCATGGAAGGATAGACTCCAAAGACGCGAGACAGTATTTGATGTGTCAATCTCTTCGTGCTAACTTATTTCTAGGGAAAGTGTAAAGGGGAAAATCCTTGGTTAGTGAGAGTTGCTTTCGGCCAGGCAGAAGAGGAGAAGTGGAGTGTATTGGGCAGCGGTCTGGGATCAGTGGTGTAATCTGAGAAATGCAATAATGGAATCCTATGAAACTGAGAAAACCGGGCCTGAGAACAGGTCCATCGACAGGAAGGCACCGTGTTAGGTAACGTATGTATTTGTGAGGGGGAGGTGGTCTTTGAGAAAGGTAAGGGGATCCTTCAGGGAGGAAGAGAAGGTGAAATATGCAAGGACGTTGCAATGTCTGTTAATTTTGTATCATTGCAGCGTAGCCTATAAGCGGTGGCGCCATCGAAATGGCGAGGTGAATTCAAGCAGTGGTTTGGAAGATGTGAGTAGGAAAGGATGCAGACAGATAAGAGCATAGATTTTCATTTGCTGCTAGCCGCCTGTCCACGTGTCAGTAGAACTGAAAGAGAGAATCCCTTCCTTGTTTAATGAGCGAGCTGTGTGTATCTCAGCATTCCCCCGGTTTGCAGTCCCATCGGTGTGTCCGCCTAGGTATGCTTCGTGTCGCGTCCAGCCTCTAAAGCCAGAAGTGCCTTGTGAGCAACCATATTGTGTAAGGGAAACGCATCCACCAGAAGCCCCTGGAATACTGAATTCCCATCGTGGTCTGGGCGCACCAACATGGCGTAATCGGAAGCATTGTCTCCCATGGCTGCCTCTGCTGGAGCAGAGCAAGAACTGCAGGTTCTTCTTGGTGGAAATTAACGTGTCTTTGTACGTCTCCTAGTTCCCGTTGGAAGCAGAGTTATGTTCAGTGATTGGCAGTGGTTTCGCACAACAGTGAGAGAAAAAGGGAGGACACAGTGATATCTGTGGCAGGATCCGTGAAGGCAGATCTTGCTTACAAGGAGTCACTGTTTGTACACTGTGAGAGCTGAAAGGTAAGGAAGGGAAAGGGTCTCTGGGATAAACCACCTCTCTGTTCACAGAGATCAGTGTCCAGTGGAGAACTGGAGCTCTCTGTATCTGAGGTGGGTAAGAAAACGTGTTGTGAAGGTGAAACCCCACCTGTGGCCGTCAGCATTAGGGTTATCCGGGAAACATCACTTAACCTCTCTCTGCAGTGTTTCCCACCTGTAAGATAGAATTCATCATAGTACCTGCCGCACGGTCTTGCCACGAGGATCACCCAAGCTAACATAGGAAGCACATAGGAACCCCCCGTCAGCGTAGACCCCCACTGCTGCTGTGCACAAAGCTGACGCTACAGTGTGGACTCCCCTGACGTCATGTGGAAGGTGGCCCCCAGGGTTAGAGGAGGGAGTGATGGGAGGTGCTCAGGTCATGGGGGCGGATCCTTCGTGAGCAGGTAACTGCCGCTTGCCCCCGGCAGAGGGAGGGGCGGAGTGACGTTGCATTCTGTTAGGTCCCCGTGAGAGCCGGGCCTTCCCAAGAGCCTGGCACATGCCCCCTCCTGCCTCTCTGGAGAAATGAGTCGCACCTGCCCCCGTGCGCGGAGGCAGCCCGAGGCCCCCGCCAGGTGCAGGCGCTGGAGCCGGGCTTCCCAGATAGCCGGCAGATCCCCGAACGGCCGAAAGCGTTGCTCTCTGAAGAGCACCCGGCCCCGGATATTCCCGGATAGTGTCTGCAAGCAGATGAAGACGGTTGTCGCGGTGCCTCGCGGTGCACAGCACGTCACACACGAGTCCCCAGTGTGTGCTGACGGAGCCGAGAGTGGAATAGAAGGGCCCCGAGCTGTGAGACCTTGCTCACCTCCCCTCCCGTGGGCGGTCGTGTGCTGGGAGCAATGTGCTTCCGGAGCGGAAACCCGGAACTCTGTCGAGTCGGGAGCCTCCTCTGTGCCTGGTGACCCCAACAGCCGGTCCTGGGATCGATGCAGTGAGAGGATGAGGCGTGCGGGACGGGTGAGTGTGTGTGGCATGTGGGAGGAAAACGGTGGCCAGAGGTCCCGTGGAGTGTGGCCTGGACTTAGCGAGGAGCTTGGGAGGAACAGAATGTCCCAGAAGTGACAGTGTCGTGGGGATACAAGTCAGTCTCTGTTTCCCCCGTTTTCTCTGTCCTCAATCCGTTGCGGTGAGGAAGGCAGCTTGCGCATGACAGGAATGGTCGAGTGACAGTATGAAGAGGCCAATGAGGTGAATAAGCAGGTCCTCCTGGTAACGTCCCATCTGAAGGCACCTGTGGGGCCGAGGCACTTTGGCGGTGGCTCTCCTGGCGCCAGGGGAGACCTGCCGTGACCGTAGTGTTTGTGAACATCTGACCGGCAATGGCATGACACCCAGAGGCTGAAGCACGCGTTGAGTCAAGGCCAGGTTCCTGACCCACAGAAATTCTATTGTAATATGGGCTTGTTATTGAAAGGCACTACGTTGTGGGGTGGCCAGGTAAGCAGCAATAGGTAGCTGATACATGTAGACAATTTGTATGTGGTAATATCTGGTGGCCTAAAAGTTTCTTCGACGGGTTTGCAAATGTTTGCAGATTTGCGGGGCACCTCCACTGTAGGTAGGCTGTCTGTCAGTAGGTGTGGACGGGGTGTGGTCTTCCTAAAGGAGCCCAGGGAATTGTCAGGGGCAACTGACTGGATAACTGCCAGTGTTTCCGTGTTGGGACTGCATGCCCATAATTGCTGTCTTCACAGTTTTCTCGAGGATGAAGTTGGTCAGGGTGAAATCTGTGTCCCAGCTCCGGAAAGGAACACAGAACTGGGGTGAAGGCAAGTGGTGTATGTGGTGTGATGGCCACAGTGTTACCGGATCAGAAGTGGGCACCAGACGGACATCTGGTCAGTCGAGGGATTCTTGGTGACATGGCTGGGCATGGGGAGTCTCCTGTCCGCGCTGGACACGATGCAGAGGCTGCAATGATAGAAATCCTGAACCGGTTGGAGCCCGACATGCAGGAAGAGCCTGGCCCAGAATGCAGACTGTACAGGTGACGTGACGGTGGAGACACGGAGAGAAAGCACTAGCGCAGGGGGCATGCCATGGAACCTCACAGAAAGCCCTGGAAGCCGTTTGCAGGGATGAGGCCCAACTCATTTCTGTTGCAGCTGAAGATGGGCGGATTTGCAATGTCATCATGCGCAACGGAAAATGGTTAACAAGTGTAGGGATGTGGGCTAGAGCTGCCCAGTGACAGGTGCCACACCTGTCCATGTGTTTTCTGCCCAGCGCTTCAATGTCACCCTGAAGTCAGTGAAGGTAGCTCAGAGAGTCCTCTCAAGGGTACCTCAGTGAGGAAACCCCCTACCCTCTGTATGAATCCAACCCGGTAGGAAATTTGGGTCAGTGCTCTTTGCTTTGGTTGCTTGGCATCCCCCGAGCCTTTGCAGATGCGGTGTGAAAGCCCCGGTGGTTTTCTCTATGTAGGAGCCGGTTTCCTGCACATCTCCAAGTAGGCAGCAGGACAACTGTATATGTCCATGAGATGGCTCATCCATCAGAGGACACACTGGAAACAGTGTCTGGAAGGCCCATAACTGAGGTTCGTAAACACAGGGCTTCTCTGGGGCAAGGACAGCGGGAGCACATGAGCACTGCCGAGTAGGCCTGTGGCATTTCCTTAGTGCCAGGTCTAGCTGTGGCCGGAGGCGGGTGTCGGTAATTCTAGCAGACAGAAGTGAGCAGGGCATGCTGTCTGTGCCACCGTGAGTGTATTTGTAGGTCTTTTGGAAGAATGAGAAGAGTTAAGTATCCATTAATGATGCATGACATGCCTCTGGGGGCCTGGAGTCCACAGTGTGTGGCCAAGCAGTGTAATGAGTAGGCCCTCAGAGAGTAAGAGTCCATCATGTCATGAGAAAGAGAGGAAGGGAAAGGTTACTGCCCTGGGAAAGGCGGTTGTCATCCCTCCAGTGAAGACCATCTAAGAAATCAGGCAATGAGAAGAAAACGTGCCTTTCAGGTGATGGAGTTGACAGCGGTGGCCTATTGTAGATGGCAGGAAGCCGTGGGGTGCCCTCCGGGGTGGGGGAGCAGGGGGAACCGTGGTTTATCTCCGGTCGTAAGACAGCCCTTCCCCTCGGGGCATGCGCAACCCAAGAGGATGAAACCGCCATACTGTGCAGGGTCAGAGTGCAGGCTGGGCCAGCCGGTGGGTGGGAAGTCTGGGTCTAACGGCCATTAGCAGTGTAACCCACAGGAAGTCACTGACCTTCCTAATGCCTCTGTGGCCTCATGTATACAACGGGGGGACCAGTGAAAGGCAGGAATATAGTAGGTAAGTGCAGCTACTGTGCCTTAATAGTGCGTGGACAATCATAAGTGGGCTCTGAAGATCCGTTATCGACACGGTCACTCCTCAGTTTGAGGTCTGGAGCCGAGAGGGAGCCGCAGGAGGCCGCAGGTGTCGCCCGACGCTGTGTATTGAGCACCTCGTAGCAGATAGGTGGAGACCGGAAAGAGTGCCCACACGGTGGAAGGGGCGAGCGGTGGGGTATAGTAGGTGTGTAATGAAGGTTTGGGGAGGGTGAACGTGCTCTGAACGGTAACCCGTTCCTGCTGGGTTCACTGCAGCCGTCGGTGGTCAGGGTTAAATGTACACCCTCCGGACTCCCCCGACTCCGGCGGCTACTGTGTCACGGGCCTTGTGACCACTGTCTAAGTGTTTCGTGGACTGCCTTGTGTCCGGTGCATATGGTTTGGTTCCCACCTTGAGCAGCCTGTGGCCAAGCTCTGTTATCGGCAGGCACGTTCCATGTGTGTAGCTGGCTGAGCTGTGTGAGTGCTACCCTGCCCACGGTCTATGTGCAGTGACTCTCTGTGGCAAGAATGTGTTCCATGTGGCCCGAAGAGGATGTAGAGCCAAGTACGAGGTTCCAGTCTCCCCCCAGTGCAAAGCCAATCGACTGCAGAGGATCCCATCTGTCGTAGATCTCCACCAGTGAAAGGGACCACACAGCGATGGTCTGGAAAGCAGTAAGTACAGGACAAGCCATGTGGCCAGTTGTTATACTATGGGACCTTCCTTCCTGTCTTCCTCCTTCCGACGACATCCACGGCATACCTGTAGTGTTTCGGGTGCCCCGCTAAACAGCGGTGCCCTGCCCAGCAATGCTAAGTCTTGTGTGTCGTGAAACACAGTCCTGCAGCCCACGAAGCTTGCTGGAAATCATATCTGTAAAGAGAGTTGCACAGCTGCATATGCATGTGACAGAGTGAGCACTGTGCGGTCTGTGAACAACCATTGTGCTGCTGTATTCCCCCCCACCCCCGTGAGAGTGCAACGCACACACACTGAACACACACGACGGGTCCACTGCGTATCAGGAGACAGTAAGAGAGAGAGGAGAGAATGAAAGCCGTCTAGGACTCCTTCCATACTCCTTAGTTTTTTATTGCAGCTTATTTTGGGGCTAGAAAAGTTCATGGTATATATATCAGCCATGCTGCCCGCCCCCCATCCTCCGGAGTCAGTCCAGAGGACGATCTGGAATGTAGCACGGCATCTGGTGTGTATAGTCGGCTGTGTGTGTGGGTTAGTCCTCGTTAGCTTTCTAATTTGAAGGGAAAGTCGGTGAAGAAGTTGTCAAGGGGGAAAATGCTTGTCACAGCTGGTGTCATCATGTGTAGTATCTAAATGAGGTGTTGGGAGACTGTTCTCGGAGTCTCTGGGACTTGTGGTTTCTCAGTGGCCGCAGACATCACGTGTGCATTTGTGGGGAATGTGTCGTGAATGCAACGATGTATAATTTGTAATGTGGAACTAGATTCATTGTATGTATAGAAAGATAGTATTGCAAACACTGCTGCTGCCTGTTGTTGACGTACCCGAGAGAGAGAAACTAAGCTGACTTGGAGGGCCGGAAGGGATGTCAGTCCTCTGTGAATTTTCTCTGGAAAGCATTGTTGTGGTTTGTTTTTTGCTGTGTTCTATGTGTAGGGCATTTCCCAAGTTTGTCTAAAGTAGACATTCTCCTTTAAGATGCATCCTAGCCTTCGAGCCTCAGGGCAGTGTGGCAGGCCCAGGATTAAAGAAGGGCATGTTTTGACGGTTGCCAAATCATCTGTACGTAATATGCTCTCAGGCCATGGAGGCTGTGAGATCAGTCCCCAGGGCTACTGTGTGTGTGGTTCTGTTTCGATGTGCACACTCTGCCTCAGGTGCTATACTGGACGTGGACACACAGAAGTAGGGTAGATCCACGGGTTTCCTTGAAGGAGCCCACAGAGCAGCCAAGAGGCAGAGTATGAGGCCGGCACACGGAACGGGGACGAGAGCCGCAGACGGCAGCCCCTGGAGCCGGCGTGGCACCGGCCGGCTTACGGGTTCCACAGCACGAGGGCGTCCCTTTGTGTGTAGATAAGGTCCCTATGTGACGCTTGATGTCTAACAGTTTCACAGGTCGCCTCTGGCGTGTTCTCTCGGGAGGGCCGTCTCATCACAGTTAAGTTGTAATTAGACAGGTGTCCTGCGCGCGGTTGTCCTGTGGCCACCGGACGGTTTGTGCAATCCCAATGTCACCCAAGTCGGGTAAGATGTCCTCAGACAATGAAGGGACGCTGGTACCCAGGGGCACCTGGGAGGAGGCGGGAGCTTCCTGACGCGCTGCCGGATTCCGGCGCGGGCAGGAGCAGTGCCGCAGCCATCCCCGGGTGGCGTGTGCAGGGCGCACCGC
This sequence comes from Eulemur rufifrons, assembly GCF_041146395.1. Classification (NCBI taxonomy): domain Eukaryota; kingdom Metazoa; phylum Chordata; class Mammalia; order Primates; family Lemuridae; genus Eulemur; species Eulemur rufifrons. The sequence continues at coordinate 3,219,701 of NC_091003.1, forward strand.
GTCGGTGAGAAGCACAGGACGGAGAACACAGATGACCGATGCCCAAGGGTGACGTCGCATGTGACGTGCCTTCCCGCCCTTCGTGTCTTTCTGCTGCATGTGTCTGTCCATCTGTGTCAAAGCGCATCCCTGTCTCTCTCTCTCTCCCCCTCTGTGTGTGTCTCTCTGTCTCTGTCAGTCTGTGCTGTCCGCCTGTCTCTGTGTAAGCTGCTCGTCTTGGCCGGTTTCCACCTGTCTGCACCCATGTCCATGTCGTGTGGCATGCTCTCGTCTCCGCTTCCCTTTCTCTTTCCGATGCCTGCCTCGGTTTACCTCCCTCCCCTGTTTCTAACCGCGTTCATTCCCTTTCTCTGAGTGACGGTTGTGCGCTCGCTGTCTGTGCTGACGGTGATCTTCCGTATCCTCTTCCGTACTCTGTCCTTCCACTGCTGCCCGTCTTTCTTCCCTGGGGTCCTGTGCACTCCGACGTGGCGGCCTCTCCTGCTGTTCGGCTGCCGGGGTCTCGGTGTCTCTTGCCATCTCTCCAGTCGCCGCCACTTTTCTCGTTCTCGTTCTGCCTCTTTCCTGACCACAGAAGGCAGCCCTCGCCTGCCCGGTCGGGCCAGAACCAAGGATCGTCCTTGGGATGTCCGTGTTCTGTCCGGAACTTCCGAGGGGCATCCGGATCATTTTGAGGACTGCACACTTTTGCGTTACGCAGTCCGGTTCAGAACGCGTCTCCGCTTGGGCCACGACCTCCCGCCCTCGTCATCACCACCCTCTCCGAGACTCAGCTGTGCGCAACTGACTCCTTCCCTCATTGAACCCCTCAGTGACTGTGCTCGGCCCCTGGCCATGCAGACACACTGGTGACCGAGACGGATGGGGGCTTTGCCCTGATGTCAGTCGTGCCAGACGCTCCGTGTCAGCCACGCTTCCCTCTGGAGCCCCAACGCTGCCACTGCCTTTGTCCGCTGAGGCTGCGTGGAGGATGCTGGCTGAGATACAGGTTCCCATCAGCCTGTTCGAGGCGCAACTCACGCACTGCTTGGTTCTGGCCCGACCGGCTAACCTTTGTTGGCTCCATGAATGGACCTGGTTATGTTACATTCATAGCTGAGTAGACGGGGGCCCAGAAGTGTTAGGCATCTTCCTCCGGGTCACACAGGGAACTGGCATCAGAGCTGGGACAAGAAGTCGCACACCTGACCCTTCCTGTGCTCGAGCTTGCAGACTCTTGGTGCAAAACCCTAACATTTGTGTGCTCGAGGCTCGGTGATTACTTGCACACTGACATGGATGTGGGGACACATCCAGGTGTCACAGCTGCAGCTTTGCCACACTCCCCACTCTTGCCACCCGGGAGGCCATTACCATTGAGAATTTTCTGAAGCACGAACATTTTCACCTCCGCAAGAGAGTTTGGGAAATTTCCTCTCCCGCAGATGACGTTAGCACTTTAGAACACGACTTAAAAACAAAAGGGCTTTCACAATATTGCCAATAACAGTTTGCAAACCTCGTTAAGGAAATGGTCTGATGTGGAAATCACATCATTTCTACTTCACCGCCAAATACTGTCATTAAGCCATTGTGAGTCTGAGTTATTTACCCAATGAATAATTACACTACGCCCTTGAGACTTTCTGCTACTTTGGAGCATCGGGCTTATACCCTTCCACTTCCGTCTGGAACTCACTTTAAGGCGCAATACATTCTGAGCCGCGCTCTGGGCGAGTGACTGCTTTATACAACGAGATATTAGAGCCACTGTAAATGCCGTCCGTGCACTACAGGCCGTAAAACACCAAGGACAGCTGCTGTATCCTTAGGCTACATCTGATCTGGAGACACCGAGACTTGTTAACTCATCAGTGGGCAATGAGCTTTTTCAGGGTGTCTGGTTCGGTACTAGACCCTAGAAATATAAGAACGGCACAGCCCCTAATACTTGTGAACCATTGTCTGCTTAGATGCACTTGTACACTCACAAACTATGCTTGGAACACAGACAATATCCCCATCTAGGCCTTGTCGACCTCCTCCCTTTCCCCCTATCCAAAATGACCTTGCCCTGCACATACCTGGGATTCTGGATCCAGCCACAGAAAACCGGAGTCCAACCCTTTGTTATCTTTGTGGCGGCCCCAGGTTCACGGATGTCTTTTGCTCCTGCCTCGACAACCCTAGGGTCGGAAGGAGTTTGGCTTGGTTCTGGTTACCGCTAGTTACCATTACCATTAGGATGTGCTTTCAAAGAACCAGGCGATGTTAGGATCCAGAACTGTGAGAAACACATTTCTGTGATTCACCTGCCGCCCAGGTGATGGTATTCTATTACAGCACCCCACACAGACTCGGACAGACATGCACCATCACACAAAGCAAGCATCACCCTCCAGTGACAACGGGTCCCCATGGTACCACAGAGAACGCCAGGGGAACTGTTAATATATACAGGACATTTCTCATTGGGATACTTAACCGTCATTGTCTGAAAGTTGGCACTTATAAAACTTCTCTGTGGGGATTAGACCGACAAGAATAACACAGTCATGACTCGGTGCTTTCCTGTGTTTCTCCTGGCTCCACATTTCTGACAGTGGACCATCAGCAGTGATTCACGGCAGCAGTCGCCGAAGGACGTTGGGGACAAGAGCGGGGACGATCCGGCAGAATGCAGCAGTGCGTGAGAAACCCACTGGAAAGGGAACAGGAAGGAGTACAGTTGGAATACACCACCTAGGTCGGTTTGCTAGGACCCATTCCCTTGCCTCCTAGTCTGAGGGGCCCCTGACTTGCAGACAATGATAGTAGCTCAGATCACATAAACATCAGAAATATCTTCTAGAGCAATACGAATAAAAATACAAATAATAAAACCGAAGACAACACCGTGTGAAAAGCATTAACAGTTTGTATGCCCCAGGATAAGGAAACAGTAAGCTTCAATGATGTTAACTCTCATCGGACACTAGATACATGCAAATAATGACAGATTAGTTTCCCTAATGCTTTGTCCAATTACTTATGCCCGTCCCGGTGTCTTCCTTTTACCACCTAGGTTTTTTTTTGGCCTGTGGCACACAGCTGACATATTTACCTGCACAAAGAGCAGATCTCGGATTGCTCGACGAGGTGACCCTATCCTCTGCTCCATGGCTTAGAATATTTTCTGGGTCATTTATTGTATGCCAATAGACACTCCTGGAAGATTAATTTCACATATCCAAACATGCTTGCCCCCCCCCACCCCGGGAGAATTTGGCTTTGCTCTTCCATATGACTCCAGTCCTGATGATGATAGAGGGAAGTGTGTGGTCGCTTTACGAAATCCGTCTAAGGGCTTCGCTACTCTTCTACACTATAAAGAAGCACAGATTTATTTCTAGGGTGTCCCACTGAGCTTTTCACTCAGTTTCTACTCCAGTTTTTAGGTCAGGGCAGGCACTACAGGATGGTCCTCGCCTGGATACGAAGATGCGATTTATTTTCTCTAGAAATTGGTTCACGAGGACACAGACATACATCATTCAAGGAACAACACCCTGTCTATGGTATCTGGTGGCAGGAGGTTGTCATATGACAAACCCCTTAGGTGGCATACATTCCCTTGGGTCCCGTGTCACCTGCCAAGACACTGTCACCCTTGCTTATTTTTTTCTCCTCCAATCTCCTCCTTGGCAACATTACTCTTTACTGAATGGCCTGTACCGTCATCACTCACAATTCCTCACAGTGGGAGTCTATCAAACTATTTCCTATGACGGGTACTTGCTGTATTTTTCACAAATATAACAGTGTTTCTTTACAACATTTTTCAACGTTATACAGAAAACAATGTGGACTTTTTCCCTAGGAAAACTTTCAGACTGCGAGAGACAATGAGCAGGAATTGCTGAGAGCTCCCATATCCTCCAACGGTTACGACACTTTTCAGAAAACACAAGCACACGAGGGAGATGCTGTGGGTGGGGTACCTGCCCACCTCAAATACTGCACACTTTGCGAGACAGTGAATCACAGGACTCTTTGGGTTTCCCAGTGCATATAACAGTTACGTTTCTAATACACAGAGGTCCACCAAGGGTGTAATCGCACTATGTTTACGAAGCCATGTACATACCTTATGTTAACAATATTCTCTTGCTACCGAAACTGCTGACAATCCTCTGAGCCTGGAGTTGTCTTTTTTTCCTTTTCTTTTGTGTTGGTGGAAGACCTTGCCTCAATGCTGGTGGCTGCTGAATGATCAGGGTGGTGACAGCCAGGGGTTGGGGTGGCTGAGACTATTTTTAAAAATAGGACAAAACTGAGGTTTCTGACGGCAATTGACTCTTCCTTTCCCAAAAGATTTCTCTGTAACACGTGCTGCCCTTTGACAGCGTTTCACCTGCTGCAGAACTTCCTTCCACATTGCAGACAACCCTCTCAAACCCTTCCACTGCTCTGTCACCTACCTTCCTGTGACAGCCTCCGTCATTCATTGTCATTTCAACACACTGTCCCCAGCATCTTCCCCAGCAGCAGATTCCATCTCCAGACACCGCTTTCTTCGCTCGTCCTTCAGAGGCAGCCCCTCATCCATGCAAGTTCTCTCACGCGACTGCAGAGACTCTGCCCCATCCTCGGGCTCCACCTCTACTTCTCGTCCTCTGGCTGTTTCCACCACACCTGCAGTTCCTGCCTCCTCTGCAGTCTTCGACTCCTCTAACTCACCCATGAAGATTGACATCGACTTCTTCCAAATTCCTCTTACTGCTGCTACTTTGACCTCCTCCCATGAATCCCACACGTTCCTTAATGGCATCTAGAATGGCGAATCCTTTCCAGATGGTTTCCGTTTCACTTTCCTCGGATCCATCAGAGGAATCCCTACCTACGGCAGCTGTAACCTTGCAAACGTTATTACTTACATAGTAAGTCTGGGCCGTCAGGATTGCTCCTTGATCCACAGGCTGCAGACTCGGTGTGGCGTTAGCAGGCATGAAACCGACAGTAATCTCCTTCCCCATCTCCATCAGAGCTCCTCACTGACCAGGTATGTTGTCCACGAACAGTAACCTTTTGAAAGCTATCTTTTTCCCTAAGCTGTAACTCCTAACAATGGGCTTAAACTATCCCTTAGGCCATGCTATTAACAGATGTGCTGTCATCCGGGCTTCTCTGCTCCATTTACAGAGCACACGAAGGGTGGGTTTTGCATCATTCTTAAGGGTCCCAGGCTTCTTAGACTAGTAACTGAGCATCATCTTCAACTTACAGTCACCAGCTGCATTAGCCCCTGACAAGAAATTCAGCCTGTCCTTTGGAACTTTGAGGCTAGACGTTGACCTTTCCTCTTGGGCTAAGATAGTTTAGGATGACATCTTCTTTCAAAATAAGGTCGTTTCATCTACACTGAAGATTGGTGGTTTACTGTAGCCACCGTTATCAACGGTCTCAGCTAGATCTTCCGGATACACTGCTGCAGCGTCGCCATCGGCCTTCTTTGCCTCCCCTTGCACTTTCGGGTTCCAGAGACGGCTTCTTTCCTGGAGCATCATAAACCGACCTCCGCTAGCTTCAGACTTTGCTTCTGCAGCTTTACCACTTGTCTCGGCCTCCGTGGGAGTGAAGCTAGTTAGGGCCTTGCTCTGCATTACGGTTTGGCTTCGGGGACTGCTATGGCTGGTTTGATCTCCTATCCAGACCAGTAAAACTTCCTCTGCTTCAGCAACACGCCTGTTTCACTGCCTTATCGTTTGTGTGTTCACTGCGGTAGCACTTTCACTTGCCTTCAAGACCTTGTCCTTTACATTCACACCGGAATAAGTCTTTGGCACAAGAGCTCCAATTCTCAGCCTGTCTCAGCTGTTGACATGACTTCGTTACCAATCTTCAACGTTCCTACCTTTGGCTTTCAGCTGACAAACATGCAACTCTTCCTTGCACTTACACACTTAGAGGCCACCGTCGGGTTACTCGCTGACCCACTTCCTATATTGCTGTTTCTCAAAACATAAGGAGGCCCGAGGAGAGGGAGACACCTGGGGAAACAGCTGGTCAGTGAAGCAGCAACAGTTACTGATTAACTTCAACATTTCACATGGGTGTGGATCATGGAGCCCGGAAACCATTACAATAGGAACATGCAACATCGGGGATCACAGATCACCCTAGCAGATATAATAATAATGGAAGACTGTGAAATATTTGCCTTGCCAAAATGTGACACAGAGCCATGAGGTATGCTCGTGCTGTGGGAAAACTGGCACCAATAGACTTGCTTGTGCAGCGTTGCCAGAAATACACACAATGTATCTGCAATATATTGTCATACACGCAATATATCTGCAAGGCACAATAAACAAGTTACACCTCCACTTTTGGGCTCATCACACATTACAGTGCATTAAAACTGTATTCCACCTGAGGTTGACAAAATGCAGGAATTGCAACATCTGTGCAGTGTTTGAATGGGATTATATTCCTATTTGTGTGGTTTGCAGTCAAACTCATTCATCCTCTTAGTTGGCAATTCGCATCTCACTGGATAGCACAGTCGGATGATGACCAGTGAAAAGAAGCAATTGTTTATTCATATGATGGAATGGGTTTCCCAGGGATCTTACCCAGGCTTAACAATGTACGTCAGCAGGGAAAAAAATGTACTTCTCATAGCCCAAGTGGGTGCAGATTAGAAATAGGAGGAAGGAGAAGAAAGGATGAAGGGTATTGAAATTCATCAGTTTTGCATATTTACATAACTCTGGTTACATAATGGCTTTGTTCCTCATGTAGCCTTTTATCCCTTCTAAAGACACTGCACAGTTCATTCCCACAAATCACAGTGTTGTCTACGAGGTACATTATTCATCCATTTTAAAACCATTTCAGTTATTCGGTCCTATAGTCCAACAAAATATATTTCTTACGTAGAGACCGGAAACATCACCACTATATACCCAGGCAGCCTCCCAGGGGGCAGGGCCGGAACGCCCCATTCCTCGTCCTCCAGCACAGTATCACTACCTGTGAGACCGCGGTGACTCCAGCAGCCCACTCCAGCCCCTGCTCCCATCGGCACCGGCTGCCCACCTGGAACACCCACCCACCTGGAACCCCCACCCACTCTCTGCCCAAGCCCCTCGTCGGCAGCTGATCACACCCCTGGTTCCAGGGCTGGCTATGGTGCTGGGTTCAGCATGGGGTACATGACCCTAGTTACACCAGCCAGCCAGTGCTGACCAGCCCTGGGGCCTGTGCTGGCATCTCTGGGGGAGCAGCTTTCTCTCTAAGTGGCCAAGTCAGCAGATGGGCGCTGGGAGCTGCCCGCAGGGCCACCGTGCCTCCAGGAGGGTGGAGCCGGCCTGAGAAAAAGCCAACCCAGAGACAGACAGGAAGGCAGGTTGCTAAGGATGCTGCCTGAGCCCCTGGCCCAGCATTCCTGGTACGAGTCCACCCCTGAGCTTCTCCACGTGCATGAGGAACTTAGTGGTTGGGTTTCATTAGTACAATGCGTAATGCCATCAACTGCTCCACTGGACAACACCCATCAGATAGGCATCCCAGCAAACAAGAGAACGTCTCCCACTGTAAACCTCAGATTCCCCTTTACAAAGCTACGAAGAAAGCCTATCAACCTCTCATCCTCTTCAGGTACCACCTTTGCAGACTGTGGCAGATGCTGCCGGCTGTCCAGCAGGGAGGCTTTCTCTCACCCTGGTGCCACCTACCTACCTTCCCGGGAAGACCTTGGGGTTCATTGCTAAGCAGTTGGATCTGAGGGGGATACTGCTATGGGTATTGTGGGAAAGATTTTATTCCATGTTCAAAGCTGCATGCCTGAGGGCAATGTCCCCTCATGCAGATAGAGCTGGGTGTGATGTCTGGAGGAGCTGCACCCACTTTGAGACCACGAGGCAGTCAGCCTACTGTCTGTGGTTGAGGGGAAAACCAGAGAGCCTCTGAGGGACGTTGCTGTGCTGCTGAATTTTCCAACCATGGAATCACCTGACAGTGATTTCTTATCATAAGAGAGAACAATCGGCTATTTTTCAGCTTCCATAACTCTGGCATTCATCACTCGCCTCTGAAAGCAGGCTACAGGCATGAGAGCTTTTCCTGTGTGTTTGCCACTCAGGCTCTGAAACTCTTCACCAGCAGATAGAGATTTCCAGGAGTACTGCATGTTAACTGGGGTTACAGCCTTGAAGCCGTATCTGCAATGGATACTGGCCTGGACATGGAGCTTCAAGTCGGGGGCATCAGGCTTCCTGAGCTCTTTCTCCCTTTCCAATAAAACTTCACAAGGTGACAGACGTTCCGGGTGGGGTTTGCTCTGCTCTCCAGGACGGCAGCATCCCTGGGGAACAGCGCGGGCGGGGACCTCCAGACCATCACCATCGCGCAGGGCCCGTGCGTGCTCCCACTCACTCCCGCTACTGTCCATTCGCACAACACACATTTAATAAGCTCCTGCTTTGTTTTTGTCACTGTGAACTTGAAAGAGATCACGGTCCAGAGAGGAAGAAGAGACAACACATTGTAATACAATATATCACAGACCCCACACTGAATGCGCTGTGAGTTGACAGTGATCACAAAGGGCTGGGGGCGCTGTCCAGGCTAGCCCCGTGACCAGACCACCTTTGCCTTCTCCAGATGTGTGGTCTGGGGAGAGTAAAGACACAACAAGTCTGTAGATGGCTTCTATGGCAGGGTGACGACTTGTTCTGCCTGTGAGATGCTTTGATGCAAAATTGCTATCAATTATTTTTCTCTCTATCTCCGTGAGATCAACCCCACAGACTCCAAGAATGACTTTCCAGACAGATGAGACGCCAGCCAGCAATGCGAGGCTCACCTGGCTTACTACTCTGAAGTCCCGAGATACATTCGGTCTCCGTAAAAAGCCGGACCCCAGCTGGCACAGCTGCAGAATGACTACATTTAAGCTCAAAGCGCCAATTATCCTGTAGCCAGAGCTACCCTAGTTTTCCACAGAAAAATGGACACGTTGTATTTGCCTCTTAAATCATTTCTACTTTTTTCCTTTTCTATCCTTAACCCTGCACTGCACAATGCAATAACAACAATGGTTTTCTTTAACAAACTATTTTTATCTGAAACCTCTCTGTGACACATGTGACCTGGGGTCACATTTGCCACCTTAAATCTGATTAGGTCGTCTGCATGTAAAAGGCACAAACAGTAACGGCCTCAGCCAGTGGCACCGCCCTGGGATGGAGCCTCAGGGAAGCCCTAGGGCTGGAGCTATCCTGACGGGTTACAAGAAAGACCTCACCTGAGACACGGAGAAGCATCACGTTGCAACAGCACAAAGACTCATTGTTTCACTGTCCTTCGCAACAGCACAATAACTCATTGTTTCGCTGTCCGGTCCTGCAGGCATCCCCTGTGCCCTTGAGAACTCGGGCCGGGCTGGGGTGACAGCCAGGCAATGGTGGCGGGTGTCGAAACATTGCTACTTTGCTTCCTCCGGGACTGCCCACTGGGCTTGGTCGCTGACTTTCACAGCCACCATTGTGCCTGCACCTGTGACTGTCCTCCTTATGCTGAGCAGAAAACGTAGCCAGGACATCATTTTGGTTCTTACCAGGTGGTGAAATCTCAGATGGGAGCTGGCCGCGGGTGACAGGCAGTCTTGATGGCTACCTTTCCACTGAAAGGTGTGAGGAGGGTGGCTTCGCCCTACACACTGCACATCCCTTTGTTTGGCACACACCCTAGGTAGGAGCCCTGGCAGTTTACCACGGCCATTAATTGTCTGCTCTAACCAGGAGCCGGAAACCAGCTCACCTTCTGCTGCAGGGCCCCGGACTGCTGTAGGGGAGGCAGGACAGGATGGACTCTGCAGGGCTGTTCCTCACCTGCAGGTGGGGAAGCTCTCACAATGCAGGAGGGGGCTCGGAGGGGCCACGGCGGGTTGGGGAAGCCCAGAGGTCTACACGGTCCCAGGGACGGGAAAGGAGGCCCCTACACTCACCACGGTGTGAGCAGGAAAGGATGAGAGCACCCGGTCTCAGGGAGAGACACCCACAGCCTGTCACTCCTTAGTGCGTCAGCCATTGGGAAAAGGCAAGAGAAGAGCTCAGAGCCTGGGCTGTCATCTCACTTTTCCCCTGCTCCTCAAACGATCCTTGGGTTGCTGCTAACCAGAATGCATCTCCTCCACTACAGCAGGACATTCACAAGCAGCACCTGGTTCTCCCAGAGCAGCCCTGGGACACCCAGATGCTGGGACACATCTGGAGGACCACCAGGATGAGGGCAGGGTGGTGGCGCACCCACTGCTTGCTGCGTGCGCCTTACCTGAATATAAGCACCACCCTGAGGGAATGCTTGGACTTCTGGGGACATGAATGCTGCAGCGGTCAGCTGCGCCTGGCTGTGAGGGGGACTGGTTCCCTCTGCTGGACCCCCACCTGTGGACCCCGACAAGCACCCGCGAGGCTCCAGGCGCCCTGTTCCACAAGACATATCCCCAGCAACGCCATGATGGACAAACACAGCACACGGAGCACCCCCAACAAACTAAAGGGCTGCCCAACACAGAGTGAGTACATCCCACCACACGCCCCTCCCTGCACCCCGAGCTTGGAAGCAAAGCTCCCTTGTGATACCTCAACTGATCAGATCCACACACACCAACAGCAAGGTCCAGGGCTCCCACTACAAGCACGTAATGACTCCTTCTGGGATTTTTGTTTTTTAATTTCAGGAAAACCAGTTTTCACAGTCACAGTGCTTTCGGGACTCCAATAAATAACACTCACATGGTAGAATTGAAAGCCCTCTGAGAGCAGTGGGAGAGAGGTTTCCAGACTAGAGGGTTTTCCTGGCAACCCTTTATTTTGTTTCCCGCTGTAAATCGATGCCCTTGTATAGGAGACGGAAAAGTGCAAAAGCCCACCCACCCAATCACGGTGTTCAGAGGGATGCTTCACCTTCCTAAGATCCTTTCCAAATTCCTCTGAAAGCTGTCCCATGCCGGTCTTTACACAGACTCGAACACAGTCACCTCCGCTCTAGCCTCTGGTGCGTGCTGCCCACTCACTGCCCACTTCTGCTGAACACGCAGCTCCACAGGAGATATTTTACTGTATGCACTGGTCTCACCAAAACCGACTCTATCGTCTTCTCTGTCTCTATCAATATTAGTATGAATAGTTCCGCTACAGCAAGGAAAACCTTCCCATGACATGATATGGAGTGTGGTATGTACTTCTTCAAAGCGCTAGGAAGCCTCTAGCTGTTCCTGCACCCCTGACATACATTGCATAACTCACTGACATCCATACACTTGAACGCTGATCTTGGGCTTTCTTCACGTCACTTCATTTTCTTGAATAACTATAGCACAGAACGGTACTTCTCTCTTCTATGAGTGGCCATAATTAACTCGCAACAGATCTGTCCTTCAGCCATACATAGAAGTCGTTACACTCACCGTGGGAGTCACTCACTGGTAAAACACACACTGACACTGCATTCTAGGAGCCACCAATAAGGCAAGGCGTGGGTGTCACTTCTCCAAGGAAACCTCGTTTCCCACCTTGGAGCGACTGCTGCCTTTTCAGGCTAACTCAGCCCCTGTGATCTGGGTGACTTTCAGGATCTGAGATGCAGTTCCTCATAGAGATCAAGGACGATCTGGATTTTCTCACACACGCACTCACAAGTTGCGTTTCGGTGTATCTCATTTCCAATATTAACAGTGCATTCTGTGCTCCCTGCGATGAACTTTCTGACGCTGTATCTATTATAAGTGAAATTGACATACACATGGCAAAATAAACAAAATCTTGCTTCTGCTCTGTGGTCTGCAGTTCTCAGGGTCAGCAACTGTTATTAGGGGCTTCATTAACCTGCTCAGCGATGAAAACATCCCATCTGATCTTATGGATTTTAGCCGTGCAATCCAGCCCTGGTGAACAATGGACTCTAGCTTCTCAGGGCTTTTTTTCTTTCCACAGCATGAACCCACTAAAATCCAGTTATTGCATTTCTGCTGTTCAAAACACTGGTAATAGCCACCCAACCTCATTTCATATCAACTCACAAATATTCTGCTTTTCTCCTTCATTCCAGCACATACTTATGACCGGCCACTGAGCACCAGGAAGAACAACTTGACCAACTAACACTTCAAAATATTGCCACGCAGCAGTAATTTCAGACCGGAGAAAAGGGGGAGGGGTGGAGACCTTTGCAGTAAGAAGCAGCATTAGGCGGCCTTGGATGCCTATCTGAGAAAACCTCTTCAGTGAGATAATCTTCCACCTCTCTCCCAGTTTCCGGTTAAACCCTGGCAGGAAACATCTCACAGAACTGACGCATTGCAGGGCTGTCAGGCTACTGTTACCTTTAAGACCAGCTCTCTTCTCTTTCAAGACAGGGGGAAAAAAAACCTGTAGGTCGTGATCATGAGAGTGGAGCTGAGGTGTGCTCCTGGAAAACCCTCAAGGGAATTAAGGTACTGCGAGATTTCCTTGTGCGTTTGCAGATTTTCAGTTTTAACCGTTATTTCAGATTCCAAGGCGGAAGACATTCCAGAGGTACAGCTTTCAGGAAGTTAGAGAATTGCAATGACGACTTCCCTTCTGTGCTAACAGTTTCTCCCACACCAATCCTACAGGGAAATCCCTAAATAATGGAATCCAGGGTTCACAGTGGGGTCCCGTGTATCGTACATCTGCCAAGCACAGGCACCAACAAATCAATCCATTCAACAACTACAATATATCCGCTTGAAATCTCCAAACCTGTGATGAACCATTATGAAAACCGGGAAGCATACAGGTAGGACCCAGGTTGGGGGTTCTGACTTGGAGACCCTTAGATTTGGTACAATTTATCAAATCCTACTTTGCTACTTTATTTCATTAGGTACCTCAGCACACAGTTAATCATTAGATACAAAAGCTGACGGTGTATCCATCTTACCGATATTTACCTAGTGACCATTACATGTTACGCGCCATTCTTAGCCCCAGCTGAATACAGTTGAATAATTCAGACACAGTTCCTGCCTGCATGAAGCTGGCATTCTAGAGAGAGTCACGGATACTACATTCATAAGCAAATAAGATTATTTCATGGGGTAAGGCACACTAGGAAGAAAATAAATCTGGAGAATGGGGGAGAACGTATGACTGCCATAGGGTCTCTGGGATGGACAGGGAAGGCTCTTTAGAAAGAGGTGAGCTTTGGGCCCAGAACTCACTGATGAGGAGAAGCCACCTATGCAAAGGTCTGAGGAAGCAGCCTTCCAGGCCAGGAGAAGAAAAACAACACAATATGTTGAGGTGGGAACAAGCTTGGCGATTCAAGGAACCCACAGAAAGTCCGTGTGACCAGAACAAGCGACCAAAGGCGCAGAGTGTTGTAAGAGGAAATCAGACAGGTTAGCAATGTTTTACAGACGTTCTTGAGTTGGTGAGCCCTGGGTTTGACTTTTTCTCATACTTTGCCATGACTTGTGCATTCATAGCCAAGTCTTTCTCAAATTTGCAGGGAGAACAGACAGTACTTCTCCTCTTTACACCCAACCAAAATTTCCAATATTAAAATCATTACTAAATCGGCTGCTTGGGATATGTACCCAGAAGCAGGATTGCTGGATCTTATGGTAGTTCTATTTTTACTTCTTTGAGGAACCTCCGTACCGTTCTCCAAAATGGCTGTACTACTTTACACTGCCACCAACCGCGCACAGGGGTTCCCTTTCCTCCACACGCTTGCCTACACTTGTCGTCTCTCATCTCTTAGACCAGGAAATAATTAGCACATGAGGCTGCGGATACGTTCCTTAGCCTGATTTCCTCACCCTACACTGCGTACAGGTTTCAGAACCTCACACTGGACCCCGTAAATACATACAATTATTTGTCAATTTAAACATTTGTAAAACTTTAAGAAATATTTAGATCCTAAGAAATTTGCTATTTCTTAGTAACAGTTTTCTTTCTTCCACAGAAGTGACTCCTAACATTGAGCCAAGTGCAGGCAGAAAGCTTTAGCTAAACCCGGTGGAACACAATGACTGTACAGAAGTTTGGATTTCCGTTTAGGAAACCTTCCATGTATGTATTAAGCATGTACGGAACGTCTCTACATTGCCATAGTGAGAACACAAATCACTGCTAAAGACCCTGGAGGTTGATGCAAGATTTTTAATACAGTATTTCAAATGTAATTCAATTCACCAAATACTTAATGAGCTCTAACAAGCTGCCAGTCCTGTGCTGGGGCTGGAGGAACAACCCGTCAGCAACTGACTACAAAATGTGCGTAATCGAAGTGACAGACCCAAACTCCAATAATGCTTACAATAACATATACAGAAAACACAGAAGACAGTACAAATTATTTGCAAAGAGCTTTGCAGATTTAGACCATGTGCCTCAGAAAACATGCCGTCTTACACAATTAAAATATCTACTTTCATAATTACGGATTACAAACTATGACAATATTTAACACATTATCTTCCTCCTTCCTCTACTTAAGTGTTCACTGAGGTCTTCTGCCTTAATGACCATAAACTGTAGTTAACCTACAACATGACAGAAGTACTTTGACTCTTCTTAACAATGGAAGTAAAGAACTAAAGTATACACTCCATGCATAGAGGAAATCCAGTAAACTTGTCACCAAACAACACCCCTCCAGTTTGGATAAAACGATCACGCAATGTACTTTGTACGCATTACTAGCCCCGTCCTTTCGGATTCCTGTAGACTTGCTCACTGCACAACGCGTTGCTAGGCAACGCTAAACCTTTAAAAGGTGGGAGAGGCAAATGAAACCAGCTCCCTATAAATGATTTACATGCAAAACTGCAAAAAGGAAATAGAATCCACTACGCAGACAACTGCTTTTTTTTCCTTTCAGTGCCCGTCTCTACAGTGAGTGAAAAACGGAGGTAGCTGTCCGATACTTTCCTGGAAATCCACATGGGAACCTGACAAACTCTCTCAGGCCTTCAGAACACAGGCTTGCCTAGACCTCGGAATTCTGGAATTCCGACCTTCACTTCTGCTTTTACCCAGGGGCAGGTTACCTTCAGTGTTTATGCACCAAGAGGACAAAAAGAGTTTCCACAAAGCTTAGAAATGAAAAGTACCATAAGTAGGGAACAAGCTTTGGGAAACTGGATTTTAGAGTACGTGTCCCAAGTATGAAATATTTATAAACTCAGGAATTAAATTCCAGACTATATAAAGGATTCTTGCTAACCAACACGAAAAGGAAAGTAATCCTTTGGGATTACTAAAGACAACTGGACCAAGGCCATCTACAGAAATGGACACCGAAAGTCTAACACAAATATGCAATGCACTCCTAACCCATTAGCTGTCAGAGATGTGCTCCTGGATATACACTACAGACATTCACACTGGGATCCACAAGGTAGTACAATACCACACACATTGGGGCTCCGTGAGCTCGGAGATAATCTATAAGTCCATTTGGTGGGCAACTGCCATGGATATCAGCTATTAGAAGCAACAAATACACCACAGACAGAACAGCCATTAATGTTAAAAACCCACTGTGGGATATGGGCGTTTATACATTTCATCAATCAATAACATGCATGCAAATAGCAAATACATGCACCAAAATCAATATACATTTGCAAAAACCATGCACACAAAGACACGCCTTAAATGCCTTACCTACAGGGAAAACAGAAACCGAGAATGGGAATAAAATGAATCAATGATTCCACAAATCAATCGAGAGATGACTGTTCTGTGGTGTTGACTACTTATAACACTGTGCCGCTGACTGACGTGTGTGATTAACTCAGCCCCCTGCGTCCGAGGTCCAAACACACACACATCCCACGTGGGGGTTGGAGCTCTGAGAGACATTATGCCGTCAGCCTCCCCAGGCCAGGGTGACCTGTTGGGCGTTGGGGCTCTTTCTGTCACCTGTGGGAGAGGGGACGGAAACACACCTGCTCTGTTAGCAGCAGGATCCCAACACAAAGGACAGAGGCCAGGCCCGAGGGTGAACTCAATTACCTCAAATTTCCACCCCAACACTAACCACTATCTTGACATTTTGAGTAGGTTTGTGGTAGACCTTATCTTCCAAAGATGCTTATGACGGAATCCCTGGAGCCCGTGCACACATTACATTGCATGGCACAAGGAACTGTGCAGACAGAATTAAGATTGGGGACTCTGAAATAAGGAGATTGCCCTGGATTATCCTGGTGGGCTCATTATAGTCGCCGGAGCCCTTAAACGTTGAAGGAAGAGGCAAAAAGCGTCGGACAGGGAGAGGTGACGACACAGGAAGAGGCAGAAGAGATCTGATACAATGAAGGCACTGTGAGGCAAGGAACGGCCCTCCCAGTGACCTCAGCCTACAGCACGACACAACCACGTGAAAATTGATTCTCCCCTGGAGCCACCAGAAAGGATCACAGCGCTGCAGTCACCTTGATTTTAGCCTGGCGAAATTCATATTGGATTTCCAGCCTGTAAAACTGAGAGATAATACATTTGTGTGGTTTTAAGGCACTATGTTTGCAGAAATTTGTTACAGTGGAAACAGACAGTTAATGCCGATTTAGGCCAGAAATACTGTTTTTCCCAGATGACAGAATTTGTCAATCTTTTGGGAGACTCATGAAAGGATAGGCTCAAATGTGTACAGAGACCAGCCGGGGTCGCAGCAGATGTCCCTGTCCATTAGAGGCGACTTGATGGGCAGGCCAGGAGCATTACTAGCAGACCGTGCACTGTGTTCAACCCCATCCCAGGGCACTGCAGCACCTGTGTCTGTCTGCCTCCGAGAAGTGCCCGGGCACAGGCATGCATATGACTAACCGTTACATTAAGGATTTCTCCTGTGAGTCCGGGCCGCATGGCGCGCTGTCCCTGACAACCATCCAGCTGTGAGTCAGACCCGGCAAGCACCGGTACAGGGAGAAGTTCTAGTTCACAACACATTCCCGGCATACCTGAGGCAAAAGGAAGTGAGGCGACTCGAGAAGTGTCTGGATACAATGTCAGGAACATCTCACCACCTAATATCTGCTGCCGCGCCCCTGTGTGTGGAAATCACCCCCAAAGGGTAGAACAACCCACCACTTAATAACTCCAGCAAAGCCAATTTTTCCTCCACTGTTATGGCAGATTACTGTTTCTTTCCTAAATGACCTCGACTTTAGGCACCTTTAAAGAAATCAAACACATAGACCTATATCCAAATGCCCGTATGCATGCATGTACTCACACAGACGTGCACTCACACACGCATACACACACACACACTGTTGCACACACACACTGCTCCGTGTTTCCAAAGGCTAGACTGATGGGGGAAGACTTTCAGAGGACAGAGACTCTCACATGTCCGCCCTGGGCACACACCTATTTTCCAATGAAACCAAAGACAGACGCCCCTACCACCACCACACGCCCTGCTTACCGGGAGCATTTGAGAGGACCAGGCACTATTTGGGGGGGGGGGGTGTTTGGGGGGAAAGCACACTATTTTAAAACAAAAGAGACCAAACTTTGTACAGAATCAAGTCTACCGAGCTGTCAGGAAACCTGCAGTCTCAAAGAGGGTTGGTTTCTTGGAAACTTCGGGCTGCGTTTGATGACTTCTGAAAAGCAAACGCAGCGTTTCAACGTCAGCTGGCAGCGAATCTCTACCAGTGTGTTTGCAGCCGGCTGGAGGATGAAGGAAAAGAAAAAATGATTGCCACTGAGGGGGATTTGGCTGGCAGTGACCAGCGGGCCCCAGGGGCTGGAGTCCGACCTGGGCTCGGCAGGAAGAGGCAGCAGGAGGTGACAATGTGTGGCCCCTCACGGTGGTAGTAACCCGCCGGCCCCGCAGACCTCTCACCCTATGCGGGCAGTGACACAGACATTCTAGCTTTTTCTCCCCTTGGACCCCACACCCCAGGACCCCTGCAGTTGCTGTAGGTGCTGCCACCTTCCTGGGGGACCTGGGAGCTTAGGTCTGACTCCTTGCCTGCCCCAGAGCCATTGCACCTGTGCCCTCTGGGAAGGGCTCCTGGTGCCAGCTTCTCCCGGGACTCTGAGACCAGCTCCCCCTGCCCATCTTGCCCGGGCTGCACTGCCACGCGGATCCACCTGCACTTAAACATGGCAACAGGCATCATGCCAGCCGCTCTCTCCCAGCGAAGGCTCCCGGTGCGGTGCCGTGGGCCTGCCGTGCCCATTCCATTCCCTCCTCTGCGAGAGGCTGCGCATCCCGTGCGGAGAGTGGACGAGACTCCTGGGAAGCCCAGGAAGCTTGAGGAGACTCACGCGCCGCCCCGGGACACCTGCACCTCTGAGCCACAATTCCTACCTGCAGCCACCAAATGGGAGTCACAGATTTCCCCCAAAGAGGGGTCTGCGGTCAGCTGCGGTGTGAGCGTGCGTTCCTTCGTGGGTAAAGAGCCATTCTGGGACCCTGCGGTGGGAGGACAGAGGCGCAGAGAGCCACTCTCCGCCTTGGTACCCCAGTCCTCAGTTTGGCAAGGTGGAGGTAAGATTAGGGGGGCGGGATGTGACTCTATGCTTTGGAGAAAGGAGGTGCACTTAACTAGACCCCACTCCTTAGATCTCAAGTGCCACACGAAGTGTCTCAGTGTGGAGCGCGGGACGAGAAACATTTTACTCGGCCACTCTCCGTCCTCACTTCTGGAACAGCATCTGATCCGACTGCAGGTCTCGCGGGCGGCGCCAGGCAGCGAGCTGAAGGTTTTGGAAAGGCCAAGTTTGCTCCAGCCTCCTGCATGGCTGCCAGCAGGGTCCGCCCACCCGGGGGAGGGGCGGCTCCGCGCCGAGCAGGCCCGCCTGGCAGCACCGGCGTCCTCCCCAGAGCTCTCCAGCAAACCTCAAGGTCGAGCTCCCTCCGCCCCAGCATTCCGCGGGGAGGACCCCCGCTCCTGCCTTACCTTGGCACATCCTGTGTCCCCGCGGCTCAAGCCTCCCGGCAGGCTGCCCCACGTCCCCGGACAACCCCTGGCAGCCCGATTGGCCGCGTCTCGCAAGGTTGCGACCTGCCACTGCCAGGTCCTGGCCGCAGCGACTCGGGCTCTGGCGGCTGCTGACGCTGCCACTAGGACAACTTTTCTCCAGTCCCCGCGGCCACCTGCCTCGCCCAGCCCCAGACCGCGCCCGGCGCACCTGCGCTCGGCTCTCCGCCCCACCCCAGGTGCAGGTGGAGAAGGTGCGCCCGGGCGCCGGGGAGAATCCCTCACGGCCCGAGAGCAAAGCTGGACCCGGATCGGGGCGGCTCCTGCGGGACCCTCGGGAAGGCCCTCCTGGGACCCCGAAACTCCACTCTGTCGGCCTCCTGCCTTTGCTCCTGTGGCGTGGCCCTGCACACCCGGATCACTGCGGCGGACACTGGAAGGCGCGCTCCGGTTGGCATCTGTGACCGTCTGGAATTAGATGGAACAGGGTATATGATGCGTGTGTGTGTGTGTGAGAGAGAGAGAGAGAGAGAGAGAGCGCACAACAAATCTGTGAGGCCACGCCAGCAGTTAAGAATTCTTAAAAACAAATAAAATAAAGGGTTCTTCCAGAAAGGGACTGGAGAGTTGAGATGGAAGAAAAAGTAATTCTACCTGCCTGCAGGAGGTGGAACGCGGCAGAGAAACGTTTCCAACCAAAACGGTTACCTGTACAATACCCACACAGTTCTAGAAGAGAGCAGAGAATTGTTTTTTAGATGCATTACCCTAATCCCCCAGTCCTCCACTATGTTCGGCTACTACTGACAAGATCAAGAAAAGACAGGTCTTAGAATAGCTAGGGGGGGCCTGTGCTTTCATACAGTGGAAGGGATGATTATCTTCACAGCCCAAAGGGCTGGAGACTTTTTCTTTTTAAATCAAGCAAACTATTTCCAGCCTCGAACGATCAACGAGAAATATGACCCATTATTCCTGGCTGAGGGATCCGGGCCACTTGGCCATCCCTCCTTTTTGTTCTTTCTTCTATGTAACCTACAGGGTATCTTTCCTGTCCACATGGCACATGGTACAGGAAATAAGGATTCAAAAAGAAAAGCATAGATTTGGACAGAGAATTCCAGACACCTGCTGGGGGAGTGGCTTTCTTGATCCCAAAGACTGGAAAATAGCAGGTCTGGAGGGTTATGGGGTTGGAAGGAAGAGGAGAGGCTGAGTAGAGGGGAAAGAGATGAGGGGCTGGGGAGGCTCCGTGGGTGGGAGACACAGCCCTAACTCAGCTGCAGCCTATAAGCAACTCAGTGCAGACCTTGCCTTGCGTGGGCTCCCCTCTGGCCCCCTCTGCCGTCCTGGTATCTGTGAGGGTCTCCCCACTCAGGAATCTCAGACAGAGAAAAGCACCATGAACGCAGACCTGAAGAGTTTAGACATTTCTGGAGATTTGGGGAGGTGAAGAGATGACTTCACCTTCTGGCCGACTTAGAAAGTCTACAGGAAATTGGGCAGAAATGGCCACACCTCCACTGTTACCTCCGCATTCCTGGGGTAGATTTCACTCACTCAAAAGCAATGACGATATCACTTGCTGTGGGTTTTTTTCACATGCTGTTTTCAAGATCAACTTCAGAAGGACACATGAAAGCTCATAGAAACATTGTAAGTGCTGTCCTAGCATGAGAGCTCTACTAAGAAAATGTTATTTTCACAAACCTCATACGGGTATGTGACACAGATTCCGAGAGGATCAGGCTGACTTTAGTGAACATAGGAAATGTTCTCTTACTACAAGCAACCGTTAATTGATCTTAGGGTTTGCTTACTCTAATACATCAAACTCCTTTCATAAAATCATAGTTTTCAGAATGGCAAACCCTCTGGTTGTATAATAAAGAATGATTCAGTTGGCAATTACTGCAGCCCAGGTTAAGTAATTCTTACTGGATGAAAACTTCAATTAGTGAAAACAATTCCAGATGTGAGTCCATATTTTAGCATAGTGATAATCCGGAGCTATCAGATACAGTGTTTCAGGGAGGTCCAGTGGTGCAACAGGGATGGTGGCAAAAGGGGCAGGTGGATTAGCATCCTTACAACCGGTAATAATGTTAAATGCAACCAAAATGGCACGGTAACTTCTCAGCATGGCTGTAACTTTATTCCTCACTCCCTAAGAAGGAACTACAACGTGCCAATAACACCTCTGCAAATTCTTAAATTTTTCAGTTGTCATGACAGATGTTAAATACCTTCTTTCATATGATGCTAAGACCTTGGACACTTTGCTATGTCTGGCTTCTTAAGTTACCCCCACAGTCTTATCTCATTCCATCATGATATCAACTCAAAGTCCACAATCTCATCTGACTACATCAGATGAGGATATGTGGTTCCCCCAATACAGTTCCTTAAATACAGCTGTTATATTTGTGTATAATTTATAGACTGTTGAAACTAAAGATATATTACCTGCTCTCTGCCCCATGAACCCAACATACAAAACTTGCAGAGGCATAGAATAATCACGGTAGACATTCCTGTTTAAAAGCAAGGAAAATGAGATCCTTCAATGAGTAACTGTTCCATAACAACTCTGAAATACAACCAGGTATATACTGGAAATTTCTTGACTAGGGCCCAAGGTCCAGGCAGGAATACTCTACATGGCTCTCAGCTCCACTTTCTGAGTGGAGAAATTATGCCAGAAAACACCTATTTGCAGCTGAACTGTTTTCTCATCTTGCTTTCCACCAGTAGAATTTTGGGGATAAAAAGGCTGTATTTCATTTTATGTTGTCTCCATTTCTTCAATATCAAGATGGCAGCATGTATGCTAATACAAGTCTCTCAAACTCTTTGTGGACCTCCTGTGAATAACATTGGTGTTTACTCCATTACAAACATTAAATAGTAGCCACAATCATGAACATCTTTGATATAAGACATAATCTCACAGTCTCGTAGAGTCACTGTTGTTTGATAGGCAAAGTCTAAATCTTCCTTAAACCCCTTCTGTGTGACTGAATAATTCTCTAATGAACCACCTTTGAACTTGCTAACATGTGAACAACTGTCCTTACGATGAACCCTCAGGTTCATCTTAAGCTAACATTTCCCTGGTGGGGCTCTGTATTTCCCTTCTTTGCTTGGGAACTATTTCTTCATTTTAGCATTGTTTGCAATCGGAAGAGCCTGAGATTTTCACAAATCCTTGATTTCTGCCTTTCTCTCTTTCTCTCAATGGCTCTTCCCTCATTTTTGTTTCTTTCCTCACACAATGTACAATAATCAGCACCTTTGCTAAGTTTCTGCCACGACATAATAAAAATCCTCCTGTTCTACTTTCTAATTTCATGTTTCTCACTTACTTCTGAACTCTCAGAGCCCAGAAGCAGGTATCTCCAGGAGTCTATTCAAGGCAACCTGAGCTTTCTCTAACACACTCCTCACAACCCTCCCAAGCTCTACACACTAATTGGTTCCAAGAGGGGTTCTCCTATCCCCAGGCTTTTCTATGATAGCACCTCACTTGCAGGTACTAAAATAGTGATTATTTACTGTTTCATAAAAGATACCTCAAACAATGGCTTAAAAAACAACCATTTGTTACCGCACTCTTTCTGTAGGACAGCTTAATTGGTTGTCTGTGGTTCGAGATCCTCCACGAGGCTGCAATTGAGTTGTTTCGCGGGGCTGCAGTCAGCCGAGACTTGATGGGGGAGGAGCTGGTCTCTCACTCAGTTGCTCTGAGAAAGAAACGTGCTGCCATGTGCTCGGCTGCCCAGGGAAGAATCTCATGTTGGAAGAAAACGATGTTTCTGGCCAGCAACCAGGGAGGACTTGCCAACTGCCAGGCACAATTAAAGCTTGGCTGGAAATCGAGTTTGGAATCGTACTTGGAGGAAGAGATATTGGTTTGGGCACTGGAAGGAAGTTGGGCTGCCGGAGGTTATATAAAAAATGAAATTCAAACAAAAGGACACTTTGGAATGAAAGAAAACCGCATGCAGGGGAGTCTCTGGGGTCTTCATGCAAATGTCCCAGAGCTGCTATCAGCCAAGCCTGTCGTCCTCCCACGGGGGCTGGGGGCTGTGCCGATCAGAGACTTGGGCTAATCCCACAGTGTAGAAACCCACGGGGTATACAGGAAGCTTTTTTTTATGGTATTATCAGTTAGGGTTTCAGGAGGAAACAAATGCACACTTGAGCTGCTAATTTGAAGGCAGTTAACCAAAGGGATTCTTTAAAAGGCCGGAGACGTATTTAATAGGATTTAATAAATATAACAGGCCAGAGGCTAGTGAGAGTGGACAGATTATGTAGCTCCTGTGCCTCAAGAGGAAAGGAAGGGGCGGTTTAGAGAACCAGGACAGGGTGGCCACATGGATGGAGCCATTTGACAGAAGCCGTGCGCCCTTCGGTGACCTGACAGGAGGGAAATGGGAAAATCGATACCCAACCTCAGTCTTCCCACTTGCCAATCTCCTGGCGATGTCTCTGTTGGGCCAGACCGAACAGGGAGCCAGAAGGCAAGGAAGCTCATGATGCGTCCCCGCCTGTCAGACACCGTGGGCACGAGCAGGCTGCAGAAGGTGGAGAATGGATCTGGACAGCAAATGGAAGATATCCCGCACTCCCTGGGAGTGGTCGACACCAGCCCGCTCGGCCAGAAGATCACGGTTCACATCAGCAGTGACGAGTCATGGTGACGTTTCTCACCCTTGCTGTGATGTGATCAGAATAGCACTTCCCCTCTGTGGCCTTCCTCCCGACAGGGCACAGCCCAGTTCTAATTATGCAAATAAATCAGAAAACGGCAATCACGGGGCGCTCTACAAATGCACGCCCATTGCTCCTCAAAACTCTAGGGTTATCCAGAATAAGGAAAGGCTGAGAAACTGTCACAGCTAAGAGGAGACATATGTGGGAACTCTCCACAGTATTTTTTGACATTTTCAGGTAAATCTATATTTTTTCCTAAAATAACACAACGTATACATTTTTACATACCTGTCATTTAAGTATTTTCTACAGGATAGTAAATTTTGGATGATGGTACTTCATTAGCATTCAGGTGTTTCTCAGCCTTGCATCACAACTTTCAGCCGCGTCCCTCCCTGGTTGAGATACCAGATTAATTTTCCAAGCTTCCTACTGTTTCTCTGAATTGTTTTCTTCCTTTCCTGAAGGGAAATAAACACTTTGTCTTCATCTGGAATAAGTGACTTGGTCTTCAACTCCAGCGCTGCAGAAGTTTCTGATAGTCGGTGCATGACTAAGGGACTCATCCCTCCAAGGGAAGGAGATGTGTCAGGACTGTGACATGATAAAACAGTGTTGGCATCTGAGGACAGAGTGAAAAGTCAATTAGTAGAACCACAAAACCACTTGCTTTGTGATTAGCCACCAACGTGATGTTCATTCTCCACTTTCTGTGTTTACCCATCACAGTAACAAGGTTACTTCGAATCCATTTGCGTCTTCTGATTTCTTGACTCTGAACATGGTGCCAAACAGGTAAAGGGAGAGTGAAACTTTCTTTCCCAAAACACTTTGCTCCAGGAATCAATTATCCATTTCTGGTATGCTGTTACTTTTTTTTTTTTTGTGGAGAGATCACATCTTTCTCAATGTCACTGAGTCTGGAATAATTCCAAGGAGCCTAGACAACACTCCTTTGCCTTGGATTCTGCAGACAAGAAACGAGTGCTTTCTCTTGAGCGTGGTGTGGACATGTGGCCCCTGGTTGGACAGCAGAACCTTCGTGCACTCGGGGGCAATGCACACCCCACACCCAGAGCCACCTCCCTCTCCCCCTGACTGTCCTGCGACAAACAAACGCAAAAATGTAAACATCAAACAATCTCTAAAAAGGTCAATCTTTGATTTCCTCCCAAATTCTTTCCGATATTTTAGCCTTATTTTTAAAAACTTGCACTTTTTAAATATTCAGTGCCTACTTTTTAAAAACATATACAATTCCCAGTCCCTTTCTTGCCACCATCTGTTAGAATACATTTTAGGTAGAAATTTGGGTACATTGAAACAAGTCAGATATTTTCATAAACTCTTAATGAAGACTTAAGACAAAATTTGAGAGAAGCATATGAAATGTGCTCTTCTCAGAGGCTTGGTGACTGCTCCTAAAACCGGGCAGTAGTAACAAGCAGTACATACTTTTGTTTTATTTGTTTTGTTTTTTTAGGTTTTAAAAACTTTTACTGATGCATAATAATTTTACATACTTATAAGATACATGTGATATTTTGATACATGCAAACAATATGCAATTTA
Source organism: Eulemur rufifrons (assembly GCF_041146395.1). Classification (NCBI taxonomy): domain Eukaryota; kingdom Metazoa; phylum Chordata; class Mammalia; order Primates; family Lemuridae; genus Eulemur; species Eulemur rufifrons. Next base: position 3,244,935 of record NC_091003.1, read on the forward strand.
TTGCATACTACAAAATACCTAGAAAAGAAGACTTGAAATATTTTTACTAGATTTAAATTTCTGTGACACTCTGCTCTGGAAAGAGAGATCCTTAACATTTCTGCTTCCTTATGATGCCTATTGTTTCTAGCCTGGATATGTTGGGGTATTGAGTTTTAATTCAACAGACCACAACAAACGCCTACTTAGAAAGCCTTTCCATATCCACAGCTCTCTTTTTTTCAAAACAGAGTAGAGGTTTGTAACATAAATGCTGATACTCGGTCCACATGTCCCCAGAGACTGTAGCCCTCTATTCAGATCAACGAGAAGAGACGCTTCTAATAACAACATCAGCAGGGAATGTGCTGGGAAACCAGTTGAGATCTCACAGTATTTTCACAAATGCGTAGCTCGGACTCTGAGTTACCAGCATTCTCCTTAGTTTACATTTATTTTTTAAAAAAATCTTTGAATCAATTCGGAAATCCCTCAGGGCTTTAGATGAGGTTTTCCTGTATCCCATCCTGCACCTGGAGAGACTCCTGGTGCCCAGGGTTCAACTGTAATTACTCTTACATTATAACTCTCATTTTAGCCCAGAGTGCGCTTCCGTGCAGTATCAGGAATCACTCCCCAGTTGGATCCAACTATTAGAAGACTCGGAGAATCTTGCTTTGGGAGAATTAATAAATAACAAGGATCGCTATGCACATTCCTATCAACATTCTTCCTTCTCTTTAAATGATAGCTCTCCTAGTCCGCAGCATCATATTTGCTTACAGATCATGGGCTATACATGTCACACAATGACTACTCTTAAATGAGATTTGAACGGAATTTAAAAGCTGGATTGTGCAAGCATGAGAAATGTAAAGTAAAAATGTTAGGTTTGCCTTGGAGCTTAGGAAGGGAGACAGTGACATTTTCTGTTAATGTGAAAAAGAGGCAGATGTATCAAAATTAATTCCCAAAGGCTGAAGGGGGTGTATGAGACATAGTTTGATCTTTGGTTTATCTTTGGAAGGAAAGCAGGTATTACAGAGAGGCATGTCCTCGGGGATCTCCTCTTCCTCTAGCCTCAGGGACAAGATGAGAATGGATGGAGAGCATGGAAAATTTTTCACAGGGGTCTAGGAGCCAGAAAACCAATATACAGATTGTTGATCAATGAGTCCGTCCCACCCCATTCTCCCCTTGGCCAAGCGCTCTGCCTAGCCTCAGCCTACAGGGCTTTCTCTTGTCCGTGTGTCACCTACAAATTATGTTGCACATCTTACGTGAATCATATCTTGGAAAACACCAAGATATGATACAAATAAACCTTATTAGAGATGGCCAAGAGACCTCACTAGCAGGCTAGGCCCAGCTGTTAGCAGGATCTTAGACACGTTCTCTTCATCTGTAAAACGAAGTTGTTGGGCAACATAGCCACCAAGATTGCTTCCAGCATGGACAGGCTATGATTCTAATTTATAAACTGATAACATAATGCAACATAAAGTGAAGATAGCCTTCATTTGCTGTATTTTCAGACATAGGAAAATCTAGCGATAACCTATTTTTAAATTTTAAGCTTCCTCATCTCTATTTTGGAAGCTATTTCAAGTTTTCCACATTCTCCCAAAGGAATCCCTTCTTTCGATACTGGGGGAAATGTCTCTGGGGGTGGGGGAGAGAAAGGCACGCAGGTCGGAGTCGTACAGGGTTGTCCAAGGATACGGTTGCTAGATGTAGCAAATAAAAATACAGGACACTCGCTTTATTTTGAATTTCGGATACACAACAAATAATTTCAGTATAAATGTGTCTCATGCAATACTTGCTACATACCAAACAACAATATCCCTTATCTGATATTCAAATTTGACTAGGTAGCCTACATTTTATCTGGCAATCCTATTTGAGGGTTAACGAAGTGTTTACAAAAATGTGCTTAGCAAATGCCAATTTCCTTTTTTAATTAGTACCTCTTACAGAACAATCCAGAAGTAATTTATTTCCTAGTCTGTAAGACATAATAGAGTATTAAACACACACCTATTTTTAAGAAAATATTTATGATATAAAATATAACTACTTTAGATCACACATGCCTGGGAAATAATTTTAAAATGCTTTTGTAGGGAAAATATATAACATTGCTCAGGCAAATACAATATGCTGCATATTATATATCAAGAAGCCATTCTGGATTGGAAATAACAGCCAACCAGTGCTAAGAAACTGTAAAATCACATAGGTAAAAGAAATACATCAGCATCAATGAATACTGAAACACAACAGAAGAAATACCACAAATGTTAGTAACGTGAGTCTCCCTTATGGGTATCCTTTTGGAAACAACTGCCAGTATAGTAGTTCATAGAATACTGGTAACTAAAATGCAAGATAAAATGTAAAATAAATGGCATTACCTTGAATTCCCCTCCTGTACTTGCAGGTAGAGTAAATCAAGCAACAACAACAACAACAAAAAAAACCCCATAAATTTTGAATGAATTCCCACTCTGGGAATGTAGACAAATTATATGTAGATTCTAAGTAGACAAAACAATATTTCAGCAAAATCCAGTAGAAAATACTGAAGAAAATAATGAAATTCCAATGCCATGCTCATTCATACAGAAAAAAAATAACTATTTTTCTACCCACTAGTGTAGAACAAATGACAAGGGAAAAAATGAAAAAAATCTTCGAAAACCTAGCTTGATCAAAAACTCGCTAGAACTTCTTCTGTTACTGTTTGAGGCAATTAAACACTATAGCAGGAATAAGTGTTAATCAAACATAGACAGGAACTAACCTAAACTCTACCTACAATTTTCTGGGTATCCCAGGTTTTGTTATTTCTGTTGAGCAAACCATCCTACTATGTGAGGTTTGTATCTTTAATGTTTTCGGTTTGCACTTCTGGCCATTAGGGAGCAGGAGCAATGCTACTGTCTTGAAATCCAGCAATCTACAGCTCCTATTAGAGGTGGAACCAATTGGTGGTTTTAAACTCGCAATGTAGGTTGCCTAAACTTACAGAAATTTTAAAATAAGTTGCTTTCAAGAAAGAGCTAGCAGACACAGCAGCACTTTATAAAGTGGGTGATGACATATTTGATTAGAAAGTTTGCTTAGGAACAAAACAAAACCAGTTGTAACAACAATTATTATAGGTTGGCTTCACATGTCTTAACTCAGCCCTGATTAAAATTACGGAGCCCAGATCCAGGCTGACCCTCCTGCGCTCCGGGGACATGGACACCCCACACCCAGAGTCCCCTCCCTCTCGCCCTGACTCCCCTGACACAAACAAATGCAAAAGTGTCGACATCAAACAAGGGCCCAAAAGGTCAAGGTTCCATATCCTCCCAAATTCTTTCAGATATTTTGGCCTTATTTTTTTAAAAATGCACTTTTGAAATATTCAGTGTCCACTTTTTAAAAATATACACAATTCCTATTCCCTTCCTGATTCCCGAGTCTCTGCTCGCAGGCGCTCAGCAACCCCCTTCCATCGGGGTTCTGCCAGGGCCACACCCTTGTTCTTCCCGTCAATGCCGGGTTTCACTGGCCCACTGGTCTCCTTGCACCTGTCTTTGCTCCTGTCTGGAATGAGATTTCCCTTCTCTTCCCAGACACCCTTTCAGGGCCCGCTCAAGGGATGTCTCCTCTGTGAGGCTGTGTGTAGAGGTCAGGGCTTCTTTGGTTGCACGTGACGGAAACCCAAATAGAAAAGGCTCAGACCCAAGAGAAAACTTACCAGCTCCTGAAACCATATGTCAGAGACAGGCTGGGTGGGGCTGAGGCCCAGGGACCAGTGAGCCTGGGCTGGGGTGTGAGCCCGACTCACTGCTTCTCTCTCCAGACTACAGTTTGCTGAGCCCACTACATCCACTTAAGCAGAGCCTCAGCTCCTGGAGCCCAGCTGTGGAAAGGGAATCACCTGTTGAGTGTCGACATTCTGTCTTTCATTAATAGAAACTAATATATATGGGAAAATCAATCTGTTTGAACTTACTCTAATGTGGTCATTAAAGGCTCCTCTCCCTTTATTATCTAATATGGAAGTGAAGGCAATAAAATTCTACACTGGCTCCATTACGAAGCCAAACAATTAAACAATGAGGCAATCAAGGGTATAATTAAAAACTTTTCCATTATATTATTTGGTACCCATCAAGAAATGTTCGGCTTCCACATTTCAACTGCCCTCCCCAAGTGTCGTGGCTTGGAGCCAAAGGCCTCTACTCACAAGGGCAGGAGGCGGCAGGAGTGTGGAGTCACAGACACCCGGCTCACCCTCCCTGGTCTCAGGAACTTTTAGCTTTCACCACCTCTGAAGACTCTGACACTCCCTCCCAGACTGTCCCTCTAAAGGAGCTCCCAGACCACGTGCTGCCGTGGCCCCTATTCATTGTTACTTATGAATATTCATGCTCCTCATTATAACATTATGACCATTGGAACCACAAGATGCCTGTTACCGGGGCAACCAGGTGTGATGCTTCAGGGTGTGGTCTCGGCCCTTTTCTCTGCTCGCCAGATTCCAGGTGGGCCCTGCTTCTCCCTCCTGTGGTCGGATAAGCACTTTCTTTTTTCACTTTATGAGATGAACCCAGCTGCCTTTGTGTGGGACAGCTTGAGGAGGATGCTGCTCCCCATCTGTCAATGCCCACCTACAGCTCCCCCTTGGCACCCACCCATGCAAAGAGGCAACTTCGGACAACGGTGACACTTGGGGGAGCCAATGTCACCCTGTCTGTTAAATGCTCTTGCTCAATCCATGATTGGGTAACTGGTCAGTTCAATATATCCACAAGATGCCAGAAGACAATGTTAATGAGGGTATTTGTGCCGGGGGTCTTTGCTCGCCAAGGAGGCAGCGGTGGGGGCTGGGGGGAAACAGCGCCACCTGCTGGGACGTCCAGTTTACTGCTGGACACTTAAAGCAGGTCAGCAGCCCTCAGTGTTTTTTTTTCTTTCCGCCATTTGTACTTTTTCACCCTCAAAAACACATAATCAATCACACATGAGTGATTGCTGTCGCCTGCATCGACCGTCTGTTTCTTAAACAATGAAAGTTTGGAGGAATCTGTGCGGGGATTTCTGATGATGTGTTAAAAATTCCTTCAAGTCTGAGATTAATTTCCCTACGATGTTTACCGTGCCTTTGAGTGACAATTTGGCGCGCGTCTGTATTCGGCGACACTTAAATTAAATCGAAAAAGTAAGACAATGACTTCGTTTGTTTTTAGATTTTTTTTATTTGCAAATATGTTTGTAGGGGGGGACATGATGTGTGTGTTAACAAGCACACGAGATTCTGGGTTTCAGACTGTGTTTCTTCCCTCGCGTGGAGTTTCCTACAGCTCTGGAATGCAGACAGTGCGGGTCTCAATTCAGAATCAGTGACTTCAGCACAATTATGGTGAGATCCACCCTGGACATACGTAGCGCTTTGAGGGTTGTATATTCTGGGGAAACCTCATTTTCTATATTAGAGTGGCAGAACAAGAGTATGCCCATTTGGAAAGATTTACTGCTAAAAATCCTAGTATATTCAACTACTAATATCTAAAATACTAAAGATGCGTAATCACCCAGTAACAGAGGATATGAGGACGCAGGGAGTGCTGGGGTCGGTCAGCGGCTCTGAACGCACAGGGCATCACCTCTTTGCCATTTTCTTGGATTTTTTTCCACCGGCTGCAAATGACTTCACTGCTCCAAGCATTCTGTCCTTCCATGACAGTGTCCCGAGCAGAGAGGACAGAGCAGGCACAAAAGGGACCTTCATCTCTTCTCAGGGGACATACCTGCCCCATATATCACACTGACCAGAACTGGGTTCACAGACTCACTCCAGCCAAGCACGGCAGAGCTTCAGGAGGGACGTTTCTCCCATGGACGTTATCTGACGATTCAGTGTCTGAATACAATCAGGCACTGTTTGCATGAATGAAGTGGCTATGTGGTACCTGTGTTCTCAATGGTTACTTCCTTATAATATTGCCATTATGGTCATAAACCTCATCATCAGGAATTCCAGAATCTCCCTTTTGGATATTCCTCCTGCACCAAATCGTCTAATACTTATGGAGGTTAATACAGTCTGAAAGGAATTGGTTTCCCTTTGAATGCCAAACACAAAGGAAATGGCCTCTGATGGGTCCACCGTCATCCGTGCTCTGTGCTGCCTGTTGGAGCGTGGCTCTTTCCTGTAACAGGATTTTGATCTGTGTGGCCCTATTTCCTCTAACTTCACATCTTGCAATACAGTTGGTGAGGTATCCACTTTTCCCTTTCAGGAGGACGTGGGCTCATCTTGCAAATTAACTTCTTTCCTTTCCAGCATTAGTTTGCTATGTCAGGAGGACGTGACGGGTGAGATATTTGCTAAGCCATTAGAATGCACGCACCATCATTGTAGGAATTTCTCTCCTATTTCTGTATCTTCATCCACAGTGCTTGGCAGAGAGTAGAAGCCCAGGTTTTTCAATTAAGGAATGAGTAAACCACTCAGTTCTTGCTAGATGGCCCTTTTAAGAAAATGACAATTTATATACCTCCAAACCAAGAAGATCCTAATTGGTTAAGGGTCTTCCTGCATAACAAAAGTAAGCCTGGACACATTTAGATACACCCCTCACAGGGATGCCCTTTTAATCTTAGTCTAAAGTACCCTGTTATACATTTTAATAATCTCTGAAAAGATAAATTCTACCATCAACAATTCAGGTCTGCACATTCTAAAAAAGAACATTTGACACCTTGACCCGAGTGTCTTCATTTGGCTTGACTCACTGTCAGGTAACAAGGGTACCTTGATAACAAAAATTCAGTGTGCCTGATCTGCTAGTCTGAAGCATTCCAAACTTTAGCTTTTCCAAACTCTATCTCTGTTGACAATGGACATCTGTCTGGCACATCTCCAACCCTGGCAGGACACCGCCATCTACTTTGTCTGTTTACACCTAAGCAGTAAACCCTTCTGGACAATGTTCCACCACAGAGAGGTGGTGTCACAGTAAATAACTGGATCTTCGATACTTCCCAGAAATCCGATTATATTTTCCTGCTCTTCCACTTTCAGCAACAGCTACTTCCAATCACTCTCTTTTCTTCTGACAGCCTTGACTTCTCATTTACTCTTGGTAGATGACAGTGTTGCTTTTGCTGCACAGAGAAAACCGGCCTTCAAAAGCCAGTGTTCTCCTGTCTTCTGGCTGGTGAAATAAAAAGGACCCCTCTCTCCCTCCAGAGCTAGTTCCTCAGAGGGAGGGTTTCCAGCCCCTGGTGCCTCCCCCGCAGCTGACACTATGATCGTCTCTGTCCTGCAGGCGGCGACCCCTTCTCAACCGAGCCCGTCCCCATCTGAAACGTCCCTTCCACGCTGCACAAGCACCAAATAAAACCATCTTACACTCCATCCCCTCTATCCATCAGCTTTCCTTTTCTTCTGCCTATTCACGGTTAAACCTCTTGACAGAATTTTGCACGCGATCTGCCTTCATTTCCTGACCTTGCACACTCTGCTCCAGCCCGTGCTGGCTACGGCACTTCTTCCTCGCTCCTTGGAGCTCTTGCTCTTAGTTCTGGCTAAGATCCCCATGTAGCAAAATCCAAAATATATATTTTAATCAAATCAAGATTCATGTTATACTTAAACAGTATTTTTAAAATCTTTATGATCATCCTTTTTCCAATATCATAAAACAATACCTCCACATGCGCACACACTTTAGTTTTTACTCTCCTGGCTTTCTTCCCAACTCTTAGGTCATGATATATTGGTCTCAATTGCAGGTTCATCCTCCCATAATTAGCCATTAAATGCTGGGATTTCTCTGCAGTGCCACTTCTAGAACCTCTCTCTCTTTTGTACTTTATACTTTGAAAATCTCACCCTCTGTGTGGGCCAGTTTTCCCATGTTGTACCTGCTCTAAGAACTTCATTTATTTCTTTTTTGGTTCAGAAAACATATCTCTTTGTATATTTATTCACTCATTAGCATGATTTCATTAATAAATATTTGTTAAATAAGTAAATAAGTGGCCTATTTTAAAGCCAAGTAAAATCTATCCAAAAATTGACTTTTCTTTTTACTCTGGAATACATAGATTTCTACTTTGCAATAGAAAATTCTTCCCTCACTATCATTAGAAAGCCTTCCTACCTCTCAAGGTTACACACAAATTTGCCTGTCTTTTCTCCTAGTAGCTTGATTACAATGATGCAGATTTTTTTTTTTTTTTTTGAGACAGTCTCACTCTGTTGCCCAGGCTAGAGTGAGTGCCGTGGCGTCAGCCTAGCTCACAGCAACCTCAAACTCCTGAGCTCAAGGGATCCTCCTGTCTCAGCCTCCCGAGTAGCTGGGACTACAGGCATGCACCACCATGCCCAGCTAGTTTTTTCTATATATTTTTTTAGCTGTCTATATAATTTCTTTCTATTTTTAGTAGAGATGGGGTCTCACTCTTGCTCAGGCTGGTCTCAAACTCCTGAGCTCAAACGATCCGCCCACCTCAGCCTCCCAGAGTGCTAGGATTACAGGCGTGAGCCACCGCGCCTGGCCAATGATGCAGATTTTATCTAACGTTTATAGAGCTCTTACTAGATGCTAAGCAAAGTGCTTTATTTAATCCCACCAATAACTTCTAAAATACAGGTAGCATTACTATTTTTATTTTACAGAGCAGGAACTAAAGCTTAAGAGTTTTAAAACTTTGACCAGGTTTACATTTCTTTTCTCAATACTTTTTAAAGACTGTGTATTGCAAGGGAGGTACCAGTAATTCATTGACACCAAGGTGGAAATGACTCCCTGTACTTAAACGTTTTTTGTTGTTGAGACAGTCTTGCTCTGTCACCCAGGCTAGAGTGCCGTGGTGTCAGCCTCACTCACAGCAACCTCCAACTCCTGGGCTCAAGTGATCCTCCTGCCTCAGCCTCCCGAGTAGCTGGGACTACAAGCGCGTGCCACCATGTCCAGCTAATTTTTTGTTTCTATTTTTAGTTGGCTGGCTAATTTTTTCTATTTTCAGTAGAGACAGGGTCTCACTGTTGCTCAGGCTGGTCTCGAACTCCTGCCTTCAACGGATCCTCCTGCCTTGGCCTCCCAGAGTGCTAAGATTACAGGCGTGAGCCACCGCACCCGGCCTAACCTTTTTTTTTTAAATCTTTGTATTCATTTAAGGTGTCAAGGAGTTACTTCAAATTCACTTGAAATTTTTCCTAAATGAGAGGAAGATGGGCTCCTCAACCCAGCTAATTACTCATTAAGGAATCAATTTCCACTTTCAAGTTTAGATAAGAAATTAAAGCTTTAAAGCTTTGGATTATTTTCAGAATGCTTTTATTTTTGCTGTTGAATTTTACTTTTTTTTTTTTCCATACTCCTTCATACAGAAAAAGTTCCAGATGATATGTGGCTATTTAAATTTAAATGAATTCGAATGAAATAAAATTAAAAATTCAGTTCCTCAGTCAAGCTAGCATCCTTTCTATTGCTTAATAGTTTTCTGGGGCTAGTGGTTACTACATTAGACAGTGTAGACAATACAATGTTTCCATCATTGTGAAAGGTTGCATTAGGCAGCTGAGAATCAGAACCTAAATGCTAAATTACTGTTCTCTTTAAACTATTGTATGCAGGAATGAGCCACCCATTCAAGCTCCTTCTGTGTGAGACCCTGCGCTTTGCCCAGAGAACACCCCTCCCCGCCCAGCAGGAACACAAAGCAAGAGAACGTTCACTGAGACATTGTTTATGATAAGAAAGCTCTGGCCAACAGATGCCTGTCCACCAACAGGGGACTGAAGAAAACGTGGGCTAAACATGAAATGAAATATAGACCTGAAATCCCGTCTCACTCTCCTGAAATCCAAACACCTCTGAACACCAAACAGGCTTCTGGTTTTCTGATTTGATGCCAACACTCATTTGGCAGCAAAACCTGACCTCACTTGGCATAAAGCTATTTACTGTCATTATTTCTGCCCTCGAGTGTACATTGCTCTGGGTGTTTCTGCTCCCAAAATTAATGCCTTTGATTATGAAGTCCTGCCCCGGATACCAGTGGGTGTGCTCTGTAAGATAAGGTATATATGAATGTATTACCTGTCTAAACTCCAAAATATTCTTTACATTCCAAAAGACATCTGGACCCACAGGGTTTGGAAAATGGATTGTGGCTCTGTGCCCATCGGCAGCCCAAAAAGGAATAACTCAGATCCGCACATATGACCATGCATGAATGTCCAATACAATTATTGAGAGAAAAAATAAGGTAGACTAAAACAGTAGTATGGGGCTCCTTCTATTAATACTTCTTGCCACAGTGTCCTGTGCCGTTTGTGGACACACACGTGTAGACACAGGTGTCGCGTGTGGAGGGCACACGGGGCAATCCTCTGCAGGTACCCGCAGCGGAAGAGGACACTGGAATCGCAGATGGAGGGTGGAGAAGACAGGGACACTCCAGCAAGGACAGACTGTGTGTGGAGCCATGAGGAGAGCGGTCATGCCCGGAAGGATTTGTCGAGGAGATTAGCCCAGTTCTGCACACCTGCAGGCCCACAACCAGTCCCTGAGAATGAAACAATGGGCTTAACCACTTACTGTTGTCCAAAAAGACCCCTGGCCTAGCCCACCTTCCACCTGGGCAGCGTAAGAGCTTCCCCCGTGAGACAGATCCTACGTTTCAGAACTAGAGCAGTGGCAACCCCCGGAGACCTCAGTCCACTCCCGGTGACCAGGTCCTCAAGCCAAGCCTCAGAGGCACCCCCCACACACACACTTCTCTCGGTGGCACAAACACCGCGTGCGATTTCCGCTGCCTTCTGTAAACTTGAGGCCCTGTTAGAATCACCAGCCACATTGCCTTTCCTCTGCCCCTTCATACATCCCCTCGCAAACAGACTGCAGTCATCACAGCTGCAGAGAATCCTTTTAGGTCCACGACAGTCGTCATAGCCATAAAAAGGATACTGGAGCTTCCCATATCTGCCAGGCAGAATAATTCTCAGTTTCTAGAAACATCCTTTACAACCTATAACGGCGGTTTCCAAAGCGGTCCCTGGAGCGGGCAGCGGCACCGACGGGAACTTGCTGAGGACAAATTCCCAGGCCCCGGGCCCAGCAATCTTTGGTGTCACAAGCCTTCCGGGTGACTCTGCTGTGAGAACCACGGACGACAGCATCTTCACAAGCAAGTAATTAAAATACAGCGTGACAGAATGCAAACCCACGCGTGGCTCTTCACACAAGTGGTTGCTGTCGAGTCCCAAGGGGACGGAAACCTCCAGGGGACCAGGCGGGACTGAGGTGCCCTCAGGAGCCCGGCAGTTCCCACCTGGGATCCACTCCTGCCTCAGTATGTAAGGAGCGGCTTCGGGTATTGATGAGACTAAATTAAAGTGACTGCTCTAATGAATGCCGGGCCTACACAGACACACATTTGCAGGCAAGTCGCCGAGCACCGTGTCTTGATGATGTTCATTCATTTGAGATGGATTTTCTTCTCATTTATCATCCTGTAGGAAAGACCCCAGCTAATAAGGACTGTAGCTGCCAGGGAAGGAGAAAATTTAAAGGAACAAAGCAGATATTTTACAGTGTCAATAACAGTGCTGAAAACCAGCAAGGTCAAGCAACTGCCTTCAAACACGACCTCTGGGGCTTGGTTTGTGGACACTGTCCCCAGGGGTCCGTGGTTGGCTGACCAGGCTGAATGTGGGCACTAGGCAGATGTCTCAGATGCCGCCTGGATTTATCCTGGCAAATTTTCTAAATCTGAGAGCAGGTGAGAACCAGCAGTCAAAACCTCACTGCCTTGTTTTCTTCTACCCGTTCTCTTTCTAAACGGGCTATAATCTTAATTAATATAAACTTGAGCTCTTGTCTTCGGGAAGGAAGCTACAGGTAAAGAACACTGTCCCTAAGTAGCAATTATTCTCCGGTCACTCATCTCCCTGCAGGGACAAAATTGTTTTGTAATTTCTCATTAGGCAACAGCTAATTAAAAACACAATTACCCGTCATTTTAATTAGGAGCTTCTCTCCCAGAGAGGACTTAAAATGCAGTTAAAAATGGGGCCCGTCAGATAAAAGGATTGTCGGGGGACACACAGAGCAACTAAGACAAGACTCATTTTTGCACAGACAGGAGGCTGCCGATCATTAAACACAAAATCAGTCCTTCTTTTCATAGTTCAGTGCTGACTTTAAAAATCAATAAATCATATTCTTGTGCAAAAACAGAATAATTTATATACATGAAAATTAAAATGAGCACTATTGGCTGTCTGCTCAGTCAGGAAGCACATTGGGATCCAGGACTGAACTTTCTAGAGGTGCTATCAGAATGGCCTCGCTCACCTGTCAGGATTCCACTCATCTAAACTTTGTGAAATGCGTGTTTTTTCAGCACTGCGAAAAATAAAATAAGCTCAGGAACCTGACTTTTGCTTACAAAGAGAAAAGAACTCAAAGCCTGTCTATAAGGAGAAAAGTGGCTTCAACATTTTATTAATAATATAATTCCTAGTAATTCCACCTTTACGTATGTCCTTGTTATGTTATTTTGACCAAGCTAAGTGTCCTTCAGTGGATTAATGGATAAAGAAAATGTGGTCTCTACACACAATGGAATACTACTTAGCCATAAAAACGAATTAAATCCAATCGTTTGCAGCAACACAGATGGGACTGGTGAGCATTATGGTAAATGAAATAAGTCAGGCACAGAAAGACAAATATCACATATTCTCACCCATATGTGGAAGCTCAAAATGCAGACAGTAGAATGATCGCTATGAAAGGCTGGGGAGGGGCGGGGGATGAAGAGAAGTTGGTTAATGGGTAAAATCACACAGTTAGATGGAGGGAATAAGTTCCAGTGTTCAATTGCACGCCAGGTTGACTATCACTAACAATAATTTATCGTATATTTCAGAATACACAGAAGAGAAGATTTGAAATATTCCCAACGCAAAGAAATAATAAAAACATTTAAGGTGATGGATATTCTAAATACCCTAAATTGATCATTACACATTTTATGTAGGTATCAGAATATCACATGCACCCCATAAATATGTACAATTTTTATGTATCAATAAAAAGCAAAAATAAAAATTATCGTAGCTTCCTTTAAAACACAAATAAGTTATTTCCAAGAAACACCTGCATGATACAGGTGACCCCAATGAGATGCTTTTTTCCCCCTAGTTCCAGCCAAATGAAGAGAAAATAAATAACGATCATTTCCCAAACCCTGGCGCTTTTCATAGAAGAATAGGCTCATTACTAATTCCTGGGTGGGCTGCACAGAGACCCAGGCATCAGCTGATCGCGGCTCCGGAGAGAATCGCAGCTATGGACTGGTGGGCACAGCCGCGGTCGGTCCTGGAGCAAGTGTCGCTGGGCAAAGTAAGGGTAAGGTAAGGTCTGGGTAAGGGAGCTGTGTAGTCAGTTCCCAGTCTTATCTTCCAGGAGCAGGCGTTTTCTGGAACAAGCATCAAAATGACTGTGCTCAGTCCCAGGACTGCTTCACACAGGGAGAAGAAATTACTACTAGGATGGCTTAGTTGCACTCCCTTCCAAGTCATTTTCTAAGTCGTCTTTGTAGAGTTTTACAGTTCTCTTTTCCCCATGAAAACTATGCAGGACTTTCTTTTGTTATGGGTGTACTAAAGGGAAACACATTTCACATTTCTTTATTTATCATAATGTCGCCTAGTTTAGCTCTGTTCCACCCATCTGGTTTGATGGCAAAATCAATCCTGATAATTTTCTGGGGGCTCTTAACCGTCTTATCATAGAACTTTCTAGATCCCTGGTGCTTGGTAAATCCAGAACTGAAGTCCCCAGTCTATTCCGGCTGCTGATCCTGGGTGCTCCAAGCTGCATCCACAGGATCCATCCAGAGAGAGCAGTTCCTACCCTGTAAGCAAGGCTGGGTCGAGACCTGATGCCCTCCCTGCCCGGGAAGGTTCCCACCTGCCCCCAGGTGATGGTCTAGCCCTTTAGGACGCTGACCCTGAGTTGAGAGATTAGGTGACCAACCATCATCCCAGTTCACCTAAGACTTTTTTTATTTCAGCACAAAAAGCCCAACTTCCCAAGAAACTTCTTAGTCCTGGATAAACCTCACCCTAACCAGCAACTCCTCCATCCTCCTCCAAACGGGGTCATTTCCCTTGAAAACCATCCCCTCAATTGCACACCTAGATTCCTCCTGTTCTAGGGAAATCCACCACCAGGAATTCAGACTTTTGAAAGCCACCCCTTCTTATCTATTCTTTGAGGGAGAAACAAATGTATACTTCTAGGAGAGAGAGCTACAGTGTGAGCTTGTGTCTTGGCAGGAGAGTCCAAGCTCCACTTGCTCAGGATCAACTTTCTGCGGAGAAAACAAGGCACGGTTCATTTCACAACCCAGTCCTCCCAGCTCACAGGGATTTCTCCCTGGAAGTGGTTCTCAGCCCTGGGTATAGGTAAGAATTATCCGGGGAACGTGAGAAATTCCCCTATGCCTGGCTCCCTCTCCTGACCAATTAGATCAGGTTTCTCGGTTTCTCAGGGGGTGGAGAGGAGAAGGTTGGTTTTATTTCAGTTGTGTTTGTAAGAAATTCAATAAAGAGATAATGTATATGAGTATTTCACCAATTATGACCCTGGACACCCGCCGACTGCTGACCCTTTAGGGCTAAGGCACTGCAGGTCCTGTAAGACCAAGGGCTCCCCTGCAAGCTGAAATTCACCAACATGGAAATTCTCTTTATTAACCTCACCTCAAATATTGCAATTATTATGACTCCATACATATTAAATGTAAAATCCAAGTGCTTCATAGACGGGATGACATCTTCATAGACGGCTGACATCCCATAATCTCAGTATCTGAGAGCTGCAGGGGTCCCCCCTTGTGTTCCCATAACTCGATAAAACTCATATTTCCCAACTTATTATTATCATTTTTAATTTCCTGATCTCATTCAAACCTTGCCTAGCAAACAATGCCCTTATTTTCTAAAGAGTTTCTCTAAATTACATTTTGGTTTTGTCAGCTCTAGATAGTACATCATAGTGTGTATATTTAAGTATATATTTCATCATCAATATAATACGTTTACAACTGCTTTCAAATGATTACCATGGGCTTAATCTCAAATGTCACACTTTTATATTATTTTGACGTATTTACCATTGCCCGGAAGGATTTTTTTCTAAACAACCAGCATCTTTATTGCATTAGAAAATCTTGATGTGACCTAAATTTTATATACAACCTTTTATTTATTTCTGTTGTGGATGAAAACTATTGCAGTTATTTAAGATACCCCGAGTGGGAAAATCAGAAGACGTAAATGGTACCATTACTGCCTTTTTAATTGTAACTAAATAATTTAAAGGAGTTTGGGCAAAATATGTGATACAAAATAAAATTACCTGGGAAAAGTTTGAGATCATATATTATTTAAAAACCAAAGTATATGAGTGAGAATATTAACAAGGTTGTGCCCGTCTGAGTCTGTTCAAATGTGGCCACTAATGAGACCAAGCTTTGAGGGTGGTGAGTCTTAAATTAATAACCCCTGAGCCAGAAGTTCTTGGGGAATAAGGACACTGAGTCTCTAAGAGGTTAAGTAGCTTTGGGTTAAATGACCTTTTCCAGAACTCACTACTAGCAAGTGGCAAATTGGCGCAGGTCTCTTCTGATTTGAGATCTCAGCTCTTAGCTGCTTTGCTATGCCTCTTCTCACCAGGGGAAAGGTTAAAACATATTCTTTGGGCAGAAACAAACTTTCTTCCAGAAAGTCGACTGTGAGGACGTGAGGTGCAGGGGCCGGAGCCCCGGGTTCTCCCCGGCTCTTCCCTAGAGGTCTCTGCATGGAGCCTAGCTGAAGACCGCCTGCCTTTGCTAGTGTCCCAGGCTCTCAGCTGCCAAAGGACCACCTGAGGAACTTTCTGGAAATAGAAGATTCTGGCAACTGAAGGTTTTGGAAACAGAGCCTTCCTCCAATGGATCACCCAAGGAGACGTCAGTGAGGTGAACACAGGTGTGCCGTGTGATAGATCTATAAACCCTGCGCTCCCTCTCTCTCCCCACCCCTTGCTAGCTCAACGTCCCTGGGTGAGTTATCTGTTTTTCTGAGATGTCTCTCTCTCTTGAAAAGTGGAAACCATCACTCCTGCTTTGCTCACGACCTAGGCTGTTGCTGAGATTGGGTGAATGGATGTGAAAAAAAAAAATGCCTTGTACACCATGAAGGGCTGCCTGTGCCAAGGAAAAGAACCACTTTCCTCACGTGGGGACTATTTTAACCTGATTTCGGACATAAGGGAAAGTGGTCAAGGTTTCAAAAGGTACGGGCAAGATGACTGGTTCCCTTTGTTTAATGAAGAGCAGAGAGGTGACAGCCTCCCTGCCCTCCCCTCTTTAGGGCACCTCCTTGGAAACATTATCGACCCAATAAAACGCCTGACATTTTGCTTTCACGAGACAAGGTCATGAGACTTCTGACCCACGGGACCGCAAGCTTGCAGCTCCAGAATTAGCTCCGTGGTCTCTCACAAGATTGGTACACAAGGACGCAATCACAGGGGCGTTCACTGATGACTCGAGAAGATAACAGAGGTTTCAGTTCTTCTTTCTTCCACTTTTACAAATTTGTGTGACATTCTGCCCAGACTTTGTAGCCATTTTTGCGCTCCATGGACATCCGCGTGAATGTGCAACATCTACTCACTAATTAACTGTGTTCTCTCTCCTCTGTGTCGGTGCAGAGGGCTCCTTTGCTGGTAGAGGTTTCATTTCCCCCAACGCGAGTCAGTCGCGGACTCAGAATGAATGAGCTGCCAGAGAGGCAGATTTTACACTTTTCGTTTCTCAAGTATGTTTTAATGGATTGATTTAGCTTTAGCAGAAAATTTATTTAAATATATTTGCTTGAAGTAAATATTTAAATATCACATTCACTAGGGAAGGAAAAGGCTTATTTAATTATGTCTGGTTGATTTCCTGGGAGCAGCTTTGGTTTTCTCTCTCTCTCAGTTTATTAATCATCATTTACTGTGTACCCTCTCCTGTCCTGGAGGGGCCACCCTGAAGCCAACCACGCCCCAGGCAGACCAAGGACAAAACAACGTTGTTCTTGGTACTGGGGAAGCGGGTGGTGAAGGTTTGTACAGGAGACATTTGACATCCAAAATCTCTCGGTCTATATACGAGCACAAAATACCACGCATCATGATAACATTACCAACTATTAAGCAAGGTGTGCAATTTCTCCACCATTCCTTGTACCTGTGTTCACCCGGAAGCTAGAGCATCTCTGTCTTATTACCCAAACTAGGACCAAAAACATGCAAAAAAAAAAAAAAAAAAAAGGAAATGACTCCATCCTCAGCTTTGGGATTTCACAGTAGAATGCTGAAATCCAAAGAGCAACTGCTCTTACAAAAAGGATATTTGTAATCACAACAACCTGAATCTCAACCTTAAACCTTAGGAGTTTAGATCTAGCCTTAATAATAGGCAAAGAGAATATATGATTCATCAGAATGTGCTCTCCTAATTCTTCTAGAATAAATACCCCATGTCCTTGAGCAGGGGAAGGGATGTCTTTCCCAACCACTCATCTTGATCCTGAGTGGTGATCCTGGGGTTGCAGGTCTCCCAGGTGGTCTGGGAGATCTGGAATGAAAGAGTTCTGGGTCCCTCTTCTTAGCTGGTTGCCACAGAGTTCTTAGCGCCACCTTGGCTTTAGAGAGTAGAATACAGATGGCCCCATGTGAATTCAAGGCAGAGAGGCGACCACCCAGTCCTGACTTTCCCAAGGGAAGGAAGAAGCTGAACAGTTTCTTATGCACCCAGAGCTGTTGACCAAGGATGGGCCTCATGCCTGGGTTGAGGGTGCACCGTGTGGCAAACCTAATATTTAGAGCCCAGATGGAAATGCTAACTTATTCAGGAAGTTTAAGGAGGGAAGGAGATCAGACACGATGGAGCGTCTGCGAACACCAGCATCAGACAGAGAAGAGCTGGAAACTTGTTTATTCTGCCTGTTACAGTCCTGTGTGAACCCCTTGGAGCTCAGACTCAACTCCAAGAGAAAGAGGTACGTAGAACCACAAATTGATGGATTGAGTTCAATGTGTGTTTCCTGAGATTCGTCAGAATTGATGAGATTATTCTGTGCACCGCCAGAATGAACAGGGCTAGAAATAAATGATAAGTTGATTAGGTAGCTTGAGAATGTGTACCCAATACACACCGAGAGAGAAACAGACATAGAGATGGAGATGGAGCAGGGGGTGGGGAGAGAGACAGAGAGAAAGAGAGAGATGGGGAGAGGGGGAGAGAGACAGAGAGAAAGAGAGAGATGGGGAGAGGGAGAGAGAGAGACCGGGAGGGGGAGAGAGTTGGGGAGGGGGAGAGAGTGCACACGAGTTCTCCCTGGCACACAGGCATGACACAGGGTCACACCTGTCCCTTACCCAGTGGGTGCGACTCAGCGAATGACTGTTGAACAACACAATCTGCAGTAAGGAGGTGAAGGTGGAAACTGACGGTGCAGAGCGAGACACAGGGGAGGCTGCTCCTCCTTTTTCCCCTTTTTCCCTCCTTCACTATGTTGCCTGCGGTAGGACCTAAATTTAAAATAAGATTGAACTGTGTTCTCTGGTGTCCTCAAAACTCCACCCTCTCCCTCGTGACGGGCGAGATTGGGTGCCCTCCTCGGTGCACTGGGAAGGATTCACAGGCTGTCTCACCTCTTCCGGTCTGTCTGAGTCTCCCCAGCTTGAGCACCGAAAGCCCCGCATCTCGGAAGACCCCCACACCGAAGCACACGGGGGTGGTGGTCACCCCAGGTTAATGATATTTTCTAGTTCGAATTTTAAACACCCAGCAACAGAGGGATCATGCTCATTGCTTACAATTCCCCCTTTTAAGGATTTGCAGACCAAGACAGCGGCGTTTCAGGTGTTCACAGGAAGAAGCCCGGCCTGTTTCACCCGCACAGTAACAGCCACAGTTCAAACCTGAGTGAGGCTGAAAAAGAAATGAGCTCGTTACGGTTGAGGTCGTTGAGGAAGACGTGGTCTCACCAGGCTTCGAATCAAGAGACGTATTTGGGGACTAAATGCCGCCGTCCCTTTGCTGCTTCCCTACCTGAGCATAAAGCCCCCCTCAACCCGGGCCACATCACCGTGAGATTTAACAAAGGACCTTTATCGGGAGAGAGGAGACTATTAATTTTTCCACGTTCATTTATCGTGGCACAGACCTGGTGCATAATTTAACATTTATCCCATTAATTTTATAGGTACTCTTTACAGCTGTTACAACAGTTGGAAATGTTAAAAGGAAAAAGGAGATCTCCTCGCCTCCTCGTCATTATGTGAGAAAAGGTTTGGGGAAACTTTTTATGTTGCCTGTGTCGCCTCCCTGACCTCTGTCTCCAGACTGCTGAAGGCACAGGGGGCCCGGAACTTTTCTGGATGCTGGGGAGGCGCAGTTCATAGCAGCGAGTCGTCCAGAGGGGAGGGGAGTTAACTTGATGGGTGTCTGAGATGGGCTGAGTGACAAAAGGCAGCATGGAAGATTAGCCCAGTAACTCAGCTATAAAGTTTGAATCACAGCATCATAAAAATGACAACAGACCAAGAACAATAAATAATACAAGCAGCCCAGAACAAGACAGGTTGCGCCACGCACAAACCTGGAAATAAAATTACCTTCTGCAACTTTGTTGTTACACTGTTAATTAAGCCATCTCTGAAATAACAAAGTATCGAAAGGGATGGCTCCACCATAGAAAGTGGAGACAAATTCTAACCCTGCGATGACTTCCTATTTCTTTGCATCAAAAAAGTCCACAAAGATAGGGGAGGATTAAAAATAACCTAGTCCACTGTTTGCCCAAGTAGAAGAAAATTCTTATTATCTGCAGTAGTTCTTTTCTTTTCTTTTTCTTTGCATTTATTTTATACCATTTGGGTTTTTTTTAAAGCATTTTAAAATTTATGTTTATGGTCAAAAAACAAAAATTGTATATATGTATCCTGTATGACACATTGTTTTGAAATATGTATACGCTACTTGTGTGAACTCAATCAAGCTAATCAACATACTCATCACATCACATATGTATCATTATTTTGTGGTGATGACATTTAAAAGGTATTCTTTTAGCAATTTTCAAGAATACAATACCTTGTTATGAACTGCACTCACCATGTTGTACAATAGATCTCCTGAGCTTATTCCTCCTATCTAAGATCTTGTATCTTTGACCAGCCATTCCCCAACCTCCCCCATGTCCCCGACAGTAGCTATGTTTTATAGCCTCACCTTGGACACTGAATTGTCAAATATTGAACCATTTTTTTCTCTAGGGAAAACATAGAGATACGTTCTTGCAAGCCTCTTGTCATAATATTTTTCATCAATCAATCAATATGTAGCCATATTTTATGTGTGTTTCTGTTTAAAGACACCTTGTTTAATATATGTTGTTGATTCATTAACATTGACCTCATGGCCAACACCACTGTAACCGATGCCTGAATGAAGCTTCTCTGTCTTGTCTTTGGTCGAGCACGTCACTGCCTTCTTGCAGTAGACAACAGTTCAGCACTGTGCATGTTAATCAGCAAAATTACCAACAAAAAACACACAAATGCAAGAAGTTTGTCACTAAATAGATGAGAAGAAGGACACTTGTCTATGGCATGAAAGCTGAAATAAGAAAACAGCATCACCTTACTCAGTCTCAGGTGGGAACATGGACATCAGGTGACTTAACCATTTTTCTGTTCAGTTCGTGTCCATGAAGGAGCACAAAAGCACAAGGAACACTGATTTTGATGTGACAAATAAATGTTAGCAAGCAAGCAAATTTGAAAATACAGAGTCTATGAATAATGAGGATCCTGCCCGCAAAGAGAGTGATGTTTGCAATAGCCAATGATTTATTTTGCAATACCCAATAATTTTAAAATAATACATTTTCCTGTATCACTGAGAGTCGTTGGTTGCAAGACATAGGAAGCGATTGGGGATCACTTAGAAAAGCAACAAAACAGAAGGATACAGGGAAACTGGGAAAGTGAAGGCAAGCTGTAAAGAGAAAGACAGGAAATGAGCCTCTCCAAGGATCGGCCTGCATTTCTACATGTTTACGGAACGGTCATGTGCCAGGCATCATTCCATGTGCCTGGTAGACATGAGTGAACAAAAAGAGGTCTCTGTCCATGTGTAACTTACATTTTATCAGAGGAGACAGACAATAAAATATTAACGTAAGTTAGAAGTGATATGTCCTATGAAAAAATTCGAGCCAGGTCAGGGGCCATCTAGCCTGCCATGGGTGAGAGTGGCCAGGTACAATTTTAAATCCTCCTTCTGCTTCTCCAGCAAGTTGTGTGACCTTGGTCAATTTTCTTAACTTCATCGTACATTGTTTCGTCTGTAGCACGGGTACTATAATAACACCTATTTCATAGGATTCTTAGGATTATTGCAGGTGAAGGACTTGGCGCAGTGCCCAGCATACAGTGGGCATATTTTCTGGTTCATGCTAATACTCATGTGTTACTACAATAATAGCACAAATGCCACATAGCCCCTCTGAATCACCACTGGCACTGGACCTTCTGACGATGTTAATGTTCCCAACATTTTTGGTTGATGTAGAGATTGTCCCTCTCTTAAATAATGTTGCTTTCTGTAATTGCAAATAAAGAAAAGGCAGTGACAGGAAACAGAGCCTTGAAAGATATTTTGTGTGTCACTTGAAATTCTTTCCAACTATTTCATATTTTTTTTCCTTTCCCATCTTAGCAAAAGACAGTGGCTGGTTTTTACACCAAGCAGCATGTATAACTTTCTTGTTCTGTAGAATGCCTTACTACCAAAACCTGACGAGGAATGAAGCTTTTTCTCTGTGGTTCTCAACAACATAACCCAGATAGACACGAGGCTGCAGATATTTATGCTTCTCCTTTATCTCTTTGAAAGTCTAAAATCATCCCCTAATTAAACTTGAAGATATTGTGCATGATTTAAAAAAAAAAAAAAAAAAAAAAAAAGCTGTAACAGCAGAGCCTAACCAGCTATTCAACTATCTGGTGAATAGCCGTTCACCAATGCATTACCTTTTCTTCCCGAACTCATCGTTTGACTCTATTTCCTGCCTCCCTTGCAGGAGTGACTCTGAAGTGACAGCACCACTTCCAGGCCTGGCCTATAAAATCTCCTGCAGGTGGCCCTCCCTGCTCCACCCCTGCAATCTCGCAAGGTGCTTGTTAAAGAAGGAGGAAGCGCAAGGTGCACAGCTCAGGTCTCCCGATCAATGCTTGCAGGATCTACGTACCTATCGAAACCACCGGATTGGACTTTCCACGAGTGACAAATAAACTTCTATTGGGCTTTAGCCATTATACGTTGGGGTTCATTTACTATAGCGTACGCTATAATACCGAAATGAGAGAATGGAAACTGCTAAACACTGAGTATACTGATGGACCTGGATTTCTTCTGCCAGCCCAAGTATCTCAGATCATTACTTGTTGGTTTCAAAGAAATGGGGAAATATCTGCTTTGGTATCTCCATAAATATTGCAGTAGGTGCCAGGCACGGTGGCTCACGCCTGTAATCCCAGCACTTTGGGAGGCCAAGGTGGGAGGATAGCTTGAGGCCAGGAGTTTGAGACCAACCTGAGCAAGAGCGAGACCCTGACTCTAGAAAAATACAAAAAAAAAAAAAAAAAAAAATTTATCCAGGCATGGTGACACGTACCAGTAGTCCCAGCTACTTGGGAGGCTAAAGGAGGAGGATCGCTTGAGCCCAGGAGTTTGAGGTTGCAGTGAACTATGATGATGCCACTGCACTCCAGCCTGGGTGACAGAATGAGACCCTGTCTCAAAATTTTATATATATGTTGAAAATATTTCTGGGATCACAACCTAGTGACACTGATAGTAGAGAAAATGGCTGTGCAGCTTATTTAGTTGTGCTCTGTCTTGGAATGGTCTCTTCCATTTCCACTGAATTCACGGTACCTGTTGGACATATAGTACATTTTTACACCCCCCCCCAAAAAATGGATTTTGCAGCTGCAATTATGCAAGTGTTTTCAGTAGACATTCTGGGAAATGTACTGGTTTGTTGATTCCCAATGAGGATGAAGCCTTCCCTTCCATTCCCTGTAAGACTTCCCTGAATCTACTGAATTCACTTCTTTTCACTCAACAAACTGTGAATTTGGGAGAAGAATGTGAAAAAACAACAAAAGGGCACCTAGGGCAGTGAGGAAGCTATTAGGAGAGAGAGTCCTACATATGCCTCGGACCTGGGAGAGCTGAGCCAGCCTCACCTGCAGCTGTGGACCGCGTCTCCCCCTCCTAGTTCTCCAAGTTTCTCCAGAGACAGACACTCCACAAGCCAGGCTCCTTTGCCATGGCACTGCTCAAGATGTGCTTCATCTATTTCAATCTCTGATTTGCACTGAGGAGAGAAAAGCAATCTATCATCTCTTAGGAGAAAAAGCCATTTGGAAGAATCTGTTTTGTGCATTCATAACAGCACTGCTGGTCCTCGATGAATATCAAATGATAGCAGCCAAAGAGGGAGACAGACAGAAAGGGGGAAAGAGGGAAGAATGGAGGGAAAAGGAAGGAAGGGAGGGAGGGGGAGAAGGAAGGAAGGAAACAAGAAAAGAAGGAGGGAGGGAGAATCCTCTATAAGAATCCTCAGAGTTGCTCAAAAGCCCCAGACACTCTAAGTACTCAATGGGCAAATTTGTTTGCTTCTTTTCATACATGGAAATACAAGACACATAAGTAACTTTTCACATAAAAGTAGATGCAATGAATGGTAATGTATGGGCAGAGAATAAAAATTCTGTTGGATTATTTTTCATTTATCTATGGCTACAATAAAGTTCTGAGAGGTTAACATTTTTAATTCACATTCTCCTTGTAGTTTCTCTGCCTTGCTGCCCCACAGAGTCAGCTCTCTGTTCATCGCCTCATGGAAAGTTTACGGGGAAGAGTAGAAAACAGGAGTACCCCGTCCTTTTGGGCACTTGATTTATAAAAGCCTGGTTCTTAGGGGACAATGATATCTACCACATACACACTTAGCGTGCTCTGGGCACTGTTCTAAGTTTACATGCACTGACTCGTTCAACTCTTGCAACAGATCTATTATTTAATATCATCCCTACGTCACAGAACAGGAAAATGAGGCACAGAAGATTAATGAATCTGTCCAGGTATGTATGGCTAGCACATGGCAGAGCCAGCTTTGGAACACACACAGTCTGTCTCTACGCCCATGCTCTGTGCTACCCCACTGCAGGGTTTTAGGCTGCTATAATGGGGGTAGAAAGTCCTTAGACATGGTTCTTACCTTAGACATCCAAGCATGAGCCCCTCTCCTTTGTGCCTGCCTGATCTTATTTTGTCTGGGTCTGACAGGAGTGACTCATCCTTCATTCACAGAAGGAATTGTAGTGTGAGTGAGAAACAGATCTTTCTGGAGTTTTGTCAGGCCATTGAGATTATGGGATTGTTTGTTACTGCAGCGCAACGTCACTCATGCTGACGAATCAACCCCACACTGCTCCCCATAGAGAGTAAACATAATCTACCACGACAGTTACCTAGATTCCAGCAAATACTTAACAAAAATATGGAACTATTGGTTCCTATTTATTAATCATGACTTAGAGCAATAAAAGCTGTTGATAAGGACTCTATTTCTTGCAATAAATTAATCAGTTAATTGTAGACTTCACAAGGATCATTTATTGTTAAGAAGATGTCATGTCTACATTAATGTCCTTTGTGGTTTCCCAAATCTAGTCTAGTGACAAAGCGATTTCTATCATCACCATAAATCCATGTTGGCCAAATGTGCTTTTTTCTATTCAGTCTGAAATGTCCCATTGCTACATTTGGTAAATAAGTAGGCTTCATCTTCACCACACACAAATTTACATAGTGACAATTCCAAAACACAACACACATACATAGGTGTTTCTTAAAAGTGTAAAAAAGGCACAATTTGAGCTTTTGTCAAGCCCAGCCACCTTTTCATAAGGGTGTCTCCAAATAAAGGATTGAGTATCTTTTGGTAGCAACATATTTTAAATTTGATTGACATCAAAATGATCTTGAAGGCAATTCTTTAAAATCCTTTCTTTTTAAGTCTTCTGTGTTTGTTTATATCATTTTTACAGAAAATAAAAATATTCCCAATTTGATCAGTATGTATCTCAACTTTCTGACAAGGCTGCTTAATTATCAGGGGTATCGACTGGAAATATCCCTCTTATCAGCAGAGAGGCTCTTTCCTCTGTGTAGCCAGCAGGTCCCTGAAAAGCCTCCTGCGTGGGTATTAATTGGTATTCAGGGCTAAGTCCTGGTGCTGGCAGATTTTCATCTCGCTGAAGGTTTGCCTGTCACTGTGACTGGATTATCTGGCTATTAGGCTGTGGTCCTTTCAGCATGCCAACCCTCCAAAGAGATTGTGCTAGAAACTCAAGAGATAAGCAAGCAAGTGACTTTCTGTAAGTTTAAATGAGCATAAGCAGACTCCAGCCTTATTCTTGAATAAGACTAACAGTCCAATACTTTACTTGAATTAATTTACTTCATCTTCCTGGCGACCCTGTGAGGTAGGTACTGCTTATCCCCAATGTTTAGATAAAGAAACTGAGGCAGAGAGAGGTTAACTGATTTCCGGGAAGAAAAAATTTCATCTGAACTTGATATTATAAGTTATAATTCATTGTAATTATAAATGAAACCAACTTTTCTGAGGATTTGTTATGTAATAGATACTGTTCTAAGTGCTTTGTGCATGTGTGTGTATATTGGATCTATTAACTTATTAAATATTTTCAATTACTTCATGACATGCTTCTCTTATTCCCCTCTCTTCAACACGTGAGACAACCCAAACACAAACACTTGAAGTGGCTGCCGCAGATTATACATGTGATCAGGAGCAGAACGGATTTTATCCCAGGGTAGGCTAACTTTAAGCCCTCCTTCCTAACCACTACACACCCACACACACACACACACACACACACACACACACAAACAGAAGAAACAGGCACACACTCACACACCAATACACTACACAGAATCATTCATGCATGCACAAACATATACACACGCACTATGCACTTACCTGTACACACATACCCATAAGCACATGCACACAGATGCACACATACACACACACTTACATATACATGCCCACATGGACAAACACACCTTGGAAAGTACACACCACTCATACATATATAGACACATATTCAACACGCATATTGACACATACACGTACTCACACAAAATAAAATATTCGACTACATCCTTACCCACTATACAGCAATTCTACGTGATAAAAATGAAATCACAAATTCCTTCAAATGTGAGAGTTTAGGGCTGCCACCCCTCAATCCACGCGTGTCAGACTAGGAGCTTTAGAATGTCTTGCAGATACTTTTTATTATTTCTCCCACAAGGAGAAACCTAAGCCCTCTCAACATTCAGCATTTGTGGAATATGGATTTGCTGTTTCTTTCTTCGTTAAAATGAAGTTGCCCCAGAATAGGATGGGGCACAGGGGCTGAGGAGCTGCTAATGTTGGTAGGGTTACGGGACTTAGTAAATAAAAATACAGGATGCCCAGTCACATTTGGATTTCAGATAAGCAATGGATAATTTTTTTAGCATAATTATGTCCCAAATTGCAGCCTATCCTGTTTCTTCTCTGGCCACTCTATTTTTTAGAATAATCGTATCCCAAATTGCATCCTTTGTCCTATATTTTATCCGGCAACCCCAAGCACAGGGCCCATGAACTGAAATCTCGTCACGGAGTGAGGTGAGGGCTGCCACCTCCTTCTTGCATTTTGGTCAGAGATGGAGTCTCCTGAGTGTACTGTTTGGACTCCAGAAAGGCCGACTTCCTGTACTCTTCAACTTAAGCCACGTTCCTGTGCTGCCGGCTGCAGAGAACGAACTCCAGGCACTTGCATCCCCGGGGAAGTGGACACAGCAGTAGGAGAGAAGCCCAGTTGTCATCGCAGAGAATCGATTGACTAGAGACTCACCCCCACATCGACTCCTCTCTCCCGAGTAGCAATAGTAAAACATACCGATTCAAAGACCTAAACCCCAGCCTGCTGTGGTCCAGCACCCAAAATACGTCCTTTACAAACAGGACAATTTGTTCATGAAACAAATCACCTTCAGGGAAGTCAATTTTTCTTGGTGAAATATTTACCATTTTACAGTAATAATTATAATTCCCATTACTCTGCTGTCACTTGGTTCTGCAGACAGAACTATTATTGTCTGTGAATTGTATGCAATTGCTTAATAAGCTACAAGAAGTTTTAATCCATTCATTTTTCAGGGTGGAAATTACCTCATCTAAATTTTTTTTTTTTTTTTTTTTTGTAACAGAGGAGAATTTTTCTCAGCTAAAGAATTATTAGGAAAATGTACCAGGTTGGAAAGGCTGGGTACATATTTAATATCTCCGGTAGCAAACAGAGCAGCTAGTTTTATTCAACTCACTGAACAAATGTGCTATTAAGTAAGTTTCACCAAATATATCTTGGGATAAAAACAAAGTCTGTCTTTAGTCCCATATGATTTAATGAAATTTGTGCACCACCGGTTTTGCTATAAATTAAAGATCAGTATAGTTCTTTGGTACGGTTCAAAATACAAGGCGACAGAAATGAATTAACTTTACAGAGGTTCTAGGAAATTGTATTAGGTTCACCCAAGTAGAACAAAAGGGAGGCAGTTATTAAGGAAAGGGATGAAATTCAAGGCAGAATCTCTCTAAAAGAAGCAGTGATCTGGCAGGGTGTTGCTGACAAGGAAGTGTGCACAGCCCAGCCGAGGTGAGCCGGCTCACTGCCCAGCCGACGCCCCCACCGGGCTCCGAGTCTGATGATACCACGGGCCGTTAGCCAGAGCCGAGCACTGCAAGAGCTTCAAGAATCTGAGGATCAAAGGAGGAGTAACAAGCCATTTCCTATATTCTCCTTTTATGGGGGTCTCCAGTTCACATGCACAGAGAGACCAGACCAAAAATTTAAATAAGATCTTCAGGTGTAGATTGTCAAACCTCTAAAGGCATGGATCCATTTAGCCCCAGCAGGTTGCTCTCATGTGGGAATAGATCTTCCAATTTCATGACACTCTAAAAACCTAAATTTGTGAATGTTTCCAATTTTTTAATCTCAGCTACTAAAGGAACTCAGGTTAAAAAATATAACACGGACCTAGAAGATAAGGCCAGAGGCTGATTCAAGCTGTTGAACATTAATTTCGTACTTTTGCATAATCCTATGGCAGAGATGTTTTTGACATAAGATTGGGGAGAGGCTGTGTTAACAGTGTTAGTAATTTTCCTTGTTCTGGAAGGTTCTGCTGTTTGACACAGCCCATTAATATTGGGAGCTATAGATTTCTGTCCCATGAATATGACCAAGGTTCTCAGCTGCCTTGCTTGTCCCCTGCAGTTGTCCTGAGTTCTAAGGTCTACCCCATTTTCCTGGTAATATGACTTTGAACTGATTTTCCGGATTCTCTGGGTATCCCTGGAAAATGAGACAAGTATTTGTTCTAAGCAGGAATTTTTAGGCAATGCAAAATAACCAATGTTCTGTTCATCTTGAAAAAGCACGGTTAATGAGATGTTGCAAACATCTTCAATAACCTTTTGGTAGGATTTTTCACTCCTTGTTTATCAACAACACACAATGTATTAAAAAAAAAGTGGCCAGGAAGTGCAAGGATTTCATTCTAGTTCTGACTGTGTCAAACAACCATTAACTTTCTAGGTGACCTTGGACATAATCCCTTCCTTCTTCACCTCCCTTAACTAATTGGACAAAGTCACTGTTTTCAAATCTGTCATTCACACACCACTGTTAAGATACCTGGGCATATTTCTGTATCACAGGGAATGGTGGTGATATTTTGGATGTGTACACTGGGTTAAACCACCCTTTCCAGCTATTCAGGCAAACGCTAATCGAGGAGCTGCTATAAAGGTGCTTTGTAGATGCGACTCCAATCCAAAAGAAGTTGTATTTCAGTAAGGAAGATTATTTGCAGGTAATCTGGCTGGGATCAATGCAATCATTTGAAAGATGTTAAGAGCAGAGATGAAGCTTCCCTGAGAAAAGAAATTCTGCTTATGAGCAGGAGTTTCTCCCCACACCTGAGAATTTCAGCCTGTACTTCCTGAGGCCCTGCCCTAAGGAGTTCAGATTTGCTTCGCCACCTGCAAGTCATGTCAATCAATTCTTTGCAATAATATTTCTAAAATACATCTCCTACTGATTATGCTCTCTGCTTGATGCTTGTCTGACATGTATGCATTGTTGTTTACTTAAGCTTTGCATTTGAATACAATCACAGAAAGAAAATGTAAATATACTTATTTAGAAAGTGACATGTATAACTCTGCTGTAAAGAAGGAGGTGGCATTACTTGGTATAAATAGAAGGTATCAGTCAGGGTTTCTACAAGAAACCGATGGAAGATAGATCAGACAGTAAATTTACAAAGCGGCTATATTCCTCACTGTGTTACACAAGGTATTTAATGCCATATTTAATCCAAACATTCCCATCATTCCAACATTCCCAATCTTCCCATCACTTGGAAAACACTGGCTAAGGGAATGCCCCAACTCTAGGACACTCACCACACTCTTTACCCACTATGGCAGATCACAAATGCCTTTTGGTACGATAACAATTTTTACCCTAATGTCTGTTATTTATACATGCTAATGTTTCTGTTATGAATCTTGCTGGCCAACAGTTGTAAAAGAGCCTCCCTGCTTTGCATAACTCCCCAAAGCGTGTCCAATATCTGCTGACCATAGAAAAAATAAACGCTCTGACTATAAAAGGCCCCAAGCAGCTCTTGCCCTCTGACCCAGAGACTCCCCACCATCCTGCTGAGACATCATCTGGACACATAAGCTCCCCATCTCCCCCAGGGCTCCCTCTCCCTCCTCCCCTTCTAGCTAGTAACCCCTGCCCTGCAGCCTCCGGACAGTCTCACCTAGCGAGGGACTTCCCAGGCACACAGATCTATCAAAGCGGTGCCTGGAAAAGCTCATTATGTGCTACTGCCACCTGGTGGCCATGTGTTTTCCCTTGATCAACTCTGAAATCCCTGGAACTCACAACACCTCCTTAGGGTGCTCCCCATGAAAATCTGTCACCACCGTTGTCCATGAGCTCAGGGACATCTTTTCCTCGTACACAACGGATGCTGAATCAGTGCTGCTGTGTGAATGGTTAGACTGATTTGTCTCTCTTTACTAATCTATGTGCCCCATGGACCCAGGATCTATTGTAACCAATGAAAATTTTCTGCCATCATCACTTGGGCCAACTTCCCCCTGGTCAATGGTATAGAATCTGTCTTTATTTGATGCTTTCTTAATGGAACAGTAACAAGAGGGATTCATCTGCATCCAAGTGACCCCTGATTTTTGGTAAAAAGAAAAACAGCGATAGCACAAGTTCACCTGAATCAGATCAGCTCAATACCCTAAACACAGATTCATAGACCGCCACCCCCCCCCCCCAAAAAAAAGCTCTTTCTGTCCTCGAGCCTCATGGCAGCGACCAGAAGCCAGAGCTTCCCAGGTCATGAGCTAAATCCCTCATTTTATAAAGGATTTAGCTGAAACTCTGAGGGGTTTTATGGTACTATCTGAGGTCAGGAGTCGGTTAATCTGGAAACCAGGGTTAGAGCACCGCTCTGCGCTGCTTTCTCCTGTCTCTGGCCATGTTTCCATTATCTCTTCTGGTTTCTGAACTACATCCCGATGCCTGTGATCATTTATTCGGCCAGCATTTAGGGAGAATGAAGTTTGGGCTGTGCACGGGGGACACACAGGTGAAGGAGGCACAGATTCCTACCAGCCTCTTCAGTCACCCGGCTGCCATCGGAGCGTCACTTCAAGCATTTATGTGTATCCACTTTTCATTATCTTCATATTTGACACATACAAAATAGAGTGCACCAGATGTCATAAGAAAGCTTGATTGAAATCACTATAAGTTTATTTAGATTTCTTGTTATTCCTGCCTTCCCTTTGAGCCAAGTGACTGTCAGTCATCCTAAAACTTATGTTAGCAAAAACGTAGGCTTGCTTGCTAGCATTCGGAAAAATAACATCATACCCACTTCATGCCCCTGAGTGGGATTACCTTCTAATTACAAAATGCAGAATTATTTTAAAGGAGAGTTTGAATGTATAGACATAATAGTATACACAGTGGCGTTTCTACAGTGGCCCATTAACGCTTGAGAGACAGCGTTCCCGGGCTGGGCTATTTCTTATTGCAGAGGGAGGCACTTGCTAACTTTGCAGTTGATCAATCGGGCTTTGTATGTTGGACCTTGGCCAGGTATTATCTATGGCCACAAATGAATAGAGGCATCATCGTGTGAACGCCCTCAACAGAGAGCAAAGATGAAGTTGTCCTGGGCTGTAGGGGCCGACGGTGTGACTGGCCTCCAGAATGAACACCAGTAGAGCGGCTGCCAGCCACAGTCACGGGAGAGCATCAGTGAGGACATGGAAAACCGTTTCGGATGCCACATCCTTGCTTTGCCCTGTTTCCAACTGTGGACCCGCTTATACTACAATGGAAGAAAGATTCATTAAAAATAGAAAAGTTCCCATCTGATTCTAACCGGAGTTACCCACAAAACTTCATACTCTATTCTCTCAAGAACACGCTTTGATCTAGGGTAACTGTGCCCTTTGAAAAAAGCCTTTTTGGCTAATGCAGCTTTTGGCTCTGACCCATGGAGTTAATGAGGGTGAAGTCCATTTTCCTCTCTTTGGCTATTCCAACGTGATGGCCAGAGGAGGTAATTATTTCTCCCTTCAAATTGAATTAAGAATTTTAAGAAGATGTCACTTTTGTCTTTGCATGAGGAAAATCAGCTTCCTCATTATCCTTCAACCCTGGGACACTTTCCCATGGTGTCTGCGTTGGATTTCTTTATTTAAGCCTCCTCTAGTGCACTAACACAAGAGAACCATCTGGTGGACAGATTCCGAGAAGGGCTTTGGCAGGAAACAAGGACTTAAGATCTCCACAACATAGAGATCTTACACAATCTTACAGCATGGAGCGAATATACTCAGAAGTATACATAGTAACACAAGAGTCATACAATAGCCAGGTGTCTTGTTTTGTGACTTTCAGAATTCAGTTTAATATGGTAGGTGATTCATAGGATATGGGAAGAGAGAATGAACTCACAGTGGCTTTTGCCTCATTTCACCTCCTAATTTAAGCATAAACCTTACATCGAGGTTTATCCAAAGGAATTTCTGTTACCTGCTATTTTACCTCTATCCACAAACCAGTCCTGACACCATGACCATCTTAGATGTCACCGGGTGCCGGGAGTAGGAAAGAAAGAAATTAACAGACAGAATTTCAGTAAGACACGGTCTTCCTCTGTGGACACCAGAGAGCTAGACAGATGCTTAGAGCACCCATGCATTTCAGGGAAAAATTATTAATAAATGGGTAGCTGAATTTCAGAGGTTCCCAGGAAACTCAGATGTGCACAGAACTGTGCACTAACTGGAAGCATTAATGTGCCTTCTGGTGACACAGTGCTTGTCACCATACATCAGCATGTGCTTCTGCAAATGCACCCAAGGCCATATGGTACCCGTGAGTGAGTGGCCTTTTCCTGACTCTGGAAACAAATCTGCCAATGATCCGGATTTTCTAAGCTTCGCTGCCTACCTGTAAGTCTTGCTTGAATGACATTCGAAGATCCAGGGAATCGTGGGACCCAATCTCAGTAAGCTAATATCAAAAGGAAAATGAGTTTTCTTAGGCCAAATGTATGGGTTGTGAGGTCTAGAGATACAAGTGTGTTGGCATCCAGTGCGGGAGTGTGTGTTACCCAGAATTCATCCCCGAGAAACCCCCTAATACTGTGGGATACCATCATGATGACATTATTTTGAAAAACATAGCACTGTCTGAGGAAGACACTTCAGCCTACGTTAAGCTCCATGGGTGTTAGATTTGGAAATTTACAAGGTCAGCTGAACCAAAAGGTAAAAAAGAAACAAAGACATTAAACGTAGACTTTGTTATTATCCCTGAAGTTTTGACCTCACAGTGTCAAGCCTTGAGGATTTGATGGGAACACACAATTGCAATATCCCACAAAACTGCTGTCTGGTAATTGGTTGAATTATGGATAAATACCTACAGCCCCAAAGAAATAACAAATCTTAGTGAGTATCAAGGTTGCAATCACATTCTCAGTAACAGTATATTAGGGGCTGGTGTTTCTCCAATAACTACAGATGTGGTAACAGGGCGATGGAATGATCAGCAGGAAGTGAGGAAGCAGACACTGCCTGCTTTAGATGAGACATGTGCTCTTCAGTTTACCACAGACCCCACCACTCCCTATTGCCCTACAGGGGTGAGCATCCCTCACACAGATTACCTGCTCCTGGCTGCTGTGAGCATTTGTATTTCTGACTCCCAGACTCATCATATCTCTATTTTTTACCAAAGGAGCCTGAGTTCATCAGGACACATGGACTTCTGAGCCCACTTCAGAACTTTGGTCCTATAAACAGAATTCATTTATGTAGAGACTCTCATGTGTGTTTACCCCCATTGGTTTGTGGAATTTTCTTTAATGAATAATTTATTTTATTGCTTAAAAATGTCCTTTTAATGAGGACACAGAGTAGAGTTGATCATACTCCTCAGTTAATATTACAAATAATCACTGGTTCATAAAAGGCTACTTTCTTTTTTTATTATTTCATTCTCCAATTTCATTATTATTCCTTTTCTACTCATAGGTACCACCCTAATATGTTTGCTATTTTTCCAGGAAAAAAAATCATGTATCATTGCAAAATATGTTGTGATATTCTGTGACTAGGCATTTTCACCTAACTGTGTGTCACTGTGCCTTTTCACTCTGGTTCTCGTGCCATCCTCTCGGCACTGATTTTGACCTGGCCCGGCTGTTTACAATGTTCTGTGAGAGTTCTCAGGTTGCTCACCGACACTCGAACACCGGCAGATGACTATCTGACAGACCCTCTTCACAAATCATTTCCCGAATCCTGAATAAATGAGAGTTACGGGTGAAGCGTAGGCTTAGACAAAAGACTGAGCCCTCACTCCGCATTCATTCTGAATTCAATTTTCTTTGGCCTCTATGATCAGTTCAGAAAAATGCTCTCTTTTCTCCGATCCTGAAGCATTGCATTTTATTCAGACACACCTTCACTTCCTGATTTTAAATATTCTAGGTGAAATCTATGTCCTCTCTCCAAGGCAGTGCGTTTGTTTATTGTGTGTCTGTTACCAGGAATGGCTTTGCCTCTATCTTGATATAAGCGTCCTTCATGGTCCAACTCAAACACTGCCGTCCACAAACACCCAGATTAATCTCACACTGTGTGAGAAACCTAAGGTCCCCACCCCAAGGGCCTGCAGCATCATTGGGTCCACATAGCATCATTCTCCTTACCTGTGTCCACCTTGGACAGCGGCAGTGCCTACGGCTGCTCTCTCCTTCTCTTAGGAAGTATAAGAAACTCGAGGGCAGGAGCTTTGTTTTAGCTTATCTCTGACTTCCTGTGCCTGACAAAGACTTACTTGAAGATTTTCAGGAAAAAATTTCTACAAATAAATATCACATTGATCAGCTAGGGACCACAGGGGCAATTCATTTAGTCCTCCCTTTCACCCCAACTCCCAGATTTTCCTATCTAAAAATTATGATGTCTCAGTAAACCCTGGTATATCCAGGCAATGAAATGTGATTCAGTGCTACAAAGAAATGAGCTATCAAGCCATGAGAAGACATAGAGGAAGCTTAAATGCATATTGCTGAGCCAAAGAAGCCAACCTGAAAAGGCTACATACCTTATGATCCCAACTACATGACATTCTGGAAAAGACAAAATTATGGAGACAGTAAAAAGATCAGTGGTTGGCAGCGGTTATGGGGCAGAAAGGAAAAACCAGGGGAGCGCAGAGAATGTGTAGGGCAGTGACACTACTCTGCAGTGATGACGGACACGTGTCATCAAACATTCACCCAAACCCACAGATTGCACAACACCGAGAGCGAACCCTAATGTAAACTATGGACTCTGGGTTCTAAGGATGTGTCAATGTAAGTACCCCGACCGCAACAAATGTGTCCTCTGGTGGGGGGTGTTGATGGGAGGCAGCTAATGTGGTGAGGCAGGGGTGTATGGGAAATCTCTGTGCCTTCCTCTCAACTTTGCTGTGAACCTATTAAAAAAAACTTTAAAAACCTGTGATGTCTTTTGTGCAATATAATTAAACACACACACATAGAAACACACGTATGTGTGCATTCACATCCGGCATGAATTAAAAGTATATTCATTTAGAGAAATATGTCTGATCACTTGAACAGGTAAGAGTTGCAGCTTCAGTGAATGTTGGGGGTGCATCTCTCCTCTCTGTAACAGGATTACAAAGGAATGATACGATAACACCAGGAGTAAACCCTGAGAATAGCCACAGGACTGAACTCTGAGTCCTCAAAGCCGTTTGCTTTACAATTGAGAGCAACTACTTTATCTGTGGCTAAGAATACAAAAGTGGGACAAGCTATAGGAGATCAATTTTAAATCGTCTGACACTACAGGAAAGATATTTTCTGAGGCTGCTTTTGAAACTGGATAATATATGTTTCTGCCACAGCCTTTTAATAAAGAGACAGAGGACCACCTGCCTTCCTAATTCTCCCTGATTCCATGCTTTCTATTATACAGATGTTCACATTTAAGCCAATGAATGCAGACAAATGAAATTATTTTGTTTAAGAATGTGGATTTGAGCTATAGTTGTTTCTTATACATATGTTGTCTTTCCTAAAATAAAACAATTGAAAAATTGTGTCTTATTCATTAGCTTACACTGCCGGTGGAAAAGTAATTTCCTATCGCTATGCTATTGGATAAGAGCCCATTATTGGAAACTATGCATGCAGCATGGAATTCTCTCTTAGGAAAAATGGAGGGAACGGACAAGACCAACAATTATATGCAACACATTTACTCCTCACAGTAACCGAGGAGGTTGTTAAATTATATCCATTTTACAGAGGAGGAAAGTGACCACGTCTGGTATAACTGTCACCTCCAGACACAGCCTCCTGCTCTGCTGGCCTGGGTGTCCTCTGTGCCTGGCCACAGCTGCACCTGGGCCGCACCCTGGGGGTCCCTGCACCTGTTTCTCTGCCATGTCCCCCTCACCTGTACCCCGTGTCTTACTCTTTCTTCCTTTACTTCATCACTTTGGTAGATAATTTTGTCCAGTACCTTCCTTAGAAAAAGTACAGGATACATTATTTTTCGGGGCATAATCTGGACCACATCTGTATGACACTTTAAACCCATTAACCAACCCCCATTTTAGCGTCCACTTTCGTGCTGGTGTTCGTGACTGTCTTGGCACAGCGTGAACATTCTAAGGGGCATGGCACTAAGGTTTTCCTGCAGCTTTGCTCAAACTAGGGTGTCTAAACACAGGCTGAAACTACGATGAGTTGCACGGGTCATTCTCTGCATGAATACAGCCTAGAGGAGTGGCCCGGAAGGCACCCGTGTCAGAGACCGTCCACCGTGAGACCGACAGTGAGGGTCGATGTCCACAGGGGGAGGAAGCCCAGGAGCTTCATTATTTCACACCAGAAATCCCGTCTGTGCCAATGCATTTGAGGATGACAACCTAGTACCAGGATTATCTGCTAGGCCTTAGGAAGCCGGTTCAGCACTAGGACAAGTGTGCCGTCTGGGGAAATAAAGTAAAATATGCAAAGCTTATAAGTACAATACCATTAACTCAGAAGATAAAAAAGGTGCATGATTTGATGAAGCCAAACATAAATGCTCTCCCTCAGCTTCCCAATTACCCTCTCTGTCTTCTCAACACAGTTAATCATTTTTATTGTGATTGTCATAGTTTATGGAAAGAGAAAATAATCTATGTTTATAATGGAAAATTATTTGCATATATCATGTTTGCTATTCGCTGTACTGCTCACCCTAAGCCAAAGTTGATTCCAACAGTTGTGTATGAATCTCTTTAAGATAATCTGATATGTATGCATTTCTTTTGCTAATGAAAATGTCCCTTCTCCTAAAGAGCAATCTCAGACGATTAGGATATTTTATTCTAATGCTGATCAGTGTTCTCTATAATAGTTATCTCTCCTCCCTCCCCACCAAAAAAGCAAGGTAATGTTTTTTTTTTTTTCTATAAAAGAATAGAGAAGGCCTGTTTATTTTTGCTCCAGGATAATGGAATATATTTACATTCCATTCCTAATAAAGTACATTCATGCATAATTTTAATCCAGGACTTCTACATTTTTTTAGGGTCAATAGCAAAGTGTGATTTCCACTAATCTATTGGGTCTTTAGCAGACTTATCTACGTGGATCTGAATTTCATCAGGGAAAGTGAACTAAATGATAAATCAGCATAATTTACAAATACCCTCTGCTTGCAGCGAAATATCAAGAGCATTGCAATTTCTCCCTCATCCATTTTAGGGGCCCGGAGAAGCACAATGCAAATTTCACAGCCAAAAGAACACTTGCCCCCGGAGCTCCGGAGAGAATGTGGCTCATGGCATTAGAGATTTGATTTAAGACTTCTTTCTCTTCATGTACGTTCTGAGAAAGTAACACTCATGGTAATGATATTCCCAGTAACAAATACAAATCCGACAGTATTTATGGAAGGGCCACAAGAGCACTGAACAAAACAGCACAATTTCGCACAATATTTTACTTAAAAAATATGGAGTTGATGCCTGCATGCAATTTTTGAAATCTTTTTTTTTTTTTTTTTTTTTTTTTACCTGAACTGCTAACAAGACTTCAGAAAAGTAAATGTATCAAAAGTATGCAGCTTGGCTGGGCGCGGTGGCTCACGCCTGTAATCCTAGCACTCTGGGAGGCCGAGGCGGGTGGATCGCTCGAGGTCAGGAGTTCCAGACCAGCCTGAGAAAGAGCGAGACCCCGTCTCTACTAAAAATAGAAAGAAATTATCTGGCCAACTAAAATATATATATAGAAAAAATTAGCCGGGCATGGTGGCACATGCCTGTAGTCCCAGCTACTCGGGAGGCTGAGGCAGAAGGATTGCTTGAGCCCCGGAGTTTGAGGTTGCTGTGAGCTAGGCTGACGCCACGGCACTCACTCTAGCCCGGGCAACAGAGCGAGACTCTGTCTCAAAAAAAAAAAAAAAAAAAAGTGTGCAGCTTGACAAATTACAAAGTGGATAAACATATGCTACCTCCACCTGCATCAAGAAATAAAACATCAGGATTGCCCCCAAATCCTATGTGGCACACCTTCCTGATCACTACCAACCCTCGTCACCCCCAGGTCCTGGCGTCCTAATACCACACATCAGTTTTGTCTGTGTTGAGCTTCACGCTGATGGAATCCTTGCAGTATTTTTTGTTGTTGTTATTGTTGTTGTTGTTTGGCTTCTCTCATTTGGCATTCAGTTGGTAAGATGAATCCACTGTATGTATCACTGGTACATTTGTTTTCATTTTGTACAGTATATTTGGTATGAATGTACCGAAACGTGTTTCCCGCTTCTACTCATCATGAGCATGTAGATTGTGTCTGATTTAGGGCAATGTTAATAATGATGCTAGTAACATTCATGTAAATGTATTTTGGGGGCTCATGTGAAATTTATGGGTCAGAGGGTTTGTCTACATTTCATTTTAGTAGATAACGACAAGTAGTTCTCCACAGTGGCTGGACTAGTTTTGATTCCCACAAGCAGTGTATGAGAATTTCAATTACTCAAAATCCTCACCAAGAGGAGGTATGTGTCTGGCTTTCAAATGCTTATCCATTCGGTATTGTCCATGACATAAAAAACAAACATATAAAACCATAACTGGAAAGCAAACATATTGACCTGTTATAGAATAGCGACAAAACATAATCTACAGCAGATATCATGGCTGATGGCAAAACATTTAAAGCTATCTTTCTGAGTCTAGAAATGAGACATAAATGTCCAATATTGCCACTTTTGTTACACATTGTACTGAAGTCCTGGCCAATCTAATAACAGGATAAAAGGAAACAAAATATCTAAGGATTGGTAAAAAAGAAATAAACCTGTCATTGTTTGCAGATGGCATGATTATATATACAGAAAATTAAAAACATTAGAAATAATTTTCTAAAGCAAAAAGGAAATTTAGTAAGGAAATTTGGATACAAAATATATACAAAAATCAATCACGTTTCTCTGTAACCCAGTTGCTGTCTCACAGACAGTTAGAAATGTCCTGTGACAAATCCAGGCATTGCCAGATCTCCAGTTTATCCTGAGCAAGGCAGATAAACTTTTATCCCGAAAAACATTCAGCAAAAATCACTTTGTGCTCAAAGCCAATATCGTTTCTGCTTGGTTCAACACATGGGACAAAGTTACAGCTGATAAATATGGAACATCTCATAAATCATGAATATAAATTAAGCAGATGAATTAAGAATAATTACATTTCAAATATTATAGTTGTCTTCTGGGTCTTATGTTTATATTTCTGTTCCAATAAATATATTCTAAGCTCTCAAAAAAAAAATTTCACAGTAAGGGACTCAATGTCCCAGTCCTCATAACACCCCATATCTGGATAAAAGGAGGGACAAGGGAATGATTTATTGGGTGAGTTTGCATGAAGGATCACCCTATTACATTCTCCTGGATGTTCTACCCCCTCACCTATCTTTTAAGGTGTCTCCATTGTCTGGGCTTCTGCTGACTTTCGTCAGCCACTTCTCTACCTACCAACCGCCCCTTAGCGGTAGGGGGCACGGCTCCCGGACAGGCTGACGTGGCCTCATGGACTCTGGGGAAGCCAGTGATGGGCATTCCCCTCCCTCTCCCCAGCGCATGGCAACCTTTTCACCCACGCTGTGGGGTTATAAGGCAGCCTGTTTGCATAAGCCTCTGTTCCTTTCCAAACGACCATTGTGGAGCCTCAATCCATCCAAATCTGGCACCATCCAGAAGGCGCTGGTCTGGCTGGCTCTGAGCAGGTATCTGAACAGTGTCTCACAGAAAGGTTCCATGAGCCGCGCAGCGGGTCATGGCCACCATGAATAAAATCATTTTAGACTCTGAGCGTGTCTTTTTTGCAGGTAAGCAAACTGAGGCCAGTCAACTTGGTTTCATCCAGTGTCACCAGAAAGAGATCTGGAAAGAGATCCCAGGATTCCTTACGACCAGTCTAAGTCTCTTTCTGATGCACCACAGTGAAGCGGAACAGTTACATTAAATTGACAAAAACTCTTCCAGCAGACACCCGCGGTAAATCCCTTTCCTCACTCCTGAACTCTCATCTGGAGGTTGGAGGGTCCAAAGTCAAACCTCTCATTCCCAGATCGCTCTGACGCTAGGGGTGCCCCATGAGACACAGACTGAAACTGCTGGGGAAATCACGCAGCCTTTGAGAAAACTTCTGTGTTGTGTATGAATCAGAGACGTTGCAGCTGTTTCCGGCTCCTTCTCTTCCGCTTCCTTCCTGCCTTGAATGTGCACGTGAGTGCTGGAGCTGAGGCCATCATTTTAAGACTACAGGGAAAAGGCCAACTGAATTGTGCAAAGCGAGGCCCTAAGATTGTTGAGCCACTAAACCAATTATGGAAAACACCCATCTCTATTTTTCTTGTTATGTGAGAACACAAACCCTATTGGTCTGGGCCACTGTTACTTAAGTGATCTATTGCTTGCAGCTAAAAATGTTCCTAACTGATCCTAGGTATCTCCTGGAGGGAACAATGGAGTTACAAATGAATAGCGATACGAATGGTAGCATTAATATGACTAAAAGTGCCTCTTTCATTTATTTAATAATTCAGTGTATTTACTGAGCCTCTGCTACGTGACATGCCCTGTTCCAGGTGACAGAGATACATGAGTGGACACAAGAGACAACGGCTGTTCTCTTCTGGAGTTCCTTATATTAAAGTAGAGAAGAAATAGAAATTGCTCATTTCTTCCTCAATCTTTAGAGACCCCTCACGCTATAATGATCCTGTTTAACAGAATTCATGACTTAGCTACCCATAGTCACTCCCTGGCAATAGAGCCACAGGCCCCCCTGGTTCTGGTGGATCTGACCCAGAGGGTCTGCAGCAGGTCCCAGTATGAAAAGAAATGACCCCATTAAAAACCATCCAGCAGCTGGTTTCTGCCAATGTAGGTATCAGTCAATAACACACAGAGATTAAGAGCTCAGGAAGTAAACTTGGGTTCCAATCCTGACCATCTACACCACAACTGAAACACATAATCCTGTGTAAATCTCAGCCTCTTTGAACTTCAATTTCTCATCTCTAAAATATCAATAATATGCGAATTTGTCTCACAGAGGTGAAGATTCAGTGATAACGTAGGTAAATACTCCGTCAAACGCCAAGGATGGATGACATTCAAGAATATTTAGCTACTTTCTTCATAGTATTAGCAAATACCATTGTCTTGGGTAGGAAAGAGAACAAAGGCTAGCAACAGCTTGTCTTTCGTTCAAGGAGACCCTTGTTGTTTCAGACCCTTACTCTGCCTGAAACCCCGAGAAGTGCAGGTATCAATCATCGACTTATCTCTAGCGATCGGGAGGCCTTTCAGCTGCAAAATAAGCTAAAGGAGTCAACAATTAATTCACAGAAACTTGACTATAGACAGATTTTTTTTTTAAAGGAGGATACAATTTGAGCATGTTTAGCTGACACATCTGGAATGACATCACACTTATTTTCTGGAATTTTGCATCACTCAGACCAGGGCTGCGATAGGGGTGAGGCACTAGCAGAGAGCGATACCTCCTTAAATCCTGCACCCTGGGCGACTTGCTTCCTTGTCATAGTCTGGGTCCTGCCACCTTCTTTGAGTTACAATGGTCCTATTATCACTCTCAGGCAAATCGCTTGCGCCTGCGTTACTGCCAGGGCTGCGAGAACAGCAGGAAGAAGCAAAAGGGTGCTCATTATTTCCTCATCTCTGGCCAGGACTGGAGGCTTATCCTCTCTTCACCTGCCACTTGTCTTGAGGCGGCTTCCTAGAGATTTTCTTAAATCCCCACAGAGCCAATTTCCTGACAATGATACTAATAATAGCTGCTAATATGCACTTCATAAAATTGCAGAGTGCGTCCCAAGCGGCAAAAATGCCTCATTCTTTCTTCTTCACCTTATGGGATAGCTTAAGCTTTGGGTCAGCCAGGGCTCTTGCAGGTCCAATACGGTTCCTGGTGGAAAGCACCCTTTTCCCGCCCGACATTGGCCTTGTGGAGCCCAGAGTCGCTTGCAGCTTTTGGATAACTTGAAACTGATTCAACCAGGGTCAGAGAGTCCCCTTAATATCCGCATATTTAGACATGGACTAGTCATGTCGATTGCACTAGTAATGACCCCTAACATTCGGCCCCTTACTATGCACCAGACACTGAGCACCTTCGCTTTTAACCATGGCCTCAGCTCTGCGAGGCGGAGGGATTATCACGACCGTGTCACCAATGCAACAGCAGCTGGCTGGAAGGCGTGTGCCCTGCACACACTCTTCTAACTATTTAGAGTCTGTAGATTTCTATGATCCTCCTAGTATTCCCAGGAGGGGGGTGTCATTCCCACTTCACAGATGGCATCCAAGGGGATGTATGTTTGCCCACTGTCAAAATGACAGGTCATGGAAAAGCTACAGATCTTCTTACACACCCTTGTTTCATCCACGCGATAAGCAGCTTCAGGTGATCTAAAATGCTTTAAGATTCCTCTCTAAGTTACTCAGAAATCAGAGTCTAAGAACCAAGTTAGAGCTTTGTAATTTTGCAAATCATACAGCATAACTATTTTTTTTCTCAGTGGGGAGGGTGGCAGATGTTACCTGGAGTGGGAAAGATGTGCCGACCCTCAGAGAGCTGCCTGTGCATCACACCACAGCACCAGCGTGCAGACAGGCACAGGCAGGCGCGGAGCTATCCAGGGAATTCGGCGTTTGAATAGACACTTCAACATAGAACTGTAGAGACACGGGCATAAGCCAGTGGGCAGAATTCATGCTTGGAGGGATTTTTTTTTTTTCCATGTATGATTATGTTTCACGAACTATCAAAACCCCAAGGATCATATCACCTCAGTGAGCGGAAAAGAAAGGAGATGAAGAAGTTACAAAAGTAACACGAAAAGAAGTGTAAAAAACAGTGGAAGGAAGTGGGCCTGGAGGTGAAGACAAGGTTGAGAAACAGAGAAAATAGGACACGCCCATGGGAACCCAGAATCTATTGCTGCGTTTCGCTGTAATGAAAATCATCACAACGCTTCCTGTTAAGCCTTTATGTTAACATGGATATGAACGTAAGCTTGTAGGAACAGAGAAAAATGATGTGAGATTTGTTCCAATATATTATTCATAAGTTGTGCTTAAGCAACCGATACACCAAATGTACTTTCTCTCCCAAACATAAACTCAAGGGCAGAAGAACATTTAATGAAAACTCTCCCCCTGGGCCGGATCATTGCCATGCCACTGATTACATGAAATTTCTAGGACACGTTTCTCTCCTCCTCCCCATGGTGGGGGGTTATTTCACCCCAAGACCCTCTGAAACCTTTGGGCTTGAATGTGGGGCACCTTCGTAGCTGTGGCTATTATGTAAGAGCTCGTAACACTTAACAGCTGCGTAGGAACTGCTAGTCTCTGTCCGTGGTCCTTAAGACTGATTAGTTATGAAGAACACAACTGGAGAAAGCCGGCAGATACATGCAGCCTGCAGAATGAGGGTTTTGCAAAATACCATTAAATTGTCACAGGCCGACTGCTCCCACAATTGTGTACCATAATTCCGTGTTGTTAGCCCAAACGGGGAAAAATAATCTCCTTATGCAAAATGTATGTGATTAATAAAAGATGAACATTTTTATTCAGATGTTCTTGCCCTTCCAAACACTAATTATATTTATTCCTGTTTATTCATGCAAAGATTTTTTTATAAAAATGTAATCATGGTTTAGTAAATGCAGAACCATTTGTTGAACAGCAATGCTGATCACATCTCTTCAGCTATGACTTGCAAAGCATTTCATTAAAACGGGTTTTGGACCGAGGTTTACCCAGTGAATCACATCTGGGACAGCAGGATAAGGCCACATGCACACCAGGTGCTTTACAAAAGCCTCCTTACATACTATCGGCCGATGTTGCTGCAAAAATTCCTTGTTCCCAAAGTAACAAGGAGAGAGGGTCAGGATGATGGTAAACACAGAAGCACTTCAAAAGAGAATCCACATAGACCTTTGTTCTGGCTTCTTTGCTTTCTGATTTGTATTGGAAAAAGTAATGA
This sequence comes from Eulemur rufifrons, assembly GCF_041146395.1. Classification (NCBI taxonomy): domain Eukaryota; kingdom Metazoa; phylum Chordata; class Mammalia; order Primates; family Lemuridae; genus Eulemur; species Eulemur rufifrons. The sequence goes on from NC_091003.1 coordinate 3,289,427, forward strand.
AATGATCAGTCTTGCAGAAATAGCTTGAGTGAAAGAAGACGGCTTCTGAAGAACTCCGGTGCGATTTCGTGTTAACACTGCAGACATTTGGCAAGGTGCAGCCTTCTCACACACCCACCTGCACCAGCTCCTCCTCCCGAGAACCCGGCAGGAGGAAGCGTCTGTGAAGAGGGCAGGGAGAGTTGTGCACAAATTGTTTATGATGCACAGCAGCCCGTGTGGAGTCAAACGGTTTATCTGTGGCATCTTACAATGTACACGGGGTGCACTTATGTGGAGTGAGAGAACTATAACAAGATATTCAATTTCTCTTGAACAAATTCAGAAAATGCTGCCCCAAAATGTGATGCTTTGATATGCTGATTACTTTGAACCGAGGGCACCTGGGGAACAGGGGATGATGACAAAAGCTTTCTCTGACATCCTCTTATCTGTCTAAAGACAGACCCTGCAATAGCAACTCAATTTTCATGAGTCCCCCTCCCTGGAAGGAAATCTTATCAAACAGGGAAGAGTAACTTGGCTCAGAGGAGACTAGAGGTCAACACCCCCAGACAAACTGTCACCTGTTCCGAGGGCTGCTCCAAGAGGACTTTTATTCCCTGAGGGACTTCTTAGCTGCATAACAAGACAAACTTACATTTCCTCCCCTCCTCCTCCCAGAACCTGTGTCTCTACCGTCCCTCAGAAGCCCCAAGTTCCTCTTTTTTTCTGTAGCTCAGGATGTTATAGAAGCTTCAATCATTTGGTCCTTCTTCGAGCCTCATACTTTGCAGGACTCCCATGCACGGGTACGTAATTAAATGTCTTTTTTTTTTTTTCCTCCTGTTAGTCTGTCTTATGTCAATTTAATTGGTAGCCCAGCCAAGGAACCTAGAAGGGCGTAAGGAAGCCACCCCTACATTCCTATATTCTCTAGTTTAAAAAATCATTTGCATGAATCCCATCTCTTTGACTTTCTTCTTTCTAATGTGCCACATTGTGCAAAAGGCTCACCGAGGAGGCTTCTCCACCCCTGTTGCAGGCTGGACTCTGTTAACTTGAACAAGAGAAAGTTCCTTTTTGTTTAAGATGATTTGAATTGAGATTGTTTTGCTCTATTTGAAAGTATTCAATCGTATACGTATTGGTACCCTTCTCATTTGTAGAGACGAATCTGAGATGTGTGCCTGACCTGACATAGCTTATCAGCCATCAAGCTAGGAATCAGACTTAGTTTTTCTGGCTTCAAGACTATTGGAGGACAGAGGGGAGGAAAATCAGATATAAAATCTTTAAATAAAACGGTGGTGAATGACTGAAACAAAATTGCACCGAGTGCCGGTAGAATTTTTTTTTTTTTTTTTTTTTTTTTTTTTTTTTTTTTAGGGGAATGGATAATGTCTAATCCTTTATCTTATCTTTTTTCTTAGGCTTCAATCGGTCTCTCATTCCAGCTGTTAGATTGAATTCTCAGGAAGAAGGTAAATTGAAAAATGGGATTCTAATACTTTTTTTTTTTTTTTTTAAAGTAACGCTCACTCTCCTTCTGTTCTTCTTTTCCTTGACATCTCTGATTATTTGCTGGTTCCTAGAGGCTGACTTCAAAAACTTTTGACCCACGGTTAACTGTGGTTCACAGATGTGTCTTACAGAGCCTACACATTGTTTCTGGCAACATCAAACCCTTTCTTTTACATGGAAACTATTATGTAGGGTTTTGCCCTGATGTTGCCTTTTAGACAGAATGTGAAATCCCCTGTTCGCCCCACTAATCCTCAGAGTCTTCTAACAATCCCCCTACTCACCGGGGCCCCTTGATCCTACTGCCATTCGAGTCCCCTACTTGTACAGGTCATTTCCAATCAGAATTCTATTTATCTTTCCCTAATTTTAGAAACTTACAGTCACCATATAGCTAACATAGCGAATTCCTGATTCTATGAATGCTCACGTGCTTGTGGAGTGGCAAAGTAACCCGGCACCCCCCCCCCCCCCGCCCCTTGTCTCTGCCTGTCCTCTCGGATATTTCTCCCTTGAGGAACTTGCAACCCTTTCCTGGGTTAAGGCAGGGACAGGTCTCCTCCTAGGAAACCCAAGGTGATCGGGAAGCTGGTTGTCCACCTTCATCTCACTTTTTTCCAGTGTGGAAACAGTGAGTTGGGGGGTTCTTTCCCACACGTTTGGTGCCAGGCAGAACGGGAGCAGGAGTACTGCAGATGTGGAGTCCAATTCTCTTGATGTCTGCTCACTTTTCCCACTTCTCTGTGGCCCCTGGAACTGTCTCATCTTCACATTTGAGTTCTGGGATATTTCTGGTGATCATCTCAGCACTGTGTATTTGGCTTTGGTTTTCTGTGGGGGTGGCGGAACGGAGCCAACTTGCTTCTATGCTGCCATTTTAAAATCTGAAGTCAGTTGTTTTAAAAAATGCATTTATTTATGGAAGCAGTGAGCAGAGAACATTGATTTGCAATTTCAGGAGCTATAACCGAAAGCTGTTGATTACTGGGCACTATTTGTAACCCAGAGGAAAATTTGAAAACCTTACTTTTGGAGCTTTGAAATACACTTCACTTCCACTAACTTCTACTGCCTGTGAGGTGCGAGAAATTTAAAGTATGTGCAGGAGGAATACAAAGTTCTTCTGATGATGAATGGTAACGCAGTCTGTGTTCCAGCAGTGGCCTCACGACTTGACTGAAAGCAGAGTTTACGATTCCTAAGAACACAATCTTAAAAGTGTTTCCACTAAGTTACAGATCGCTGCTCTTCAATTCTAATCTGTCCAAATTTGTCTCATATGAAAATTCCTTTAACCTGTATTTCACTTTTGTTTGATGCTCAGTGACATACGATGCCCCTGACAGTTTTTGCTCATTAACTGACAGCACGTAAGGACTTCTGCTTTGAAACTTCTTCCATTTAGAGGTTACTAAGTTCACATGGAACAACTGAGTTGGGGTCATGGATGGGCCGACCTCTATAACCTAACAAGGCTCTAGAGGTTGATATTTAGATTCAGAAGAGATTCTCCCAGTGTTTTTGTACACACAAAGAATATAACCATCTTAACTGCAGAAGATGATGAGAAAAATAAAACTCATCCTAAGTTATTTCTAACTTAAAAGGCTATTGGAGTGAATGCATGAAGATGGAATAATGAGGTAGGAATTAAACATGTCTTACAAATAATGTTACATCTAGAAACATACACTTTTACTCTATTTTTTGAAACAGGAACATTGCATGTTGCTGTGAATAAAAAAATCTAGTATTACTTGCCATGATAGGAAGTAACTTAGAAAATAAATACAATGAAAATTAATGTTATAAAACTCTAGCTGCTCCTTTTCTTCTGTGTCTCCTGAGCCTGAGTTTGTCTCTCTCTCTCTAAAAAAATATTACAAACTTACTATCACCAAATAGACTCTCTTCTTGACATAATCAAAAGGACTGAAGAAGAATTGAAATGGAAATGTGTGATTTAATGTTATTCAATGCTGTGTCTGATGCCACCTAAAATCACTCAGCATTGCCGCAGGGGTGAGTGTCCCCTGCCCTGGGAAAGATTGATCTGGTATAACAGTTTCATTTTACCGGTGACATATTAGCACAGGCAGAGGGAGTGATTTATTCAACACCTCTGGCAAAAGACGGGCCAGGATGCAAGTCATCAACGTCTAAGTTCACGATCATTTTGCTATATCTCATCAATTTTTAAAATACCAAGACATTTAGAAATTCTTAAATCTTGAGACTAGAACACAAATTGCCTGGATGTGCGCAAGAACAATAAATGTACCTGGGCATTTTATGCTCAGTAATGTGCTAAGACACGGACAGACATCGGTTTACAAAACAGAAATGGTACGTGTCCTTGTGATGCCCTGGTGACATTTACAACCTAACAGTAGAGATGTTATTTTGAAAAAGAATAACTCTTTAACACTCCAGTTTTCTATCACTGCGTAGCAAACCACCCTCAATTTCATGGAATAAAACAGAGAACAGAAAACTATAGCCTAGAAGAAAAATCTGATTTGCTGCCTGATTTCATAAATAAAGTTTAAGTGGGACACAGCACTTCTGTTCCTTTACTGCTGTGTACGGCTGCCGTCATACGGTAATGGCAGATTCAAGTCATTGCAACAGAGACTGAATGGCCCTCAAAGACTAAAATATTTCCTAGCCAGTTCTTTTCAGGAAAAAAAAAAAAATTTTGCCAACCTCTAGTGTAAAACAACAAGATGTGTTTGAGCCTACTTGCATGCCAAAAACGGTAATGTTCTGGTGTGTAGGTAGACACTAATATATAAACCGAGCTAATGTCTGTCTTCCCTCAAAAAGTATGCACTTGCAGAAACAGGAATTTTTGTTTGTTTGGGTTTTTTTTTTTTTTAAAGCACCATCATCAATAAATACACACAAAACTAAAAGAGCCTAATTACCTGGCAAAGAAAGAGTATGTTGCTCACTTCAAATACAATGCAAATCTGTTGTCCTGATGAAAATGCTTCTTGTGGGTTTCGGTGCATAATTTCGATTCACTAAAAAAGACCCTGTGCCTTTGGCTGGGTCCCTCCACTGTGAAACAGAGTCTTTTATTGTTTCCCTCAAACATGCTAGCATTTGGAACCAGCAGATTATGGTAGTACCTGGAAGTGAAGGAAGATTTGCTTCATCTCTGCTTATAGAAAATCAATGGATCTTCAAGCAGAACTTGGTTTTCTTTTCATTATATTGTCAAACAGACATTATGTGTGTATTTAGGGTTGCAGGTCATCCCGCGAAATGTCAAGATGACCTCTCAGCCCAGTCCAAAGGCAACTTGTCTATTCTTGGACTCCACATGCATACACAACGCTCATTAGCCTGACGGAAACTGTCCACGCACCATTACCACATCACAGCCTCCAGCCTTTCTCAGGAGAAAGGTTTATACAGACTTTTGCCCTATCATTGGTTTCCTTCCAAAATCTGTAATTCAAAGCTGTGGTTTAAAATCCTCGAGGAACTGAGACATTAGCGGAGGGTGGAAAGACATCCATCCGCCTTACACTGATAATGCCCTTAATACGCCAGGAGGCTTTGCGAGCTACGCCTTATGATCAATTATGCAAGTTCATTCTTCCATGCCTCTAGGCTCAGACGTGGAGTCTGAGGAGCCTGGTCCCCATGGCCTTGAGTGAGGAAGATGGCTAAAAACACTCAGAACCATCAACCGCCGGCCCCAGCAGGCCAAACGCACAGCATACAGACCACTCTCTAGAACAATTCATTGCAGCCCAAATCCCAAATCAAATCGGGAGGTTTTCAATGGATGTCTCTAGGTTATATGGGTCTCAAAGTTCTGTTTCTGAGTCTGTTTCTTTCAGTGTTGACCTGCACAAAGTTAAAACCTCAATGGAAGTAATTGCCAATGTATAAAAATAGGAAAATTTTGAATCCAAATCAAGATTTCTGGCACCTTTTGAAAAAATCAGAGTACTTGTTAATACAAGAACCACATATCCGCATGGTGACAATCAAGGCAGTCACTCGTCTTTTGTCTTTGACATTTGGCCACTGGTCCCTCATTTACTTGCCCTTGGAAGGCATTTTGATTTCCAACTTCTGATTCTAAAGTTTTACATGGGCATTATTTTCATGTTTACATATCTAATGAGAGCCCATTTATTTTTCAGCAACATTATTTAAAATGCCTTCTTTCGAAAACGAATATTCAAACAAACAAATATGATTTGCTTGGTGGCCACTGTCCATGTTGCCAGCAGGACTTCCAGGCTCAGCCCGCCTGATCCAAATCCTGGCCCCGATATTCCATAACTGCAGGACAGGCGCAAGCCCGAGGCTTCTCCCTGTGCCAGTTCCCTCACCTGTGAAATGGGGATAATACTATTGTCCACCTTACAGGGCTGCTGTGAGAGATGACTAGCATGACGTACATGGAGCACTCAGGACGTGGCTTGGGAGAAGAGAACCTCTGGAGCAGGTGAGCTGTCCCTACCGTTACAACTACCACTGCTTGCCCCAGACATGGCCTCCTGCTGCCAAATGCTGCTGTCGATCCTTCAGCCCAATGCCTGGGAGGTTTTCTGCGCTCTGTTAGGCTCTGAATCCCGCTCTAATCTGCTTCTCATACTCCAGCAGAAATGATTTTTAACCACAAATCAGGTCGTGACATCTACACACTTGAGTAGTTTCGGCATCTTCCCTTTACGGTTTTAATAAAGACCCTGTCCTCTGGCAGAGCCCACGATGCCCAGCATGGTCTGTGCCTGCAACTCTCCAGCCTCATCTCCCCCCAGCCCAGCCCCAGCTGGCATTGTGCCTCCATCCACAGGGACCTTATTTGGATTCCTGGTATCCGCCCGGACTCTCTGCCACAGGGCTTTTGCACATGCCACACCCACTGTCTGGATGCTCTTCTCTCCCCTCTGCCCCTTCTTAATGTCTACTTATTCTTCTCTTGACATCTCAGTAGACAAAATCCCACAGAAGCCTCCCCTGACCTGACAGGGACATACTGTCTCATCCTACACTTTCAGGGAACCATGTGCCTCTCTTAGTAGCACTTGTCACAGATAAGGCTCATGTTCGATTATAAGATTGTTTGCTTATTTTCTTTGCTATCATATTGGGGCAGGGGACAAGTCAGGTTTAACACGCCCCTATGTCCTCAGGACCCAGCACAGGGCTGGGGGACAAGTTAAATATGAGGCCAAAGGAACAACTGGCATGGACTGATTTATATTCAATTAAATCAGTGGAACTCATTTAAATCCTAAGGTGATGCTCTTTGTAATGCAAATCACTGCCCCTGATTTATTTGTAATATTAATTTCATTTTCATACAGTAGGTTGCTAGCAGTGAATTATGTCCCCTATACTAGTGTTTTCAGAAATAAATGAACTGATCCTAGTTTAGTCGGAATTTCTCACCTCAAAAATAACTCTACACTTCATTTGCCAGTAACAGTTTGAAACGGCACAATTTAGTTCTGTGTTTGTCCTGAAGAGAGCAATCTTATTCTACATGACCATCTTCTGGGGAAATGATTCTGGCAACATGATTCTCTTTTTCATGAGACCAAAGCTCAGAGACTTATAATAGGCACATTAATTGGCCTCTCAAAGATGTCCATGTCCTAATCCCTGGAACCTGTGATTGTGTGACCATATGTGGCAAAAGGAAACTAAAGTTGCAGGTGGAATTAAGGTTGCTAACCGGCTGACCTTGAGATGGGGAGGTTGTCCTGGTACTATCCTAGATTATTAATGTGCTCCCAACGTAATCACAAGAGTCCTTATAAGTGGAAGAAGGATCCAGAAGAGGGGGGACAGAGAGATGGCAGAATGCAAAGAACTTGGCTCGCAGTTGCTGGCTCTGCAGAAGGGGCTGAGAGCCAAGGAACACGGGCAGGCGGCCACTAGAAGCTGGAAAAAAACAAGGAAATGGATTCTCCCCTGTAATGTCCAGGAAGAAACAAAACCCCTCAGACACCTTGATTTTAACCCAATGAGATCTGTGCCAGACTTCTGAATTTCAGAACTGTAAGGCAACAAAGTTGCATTGTTCTAATCCACTAAGTTTCTGGGAATTTGTTACAGTAGCAACAGGAATCTAACACAGGCACACCCTATTTTATTGAGCATTACTTTGTTGCACTTCGCAGATACTACGTGTTTTTTACAAATAGAAGGGCGTGGCAGCCCTGGGCAGAGAGAGTCTGTTGGCATCATTTTTCCAACACTGTGTGTTCACTTCATGTCTCCGTGCCACATTTTGGTAATCCTGGCAATATTTCAAGTCTTTTTCAGTGTTAGCGTTATGGTGATCTGTGATCAGTGGCCATTGATGTTACTATCGTAATTGTTTTGGGGCACCACAAACCGTGCCTATAGAAAACGCCAAACTTAATAAATATCGTGTGTGTTCTGACACCTGTTCCTCCATCTCTCCTCAGGCCTCCCGAAGACACAGCAATATTGAAATTAGGCCAATGAATAACCTGCAACGGCCTCTAAGTGTTAGAGTGAAAGAAAAAGTCATGTCTCTCCATTTAAATCAAGACCTAGAAATAATTAAGCTTAGTGAGGAAAACACGTCAAAAGCCAGTGGAGGTTGAAAGCCAGGCCTCTTGGTGTCAAACAGCCAAGTTGTGGAAGCAAAAGAAAAGCCCTTGAATGAAATTAAAAGAGCCACTCCAATGAACACAAGAACGACAAGAAAGCAAAACGGCCTTATTGCCGACATGAAGAAAGTATTAGTGGTCTGGACAGAAGGTTAAACCAGCCACAGCATTCCCTTAAACCAAACCCTAATTCAGATTATGGTCTTAACTCTCTTCAACTCTATGAAGACTGAGAAACATGAAGAAGCTGCGTAAGAAAACTTTGAAGCTAGAAGTGGTTGGTTCACGAGATTTGAAGAGAGAAACACTCTCCATAGCATAAAAACACAAGGTGAAGCCAGAAGTGCTAGGATAGACGCCGCAGCAAGTTATCCAGAAGATCTAAGGTCGTTGATAATGGTGACTACACCAAACAACAGATTTTCATTGTGGAAAAAACAGCTTTATATGGGAAGAAGAAGATGCCATCCAGGATTTTCATAGCTGGAGAGGAGAAGTCAAAGCTTCAAGTCCCTAACTCTCTGTTAGGGACTAACGCAGCTGGTGTCTTTAAATTGAAGCCAATGCTCATTGACCATTCTGAAAATCCCAGGGCCCTTAAGAATTATGCTAAATCTCCTCTGACTATTCTGTAAATGGAAAAACAAAGCCTGGATGACAGCACATCTGTTTATAGCATGGTTTGCTGGATATTTCAAGTGCACTGCTGAGACTTAATGCTCAGGAAAAAAATTATTTTCAAAATATTTCTACACATTGACAATGCACTTCGTCACTCAAGAGCTCAGGTGGAGATGTACAAGAAGATTAAGTTGTTTTCATGCCTGCTAACACAACATCCATTCTGTAGCCCATGGATTGAGGAGTAATTTTGACTTTCAAGGCTTATTATTTAAGAAATAATGTCTACAAGGCTATAGATGGTGATTCCTCTGATGGATCTGGGCAAAGTAAGTTGAAAACCTTCTGGCAAAGATTCACCATCCTAGATGCCATTAAACGCAATCATGATTCATGGGAGGAGGTCAAAATATCAACATTAAGAGGAGTTCGGAAGAAGTCGATTCCAACCCTCATGGATGACTTTGAGAGGTTCAAGATTTCAGAGGAGGAAGTAACTGCAGATGTGGTAGAAATAGCAAGAGAACTGGAATTCAAAGTGGAGCCCTGGAGTGATTGAATTGCTGCAATCTCATGACAATAATTTTCATTTTTTGAAATTACTAAGTACATAGTATTTAGATTTTTACAAAATAATGTACACTTTTAAGTATATCTAATGGACATTTCTTGAATGCAGCCTTATTTGATTATAGCTAAATTAACACAGCCTTCCAACATGAAAAGCTTCCCCACCCTGGTCTACACCAACAACACACACAGTGAAGTTATGAAATTTACTCTGTAGGTCAGATTAAACATTTCCTGTTAGATGATTTTGCCCAAATGAAATTAATTCTTTCTTCCTTCACAAAGGCTTTAAAGAACATTGCACATCAAATAGAGCAGACTCTCTAAAATGCCTCTCCAGTATTCCTGCCCTACCATATTATTGGCTTTACAGAACCCATATTTTCTTCTGGGCATCATGTGCCTAGCTCAAATGACAAACAATTTTTGTCCCATTGTCTCATTGTCTCATTGTCCCTTGCACCTGGGGTGGTCATTTGATCCCATTCTGCCCCAAGATACACTATCATAATTTTTAGGAGGAATGGTAGTTCTTGAAATGTTTTTTCTGCCCTAATAAAAGGGAGCACATGACTGCCATTGCTTCTTTTATACTCTTCTTTCCTTCGATGAGGATGAGATTGCTGGAGCTTCCGCAACTATGAGGAAAATGTCAATTTAATTGAAAAGGCATTTGCTTGGATTATATGGAGCTACTGAAGTAAAGCCAGCAATCTCTAGATTTCTTGATATATAAGAAAAATAATCCTCTAATCATCTATGCTATTAAGGTCAGCCAATTACAAATATGCACAGTTTTCAATCACTATATAGAATGCTGCACAAGTCTATCTCTTCTATTTGACTGTAAGTCATTCTGCATTTCCTGTATTCCTCAAAGTGTCCAGAATAGCGTTTTCTCTGCTTTTGAAAATCAATAGTGAGCAGTATCCATGCTGATTATCTACAAGAATATTGACAATTATCCCAGGAATACAATTCAATAAGCAATTATAAACCCTTGCTGTGTGCCAATCATTATGCCTGACTCTGGACACAAAGGAAAGTAAAGCACTGCCCCTACCCTCAGGAATCCAGCCTCCTGGGGGTAAAAGGACTGTCTTGAATACATGATAAATGCTGCAATAAAGGAATGTAAAATATAGCAACCACACACCATAGGCAAAGATGTTTTGTCAGTTGCCTGCTTTCCAGGGTAGAAAACCCGGGCTCCACGGGCTTATACAATAAGAGGTTTATTATGTACATTAGGAAGCCTGTAGATCAGGTGGATCTCCGAGTGTGTTGATTCAGCAGCTGAACAAAGACAACAAGAGCCAGGTCCTCAGTTTCTCCCTCGTGATTGGTGATCATTTCCTCTTCCAGCTAGAGGGCGGCAGTTCCAGGTGCTCCACACAGACATGACAATATTCACAGAAATGTTGCCTTCTGTCTGTGATTGTCCCTTAGGAGACAGAGGGAAATTTTTCTAGATTTCTAGGGAAAATCTGTAGCAGAATTCCCCTCGTAGCTTATTAATCAGAGTTGGGTCAGCAAATGGGATTACCCTGGTAACAATCAAGCTCACCCTAGCGCTGTAGTGAGGGACCAGCTGCTCCTCCGAGGCACACGGATGTGGCCTGGAGGAGATACCTCCAGCTAGCAAGAAAGACAAGGCAGTAAATTGTAGATAAGCAACTCACACTTTCCACTACAGACATGAAGAATGACTGTGTAGATTTAATAGATAGTTTGCTTAAATGCCAAAATATTAGGCAATGACTTATAGTGGGTCACCTCCAAAGCTACAAAGCTGTCATTTACTTGTACCTACTTCCCAGTATTTTGGAAATTTCTAGGCTGACACCTCATTTCTCAATGTTGTTCTTTTTTCCATTTAGGTAATAAAGAAATTGAAGATGTACTACACTTTGGTAAAACAGGAAAAGCACTTTCAAATGGAAACTGGGATTATTACAATGTAATCCCGTCTGCTCTTGCAAGAGTGTGAAGATTATTCTACCAAATTCAATTAAGTAATTCAATTAACCAATGTGCATTAAGTATTCACCCTGTGCCAGACAAGTTGGCGTTTGAAAACTTAAACATAAAGAAAAAGGTCACATTGTTTGTCATTTCTTCCATGTGAACAATGTGGAAAATGATGCCACTTCATCCAACCACAGCTGTTTCCTGCCTGCCGACTATGTGCAAGGCATGTGCCGAGGAGCACTGGTAACTTCAGAAGTGCATTTCAATATGGTTAATACAAATGATTTATAAAAATGCACCTTCTCTGATGATGAGTTCATTATCAGTTGTGATCACATTATTTAAGGTGCAGTTTAAGGAGAAAGCTACAAATATTTAGGATCCGTGAAGTTGAAACTGCTTGGTCACAGGAAATTAAAAGGGAAGATGAAGAGACATTTTGTTCATACTTAGAGAGAAAATGGCAATGAGACATTATCCCAGAAGTGCCAGTTCTTCGAGTCAAAACTACGAGGCTTGGTCCTTGCCCCTGAGGTTTCCAATCTCCAAAGTGGTCCTTCATCCTTAATAATCCAAACTCCAAGGGGCCCCCTTTACATAAAACACAGTGTGACTGATGCCCTGCTAGCCACGAAATCAAGTGGCCCTGTCCCTACCACATACACACACCAGAATGCTCCGAATTGACATCCCTGGTTCAGAGGTATCGAAGGAACCTGGAGTTTGCTCCCTGGAAGCCCCACAATGCCAGACTCGCTGCGGGGCCTGACTTGACCTTATTTGAGACACCCCAGTAAGTGGGTTCCTCCGTCGGGAACCTGAGGGACAGCTCAGAGCACCTCCACATCCCCTGTGTCTGTCTCGCCGTCCTAAAGCCCTCCCAGGGACAGCAAGGGACTGCGTTTTTCCAGGAAGCCAGCACCTTAAATGCCTCCGAGGCCTCTCCATTCCGAACCCCACCCCTGACACCCCTTTCAAACCTCCCAGCTGTGGGGTCCTCACGCAGGTGGGTGGGTCCCAGAGGGTGCAAGCAGAAACCAAGACTCTGTTGGTGCCTGATTTCAATATTGGGAAGACCCTTAGATACAACATAAAATCATGTCATCCAGGGGGAGGAAACCGAGATTCAGGGAGGAGCCGTAGGGAGACAGCGTCTGCCTCTGGATTCCAGCTCAGAATTCTTTCTGCTATTCCTGAATTTCCCTAAGCAGGTAAGGGGTCGGGGAGTTCAGGTGTCCAGAGCAAGTGGACAAGGTGTCTTCATTTCTGCCACTTTCTACCCAACGTCCACCTCTCTGGGACAGAGCACTTGGGCTGTGCGCAGGAGAAGGAGCCAGACATCCTCCATGTGGCACCACAGATAAATGACATTACTGATTTGGTCACAGTCTGCCTCCACCTCCTTGTTTCTGGAATGTCAGGAGAGGCGATTTTACTCAGTCCTTACCTAGAGGCGTTTGGGGATGCAGAAAATAGGTCATGCCAAAAATCAGTGGTGATTTGGGTAAGAGACAAATGAGATAAAGTGACTTTATCTCAGGTTCAAACAGTAATTCAGAGAAATACACTATCACAGGTGCTGGGTCTCCAGGCTCCTGCCTGGCTGGCTGGATTCCGACTTCCATAGCTGAAAAGCCCAACGCCGCACAACAGGCTCTTTCTATGAAGGTTTGCCAGGGAAGAAGGTACAAAGCCAGGCAAATGCTGTGGCTGTCTCCACTTACGGTCTTCCTAAAATATTATGCAAATGTAACGTGCACTCGGAAGAAGCCCCCCCGCCCTGAGGCCGCCACATTGCCACTGGGGCCTGGGGTTTCGGGCTTGAAAACACACGGCCGGCCCGTTCAAAAGTTATTCTTCCCACCAGCTCAAATTACCACCCTGGCCGCTAGTCACTCTGCTATTTTTTCAACATTTGCTTTGATGCCATATTCGAGTGTACTCCAATCTCTATGATAACCAAATACTACACATCAAATCACCAAAATTGAGGTTTCTTTACCCACTTATGTCCACAGTGGCATACTTGGCATGAGTTTTGCTGTTGAATCCCCGGTGGCATGTTTTTCTTAACTGTCCATTTCAACTAGGTCTCTCTGGATCCTGCAGTGAAATCAACAACTGTCGTAGCAGGTGCAGACTGAGAGACACGGGGCCCAGGTGGGTTTGGAGAATGTGTAAGTTGACCCTACTCATCAACCCCTTAGCAACAAATAGCGTTGGCCACGTGGCTATTACAGGGTCCTGTCACTGCGAGCCCCAGAATCAAGTAACCTGTGCCCAATAGACCAAGCATGCTGTACACTCCGTTCATTGCTTAATTTTTGAAAAGGAATACTGCAGTCCCAGGAAAGATGAAAAAATTCACTTATATTATAATAAAAATATTCCTATAAACAAAGCCTTGTAGCTTTAAAGACTTTTGTAAAAGATCTTCTCAGAGTGGAATATAGTGGAGGATCACTCTGTTTCCTGAATTTAAAATGAAGTATTTTTAATGTAATTTCAAGTGATTTCCAAATCAGAGCATTATTACTCACAGAGTAGCTTTTAAAAAAAAAAAAAATCCCTGTGTTCTAATTCTGAGAATAACAGAGATAAATGGAAAAACGTTAACATTTACTGAGTGCTTTCTTTGTGCCAAGCTGGTTACATGCACCATGTCATTAAATTGTCACAGCAGCCATATGAAGCAGGGACTATTACACCTATTTTACAGATACAAAAAACTGAGGCTCAGAACATCAAACCAGGCCAGTCTGACTCCTCAGCCTGCGATGTTAAGATCTGCACCACCTGTGTTTCTAAAGATACGACCAGACCTTTGTGTTTGCTGGTGAGCTTCGCTTTTGGTTTGTCAAAATCAAGTCCCAGCCTCAGTCTGGTCCTACAGGGAGTCCCATGGCTCAGTTTATCTTGCGTAGAAACAAAGGGTGCTGGGCTTCCGTATCCCCAAACAGTTCAGCCATCAGCTAGGGATTGCCCCAGCGGGATGTGAACGCCCAGGCTCTTGTCCTGCCCCGAGGTGAGGCTGTCCTAGCAGCCCAAGGCTGTCCTCTCAAGGCCACTGGTCTGGGTCGTTCCAAGCAAAACACACAAGAGAGAGGGATGGACAAAAGCCTGACCTGGGCAGCACACCTGTCCTGATCAGCTCCTACGCATCCTATTGGTAGGGGAGGGATCCCTCGCCCCACAGAGAAGCCGGCTCAACACACGACACCTGACACAGATGAACTAGGAGGCCACAGCTTAGCAGTCACATTTTCTCACAGCCTGGGGGAGGAGGACAATGCACCCCACACTCCACTGGGGCCACACAGAGATTGCGATCAAAGTCAAAGTGAGCCCACAAGCAAAGTGAACAGACCACTGAGTTATCAGACTCAATTTCCCGGTGAGAACTACAAAACCAAGCAGACTTTGAAATATTTTCCTTCCTTCCTAATTTTCAGGACAAAAGGAAAGAAAACAAAACCCAAAGACAGGCATTTCAGGATGTGGGCTCCTAAACCCAGCGTTTGAAACGCTTCCAGGACTGCCATCCAGAACAGACGGGCCACGCACTGGCACCGAGCTCGAAAGCACCCTCACAGCGTCCACGGGGGGCACGAGGGCACCGGGACACAGCCAAGGCTTCCCCGGGGGGCCCCGGGGTGGGAGAAGGTACCCAGGGTTCTGGCAGAGACAAGCCTGGATCTGCCACTGTAAAGAAACGTGCCTTGCTGAGAAATGACAATAATAAATTGTGGAAATACCTTCCCGTCCTCCGCCGCCTTTCCTCAGGTGTGCTCCCGATGTCTGAAGGAGGATTTGCCACAGATACCTTCACAATCACGTTACAGAGGCAATAGTCAAGGTCTTCGCGTTGCTTTGCTCCTAAGAGGAAACCCTGGTAGAAATAGAAACTTCTATCAGATACTAATGTTTCTCTTTTGTTCTTTTAAAAGGAATTTTTCTCATTATTTTAATTGTACAGACGTGATGAAAACCACAAGTAACATTTGCACTATACTAGGACTGGCCTTGGCGTTGTGTTCCTAATTATATGCATTTTCTTATTTGATAATGTAACAGCCCAAAATAGGCTAATCAAAGGAAGAAAAGGAAAAAGAATCTGTAATTCCATCACCCAAAATGACTACTCATAACTAATCTAACAGACTTTCTTTTCTGCCCACGGAGGTGAGCAGTTTCAGGTACATGCGCCTCTACCTGCGTGGACGGTGACAATGCACCCGGAGAGCAGTGGTGGTCGAGAAATGCCCCCCTCCCAGCTTACTGGAAAGAACCACCCTTGCCCACAAGACTTAGATAAAACTTACAAATGACCCTCTTGTTTCCCTGCGATGAGGCCAGACACAGGCCCTCCAAGTTCCCGCTGATTGGCTGATGGATTAGCAGAATTGTTTGACCCCACCAACCAGCCTGCACAAAATTCCAGCTAATCTGGCACGACCAGACTTACTCGGCTTTCTCTCCTTCCCTGGGACTGTTGAACTTTAGCCCGCCCCTGAGCCCGAGAACTCAGAACAAGCCCTTCTAATAGTCCTCCTGACAATCAGCTGACCTCAGGGAAAAACCATCCTCCATCGGCATACAATCAACCCACCAGCTCGTCCCACACACAACACCTGGTTCTTCCCAGCTTCGCTCACTCCTCCCCATAAAGCAAGAGCCCTTTCCAGCCCGACCTCTCAGACGCTTGCAGATCTCAGGTTGCAACAGTCTCCCTATTGCAATATCCTTCTCTCCCCTTATTTAAATAACCATTTTCAGTAAACTCTCTCCTTACCTAAATCCAGATCTGTCTTCATTTGACACTATCTATAAAAAAATAATAGTTGACAAAACTGGGGTGGGGCTTTAGGGCACGCGGTCATTTATAGAGAAGCAGCAGAGCGCCACCTGCAGGCTCTGCAAATTGGGGCAGGTTACTTAACCTTGTCGATAGATCAGGTTTCATCACCTGTTCAGTGGGGATAAGAATGTAACTGTTCTGAAGGCTAACAAAGTTCATATAAAATTCTTAGAACACTGCCTGTATGCCATAAGCACCATACTAGTTTGCTCTTGCTGCTATTATTGTAGATTATTTTTTCATCTTATTATACATTTTGAATGACTTCCTATGCCTTTAAAATTACTTTTCAGTATGAGTTTTCATGGTGACTAATATTCCATTATATGATAAATTCATAAGCTATTTAACTAATCTCCTATCATTTTTATTCTAATCATTCTCTAAGTTTTGATCAATTTCCTGCTCTAATATTATTACCCACATTCTTTATTACACTCCTGAGAAATAATAGCTATATCAAAGGATATATAAATGTCAAAGTTTGTTTTGAAATACATACTCCAGAAACATTGGGTAAATATAATATATAGGACAAGTAGCCAAGTTAGAGAGTCCCTAGTACTTGTGCATTTTTAACACAGCTTTTAATTTTTTTTAAATCACTGACAATTTTTGAGTTGAACATTATATCTAATCATTTCTTAAAATATTTTGGTACAGAATAAAATGCAAAAAATGCATGAACAAAAATGTATGGTCCAATAACTTAACCACAAAGCGATATTCCCAAAGGTTACTCACGTAACATCACCCAGGTAAATATCATTAATAGAATCACCATAGACTCTCCTAAAGGCCACCCCAATTATTATGGATTTTTGTAAATGGCATACAGTTGTTTTTCTCTCTTTAACTCGGAGTGAAAATCGATATCTTTAAATTGAACAAGTCAGTCTGTTCAGTTTATTTGATTAGCAATGTGAACTTACATCTGCATTTTACTGTATGCTTTGTATGTCTGGGACATATTTTTTTCATTCTTCTTCCCTTCTCATGTTCTACACTCTATTACTATATTTTTAGTGGTTACCCTAGATATTAAAAGTGCATCTTTGATTTATGAAGGATGATATAATTTGGCAGTTTTTACATCTCCCAGGACAATAAAAGGGTCATAGAACAGTTTATATCCATTTCCTCACCTCCTGATGTAAATGCTCTTTATAGCATGTCTTTTAATTCTACATATATTTAAATCCTACAAATCATTATTTTCATTCCTCTTTTGTATGGTCAGTAATCATTGAGATATACCCAAATTTTTTACCCTTTCCAGTCTTCATTGCTTCTTGTGCTTCTAAAATCTAGCATAATTTTTCATTTGATTTCAATATGGTTTTCATTACGGTGGGTCTGGGATACATTCCTTAGTTGTTATTTACCTAAAAATATCTTTATTTCACCTTAATTTTGAAGGATTTTTTTTTTACTGGTTATGGAGTTGGAGTTCTTGATTGGCATTTTTTTTCTTTCCACTATGTAAAGATATCATCGCACCATTTACTGTCTTCCATTGTTTAGCTTGAGAAGTCAGACGTAAGTCTTACTGTTGCTCCTATGAAGGTGAGCTGCCAATTTTTTCTTTGGCTTCTTTTAAGATTTTTCAATGTGTCTTTGGATTTTAGCACTTGTGCTATAATGGATATAGGTGTAGATCTTTTATAAAATTAATTTTTCTTGGGTTCCTAGGGCTTCCTTAACTTTCTTGATGTCTTTAATCAATTTTGGAAGGTTTTTAGCCATCATCTCTTTAAATATTGATTCTGACTCATTTTATTATTTCTCTGTTGCTTTAAATACCAAATACCCAAATGACAGACCTTCCAACTGTATTTTCTATAGTTCTTACCTCACCTCCTATGTTTCTAATTCTGTTGCCTTATGGTACTTCACTCTGAATTTTTTTCCATGATACATCTTCTAGTCAACTAATTTTTCTTTTCAGTGATTAATCTGCTCTTAAATTAATCCACTAAGTTTTAAATTTTGCCTTTTTGATTTTAGTTTCAAAATTCCCATTTGGTTCTTTCTTACAGTTTCCATTTCTGCGCTGCAATTCTCAATCTCATCTTGTATCTTACGGAACACAAATGTGCAGTTACGTTACAGTCTGTGTCTAGCAGGGGCTTTGTGGACTGAATCTGTTTCTATCCTGTGTCAATTTTTGCTGGTTTTCTGCTATAATGTTATATTTTTTCATGAGCCTATTTAGTTTTCATTTGTGAAGGGCTATGTATCAGCAAAATTGTTTGTAAAAGTGCTGGAATAACATTTTCTTCTTCCAGGGAGGAATTATATGTGCTGATTGATGCAAGTCACCTGTGGGCACTTGCAACCCAGCATGAATTCTATCTTCTTCGTGCAGTGGGGGAGATTTCAAACTGTGGTGCAGACATTGTGCAAGACTGCCTACTTCCAGGTCACAGTTACTCCGGGGGTGCTGCCCTCGAGAGACACAAAATAGTGTGGGAGTCCATCAGCCGCCCATCCAGTCACCCCCTAAACTCGGTTCCTTGTCTCCCTACTCACACCAAATATTCAACGTGCCTCTCAGACTCCAGCATTTCAGCTAATTCTTCCAGAATTGACCTGCAGAGGAGAGGGCTCTTCAAATCCTGTATTACCTCCTCGATCTCTCTTATAACCCTGGATACCAGCCTGAGAACTCTTTATTAATAAACCGTTAGCAGTTATTTGCATTCATTCTTACTTGTTGAACTCAATGGGAGGGTTAATTACCCTAGAATCATCCCAGAATTACCTAAGCTGCCATGACTTAAAGTAATAAGCTTTTCATTATTCTTTTATTTAGTTTCATTGATTTTTTTTTGGTCAATGATAAATGATTTTTCATGTGCTTATTAATGATTTTTATCTCTTCTTCTGAGAACTGTCTCTTTCTATGTAATAAATGTTTGGAATGAATAAATCTAAAAGTATTTTAACCACTTGCTTGTCATCTCTGAGTTATTGCAAAATATTTTAGAAAAGATATAAACTTCCAAAATATTCGTTATTCCTCTGCTTTAAACACCTAGTTCCAGGGTATGAACAATGTTGCCTATTTTCAAAGGGAATGGCACAGAATAGATTATTCTCACTTGTACCTATGGGGAGAGTACTAATATAGCAAATCCATATGAAACCAAGCCATTTACTTAACAATATCCAATACTCCTCTGTTATGAAACCAATGAAATAGCTAACAAGCTCAAGTGTTGATTTGTTTGGGGTTTTCCCTCTTCCTTAAAGGTTGGAATATTTTCAAGTTTCTAAGTATCGATAGGGTTTTTAAAAGGAGGGTAGACTCTGAGGAGAGTAGGTTTTATACCAAATGTCAAAAGAATCTAAATGTAAATGTCTACTCAGAAAAACCAGCAAAAGCTGGGTTTACGGATCAATAGCCAACCTTAATGCAGTTTGCCTAAGTGCTTTCACGTCCTTCCCGACATCGATCCTGACCTTCAGAGACATCATCCCTTTTTACAGATAGAAAAATCAGGTCCACATTTAGGAAGCAGCACAGAACTGCAGATGCTGCTCCTTTCCTAACTCCAGGCACCTGGACCAGTTGCCTAATGTCGGTGAGCATTTCCTTCTGTCATCCCATTACTTCCCAGGTGCAAGCACTTTGGTGTCTACATACCATCGCTCTTTCTTTAGTAACCTGATTCCCCTAACAGAGGCCTTGTTCCCTGGCAAAACCATTACACAGATCTCCCTGGTCGCCCTGACCCGAGGGGTCTTCTGACCCCAGTTTGGGCTTCACTGTGAGTACAGCAACCAGTATAAGGTGAACCATGGGTTCCCTGCTAGAACTACCTAAAGACATTAGATTGGGATGTAAATGCATCCTGTTGCCTGGGAGCAGACCCTTTGTAAGACATTTCTAAGTGTTCCGTAGCCCCTTCGATAAGTAGACATCAGCATTTCCGACATAAAATTGGTTAGCATTTCTCTAAGATCTCTAAGAAACAAAAACTACAACACGACCAATCATGGGTTCTACTGTCCATTTTCTAGAAGAGGTTGATGAAAGGAGGTAGGTTTGTTTCCCCAAAACCCCTCTTAATTTCAGAAGAAATGAAAAGAGAAGAAGAACCAATGTCAATGTTTCTCCCTTCTTCTTAGCTCTTACTGGAAAGGATCATTGTGTCAGAACAGGTTAGGGAATGCGGACAGTGGCTTTTTTGTGAACGGGCCACAGGCATGACGGTAAAATCAGCAGATGCCCTCATATTTAGGAGTCTCATTGGGACATCACGTCTGGCTCTAGCCCAGTGTTTTCAAACATTGGCAATCTGCATCTCACCTTCACAATGTTCTCGATCCTGTGTATCACCAGGGCTGGGGAAACACCATTGAAAACAAAATCTCTTGCTAACACAGAAAACCTCTCTACAAAGACAGTAGAGAATGGAAACAGTTTTATCATTGGGTAAGTGTTAAACCAGAATGTACTACACATCACAGGCAATCTGCTAGGAGATTATAAAGACAGAAATGTCACCCTTTTATATAGTCAAGCAGATACAAAACACCACATACATATTCTCAAGGTAAATAATAACTAGTCCTACAGTGAAAGGACTTAATAGCACCATTTATCACCTATGGTTTATCCTAAATTCATCCAGTAATTGGGGTGACCGTCTGTGTTACCTAATTGGCATTATCCAGAAAAAAAAATATATATGCATGCTTTTCCTACCTTTTTGACAAGAGGCAATTTTGCAACTCAGAGTGAGGAAGGAGTCGCTGGAAGTTAGGCTCCTACCCTCCCACAGGCACTGGGAGAGAGGGTGCTATCTTTTTTGATGATTACATTCCGAAGAGATGATTCCCAGGTCCTGCAGAAAAGACATTCCTTGGTCATAACACTGGCAAGAGCCTTATTTAGCTTTTAAAAAGATTTACATACATTTCAGAGACAGAAAAAAAATTTCAATTAGGAAATCTCTAAAGTAAATGCTCTAAGAAAACAAGGGAGAAGTCTCTTCCCTTATTTCAACAGGGAGAATTAAGCCTCTTACTTTTAAATTTTATTTGCCCTTACACCTGCCCTGTTATTTACTTAATGTTTTCGTTCAACTGATTCTCTTAAATTTAGCTTCATCCTAAACTGCAATCCATGAAATAATAGTTTTGATGTATTGCAGATAATCTTAAAACACTTAAAATGAACACACCGTCACCAAAGTTTTGTGTATTAACCATTTTTCCACATAAAATGACTTTACATAACACTACTGATAGGACCACCACCAGCTGGGAAGCATTGTCTTAGCTGATCAACCACGACCAGAATTTAAGTTAAGATTAGGTCTAGATGATTTTGCCAGCTGAAAACCATTTTAAGACCCTAAAAGATAAAACAAACAATCTTCTTAAGTTCACAAAGATGTGAAATTTTTCTCACTAAGGCAAAATTGGGATAGGGAGAAAGTTGTGTGGAAAGTTTGTTAACATTTGAAGACAGTATTCATGGAGAATATACATGGGTCCTTATTTTCAATTATTAATACATGCAGATATTGGAAGAAGGTGAAGACCAAGAAGCACATTGATAGCAAGAAGTTGTTCTTAGAAAGAGGGAGAGGTCCCGGTTTAAGAGTAAAATAAAAATAGCATGTAATTATTAGTTTATCGGTATAAACCAGATGCCCCAATGCCTTCCAGCTCTCCTTTCTCCAGCGTTCACACTAGTAGTGAAGCTAAAAGTCTTCCTTGTGTGGAGTTTAGCGCTGCGCCCACCCCCTTCCTCCGCGTTTGGGAAGAGGGGGTCCACCAGCACCTGCTCTGGCCACAGCTCGGCCACGCGGCGCCCCTGCCTCCTGTCTCCCCCCGCCCCGCCCCGCCCCGCGACGCCTTGCTGTATATCGGACACCAACCCTCAGTTACCCACAGAGCTATTCACCCAAGGCTGACCAGACCAATTTTACTGACAATGCGAAGACAACATACAGAATTGGCGCTCTGGAACTTTCTTTTCTTCCCGTGCTGCCAACAGGTCCACTAGCCCTGCCCTGCGCTGGGCAAAAGCTGCAAAGAGAAGGCGCCCAGGCCTCCCCTGCAGCGGCTTCCGCCGGGCCAGCTGCTCCGCCTGGCACTGGGCAAACCCGCACAGAGGGGGTGCTCGTCCCCCTACCGTGCCCTGCCCCCAAGGAGCCTGGTGGTGACCCCTGGACAGTTTTAGGGGAAAGGCCACACAGAAGTGAGGCCTCTCCGCTTTCTGACCGGTTGCTGCCCCCAAGGGTCTTGAGGAGCGAGCCTTCCCCATTGGCCACGCCCGGCTCCAGGGAGACGTCACAAACAGGTGTGCCCCTCCCCCTGCCTGGGAGCCTGCGGGGCAGAGACCCGGGGATCAGCCCCCCAGAACCAGGCAAAGTCAGCGAAGAGGTGGTGCCTCCCCTCCCAACGGGCACTGTCCCCTAGGAGTCCAGAGGTGGGGCGTCTTGTCTGCTGATAGTCTTGCCAGTAGGCAAACGCCCCAGATTGGAGCCCCCTCCCTCCTCAGGGAGCTTGTGGGGCGGGGTCCTGCCCTCCACCCCTCCCAGCTCTGGGGAAAAGCCCCCGAAGAGGCGGTTCCTCGTCTTGGGGACTGGCAACCCTCCTGGGTCAGTCTGGCAGCCGGGTACTCGCCCCTGGGGTGTGCAAAGAGACGGCGGTTACCTGGGACTTCGCGCAGCCTCCTCCCCAGGTGAAGGAGACACGTCCCAGACTGACCCTGGGGGGCGGAGTCGGCGGGGAGCTGTGGTGAGGCCAGCGCAAAGTCCCTCTCCTAGGTGGTGGCCGTTGCCCTGCGTGTTGGCTGCAGTGGGCGGGGATGGCAAGTCTGTGCTTCTAGAAGTCACGCTGATCCCATGCCCTCGTCCTAGCCACACTGTCATCCCTCTTCGTCCTCAGAAGACAGCCAGATGTTACCCAGGGTTCAGGATAAGGCAGGATTGTCACCTCTGCTCACTTATCACAGCTGTCGCCTGAACCAAGCAGGGAGTTTATGTGTCGCTCCTGGAGACCACACGTCCCGGACACTCCCCCATCTGCGTCCCCTCCTGTCACCTAGCGATGGTCAGCAGTCCCATCGCTCTTGAAGACTTGGTGTTCAGGTGTGCACTTCACTAAATATGTATTCCATCATTATTTTTCTATTTTAAATTTAACAACATTGTTTTATTGTAATCACAACTATATTTTATAAGTTTGGAGATGGATAGTGATTTTCCATTTCCTGTAATGATAGCAAGCTTCCTTTTAAAACATATTTATCAAAGTAAACGAACAAAAAAAATCAGATCCATATAATGAGGTAGTATGCATATGACAAAAATATCATGACGGTGCTTCTCAAATGAGGGAAATTAGGAAGAAACTGCGCTCACTTTTCCCCCACCTCACACACAGGCGGTGGGGCAAGTGTGTCGTGAACAACTGCGTGTGGACGCACTCTGCGTGACTGTCTTCGAACTCACAACCACAGTGCAGGTGGCTCTGATCATCCCCGTCATTTGTCAGGGAATGGAAGCTCAGGGAAGCCAGTCCAAGGCCACGCAGCCAGCAATGTGCAGGCAGACACCAGGACCTGGATGTTCCCGAAGGAGGGACAGAGAGAGGCTTAATTTTCTCTGTTCAGCTACCCCCAGCTCAAGTTCCAAGTCATATTGAATCAGACCCATGGAGATAACATTCAGGCGTGGAAGCTTGGAACCACAACAGTGGGGTGATGGGAATGATAGTGTTGGGGTGCCACAGTACCCATTTATGTGTGAAAAAGGCAATCACTTATGTGTCAGCAAATGATCCAGACAGTGCTAAAATGAACAGGCTGGCACATCCTGTCTCTGCTGGCACAGGTTTCACAAGGAGACAAAGGAATGAATTTATAGGAACAGGCTTGGCAACAACAATACTATTGCGCGGATAGGTACGCAGATGTGTTTGTGCAAGGAGTGCAGAGAGAAGAGCTGAGCCATGGAGAGAGAGAGAGAGAGAGAGAGAGAGAAGCAAATCCCAGCGTGTCTTCCAGCAGGGACTCAGGGAACTCATCATTAATGGATTAATACTCACACCCCTGTTTCTGGGCTTTTGTGTTTCATCACACTTCCCTTGATCTCATTTTCTAAAGGATAAATGATGGCTAATGGAGATAATGCACTGACATTTACAGAGGGTTAGAGACTAATGATATTAATGACATTCTTGTGGTTTGTTCAACATTATTTTTGTGCAGATTTCAATTCATGATGCACTCATCCCAGGGGCATAAGTTAAAGGTTTTTTAAAAAGCTACTTAGTAAATGTCTTAGTTAATGGAAACTAAAATAAGTCAATCCTTTTTCTCTAACCTTGAAATGGTGAAGATTGACAATGAAATCTCTAGTGTACTCTCTCCACATGTGTAGTCTTTGAAAGCTGAGTTAGCCTTCCTGTAACGGTCGCCCACCTGCAAATTATACATACTGGTCACTTTTTTTTCATAATAAGAAATCAAAAACAAACTCAAAATAGCTTAGAAATAATTGTAAGCAATCCATGGCTAAAAACAAGTGGCATCTCTCAAACTTCTTGCCTATAATAAATAGCATTGTTTACCTAAGGATGCCAGCTGTTTACATGGTGGTATTTAATTTGTCAAATCCATTTGTTTAATAAATGCAGGTTGGGCTAGTGTCTGGAGATACCGTGGGCAACAAGAGAGGGCGCTCTTCCCTGGTAACCCAAGGTCAACCATGGAGACACATATTAAGCCAGATGTTTGTCTTCCGAAAAGTGGCAGCATAGGACCAAATCTATATCTGCCTGAAACAGTGTGTACTTTTTTTTTAATTGAATTCATCATCAACATTTAAATATCAGAAAATAGCATTTCCTTCTTCCTTTTAAAATACAGAAGATTAATCCCCACTGGGCATGGAAACTGCTGACTGCAAGTGCTATGATTTGGATGTTTGTCCCCTCCAAACCTCATGTTGAAAGTTGAGTCCTGATTTTGGAGGTGGGGCCAAATGGAAGGTGTTTGGCACAGGGGCAGCTGCCCCGTGAACAGATGAACCCCTCCCCCATGGATGAGTCAGTTCTTACTCTATTAGTATCTGAGAGAGCCGATGGTTAGAAAGAGTCCGTCTTCCTCACCTTCCTCCCTAGGTTGAGGCAGCCCAAAGCCCTCACCAGATGCAGACATCTAATCTTGAACTTTCCAGTCATCAGAGTTGTGAGCCAAATTAATCTTTTTTCTTTATAAATCACCCAACCTTGGGTACTCCTTCATGGCAACACAAAAGGGACTCAGACAGCGAGTGAGTGCCAGCTGTTCTTTTCAGCTGACTCACACAACTTTCAGTTCACTACCATCCCTAGCTGACTGCTTCTTTCACTTCATTCCCCTTTCCAGGTAATAGTATACTTGGGATTGTGATTTCTGGGAAAAAGCAATTGTCCACATTTATTGCATTACATCTATAATGCACATTACAAAGGAAAAGCTAAAGCATGCTATAGGGAGCGGGGAGACCTTCCCTAGTCTCTGGTCCCAAGCCCTGAGACTTCTGCAAAATCAGGTGGCAGGACTCGGCACCAACAGGGCCGGGCAGGTGAAGCTTCCAGTCCACACTGAGCTTCACAGATTGAAGTAATTTCAAGCTCCATTAAGTAACTATTCATCTTCGCTTGGTAATGTGCATGTTATCCTGACTAAATACATCTGTTACCAGGAGCTGGTCTGCTTCAAGAATTCTGTGTATAAGGGCCAGACAAGATCTTCTAGCTATGGTGAGGATTTTTAAGCTGTTGAAAAAAAATGGTTCTGTGGTTAAGAATAATATAAATCCTGATATTTTGACTTTATGCAAGATGCTGAGCTATTACAGTATTCAATTATCGAAATGCTACAATGCAACAAGGCCAATGTTCCCAGGTCTGACATATTAATCTACTTGACATTTAACAAATGACGCTGTGTTTTTATAGAGTGACAGCCATTTGAGAAGGCCAGGACACGTGGCATCCGGCCTGCCCCCGCCTGCCCTGACCACCTCCATTAATGCACCTCTTATTGATATAAAGGGGATGCATTTAAATGTTTCAAGAAGAGAAAGCACCTGCCACTTTTAGAAGAGATATCTCAAGGTCAGGGATGTGTACATATGGGTAGATCGGCCATTCTTTTTATTCTATCTTGAATAGATGAATTTTGGAACAGTAATAGAGTTACTTCATCTTCAATACAATTCCAGGCTGTAGCTGCTTCTCAGCTAAAATAGCCTTCTCTAATTTTGTTTTTGTTTTGAGACAGGTCTTACTCTCTTGCCCAAGGCTATTCAGGTTTGGAGTAACCATATTGGTGAAAAACTGGTTCTGTTTTATAACTAAGTTTTATACATTTAGTTCTTTAGTAGGTTCTCTGTGTGAGTCATTTGCCCACTTATTGATGATTGTTAAACAAATATGAAGGTAAATTTTATTTTGAAAGATTTTGCAAAAAACAATGTTTACATGATTACAAGTTTCTTGGGATATCCCACATACCAATGGTGTTCGTTAAAGAATAATTAAATAGTATATTCTCTATTAGAAATATTACTTTTTAAAAGGAAACAACTTTGAAAATAAAAACGTGGAACAAAGCAAAGTTATAATTTACATATAACAAAGAGCATACAGTTTTAGTCTTATTCCCTGACTCAGGGGGTTATGTAATATTCCTTTTTCAAAAAATGTACATAAAATATAAAGAAAACACAAATAACTTAGAAAATAAACTATAGAAACAGCTGGTGCAATAAAGGTCTTGAAATCACGAAATGCCAAAGGCTAAAGTTTATTACACAATTCATGATTGATTTAGTCTGTGTGAGTTACTGAATACTTCAAGATTTCATTTCAAGGCTCAAGTATTTGCCCAGCCACCTGGGACAGAGTTTATAGAAAACTTTGTAGAAGTTAAAAAAAAAAAAAAAAAAGAGTTCAAAGATCTTATAACTCACAGTTTTTGTCTCCATCTCTGTCTTTTGTGGCTGCCTTTTCTTCTCCTCTCCTGGTTTTCAAGGGCTTGTTTGCTCGCTGGCTGCTGCCCCGCCCATGCCTTTGGGACATGGATTCAAGCGGGAAACTGCCAGCAGGAAGGGGCTTGTCAGCGTCACTGCCCCAGAGAGGCAGGTAAATCTTCCTCTGAACCCAGGTCTTACTCCTCCTGGGGAGGGAGAGATGACCAGGGCGCTTTGTGCTCAATACTGTGGGCTTTATAGGAGCCCTTAAATGTTGCACCCCAAGTAGGGTTTTCTTTTCTTTTTTCATTTCTTTCTTGGGTGTGGGGGTGTTATTTCATTCATGGGTGTTAAAGAACAAGGGAAACATGAGTTTATTAGCTATGAAATTTTATTGATCACATTAAAATTGGTTCAGATCTTTTGCTAATACTGTACATTCCTTCTCACGATAAATTTTAGTAAACGTGTACAAAGTCTCTCTTTTATTTCTTTGTGTTACTATAATTCTGAAACTTGTTTTTGTTGTTGCATTATTAATAAGACAGGTTGAAGTCTGAAGGCTCTAGGAGGCTAGCTGC
Source organism: Eulemur rufifrons (assembly GCF_041146395.1). Classification (NCBI taxonomy): domain Eukaryota; kingdom Metazoa; phylum Chordata; class Mammalia; order Primates; family Lemuridae; genus Eulemur; species Eulemur rufifrons. The sequence goes on from NC_091003.1 coordinate 3,317,130, forward strand.
CTATGTGCTGTGCTTCCTAAGGGAGTCTTTATCGTGCAGTCCACGAGTCAGGAAAATAGTCTTCGCGGGTAGCGGCCGTGCTGAACACATGACCAGGCCTCGGTAATCTCCTCAGGTAGGAGGATCTGCTCTTAGGTGTGTAAGGCAAAGAGCTGTGCCGAGAAGGCAGACCCTGGGCTGGGTTTAATGAGCTGAAAGTCATGGTGCATTTGTGGCACCAAATAAATGCTGGAACCAACATTTAAAAAAATTAAATGTAATGAATGGGATAGGGTGAGATAGACTGGAATGGAACGGAATAGAATACCTTAGAGCCCATTGCAGATAGTAAGATAAATTTAGATTTGTGAAATGTTAATTGAATTATATGTGTGTACTCACGTAAGATATATTTCTCTGAATTCTGGTCAAAAGCATTTGAAATCCACTCCTCTAAAACTTATTTCATAAACAGTTAATATTCATACTGAAAAATAGAGAAAGGCCATTAATTGAGTAATGTTAATTTAGCATTGGTATAGATCCATAGGGCTCAACATTAAAATAATAATAATAACAGCAAATATTTACATGACATTACTAAGATACTTTGTGGAAAATACAATCTCCTACTCTGAACATTAAAACTGTTATAGTGCATGGATATTTTCAAAATTAATTTAAACCCAATGCAGCTGGTCGAAGACCCATGGAGGATAGTGTTTGTGCTGTTCTCATTTAATATTAGCATTAAAGAGCTGATTTTAGAGGTTTTTCTTACATGAACAAGTATGCTTAATGTTAATTAGAAAAGAAATTAAAAGGATAGATTAAAATGTCTGCATTTCAAAACACACATGTGTATGTTATGATATGTTCACCCACATTACATGCTTGATGACCGACGGTCTTACAGGCACATTACATGTGCCTGCAGGTTGCAGCTGCACTAATAAGGGCTACTCTTACCTGCTCAGGCACCAGAGCAGAAGTTGCCACCTGAAGCTACCTGTGGCCACAGCATGTAGACGTTAACCCTGCCCAGCAGGGGAATGTGGGCACGTGTCCGTCAGCAACCTGCCAGCCCCTCAGGGGACATGTCCTCCCTGCCCACATGGATGAGCGAGGGGAAACAGTTCACCCCAACACTCCTGATGGGCTGGGAATTCCCAGAAAGAATCTGGAGCTGCTGCCAGTGAGGATAAAGCAGAAGTGATCTCTTTAATGAGGTTGAGCAATACATGAGATCCATGATTTAAAATGGGTGAGTGATCACTCATACACTGCTGGTGGGATTGCAAACTAGTACAACCTCTGTGGAAAGTACTATGGAGATACCTCAAAAAGCTGCAAGTAGAACTACCATTTGACCCAGCAATCCCATTACTGGGTATCTACCCAAAGGAAAAAAAGACATTCTATAAAAAAGACATCTGCACTAGAATGTTTATAGCGGCATAATTCACAGTTGCAATGATGTGGAAACAACCCAAGTGCCCACCAATACATGAGTGGATCAATAAAATGTGGTATATGCATACCATGGAGTTCTACTCAGCCACAGAAAACAATAGTGATCTAGCACCTCTTGTATTATCCTGGATGGAGCTGGGGCCCATTCTTCTAAGTGAGGTATCACAAGAATGGAAAAACAAGCATCACATGGACTCACCATCAAATTGGTACTAATTGATCAACACTTATGTTCACACATGGAAATAACATTCATCAGGTGCTGGGTAGGTGGGGGGGCAGAAGAGGGGATGGGTATATTCACACCTAATGGGTGTGGTGCCCACCGTCTGGGGGATGGGCACGCTTGTAGCTCTGACTTGGGTGGGGCAAAGCAACATATGTAACCTAAACATTTGTACCCCTGTAATATTCTGGAATTAAATAAATAAATAAAATGGTTACATGATAACCATGGGAATTCTGAGTAATTACAGCAGAATTGACCCACGGATGGGCTCACAAGGAATACAGTCCTGGTTCATACGTTTCTTCTTCTCTTCCTCATTATTATTATTATTTTATCAGTGGCAGGGTCTATTTTCATCATTTATTTAATATAAGAACTCCCTACAATCTGAGCAAGCAAAATACACATGTTCAAATGCACAATTGATTAGACATCCCACAATTGACACTCGTTTGCCTTTGGCAGAGGTGGAAACACTCTTTGGGGCGTCGCTCAGCCATGTGCCCTGCCCCGAGCACCACGCCAAGCCCGCTTCTCAGCACCAGTTCACACTCCAGGCATCTCTACTGGCACAGAGCTGTGGCTGACACAAAAGAAGCTTCTATCAGAGAAACAGATGAGCTTGTTAATGAAGGGGACGAAAATTGGAGCCGTAATGAGCTACTGTATCATAAATGAGTGCAAATTACATTGTCAGTGCTATTTACAATTTCACACTGCACAGAGCCTTGTAATTACGTCTATTCAATTATTCCATTCAGAGAAATTTTCCGTAAGGGCTTCTCACCACCATGGCCAAAACCCATTTGGAAGCTTCTGTTGTACATGGAAGTCAGAACCAGCTCTGAAAGGACTCAGCACCACATATGCGGAAATAAAAATGTGGGTGTCAGTGCAAAGACAATGTATGTAACCTAAACATTTGTACCCCGTAATATTCTGAAATTTAGAAAAATGTGGGTAAAGGGTCTACAGTGTGTCTGTACCTGAAAAACAGAAGCTCAAAAGTTCAGAGACAACATACAATGACTATGGGGTATGTGATCATCAAGTGGAAACACTGAGTTGAATTCGAAATATCAAAGCAGTCAGATCAGCACAAGCCTCCCCAGAAGCAAATCCTTGGAAATAAGCTGTAACCACAAGTTTCTGCGAGATTTAAAAATCCCTGCAAAGATAGATATTTTTTAACATAAGACATGTAAATATTTTAGTGTATATCTCTGAAAAGAACCATTTTTCAAACAAGACCACAAAACTATATCATGTCTAAAATGATAATAATTCATTACTAAATGCCTAGCAAGCATTTAAGTTCTCCCAAATGTATGAACTTATTTTTAAATCCATGTTATACATGTGTGATTTTATGTTCTGTGTCCACAGATTATCATATCAGCCTTTCATTCCACTTTGCTTCCTTTAAATTCAGCAAATCCTGTAATTAGATTCACCTTCACCAAACTATCTGTAACTGTTCTTTCTGCTTAAGCTGGGATTCCTGCAGGATTTAAGCTAAAGAGCTCAGCAGACAAAATAAAGCTTGGTCTGTTCGAAAAGCCAAGTTGTGGCCGGGCGTGGTGGCTCACGCCTGTAATCCTAGCACTCTGGGAGGCCGAGGTGGGCGGATCGTTTGAGCTCAGGAGTTCGAGACCAGCCTGAGCAAGAGCGAGACCCCACCTCTACTAAAAATAGAAAGAAATTATATGGACAGCTAAAAATATATATAGAAAAAATTAGCCGGGCATGGTGGCGCATGCCTGTAGTCCCAGCTACTCGGGAGACTGAGACAGGAGGATCGCTTGAGCTCAGGAGTTTGAGGTTGCTGTGAGCTAGGCAGACGCCACGGCACTCACTCTAGCCTGGGCAACAGAGTGAGACTCTGTCTCAAAAAAAAAAAAAAAAAAAAAGAAAAGCCAAGTTGTGTTACCGGCCTACTGGAAATTTAAAGCATCGACTGAACGCAGTAAAATCAGCTTTTACTGTAGTGTAGACGAATGTGGAGTTTCCAGATTCTACCATCACAAAGGTAAGAATCACAACCACAGAGGGAACAATGGTACACAACAGGATTGTCACAATCTGTGGAATTTCCAGGACAAGGCTGGACAACGCCAAATGCTACCAGACAGGGTTATGTGAAAACGTGAATGGTGCTCGCCTGCCCCACGGGGCTCCAGTGATGTTCTGGCACCGCAGAGCCTGCACCTGGAAGGCCCGAGCAGAATCCTGGCTGGACGCAGTGGCTTCGGTCCTTCCTCGACATGAGTTGGGGCACTAATCGTTTCGGTGAACCAGCTTACATCCTGCAGTGAGAGGCTGTTGGGAAAGAACAATAAACTAAAACATCTCCAAAGACTGTCTGAACTCTTCAGCCAATTTGGAATCGGAATTTAGCATGTGTTGCTTCAAAACCCACCCTATAATCGGTCTTGCTGACGTGCAGTCAGATAGTAAGTGCTCACACACACCAGCCACCCGGGTCTATTTCTGTTTCTGAAACAAGCCAAGCCCACTCCTGCCTTCGGGCTCGCCCTGTGCCCGGATCCCTGGCATCCTCCCTCGTTAATATAAATGCATACATGTATACATTTTATATATGTCTGTATATGAAACCAGCCATTGATCCCTAGCTTGCTTTCCTGTAATTGCTCAGGGGTCATATAGCTGATGGCCATTAAGATTCTCAGCTTTCTTCACTGCTCCCATAGATAACGACACCCTTGTGAAACCTAAGGGTAGTTTTAGAGAAATCTTCCAGGCCCTGCATTTCAGTGGACCAGCTGATCCACCCAGACCAGTTGCCCAAGGCACCAACTCAACTGGTCTTGCGACCTGGGAACGGACTCAGCAAAGAAGACAATTTCTGCATCCCGGCCCTGTGAGTTCATCCCCAGCCAATCAGCAGACCCAACTCCCCAGCCCTTTGCCCTCCAAACTGCCTTTAAAAACCCTTTCTCCCAACTTCTCGGGGAGGATTTGAGAACTTCCTCCCATCTCCTCACACGGCGCCTGTGATATCAAACTGTCTCTGCTGTAAGCCCCCGGTGTCTCAGCGCATTGGCCCCCTCTCGAGCAACAGGCAACGTCCGCCACGTTTTGCACCTGTCTGCAGCGACTGCGGCGCTTCTCAGTTTGTCGGAAGTAGCAGCGTGTTGTATTTGCACATCTTGCATCTGGTCTCCCACACGTAACATTCAGCGACGTCTGCGTGCTCTGCGGGGCATGATTTGGGTGCTCTGGAATCCTTATTCACGTCTGCTCTGACTCTGTCGTGTTGTCCTCAACAGTCGTCCTCAGGCCTGCAAAGTCTCAACCGCGCCAACGTCCTAAATAATGTCCTTCTGGAACTAGCGCTTACTCCCACTCATGACGGTATTATAGAAAAAATAAAAAGGAAAACAATCTCCGAATGGGGATAAGCCCTTAATCAAAAACATGTGATGTGCTTTGATCAAGTTTCCTAATGATGTTTGATTTAAAAAATGTTTGAGTGCAACACCTGTCACCAGGAAGCGATTTCTTTGAGAGGCTGTGTTGGAAGTAGATCTTTGTGGATCCCTGAAATGTTTTATTTTGTAGGAATCGGAGCTGGGGGTGATGGGAAAGTCACCGAAGGCCCCTCTCACATCCTCACCTAGGGCTGCAGCTGTGCTGGAAACGTCCCTTCTCCCACAGGTGCACACAATATAGTCTCTCTGCCCTCATGTGTGAAGAGGGGACCCCATAAACCACCCCCCCAAGGAGGCAGGGGTGCTCGAGCACTGCGCCCTGGGGTTCGGCACCTGGGTCCTGGCAGAACTGGCCTCAGAACCTGAAAACCAGCCTGCACGAGGCCGTGGGTGCCGCCTGGGTGGGACACCTGCGCCTGCCTGTCTCCACCCCGCCATCTTGGTGGCCCTGGTCTGACAGCACCTGGCCTGCCGTCCTCTCCCACCCGGGCTTCCTCCTCACCTGCCACACAGGAGGCTGGTTCGCAGGGTGCGGAGCCTTCTCCAGCTGCCCGGGGTGTGAATGACCACAGAACCCTGAGCTGGAGGGATCGGAGGAGACCAAAGGGCTCTGTGGTTAGGGAAGAGCTGTCGCCTGCTCTAAAATTAGCAGAGAGCCACTTTTACACAAGATTAACCTGTCCATGGTGTTCCAGACCCGGGAGGCTCTGGCCGGCTTGGCCTGACCCAACAGTGAAGGGCGGGTTGTGGCCAGTGGCTGCCTCGCCCTGGCTGAGCCCCCAGGCAGCACAGACGTCAGCTCAGGGAGTAATGAACTGGCCGCTGACCCCGCTGATTAATGCCCAGCACAGGCTGCACTACGTGAAGCACAGGGGCCGTGTGCCCCACTCCAGGGAACAGGGGGGCTCCTTCCAATCAAAGCACCCCTGAGCACTGCATCTGTGCCCTAACCGTTACACCTCTTGGAGTTTTCTCTGTTCTCTGATTTCTTTATTGCAGCGGGGGATTTGCTCCTGGCACTGATGTTCTTGGGCCCCAGCAGGGTCCCCATGAGCTGTCGCCTGCAGCTGCAGCAAGGAAACACAAACCCCATCCTGAGAATCTTCCTCCACGATTTAATATAAAGTAAGACCAAGGACAGACGCTGGCAAGTATTATATATGTTACTTAAAATAGCCAGAGATAGAGATGCGTGTGTGTGTGTGTGTGTGTGTGTGTTTCTGGAAGGACCTGGGAGAATAGGATAAAGGGATTACTGGGTATTCTGACATCTGAAGGAACTATTAAATATCATCTTTGCAGAAAGAACGTCCCACTAGCATCTATGCACATTTTAAACACACTCCATTCAGAAGTTTTAAATTATTTGAGGGCACAAATTCAGGTGTTTTATCCCATTGGGTTTGAAAGTCTGGCACTGCTGTAGGAGTTATTAGCATCCTCATTTTACAGAGGAGGAAACTGAGGCACAGAGAGGATGAAACCCTGCCAGGACCCCCAGCCTAGCATGTGGCAGAGCTGGAACCCAGGCCTGGTCAGTGCGACTCTAGAGTCTGAGCGCCCATCCACTGCTCAGCTCCGGGTCCTTCGTGGCTACCTAGTTCCTGGGTGACCTCTGGACCTCATTTTGCTCCTACATAACGTGGGATACTACTACCTAATTAATGAGCATCAGTGAGGTAGAAAATCGTAAGGAGGAGCTACAAGTTGTAACATCCTGGGCGCTATAGGTTAATCGTTTGCTCATGTCAGGCTGAGGGACACATCTCCCTGTCCCTGACCACACCTGGCCACTCTTGTGCTCTCTGCAGCCAACTCAGACTGCCCCCTTGGAGCAGCTGCCGTCCTCATCCTTCCCCCGTCACCACGTGCATGCCACACCTTCATGCCACTGTCTCTCCCACCTGCGGTGCCCCCTCTGGGAACCCATAGAGAGCCCATTCTCAAAGGGGCCAACCTGTCCCACCACATCCTGAACCAGCTGGCTCCAGTCTACAGTGCAGACACCGTCTACACCGCGCAATCTAACACGTGTGTCCTCTCGGCATCTTCTGTGTGCTGTCTTGTCTTCCCAGCCAAACTGCAAGCTTCCCGGATGGTAACTAGTGGGTTTTATTTAATCACACCCCCTATTATGGAACACACACACGCAGGAGTTGGGTACACACTGGGTGCCATATACCCCAGACTGGGCATTGGTCACCTTGGCTATACCACTCATGGATACTCCTGCTACTTGGGCTGCAGTTGTTTGTCACTCATCCCAATACCAGTATACATAGATAGAGCCTTTATGTTTTCCTTGGTGACTGTTATCAACTCACCCTGCCCCTGGTGTCAACTCTTTAGATTTGTCCCAGAGGCTGGTTTGTCTCCCTTCAGTAGGGGCCGTGGGAATAATTCACCTGTAGGCAGCAGGTTGAGAGTCTGGGGCTAGACAAAGTCATACGTACCCATGTGGGCTCCTGCAATTGTGTTACCTGGTCACAGGTTGCACGGGAAACTGCACCTCTCCATACATTCGTCCAAGATTTGTCTTCGAGGTGTTTCTATTCAGTCTGAAGAGGCTTATAGGTGAGAGAGAGAATATGATATGGCTTTAATGAAAATTAAGCTTGTTGAGCAAAACATAAATACACAGGAACAACAGATATGATATTCGAGCTTCAAATTGCACCCCGTCTCCTGAAACTGTGGCGTATGCAGTTAAGATGCCCAGGCAAGCCATTCAGCTGAGTGTAGAGAGGTATTTTGCCATCCGAATTTTGTTTGTTTTTTTTTTACTTTCCTAACACTTACAACCCAATTTTCACCACCAGAGGTAAATAATGTTCCCCCCAGCACAGTTGCGGTGGGTGAAGAATAGCTATCATGTTGTATTGATTCCCTCCCTGCCTCACGATGCGAGTTCTCAGAAGACATTGCGAGAACCAGCACATACATTTTTCTTTAACGGTGCTGTGCTTGTTGTGATGGAGTACGTCACGGCGCTGAGAAACAAACTGGAAAAAGCTATTAAAGTCCAAATCATCAAAATACTTACTTAATATATCTGAGGAACAGTTTATAATGATAAGATTTGGAGGAGACAAGAGTTTTTAACTAAAAATGATGTTCATCAAAAACAACTTATTTATTTCCTGGAAATTGAAAAGAAAATCATTCATCCTTGAAAAGGCGTTTTGTTCAAATTCGAGCTTTTTCCCTTTTACTACCAGCCAAGGAAAGGCTCAACAATTGTAAATGTGTGTTCATAGCCACTTTGTCATAGCCAAACATGAGAATTGGCCCAGATGTCTTCCAGCAGGTAAACGGTTAAACAAAAGGTAGTGTGTCCATACCATGTAAGACCACTCAGCAAATTGAAAAGAAACAGAATATTGATATACATAACTTGGATGACTCTCCAGGGAATTATCTTGAGTGAAAAAAAACTCCAATACTGAAAAGCCAGATATTTTGTGATTCTATATATGTATGTAATGTTTGCGGACTGAAAAGAAAAGTTTAAGAAAAAGAGTGGCCAACGGGGACTAGGGTAAAGGGGAAGTATGAAGGAAGGTGGGGGAGATGGGTTTGGTTATAAAAGGACAAAAGAGGGGTCTTTGTGGTGTGAAACTGTTCAGCACCTTGACTTGGTAGGGGAGACAGGAGCCTACACAGGTGAGGAAGTTTTATACACTGTAGTGCAACTTAGTACACACACACACACACACACACGAGAGTGTGTGTACCTGGTGAAATCTAAATAATATCTGTGAATTATACTAAAGTCAATATTCTGGCTGTGATATTATGCTGTGATTTTACAACTGTTACCTTTGTGGAAAACTGGCAAAGGGATCAAGAAAACTCTGTGCGTTATTTCCTGCAACTGCCTGTGACACTTACCCGAAACAAAACTTTAAAAACAAACAAAAAATAATCCCATATCTAATCGTGAGAAGAACATCAATCACACCCAAATGGAACGACATTTTATGAAATATCTGACTAGTATTCCTCAAACTGTTAAGATCATTAAAAAAAAAAATTCAACTGGATACAATTGAATTCTCAGTATGGTTACTTGTCTTAGACACAATTATGAGGAACTGTCTCAGCTAAGTAGAATCTAAGGAAACATCATGATGAAATGCAATGTAGTCTCCCAGACCTTGGGAACAGAAAAGCAACATTAGGTAAAAACTAACAAAATCTGAATACAGTATTGACTTTGGTTCGTAATAATATAGCAGTGTTGGTTCATTAGTGGTGACAAATGTAACATAGACATGAAAGAGGTTATCAATAGGGGAAATTGCGTAGGAGGTCTACTCTCTATACTACCTTAGCAACTTTTCTCTAAATCCAAAATTGTTATTAAATAAATTAATAATTAAATAAATTTTAATAATTTACTTAATAGTTAATTATCAAATAAAACATTATTGCCCATCCAGGGGTCATATCCAAGGCCAAGGACTGACTTTGTCCTAACCATACTGAGAATTCCTTTCCTAGCTCCCATGAAACCCATCTGCAGCCCTCGCAGGTTTTGAAATCTCCTCCACAGAAATGACTGTTTTTTAACATAAGAGCACCATCTGGGGAGCTTCCCAGGAAAGCCACCAAACAGAACTGTGAATTTGTGAGCCAGGACTAGCAGCATAAGTTTCTCCAAGATGGCCTGACAGAGTTGCTAAAGGATTCTTGGTGTGAGCTATTATTTAGTAATGAAAAATTATAAGCTAAAACATTTACTCTAGGCATGAAGTATGCATGATATATTTAGCTAACGATGTTCTCAACATAGTGCCCTCTGGCACTATGGTGACATTTACTGGAGAAGGAAATTATGTTTTGCTTTCATACCTGGATGATTCAGGACCTGGGAAGTAGGGAAGGTATGAAAGTAATTGGGCAAATATGAAGGCAGCTTATAGCCTGGCTGTCTTTGGTATTAACTGGGTAGGACGTGAAAGTGGTTCGCTGTAATTTTAAATCCCCCAAAGCTCAAGACCTGAGCCTGTCAGGGCTGTAGTAAATGTGTGTCCTTGGAGGATACAGGTGACTACATTTAGATAGAATGCGGAAGCCTTTTGAAATTTACTGGGAACACAGACTGAAATGAGATTCATTTTTCAAGTCCTGCTTTCTTTCTTGATATATTTGCTTGTTTACTCCCCAGTAAAATAAGAGAGCATTGTTTTTAACACTTTATGGATTTTCCCTGGGAATCTATCAGCAAATAGCAAATACAAAAATGCATTAATAATGGAACAGCCGTAAGTACCAACGGCGTGTAATACTGAAACCGCCCTTCAATAACGGGGTGCAAGGCGAGCACTGTGGTAAAGACCTAGCTAAGAATAATGATAATAATTATTAACTGTCCCCCCGTAATTGCCACTCCGGAACCACACAGATGGTGTCCACAAAGATTCTTAACTTTCTCCCTTTGGAAACCTAAAGGTAGTTTTTAAGATATCTTCTAGACCCCTACCTTCTGGTGGATCGACACCCAGGCCAGCAGCCCAGACCAAGAAACTGGCTCAACTGGAATTGTGACCCCCAGGGACAAAAACAACACAAGAAGATGATTCCTGCACCCCTATAATTTTGCCCCAACTAACAAACCTAATTGCCTAATCCCTTGCATTGCAAACTACCCTTAAAAACCCTGTCTCCCAAATTCTCGGGGAGGTGGATTTGAGAAATTTCTCCCATCCCCCCGCTTAGTGCTATGCAGAATAGAGTGTTTCTCTGCCTTATAAACCCTGCTGACTCGGCACATTGGCTTCCTCTAGGGCAGGGGGCACAGGAACCTGGTTGGGCAGCAACAACACTCTTTAATATACCGACCACTAAAACTTCACTCACTTTGTTCATGTTTTTAATAACATGTTCTCAAAGGGAGAGCTAGTCTGCCAACCACTAATTCATCACGGACAGAACCAAAGGTCCCACATTTGTTATTTGTATCTTTGCAAATAAAGGAGTCAGACTCTCTATCGTGAAAACGAAGGGACTGAAGGCATTTTACCAATTTTTCCCTCCTGTGTCTATTTCTCGACCAAATACATTGAATCAATTTAATTCAAGTATGACCTGGGCTTAGGCCAGGACTTCAAGTTCCAAGGGTGAATAAAGAACATGAATTAGAACAATACCTATTTCTTCCTTTCAAAGAAGTTTTACTCTAGCTTGAAATAGAAACCAACTCAAAGCAATTATATTTTATTTAGCACTCTCTTTTACTGGGTATGGAAACATACGCCCAAAACAGTAAGTATTGTATCTATCCTGTGGCAATACAGAATTAGTTTTACTATTATAATAAAACAGTGTTCAGATCTGGCATTTTACAAATCCTCTTGATTTAGTCTAGCCCTGTGTAGTCCTGAAATATTGACAAAAATATTAGCAACAAGAAAAAGCGAAGATTATTAGGTTAACTTATTTTCATTCTCCTAAGTTAGGGAATAGAGTACATTGTTATACTAGTAAACGAACCATTGGACTTGCGTGGAGATTTTTCAGGGAATCCTTTGGAATATAATAAAAGTACAGAAGGAAATGATTTTCATTTGCAGCCTCTGTTGTCCGAAACTTGATTTGCTCCTGGTGTTTACTCTCCAAATTACCTAGAAAATTAATTGCCTACTATTTTTAAATATAAATGCCTTTGCCATAGTGGTTTACTTTTACTCAGGATCTCCTTGGAGTGTTACATGGCGGCACACAAGTTCGATGCAATCGTTTAAGGTGTGATTTCCAGTGAAGTGTAATTTATCCAGAACAGAATGCTGACTTTAACTTCAGCAGGAAAACCTTTTGGGTAGCTGCAAGTTCAGGCATGCCAAGACACCCAGGGATGGGGGAACAACGGCCCCTTTGGGGAAGAAAATGACAACGAGCATCTGAGAGCTTGAGTTTGCATCCAGCCACACCCAGCAAGACAAACTGCCCAGTATTTCTGAAATGCGCTATTTTTAAAATGTCATCTATCCACACTCCTAATTAATTTTATTTTCACAAATAAGCAGAACAGATTTAACTTAATTCTTTGAATATAGAAAGTACAGTCATACTGTTTTAATGGCCCATTTGCTAACTGCAATTGCTGTGCCCATTCCTGGTTGGTCTGACTGATTGCTGGTTGGTTGGGCTCCTCATTACTTGTCTGCAGACCTGGTTCTTTGCATGCCTAACGATTTTTGATTGGATATCAAACATTGTCATTTTAGCTTGTTGACTGCTGGACATTTTTGTATCTTAGAAATGTTCTTTAGTTTTATCCTGGGATTCAGGAAGTTGCCCAGAAACAGTTTGATCCTTTTAGGCCCTGCTTTTAAGAGTGGTTAGGCTGAACAAGAATAGCACTCAGTTTAAAGTTAATTATTTCCTATTAGCAAGGACAGACCCTCTGAGTACTTTACCGCACGGCCTCTGAAGCTCGAGGTTTGCCAAAGTGGCTGATGAAACTAGACACTATTCCCACACTATGTGTGTCCCAGCCCCTGGGACTGTCATTCTCTCTGGTGGTTCTTTTCTAGGTCTCAGGTTGTTTTCTCGCACACGTGTTAGTCGGTGCTCGGCTGAACACTCACGACCCTCAGCACATCTTTGGATCTCTGTCTCTGTACAGCTCTTCTATGCCTGGGCCTTTGCCCTCCAGACTCCGGCTACCTGGGTCTTTCTTACCTGGTAGCTCCACCTCCTCGATGCAGGTGTCTGCCGGGCCCACCTCTGCTCCTGCCCCGCACCGCAGTCTGAACACTCACGGCATGAGCTGGAGCGGTTGTGAGGCTGACCTCATGTGCTCCTCATCTTTCTGTGCTTTGTTAATTTATTGTTGGCGTCTCACAAATTGTTGTTTCATATGGTTTTTTATCTATTTTGTTGTTATTGTTGTTGTTTCAGGCAGGAAGCTAAATCTGCTCCCTTTAAATCTGTCTTTGCTATTAATAAAAGCAAAATGTTCACCCCATACTTTTTCAAGAAGTCTCTCCATTTGCTTAAGCAGAAACGTTGCTACCAAAGAACATGAAATGAAACGCTTGCACTGAGGACCAATTTAAAAGATGCACTTATTCGAATCTCAATCACGCCCAGATATTGAAGATTCAACAACCAAGATTGAAATGTGGTTTTGGATTCATTTTAGCCTTCACCAAACTGGGAAGGATTGTTAACAAGTAGCAGCCCGTAGCAGCCTGTACTCTTGGACAGAATTGCCGATGAGCTGTTTACAAAACAGTCTATGCTAGTGGATAACATCTCCATATGGAAGTAAAGTCTGCCTCAAAATGCAAGCAAAGTGTCACTGCTCTAAACCCAATAATAGCTATAATTGTAAGAAAAATGTGTTGTATCCAACTTCTTAGCACCTGTGTCATTCTTTGCAAAAGGACAAAAGTGTTTCTACTTTTTTTTCTTAGCTACCCTTAAAGTTGCCTATGGAAATCTGTGCTAAGGAAGCACAAACGAGCAATAACAGTGACGCTCAAATCAATATTTACTATAGATTATGCAACATAAACATTATATAGTTTATTAGGATAAAATGTGAGCTGTCATAATCCTCATACTATGGGGAAATTATTATGGCAAAATAGGCCCCATAAATATTTACTAGGGCAACTTATCCAGAGCTGTGTTCAATATTATATCTTGACTGTTGTATTTATTAGTCCGGGTTCTCCAGAGAAACAGAGCCAGTAGGCTATATATGAATATTTAAGAGGAGATTTATTATGGGAATTGGTTCACGCAATTTGGGAGGCTGAGAAGTCTCATCATATGCATCTACAAGCTGGAAAACAGGGAAGTTGATGGTGCAGTTCAGTCTGAAGCTGAAGGGCTGAGGATGGGTTGGGGGTGGGAGGGCTGCTGGTATCAGTCCCAGGGTCCAGAGACCCCGGAATCGGGAGCTCCACTGTCCAAGGACGGGAGAAGATGGATGCTTTAGCTCAAAAAGAAAGAGAGAGAATTTGCCCTTTTTCCACCTTTTTGCTCTATTTGGGCCCTCAAGTGATCTTTATTCCATCTCCTGATTCAAATGCTGTTCTATTCCAGAAACACTCTCAGAAATAATGTTCTACCAGCCATCTGGGCATCCCTTAACCCAGTCAATGGACACATAAAATTAACCAACACAACTGTAATTCTTAAATTTTTTTTAGTTCATACCTGGCAACTCACCAAAGCATCTAAAAGTGTATAGTCCTCTCTCTTTATATTAAAAATATGAGAGGAAATAAATAGAAGATTAAAAGGACAAAGAAGAATATGAAATTGGGATTCTCTGGAACAGGTTCATACTAGTTCGACATAGTGTATATAGTCTAAACACGTCTCTCTTATTCTAATTTTGCATCCTAAAGGCAAAGCAACATCATAACCAACATCTTTCAAGAAAGATCTTGTTACTCACCATGCTCAGTCTGTATTAATGCAGAGAGTATTTAGACTCACTCCAGGACTGGGACACCTATTAATTTCTTTTCTCAGATATCCACAAAAGTCCCTGCTTAGAAACTATCAAGAGTGTTTATGCCAACATGCCTTTCCCCGGAGGGTCACTCTGAGGCAGACACATAGATTGACATCTTTCTAAGCATATGCAACTGTTTCAAAATAGGTTTTGCCATGAAAGATTGGCATGTACCCAAAAGAAACTGACTTTGAAGTGCTTAAGAAAGATCAATGCAGAAAAGTCTAGAAAGCAGTTGGGTTAATACTTCTATCCCTTGAATTAACTCATGTTCTCAGGAGCTCACATCCTAACACCAGCAACTGACACTGGAAAGACTTATAATTCTGCTATTCTCAAAGACAGGGGTGGAAAATACGGAAGAGCGGCAGAGTTGAAATCCGTTAGGTGAAGCTATAAGCAAAGTCGCTGCCTTCTCTGCTCTGAGCCCCTCTCCGCACACACTCACACACACAAACACGCACGTGAACGCGCAAACTCACACATGCTCACACACACTCACACTTGCACACACCCTACAAAAGATTTAAAAATCATCCAAGATCTACTGAGGTTTTAGGTGGCTTCATTTACAGAAAGGTCATCCTGGAAGTTAAAATCTGCTTTTTTGATTAATCCACTCTTGGAATATTTCTGATTCTTTTTAGTGTCCAGCAGTCTTGTTATCAAAATGTCTCCAAACTCATTAGAACTGCAGGCAATCTCTTCGTTCCCTCTGCGTCTGCTAAGGCAGATCCTGGGACATTCACAGGCAGAGAAAATCGGATGCAAACTGCAGACGTGATCACCCGCCAACACCAGCTGGGAGTCCACTGTGTGTCTGGCGCAGTGCTGGGTCCCGGGAGATACCATGCAATGGCTCCGTTGTAGACTCTCCAAGGGGTTAGAATTTACCAGAAACATTCCACAGTGACTCCCAGATGCAATTCCAAACCTACATCCATGTGAGTACTTTCTGATGCCGCACAACAGCCGAAGGTAAGTACAAACAGGCCCAAATAAAAATGAATTATTTCTATATATTACAATGGGACAGTTGCTCTTTCGGGGACAGGTGTTACTGCAAGAATAACATTAAAGCCTAGCATTTATTCAGCACTAGTGCTACCTAGTAGATATCTATTAGTACTTCTGGAGTCCTAGTGCTAGAGTGTAAGTAGTACCACTAGTGCTACCAAGTAGATACCTGTCTCTGTGCTAAACACGTTACACACATCATCTCATTTAACCCTCCCAAGAGCTAAGAGGGGAGGATATTTTCACTTTTCCCTTTTTACAGGCAAGGCTCAGGGAGGTGAAATGCCCTGAGGGCAGTCCCCCGGCTCAGCCATCCTCATATATCCTGCAGCACTTATGGGAAGTCCTGTGTTCCTCGCTATTTAATTGTTGATTAAAAATAAGGATGTGCATACCAATTATTTTTACTGGAATCCAAGAGGGAGAGGATGTGACTCTGTGTGCATCTTCAGCCCTTTTAGATTTATTTCTGTTTTACTTGGGGAAAGCCAGCTCGACTCACAAGGCGGTGTGACCCAAGAGATCACGACCCCACTTTTCTCAAGGGAGTCTCTCAACAAAAGAACCTTCCAGACAACTCTTTTGCTGACTCTGTGACCAGGAAAGGGCACAGCATTTATCAGAATGCATAGTCATTCATTCTGCTCCCAGACACACAGCAAAATAGATCAGGAGACCAGCGGTTGGAAGGTTGCAGGGCCACATTTTCTCTCCCACGTATTACTGTGGCTTGAATCCCACAAGGATGAAAACGCCAGTCTGTCTTCCCAAGCCTCAGGAAGCTGCAGGGGTGCAGGGAATAAACGCCCCTCTCTCCAGCTCCCATGGGTGAGTTGGCCCTTTGCAGAGAAATCTCAAAATCGCTGACACATCCTTGCATCTTCCATCCAACTTGCCATGTAGAAAGATGACAAGCCAGCTGAACTTAAAAGTGCAACTAGGATGTTTGGCGTTTTCCCTGCCCACTGACATCAGAGGTAGAGAATTTTGGAGTCTCCTGCTAATTCATTTTGCTCCAGCACCGATGTGCAGGCTGCTGGCCAGAAGCCTCCACCCTAAAGGACTTTGTCCAGGTAGATTTTGTGAGGTCCCAGAATAAGAAAAGGAGAAAATTTAAGGACACAGAAAAACGAGAGGGAGGGGGGTGGATCCCAAACTCACAGATGATGCTTGATTTTCTCTTCTGCAGGCAGTGGGAGCCTGGGAGTCATGTCTTAGGAGGTCAAGCTTTCATTTATGGAGCCATAATCAGCGACAGCAAACTTCTCAGGAGTTCTGAAAATTTGCATATTAACAAATACGATCTTTCCACAGTTCTAATTAATTACATTCTAACAAGTAAGGAAAAAATGACTTAGTTTCACATGAGTAGAGTGAAATATAATGAACAGTACAATTTATAATCTTTGTTTCTGGATAAACTAGATTAAAATATTAAGCTTTGGTGGCAAAACCAGCATTAAACATAATCTCCGTACGTGTCCCTTTGGGTTACATTGTGTTTAGGAAAGAACATTACATTCAGATTGATCCTGAATTCTAGAATGTACACAGATTCTTTCAGAAAGCTCATCCTCAATCTGCCACCAGTTAATGGTGTTCCTTTCATCTGCCAGCTAAAAATTGTGGTTTTCAAAGCATCTCTTAGTTTTACTCAGTTATAGCTACCAAGGCGGGCCAATCTAAATTGCACTGTGTTTTACTTGGTTGGATTGATTAAAATTATTTTTACCAATAGTAAAACACGGATATAATTAATAGGGTGCAAATTCAAGATCGTTAATTTCAAATAGGTCAGCTGGGCAGGACCCCTGCTACATAGACTGATACAAACATGCACTTTTCAATCCGTAAAGATCCTCGATTACCAAAGCTGATCTCATTCATGGCCCCAGGCCAATAACATCCCAATACTTTCTTGAATAAAACTATCACTCCTTTTCCTCAAAGTATGAAAGCGATATACACAATAGACAATCCAGGTGGAAAAAAGAAAAACCATTTGCCATCTACCAATCCTACCACCCACTGTGGCTAAGCATTCTTCGTGTACGTTGTTTCAGTCTTACTTTTCTTTTTCCTTATGAAGACATACACTTTACAGAAGCAGACTGAAAACCAAATTCTGATGAGGATGTGGGGAAACTGGATCTCTGGATCACTCACACATGGCTGGTGGGAATGTCAAATGGTACGGCCGCTCTGGAAAATAGTTTGGCGGTTCATTTTAGAACCGAAAGAGACTTACCATACAACCCAGCAATTGCTTTCTTGGGCACCTGTTCCAAAGAAATGCAAACTGATTTCTATGCAAAAACTTGTACACTAATGTTCGTAGCAGCTTTATTGCTCCAAACTTAAAACGACCCAGATGTCCTATAACAGGTCAATGGTTATACAAAGTATCGTACAGACTATAAAACACAATTTAGAAATAAAAGAGAATGAATAATTGGTACACTCAACAACTTGGGCGAACATCAAGGAAATGTTCTTGAGTGGAAAAGCCAATCTCAAAGGGCACACACTGCACAACTCCATTCATATAATCTTTGTGAAATAAAAGATAAGAACAGATTAGTGGTTGTCAGGGCTTAGAAATAGAGGGATAAGCTATAAGAATCTAAGGACTGGTGTGAGGGGGCTTTCTCGCAAGGTGCAGTTTTATACCGTGACTGTGGTGGTAGCTATGTGAAAGCACATGTGATAAAATTTCAGGCACAGACACACACACAGAGGACGTGTATAACCTGTGAAATCTGAACAAACTGTGGATTAGACCAATGCCAGTTTCCTGGTTGTGATGCTATATTATAGTTATACAAGATCATAATACTGGGGCAGGCTGGGAGAAAGTCCTATGAGACCTCCCCGTTTCTTTGCAACTTTCTGCAAGTCTTGAATTATTTTTAAATCATTTTTTAAAGAACAAGGAAGTACCCTTGCTCTGGTCAGGAATGACATATAGCTTTCTTTAGTCATTCTTTTTTTTCTAAAACCATTATGCTGGTCCAGTACAATTTTAAGGTTAAAGTAGGAATCAAGATGATGTATGAAGAACACTCTCTATTTCATTCAAAAATATATTAAAGTCGCTAAAGATTTTTAAATCATACTGTGCATGTTCCTCTGTAACTTGATTTAATTTTAACTGTACATAATTGCTATTTCTCCACGTCCTTAAGTACATTTTTTCTGCATTATTTTGTAGTGTCTTCACTGTATTTCCGTGTATGGCTAGACTACATTTAATGACTTCACTGTCATTGGACATTTAAGCTGTTTCATGCATGTCACTATTATTAATTTTACTGTGCTAGGCATCCTTTTGGGTAACCATGATTTATCACTTTTCTAATTATTTTCCAGGATGATTTCCTAGACGTAGAATTTCTGGCTCAAAGGTTTTGCAAAATGCATAAAGCGTATAATGGGTATTTACCATTGCCCCATCTCAGGAGGCTGCACGTCTCCGCTCCCAGAAGCACTGATGAGAAACTGTGATTGATTCATCTGCCTCCCCCACAAACTGACCTGGGCAGAAATCTCTCTTCCCAGCTACCTCCCTGGCTGCAGATTAACACCAGCTGAAAAATCCACAGGCTAGAAACCCCAAATCTGGCTCGAGGCTGAGGACCCATGAGAAGGAGCCACCACAGGTGGGCCCTGCTTAGAAGTGAGCCCCACCCTCGCTGCAGCAGGGGGTCCAGGGTGAGACCCACCGAGACACCCCGAGCACCAGGAGGGCCAGAAATCCGGAGAGCATCCCTCCGTCTCCCTCTGTCTTGCATCCCAGCGGAGTGCTTCCTGCTCAGGCACACTGGAGCTCACTGTCAAAACATCCAGGAGTAGTGCCAAGATGATAATTAGTCTGTCACCACCGGAAAAACTATTTTGAGGAAGAACATTTTAAAAAAATAACTATTTTAGACATCACTGAATTTTCAAGAAGGGAAACAGAAAAAAAAAAAAAAATAAGTACTAAACAAAATTGAAGACCATAGCGGGGGTAGAGCCGGGCAGAGTCAGGTCATCATAAAAACTCAGGATTTTATCTCACCTTCCAACGGTGGCCTTTGACACGGGGTGGGGCACAATCTCTGGCACTGTGGGCTTCCGATGCATCTTCTACTCACTGGAAACTGAACCCGAGGTTGCAAAGGAAGGATTAAACACACACGCACACAGAACCAACAAAGTTTAGCAGGCGACGGGAGTGGAGATTTAAGCTACAAATAAGGTCAAGTCTGGAATTCTTATCTTCCTGAGCGGCATCCCTGACCCAAGGTGAGTGAAGCTGTGGGGAGAAGAGCGGGTGAATGCACAGAGGTTTGACTCGGTCCCCGGAGTTCACGTCCCATTTTCCACTGCTGTGGCTGACAGCAGGTTCAAGACTCTGCCGGTCACAGTCAGGGGCCCTTTCCTTATAAATGACTTTGGTGAAAGCAAAAAGCACTTATTCTAGATTGGACCAGACTTCTGCTGTCTTCCATTAGCTTTCGGGAAAGAAAAATAAAATAAAATGAAAATGACAGCTGAGTGATGTATCCTCCACATAACACATTCGTAACAAGGTTTTTCTTTAAAGAGGACTTGTGAAGATTTGCAAACAGTGATTGCTCAGGACCATGCGCACAGATCGGGCGTGTGCTTCCGCAAGGCCTGCAGCCTCCCCCTACTTTGCTGACGCTTGGTCCGGGGTTTACTGTTTCTCTCCAACCTGCCGGGGCTGCGGCTTGGGGATTTGTTCTTGGGACAGCTGCTCCTGGTTATTTATCTCCTATTTTGCATTTTTCATTGCTTTGATCAATGTGCTACATTTTAATGCCTTGCTCATTCTATGTGTACTGCATCTTTATGTTAATAAAGTGAATGTTTGTTTTCTGGTGTGGTTTCTGTTTGAATTAATGAAGTGGCAATATAGGGGAAAAAGACCTGGTGCTCTACTCCCTAGAGCTGCGGTCCCCAACCCCCAGGGCCGTGGACAAGTACTGGTCTGTGGCCTGTTAGGAACTGGGCCGCACAGCAGGAGGTGACCGGAGGGTGAGCAGGAGAAGCCTCATCTGTATTTACAGCCGCTCCCCGTTGCTGGCATTGCTGCCTGAGCTCCGCCTCCTGTCAGATCAGCGGTGGCATTAGATTCTGCATTATATTATGGTGAGCTGCATAATTACTTAATAATATATTACAATGTAATGATAATAGAAATAAAGTGCACAATAAATGTAATGTGTTTAAATCATCCCGAAACCATTCCCTCACCGCCCGGTCTGTGGAAAAATTGTCTTCCACGAAACTGGTCCCTGGTGCCAAAAAGGTTGGGGACCGCTGCTCCAGAGCAACTGCACAATCAATGATGGTTGGTCAGGGGCAACTTCTGCCACTGGAAGACATTAGCCCTGAGGGAGGAGGCTACACGCTCCAGAAGTGCGAAGTTGCTTGCGGCAAATGCCTCCCCTGTGGGGTCTGCGGCAGACCTGAGATGCCTGCGAAGAGCAGAATGGTGGTTACCTGCGCCTGGGAAGGGTGGTGGGGAGAGGGGGACAGAGAGGGGATGGTTAATGGGCACAAGAACACAGTTAGAATGAATAAGATCTCGTGGGACTGTAGTTAATAATTTATTGTGTGTTTTAAAATAACTAAAAGAGTGGAATTGCAATGTTCCTAACACAAAGAAATGACAAATGCTTGAGGTGATGGATACCCCAATGACCCTGATTTGATCATAACATGTGGCATGCCTGTATCAAAACATCACGTGTACCCCATAAATATATACAACCATTTTGTACCCATAGTAATTAAATATAAAAAAATTAAAACATGAAACACCTGAGGGCCATTCCTTTTCTACCTGGGGGGGTTAATGACACTATCCCAAAGATCCAGCTATGCTTTATGCTTCTAGAGAGGGCTGGAAAAGCGATTCTGTCTGCCCTGTAAATTCTGACAGATTGATTTACCTGCATGGAGTCGACTCTGAAACCTTGTGCAGTCTTAGTATCAATTCTGTAATTGATTAGCAAAGTGTGTGATGGGCTTGCAATAGAAAATTACTCCACACTTCCCAGAATGAAGGGGGCATAAGTAATCCCAAACTTCAGTGGATGGAGTCTCAGTGCCTGGATAAATATCTGAATACGGCCACCCTCACGCTGTGCCACATCAGGCCGTTTCTGTTAGTTACCTGAGTATGCTGTTAGGGGCGCTTAAAATATTCTTAGCCAGAACCTATTCATTCTCTCATTTGTGTACTCATTCAACATATACGTCATAATCCTGTTATGGCCCAAGCACTGTCTTGGCCGTCAGTTTACAGACGTTAATGAGAGAGACCCAGTCCCTGCGCTTGGAGAACTTGCACTCAAGAGGAATGTATCAGTTTCCTGTAGCTGCTGTAACAAATTACCACAAGCATAGCGGCTTACAATAGCACAGGTTTATTATCTCGCAGATCTGGCAGTCTGAAGTCTGAAATGAGTCACACAGGGCTAAAATCAGGGTGCTGATCTGGCTGTGTTCCTGTGGGGGACCCAGGTGAGCGTCCATCCAGTCCCCTGCCCTTTCCAGCTGCCAGAGGCTGCCCATGCTCCTTGACTCGTGGCCGCATCATTCCCACCTTTGCTTCCATTATCACATCTCTTTCTCTGGTTCTGACCCACCTCCCTCTTTTATTAGTACTTCTAAGAACCCCTTTGATTTTGTTGGACCCCCCTGGATAATCCAGAATCTCTCCCCATCTCAAGATCCTCAATCCCATCCACAAAGTCCCTTTTGTCACATGAGGTCACATTTTCATGGGTCCCAGAGTCGAGCACGTGGACATCTTCGTGGCATCCAAAGAGTGGACATTCATTATTCTGCCTGCCACTGGGGATGTCACAACATCAGTCGACTACAGCTGAGGACAGTGCAAGAAAACGGGAGAGCCTGGGCGCTCTAATGCTGACTCCAAAGCCTTTCCCTACAACACGGCTTTTGCTTGAACCTGACAAACTAAGCCTATTTACTTTCTATCCCATAACTTAATCTGATTCTTATGTGAATATAATCTATTCCTCACCACTTTTGTTGAATTTATGATGCATCTTTATTCTAGGTATTAAATATGTAAAAGTGCTGATAAACTTCATTAGGGAATTTTTAATGAACAGCTAATGGCTGCAATTTGGCTCTTTACGACTAGGGAGCCATAATGCACTCCATGCAATTGATGATATTAATAACAGATTGGCAGAGTAAATCAAAGGGAAATTGCCGCCGACAGTAACTAGGGAGCTCAGAGAGAAGAATGCCCTTTCTGGTTTGCGAGGGGAGATACCCACGGGGAGGCTGCATCCGCTCGAGGCAGGGAAGGTGCAGGGGGCGCCAGAGGCCCTGCCTGGGGCACAGCGGACAGAGCCCGGCCTCCGAGGCCAGACGTTCCGGGTTTGAATCCCAACTCCATCACGTCCTCCCTTTAAGATGGGGACAAGCTACTATTCCCTCCTTGGTAAGAGGAGCACAGTGACGTCAACAACTAGCTCACCGTTTGTCACCTTTAAAAGAGAAGGGGCACACAGCCAACGCTAAGTGTTGGTGTTGTCATCACGGTCATCCTGTTGGAAGATGCTGAGTGTGTGGTGGAGCTAAGGTTAATGGATCTCAACCTCCCCTCGTACGTGTGCACATCACGGCCTAGCATCACAGCGCCAGGGACACCTGTGTTCTCCAGGCCCTTCCCCTTTGCTATGTTTGGGGACTCCCTTGACCTAGGCGGGATATGCCACCTCCCACACTGGAGGCCCTAATCCTCCCTGGGCTCCCCCACGAGGACACAGGTGCCAGGGCTGGACTCCGAGGCAGATGTGCCTGCATGAGCTTCCAGCCAGAAGCCGGTGACATCATGAAGGGACTGCACGAAGGCAGTGGGGCTGCCATATGCAACGGGCAGATACGGAAGTGGCAACAGCTCCCGCAGCAGCACCAGGGTTGGGGGACATCAGCAGAGCAAGCCTTGGTCTCCGAGCCTGACTCTGCCCCTTATGTGCTGTGAGAACCTGCAAAAGTTACTTAACCTCTCTGTGCCCCGGTTACTCCTAACTCCTGAGAGATCGTGGCTAATAACAGTATCTATCTCATGGGCTGTTGTGAAGATTAAATAACTCCTGAGTACTTAGTTTCTGGAACACAGGGAGTGCTGTATAAAGGTGTGCTGTTATTATAATGGAAAGGATATCCAAGGTCTAGAAGAAGGATTAAATTCAACCCAAAAAAGGATAATTTTCTCACCTCGAACATGGAGACTCTTTCAACAAATTTCAGGGCAAGCTGGAAGAAAGGAGTCCTTTGGAAACTATTTGGTCAGGTGGAATCACAGCTGTAGCCCCTGCACTTCCAAATCCATTCTTGCTGGGCTCCCACCCTGGCCTGCTCTTCAAAGACCTGAGACTCTCTTGCCAAATGTGTCATCACAGAAACCTGAAAGAGACATTGGCAGCATCTCATTCGGCTAGAGTCCTCTGGAATCCAGGCGGGAAATATTACATTAGACGGTCACAGCACAGTTCAGATAAAAATCCTCATCTTTTTCTACATTTAGTAAATAGAAGAGGACAAGGTTAGGAATCAGAGATTATTCAAACTTATTCCCAAGAAACAAAATAATCTCGATTGCCTTGGGCCTTTCTTGAAAAATCACACATTTTAAATTAAATTTTTCAATTAGAAAAAGTATATGTGTATATATATGTGTGTGTGTATGTATATGTATGCATATACATGTATGTGTATATGTATACATGTGTGTATATATGTACATGCATATATATAAATCTTCTTACTGCCTAAAAAGTATGCACATCGCAAAGCTATGAAGACCCAGTCCAGAAAGAGCATTTTCAAATATCATGGCTTATATG
The DNA here is from genome assembly GCF_041146395.1 of Eulemur rufifrons. Classification (NCBI taxonomy): domain Eukaryota; kingdom Metazoa; phylum Chordata; class Mammalia; order Primates; family Lemuridae; genus Eulemur; species Eulemur rufifrons. The sequence goes on from NC_091003.1 coordinate 3,341,658, forward strand.
CATATGGAATAAAGGATTTACCAACTTTAGTGAAAAGTATTCAGGAGCTTCTGCGAAATAAATAAAGTAGTGAATTGGTTCAAAGAAGGCAGTATAACTCAAGCAGTGTTGTCCCCTCAGTCCGGGACAGACAGAGCAGGACTCGTGGTTGAGGGTTGAGGAGTATGCTTCACAGCGAGAAAGCCAGTGTTAGGTGTATCACATTGGGAAGGAATATGCCAAGAACACCCAATGATAATACCAATCCTTTAGCCGTCGTGGTAACTAAAAGCCAAACTGCAGTGAACCAGCACCCACGGAGTCACATGCAGTTTACTAGATTTAGGATGTGATCGTATCAAAGTAAGAAAAAAGATACATCTTTGACTCTTACCTTGCTCAAGACCTGAGCAAGGCACCCTAGACTCTGCTACAGTAACCCCCTGTTGCAGTCCTTTTATTTTATGGAAGAAAAGACAAGAGGGGTAAGTGGGTTGTGCCCAGAAGAGTGCACCCTGACAGTCTCTGTCCTTCAAGGCAAGTTGCAGAGGTGCACGGCCGAAACATGCGATTTTTCCACCCCAAGGCGGAGCGGCTGCTTTGGGCTCTGCGGCCCCTGACCTGTCCCAGGGATGCTGTTCTGCGCGGGATTTCTCATCTAACTGGGACCACTCGCTTCTGTGCGGTGTGAATTTGTTCTCACTATGACACCTGTGTCTGGTTATTTATTTCCTCCTTTTCACTTTTGATGGCCTTTATTAGCGTAGCACATCGTAATGCCTTGCTCGTTTTATGTGTACCGAACGCTTATGTTTAATGGAGGGCAATTGTTTCCTTGATGGTTTTTATTTGAGCCAATAAAGAACATAAGGGGGAAAGTGTCATCTTCTCCATCCTAGGTAGGGGAGCAGACTTTCAGTGACAATGCTGTCGCACCTGCTTGCTTGCAGTGATACGTAGGGAACCGCACAGTGGTGTTGAGCGGTGAAGAAATCATCTGGCAGGATGGTTCCAACTTTGGGGATTTGAAGCGCAACAGTACCCTTGCCCTGTGCAATTTTTGTGGCGAGTCTGAGCCCTTCAGTGGCCCTCAGGTCACCTGCAAGACTGACACCTGCAGCTCCTGCACTCCTCTGCCCACGCCCTCCGCTCCCACCCCGCCTGCTCCCCTGGGTCCTGCCGCGTGTCACCACATTCGCAATCACAGAAGCCTGGGAAAACCAGTGAGCCGTGTCGCATCCGACTAAACTCTTCTAGAAAATCCACACAGGAAAAACTAAACTTGATGGTCTCAACACAGTTTGGAGATGACAAAAAATAAATGAATAAATAAAAATAAAAACACCAATATGTCTTCTGAATTTAGGAGATAGAAAAGGGTTGGGGGAAAATCAGAGAGTATTCAAACTTGTCCCTGAGAAACAAAACAAATTGCATTGTCTATGATTCTCTCTAGTAATCACATAATTTACAATTGGAAAAAAAAAATCTCTGAATTTTCTATCTTAAGAAATAAAAAGGGTATTTTAAAACAGTGGACACTCAGTAGAGACTAGTAATTTACACATTGAGTAGTGGCCACATATATATGTGAAGGGCTCAGCAGCTCTACTCGGTGGTATTTACGAACATCTCCGAGATAGATAAGGGGAAATGAGGAAGTCAGGTGGAATCAAACAAGGCAGTAGAACTCATGTTAATTATTGCAACTTCCAGTTATAAAATAAAAACAAATCTCCTGATTTGTGGTTTATATGTATGACTAGAAGCATCTAAAGTCATCCTCTGGGGACACTAACATACTACATTTGGTGAATGGATATTCCAATTCCAAATCTTAATCATTATGAGCTTAAAAACCAAACTGTATTACACCAAAATTCACTACCGGCAATGCACTGTGCTGGAACAAGAGTTATTGCAGCTTTAGATGTGTCTGTTTTGAAAAACAAAATAGCATTGCTTTTATCAAACTTCAGAACAAGAGCACCAGTAAAACCTTGACTCTCATCCCGCTGGATGCCAGAGCGTGGGAGACTCCTGGATTCAGCTGGAATCAGGCGCCAGCATGAGCCACCCCCTCCTTAGTGACAGATCCTCAAGACCCAGACTCGAGGGATTTGAAATCTGCATCATTCTGACCTTTCCGTAAGTTGAAAATTAGAGAGCTCTCAGTCATCCAATCTAAGTGTTTGAAAAATGTTAAGTCAAGAGTTCTCATCTAATCCAAGGCTTCCCATCCAATGAAATTGCCTAATCTCCTCATTTGGAAACATCTGACGCCCCCAGGGGCTACTGCTATGGAGCGAATTTAGAAGACAGTTTAGCTGTCAGGTATCTTTGTCTTGTTCTAAATATCCACTTGTAAGTGCAAGTCTGCCAGCAAGACGCAGCTTGGTAGGAGTAAGTCATGAGCAGTGCATGACTGTCGCTGTCACACATTTAGCTGCAGGGCTCGACACGGTGCCTCCGTCAGAATTATGTATTTCCTGCCAGCAGCTTTTGAGCCATTTAAGTGAGTGACAGCCTACACCTAGAAGGACATATATAAGGAAACAGGAACAAAGGATTGCAGTGTGAAATCCCAAGACCATTTAAACATCAGAACGTGGAAGGGTTGTAGACATCACACGCGCGCGCGCTCTCTCTCTCTCTCTCTCTCTCTGTCTCTCTGAGGGGTACAGGCCAAGGGGCTCCTGCTTTAAGGGGCGAAGTCTCTGCAGCTGCTGCATTAACGAATGAGACCTGCCCAGACTGAGGCGATCACGTCCTGCCCCGAGCACATTTTGCTCCTGTTGGCCCCTCCTGAGCACCCACCCAGCTCCAATTCATCCTGCCGGCCACCCTACATGGCCTCTCCCTGTTGGGGAGACACTGTCCCCCACTGGGGCCCTCTAGACATCCTCACGAAGGCTCTGGGCTGGTTCTCCATCCTACACGGGCAGGACCGGGAGGACCACGTGCCCCCGTTTGCCTGGGGCACTCTTGGCATAACTGTTAACAGCAACTGCTTTACTCATCGCAGGGTCCCTGTGTGGCTAATAAACGACTCGGCTGTGCTCAGCCTGGCCCACACCTGGTTACAGGGACATGCAGCCTCCCTGGCCTCAACATCCCCTGGACACATAGGACCCTCCCCACAGAGCAACACGCAGCAGCCCCACCACCTGGCCCCTCTGAGACCCGCACACTTCCTGGGCAGGATTCGTGTCACCGCCCATGCTGCCAAGTTTCACGCTCTCCATGGGGGGGTTACAATGTGGCAGAGCCAGGACTCACACTCAGGCAGTTCAGTTCCACGAATGCTGGTAGCGGAGTGCCAGCTGGACACTGGGGGAGTTTAAAAGGGGCCAAGTAATTTGGGGAATTAGGGGAGACTGTGTTGGAACTGATGCGTGAGCTTGGCCTTGTAGGATGATGCAAAAGATGACACAGAGGGTGGATCTGGACAGAGAGGACCCCATGGGGCTGGGAGCACAGAGGTGGGCTTTGGGCGGGGCCTGGCCGGTGAGTGACAGGAAGTTCCCCTCATGCCCCCCACGAACCTGCCTGAGCACCCAGGCCAACTCATGTTTAGCTTTTCCTCTGTCCTGCGGTAGCAGCCGGCAAGGTGGCCACATTTGGGAACGTACATTTTAGTGAGTGCGACAGAGAACAAACAAATCCTCAATGTTAATGCAGCTTGTAAGGAGCGTTTTGAAGGGCAGGAACCAGAGCGGCCTTGTAATGAGGTGGGCTTGAGGACGCAGCCCCAGCACTTTGCTCCCTCCTCCCTCTCCTCTCTCCTCCTCTGTCTCAGGTCTCCCTCAGCTCAGATGTCACCTCCCTGCAGAGCTCTTTCCTGAGGACGCTGTCCACAGTGGCTCGGGGTGTCCTGGGCAGGGGCAGGCCAGTGTAGACAGGTGATGGGGACAGCGGCGGCAGGGGAAGCAGCAGCAGGGTCTTGTGGGGTCTTGCAGTTCGCAGTGAGGGGCTTGGATCTTCCCCTGAGCCTCCATGGGGAGGGACGTATCAGGGAAGCAACATACGATTTACTAATGTGTTCTGCAAGACTGCCTCCCCTGCTCCCTGGAGAACGAATGAGGGGAGATAAATCCGAGTGAACCTGAAAGCTCTGGAAGAGGATAGATACGTGGCCTTAATTCGAGTTTGGTGTGTGTCCAGGGCGCTGCTTCCACCCCCTGCAGAAGCAACACCACGGGCCCTCCTCAGACGGATGTGACTAAGCCCTAATAAATATAAACACACCAGTCAACACGGGAGGATTTAACATCAGACAGGAAGGGTTCCAGGACACATTTCCAAGTCTCTGGGCATTAATTTCATGGCCAGTCAATTTACCTCCTCGGGTGTGAAAGAACATCCCAGAAGCTAATTTGAGAATCCATGAACTCGTACCCACATATAAGACTTGAATGAAAACTTAGGCAAAACTTCCTGAGGGGGCTCTGGAAAAACCACTGGGTGCTGCCCACCATTCCTTGCCCAGGTAGGGAGCGTCTTTGAAATTGAAATCTAAATAAACTTCTTGTCATTGTATATCAGCCAGTAAAAGAAGAAACAATTCATGTGATTCTATAAATATACAGACTAGTCCCAACCTAGGAAGCTGTGGTATATTAAATTTGTCATGTACATACGCCCTGAATATTCAGGAATCTCACTGTCTTGGTCATTTTGAGTGGCTAGAACAAAGTGTCATAGTCTGGGTGGCTTGTGAACAACTGAGATTTATTTCTCACACTTCTGGAAGCTGGAAGTCTGAGACCAGGTTGCGTGGCTGGGTTCTGGTGAGGACCCTTTCCCTGCTTGCCAGCTGCCAACTTGTCCCTGTGTCCTCATGTGGTGGGAGGAGGGTGACAGAGCTCCTTGGGGTTCTTTTCATAAGGGCACCAATCCCATCTATGAGGGCTCTACTCTTGTGCCCTAATCACCTCCCGAAGCCCCATCCCTCAGACCACCACGCTGGGTGTTAGGATTTCGACATACGAATGCTGGGGTGACACGTTTAGTCCGTTGCATTCACATCAAACATCTCGGAACACACCCTCCATACAGGCCTTTTGTGTCTACTTAGTCCCAAATCACCTTCCCAGGTGAATTTATCTCCAGACATGATTCTCTCTGGGCTTGTGCAAGTCTCACTAATGAATGCAGCAGGTGGCAGAGAATTCTGCCCATTAAAACATGAACATGGGACCTTGGTAGGGCCCACAGGAGAAGGAATAACCCTCCACCAGGGGCCAGAACATAGAATCCACCGCATGAGCGGGCGTTTGGTTCACCTGCACTCTTTGTTGATCCCTCTCTCCCATCTCCCCGTTCCAACCCGAAGGTCAAAGCCTGGCTGGCGGGCTGGGGCTGAGAGGCGCAGAGAGAGAGCAGAAGCCCTTTCTGCTGCAGACTTCCAGGCTGAAGAAGCCCAGAGCTGATGTTCTATCCATGGGATTTTGATCAATAGCTTGAAAGGGCTGTTTTACATTCGGCAGGACCACTGGATTTTCTTACCGAATAGTGAGGTGGCAATCCTAGGCTGGCTGACATTTCGTGTGTGTGTGTGTGTGTGTGTGTGTGTTTATCGTATTCACTCCATTACTGGAGAGCCCTAACTAACACAAATGTGGACATCTTTTCGGGGACTTCTTCAGCTTACCCTACCACAGGTGCGAATATGCACACAGCCTTTTCATTTTCTAATTCATTACATAGGCACCCACCAGAATAATGTCTCTTGCATGAATCTCAAGTCATTCAAAGTGTGGCCATCAATCACCTGGGGTCCTCACAAAAATGTGTTTCCTGGGGGTCCATGCTAGACCTCCTGTGGGGGGTACTGTGATGGGTCACCAGATCCCCTTGCGGTGCAGACCCTGGGGTCAGATACCAGCCTCAGCCCTCCAGGGACTGCCCCAGCCACCTTCCCCAAGGACACGCCCTTCCCAGAGCATCCTTTATCCATTCATTGGTCTATTCAGCACCATAAAAATGTGGCCACCTCTGCCCCATTTGGGCCACTGTGAAGGTCCATCCTGGTGCCGGACCTCCTCACAGGGTCCCCAAGGCTCCAGTTGAGACTGTGACACACTCAATTTCTCCATCTGCCCACTCCTGCATCTTTCCTTCCCTCCATGGGTGATGGGGGACTTCTCAATAAACATGTTCGCAAGAGAGACTTCCAGTGAGTCTAGAATGAAGAAAATCTACCCCTAGACCACTGTGCTCAGCCCTGCGTACTTAGGCTAAACTCCATCCCAGAGCGAGGCTCCCGGCAGCCCTGTCTGCGATATCTACTCTATTAGTTTCCTGTTGCTCCTGTAACAAACCACCACAAACTTAGTGGTTTACACCAGCACAGACTTACTCTTACAGTTCTCAAAGTCAGAAGTCTGAAACCAAGGAGTCAGCGGGCCACATTCCTTCAGGAGGCCCTAGGGGAGAAGCCATCCCTGCCTTTCCCAGCCTCTGGAGGCCGCCCACATTCCTTGGCTTCTGTCCCCTCCCTAGAGCCACCCCTAGCTCTTTGCCTCTGACATCACACCAGCTGCTCCCGAGGGGTGGCCCCCCTGACTCTCTCTGAAAGGACCCCTCTGATTACACTGAATCTACCCAGACGCCCCAATATAATCATTCTCCCCTCTCAAGACCCTTAACAGCATCTGCAAAGCCCCTTTTGCCATAGAAGGCAACATACCTGCAGGTTCTGGGATTCAGGACTTGGACGTCTCCGGGGGACGATTATTTAGCCTACCACACCCACCAAATCAGAATCTCCCCAGTAGCATTAGGAACCCACATTTCTGACAAGCGCTTGAGTTATCTTTTACGTGTATTAGAGTTTGAGAGCTGTTTTCCTCAGTCAGTGTGGGGAACCCTGGCTCAGCTAGGCTCATGGCGTGACCCTTCCCGTCCCTTGACATTATTTCTGATCAGCAGATCTCACTTATGAACCATGAAATCCATCGGACACAAAATAACAACATTGAACCTTAAAAGGGAGGAGGTTCCCCCAGAGGCCGGCAGTCACAGCGAGGGGCAGCTTCTGTGAGTCACCAGAGGCCCACCCCACCCTCGGCAATGGTCACCTGCTCACCCCACCTAAAGGGACATTCAAGTGACAAGCATTCAAATGTCTGCTCCAAGACCACACTCACTTGCTTGTCAAATACCCAGGGAGGAACTGACAGCTTTCTCTCTCACACACACACAAAACAGACGTTAATTTCTGTTTGGCCGAGCCCTGTCAGCCTTCCTTTCCCATTAACTTTAACAACTGTTTCCTGCCGAGTCTAACGCCACCTGCTCGGTGTTCTATAGGGGAGCAAAGCAAGTCTGGGTCTTCTAGGAGCTTACAAGACGGTGTGAAATAGATTGGCTTTGCACTTAAACACATATATGTGTACGTGTGTGTGTGCACACAATTCATATATTCTGTCTCTTGTGCTATAAATACCAAATATGTATATATTTGTTTATTTATGTTTATAAACGTCTTTGTTGGGACTTCTCTGCTCCCAGACATTTAAATAAACAGACAACCAAAGAGACGTGAGGAATCATATCTGATAAACAGGTGTCCCCGGGGTGAGGAGCCAGGGCGGAGGGGGTAGAAAAGCTGGCGTCCATGAGGTCCCCGAGTGCTGCCTGCAGGAGTCACGGCAGCAACACGCTCATCAGACAGCAAACGCCGGCCCTCTGTAATTACAGTCTGCCTGAGGTCCCTTTTAGACTCCTGGCACTCTGGGAGCAGTTTGTGTCTAAATTAAAATTGGACTCAAAGCCGTTGGATGAGGTTGCATTTCTAGGGATAGAAAAATGTGGCCGACAGGTTACCAATTACCAGGGAGCTCTGCACCAGTGGCCACAGAGAGCAGAAGAGGAGGGGGTAATACCAATGAAGCAGGGGGGGACATGCATGGCAAGAAGAACAGGAAGGAGCCAAGTGGGTATCAGAAGCTCACTTCCGGAATGTGTTAGTATTTGTGCTACATGTTGCATGTATGACATGTAGGTGTGTGTTACATATAATGTTATTTTTTGTTATTTTTGTGATATGTGCAAATATATGCTGAATAAATGTAAAAATAACACTACATATGAAAACACTATATACAGTGCTATTTGTACATTATTTTTGTAAAATATGTAGTACACATAGTATATAATATATATTCATATATTTTAATATAGATTATTTGTATATATGATATGTACAGTCTTATTGTATGATTCATTTGAAAGTTTGCCTCTATGATGACAAAAGAAATCATCTTACTAGAAAAGCTCTAAGAGTGAGCGCGCACAGTGGCTGGAGAGCTTTGCTCAGGGCTTCCCTGGGATGCCCACTTCACCATTCCAAATACTTCTGGGGGCATCAGTGAGTGTATCTGTCTTCACAGCCAATATGATGTGGCAGAGCATGATGCTAAGATCCAGAATCCACTTAGGACCCTAAAAGCTTTTTCTTTTTTTTTTTTCTCTTGCTTCTCTAGAATAACAGACACAACTACGACGAAGGAAAAAGCTGCCCCCCTGATTTCAGACCTGCCCATGGAGTTCCTTACTGATCCCGTTTCCCCACCACCGGGACCACGCTGGGAGCATCTCCGGGTCCGCATCCCTTCCTCATGGGGTAACCTCACATCTCCTCCTGTGTGAGCAAACTGGCTGCGTCTGGGCTCGCTTTCTCCTTTACCTGTACGGCAGGTGGAAAAGTCCTGCATGTGGAAAAACCAGCTTACAGAGTGTGCGAGAACCACAAGGCAGCACACCTGCTGTTGGAGGAGGGGTCTGCTGAGGTGTGGAGGGGACCTTGTTGGCCCGTCCTAGCGAGTGACCACATCCATCGTCAGCTTCCGCTTTACTCAAACACGGGGCGGATCGCTCAGCATGCCGGGTCTAACTTTTGCACCCTCTCCAGGTTCCTGTGCTTAATTTCTTCAGTTTCTCAGGATAGATGACAGCCAAAGGCAATATTTACAGCTAATCTGGACAGCTGCTTCGGTGGAAAGAATTATAACTCTCTCTCCCTTCTGCCCACCAGGACCAGCCTTATTTGTGGACCCAGAGCAGGTGCTGCCTAAAATTTATGTCTGTCTCCTTTAGTAAATCTGTATTAAACAGAACCCCTTCCCTCTGCATTCCAAGGCTGCATTCTTCCCATTTGATTAAACTAATTTTTATAAGCTACATGCTGTGTGCACATGCGTGTGTGCGTGTGCCTGCAAGTGTGTGTGCGCGTGTTCTGTTCACCCTTCCTGGGAGGAGTAAACAGGCCCAAGATTTACTAGACATTTACTCATTTCTAGGTATTTACTCATCTGTACTCAAGAAGGTGTGTGGATTTCTCTGGATCTCCTCATTGGTTGATGTTGAACTCACTTGGCAGGGGCTGGTCAGAATAAATGTCCTCGAACTCAATGGCCTGAGAGTTAGAAAAAGATCCAGGGTTCAAGGTGGTCCTGGAAGGGAAGATTGGCCTCTGAAATGCGTCTTCTCCATGCTTGGTGGTTCCACTGTAGTACTGTTCAGCTGCCTGTAGCTGCCTTTCTGTTTGGCTGTGTATGCTCCGTGTTGAATAGACTACGTGGCCAGGCCCAGCCACTTCCTCAGACTGCTCCATCGGGGAGAAGACTGTCCATGCTCTGCTGGTCCCTGCTGGATATCAGAGCTGCCCAAGCCGGGGCTTCCCATCAGGGCCGCTGTACAGACTGTTGATCATCCAAGGACTTCCAGCGATGTAGGCTCACTGCCCAATGACCTGCCTGTTTTGATGGCCTTGCCTGCACATTAGAACAGGATGGTGGCTTCTTCCAGAACCTCCATGCTGATGGCTCTGCTCTTGGCAAATATCAGAAAAACCTCACTCAAACTGGATTCAGCCAAAAGTGGTTCAGTGTAATCAAATATAAATAAAATATGAAAAGAGTATAACTGTCTCGGATTGATGTCTAGGATGACTCTGTGTGGATTCAGGGACTCAGGCACATCATCAAACAGTCCCGGGAGCTGGATTACACTGTTTGGCCAAGAAGGCTGAGTGTTTACGTTGAACAAATCGCGGCAGGTGGAGGCAGAGGTGAAACACCACCCACTGCAAACACGGTAGAGACAGGGCGAGGAAATGCAAATGCAGTGTGCTGCTGATAGAGGGAAAGCCCACCACAGCAATTACCCACCCAAACTGTCACCACTTACTTCCTGGGGGGCTGTACTACTTTCTCAGAAGGGGCTTTATAGGTGGATTCTCACTGTCTTCTTTCAATATAGAGAGAGACACACAGAGAGACAGGTCTAGATATACAGAGATAATCACTTGCATATTTATATCTATTATATACATACACATACCTATCCATAATTAATATAGATATAGGTATGTTGATGTACATATAGATAGATGCATATCCAAAATTTCATAATCTCTTATTGGCATAGGAATGACCCTGGTATTAGTTAGGGTTCCCCAGGAAACAGAACCAATAGACTAAGCAGCATATACATTACATATCTCATATATTTTATATATAATACATACATATGAGATAGAGAAAGAGAGAGATTTATTATGAGGAATTTGCTAATGTGATAATGGAGACTGAAGGATCCCCGAATCTGTCGTCAGTAAACTGGAGACCCGGAAAAGGGAATGTACAGCTCCACTCTGACACTAAAGGCCGAGAACCAGAACAGCTGATGTTAGAAACTCCAGTCCACAAGTTGACGGGCTCAATGCACACAAAGAGCCCATGACTCCCCCCCCCCCCCCCCCCCCCGCCCAGCAGTCTGAAGGCTGAGCAAAGACCAATGTCCCAGTGCAAGCACTCGGCCAGGAGGAGCCCCCGTGGACACTTTTGTCCCATTGGTTGGGTGAGGCCCAGCTAGGGAGGACTATCTTTTTGACTCAGCCGGCGGATTCAAATGCTAATTTCATCCGGAAACATCCTCACACATGGATACACCCAAAATAACGTTTGACCAGATGTCTGAACACTCTGCCGCCAGTCAAGTTGACACATAAAATTAACCATCTTCCTATACATTGACCTATAATAGGCAAAGGCTTTCTTTGGTATTGACCAAAAATAAGTGATAACATATTTCTTCACAACTGTACATGAGTGCCATTACATTTTTCATGATATCAAAAAAGAATGGAAACAATCCTTATGTCCATCAAGCAGATGACTAAAAGAGATATGTTTCGTTCATGCCATGGGATACTGCAACAAAACAGAACAGACTACTGAGTAAAAGAACCCAAACACTGAGGGTTGGTGGCGGGAAAGAATCTAAATGAGGAGAAGAAGAAACAGTAGTGTGTGCCCTGGGCACCTGTGCCCTCTAGCACAAAGCACCTGGCACCTGGCATGCTCAAGTGCAGAGAATGGGCAACAGGCAGGGACTGGCTTTGACCCCCTTTGTTTTCCTGGTGGGACCTGGGTCAGCCAAGCTGCTGGACTGGTCATCTCTGACTTCAAGTGTCCTCATCCATTTCTCCCCATGCCTTATGCAAACACTGTCATTATCTATGTTGGTCTTGACCACGGAAGGTTGGTAGCACTTTGTTATCCAATCAGGTGTCCCCTCCCCTGCCCCTCTGATGGTCATTGTTCATTTGATTCCGAGCAGAACACTCCCATGGGTTCCATGTGGCCCAGCAGGAGACCGACCAGCAACCAGAGGGCGACCTACAGCTTCTTTCGGTGCTGACCACGACACCTATCACCTCCAACTCACGTGGAGAGACTAGGTGGGTTTTGGTGACATTGTCTGAAAGCCATGGCTAAAGAAAGCCCAGGTGTTCTGCATTCCCTTGAGCAGGGTGGTAAGTGATTGCTTTTATAGCAAAAGGGCCACCTATTTCGGGACAGGAAAAGAGATAGTCAAAGGTTTTCTGCTTGAGTGAAAGACTATTGTGAAGACCGTGACAAGCTTAGCCTGATTACCAAGTCTATGGAGACTGTGTGACACTTTCAAAGGAAGACAGTTCTCTGGGCATGTTATAACCTTTAAGTTTATCAGCAAGAATTAACAATCTGACCAGGTCTACCTCTTTACTTGAGGACAAAATAGGCCACCTTAAAGAATATCTAGAGAGAGGGTCCTTGTCTTTCAGTTGGAGCATGGTTTGGCAACAAGTACTAAAACTCTAACCAGGTCTATCTCTTTACCTGAAGGTAACAGACCTTCTCAAAGGAGAACTAGAAAGAGGGCCCTTAGCTTTCATTATAAGCATGGTTTGGATTCGTATGAAGAATGATAGGGTCACTAAAGATAAATCAAAGACCCTCAGATACCAAGTGCTTGAGCCAAAATGCCTAACATCCATTCTGGAAGAATGAAGAACACCTTAATGAAGCCAGCAGATACTTGAATGAAAATGCTGATGTTCAGGAAAAGTCTAAAGCTGCTTTCACTAGAAGCTGAAGAATGAAAGGGAAAAAATGAAGGACATGAATGATAAAAAAAACTGTTCTTGGAGTCTCTAACAAAGACGTGGACCAAGTCCTAAACAGGACAGGTGAGTTCATTCAACTTTCTGATGGACACCTGCGGAAGACAGCATGTGTGTGCCGCCCTTCCGTAGGGGAGCGTGGGTGGTAGTGACTGGGAATTGGACGTAAAATGAATCAGAAAGTAGAAACCACCTGGACAGTCAGGCACAAGCCATTTTCCAAAAACCGAAATCTGCTGCTAAGTTAACTGCTTCTTTAAATACCCCCCGGAAGGAGAAAGACGGGACATGTACCACAAGACATCTGAAGAAAAGCAAATAATTGAAGCGATCTGAGTTCAAATTAAAATTTCCAAATTGAGCAGGCGTCTTTGCAGTCAGAATATGTACAATCAGAAAGGAAAATTCAAGAGCTTCAGCAGAAATTCAAAATACCATCTGAAATATATCGGGAACATGTAACAAACAGCCAAAGAAAATTACTTGTGGAAGGACTTTGCCACTTAGAGAATGAGAAGGCGTTTTCTGAAGCGCGTGAAAACAGCGGCCGTGCCCCCCAAGTACTTCCAGGCGACCAAAAGCTGGCCACAGTGCTTGGAGATAAATCGAAATTAAAATGAGCCGATTACTTTTTATTGATGCCAGATTATCTCCTATGGAGAAAAAGCTTGAGAAAATTGGCCGTCAGTGATGTCCACGGAGAGAAGCTCAACGACTTGGGCAAAGGAAGCGTGCGTGACAGACGCTAATTGGCGAAATGAGACTTTACAGCTGAGCTTTTATCTACTGGCCCATGTGGCCCTGCTGCCCCAAACTCAGCCCTGGGCAGATGCCAGCTTCCCCCAGGGACGCCCTGGAAGACGAGGTTCTGAGGGCGGAGTCGGGGCAAGCAGAGGAGAGTCACCGAGTAATGAAAACTTACCTGTGTCCTGTCTCCACTGCTCAGATTTCCCAGAAACTACCTCCTTTCTTGAAAGTCTTGTGGATAGAAAATTTTATACCTCTTTTTTATTTTGTGGAATGGCAGAGAAAAGTAACATTTTATGATGAGAGCCCTGTCTATATGTTACATATTAGGAACGTAACATCACCTCCTCTCTTCTTTCATCGTTTTTATGAAAGGAACAGAGAGAGCAAGAGAGAGGTTGAGAGAGAAAAATAGGGAGAAAGAAAGGGAGGAGAGGAGAGAAAGAGCCAGAAGGAGGAAGGAAGGAAGGAAGGAAGCAAGCAAGCAAGGAAAAGAAAAGATACTGGCAGGCAGGTTATGGACAATTGAAAGGACAATTTGCTACTGCTCAGACCAAAAGCTGGTGCCTTCCCCAGGCCTCAGAGCATCCAGAGGGTTGCTATGACCACCCTCATCCCCCAGGTGGTACGCTCTAAAAAGACAGGGCCAAGCCCCCAGCACAGAATCTGGTACAAAGCAGTGTCTGCTAACTGTTTGAAGCAAGAAAGAAGCCAAATGGCTAAAACCCAGTGTATTGGCTTAAAGAAATGGAATTTATTGGTTCCTGTATGTAAAAATTCAGAATAATGTCTTCAGGTATAGCTTGATCTAGGTGTTCAATCTATGCCCATGGAAATCTGTTTATTTTCAGATATATTTCAGTGCTGGATTTATAGATTTATAGGTAGGCTATCGATGTGTCCTAAGAAATTTAGCCACCAAGTCACTCCAGGCTTTCAATGTAGCAAATTGATAACATTTGCTCAGACCTCACAGGCATGCATAGACTCAGAAACAGAGATGCTGGTTTCAGAAAACATCTGTGGCTGGCTTTTACAGACTTGTGTTTAGTCATGTACACATCCCTGAACCAATCGCTGTGGTCAGAGGGAAGGATATTCTGATTATCTAAGCCAATAAGATGGATGGGTTGACACTAATGTGAACCACAAAATTAAAGATAACAAAATTATGATCCCCCCCCAAAATTGAGGTGCTGTTACTGGAAAAAGCATTAATGCTAAGCAATCAAAAGCTCCAGGGGGAAAAAAATGGGCTGGCTATGAGAATGTTATTTCTTGGGAAAAAAAATCCAGAGTCCTGGTTCAGATTTGAACGAATGTCACTGCCTAAACAAGCATGGCACAGCATCACAGAGTCTTCTCAGGAACTCTGAAAAAATCTGGGCTTCTCCCCTATTCCTTGTGGACCTCAGAATTTTAACCCCTTCCTGAGTGTCAGTGAAAGGCAGCCCCAAGACGTCAGCCAGCACTGTAGGGAAAGAGGTGGTCCCATCTTGCTCTGCATAAGTTGGCATTAATTGACCAAGTCACACTGGAGCAATTTCCCTTAGAACTTTTCTGAGCAGCCCTGTCTGTGGATTAGGGAAATTCTTACTAAAATAAATTCATTATGCTGAAGGATCCGCTCTGCTCCTGAATGTTAATGATCCTCCCACGTGCTGATTGGCTGGAGACTCCAGGCTTTGTGCTGGCTACAAGGCACTTCCCTCTCTCCGATCACATTAGTCCCATATTTCATTATCAAGTCATCATCTCATATTAAAAACCACTGTCTGAGGAATATCCTTCAGTACCACCTGGCTTTTCTCAGGAAGCCAATGTCTGTTTCCCATCCCCGTCCCCCAGGGCCGTGTCCCCCAGTGGGCAGCCGTGTCCTCGGACCATCAGTGAATCTCCCCAACTGGCTCCAGAGACTCCACACACCCCCAGAGGATGGTGACACATCAGACCTGAGCACTCATTTTAACCGGTGAGATGAGAGTTTGGCCAAGAAATTCTGTGACAATGTGGGAAGATAATGGTGACTGTGACGGCATGATGACCTTGACTTCTCACTAAGGGTTAGAATCATATTGTCCCTGGTTCTTGATAGGGAATTTCCAGGACAATAATAAAAACAAAACTTGTACCATTGAGCGCACCATGTCCTGGGCACACACCTGTGACGGGACCCTGCCTGTCTTCCGTGTCTAATCTTCTCCCTCCCCCTGCTCCCTGCACCCCAACCACAGGCCTCTTCCCCGCCGTTAGCACGTTAAGACTTCTGCCTTAGGTCTTTGCAGGAACTTTCTCCCCTGCCTGGAAATCTCCACTTCTGGTCTTTGTGCTGCTGGTTTCTCCCTGCTGTTCAGCTCTCTGGTCAAAAGGCATTTTCAGAAAGGTATTCATTCCCTAAACACCCATCTGAAGTTGCACCCCCGCTATAGCTCATAAAATCACTCTAGTTTAAATCCTTCACAGCCTGTACAACAAGCTGGCATTTTCTTGTTACGTATTGGCTTACTGTCTTTGTCTCACCACTGGAATTCAAGCTGTATGCAAGCAGGAACTATCCATCTTACTCACCACTGTATCTCTAGGAATTAATCCTGTGCAGGAACCAGCATCAGCTCAGGGAATACTGACTAGTGAATTAATGACCAGCCCACTCATGTCAACTCCATGCACCAGTTCTTCCACAGAGTCCCACTGTGCAGCCATGGAAACAGGCAGAGACTGAAGTGAGATGCCCATGGTCACACTTGGAGAAAGCCACGAAGATGGGGTCTGAACCAAGTACAATTTCATGCATCAGTAGAACCATCTGCCTGTGCCTTTGATTCCCTTCCTGGTCCAGTTTTAGAACAGGCATCTTCCCTTCCAAATCAACCTGACTTTTTGGCAATTCAAATAAGGTATAATGTATGTTTGGAAAAAAAAAAAAAAACCACATAAACTGCATTCATTCAAAGTGTAAAATTCTGCATTCATTCAAAGTGTAAACTTCTATGAGCTTTGACATTTGCATATAACCAGGAAACCATTCCCACAATTAGGACAGAGAACACTTTTATCACTGCCACCCAAATTCCTCCTATACCTGTACGGTCCATCCCTCCATCCACCCCTGGTTTTAGGCTACCACTAATACCCTTGGTGACACAATAACTTCATTTTCCATTTCATGAAAACAAAAATAAATGAAATTAGAGAATAATAATTACTTTGTGTCTGCCTTCTTTCAATCAGAAAAATGATACTGAGATTCATGGATGTTGCTACATTTATAATTAGTTTGTTTCTTGCTATCACTGAGTACTATACCATTGTACTCAATACATCATTTTTTAAAAAAATCTATGTACAAGTTGTCACTTTACAGTTGGCATGTTGTAGGGACAGGGATGTTTCTCTGTCGTCTCAACTCAACCTCAGTCCTAGGCAGGGTCTGTGTACCTGAGAGTCAGGTGTGGGGTTCCAGAGCTCCTTTCTCCTCCTTTGACAGCTAAATTCTGCATTGGATCCATGGACTCTTTTTCCCATGTGGTTTCCCATCCTTTGCCCAGAGGTGGAGAATTTTTGCTTCTGTGCTTCTACCAGCAGGCATGGGTCTTAGTCTGTGTCCCAATAATTGAAAGAGATTCTTCTCTCTTGAAAATGTAGGGAGGTTTTGTTTGCTTCTATTCCTTCTGCAGAAGCAGTAGGCCAGGGTCCTGTAGGCTAGAGGATTTGCTTTCTCTCCCACAGCAACATACAAGGCTTTTGTTTAGTAGGAGAAAAAAACTTGGGAAGCAGGTGGGGCTTCGTATCCTTCACACAGAAGCCACAGATCCCCGTCTGCATGCCGAAGCCACAGATCCCCGAATGCATGCCGAAGCCACTGGGAGTCTCTCTCGGATGAGCCCTGCCCTACCTCCCATCTCTCTCCTGAACAAGATCCAGGAAAAGAGTTTGCACCTGTGTTGAACTCTCCTTGTGTCCGGGGCCCCCAGCTATGGCAGACCACATGCGAGCTCACACATGGTCCTTAATAGCTCATTAAAATTGTGCGTGATTTCTTCTTACTCACGGTGTGGCCATCTCTTTTCCCATACTCTGGCAGAGGTAAAACAGTCTCGGTGTCCTGTCTCTTTCTAGAAGGTCTGGCCCTTTTCTGGAATTGTTTATTGGGTGGCCTTGAAACCTTAGCTCTCTGATGGGCTCAAGAAAATTTATAATTTTGCAGATGACCTGGGTTTCTCTTGTCATTAGAACAGAAGTGATGTTCTTTACCGCTTACTAAACTCTAAGCAGAAAGGAAGGCTGAACTTCATTTTTCCTAGTTCTTTGTTTTTTAATGCTTCTAATCCTTTCCTCTTGCCATTGAAATGTGGTCTATTACCTTGCTCTAACAGGCAAGACCTACACGTACACCTGACTGAGAATCTGACCTTGGAAGCACAGCCCCACCCTCGTGCAGCACTCTTGCCTCTAAGGATTTCATGTTTCAAATTTTGGAATATCTCATTAGGAGAATGTCATTAAGAAATATTATGTCCGTATAGTTAAATATTAATCTATGTCAAGATAAAATTTTTTACAGCTTCAATATGATATACAACGTAAACTCCATGTTAATTTCCTAATATATAAAGCACTCTAAAAAGAAAAAAAAAAGAACATGAAAAGTTGATTCATTCACCAATTACAAATGCTTACAAGTTACATGACAAGATATTAGTTAGACTGATGAAATTTAAAATATATCTGTAAGAAAAGATAATTTCTAAAACCGAAATAAATATCAAGAGACAGAAAATTGTTTTTGCCGCTGAGGAAGTTTTACAGACTATTTCTGGGTCTGTAATATGCATTAAGAACCTTCAATACATACGTATACTTTAACCCATCTTTTTTACATCTTGATGTTTACCTTGTGAAATTAATCACAGACTGTGAGCAACAATTTAGTTCAAATATGTTCACATATACATTATTTATAGTAATAAAATGTTGGGGACAATCTGTGTCTAAGAATACAGAATTGATTCCATAATAACTTGCAAATTAGAACACTAGGACTTAAATATCAAAAGCTAATGATTTTCATTTGTCCCACTCAGTGAGTTAAACAAAATTTGAATTAGTTGACAATATTTATGAAAATGATTTCCCCCATAAAATTCCAGAATGCCAGCTTCTCTTCAAAGTATGAAGATCTGGAACATTCTATTCTATGGTGAAATAATTAATTAACCAATTAATTAATTTCAAAAAACAGTTTAGCTGGAGCTTAGTAATAACTTCCCCCTTAACCTGGCCATCCATTTACCAGTTATCCAGAATACACATCACTCCTATGGCATCACACCCAATGTTTTCATAAACTTGCCTGTCTGAATCCTGTAAGCATTGGATATTAGACTTACAGCACTGGCAGGAAATGAACAACAGTGCATCCATACAATGTAACACTAGTCACTCATTCAAGGATGTAACAAAATTGTTACAAGTTACATACTATGTACCTAATCTTTTTATTTGTATGTCCCTGTAATAGTTTTGCTATGCTACATAACAAATTATCACAAACTTAGTGGCTTGAAACAGCACAAGTTTATTATCTCATGGTGGGTCAGGAGTCCAGGCACAGACCCTGGGCCCTCTGCTCAGGGTCTCTGAAGGCTACAAAGTGCCAGCTCAGACTGGAGCCTCATTTGGATGTTGGCAGAATTTCTTTCCTTGCAGCTGTAGAACTCACAGCGGCTTGCTTCTTCAAGTCCAGCAGGAAAGCATCTCTCTGCTCTTTCAGGTCTCTGAGCACAGGAAAGGCTTAAGGCCCCTGCTGAAGGGCTCACCTGACTAGGTCAGGCCCACCATGGATATTCTTCCATTTGATTAATTCAAAGTCAACTTACTAGAGATCTTAATTAGACCTGCAACACTCATTCACCCTTGCCATGTAGTGTGACATTTCCGTAAGTTCCACCCACACTGGAGAAAATCATACATACCAGGGATCCATGGAGGCCGACTTAGAATTCTGACTACCACAGCCCAAATGCACTTTTGCAAAGAAAAAACAAAGTGCCAAAATTATAACCCCAGTTTCCTCTGAATATTGAAATAACTGACAGAGTTTATTTCCTTTTTTGCACTTACCCCTATTTTCCAAATCTTCCACGTGACGATGTGTTATCTTGCAATAAGAAAAAATAAAGGCACAGTAAGGCAGTGAAGCCTTGTTTACATTATTTGAGCCCCAGGAACTAGTCAAGCCTGAAGCCCTGGACTTACACCTGGGCTGATAAATTTGCCCTTTTAAAAAAATCTAAACAAGTTTGAGTTCATATTTTTCCTCTTGCATATGAAAAGTGCAAAAAAAAATGGAAATAAAGCCATTAAGTAATACTGCCACCTGTCTTCTGTGTCACTTCTTACTCCAGAGCTACCCCAGGGCTGCCCTAGACATCCAGCGCTTCCCGGGATTGGGGCCACTCACTTGTGTTTATTTTTAAAATTGCCCTACATTCCGTTACTGAAGTGGGAGGGAACCTACGGGGCAAGTTGCCTCTGCAGTGCTGGGGAGATTGTGCGGCCCGAGGAAAGGAGGCGCCTCTGTGACCGTGGTCCCAGCAGCGCTGGGCGCTTCGTGAGGTGCACAAAGGGACACTGAAGCAAGTCGTGGCCTGTGAGACACAGCCAGGGAAATCAGAGAGCAGGTTTAGTAGAAATGAGTTGAGAGAGAGAGAAAGGCTTTTCGGGAAGCTCTTTTATTTTAGTGAAATTTGATATAATAAAACTCGATTTCACAAGGGTGCGTCCTGAATAAAGTGACTTAATGATAAGCTTCAAAACTCGGAAATGTGCAGCCAAAAGGTGCGCGCCCCTCTGCACCTTAGGAAGCGGTGCTTTTGAAGGAGGAGGGAGAAAGAGAGACAGAGACTGATTGATTACAGGCCTGTCTGCCCTCTATATGCCATTTGCTGTCACAGACTTGGATCAATATAAAGCTATTTTCTTAGGAATTGTTCCCACCTCTGTTCAAAGGAAAGTACATATTTGTCTTGAGTGTGCAAATAATTTCACTCAAGCACCAGAAAGCAGGAGTCAGGGCTGTGCAGAACATCTGATGGTCACATTGCATGATGTTCCATTTCTAATTACGGCAAGTTACCAAGACTGACTTCCCCCAGGTTTGGAAAACATAGTCTCAGTGGGTACATTGGCTGGCATCCAGCCAGAGCAAAATATAAAATCATTATTTTTCTCAGATTCCTGCTTGTTTGCTCTTGTCTTTTGATATCCTCTGGGATATTTTTAATAAACCCTCTTCATAGATGACTCTGAAAATTATGTTACATTTTGGATGGCGAAGAATAAAAGCAATGTTCTATTTTTAAAAATCCTTATCTGCAAAGGAAACTTATTTTTATTCCTTGTAGTGTCACATTATTATCCTAAGATGAGTTTCTATTTTAACTAGAAAGCTCTAGAGAATGCTTAGGCCAGTAGCAGTGGCTCCTTCTTGCTCTGCCTTGCTGGACATTGGCAGGTGGTAACTCAGCATTCCAGGCAGGTCCCTTTCCTAACTTTGTTTCAGAAGGAATGAGGTTCTTTATAGCTCTGTGTCCGTGGGTAAGGCTGCAGCTGCTGATTATGCTAATTCTTGCTTACTTGCAAATAGGCCTGTGTTTATTTTGTGCCTCACCAGCTGTCAACAAAGACATTTTAGGAATAATTCCCATATTTAAAGGCAGACTTTGTTCTAGTGTCCTACTGTGAGCTTTTTCGGCATTAGACCCACTGGAGGGTTGTGCGGAGCGCTTTGATGGCAGAACGGTGGGCGCAGCCCTACAGAGGCAGCCCCTGCCGATTTCCCCATCACCTTCTCTGTCTCCCTCACCTGTGTGCACCTTTGCATGAGCAGGAACTCTTGCCTGGCTTTTCTGAGAGGAACCTGACATGCTGCTCTGATGGGCTCTTCATGTATTCGGGGGGAAAAAAATCTCATTTTATGGTAGTCAGGGAGGTTGAAGCTTTCATTCCTTCATAATCGATGTTTGAGAAAACATCCCCTGAAATTGGAAATTCTAACAATCTTCAGAAGGCCTGTTTTACTGTCCCTAAGGCTTTGAAATGCATTCTCATTTAGCAATCAGAATGGAAGGCAAATGATGTTTTTTTAAGCAAATAATTGTGTTCCCAGTCTTACTTTAGGGTTATATTTCTATGTTATAGCCTGAATTTAATTTTGTTTGATTTCATGGAAGAAATAGAGGAATTTTTAATTAGCTTTTGCAACTGATATTATTTCAAATAAAGCAGAAAAAGTAAATCAAAGGGTATTTAATATACACAGTTTTTTGTTTTTTTGACAGTAACCATTGTCTCTGCTCAGTCACCTGTTTAGTTAATAAATGAATTCAGATGAAATAATTTTTGTATAAAAATATTTTGACACGCTTATCTATATCAGTGAAAGCATGGCTCTGTTCTTGGCACTGGTTCACTACTGAAATTACTATTAAATTGTGTGCATGAGCTCCATCTCAATTTTCTACAGCCACAATGTAAGGAGAGGAAAAATCTCACATGTTTGGGGTTTCCTTGAATGAAACCACAAAATCCCCAATTCCTCTGTGAACACACAGGCCAGCAGGCTACCTGAGGGTAGCAGTGTAATGCTGAGTACCTAATTTCTTCCAGAGCTTTCCCGCCCCCCCCCCCCCCTTGGAACAGACATTAACATATAGCGATTTATTCAAAACAATATCTACTCACTGCTACCTTTGGGTCAAGCCTTGTACTAATCTCTGGGATTATAGGGATAAATTAACTAGATTCTTCCTTAAAGGAACTAAGCATTAGAGTGAGAAAAATACAAATAAATACTGGTGTTCCCTCTCCCTTCTTTGGGGTGGGGTGCAAAGTAGCTGGGAAAGCTCTTTGGAGTAAGTGGGGGCATTACTGAGCCTTCACAGTGCACAGCGGGTTAAACAGGGGTCAGGAATGGGGACAGATGGGTGAAGCCAAGTCCCGGCAGAAATTGATAATGGTTTAGAGAACCTCGATATCAGACTAATCCGGATTCAGATTCTACCACCACCACTCCTTAGCTGTGTAACCAAGGAAAGGTTTTTACCATTCTACAATTGCTGAATTCAAGGTTAATACACAAAAGTCAATTGCTTACCTATACACCAACCAGCAAGGGAAAGTGGAATTTGAATTAAAAACATCATACCATTTACATTTGCATCCACCAAAATGAAATACTTAACTATAAATCTAACAAAGTGTGTGCCAGATTTATATGAAGAAAACTATAAAACTCTGATAAAAGAAACCAAATAACTGAATAAATGGACAGATATCTAATGTTCATGGATAGAATCCATATTGTCAAGATGTTGGTTATTTTTAATTTGACCTTTAGATTTAACCAAGTCCAAATAAAACTCCCACCAAGTTATTTTGAAAACAATAACAAACCAATTCTGAAGTTTTTATAGAGAGGCAGAAGATCCATAGTAGCCAAAATAATATGAAAGGAGAACAAAGTCAAAGTCAGAGGACTGACATGACCCAACTTCCGGACTTTCTATAAAGCTACAGTAATCAAAACAGCTTGGCATTGGCGAAGAAAAAAAAAAAAAAAAAAACCAGACAAATCAATCACTGGAATGGGTTAGAGAGCACAGATATAGACTCATTTAAATATGGTCAACAAATCTTTGACAAAAAAGCAAAGAAAATATGATGGGGGAAAGATAGTCTTTTCAACAAATGGTGCTGGAAGAACAGGACATCCACATAAAAAAAATCTACAAACAGACTTTACATTTTTCATAAAAATTAACTCAAGATGGATTATAAACCTAAATGTAAACTGTGAAACTATGAAACAAACTCATAGAAGATAACAAAGGAAAAAAATCTAGACTACTTTGGGCATGGTGATGATTTTTTAGATATAACACCATAGGCATAATCTATGAGGAAATAATTGCTGAACTGGACTTAATTAAAATTAAACTGCAAAGGGCACTGTCAATAGAATGATAATACAAGTCATAGACTTGGAGAAAATATTTGCAAAGGATATATCTAATAAAGTACTGTTATTGAAAATATACAAAGAACTCAACAATAAGAAAAGGAACAACCCTATTAAAAATGGGCAAAATATCTGAACAGACACTTCATCAAAGAATATATATGGGTAGCAAGTAAGCATATGAAAATATGCTCTATATCATATGACATCAAGAAATTTCAAATTAAAATATCAATCGCATATCAGTGTACAACAATTAGAATGGCCAAAATCCATAACACTGACAACACCAAATGCTGGCGAGCATGTGGAGCAACAGAAACTCTCATTCATTTCTGGTGTTTACAAAATGATGTTGCTGCTTTAAGACAGTTTGACAATTTCTTATAAAACTAAACATAGTCTTACGATACGATCCAGCAACCACGTTCCTTGGTATTCATCCCCCTGAGCTGAAAACTTATGTCCACAATAAAACCTGTACACAGATGTCTATACAAGCTTTGTATTCATAATTACCAAAACTTGAAAGTAAATGTCCTTCAGTAGGTGAATGGATAAATATACAGTATTATATCCAGACAATGGAATCTTATTCAGTGATAAAAAGAAATGAACTGTCAAGCCATAGAAAGATGTGGAGGAAACTTAAATGCACATCACTAAGTGAAAGAAGCCAATCTGAAAATGCTATACACTGGTTTGATGATACTGATACGTACGATTTCAACTACATGACTTAACTATGGAGACACTGATAAAAAGATCAGTGATTTACAGAGGTTTGGGGGAGGGAGGGAGGGATGAATAGGTTTAGCACTGAGGATATTTAGGGCAGTGAAATTATAGTATTGTATACTATGCATAATATTGTATGTATAATATCATACCGTATCATATTCTGTATGATACTATAATGGCGGATACACATGATTATACATTTGTCAAAACCCATAGAATGTACAACACGAAGAGTGATTCCTAATGCAAACTATGGACTTTGGGGGACAATGATGTGTCAATGTTGTTTCAACACTTGTAACAAACCTACCACTCTGGTGGGGAAGGCTGTGCATTTGTAGGAGTATATAGGACAACTCTATGCTTTCTGTTTAAGACATCAAGGAATACGCCCCAGGATGCCAAGACAGAAATTGGCAATATGAGGACAAAAACAGAAATCTCACTCCAAAGGCTAGGTTAGGTCTTCAACATTACATTATATGACTACTGAATCAGTCTCCTTACAAGTAAGATCCATGGTTCTCTGTTATTCCAGGAGTTTGTGAGGAAGTTCTCTGCATCATCCTAAACTCGGAAACACCCGTGATTCCTTAGCTGTTTTCCCCCCCCACCCCCCATGTGCTATTCCTCCTCAAGTTCTAACTCAGTGTAGGTGCTGGGTTGTGGATTTCAGGGTAGACAAATACATTTGGAGCTGGCTGTAGTCTCCTTTATAACATACTAATTATCTACAAAAGATTGGCAGTGGTCAGTATTTCACTGGGAAAGGGGAAAGCCTCAACTCATAATGATTCTAACCTGAAAATTATATTTAAAAAGCCAAATCTAATCTGAACTGAATTGCTGATGTACACAGCCCTCCTTTTCAAAATTCACTCAGCCACTCTGAAAATGTTCCCTCTGATAGGGGACATGTTATTAGTTTCTCAGGCCAGCTTGCCTTCTATAATCAGGGAAGTCTTTTCACTTTCAACCCATTATTTAATGCCCTTCATAATTTTTATAATTTTCTGTTTCCATTGATCGAGAAGAATGGTATTTGGATTTTCTATAGAAGTAGATCGATGAAGGTACAAAGGAGAAGAAAGGTGGTAGTCTATGAAGGTAAAAAAAAAATAGGAGGGAATGTATGGAAGGGAACAAATTTCCCTCGACTGGGAACATATACTACATTTCTAGTCCTGATGCAGGCAAATCTAATTATGTGATCTTAAATAGGTCTCCTCCTTTCCAAGGCTGCTTCTCAACCACACAAGCATAATACGTGTTCCTCAGTGTTGCATTATCCATTGTGATATGTCCACCTGTTCAGGCTTCATCACTGACCTCTTCATCTTTCACCTCCTTTTTCTGGAAGAGTTTGTCCTCAGGCAACTCCAAAGATCAGGCAGGGATATTGAGGTAGCTGTTGCATAGCTTCCAGCAACCCAGACCCACTTATGCAAGCCACCGGGAGAATGACCTCCACCCCAGATGCCCAGTCCAGAACACGGGAAAGAGATTAAATCTAATACCTCTGACTTCCCAGTAAGTTGCAGAATGCCAGGAACCTAGTATCCGCCATTCCATGTGTGAACTAAATTGAAAAATTTTAACAGGCTTTTAATAAAATCTCTTTTGGTTCTAATATTTTTTTCAATTTACTACATAGAAGACCAAAGACTTGGTATTCTTAATTTAAGATAGAATATCAGAATTCTGGCTCCAGCTCAACTCATGATGCAGTCACCATTAGAAAATTTATCCTATGGTTAATGAAATCTTCTTATCCCATGTCAACAGAATTCATCACCGCTAACCTTAAGAGTTGCATTTCCTCTTGGAGCTGCAAGTAACGCCACTCAGAGGGTGCAAAGACTTTTTAGAATCTGGAAACTTAGTCCTTTATGTCCACAGCATCTTCTGGCTCAAGCAGCACAGAAATTCTGTCCTAGAATGCTTCTAACTGAAAGTTGTCATGCCTGCATTAGCTGGAAGAATTTGGGGGGAAAGTATTGGGAAGGGGTGGTGTGTATTTATCAGGATACCTTACAACAGAGACAGATCCAAACATCTCAGAAGCTTAATACGGTTTTTTTTTTTTTAATTTAGGTAAGCAAGATGTGGGTTGGTCAGTTCTCTTGTGTCTTACAGCTGCACCATCCAGAACGTGTAGTTACAAAGATCACTGAAGCAGGATAAGGCACATAAGGAGAAGGCACAATAGCTCTTCACTACCCCAACCCAGAAGTGACACACAGCACTTGCACTTGCAGCTCATTGGCCAGAACTAGTCACATGACCTCAACATAACTGCAAGGAAATCTAGGAAACTTGGGGGAGGACATGAGATATTTGGTTAGTACAAACTCCCTCTGTTACACACTCTCAGATATTTTGGGTCTTATCACAATGCATTCTAATAACTCAAGTGGAACAGTCTTAAAATTTGGAAAGAAACTTTCTTAATTCTGCCCATTAGCAATTCCACTTCTTTTTGGTCTTCCAGGTTTTCTTGTTTGGGCTTTACGTTACCCTATTGTGTGAGTTATTCTGAGCAGAGTAAAGCAAGAAAACACATGTGAGAGAATAGTTTCAGAGAATGCAATAGATCAACTTTATTCCCCCTTCTAATAGCTTGTTTTTATGCCTATTTCCTGGAGCTTTTCTTCTAATGAGCCTTTAATGGCTGCTCCAACTGAAAGCTGAAAGTTGGTGCCTCTGATTCCTTCCTGAATTTCCCAGAAGAAAGTCAATTAAGCAATGGTCCTTCCTGACCTCACCTTGTCTTATGTTTTATCCCAATAATTAGTATCTCGTTAGTGTATCTGGGCTTTCTTCACCTCCCTTTTGGTTCTTCTGCTATCCTGTGTCATGTGTAAGATAAACTCTGCCCCGAACAGCTCCATAGTTTAGTCCACAAGATGAAAACGACTTTTCCAGATCTTAATTATCACTCACAGAGGAGCCTGACTGCTGATTCAAGATCCTCAGTAAGGCCAGGGAGCCTTGTTTCTCCCCTTGTACTCCAGCAGCAAAGCAGGCTTGCAAACCGCAGCGGGTACTGAGAGTGACCAGTGTTAGGGTGAAGAGATTTACAGTTTCCCACACTCCAGGTATGGGTGTAGCTTAAATGGTAAATACTCGGGAAAAGTAGGGAAAACTGTGCTGTCCCTTTTCTCATTTATTCCAGATGATTCAAATTAAGGCTTCAGATTAAGTTTTCAGTTGAATGGAATCCAGTTACTTTATTTTATAGCAATTTATAATTGCACACGCACACACACACACACACACACACAATCTGAGTGTAAGAACCACGTCTGCTTCATTCAGCGGGTTGATTCTGCACCTGAGAAGAAAATGGTGTTAAGCACACACAAGACAAGGCTGGTTTGAGCAGTAAAGATATAACACGCCACTCTTTTATTTTTTTTTAATTATTATTACTTTTTTTTTTTTTTTTGAGACAGAGTCTCACTCTGTTGCCCAGGCTAGGGTGCCGTGCTGTCAGCCTAGCTCACAGCAACGTCAAACTCCTGGGCTCAAGCGATCCTCCTGCCTCAGCCTCCCAAGTAGCTGGGACTACAGGTGCCACAACCATGCCTGGCTAATTTTTTCTATGTATTTTTAGTTGTCCAGCTCATTTCCTTTCTATTTTTTTAGTAGAGATGGGGTCTTGCTTTTGCTCAGGCTGGTCTTGAACTCCTCATAACAGGCCACTCTCAAATGCAGACAGTTTATTTCTTACACAGTGAAAGAAAATAGTAGCCAGATGTTCCAGTTCCCCATGGTTCTTGTCACATACGAGAAAACGGACACCAAAACTGCAACGCTGAAGAGCCAGGTCATGATGGTGGCTAGGCAGTTTTATGGTCTCATCACATCATCTATCCTGGGTGGGACAGGGGAAAAAGCCTCATACCTTATCAGACACCAGGAGGTGATGAATAACTCTCTCACGAAAGCCTCACCAGGGAGATGGAGATGTAAGTGGAAGAGGGTCTCTGAGCAGAAGGATCAGCAGGCATTCTACCAAGACTCAGCTTCACTGCGGCTCGAGCTTTGCCCGCAGAGACCATGTGCAAGGTGCAGACACGTACAAGGTCTCCAGGGCATCATGGTAGAGCTGTTCTCCTGCTACCCAGAGAGTGTTCAATATGTGAACACATGTATGCATGAAGGCCCCTGTGAGAAGACAGGGAAAAGTTTCTGTTGCTTTTAACCATGTCAGCTAATTTATTCTTCATGTGTGTTATGGGGTCATGATGGAAAAGTCAATATCCTCCCAGTGGTGCTCAGTAGGGTTTGGGGAGGTGTCCATGTATCCTTCTTATAGAAGCTGACACGGAACGTGCCTACTGGGCGGTGTGGGTTTCTTCCCTTGAAGAAACATTTTAGGCATGCTATTCAAAATTTAACCATTTCTTAACAGTCACTCACACTGCCCGGAGACTATAAGTTAAGGAGTAATTAAGGAGGGTTCCTTCTGAAACCAGTCAAGCTAGCTAGGTTTATACTCCTTTTCTTCGTGATCCTAGTTAGCTGTGTAACAATGGACAATAGCTTAACCTCCCTGTGCCTTATATTAATTATTTAAAAAAGATGGATAATAATACTTATTGTTCATAGAGTTCTTTGTGATTAGATGAAATATCACATGTCAACCACTCAGAACAAGGCCTGTACACGTTACAGGCTGAAATACTAGTCACTATTATTATTGTTGCTGCCACTGTCAATTTTTGAACTCAACTCTGCCCAACCTTTTGCTGAGGATATGCTGAATGGAGAACTAACAAAGCCACATCTGAGGTTCTACCCAACTTGGAAGCTCATGAGATTTCATTTCAATTCAGAGTGTAATCATTCTAGGATTAGTGGTAAGAATGCCAAAAAGCAATAATTAAAATATACCAAAAAAGGAGGAATAACAAGTTGCATTTTAATCCTATTGAGATCATTTAAAAATCTTGTGTTCTCTACAGATACTTAATAACACAGGGCAAGCCTTACAAGAAGCCAGTTTGAAAAGCAGAAAAATCCAATTTTTTAAAATAAAGTACAATAAAATCTAATTCTAAAAGTTCATGAACATTATTTATGAATATATGTAAGTATGTATTTTATGGCTAAAATAAGCACTGGGAGTAAATAAAATATCAATCATGGCTTTTTCTTTTGGAGGTAGAGTTTATATTTCATTTCTCCCATCCAAGTACTAACCAGGCCTATATTTCATTTCTTATTTTTATTTTTCTATAGTTTCAAATTTTTCTGTAATAAACATACAGACTTTTATAATCAGAATGCCTTCAATAGTAAATAAAATTACCTGAATTGGTGACAGTTGACAATGCAGAAATGCAATCGGCACTTTAAATCAGCCATTGCATGTCAGCTGCAGCTCAGAACCTGTTTTAGGACACTTTTCACACAACTCAAGTGGCCAGATAGGATATTCAAGATTTGGGTGCAACACGACAAATTCTTCTTCCTAAGGTGCCACAGACAAAATTATAACATTCCCAATTTATTTTTCTTTCCATTTAATTTTAGAACATCAGGCCCAATTTATTGGAATATTTTTTATTACTCATTAGTAAGACATGAGATGATGATGAGAGGAGATAATATCGCATTTGCACTCTCTTCATGAGCAACGGCTCTGTTCAGCTGACGGTGCGTTTCCTTTCTTTCCTCATCAAATGCAGCTCAAAGGTTTGTCTCTGTCATGCACAGATGCCAGATGCTCTCCCTAATTAGTATTTCGAGCTCCGCAGTGACAGTCCCCAAACTGTGTCCATCACTCTCCAACGTGAGGGACTGGATCCTTTCTCCATCCCAAGCTCCGTGGCAGCCTGACTGCCCCTCGCAGCTGCTGGCTTTCTGGACCACCACTTGGGAGGCTATTTTCAGCGTCTTCTATTGAATACAGGGTTGGCGTGATCATATGTGCAAATTGCAGCTACACAGGTGGCAGGGTCCAGGGACCCTGCGAATAAACTGTAGAAATGCACCCCCCCCGCCCCCGCCCAGTTACTCATTGCAGCTCCTCCCTGGTGGGTGGTCAATAACACCCTCTCCTACCAGGATACACAGAGTCTTTTCTGGGGAGCAAGAGTCCATCCCTAGCGGAGTTGTTTTATACAAGTGTGACAGTCTTCAAGATTTTTCACACATATTTTGTTTTCCCTTCGGGGCATAAGTCCACTGTTACGGACTGAATGTTTGTGTTCACCAAGATGCACACGTTGATAGCCTAATCCCAATGTGATGGTATTTGGAGATAGGGCCTTTATGGAGGTTATCAGGTTTAGATGAGGTCATGAGAGTGGGACCCCCATGATGGGATTAGTGGGACTTTGCAGCCTCCAGAACTGTGAGAAATAAATGACTGCTGCTTGAACCATCCAGCGTGTGGTACTTTGCTACAGAGGCCCAAGCTGAGACACCTACTGACGTGAAGACAGGTGTAGCTGTATGATTTCCTTCGGCCTGTGAGATGGGAGCACAAGCCCCACATCACTTGTTGGAGGGAGCACTCGGAGACAGCCGGCACTCTCCATGCTCTCCCTCCCACTCTGCCTCAGTGACCACCTGTGCCATCCTGTGGTCTGTGGACAACATCCACGACATTTAGAAGTGGGTGAAGCTCTACTTCAGGTGTCCACATTCAAGTTATTAAAGCACCAAGTACAATTTAAGATGAATTTGCAACATGAGAAATTCTTTCAGCTCACTGCCTTCTGTCCATGAAAGGACAAATACAAATAAAATAAGAGCCTTAATTTTCTGTTAAAAATAAGGAAAGAGATTTCCCTCCCCTGCTTTTTCTCAGAGCACGTATTATACTTTAGAAAACTTGTAATCTTAGGTACTTCCTGTTCCCTTAAATGTTAACAAAAGGGTAAAAAACAAGAAAGGAGGAGGAGGCTAAGCTTATATTTAATCAAGAGTTACTTGAAAATAACATAGAAAAATAAAGAAGGGCAATTTTTCCCAGTTATCTGCAATTTCTTCTCCAGCGTAGTTAATACCCACGCCAGGCTGTAGCGGCTTTGCTACTGGGGAAACTTGTGGCAAGGGAATTCTTTGTTCCCACAAGCGTGATGTTGCCGAAGGTCAACATCTGTAAAAATGTTCAAAGGAACTTTTAAAAAATTGTTAAAGATCCGTCGCAGCCTCTCCTGGATCCTGCAACTGCCCCGCCCCCAAACCGCGGCCGCTGCTTCTGCGCCTGCGCGTGGAGTCTGTCTGGGCCCCGCCCCAGCGATTCTGTTGCGCCCAGCGGCCGCCAAGGCCTCCACTCCGCGCCTGCGCACGGGTTGAGCTATACTGAACCCCCAACCCCGAGGCCTCGCCGCCACTTTGGCTTCTGCTCTGCGCCTGCGCGAGATCTTCTTGGTCCCATCGCGAGTGCTGAAGGAGGACGTAGCGGCCCGTGTGGCGGCTTTGATCTGATCGTTCTCCCTCACCCGAAAGAAGTCTACTCATATAACATAAACTATACTTTATTAAGCACTAAAAATGGAGGGCTTTTCTGTCAAATCAATTCTCAGTTCACTGAAACACATCCTTTTCTGAGAATTGCAGTTAATTAAAGTTAACTGGAATGCTCAAAAGAGTACCCCCTACCTTTTATACACTTTTATTAAGAAACAAAGCTGACATCCTTCAAATATACCTATATGGTAAAGCAGAATCAACATTTCACCAAGAGACAGAAAACTAGAACTTAAAGATCTTCGATAGTTACTATTTGTATACCCTTAAGCAATCTTTTTATTTCTTTGAATTGCCATATTCTCAACTGTAACATGGAGCTTAATCCCGTAGCCGAAAACTGTTGGAGTCTCCAAGGAATTAATGCATATGAGAGTTCTTGGATATTTCTAAAGTGCAATAAAAATGCAAAGGATTATTGTGGTTGAATTGTTTATCTGAACCTGCCCTTTACTAGCTGTGTGACTTTCATTTAACGTGACAACAATAAGAGTTGATACTTACGAAATGCTGACTATGGGGCAGGCACTGTTTGGTATGCTTTAGATATAGTAACTCATCTAAATGCAAAATAAAATCAACAACAACAAAGCCATGTGAGGTAGATGTTATTCTCCTGTTTTACAGATTAGGAAACTGAGACATGGATTACATAAGTGACTTGCCTTGCCCAGGTCACAGTTACTGAACGGCAGATCTGGAAATCAAACCTGGGTAGTTCCAGCGTCCATACTCTTATTGAAAAATTCTATACAGCCATGTTTATAAAATAACAAAACATGTTATTAAAAGAATATTAAATAAAGATAAAACCACTTATCAAAAGTAATGCTTCCATTCGCAAAATCATTTTTAGGGACTGTCCACTCTCATGGTTTAAATATTTACACATCTCAGGCTTGAAATGATTTATTTCCACTTGCTTTTAATTTTTTTCTGGAATGCTTCAAATGGAGTTTCAACTTCTTCTGAGGAGTTTTGTTGTTAAATTATGCAGAGTTGCTGCATTGTTTCAAAATGCCCAAGTTTGATGAGGTTATTAAAACGGTGCCAATATAAATTGCCATAGCAACAAACACATGAATTCATAGCCCGATTTTATCCTCTAGGTGCTAAAATCTTCTACAGCTCTTGAAAGCTTGGGCACAATGCAAATCAAACATTTAGCTGCTGAGTGACTTGGAGTCCAGATATCCATCAACTCTTGACTGCTGCTGAGTCACTGGGAATAGTCGATAATAAATAACACAGCCCATTTTTTTAAAACTGCCCACGTGTTAAAAGGCCCAAGTGTGTGCACAGTAACTTCACCTGCATAGCGTATCTCTGTGTCTGTCATAAATAGGCTATATTCTGAGAACTCATTGTACGAGAAAGAAAAGTCCCCACCATAGAAAATGATGTTCTCCTTCCCTTGTAAATTTCCTTAAGTCTTGCTCATAGCAATGACATCTTTGTCTTCTAGTAATTAATATGAATCAAAACAGAGTGAGAAGACAGACATCAAAAAAGGAGATATCACTGAGAACGAAATGTATAACTAAAAATATATATGAGGAAAACATATGAGGCATCGGGAGAATATGCTTTATCTTGTCCTCATTTGACAGGCACATAAATCTCTTGTTGCTTCCCTCATCCGAAACCAAGAGCTAAAAATATGAGGTGGCGCCTGTGTTCTTAAACAGTGTTTTATGATGACAACAGCTTTCAAGGGAACAGTGTATTTTTGGTGGAGCATACTGTGCTGTTCCTTAAGACAACAGAAAACTCAGGAAGATCTAGATTGTATTTCAATTGGAAACCTTTTTTTAGAGCATGTCTTAAATTAAGTCTCCTTTGTATGTGATTATAAATAAAGTTATAATATATAAATTATCCACTTGAATGTCCCTTTCCCCAGAATTTACTCTGCAACAGCCTTCCAAAAATGGAAGCTCAAAATGTCAGATGCTCTTCATCCTAAAACACACACATGTTCTTGAATCTTCTTGGCAGGGATTTAATTTTTTAAAAAAAAAAATAATAATTAGGCTGGGCGCAGAGGCTCTCGCCTGTAATCCTAGCACTTTGGGTGGCCGAGGCAGGTGGATCGTTTGAGCTCAGGAGTTCGAGACCAGCCTGAGCAAGAGTGAGACCCCGTCTCCACTAAAAAAGTAGAACGAAATTAGCTTGACAACTAAAATATATATATATGTACATATATATATATAATTAGCCAGGCATGGTGGCGCATGCCTGTAGTCCCAGCTCCTCGGGAGGCTGAGGCAGTAGGATCGCTTGAGTCCAGGAGTTTGAGGTTGCTGTGAGCTAGGCTGATGCCACGGCACTCTAGCTGGGGCAACAGAGTGAGACTCTGTCTCAAAAAAAAAAGAAAAAGAAAAAATTTAAAAAAAATAATTAACTTTATTCCTATTGATATTTGGAAGAAAGAACACTAAGGGGATAGGCTATATAAAGGAGTCATTCATTCAACAAATATTTTTTTGTCCCCCTGATATATATCTCTTCTAGACATTGGGGATATGGAAGTGTACAAACTCCAGTTCCTGCCCTTGTGGTGCTCACACTGTTGTAAAAATAGGGAATCAGCCAGGAAGCTGTTATTTAATTCAGGCAAGAGATGTGATGGCATCTGGACCAGGCAGCATGGATGTAGTGTGAGCAGTGAGCAGATTCTGGTTATTTAAAGGTAGAGCTGATGGGATTTACTGATAGAAATTGTGGGTTATAAGAAAAAGAAAAGAGTCAAGGACAATTCCAAAGATTTTGGCCTAAGCAACTGCATGAATGATGGCGCCATTGAATGAGATAATGAAAAGTGTGACAGATGCCCTGGGAAGATGAGAATTAATCTTGTATACGTTCAATTTCCAATAGAAATCCAATATCCAATAGAAGATGTCAAGTAGAAATGTGGATATATTACTCTAGAGTCAAAGGAAAGGCAAAAGCTGGAGATACACATTGAGAGGCATCCTTATATAGATGATATATTTAAAGCCACATGACTCAACGGGAAGGTAGAAGGAGAAGAAGTCCAAGATTAAACCTTGGGGCTCTCTGGCATTGAGAGTTGGGGAAATAAAGAGAAATGACTAAAGAAAAATAAGGAGGGATCTGAGGGCCAGAAGTGTTACAAGAAGGTGGGATTGATGAGACGTGCCGATGGCTGCAGCAAGACCATCGCCACAGTCATGGCGCGATGGACGTGTGCAGGTGACAGCACACAGCAAAAGCAACAGGCTTGTAAACAGTGTCTCAGGCAAATATCATACTTTCTGTGAACTGTGTCATGGAAGGATATCAAAATACCAAGAACACTGGGAAAAAAAAATACATACAAATAATCAGATCTCAGCCGGCTAAACCAGCTTCCCTGGTATACACCTCTATACCACTTGTGAAGAGAAGATATCCTTAAAAATATGGCACATATTCCGGAATAATATTTTTGACATAAGAGCTCATGTCATGTATTAAACGTTGTCCTGGGATTCTTCTTCCCATGTAGGAAACTCCTAGAGTATTACATGTTTATTGCTTCAGGAATGACAGGGCATGATGGAAAGAGAAAAAAACAAGAGTTTTTCGACTTTGGGGTTTCAAAAAATGGAAGAAGAGGTAACATTTCCAAATTCTTTTTATGAGGTCAGTATTATCCTGATATCAAAGCCAAATGAAAACACCACGAGAAAAGAAAACCACAGGCCAGTATCCCTGATGAACATAGGCGCAAAAATCCTCAACAAAATACTAGCAGATCACGTTCACCATGAATGACCAAGTGGGATTTATTCCTGAAATGCAAAGAAGTGTCAACATATGCAAATCAATTCATGTAATATACCACATTAATAAAAATCACATGATAATCTCCAGAAGATGCAGAAAAAATATTTGACAAAATTCGACACTCCTTTATGATTAAAAACGCTCAACAAGATAGGTATAGAAGGAATTTACTTCAACATGATAGAGGCTGTATGTGAAAAGCCCACAACTAACATCATACTCAGTGGTGAAAAACTTAAAAGGTTTTCCTGTAAGATCCAGAGCAAGGCAAGGATGCCCACTCTCCCCACTTCCACTCAGCATGGTACGGGAAACCCCAAACGGAGCAATTAGTCAAGAAAAAGAAACAAAAGACGTGCAAATCAGAAAGGAAGAAGTAAAACGGCCTCTGTTTGCAGATGACATGATCTTACACATAGAAAACCTGAAAGACTCCACACACACACACACACACACACAAATAACCTATTAGAATGAATAAGCAAATTCAGTTTTAGTAAAGTTGCAGGATACAAAATGAGCATATGAAAACATCAGCTCCACTTCTACATACTAACAACAAACTATCCAAAAAGAAAATTAAGGAAAGAATACCATTTACAGTAGCATCCACAAAGAATAAAATTCTTACAGATAAATTTAAACAAGGTGGTGAAAAACGTGTACACTGAAAACTACAAAATATTGGTGAAAGATATGAAAGAAAACTTTTCTTATTTGCAAAATAGGAACAACCATTTCATTCATTTGGAGAGCAACTGTGAGGATTTTATACAAAGGTACTTATGGGGACTTAGGTCCTTGAAATACATTAAGTGCATAATTAATGCCAACCTAGGTCTTTCCACCCAACCTCACTGCCGGTGTGAATGATGGGGAGGGTGCACTTCAATGAGCAGACACAAAATCTATCACAGTATAACTTTTTCTTCCCCTTTTTAGAAGTTCCCAACAACATTCTTCAAGCAAACATGGAAATATTGGTGGGGGAAAAGCAACTACATAGAGCTCATGGGGCAAACCACTGGCTCCTTTGGGTTATATTTGCCTGTGACTGAGAGGCAGGTGAAAACACAAGTCTTCTGGAAAAATCATCTTTTTTTTTTTTCTTGGTAAAAAGATCAAGATCCATGACTTGAATGCAGAGGAAAGCAGTGGGCTGAGAGCTGTCAGGACAGGCGTTCTAGCAAGAGGCAACCTTGAAGTTTTTGAGGCAGGGATAAGCTTTCACTACATAGGGGTGGAGGGGAAAATGAGCTTAAAAACAGGACTCGCACTTTGGCTTTTGTCATAAACACTTCCCTTTTGATGTGGCATGGGCTAGGATATGCTTTCTCTGTTTGCAGGCAGTGTTGTTCATCACCCAGGTCCTGTATCAGAGCCCAGACCAGCAGCACACCTTGATCTCTGTGTGAATGATGGCTGCCTCCACACTCCCAACATTGGGGAGGAAAATGGATTTGAACTTGTGAAACAGGACAGAGTGATCATCTTCCTGGGTGATAAGGAAGGAGGGCCTCAGCCAAGGTTATCATTGGTGGCAAGAGCCTGTGTTTGTTTCCGTTCTGAAGGGACTTCGCTTTTCCCCTTCTCCCAGGGAACCAACACCCTCACTTATGTCAGCAGCTGATATTGTCATTCAATGCCAGCACCTGGGGAGGGAGCCTAAGTAGCAGGGCTTTAAATATAGAAGTCCCCCTCCCTAGAAAACCAGTTCCCACCTGTTCACATTAGGAGGGAATAAAAAAAGATGCCTTCAGTCTGGGAAAAGTAGACATTTTCAAACTATAAATGGAAACTAGGGTAAGGCTTTAAATAGCTCCCGGAAAGAGAATGTGAATACACTTCCACTTGTAAGTAACCACGAGCAGATCTGATCAACACAGGAGGTTGGAAAGGTTTGGAAATTCCTTTTGCAACAACTGACTAGAGAAATTTTGGGGACCGTTTTCTTCCACCTGGGTCCCTAGAGCTTCCTCTTCTGTGGCCTGTTCTCCAGTCTTCCTCTGTATTTTTGGAGCCACCTGATATTCTTCCATTTACCTTTCTTATTGCTTAAAATAGCCAGAGATGATTTCTGTTGCTTGAAGCAAAGACGCTTAACGCTTAGGGCATCATCTGGTCAAAATAAATATCCTGCCAAGTCCTAGATGTTTGTTAGACATTTCAAGGCTCAAAGATCTAATGGAATGATAGGAAATTAAATTATAGTGCTAATAAACTGGCCCCCAAACCCTGAAAGGCAAACAAAAAACGAGCACAGAAGCCATTGCATTCTTACATGCCACCGACAGGCATGAGTTGGCTCTGGCCATGTCTCAGTGGTGCGCACTGTTCTAGAAGGCTCATGGCCCCAGTGCTCACTGGCTGAGGTGTGTCTCCATCTCATCATGGAGCCAGGATTAGCCGCATCGTGCATGAGGGAAACACTACATGGCCACTGTCGAAACCTTCATCCGCTTCCCTGCTGGAGAGGGCAGTAGCCTGGGCCCTGGGTCTTGTCTGTAACCACCGAACATCATTCTGGTCCTCAGCAAATTACTTAATCTCCTTAAACCTCAGCTCTTCATCTGGAAACGAAGGGTCATGACAGACCCTCCCTCGCACAGGGATGCTGTCGATATCAAAGGTGATTAATGTGCAGAGCTTCACATTGGTCCATATGGGATAAATGCTCAGTTAACGGTACCATGAATATGACTGTGATTATGGTTATTAAGGAGCAGCACAGTGTAGTGGTTCAAAACACCGGACCTGGAGTTAGAGTTCTCGCATGTAAATCTGGAGTCTTCCTCCTACAAACCGAGTGAGCTTGGACATGTTCCCTAATCACCCTGTGTCTCAGTTACTGCATCTGTAATCGGAAACCGGAAATAACCCAACTGTCTTTCATAGGGTGAAAGGATACATCCTTAGGATGGAATACTTACCCCTTCATAAAAAGAAATGGCCTATTGATAAAAAAAAAAAAAAAAAAAAAAAACCACCCAGTTGAGTGCATCCCAGGAGCACTATGTTCAATGAAAAAAAGGGCTCATCTGAAAAGGTTACACACTGTCTGTCTCGAATGACCAAATTGTAGTCGTGGAGAGTAGCAGTCGGTTTTGGGAGAAGATGCAAGGTGAAGAGGGAGCATTAGGGAGGTTTTCTTGGGGGAGATGGGATATCTTTGTTTCCTCCTTGCGGCATCACTCGCTAGGCTGTGGGATGGTTCTTCTCCTCCATC
This sequence comes from Eulemur rufifrons, assembly GCF_041146395.1. Taxonomy (NCBI): domain Eukaryota; kingdom Metazoa; phylum Chordata; class Mammalia; order Primates; family Lemuridae; genus Eulemur; species Eulemur rufifrons. The sequence continues at coordinate 3,380,109 of NC_091003.1, forward strand.
CTCCTGCGTTGCCCACACGCACGCGCTGATGAGCACTCCAAGGGAAACCCCCCCTCCCCCCGCAGACCTCCCGGCTTCCCTCTCAGCATTTTTCTCTTTGGTACCTGATATTGGGAACTCCAGCTGGGTAGTCTCCTGGTACTCTCGGCCCCATCTCCTCCAGTCAGAAAGTCCACAGACTTCCCCCGGCGCGGTGGCCTGAAATCTCTCTGGAAGCACTGAGAGTGCGATCATAGCTTTCATGTCATTTGTTTCTGCCTTTCCGGGATCACTCTCTTCTCTTGTCTGATGTGCAATGTTTTAAAAAATATATTGCTTCATATTTTTGTCTATTTTATTGTATTTGTTGTTTTAGGTGGGAAGGTAAATCCAGTCCCGCTTATTCTATTTTGTTCATAAATGAAAGTTTAGTTAATTCTTGTCGTTGTGTAATATTCCATCATGCTGTTTCCAGTTTGGGCTGTTATTCTTAAATCTGCTCCAAAGAGTCATGCCCATGTCTTGTGAGTATACCTATTCATTTCTCTTGGGTGTATAGCAGGAGTATAATTGTTGTGTTACGAGGTAAGTACACTGCCGAAAGTAATTCTGCCTCCAAAGCGGTTGCACCTCAACATGCTATTGACTTCAGCTCACCAAGAATGCTTATTACGGAAAGGTTATTTTTTTTCCTGACTTTCAACTGAAGCAGTCGTTGTTCTTGGTAAAATATCGTCTATCACAGCTATTAGTCTTTGTCGACTGCAGAGTAGGCTGAACACCATCCATCCTGATTGGGCCAGAGGAGGAGAGCCTGCCAACCATTCTTCATTACCTTCTCTCACTGGAAATCCTGATCTCTCTGCCTGAGTGATTGATCCTTCCTCATCACTTTATTTTGAGTTTCTATCCTATTTCTGTACCTCCAAATACACATTCTCATGGCCTCTGCTTTGCTACATAGAATAAAACTCTTTGGGAAAAAAATAAAGGAAGAGAACAAAAATCTGCAGGTGCATAGTGTTTGGGTTTCAATCTTTACAACTTCCCTAATTTGTAAAAATCTCTATCGAAACTCTAGTAACCCTCTCCCAAATGGCCCAGAGTTTATGTATGTGGAGCACTCACTACTCTCTGGGGGTGTGCATTTTCAGGAAGGGCATTGCAGTGCCCACCTGCGAGATTAAGTCACATGTAGTGGAACGAAGTGTGCTTTTGCAGGCTCACACCTTGCACTGTTGGCCGAGAGCAGGGGACCTTAATTGGTTCTAAAATAGTCAAATGGAGGGCATGCTGTGTCTTCCCCCTCGGAGACCAATCTCAGCACTTTCCCAGAACCACGGAAATGCTCCTTGGGGTGAAATAAACGTTAGCAGAAAAATCTAAATATTCCCTCCAAAGAGCTCGAATTCATCTTTGTTTTTCAATGTTTCAAAGAGAAAAATGACACTTTGGTTTTACCGAGACTCAAATATACTAAAATATGTCAATACTTTGAGCTTAGCAGAAAGAATGTTGGTGTGTGTTTGTTTGGTTTTATTGCCTAAGCAGAGCTGTGAAAATTACCACAAGGCTGGCCCTGAAATATAACATACCGAGTATCTGTGGACTATAGGACATTATCTTCTGCAGAGAGCTCAGTGGCTGCAAATTTGACACCAGCCTTGGCAGGCTGGGGGGCTGGAGTGAAATTATAGGAACAGGCTCATGGTATTTCTCAGAAAACAGAAATAATGTCGAGGTCTCCTAAAGACAAAATTATGAGCAGGTCTATACATTAGCCACTGGTCTCTTAAGGGTTCTATCTGAAAAAATAATACTGATTTTTAGATAGGCATTAGCGGCATTAGAGAACTAACTCTCTCTCTCTCTCTCTCTCTCTCTCTCTCCCCCTCCTCCCCCCATCTATCTACCTTTCCCTCCCTTCTCTCTCCCTCTACAAACTTTGTCAATCAAAAGGTAGACTATTTTAAATTATGGTAGAATGCTAAAAATAAGCCCAGATGCTCACATATTGCATATTTTTCAGGGGACCGTGGATCAAATGTGCAGACAGGACATTGTTTGCTGTCAACACTGCAGAGATGTTGAATAAGAAATGGGAGAGGCAGATGTTATTTGACCAAAGGACTTTTCCATGACTGGCATGTTCCTATCTGACAGTGGCCCCGAGTGACCCTAATGACAGGAAATGAGCATCTCAGACAGGCATCAAGTGCCGCTGCTGCGTGTGGATCAACAGGGCAGAGCGGTTGTGAGCTGCGGAGGAAAGATGTGGGCGAATCCTCTGAGGTCAGCTCAGCCGCCCAGCTGGCCATGAAAAGGACAGTGCTTTAGGACAGAGCATCTTCCAAGAAGGGTCCGGGAGGGGGAGATGGACACAGCAGATACAGATCGGCCTTCCCTGCGGATGTCCCTTCTCGTGGCCGGACACCCATTGCCACAGGAAAACCGTGCCGCTTCCAACACGTCACCATTGCTGTCATTACCCAAGCTTCCGCCAGCCTCATTGTGAAGCTGTGTTACCCTGTCACTGCTCCCTGCCCTGCAGCCACTGGGGCCTCACTAGAGGGGGTGCTGAGAGCTCTACACACAAGCTAAGTCAATGTCTGGCAAGCTCTAATGCAGGGGCAGCCAGCTTGGATGCTGGGCTCAGAGGGTGCCAGAGAACCTTCCAGGCTCCAAAGTGAGTTTGAGGAAGGGAATTGCCATAACCAACCTACCCCCATTAAAAATGCTAATCAGGGTGTGTTCTACCACAGTCCCTAAGGAGACAAGCCCCCCAAGTTGCATTACTCGAGATTGGCGTGCAGTTCGGCACTGTCCGTTAGTGGATTTCTATCCCATGCATTCCCTAGCATGTTCTAAGTGGTGAGTGTGGCTACACATGGAGCACTGGCTGTGTCTGTCTACTTGCTCTTGATCCTAACTACAATACAGGTTGAGCAGGAGACACAGCTGCACAGAGCATGCTGTGCCATGCCAAACGTCACAGTGTGTCCTTGGAGGCACCTCAAATACGTGGTGGCCAGAGACACAAAGGGGCCGCTAACCCTTTCATAACCCCAGTTTATAACCCCAGTCACACACGTGTTTCTCTGACGTCACTACCTGCCCTCTGACAGGTGTGCAGCTGCTTCCCTGACTGTGAGCTCCATGAGGACGGGTCCCTCTACTGACAGCAAAGCCCCAGCAGCACAGAGACGGTCAACCAGCTCTCTAGCCCACCGCCCAGTGTGGAGACAGAGAATTTTGCCAGCCCATGCCAGCTGTGCGTGACTTTCCGCTTCCCATGCCCTCTGTCTGGACCACTTGCTCCTTCATCTCCTGCAGGTATCAGTTCAAACACCCTTACTTTATTTTCCTCCTTAAAACTTACCACTTGGATACACTACATTGTACTTAGAAACATGCTCATTCTCTCTTCTTCTCTCCCCCTCCCCATTAGAACGTAAGTCCACAGAAAGCAGGGACTGTAACCACTGCAGTCATCCTGGGCCATTCTACAATCATGATCCTCAAACTTCAGTATGTATCGGAATCTCCTGGAAGCTTTGTGAAAACAGAGATTGCCAGCCCCACTCCTAGAATTGCTGATACAGTAGGTCTGGGGTGGTACCCAAGAATTTGCATTTCTAGCAAGTTCCCTGGTGATGCTGATGCTTCTGGTCTAGGAGTCACACTTTGAGAACCACTGCTTGAACAGTTCTTGGCGCATAATGGGTGCTCAATAAATATTTGTGACATGAATAAGTGAATGAAGTCCGTGTGGTGTGCCCTGATTATCGACAAACCTCTGTGGACACACCCAAGAGATGACCACTCTCAGAGGCAGCACGCCCTCACCCAGGGCGTCTTCTCCACGAGTACAGCTCACGTCTGGCCTGCAGAGGCCAGGGCTCCACCCCCAGGGCCCTGGCGAAGGCTGTCTGTCACCGCAGCTACGGCAAATCATCCTTACTGCAGATGTTACGGCTGAGTTTAGGCTTTTTATGCCATCATCAAAGTTCCCCTCAAGGAGGACTTTCTCTTTTATGTTCAAGGAGGAATATCATCACCCTGCTCGTAATAATGAAAAACAAGAAACATCTTAAATATCCAACAACAGAGAAATAAGTAAGTGATGGTATAGCCATATGCTAGAATATCACTCAGCCATAAAAATTATGTTTACACAGATTGTTTTAATAGCCACAGTAAAATGGTTTTTATATAATACTATAAAGAATAAAGCTGGAATAATATTCTCCTTGGAAGCTTGCTCCAGCTGGGGTAGGTGTGAGAGACCTTGCTTTGCAACCCACAGTCAGCAGCACGGTAGCAGCGACCTTTGCAGCCACCAACACGTGTGCTTTGCGGACTTCACTTTGTAACTGCAGGACGCTCTTTGGGTGGGTGTGGGGAAGGCAGCGAGAGACAGCGCGTGATGGAGAGGGGATGGGCTCGCATGCGTTTCCCGCCTACCTCTGGACTGGATTTTTTCTCTCTGTCTACAGGAGAGAGGACCCATTTTATAATAATACAGAAATAATGGCTAGCATCTATTAGCACTAAGCATGTGCTGGACATATGTTCTAAGATACATGCATAGATTAATTACTCTCCATTTATTCAGGAATCCAATTATTTCAAGAAAACAAATGGACCAGTTTTCATGAAACACTTTGTGTAGCTGTGAGATCAAACAGGGCTGCTATGAATCAGACACATTCCTGTGCATGTGATGGTTAAAAAAACAAAGATTCCTCTTATGTGAAGTTACCATTCTGTTGGAAGGAAAAAGACAATAAGATATTAGAAAGCGGCAGGTGCTATATAAAATAGGAATAAAGGTAGGAGAGGGGTAGTGACAGCATTTATGTGATTTTAAATAACACAGTAGAGAAGAAGCTAATGGAAAAGTTGACATTTAGCAAAGACTTGATTTTGCCAAGGGAATGTGTTGGTTTGTAAAGGGGATGTCCAATTTCAAGACTGTGCTATTGAAGAAGCTCTAGTGTGTTCCAGAAAAGGGCTGGGGGCCGGCAAAGCTAGGGTGGACTCATTTAGGAAGAGGACAGGTGGGGGGAGACCAGAGGTAAAGCACCACAGAGATTTTTCAGAAAAAAAAAAACAAAAACAACAACTGGAGGTCTTTTGCGGTGGCTGAGTTCTATACAAATGGGCAGGGACTAGGATCCATGCAGTTTGGGCATGAATTTAAATGTGATTATTGTCTGTGGCAACAGAGTTGTGAGGACTAAGTGTGTGTATGTGTCCTTGTGTGTGTGTGTGTGTGTGTGTGTTTGTGCTGCAATCTGACCATATTAACCTGGGCATAAGAAAACTATACAAGTAATGATGCCTACCCCCCAAAACAAATTATAGTTCTTATCTCTGGGAGGTAGGATTATGGCTAATTTCTATTTTATTTATACTAGTTTTCTAAATAATCTATAACATGTTATATTAAGGACTTGTTCTCTGAGAACATTTTTCAGAGACGCCACGTGGCAAAATAGAAATAGTTAGTCTTACTGAGGCACAGATCGTGGCTCTGCTAGTTACCAGCTGAACCACTATCAACAGCATCAGTTTCCACCTGTGTAATAAAGGGAACTATTTAAGGATTAAATGAGATAATATCTGTGTATCAGTTAAGGATATTTTTGGCTGTTGGTGATAAAACTGCACAGCAGTAGCTTAAATAACAAACAGGTTTATTTTCCTTGCATAGTAAGACATCTAGGAACAGATGACTTTAGCATTGGCTCAGGGGCTCAATGATGTCTGGACCAAGAGTTTTGATGTTTTGGCCCTTTGACTCATGGTCACGAGGTGGCTGCTGCAGCTCCAGCCATCACTGCTCTGTTCAAGGCAAGAAGAAGGGGGAAGACAGAACAAGAGGGAATTATCAACAAACCAAAAGCTTTATGAAATCCCCACAGAGAATTCTACTTCTAACTCATTGTCTGTAGTTTGGTTACTCCAACTACAAGGTGATAAAAGAGAAAGGACTTAAACAATGAATGTTGCATTATCCAACAACCACTTTTTTACACTCTGAAAACACAAGTCCTGTGTCTGGTACACAGGACACAATCTATAAATGCTGGCTATTCTTATTATCAAACTTTTTTGTAACCTTTACTTTTAAGAAAGACAGTTCCATGCTTTAGGAACAGTTGCCTCCATTAAGCATCCCCAATGCAGTTCGTTCTAATTATTGCCTTTCTAATCATCAATAATTAATACTAGGTTTTGCTCAATCTGCTCACACTCTAGTTTTCATCAGCTGAAGCCATTTTCCCCACCCATGCCCAGCTGCACTGATTATTTGGGGTTAACTTGTTAGAAGCCAAATGGTTACTGAGGGCTCCTCTGGGAGATTCAATCCAAAAAAAAAAAAAAAATCCCACGACTAAAGCAGCCTGTGGGCCCATAGTCAGCAGGTGTGTCCACATCTCACTGTGTCCATGGGCGCCAGCCTGGTCCACACCACCACCTCCTCTCATCTGGACAAGGGTAAGAGCCCCCAGTTGCCCCCTGATCCTCCCGTGCCCCGCCAGAGCACCCCCTTACACAGTGAGTCAGACCTTGCCACGCTCCCACTGAAAACTCTTCCAGCACACGCATTGCATTTGGAATAGGGTTTGCAAGAGTGTGTGATCTGAGCTCATCTCCCGTCCCGCTTCCTCTGCCTCCCCGTGCACAGCCACGGGGGTCACTCACTGGAGGCCAAGAGAGAGCGGATCTTGTTTTCGGACACCTTCCCGTCAGCAAGTGCAAAATCCTAACTGAGCGCCCAGACATGATGAGCGTCGCTGACAGACTTTGCAAAGAAAGCAAAATTTGAGGAGAAAGTTTGTTTTTGGCCATTTCGGGAAGACACGTGTGGTCGCAGGTAAGATGGCAGTGGCAGCTGCCAGCACACACAGCACTTGAAGCCACCGAGCTGTGACGCTTTTGAGCAATTCATCAGTCTTGGCAGCAACACCCTGATGTGGATTTAGTAGGGAGCTCGGGGGAGGCGTGAAAGATGCTCTCTCGCCTTCGCCTCGGCGTCTGTCTCTTCTCCAGACGCCTGGGCAGGGAGCACCTGCCACCTTAGGTGACAAGGATGCTGCTCCTGGGCCAAGAGATGGATTGTGAACAGATTCGAGAACTCACATTACCATGCATGTATTGATAAAGATATGAAAATCCGGAACCCATGTGTGTTACTGGTGCAAACGTAAAATGGTGCCGTTGCTGTGGAAAACACTTCGGCAATTTCTCAAAAAAATAATCACAAAGTTACCTTATGGCCCAGAAACCCCACTTATAAATATCTACCCAATGGAATTAAAAACAAATGTTCACATCAGCATTATATATAATAACAAGAAGTGAAACCAAATGTCCCTCAACTGATGTATTGATAACCAAAATGTGGTCACCCATGTAATGAAATATTATGCCATCAAAAAAAAAAAAAAAAAAAGAAACCAAAGTCCTGATACATAAAAGAACATGGATGAATCTTGAAAATATAATACTAAGTGAAAGAAGCCAGACACAAAAGGCCATATATCCCGTGATTCCATTTATATGAAATATCTATATTGGCAAAACTCGTAAAGACAGACTAGTGCTTTCCAGGCCCAGGGTCGGGAGGAATGCACAGCGAGTGCTGATGGCGTGATGAAATATTCTGGAATTAGGTAGTGGTGATGGCTGTACAATTTTGTGAATGTACTAAAAACAACTGACTTGCATACTTTTCAAAGATGAACTTTATGTTATATGAATTATATCTCAATAAAGCCACCATTAAAAAAACTTAATAAACTGTTTTTAACACTTAAAAAAAACTACACCAACCCAGACAGAAAAAAAACCCACATTTAATATAAATAAAACAGTTCATGGCATCATTTATCTCTCTAATTTCATGTGTGGATTCATTCTCGAATAAATCAAATGTATAGCTTTGTTGAGACAAAAACTCAAGAAATTAAGATTTCTTTAATTCAGTATCTGGATCTCTTCTTTTTATTCCGTAAACTTATTTTTGACCAGTATATTAGAAGGCATATATCTTAGGTATATTTTCCATAATATGAAAATTTTTATCCAGAGTTTACTATTTCATTGCACTTTAGAAGTACTCTCACTTAAAGAATAGCTATACTTGGGGGAAACAAGCTGCGAATTTGAGCTAAGGACATTTGAAATCTCTCCTAATGTTAAGATTTTATAATGTTAGAATTTATTTAAGATATTCCATAGAATTCAGGCTGTTCGTACTCATGTTCTCTCCACATTCTGATATTGGACTGCAGAGAATGTTGGACAATGTAGAGTAACTGCCATGAGGATTCTCATGATTCCTCTGTTTGCACCGTGAAGCTGGGTTTTCCCCAAGGAGAATCATCACAGACGGTCTGTGCTGACAGAGACCCCAGGGAACTGTGCTGTTTGAGGAGGGGTCTGTGCTGCTCCTGGGCCCCGCGGAGCCGAGATAACCCGCTTTGCTCGTGGAGGTGCTTATCCTGCTGACGCGGCACCCACAGGAGAAGGGAGCTGCTGTTTCCGGTTGTCGCTCTGGCTGGGATCTTTTTATATAAGCCCGTGATGATAAAAGCCCCCTGGGGTGTGGGTGTCAGCAGGGTGAGCAGCTCAAAGTAGTGTCTGGAGCACAGACTTTGTTTAGAGCAGACCTGGATCCAAGTCCCAGCCCTGCCCCTCGGCAATTAGGTGACTTTGGTCAAGTTGCTTAAACGCCCTGAAGCTCAGGTTCCTCATCTCTAAAATGGATGTAATAATAATGCCCTCTTCTTCACATAGCTGCTGTGTTAATTAAATGAGCAATAAGCAGATTAATTCCGTGTGTGTGTGTGTGTGTGTGTGTGTGTGTGCGCGCGCGCGTCCTGTATCATTTCCTTTAGGAACTGCCTATATCAAATTCCATGGGCTCCCGTTGGGGCTTTAACACCTGCAGCTTCATTAATCGGTAACACCCATGTGGTATGTAGGGCCTACTGCATGCCAGGCACCATACAGACAACAGCTCATTTAATCCTCAGAACAACCCTCTAGGTAGGTATTTTTGTATCTATTTTGCAGGTGAGGAATCTTAGACACGGAAGGTCATAGGACCTGCTGAAATTCACATAGCTATGAAGCAGCTAAGCAGGGATTCGAGACCAAGCAATCCAGCTCCAGATCCAACCATAGCTACTTTTCTGTGTCTGCTTATCCACTCCATGGCTCTCCACATCTTCCATGTGAGCTATGGCTCAGCCTGGCCAGGCATGTTTTCCCCATGGCCCTAGAGCCAGATATTCAATGGAAATGGGCATATAACTTCCCAGAGCCAAATAGATTCTGTTTCAAGAACTGATCTACTGCTGGGGAGAGGAACATCACTCTTTTTGCTCTGAGATTGCTAGGATTTTTAAAATTTTTGTATTTGTATAAATGTATGGGGCACAAGTGTAATTGTGCTGCAGGGATATACTGCATAGTGCTGAAATCAGGGCTTCGGCGTATCCATCGCCGGAGTAACGCACATCGCACCCACTGAGAAGGAAGATGCAAGCCTGGAGCTGCCCAGGGCTGTCTTCTCAGCTCATAGAGAAAAGCTGCCCGAGGTGGACGCCAGCAGCACAGCAGAAGCGAAGTGAAGCAAACGAGAGGAAAACAAAGAGATTCCATGGACTCCGGATTCAGCCAAGCCTGAAATTCCTGACTACATGGGCCAATTCCTTTTTTATTTGTAAACTGTTTTTATGTGGTGTTCTGGCCCATTAAGAAACTTGACAAATAAAAATTGAGATAAGCATTAGCAAGACACATAAGTCTTCAAATTTAAACAAATATGAATACAAATATACACACACAGAGACATAGACATATACTGGAGGCATTTAATCAAGGCATTGGAAGATTTAATGGATTCAATAATCTCTAAACAGAAATTCCTAGATACACTAGAGCTATAAATTATTAGCATAATAATGATGATAAAACCTGCTAACCACACATATTAAACATTCTGCCACTAAGGAGTACTCTCCAGCACAGGTCTGTCGGTATTAAAGATTTTTGCTATAGAAGTAAAAAATCTCATCTTTTAATACATCTCTTACCACTTAGTACACAAGATCAAAGCAATTTTCAGAACACAGAGGTCACAGACTATGATAGAATAGATGTAAGACACAAGCTATAGCTACAATCAGGGAATTCAATTATCATCATGTTTAGTCTTAACTAGCTTATAATCAATTGCTGCCCTAATCTCAGGCTGTACGTGACAGAGAAGACGGCAGCGCAAGAGGAGGCGTTTGGATTTCAGCTGGGGGTATAAAATCCCCAAAACCACTCTCAAATCAGTTGCATTTATTCTTGCACTTGGGTGATTTTCTTGATACAGAGCTGTATAAATGTACTATCTTGTTTATATACATTCATATTATATGAAGATAGTGTGATATTGGTATTGTATACATTTGATATGTACAACCTTATTACCTTATTTATATGCTTATATATGCAGTTAGCGTAAAATGGAAACTTGTACATACACAAGATAACTATCTTATTTATATTAATATGTACATAGATTTACACAGTGTGGTATATGTTTCCATATATACAAGATGTGCAGTCTTACGTGCCTGCAGAGTACATGCAGCTGGTGTGACATGCGTGTTTTCATATACATGGCATTGGCACAGCCCTTTCAAAATGTTTACTTTGCAGACATTTTTCATTCTATCACCTTGTCAGTGTTTCCACGTAGACACAGACATTCGTGCAGTTGAGACTGACTTAGGGACCTACATACCCAATTGCCAGCCACATGTCCCTTTCTCACCACTAAGCCAACATTCAGTCCCAGCTCACATCCTACTCTTCCAGCCTTGCTCAGTGCTTGTGGAATTTCTGAGGCATTAAGATGAGGTTCTAGTTGCAGAATGAAGAACCATTATTCCCCCCAAAAAATAGATCTTTCCTTTTTTTGTAGTATTTTTTTTTTCACTCCTGCTGATTTGAACTGGTGTCATTTTTAGTAGCAGATGCTTAATTCAGATAGAGCTTTTTAAAAGGGATCGGGATGGAGTGAAATATAGGGAAAATTACTGGAGCAAAGTCACAGTCATTTTATGTCTAAATAGAAGTTCTCTGTTAATTTTTGATTTCCACACATGCAGAACATTGCAATGCACTGACTTGCTCTAAATTTCCACGTTCAATCATTTTCTCAAGGGAAAAAAAAACTTCAAAAATAAAATGAAACTCTAAAAACCTACCCCAAGGTGTTTTATTAATTGACACTTTGGGAAGATTGCCATTAGATAATTTTTAAAAATACATTCCCGTGCTGTATCATATTATTTTTATAGCTTTCCCCCCCAAATCTCATCCTCATCATGCCAGAAGCATGTGCAGAGAATGAGAAGCATTCAGGAAGGAAATAAATGGAGAGAAATTAGAGAAGAAATTAACATTTATTGGCCATATAATATGTGGTAGGAATTACTTTGTACTAAGTGTTTAACTTACATTAACTGTTGTAATCACTATAAAACTAGTGTGTGCCAGGTGCTATAATTTACAGTGCTGTGGATAAAGTAAATGATTTTACCTATCACTCATGAAGCTCTTTTTATGTTACAAGCAATGGGCTAAGCACTTTGGTATACTTTTTCTAATCTTATCCTTACAGAAAACTAATGAGTGGGCACTGTAAATGTGCCAATTTACCCATGAGGAAAATGAAGCTTAGAAAACAGGTAATTTTTCCAATACACTTAGCTAATGAGTGGCAAAGTTACAAAGCCCACACCCCTAACCAACTTCATGACATGGGCTCGATATTGAGTATACTGCAAAATGGTTAGCAGAGATTCTAATGTACAATAAATGATAGTTGAAAACAATATTTGCTTGGGACCAAGGCTGGACACAGAGATCTACTCAGCCAAGTCCAAACCCCTAGACTAGCAAAATAAATCAATGGGATAAACTGGGATGCCTAGAGTAAGCTTGACACATACGGGTATAAGACAGATGATAAAGTTGAAAATATAAATTAAGGGGAAAAGGATATCTGTTTAATAAATATATTGGCCTTCATGTAGAAAAAAGCATTCTCTTAGTCCCTACCCCACACCATATGCACACCACACTGAGAACAGTGCTTCCAAGTCTCCCCCAAATCCAAATCTTCATCCTATCAAACCCATCTTTTGTTCCATTTTTATACACGACCAACTCTTTCCAGGTCAAAATATCAGGTCCAGATTAAGATAGGGCCAAGATGGACAACTCAAAGGTCTATACCTGCAGGGCCATGAGGAAATAGAAAGATGGATCTTTGCTGAATCTCTACAGGGTAGAGTAGAGGAAATATCTCAAAAGATCTGCTAATGAGGATGTTTCTTACTAACCTCTCAGTGTGTTGGTTTGTTCCTGCTATTGTTGTTTAATGGAGTATGCAAGTGAGGGGCCATAGCTGAGATTTTTATATTAATAACAAGCATAAGACTGAACCCACTTCTTCCTTTCCTCTAAATTAATATTGAATTTTTTTTAGAATATTAACTTGAAGGAGTTTAGATGTTTTAGCCAGCCAGGGCCTCCGTGTTTGCTGGCTAGCCCTATAGTGTGAGAGGCAGTTCTACTTTTATTTTCATAGAAAAATCAAACACAGTTAAAGTGACTATCTAAAAAGCTAGTTCAAAAATGAGAAAAATGCCTCCAGAAAATTTAAAAGACTTGTTGGATCTTATAATATTTGTGACCCAAGCTAGTTTTCTTACAATATAAACAATATTTTCAACTGAATTCTGTGTTTGGAACACAATATTTTATTTCCATTTCAATGTTGCATAATTTCCATATGGCAATGCCTAAAATCTTTTCTGATGTTAAACAGATTACAAAAATGACATATCAAATTTGAAAAATGTCACTACATGATAGTTTTAGTTATGAATAATTTTTAAATTGCTTTTTTGTCTGTAGTAATAGGCCTAGCATTATGTGAAAACTCTAAAACATGGGATATATTTCAAACACTCCAAAAGCAGAAATAGTCTATTTTTTTCTGGGATTCTGGTATAGCTAAGGCCACAGAAATACTGATCTTTGTTTGAAGAATCAACTTTTGTTTCATTGATTTCCTGTATTAGTTTTCTTACTTCAATTTGATTCTTTCTTTTTATATTTTTATTATTTCCTACCTTTTGCTTTCTTAGGGTTTATATTGCTTCTTATATTCTGATATCTTGAAGTAGAAACTTAGATTGTTGATTTGAGGCCGTTTTTCTTTGTTTCTTATATAAGCATTTAGTGCTATAAAGTTTCCTCTTAGCACTACTTTAGTTGTATCCCACAAATTTTGATATATTGTGTTTTCATTTTTATTCAGTGTTATGTATTTTATTTCTTTAGACACTTCCTCTTTCACACATACATTGTTTATGTATAGCATTTAATTTCCACATATTTGGAGATTTCCTATTGTCTTTCTGTTATTAATTTCTATTTTTATTTTATGATAGTGAGAAAACACATTCTACATGATTTTAATTTTTTTAGGTTTGTTGAGCTTTGTTTTATGGTCCAGAATATGGTCTATCTCGGCAAATATTCCATGAGTACTTAAAAGAAATGAGCATTCTGCTGTTGCTGGGATGAGTGTCGATTAGATCCTGTTGGTTGATTGTGTTGCTCACATCTTTTCTATCCTTGTTGATTTTCTGTCTAGTTGTTCTGTCAGTTGCTGAGAGAGTTTATTCATGTACCCAAATTCAGTTGTGGATTTTCTATTTCTCCTTTTCAGCTCTATTAGTTTTTATTTCATGCATTTTAGGACTCTAATGTTTGGTGCACACATACAAAGGACCATTATGTCTTCCTAGTGGATTGAGTCTTCTATCATCAGGTAATGCTCTTCTTTCTCTCTAGTAATTTTCTTTGCTCTGACGTCTACTTTACCAGATGCTATTAATAATATAGCCACTCCAGCTTATTTTTAAATGATAACATGCTATATTTTTCCATGCTTTTGTATTCACTCTACTGATGTCATTGAATTTGAAGTGAGTTTCTTGTAATCAGCATATAGTAGAACTAGGCTGTTTTATCCTCTTTGCTAATCTCTGTCTTTTGATTGGTATATTAATACTATTTATGTGGAAGGTAATTATTAAGTCTGTCATTTTACAATTTTTTCTATGGCTCTCACTAATCTGAATTTTTTTCATTCACCAATCCTAGCACAGCACTATTCATAGAGAAAGAAGTGAGACTGAACTCATCCTTTTATAAGGAACCCACCCTCAAATTAATCCATTCATTAAGGCAGAGCCCTCCTGAGCAAATCACCTCTTAAAGGCCCCACCACTCAACATTGTTGCATTAAATTTCTAACATATAATCTTTGGAAGACATATCCAAACCATAGCATGAAGATTAAGATGTGGACATCCATGGGGTAGGGGGAATTATTTTGCCTACCACATACACCCTCAAGGCCTCCAGGTACCCCTTTCCCCCACCGTGGACTGGCATCTCATTGTAGAACACAAGAGTTACAGACAATCATCATCTGTCAAAATGCTCAGAAGAATCCTGTCATAATATTTTGTTGCAGGTATAAAACATAACATAGCAAATAATCATGTGCTCAGTACTTACTTTAGGAATAAAAATTGCAAATAAAATTTACAAAATCTCTAAATTATAAGTACTTAATTTTGATCCCTCCAAGTAAACCACTATTTGGGTAGGGGAGTGGCTATTCTTTTAACTTTGGGTCTTGGGATACTTCTTGGCATGAACACTTAAAAGCATCATTTATAATTTGAAGTAGAAATATACATAAAGGAGAAGTTTTATATTTACAGTTATGTAGTATACTGTCTACTAATATTTCAAAGAGATTTAATCCATTTCATTACATTTTACTTTAATATATTCCTTGTAGCCAGCAGTGCTGATAATTTAAAAGGCTTTTAAACTGTTATTGGTCAACATCAAATTTGTCATAAATTTACCCTAACTTTGGAAACAGGCCCAGCGGCTAATTTTGCCTTGCTCCTTGCAAAGGATCCATAACTGATGATTATCATTGACTTAAATACAAGGTATTTAATCTTGTCAAGCGCAAGATTTGTTTGAATAAAAAATGATCCCTCCTCTAATTATAGGTTTGGATCAAGCTAATTTCAGTGCGTTATTCTGTGTATTGCTTTGGCATTGCCGGCACCAATTTTTAATACAGAGAAGGACTTAAAAACATACTAAAGGAGAGAACAGAGTTGGAAAAAATAACCAAAATGTGTGTTGGGAACACAGAAAGCTGTAAGATGCCTGTTCCAGCAAAAATATATAAGCTTGGGTTCTTTGATTGTGGCAGTGTGTGATTCGAGCAATCAAAACATTTTTGTGAGGCATTTAAGTTTATTTTAGGTCTCCAGACAGGGATGTTAGAAGCTCTGGTACTCTATTTGTGTGCTGTAAATTTCCGGGTGTGCCTTTGGGAGAAATAGGGTGTAAGGTCATCAGCCCTTGCGTTACTGAAGGAGCTATTCCTCAGCTGCCTGCGGGGGTGGAAGTGACATCAGGGCGGTGACATCAGGGATGTGCTGGGGCTGGTGCACTAGGGGGCAGTGAACTTCCTCAAAGGTCAGTGGAAATGTCATTCAAAGCAGGGGTCCCCAACTTATCAGTGAGTTGTGTAATTATTTCATTATATATTACAATGTAATAATAAAAGGGAAAAAGTGCACAATAAATGTAATGTGCTTGAATCATCCTGAAACCATCGCCCCCTCCCCAGTCCATGGAAAAATTGTCTTCCATGAAAACGGTCCCTGGTGCCAAAAAAGTTGGGGACCACTGAGTATGTGGGTGCCAATTTAGCTCATTTAAGCCACAGATTATGTAACAAGCATTTGTCACCAACACCAAAGTTCCTCTTCAATAGAAAGAATCTGAGCTGCTAGGGCATCTTATTTGGGGAAATATATTTATCAAGTAATTGGAAGCTATATAGCTCCAGATAGAAATGTTTTACTGCAAAAATATCAAAATCCACAACACTATATTTTGTAATGCTTTTCATGTTTGGAAGCTATTGGATAATGTAGGCAATTTGCTCTTCAGAATTAGGAAACAATATTCTTTCTAGCAATGTAAATATCATAATCCCACTAAAAAGTCAAATCGCCAACAAGCTCTCTCCATCCAGGTTAAATCTGTGCTCTTGAAACACGCTCTAGAAAATATTTTATGTGTTTTGACATGGTGATCATTGCCCTGACAAGCAGGCCTTTCTTGTTAAAATGGGGCTCACAAGGTGGACTGATCTTTGCCACACGAGACCCTGAAAGGGTCCATGGAACACACGTGGCACTGCATCAGTGGGACCTGCTGAGGGCCCATGGCCAGAGCGAGCTGCGTCCACTGGCAGGTGCTCATCAGGTGTCTCAGAGCCAGACAGCCACAACCGCTGGGCAGCTGTGTCCTTACCTGCCCTGGGAGTGCGGGCTCCTCGGGCCGTGGCCACTCTCCTTGTTCATTTGCTATGATCACCTGTGCAGCCTCTCACCTGTGTGGACAGGTGTGCTGCCTTCCTTTCCCATCGTCCTCCCTAACTAGGGAGAGGGAGGCTTTTCCTTCTCACCTGAGGTTAACACTGCCTCAGGATACAAGCAAACATGTCTCCAAGAGAAGGTGAGGCTGTTTGGGGTTTGAGAGCACTGTTTGTTCATTTTCCTGGGTTTATGTGTCTTTTTCAGATGAAGAGAAAATTATATTGGGATAAACACTGACCACAATCATATTCGTTCCACTCTATGGGGCCCTTCCCTTGTCATTGGCACCTCTTATCATTTATATACAGTTTTTATTCACACCAGCAACAACTTATTTACAAAATCAGGGCCCATCCAGAGACAAGAGAAGCCCACAAATTGCACTTTTTTAAAAAGAGAAATGCCAACACAAGTTGACAGAAACTGTGGAGTATATTAAATATTGACATTTTCTAAATTATACTGTCAACACATACAAAAACATTTTAATATAATGGTAACTCGTCACATATAATTATGGCATTTATAGAAATGTTTGTTTACAGCAACTGCAGATTTGCATTGGGGTGGTGAGATGTAAGCGTCAAGTTGCTTAATGACCATCAGTCATAGTCTTCCCACCTTCCCTGCAGATATTGCTAAAGGTCTTCACCTGAGGCCATTGAGGAATGACCAGCCCATGTAAATGGCCCTGCTAGTATCCTCCAATCACTACTAAAGACCAATCAACTAATTAACTGATTGGTCTCTAGTGGTGAGGACCATGGCTTTGAAGTCAGAGAGGATTAGGTTCCATTCTTGCCTCTGATAGATAGTTGCTAAGTATGGAAGTCATCTTTTATGCAAAGCCAATTTTCAAACCTATAAAATGGAGGGAAATTAAAGTCCCTGTTTCATTGGATTGTTGGGAAAATATATGAGATACTAGATGTACGGTAATTAGCACCACTGCTGCCTCTCAAGTATAATTCTCTGTTAATAATTGCTATGATTAATTATAAAATAATAGCATTAAAATTTTTCAAATAGAAGTAATTATTAAAAATAAGTTTTACTCTGCAATTTTGCTGTGAATTTCTGAAAATGAAGGACTGATTTTTCTTCAATCACTGGTCCTAGCACAGCGCTATTCACGGAGATGGGGTTTAGTGACTATGGGAAACATGGGCTCAGAGAACAAAATAGAACAGCACACACTTCGTATTATGCCTTTAAAACTAGTTAGCTGGCACAGAAACATACTTATAATTATTTAATCAAAATATATACAAAATTTTAAGCATATTCCTACTGCAAACTAAATTAATGCAACAGTTTTGGCTCACTGCAGAATTGTAAAATTACTGGTTTTGCATTATTGAGACATAATGTTCACCCCCTTTTTTACTATCTCTGTCTCTCTATCTCTCCCTCTCCTGAAACCAAGTGGCAAAATAAGGATCTGGAAATGTCCAACGATATTTGCTATATTTGTTATATTATTCTCTATACTCTTCTGCAGGTTTGACGTGTCTCTAAAATTAAAAATAATAATAATATGTTTTTCTGGATCCTTCCAGATGAGAGTCTTATCCAGTGGTATGCTCGTGAAGATGTAACAACTGGATCTCTTGAAAAGAAAAGCCCACTTTGTAGTGTTTGTCATTTTCCTTGGTGTAAATAAACTCATAGGGCTGGTTTTGGGGTAACCCAGACCCGGAATTGGAGAAAGATGCAAAAAGCCGCCCTCAAAAGCCCGTATCAGCCAGATCCAGAACACCCCTGTTCTTGCCTTAGACAAGATGTCAAGAAGAGCTTGTTGTCTGTAGTGGTACCAGGAGTTGAAGCTCAGAAGTTGAGATTAACCCCAACAACAAAACTTCCCTAGGTCACACGTATCTAATCCAGCTTTTAGTTCTGAACTATTACAGTCACACGAAATTCAGGCAAATTTTCCCCTTTAAGTCCCAGGATTGGGCAGGAATAAAAGTAGTATCTGCTGCACTCTGTGATGAATGGCATTGACTAAAACTCAGGTAAGCAAACATTAGTCTACACAGCAGTTCTTAACCTCTTGTAGATGACATGGGCTTTTTGGATAATATAATGAAAGTCCTGGAGCTGGATAGTTGGTGATGGTTGAACAACATTGTGAATGTTTTCAATGCCACTGAACTGTACACTTAAAAATGGTTAAAATGGTAAATTCTAGGTTATGTATATTTTGTCTCAATAGAAAAAAAGTCCAATGGACACACACAAAAGAGTACAAATAAAACTGGGTAAATCTGAAATATATATACATACATATATATACACACATATCTATGTACAACTAAAAATAGATCTACCCTATGAAAGGAAATTAACTTACTTGGAAGTGAACAGGTGGATTGGGGCAGATAAAAATGAAGGTGAGAAGATCAATGAGGAGACCGCCATAATGGCCCAGTTCCAGATAATGATTCTTGCATCACAGAAAGAAAAGAAGCCACAGACCGCAGAGAGATCAGAGAGCTAATGCAAAGGAATAGATAAGTGACTAGATACGGGGCCAAGGAAGCCAGTGATATCACAAATGACTGCGTCTCGCCTTCACCTGTTGAAACGAGTTTTGTGTGCAGGAGATGTGATCTGATACCCAGGACAAGTGCACCCCAGGTATAGAAGACAGTCTGAGAAATACAGATTGTACCAGAACCTGGAGACATTGCTTACAAACCAAACAATCCCCTGAGCAGAAAATGGGCATGGAAGAAACAGAAGAGAAAACTCTGAAAGAGAAAAATGGCTTAAAGTAACCTAGAAGTTTACCTTGGGGTGGGAGAAAACGATGTTGATACCTTTATAAAGCGAGTGAATTGAAATAGAGTTTCTTTTAGTCCTGATAAGAATGCCAATGAAGAGGACAATGACCCCAGTATGGAGAAGGAAAAAGTGAACAAACTCGTATTCCAGGCTTCATTCTTTCTTACAAAGCTATTGAACAAAATCATATATATTTTTCCCATGCAGACTTGCAGCTAAATGTGCAGAAGAAACCCTGGTTGGATTTGTGGTTGATCATTAGTCCCACCAGCCTCCCTCCTGCTCTAGGGTCTTGTTTGTAGCAGAGAACACTCACGCTGAAAATGCGGAAAGAATGAAAAATAAAGGCTTAATTTGGGATTTTAGGCTCTTATGAGGCTCAAATTTATCACTTTTTTAATTCAATGGAAAGGAGATCTTCAGCTTCTGCTAACAATTGTCTCAATCCTGTTGGCTTCTGTTTTATCCCATGATGAATAGTAATTAATTGTGCATCAATAGTTTTTATGCTTTGAACTAAATCGAGATGTAGGAACGTGTTTATGGATAGACAAGTGATGCCAAATATGAATAATCAGCTATGAAAAAGGGGTTAAAATTCCTTTGGTTTGTGCAGGACTTGTGGTTGATTGGAGCCTTGTTATGCAAATAACACTCTCCACTGAGAGATGAAAGACAAGAATAAAAAAGCAGCGTACTACCAAATGAACCCAATAAACATGGCCTGCATTTATTTTGTATGTACCTTTCTAGTTTCTTTTGCTAATATCATCTTATTTATTTTGCTAAAATTACTTTTTATTCATTGAACAGTTTAGGAGCAAGTTCTAAAATCAAGGCGCAATATTATGTGCTCCCTTGACATTTGGGGAAATCGGGAGGGCCTCAAATTGATGAAGCCCAAGTTCCCCTTCCCACCTGCTCTCTCAGATAAGGTCCCCTGGCCAACAACCCTTCTTATCAAGCAGAGCAGGCGCAGCTCTTGGTCCTGAGTAGCAGTCTTTAGTTTTTTGACAACCTGTGGAATTATTCAGCCAAGCCAATCACATCTTCCTGTGGGGAGGAGGGTCACCTCACCCTCTTTATACCATAAAGCCTGTCCCCCATGGTCCCTGCATGAGGATCTGCATCATTTCTCTTATGTAAATAATCCTCAAAATGTGTCAGCTACTAATGAGTGTAACCCCTCAGTGGCCCTGCATGGTGTTTTGGGTCCTTCTCCCCGGGCTGAGTATACATGATTAATAAACTACTGCTGATCTCATTCACCCAGGGCCAGGCGTTGTGTGTCCGGTTACCCTCATGACATTAGGGCAGCAGTCCCTCCCTCACCAGTGGGGTGGATAGGAGGTGATTGAAAGGACCGTCTGTGGAACATGAAGAATGCCCTATTCTCTTGTTTGAGTGGTGGTCACATGACTCAAGCTAGACCAATGAGATACCACCTCTTGCTTACAGAAAGAAAGAAACTAAAAATGGTTCCAGTTTCATATCCCCCAATAAGCCCTTTGGTTTTCATGCTAAGAGACTGCTGATGAGGTTCCCACCTCCTGCTTTCCTGGGATGTCTGCAACTGTCCACTCCTAAACCAGAATCTGCATCAATTGTAGTGTAACAAATTATCCCAAAATGTAGTGACTTAAAACCACCCACATTTCCTCTGCAATTTCTGCGACTCAGATGTCCCAGCGTGGATTGGCTGAGCTCTCAGCTTCCTCATCTCTCGTGAGACTGTAATCAAGGCTCTAGCCCTGGGTGTCCCACAAGGCTCCAATACAGATGGCAACTGGGCTCACGGTCATCTCAAGGTTGAACTGGCTTGTAACCCTCCTTACAACACACATCTTTCCTCCTTCATTCCCTATGAGGCAGGGGTCTGGTGTCTGCACAATTATTCCCATTCCAGTTTATGCTCTTCTTCATCTTTAAGAATCTCAACTAACAAAGAATGAGATCCAATGGAAAATAGTTTAAAAAATTCCTTTCTCCATTGATACTTGCTCCTCTGGTCACCAAGGGGTGGGGGAAAACCCTCAGACTATAAAGTAAATGCATAATCCAAATGCCAATGCAAAAATCATATTCATTTCCTTTAATAAATGCCAGTTTTGAAAATTTGAATTTATAAGGAGGTAATATATGTTTTAAAGCCCTAATAATTCTTATGCAGGATTTGATATTTCCAGTTGCAAGAAATGAAATGCTGATAGAAAAAGACGAAAGGTGGAATCCTTTTGTGGAAAGGTATAATCAGAAGCATTTGATAACCACGCTTATAGTGATGCTCACTCTGTTTTCAAAAGGATAGAGATGTGTGAAGAGCGAGGGACTGCATGGGGAATTCTCAGTAGTTTATTAGTTTTTAAAGATTTCTAAAATTGCCAAGTTATACTGGACAATAGAAATAATTAGATTTGTGTTAGGCAAAAATATTTTAAGATAACCTTCCAGTTTGTTATCACTGTGGTCAGAGTGTGAATTACCAGGGCCATTCCCGTCATGATATTAAGAACATGAAAGGTGGATTTTTCCCACTACAATGAACAAAAGTAGAAAATTTTCCTGTCAACTTCTTTCCTAAAATGTGAAAGGAAAAAAAAAAAAAGTGGTGCTCAGGGTAGTTTGAAAAAAATGCCAGTGATTATATTGATTCTTTAAACAAATACCACACATGATAACATCTGTATCAGTTAATTACCAAGAAAAAAGCAAGTTGGCCTTGCTGATTTGGAGAGATTTAAATGGATGTAAACAGCTGCCCATGCAACAAGATAGCACTCAAAGAATTGCAAGAGGAGAGATGTAAGTACACAAGGGCAAGGAAAAGCTATGGAGGAAGTTATCATGATCTTTTTTTGAAGGCTTTGACCACACAGCAAAACCCAAGTTAAAATACCTGACTTGGGGTCTCCCAGTGTTGATCTCTGACAACATCTGAAGCCTCCCAGTTGTAGGACTAGGACGTTTCTCAGGAGGTACAGTGAGGAGAGATGGAAAATTAATGTCACAGAGTAATCACAAGGTGTAATACATCCGTTAGGGACCCAGCAAAGACCTAAGAGGACTTTTTTAAAAAACTTCACAGAAGCCAGGATAGACCCACTGGGTCTATGAATTTAAGCTCATGCACTTTGGCAGAAAAAATAATAAAACAAAAAACCTTTGGGACCCTCAGAGCCCATTTTGGATCCTATTTGCACATAGCTACATAAAGTTTGGTTATTCACTTGACATACGTAACGAACACCTACAGCAGACCAGCCGTGTTGCTAGGTGCTGGGTGAGCAAACTAAACAAAGGTTTTCCTTCACGGAGCTTGTTCCCCATCCGATAAAACTGTCTGCAGTGCAGGAAACAGTCGGCATCAGCACCACGCAGTGGAGTCTCCAGTGGTTATACGTGCCTATCCTGACTATCGAGCACTGGAAATGTGGCTAGTGCAAGTGAGAAGCTAATTTTTCCATTTTATTTAATTCTCATTGATTTAAATTTAAATAACCACAGGTGCCTAGGAGCTACCATAGTGGGTGGTGCAGGTCTACCGATTATGCGGTTTCTCAGGCAAAAGATTTTTTTTTCTTCAGGAACCAAATCTGAAATCTTGGGACCCCACTATAAGAGAATAAATACTCTAAGACAAGTAAGATGTGAAAGTGAATGGTAGAAAGTATGAAAAGAAAAACCATAAAAATAAAAAAAGAAGAATTCAAAAGACTTGTTAGTGTGAAGTCACCAGTGTACAGAAGTAGCGTCTGAGACCATTGCTGTGTCCACCACTGGTCACAACAAAGTCACCAACGACCAGTAGTCACAGCCAGTGATCCCTGAAAGTCATGTGTACTTGTGCACACACAGAGAATGTATTCTGCAAAGCTGGCTTTACGGAAAGATACCATTAAACATGATTTAAATAAAGTTTTGATGCTTAAAAATGTGAGCTTCATACCTACAGGAGGAACTCAGTTTCATCAAACCTGCACAAGATCTTCTAGCATCATGTGGCTTCTCTCCCTCCCTCTCTCTCTCTCTCAGCATCACACAGTGGTGGTCGCCACTTTAGACTTCATTTTATTTTCACTGTGAAGCCTCCTTCTTCCCTGTCCAACTTGGCCAATGGCTCTTCTGTGCAAAAACTCACCAGCACATTTTAGTCTGGCCAGAAAGTCACAAATGAGGCCAGCGGTAGGATTGGGCAGTAATAGGAGACACTGCTTAGTTCATGAGGGTAGGGGCAGGGGACTAAGATTCACCTCCAGGCCTGCACACAAACCCAGGGTGCCGAGAGGTTTAAACCTGCGTTTGGGCAGCAGAGTCAATGGCAGTCACCCGCTCCAACTCCATCAGGACCCTGGGGCCTTGGGACAAGAGCAAGATGCATTTGGAAGGGGCCTCCCCCTAAAGGTAACGATGGCACTGAGGGTCTGATGACATTTCAGGGCAAGTTTATAAATAGAAGAAAATTTCTGGACACATTTCCAAGAAGAGATGTCCCATGGAGAGGAATTAGAAATTCTATTCGCAGTCTGTGTCCAAAAGACTCCATCCAGAAGTTGAAGTCACCAGATTTATTTCTAAGAACAAATCATTACTGCATAGAATCTTTACGGAACAACAACAATGAAAAAAAAAATTCAGCTTTGGGGTAAACTAAATACCAAAGTTTACGTCTATGAAAGAGTTCTGGAATTAAGCAGAGGATGAAACAAGAATATGCCTCTGAAAATAGGAGGTTCCCAGACTGCTGGGAGCTGGGGGAACTCACTAGTTCCTTTTACATTTCCATATTTTAGATTAAAAATAAAATTTCAAAGAAAATACCCACATGATTTTGTTCCTTGCAGTCCCATGGAGCAGAGGCAAAGGTAATAACATATTCATAACTTAAGTTTTCCCTTTTAAAGTTACATTTATTGACACAAAAATAGATTTTGTGCCAAACACTGAAGAGTAATCCCCAGGTTTGAGCTCTGCCACACCACGTGACTGGTGATGACCGTGGTCAGTGGGTGTTCTTTGCACTTTTTGTTCTACAAAATCAACCCAATAAGGGAACAATAGAAAGTATCTCATGTTTAGCTTGGCCAGTGAATAAAGGAATCTTTATACGTTAACAATTCAAATTATTACTACATACCTGAATTCTTTTTGCATTTTATCTCTGTTACTCTGCTGATCATATTAACTCCACAGAAAATGATATATTCTCTGCATAATGTAGGATTTGGGATGTGATTTGCAAGTCAGAGACTAAATCAATTCATCTTAAAGGATTACATCCTTTCTATGAACATGATTGAAATTAAAATATTTTCAGAAAATACTTTCCTGGCTTGGTTTAATGCACATACTTCAGTATTTGTGGTGTTTTGTGATGGGAGAGAGGGGAGAGACAGAGACAGAGAGAAAAAGAGAGAGAGAGAGACAGAGAGAACAAAGGAACCAAAAATATACCATTAGTTGTGGTTAACTTACTCCTTGAATCATAAAGCAGCTATTGGCTTTAATTTTATACTCAGTATTTGAATTAATTAAAATCATACAGAGTTTCACTCTGTCTACTTTATTCTTTCCTGAAGCTAATGATCTTAACTTTATTTTTTTTAAAGTCACTTTTTATATTTTACTGGAAAGTTCAAACTTTTTCTTACTTTTACGGTGATTGTTCATAAGCACAAAGGAACGAAGGAAAACACTGGATAACTAAGAAAAAATGATGAAATCGCACACAAAGACAGACAGACTTGCCATGCAGTTGGAGGACTCGGGTAGGGTGTAAAATGACCCAACCACCCTCCAGGATGCAGCCCCCAAGGCTCTGCCGCGCCGCATGTCTGGATATTTGTCAACAACCTCAGTCCTGGGATTGTGAAACGTGCACTTTCGCGTGGAAATTTAAGTGTTTTCGAGAGGCAGCCATCGTTCCTTCTCACCTCCATGATTTTTAGAAGGAGCAAGAAATGTTGCAGAAAGTTAATGGTATTTTGCAAAATTCAGTGGTCGGCCTCATTCTACACCACAACTGTCCATGGATTTTGTACCAGATTATAATTTTGTCTACATATAATAAAATCATTCAAATGAACAATTAAAAATTCAGTGAATCCTTATGTGTTAAAGATGAGATTGAACACAAGTGATTACTTTTACTACTTTTCAAGACATTCCAATTGAGGAATAAGATGAGCCTTCAAATCAAAAGCTTGGGATTGAGGTGTTGGTGGGCTACCAATACAGTTTCACAGGTTGCACACTGCTCAAATCAGTAAACGCCATCAACATAAAGAATGATATAAAAGTGTCTTATAGAGTGGAGCAGTGAATCATCTGCATGACCCTACGGGCAAGGCCTGGGTATGAGACACCATAGTTTAAGCGATCTCCCTTCCTGTTATCTAGTCCCCTGATTACACAGCTAATTTGGGTAAGGATCATCAGGAGATAACGCAAAGATGAGAAAGGGGAATCATAAAACCTCCACAGACTGCAAGACAGAGCACTGTCATTACTGCCTGTACCCAATCCAACAAAACCAATTATAAAACAATTCCACATGATAAAATATCAGTGTGCTGCATCAAGATATAACATTAATTACACAGAAATGGAAACATTGATGCCAATTCTTAAAAAAAAGTATGACACGTTGTACAGACAAAATACTTATTATTATGGAAGTTGCTTTGGATACAGCATTCTAAAATATCAGAACTTTAAAAAAAATTATCAGAAATTATTCCAATTAGAGACAAAGTAGAATTGTTTCTTCCCTTTCTGTAAGATGCTGTAGAGAAGTTATTATAAAAATAGCCATACAGTTTAGTTTTAGGCTTTTCATAGCTTATTTAAAGTCATACATTGAAGCATTTGTTGCAAAGGAAACAAAGGAAGTGTCTACACAGGGGCCTTTTCAAAAATAGCTCTGAAGCCAACAATCATGTTGATATTGCTAAAGAAGGCCTGTGGCAGGGCCCACGTTTTGCCAACTAGGATGACCACGAAGAGAAACAGAAATAAAGCAGAGGATAAAATAAGAATATGCCTCTGACAAGAGGAGGTTCACATTGCTGGGACCCTGGGGGAACCCCCCGCCATCCTCCCAGCTCCAGAAGGAATTTCAGGGACCTCATGGAAAGTATGACAATCGGTATTCTCAGAAGATATGTGTACGAGTAGACACAACAAACTGAAATTCCAACCACTTTAAAAAATATTGCAACAGGCCGGGCGCGGTGGCTCACGCCTGTAATCCTAGCTCTCTGGGAGGCCGAGGTGGGCGGATCGTTTGAGCTCAGGAGTTCGAGACCAGCCTGAGCAAGAGCGAGACCCCATCTCTACTAAAAATAGAAAGAATTATATGGACAGCTAAAAATATATATAGAAAAAATTAGCCGGGCATGGTGGTGCATGCCTGTAGTCCCAGCTACTCGGGAGGCTGAGACAGGAGGATCGCTTGAGCCCAGGAGTTTGAGGTTGCTGTGAGCTAGGCTGACGCCACGGCACTCACTCTAGCCCGGGCAACAGAGTGAGACTCTGTCTCAAAAAAAAAAAAAAAAAAATATTGCAACAGAATGGAAAACACCCAAACCAGTAAATGGAAAAAAAGAATAATAATCCAACTCAAATAATGTAGGCAGGAAAAAAAGGAAAAGCTAGATATAGGAAAAGCAAGACAAACAAACTGAAAAATGTCTATTATCTTAGCATCGGGCAGCAGACAATCTGTTAGAAAGGAAACCTCATGCTTTAGAAGTACTTTAGCTACATAAATTGTAACATTTGTTTCATTTTTTAAGCCAATGCAAATTGTATATTTTGTTACTTGCAAAAGTAAGAGGCCAAACTGATACAGTTCGTAAACTGCTTTTGAGCTTCCTGCTTTGGAGAACAGCATCTAAAGCAAAGCAGACCCTAGAGAGAGGTGGGAAGAAAGGAAGGGAGGGAGGTAGAGAGAGGTGGGAGTTGGAGTGGAATTTTTAGTTGAACAACCAACCTGAGAAAGAGGAAGGCTACAAATGAATGGCCTTATAAACCATAAAAAAAAAAAAAATCGCCTTGCTGCGCCTCAGGTGGTGTCACCTATAAATAAAATGGCCTATTAAGCTTATCTGTCTCTCATGGGTACTTTTGTAATTAAATAACCACCTTTAAAAGTCTTACTATTTTGAAAGAAGGTAATTTAAGTAATTTTAGTTGGATGGTGAATTACACGGACCAGTGGACTTTGATAAACAAGCCTGTTCTCAATGGACACACTAGAAAAACCATTTCTACAACAACAAATACTGAGTTAGATTATATGCCCTTGGGCCTCATTGGGGATCCAGGGCAGAGGATATTTATACCCTAAAACAGAGGATTCTCTGTCCTTGTAGGAAACTGAGCGCAGACTAGGACCAAGCCTCCAACTGACCTCTGAAAACTGGGCTTTTTGAGGGTTCGGATATCCGGAAAGGTCATGTGAGTGAGGTTGCCAGATCTTGCTTTTTTCCTGGAGAAAGCAATTTCTATTAAGATGCAGGTGATTTTTGTACCAGGTTGAAATGGGTCTCATTGTTTGCCAGATTTTTCAAGAAATAACCCAAATTCAGATTTTTATGTGAAATTTTTGGAGTTTTGACTGTGGGCTGCTATTGTGATTCTGAACGTATTTTATGAGACTGTTTGTCAAAGGGAGCCCTTCTGGGACCCAGGCTCTACAGAGTCAGGCTGCACTTGTGCTTTCAAATGTCCCTAGTGCCGATGGGTAAGACAAGCGGTAGCCCCCCAAGGGGAACATGTTCCAAGACCCCCAGTGAATGCCTGAAACTGCAGCTAGTACTGAACCCCGTATACACTGTGTGCTTCGCTCTGACAACCAAGTCAGCTACTAAGGGGTTACCTAGTGGGTAGTACATGCAGAGTGGCACTGGATGAAAGGGTGATTCCCATCCAGGCTGGGATGGAGAAACACGGTGTGAGATTTCATCATGCTACTCAGAATGGCATGCAATTTTAAAGCATAGATTTCTGGAATTTTCCATTTAATATTTTCAGACTGTGGTTGACCTTGTGTAACTGACATCATGGAAGCAAAATCGTGGTTAAGGGGAAAAACTATACCATAAACTGTGAGGTTTAAAACAACAAAAATTTATCCTCTCAGTTCTGGGGGCTAAAAGTCCAAAACCAAGGTGTCAGCAGTGCCATGCTCTTTCTGAAAACCTGTAGGGGAATATTTCCTGTGTCTTCCTAGCTTCTGGTGCTTGCCAGCAATCTTTGTCACTCTTTTGGCTACAGCCGCACAACCCCAGCCTCTGCCTTTGTCATCACATCCGTGTTCTCTCGGGATGTCTCTGTCTTCACATGTCCATCTTCTTATTGGGACACCAGTCATGTTGGCTTAGGGGCCCACTCTACTCTAGTGTGGCCTCATGTCAACTTTACTAATTAACCTCTGCGACAACCCCACTTCCAAATAAACTCACATTCTGAGGTACTGGGGGTTAGAACATCAACATATTTTGGGGGGAGGATACAATTCAATTCATAAAAGTCTACTCTCTACCCCTCCAAGATGTGTATCCCTCCCTTCCCATAGACAAATACCTCATCTCAATATTCCTCAAAGTTTTCGGCCATTCTAGCATTGAAAATTTTATCAAAATCAGTTATGGGTGAGATTTGGGGTATGGTCTATCCTGGGACAAAATTCCTCTTCATCTGTGGACATGTGAAAACTAGAAAACAAGACACCGCCAAGATACAATGGTGGGAGGCTTGTGCACCACACAGTCACTCAGGGTCCCAAGCTCCTTCCATCTTGTGGCTCTGCCACCCTCTTAGGCCTCAGACTTCTCTGCAATCAACCAATGGGAGAGTAAGAGAAAGAATGAGGATAAGGCAGGCCTGCTCTCACCTGCATCTCCTGGGATGTCACACATATCACTTCTGCCTTCATTCTATGTGCAAGAAAGAGTCTCATGGTCCCAGTGGACTGCAAAGGAGGTGAGCAGCGCTCCCAGGAAGAGGAGGGGAAGACAGATGTTGGTGAGCACCAGCAGATTCTGCCACAGGGTCAACAAGAAGATCCATAAAAAACCTACCTTATGCCCTACACTGGCTCTCTTCCCCCACCTACTGGCCAAACCTATCGTAAGACTCTAAGCCCCTGGGGAGGGCAGAGCCACCAGATGGAAGGAACCTGGGTCCCCGAGTGACTGCCTGATGCCCCCTCCACCCACCAGCTGGTTCCACTTGACTTGAGTGAAAAATACTCTTCACTGCGATAAACTTCTCTTGAGTCAAGCCACTGAGATTTGGGGTTATCTGTTGCTGAAGTTGGTATTATTTTAATTGATACAAGGCAGCCTTGAATAATTGATAGATATCCCTGCAGAAGCAGGATGTCTTTAATATAAAATTCAGCTTCTATTCTAAAAATATTTTTTAAAAAACTCAAGACATCATTAAAAGGACAATTCCATTATCTCCCACTTCTAGCCATTAAGGGCTTTATAAGAGGTCCTGGTGTTCAGTCTTAATTGCAACAGCCTCTAATACTTATAAGAATGTTAATACTAATATAGTAAGAATTATCAGACAAACTGATGACAGAAGATAATAGAATAAAATATTCAACACAGGCACTAACTAAAGTTCTTATAAAAGCCTTGTAAACTCTCTATCAAAATATGCATCAAACACATTTATTACCTGCCCTATTACCTATCAAAATGTTTGCATATTTAAACCCTTTCTTGTTAAAGAAAACCTTTTCTTTCTTCTGTATGGGCCATTTACTTTATTTTGTGTTAAGCCAACAAGAGAAAAATTAATCTGACATTTGCTCTAATATGTGATTAAATATACATATGCATGAGTCTCAAATATATTTTTTTCCTATAACTGCAAGCCAAAATGTTTTTCTCTTACAGTCTACAGAAAAGGTTGTCAAAATAGCTTTATAATTGATCCTTCCCTGTGGATAAAATTTCTAATTCAGTGGTCCTCATTATAAATCCACATATTAATCTCCTACCACACTTCAGTAACCAAAATAAATATATTGAAAGACTGAAAAATTGGCCAAAATCACCTATACAATTAATACTAACATTTGTAAGAATTGGATCCTATGAAACCTAGAAAACTATTAAAATATTTGATTTTTCTCATCTTTTCACTGCTCCTTTGTCTTGAGAGAGGTGGCAGTTTAAGTGTGTAATACATGATTGTTTTGTGTGTGTGTGTGTGTGTGTGTGTGTATTATGATGTTATATTAATGATATATATATTTTTAAATCCTTTATGGCTGGGGAGATTCCGTCTCTCCAGGAACTAGCCAATTCTTAGAAACAACAAAGGACTCAGCCAGGATTATTTGATATGCAAACGAACCAATCAGAGCTGCCCCCTCTCTCTGGGCCATACATCCCAGAAGGCTGTATTACCCTGCCTTAAACCTCCCAGGACCAGGTTCTGGGCTACTAGGGACCACCCTATAGCGCAGAGCCTGCCGAAATGAATCAAACTAGCCAGTCCCAACCTGATGACACCGCCCTGCCTTGCCTTTCCTGTGGAAACCCCAATAAAGGCTCTGGTCTGTGCTCTCCCCTCCCTCTGTCTTCTGCCCACGCAGCCCTGTGTCAGGAGGGGCACCTGCCTCATAGACCTCTAGGACCCATGAGTACAATACACATTATCTTCCTGAGCCTCTCCTGTCTCTCCTAAGGCTGCACCCAGCTGACCATCACATAAAAGAAATACAGGCTCACCTGAGAGCTACTGTGCATTCAGTTCCAGACCACTCAATAAAGCAAATATTAGGGCAGGCGTGGTGGCTCACACCTGTAATCCTAGCACTCTGGGAGGCTGAGGCGGGTGGATCATTTGAGCTCAGGAGTTCGAGACCAGCCTGAGCAAGAGTGAGACCCCCCCCCATCTTTACTAAAAAATAGAAAGAAATTATATGGACAACTAAAAATACATATAGAAAAAATTAGCCAGGCATGGTGGCGCATGCCTGTAGTCCCAGCTACTTGGGAGGCTGAGGCAGGAGGATTGCTTGAGCCCAGGAGTTTGAAGTTGCTGTGAGCTAGGCTGAAGCTATGGCACTCTAGCCCAGGCTAAGTAAGAGTAAGTAAGACTCTGTCTCAAAAAAAAGAAAAGAAAAGAAAGTGTTTCTCCTGAAAAAAGAAATGAGTGCAAAATTGTTCAATATTATTTTTGGAGATACACATGGATAAGAAAATGTATTACGTGAAAACTCACCACCCTCTGAACATACAACGAAGCTCAGAACCAAGATTTTCTGTTTCCTACAAACCTCTAAAGTATTCCTGTGGGACTAGGCTAAAATTATCTTTATATACAGAGGCAAAAACTGGAATTCAATTCGTATGCTGCAGGGACTTTGGAGGTAACAGAACATCCCTTCCTTCAGCTCTCAAAGGAACAGAAGGTAATAAAAGAGGTTATGAATGTCTACAGCTATTGGCAGAAATGGATTAAAAAATTCGATCATCAGCTTTGATCCAAAATCTTTATTATACCAAATGGTGGTTATTAGATAACTATGCCTCGTGTATCCTCCATAAAGTAGCAATGGTGCTTTCAACCCATTTTAGCTGGTTAAGCTTTCATGGATTAAAAGCCTTTTAATAATATCTGTTGAAAAGTTTTTCTCTCCAAGTGCAATGCAGTAACAAAAATCATTTTACAACCATTATCTGAAGCCTGGACCAGCAAGATAATGGTCTCAGCTTTATAAAGTTAGATGTAGTTATAGATTATGCCCCCCAAAATCAACAGTAAAACCCTGTACAATAAGCGTCCAGAAGTTTATCTGAATTTCAGGACATGAAGAGATATGTCTCTGCCCACCGGCTGGTCCAGGAGCAGTTTCCTCTCTTTTGACACTAAGACGGTGGCACATCGGTGCCTCCAAGGGGCAGAGTCAGGAGGCTCAACATGAGAAAACCAAGGGCCGAGAGAAAAGATAAAGGGTTTTCCTACTTCGGCACATAAATAAAAGAGTATAGTAGAAACCAAAGGGCGCCCTGCTTTCAGATAGAACGAGAACCACCCACCATTGGCATTCTCACACCTCCCTCTCTCGGGACTTCCCAGAAGACCCAGGACCCCAGAAGAGGCACAAGGCTCCCTTTGAGGGTGTGTCACATGGTGATGTTGCCCAATCTTTCCCAGATTCAGGTGCTCAAAGTATGTGCTCCTTTGTCTTCTCAGCACCTGAACCTGTGTAGCAAATTTTTTTTCAACCCAGCGCCTGACCCCTTCCAATATTAACCATAGAAATAGCACAGGCCATTTGGAACACACAGCAAGGAACTTTCACCTACATGACATCCCTAAAGCTTTTCTTTTAAATGTGTGATACGTAAGTAAATGTAC
This sequence comes from Eulemur rufifrons, assembly GCF_041146395.1. Lineage (NCBI taxonomy): Eukaryota > Metazoa > Chordata > Mammalia > Primates > Lemuridae > Eulemur > Eulemur rufifrons. The sequence continues at coordinate 3,412,838 of NC_091003.1, forward strand.
TATAAACCAAACTAATGTTTTCCCCTTCTCAATCAAAACATCTGTTTCTAAGAGATGGTGTGCATGGCCTCCCCCATGGGAGAGGAGCTTACCATTCTGGCAGAGATAGAAAAACAGATTTCAAAATTCCCTCCTTTCCTTCCCAGGTCAGAATTGTATATATCACAGCATGAAAAAGGTGATACCATAATGGAGGTGTCAGTTTCAATTCAGCAAAGAAATAAAATGACATCACTTTCATTATTGTGAAAATGCAGTGGTAATAATTAATCCGTATCATTTGACCCAAACTCCGGTAAGCTTTGAACTAGAACCGGCAGGTCTTGGGAAGCCCTAAGCACTAGTCACGGTGTCTGAAGATTGGGCTGCTCCTGCCTCCACACTGATGCTGTCTGTCTGCTTCAAGACCAGAAACAATATTTTGTGGTTGGTATAGTCTTCATCCGACTAATAAAAACATTTACAGATAGCATGGTTTTCGGATTGAGGTATGTAAAATAGTGTGATTTGACCTGATTTTGCAAAATCAAAGATGGCTGCCCTAAGAGTGATGTTTGAGCTGATGCCTGGAGGTTGACTAGCTAACCAGGTAACAGCAGGTGAGGAATTTTCAGGCAGAGGGAAAATTGTGAACTAAGGAGAGGGTCGGTAGGTTGAGGGGATGGAGGAGCATGGGGGTGTGACCAGGTAGGGGAGTCAGACAGGGGCCAGAGGAGGCCTCCCTTCATTAGGAAAATTTTAAACATTTGCTTTTATTCCAAAAATGGTGGGAAACTAGGGAAGGGTTACAAGCATGGGGGAAAGAGAAGGAGTTGGTAGAAAGGGTAACAGAATGAGATTTCTACTTAAAATTATCCCATTGGTTATAACACAGAGAATGGACTTAGTTAGGGGCCAAGAGGGCTTGTAGGGAGCCCATTTAGATGGCACCAGTCCATGCAAGAGGCAGAGGGAGGGACAACTCCAGTGGAAGTGGGAAAAATAGAATAAAAGAGGATGAAATGGAGACACAGAAGATAACTGGTAGGCCGGGCGCGGTGGCTCACGCCTGTAATCCTAGCACTCTGGGAGGCCGAGGCGGGTGGATCGCTCGAGGTCAGGAGTTCGAGACCAGCCTGAGCAAGAGCGAGACCCTGTCTCTACTAAAAATAGAAAGACATTATATGGACAACTAAAAATCTATATAGAAAAAATTAGCCGGGCATAGTGGCGCATGCCTGTAGTCCCAGCTACTCGGGAGGCTGAGGCAGTAGGATCGCTTAAGCCGAGGAGTCTGAGGTTGCTGTGAGCTAAGCTGATGCCACGGCACTCACTCTAGCCTGGGCAACAAAGTGAGACTCTGTCTCAACAAAAAAAAAAAAAAAGAAGATAACTGGAAAAACACATACATAAATGAATGACCACTTAAAGAAATACATCTTAGATATTATCTTATGTTCCATTTAAGTTATAGTCCTGTTGAATCATTTAGAAGAAATGGATGAATAAATGAAAGCATATGGCAAATTTTAGAAGGTTTCTTTATTGCTGGACATCTCAAGCTTTTATATTCGGTCGCACCTGGGCTGTGGAACAGCTTTCGTTTTCCTAGAAGCACCTTTCTTAAGGAGTGTTCCATGCAAAAGAGAATCATGAAGCTTGCCCAACCACCTCATTTTGCAGGAAGAGAAATAGGAGGTGCAGAGAGGAAAAGGAACATTTCTAAGCCTTCACACAGGAGCAGAATCAGAGCCTTTTACAAAGCAGTAGCTTGGGTTTATTTTAACCCATGAACTAATTCTCCCCAAAGAACCCACAGCTGAGTGTTTGTAGAGCCACTCCTTCCTCTCAGAAGTAGTTCTGCATTTGGTCAAAAATTCCCAGGCAAAGTATGCCCAGATTTTTCCTTAGCCCAAAGCAGAAAGCACCCTATTTAAAAAACCATTCCGCCAAGTGGTCTGTGTTCCAGCTCTGAGACTCAAGCGGTGCTTTCTTTGTTCTTCTGTTTTGTGTGTGCATTGCACCTTTGCACTTAAAAGTCAACCGGCTCTCTAAATGTCCCTTTAAGCAGCTCTGGCAAGTTCCCAAATGATAATTAATGTGCTGCCCATGCCAGGAGCTGTCTTTTTTCTGGGTTGAAATAAGAGACAATAACCAAGAAATGAAACTTCTGAGGAGGTACGAGAGGAAAAAGAGGCTTACAGGTCCTGGGAACAGTAAATAGAATTTTGCACGTAAAGATTCACACTGAGCTCTCAGGAGGCAATAAACAGAGAGAAGGAATAAAAATCCTCAGTAAACAAAGAATGCAACATGAAAGGCTTATTTTGTTATTTTTTTCAGAAGTGTGTTCCTTAGATGAAAGAGCTGTAATTAATTATGAGCTATACCAACGTCCAAGGAGAACCTAACGCAGGGGCCTCCGTGGTTGACAGCCTGCTGGGAACTGCTTGTCACATAAAGGACAGCTCACGTGTGAAGACTTTAATCTTAGACCTAAATGTGGTCCCTAGGAAATATGAAAGCTTAGCCTGGTAAGCTGGAAAGCCGTTAACAGTTTCCAAACCGTGGGCTTTTCAAGACAAGGTGCGTGGCCACTTCTCCCCCAGACTTCGGGCACTGGAAGGGCAGAGAGGGAGCCTATGTTAGTTTCATTGGGCTGCCATAACAAATTTTTACAAACTGGGTACGTTGCAACAACACAAATCCATTCTCTCACAGTTCTGCAGGTCAGAAGTCGAAAACTAGGTGTCACTAGAGCCACCCTACCTCCGAAGGCCCCTCCTGTGCACACCCTACTGCTCAGGCTAGAGGACAGCTCCAACATTCCATTCGCATGGGTGTAGACTTGAGTCCATTTCCTTCAAGCCTAAATTAAATGTTTTCCAAGGTGATTTCTCTTCAAAACAGCACTTGCCGAAGTGGCAACGGCAGTGGTTCCTTTCCATCCGCGTCGGTAAATGTGGGCCGTTGTTCTAGGGGAAGCCAGCTCCCATGTTGTGTGCAGTCCTACGGAGAGGCCACGTGGCCAGGCCCTGCTGTCTCTGGCCCAGGAAGGCTCAGGGCCTGCCAACAGGCACATGAGGAACCGCTTCATGCCATGCCCTGCAAGGACAGCAGCCCCAGCCAACTCCCTCATTACCGCTTCACTGGAGACCCTGATCCAGAGGCACCAGCCAGCCTTTGCCTAAATTCCCGACCCACAGACATTTAGGACGATAAATGTATGCCTCAAGTCACTCTGTTTTGGGGAACGTTTGTTACACAGCAATAGGTAACTAACACACCTCCTCTCTAAGGTTCTGTAAAATTTAATATCCAACCCTGGCTTCTTCCCAGACCCCTTCCCCACTGAGCCTCGGAGCCCACGACTGGATCTTTTGGATTCTCTCTGCTGTCCCGAGCGCCTGCCTTCCCCTGAGGCCACGAGGTAGCCGTGGCCATAGGCCGGCCCCCAAACTGCAGGGCCTAGTGAACGAGGGACAGTGGAGCCCCACATGTCACATGCCTAATGAGTTGAAAGTCACAATTCATACAATCCAAGAAACAAGCTGGAAAGTATGCTCTATTTACCTACTTTAATTTTAACCTTTATAACAACTTTTTTAAAGCAAAGTTTCGATTAAAATGCTTGAACTTCACTGAGTTTTACACCATAAAATTTGGAGAAGACCAGCCATGTGCCAGGGCAGAGAGGATTTCATGGTAAATTTCTCTAGCAGGTCGGCACGTGGATCTGAGCCCATTTGCAAGTATTTGGTAACAAGAGGCGCCATCTCACTTGGGTTTAGAATATTTAATTTGTGCCTTTGCTCAGGCTTGGCAGGACTGCTCTGTCCTCTGCAGGACGCAAAGGAACGGTTGAGGAAAGGTGGGCCTGTGAAGAAATGGCCAGGCCAGGGGAGGACACGACCACCAGGGAAGAGGCACGTTCATGGTCTACTCACCTGTGATCCGACCTTCATGCTCCAGCCAGAGACACCCCCTCCCCGCCACCCACCCTGGGCCAGAGACGGGAGCAAGGAAGAAAGACAAACCTCAGACGCAGCCTCCCAGAGAAGAACAGAACTGAGAAGGGTAATGAACCAGGAGCAATAATCGTCCACTAATGAGAATGCCAATAGCTGTCCAGAAGCCACATTGAACCAGCCTCAGAAAGCAATGGAAACTGGGGTGTTCTGTGTACGTTATGAAAAGAAGCCAGAAATCCACGCACAATAACTCTCCGTATTGCCCGCAGGTCCACATGCTTGCATGCGAATGCCTAGCAAAAGTCTGAGATGATTCACACCAAAGCAAAGATTGCCCCCAGGCAGGTGCTAGGATGGGGAAGGAGACATATGCCAAGAGGACATGCTGGCATTTCCCACTGACTGCCACCACCGTTACAACGGCTTCCGAAAACGAGCCGAAGTATGCAAGGTCATGATTCAAAATGCATTGATTTTTGTCCTGAGATTCAGAATGATAATGACAGAGAAAGCCATGAGCTAATACATTTATGTCAGTGATATGTGATTTATCTTTAAATGATGTTTCTTAAAGTAAAGCAATCAGCTGAGTTAAAGAAAAATGCTAACTTGTACAAAGTTGGTATGGGACCGTGTGCAGCAACAAGCAGATTTGTAAAAAGCCATAAGGATGATTCCTGAATGACTGACATCTGAGAAAGAGGGAGCTCTAGAGCACGTCAGGGCAATCTGCACTGGGGTCGAGGCCCTGTTTGAGCTGAATCCCAGGGCCGAGGAGATGTGTAACACTCAGTATTTATCTTTCCTGTTCCCTGTATCCATGCAGAAACCCACTGAATCCATCCCAGATGGATGAGAACCTCTCTGATCTTTAAAGGTTGCTATGGGCTGAATATTTGTGTCTCCCCAAAATTCATATGTTAAAATCCTAATTCCTAAGACGGTGGTGTTAGGAGGTGAGGCCTTTGGGAGGTGATTAGGTCATAAGTGGGGAGCCCTCATAAATGGGATTCGTGCCCTTATAAAAAAGACCCCAGAGAGCTTGTTCACCCCTCCCACCATGTGAGGACACAGGGAGAAGGTGCCATCTAGGAACCAGGAATCAGGCCCTCACCAGACACCAAATCTGCCGGCACCTTGATCTTGGACTTCCAGCCTCAGGAATTGTGAGAAATAAATTTCTTTTGCTGATAAGCCACCCAGTGCATGACATTTTGTTATAACAGCCTAAACGAACTAAGACAAAGGCCTCTGGGTATGACACTGTGTAACTGAGGGTGAAATGAACTTGTGAAGTCCATCAAAAATTAAGCACATTGAACAAAACAAGAGTGTTCATTTTTTGTAGCTAAGACAGGTTATAGAATAAGTCTTCCCACATCAGTTAAGACAACATCTTTTCCTGATTTTCTTACTCTTTGACCCAATGTTTAAAGCAAAACAGTAAGAATGGATTCTTTTAGAAGAGTTGGCAGGTCTCAAGAAAGCAGAATGTGACAAGTGCCAACTAGTGAAAGCAAGTTCTAATTTCCTGTTCCTTTTTTTGTGAATATTTACTGTCTCTTTTTCAAAGCAAACCCTATTGAATACTCAGAGTAGAAATACATCAAAACTCTTCAATCCAGACTTAGTGGGGGAACATCAAGACTGTTCATGTTAAGAAGTTAAATGCTACTAGATTAAAAAGTACAAAGTATTAGAAATGTGAAAAAATATATAATGCTATTACTGTCAAACTCACATCAAAGACAATTTAAGTAACACTGACAAACATCAAGCCTCAACCATTTAAAATAAATAAGTAATAATGATTTGCCATTATTTTGTCAGGCCCATATAAATGTGGACCTGAAAATGTTGTTGCTATTGTTTTTCATTTAAGAGTTTGCAATAATCCTGCTTGTTACTCAGATTTATAATGTTAACTTGGGCACTTCCTTTTGCCTCATCAAATATTTTCTTAACGAACTGTCAACGTACGCTGTCCCAATTAGCATGACTTTCAAATTCAGGGCATCTGAGCTAGTGGAGTTTGTGGAATTCTACAGTGACAGAAAATCACAGAAAAAGGATTTTTCTACATTATATTTGAGGAGAAACACAGCCAAGTCACAGGCTGCCACTGGCAAGCACTGATTGTGCCCCACACCAAGCTGAGACCTTTGCCTACGTCCATCCATTAGTCATCGCAACAGCCAAGAGGTGGATACTGCCATGACCTCCCCTTCACAGACGGGGCAGCCCCCTATAGGAGGGATCATATTGGGTACAGAGGGGTAATGTCCCCGATACTCCAGCCTCCCTCTTCCCAGACCCATGGGTGCCCCTTCCCCTCCTAAGGAGAACTGTCAGGGCCAGGAGGATTCCCTACCCAGCATCCAGCCATGTCTGAGGCCAGAGGCTGAAGCCATGCGTTGAATCTCTCCCTAATACCCAGGCTTCTCTGCCAGCACTCAGAGGCTGAGCGCCACATAGACTCAGGTGTAATAAACAGTCTGATTTATGTTGGACGACTGGTGGCTTTAAGACCCTACCTTCCCCAAACCCATCTGGAGAGGCCTCCCATCTGGGCAATCCATAAGAAAGACAGCCAGTGTCGAGACAAATTCAAACCATGCAGCCCCAGCTGGTGCAGGAACTTTCCCCCAGCTACTACCCACCAGAAGGGTCCAACTCATTCTTTCTGCCTTGTTTTAGCCAGCCTGGACCTGCTCGGACCACCCTCCTCTGCATAAGAGCCCCCGGTGGGAGGAACAAACTTCCTCTCCAATTCTGTTGGTACCTGGAGTGTCATCAGCTCTGACATCCTACCTATTAATTGAGAGGAGTCCATCCTCAAGTTCCACCAAAGATCAGGATTCAGTGCCCCCATGTGGCTTTGGGCAAATAGCTAAACTTCTCCACACGTCAGTTTCCTCATCTATACAGCGGGGATACCGCCAGATACAGCGGGTTGCTGCCCCAATATCTATTCCTCCCGTATTCCTTAATAACAAACATGAATTTTGCTCAGGTTGGTAGTTCGGGAAAATGTTATGGATTCTTCCCACTCTCCCTGCAGTTATGATGAGTAGACCCATCCTACAGTTGCAGCCAATGAGAAGTAGATGGAGGTCCCTCGGGGTGGCTTATAAGAGAGATCATGAAAATGGAGGGATTGTTGGACATTTCTCTTTCCTTTTTGCCCTCAGCCTCATCCCAAGGCAGTAATAGTCACAGGCTGGTGACACAGTAGAGAGACAAAGGTATTGTCTGGCTGCACCAGTCCTGGAATGCTATTTTCTGGATTTCATGTTACATGAAAAAAATACATTCCTAACTAACACACACACACATTTGCCTTCCTACTGCTTTTGGATGTGGTGCTAAGAGCTCTGACAGCCGTTTTGTGACCATGAGGAGGTAAGACTAAGAACCAACCCATACACTGAGGAGGCTAAAGTGGCAAGGCAGAAAGAGACTGTGTCCTTGGAAATATGGAAGAACTTCTGAAACAACCCTAAAACTGCCCGGCTTTAGCCTTGTTGGTATATGAAAAAATAACTTCTATTGTTTAAAGTCTTACTAGTTGAATATTCTCTTCCTTGGTACTAATACAAGGTAGCATTAAAGATCCCAAAGAAACTGAGGTTCTGATTGTGAAGTTCCAAGACCGATAGTAAATACATGAAGAAGATTTTCTGGAGTTGGGTGCATCCTTCCCCAAAACCCAAACAACATAAAACATAGAGGACTATTTATGCCACACAACTGCGCTATCTTTTCCAGCACAATTTCCGAATGCTGTTCCCTGCCCCCACGAGCCTGGGTGAGTGCTGGTGTGTGTTCTCAAGTCACAAACTCGCAAAAGCAGACCAGCACCCCTGATGCTTTCATCACAGTTCAGAGCTCTGACTCGCATTTATGGGGTGGGTGGTTTTGATGAAGAAAGACTGCCAGATGCAGCCAGGACCATGGGTTTGTGGAATTTAACTGTAGGGGTGTGGGAATCTGCCTGATTTCTCTCCATCCCATATGAGAGATGCAACTGCCCTGCACCTCCCTCTGCCAGAAGTTCGTGAGGAAAATATGCACACGAAACTTCCTTTTGTCGGCCTGGTCAGTGAACCCATGTAAGCTCCAAGCCCCGCTAGCCAACTGTGAATACAAATCAAGTGTTTTCCAGCTCAAAAGTTTCCGTCCTTTCTCCAAACCCAGGCTGACATTAAGTGCGTCCAGACATTTTGTGAGTTAGAACTCCCTTTCCTGGGCTGAATCTCCTACTGCACCTACAGTAGACTAATGCACCCATCAGAATGCCATCCGTCCGTTGTGGTTTCACTGCCTAATAAAAGCAGAGGTTGCTTTAAACAATGACTCCATGATAGACTGAGAGGATATAATTCGGGAAGATTAAATGCACCAGATTTTAGGCACCTCCTGTGTTGATAGCAGTGAGCAGTGTGAACACAGGTGCAAAATGACGCATGGCCAAGCCCAGGCCATTTCTCAGGTGAGCAGCTGGTGGTCACCCCCACAATGTTCCGGTTATGTGAGTTTACTCCAGTAAGGTGGAGTTAAAAATAACACTCTCACTTCCTCTGAGTACAGAATGGCAGGTCACTGCCACCAGGCATTTCACAGGAGGGAGAATTGTTAGTTATCTTGGAGTAGCTCAAAAATAAATAGCATGTGCTCATTATTCAAATGAAATTTTAATTAATTCAGAACTGGTTCCCAAACATTCTAAGACGGCTCATGATCATGAGCTCTCGGGGCTGTTCTTCCCGCAGTGCGTGATGTCATGCGGAATGGACTGCATCCACCCACGCTGGTGGCATGAAAATTCATGAGTGCTGGACTGCGGCCTGACTCTGAGGCTTCAGGACCTGCTGAAGTATCACAGTCCTCCCTCCAAACCCCAGTGCCTCTGCTCCTCCCTCCTTGTTGAGTATGAAATCAATGGTTTTTACAAGAGTTTCCGAGCTGAATGGGAAGAGTCTCAACTCCAGGGAGTTTGAGGTTTTCCTTAATTTGCATACTTGAAAACAACCCCAGCCCTTACTATTTTGTAAGTGATTTAACTACATCCCTAGAAAACTCCAAAAAATCAATGAAAACTCTACTAAAAATATGAAGAGAATTTGAGAAATTAGCATGTTAAATGTCAACGTAAAAATTCAATAAACATCACATATACACTCGAAATGAGTTAGATGATGTAATAGAAGATTGATCAATGACAATAGAACATCTAGGTCAAAAATTTACCAAATTGTCCACAATTACATGATAAAACTTGTTTAACAATCCTGATAAATATAAAAGTGGACCTTAAAAAGTGAAAAAACACTATGTACTTAGATGAAAAAAAAATGCAACATCAAGAAAAGGTCATGTCCTCATAATTTAATTTATAAATGTAACATGATTCTGATAAAAATAATTTTCTTAGAGCTAAAAACCTTCATTTTAGAAGTTCAATGTGGAAAAATAAACAAGCAAATATATCCAAGAAAGGCCAGACAGTGGGAAGCCTGTCCATAGCTCCGAAGCTCTGTAATTAGTGCATGTGGCTATTTAAATAGGTACATTATGGAGTAGACTTTCAAATAAATGGTTTTAGAATAACTAGATAGCAATACGGAAAAGTTACTAAATGTGAATTTGCTATACCAAGATGAATTCCAAGTAGGTAAGATTTTTTTTAAAGGAATAAACAAAAGGAAAGAAAGAAGGGAAAGAAAGCAACTAGATGGATATTAGAACAAAACATGGGTGAATTTCTTCACAACTTAAGAAAATGTAAAATTTCCTCAAGATGACTCAAATCCATAAGCAACAAGGTGAAAAGATTGATAAATCTTACTACATAAAATTTTGGAAATAAAACTTTCCACAGAAACTAAAATAAACACAAATGCAAAGTGAGAGAAGATACAAGAAAAGGATTATATTATATCCTCCAACACATACAGAGCTTCTAAAGTTAGAGCATAAAAACACTAATGACCACATAGAAAAATGGGCAAGAGATATGCGAAAGAATTTTATGAAAAATAAATGCAAATGGATAATAAATATATATTTATCCCCACTCACAATAATATGTAAATTGAAACTACACTAAAGAATCATTACTTGCTTATTATTATAGTTTGGCAAAAATCCAAAAGTTTAACAACATACTCTGTGGTCCAGGCTGTGGGGAAAGCTGAGCTCTCACGCACTGCTGGTTGGAATGCAAAACGCTAACGGAAAGAAGAGGAGAAAAAGATACTTAAGACACAGTGGGGGAAATTTGAACACCGACTGGATATTTGACGGTAGGGTTGAATATTAATTAAGATTAAATTAATTAATGTAATATTGTCATAATACCATTAGTGTTAATGGCAATATTAAAAATGAATCCTTATCTCATTATAAGATGTCTACAGTTTGCTTTGATATAATCTGGGGGAAGCTGGGTAGAGGGTAGAAACAGGGTTTCATCAGGTGTCGGGCAGGTGGGAGCGGGAAGGGTGCCGTGCGCACCCATCTGGGGGATGGACACGCCTGAAGCTCTGACTCCGGTGAGGCAAAGGCAATATACGTAACCTAAACATTTGTACCCCCAAAATATGCTCAAATAAAAACTAAAAAAAAAAAAAAAAAAAAAAACTAGCTCAATGTTCATAGTTGTAGAAGCCGGGGTGTGGGGATGTGGAATTTCAATACACTAGTTTTTCTGCTTTATGTGAGCATGAAGTGCCCCAAGAAGGGGGGAAATGCATGATGCAAAGAAACACACACAGCTCATGAGTCATGAGTGTGCAGTCTCTGATTTGAACTAACCCTGCCCCCTTACAGGTTACAAAACCAAAGCTCAGAGAGCATCACCACCTGCCTGTGTCACAAAAAGCCAGCAGCACTCGGACCAGGAGTTTCTGTTTCCTCCACACCGTAGAGAGGGGAGGTCACCATTAAGCCCCAAGGGATGAGGTTAGCAGTTTCACATTCACAGCTGACCCTGGGGCCTGCAGAACAACACGCTCATTACTATTACTCTGGTTATTTACTGACAGACACCGCAGTCAGAGAAAAACACTGGAACTGCTATTGTGCTCATCATTAAATGTCCCATTATGGAGAAATGTTCCCGAGTGGTGCAGCAGGGTGAATAACAATTCACACAGCATTCAATCCCACCAGCCGAAAATGGGACTGGCAGAATTGAAATTAAGCCAAAAAAAAAAAAAAAGTGCATCTTTTCTCACGCCAAAGTTGCATTTTTCAAGAGCAACTGGAGGGAAAAATGTTCCCAAATCCAGACGTCAGATGAAAGCGTTTGCCTCCTAGAACACACTGGCCAGGTAGCCTGTGCTAAATGCAGGTTAGAGGCCACCATGCGATGGAGAAAACATCCAGTAAGAGGGCGGCCTCACTGCTGTGGCCATGGGCTCCTGGGGTCACTCCCTGCCGAGTCCCGCACCATGTGCCCATTGCCCCAGTTTGGGGTGGACAGTGACAGGCCAGCTAACATCAGTGGCTGAGCCATTTCATCTTCCTCGTTGTTCAGGGCCTCTTCCGTGATGGATGCTTCTGATGAGCACTAACATGTTAACACAGGATGAAAGGATTTTCACACTCCACGCCCATCCCACGTGTCCATCCAAATGCTTCTTCCCCAGAACTCCTCATCCTCAATCTCTGACCGGCCAGATCCCTGACCGGCCACCAGCCCACTCATGACTGCCCACGAGATCATATATATTCTCACCTCAAGCTGTGTCTGTTTCTATGCAGAGTAGGACGAGGTCCTGACTCAAGGCTCCGCCCAGTGGAAAGATCCCCACTCTCCGCTGCCTTCCAAGGCTACCCCTGAGCATGGCTGGGATGCAGCAGCTGTCCAGTTTTGTCTCGTACCCACACGCCAGAGGATCCATCCTCAGACTAAGCTTGTGTGTTTTCCTCTCCCTCAGGGGTAAGGGACCCCGCCATGGCCACAGGTGTGCACAGACAGACGGGTGGGAGTACATCTATGGTGGGTGACACGGGGTCTGGACGTGGGGCCCTGCTCAGGCTCACCCCAGGATTTATTGTTTCCATCTTTCTATGGATGTTGTTCAGTCCACCTAATTTTATGACTCGGAGGGTCCAACAGGACCCAGCTCAGGATGGCCAGGTCCAGAAGCACCATCACTTGTCACTGGACACTGTCCCCACATCACGGTTTCCATCTCTGCCAGGGCCCAGTGACACACCTGGAGCTGTTTCTCGAGACATTGAATTCTCGGCTGCGGAGAGCATGGCCCTTTCCCAGCAGGGTCATGAGGATGACCTGCGATACTGGGGCTGAGGCTTGTGCAGGGGAGTGTGGCTCATCCAGGGGGTTCCCTCCGGGCAGAGCTCAGGGTATGGTGTTTGGGCAGATCTGGGCAGGTCGCAATGATGGTTGGAGAAACATCCTCCAGGAATGTTCCTGATCCCATGTCTGTGATTTTTAACATTTGGGGGTCTAAGAGGAAAGTGCACACAAACGGAGGGTTGGGGAGAAGAGAAAGCAGCTACCAGGGGGCTGAACAAGTTTCCAGCACCTTCTATCCAGGGCAATAGCAATGGCTGGTCACTCTTCCCAGCTCCTTTCACATTTGCTGCTGTTCCTTCATCCACTTAAGTCCATGATTTATGAAAGGAATTAATAGGAGCCAATCAGGCATGGCTATGCCTACGGTGTTTTGCTCGACAACAGATGTTTACTGTAGTAATTATGTTAGAATAATAACAACATAGACAAAAATGCCTGGTCATCAGTATTGGATTGTGAGTGCTAACAAGACTGATGGTTTCGCCAATAAAACCACCAGTGAAGGAGGCTGAGACAAAGGACACGTACGCCCAGGGCTGGCCCTGCTCGTCTGCTTGTCTTGCAATCAGTCACTCCAACTTTCTGTGCCTCAGTTTCCCCCAATGAGAAACAGAGGAATTTCTCTAGTTCACTGTTTCAGTTGGATCTACAAGACACAGATGTCCTGGGGGAACCAACCTGGAAGAGGGGGAGCCAGTTCTCATTGTAAATAGTCTGCAGGTCCCCCAAGTTTTGGACTGTGTAAGATAGTTTGGCTGGCTGGCTGGCTAATGCTACCCTGATCCATTTGAGGCTGCTGTCTAGAGGAGGGGCAGTTCCCCTTCCCCAGTATCTGATTAAGTCCACACTCCCAACCACCTCTCCTATGGGGTTCCCACACTCCAAGCCACTATCACCTCCCTAAGTGCCCTGGGACCAGGTACCAAAAAACTAGAGACATCCCTATGCCCAAGAACCCAAGAAAGTATTCAAATTGCCAGTTCACAGGGACCCTTGGAAACTTAGCTAACCACTCCCCACTTGGCATACATAACATGCCCCTACAGCCTCTGCTGTCTGTGGGTGCAACCAACTGTGTGGCCCCACCCGGCAGCCTTCTCTCCTCTGCAGCTGCAGGTAACAAAGGGCTTCGCCTGTCATCTTTCTGAGTGTCAGTGTGTTGTGTCCCACTATCAAAAAGACCTTCGCTTCTTATAAAACAACTGCCAGCACTTGGCTCTAGAGCTGGGGAATCTGCACCCTGGCCAGCCTCTAGTTGTTTCCCCACTGCTTAGCCAGTCTTTTGTCATTCCAATTCCCAGTTTTCTTCTGTATTCTTCACACAGAATCGGAATAGCCTGGTGGTTACTCCTGACTTCGGAGTCCCTGGGCTCAGGTCCCCAACCCCCAATGTTAGTAACTGCATCTCTGTGCTCCTCCCTCCCCTGCCCCTCCAAGAGTGGAGTTACTTATTGCATCTCCTTCAGGGGCAGCTATGAGAGAAAGCGCAGACCGCCTCAGATGCTCACTAAGGCAGCCATTGCACACACACACACACGCACACATATCCCCAGGCACCGGAAACGAGACAGAAGCCAAAACAGACCACCAGGTGGTCTTAGCAGGGAAGCAAGAACAAACCAAGTTTGGGCTCAGGCCACACGTTCTGGACAGCAATCAACTTGGGCCTTTTGATGCCATGTACAAGGAGAGCTACACATCAAGTGACAAAGCCACATGCTGACAGCATTGAGCAAAACAGACCTCATCACACCACTGAAAACTGACCACATTTCTTATGCACTGGGAAGGATGTTCCCAAATCCTGTAAGTATCTTGTGAATTATGTGTTCATAACTTTTGCAATTTAAAAGCATTTACTCTTCAAATGTGACCATTTAAAATAGATCACATATTTGAAAACTCCATGATGGCTTTATTTGTTCATTTATATTAAGTAAAAAAATCTGGGGGGAAAAAATCAAAATGACCTGGTCCTGTCTCTAAATCAGAAAAAAAAACCCTGCAGAGGTTCCAATTTGGTCAGGACCAAATTGTGGATGACCTGCAAAAAGTGTATGTGATCGTCTGAGATTTGAAAGTTTGAGCTGAATTCTGTGAACTTGTGGATGTTTTGGCGAGAAGGCCTGCTGATTTAATTAGATTATTAAAAATGGAGAGGATGGGCAGAACAGGAAAGGAAGTGGAAAGGGGCGCAGGAGGCGGCCCAGCAGAGGTGCCGCTGTGGGCGCATCAGGGATGCTGCCTCCCCAGGTGCGCGTCCCGCCCCTGCAGGACCCGGCGCCGCGGTGCGTTCCCACCCGCCGGCGCTAGAGGGCGCGCCCCCGCCCAGACGCGCGCTGCTCCCAACAGGGACAGGCGGAAGCCGAACCTGAGTGAGGCTGAGCCAGGCAATCTGTCCAGGTGCAAGGACTCTGCCACCCCTGGGGGAGTGGGCGGGGCTGGAGGGAGGTTTTCCCCGTGCACTGGTGGAAGAGATCTCACCTCTTACAAATCCTGAGAATGCCTTTTGCTTTGTTTTTTTGTTTTTTTTTTTTTTTTTTTAAGAGGTTTAGATTAAGAGTGTTGCAAAGGGTCCAGTAACCTTTGCAAAGTCATCTCTCAGGATGTCTTAGGCATTCCTGAACTTAAATCTCAGCTCTGCCCTTCACTGTGCGACCTTGGACAAGAAAATTCACCTCTCTGAACCTCAGTTCTCTCCACCCTCTAAAATGGGGATGATGCGTGCACCTAAATCTTAAGATTGGGGTGAGGATTCAATAAGATCCTGCACCTGCAGGTAGCTCACAGGGCACCTGGTAGAGACACGCCCCCCACATACGTGAGCACCCACACACAGTGCAGGAGCAAATTCTGTGCAGTTTCCATTAAACCAAATAATGGCTTTGCACAGCTAATCAGCCTGCACTTTATTCTGCTATTTGTTGGCAATTAGGTCTGGCTGTTGGTTCAATCATCCAGGTCTAGAATTAGACTCTAACCCTGAGCTAAGGAAAACTGTTTTCAGCTGCTTCAATAACCTACCTGGCGGTAAAGGGACCCCTTCTGTAGTCAAAGGGTTTCTCCTAGTTGGCCACAAGGATACCATGAGCTAAACCTACAGGTAGCAAAGAAAATCTTATTTTCCCCCAAGGCCTAAGCAATTACAGTATGTCATCGCAGGCTGATGCGTATTTACCCAACAGAATAAAACAATCTGCTGATTCCCGATCCAGCCAAAAGCTTAACTGTCATTTAAATAGGGCATGATATTTAAAATATTAATTTTGTTATCTTCTAACATCTTATAATTATAACTCAAAAGTGTCAGTCAGAACATATTTGCATATGCAAAGAATTCATCATTATTGTTTCTCTGTGGCAGAAATGGATGTTGGTTTGACTTCTGAACCTGAGTCGAGCCTCTAGTTACTGGAAAAGAGATGACATGATGTGTTTCTGCATCAAAGCCTGCTCAATGTTGGAGAAAGGTACAACAGGGAACGAAAGGTCAGCGGGACAAGTGGGAATGCCACATCCATCACGTGTGATGCTTTCTCCATCTCAGTGTGGTTTTGTGACGTCCACCTTTCCTGCTGCCAAGTCCATCAATAGATTAAAAGTCACTTCAGAATTCGTTGGAGCTCAACCCCAATCACAGAAGGAACACCAGAGACTATTACCCGGCTGCAAAATTCTCCGGCTGGAACGGTTGGCTATATTATTTCTCTAGAGTATTACTCTCCAAATAGTTCTGATCGTGCACCTTTATCAGTGAGTGTGCACACATCCGTAAAATAACAATGATTACAGTAGCTGTTTTCCTGCCTCCCAAACATTTCCAGGTTACTCTCTGACCAGAAACATGATGGGATTATCACTCTTGGCCCCCATCGGCTTCGGCGAGTCATATGACTGGTCCTGTGAGCCATGGGGCTGGGAGTAGACGGGACGTGTGCTGGCAGGCAGGGAAATCCTTCTAAAAACAGGACTGCTTACGTCGCCTGTACTCCTTCCTGCGTGGTCTGAGCCGACCGCTGCATGGCCTGGAGCCCCTTCCTGGGCATTCCTGACCTCATCGCCCCTTGGTCATCTTGCTGGACCCCAATGCATCAGCCGTGCTCCCCACTGTGGCCCCTGCCACTCCTCTTCCCTCTGTCCAGGACGAGCCCTTCCCCCAGATGTTGGCAGCTCCCCACTCGTTCCTGCTAGGTCCGTGCTCAGATGGCAGCTTGTCAGTGGCCTTCTCACCTCCTGTCTCCATCACCAGCCGCTCTCTGTCCCACTCCCATAGCTCCTTACCCGACATGCCTGCTCTGTATTTACCAATACATCCGGTGACTGCTTCCTCTCTCGAAAGTGTAAGTTCTGTTTTTCATGTCTGCAGTGCCTGGAGCAATGACCATCACATAGTCGGTGTCCAGTAAATATTTGTTGGAACCAGGAATGAAGAAACATCAACCGCACAAACCCTGCGCACATGCCAGTTAGTCTGCCTCCCTTTCTCTGCCCAAACTTTCTGGAAATTTGGGATTTGATACCTGTGTTTTCAAGAAAAAACGGGGACCTAGATTTTTTACATGTAAGACCTAATTTTCCAAGTGTCATCCATTAATCCTACAGTATACAAATAAATGCCACACCAGGCAAATAAAGCCTGTGTGCAGACCGAATCTGACTCCAACCTCTCCTCGTCCACGTCCCAGCTGAGAGCCCATCGCAGAGAAGTTCCTCCATAAACAGGATCAGTCATGGTGACAACAATGAGCCCAGCTTGCCGGGACCTGTCCCCTGCGCAGGGGTCCTGACCTGCGACATTATAGCTCAAGTCGTCTTCTGAGCCGGCTGCACCGCTGGTGACCTTACAGAGAAACGTCACCTCTTTGAACTTCCATTATCTCATCTGTACGCAGTCACGATGAACCCAGGTTGCAGTTGGTTGTCCGATAGCTAAATAAAGTTTATAAACCACTCGTCTGACACAATGGCTGGTAGATGGTGGTGTTTGATACATAGTTGTGCTTATCACCTTTGCCTCTTGGTACCAATCTCAGCACCCTGTGCATTTCCTGACAATGGGGCAATAATCTACTGGTGGGTGTTTTCTGTGCGCAGATCTCACCTCGGCTCATAAACCACAGGTGGCCATTTACCATTTAGAATAAAAGAGAACGGAGCCAGGAGTGACAGGGGTTCTCATCTCTAGTCTACCCTTCTCTGTGCCAGGTGTGTCTAGGGGCTGGGGACACAGTAGTGACTGAGGAAGGTACCTATTCTCATGGGTGTGACACTTCGGCAGGGGGAGACTGACAGCAAACACGTGAAGCAGTAAATGGAATGGCCTCCGAGACAGCAAGTGCACGGCAGGAACACGGACCAGGAAAGGGAGACTAGGAGCGCAGGGGGTGCAAGGAATGGTCAGGGGGACAGCAGTGACCTCCAGGAGGTTATGGAGAAACCAGGCACCACCTCCGGGAGCTGAGGGAGGAGCCATGCAGGTACGTAGGGGTGTAATGTTGAAGGCAGAGGGAACAAGAAGTGCAAAGGCCCTGAGGCAGGAGAGCCTGGTGTTTAAGGAACACATGGAGCTCAGTGGCTGGAACAGACCAGGTGAGGAGGAGCAAGTGAGGTCAGAGCGGGAGGAGGGATGATCATGGACACCCTTGCAGGCCATGAGGAGGACTTTGGCTTTTACCCTGAGTGGGATGGGAGCTGTGGAGGGTCAGGGGAAGACATGGACTGACTTGGGCTTTAGCAGACTCATTCCTGCTCTGCTGAGCACAGACTGAGGGGGCAGAGGAGGAGGTAGGAAGATTCAAAGTCACACTACCCTGTGATGTGAAAGTTGGGGACTTAAGCTTCCCTGGACCTGTTTCCTCTTCAGCAGCACTGAGGGAACCTCTGTCCCACCTGCGTCCTGAGACTGCTGTGAGGACAACGTGCACCATTGTCAAAGCCAGTGCTTCCCATCCAGTCTAGGCTACCAGGGTCAGGTCCTGGTGCTGCCACATGCCAGCTGGTAACCTGGGACCAATCATGTGGCCTCTCTGTGCCTCAGTTTCCCCGTTTATAAAATGGGGATAATAATAGCTTCTACTCCAAAAGGCTGTCACGGGGATTGAACAACACCATCCTTGTCTGGTGCTTGGAAGGGCCTGATCTACCGCGGGAACTCAGTGAATGCTGCCTGCCAGCCCAGGAGCTTTGGCCCCAGCCACAGGTAACACCAGATCTCAACGGTCTGTGACAACATGACTGTCATGCTCTAAAATCTCTCAGTATCCACCTTCTTGTTGTCCCAGCTCCTCTCCACATGGGTAGTTTTACTTCATGAAGACACCAACAAATGCTGGAATTAAAGTATAATCTAAATTTTTAACACTATAGACACATCTCTCTACAGCAGCATTCCTCAAAGTGTGCAAGGCAGTCTGTCAGGATTTTAACAGGGTTTAGGCGAAAATAAGCAAATAACAATTAATAATTAAAGTGGGGGGGAAGAGCAAATAAAAATGGGTAACGTATAGAAAAAATGCATAGTTGAGGAATGCTTGAAATGTTTCTTTTTAGTCGGATTTCTCAAAGCCCTAAATGTGGTATGAAAATCTTTAAGGGAGTGATTAAAAAGCATTCCCCCAAACAGAATGTGTTCACAGAATTATTTTTTTAGTGATTTGTTTTTGTTTTTTCCATTCTCTAGTCCGGCCAAGTTTCCTCACTGTAACACTCTTGGAGAAACACTAAAGAGTTTGCTATAAGACAACTCAAACATATTTTATGTCAAATCTTCCTACTCATCCCAAGTGCTTCAACAACACTTTAAAAAAATTTTTTCAATTTGATTAGGTCCCATGCATTTATTTTTGTTGTTGCTGTGATTGCTTTTTGGGTCTTCTTCATAAATTCTTTGCCTAGGCTAATGTCTGTAAGAGTTTTTCCAACATATTCTTTAGAAATCTTATGGTCTTATGCCTTAGGATTAAGTCTGTTATCCATCCTGATCAAATTAAAAAGCTTCTGCACAGCCAAGGAAACAATCATTAGAGCTAATAGCCAACCTACAGAATGGGAGAAAATATTTGCATGCTATACATCAATAAAGGGCTGATAACTAGGGTCTGTAAAGAACTCAGGAAAATCAGCAAGAAAAAATCAAACCCCATTAAAACTGGGCAAAGGACATGAACAGAAACTTTTCCAAAAAAAGACTAATGGCCAACAAACATATGAAAAAATGCTCAATATCTCTAATCATCAGGGAAATACAAATCAAAACCACAATGAGATTATCACTTAACTCCAATGAGAATGGCTTTTACCAAAAAGTCCTAAAACAACAAATGTTGGCGTGGATGCAGAGAGATACGAACACTCATACACTGTTGGTGGGACTGCAAACTAGTACAGCCCCTGTGGAAAGTAGTATGGAGATACCTCAAAGAGCTACAAGTAGAACTACCATTTGATCCAGCAATCCCATTACTGGGCACCTACCCAAAGGAAAAGAAGACATTCTATAAAAAAGACATCTGCACGTGAACCTTTATAGCCACACAATTCATAATTGCAAAGATGTGGAAACAACCCAAGTGCCCATCAATACATGAGTGGATTAATGAAATGTGGTATATGTATACCATGGAGTATTACTCATCCATACAAAAATTGGTGAACTAACACCTCTTGTATTATCCTGGATGGAGCTGGAGCCCATTCTTCTAAGTGAAGTATCACAAGCATGGAAAAACAAGCACCACATGTACTCACCATTAAATTGGTACTAATCAATCAACACTTGTGTGCACATATGGAAGTAACAACATTCATCAGGTGTCAGGAAGTGGGAGGGGGGTGGAGGGGATGGGTACACTCACAACTAATGTGTGCGGAGCATTCTGTCTGAGGGATGCGAACGCTTGTAACTTTGACTCAGGCAGTGCAAAGGCAATTTATGTGACCATGACCAAAGCATTTGTACCCCCATAATAACCTGAAATTTTAAAAAATTACATTTAGAACTTAACAGAATTCAGGACACTTATGCCCAGGTGCCCACCTCCTAGATGACCATAAACTCTTTGTAGTAAGAGAAACACCTTACCACTGCAGCCAAATCTAGAGCCCTGCATGTGCTTGGCATGCCTAAGGATTGTTTTTGTTTTTTTAATATAATTCAGGTCACATCTCTTTCCTGCCCGTGGTCTGCTGACGCCCGCCCCACAGGAATCGCTATAGTCTCTGAAGTCTGAGCTCCGCAGGGAGGTTCCCCCACCCAGCAAGGCGCTAACACAATCTCCTGTCCCTTACCTTTCAAGCATGTGGAATTTCATACCTTTGTGTGTCCTGATTCCTCAGCATGGAATACTATGTGGACTTTTATCTGCCAATAAAGACTTCACACCCAATCACTATTGCCAGAATTCTCTCTTCCTCAAACTATCAGGGAACTGCAGTCATGGGGTTTCATGGCCTTTGGCCACATCCATGAACCTGGTAACAAGATTAATGGTTTTGGTCCTTTATTTTCACATCAATCAAATTAGTCATTATTTTGGCTCATTATTTGGCATTTCGTATGAATAGAAATATTCCTCTTGACTTGAAAAACAACCTGGTGTTTTCCTTGCTTTGTTCTATAATTTTATGTGAATGTTATAGAAAGCATATCGGTGGTTGTAATATCTAGAATATTGGAGAGTATGGTAACATGAGGTTTTTAAAAAGTATGTAATTCTCTTTCAACCATAGTTTCATTGTTATAAATAGTTATAATAAATAAATTATTTAGTTAAATAAATAAATTATTCAGTTAAAATAAATTGACCCGTATCTTGGGTTCCAAAATTTACTAATAGGTCCCTGATTGCTTGTGCCTTCTCTGAACACACATCTTATCAGCAAAATTTAAGACTATCTCAGGTGGTCCCTGGAAACTGGGCTCTCTCAAAGCTTGTGGAGACCCCACAAATGCCCTTCCACCTGGAAGTTCCACTCCAAAGCATAGCAAACATTTATAATACAACCACACGTGTGAAACATATTTCTTTGGTAAAAATTATTATTTTGCCTGTGAAACTATCTGCCTTTAAGTAATTTTATTATTTACAGTTGACTACAATTTCTTGGTGTTCACTGTATGCATTCAGAAACTCTTGGAAAGTTAGAAAGTCCCACCTGGGAAATGTTTTCAACTGTCATGAAACCTTTATGGGTTCTAAACTTAACAGTGAATGAAGCTGACAGAATGTTAAGTCTTGCAGGCATTTAAATATATCCACAGTCACTTTGGGTTTGGTAGTTTCCCCTTTGCATCTGAGACTCTGGATACGGGTTAGGAGGGGCTGGTGGGGGTCTCCAAACATCGGACCCCAATTTCAGGTCACCAGAAGAAAGACAGGAAGTTCAGAGCCCTCCCTGAAAGAAGGGAAGGTTAGGACCAAAGATCTCTTTAGTTTAAAGATTCTCCAGGTATAGCACCGCCAGGCTTATAGCAGTTATTTACTCATGCTCCTCAAAGGAGCTTTAAGGATTAGCATTTCCTGATTAAGTAGGAAGGAATCCTTCCCAAGGGCAGATCTGACCCCTATGGAGAGACGGTGGTGAGCAGTAATACGCCCCCTGCACTGGCTCTCGGTTCACGTCTCTTTCCCGCTTTCTCCTCTGCTCACCTTTCATCTCTGATCACCTTCTCAATGTGCACAGAAAGGAACACCAGTCGTCCCGTTAACAGACATCGTGACCTGTAAAAATCCAAATGTATAATACATTCTGATTCCTGATCAAAGGGGTGCTAGAAGGCTTCTAGGTCATAGGATGGTCTTGACATTTGGGGAAATAAAGTAAGAAACATTGGAAATACAAGCTCCCCACTGCATTGTATGAAAAAAAAAATACTATCAGGGAATGTCCATGTCAATACTTTCTTGCAGGTTTAAAACAAGAATATCTGTATACACAATGCACATGTTCATGTTCACCATTTTTAGAGCAATTATCACTTAAAAATTTAGAATACCGAAATAGCAATTGTCAACAGCATTGACCCATGATGAACGGTGGCGCCGAGCAGGATTCCCCACTATGTGCAGTTCAGGCCAAGTCCAGTCCACCCTGGAAACTCACCTGCGGATTAACCTTGCCCCAAAGTGGTGTCGAATGTCTTGAAGATTCTGCCTTCTTGAGTTCTGTCTCAGATCTTTGTTTAAAGGAGAGTCACGGCATGGAATGTATGTTTGTAGATCAGCCATTCTCTGTTCATAAAGTTACTGACCTTTGCACGAACGGGAGGGGTTTCTGTAAACACCTCTTGGTGTCTAAAGTAGTGCTGATGACGCTGTTGGTTGAGCAGCACAGACGCCTGGAACTGTCACCGTGAGACAGCCAGCCTGACACTGTCTTGGGACACTGAATTTGAACAGAGGGTTACTCAGCCATTCAGACTCTAGTTCAGGCAACACGGGTCATTGGAACCAACTGTCTGGAGAAGGCAGGAATGCGGTGTGGTGGGAGTTCCTTTACCTAGTTAAAATTTTCACAGCAGTGGAGACTCAATGCATTCAAATGTTTCAGTTGTTGTGGAGTTAAAAATAACACTTCCTAAGACTATGAATATGAACTGGAATGTTTGGTGCCTAAATAAGCTTTCCTGTGTCTCAAACTTTATAAATAGAATTCACTTCCCTCCCCCTGGCTGGCAGGGACACATCTGAATTAAGCTTTTTCTCTCGTTAAAATTCAAGTTTGTAAGCTTTAATGGAAAATAGACTTTTCTTGGCCTCCTCCAAGAATTGAGTTTGCGTGTCCTTGCCACCACTGTCTTTTTTCTGGAAGGTCCCTTCTTAGTGTAGGAAGGGTTAGTAATAAGTAAGACTTGGGCTCAACCGGATGTTTTGCCAGAATATTGTCCTCAGGGCTGAATAGGAAGCCTATTTCTCTTGGAATCTTGCCCTCACACTTAAATAAGCCATTCTGTCCTCTAATTTTTAAGGTCTCAGCCTGTAACTATCATCAAGACCCTGAAGACATAGCTGCCTCTATGTTGGACCTGAATATCCTCCTCTAAAAAAAAAAATCATTTCCTGGAACCTAACAATTAATTGTTTTACTATAACAAGGAATCATCCAGCATGTTTTATTTCTTCATTTTCAAAATGTTTGGAAGTGCCTTTACAGAGACGTTAAATATATTGTGGAACATACACAACAGATCATACTGAAGCTGTGAGTAATATAACGAGATAGATACATTATACAAAAAAGTATATCGAAGCACAATGTTATAACAGCATGCTCTGTTTATAATATCTGGTGTTTACTGGGGAACACGAATCCAATTCATAAAAGTGGAACGTTAAGGAGAACACTTTCTTTTCAAATGCCAGGCAAGATTTGTTCCCATCGTTTATCTGCCTTGAAGTCACCCAGTGTGGGGTTGTCCATTCACTGTGCTCTACAGCCCAGACAGGATCCACCTGCCTGAGAAGAGTCTGAGGCTGGGGACTGACGGCTGGGACCCAAATTTAAATTTCGAATCAACAGCATGCTCTTTAGACACACATAGCAAACAAGCAGTATTGTAGAAATCATTTGCCGTGGGAAGACACACGTGACCTCCCTCCAAGAGAACGGAGCTGCTGGATAGTACTGCGTGGGCTGTGACTCTGGATGTGACCATCTTTCACAGTGTTTTATAGCCACCTCTTTTTCTCTGGGTTTGATCATTTCTCTGTTAATTCTCTACTCTTGCCTCATAGTTTTGGCATTTTCTTAGGCCCCTGTGATTTGCAGGGAATGCCTTACAGGGGTGGGCAACCTACAGCCTTAAGGCCACATGTGGTCTTCTAGATCCTTAAGTGCAGCCTTTTGACTGAATCCAAATTTTACAGAACAAGTGAGGCAACAGGTTTGTTCTTGGAATCCACGTTGAAATTTAAATGGGTACCCTTGCTGGAAGTCCAAAATAAGGCTCACAGTGGAGAACAGCTACAGAAAGCGAGTCAGTTGGTGATCTATGCTATGAGGAAGCACGCTGCTCCCTCCGCCTGCCAGTCCTGGCATGTGTCCCGGTGGCTGTGGGACAATTCAACGCACAGAGCCACAGAGACGCAGTAGGTCTGATGCACACTCACAGATGTGCCCAGTGGAAACGGGCACCAACCAAAATAAGGAAATAAGAATGTCGAGTACCTGGACAGGTGTGCTTATCAATGCCAGACGTGTGCTCCTTGTCAGCCTACAATGTGTATGGGAAGGGAAAATGCTTGTGCTATGTGAGAATATACACGGATACAATGGAGATCCTGAAGTGCTCATGATGGGGGGAAAGGTACTCTCCCTAAGGAAGCATCTCTAAGTGAAGCAACTATATGATATGGTCAGTGTCTACACTGGCATTTTGTGTTATTTCATTTAGAGATAACGATAAAGTAGCAGACTGTTTCAGCTCCAACCTTTTAATGGAAAATAGAAAGTTTCATATGCTTTTTTTGGCCAAAGGAAGTAAAGAAAGATGTGTCAGGTTGAAAGTGATTTTACCCATCCCAGTGAATATTTCCAAATGGGTAAAAAAAATAATTTTAAAAAAAGTCAGCATCAAACAGACCCCAAATTCCAAAGTAGTCTCCATCTTTCTGTAAAGTACTTTATTCCAATGGAAGTGTAGATGCATGAAAAGTTCATCTGTCCTCTCAAATCCTACAGCATCTAAAGAGACTCTAATCTTAACATAAATGACAGCATTTCAATTGAAGAACTGAACAAGAGCAGCAATTAAAGCGGAGGAAATTTTAAAGGCATCTCATGGAACATGAAGATCACCCAGTGATGTGAGTTGATAACATTATTGCTTTCTGGGACTGGAAACACAATTTCCCTAATGAACTTGAGTTGTTATTTCCCATCTGGAAAGTGGTGATGTCCCGTTTGGCTTGAGCCACAGAATAGTCTATAAACATGGTAACCCAGATTAGAATGTTTCTGCACTTATTTTTTGTATTTTTAAAAATTTCTAAAAGCAAACAACAAAAAAAACTCCATAACCTATTTCAATTGTATAAAACCATAAAGAAAATAACAGGCATTAAGGATGTCCATACCCCCAAATTTGAAATGCAGTGTTGGCGTTTTGCACTCACACACAAAATACAAAGGGTTCATTCTTTTACAAATCTCATTTCAAACTTTCATTTTTCCTTCTTTTCTTGAAACAGATTTTACTGAACTGTAAATCCCTGTCTTGTATTTCTCTAGAGCTCTGCCTGTTCTGGGAAGCTCCAGGCCCTTGACCCCGTAACAAGGCCCTGCCCCACATAAACATAACCGAGCCATTGACAAGTAAAGACCTTGGGTGACAGAGGTCAAAGGCTATCAAACACTTGCTGCATCATGCATTTCGGCAATGAGTTTCAAGACGGCTTGACCGTGGACAGGGACGCGAGAAACATGAGCCCTTTTTTCTGAGACACCTGGAAAGAAAGTTTCCGCAGTCTGCTAGAATAACTGGAAGTTTTTAAAAAGTAAAATCTGTTTGCAACTTTGAAGACGTGCTTTTGGGGGGGTGTCCATTTATTACTGTATCAAGGGTATTAAAATCTCTGGCTGAAAAGAAAAATATATCTATAAATACAACCGATCACACAGATGCTGCAGGGAAGATGTAGATAAAATAATGAAACAACTGAAGAATGTTTAAATGTTTATTTTCATGTTAAAAACGATGAGATACCCTGTGGTTAGAATATACCTTTATGCTGGAAAATGAAGTCACTTTATTTCTGAAATATTTCCAGAAAAAAAAAAAGAAAAGGAAAAATCCAAAAGTAATGAGTAAGATTAAAATGTTCCGGCAGATTCCATCAACAATCCCAACATAAGCCACGTCCTGTCCAGGCCAGAATTCCTAATTCAGTGCATTTTATGATGTTAGGTCCCAATGTTTTCCCCAACATCAGTTTAGATACTTTTGAGTGGGACGTCTATACATTTAAAAGCTACAGTTTTGCATGCTTTTTATTTTAAAATGTCTTTGTTCCAATACACCACTCAGTGTTTCATTATATTGCCTATATTACATACAAAAATATCTGCTATCCGTATTCCAGCATCACCTTTCCACCATCCATACCGTCCCTTTACATGACAGGAGATATGCATTACATCACACATTTGTCATTTTATTGGAGAGGAGGGTTGCTGAGTTTATAAACCATCAATTGTATCATTTACAGAGAATGGAATGGAGAATTGAGACCATTTTTTAGGTGACTGAAGTAGAAAACACAGTGATGCCAATGACATGTAGGACTCAGATGAAACCACCCCCTGTGGTGCTCGCTGCTGGACTGGACAGTTCTCTGACAGAGCCTTTCCTGTGGGCCCAACATCCCGACGATTGGAAGACCCCTTTCCAAAAGACTGAAACAAGAATGCCGATCAAAATGAACAAAGGCAGCAAACGTAAAAGTTAGCAAGGTACAAATTACTTAGTCTACAGATATGGCAATGGGACAAAAATGAATCCATTTCTTCCTGAAATCACATTTATAAATAGAAACTTTCTGTCTAGATAGTAAAGATTGGTATAGTCTGGGAATCTACCCTGGCCAGTGTGCAATACAAAACAGCTAGGAAATCAATTGTTCCTTCTCTTGGTACACATGGAGTATTCTGAGGTTTGCTAAGTATTGTTCTTCTGGGATAAATGTCTACCGTCTTTTCTTCTTGCTTTTGCTCAAATGCAACACACCTGTGTGCTAAGCTCCCGTTCTCTGGTGTGGCAGCTGCTTCTTGATCCCTGTGCTCTGACCTCTGGACCCTGGAGACAGTGGTTGCGTGTCCTCTTTTGTTCCAGGTCATGTGGTCCGTGTCTAGCCTCTGACCCTCCCTCGGTGGGGCCCTCTCGAGAGGCTTGCTGGTGTCTCTCTCAGGGGGAGTCCGAGTGCTCCATTCCCATGGGAAAGGAAGGGACTTGATAAATGTTGTTTGGCTCAGGTTATTTATCGAGACCAATAATTTGGCCATCTCAGCCATAAAATCCAGGAAAATGCATGGCCCCCAGGAAACCAGATTTCAAAGCTTACTAGTTTATGCCTCTTCTCCCATGTCAGTTTAGATATTTCAAGGTATAGTGCCTAAGAGTCGCACATTGACTAGCTGGAAAACAACGTGATACAACCCATGGTTTATAATCTGCAGGAAATACTTAGAGCGGAAAATACTTCAGTGAAATTCTGTTATGCTGAGTAGTCTCCATACCAGTCTGAGAACAACTGACAGTCATTATCGATTCCCATGGGATAGATTATCATCTGGCTCTTGAGTATTCACACACACACACACACACACACGGGTACTTGTATGCATGTGTTTATATACATCTGAGGGTATGTTATATGGTAAAGGGACCCTTCCTTCATGACCTTCCATTTGATTTTTATCTTGAACTGAGTTTTAACACAAACAAACAAAGGTGACTGAGCAGAGGCTGTGTCACTCTGGGTGACTCTGAGTGATCCACAAGTGGCATCACCAGGCCGTGGTCAGTTTGTGGCTCTGCTGGGAAATGCTGGCACAGGTGACTGCTGTCCAGATTGCTCCCTGCACCCACCCAGCACGCCCCTCACTGCAAGTGCTCCAGTGACACTTTCCAGGACAAAGATAGTTTCCTCTGCCCCCTCCCAGGTTATTCGCCCCACCGGAAGTCTCGCTTTGTCAGTGGGAGGGAGCCTGCTGTGTGCGAGAGAGGGAGATTTCCTCCCTGTTTCAGTGGAGAACTTTCATTTTCAGAAGAGAATTCCCATTATTTCTGGAATGTTAAAGATCCAAAGGGAGACAGAATGGAAAATGTCTCAGAGAAAGAGCTAGACTCATCTGGAGAGCTACGTGTCAATCAGCACCTACACTTCCCTTCAGTCCTGCACAGCTGGTCCGGGGCTACCTCCCGCCAAACCCTCTGACTAAGTAGGAGCTCTTCCTGTAAGATCTCAGTCATCTCTCTGCAAACTCCTTCTGCAGCCAATGCCTGGCTCTCCTTGCTTCATTATCCAGTCAAACTGAGAGGTTTTTGGAACTTCACCAGCCTCTGTCTTTAAACACTCACACAGCCAACTGAACGCTGGCCTCGGGAGGTTAGCCCTGTGTCGCCTGAAATTTCAGCACAATTCGCAAACACTCCGTAGTCCTGTGGGCAAGAGATATAAGAAAAACTTTTTGGCTATCACTTCATGGCTAGGGGAGGCTGGGCTGGCATGTTCCCGTCCATGGAGATCTATAAGAAGAGAACAGCTCAACGCCTCTCTCTTCACTAGCTCAGTTGTCAGCCATTTGGAGTCAGAGAACTGCTTCAGGTGACCTCCTGCAAGCCCTTCCTACTTGTGGCCTTTAAAATTATATTTCTTAGAAATGTGAATGGCTCAGTAAAGCTTGTAATGAGGCATAACAGTCCGGTGTCTGCTTTTCCAACAATATCATCATAACAAATAAAACTGTTGTCACATTTTGCTAATCTCAAATTCCCGATTTGCTTAAGACCATTCATGATGCTCTTAAAATAAAATTTTTTAAAAAAATTATGTAGGAATTGTTGCTTTTTTTTTCTCTTGCCCCTTGGACTTTTCAATAGCTGTGGGTTTTTTCCCACAACAGCTGCCTTTTGAGCTCTGGAACAACCACTTATTTGTATGGATTTTTGGGGAAACCCATTACTCTTCTCCACCAACGCACACCCTGTGAAGGCCTTCTCTACTCGAGAGTCGTGATTGAGATTATTTTGGGGAGAAGTCATTGTACAGATGGATTTTTATATATTGCTACCTTGACACAGCATTCTACTTGCTTTAAAATTTCTTTTTGTTCTGGTAAAATGGAAAGTTTAATCTGCAGCTACTTCCCAGGCAATTTCCTTTCTGTGCAGA
Source organism: Eulemur rufifrons (assembly GCF_041146395.1). Lineage (NCBI taxonomy): Eukaryota > Metazoa > Chordata > Mammalia > Primates > Lemuridae > Eulemur > Eulemur rufifrons. The sequence continues at coordinate 3,442,006 of NC_091003.1, forward strand.
TCAATTCCACTGTTTAGATTTCAGTTTGGATAACAAATTGTGTTGGTCACAAAGCACTTGAATAAACGCAGTGACGCCGGGGTCTTTCTGCCCTCAGAAATACACTCCAGCAGTTCCCCATGAATTGTCAACAGCAGAGAATAAAAATAAACGTTTGCCATTTGCAACTTTTCTCCAAATTTTTGAAACTTCATGTAGAAAACTGTAAAGAGATGGCCCTCCCTCACAGTATATTAACATTTTAAGTAAAACCCCTTGTCCATGTCTTATACAAGAAAGTTCAACAACAAAAGAGAGGAAAAACAAAGTAAGAATAAGCTTCTTAAGATACTGTCCCTAAACAATGAAGTGCAGAAAACCGGAAAAACCTGACATCCTGCGTGGAGACCCAGGAAATAACATGACATGGCAAATCCCAGGGAATGAAACTCATATATGCAAATCAAACAGATCTCAAAGAAAAGACCGAAATTTCTTCTCTTTGTGTTTCAAAAAGAATTCCAGAGGTCAAAGGAACAGGTGCAGGAGCAAATGTGTATAAAAATAATGAGCAGCGCTCTTAACAAATAAGGATAGCTACATTCAGTCATCTTTCATGTATGTCTAAACTCAGGCCAAGGGCAATTAAGTGTCCACTGTGCTTTAAAAGGTCTAGGAATAGAAAAATCAACACCCAAATCTTTTCTAATTCCACATGGCCATTTGTCACAAGATGACTAACAATGTCTGTGGGGTCAGGTTTATTATATTTGCACTGAGCTAGAACCAGGCAGTTGGTAGAACCGTTGTCTTAGAAGTTCTCCGGTCCCTACACGTGGCTGTTCGGAGGCATTTCCCGGCTGCATGCCTGGCTGCAATGGTTCTGAGACCTCTGGTGCCTGCTTAGAAAGGGATCCCACCAGACCTCCACACATCAAATTTGTTAGATCATCCCCTATTGCTGATCAAACTCACTGCTCCACCATTCAAAAAACAGAAGGCATAAAGGTGAATACAAACATAAGAAAGGAGTTTACATCTGGTCTTGCAGTCTTTCCATATAGTCCCTAAAGTCCTGCGAGTCCCCCAGCCCCATATCTTGGCAGACCCACTTGATGTTATCATCGCTGTCATACAGGATGGAGTTGGTGTACGGGCCGCCGTCCTCTGGGAGGATGGTGGTGTAGGAAGTAAACTTGACTCTCTTCCTCTTTGGGCCCGAAGAATTTATAGGTTCAATTTTAGTTTCTTTCTCATAGACATAGTCAGAAGGCCTGAGCAGCTGACTATGAAAAGTCTTCTGGGAACTGCCGTTCAGAAGGAAGTTCCTCTCCTCGAACTGCAGCCCCCTGTCAATCATGGTCGTGCACTCCTCTGATGGGAGTGTGATGTCGACAGGGTTCTCCAGAAGCTCCACTTCATTCCCCAGCCAGACCCAGTCGTGGGAATGGGGGATGTTGCCCTGCTCGCTCACAGCAAACCTTTTGTGTCGATATTTCCAAGCAAACGCCACACAGTTGATTAAGAAGACCAGGATGGCCAGGCAGAAGACGCACAGCAGGGCGTACATGCCGATCTCCAAGTCCGTCAACCCCCTTGAGGTCACTGTAAGGTCACTAGGATTATTGGGCTCCGGTAACTTCCCTTGAGTGGGAAAGCTCGTGAAGGTGTCTGGACCACCACTCTTGAGTAACTTCTTGTTCTTTCCTTCCATGGGAGACTGTGGGGTTGTGCTTTTGTTGGCACTTTCCTCATGGCCGACAGATGCGCCATGCTGGAACCATTCCTGAACTGCTCTCTCCTGGTTTCCTTCGCGCTCTATGGAATTACCAAGGTGGTCTTTATAGTCCCGATTTATGCCCTCAATGTCATTGGTGCCTCCGTGGTGCTCATCAATACTTGGTTCAAATTTGACTTTGACATTTCCTTTCCCCACAGCAAGAACACTCTTCCTCTTGGTCTTCTGACAGGGCTCACTGATCATCATCTCTAACTTAATCAGAGGCCCTTGTCCTTCACCCTCTGCAACCACAACCGGCCATTTAGACTCAAAGTTTGCCTGGACAGACACCACCATTTCATCCAGTGACGACACAGTAACTGAATAATCCTTGGGGTCGTAAATGTCTAAAGGTGTCACCGAACCATCACTGAACAAAATCCAAGAACTAACTATTGCTTCCTAAGGAAAATGAAACCAAAGCATCATGTTATAATCAGGTTCCTTCAAATTTGCAAACATAAATATGATTTCCTAGATAATTCTTTAAATATAAAGAGAAATAAAAAGAGAGAAAAATAAATTTCCACGTTTTATAATCTTGAACAGCTCTTGGCATGCCTTGAACTGCCATCAATAATGGGCTGTAGCCACACCAGTGTGAGGAACAAATAATATACTTCAATGAATGCATTAAAGTATAAATTAATTTATTGCGTGCATACAACAGAATTTGACTTGACTTTTCTAAAAACATTTCGAAAGATCAGAAAATTTATCTGAATCAATTTCAGGTGCGACTAATCAGGCTACTGCTCAAGATAACATCACTGTGAAGGTTCTTCATTAGGAAGCCAATGTGGATGAAGCAAAACATGCATGGCGGGGAGCACTTGGGAAGACGCATTAGGAGGCTGGATGGCTTGAATGGCACTGCCCCTGTGTCTTTAGAAATGGACTGTGAATGTTTACAGCGGGAGAGGAGTTTTAGAGTTGACAGTAATTGTTATAAACAGTAGCAATGTGGAGCCTATTCACCATGTTTAAGTAGCCGAAATGGAATTTCCAAGAGTCAAAACCCACCTGCTTTGGCAAAAGTGAAAAGTTGTAATTCTTTGGTCACAACCTAGCAGCAGACTGTGTCTGGCGCAGATAAACCCACCAGAAAGCAAATGGCATGTGGGTGTGTGGTCAGTGTGTAAAAGCAAATATGAAGGAAAAAATACCCAAGTCACTGAATACTTTTCCCAGAGACAGGACAGCCTGAATATCTAGAAGCAAGCACAGCTTCAAGAATCACCAGTCCTGGCTATGAGAGCTCCACTGATCACCTTTGCAGGATGTGGCAACCGAGAGAGAGGATTTGTCTCCACTGACCGGGGACACAGGGTGTCTGGGACTCTCACCTGCTGTGGGAACTGAAGAACATCCTGGGCAGCTGCTGTGGACACGATGGCCCTTTTGTCTGCTCGGTGAGGCTGCAGGGACAGAGAGACGCCAGCCACGAGCTGCACTCCCAGCTCTGCGATGGTGACTCGGTCGTCCAGGACGATCACTGTCTTCTCAGCCAGGATGGAGTCTGAGAGAGGCGAGAGCACCTGCACAGGAAGTGAGGAAGCTCAGGTCTCGGCTCCACACAAACATTTTCAACTCCTCAACTGGCATTTCTACCAAGTGTTCTCCCAGACCTCTGCGCAATGAATGCATTTATGGAAATTGTTTAAGTAAGTGTTATGCGATTGTTCAATTATACTTAAGTTCCATAAAAATTATCTGAATCCATTATCTTTCCTTTAATTCATACCATGATAACAGCAGTGGATTTTCTGAGAAAAGCTTGATTTAATTTAGAGGAAATAACTAAAAATTGTCCATCCTGGTACTAGACAAAGAGTAACATTTTCTCAACAAATACTTAGGCTTTGAAAATGGCAGAATTGTGGTGAAATACTGGATGGAAATGGTGCTTACGTCCCTTGCAGCTGGCAGGTGACTGTGGGACAGTAATGATCACTGTGTGGGCTGCTGTGCCATCATTGCATAAACCAGTTAGACAAAGTGGGACAGAGACTCTTAATGTCCCCAAGGAGCCATTCCTCCCAATTCCCATCTAGTGTGCAACCAGGGGTGACTAAGACCTGGACAGGAGCACAAGGTAGGCAGACTTTCCAGAAAGGTCCCCCCAGAGATGCCCTGCCCCGATCTCTGGTGCCTGTGACCATGATGGGAAAGTGCTCTCGTGAGTGTAGGATGTCATATGGCACAGTCGGCCTTAAGACAGGGAGCTTGTGCTGAAATTTTCAGGTGCACTCAATGTAATCACATGAGCTCTTAAAAGCAGAGACCTTTTCCCAGCTGGTGGCAGAGGAGAAGTGAGAGATTCAAAGTGGGAGAAGGACTCTACCGGCCATTACCAAAGACGAAAGTGAACCACATGGAAAGGAATGCAGGTGGCTTCTCAGAGCAGAGTGACCCCAGGCCAACAGTCGACAAGGAAACAGGGACCTCAGTTCTATGATCACAAAGAACTAAGTTCAGCCAACAACCTGAAGGAGCCTGGAAGCCAGTTCTTTCCCCAAACTGTCAGAGAAGAGCCCAGACCAGCCAAGACCTTGATTTCAGCCTCCCGGTACCCTGAGCACAGAACCCAGCCCAGCCCATGTGGATTCCTGACCTACAGAAATCTGAGTGAACAAATGGATGTTTATTAAGCTGTTAAGTTTGTGGCAATTTGATACACAGAAGTAGAAAACATATACAGAATATAACACATTAATCTAGCTTTGTAAAACTTAACTTTGGCTACACCAAAATATGACTTAATTAACTATGAGCAGAAATAGTTCAGATTTGTATAAAGAAAACATGCTGCACCATTTCTGCATAACTACCTTGCCACAATTGGCTAGAAAACAGTTTGACTATTACTGTGATAAAATAGAGAATATTTAACTATGGATTCTTTATTATTTTTGTGTAAAGATATGTTTTTAAAATGTTTTGCCTATTATACAAGGTGTAATATAACAAAATAGTTAAAATTCAAAGTTAGGAGAAAAAACTAGCTTTAAGAGTATCATCTTGGGGAAAAGATTACCTAAACTATATGTTTGATTTAGCTTTCTCTGGTAAAAGAGATTAGATATTTTTCTCACATCTCTCCAAAATGCAAAACTTAATCTGGGTTTAGGTTATTAAAATCGGCGTGTACTCTATTGCTTCTCGTGATTCTCTTAACACACACAGACAATACATGTGCACAGAGGATACTGTACACGCTCAGATGTATGTTCACGTGTACACGCACATGCACACACACACACACACACACATCCTGGCACAGCAGCCCCCACCTGGACACTCACTGGCACAGACCGGCGTTAGGCGCGGGGCAAGGGGGGGGCGGCATGTACCTGCACGGTGGTTATTCCCGGCTCCCGACCCGCCAGGGTCCTGCCATCCTGCAACTGCGCGACTTTCGACTCCTCCACCTTCATGAACTCGGTCACGAGGTCGGTGATATCGAACTGCCAGTCGGGGCCGAGCATGTAGGTCAGCTGACCCACGTCAGGCGACTCGGCCACAAACTGGGTGAGGACGCGCACTGTGGCATGCTGGTACTGCAGAGAACACCCACGTCCCTTCTTCTCCTCCTCTTCCTCATCGTCACTCTCCCGGGTGGGCCTGGGGCACAAAGGAACCAAAACAGAATAAATGTCCTCACCACTAAGAAGTCCTATGTTCCCATGTCTTTCGGATTCTTTGTGGCTGTACAGACCTGCTCAGTCACGGATCCACTCACTGCTCGTCCATTCACTTGGCGAGGACTCTTGCGGTCACTGGGGCCACACGGGCAGCAGGCTCAGCCCCTCCTTCCCTGACCCAGAGCTGCGGGAGGCTCAGGCCCCAGACAGGTAGAGGCTGAGTCTTTGGCCTTGGTGCTCTGGAAACTGGTCATGCTAAAACTAAACCTGTCCCGTGTCCTTTTACGAGAGAATTTATCTGGTGGCTGCTGACCAGTCTGTGACCCTCAGTGGATGGGCATTGCACCAGGGGAGAAAGGGACAGAGATGCGTGTGTGCTGAGTTACACCCACTGTGTGCCCTGTGCCACATGCTTCATGTAAGAATGAGAGCTCATGCCTATCACCCATGTAACACACAACGGCCACGTGTGTTTAACTCATGTCATATTCATAGACCCCAAAGAATGAGGTTGATTATTTCCCTGATCTTACTGATGAGGACACCCAGGCAGGGGAGGAGAGGCTACTCAGCCAAGGCCACACACTGGTCACCTGCAGAGGCAGGATCCACGCCCAGGGTGCCACCCTCTCTGTGTGCGTGCTCTCCCTTGTATAGCTAACTCCATTCACCTTCTCCACAGCTGTGAAACATGTTCCTATTTTTGCACGAAGAAACCAAGACTGGCAGTGGTTAGTACGCGGTCCAGACACCTGCTAATTAGCAGATACGGATCCAGCTCGCTTGACTTCTGGAACCCACCCTCTTTACAATGTGCCGCTTGGCCTCCCTGAAAGGTCTGAGAATCATTTAGAAAGTGACAGAAAAAATTTTCACCAGCACAATAGCATAGCAATTTGGGTTTCTCAAAGCAAGGGATGCATATCTCTGTGGGTAAGAAAGACGATTTTAGGTAGCAGAGGAATATAGCATTCAACTTAAAAAAACATTGAATGACATACTGAAAAGTTATTCCTATTTCATTTTTCAATCCTTCTGAATATATCACAGGGAATGTCTCTATTCAGTGCTAGGATGTCTTTAAAGCTACTCTGACACTTGCTAGTTTCTGTTAATAAAGACAAACTCATACAGGCAGACAATAGTATCTGCTAAGAATTGAATGACACTGTTTTGTTTTCTTTGTATTAGTTTCAGGTTAAATTTATTTTATCATAAATGATACTAGTTGTCCATTTGTGCTACTGATGTGAAGTTTCCCTTAAGTAAAGAGATAAAGTGGGAAGAAGAACACTATTAAGTATATGTTTCATTAAAAAGTGACAGTATCATAAAAATGGTCAGTGATTATATATAATTTTAGCAATGCTGCATTAATGAAACCAAATAATCCTGTCATTTTAGGACAGATTGTGTCCGATTCATTTTTTAAGAACTTCTAATTTTAAAATAATTATAAACTCACTGAAAGTAATATCATCATCCCTAATTTATGAATAAGCAAACTGAGAAATAGATAGGTTATGTCACATGTCCAAGTCACACAGCTACAGGTGGTAAAGACAGAGTTAAAACTCAGGCAGCCTAATTCCAAAGCCCAGTCTTAACCATTGCATTGTGCTCCATGGATGAAGGGTGACATTTACAAGCTATATCCTAAATGCCACGTCTTGTGTTAAGTGTGTCTTCTGCATTGCACCATTTTACTGAATCCTAGCAACTACTACATGAGGTCGTTACTATCATTATTATCTTTACTATCATTTACTCACATCCAAGTGCTAGTAAGTACCCAAGTCAGATCCATCTGAACCTCAAGCCCAGGTCACTGTTACCCACTGTGGATGCTGCTCCCCTAGGGCTTGGGTCCTGGGGGTCATTTTGCCTCCCACAGAGCTCTGGGCCCTGGGAGCATCAGGTCCACGGTCCTCTCTCTGGGCCTCACCTTCTGTTGGAGGCCACCGGGATCCTCCAGCCCTTGACCTGGCTCAGCTCCGTGTCCGAGATCTCAATCTGCAGGGGGAGTCTGGGCGCCCACACGGTGACCTCGAACTGGGAGGTGAAGTGCTGGTGGGTGAAGTTCACGATCGTGTCCACTTTGCTCTTCATTTCCTTCCCATTCACAAAAACGGAGTCGCAGTTGTTGGAAACCTTTGGGGAGGAGGCAGAACCTTAAGATGCATCAGGAGGAAAAGTACAAGCAAAAACCGACAACAGTGAAAGTTCAAGAACTGCAACAGCTCTGATTTATTAGACACCCGAACACCCAGATGAACAGGACTTGTACAAAAGGTAATTTGTAGGCACTAATTAGTGACAAATACTGACAAATAGACTCCAGGAAAACCATTTTGTGTTACAAAGTACTGACAAGTAAAACCATTAACATAACTTAATGGAGTTATATAACCTCTGTTGCCTTTTGTGTATATGTGTTTTTTCTTTATCTTACCTTTTTTATGTACTCAAAACACCACTAATCAAACCCCATGTACATCATATTTCACTCTTGCACCATATTTGAAGATGCATAAAAGGTTTTAATGTTACTAAAAACCTACCTTATTCAAGTCATAAAGAAGGTTTGAAAAATCAAGAGAGCTTTGTACTAGATTAAAATCCTGGTGGGCAAAATACTCATAAAACGTGTGAGAAACATGGATATAATTATTGTTGCCCCATTAAACTATAATTTTTCAGAGTGAAGGTAAAAACGTAGCATTTTATTATGGTCTTTTGACTCAGCACTTGGGGTACCCTCTCTAATGTGCATGCCGTAGCAGGTTAAATATTAGACAATGTAAGCCCTGCTTTTACTTTCCATCTTCAGGATAAGCAAATAAATTGTTGCTGACTTTCTCACTTGGACCATCAGGAGAATGTGTCTATGTGTCTAGGTGCAGAGGAAGAGGGATCAAGATCACTTCATGTGTGGAGGATCCAGAGGACAAAAAGACATTGTATAAAAAAGACACGTGCACTGGAATGTTTATAGCAGCACAATTCACAATTGCAAAGATGTGGAAATAACCCAAGTGTCCATCAATACATGAGTGGATTAATAAAATGTGGTATATGTATACCATGGGGGTTTACTCAGCCATAAAAAAAATGGTGAACTAACACCTCTGGTATTAACCTGGGTGGAACTGGAGACCATTCTTCTAGGTGAAGTATTACAAGAATGGAAAAACAAGCACCACATGTACTCACCATCAAATTGGAACTAATCGATCAACACTTGTGTGCACACATGGAAGTAACATTCACAGAGAGTTGGGCAGGTGGGAGGGGGGAGGAGAGAATGGGTAAATTCACTCCTAGCGGGTACAATGTACACTATCTGGGTGATGGACACATTTATATTAATAACTTTGACTCAATGGTACAAAAGCAATTTATGTAACTAAAACATTTGTATCCCTGTAATATTCTGAAATTAAAAAAGAAAAAGTAGTGTAGGACCTTCCCATTCACAGTGCCCGGGTGCAGCGTCGGGCCTGGCTGCTGGCAGGGCTCCCTCTCCAGCCAGTGGTGCCGCCACACCACCAGCTTTGCCAGCCACAAACCAGGACTTATTCATGATGCTTTTCTTCCTCATCTGAATTTGTACCTACAGCTCAGGCCTGTCTTGTAAGCTCAACTGCCTGCTTGACATCATCAGGTGAATGGCTCAAGAATGATGTCAGATGTGCCAGGTACAATGTAAACTATTCAAGTCACGGGTGCACTAAAAGCCCTGACTTCACCACCACACAATTCATCCATGAATCAAAAAACCACTTGTACCCCCTAGATCTACTAAAATTTTTAAAAATTTTTTTAAAAAAAGAAAAAAGAAGTGCCAACTTCTAAACTGAAAAAGCAAACCTCAGAGTTGTTTGAGACAAATTATCATCCCCGCCCCACCCCACCCCCAGATGGCACTAACACGGATGTGCTCCCATGAAAAGGCGCTGAGGAGCCTTGTACCGCTCAGCAGCTCCGCAGGTCACTATCAGTTGAAATCAAAGACAAGGATAAAATAGCTAATGGAACACTTAGGATCACTTTGCAGCCCCAGTCACAGAGAGGGATCCTTGTTACTGACATTCCACAATGTCAGAATGTCTTTAGGAAACTTTAAGTATAATTAACACAGGCCACTAGTTGGGAGATCAGCTGAAATAATAGTGACTTTGAGCTGGTAACCCTCACTCACAAAGCAATGAGTGGGGATTGCTGGAGAGTTACTGTGAGTCCGGCTAAACTCATTCTTGCAGCACCTTTCCTATTCTGTTAGAACTTAACACAGTCCTTTTCCCTGCAGCCTCTACTGTTCTGAGCAGCAAATCTGCCCTAAGATGGTAGTGGACAGTGGTAGCTAATGTGACTCTCATCCCCAAAATACCAGTGGGAGCTGAAAATGGCATTTCTTTAATGTTCTAATAAAAAAAAAAAAAAACAGCTATCCTAGCCTTCTCTTTGCTTTACTTTTTTAAAAAGGGAGAACAAATTAGCTGTCTTTTAGGGCATATTTGAGCGACTTAAATCTGCATTATTGTGCCCAGGATTGTAAAGAAAATAATCAGAACAAGATTTCCATTTAGAGTAGAAAATAGAATGGGGGATCAGGTTCTTATTTTTAAATCCCATGATGCTGACACAATGTCAAGCCTGACTGCCACCCATTTAGGTACTTAGAAAGGGTGAGGAAGCCCCATTATAGAGAAACCCCTGCCTTCTCATGAGAGCACTGCGCTGGAGAAGTTGAAGGCTCAGTGAGACCCCCGATCGGCCCCGGACTCTGCTTGCTCTACCTGTGGCGTGCAGACTACCTCAAGAGATGAGCTTCCCTACCAATTAGAAGCCTACATTAGGGAGTCCTGCTCTTCTCACTAGCTCGGTTGGTCATCGTCTATTGCTAGAACTTTTCCAATCCTGCCTTCCACAGTGCAGACCTCAATTCTCCTGCACTTGTGGAAAATTCTCGTTCTTCCTTGTCTACCGCTATCCCCTACCCCTAATCCCACTTCAAATCACTGTGAATCACATCCCGCTGGGAGGAACACATCAGTTCTGGAAACTGTGAGGCCCTTTCTGTGCATAAGAAATGAAATCATAACGTAGTGACCCCCTGCATTCTTTCAGAGCACACACAGAGCACATTCCTGCCCTATCTTTCAAGAATCACTGTATTGTCCACACGGGACAAAAGAAATTATTTAAAAACCTAACAAAGTGAGAGGCTTTATCAATTCTGTATGTTGACTATCATTTGAGTTCTTTCTCCTGGGATGTGCATACACCTAAAAAAAAGTATGTGTCCCCTACTCTTAAGTAATTCAACTAAACAATTCAAATAAGGCCAATAATATTGAGTGCTAAGACCCACGGTACATAATAATGCTTAGAGGATACATTAGATATATAGAAACCAGAGGTCCTCACTCCATGGTCTCACCAATTACAGCATACTCTCATTATTGTGGATTCCTTATTTGCAAATTCACCTGCTCCCTAAAAGTTATGTGCAACCCCAAATCGATGCACGGAGTGCTTTCATGGTCATTGGTGGACATGCAGAGAGCGGTGAAAATGCTGAATCACCTGCCCCGCCACGCACGTCCGGCGCTGAGGTCAGACAAGGCTCTGCTCTGCCTTCTCGCCTCAGCTCTCGGAGAGAAAAGGCCAGGCCACGGACAGGGCAGGACAGTGGCGTGCGATGCAGGGAGCCTCGACTCTGGTCCAGTACGGCGGAATCTGAACCCCCGCTCTGGTCCCTGTTAGTGGCGTGGCCTCAGACACGTCTCTTAACACTTCTGAACGATGATTTTTGTAAAGTAAAATCTAACCAGACGAGTTGTTTTTAGAATTTAAGATTATAGTCCACGAGAAGCGTGTGTGTGTGTGTGTGTGTATCTCCTAGAAGCACAGGCTCAGCCTTCCCCAAGTCGGTGCTCCCAGCGCTCTGTGACTCCCTCGGATCACGAGCACGGACTGCGGTGCTCGCTCGCGTCCGTCCAGGGCCTCACCGCCGCCACGCTGTCACCTCGGCGCATTAGGCCCCACAGTGACGCCATGATCCTGTCATGAGCCTCGTTTCACCTGTACTGAACCCAGCGTGGGGAAACGGGCCGCCACTTACCCAGACGGTGCGTGTGCATCACCGCGAGCCAGCCGACCGCGGACAGCGGGCCCGGGGCCCTGTGCTCTCCAGAAACTTCCTGTGCTGCTCCAGATACAACCCACGCTCCTCACCGAGGTCCACCGGGGGCCTGCCTCCTTCTCCGGCCTCCCCCTGCCTCCCCCGTCCCCGCCTCGCACGGGCCCTCATCGCGGTCTTCATCCTCCCCTCACCTCAGCCTGGCGCAAGGCCGCCACGCTGTCTTGTCAGGGCCGTGACCTGGCGTCCTTCAGATGTGACACATTCTTAAGTGGTTTCCTACTGGACATCCACCCACACGCCAGCCCCTCTGCCCAACACACACGTACCCCTTCGTCTTTTCTAATACTGTTTTCTTCAGAAAATCACGGCCCTCCATCCACCACCACCTGCCTCACTAACCCAGTGATTAAAACGCCACCTCCTTGCCAGTGATTGGTTTAGGGAAGGGGCACGTGACACGACACTGGCCAATGAGGTGTGAGAAGTGGGCCAGGGATTCTGGGAAAGGTCTCATGGATCGCAGAGATGCACCGGAAGTGACGCCTCCTCCCCCACCGGATGTCGTCCTGTGGAAAATGACAGCTGGGACTGCCGCAGGGATCCAAGAGCCCGGAGGGAGCTGGCTGAGGCCCAGGCTGACACTGTGAACCCAGAAGGACAGAAAGATACAAGGAACCTAGGCTCCTAATGACCTGCAGGGGCGGCTGGACCAGCCCACCTGAACCTGCGGACTTTGAGACTTACCAAGTGACTGTCTTTGTTGTTGTAAAGCTATTTTGGTCTATTTCTTTGTTTTGTTACTTGCCACCAAAAGCTTCGTAAATGATGCTCAAAAGCCACTCCTCAGAAGGCGTTCCCTGAGTCCTTTCTAACGTAAACTTGACACCCCCATCTGTTCACTCTCCATCTATATTACACTATTTTCCTCCAATTTGCTCTGTGTGCTACTGTGCATGCTAAGTTTACGATATTGCTATTATTACTTACAATATATTACTTATGGTCTTCATATTCCTTATATCATATGACTGACACTAGATTAATTGTACCGGATTGCTCTGTTATACTATTTAATTTACTTCACAATATAATTACCACTCTTGGGGAGCTCCTGGTTGTTTTTAATCTCTGTTCTCCTCCTCGAGGTAATCTGCTTGAGGACATGGACCTGTCTCCTCTTCCTTGCTGTGCCTCTGCTCCTAGCACAGTGTGGGGCACATAGTAGACACTCAGCAAGTAGATGCTGAATGTGCGAATACATCATAACTGTTTTCTCTGGGACCCATTCATGCCTGCGCACCACCACAAGTAGTGTGTGTCTGGGTAAGAAGGGAGAGGAGGTGACTTAGACGAACTTATCATGTTAATAGCATTAAAAAATGAGTCATTTTATATACCATGAGCAGAATCAGACCAGGAGAAGAAACACAGGAAGTATGAGATCACAAAGCTGATGAATGTGAGGCCTTGGGTTCCCAGGGGTCAACTTGGCCTTTTAGATAGGAACTGTGATCCCTGTGTATGAGCTCACAGGGTGAATACACGTCTGTTGGGGAGGGGAGTGTTAGTCGACAGGAAGACATGGCAAGGTAAAGATCAGAGTCAGATTCCCATCATTCATTTAACCGATACCTTCAGGGCTGTGCGAGCCCCAAGAGGAAACTCAAAAACCAAATGCTATTGATCCTAATATAAGAAGAGCCGAGGACAGGGACATGGAGATTGAAAACAGACAATTTGTGTCATGTTAATATGTGAGCATGTGTGAGATGGCTTGTAAATGTCATCTTGGGAAAGATGCCTTTAGAGGTTAATATTTTTACTGTCAAATTACACTTTTGCAACTATGTTACTCTAAAATAAAAGCAGCACAAAGGGGCTCTCCAGATGTGAATATGTCCCCTTGGGGATCTTGTCAGAGATATCATTTGTTTCATCTTCTGTTTAGGAAAGAAGCAAGAATTTAGTTCATGTATCAGGCACCCTCTGTGCTTGCCGCACTGTTGACTCTGCTGTCTGCACTGATGGAAGCCTGACTGTGCCTCAGAAGGCTTCCCTTGTGACCTCTCTCCCAACCTGAGAAACGTGCTGCTATGTTAGAAGAAAAAAAAAAGCTACAGAATCAGACAGTATGTTTTTCATGAGGTCACAAAAAAATGCTGAAATTCTACATTAATATAGGCAAAAATAATCACAACTATGTAAAGAAAATAATCTTTGACATTCGATTGTCATTTGAATCAGATGCTTTGTATGTATTACTGAATTTAGCAAAGTGTACTGTGTCTGAGGCAAAGCAGGTACTCAAAAGATATTTATTTTACTTTGGGTTTTTACCAAATAATAAACATCAAAAGGAGCAATAATAGTAATCATGCATTAAGTGCTTACTGTGTACCTTGCATTGTTTTCAAACCTTTACACAGAATTATACCCATTAAACTCTCCAAATACTCTATACATTAGGTGTTTTGCCCCTATATCATGGATGGGGAAACTGAGGCCCTGGAGAGGCCAGGGATCACATCTGGTGAAAGGAAGAGCATGAATCTGCACTCAGGTTCTCTGTGTCAGAGGCCTCCTCAGCACTGAGCATTGCTGTCTCAGTGCAGCCCATGCAAGTAAGATGTGGCCCTGCCTCTAGAGGACCATAGGCTGATGGGGAAAGAGAAGACCTAAATACAGACTTCAGGACCAGGACCTTTTATCAACCTTACTGAGGTATAATTTACATGCAGTACAATGCATCTGTTTAAAGGATACAGTTCAATGAGTTTGATGGTGTAAACCCATGAAACAACCAACACACCGAGACACAACATTTCCATCACCCAAAAGATCCATATGCCTCTTGTCAGCCCATGGCTCCCTCTGCCCCCTGGCCCCAGGCAACCACTAACATGCTGACACCACAGATTAGTTTGCATTTTCTAGAATTTTATATAAATGGAATTATAATATGCATCTTTCTTTCATCCAGCATGATGGTTCTGAGATTCATCCCAGTGGTTGCCTTTGTCAGTAGTTGCCCCAGGCAGATGATGCAGCAGTCTCTACACCAGTTTAGTCTGCCTGTTTCATTGCTGTAACTGTAGGTATCCTCAGGACCAAGGCCAACAAATCAGGAAAATAACCTATTCTGGTCAAGCTTGACTCCCCTCCAAACCACTCCTGGTTTTCTTCATGCTCCAGAGATTTAAAAAAAAATTTATCTTGAGTTCATAGTTGTAATCCATGAAGGGATTATTTATTCTCAGAGCTAATTCCTCCATGACAGAAGCAGAACTCAACACGCAATAGTATTTCATTAGTAAACTTCACATCCATTCAAGTAAACCCCCAAGTTTAGGGAGAGTAAGCTGAGAGTGACAGCTCAGCACCACAGATTGAGACCCAGAGAGCCCTACTCGACCCATCCAATAGAGACACGAAGGTGGCTTAGATCAAGGAGGTGGCAATGGAGGTGATGAGAATATTCAGATTCTGGATGTATCCTGCAGTCAGCCCTGAACAGGATTTCACATTGAAACGGATGTTGAATGTGAGAGAAGAGGGAGAAGTCACGTATGACTTCGGGGATTTTGGCGTGAGCAACCAAAAGAACGGAGTTCCCATCCCTGAGATAGGGGAAGGCTGCAGAAGGGGCAGATTTGGGGAAGAGAGAAAGAATCCAGAGCTCAGTTTTGAAAACGTTAAGTTTGAAATGTATATTAGACATCTGAAAGACGTTAAGTAAGAAGTTGGATACACAAGTACGGAGTTCAGGAAGAGAGGTTCAAGCTAAAGAAATAAGTTTGGACCTCTCATCTCCTGTCTATGTTGAACACCCTCTAGTCCTCCCTCTATTTTAGGTCCATTCTTTGTTCTATCTTATTTAAAGTATTCTCAAAATGAGCAGCCTGGATTATTCTCTGCTTGATAAAAATCAGAGATAAAAAACCAAGACAGCCAGGTCCCAGTTTCAATTCAGAAATGTAGAGAGCTGGAAAGAGCATTTCTCCCACCCTTATCAAACTGCAAATTAATAATTTTTATTAAGCCTGTCAGAGAACTGCAGCTGCAGGGTAACAAACTAACCTGCAATCTGGAGAAAGACATGTGCCTGGAGGGAGGACTAGATATTGAGCGTTTGCTTCCCTGGGGCAGACACTGCTGGATCTCATATAAGCTAATAAGAAGAATTCAAGTAAAACTTTTAAATAAATTTCTAAAAGCTAAATATGGGCTACTGTGAGAGTGCAAAGACCCTGTGGACTATAAATACAGGGGAGTTTGCATCCTCTCGCAGGATCTATGAATCTTCCCTCACGTAGAGGAATGATCTGGGATAATCCTGAGACAGCTTCCTTTATGGTCCTGGCTGGGGAGGGAAACAGGAGTCACTGCTAAAACTATGCATAGTCCCATCTATTCTATTTCCCCTATGGTACAAAAGTCTTAGTTCTCAGGCAGAAGTATAATAAAAACTGTCAGGTTACCAGAAGAACCTCATTGCATCCAAAAGAAAGAAAACAGCTCTACCCTGGGGGTGGGGGGTGGGAGCACATGCTAGACACACTGCAGCTGTGAGAGGGGAAGGAGCACCTGGGAAGACCACACGGCAGAGACCAAGGGATGTCGTGTCTGCTGAGACTGATGCTCAATCAGAACGTCAGAGAATTTGGCCCTGGCCCTCCACTGGGCAATATACAAACATAAATAGTATTTCTATACAGTAGTAATAAAAAAATTAGAAAATTAAATTAAGAAAACAATTTCATTTATAATACAATAATATAAAAAGAGAAAAAATACTTAGGAATAAACTTTCAAAAATAAGTGCAAAATGTATTCTCTGAAAACTACAAAACATTGTTGAAAGAAATGAAAGAAGACTTAAATAGATGGAAATACATCTCATGACCACGGATCAAAAGAGCTAATATTCATATGATGGTGATACCACCCAAAAAGTTAATCTACAAATTCAGTGCAATCCCTATCAAAATCTCAGGTTTCGTGCTGAAATAATAAAAATAAATAAATAAATAAATAAATAAATAGAAAGATTCTTTTTTATTTAATGAATTGGTTTAGCAAACCTCTTCATCAAAGAAAAAAAAATCTCAGGTTTCCTTTTTGCAAAAATCAGTAAGCTGACCCTAATATTCAAAAGGAAATACAAGGGACCAAGAATAGCCAAATAACTTTGAAAAAGAAGAACAAAGTCAAAAATTCATACTTTCTGATCTCAAAACTTTCTACAAAGCTACATAAATCAAGACTGGTACTGACCTAAGATAGAAATATAAATCAATGCAACATAAGTAAATACTCAAATATATGGCCCATTGATTTTTTAAGGCAATGCAATAGGAGGGGAAAAAATCACTTTTTGACAAGTGGTGAAGGGACAACCATATAGACGTATGCAAAGAAAACGAAGTTACCTCTATTCACACCAAATATAAAATCAAACTCTAAATGGATCAAAGATCTAAATATAAGAACTAACACTATAAAATCTTAGAAGAAAACATATGTGTAAATCTTCAGGACCTTTGGTTAAGCAATGGTTTTTTACATATTACATCAAAAGCACAAAGAAAAAAAAGATTAAATTTGGACTTGATCAAAACTGAAAACCTTTGTTCTTCAAAGAACACTATCAAGAAAATGAAAATACAAACCACAACATAGGAGAAAATATTTTTCAATCATATATCTGATAAGGATTTACATCTAGAATATATAAAGAATGCTCAAAACTGAGTAATCAAAAGATAAATAATTCAACTTAAAAATAGGCAGGAATCTCAACTGACATTTCTCCAAATTTATTGTTCAATAAAACATTAAAAACTACTCAATAGCATCAGCTATCAGAGAAATGCAAATCAAAACCACCATACCACTTCACACAGACTAGCATGGCTATAATAAAAAAGATAGTAACTTTTGACAAGGATTTCAAGAAATTAGAAGCTTCTTACATTGCCAGTGGTCATGTAAAATGGTGTAACCACTGTGGAAAAGTGTTCAACAGTTCTTCAAAATGTCAAATATAGATTTACCAAATGACCCAGAAATTCCACTCCTAGGTACATGACCAAAAGAAATGAAACCATTTGCTGCTCACACAAAAACTTGTACACAGATGGGTCATAGTAGCTTTATTCTTAAGACCCAAAACATGAAAACAACCCAAATATCCATCAATTAATTAATGGATAAGTAAAATGTCAAGTGGAATATTATTGATTCATAAAAGGGAATGAACTGATACCTGCTACAACATGAATGACCACTGAAAACATTATACTGAGTGAAATAAGTTAGACTTAAAGACCACAGTATTCTATGATTCTATATATAGGTTATGTCCAGAAGAGGCAAATGTATGGAGCGCAGAAGTAGATAAGTGGTTGTATGGAGATAGGAAGGGTTAGGGAGGAATGAGGACTCAATTGCTAATGAATATGGGATTTCACTGGGGGGGTGCTGTCGAGAATGTTCTAAAAGTGTGGTAACAGAATTGAGTTTCAATTGACTTCTACATTTTTTTAGCCTTGTGTTATAATCACTCTTCATAAAAGTCCATATTTTATATGCTAATTTTATATTTTTGTAAGTGTTAAACTAAATTTGGCCTGAGGATGCCATCTCTACATAACCAACTGCAATTAAAGTAATTGAAAGCCTAACTTAGGGTGCTTTTGTAACCAGTAGCTGAGTCTCAGCCTATCACAGCAGCTGAGCTTCAGTCAAAGACAGGCAGCCAACTAACCAATCAAGCTGTTTCCGGAACCTCACCAAGGACTGGAATCAGGAAACAGAAGGTCATTAGGTCTGTCTCTCTGCCTCTTAACTCTGCTGCTCTCTGCTTTCCTCGCCTCACTCTGTGGAATGATTAATCCTGCCCTTCCCTGCACGTGGCAGACACAGCATAGGGACTTTGCCTGTCACATGTGCAACCAAGACTAACTTGTGTCAAATCCTAGAGAGTCTGGTTCAGCTCAGTGAGTTAACTGTCCAATCTGTTAGTACCAAGGGGAGGGGCTCCCTGCATAAACGAGGCTGCCACTCACATGTGTGAGAAGAGGTGAAAGGAAGCAATTAACAGGAAGAAAGAAAAAAAAAAGGGATAAAAGATAATTATCTCAACCTGGGAAGACAGCCCAAAAGGTGTCTGTTGTGTTGATATAATTAAGTGAACAAGATTTTCAAACTGGCGGCCTTCTCATTAGTGATGACTGATGCCATATCCACATTCGTCTGAGCCAAGAACCACGGGAGCAACATTTTCTCATTTTGTTTTCCTTAGTGTAAACTCTCACTCTCTCCTTTGAGTTAGTAACCACCTCTCTGGCGTGACACAGTTCTGTGCGCAAACTCTCTTGCCTTGTGGACTAAGGGGGTCACATGGCGGGAGATCCTCCGGGCTACCTGTCACCAAGCCTGTCCCAGAGCCTCTCTCATGGAGCCTGGCTACCTGCCTGTGAGAACTCACTCAGGCATGATTTTGAAAGCAAATCTTCCCCCACTAAGTGCCAGGCCTTACATTCCAGAATTCTCTTCCTGTTAACAAGTAAAGATTTCAGGAAGTGTTCCTTTCCTTTGGTTGCCTGCAAAAAGGAAAGCATCCTTCGCCAGGGAGGATGTTCCTCTTGAATATCCCACCACATCATGGGCTTCGGGCATGATTAAAACTGTGCCTTATAAACACTTGTCTAAATGTTTGCTCATCAATTTAGACACTATGTCCTTTCACATAATGATCTGGGACATGGGACAGAAAATACCCAAACACCAAATATCAATGCTCCGTTTATTACATTGAATATAGCGGGCATTCACTAAACACCGCATTGAAAAATTGAATGAATGAATCAACAGGCTACAGGACTCATGTTTATACATTCATTCAGTTAATGTGCCCGGGACGGGATGCTGTAGATGCAGATGTCAACAATGGGGATAGGTCCCTGCCCTCATGCGGTCCCACATTCTACTGTGCGAGACAGATAACAAATAGCAAGTCAACAAGCAAACAGATCAACAAATAAATAAGACAATCAAGAAATACAGTACAGTAATGTCAGCCAGTGATACGTGGTACAAAAGAAATAAGAAAATGGAAGGGAGAGACCAGGACAGGGACTGAGTGGAGGTGCAGGAAAGAGGGGATGCATGAGGATGATGTGGTTCTAGTATATTTTTGCTGAATCTTGTCACCCGCATTTCTCATATTTCTTATTGGGCTCCCTTAATGACTCTAATGGGTTTTGTTTCTCGGATAGATGGAAGGGCTCTTTTTTTCACTCTCATCTATCCCTCACATTGTTGCCAGTATCACATTTATTTTCAATAAACTTTCTAAAATTCTCATCAATAAAATAAAATCCTCCAATGATAATAGGGTAAAACTCAAACTCCTTGCGTTGGCTGAAACAACCATCCCAATCTGGCCCCTGCTCATCATTCCTCTCTCGCCTCCTAATTCATCTCTTACTACCTGTGCTCCTCCACCAGGGAACTATGCTTTTGCTGACTCCCACCAAGAGGACATTTCTTTTCATTGACTACCTGGTGAACTGCAATGTAATCATCAAGACCAAAGTTTTCCGCGAATCACCAGATAGAGTTTAGTAACTCCCTGTGCTGAGCTTACTTTTCTTCCACACCTGAATCTGAAAGAAGGTCCAGTTTACTTAGAACAGTGCCTGTTTCTCCAGATTTCCCCAACCCAATGGTTAAGTTTGAAAACACATTAGAATCTTTAACATCTAAAAATGAAAGCTTTGCAAAAAAATTAATTAATTTAAAAAAAAATAAAAATGAAAGCTTTGCAGAGGGGACCTCGTTCTACTGATTTACCAGGCAACCCCTGCTGCTGCTCTTCTTTGTCCTGAATTGCTGCTCACTGAATGGGCGTGTGAACCAAGCATGACCTCAACCTGACTTCTGTCAAGTTAGCCAGGGCCCTTCCCCAAGTGTTTTTGGACAAGAATGGTGGGAAAGATTTTTTTCCTCCCTCACTACAAGGATATACAGATGTGACTTGAAGCTGCTTATGATGATGATCCCTGCTTTGTGGACAAGCTGGTCTAAGAGAAGGAAATTGGTGCGTGAAAACAAGAAACAGAAGTATCCTGACATAGATCCATTTTCCAGTTCCTGCCATCCCCAAGACCCCAGCCTTCCCACAATCTGCTTAGGAGAACCACGAAGCCCCTCTGGAAAAGCCAGGACAGTTCAGCCTCACCACTCATAATCAGGGGTTCTGACAACACACCCTTTACCTCCGACTTCTGAGCTCAATGCTCAGCTCCCTCCCGTAAGACAGTGGACCGTGTAAGGCCTGCATGTCAACCCCACAAAACATCCATCCTACCAAGATGAAGTTTTCCTTTCAAAAGAACTCATTTTCATTTGCACATTGGTTTTCATGGGCACCTTTTCTACATTGTTTTGTTTCTATTTTCTCAGGTATCCCAGTTCCATCTTCAAAGTTAACTATTGGCTCTCCTGGGCATGTCAGCCCTGAGTTACTGAGATGTCTCCGTAAGGAATTCATGTTTGAGGCAAGCTGCAGGTGTAGCCTATGGATTTACCCTGAAAGAGCCTCTCTTGGCAATAGTACCATGTCTTCACTGCTACAATTCTCTGCCTCTGTTGCCTGTCAGGTCTTGGTCCTGGAACGTTTTTGGATTGGGGAAGGTCATCAATTTTTCAATGAATCCACATTTGTGTTTTAATGAACATGTGTCGCCTCTTACAGTTTCAACCTGAAGGGATGTCTTTATTAGCAGTGAAAGATGTCCTTTCCTAAATGTGGCCCGTCTATGTTGCTGTGTGAATTCACTTCATCTTCAGTAAATGAATGGCACGTGATTGCTGCTCCAAGACAATGATTTCAGTCTGTTCATGTTATGCCATAGACATTTCTAGAGGACCAGGTTTTCCTTCTAGGACTCTGATCAACCACAGTATCCTTCATCAAGGCAGTCAAAGCTACACATTATATTAATAGCTTTATGTGTACAATTGATGCTTAGCCTTAATTCCTGTGACCCTCCCACACCCTACACACCACAAACACTCCCCCTCCCAATTCAAAATCCTTAGGATTCAATAAGTCCTAAATTCTACAGGTCCCATTCACTGTGGCAGCACACAGTCAATAAATACAGATTCCAGAGTGAGGTGAAGATCCATATATCCTGTTTCCTACCTGCATGATCTCAGACCCCTAACCTCTCTGAACCTCAGTTTCTTCATCTCTGCAATGGAGAAAATATTCCTGATACCTGAAGGGATTACTGGAGCCTCTACTTGAAATAGTCAGTGCAAAGGGCCCTGGAGCGGGGTGACAGGCTCCTGGCAGGCATTGAACAAATTTGAGCTCTCCATCCCAGTCTGTTATGAAGTTGCTGAAAGGAGAGAACAATCTGTAGGACTTTAAAAGCTCTCTCCAAGTCATTTCTCTAAAAAAAAAAAAAAAATCAGAAAAGCACTCACAAATTTAATAAATATTTTTGAATACATACAATGAGACTCTAGTGCTGAATACAGGAGAAACAAGGGAAGGATAGATACAGCGCCTGCTTGATCATGCTGGTTTATTGTTGCAAAACTCACCAGTAGGTTCGAAGAGGAATTCTCTTTGGAGTTCTAAAATAAGCTAGGAATTACAAATATCTCCGTGAGGTAGGCAAGCCGAGCACCTCCACACCCATCTGAGAGATGAGTAAACTGAAGCCAGACCAGCTAAGTGCTTGGCTAAGTTGCATAGCATGAAAGTGGCAAAGCAGAAATTCAATGTGATACCCACCAAAATTCCCAAATTCTAGCTGCCTTTCCAGTAGAAATTTACAAACTGATCCTAAAGTTCATATGGAAATTTAAGGAACCCCAAACAATCATGAAAAATAACAAAGTTTAAGGAATCACATGTCCAGTTACAAAACTTACTACAAAGCTACAGTAATCACGATAATGTAGTACTGCCATAAGGAGAAGCAGATGGATCAAAATGGGATAAAGTTGAGAGCACATAAATAAACCCTCACGTTTATGGCCAGTTGGTTTCTGACAAGGATGCCAAGGCAATTCAATGGGGAAAGAACAGTCTTTTGAACAAATGGTGCTAGGGCAACTGGATAGCCACATGCTAAACAGATTAATTTAAACCCTTACCTCACACCATATACAAAATTAACTCAAAATGTATCATAGATCTAAATGTAAGACCTAGAACTATAAAACTTTTAGAAAAATATCTATGAGAGAATTTGTGTGAACATGGGCTAGGCAGTTTCTTAGATGTAACAGCAAAACCATAATCCATTAAAAATTGATAAACTGGATATCATTAAAATGAAAAACTTCTGCTCTTCATAAGACCCTACTAGGGCATGAAAAGACAAACTACTACAGTCTGGAATAAAATAATTCCAGATCACATATCTGATACAGGACTTGTGTCCATAATGTAAGAAGAACACTCAAAATTGGATAATAAAGTTTTTTTAAAAAAAAAAAACCAATGTAAAAGATTTGAACAGACACTTTGCCAAAAATCTGTGAATGGCAAATAGCACATTAAAAGATGCTCAATATCATTGAGCATTAGGGAAATGCTAATTAAAACAAAAAAAGGGCATACCTCTACAAACTTAACAGAAAGACTAACAGTGAGAAGACTAACCCTACCAAGTGTTGGCCAAGATGTGGAGGTAATGGAACTCTCAGATCCCAACGGTGGGAATGTAAAATGATGCAACCACTTTAGAAAACAGTTTGGCAGTTTCTTAAAAAGTTAAACATATACTTACCATATGTTACAACTTTTCTATTCCTCCAGACAGAGGCTTGCATGAATGTTCACAGTAGCATTTAGTTGTGACAGCCAAAAATTAGAAACAACCCAAATGTCCATCAACAGATTAATAAGCCGTGGTATATGCATACCATAGAATACTACTCAGGGATAAAAAACAATGAACTATGGATGCACACGTCATGGGTGAATCTCTAATTATGCTGGGTGGAAGAAGCCTAACCAAGTGAGAGAGAGAGAGAGAGAGAGAGCAAGCACACATGAGCACACATTGTTTATGGTGCCATTCATATAAGACTCTAGAAAATGAAAACTCATCTTCAAAGAGCAGATGATTAGTTGCGTGGGGATGGGTGGAGTGGACAAAAGCGAAGGGATTATAAAGGGGCACAATGAAAGTTAAGAGGTTAAGGATATATCCACTATCTTTATTTTAGTTATGATTTCACACCAAACCATCAAACCATCAAAACTCATCAAATGGTACAATTTAAATATGTGCAGTTCACTATATGTCAATTACACCTCTATAAAGCTATTAGGAAGAAAACCGCTACAGGGTGATAGCAGCCTCTACACACTGCCTTTGTACCTAGATCCATTCACACCTGTGTCCAGATCTTATAGTAACAGGATCCAGTTAACTTCTAAAGTTTGTTTAACTCATTTGAGTTTCTTTAGGAAACCCAAGGAACTTGCATATGAAGCTGATAGATTCTGCCCACCATCAAAGCTGCATGGTAGGAGTTTAAATTGTTAACCAAGTACCAGAACATCAATGAGGATCCCCTTCCCTCCTACTGAACACAAAGTAAGTAGGTCTCCCAGAGACACAAGGCACTAGAGACTGTATTTGACCAGGCCTGATATCCCAGACACTCTCACAGGCCCAATTCTCCAGTAACACCTGACCTTGGACCTCGGCAGGTGAAGAAGAGCAGGGAAAGGCTTCCAGGAGAAGAAGGGAGGAGGCACGTGGCGATGTTTACCTGACAAGTGAAGCTGGGATGTGTGCAGGTTTGTGCTGTCTCATTCCAAGATTCCCTTGAATTATGCAGAACAATTCCAGCATGTTAGTTCTTAATTAGAGATGCCAAAGACAGAAATGAACAAATGATCTAATTAATATCGGAATCATAATGAGGCTGACAGGAACAAAAGGTTGAGAATGCAGCAATATCTATCCCTGGCCAACAGAAAATATATGACACGTCTCCAATTAGAACGGAACAATAAAAGTCCAAATTACCAGCATAAAGAAGGACAAAATTAGGCAATAACATCCAAACTGCATGACGGCTTATTCTTAGCCGCCTGGCTCCTGGTGATGGCGAAGGGGAGGAAATCTAAGCACAGAAATAGAATGACAGTGGTTTTTATAGGAATTTTTATCAAGCATTTCTAAAGGAGAAAGAAAAAGCCTTAGATTTTTTTTTCTTTTTTGCATTTTTCTATATATTCTCCCAAGTAAAATTAGGATTGGTCTGAGGCAGTTGGATTTGGGTTTCTATTACTTGCAAAAACAACAGAAACAATACCCACTAATGCAGGAATTAAACTTGGTCCTGCCAGAACCCACCACCTTCTGTGTTCGGCCAGTCCCCGCTACCTACCGGAATAGTGACGCATCTTGCTCAATAGAACCAGCTCAAGTGCGCCCCTCTAAGGACCACAGCCAGAACACATCCACTTTCCAGCCTACTTCTCTGTAAGTCCAACCTCTTAAGGAAATTTCGACAATACAGTCGTTTGTAGGTGCTGTGCGTTAACCCAGGAAATGTAGCTGTTCTCTTGAAGATGCTCATGTTTTCTATCTGGCTTTAGCTAGTGACCAGCTCCCCACACATTTCTCAGCAAGCAGCAGAGAACTTGATATTTTTTCTGACATCGCCGCCTTACTTGATGCCTGACAGACCAAGTTCGGAAACAAGATCTTTCCCTGGGACGGGGAAGGCTTTGAAATGTTAATGCCTTTTTATTAGGCCTTTAACATCTCATTATGGCAAGTCCAGCTGACACCAGAAGGCTGGAAACTTAATTATTGCAGCCATAAGTTGGAAGGTACCATCTTCAAGATCCACGGGAGTTTTTATTTATTTTCCTGCAAGCGTGAAAGGGTTCATCCCCTGCTGATGATGCACGACTGGCTTCCGTGGCTCTGAAAACCACATTTCATTGATAAACAATACAAATGCATAAAAACATGAAGCCGTCTTTTTGTCAAAAAGCTAGACATTCAAAGATTAAATCATAATTACAATACGGAAATTGTATTTTCTTTGTACCTCCAAAGACCTTCAGAGAGATTTAGCAGAGAAAAGAAGGCACACTGTGCTAGGCAGCCTAAAGACACCACCTCCAAAAGATGCCCATGCCCTAATCCCCAGAACCCAAGTGGGTTGAATCGTGGGCCCAAAAAGGTATGTTCAAGTTCTAACCCCCAGCACCTGTGAATGTCATCTTATTTAGAAAAAGGGTCTTTGCGGCCGGGCGCGGTGGCTCACGCCTGTAATCCTAGCACTCTGGGAGGCCGAGGCGGGTGGATTGCTCAAGGTCAGGAGTTCGAGACCAGCCTGAGCGAGACCCCGTCTCTACTAAAAATAGAAAGACATTATATGGACACCTAAAAATCTATATATAGAAAAAATTAGCCGGGCATAGTGGCGCATGCCTGTAGTCCCAGCTACTCGGGAGGCTGAGGCAGTAGGATTGCTTAAGCCCAGGAGTTTGAGGTTGCTGTGAGCTAAGCTGACGCCACGGCACTCACTCTAGCCTGGGCAACAAAGTGAGACTCTGTCTCAACAAAAAAAAAAAAAAAGAAAGAAAAAGGGTCTTTGCAATTGTAATTTAAGGATCTCAAGAAGAGATCATCTGAATTAGGGTGGCTCCTAAATCCAATGACAAGTACCCTTGTAAGAAAAGAAGGCCAGCGGAGACACAGGGGTATGACCATGCAACAACGGAGGCAGAGAATAAATCTGCCACGAGCCAAGGAGCACCTGGAGCCACCAGCAGCTGGAAGAGGCCAGGAAGGCTCCTTCCCTAGATCCTCTGGGGTAGCAGCGCCCAGGTGAGACCTTTATTTCATACTTCTGGCCTCCAGAACTGTGAAGGAGTAAATTTCTATTGCTTTAAGGTATCAGGTTTGTGTTAACTTATCACAGCAATTCTAGGAAACTAACCCATGTGGCAAAGGGACGTCGCAGATGCAGTGAAGTCAAGGATCGTGAGCTGGGTTACCCAGGGGGCCCAGTGTAATCACAAGGGTCTTTTTAAGAGGGAGGCAGGGGGGTCAGAGTCACAAGGAGATGAGACTGAACCCATGGAGGGGGACAGGGAGAGAGTGGTTGAGATTCGAAGATGCTACGCTGCTGGCTTTGAAAACAGGAGAAGGGTCCACAGCCAAGAAATGCACGTGAGCTCTATAAGCTGGAAAAGGGAGAGAAACAGATTCTCCCCTAAAGCCCCCAGAAAGAACACAGCCCTATTGACCTATTTAGACTTCCGACCTCTGGAACCATAAGATCAATGTGTATTACTTCAAGCCAGTAAGTTCACGGTGATTCGTTATAGCAGCCACGAGAGACTGCTCATGCCTTCCAGGTGATGTGGTTGAAAACAGACATCTTTGGAAAATTCAGGAAAAGCTCATTATCAATTGATTTCCTGATGGGAAAGCCATAGGAATGATATTTTGCTACATAAGAGCACCGGTGCCCCACCCTCCCCTGCCCCACCCCCAAATACAATGCCCTACACAACCTTAGAGAATGCCAATTCTACATGCACAGCGGTTGATATCGTAGATTCCAGAGCCAGCCTCTCTGGGTGGGAACTCTGACCATGGCACCCGCTAGAGTTTGAGTGAGTTACTTCGCCCTCCTATGAGCCATTTCCTCACACACAGACTACAAACAGTATAATAGCACAGCCCACCTTGTGAAGATTAAATGGGTCAGTACTTGTAATGTTCTTATTATAATAGTACCTGGCACTTAATAAATGTTCAATAAATGCTACCTGTTAATACTCATTAACTGTAGTAAGCTCCTAAGGACAGAATTCATACACATTCCACCCTTGTAGCTCTCAAAGCTCTTTATACACTGCCCTTCATGAGTAGATGAGTAACAAGTATTTGTGGAATAAAACATCCCCATGAGAACATAAGATTTGGATCATGAGATCAGGCCCAATTCTGTGCCAAGTCCCTTGGACTACAGAGGACCTTCCACCTTTCCTTGAAGATTTTCAGCAACAGAAAATTCACCGGAGATGCTCCAATAGATAAACCACCACTCCTGCATAGCATCTTAGGATCGTGTTCCATCTCTGGGAAGCTCTAGCATTCATTCATTCATATGGTCAACAAACATTAACTGGGTTCCAGATACTGTGCTTAGGACTGGGAACGGAATAGCTAGTAAAACAGTCACAGATACCGTGGACCTTACAATCAAGTAGAGGTTAAAATTTATAGATATGAAAATGCATATGGATATAAATAAGCAGGTGTATACAGAGATACAATATTCATTGATATATTACACATCACATTACTATGTGTCTTCCTTTAGATATACATTCTTATTTAATCATCCCCAAAACTCCACACTGAGATTTTTATCACACACAGATTTAACAAACAACAATTCCATGACAAATACTCAGAATAACTTCAGATTGCCATCTGACAAGATGTCACCCCGCAGACAAAAAAGAGAATAAGGGAAAATGAGAGGGAAATTCATCTTCAAATCCCAACTCTAACTTATCTACACTTCTCTCAGCATTCCCTTGAATACTAAACCTTGCCCTTCGCTGCTCCAGAAAACTTGCTCACCACTAAATGCAAGGAAAACATTTTTTTTAAAAAAAATCTTTTGAACTTATAAGAACCCAGGTGTTCTCTAAAGGATTTTCAAGGATTATTTTGATTATTACTAATTCTGCCTTCTACAATGACTTTAGAACAAATCTCTAGAGAAGGTGCTTTTCCATTGTACCCTTATCGACAACACCCCCCTGCCCATTTTACAGGTAAGGAAACTGGGCCCAGAGATGTTAGTAATTTGCCCCAGGTCAGACAGTGAGGAAGGTGGAGTCAGGATCTGAACCAACATCATCTATCCGAAAGCTCACACAAAGGACTCTGAACCTCTGTGGTCTTTTTCTTTGTATTGCACTTAAAGGAGTCCCTTTTAACTTCCGCTCTTAGGATATAAAAAGCACAAGCCTACTCCATCTTCCACACGATGGCTCTTGAAAGACTTACAAAGATCTGTCATATCTTCCTCTTCACCTCACCGCTGGGCCTTTTCTTCTCATCACCGGGCTTAACACCCACACTTCCTTCAATCACTTCTCCTGTGATTTGATTTCAAGAGCCCTCAGCCCCCTGGACACTTTTTGGCAGAACACAATCCAATTTTCCATTGTTCCCCTCATGACCTAGGAAGATACAGGATTCTCCATCAGAGTGACAGAGTGAAGTCTATCTTTCGTTGCTTTTTTATTTTTTTTAAGAAAACAGAATGCAAGAAATATCTCACTTTCCTCTGAAATCTGCTATCAGAAAACAGCAGCACAAGTGTGACAAGAAATGGCAAATGTCTTTTGGCCTCTGTGCGAGAGACAAGAGGGATGGCAGAGACGGTGGCCAAGGGGCAATCTCTACGCAACTGCAGGTGAGGTTCGCAGGAAGTAACGTGGGCCCAGGGCCACCCAATCTTGTGGTATTTTTTCCCAAGATGTAAGAAGCTGGAAATCCAGATTTCTATTTGAATTTGCCAATTTGTACATGAGGGCAACAAATTATTATTTTTTTAATTTCAAAATATTAAGGGGTACAAATGTTTTTGGTTACATGATCACTTTTGTAATGCTCAGTCTCGGTTATAGGTGTACCCATCACCCAAATAGTGTTCATTATACCCATCAGGTAGGTGTTTGCCCCTCCCCTCTTCCCCCCCCCGCCCCCTACTTGATTTCCACTGAGTTTTACTTCCCTCTGTGCACATGTGTGCTCATCCGTTAGTTCCAATTTAACAGTGAATACAAGTGGTGTTTGTTTTTCCATTCTTGAGATAAGGAGAATGGTCTCCAGTCTCATCCAAATTGTTGCAAAAGGCATTAACTCATCCTTTTTTGTGGCTGAGTAGTACTTCATGGTGTGTATATATCACATTTTATTAATCCACTCATGAATTGTTGGGCACTTGGGTTGATTCCACATCTTTGCAATTGTGAATTGTGCTGCAATAAACATTCGAGTACAGGTGTCTTTTTAATGAAAAGACTTCTTTTCCTTAAGATCCATAGATCTTAGCAACCTCAGCATATGATTTTTCTTTTCTTTCCTTATTAAGTTGAGAAATTCCACCTTTTCACTTAAAGGAAGCCCTTTATGGCTTCTCTTTGGCATATCTGAGTTGGCAGCATCTCTACTCTTGCACTTTGGGGCCATTAATAAGTCAAATAAGGGCGACTCGAACACAAACACTGCAATACGCAACAGTCAGTCTGATAACCAAGATGGCCACTAAGTGACCAATGGTCAGGGAGCGTCTACAGCATGGATACTCTGGACAAAGGGAGAAATCACGTCCCAGGCCAGACGGAACAGGACAGCTCGAGATTTTATCATCCTATTCAGGACGGCATGCAATTTAAAGCATGAATTGTTTATTTCTGGAATTTTCCATTTAATCTTTTCAGACCATGTTTGACTGGGAGTAACTGAAACTATAGAAAGTGAAACAGTGGATAAGGGGGGACTCCTGTAGCTGTCAAACTTGAAAATTTACATTGATCCCTTCTAATCTCACCAGATTAGGCCAAACTCCGGCTTTTCAAAATCATTTTATGTCCTCAGGTTCTGTCCCCCAAAAGTCATACAAGTTCAAAGAAGCTAATTTGTTTGTAGATTACCACAATTGACATCTTCCTCAATTCATGCATTTTTCCCTTGTCTAAATCACAGTTCCAATGCACAGAATTTCCAATGTACAAAGATCTTCCACGAATCCTGCAAAATTCTCCCTGGAATCACTCAGTATTTTGTATACCGAGAAGGATGACTGAGTGACAGCTCCGCAGACTAAGGAGGGCTCTCCAGAGGGTACAAAGGAATGTGCCACACAGTTGAGGATGCCCCCAGGGCAGCGCTGAGGGCAGCTCCATTCATCCTGGAGCTGCAACACCATTTGTCACAAACATTGACGCTGAAGCCGTAACAACTACATCACAGCCATTTAATTAAACCCCTCAATTCACACAAGCCCCAAGATTTGCAACAGTCCTGGAATCCCCTGAAAACGTCTTAATGCAGTCCTGAGCCTGGTGATGTGCAGACTCTACTTTGCTCCCCTGAAGATCGGGCAATAATTTCCTGGACGTCCTGTCTTCATGGGGATACATAAGTAACAGTTAGGCAAAAAACTATCATCTTCCAAAACACTGTATCCATCGGGGTGGGCAGAGGATACTTGTAGCACTTCTGCGAAGTGGAAGCAACCAGGCAGAAGGTACCAGTGGATCCACGACCTTGGACTTGCCTCTCTAGGGTAGAGCTCTCCAGGGCAGGAGAGTGAGGAGTCCACCCTGTGGGGCGCCACCCCAGGCTCTCAGGAGAAAACAAAAGGCTTAGGAAACCGCAGAGTGAGTCGCTGGCTCGAGCCCATGATGGCATAAGCATACAGACAGCATCTCTACATGCCCTCATCCATGTCTCCTTTCTGGAATGACGTGGGAACAGTATAAAATTATCCATTGTCAAAAGCAACCAAGGGAAGTGCATCATCAATATTTCTCTCTGTGTAGATGACCTTGTATGACTCGACTCAGATCTTTCTAAACTCTGAACACTGAAGGCCTTTGGTTTGTTTAATCAAACCTTCCCACAGAATACAAGAACTATCAGGAACCCCAGGGCAGGGCTGTGTGTAGGCTCTAAGCTAATTCCTCTTCCATCTCAAGAGAAAATTAACATTACAAGCCCAGGAAACAAGCTATGCCAAACTTGTTTCCTGGCATTAATTTCTTTTTTAATTAGACCTCACAAATACATCATTCTTTCTTTATCAAACGGTCTCTGGCTTAAGACACAGCCTGCTGTCATCCACCGCAAAAAGAAATCAACCCCTCCCCGACCTTTTCTGCCAAGGAAAACCCCTCAAGGCTTTCCTCTGTACCACAAAGTTCTCAAGACTGAGACCAGGTTTTCTTTAACCTCTAAACAGGGGCTGGTAGAATGTGAGGAAGGACAAAACTCAGCATTATTGTATTTTTCTAAAATATCTAGATAGATTAGACTTGGGGGCTCTTTTAGCAACTTAAAGGAGGAAGGATTCATCACCTTCAGAGGTTTAAGTCCTTTCTCCCTGAGGTCTCTGGTGCAAAAGCAAACAGCAACCAACGTGTGAAGAAAAAGTAGGCAGAAACACTCAATTTGGTGGTTCAAACAGACCCCTGCGAAGAGCATGAAAAAAATTATAGGCTGGTTCCTGGCAGACTTTAGAGTCAGAAATATAGCTAATTAGAATGAAGAACATGGCAGAAATGTTCCATGATCACATCTCCTAAACCGTGAGCTGTATCCACTGGTTATATTCAAATTCAGTTGGTGGCACACGGGTAAACTTTTTTTATAGTCATACTTTAATGTATATTAACAAAAAATTTGGTACATCCAGATCATGGGTTTTCTTGTCTTTTAATGAGACTAAATTAGTTTTAGTTTTTAGGTGTGAAAAAGTGAGGCATTTACTAGTACCATACCCTAACCAACTGAGCTAACCAGCTGCTCCAAAGCAGCAGGGCATTTAAAGAAAATATATTCAGTAAATAATATTATTAGGCACAGAGATTTGGCAAGAAATGGAGAAGGTAGTATGTGGATTGCTAAAGTTAGGAAAGTATTGTCTGATGAGGAAAGAGAAAGGGAAGGAAAGGGGAGAGGGAAACTGAATTATTTCCACTGGAGATTAAGGGTCAGGGGTTCCCCTTTCCAGGGAGGAGGAAGCAGCATCTCCTGCCGCAGCCACCTGCTTCCAGGTGAGCCTCTGCTGCCAGTCGTCGACTCCCTGGTGAGGTCAGTGTGGCCTCCAGTTCTTTGGAGCATGCGATGCTCAGTAGAACAAGACCCTGGCGACAAAGGACAGGGTAACAAAGAGGCCTGAACACTCAGGAGATCCATAGGCAAAGCCCACTCTACCTTAACGACATCTTCATCAGCGGACTTGCATTCCACAGCCTCCGACACATCGACCACGGAACCATCCTCCTGAACCGCCACCACCTTGACGGGGACAGAAACGGGCTTTCCGGTGAGGATGGCGGTGTTCAGAACCTCAGTGTCCTGCACAGGAGAGAAGAGGCTCGGGTCAGCAAACTGACATCAGGTGAGCAGTGAACAGAGAGGTTATCGACCAAGCTACCTAGTGCCTTGATTCGCGTGCAGCAGCTTAAACAGTTGTCTGAACGGACGAGGTCATGCAGCCCAAACAACACGGAAGATCCCACACAGCTGGACAGCACTCCATCCCAGACCGACGCAATCAAGCCTGACAGCTGGCCCCTCTGCTCAGCCCCCAGGGGCAGGGTCCTCCTCCAGCCCCCCTCCCTCTCTCCCACCCCCACATGCCTCCTACAGGCAGTTTCACACGGACCACGAGTCCCTTTCAATATTTTCTAAATCTTGGCTTAAGGTTCATTTGGAAAGTGACTGCCTATTTTTCTGGGCTTATTAACACAGTGAATGTAGACTTCATTTTGGTTTCAAATTAGGAAAGACAACAGCGCAAAGAACAGAAGAGAATTAGTCAAACATTATAAACCTCTGCACACCTGCACTGACCACCAATACTCTCACTTTCCAGTACTCCCAGAGTTCCCTCCAAACCCACATGTTTTTTAGCGCTGACACATGTTAGTTTCTCTCTTCCTCCGATGATCCCCTCAGGGCTCTAGGGGTGCTACCATGTATGGGCTCATAATTTATCTCAACCTGCCAAATTCTTGCCATCCTCACGACCAACTCCCCCACTCAAGCCACCATCTCTCACTGGGACAACTACAACGCCCTCCCGACTGGTTTCACAACAGTCGAAAATCATGTTTTTTGTTTCAATATAATTCAGATTATTTTTCCCCTAGATTAAAACTCTTTTAAAGTGTCCTACTCTTCCTAAGATAAAATCCAAACTCACTGACAGGGAGTGACCAAACCTTTGCCCACTTTCTCTCTCTCTCTATCTCCTTCTCTAACCCCTTTTCTCTGTCCCTCACTACAGTTGAGCCTGTTTACAGACCATCAACAGCATCTGCCCTGAGTTACTCCCCCTGCGCCTGGGTTTCCTGATCTGGAAAATGCAGATAATAAAAGCACCTGCTGTGTGGTGATCTTATGAAAAATTAATCCGTCTATGTGCAGACCTTAGAACAGAACTGGTCTCACTCTCTGTCCCAAACCTGATTGGGAAGACATGATAGCGTAAGAGATGGAGTCAGTTTTTAACAGTAATAACAGTAATAATAGCTAAACCCTAGCCATTATGGGACAGGCGGTGTTCTAAGTACTTTATATGTAATTAATTACTCATTCAGTTTTCTCAACAACCCTCCTAATATATTTACTAGTATTATTCCCATTTTACAGATGACTTGTTTTTCATTGATATTAAGTCTCCCAATAATAGCTACTTGTCAACAGAAAACATCAACTTTATAATGAATATTTGAAAACAATAACAACCCAATCTAAGAAACGTGAAAAATTAAGTTTCTTTGTTTTGTTTTCTCCTCTGGATGGAATCTTAAAGAGATAAATCCAAAGTAAATGTAACTATAATCGATGTCCCTGAGTTTCCAGTCTCACCAGGGAGATTGATTATATGTATATTTGCATATATATTAACGCATACAGTGAGGACAGGAATCATGGTGGAAGTTGAGATGAGAACTCGCCAAGGTGGGCAACGGAGTGGAAGTGGGAATAATCACAATGTGTACAAAGAACAGAGATTGTGTCGTAGGCAAAGAACGAATTGCTAAATTCAACTCAATCATGCAATTGAGAAAAGCCAATACGAGATTTTCTGCATGTCACGGGCAGACATTCATTGTGTCTACTGAGTATCCATCCCTCCCTCCTCTTTTCAGTGACAATCTTTCATTTTTTTTCCTTTCAGTATCACCCCACACCTGCTGTCAGTGAATGTGGCTTGGGTAGCACTGACCCCGGGTCACCCAATCACTACACACAAAAGCACATGCCCCAAATCTAGGTATTCCAGCTCTTTGTCCACAAAACTGATTCAAGTGAAGCCCAAACAAAGAAAATCAGAGACAAGAGTAGGAGAAAGACATATTCCTGGAAAAGATTTCTAGGTTCCTGAATCTAGTCACACCTGAAGTCTGCTATGCTTGGAAATTTAGAAATTAGCACAAACCGAGAGGAACAAAAAGTGAGAGTTCTTCACTAGCAGACACACCCTAAAAGAAATACTGAAAGGAGTTTGTCAGGCTCAAATAAAAGGACACCAGACAGTAACTCAACTACAAATGAATAAATAAAGAGCACTAGTGCATGGAACTGCACAGATAAACGAAAGACGATACAAACGTCGTTTTGTTTGTGACACTGCTTTTCTTCTATCTCATTTAAAGAACTGCATAAAGGATTAATTGTGAATCTGTGTGGATAGACACATATTTTGTATAAAAATGCAATTTTTATGACAAAAATAGAGTTAAAAAAGGATGTTTCATAAAAGATTCAATCCACAAGGAAGTATAATGATTATAAAAATAATGACGCACCTAGCAACAGAGCCCCGAAACGGATACACGAAATGAAAACAGAATTGAAGGGAGAAACAGAAAATTCAACAAGACTTGGAGCTTTCAATATTCCACTCCCAGTAATTGATGGGCAACTAAGCAGAGGACCAACAACTTTAACAACACTGTAAAGAAACAAGGCCTGACAAGCGTCTATAAAACTCAGTACCCAGCAACAGCAGAATTGCCTTAGCTATAAAGTAGGAATTTTTTCAAAGGATTGAGAAGGACTGTGTTCAAGAAATAAATAAAGCCTGTCCACCAGATCTCTTTCTGAGCAATTGTTTGATTGTTTCACTGCGCATTTGAATGTAGGTGTGGCCACGTGACTTGACTTTGCCAGTGAAATGTGAGTGGAATGCTGTGCCCACTCTGGATCCAAAGCTCTAAGAACACACCGCCCCACGCTCTCCCTGTCTCTGCCATGGTGATGGAGCCTGCTCTGTTGACCAGGGTCCCAGAGGGAGGTCAACGCAGAGCAAAGCCCCAGCTGTTCTGTGTTGGACAGGTGGTGTGAGCAACAATAAACCTCCGCTGTTTTAAGCTATTAAAATCTAAGAGTTGCAAGTGAGTTTCTGGCACATTATTTTGACTGTGTACTCTCGGACTGAAGATAAAAATAACTGTAAACACATATTGAATTCTAGTTAGGTTTGTTTTCCACAGCAGTATGGGTTAGCAATCCCGAAAATTGCATTAGTATTCTAGGATGGAGCAAACAATATGTGGTGGATAATGAGAGCCAGGATTCTCACTGCTAGAAAAGTGAGTTCAAAAATGGAAAAGAGAAAGAGAGTGAACTCCGTAAATCATAAACGGGAAGTGCCTGCATGAGCCCCCGGGGGTGGAGGCGGATGTGTGCTTACATATGTATAAGGTGGGTGGGTGTATATGTGTATATGTATGTGCAGTTGTTCCCTGGTTCTGTGCACTGAGAGGGCTTAAAAACAATGACACTCCTTTAGCAATCAGCACACCTAGTACCCAGACTTTAACTCTAAAAACCTCTCTCCAATAAAGCAGCTCCTCGGGGAAAGATGGCTGATGTAAGTGCCAAAGCAAATCAAGTACAAGATCATGAGCCCAAAATATCTTGTGGAGGCAGAAGGTAACAAAGTGCTCAAACAAACATCCAAAGGACACAGGAGACAGAGTGAGGGGGGCACCCACTGCCGGTCTGGGACAATGTTAACATCACAGTAAATAGTCACAGTTGTCAGTTATAAACTGTAGAATAGGCTTCTGAGTCCATACTGCTATAAACATGGGAGAAAGGAAGATTTATCCTGAGAGTACAATTCCAACTATTAATAATAAATGTAAACAGGGGTGATGATAGTAACACACCATTTGGGGGGGTGGTGAAGGTGTCTGGGAAATACATTTATTCTAACTCATAGATATGACCAAAAGAACAAACAAGGGTGCATCAGTGAATAGATACATGAAGACTCAGGATGTAGTACGTGCCTAACAAACATAATTAATGACAACTAATTTTTCTTAAACATTTAGATAAGTTTCAGGCACTGTGCCAAGTGATTTACACACATTATTTGTTAACAATAATGCATATTCATAATAATACACAGCACAATATGTATTCACATCTGATAACAAACAAAGTACTCAAGAACAATGCCTGTTTCATTGTAAGTACTTGATAAATATTAGCTGGTTTTATTAATTTCTTATTTAATCCTCAAACATTCCTGTCAAAGGATTACCATTTTTATCCCCACTTCACAAATGAGGGAATCGAAGCGGAAAGCGTCCAGTCATTTGGCCGGAATCACATCGCTGCTAAGCAACAGAGGCAGGAGGGGAGCGAAGGGTCTTTGACACCAGAGCCCCCACCCTGGCTGCTAGGCTGGTTCTCTCAGTTCCTCACCTGTAAAATGGACCTAGCAGGCCCACTGCTTTGCCTAACTGAAAAGAAATCTTTTAGGAAAAAAGATAGATTGATACAGACTTTAATTTTAAAAACCTTTAAAAAGATGTTTTATAAATGTGAAACTTAATTTTTAGCAGAAGCAGCCAAGTAGCTGCAAAAGCCCAAGTCACGGCCATGTGAGGCTTCTGCCCCAGCCTGTGAGGTTCGGGACCACAACCCTGAGGCCTGGCAGCCTACATCCTCCGGTCCCTGGCAAAGAAATGTCAGCCTCTCCGTAGGAATCTCATTCTGACCACATCTGGCTCTGACACACCTTGACTTCTGATTTTTACAGCTGCAAGGCAGATGCGAACTTCACTCAGAGACAAGCAGAGATGTTGGCTCCAATTTAAGTAACGAGTTTCAATCCCTGCGTTGTGTATTATATAACTCTGAAATCGTCCCAGCTCCCCCCACACTCGGGGGCTATTTTTAGACTCTGATAATTTATTATCCATAAGGCAGTAAGTAATTTCAAAATTCAGCTCTTTATGAGTCCCTGAATAATACAAAGAAAGTTATTTCAAAAAGGATGGCGCTCAGAGAGTGCCAGTAAAACACAGCTCTGTTAAAGGGCTGTCCTGATGTCTCCCAGGTGGTAACATGAGTAAGAGGCAGAGGCTGTTTGGAAGGAGGGTCTATGAACCGTTGCCCGTGCCCAGGTGAGTTCAATAACCAGTAGCTCAGAGAGATGAGGCGGTCGGTGCTACTTAACCGGCACGATTAGGGCTCACTGGCAGGGATGATGGTTGTCTAGCGGGCCTTACAAGCAAGGTTATCTCCACTGCTGGAACAGCTGAATACAAGCGGGCGAGCCTACAGCTCTCGGTACACATGGAGCT
Organism: Eulemur rufifrons; assembly: GCF_041146395.1. NCBI lineage: Eukaryota > Metazoa > Chordata > Mammalia > Primates > Lemuridae > Eulemur > Eulemur rufifrons. The sequence goes on from NC_091003.1 coordinate 3,479,994, forward strand.
CCTGTAGGAAGCGGGGACTCAACCAAGTAAAGCCACGAGACTGCAAACTCCATGCGGGCAGCGACCATGCTGCTGCTTTTCCATTTCCTCCCACCCTGCCTGGGGCACAGTAGGATCCCACACAGGGGTGATGCAGGTGAAGCCATTCAGTAGTGACGTAAGGTGCATCCACTGGAAACCTCCCCATCCTCTCCCCATGGTAATGGCAACACGGCAACAAGTCAATGTTTAATACGAAATGAACTTCCGGCCCAGCCACCATTGATTGGGCCAGATATGAGCCATGACCCCCACTGAACTAGTGAGCCCTTTCCTTAAATAATTCAGAATGGGAATTTTGAGATTCCCGCCTCTGTCTTCCCTTGACAACCCTGCACCTAAGCACTAGGCGGGTAGGGTAGGCCACTGGCAAGGGCACTGAACTGAGAGTCGAGAGACCTGGCTACGGCCACCAACTTCCCCAGTGACCCGAACCAGCAATAATCTCTTCTGTAAAGTAGGGTGATAATATTCCCACCTATTAGCTTCCTGGGGATAGGATGATGTTTTGGTAAAACAATCACGATATTGCTGAGTGACGGGGGTGGGGAATGCCAGCCTGGGAACCCCCAGTAGGTCACGGATCATAACACAAAGGCCAAGCAGGTGATGGACATGAGCAGAGTGGCCCCCAGAGGCAAGTGCTACTATTACACCCATTTTACAAAAGAGGAAACTGAGGCCTAACCACCAGCACTCCCTCAACTATAACTGTAACCTGTTCAGAGTGTCTCTTTGTTGTCTGGGGAAAAAAAAAAAAAATCTTCTCATCCGGCTTAAGCCAAATTAAAATTTAACACAAATTCTGGTTGCCATAGGATCAGCAAGCAAATGACACCTGTTCAAACGAAATCTAAACCTAAGTTGACGGCACTACTAAGAGAAATGCTCCCAGGGAAAATCTCAGCGCTACTGAAACCCAAGCCCACACCAGTAACTCGATTTAAATGTGAATAAACCTTCCTGTATAGTTACTGTGAGCTGGCTGGTGCCTTGGTGACTGCAGTGAGTGGTGACAGCCTTGGCTGGGGCCCACACGTCCCCAGTCCTTTGGTCGGCCGAGGATGGTAAGGGGGAAAAAAGAGGTTCCCACCAGGGAAGAAAGCTTACCCCTAAGAGTTCATTGAAAAACAATGGTGTTGCAAAGGCAATATATGTAACCACAATGTTTGCTCCCCCAGAATAGTCTGAAATTTAAAACAAGAAAATAAATAAAAAGTAAAAATAGAAAATAAAAATAAGAAAAGCATGGGCTTCAGATAAACAAAAATACCAAGGAAAACCCGCACGTCCCCGCGGGCCCCTTAAGCATGTGCTGCAGACCTGTTGGGCCTGACTGCGAGCACTTTTGCCGTCCTGCAGCGCCGTTGGCTCCTTTCACTACTGAAATCTCTGCCCAGGGGAAAATCATATTGTTAACACGACAAGGGTCGCTTGGTGGACATACTGTGCATGCTTAACATGTGCAGTCAGAAAAGACTCCACGTCACCTTTGCTAAAAATAAATGTGAGGCACCACAGCAGGCAGGCAGCGTGGGTTTCACTCCTCAGAAAAGTCCTCCGCTGCCCAGGCACAAACGCCCTGTGTCAGTAACCTCTAATCAACTCACCTAACTCACAAAGCTGGACGTGTCCGAGCCATTCTTCCAGCGGTCCCCAGCCTTTTTAGCACCAGGGACCCTTTTCATGAAAGACAATTTTTCCATGGCCCAAGGGAGTAGGGGGTGATGGTTTGGGGATGATTCAGGCACATTCCATTTATGGTGCACTTTATTTCTATTATTATTACATTGTAACATATATGAAATAATTACACAACTCACCGTAGGTTGGGGACCCCTGCTTTGGTCTCTCAGAACCATCTCAGTTGGGAAGGCAGTTTTTCTGAACTGTCCTGGGATTTTCCCAGAACGGATGGATGGATGGATGGATGGATGGATTAGGGGGTGGGGGGCGTGCACATAGAGCAAGGGACCTGGGGGTGGGGGGCGGGGAGTAAGGGATGCAGTGACAGAAAGCAGATGAGTGGCTGTTGGGACTGGTAGTGGGCAAAGGATAGGCTCCCAAGAGCCAAGAAGGAACTCTGGGGGATGGTGGAAATGTCCACACCTCGACTGTGTTGTTGGTGGTGACGTCACTACTACGCAAGGCTTCGTTTACTTTCTCAAGGTGCAGTACCGGTAAGTGTTACGAGTTACTTGGGGGCAGATAAAACTCACTTTCCTTAACCAGCCATGGGTGTCAAACTTTTCCCTCAATGCTCCTTCTGCCTAGAAGAGCCAATGACGTGGTACAACAGCTCAGGGCTGGGCTCAGGGGGGCCAGACCCCTGCTCCAAATCCTGCCCTGCCACTTGGGAGAGTCATTTAAACTCACTATGACTCAGTTTCCTTATCTGTCAAATGTGATCAGGAACTATACCTATGCCTCAAAAAGTAGTCGTGAGTGTTAATTAAGGTAATGCACTTGGGACACGGCCTAGCCCCAGAGTAGGTGCTCAAAAAAGGCTTTTCTTCATGGAAAACCCCGACTCATCCTTCAAGGCTCAAATATGCCCTCATAATGCTCTATAAACACCTTCTCTTAGCATATTGTATCATAGTTCGCATAGCTGTTTCTCGGATGTGTTTGTGCAGTTTTGTTTTTTTTATTTTATTTTTTTAAATTTCAGAATATTATGTGGGTACAAACATTTTGGTTGCATATATTGCCTTCGCATCACCCAAGCCAGAGCTACAAGCACGCCCATCCCACAGACAGTGCACTCCACACCCATTAGTTATGAATTCACCCATCCCCTCCACCGCCTCCCACCTGCCCAGCACCCAGTGAATACGGCTTCCATGTGTGCACCTAAGCGTTGATCAGTTAGTTCCGATTTTGTTTGAATGCCCAGCGTCTAGCACAAGCCTAGAAGTATAAAGAATGACGGAAGAAATTAAAAATACCAACATATTAGAGAAACTCACAGAGTCTACGCAGAAAGTATCGAATGCAGGTGAATTGTGGGGAGGGAAAGGCAGGATGTCCCACCCCTGAAAAGGCAGGATCCAAACGGTGCCCAAAGCCCTTCAACCCTGGGCCTGTCAAAGTCCCCTCAAAAACTAAAACTCACCTCAGAAGACCTCATCTAATGAAGAAACTTTAATGAAAAATCTGTCTGTAAAGAAAAGAAGGCTGCGCATCCTTACAAGAAAATCTGACAGAAAACCACCTTTTTTCCCCTACTCAACGCATTTTAGGATTTCTAACTCAAGAAGGCAGCAAGAGGCAGAAGTCTATGAAAATTACATCTGATTCTGTTTTTTCACACTGAACCTGCCAAGAGCAAACGTGTGATGTCAGTATTGAAGCCATTCCTCCAATCTGTTGGATAAATTAACCAAAGTCTTTCCCTTAATATGCATAAGTATTAAGATTAATATATACAACAGGCAGTTTGCTACCTTACTGTAACTCTGAGTAACTCTGCTGTGTCTCCCTAGCGTTGGTAAGCAGTGATTTAGGACTCAAATCACTGGAACTGCTGGCTGCGAATCTTTTACCTCGAATCCGACTGAATCCTTTCTCTGCCTGAGTTTGCAAGCACGTGAGCGGGCCTGTGTTAGTGTCCCGTCCCAGGGCTGCCATCACAAATGACCACAGGCCGGGCGCGGTGGCTCACGCCTGTAATCCTAGCACTCTGGGAGGCCGAGGTGGGCGGATCGTTTGAGCTCAGGAGTTCGAGACCAGCCTGAGCAAGAGCGAGACCCCATCTCTACTAAAAATAGAAAGAAATTATTTGGACAGCTAAAAATATATATAGAAAAAAAAAAAAATTAGCCGGGCATGGTGGTGCATGCCTGTAGTCCCAGCTACTCGGGAGGCTGAGACAGGAGGATCGCTTAAGCCCAGGAGTTTGAGGTTGCTGTGAGCTAGGCTGACGCCACGGCACTCACTCTAGCCTGGGCAACAGAGTGAGACTCTGTCTCAAAAAAAAAAAAAAAAAAAAAAAAAAAAAACAAATGACCACAAACCTGGTGGCTAGAGACAAGAGACTTATTCTCTCACAGTTCTGGAGGCCAGAAGTCCGGAATCAGGGTATCAAAAGGGCCACGTGCCCTCGAAAGGCTTGAGGGAAGGAACTTTCCTTTCCTCTTCCAGCTTCTGGTGGCAAAACTTTTTAAAGGACACAGAACAGTCACAGTTTTTCCCATTGGTTACCACTATTGGACAGTTTCAGCTTGCACATGTTTATGGCCCCACACTATCATGCAAATTTAGAGCTACCTGTAATTAAAACGAAGAAATATTATTAAATTACACTTGATACTGTTGTCTGTCCAAGGCTTTGGCAAAGGACTTGCCATTCTCTATTAAAAAGGGAGATTAGCAAACGTCAAAAAGTTGTTAAAAACTCCTCCGCCGTGGGAAACCCTCAGCCCTCATGGCTTTCATCCTGCAGACTCCACTTCACCTGAACTGTGCGACCTCACCTGGTGCCACAGTCCTCATCAACCTTCAGAGCCGCCCTGGGGTATGAGCCCTGCAGCCCTGCTCAGACCCCTCTACAGGCTCTCACGACACCCACATTGGCCGGTAGAGCACTTGCCACGGTTGTGGTCACATAATCAGGAGTGTGCTTGGTTGCTTCACTCGGCCTTCCCTGTCACATGTAGGAAAGAGGCTCCTTGTCCCTTCTGCTCCCCTGGCATCCCACAGGCCGAGCCCTGGAACTGGCAACTAATGGGACACTCATTCAACATTTGTTAAATGTTGCTGAAGGAATTACTGCTTGGGGCTACAGCAGGAAATAGCACATTCCCCAAAGGGTATTCAGTGCAAAAAGGCTATGCGTAGTCTATAAAGAATCTATGCAAATTAGAAAATGGTGCTTCTTCCATTCCTTGTAAATTTGTCATAATATATCAACTTGGGTAGAACAAGGTGCTTTCTTGCCATCTGCTATACAACTGTACTACTAAATGCCCAAATCTACAATGTCTAGGATGTAAATGACATTACCTTAGACATGCCCCTGGGCAGTGCACTACCTGCACAACCTTACTTGGCAGTCTTGAGTGTATTCAGACATGCTTAGGCTGGAAGACCACTTGGTGAAAGCAGAACCTGACCTGCTGCAGCCAGCCTGGATCACCCTGTGCCCCTCTCCTGACCTCTTGTGCAGGGACATGCCCATCACTCCCCATGCAATTGGAGTGGCTTCAACTACTAATGTATTTCAGATTCCAAGATCACAAAAATGGATTTCAAATAATGTGAAATTAAGCAATGAAGCTACTGATATGGAAGTTAATCCACATCACGAAGTTAAACTATTGCCTGAAAAACAGATACACGGCATACCTTGAATGCAAATAAAACAGTGACATTCTGGGACAAGTGAGCTGAGAAAAGAGAGGGAGCCCCCTCTGGTGGGGTGAGGGCAGGGGCAGGGCCCAGGAGTATGATGGGGTGGCTTTTACATCAGTGACTTTTGTTTTTCCTTCAAAGGGATTGCATCATACGATGACTCTCTGGGGAACTGCAAACACTGCTTTGTCCAGATGACAGCTCCAAATCATGCTGCCGCTGGGAAGCGGCTGGACGGTAGAGCAAGGCTAAGGCAGCCCCACCTCTGCCCTCCCCAAACCTCAGTCCACAGGTCACCCTCTCTCCGTCTCTGCTGGGAAAACAAAAATATTCAGTTGTTCACAGTGGCCAGTGAGCCTTCAGGGACCAAGTAGCCTGTGTCAACCCTGGGAAAGAACACAAGCTGGAATCTTTTCCTCATTTGCAATTCTGCGGGAAGCACAAGCTATTCAACATTTTCATCAGGAGCTTAGAGTCAGCTACAAATACAGGGCCATGATCTAATAACATAATCATTATTTTTTCCTCATTTTCATCTGTGAAGAAAATTATACAGGTTATTTTATCAGATGGTGGTTTAAATGAGCTTGAGGACTCACAGGTAATGCACAGCGGAAGGAGCTATTACTGAGAGGAATTCAGGGAAATTGAGAGATGATTTCTTCTTCGTGGGGAGGAGGCTAGGGCAGGAGAAACAGAAAGAAATCATTTGCTCCCTTGTGGCCATGAGGCAATGAGAAGAGACTGTCCTCAGCCTCGCACGGAAGAGACGGCATGTATTTCTGCTTCTGTCCTTCTGTCCCACCCATGACCATGAAAATAATGAGCCCAGGTTCGACCCTTGGCCCCAGAAGAAGTATGGGTCACCTGCACCCCAGAGCCCCCAGCTGACCAGCCATAGCATAAGAGAGAATAAATCACTGTTGTCCTGAGCCACTGAATTCTAGGGTACTTTAGTATGCAAAAGTAGCAAACCAAGACAACTGCAAAACGGAAAAAAAAAAAAAAAAGCCAAAAGGTTAAAAGATAAAATATGGCCATGATCTTGTTGAAAAGCAATGAAAAGCAAGATAGATGCAGAGAAAAGAAACAGAAATAGGTTGTCAAAACTTGTCTCTAGGCAGTAGAAGGAAAGATTATTTTTATTTTCCACTTCCTTTTGAATGTCTATGTTTAACAGATTTTCTACAATGAGAAAAAAATTTTTTTGAAAAAATGAACTTATTTGCCTGACTCAATTTCCTCATCATTTGTATGGAAGAAACACAAAGAGTTTTCAAAATATGCTAGAAAAGTGGTATTTCGTGGAAAAGAAATAGGATCTGGGGTCAAGAGCCCCTGGCTTGGTTTCCGTCCCCCTCCCACGCACACACAGCCCTTGATCTGCCTGCAAGATACTTCTCTGAGCCACCTCGCAGTCACATGAAGTCAAGGTACCTAACAGGGTTGCTGTAAGAATTAAGTGTGGAAAATGTATACAGAAAGGCCATTTAATGATCAGTCAAATCAGAGTAACTCAACATGTAAGAATATGCACTTTGAATTAGCTCCTCTAGTGAGTCTGAAGCCCACTAAAGAACCACCAGCCTAATTTATCCAAAGTTTTAAAAAGAAGTGGTGTGTTATTGCTCTTAGATACATTTAATACTCTAATCAGTTTAAAGAAAATTATTCTTTCATTCCCTAAAACGTAGCCTGAAAGTGTCCTGGGGAAGCTTATTTAAACAGAAAGAAAAGTAAAAATAATTGGTGATGGGAAAATTACTATCACTTTAGGGCTATGTTAACATGTATGTTAATACTTAACTGTATATGGTGATGTATCCGAGTCCAGTCAGGGGACAGAAACCACACCAGTAATTTCATCAGGAAATTTTTAAGATAAGAATCACTAATTATTAACTAATAAACGGTAAGTAACTACTAAATGAGATTTTTTAAAAAGAACTTGGAAGAATACAGGAATAGCAAATGGAAGAAGCAGGTACCACCTCTAGGCTAAGGCAGAGTGCCTCCCCCACCCCCACCCCTGGGCTGAGAGTGGGAGCTCAGGACTGGGTGCGGCGGCAGCACCCTGGGTGGTGGAGAAGTGTGCCCGGGTGTCCTGGCCAGCGCTGGTGCCCAGCTGGTGAGCAGAGCCACCCACTGGACAGTGAGCACCACAGGGTCTTTGCACGCTGCTGGGAGCTATGCCACAGACACACACACACACACACACACGCACGCACGCACGCACGCACACACACACACATTCTGAAATCAGCAGGGAAGCCCGTCCCCTGCTACACCTTGCACCGTCCCTCCAGCAGCCTCTGCTGGAGAATCCCAGTATTGCACCGGCTGACGAAGGAGAAACGTTCACAGGGCCCAGCTCCGCGACCACAAAGCAGGGAGAGAAGGGTGGACTTGAAGCTGACCCATGATAAACCCACAACTGGCACGGTGCTTGTTCTAGAAGGTTTAAAGGATCTGTACTCAGAATTTCCCGTCATACCCTACAACACTATTTATGGTGTTAATTTTCTCTCCTTCTCCTAGGTGTTTGAAATCTATGATCAAAGAACAGCTAACGTATCTGAAGAGGTTTGTTAAATGATTACCATTTTTAATTTTAGCAGAATGGGAGGAAATGAAAACAGAGAAGTTAAGTAATGTGCTTAACATCACACAACAAGCTAGGAATAAGCCAAAAAATAAAATCTGTGTCCCCGGCCAGCTCTATCTGTGTTTCCCATGGCTCCTTTCAATCCAGACAACAGAGTGACGGAGTACGCCTGAAAGACTACAGAAAGCTTTGTCCCAGTGAGCAGAGAGCTGAAATTCATTTCAAGGAGGGAACTACTTGCATGTTTTCTGCCTTCCCTCTTCAGTAGAGCAGGAACAAGCACAATTACCTCCCACTTATCAGGCCATGAATGAGCAACTTCCCAAAGAGCCCTTAACTCACGCAGCAGCATCTGAAAGGGAAGCCGGTTTCCGGAGACCTCGGAGTGTGGGTGGGTTCAACAGAGCCAAGGCCAGACTCCCTGAGAATCATTAGCCTTCGCTAGTGCTGAAGATGAGCCTGATAAATGCTTGGCAGCTGTTTCAACACAGTGCTTGCTATCAGAACAAGCACAGTTTATCTCCACCGTGGTAAACACTGCCTCACAACAGCTGACAAAGTCTGTCCTATGAAGTGGCATTTCCAAATGTAGCTGATATCAAATAATTTATTCTTGGAAACTTCCTTGGGGCCAACCATTTCCTATTGCTAAAGGCAACTTTAGAGGGATCTCTGATGACAATACATATAGCTGATTATCAATACTTTATTTCTAATTAATGATGCAATACAGAATCCTCAAGTTATTTTCTCACAGGGCAACACAAGAAGCTGGCTTGGAGGCTCCCCCTCGAGAGAGTTAGGGTTAGGGTTAAGATTGTGACCCTAGGAAGCACTTGTGCTTCCACTTCCCAACAACCCCACCACCTCCTTCCTAGCATAAGCCACTCCCACGCCTTGCCTGGACCTTTGCAATAACCTCCAGTCTTGTAACCCTCAGTCCACTTCCCACACAGCAGCCAGACTTCCAGATTACTTCTCAAACATAAATCAAAAAACCAAAAATTACATGACTTCACTTATATAAAGTTCTAGAAAAGGCGAAATCTTTAGTGTCTGAAAGACAATGTTTGGGGATGGGATTGAGGATGGGGATTTCTTACCAAAACAAATGATATGTGGGAGCTTTGCAGGGGGTGGAAACGCTCTCCACCTGCATAGCAGTGGTGGTTTCACAGCTACACGCACTTGCTACAACTCCTCAAACTCTACACTTAACAAGGGTTAACTGAACTATATATAAATTATGTCTTATAAAAGCTGTTAACAAAATTAAAAATATCCTTTTCCCAATCTCCTGAAAACTTTACAAGCCACAGCTCTTTGGGCTTCAAGTGAACAAAGTGCACACGTACTGGCTTAATCAAAAACCAGTCACCCATGACTCCTGCAAGTGAAAATGACAGATGTGCCTTCTGTGTGACTGGATCCAGGGACTCAGAGAACCCACCAGAAACCTGCTCTCTCCATCTCTGCCTCTGCCTCCTTTCTGAGGGTCTCACTCCCAGGCAGCCTGTCCCTGCACGGCGGCTTGATGGCAGCTAGAAGCTCCAGCAAAACTTCCAGCAAGAGACCGAGGACGGATTATCACAGAGCCACCCTACTCCAGTGGCTACTCATGGGGCAGTCACAGGGCTCAGGGGGATGCAATACGCTGACTGGCTCAAACAGGCTGGCAGCAGCACCAAACCTCACACCTATGTGATTAATTTCGCTCCTTCTTGTTTGAAATACAATAAACTTACACTTGTGATTTGAAATCAGACATTCCATATTTCATGACCTAAATAATCATTCTCAAACGATTTGTTTGATAAAGAAGCTATCTTTAGACAATGATGATTACGATGAATAAACATTTACTATGCACCAGGCAATGTTTTCAGCACTTACACATATTAACTTGTTTAATTCTCACAACCAATGTGTGACGTTGGTACCATCACTGACTCCAGTTATAGATGAGATGCTTCAGCTGAGCTCTGCCGTGTAACGACACTGTGCGACAGCCTGTCACCACCTTGCAAGGAAGCCGTGTGCAGATTCAGCCACACCTTACAGGACAAGGACCTCAACACCCACATCCTTCGTCCTTTCAGGTCATAAGAAGAGCAAGGTCGGAGCCAGCCGACACGTGACATGTGGAAAATGGGGGCAGCGGCATCGTGCCCAGATGCAACGCACCTCCCCACAGAGGCGACCCTGGCATGTTGTGGCTGCCTGTCCAGTGGGACTGCTGAGCAGCCCACAGGGGACACTCACAGGAAAGGTCTGACGTGGTTGTGCAATCACAGGGGGCAGGCACAGCCCCCCCACCAGGAAATTAGACTGTGTCCTGCCCCATTCGGTTTCTTGCTGCCTGGACAGCTAGAAATTTACCCTTCCATCTGCAAGCTCCCCTCCACTGCAGAGAGTGTGCAACTCTATAACCATCACCTGCCAAAGGTGGACATTTTCCAGAGTCCAAGGTGGTTCGGGGGAAAGTCGGAAAGGTGGGAAGGTCTGCCCCGAGTTCTAAATGCTCTCACTCCTCTTCTGTCTCAGAAAACAATCCTGCAGCATTTCTGACTGAGTCTAAATAAATAAAGGCACAATCACCACACCCAGAGATGTCACATTTAAGCTTGGTCTTTAATCATGGGAGAGAACCCTTCTTCCTTCATTAAAAAAAAATCCACAAAAGAGTAGGATAATTCTGTTCCTGGGCAGAAAACCTTTGCTGACACCCCCAATGGCAAGAACTGAGCCTCCCTTGTCCGATGCCGTCTCCCAGCCCGGCGCCGGCACACAGACCCTCCGTCAGGGTGTGGGGGGACGGCTGGCAAACGACTCCTTGAATCCCGACAGCATTTCACAGGTTACCGAGCATTTCGGGGACTTACAGTTCAACATCGAGGGATGAAAACTTGGCTAATCTCGTTTTCCCTCTCAAGATTTCATTAAAATGGAACTAAAGGAATAAAAAAGTGGAAAGCTCTCAACAAAAAGGGCCCATCAGTGACAAAAGAGACCAGTCTTTTCTGGAAAAACAGTGTGAGAAGCAAGTGGGGATGTTTAGTATAGAATTTGAATAATGAATTAATATTAAAGAGGAGGCATCAGATTCTACAAACAAGTACAAACAAAATAAAATTTGACAGTATAAATAAAATTTGACATCCAGTGGGTGCAACACACATATATACACATAACTGGTAAATGTCGAAGCAGCGTAGAGTGGGAAGCAGGGTAAGTGCACCATTTATTCACCTGGCAGGGAAGGAGTCAGTACCAGCACTGACCAATGGAACTGTCCTCGCTGATGAAATGTTCTCACCCGTGCTGTCGAATACAGTAGCCACTAACGCCGTGTGGCTGCTGAGCACTTGAAAAGTGGCTAGTGCAGCTGAAAAACTGAATTTAAATTTAATATTAATTAATTTTTATTTAAATAGCCACATGGAACTAGTGGCTGCCACGTTCGAAGCTCAGATTCTATACCAAAGTTAAATTGTGGCACCTAAAACAGCACATGTAACTGTAACGTTGGCAGCAATAGCAATCATAAAAAAGAAGTAATGGCTCCAATCACTGATTTGTTTTTACCATAAACTTTCCCGCCTAATCACAGCAAGGTGTTTTTAAAAACATTATTTTCTGTAGGGATTGTTTTTTGAAGTTTAGAAGTTTCACATTAGATTCTTCATCTTCTCTTAAATATAGGTGAAAAGGGGGGGACTTAGAATTTTTTAAAAAACTCACATGCAGAGCACGTTCTTATTGTAAAATGTGTGTGTCCAGCCAGCCATCTCTCCGCACATGGGGACTTCAACTAGGTATGAGGAGTGACAATTCTCTAATGTTACTGATGGTCATATAGGGGTTGCCGAGATTTTGATTTTTCCCTATGTTGTTTAAAAATTTTATAGCGGCCGGGCGCGGTGGCTCACGCCTGTAATCCTAGCACTCTGGGAGGCCGAGGCGGGTGGATCGCTCGAGGTCAGGAGTTCGAGACCAGCCTGAGCAAGAGCGAGACCCTGTCTCTACTAAAAATAGAAAGACATTATATGGACAACTAAAAATCTATACAGAAAAAATTAGCTGGGCATAGTGGCACATGCCTGTAGTCCCAGCTACTCAGGAGGCTGAGGCAGTAGGATCGCTTAAGCCCAGGAGTTTGAGGTTGCTGTGAGCTAAGCTGACGCCACGGCACTCACTCTAGCCTGGGCAACAAAGTGAGACTCTGTCTCAACAAAAAAAAAAAAAAAAAAAAATTTTATAGCGAGCATGCATCATTTTAAATAAAAACGATAAAGCCTTTTAGGATTTTGGCTGAGGGCGTGGACCCCTTTCTAGGCTGTCAGGTGCCAGGTGTCAGGTGTTGTGCTAAGCACGGGGCGGGGCTGCAGGAAGAGCGTTTATCGACTCACACCTGGGGAAACCATAATCCCTAGAAGTCAAAGGTCGTGAGCAATCAGGGAGTTAATTGGAGAGAGAAAGGGAGGAGGGGGCGAGGGGCAGGTGCTCAGGGAGCCTCCTGGCGGGAGGGGAACGCAGGGCAAGTGTGGCCACAACCTGGTCTGTCAGCGCCATCTGGTGGGCACACCGGGGACTGTCACCCATGATTCCCTTCCCTGGGAAAAGGAGTTAAAGCCCATCAAAAACACCATCTTGACCGTTTGCAAAAGTAAAGCCATGTAGAAAAAGGTTTGTTGGGCTCTGCCATAAGCTATGCCAAAAAAAAGTGTTTAGGAACATTTCCTTGCTGTTTTTCTCAGCGGAGGCTGACACACAGCCGGTGTGCCCTGGGAGGGGGCAGGCTCTAATAATTATCCACAAGCTGCATCTATTCCGATTGGTCGGTGGCAATGCCACCCATTATTAAATATGTTGGACTTCACTCTTCTTATTTCCCCTTTAAGCAAAAATTAAAAAGCAAACCATTAACATTTATGATATGCTTGTTATGTGACGAGCACTGTGCCTGTACTGCTTCATGTCATCCTCACGCTAACTCAACAGGGTCATTCCGGTAGGACCTGCACTGCCCTTTTGCAGGTAGGATGACTCAGGTAGACCGTGCTGAAGGTCACGCAGCTCTGAGCGAGGTCAGGTTTTAACTGAGGCAGCTTGACTTTTCTGAAGCACACACATTTCCACACTCCCACAGCTGTGGAGAAGGGGCTACCCCTTTTTGGCCAGCACAGAGGATGGCAAAGTGACTCGTTGGCAAGGACTCCAGTTTGCCACTTGGAAACAGACTTGGAGGGGGCGACTTGAAGTCAAAGTGCTCCCAGACAATCTGCATCTCCACAACTCCCATTGTGGTAAATAATCTAGCTCACCCGTCAACAGCGAGGTTTTCTTTTTAAAGAAAATTACTGTCTGAGAACACAGCTTCCTGATTATTCCACCACCTTTAAGGGGATGTAAAACAGCAACGTGAAATCCTTCACACAATCACTCCCAGTTTTGCCATTCAGGCCTCGCCCAACAAATCAGAACAATTCAGAGCAGAAGTCCCTGACGGACGTGCCGCGCCACAGCCGTTTCTGGGAGCTGGGTCATAAATATTAATGGTATTGACAGAGTCTTTAAAAATTTGTCAGGTTGCGTCCCTGCCACTGAAGCACCCGGAATTCCACCACTTTGTCCCCCTGACTGGCAACCACCAGCTCCTTTCCTGAACTCGCTCAGCCGGGTCTGTTTTTCCCTTTCACCTTCAGAAATTATACATCAGCAAAGGTTTTCCCAAATAGATGCAGGTCAGCTGAACCAAACATCTTAATGGGCTTTTTCCCTTCTTTTCCACTTAGCTGACCCCAGTTCACTCTCCCAAAGTAATCCTTTTATGTTTTTTTTTTTGTTTTTTTTTTTTATGTAAGTTAGGAAATGGCATACCATCTAGATCCAGCTACGGGCCACCGCAGTGATGGGTTTACTAAACAGCTTCCTTGGCAGCCCGTGCTGGGTAACGCCCAGCTGTGGGCAGTTCGTTCTCAGAGCTGGCAACGCTGCGAGCGTGGCGCCCTCTCTGCAGCAAGTGCGTGCCGCGGCGTGTACAAAGCACGCGGCTTCCATCTCGGCCAACAAGGATGGTTATTTGCGGCCATTGGTGAAGCGTATCCACTGGACACACATTCTCCTTGACAATTTAAAATTGCTCCTTTCAGCTGGGAGCGGGTGGGTCAATCAGGTGAAACCGTGTGTCTATGACCGAGGTTACGGCTGTTTGCAAGAGCACCTTGCACGTTCTGGCATACGGCAGAACTGCCAGTTCCTGGACACCAGCTGCCAGATGTGTGTGTGGTCCCCAACAGTAATTATGCCGACAAACTCCGGGGACAGGGGGAGTCCTGGGGAGCACAGCCCTTCTGGATAGGCTTGGCAAGTCAGGGTTCCGCAAAAAGGTCTTTCAAAGATGGTAAAAGATCTTTCTTGTCCGGATAAGCGGAGTCTAGTCGACACTACTGAATGTGACCGTCGTGTAGCTGAGTCAACGACTGAAGATGGCGTAGCCCATTAGAGTCATCCGGACCCTCAGTTCTCACTGCACATGTGGAAGGTACAGTGACCTGGCTGCCCCCGATCTAGGTCGGCAGGTCCGTGGCATATGTGTAGACCCTCTGCTTCCTGTATCTACAGTGGCCTAGTGTCCCCCCAAAATTCATGTCCACCCAGAACCTCAGAATGTGGCTTTATTTGGAAATAGAGTTTTTGCATGTGTAATTAGTTGAAATTAGGTCGTACTGGATTAGAATGGACCCTAAAAGCAAGGGCTGCTGTCCTTACAAGCAGCAGTCCCCAGCCCCAAGGGCCACGGCCTGTGGGGAACCAGGCCAGGCATCACCACCCAAGCTCACCGCCACCCCCCACCCACAGTCCATGGAAAAATCGTCTTCCATGAAACTCAGGGACGGGGCTGCACAGCAGGAGGTGAGCGGCAGGTGAGAGAGCGAAGCTCCCCATTGCTCACCATCACTTCCTGAGCTCTGCATCCCCCTCACCCCTCGGTCCTGGAAAAATTGTCTTCCATGACACTGATCCCTGGTGCCAAAAGGGTTGGGGACCACCGCTTATAAGGAGAGGACACAGAGACACACATGTGACGACAGAGGCAAAGATTAGTGCACCGTGGCCACAAGCTAAGGAGCGCCTGGCACCAACAGAAGCCGGAGGAGGCATGGAAGGATCCCCCCTCGAGGCTTTAGAGCCCTGACTGCGGACTTCCGGCCTCCAGAACTGTGAGAAAATAAATTCTTATTGTTTCAGGCCCCCCAGTTGCTGGTGATTTGTGACTGCATCCCCAGGAGACGAATGTAGCACCCAAAACAGACATTGTTTACGGATCGGCATCCTCCTTCCTGCCTCAACCTGGCGCTCCGGTTGCAGCAGCCACCTCAGGAATGAAAGGGAAATGCAGCCCCTGCCTCCCAGGCTGGGGGCAACCGCTTAGCACCCTGGGCCCCCCACTGTGCTCCGCAGGCACCTGCTGAGGTCACTTCTCTACACACCACACCTGTGTCGTGTCCAATCCAGCCAGCCCAGAGAGCACCCTGCCAGAATCACCTCCGTTCTCTGCCGCGTAGGCTACCGTTGTAAACTAATGACAGTCGCGCCTGGGTTCCAACAGCCAATGTCATGCCAGGCTCTGTGTGAGCAACTCCCACATGTGACTTCCAACCACCGCAATCCCGGGCTGATTCCACACGCGGGAGAAGGAGTCAGGGAACAGTGAAGTCACTACACACGGTCCCCCACGTAGGCAGGGGTCGGCACCGGGACGTGAACTCGGTCCAGGGTCCGGGCTCCAGGCCCTGTGCTGCCTGACATCGAGCGCCCCTCGGGAATCTGCGATTGTGACCGGCTCAAATCCATTCACAGCTCTGCTTCTTGACAAACAAGAATCAGGAAGCCCGAGTTGTCGCTCAAGAAAAGGAACAGCGGGAGTTCCCTGCCCATCCTGAGAGTTGCTGATGCCCTCCTGGTCCAAGTGCAAGACAGGCATGGGGCCCCGGGGGTCTTCTTCAAGGTTCACAGTGTGCAGCCTCTCTCGGGGCAACAGGCATCCGCTTCCCTAGAAGGTCCTCCCTGGCCCCAGAGGCACAGCCAGGGAACAGAGGGTGGGTCTCTCTGCTCCCGAGACCCCACGTCCTCATCCAAGCTGGACAATCCTCTCTCTCCGCACCCCACCCCCATCTCCAGCGCACCTGCCTCTCCTGCCTCCACCTCTTCCGCCTCTGCCACCCCTGAGACAACACCAAGCCCTCCCCTTCCTCCTCTTCATCCTACTCAGTGTGAAGCCCGCGAGGATGAAGACCTTAATGAGGCTCCACTTCCACCTGATGAACAGCAAATAGCTTGTCTCTTCCGTATGATTTTCCTAGTAACATTTCCTTTTCTCTAGCTTGCTTTCTGGTGAGGATACAGCATGCAATACACATAACACACAAAGTGGGTGTGAATCGGCTGTTCGTGTGCTCGGTAAGGCCTGCGGTCAGCAGGAGCCCATTAGTAGCCAGGCTTGGGGGCAGTCAGGTTACGCCTGAACCCTCAGCTGCGCAGGGCTCAGCGCCCCCAACCCCCACGTTGTTCAGGGGTCAACCGTGTATGTTTCCTGCATTCATCCGCCCCTCCCCGGGAATGTAAGCATGAGAGCCGGGACCCCTTCTGCTTTATTCCTCGCTATTCACCAGAGCGGTGCTTGGCACGGAACAGGCACACAAACACTGTTTGAAATAAAGAAGTATTTGTGCCCGGGCCTTGTTGTAAGGTTTCAGGCCAACATGACTAAAAAGGAATCTGATTATCTCTGGCTCTAGCCTGTGCTGAGCTCATGTTCCCAGTTGCCTGGAAACTCACAAGTGTGCTCATTTTTTCTTTTTTATTCCAACCTTTCTGAGAGATAATGTGTTTTTTATCTGCATGCGCAGAGCTGGGCTTTTTAGTTTTAAGAACGGTAGTTGAAGGGTGGGCTGCAGCCCTAAACTCCAAGCCGCCCACTGAAATAAACCTCTAAGCTCAACGCTCAGTAATTGGGCAGAAAACCTAAGGGAAGAGACGCTGTGGAGGGAAAAAAGAAAACTCATGCTTTCAGAGGAAAAAAAAAAAAAAACAGAGAAGAGAAGAAACAGACACATTAGTTTGCATTTCCCAACCTCGGGGAGTGCAGCAAAAAGACTTCAGAGATGTTAAAGATGATGCAAAAGCATCGTTATTACCCCAGTTGCAACACTCCTCTTCTTGGACCACCCTTTTTAAAAAGTGGTTTTGAAGTTTTTGACCAGCTGTGCTGCTCTGCTAGAAAAGGGAATATTACACACAGATGGTTCCCCAAGGCCTGGTGATTTCAACTCCAAAATTTCCATCCATTCCATTTTCTCTCTCTCCATTCACCTAAGAGTGGTGAGTCCGGCACACAGTGTATGCAGCACAGATGTTTGCTGCGTAGCGACTGGTCGGATAAATGGATGGGAGCACAGAAGGGTGGGCGGAGGGATGGAAGGAAGGAAGAAAGAGTGGATGTGGTCATAGAGTCTCTTTTACCCCTGACTCTCCCTAACAGTAGGTGACCCCCGCCATGGGCTCCCAGACCTGCTGTGATTCTCTCGCTCTCTCTGCACCCGCCGTGCGCACCCTAAGTCCTCTGGCTGTGCCTGACCCGTCAGATGAGTAGGAGAAGCCATCACCTGTCCTGAGGTCGAACTTCTGCTTGGCCTTCTCCCAAGGCTTGACAGCTATACCTATCCTTGGCTGGATAACACAATGAGAATGATAAAAATAATAATAGCTAAACATGATTGAGTGCACCCAAGGTGTCAAGCCAACATGCACACACTTTACCTGCAGCATCTCATTTAATCCTCCCAAAACCCCATGAGGCAGGCAACATGATCTCTACAGCTCACGGATGAGGAAACTGAGCTACAGAAAGGCGGAGTGACTTGCCCGATATCACGCAGCTCGTGAGCACTGGAGCAAATTTCACTCCAGGCAGGTTAGTTAAGACTCGTGAGATGGAGAGCGTGTCCTCGATCATGTGGGTGAGCCCAGTGTAACCCCGAGGGTCCTTATGAGGAAAAGCAGGGTCAGAGAAGGGGCCGTGATGGTGGAAGCAGAGACGGAGTGATGAGGGGCCACAAGCCAAGGACTGCGGCGGCCTCCGGAAGCCCGGCGGGGCACAGAATGGATTCTCCCCGGAGCCTCCAGAGGGAACACAGCCCTGCTGACACCTGGACTCAGCCCACTGAGCCCACCTAGGACGTCTGACCACCAGAACTGTAGGATAACATCAACAACATGAACTACAAGATGAGGACACACGAGTGAAAATGGAGAGGAGGAGACTAGCATAGCCAGGGTAGCAGGAAAGGCCTCTCCGAGAGCCAGCCTGAAAAGTGAAAAGCCACGAGGAACCGGCTACAGCGGAGCATCCTGGGCTGGGGGAGCCGTAAGGAAACCCGAGCAGGAACAGACTGGCGTGGCTGCGTCCTGAATGCTCCAGAGGCATAGGCCAAGCATGTTTCATGAGAATCACATCGCACAGTAACACCAGCGAGACGGGGGTGTCGGCAGGAGCCTGTCTGTCCTCGGATCCATCCCCTGCCTCCCCCATCAGTTCTGGGTCACAGCGGTGCTGACCCCTAAAGATGGTGTTTCTTAAGCTTCCATCTCAGCAGAACATGGGCAGGAGGAGGGAGGCAGAAGGCAGGGTAACTCCCCACCCCAGCTCCCAGCCCCGCCCCCGGCAGCATCCATGGCAGCAACAGTCTCTCCCGTGGCCCCACCCGTGACTGGACTGGTTGTGGTCCTGGCTTCAGCAGTGACCCCAGGTCCTGGGCTCTGGTACTGTCCCCTCCTCCCTCCGGCCTGTGGGTGGGCGTTTCCCGCTCCCACTAGGGTGACCTGGCTCTCCTCTGTGCCACATCTAGCTTCTCATCCGTTTTAGTTCCTGAATACTTAAGTCCTTGCATTTAAAACTGCTCTGTTCTACGAAGGAGTTTCTGCTTCCAGTTAGACTGTGACACAACAACGAGGCTGTTCTGTGGATACGTAATCTAATGCCCGCACTTCATGCAGAGGTGGTCAGGGTTAGTTACCCCTGGTCTTTCCATGTCTTCCTCTGGAAGGAGGAGGAGAAAGAGGGGGAGGGGAGGAGGAGGAGGAGGGGAAAGGAGGAGGAAGATGAAGAGGGAGAGAAACAGGAGGAGGAGGAGGGAGAGGAAGAGGCGGTGGTGGCAGCGGCAACAGCTTCAGAACCCACAGTGAATTGACTAGAGCGAAACCACAAGGACTTCCAGTAAAGAGATGACCCAACCTCAGCCTGATTGAGGTTGAGCCGGAACCTACGGCACCATCTTCACTCCGCGCAGCACTCGGTCTGATACACACGCAGATTGAGACAATAAAGAACAAGGGCTCCCCAGAAACGGCTCAGCAATATCCACAAATGAAAAGGGATTTACACAGTAGACCCTAAATGGTTTCCAAGGAGCCATTACGAAAAGCAGGTATATAAAATGCAATTTGAGTATATTTTCCTTGTTTAAACAATGTGCATCAGGTGTACGGGAAATAACAGATTACACAATAATCCATGTTTCTCTGAATATTAAAATAATTCAAAGAAAACTTCTTTATGACGGTTCTTCTGCAGCCTCTGATTTCTTACCATCGCAAGAGGGACGATGCCCACGAAGGTCGTCTGGCTGACGAAGATCTCGGAGACAACCAGCTCGCTCATGGAGTCCTCAATTGGGTACTCTACCTGCCAGGTAATCTGCTGGGCCCCGGCCAGGCTACTGCTGTTATCGATCCCAAAGTCCACTTGCAAGATCTCATATAAGGAGCCATTCACTCTGGAAAACAAACACATGTTAAAGTTCAGTTTAAAACCCAGAACTCAGCAGAATGTCAAAAATGCAATAAATGGCCACATTCCTCTCCGTCCACCAAGAGAGCGATGGCTGCCTTCAACCCAGCACTCAGCAGCGTCAATGCAGCCCAATCCCTACACTGCCATCGACAACCCACACCTCAGGATGGGCTGACGGTTCACCCCCAGGGCTCTGTGCTGTGGAAACAGACTCTTCACCTCGTGAGTCGCTCGGACGCATCTCACCCCTGGCCACGCCCTGCACGGCTCTCCCCTCCCCAACCCGCCTGCACATGCCAGGGTCTGAGCCCCCCACACAGGAAATGCCCATTGCATCTGCCTTCACCGTTATTCCAATCGTGAAACGCACCCTGGATTCTGGCTATTTCTGCTTCTACTTGGCTGTGTGTTTATCAGCCAGTGGGTCAAACTCTGAGCTGTAGAATTTGGGGAGAGCAGTGGAGACCTCACAAGCTGTGGAACGATCAGGAGCCCAAGAGTGAGAGAGGACTTACGAACTACATGGTTTATTACATAATCTACGAGCAATATAATAAGGTGTTACACTCAATTCTTACTTCATCAGACTAAAATGGGATTAGATGTAATGTAAGAAGATCCCACCTGCCTTAATTCACGGAGTGACAACACTGTGTGTGTGTTTGGGGGACGGGGAAGGTTGGTGAGTTGTGTGTAAGAAAAAGTGTTATTCTTAATATTTGTATACAGAGGGGCCTCTCATCGCTGGCCAGGACTTGGAACTGCAGGCTGCAGCACTGACAGGGAAGCCACCGAACAGCGGTAAAACAGAAAGGCGCCCAGCACAGGATGCGAGTGACTCCTGTTCCGTAAGCCTGCTCCCGTCACCCGAATCCACCTTCGCTCGGACCCAGGGAAGGCGACAGCAGAGCAACCCATTCGCCAGCGCCCCCAGGCCCAAGTCGCACACACCAGCCTGTTCCCTCTCTGCCCACGGGCCTGCCAGGACCACAGTGGGCCAGGACGTCTCCTGCCTGCCTCTGAGGGCCTGGGCAAGGTCTGCAGTCTGGACCCACAACTCACGTCCTGGGAGGAAAGAGTTGGGGGGGCGGGGAACAAAACAAAACAAAATAAAACAAAACAAAAGCACCTGCTGCTTGGCCAGCGGAATGCTGCTACCACGGACAGCTCCCCGCCGTGGGGGACGCTGTAATGACCGGGTGGGGAAACCACAGCTCTCTGCTTCCTTGTGTGTGCCCATAGGTTCCAGGGCCACATGTGGATACAGCGATGGCATTGGGAAAACTAAACTGCACTGTCCTGCCTGATAAATTCTACCCCAAATCAAACCACATTAGACTCCATACAGAATTGGCCACGCCTAGCCTTTTTCCCACTTAGCCAAGATTTTAAAAAATTCTCAGATACTGTACTGTCCAATACAGTGGGCACCAGCCACAAATGGCTACTTATATTCAAATTAAATTAATTTTTAAATAAATTAAAAATTCAGTTCCTCGGTCACACTAGCCTCACTTCGAGTGCTCAGTAGCCCAGCGTGGCCAGTGGCTACCACGTGGGACAGGGCAGGTGGAGGCTGATGTCCGCTCTGTACCCTGGGCAAGTCACTTGTGCCCCTCCGGCCTCAGCTTCCTCACCAGGAGAATGGGTGAATAAGAAAAAGGCCCGTCTGCCCACTTTCGGTAGAACTGTGAGGATGGAATGAGGGAATGGGTGGTAACACCCTCCACGCGCTATCCAGTCCTATAGATTCATACTGTGATGATACCAACACCATGAGAGACACACAGCTTTGGAACGGTTCAGGGACTCCATGGCAAACGTGGCCGGGTGGTCCCAGCTGAGCCTGAGCTGGGTGTGGGCACGTGGGAGCTAAGGACCCTCAGGTATCTGCTGGTACAAGTAGTCTTGCACGGGGGAGGAAACGTGTGCTGAATAAGGGCTCCTGGACTCGCAAGAGGACGAAAAGTGGGTACACAAGGGAACCCCCACACCAGCAGTCCCTATTTACCTGGGTATCTCGCATGAAAAGGCAAGGAAAGGAGAGATTAAGTGCTGAATTTTGAACTGTGAAGAGGTTTCAGGAACTCAGGGTCTCAGTTCTCTGTCAGCCCTTCTGCCATTCCCCACCCACGACGTCCAGCCTCACGTCCCTTCCCTGGTCGTGGGAACCCTCCACCCGTCCATCTGGTCAGTCTCCTCCTACGAGAGATGCTCTGTCCTGTCGGTTCCCATTTTCAATTTCTCTTTGGGCTGCACCGTGTGTTGCAACCAGAACTAAGGAGCCGCCTCTCACCCCTCCTGGGTTCTCAGACCTCAGAAAAGTTAGTGCCGAGAAACTGGGAACCCAGTGGGTGGAGAAATGCAGCTTAACTCCACTGTCACCAGCCCCTTCGTCCCGCCAACCCGCACCGTGGCCCTGGGGTGAGTGGAGAGAAGTGGCCAGTCCCTGGGCAAAGGGGGAGAGTCTGCGTCAGGGTCGGCCCCGCTCCGCTGTGGGGGCGTCCTCCTCCTCCTCTCTGACCCACAGCCTGGGAGCTGGACCCGCGACGGGACTCTGCCCAAGTCCAGCAATGAATGGAAGAGCAATTAAGTCAGAGCCACTTTTACATAAAGCTTTTTTTTTTAAGTAATTTCCCTCCAGCCAGAGGAAGGGAGTCTTTTGCTGTAGGAAGTGAGCGCGCTCGCTAATAAGTCCACTTCTGTGGAAACGGGCACGTAGCTATTAATTTCATCTGCTCCTGATCTAGTCTCGATTAAGCCTTTCGGATTTAGAAAAGTGCTTCATGATTCTCTCAGTTTAATAATGACAACCACCTTTGAGGAATCAGGACCAGCATTTCAGCCACGAGATATTTGTTAGGCATTTTCCCCTGGGGTGGAGAAGTGCAGGTGTGAGTGTGTGTGTGAGAGAGTGTGTACGTGTGTGAACACATGAGTTAGTGTGTCAGGCATGAAGTGGACACACTGCTTGGATGTTTCTCCTTCAAGCTGCAACATGTAGCCTCCTTCCAAAAGGTCTTGCTTCCCCATTTTCCATGGAAACTTTGCCTTTAATAAAAGCTGAGCCTCCTCTCTGGGACCCCGGACCCCAAGGAGCTACAGTGTGGCTGCAGCTGAAACAGGCTGGTCAGAGGGAGGAGGACAGGTGGGGCCGGGGGGCTGGACGGGGGACCCAACCCAGCAGCGTGTCCCCAGGGACCACACCCAGCCATTTCTCAGCGTGTCACTCCTGGTGGCAGCAAGGGTGTTTCACAGGAGGAGAGAGCAGGAGGGAGGAAGCAGAGAGGGAGAAATAAAGAAAGAGAGAAGCGCAGAGTTGCAAAGCTTGAGCTGCCTCCAGCAAGTCGTATCATTTGCAGATTACTTTTCTCTTCACAAACTTGTAGACGGTTCCAAGCTACGAGGCAGAGATGAGTATTCCAGAAATGGGACAAGAGAGGCTCTCTCTGGTCTCAGGTGTGTTTTTTCTTATGAGCCTTTATCTGGGTACTAATTTTTTAAAAATAACCAAAAAGCACGGTGAACGCTGAATGATGATGACATTGAACCAACGTCTTGGGAGAGGATTTGCTGGTGACTCTCAGTAAACACAATATGAGACTGAACCTCTCTGTCCTTCTCTGGACTGTGAACTCCATGGGGACAAAGATGTACCTGTATTGTTGCTGCTCTGGCCATGGCACTGGCGTGACACCTGGAAAACTGTAGCAGTTCAGTAAGTTTTTTTTTTAGGTAATTGAATATACTTACAAGACCCAACACACACCCTGCAAACTTCTGGGGGATGTCACTTGCGTCCTGGGAAACAAGAAGCTACCAGTCAGTGCAGTCTTAAGCCATACTTTTCTTCTTAGTACGTTTATATACTCCGCTTAGAGAAGGCACATCTGTCTCCAGGACTAGAATGTAAGTTCCTCCAAGGCTAAAACCTATTATAGCATCACAGTCACCACAGTACCTGAAACATTCATTTATTCAGTAACATTTATTTAGCCACCCATTATGTGTTAGACGCTGAAAATCATTGGTAGACAAAACAGACGAGACTGTGTCTTACTAGACAGATAAACACATAAGGTAAGACCATGTAATGTTAAATGCTATCATGAAAATAAAATAGAAGAATTGAATTTGTTTTTTTAAAGTTAAAATTCTTCAATTTTTTAAAATTCAAAAATCACAAGTTTAAAAATAGTCATTTTTAATTTTAAAATAGAATATAAATTACAACAAGAGACAATGGAAAAATGAAACAGTATTCAGAAGTAAGGAGTTGACATTTGAGTTGAAACCTAGAAAATGAATAGAAGCCAAACAGATCCTCAACAAGTGTTCGTTGTGTAAATGAGTAAATCTATTTTAAGCTAAAAAAAAAAAAATCATAGGAAAAATGTATCCCAAACCATCAGCATGCACACAGGTGCTAAATAAAAAAGAACATCCTCCTTCAAGTCTTTGTTCAAATGCCACCTGCTCAATAAAGCCTCCTCTGGCCTCCCCATTTAAAATTCCATCCCTATCTCTGCATTTCTGATGCCCTCATCCTGCTGTAGCTTTTACCTTCTAACAAACTGTTATTTATTGATTATTTTGACTGTCAGAGAAAGAAGGGATGTAAGTGCCAGGAAAGCAAGGATTTTTCCCTGTTTAGCTTAATATATTCCCAGCACTTAGAACACTGCCTGGGACATAGTAGGTGCTTATTAAGTATCTGTTGAATGAATGCATGAATGAATCGATGAATATCAAACAACAGTTTGAGCGAGTCTCAGAGGAGCATGTGCTGAGTGCAACCAGACAGCCTGAGCTACAGATACGGGGAGGAGACAGCCCTGCCGTGGGCGGGCGAGGCCAGGGAATACCCCGGGAGGGTAGGCTGGGGCTGAGCTTTGAGGAATGGGCTTGCACCACAGGCAGCCACTACAGCCCCACTGCATGGAGTTTCTTCATTGCCCCCTTCTCTCCTCTCCCGACATCCTTGGCACTCCCCAAGTCCCCACAAACACCATGTCCCAGAGAGGAACAGAGCAAATTCCTGCTCACGGATCCCTTCAATGGAGCAGAGGTTCTTTGTCCATCTCTCTGCCTCTCACACAACTTTCTGCATCGTGATCGAATGGCTGGTTCTCAGAATCTGGCAGGAATAAATCATCTCCTTCTGCAATCTTACAAAATCCAGGCACCGCCTCCTCGTTTCTGTTTTGTCAAAGGCAGTTCAGCTTCCTCCGAGCATGCTACGGAAAGCCTGTTCTAGGTGGACAAGTCAGGCAGTGGCTGGCAATCAAATGTCTAGGGTTTGAAAACATTTAAGAGCCACGACCCTAAATCAGGGCCTTACCGACTTTGAGGATTCAAAACACTGTCTCATTATCACTTTGATTTCCCGGTTTCTATCATCAAGTTGCTATATAAACTTTAAAAAAAATATATCTAGGACCGTGTCAAATGGGAATCGTCCAACAAATGAGGTTCCTTTATTTCATTGCTGGCTAATTGCTAAAGTTAAATAGACAACCCAGAGGTTGCAACTTCCCATCACCGGGCTGAACACAGCCAGGCCTATACTTTGCTTAATCATCCCCACTATTATGTTTCTACAGATTTTGAATTAACTTCCAATAGTTTTAAATGTGGAGAAGCAGTGACCTCTTCTACCAAGCAGACTAAGAACTAAAAAGATAGATCAGAGTGAGAATGATAAGGTAGAAACTGGAGCACATGTCCCAGAATCTCTGCGGTATTTCTACTTCCTGATCCCAGCCCCTGCATCCCACTCTGGTCCTTTTCCTTGGATTCCATGAAACACCTCCATACCCTTACATTCATACTGATTTTCAACAAGAACCAAGACAATTATAGAAATCTATGGAAATAGGTTGGGCGCAGTGGCTCACACATAGAAATAAATTAGCCAGGCAACTAAAAATACAAAAAAATTAGCCAGGCATGGTGGCGCACGCCTGTAGTCCCAGCTCCTCGGGAGGCTGAGGCAGGAGGATCGCTTGAGTCCAGGAGTTTGAGGTTGTTGTGAGCTAGGCTGACACCACGGCACTCTAGCCCGGGCAACAGAGCGAGACTCTGTCTCAAAAAAAAAAAAAGGAAAAGACAAAAAAGTAGAAGAGTGGTTGCCAAGCACTTTTGGGGACATGACCACTAATGGGTACAAAGTTTCTTTGGGGGGTGACGAAAATGTTCTGAAGTTATATAGCCGGGATGATTCCACAGCTTCGTGAATATACTGAAAACCACTGACCTGTACACTTAAAAAAGATGCATCAGGCCGGGCGCAGTGGCTCACGCCTGTAATCCTAGCACTCTGGGAGGCTGAGGTGGGCGGATCGTTTGAGCTCAGGAGTTCGAGACCAGCCTGAGCAAGAGCGAGACCCCATCTCTACTAAAAAAAAAATAGAAAGAAATTATATGTACAGCTAAAAATATATATAGAAAAAATTAGCCGGGCATGGTGGTGCATGCCTGTAGTCCCAGCGTAGTTCCAGCTACTCGGGAGGCTGAGACAGGAGGATCGCTTGAGCTCAGGAGTTTGAGGTTGCTGTGAGCTAGGCTGATGCCACAGCACTCACTCTAGCCCAGGCAACAGAGCAAGACTCTGTCTCAAAAAAAAAAAAAAAAAAAAGATGCACCTATTGCATGTTAATTATATCTCAATTTTTTAAGTAGAAAGAAATGAAAGGAAAAACCAGTTGCAAAAGCATATGCACAGTATAATACATTTTATAAAAATGATAAACATATAGGCAACAGTTCTTTACACAGTTCATATTAAAAACTATAAAAACATCATGGTAATGATAATGTCTGCGTGAGAGAAGAAGGAGAAAGAGTCACCAAGAAGTACATAAGGCTCCAACAACACCTGTAATATATTTCTTTTAAAATGTGAAGGAAATAAAGCCAAATAGTAAGAGTTTACAAAGCTGGGGCTGGGTAAATAGGGGTTTGTTTTACTATTTTCTAGACTTTTCTCTAATCAGAGAATGATTTATTTAAAAATAGAAAGTTCCCATCCTCCGCTCTCTTGTTTGGTTTATTCTGCTTTTGTTTAAATCTCAGATACATTTTTCTGGTATAAACACTCCAAGAATCTCTCCATCTGACTCCTAAACCAGCATACAGTAAGCCGGCCAACCCACTGCCCCACTTCTCAACCACGGGAAAACGATGTCATAGTCTTCTTTTCTCCTTTTTAAAAATGTTCAAGTACTTTGCAGGCTGGTGCGAGCACCGTTATTTTTGCTTACCAACATTTTCCCAGAGCTGAAAACAATAAATCTTGATAATGAGCAAACACTTGAGGCACCTCCACTTCCGCAGCTGCCAAGTCCGGCCCCATTTCTCACACTAACGACTCACCCCCACTCCCAGCTCATTTGATTTTATCAGCACCACTGTGACAAGCCTGGAGACAGCTCAGACAATTGCTACAATTATTTTTTTTCCCTCTGCCTCTTTCTGACAACATCCCCAAAACCCTTCCAGCAAGTGACGGCTCAGAAATCATCTTAGGCCAGGTTCCTAAATACAACTTTTCAGAGTCCCCTCTCTCTTTCTCTTTCTTCTCATTACCAACCTTGAGGGAAACTCCTGTTCTATAAACTGGCCAGTGGATTTCTCATGCAGTCCATTGACGTTTAGGTCTTCATGAAGAGGAAAGACAAACCCTCGCCGACTGAGTGAGAAACACCGGGCGGACTCCGGACGCAGCGCGGTGGGCTCAGTACTGGAGCCTGTTACCGTCCTCAGGGTTCCCGGGGTAAACGGCCATGGCGCCACCCCAGAGTGGAACTTTTTGAATTTTGAATCCCGGCAATGCATTATTTATTCAAAAATGCATTATTTAATCAGCTGATTTTTATTTATAACATAATGTTAATTTTTGGATAAATGACGCATTGCCAGGATTCAAAATTCAAGAAGTCTAAAAGAACTTCCACAGCTGCCCTCCCGACTCGACGCCTTCAGCCAATCAAAGCTATTAGCTCCCTGATTAACCCTCCAGACATATTCTATGATCCACAAGTATGAACAAGTATGATGCTGTGCCTGGATTTTACACGGATGGTGCACATTATACACTCTGTTCTGCATCTAGAACATTCGATCTCCAACCCAAAGGGAAAGGCTGGCTACGGAACGCTCTGGCCTGGGAGTGAGGACAGGCCCACAGGGCCAGCAGGGCCATCCTCCTGCGCACCTGTGGGGAGTGGTGAGCGGTGCTCATGACTACAGCACGGGGAAGCCCTGGCGTAGGCGGGCCGCACAGCTACGAAGTGGAGCATCCAGGATCCACCACGTGTCTGACTCCAGAGTCCATGCTGGGAGAGAGTGAACGTAACACTCATTCATTTATTTGTACATGCAAATCCACTGAGATCACGATGTCCCCAGCCCTGTGACAGTTACATATACGTACAGGGAAGGGAAAGAGCAGAGTCACACACAAAAAACTCTTCTTACTCTCCAAAGAGTCTGCTTCTAGGGGAAAGCCGTCCTCCTGTTGCGTTGCCCGGGATCGCTCTGCACCTGTGCTGGGAAGGGCCTCGTTAAGTGCCTGATGGGCCAGTCAACTCCTCCAAGTGACAGCAACTGCTAATGAGACCGGAGTGCTGGGGACATGCCCTGTGCATGCTGGTCAGCTGGGCTTCCCCAGGTGCCTGTGGAGGGCTCCTGTTAGTCCAGCGTCCTGCAGGCTACCCTGGTCACCAGGGGCCAGTTGGCAGCTGTGACTGCAATCAGGGCCAGCTTATTCCGGGCCGGTATCTTCCCTGCTGAGACACAGGAGCAGTGAGGTGCACAAAGGATTACACTGGGCTCTCCGTTAAGGAGACGGTAACAGTTAGAGACCAGAGCTTTGTTCGTGGCTGACCTTCAAAGATCAGGCCCAAGATCAGCTGCCTGCAGCACGCCAGCTCGCAAGACTGCTCAGACCCACCTAGAGCAAAATTTAAAGGCCACAGATATCTGACTTGACTTATTAGGGGAATTCACTGCTCTCAGACAAAGGGATGCAGTTAGAAGGGATAAAATTGTGATGTTCATTGCAATCTTCTCCATCACCATTAAAGGCAACTCCCTCCACCCTTCCAGTTACTCAGGTCCAAATCTTGGTCATCCTAACTCTTCTATTTCCTTAGCAGCCCACATCTAATGTGTCCAGAGAACCTGTCAGTTCTACTTTGGAAATGTATTTTTAAAAACACCTTCACTCTCATCATGTCAACTACTTCTACCCTGGGCCAAGTCATCCTCATCTCTCGCCTGGGTTACCGAAATAGCCTCCTAAATCATCTCTCTGCTCTCGCCCCCACCACTGCCCCCGCCAGTCTGTTCTCACTCCACAGCAGACAGAGTGTTAGAACATAAGTCAGGTGTTCTTCACTCTTCTGTCCAAAGCCTTGAGGGACTCTCATCTCATTCATATGAAAGCCAAAGTTCTTACAAAAATCTACAAGGCCCTACACAACCTGGTCCCCTTAGCCCCATGGCCCAATACCTCCCTGAACCTCTGGGCCACCACACTCACTCTGCTCAAGCCACCTGGCCTCTTTACTGTTCCTCCAGCTCCAGGCACACTGCTGCCTCAGGGCCTTTGCACTAGCTCACGCCTCTAGGTGAGCCACCCTTCCCACGACAGCCATACCACCCATTCCCATAATATGGGAAACTTATATGGTGCTGTTCCCTGTTTCCAAGCGTCTTCTGCTTTTGACCGCTCTGTGCATCCTTCAGGTAGCTGTTTTTGCATTTTCTCCAGAGTTCATAGCTGTTATCTTTGTGTGTTAGCTGGATAGCAGCTCCTCAGCCATTATTAGACAAGGAACCACCAGTGCTAAGGTTTCACAGGCAGGTACTGTTACAGTGGACTCAATAACGGCTAAGAACAATGAGGACAACTTTCCCAAGGAATATCACAAATGATCACCCACTTTCTCTAAGAAATAATAAATCTACCTTTGATTCAATCACTCCCAAAGCACATGGCACCCCCAAGTCACCAAGAATTATTCTGACACCACAAGAGCAAAAGAGCAAAAATTAAAGAGAGAGGCAGACACTCCGGGATCATCAAAAACAAACCCAAACAGCATCTTTAACCTCATTAACCTTGCAAGGTAGTAGAGTTAAGAGAATCCCACAGACAGGCTGACACTCTGAATGTCAATTCGGTCAAAAATCAGATCAGAATTCTTGTAACCTTCCATGTACCTGGCAGATTTTCAATACACGTCAGCTGAGCGGAAAGTCAATGGGAGGGATTTGCCGGCTCCTGTAATCCCAAAGTGTGTAAATCTCCCTAAGTGAAGAGCTCTCCTTCAAGAAACAGGCATTCTCCTGCCACCGATTAATTAAAACCCAATGATTCTATCCCATCACCGACTTGTCCCATTGTATTAATTACAACAGCCTCAAAATCTTTCTTATAGGCCAATTACTCTAAAGTAATTAGATCTTAAGTCGACCACAATTAGGAAAAATTATGTGCATGTAACTTCTCTAATGTCTCCTTTGCTGATTGCATCTCTCCAAGGACTCCTGAAATTCCTTCCATGGAACGGGCCCCATCCTTCCCCTGCCACATTTTGATTAAGAGAAACTCTTTTGGTCCTGAGGAGCAAGTATGAGCCAGACTTACACGTGAAATAACAGGACGCAGTGGTAAGAAACTGGATATTTTGTCTTTCATCCCCCAAGGCTGCTCCTGTGCCCACAGGATGCAAAACCAGGAAGGTCCAGGGTGGGGAAGGCCTCCATGTGCATCACTCAGGTAGTGGTTTCTCTGGGTTCCAGGGAAAGGGATGTCGAGTTCACGTAGGATTCAGGTACCAGCATCTGGAATTCGCCCGGCGCTCTCCCCACGTCCGTCTTATTCCCACAAACAGGTCCACGGGTGTGTGTCCCCGAGGAAGGAGAATGATTCCAAAAAAACAATGAGATCCAGCACCAGGTCAGACCCCCCAAGGAGCAAGACTACTAATTGGCCTGAAACAACAGAACAAAATGTAAAATCTGTGCTGGTGGCTGGGCCCAGGCTGCACTAATGAGGGGCCCTGTGGCCGTGTGTGGCCATTCTGGTAGCTGAGCTTTGACATCACGAGTATGTCTCTCACATACCCATTGCCACCAGGGAGAATCCCAAGCACACTAGGGGACAAAGCACAGCTTGCAGGCAAAGGGGGTTGGACTTGGGCCTTACATCCCAGGAGCACATCCCTACTCAGATCCGAACCTCCAAGGTCAGCACCTGTGCAGCCAATTTCTTTGAAAACTCCATTCGGTCTCAAGGCAATAACTGGTATGCTCTCTTTGATGTAGGCTGGCTGATTTGCCCTAATGAGAGATGTGTGGAGTCTGGGGACCTGAACGCAGGATCAGAACACGCGGTCTGAGGTATGTGAGCTTCTAACGGGAGGCAAATGTTTGAAGTCAGGGTAGTCCCAGAACATCAAGTTCAGCACACCCAGGAAGACATAAAAAGAAGCTGAAGATGCACGGTTGTCTACACTCAGTCTCAAAGTCTACGAGACTTTCTCAGACTTGCCCTCTTTGGCTGGGTCTCCAAGTTCTGAATTATAACTTATTCAAACACTCAGTGAAATATTTCTGAGCATCTACAGTGTGTCAAAGCTCTGTTCGCAGCACTGGGACCAGCAGGGAGCTCTTCTGGAGTTTATATTCTCGTGGAAAGACAAAATTAACAAGCAAACAAAACAATAAATAAGGCAGCTATTCAGTAGTGAATTTGGTAGTCATCAGCGAACTTTCCTAAACACGCCAACTCCCCATTTTCCAGACACACGCGAGGCTTGCACTTCTGCCCCACTGGAGATTGGGCGGGGCCACATGTCCAGGTCCCACCGACACATCTGTGTCTCCCGTCCATGCAGGAGTGTATTTCATTACTACTGTGAGTCTCTCCTTCCCTCTGCCACAGCCACCAGCAACTGTCAACCGAGCTGCTCTTCTGGCCACCAGAGAGACGATGACAGTCGGAGTCCCCCCGCTGAACCTCGAAGGGCTCACAGCGTGAGTGGGAAATAAACCTTTGTTGTTGTAAAACACTGAGGTTTGGGGGTAGTTTGCTATCACAGCACACAGTAGCCCATTCTAACGGATGCAGAGATATGCAGAGACGAAGGCAAAACAGCACAAAGGATGGGGAGAGGGATAATTTAGACAAAGTAGTGCAAGGAGGACTCTCTGAAGAAGAGACAGTTGAGAGCTAAGACTTCAGTGGTGGAGGACAAGGATCAGGGCTCCAGACAAGGGAAGAGCAAGGACAGATTCCCTGAGCTGTAACGTTTGCCTCCCCAAGCACACATGTCCCATGCATGTGCACATGCTCACACAGGTGCACGCATGTGCCCACTCACGTGCACACATACAATTCCCGCACATGCACTCACACACACATACAATGCACGTGCACACACAGCACTCATACACACACAATGCACATGCTTGCAACACATGCATACAACACACATATAACACATGTGAATACTCACATGCACATGCGTGTACATACATGCACGAAATGGACTAAGACAGTACCCTATTTTCATTCAACTGGGAAAATCAACATTACACCTGAACAGTTACACCCCAAGGTTTACAGAAGTGCCCTCTTATTCTTGCAGATACTTAACCCTAGAGACACCCACCTGTGCTCTGCCCTGTATATCACACAGGTAATCTGTCATGTCCCCCAGGTTCAGAGTCTAGCAGAATAGATCCCTTCCACTTGACAATATTAGCACACAAGGGACACAAAATCTCCAAACATAAACTCCAAATGTGGGAGACCCAAGTACGTTTTCCAGTCTTGGCATCGCACACAAACAGAGACCTAATTTAACAAATAAAAATATGGGATGCCCACTTAATTTTGAATTTCAGGTAAACAACAAATAATTTTTTAGTGTAAATGTGTCCCAAATAATGCATTGGATAAAGAACATGAAATGGAACATACTTACCCTAAAAAAAAAAAAAAAAAAATTCTTGAGTTATCTGAAATTCATGTTTAAACGGGCAACCTGTATTTTATCTGGCGATTATCCACAAAATGGGAAGTCTCTTTTCTCTCAAAGACAGGAAGCTGTTTGTGAATTTCCTGGCCAATTACCAACAGACAACTTGGAGGATTTCTCAGTCTCATAAGATAGTATAAAGACCGGATCCCTAACTTTTCTGAACTGGCTGTCCCTTGATTCGATCTGACACAAGCTGACATAAAACCCTTGCCCCGGACAGTCTGCATCTGTCTTCTGTTTCTTAGAGGACTTTCTCTAAAACCTTCCTATCCCTAGACTCCCCCCCAGTTGCTGTAAATCTCTCTATTTATACATGAAAGATGGAGACAAACTTTGGGGGTCTCAACTCACTAGCACAACCGACACCAGAGACCCATCGTGTATCAGCCCCTCATGGACGCCCCGGCACAGGCTACTTTCCTCGTTTGCTGCGACAAGGTTGCCGGAGGGTCTGCTGACTTGGTCTCAGGACATCCACGTAACCTCACGGCGCCCCCTGCTGCTCAGACCTTACCCTTCCTTGACAGTGTCCCGTATTTTTCCACTTTTAAATCGACGTCCTACAAAATCCTCCCCCTCTCACACACTTTTATCCATGCCTACAACACCCTAAATAAACCCCTCCACCTCTTGTCCTCTCCGAGAGGAGGGGGAAGAAGCTCAGACTGTCATGTCCACATTCAGGAATGTTTCCTGCCTCCGTCTCCCTTCCTTGAAACACCTTGACACTAGTGGTTCTCAACTGGAGGCCACTTTGTCCCCAGGGACAGAGTGAAACTTTGTCTCAAAAAAAAAAAAGAGAGAGAGAGACAGAGAGAGCGCGCTGAAACCTAAGCAATTACAGCAGAGAATGGTCTTCAAGAAGCCCAAGGAAAGAAGTCAGGGTACAGGAAATTGAAAACTTGACCTGTTCCCAGAGGGGATCCCCAGCTGGTAGGACGTAAGCTCTCAGCATGTCTGCGCACCCGCCTGAGGATGAAGGCCAAAGAGCATCAGCAGAGTTGACGAAGGCAGAGAGTAAGGGAGAGAATCCCATCACAATGAGGCCCAAGACCCAGCCAACTCACCACAGTCACCCCGACTGCGCCAGGACCGGAGCCAACGCATTCTCTCTGATGTTTGGTTAAGCTCACTTAAGCTTCTACTGCTTGAAACAAAAAATAATAATAAACTTATATACTAATATGAGCATGTTAAAGTCTATCATGAGGTAGAGATGCAGTATTTTATGATGCCCAACTGGCATTATTTTACTTGCCTCGTAATTTCAACTGTGGTGACTTACACTGGCACTTAACCATATTTCAA
The DNA here is from genome assembly GCF_041146395.1 of Eulemur rufifrons. Classification (NCBI taxonomy): domain Eukaryota; kingdom Metazoa; phylum Chordata; class Mammalia; order Primates; family Lemuridae; genus Eulemur; species Eulemur rufifrons. The sequence continues at coordinate 3,514,207 of NC_091003.1, forward strand.
CTGACACGCGGGACAGTCCAACAGAGCAATAAATCTGCACCAGGTGCCGGGCCAACCTCCCTTCCTAACGCCCAGCACTGTCTTCCAAGGGCAGCCTAATCTTTCCAGAAAATGGACCCAAATGCCAGTGTGAAACTTCCCTGAAATGGAGAAATTGTAAACACGATTACCCATCTCCCGACCCCATTTGATAAGCTCATCTCGAAATCCAGGAAGGCTATTTTCCAGGGGTTTTCTGTTTTAAAAACTGGAGTTAAGTGGCTGGCATCCCACCATGGTTCAACCAAGCAACGGACCCACAGAGTTGATGAAAATGCAACTTCAAGAGGACCTCACTGGATCTCAATGAATTAAGCTCCTGAGCAGCCTTTCAACCATCTTGCACATTAAATGTTCAGAGATGTGCTTTAAACAACTGCGGTAAAGTATGAGTTTTTAAAAAGGACTTTATATTAAAAGACTAAGACATGTTCGTGAACTGCCACCAAAGGAATGTGCAATGTCCTTCCAGCCCTGACATCATTCGAAACGTCCTAATCCCAGTGCACGTGTGATATTGCAGGGCTGGTCTGACCGTTCTGCCCAGCATCCTTGGCAGGGGGCTCGTGCCAAGGGGAGATGAGCATGCCCAGGCATTTCTGCCCACTGCTCACACGGTGAGATCAAGCACCGCAGCCTGGTGCATCCACAGTGGTCCCGGCAGGAGGCGGACTCCCCTCCTATCGGTTTATGAAATAGAATTGGATGAAGCGAGTGTTTGCAGTGATGCGAGCAGGGATAAGGGAATTCACCAGGGATGTTGAGGAACCCAGAGATGAGCAACAGCAAAAGGCTGTCACCACCCTGCATGTGAAGGGCCAAGGGAAGAAAGAGTGTTCCCAGAAGTCCCTGGAGGGACACAGCCATGGCCAGAACCGTGAGCGCAGGCAGAGGGGCAGCAGGGAGGACGTGACCCAGCCCCTCCCTCCGCCCTCTGCTCTCCCACCAATGCCGCGCACTGGCTGAGCCCAGCCCCAAGCCAGCAGCAGGGGAACCCAGAGGAAGCCCTCGATGGGCGTGAACCCCGCAAAGCACACAGCAGGGCAGAAAGAGAGGAAGGTGAGTGGAGGTGAGGGGGAAGAGAGAAGAATGGGCATGCTCGGTGGGCAGGGTCCCCTTCGGTGGGTCCCCTTCGGTGTGTCCCCGAGATACCGCCCAGATTCATCTCCGACACCCTCTGTCGGAAAGCAGAAGGGAGGTATATGGAAATACGAATCCAGTGCAGGTTCTACACATTGAGACGTCTTCTGGGAGGGTCTTTTCTGCCTCGGCTCGAGCGGTCGCTTACCTAAGAACGCCTCTGCCCAAACGTCCCCAGCAGTCTGGTCATGGCTCCAGCCAACTGCGCGCTGTGGAGTGAAAACCTCACGGTGTTGCTGGGAGGATTAAACGAGCTGAAGCGTGGAGAACTGGGAAACTGCGGTGCTTATTATTTATTGTCAAAGGTCTCTAGACTGCAGGTGACATTCCACCTGCAGGGACAGGACTTCCTGGCTCCCGACACATATGTGAAGTGCCCCCTCCCTTTTACTCTCTTTCCTCCATGCACCTTGTACTCTCACTCACCAGGCGCTGTGCAAGTCCTCACTAGGCATTTATGCATCCTCGGGGGTTCATTTCCATGCCCCTTCCTTGACCGTAAGCTTCTGAGGAGGCAAACTGAGTCTTTGATTCACACCCTGTCTGTCCCCAAGGCCTGACCCTGTGTCCAGCACATTCGGGAACCCAGTGAGATCTGTGGCCTGGCTGAGTGGACAACAGACAGGGTTCTTTCACTTCTGGGGGAGCAAGTCCCGAGAAGCCAGCACCCCGCCCACGGCAGCGCACTTTCCCAGGGATGCACCTTCGCTCCCTTCCATCGGTGGTTTGCCTGCTGAGAAGACAACGCAGTGACCACGCTCGCCTGGGCGCACGGTGATGCCAGGAACGAGCAGCCTCCGGCCCCAGAGAGGCAGCTGCACAGTCTCCCTCCCCTTCCCCTCGGATTTCAGGAGACAAACTCACACCGACGCGGCCAGGATGCGTGGGATTAGCTGTCCAACGGTATGAAGCAGGGTTCAGGGGACATCACGAGAGCCCACTACGGAAAAGTTAACCAGTGGTCACGTCAGGAGACAAAGGCTGAGCTGCTGCCACGATGCGAACTGCACACATCACGGTTTGCACAATGGCCACAGATGCGTTCTGCTCCCCGGTCCTGAGAGGCGAGGACGGAGGGGAAACAGTGCAGTCCCATAACCCACAGAAACCCGGAGCCCCCACGACTATGGGCCACTGTCACTCCAAAGGCGTATCGATCCCCCTTGATTAAATTTTCCCCTTTTCCAGTAATATCCTGAAAATCCATTTTGTTAACCTGGTTTAATTGCCATCCTGACAGCTGCCTTTGCAGGCTCCCTCTTACCCTGCACTTCCCAGAGAAGGGTATTGACATTTCCATTTCTGCTCATTAATGCAGGTCTGTTTAAATATCGTGCTGCTTTCATCCAAGGTGGCCTCAGGTGAAAGCCCAAAAGAAATCCCTCTGTCTCTGCTGCACGTGATGCACTTTGACACTGTATTTTGTGCCCCTGCCAAGGTGCACAGTTGGGATGAATCAAACAAGCAAACGCCTATTAATCCGTCGAGTCAGTGGGTCACCTGACACCTGGCTAACGGACAGAGCTCAATCAGGCTCACACAGGCCAGTGCCAATCCCAGCAGAATCCCTACGCCACTGAGGGTTCCCTGGCGTACAGGAAGCCATGTCACATAAGGTGAAGGTAGGTACAGGGCCCTCAACTCCTGCAGAGGTGATCTGAGATGGATACACCAATGGCACTCGAGTAGCACTACCTGTATACACAGTGCACGTCATGATGATGAAGCAAATCTTTGTTGACTCATGGCTTTGAGGAGAGTTTAGCTAATGATGGTCCCAACAGCTCAGGGTTTGTGATCACCCAGACAGCCTCACCTGGGTTTATCTTTATTACATTAGTAATTTATTGCTACATAACAAATTATCCCGAAATTTAGGAGATTAAAATAATAAACATTTATTATTTCAAAGGTCTGGTGGATCAGAAATTTGGAAGCAGCTTGGCTGAGTCGTTGTGATTCTTTCATGAGGTTGCAGTCAAGATGTCAGCCGTCATCTGAAGGCGTCACCAGGGCTGCAGGATCCACTTCCCAGGTGGCTCCCCCGTGCGGCTGCAGTCAGGAGGCCTCAGTTTCTCACCGCAGGGGCCTCTCCACAGAGCTGCTTGGGCGTCCTCACACTATGGCGCCGGCTTCCTCTAAGATGAATGATCCAAGAAAAAGCAAGGGGGAAGGTGGGCCGCCTTTTGTGACCTGGTCTTTGAAATCGCAGAACATCACTCCCATCATGTAGTACTTTATAAAAATGAGTCACTAAGTGCTGTCCACACTAAAGGAGAAAGAAATTAAGTTCCGCCTCTTAAAGAGAAAGTATCAAGGGAATTTGTATCTGTTTTAAAACTACCATGGGCCTACTGAGCAAACATCAACAAGAGCTGAGCTCAGGACTTTGAGGCTGTACAGACTTGGGTGTGAATTCCCCTACTTGGGTATGAATTCCCTGTCTGTCATTAGTCACCTTGGCTTTAACCTCTCCACACCTCAGTTTCCTCATCTGTAAACAGGGTAACATCTACATTCCCAAGTTACTGTGAGAATTGAATTAGCTGATAGACGATATGTAACATTCAACACAGTGTCTGACACACAGTAAGAATTCAGCTCATCACTGTTAATATTTCAATTAAGAATGAAGAAACATGTAGCGATCTTTGCACAATTAATTTATAGCATTACTTCTCCCAACATAACTAAAACATCATAGGTGGAACTTATATGTACCTAAACAATAATTATTTTTTAAAATTTATAACTGATAAGTCTTAAACAGTGTCCCACAAATAACAACATGATATAAAATCATCAATGTCCCCAACACATTCTGATTGCACTATGACAAATGCAATGTCCAAAATTCACATAAATCGTCAGGTACGTTCTGCCTTCCAGAACCAACGAGAGTTACACTTCAGCTTGCTTCCACCTTGGACCATTCAAACTGGCCACCTCTTTAAGGAGCATTGATCCAGGCATCGAAATTCCCAGCTTCTGATATGAGAACAGTACTTAGACTAGTAACACAGACATTTGCCATACGCCAGTTGTGCACTCTCAAATAAGCCACATAACTTCCCTCAGCCTCAGTTTTCTCAACCACAAATGAAGGTGCTAAATATCTGATTCCTCACATTCTGTCAGGCTCTAACTGTCTGAATTTATCTGTCTGTGACATCTGACATCAGATAACAAGAAAGTTCCTGTAGGCAAACCCAGAGACAATTAAAGAGATGTTTGCACATGCAAATTGTACTCCTAATTGCAAATGCATTGCTTTAGGGAAAAAAAGCCTCTCAGGACCAACGTCTGGCAAAAAAATAAACAAATAAATAAAACACTGATAAATGTAATATAACCAATTTCTTCAATTCAGTCTTATTCCTAATACTAAGATCTCCTTAATAGACTAGAATGTCATCTACAAATGATGCGTTTTGTCCCTTCTCATCTGTATTAGTTAGATTTCTCCTTGTAATGAAGCATCCCAACATTTAGTGGCTAACACTACAGTCAACTGTCCGGAAGTTGGCCACAGGTGCATGAGTGGCCTAAGCCAAGTCTGGAAAAGGAACTTCTCAGCCCAGCCCAGCCCAAATTGCAGACCCAGATAATTATCTGCTAAGTAAATCTTACACAACTTCATTTTGGGGTGATTCGTTATGCAGCAAAAACTGATACGTAATCTTTATAACTCACTTCTTTTCCACATCTTATTGCCTCAGCTAGACATTCAGTAAAGTGTCAGAACAGTGATAATAACAGCCTTCCTTGTCTTTTTCCTAAATTTTACTTCCTGGTAAATATGTTTATTTTACAGTTCTGGACAACATTGTAAAATTAAGAAAGTGTCTATTTCTACTGTGCTAAGAGTTTTTACATAAATTAAGAGTTAAAATAGAAGCTGTTTTCATTTTCTAAGCACTGAGCAGCTCTTTGCAGACAAAGGGAGAACTTCCTCAAGGAGACCACTTTCGGGACATACTGATTAGCTTTCAGCGGAACAGATGAGATCAAGATGTGGGAAACACTTAAGTAATAATACAGGACAGCATATGATCGAATGATAAATATTAAAGATATGAACTAAAGTTTAATAGAAGTTCAGGGGAGAATGTGAGGCTGGTTTTTTTCAAAGTTAAAAGATGGAAACAAGCATTTAGGAGAGAGCATAGGAAGAGACAAAGACACAGCAGAAGGGTGGAAAATGGCAAAAACATGCTTGGCAAATGTGTAGAGGCCACACTACGTGTTCACCTCACCACTGCTTGTCCCTGGGCACACGGGAAGGCCGCACCTCCCAGCCTCCCTTGAAGCCACGTCTCTGCGTACTGACCAGCAAAAGGTGGGCAGAGGTAATGGAAGCCACATCCAGTCCTGGCCTTTGAGAACATCTTGTGAGATCTTCCAGGGTTTCCATGGAAACTTCAAGGATGGCATAGCAACAAGCACAGTTTCCAGATGACATAGACGTAGGACAGAAGCAGCCAGGATCACTGATTGCTACTTGGACTTGTTTGTAGCTACTTGGATGTGGCTCAGAAACTCCATCCAAGCCTCATTAGACTATGTTCAACCGCTGAGATAGAGGGTTATTTGTTAAAGCAGCTAACTTTAATTACCCTGACTAATACAAAGAACCATAATGAGTGGAGTTCAAAGAGTTCAATAATATCCTGGTAAATTCCTTAGTGACAAGCCGCTTTGTGCCTGGAATTCTGGCCTTCTGCTTCCTACTTGCAAAGGCTGCCTTTATTTTGGGATCTAAGGAAGAAAGAGCCTCCTTGCACTTCCCTGGGAAGGGAGATGTACCTGTTGTGGTAAACCAACGTCCACCAAGGCTGTTGAATAATAGGGTCACGAAAGTTGTGCTAAATAGTATTTCAAAGTAAAAGGTGGAGGACAGATAAGAACTTCGGCAGTCAGAGGTAACAGAGTTCAGGCTCCCTACAGTTTCAGAACAAATTTCAAAACAACAACCGCCCGGGAAGGGGAAAGAGAACGATGCCAGTCAGGACTGCACACATTCTTTGAGGGCTCCAGACCGCTCAGTTCCCACTCAGTCCCCTTAACTTCAGCCTGGGGAGTAACATGAGCTGAACACCCCCCCAACAGTGGCTCCACCACGACAGGAGATAGCCACTAAATCCAAGGAAGATAATAAATCAGTCAAAAAAAAATTAAGATAACCAACGATTACGCAATGATTATTTTTCTCCTGACAGTGAGAAATAGAAACTTTACAGTGACCAAACCCTCAGAGGGTCCTTACAGCTTCATATTGAGAAGACGATATCATTCAATGGCGAAATAATGTTCTGGAGGGTAGATAAGAGTAATTGTCACAGCCCTCCGTGCCTCTGAAATCAATTCTCAAAGCCTTCTAGTAACAAAAATGCCAAAATCCATTCAAAGCCCATGTTCCTTCGGACCCAGAATTTTTCACATCAGCAGAAATACGTGAGACTAATCACCTTGTTCTAATAAAATATCAAAAATATATCTCTTGGTCAGACTATCCCGGCTTACCCAGGGTCACACAGCCAGCAGATGGGAGGCCAAGATTTAATCCCAGGTGGCAAACATCACAGTCCTCACTTGTAACCAACGCACTCTTACACAGTGCAGTAATACCCCAACCACACAGCGTGCTAGCGCTATAATCCACTAACAACGTGATACAACACGATAATACACTGTAACAAAGCAGAAATCATAGCTGATTTTACATTCACGCCCTCTTCACTGAGAAATCATTGTATTAAAAGTTGTTTCTTGGGCCGGGCACGGTGGCTCACGCCTGTAATCCTAGCACTCTGGGAGGCCAAGGCGGGTGGATCGCTCAAGGTCAGGAGTTCGAGGCCAGCCTGAGCAAGAGCGAGACCCCGTCTCTACTAAAAATAGAAAAAAATTATATGGACAACTAAAAATATATATATAGAAAAATTAGCCGGGCATAGTGGCGCATGCCTGTAGTCCCAGCTACTCGGGAGGCTGAGGCAGGAGGATCGCTTGAGCCCAGGAGTTTGAGGTTGCTGTGAGCTAGGCTGACGCCACGGCACTCACTCTAGCCTGGGCAGCAAAGTGAGACTCTGTCTCAAAAAAAAAAATAAATAAAATAAAAAAATAAAAAAATAAAAAAAAATAAAAGTTGTTTCTTCACCAGGTTCTCCTTCCTCAAATAACTGTCCTAATACACACAAACACGTACTCGCGTGCACAGACACACGCGTTATTTTCTCAGCCGCGGGCAATTCTAACATTCTTGCCAATACTTCAACTGCAGGAGAAGTAGATTCTGTAGCTGAAAGCTAGTAGGAAAAAACAACCAGAAAAAGACATCCAGGTGGACTGCAGTTGTCTCTTAGAATGGAAGATGGGGAGAAACAGAAGCTTGGAGTAACTTTGCAGTGAGTGGAATAAGTCAAGCAGCCGCTGGTAGCCACGTGGGGTCTTTAATTTCAGTATAACCTGCCTCACAGCACCGTATTAACACTTGAAATTCAGATTGCAAAGCTCTGCCAGAGGCTATCCCCAGAGCTGTTAATGCAATGGAGGGAACCACAGTGACTTCGAAGAGTGATAAAATGAGATCTCGGCTACAGTTATCGGTAAAACAATAGCAAACCAATTCAATGTGGTAAAGATTTGTTGGGGACTGCTAAGAACCAAGTCCCAGGTTTGGTCTAACAGGGAAGAGGAGGAATTAGACTTGGCTCCGGCACTCAGGAAGTCTCGGCTAATTGTATTACCGTGTGCTGATATTTCCAAGAGTGGTAACACTGTGTGGGCAGCATCCAAAACTCAGCGATTAACGCCACTGGCGGGGACCTGTGGGAACAAGCAAGACTGTGGAAGGACAAGGGGGACTTTGCAGAGGTAGAAAAGGAAAGGAAGAGAAACAACGTGCAAACGGGGCTCATTGTGCCATCTCACTTTGCAGGAGTCAAAAATATGAACAAACAGCTAAAACAGAGGCCACTGATAGAATCTCAGTTAGAATGTGCACGCAAGAGATAGCCAGACTGGTTTTCCGATTAAGTGGAAATCAGAAGAACTTGCAGGACGTTGCCCTGAGACTATCTTCTGGCCTTAGTAAAAACAGTCAAGTGAAAAAGAATGCCCTCCCCCAATGCTTCAGAGCCATTATCTTGACTTTAATAGTGAATCGGTTAGTGATCTTCGGTTGTAAGCATCAGGCACTGACTCTAACTTGAGCAGAATTTGTGGAATTTTTTGGAGGACACCAGCTCACCAGGTTAAAAGAAAAGCTGAACAAATAGGTCTCAGGAACGATGGAGACCAGGGTGTCTCTGGGAGTCTGGGTAACGTAACAAATGAACAGCCTCGCCAGTCGCAGACAAAATTAGCATGTTCATACTGTCCCATCCAAGCTCACATCAATCTACCCCAGACTCGGAGTCCCAGAGGAAAGCATCCGATCGTCTGAGTGTCGGTCAGACCCCCACCCCTTGCTCAGCGCAGAGTAAGACACCTGGATTTATAGTCTCACCCCTGATGTTCATAGTAAGACAAAGACGCCCCCCAGAAGGCAAGCAAGGAGTGGCCACCAAAGGAAACAGATACGGATGCTAAGAGGCCAAAACCCACAGTGTCCTCACTGTACAGTCTGTGCACACAGAAGGCAGAGATTAAGTTATACAGATAATACCCAACAAGAGGGTGTCTTAGGGGTGCCTGTTAGAGCACTTCCCTGAGAAAGACTCCACGTGGGTTTGGACTCCAGCAGCTGTTTGTGCCGGGTCAGGCTTCCTCCCTCCCAAACCTGGCTATAGCTGATGGAGCCAGAGCAACATGTGACCCATGGGAAGCCAATCCATTGGCTGGCGAAAAGCCGATCTGGTTTCCTTTTCATAAACTGAGTTTCAAGACACAAAGAGTTAGATTGAGAGATGAGTTGCTATTAAGGGCAGAACCCTAAAGTGAGTTTCCAGGAACTCCTTCCTCTGAGGTCTTTGGAAATACCCTTGGTTTTGACCTTCCTGAGGCCCAGTCATTCAAATGGCTATTTCGTGAAATAACCCAACATCCGCTCTATAAATTCCCCTTTTTGCTCATGTCTGGGTTTGTCCTCTTCTGAAAGCCGTCGTCCCTGGTTAGTCCATGATAAAAATGTCACCCAGACCTCAGCTAACAGGAAGACAGACACTAAATGACCTGGTGCTTCTCTTTGCAAAGAACAACTCAACCAATTCACAAGACCAAAATACTTTTATCTACACTTTAAAAGGAAGCAAATTAAAAATACAAACTACCCAGATAAGTATGTTTGAACTCTACACAAGATCTCAAAAGCTGATCAATATTAACTAAATTTGGAAGAATGAATGTAAGAGTCTCAACACCAAAACTGTAACAATTTCACCTCAGAGTGGGAAAAGGAAAAAATGTAGGTTCCTGGAGGAAAAAAATAAAGGGATTTTCTCGAGAAAGAAAAATCAGGGGAAGGAAGAGTTAACCATCTTAGCTAAAGGACTCTTCAGAATCCTCTCTCGTGAGGAAAGGGGTGGATGGAGCCAGACAGAGAGAACATGCTCCGTAAATCAGAATAATTGCATTACTTGGCTGTCTGCGTGGCTCAGTTTTCTCCCGATAAATTTTTTAAATTATGATAAGATCAGTTTTGAGTTTGAATCTTTTCATAATCCATTTAGACACCTTTAAGTGAAACTGAAATATATTATACTCTAAAAAAAGGGAGATATATATATATATATATATTCAGGTTTGATTCGAAACCTGGTGAGAAGTGTACAGTTGATAAAGACATATATTATCATTTGCATGGGGCTGATAAGAGAATATCAGTTCTAATAGAGCCGATATGAAATCAGAATTGCAGTAATGCCTTCCTGAGCCTGATCATAAGTACCCAGCAGCTTGGGCTGAAGTAGACTCAGCACCCCATATATTAAGATAACAGGCTGCCTCCCACCGACAACTACAGAACTGGGTGGAGGCGAAGACTCCGCACAAATCACCAAGGCTCAGACTCCATTCTGATCTCCCACAAAGCTGCATCAGGGAGAAAGCCGACTCTGCACAGTCCCACCCCTAGGAGACCCCACCCCAACTGGTCTTCAGGCCTGAGCATTAAGGCATCTGTTGTTGTTATTATTATTTTCAAAAAGTCAACCCTGGAAACAGTTTGGCGGTTCCCCAAAAAGTTAAACATAGAATTACCATATGACCCAGAAATTCTTCACCTAGGTTTGCACTCTCCCTGACCTCCTTCCACAAAGAAAACAGGTGCTCAAAACACGCCCTTGAACACAAATGTTCACAGCAGCGCCATTCACAATAGCCAAAAGGTGGAGATGACCCAAATGTCCATCAACAGATGATGGATTAGTAAATTACAGTTTATACATATATGATGGACTGTTACTCGGACATAAAGGGAATGAAGTTCTGATCCATGCTATGACATGGATGAACCTCAAAAACATTATGCTGAGTGCAAGACACCAGACATGAAAGGCCATGTATCGTATGGTTCCATTTACATGAACCATCCAGAGCAACCAAATCCGTGGACACAGAATGCAGATTGGGAGTCACCAAGACCAGGGGTGGAGAATGGGGAGCAGCTCCCTAACTACTTAAAATATTCTGGAACTAGACAGAGGTCATGGTGGCACAACACTGCAAATGTACTAAACGCCAGTGGATTGTCCACTTTAAAATGGTTAATTTCATGTTATATAAATTTTAATTCAATAGAAAAAAATAATTTTCTTTACCAAAAAAGTCAATCTCTTCCATTTTTAGAACAAATCAGCTCTTATTACCAAAGTTTTCTTCTTTTAACATCTTTTGGTCACCCTTTCTTCCCAAACATTAACTCAAACACGTAGTGTTTTAATTACAAGGCGCAAAAGCAGGTAACAAGGTTACATGTCCAACTAATACCAACATAAAAACCGGAGCTAAATTTCACTGTCACTTTTATGCTCAGGATTTACAACAGCAATACTGAGAAAAGCTTCATCAGCGTCTCAAATGATTCCATAAGCGTCTAGAAACAGCAAATGAGATCACTTCTCACTATCATAAAGAAAGGTATTGGAAAAATTATCCTATTTTCTCTGCCTTTCTTCTTGGGCCAGCAGCTATTTGGATGGAATATGCACCTTGACAAATTGTTATATAGTAATATAAAATATCATAATAATGATGGTGATAACAATGTTAATGATACTGACCTAAACTACAACTTCCATTGGTTGGTTAATTGCTTGGACCCTTTCCCCCTCCCCCCCCCCACACTTCTTCATTTATTCAAACTTTCCTCTAAACGCATCATCTGGGTAAGGTACATCTACCTGTAATCTACTCCTCCCCCTTCCAGATACAGCACCTGATTCTCCTGATTCTCCTAGAGGGGCTGGTTCTGTCTGATGTCTAGCCACAGTTTTCTAAGCACAGATCCTCCCAGCAATTTTTAAAGATCAGGCAAAGGCTAGGCTGGGCAAACAAGTAAACTGAGGCAATATAGTGGCCTGGGTGGTGCCAACACATTTTCATGGAACATGAGCTGTCAGGAAGAAGGAACCCTTCCATTGGCACTGAGGCCTGAATTCAGGGCAAGGATTAGGGTGTAAAATTTAAGAGGGTACCAAGAAAACTCAATGATTAAGATAAATACTTGTTTGTAAAATGGGTGGACCAGGTATCCTGATTAGTGGTTTGACTGATACCCCTCCAGAGAAGGCTGCCTTGACAAGCAGGCCTGTGCAGTGATTAGCCAAGAAAATTACACCAACATGCAGAGGGGAGTGTTCACGGGAGATGGGACTCAGAGCCAGAGGTCATCCATCCAGCTGGGACATCAAGGTGGTGGGAAGCCAGGTCCTGGCCCACCTGCAATAATGGAAACCAGACTCCAAGACTGTCCTGGTCACTCTTCAGCAGTGGATGGAGTTGGACAGGATGCTGTCACTGAGATGCTCATTTCGAGATAGCGGGTAGACATACACAGGCATAATGCGTGCACTGGAAGAGTTAGTGCCCTACCTGCTGAAGGCATTACTTGCTTAGGAGCTTATCAACTTCATCAGTTAGGATAATAGCAACGCTATTTAGAAATGCCAGTGCTTTTCATCACTGGACCTTACTGAAACTAATAGGTGAATCACAACCTTGAACTCCACATATTTTCTAGGCAATTTCTGATCATTGGAACAATAAAAGAATGAACCCACTTATTTTACAGAGTAAACTGAGGCCTGCAAATGTTAAATAACTTGTCCAATGCCACCCAGCTGCCTAGTAGCAGAGCAAAGTTCCAAATTTCCTGGGTATCCAGGGATTAACATGGAGGCTTTTCCAAAATACAATTGTTACACCACCAAAAAAAGTAGTTTAGAAATGTTCCCTCTATCATAAATGACATTAGCAAATTGGAAAATCATTTCAAACCAAAGGGCACTGCAGATTATTGCCAATAAAAGTGAGCAAAGTCTCATTAAGGAGATATAGTGACATGGAAAACATCACATTCTTTTTCGCAGCAAAACTACTGTAATTAAGCCAGAGTGTGTCTGTGTTATTTAGCAAAATAAATAATTACCCCATGCCCTTGAAGCTGATTGCTAATTTGAGCATTGGGCTAATATTCTAGTCTGGAAATCAATCCCAGAACTCATGCTCAGGGCAACCGAGTAACTTAAAGCAATCACTGTGCCACACCGAAGCTGCCTGGTGTACCTCTGGCCACACATGCAAATGATGCTGACGTACGCTTAGACTGGCTTTCATCATGAAGAGCAGAAAGTTACCATGTCAACAGCCACTGAACATCCACTCAGCACCAGGCCCTGTGGTCGATGCTGTGTGTACAAGGGCGACACCGTCCCTGACCCTGGGAAGCCCACAAGCCCACCTTGGCAAAGAAGCACAGAATCTACTTGGGACAGTGACAATCTACTCACAGTCTGTATCAGTGAGGACCTAAAACAGTTTCAATCCATCAAACATTGAAACCAGAAATGGGAACACACAGGGAAAGCTGTGGCTGCCACCTGCGTGTCCCCCAACCCCAAAGCTAAAGGCACATTTGACGTTCTGGACCGAGTCAGAGAAAAGCCCACAGAGCCCAGACAGCTGCCTCTCGTCTGGCAGCAGCCGGGGGCTCAGTGACGTCCTGCTCTGTGCAGACGTGACCCCTGGCTGGGAGGGCGCTCAGCTGCTGTCAGGTTAATACTATTTCCCATTAGCTTGGGGGCAACCTTTTAAATGGACGGGCATGAACAGAGCCTTTCCTGGAACCACGAGAGAAGGGATAAATTGCCGTCCACCCCCCGCCCCTCTGATGCCGCTCCTCCCAACAAGCAGAAACTCTGGGTGGCGACTCCAGAGCTTCCTGTCAGACCAGGGAGAGCTGAGATTCCCAGGACTCTGCCGACCAGTGACTGATATTTCTCGTGTTAATTTCCCTCCAAATGCAGTCTCGGATTTCCAAAGACAACCAGCCCAGACCATCACAACCATAAACAGAGAAAATGCAACAGAAATAAAACTGATTTTATAAATCAAGAAAGTGAAAAGTTATCAACACAAAGAGTGGAAATCTCCAAACAACTAACAGAGGCTGAGGGAGGAGAAATCTGATTCAGAAACGCAGGTCTCGCTGTGAACTCAGCCCGTCACCACCCAGTCCGACCGAGGCAATGGAAGGACGTGGCCACTCGGACCACGGCGTGAGTTCCCGTCCCGTCTGCAGGGATGGTGGCTGATGGAGGACGACGAATATTGCACTTTAAACATACCCTGCCACTAATGACAACCCATTTCCCTCGTAAGTAGGATCTGAGGAAAGTAGTCTGGGTCAGGAGAGGATTGAAAGTATCAAGTGGAAGTTTTATTTAGCACAGAAGTCGTTCAATTGCCTTTAGCGTTTTAATGTACTTAATACTGAGGAGATAAATTCTTACCCTACAACCTTTAAAGCAGTTGGAATGGTTCGAATATGATGCTGTAACCAAGGTTGAAAGTTTCAACATCAAGGGACCAGAGGAAAACCTCGTTCTTGGGTTCCACACTCCATCCTAAGCTGAGCTACTCAGCTCCTGAGCATACCCATGGACCAGGACTTTCAGCTCAGGCTCCATCCCAGGGGCCCTGTTTTTAGCTCCTCCCAACCACAAGGAAGCTGGGGGCATGACTGAATTATTGGTGAACCACCTGGGTGGTGGCAAATTATTGGTAACTACACACACCTTCAGATTCTCCCTCCCCTTTAACACATTCACTGCCACGTGCCACCTGTAACTCAGGTTAGTTTTGAGCCCGGGATCTCATGAAGCAAAATCCTGCAGTTGGTTGGTGAAAATCTTACTTGTTCATGTTCTTATTGTTACAATTAATATTGATCATTCTAAAAACATGGACTGTGTTGCATATAATTCATGCACAGAAAACAATAAAAAATAACAAATTAAAAAAGATCATTTTGTTTTAATAAAACACCATGGCCCCAGGGGGAAAAAATTTTTTTTCCACTGTGGCAGTCGATGTGTTAAAGAATTCTGCAATGCTTGAAAATAATCCATCCCAGTCAACCGACACATGGAAGTGATCTGGTCCAATGACCTTTCATGAAACTCAGAAAATAGTAAAGGATGAATAAAGACGCACACCCCCCAAAAAATCACACACACTTCCTTTCTTTGATTAGTATTTTTTCTTATTCAAACCTCTAGTCGCCAACATATCCTTGCAAATTTCTCTCAACCCCTTTAGGAGAGTCCTCTGTGCCTTCCCGGGCTGGGCAGAATTTCAAATCTGATTTACTTGAGTCGCTAAGCACAAGCTGTGATTCCCACAAATGTCCCTAAATAACAGGCTTTATCTGCGTCAGCACTTTGTTCTTGCCTTGAACTAAGCCCCTCAGGCCCCAAGATAGCATTTACCGCTTTTATTTTATGTTTCTCCACTTTGTTTCTCCTCCCCACCCCTTTCTCTCCCCTAGCCAGGTCTTTATTCTAGCTCCTTCCACCGCTTCAATTTCCCCTGCCTTCCCGTTCCCACTCCCGAAATGTGCGGTGCCTCTCCTTCACCCTAGACTCCTCTCTGACTCCCAATTAGGAATCACTCCAGAATTCCCTTGAATCATCAATGGTTGTTTGTTGCCTTCTATTAAACTCAAACTGTTTATTTCTTTTTTTAATACATAGAGCACCTTCTGTTCAAATTGCTTCAGGGCCTTGGATGGTGAGGTGTATTTTAAGTTTTTAATGAGTCCAATTCGGTGTAGATGTACTTTTAAGTTCTACATTTCAAGTCCTCTTATTAGCTTCACGGAGGGAAAAAAAAAAAAAACTATCAGTGTACAGCATTTAAAATTTCACTTCTCAACCTAGAGATGGTTCACAGTTTCTGTCGTGATTGCAAATAAGCACCAAGTGAGACATCACGGCCACTTGTTAAAGAGGAAAACGGCCAAGGAACCGAGAAAGTACTCAAATGCAAAGTAAACAAAACTGAGAAGTTTAACAGATCAGCCAGAATGGAATGGTTTCTGTCTCCCTAAAACTGTACTTATAAACATTTTCCTATGAGATAAATAAGCAGATTTCTGGATGACAGAAATATTTTCTCTTTTAAGCTTTAAGAAAGATGTTTGCTATCACAGCTCTGTCTCTGTAATGCCTATAGGAAAGACCTTAATTTACTGAAGAGGCGGGACTAACTGCCGGCACTTGGTCTCGATACACAGGGAATGTCCCTTCTCATCACCTCCACGTGCAGTAAAATGCTGGGAATAACCAGGACTGTCTCACGTGCACGGCTGGGTCCAGGCAGGCACAGCCTTTTGCCCTCTTTCTGCACAACTGCCGCCATGGATGGAGAGCATCGCGATGGGAAATGGAGCTGGGGAGAAAAGGTGCAATGAATTCAATGCAGCATTCTTAGTTTCGTTATTGCGTTATTTTAGATGCCGGATCAAAGTCGGGCTGCAGTGCTTTTTAACTGTAAAGTTGTCACAATAATAACTTTGCTGACTGTTTCTGAAAACAGAAACTTGGTGTTCATCACAGAACATCATCTACCTAGGTGGGTCTAAGCCAGAGCCCAAAAATCTCTCTTAAGACAGGCCCTGCTTGAAAGCGCCATTCAGCTGTCCAGAGCCGTGTGCAGAAGCAATACAATAGTAAATTCAGCAAGGACAAGAGATGTCTTCTGTTGGCTCTGGCCCTGTTCCTAGGGTAGGGGATTAGGACAAGCTGCCCTAACAGTAATTAACAAGGCTGGGGCAATCCGAGAGAGCCCTGTGATTGGCCGTGGCACAATGACAAGCAGAGGCGGCACACACCAGGCTGAGAGTTCCTGCATTCTCTGGGGTTGGGTGACAGTTATGTGCCCCTACAAAATGGCAGGTTTTAACAAGCTAATGTGCATTTGGAATCTCTAAGAGTAGAATGTGAATAGAGAATACAACATGAAGAATCTCTCAAACTTGGTCACATTGGCAGTTGTTTCACGGAGCATCTCTAGACAGACTAATATACTGTCATTGACACCAAGGAAATAACTATGCTAGAGAAGGTTTCAGTGATGCTTTTTTTTTTTTTTTTTTGCACCTGGTTTTCAATGTATAATTTACTGTCAAGTCAAAGGTCTTAAGCAACAGTGATACTAATCTTTCCAAAGATTAAATTTCATCATGATCTATAGATTTAATGTAATCTCGGCCCAAATCCCAGCAAGCTCCTTGGTAGAAATTGACAAACGGATTCCAAAATTTATATGGCAATCAAAAGATAGAATAGTAAAACAATTTTGATACAGAAGATAACAGTTGAAGAGTTTACACTACCTGGCTTCGAGATAATCAAGATAATGTGGACAGACAGACATACAGCCAGAGGGAGAAAAATAGAGAGTAGAAATAGACTCATAAACATATAGGCCATTGATTTTCAACAAAGGTGTCAAGGTAGTTCAACGGGAAAAAAAATGGCTGGTTTCTTTTTTAACAAATAGTGCTGGAACAACTGGCAGAAAAGAATGATCGGAAAGAAGTGAGGGAGCTGGAAGAAGAAACAACAAAAAGGAAAAGGATAGAACTGGACCCTCACCTCATGCCATATACAAAAATAAACTCTAATGAATCATAAACCTAAACATTAGAGCTAAAACTAGAAAACTCCTAAAAGGAAATGTAGTACAAAATCTTTATGACCTCAGGATAAAGATTAGGATATAAAGATTGTAAAGCACAAAATTAAAAATTGATAAACTGGACTTCATCAAAATGTAAAACTTTTGCTCTTAAAAGGCACTGACAAGAAAATAAAAAATAAAGCCACAGACTAGGAGAGAATGTTTGCAAGACATATATTCACTAAAGGACTGGTATCCACAATATAAAAACAGCTCTTATAACTTTATAATTAGAAAACAATCAACCTGATTTTTTAAATGGGCAAAAGATTTGAACACATAGTTCCCTAAAGAAGATACATGAATGCAAAATAAGCACAGGAAAAGATACTCACAAGATCTACTTATTATTGAAATGTAAATGAAACCACAATAAGATGGCCCTATATACTTACTAGACTGACTAAAATTGAAGACTGATAATGTCAAATGTTGACTGTAGGAAGCATAAAATGACATAGTCACTTTGAAAAACAATTTAGCAGTTTCTTATGAAAATAAATGTTCATCCCACTCCTGGGTATTTACTCAAATGAAATGTAAACACATGCCCAGAAACAAATATTTGTATATGAATGTTCATGGCAGCTTTATTCATCATAATAGCTTGCAACTAGAAACCACCTAAATCTCCATAGACAGGTCAATAGATTATAAAGTATATCTATGCAATGGAACACTATTGGGATGGGTACATTGAGTATTGAGACATACAACAGCATGGATGAATCTCAAAGCATTATGCTGAGCAAAAGATGCCACACACCTCTTTTCATCTATATGAAACTCTAGGGAAAACCCATCCAAGCTATAGAAAGAAACAAAAAGCAAGTCAGTGTTTGTCTGGGAACAGGGGTAAGAAAGTTTGGGATAAGGCACAAAGAAACCTTCAGATGTCAAGGCAACATTCTGCATCTAGATTGCGGTGATGATTAGCTGGGTGAATGGATTTGTCAAAACTCATCAAAATGTACATTAAAATGGATGTGTTTTACTGTATCCAAATTATACCTCAAACATTTTTTATTTTTAAAAAAGCAGCCACAGAAAGAAGAAAGATTACCTTGAAAGTAAAAATAGTTAGACTGACAGTAACTTCTCAACAGACACAATGTAAGCCAGAAGACAATATAATGATATATTCAAAGTACTCAAAGAAAATAACTGTCAACTTAGATTTCTATTACAGGGAAAATATTCTTCCAGAATTAAAAGGAAATAAAGGCATTTCAGAAAAACAAATATGGATACCATTTACCTATAGCAGAACTATTAAGTAGAATACGTAAAAGGCAAAAGAAAAGTGAACTCAGAAGATTAGGGATGCAGGAAGAAAAAAAGAGAAAAAGAAAGAGCAAATACATGGGTAATATAACTGAATGTTAACTACATAAAATGACACCAATGATGTCATGTTGTCATTTATAAAGAAAGAGTATTAACCCATATAACAATAATGGCATACAATTAACATGATAAATGGAATTAACATATTATAAAGAATTATTCAAAAATATAATATAGGTATCAAATAATATTAGACTTTGATAAATAAAAGTGACATGTTGAATTCTCTAGGGCATCCACTAAAAGAATAATAAAAGAGTATATAACTTTGAAGCTAGTTGAGAATTTTTTTTATTATTCCATCCTTTCCCTTAATCAATCCAAAAGAAAGCAAGAAATAAATATAGAACAGGAACAATCAAGGGAAAACTCATAGTAAGTTCATAGATTAAAACACAAATATATTAGTAATTACATTAAATGTAAATGGACAAAACATGCCAATCAATAGACAAAAGATTGACAGACTGGCAAAAAAAAAATCAAAATAAAAACACAAGAGACACATCCAGAATATATGAAACACATGTTGAAATTTAAAGTTTGAAAAAATATTTAATATATGAAATATAAATAGCAGCCAAAAGAAAACCAGTATAAAAATAGCAACATCAAAGTTGATTTTAAGATAAAAAGCACAAATAGAGATAAAGAGGGTCACTTCAAAGTGATGAAAGGTTCAATTCGCCAGAGATCCGTAGAGTACAGGGAAACTTATTAGTTATTAAGTAGAGTCAAATCAAATCCCAGATGCAACACTCTGGTTCTTTCTTTGTTGCTAGCTAGCTGTGTGATGCTAAATAGTTCAATGACTTTGTGCCTTGGTTTTTGTTCATCTGTAAAACTGAATAAAAGAATATCGACCTTGGTGGCTTCCTAAGAATGTCATAAATGCCAATGGGTGCTTCAATATCTATGAAAGTGAATAACTCGAATTGGGGAAGGAAAGAAACAATATTTATTGAATGCCTACTGCGTAGGAAAAACTGCCCTAGATGCTTTATTATCCTTTGCCACTTGTAATCTTCCCAGCAGCTCTAAAAGATATTTATTTTTATTTTCTTTTTCACAAATGAGAAACAAGATGCCAGAAGAGACTAAAGGACTTTCCTGAAGTTAGCAAATAACAGAGCCAGAATTAAAATCCAAGTTTCTTTTACTCTAAAGCTATTGGTTACACCTAGTTACCTCTCAATGAACATTAAGTCAGGTCTTCTAACTGGATATTCTGTAGGGCATTTTAGCATATTACCTTTCTAAAATTCTATTTTAAGTTCACATCCTCAATAGACAAATAACTCATAAAAACCAATGAGAAAATATTAAGATGCCAAAGGCCAGGGGAGTCCACTCTCCCAGGTGCGGGCTGGGCGGGGCACACAGAGGGTGCTGGGAGTCCACTGGCTAGCAGGGCTGCACAGGGCCTGGGGTGCACCTTGGGAGCATCAGCAGGATGGTCCCAGGCCTGGCCAGGACTGTGAGCTTGTCCCAGTCACACAGGCAGGGTTCACAGCTGGGTGGAGTGAGGGACACTGGACGTCCTCCACATCCGCCACCGCAGGCAAATGTTAGCAAGAAAAGGGAGGAAAAAGAGCATCACCCTCCTCCTGCGGTGTTCCTCCAGCGCCCTCTGCTGACAGGGCTTAACATCACGTTCATTGCGAAGGAGAGACGCTGAGACTTCAGCCCGGTTATCTCAGAGCAGGCACTGAAGGGTGAATGTGGAACCAAGAAGAAATACATTCATAACTGGCAAAGGTAAGCACTATTATTGTTGCCATTTTACAAATGGAGAAACCGAGGCAGTGAGGGGTTCTTTGCCTAAGGTCACCAGTGAGTGACAGAGCCAGGTCACAGACGCAGAGCCTACCTCCTCAACCACGGGGCTCCACAAAACCAAAGATGTGAAAAAACAACACCAAGATGGCAATATAAATGGTCAAGAAACGTGAAAGTCTTTTGGTCCCACGAGATAAAATCAATTTAGAAAATAGCTGAATACATTTTACACTTATCAAATAAGCAAAAATTTTAATATGCTAATACCCAGTACTCTGAGGATGCAGTGAGATGAGCGGGTCATAGACTTCTTGTTGGAGCAGCGTTATCAGTCAAGGCTCAACCAGAGACACAGAGCCCGTAGGGGATATATGTTAAGGGATTTATTGCCAGGAACTGGCTGATGTGATTCCAGGGGCTGGCCGGGCAAGCCCAAAATCAACAGGGCAGGGGCAGGCAGCACGCTGGAAATTCTTGGGTAGGAGAAGAAACTACCATCCACAAGTGGAATTTCTGCCTCCTCTGGGGAACCTCAGTTCTGCTCTTAAGACCTTTTAATTGAGTGCATCAGTCCCACCGGACAATCTAGGATAATCTCCCTCACTGAAAGGCAGCTGATTATGAACATGAGTCACATCCCTGGTGTGCCCCACAGCGACACCTAGATTAGAGTCTGATTGCAGACGAGGGCTGTAGCCCAGCCACGTCAGCACATAACACTGACCGTCACGAGAATGAACTGATACTTCCTGGGAAGCAGCATTCCAAAGCATGTAATCAACCTTAGAAGTATCAGTACCCAGTACCATTGCTTCTGGGAATGTATCTAAGGAAATAAACTAAAAGGGAAAGACTCAAACATTATCGAGAACAGCAAAATATTTAGAAACAACCTAACTGGCTGGCACCATTAGGGAAGTTAATTATGTAACATTCATCTGAAGAAATAGCGGGGAGCTATTGAAAGCTTTACAAAAAGTTTGCAATTACATTTGTAAATTCCTGTGATAAAAGATTAAGTCCAAAAAAAAAAAAAAAAAAAAAAAAGCAGGAGAGAAAACTGTTTATACAGAATGGAAAAAATTCAGAGAATAAAAACACTAAGTAGAACTAAAAAAAAAAAGTTAACAGTGGGTCTTTATACTTTATGTTTTTCAATTTTTCAGCAATGACCTTGCATTACTTTTCTTTACAGAGTAAAATAAAGAAGAATGTACCATGCAAACTATAAAGCATGAATTTTAAAAGCGAGATGTCTTTCCAATATTTAGGAGTGTTTTATCCCATTATAGATTCCAGCTCTTTTGTATGCAGATGAGAGCAATGACCTAACTTCATCTTTATGAGAAAGGAGGAGAGGATTGATAGTTAATAAATGACACTTCCTTCAACCCAGCAGACACCCCAAATAGATACAATGCTTCCTAACCACTGTGAAGGCAACTTTAATAAATTACCACAGGAAAAAAATACACTTCCATCAGCCCTGCCCTTCCCAATTCGGCTCAATTTCACGGTGCACGACTGCCTTCTATTTCATTGTCACTAAGCCACCAGAGGAAACAAAGACTACCATTGTTAACAGATTTTTTAAAAAACAAAATAACATTTTTCTTGCGGTTTCAATGGGCGATTTAGAGCTTCAGTGGCATCTATTGACACTGAAAAAAAAATGTAACCACCATAGCTATAAATCTGCTTTGGTTGTAAGTGTTTAATTATAATGTTTCCATTTCAATTTAAGATAAATTCATTTTCTATCTTAAGAAGGAACTGTTACCACGAAAACAGACTGAAAACAAATCCCACAGCAATGATTGTTACCCAGCTACCTAAAACCCCCTGCAAGCAGGGAATCCAGTCCATTCTCCCCAGCAGGGATCCCAGAACTGCCACTTAAGCTCTTTGAGGGACTGAAACACAATCACAGGAGAGACCAAATCAGCAACACCCCTCCCCACCCCCACCATCCTGAAGAAGTTCTCTGGCCCTACTGGAGTTCACAGAGAAAAAGGCCATCCCATAATGCCTCCCAGCACCAAATAAAATTTCCAGCCAGGGAAAGCCTCAGATGTTTCACTCACAGACCTAAAAATGACAACCAGTCCTCTCCCCCCTGTTACAGCTGACAATGGTGGTCTTCTCTGGGATCTCCTGCTGTGTATAAGCAAAACGATGGCCAACTGCAGGCCACTTTCTACCTTCAAGAAGAGAAATAATAGAAGCACCTCAGGCTGCATCAACCAAGGCAGACACGGCTCTGTGAAATGCTGTCCAGAGATCCTTGTTCCCAACGTGACTCTCTCACGAGGAAGTCCTCCCATGATGTGAGATGCTGAGCAGAAGAGAGAGTCATAATTATGCATGAAAATCAGAATGTACCCTGGGATAAGGAGAAACTGGAGAACCACAGCCATCATTTGGCCACTTTCTCACAACTCAGAGGGATTGGCCAGTGTCTGAGAGTTGTCCACTAGAGACCAGGGGTCAACCCTGACCCCCAGATCTGCTTCGTTTAGCCCACTCAGCATTTGTCAAAACTAAAATAAGTCTCCAGAGATGTCATACAAAGATATGCATTTCCCAGGATCTGAAAGTCTACCGCACTTACAGGATAGACTATTATCTTACATGTGACTAACAGGTGCCGCAGAAAAACACGTCTCCCCAGGCCTTGGCTCAGGGTGACGGCATCTCTTGTCAGACATGTCATTGTCCTAAACAGAACATCTTGTCTTTTTTGAGGAGGTCATTTACTAGGGGCTTACTGTGTCCACAGGCACTAAACACTTCACATGAACTATCTCACTTAGTCTCCACAGCAAAATGCAGAGTAGTTATTGTCCCCTTCCCTGTGACACAGATGAAAAGCCGAGGCACTGGGGCTGAGTCGCCTATCTGAGGTCACACAGCTAATAAATGACAAGGCATGGATTTAAGCTCAGCTCTGACTCCAAAGATGGTGATTTTAATGTATCTACCTCCCTCTAGCAGATTCAAACAAATCACAAAACATCGCCCAGTTCATAAGCAATATTCCAATTCCCAACCCTATGATCGCTGGCTGACATGAAATTTAAACTATCTGCTGGTTGTGTATTTCAGACATTTTCTGCCTCTATTTTCCCAAAGGCAGTAACACGGACGCCTCTATTTTCCCAAAGGCACACGGACACCAGATTTCACAGCAATTTTCTCTCCTGAACACCTTCTAAACCTCTCCTGTCTTTTCTGCTCCTCAATAAATCATGGCCTAGGCCTCTGGCAAAGCTATTGCTTTACTTGTTGTTGCCTTTCAAACAGGTAAAAGTGGAATCCAAAGGAGTTTCTGGGGAGAAAAACAGAATGTACCTTGAAATTCTCTTGAAGTATCCATTTTCATTCACCTAATGGTGTATTTTTGGCTTTAAAAAAAGTAAGTTTTAGAGGGGAAAAAATCTTTCAGAAATACTGCATTTGGATGTATAGTCTTCAGGGTGCATATCTGCTGAGGGAATAAACCATCAAAAGGAACATTCACAAAGGCTGGGTTGCTTTTTATTTTTTACTTCATTTAATCTCCTTGGTGAGCCTGCAATGAAATCCCCATTTTACAGAAGAGAGAGTCTGTTATCTGACTAAATTCACACAACTGATCAGAGAAGGAAGAGCTACCACTGATTCCAGCTCACTGCCTACAAATCCCAGGCTATGCTAGCCTCTAAAAAAGCCCCCTTTTCTCTGGATCTGAGTAAGTTCTTCCCACATCACACTGGGCTGCTTCTGACATGAGCCAATGCTGGGGGAGGGCCTCAGAAGCCTGGGGGGCCAGCAGACCCCTTCAGGGAGTGAGACCAGCACAGGTCTAACACACAGGTGCTTTCGAAGCAAGACATGCCTTCTTTGCATTCAGGAAAACGAAACAAAACCCTGTTGAAAATCTAAGCTCTTTTATCAGTTCATTAAGTTTTTCATCATACATTGTTTCTGTGTATTTATCACAGAGGTAGGAAGATTTGTTTCTAATGGGTGTTTTACATTGTTTCTTTCAACATGGAAACCTTTGTTTGCATATAATCATATAGGGATACTCTTCATTGTTACAAAGAAATGTGCATTCTCATTTATCTTGCAACACATCACTCTTTGTCCATCTCCCCCCTTTCCACTTTGATACAGACACGATACTAATATTAATTCAGTCAATATTTACAGTTCATTTATTGTGTGCCAGATAATGTTGCAAGCACTCCACATAAATAAAATCATTTAATCCCGTAACAACCCATTGGCTAGATACAAAATTTTCCATTTTAAAGTTGAGGAATGCCCAACGCCATTTTGGGGGGACAGTAGGGAGTGGAGGGGACTGCAGTGAATGAGACAGCTTGGGCCCCTGCTAAACTGGGCAGCTACATCAGCTCTAGCAGCTGTGGACATGCAATATCGACCCAGTTCAATGTTGCCAGGGTTTCCAGCTTCTCCAGAGATGCCTGAATGCGTACTTTCATAGTCAAATCTCCCGATATTTTTTATGTTGGTTGAAACTGAAGGAGAAAAAAAACATAAAGCAAAACGAACCAAACAGGTTTATTGGCTACTGATTTGCCACCTGCATAAGGAGATTCCAACTGAACCAATGCTAGGTGGCAACCGTTCATGTGTTTGAACAGGCCAGGAGACCTAGCGCGCTCTTGAAAGCAAAGGCTTCTTTGCTTTGCGACTGTTTAATGGAGGGGGAGGTACTAGTTTCATGACACGGGTACTAGCTCAGGGGTGGGGAACTGGCAGCCTGAAGGCCACATGTGCCCTTCTAGGTCCTTAAGTGCAGCCTTTTGACTGAATCCAAATTTTATAGAACAAATCCTTTTATTTTTATTAATACACTTTTGTTCATCTTTTATATTTTTTATTTTTAAAATTAATGTATTTAAAATACCAAAGAGTAAAATAAGTTTCAACAAATAATCCTCCCAGATTGACCGGCACAATTAGAACATTAGTAAGCTGTAAGGGCTAAATCGACAGCTGCTATGCTCATGATTTAGTTCTAATTTCCCCAGCCTGACTGGCTGCTGCGACCACACAAGGCTGGTTGGCGAGAGTTTATGGAGGTTGAGTACACCAGTCTGTTACCAGCTTTTGACAACAGTGCACTGTGTTTCTGTTGGAAGTGGAAATTGTGAATAGTTGCACAGCTCGAAAGTATTTTTTTATTTTGTCTGTGTAACAGCTCATCATGTGAAAGAAGACCAAGAGAACGCTGGAGGAAGAAAACAGATTTTTTTAACGAAGATTGGGAATTGCAATATTATCCTGTTTCCCCTAAAGAGAAGATGATTTGCTTGCTTTGTGATACTGCAATATCAACATTAAAGAAATTCAATGCCGATAAGCATTATAACACTCACAAGGACCAAACTATTTTAAATCAGAGGGAGAGGCACAAAAAGTTATATTGCAGAAATTACAAGATGAAAAGCAAAAGCAAAGACAATTTTTTCAAGCAGCAATCAGACCTGGAAATAATGCCACTGAAGCAACTTACAAAGTAGCTAATATACTCAGGAAAAAAGGGAAGCCATTCAGTGAGGCATTAATAGAATTTGTAAAAGACTGCATTGTCTAAGATATAGGATGCTTAGATCCCAATACTACTGACTCAGTGCAGGTTGTATATTTCATTCAGGTCATAACAGAAGATCCTCTTTGCTTTGAAGAGTTACTCACTTTGGGCACTCTTGCAAACATAACACAGGAAATACATATCTTCAACAATTTTCAAGGTAAATGTCATGAAGTTGGACTGAAGTTGGTAAATTTAGTGAGTGTATGCACAGACAGTGAACCTTCCATGACGGAAAAACATGAAGGGTTTATTGCACAGATTTAAAAAAGTATTAACAGATCCAGATGTTCTCATTTCTTTTCATTGTATCTTGCATCAGCAAAATCTCTGTGCTAAAGCTACTATTTTAAGTGGCACTTTTCAACAAGTTGTAAGTACCATTAACTATAGCAGTGCTAATGTAACATGGCATCATCAGTTTTGTGACACGCTGAAGTTGAAGGATGAGGTGTTCAGTGTGGGTTTGCCATATCATTCTAAAATGCATTGGCTATTGCAGAGACAGGTGTTAGACAAAATTTTATCTCTGCAAGAAAAGATAGATAGTTAAATTTTATGAAGTACAGAATCAGCAACGCAAATTATTGAAAGAAGACTTCTCTAAGAGTGCAGCATTTCTGTGTGATATCATGTCAAATCAAAATGATTTGAATATTTCTTTGCAAGATAAAACTAAGTCTATGTACAATATGTGACAAAAAAAAAATCCAAGCATTTAGAAAAAAGCTATCTTTTTTCAAAACACTTCTTCAAAAGGCAATTTCGGATGAACGTTTTCCCCAGTTAGCAAAGATCATTGATGAGCATGATGATATATGTGAATCATCTGAAGAATACACAGCTGTTACAGACCTTTAGTTAGAAAATATAACAAAAGGTTCACTGACTTTGAGAATCATGACATCACACTCAAATTAGCGTTTCAGCCTTACCTAGTTGATACCACCAAGGTATTGAAAGAACTACAGATGGAATTGATTGAGCTCTCAGTAGATGACATTTTAAAGTCATTGTTTCATGCTAAGAAAGATCCAATTGAAATATGGAAAAGTGCAGTAAAATACCCACGACTTCAGCAACATGCCCAAAGACTACTTTCTTGCTTTTCAACCACGTATTTCGGGGAATCTGCATTCTCCTACCTAACCCAAATCAAGACACGCTCAAGGTCACAAATGACTGATACTCGTCTAGAAGATCAACTGAAACTGTGGACCTCCATGCTGCAACCAAATATTCAAATGCTTTCTAACAAAAAGCATACAAAACAAAGTCATTAAAAGGTTAGCTAACCTTAAAATTAACAGTTTTCATTTTTGAAGTTATTAAGTACATAGTAATTAGATTTTTATAAAATAATGTACATTTTTAAGTATATCTAATTGAAGTTTCTTGAATGTGGCCTTCTTTGATTACAGCAAAATTAGTGTGGCCTTCCAACCTGAAAGGTTCCCCACCCCTGTACTAGTTCATTTATTAACTGGAAAATAATCGTGGGTCCTAATGAGTCACTCAGCATCAAAATGCATCAAATTCATCATCACTGTTTTATTTGTTGAAAATGATTAAATATCACTTTCTTTCTCTTTATAGCAAGATCCAAGTGACACCTGATCCATCAGCTATCTGCCAATGTTTAACTACAGCATTTTGCATTCATTATTTCCTACTTAAATCATCCTTTTAAAAAGAGGAATAACTTAATTCTGCCTCTTGACAGCAGAGAAATTAAATGCCACACGTGTGTCTCTGACAAAACACCAACAGCACGGTCATAAAATCAAGCTGGAAGAACACCAACCCAAAATAAGATATTCAAGGACTAGCTGCTGGAAAAATCCTCTCATCTCCAAAAGTTAAGAAATTTAGCTTTAAATGCAACTTGTCAATTTGTGCAACCACTTTGGGGATCGATTTGGCAACTTATAGAAAGGTAAGTGTAGCCAAGGACACAGCAATTCCACTGCCAGGTAACAGACCATAGCGTCAGCATCTCATATTTTCACTCCAACCCCCAGAAAGAAAAAGAGTTTGCATGGCAACCACAAAAGACACACACATAAGAGATACTAAAGTTTCCTGAAAGAATGCCTTTCCTTATTACATGCTATGGACTCTGACATTTTTTATTCTGTGCTAATCTATTCAATTTCCCTTTTTTTAAGTTTCCCATGACTCATTCATTAATGGGTTGTAACCCCCAGTTTAAAAGCCACTATCCCAGAGGAACTAGTACAAATATTTAAGAGTTCATGTACAAGAACAGGCACTAAGATCTATAAAAGAAAAAAATTTTAGGCCGGGCGCGGTGGCTCACGCCTGTAATCCTAGCACTCTGGGAGGCCGAGGCGGGTGGATTGCTCAAGGTCAGGAGTTCGAGACCAGCCTGAGCGAGACCCCGTCTCTACTAAAAATAGAAAGACATTATATGGACACCTAAAACTCTATATAGAAAAAATTAGCCGGGCATAGTGGCGCATGCCTGTAGTCCCAGCTACTCGGGAGGCTGAGGCAGTAGGATCGCTTAAGCCCAGGAGTTTGAGGTTGCTGTGAGCTAAGCTGACGCCACGGCACTCACTCTAGCCTGGGCAACAAAGTGAGACTCTGTCTCAACAAAAAAAAAAAAAAAAAAGAAAAAAATTTTAATAATATCCATCAACAGAAGAATGAAAAATTAAATTATGGAATATCTATATGATGGAATATTATACAGCAAGAAGATAAGAGAACTAGAACTACATGTATCAGCAGGGACTAATTTAGGAAATGTTGCTTTGTGAAAGAAAGACAAATTGCAGAATGATTCTTTATAGCACAATGCCATTCATATAAAGTTTGAAAACACGCTAAACATACCAGGAAAGGTACCGATATAGTAAAATCACACAAACAATCATAAGAGGGATAAACACATAAATCAGGATGGTGGTTAACTCTAGAGAAAGAGGAAGGAGAATGCAGTAGACAGTTTTGTTTGATTTTGCCTTTTTTTTAAAGCTCTGCATCAAATTTGGGGAAATATTAAAATGTAACAAAGCTGTGTGGTAGACAGATGGATGTTGTAATATTCTCTACAATTATAAGTATGTTTTCAATAGTTCATAAGTCTTAAAAAGAAAATTGTCCACTTAGAGAAGAGAAAACAATTAGCTTCTTTGCTTACTTGACCAGACACCTGCCTGTACAGCTTGACAGATTGTGGGCACCAGTTTAACACCAGTTTATTGTTTCCAGGGTCGTGGTCTTTAGGAGTTATACTCCTCTATCCATCTAACTTTTGTAAGTGGTGAGAGATATGGACCCTGTTTCATTCTTCTGCATGTGGCTATCCAATTTTCCCAGCACCATTTACTGAATAGGGATTCTTTTCCCCAGTGTATATTGTTGTCTGCTTTGTCAAAGATCAGTCAGCTGTATATGGATGGTTTTATGTCTGGGTTTTCTGTTCTGTCCCATTGGTCTATGTCTCTGTTTTTGTGCCAATGCCATGCTGATTTAGTTACTACAGTCCAGTAGTATAGTTAGAAGTCTGGTAATGTGATGCCTCCCGATTTATTCCTTTTGCTTAAGATTGCTTTAGCTACTCGGGCTCTTTTCTGGTTCCACACGAAGCGTAGCATTATTTTTTCTAGATCTGTGAAATATAATGTTGGTATTTTGATGGGAATTGCATTGAATCTGTAAATCACTTTGGGCAGTACGGACATTTTAACAATGTTGATTCTACCAGTTCATGAGCACAATATGTTTTCCCACTTGTTATTGCCAATTCCTCAGTGTTCCATAGTTCTCTTTATAGAGATCTTTCACCTCCTTGGTTAAGTATATTCCTAGGTATTTTATTTTCTTTGTAGCAATTGTGAATGAGTATACTGAGTATCTGATTTGACTCTCAGCTTGACTATTATTGATGTATAGGAATGCTACTTGATATGTATACATTGATTTTTTAACCTGAGACTTTGCTGAATTTATTTGTCAATTCCAGGAGTCTCTTGGTGGAATCTTTGGGGTTTTCTAGGTATAAGACCATATCACCTGCAAAAAGTGATTGTTTGATTTCCTCTTTTCCAGTTTGGATACCCTTAATTTCTTCCTCTTGCCTGATTGCTCTGGCTGGGACTGCCGGCACTATGTTGAATAGAAGTGGCGATAGTGGACATCTTTGTCTTATGCCAGTAAGGCATGAAACTATAAGAATTCTAGAAGAAAATGTGGGAAAAACTCTTCTAGATATCAGCCTAGGCAACAAATTTATTAAGAAGACCCCAAAGGCAATCACAGCAACAACAAAAGTAAATAAATCGGACTTGATTAAATTAAAATGCTTCTGCACAGCCAAGGAAATAATTAACACAGCAAATAGACAACCTACAGACCGGGAGACAATATTCACAAGCTATACATCTGATAAAGGGCTAATAACCAGAATCTACAAAGAGCTCAAGCAAATCAGCAAGAAAGAATCAGACAATCCCATTAAAAAGTGGGCAAAAGACATGAACAGAAGCTTTTTAAAAGAAAATAGACAAATGGCCAATAAATATATGAAAAAATGCTCAATGTCACTAATCTCCAGGGAAATGCAAAGTAAAACCACAATGTGATATCACCTTACTCCAGTCAGAATGGCTTTTATTTAAAAGTCCAAAAACAATAAAGGAACACTTATACACTGTTGGTTGGACTGAAAATTAGTACAACCTCTATGGAAAACAGTAGGGAGATTCCTCAAAGAACTAAAAGTCAACCTACCATTTGATCCAGCAATCCCACTACTGGGTATTTACCCAAAGGAAAAGAAATCATTTTATCAAAAAGATACCCGCATCCGAATGTTTATAGCAGCACAATTCACAATTGCAAAGATGTGGAATCAACCTAAGTGTCCATCAATTCATTAATGGATTAACAAAATGTGGTATATGTATACCACGGAGTACTTACTCATCCACAAAAAAGGATGAATTAATGCCTTTTGCAGCAATTTGGATGGAACTGGAGACTATTCTCCTATGTGAAGTATCTAAAGAATGGAAAAACAAACATCGCATGTGCTCACTACTAAATTGAAACTAACACATGTGCACAGAGGGAAGTAAAACTCACTGGAAATCAACAGGGATGGGAGGAGGAGGACAGGCGAAAACCCACCTAACAGGTACAATGGACAATATCTGGGTGACAGGCACTCTTACAACCAGGACTCAAGCACTATAAAAGCAATTCATATAATCAAAATTATTTCTACCCTGTAATACTTTGAAATTAAAAAAATATAGTTATACCTCTCAAGAATTAAATGTGGGGCTGTTGCCAATTTCCACAAAGCTAGGTCCTTCCTTGCTAAGTAACTACCCACATGGAAATGTAAGCTCCCATGTTAATACCTTTGCATTATTAAAAATATGTTTAATTCTTGGAAAGCCTCATGAGCAAAAGGAGCAGAGTGGAGTTGATTCTTATATAAGGGTTTGACATGGAAGGTAAAATGTACATCAGAAGTAGCCTTTGAGTAGCCCTTAAAGTGGCCATAAAGCACATCTACAGGTGACTTTTGTGGAGATAAGTCTTTTCCCCTTTTTTTTTGTTTTCTTTTTTATTGTGGTAAAATACACATAACACAAAATTTACCAATTTAACCATTTTTAAATGGTTAAAATTCAGCGGCATTAAATACATTCACAATGCTGTGCGATCGTCACTACTATCTATTTCCAGAACTTTTTCATCAACCCCAAAGGAAAACTCACACCCGTTCCCCTCCCGACCCCCAGCACCTTGGCAACCGCTACTCTACTTTTCATCTCTTTAGATTGGCCTGTTCTGGACATTTCACATAGATGGAATCGTACACTCTATAGTCTTTGGTGTCCGGCTTCTTTTGCTCAGCATCAGGTTCTCACGGTCCTTCTATGATGCAGCAGGTGCCAGTCCTGCATTCCACTCAGTAATACCCCAGGACATGGAGAGACCACATAGTCTTTAACCACACAAGGACGTGGAGGAGTTGGAACCTTCTTACACTGCTGGTAGGCATGTAACATGGTACAGCCACTGTGAAATACAGTTTGGAGGTCCCTCAATAAACTAAACATAGAATTACTACATGACCCAGCAGTTCCTCTCCCAGGCATGTGTCCAAAAGAACTGAAAACAGGTGTTCAAACAAAAACTTACACAGGAGTGTTTACAGCAGCACTGTTCACAATAACCGAAAATAGAAACAACCCAAATGTTTGCCCCTATTAAGTGGCTGCCTTGTGTTAAAGTCGTGTGACATCAAAATTTCAGATCTGCAAGCACCAGAATCGTAGTCAGCGTGTGGGAATCCTCGCGCCATGAACAGCCCAGGGAAAGCGGCTCCAAACCAGGGAGGAGCAGGGTCACGCCCCTCCCCCCGACCAGCCCATGCTCCCTCCTGGGCAGCCCCTCCAAGTGGAGGGTGGGCAGAGCCATCTGTGTTGAATTTAAGGTGTTATTCGAGTCTCCCTCTTTCATAAAAGCTTACAGTCAAATTCTATCAGCTAAACAAGGGTGTGGTGTGACCCTTGAAGACTGCATCCACCAGAATTATAGATCTGAATACACCAGTGCTCTAGAGACGACCCTGGCTCGAGGGTCAAAAGCCGCTGGTGTCCAGAGAACACTATCGGGGACCAGAGTAGACTTGTGTCTTCTCCCAGGGGGACTGTTCTGAGACTTGGAAGAGAAGACGCGCTGGATCCAGGCTGGCCGCTCGCTGTAAATAGTCCAACCACAGGTCTGTGTTCCTGGGAAACAGACACGAGGAGGAGGAGGGGGGTGCATCCACCTCCTGGGGCTGCCACAGCAAAGCGCCACAGACTGAGTGGCTTAAAGAGCAGAAAGTTATTCTCTCCAAGTTCTGGAGGCTGGAAGTCCGAGAACGAGGATTCGGCAGGGTGCTCCCTTCTGACAGCTGTGAGGGAGAATGAATTCCAGGCCTGTCCCTTGACTTCCGGTGCTTTGCCGACACTCCCTGGTGTTCCTGGGGTTGAGGATGCTCCCCTCCAATCTCCACTGTCATCGTTCTGCCTGTGCACACGTCTGTGTCCAAATCCTCTGACACCAGTCAGCTTGCGTTAGGTCCCACCCTACTCCAGCGGGACCTCATCTTAGCTGGTTACAAGTGCGATGACTCCGTTTCCAAATAAGGTCGTGTCCGTGGTGCTGGGAGTTAGGACTTGAACGTGCGACTCTGTGGGAGGCAGGATCCCGAGCCAGGATGGAGGGTGGAAAACAGGGTGAGGCTGAGACAGACTGAGCCGCTGGCGCGCTGGGCTTGCGGCTTCTCCACTCACTCCCCGGGCATCCCGGCACACCTGTGGGGCAGCCGTTAGGATCCTGATTTTAATGAGGAGGAGATGGCGACACAGAGAGGTTCAGAAGATGTGGTCGTGCTCACAGGACTAGCACGAGGCGTGGCTGAGAGAGGAGCTCAGGCAGCGGCCTCCAGAGCCCAGGAACACGCTTCTGTCCACTGGAGCGTGGCCTCAAATAGGGACAGGATGGAAAATACAGGCCACGGTGCACAACTGGACACCTTGCCTCGAAACAGGGGGGTGGGCAGGATGTCCTCAAAGCCTGCAGGACACTGTCACCAGGGAGGCAGGGGATCTCCAAGCAGGGCCCTGGGTCAGGGCGGGATGCAGGGCAGAGATCAGCACCGAGGCCCTCTGACTGCACCCCTGTCCCGTCCTCTCCACTCCACTCCAGCCTGCGGGCTCCCTGCTGCCCCAGTCAGGACAGGCGCCCTCCGCTCAGCCCCTCCCGCCTGGGGGCCCACCTGTCACCTCCCTGCCACCTCGTCATGCTGAGTCTGTGCCTGGCGCCTTCTCCAAAATCAGGAGTCCCCTCCAGCAGCTTCTCTACTCATCTCCTGCTTTATTTTCCTCCCTAGGACTTTTATCCGTCTAATAATCTTTATTATCATCTCCTTCCGCCTACTAGAATATAAATCTCATGGAGGAGCGACGTTGATGGCTTTGCTCAGCGTGGCAAATCCAGCACCTACCTCAGCCTGGCCCTGGGGAGGGCTCAGTAACACATGTCAAGTGAACCAATGGATGTTTCCGAGCAGCGCTGGGTCCTGGGCTCCTGTGTCCTTGCTTGGTGCCCAGGGAGGACACGCCTAAACCCCGCCCCTGCAGAGAGCCTGGGAGATGTCCCACCCTAGGGTGGGAAGGGCCGGGGGCTCCACTCCTTCTGCACCCTAAGCCCTCTTGTCATGGTCCCTGGGACAGAAAGTCTGGGCCCACAGTGGCAGCTAGTCATGACTCTCTCCTGCCTTCTTGGGACATCAGGCAGTCGAAGGTCAGACACAACTGAAAAGAGTAGGCTCACAGGGGTCTCCAACCAGCAGGCTTGCGGTGGGGGCTTCACTGCTACACATTCTTAGTCCTCAGTGTCACTTTGGAGGGGACAGCTTGAGCAGACTTGCCGGGCACCAAGAGATGATGCTCACAGCTGTTCCTCCGCTGCTTCCCTTGAGAAAGGACGGTCACTAGGGAGCAGAGGTCGGGGGTGAGGGGACATGTCATGTCCCACTGAGGGGATGTTCCAGAGAGTTTCCCAGAGGAAGAAAGACTCCAGGGCTGATTCAACAACCCCGATCTCCGTCCTCGCACACTCTGGGTTTTATGCTGCAAGACGGCTCGAAGCGATGGGGAGCTCTCTGCCCCCAGATGGAAGTGACAACTGACCACAGCCGGCCCCTCCCACCGCAGCTGGAATCAAGGCGGCGGGGGGAGCCACTGCCAGGGCAGCCACTGAGGCCAGGAAGGGGGAGGCCCCGGCTTCCTCGCTTCCTCCGTGCTTCCACCTTCTCATCTCCCACCAAGGGCCAAACCCAGAGGGAAGCCAGCTGACCCCGGACAGGCCCAGGACACATACATGACAGATTCTGGTTCTGCAAGACTTGCAAATGCCACAGGGAGTAGGCAGAACAGTACCCCCTGCCCCACCCTGAGATAACCACATGCTCCTTCCAGGACCGGGAATGTGTGCCCTCGAGTGGTAAAGAGGCCCTTGCGGATGTCATTAAGTGGAGGATCCCGGGATGGGAGATGGCATGATGGGGTCACACTGGTCCCTACTGGAGGGAAGCAGGAGCATCAGAGTCCGAGAAGGAGACATGACCACAGAAGCAGAGGTTGGAGTGACTCGGGGCCACCAGCCGAGGAACGTGGGCAGCTCTAGAAGCTGCAAAAGGCAAGAAAACGGCCCCTCCCTCGAGCTTCCCAAAGGAACGCAGCTCTGCCAACACCCAGACACTAGCCCGGCGAGACTAACTTTGGACTTCAGATCCGAAAAAGAATAAATTTGTGTCCCTTGAAGCCACCAAATCTGTGGTAGTCTGTTGTATCAGCAATAGGAAACTAATATACCATGAATATCTCGTATTTAATGTCCAATTTGGAAGCCCCCTTCCCAGGCAAAATGACACGTGCAAAAGGAGAAGAGAAAACCACCTGGCATTACCTCATGAACTTTAAGAGAAAAGCTAGCTTCAGCGTAGGCAGAAGGTAGGAAATACAAAATCTCGTTGTCTAGCCTCAGGGTACCGCTCTGGGGCGGGCAGTCGGCTAAGACTCGTGCCACAGAAACCCCAGATGAGCCGAGGGCAGGTGACGCGGGATGATGCGAAGGTCATTCCGGAAATAAAGCTATTTGGAGTTCAAGTCGGGGTGAACCTCCTTCCTGGAGGCTGCCGGCCCTGCGCCGATGACCGCGACGTCCCCACCAGATCCCTTCACAGGCATCTCGGGAAGCCACGCTCACCTCAGCCCTTTCAAACGAATGGAGGAAGTGGTCATTTCTGTGGCCAGGTCCAGATTCCGTAACCCTGCAGTTATTGAAAATGTTAACATAAACACACTCCAAAGACACGGGCTGCAGGGGCTCATTCAGAAGCTACCCAGCAAGACTTGCGGTGAGCAGGGCAGAGCGGGGGACATTCTCAGATGTAAAGTGTCCGCCCCATCACTCACGTCAAATAAGCCACCAGTGCTCCAGCAACGGCCTCCTTCCAGCTCGCACTTTCCTTGCCCAAATCGACTTTTCGCACTGAGGTGCTTTCGTCAATTGCTTGTGGACCAAATGAGTGAGCTATAAAGTGTGTTTGTGGAACCAAAACACAGACGGGCAGAGGGAAATCATCCTTACAGAGAAGATTAATCTGAGCAAAGTCAGTGCCGAGACGTGTGCACCACGCCTGACACCAAGCGTCGCATCAACAGATGCCAAATGCCGGCCGGCTGATGCCACCACCGTCTGGCCTCTAAAGGGACGTGCCACAGGCCAGTGGCTGAAACCAATGCTTGGCAGTTTCTGTGCGTTTTAATGCACTGCTTAGCAAGAAAGGTGATATGTCAGAAATGAAATCCCAGAAATGCCTCTCAGCTCCCCACTGGCACAGGGAAAGCTCACGAACAATGGGCCCATCCGGTGACGGGGCAGCGAGCCCAGGACATCGCAGGCCACGTCCTAACAATACAAAAAATGTACATATTCCAGCAATTCCCTTGGCCTATCCCCTGTTGTCTTTCAACAGAAGAAAGCTTTCTCCAGGTTCCAATCCCTCCCGAGCTTGTGTGATTACAGGGGTTACGTTCTAATTAGAACAAAGCCACAGATGTGCCTGACTGAGCGCTAGGGCTGTAGCCGGTCTGGCTGGCCATGGAGGCTGCACCTTGCTCTCACGTGCAGGATTTGCAAAAGTAATTCCCCCAACGGCTTATACAAAATCAACCCCCCGTTATATCCCACCCACCCCTGGGCAGCACACGAGCAGAGTGGCCGTGATCCACGCCACAGGATCAGAGCTGTCTCCCTGGCACAGGTAAGGGGCCTTCGAGACGTTCAGAGATGTGGCCCTCGATCACACGTGGAGAAATCGAAGCTCAGAGAAAGAGGTGGACACCAGAGGTATCCGGAACAGAGCCCCAGTCTCAGTCCCAAGGCTTCAGATGTAAGCCCTAGAACTGCATGACCGACGGCCGTCCACGTACCAAGAGCTTTCTGGATCATGGTTTGTGACGCAAGCCAAACACCCCGTTGTCCAACTCCCCGTTCACTGGCTCCCCTGTCTGCCCACCATAATCCACAGCCCCTCCACACACCTGGGGGCACGAAGGGCTGGGGCTCCCTCACGGCGCAGGCTGCCGCCGCTGCTAGCACCCCAAGGCCCCACCCTGGAGCACTGAGCACAGCCTGCTCCCAGTCCTGCGTTTCCCTGCCCATGCAGTGGCATCCGGTGGAAGAGGAGAGGTGACAGGTACACACAGGGACCTTGATTGTTTGTACCGAGAACATCCACAGAAAGCAAGATGCTCCCCAGCACACAGCTCAGTGTGATCCCCGAGTGATTATCGCAGACTCTGCGCTGAAGCTTTCACCCTTGCCCTGCTCAAAGCCTTCCATAAACCTTCCCAGTGGGCTGGTGTCTTTCCACCAGAGCAGAGTTAGCCAGACCGTTTGTTTCTCTGCCTATTTACCTTTTATTTTATTGACATACAGCTTTTCTCATCGTGTCGTCATTAACATGAAAGGGACCCACATGATCACACTGAGGCAACAGCCCCCACCTGGTCTCCCAGGCTCCAAGCAGCAGCCAGCAGACCTTTTAAAAATGCAAGTAGATCACATCGCTTCCCTCAAAACCCTGCAGCCGCTGCCCATCCCACGTGGAAGAAAATCCAAAGTCTTTCCAACGTCTACAAAGTCCCACATAACACAGCCCTCTGCCACCAAGCCGACCTGGTCCCCCCCGCACCCCTCACCCCCTCCACACCAGTCCCAGAGCTGACCCCTGACCACACCAGGGCCGGCCGCCTCCGGGGCTCTGGGGGGACTCTCCTCTCTCATGTCTCAGTGGAGAAACCTGACAGCACGACCGCGGCCAGGCAATCAAGGTCACGGTCATAAATCATGTTGGTGGTAAGTCCCCTCAATGTGACGTGATGACAACGGCACCTAACCTCTGTGGTCTACCTCCTGGAGACCTATAACCTCAGTTTAGTCAAGTTAAGAAGCCAGACAAGCTTCAATACAGGAGCATCCTACAAAACACCTGACCAGCGATCTCCAAAACTGTCAAGGTCACCAAAAACAAGGGAAATCTGAGAAACTGTCACAGCCAAGAGGAGCCTAATGAGACGTGAGGAATGAATGTTACGTGGGATCCTGGAACAGAAAAAGGACGTTAGGAAAAGACTAAGGAAATCTGAATAAAGTATGGACCTCAGTTAATGCCGACATATTAGCATCGGTTCGTTAATGGAACCAATGTGCCATGCTGATGTAAGATGTTAATAACAGAGGAAACCGTGTGCGGAGTGGGTGGGAAGCTTCATGAGAAGTCCCGGTACTCTATGCTCAATTTCTTTTGTAAATCTAAAACTGTTCTGAAAAATAAAGTCTATTAATTTTTTTTAAAGTGGATCATTTGGTCAGGCAGAGGAATATCTCTGGGGTAGGGGGCCGCGTCTCACTCCTGCAAACACCCCCGGCCTGCGCGGCTACAAGCTGCAAACTCCTCCATCAACATAACATGGCGCCACGTGCGTCTCTACCCATGAAAAGCGACACAGGCCGCTGGCAACGGAACTGGGATAAAATCAAACAAAACGTCCTTTCAAAAGACACGGAAGGTTTCTTCTCACCCAAAAAGAGAATAATGACTGAGCGCATCACCTTTTATCTAGGGGTGAAGGCAGGGTGCGTGAATTGGTGGAGGCAGACTGAGTTCAATGAAGACTTTCAAATCACAGGATTTTCTTCAGGAAACTGAGAGGAAGGAAGTGGGGGGCGGGGACAACCGCTCAGAGGTTCATCCTACTGCTTTTGTCAAAGGCTTGCAGCAGCCCTGAGGAAGGCTCCATGATGACATATGTAATGATGACTTGATAATATATTACGTCATCATAATGGTCATAATAATATAACTTATAATGTCATAACAACAGTGACGTAACGATAATAAATGCCAAAATAATAAATAAATCAACAAATAGATAAATGCATCCAAATAATGACATAAGAATAAAATGATAGCACAGAGAAGCCAGGGTTTCTGACAAACACCAATATAAATGACCAAATAAAGACTCTACTTGAGCATCTACTTTGCAAGTTACCCTCGGTTAGTTTCTTCAGCCACCCATCAGAAATCTGATGCAAAGGCTGCAGTTTAAAATCACCCTGCTGGCAGACCTCTGGAAAGAAGGACTCCAATTCCCTCTGGTTTGATTTCTGCCTGCATAAGGGAATTACAAAAGTTCAATCCTACAGTACAAATAAAATCTGCACTCAGTGAGAAAGGGCATGTTAGACTCTAAATGACACTTGGAGTCTCTAAGAGAAACTATTCTGTATTTCTAGCTCACAAAGGATCTGCAGTGCATGAAACCAGCAACGTGGTAATTAAGGTCTCGCTTCCTGTAACCTCAAACAGTGTCACTTCAATCAAGAATTTGGGGAGGCCCCCCAAATCCCACCAAAGTTCTGACCTTTGGCAAAGTTTCTCTTTGGCCCCAGCTGGTTACTCTGGTGCTGAGAAAAGAGTGTTCGACTTAGAACATTCAGCATCTCTTTGTTGAGTGCCTACTCTGCGCCAGACACTACTCTGGAGTCTTGAAATCTGAGTTCAAATCCCAGGTCTGCCAGTCACAGCTACGAAACTGTAGGCCCTCAACATCTCTGGGTCTCAGTTTCCCCATCTGTAATGGGACTAAGGTGCTACCCTTAATTAACAAAGGAATTGTTAATTAAAGCAGATAATATATAGAACAGGACCTACCACACAGTAGATGCTCAATTAGTTCTGAATTTAGAAGGATCTGCTTCCAATCACCCCTGAAAACTCCTCCCACATTGATACCTTTGAGTGTACCCCTCAAAGTGGCCCCCATCCAGACCCACTCTCCCATACTCTTAAGATGATACAGCCCCATTATCAAAGCTTACCTGCTCCTCAATTTTTTGCATTAAAGAACATTTCAGAAGACTAATACAATACAATGTTAATATGACATAAACAATGGCCTAATAGGTCATATTCCCCAAAATGTGCATTTCTAAACACATTTAAACTCCTACTCACGCTTTAAGGACCACTTCAAATGTCACCTCCTCCCAGAAGCCTTCTTAGATTCTCTCATACAGAACCCACTGTGTCCTCTTTCTCCCATTGCCTTGGTCTCTTGTCCTGTAACTGTGCAGAGCACTGCCTACCTACTGAGTTCACTATCTCAGCATCTGACTCTTACATTAGAATTTGAGAGCATCTCAAGAGAGAATCTTGTGTCTAGAAAGGACTGTGAAATCAAGCCAATTGTTTAGACCTGCTGAAACAGGTGACAGGGCCACTAGGTCATGGTGACAGCTGTGTTAAAAAGACGAGTCTGGCAGCTGGATGGATTTGTAGGGACAGACCCAGCCAGAGAGACCTGGAGGTGACCACATGGGCACCACAGGAAAGAGTTGTACAAGCCTGCACACTGCCAGGGACACAGTCCTCGGCCAGTGAGGCCCAAATGAGTCAGCAGGAGGACTCAGGGGCCTAAAGTAGGAAAATATATATTTTTTTTACCAAGCAAGCCAAAACACCCAAATATGGATATTTCCACCCCAAACCAGGCATCTTGAGAATTGGACGAACTTCTTAGTCATCTAAACGTAGTCACTTGAAACCTATGAACATATTACAGAGATAGTATCACTGCTCAAAATGTGTATTTAATTACGAGAATGAAAATATAAGCCACAGACTGGGAGAAAATATTTGCAAAACGTGTAACTAACAAAGGACTGGCATCTAAAATACACAAAGAACTCTTAAAATCAACAATAAAAAAACAAACTAAAAATGGGCAACAGATCTGAACAGACATGTAAGCAAAGACGATAGACAGATGGAAAATAAGCATATTGAAAAGATGCTCAACATCATGTGTCATTAGGGAGTTGCAAACTAAAACAACAATGAGACACCACCACACACCTGTTAGAATGGCTAAAATCCAAAACACTGACAACACCAAATGCTGGCAAGGATGTGGAGAAACAGGGAGTCTCCTTCATTGTTGGTGGGAATGCAAAACAGTACAGGCACCTTGGAAGACAGCCTGGCGGGTTCTTACAAAACTAAACATACTCTTATCATGCTCTCCAGCAATTGCTCTCCTTGGTATTTACCCAAGTGAGTTGAAAACTTACAACTGCACAAAAACCGGCATATGAATGTTTATAGCAGCATTATTCGCAATTGCCAAAACTTGGAAGTAACTACAATGTCCTTGAGTAGCTGAATGGATACACTGTGGTACATTTAGACAATCGGATATTATTCAGTGATAGAAAGAAATGAGCCATCTGGCCTAGAAAAGACATGGAGGAAACTTAAATGAATATACATTGTCAAGTGAAAGGAGCCAATCTGAAAAGACTGCATACTGCGTGAGATTCCAACTCTATGACATTCTGGGAACGGCAAAACTAGGCAGACAGTAAGAAGAATCTCAATAGTTGCCAGGAGTTCAGGGAGAAGGAGGGAGAGAAATACAGGTGCAGCACAGGAGGTTTAGGGCAGTGAAGTTATTCTGTATGTCACCGTAAGGGTGGACACATGTCATTATTCATTTATCAAATCCCACCACACAGAGTGAACCTCAGTGTGCACTGCAAACATTAGCTAGTAATAACATATCAATATTGGCTCAAACAGGAAGGAAAATTTCACAAAAGCATCAAAATCTTTTCAAATATCATGTCTTTTGACCCACCAATTCATTTCTAGCATTCTCTCCTAAAGATTTACCTACAAAGATAGTCAACAGACATTTTATGTTTAAAAAGAAAAAAAAGGCCGGGCGCGGTGGCTCACGCCTGTAATCCTAGCACTCTGGGAGGCCGAGGCGGGTGGATCGCTCGAGGTCAGGAGTTCGAGACCAGCCTGAGCAAGAGTGAGACCCCGTCTCTACTAAAAATAGAAAGAAATTATATGGACAACTAAAATATATATATACAAAAAATTAGCCGGGCATGGTGGCGCATGCCTGTAGTCCCAGCTACTCGGGAGGCTGAGGCAGGAGGATCGCTTGAGCCCAGGAGTTTGAGGTTGCTGTGAGCTAGGCTGAAGCCACGGCACTCACTCTAGCCCGGGCAACAGAGTGAGACTCTGTCTCAAAAAAAAAAAAAAAAAGAAAAAAAAAGTATTTAAAGGGAATGTTTAAAAGGAAAAAGACGAAACCTTATAAAAATGGCCAGTAGCAATGTCTAAAAGAGAAAAAAAATTAAACATGGTGAATGAATAGAAAATATCTCTAGAATATCAACAGAATACTATATGTTAAAATTATATTAAAATTACAGGTTCATTTAAAGGACTCCACAAATCTTGTTGTTGGGAAAATTTGTTTATGTGTGCATATTTGCATTTTTCTGAAGAGGGGCAACCACTTTTACTGATTTTTCAAAAGGGTTGATAATTACTGTCGTAGTTAAATGTTCAATAACATGAAAAGATGTTACTATATATTTATTCTACATTGTTATTGAAAACAACAGCTTTCAAATCTAAGTAAATGAGCCCAATATGGACAAAAATAACATATTTCTGAACATACTTGTGAACACACACATACGAGTACACCCACCGAAATATTAACATCTATTGGCTTTGAATCATAGGTTTGGGGATAATTTTTATCCTCTCCCTTCACTCAGTTATGTTTTCTAAATTTTCTACAACTAAACCTTCTATTACCTGTGAATTTAGAAGCCTTCGATTATACTCACACTGAAACTGGCCAGCAGCATAAATTCCCAAAGAACTCCCCACTGGTTAGAAAAAAGAGGTGGATTGTTTTAAAGTATTTCTTTTTTTCTTTTCTTCTGGTCCTTTTTGAAGGGGGAGAAGACCTTCATTTTTTATAGAACTCTGTTCTCACTTTCTAGCCTGAATTGAAACACATCCACCTCCCTGCCCTCCGCTGGGTGTGGCTCTGTTTTCTTTTGAGAGAAAAGCGATACAAATTCATCTTAACATGTATACACAGGAACCCTCTGGAAGAAGATTCCTGGTCAACTGTTCAGTTTCACAAACAGCATGCCCTCCCTCTCCCTCTGCTCCGTTGGTTATACTAGTAGATAAGGAGGCAAAGAAAAACTCCTGCAAGGGTCGTTCCAGGTTTTCCAACAGGGTAGCCCTTCACGTTGAACATCAGGTTTGGATCTTGGGTTTACCTTGAGTTGGGTTACAAGAATGTGGGTGGGCCCGTCTCTTTGAAGAAATCTCTTTTAGGCCTTTTCCTCATCTACCCCATGAGCTTTGCTCTGCCTCTATTCCAGTGTTTAGATGAGAGTGGGCTCTGTATCGTGGTTTCTGACCACATGAAAAGCCACAGCTTGTTTGCTCTGAGGTTTGGTCCCAACAGCCAGATGGGAACAACCTCGTCTCAAGCTACCCAGTCGCGCGAGTCGTTGCCATGCAAACGGTCCATCACCTACCTTGCGTTTCCCTCGGTCCGGTGGTATCTGTTCTGAACACTTCCAAATTTGCTTATTTTTCTAATCTCTTCTCTGCTCTTTTGGCAACACCACTCTTTATCTTGTGGTTTTCATCTTTATTACTCACATTTCCTCACGATGAATGTTCATTAAAATATTTCAAATTAAGACCTTTAGTTGCCTTTCTAACCGTGGGCATCAGGTCTTCCCTTGCAATACATTTTTAATTCTTATCACAGAATTTCAGGCAATTTGTACATTATATTCTATTAAAAGCTCTATTCCACTCAAGGTTGTCACAATTCGGAGATTACAGTTTTCTGCAGGACGTTTTGTTGGGGAGATATTCATATATTCCCTTCGTTGGCTGGCAAACACGGCCCATGAGCCTGTATTTCACACATCATTTGATATTACAATGTAACAAAAAAGTATAAAAAGAAGCAATTATTTATTTAGACGACAGAATAGATTTTAGAA
The DNA here is from genome assembly GCF_041146395.1 of Eulemur rufifrons. Classification (NCBI taxonomy): domain Eukaryota; kingdom Metazoa; phylum Chordata; class Mammalia; order Primates; family Lemuridae; genus Eulemur; species Eulemur rufifrons. The sequence goes on from NC_091003.1 coordinate 3,558,311, forward strand.
GGTGATTAGATAAGCGTATATTGTCATGCCAAAGTGACAATCCCTGCCCTTCTTAGGGCCCAGGGGAGGTCAGACACTAAACGCGAAGAAAGAGGAGAAAGAGGACACTGGGTGTGAGCTTGTCTGGTAATTATATAACTCTCCTTGTGTAACTACTTGACTTTGTTCTCCTGTAACTTTTTTTATCTCTTCCAAAGAGAATGCAAAACTGATTCTCACAGAACCAAAAGTGAAAACCATGGCCTGCGTTGTTCTTTTAATTTAAAACATTACCACTTGGTCAGTCAAATATTTCGACAACATTAATTTCCTCTGCATAGACCATGGATGCCACCACTGTATACCCAGACGGTGGTTTCTGAGGGCGTAGAACCACTGTGCTACCGGAATCTGCTCTAGCACAATATCGGGACCCGTGAGACTACAGTGACCAGAGCAGCCCACTCCAGCTCCTGTCCCCATCAGCACCCACTGTCTACCTAGTCCCCTGCTTTGTGGGGGACTGATCACACCCCGGTTCCAGGGCTGGCTATGGTGATTGGTTCAGGGTGGGGTACATGACCCTAGTTATACCAAACAGCCAGTGCTGACCGGCCCCGGGGGCTTGTGCTGGCATCTCTAGGGGAGCAGCTTTCTCCCTAAGGGACCAACTCAGCAGATGGACACTGGGAGCTGCCCGCAGGGCCACCATGCCTCCAGGAGGGCAGAGCCTGCCTGAGAAAAAGCCAACCCAGAGAAATACAGGGAGGCAGGTTGCTAAGGATGCTGCCTGAGCCCCTGGCCCAGCATTCCTGGTACCAGTCCACCCCTGAGCTTCTCCACATGCATTAGGAACATCATTAGTACAGTACCTAATGGCACCCACTGGGCAAAGCCACCTGAGAAGCCAAGCAACCAAGAGTTCATCTTCCACTGGGGACATAAACACTCAGGGCCCCTGTGCAAAGCAGAGAATCAAGCTACAACCTTTGACAGATACCACCTCCAAAGAGTGTGGCAAACACTGCTAGCTGACCACCCAGTACCCATTCTCCCATCCTCATTCCCCAGCAGCAGAGACCACCTCCCACTGAAAATAATACCAAAGATTCACTTTCTTGCCTCTTGGACAAAAGCATCGAACCCACTGCTTATTGATGAGATCTAAAAAGACAACTTCCTTGTCTATTGTTGGAAAGGCTTCCTTCCCTGGTTTAAAGAAAAAAAAAATACACACAAAGAGAAAAAGTCCCCTCCTTGCCAGTCCTTGGATATAGCTGGGTGAGTCTGTGATGCCCAGAAGGGCTGCAACCATCTTGTGACCATGAGGAGACAAGCTGGAGGGTGACAGCCCATGCACTGGGCAGAACAGAGTGGAAAGACAGAAAATCCCTGGGCAACACAGCTGTACTGCTGGATTAGCCACCTGTGGAGCCACCCGCCTCTCAACCTCTTGCTCTGTGAGATGATGAAACCCTACTGTGGCAGCCACTTTTAGGTGGATATTCTATTACTCACGCTGAAAGCACCTCAGCAAATGTCAAACTCCTAGGCTCTCTCAAAACATTAACAACTCAGGATTTGGGAGCATCCAGCGGGCAGATACAGGTTTCCAGGGAAACCAGGGGTCAGGTGAGGCTGCAGACTGAAAACTCTCACGGGTGTAAGGACGGTGACCACAGCATTGAGTGGAGGGAAAGGCACCCAGGTGACTTGGTCAATGATTCCCAGGAGAAGGCTTTTGACCACACAACCTGAGTCACTTCTCTCCCTTTGAAAGAGATCCTCAAAGAAAGGCAACCTCTACCTGGGGTTGGCCAAGGTCACCCAAGAGGGCACGGCACACGCTGGACAGCTCCACAAGAAAGGGTCCTCCATTCTCATGCGCCCCTCACCCACCCCTGCCCTCACTCATGGGAGCCTCCCCTGCACCTAACACTATTGACCTCAAAGACTTTAGAGACTAGAGAAGAAAGCAAATAGAGCAGGTTGCGACAAGATACGGTGACAAGCGACAGACTGGAAAGGGGCTTGTCTGCCAAGCCCCTCGGGGTGAAGCAGGAGCCAGGGGTGCTAACGCAGGCGGCTGCAAGTCCAGCCAGGCTCATGAACCCGACCAGGGGAGCAACCCCGTAGGAGATGCGTGTTCAAGAAAAGGGGGAGGAAGCAGAGGCCGGGGGCTGTGTAGAGAAGGCTGCTGCAGTGGGGGTGGGAGCTCTTTCCACCTGCTGGGTGTCGGACGAGAGATGATCAGTGATGACCGCTCTCCGATTCCCAGGTGAGGTCAGCCCGGTCACCCCCAAGGCTGGAGTCTGAGCCGGAGAAGACGGGCTGCCTGCCAGCAACGCCGCGTTCATCCCACTTAAGATTCTGAAGCCATGTGCCAGTTCCCAGGTGTGGTATCAGCAAAACGACTGCGTTTAGCACTAAGGGACGATTACCCCACAGCAATAGCTACCCTTGGTTTGCTCATTAAAAAGTACATTTTCCCCTTGCCTCTTAAATCATTTCTATCTTCCCCCGTTCCGTTCTTCAACTCTTTGCTGCAAACAATAACAATAATAATAATAACAATAAAAATTTTAAATGTGGTTATCAAACTCTACACTGTGACAAATGTGAACTCCGGCAATTTTTGAGACTGCCAACCTAATTAGGTCGTTTGTGTACACAGGCATCGGGGATAAAAGCCTTGCACCATGGCGCAGCCCCGTAATGGAGCCATTCCGAAGCTGTGTGGCTGAGCGGTGCTGATGAGCCGAAAGGAACACATTTCCCATTAAACGGAGAGGCAGCGCTTCATACGCACGTTATTTTGCTATCAGCTCTGGCAGCCACTCCAGGGCCCACCTCTGCCAAGGCCCCTTGGGGACCTCGCTCACCTGCTCTGCGTGTCGGGGCGATGGCCCATGCAGGTGAGGCTGGCCGTTGTCTGGGTGCTGCCGTTGTCTATTTCCTCCTGCACCGCCCACTGGTCCTCGCTGCTGATCCTCACTGCCGTTATCTTCACACCTGCCGCGGCCTTAATTCTGTGGGGTGGGGAAAAACACATATGTAATGAAACCATTGCAGCTTGGAATATACAGTGAAACATGGCGCCAGCGCAGCTCGCAGGGAAAAGCGCCCGGTGCGTGAGGGCACTGATCCCATGCATCCGGGGACACAACCCAATCACCTCCCCAAAGGCCCTACCTCCTCACACCACCACCTTGGGGGTTAGGATTGGAACATGTAAATTTGGGGGAGACACAAACATTCAGACCCTTGTACTTAGCAACCACAGAACTTATAAAGTACAAAACGACATGATACTGTAGAATAATATACAGCAATAATGAGAGAGGTCTATCACCCCACGAAACAACAGGTGAACTTCCAACTATAGTGTTGAGCGAAAGCAGCTGGGTACCAGAAAGCGCACACAGTGTGATTCCACTTACAGAAAGTCCGACACAGACAAATGAAGCTCTGGGGTTGAAGTCAGCCTAGCGGTTGCCCCTCGGTGCTGGGCAGTCACCAGGCGGAGTCCCAGGGAGGCTCCGGGGCGCCTGCAACGTTCCAATTCTTCTTCCGATGCTGATTGCATGGTGGATTATGAGAATTCATCGAGCAGTGCCCACTCATGTGTACTTCTCTGTGCGTATGTTGTAGTTCAATGTAAAGCTCAAAACAAGGCAAGCGTGTTTGCAGCGGGGATGCAGGCAGAGCCCGGGGACATGGCGGCCCCACCACCGCCCACGCTCAGTGGAAGGTCTCAAGATGAGGCAGACCAGGACCAAGTTCACTAGCCAAAAGGCTTAGATAAGCCTGTCTACTGATGTTTGAGTTAAGCACACAACCATGATAAGGAAAGTGCTCATGAGGAAACGAAACTAATAATCATGCAAAAATAAAAAGAAAGAAAGAAAAGCAAGCACAACTATAACCTAAAGTCTCAGCGTTGTGCAGACAACACTGTGACGTGCTGATAGTCAACCGTCCTGTGCAAACGCTGACGACTGCGCAAAGCCAGGAGCCGCGTGCGTCGTAGCGCTGCTCGGTGATATTTGTGGGTTCTAATAGCTGAGCTTCACTGAGGCCACCCCCCACCCCCGCCCCGCGCCAGGCACTTTCCCAAGGACCTTACATAAACGGTCTCATGTGTTACCTGTATCGACACATTTACTCCTCTTTACGGCACTACAAGTGGGGCTTGTCATCCCGGGTTTACAGAGGAGGAATCTCCCGCACAGGGGGGGGTTGGGGGTGAAGCAACAGGACTGAAATCAAGAAGGCGAGGCCGTCGCGGAGGCAAGACAGAGCCCAGGGGCTCTCACTCCTGAGCCTGCCCTCTGGCCGCCACCGGAGCGGCGCAGGTGTTCACGCCAGGCTGCCCAAGGTCAGGTCCTGGCTCTACCACTGACCCTGGCTGTGAGGAGGCTCCTCCTCTCTCAAATGGGCCTCCTCCCATCCAAGTACTAACCAGGCCCGACCCTGCTTAGCTTCCAAGACCAGATGAGATCACACGTGTTCAGGGCGGTATGGCCGAAAACTGGGCTCTGGACTCCTAAACTGTGCAAGAATTCCTTTCTGCTGTTTTAAATCGCCATGTTCGTGGTCATTTGCTGTGGTAGCCCTGGGACACTAATACAGTGGCCATCTCTTCAGGTTGCTCCAAGGGTTAACTGAGATAATGCAATATGAAGTGCTCACACAGAGTAAGTGCTACACACATTTATTACTATTGCATTGTGCTGCTATCTGTGGTCCCAGGAAGAGATCAAGAAACTCAGTCTGTGTGGGGGAACAATGGCTTACACAGAAATGATGAAATAAAGAGAAATAAATTCTAATGATCTTTGCTTTTCGGGTGCTGTGAAACACCAGGCATTCCTACCACCCTAGGAGAGCTGGGTGCACCCAGGAACAAAGATGAGGGAAATGATGGAGGTAGCAATGGGGAGAGGAGGAGCCCGACTCCCAGATCTCAAATTCCAGCCACAAGACTGACTAGCTGTGAGATCTCAGAGAGACACTGAACTTCCGGGACTCGGTTTCCTTGTCTGTGTAATTTGGATATTAATAATATCTACCTATAGTGTTGTTATTATGAAGATTAAGTGAATCCGTGTATATTAAGTGCTTAGAAGAACACGTAAAAGAAAAAAGAAACTGATCAGTGTTTGCTACTGTTATTTTTCTCACAACAAACTAACCCATGCTCTCCAGAGATCACACACTCGGCCATCCAGGCGCCCCCTTTGTGAGGTATCCTTTGGAACTGCTCTAAGTCTCCAGTCGGGATCCCAACCACCTCCCCTCCGGATATGGTTTCCTGATCCTACTCCTGTTCCTTGGCAGAAAATTCCGCTAACATCCCAAGGCAGGTCAAATGTCTCCATGTGCCCTAGTAGATCCATGTATTCCAGAAAGGCTTCTCTAGAGAACATCTAACCCTCAACCCTTTGGACCCAAAGAACATCACTGTACACCTGAAAAACTCTCAGAAACTGTGGTAGTTGCAGTTGATTTTCTTTAATCCAATTCTGATTCATATCTACTAAAATGTCCAGAGGTTGGGCCAACTTCTATACAACTTACCACAGACATTCAAATGATACCCCCAGTTCTTTAGGCACCTGACTCTGTTCAGCTCTTATGCATGTGGGCTTTGTCTTCCAATTAGCTCTCTTCTCACGGTCACAGTGTAGCTGCAGCAGCTCCAGATCTCACATCATCATCCACAATGAAAAAGCAAGATTCCTTCGCCCAGAATGAAAATCCTGGCGCCATGTTTTCATTGGCTGAATTAGATCGAGAATTCAACCTTGGACCAATAACTGTGGCCCATGGGATAGGGGGTGGATACTCATTGGCTTAGCTGATCAACAACCATCCATGCACTGAGGCTGAAGTTAATCCCATCCTAATCACATGGGAGGGGTAAGCCGGGAGTGGCTCCTAAAAGGAAATTCAAATTAAAACAGAACAAACCAACACTGAGCACCAAGACACAAACCTAAAGCCAAATTATTGACGTTTTGCTTCCCTCTTAAACACAAGTTATAAAATTGTTCCTAAATCCCAGTCCTTAGTCCAAATCCCTACTAATTTTAGCTTACATTTGTTAGAACAATTTAAGCCCAGAAAAATCCATGTCTTGCATATTCATTAAGTTTGTTTTAGAGAAATATCTTTAGGCTTGGTGGTATTCTTAGCACTTGTTATTTAAAAACTACAATATCTAAAACTACGTGGAAAAACTAAATAGGGGCTCAACGTGGAAAAAGATATGACCACGAGGTGGCAGGCCCCCACAGTGAGTTTTACTTGGGCAACACTTGGAGGGATTTGCCTGCAAGGGAAGACCCTCACCGCAAGAGATGGTCCAAATGCTACGACACACAGGGCCACCCTCCAGAAGGGGAGGAGAGCGAGGGAACTCTCAGGGGAGAGGAAGATGAGAGACAGGAGCTCACATGTCTAGATAATGTCACTCGGCAGCACAGTGGGGAGTCTCCGGGTCAGAGGGCTCCGAAGGGCAGTTGCAGCCTGGGTTCTTTGATAGCTACAGGGTTTATCTTATTTATGACTAACAGACACTGGACTCAGTTTTGCAGGGTATGTAAAACAGGCAGGCTCCAAATGGCTAAAAATCTGTTTATTTGGGCTATGTTTAAAACAATTGGATGTGTAAAAACTTGTGTTTGGTGCCAGCATGCTTCTGAGCTAACAGGTCCAAGCCTGTTGTAAAGAAATAAATGACACAGGGGCCAATACCCGGGGGCCGGCTTTGGCTCATTTATATAATAACCACTTTCTGACATACATAGAAAACTTACATTTATATTTCCCTAGGGTTTTCATTACATAAATATTTGTTGCATGAATCCTTGAAATTACGGGATTACATGGAGAGGGTAAACTGGTAGAACAATAAACTGCTCATTGATGAACTGACCCTCCAAGAAACCGGTCCCCATTTATGCATGGCCCTTGGGTAACAGCAGCCTCTACCCCCACCCACCACTTCAGCACCTCTGCAACCTTGGTCGGTCAGGCCCTGCTGATTGTCAGCTATACGTACAATGCAAATGCAATGCAAATCTGTCGTACAGGGAAATTGCAAACCTTATAATGGAGGATGGACAAATGCCAGCAAAGCTATTGACTAAGAGATTGCAGCAAGGGTCTACAGTCACCCCTCAGGAGAGGTTTACTGACAGCTAACAAGCGAAGAGGACAAAATCAGCAAGAATGACGGGTGCTTCAGAAGACAGCAGTCTGACAGGCAGAGTAGCCTGAAGCTCTTGGGGAAACTGGGGGAGCCCTCCAATGTTTCTGCTAAATGGACCCTTTTTATGATCCTACCAGCAACATCAAATGTGAAATGAAAAATGCAAGATTAGGAAGAAAACAACAAATTATCAACAGGAAATGCATTCTTTGTTGTGAGTATCACAGAGTAGGAATTACTGAACCCAAATTTTGTTTACTATAAGATGAAATAAACGTGTTGCTATCATCTTTATTTCATTTCTCAAGGAAGAATAAAATCCAATCAAGTTTTATTTTTCTCATTATTTTCTATGAAATTTTGGTTCTCATTTTTAGAGGATTGGTTTTAATTAGCCAGATATTCTGGGGTTAAAGTTCACCATCACATCCTTGTAGCTTTGAATGGCAACACTCACAAAAAATGCATGTTTTATGTGTGTGAAAATATGCCAATATCCTATATTGATGGGGAACAGAACACTGGCTTCTTCGTGGTTCCTAAAACAGCACATTCTGTCTGCCTCTAAACCTTCGCACTTGCCATTTCCTCTGCCTGGAATTCCCTCCTAAAGACACCAGCGTGACTCATTCCCTAATCCTCAGATGTGGGCAAGTGTCACCCCTCAATGAACCCTTCCTGGACCATCTAATCTAAAATGACAAATTCCTTCCATCCTCAAACACTCTCTATTTCCAGTTTCTGGCTTTGTTTTTCTCCTTACCACTGAACACTACCCAATATACACTTTGCTTCCTTATTTATTTATTTTCTGCCTCCCTTACTGGATATAGGCACCAGGGGAGCGGGGGTTTTGTGTGTTTAATTTCCCGCATGATCCATGGTGCTGAGAACCATGCGTGGTGGAAGGGAGGAGCTTAGTAAATATCAGAAGAATGAAGGGCCTCTGTCTACGGTGTCATCTGTCTCTGGGGGCTTTATGAATATGAGACTTCGAGAGCTAAAAACGCTCAGTAAGAGACGTCACCAAAAATGCCAAGGGGAGGGTAGAGGGAATGAAGGCATCGGAATCCTGTGGAGCAGAGGTTCGAAAACACACCGGGCACCAGAATCACTTGTGCCATTTGTAATGACACAGAGCTCTGGACCCAACCTGCAGAGATTATGATTCAATAGGTCTGGGGCCGGACCCATAGTGCTGTGGTTTTTAAAAAGCTGCTATTCTGACACAGGTGGTCCTAACCGCACTATTTGGGCAACACCATTTGAGACACACTTCAGACGATCACCCTCTGTCATGGGGATGTTGCAAAAAAGTATCTGGTGTTCAACACACTCTCTGAGACACGCCCAGCCCCAGCGCTGGAGCGTTTTCAGGGTGTGATTAAGGAAAACTGTAAAGATACCTTTTAATTTGGGTTCTCCCAGCAAACTCCTTTCTCTGTGATAAATTAGCCAGAGAGAGAGATGCATGCATCTGCTGAGAGCTCATTTCAAACCGTGATTTAAACCTAAAAAGATTACAGGGCAGGGGAGAGAGCCAAGGGGAGCCAGGCCTGCCATCATGACCACAGAGGAGATGGAGGTCTCCCCTCCTGCGTTCTCCTGTGCAGGAGGCTGGAATCCTAGACGTGGAGTTTACAGATTTTTTGGCCTCTGAGTTAGAAATGTGACCCAAGATTTATCAGAGCTTGTTGGGCCTGGCCTTCTTACCAAGCAATAAGCACTGCAAGAGTCCACCACCTGCTTGAGAATGAAACCAACAGAGGAATGCAGAGGCAATAGGTGGAAAGAGATTGCTTTCTGGCCACACTGTCTCAGCATCTAGATCCAGCCAGACCTGAGGCCGTGTTTGAACCTTTCAGTTACATAAGCCAATAAATTCCCCTTATGCCACTTTGAGTTGGGTTTCTTCTATTTGCAGTCAAAAGTTCACTGACAAAAAATAGTCAGGCTCTGACATTTCTACCACTCAGAGGACAAGATAAAACCCTCCCAAAGTTCACAGAAGATACGCACATAACATTACGCCCCTGTAATCCAAGGGCAAGAGAACAGATGGTGGAAGGATGTTCAATATTTCAGCCATCCTTGTGAGCACACAGAGCAAATATTAAATAAAAGGAATCTATGGAAATAATCAGAGATCCTCTCTTGTCATCATTTCCATCATTTCAGTAATAAATATTAATAAAAAAGCTAAGATATAAAAATGTGACTCATAACTTGAAAATAACCTGACCTTTTATGGAATTAAACTCATTTTCTTTCAAACCTGCTATCTGTAGAATGTTTGGTGACATAAACTTTTAAATGCCTATTAATCATTTTGCCATGGTAATTTAAAGCATTTTATCACCCACAATGAATTTTTCCCACCTCTTCCTCTCTCGCCCAGATTCACTCAAGGCTTCACTCTGATGCGGTAGATATTATCTGTCCATGAAGACCTGTCAGTAACTGGGTCCTCACAGCCACCCAGAAATACTCAGGCACACATGTGAGCATGTGTCCTCTCTCTGGCCTCCAGGTGGGCTCACCCAGTAGGAGTGATGATGGCTGGCATCCTCAACTCTGCCTCCACCTTAGTCAAAAGCCCCTTCATTAAGTTCTCTTTGGGGTGTGCCGGCCCCTTCCTGCCTGAACCCGGACTAGTATGGGCCTCTACAAAACACTGTTCCCTATGCCTGAAGCTGTTTTCCCTCACCCCATACCCTGGCCCCTTTGCCCCCAATTATCTGGACCACTCCTGTCCATCCTTCAATGCTCAACTTAATTGCCACCTCCTCCTGGAAGCCTTTCCAGGTGCACAAAACTAGGTTAGCTTTTTCTTTTACTGCATCTCTATGTTTCCTTCCTCACACTTATCACAACTAAGATTAAATGACCATCTGTGTAAGTTTTCACATACATTATGGTCGCCCCAGACAGTGAAGCCCAAACAGCAGAGACCACACCTTGCTTGTTTTTATTTATCCCCCACTTCATACGATGCTGTGGACACACTCGGTGCTCAATACGCACTTCTCAAATGAATCAAAAAATCCAACAATGAAATGCAGCAGGCCCCTGCGACGGAAATGACCAGGCTTTATCGAACATGGGAAGAAACAGAGCAAACTGATGTCAAAGGCAAAGCCCCTTTGGTTTCTCAGCCTCAGGCAGATGCTTCTGGAAGACACTCATGCCCGTCATCTCTGTTGCTGATCGCAAATGCTCTGCAGTCCACTCTGTGATGGAGCCCTCATTGCAGATTCGGGCACAGAGGCAGGCTGGGCAGCAGGGAGGCTGAAGACAGATAGCGGGGTCCCCGGGACTGAGTCTGACCCACCCCCGTGTCAGTCGGGAGCAGCAGCATTAACAGCACCTCACAACCAGCCACCACCCAAACACCTGAGGGTCCTTCCACACACATTATCTCACGCATTCCTCGAGAAAACCTGTGAAGCTGCTACAGAGAAATGCTTGGCACACCCACGACCGCACAAGTGTGTAGCTGCAGAACCAGGGCTGGTCTAGTGACCCTGTGGTCACAGGCCCAAGCCCACGGCTCCTCCCAGGAGGAGGTGAGCCTGCCACGATCACCTGGGCTTCACACCCTCTTGGCTTGGTAAGATCTCAGCGGTTGGTCACGTGAAGTGTTCCAGATCCCCTCCCTGGTCCCCAAGGTCCCTTTGAAAGTGCCCAAAAAGGACTGTAATGGAGGAGCTATGGGTATAATCACCTCCAGTGACCAGACCTTGCATGTGCAGAGCTCCGCCCAGCACGCAGCATGCCCGCACACCCACCCAACCGCAGCCGACCCGCAGCCCGAGGCCATTCTGCAGACACGTTCTCCGAGGAGCTCCCCTCCCCACCATCCCAGCAATCCTCCTCCAGGACAGCCTTCCTCTATTTGTTCAGTCCAGGAACACAATCTTCTAAGTCCACACTTGACACAGTACACTTTAATTGCTGACAGTGAGAAACACACACGCATGCACAAACATACACATTATTCTTTAGTAAATCCCTGTTTTAATCCTGCTGCAAAAAAAAAAAAAAAAAAAAATGATCCTTTAGTGCAGACCCTACATTTGAAAAGGAGGAAGGGTAACACATTAGTTACCTATTGCTGCATGACAAATCACCCCAAAACTTAGCTACCCCAAAACAACATTTATCATCTTGAAGTTTCTAGGGGTCAAGAATCCAAGGGCATCTTTGCAGGATGGTTCTGGCTCAGGTGGTTCTCTCTGCCCCCCTCCCCCCCCACCCCGGGATTTCAGTCACGGAGTTGGCTGGGGCTGCAGTCATCTGAAGGCTTGACTGGGGCCAGAGGACCCACGTCCGAGGGGGGTGCCCTCACATGCTACCGCCTCAGTGCCCCCCCATGTGGCCCTCGCCTTGGATGCTACTCGAGTATCCTCACAACATGGCCGCCAGCTTCCTCCAGAATGAATGAGCAAGAGAGAGAACAAGGGAGAAAGATAAGATGTCCTTTACATTTTGGTCTCAGAAGTCACACAACCCCACATCCACCTTATTTTATTTGTCAGAAGAAACTCACTGAATCCAGGCCATGTTCAAAGGGTGGAGGATTCAGCTCCTCCTATTGAAGTGAGGAGTATCAAAGAATTTTAAACATATCTCAAAGCCTTTACAAGTGAAAAGCTTTTAGAGACTTCTAAAAACTGGGTTAGTTTTGCCTGCTCTTGAATTTCATATAAAAGGAATCATACATCCCCTATGGGTCAACATTGTGTTTATCAACATTAACCTAGTTGTTGCATATAGCGGGAGTTTGTTTTTTCGCTACATGGGTATACCACAGTTTACTTACCCATTCTCTTGCTGATGGGTACTTGGATTGTTTCTAGTTTTTGGCTTCTATAAATAATGCTGCTATAAGCATTCTTGTGCATGTTCCCTAGTGAGCACATATTTGAATTGCTGTTGAATATTTAGCTGGGAGTGGGATTGCTGGATCATAGGTTTGTGTGTGCTCCAAAAGATGCTAGTTGTCAGGGTAGCAGTAACCATGGTGAGGAGAGGATCACTGGGGAGGGGCATAGGGAGTTTCTGGTGTGGTCACATTCAGATTCTTAAACTGGGTGATGGTGACACGGGTATGTTCACTTTGTGGAAATTCATCGAGCTGGTGATTCCACTCTGCTATCATCCTCAAGACATGCTACTATAGACTGCTCAGAAGAAACTCCACCATCCTCACATTCCCACAAACAAGAAAAAGTCCCTTTCCCAGGCTCTTAGTGTGGGGTGGGGAGTGGAGACACAGCAGCGGCCCCTCCTGCCAGTGCCCTTTTCCAACCAAGCTGTAAGCGTCCCTGCAGGAGGGACCCTCACAGTGAGTCACCCAGACCTGGCTCTTGGCATTCCCTGAACTGCTGCATTGAACTGATGGAACCCCACAATAACAACCAAAACTGGCAGCTGATGGTTACTGAGTTCTTATCAGTGTCAAGCTCTGTTCTAGGCTCTACAGTAGCTGTCTTAATTCTCATAACAACCCCATCTTCAGTTTCATGATAAGGAAAGTGAGGAGCAAAAAGTTTAGGTAATCAACCCAGGATCACCCAGCCAGTAAGAGGCAGAGCCAGGACTCAAATCCAGGAAGTCTGGCTCTAGAGCTGTCAGAGAGCAGGAACAGACACCTGAGCTGAAGTACAGAAGAAAAGAAGGGAGAAAGGAAGAGACAAGTCATAACTTCTCTGCCCATCCTCTCTAAAATACCTATGCCCCATCATGCTCTACCCTGATACCCTACTTTAATTTTCACATTACACTTATCATGCCCTAAAATTATATTTCTTTAACACACTGACTGCCATGTGAGTTGTATTTAACTCAGGCTAGTTTTGAGCCCGGGGCCTTGTGAAGCAAAACCCTGCAGTTGGTTCCTGAAAATCTTACTTGTTGATGTTATCATCATTACAATTAATATTGACAATTTAATTCTAAAAATGTGTATTGCATTGCATATGACTCACACACAGAAAACAATAAAAACAGAAAATTAGAAAGGATTGTTTTGTTTTAATAAAACACCATGGCCCCAGGGAAAAAATTTTGTTTTCTAGTGTGGCAGTTGATGTGTTAATTATTTGCTTACTTATTTATTGTTCATCTCCCCAGTTAGAAACTAAGGTCCCTAAGGAATTCTGTTTGTCTCGCTCATAGTTGTATTCTCAACACCCAATTTAAAAAACTAGATATATTAATCTATGTGTATGTATTTGTGTGTGGAGAAGACATGGAAGAAGAAAGGGGAGGCAGGAGGACCAGAAAAGGAGAGACCATTGGCTTTTCCTTGTTTAACTCCTGAGTTCTTGCCTTGTTGCAACCAACAGGGGTTTCAGAAGGTGCTTCATGAGTTCTGAGATCCAGAAACCATCACCAGCTGTGTGTGTGTGTGTGTGTGTGTGTGTGTGTGTGTGTGAGACAGTTGCCAGGACAGGACCAAGGGGTGAGGTGCGGATGGCCGACAGTTCATCTTGTGTGTCTACACAGTCAAACTGTGCTGTTTGGAGAAGACTCGGAGGCCGTCTCTGGGCTTGGCAGGAGAGAGTGCTGTGACTCGCTTTCTGAGCCAGGGCTAGAGGTGTTATTGGCAGCTTCCTGCCAAATGTCCGCCACCCCAGCCGCGTGTTTCCTGGGCAGGCTGTTGACCGTCACACAGTGCTCCAGACTGGAGCAGTCGACTCCAATCATAGTCTGGGTCCAAGGACAATGGCAACTAAACCACACTGGACAGCAGGTTTTTATGTTTCAAAATGCCTGTGGAAAAGGAGATTTAGCAACCTCCCCCGTGACCAAATCCTGCGTTCTGCAGCCCCCCACGCCTCGTGTGTGGTTGCTGCCTATGCCAGGCCGCCAGCCTGTCAGAAGCCAGACGTCGAACTCGTAGTCGGCACAGCAGATTGCAGAGCAAGCCTCCCTCCTAGTCGGGGGCTCTGATCATTCCACAGCAGTCCTTGCCCCCAAAGACTTCTCCTTCCTTTGAACTCCCTTAGAATTCACTCTCTATTAGTCTCAGTGCCCCGAATTCTTTACATTGCTTTTTGGTGTTAGTTAAGGATGGGTGGATGGATGGATAATAGAAGAATAAACACGCAAAGGAACAGAAGATGGGGACAGATGCTTCTCCATCTCAGTAATAAGCTTCTTACAAGTCACTGTCATTTCTTATTTTGGACTTCTAATATCCTACCTGGAGCCTGGTACAGTCGCTCGATAAATGCCTACAACAATGTCGATGATGTTTGCAAACTGGGATTACAAATCTCAAAGTCTTGGTCTAATGCTGCAGCTATAAAGGATGCCCACCACAGTCGCTTTTCAACCTGCAAGAGGAGGGAAGACCCCGTCGGCTACAGACCAGCCACACAGTGAGTGGAGGTTCTGCTCTACTGGGGACACACAAGAGTCCAAGGAGACCAAGCTACAGTTGACATTGCCTTGGCTGGCCTTTCTGCAAGGGCAAATTCTGTCCTTTGCACACAGACCAAAGACCCACCTGTTTTTTATTTAAGGAACAACCAGAGAACCCATTTGGGTACTTGCATTCAAGAATCCAGTGTTTCTAGTTGAGTTTGTGGAATAAGCTCCAATGCTATTAACAGAGACTGGCAAGATGAGAAGCAAAAACATTTCCCAAGCCTCCTTGCAGAAGAGAGACTTCCTATGCAATGGGTCACAAATCAACCCTGAAGAAAAACAGAGGCAAGTACTTTTAAAAGACCAGGCTGCTCTCTGAGACATTCAAGGTCATGGATAACTCTCCCAGGGATCTTCAGAACCATGCTTCTTAGTCAACATCTCCCCATACCTCAGCCTCCTTAACTGTGTGCCACCGGTTCAGGGATAGATTATAAATATTACACATCCAGAAGAACAGAAGTTAAAGCAGCCCTGGGTCTTAGACAGCGTGAGATTTATTTCAAATGTGGCTAACAGTTCCCCGTTAGCCAGATCATCACACTTCTTTGTGTGACACCAAACCAGCCTCATCAAACTGCATTCATCTGGTGAACTGTCCTTATCTTTGCACACCTGGAAACTCAATCAGGTACCACTGGATCGAGGAAGAACCGCCTCCTCTCTGTTCCTCCTAAAAGCCAAGATTATTCGCACCACAGAGCCTTTGCATTTGCCCGTCCCTCTCCAGCTCCCCATGGCTTTTTAGTTATGCCTGTCTCACCTTATCCAGCCTCTTCACTTGCTTACATATCTTGTCTTGCCTCTGCAGGCATTTTAAATTGGAACAAACAAATCATTAAGTAGAGAACAAAAATGCCACAAATCATTAAGTAAGAAAAAAACAAAAATGCGAAAACAAGCAGAATCTACTAATTTGCTCATCTGTGATGGGCATTTTTTCATGAGGTGACATTGCTACAAAAGCACTTTCAATATGCCACTCCCCAGCTCAAAAACTGCCAATGGCCCTAGTGCTGACCCAAGTCCAGACCATATGTGGTAGTAGCAAGGTCTAAAATATTTTTAAAAGATAAATTTATTGCCAAAATGTGTAGCAATTGAAATGAAAATAGCAAGGGTGAAAGAGTTTGGGTGGTGTGTAAGTATGGACAAAAATCATGAAAGTGGCCCATGAATGACTGAACTCTGGGAAACGCCAATTTCAGAGATGACTGGAGCCGTTGCCGGCCTTCACAGTCAGTCCTGTATTCTCCTGCAACCCTGCAGCTTCACCCCAGGGGTCTTTGAGCTACAAATCAAAGAGGTAATTCTCTGCAACAAGAGGAGGTCTCACTGACCAGCTCAATTCAGCTAAGATGAGAGCAGCTGGTACCACAATATGAGAATCCCACTCCAGGTTGGGTTTGCTCAACAGCGCAGATGAAAGAAGAAAACACATCTGGAGGGGGAATCAAGCTGCTAAAAACAAACTCAGAGTGTATCTGCAGTTGTCACAAAACATTCTGCTGTGGAACACACAGCCCCTGCCTTCACCTGTCTACATCTCATCCGTCTCCACTGGTAGCAATTCACAGATCAACCAAGAATGGGAAGCCACAAACAAAAAGAGTTTTCTAGCAAAGAAATGGCAAAGAAAACAGGTTTTTGAAAAGTAAAGTATCCACAACTTTCACAAAGTTGGACTGATCTGGAATAACTTAATGAGTGGCTCAAACCAAAGACATATTTCAAGAACAATGTTATCCAACTGAGTTTAATGTAATTACCTGGCATCAAATTACAGCAATCAGACCACCCACCTTTAATAGACTTTTAAACTTTTTCAAAGGCCTCTGTATAATGTTTATGTCTCAATTGATTTAATGCTTCTGTCATCAAGAGACTGAGGCTCAGAGAAGTGAAGTGGCCCAAGCCAAGTCTCAAAGAGGCAGGACCAGATTCAGATCCAACTCCAGGTCTCTCTCCACCACCCCACTACTGCTCAGTAAGAAGGCAGTGAGAATACACCTGCTTCGTGTTCTCAAACCAAACATCCTGTTCAGAATTATCATTTGGTATTCTGGGACCATTTCTTGGAATGAAAAAGATAAAACCGGGTGTTCCCAACTTGAAAAATAGAGATGCTACACTGACTGACTGCACTGAGAAACCACACTTGCCTTAGAAGAAAATATGAACCATATCTTGCTTTTGTCTGTGTTTTAGGAGCCTAAAAGATATTGGGTGCACAATAGAAATTATGTTTAATATAAAATCACATGATAATAACCTGAAAAGCCAAACACTCAAGGGAGGATGTAAGTTAGAGTTCTTTGCTTGTAAGCAACAGAAACCCATTCTGGTCAGCTTATGAGAAAGAGATTTCTAAAAGGGATATTGACCATCTCATTGAATAGTGAGAGGAAAGCTGGAAACGCAAGCCTAGGAATGGGCCAAGATCCAGGGCAAGTAACCGGCAAGACACAACGAGACCCCTGATCAGAATCACCAGCCCCCACCCCCAAGCGTCCACTTCAACTGCACCAAACATCATGTGCACTTGGGACCTATAGAACTGCCTTTCCCATTGGCATCCAGGGAGTATTGCCCTCAACAGCAGATGCACCTCACCCATACACCAGCTAGCAGGAGGGACCCGTGTCTGTGCCCAAGAGTCCCTGTCAGATTTACTCATGTAAATGCACACACATATGTGCATTTGCACAGGCACATACATTCATGGATACACGCATGTGTGTGCACACACACAGCAGCAGCAGACACTGGTGAAGTACCGCCCCTCGGCCCATCTGATTTCAGCACTGCGGGGGTGGACAGTTCCATGCACCACCAGCCCCGCCCCTGCCGTGGTTGTCACCAAAGCATTCTTGACCTCTGCTGTTTTCTCCAGGTTAGCTCCCCCAATTTACCCTTCAACCAACTGGGATGGAGGTCAGTATTAACAGATACAAGCTCCAGCCTCCCCATATTCCCCTGGGACAATTCTGAGGCACCTTGTACACAGTTCTGAGAGCACCTCAGTGGGATGACGTCGCAGGGACCTTTATCAGCTTCTCTTCCTTCCTGGTCTCATTTCCCCCCACCCCACTTCCACTTTCTGGCATCACCTCCCAGATAAACTTCCAGGCCCCAATTTCCTGGTCTGGAGTCTGCTTTGGGTCTACATGCACATCTTGCATGTACTGGTGCACCATGCAATGTCTTACACGGAAAGACAGAGGCCTTGGACCCCCAGCAGGTTGGAAGGTGCATGGAATATAAAACCTCCAATGTTTCTACCACACGGGGCTAAAGAGAACCTGCCTGCAATTCCCCCGAGCCGGGGTGGAATCAAAGCTGACCCTGGTTTTACACACACGGTGTGCTTAGCAATGAAGCTGACGTATCAAATCAGTGTCTTCCTTTCTCTCTCCCTAACTCTTATACCAGTAAGAATCTGGCCAGGACAGAAACAATGCTAAGCATTTAACACAGATGAAATTTAATCCAGGGAGGGGGCTACACAGTTATGTGCGTCTGAGAAGCCCAACTGAGACTGGAAGAGCAGGAAGCTGCTAGAACCCCTAGGCCAGAAGAACAGAAGGAGGAAGTAATGTTCTCAGAGCCAGGGACCAGGGTCACTTGAAGAGCAATAGGACCCCCGAGGGCTCCTTGAGCAGGACAAATGTGGCTGCTACCACAGATGCCACAGGCAGGAGGAGGGGGTGGTGCCCTGGCTGCTGGTGCCCCACTGGCTGATGCCGGCTGACGGAACCACAGCCCGCAGGGTCAGCTCCTCTGACACAGACAGGGCAGGGAAGGGCAACCCATGGGTGTGATGACAAGACCTGGGCACCAGCACATGCCCCACTCCAATCACGGTGCTTGGGATCTGTCCACGAACCCCTCAGCGTCCTGGGAGATGATTCATCTGAGGCTGGAAGGATGGACTCACCTTGCTGACTGTCGTGGCCCTCACTGAGCGGTGGCTCTAAAAGATACATCCACCCGGAACCTGTGACTATGACGCTATTTGGACAAAAGGTCTTTGCACATGTAATGAAGGTAAGCATCTCAACACGAAATCATCCTGGGCTAGGATGGGCCCTGAATGCAATGGCCAGTGTGACTTATAAGACACAGAAAAGGGGAAGACATAAAGAGACCCACAGGAGGGAAGACCACGTGAGGACAGAGGCAGAGATGGGGCTTACGTAGCTACAGTCCAAGAAATGCCTGCTCTCTAGGAATAACATCAATCGGGTGTCGGGCAGATGTGGGGCGGGGAGGGGATGGGTGTATACATACATAATGAGTGCGATGCGCACTGTCTAGGGGATGGACATGCTTGAAGCTCTGATTCGGAGGGGAGGGGGGGCAAGGGCAATACACCTAACCTAAACTTTTGTACCCCCATAATATGCTGAAATAATTAAAAAAAAGAAAGAAAGAAAGAAATGCCAAGAATTTCTGGCCACCACCAGAAGCAACCAGAAGGGCCTGGAACAAATTCTCTCCCAGAATCCTCAAGGAACTAACTCTGCCCATACCTTGATTTCAAGACTTTTGATTTCCAAAACTGTGAGAGAACAAATTTCTGTTATATTAAGCCACCAAGTTTGTGGCCATTAGTTACAGCAACCCTGAGAAATAAATATACCCATCCTAAGTTCTATTATTTTTTTTTCTGTGCTATGGAATTCTCTCCTTTCCAAGTTGTACATAAATCTTCAACCAGCAAGACAGGAGCAAAAGAGGAGTTCAAAAGCTCTGCCTTTAATGTGATGAAAGGCCCTCATCTCTTAAAACTCCCCATTTCACACCTCTCTTCCTGTCCCAGCCACACCTGTAAATGTCCTTGCTGCGCTCATGATGGAAACTTGTCTCTGGAGCCAGGAGAGTTCGTTCCACGTGGTGAGTAACATCCTGGCGACCGAGGGCACTTGTAGTCCGTCTCCCTTTCGCGACGCGTCCTGCTCAAGGGCAGCGCCGTCCCTCTGTCTTCTGGACTAATTGGTTAAGGCACTCTGTTCACTTTCAACTGCTGCTGTCACAAATTACCACAGACTTAGTGCCTTAACACATGGCAAATATATTACCTTATCCTTCTGGAGTTCAAACATCCAAGATGGGCTAAAATCGAGGTTTTAGCAGGGCTGCATTCCTTCAGGGGGGTCAAGGAGAAAATCTGTTTTTGGTTTATTGGGGCTTTTTGGCGGTTTTTTTGTTTGTCTGTTTGTTTTTTGTTGTTGTCGTTCAGCTCCTAGAGGCTACCTGCATCCTTGGCTTGTGTTTCCTTCCTCTACCTTCAAAGCCAGCACTGCAGAATTCAACTCTGCCACTGAGTCTGAACTTCACGGGGTCCCACTGAAGACCCTGGGATCGCACTGGGCCCTCCTGGACAAGCCGGGATAACCTCCTCGTCTCAAGGGCAGCCGACTAAGACCTTAACTCCCCCTTGTCATGTAACACAACCCACCCACAGGTTCTGGGGATTAAGACTTGGACATCTTTGGGGGATCATTACTCTACCTACCACAGGCAGGAAATCTTCAGTTAAACTCTCGAGACGCAGATCCTTGCCCTTAACATGCAGGCGTGGGCGGCAGATCCTCATGCAACCTGCTGCACTCTCCCCAGGACAGGCAAGGCAAGTACATAAAGGTGCTCTGCAGGGGGTCCACCAGATGCCAGAGACTGGGGTGGGAGCTGTGGACACGTGACCTCCTTTAAACCTCCAGCAACACTAACAGGAAGTCCTAGCACCCATTTCACATATGAGCAAACGAGGCTCAGGGATGGGCGACTCCACCCTCCACACTCAGCGTCCAGATGGAGAATGCCTTCTCCCCTCCTATTCCCATGTCTTCATTTAACTGACCTTTAACCACCAAGATCAAGTAACATTTCCTCTTTTCAATGCCTAGCTTTCAAAACATTCCTCATCGCATCGAGCCTTGCCTTGTTACCCATCTGTTTGCATGTGTGTGCTGTCTCCCCAAAAGAACTTCAGATCTTGTAGGGTAAGGACCTTATCCAAGACTTGTTGGTATTTTCTAAAACACCAGCTGGGTTGTGAGAGCTCAAAGGATAGTTGCTCACTGAAACCCACAGCAAGCAGCAGAGTTACAGCCTCTTCAAAGAGACTCTTTCATGAAAATGATTCATTTCACCTCCTGAAGGGATCTGTCCAACAGTATGAGGACCCTTAAGAATATTCAGATGTCCCATGAGATATATAAGGCCTATACAAGTGGAATGAGAATTATAATAACAAGGAAAATATTAATAATTAGAGCCCTGTGCCGGGCTCCACTCTAAGCTATTTACACGTTAACACACATTAACCCGTTTATCGTTCACAATGGCACTCTGAAGGAGACACTTCCTTAACCCTCATGCTATAGAACGGGAGACTGAGGCACAAATCACACGTGAGACATGTCCAGGATTTAGGAATTCTGAATCTGACCTCACTCTGTCCTCAAAGTCCCCCCATCCACACTTTCCTGACCTCCTACCTGGGCTTCCTCCCTGGATCTCCCTTTGGTTCAGTCGCCCCTTTGGGATAAACGCCCTCCTGTCCCAGACCAGCTCTGGGAAACTCTCTCTAGTTCACATCCCCGGGGGCAGCTCCCCATCAGTCAGAAGTAAATAAGCCCCCTAGGAGGATATTCATTGTGTTCCCCACTTCGAAGGCGACACACAGAGCGGTTTGCAGACCTGAGTGTGCGCTGGGGAGATGCAGACCCAGGTGTGCACTTGGGGAGATGCGGACCCGAGTGTGCGCTGGGGAGATGCAGACCCGGGTGTGCGCTGGGGAGATGCAGACCCGGGTGTGCGCTGGGGAGATGCAGACCCGGGTGTGCGCTGGGGAGATGCGCTGGGGAGATGCAGACCCAGGCGTGCGCTGGGGAGGTGCACTGGGGAGATGCAGACCCGGGTGTGCGCTGGGGAGGTGCACTGGGGAGGTGCAGATCCGGGTGTGCGCTGGGGAGGTGCGCTGGGGAGATGCAGACCGCCAGCCCCACCCTCAGGGAGCCTCACTCCGTGGATCTGGGTCTGCATCTTACCAGCCGCCCCTTCTCCCCTGGGGAGATTCTGCTGCCAGCAGTCCCCAGAGCACCTGAGAAACCACAGGGGCAGGGGGATGACTTGGAAAGCTGGTCACTCAGTTTTATTGCCCCCCTCCCCACATTACAGCAGGCATTTATTTTATGTGGATTTTGCTTTCAGATCGTTTTGATGTGCCTGTGGGTGCCGCCTCAGGTGCCAATGGAATCCTGTGGTCCCTGCATGGCCCACTCAGCTCCCCCATCAGACCACGGCCTTCCCAGAGCGGCCTCAGCCCTCCGCAGGGGAGGGAGTGGGGGATAAACCCGCTGTCTTCGAACCCCTCCCTCAACCTGGGAGCTTCACCCCTGCAGGTAATTCTGTCTAGTCTCACCACATATCCCTTTAGGAAGTGGTTATTATCCCATTTTAGAGATGAGAAAACTAGGACAGGACGAGTTTAAATAGCCCCCAACCCAGACAGCTGCTGGGCGAAGAACGTGAATGGACACTTCAGTGCCAACGGCCCCGCTGTTCCTCAAGAAACGAGGCCACGTGCGGCTTCGACTGGGGCTGGCCTCGCGCCTCACTCGAGAGCGCACATGCTGTCGACCCACGTTCCCAGTGCCCGGGCACCCCGTACCCTGCCCCTATTTCGCCTTATCCTGGGTGCCATCTGTATTGTTACTTACTATTCTCCTTTAAATCTGCTCAGGACACCACTTTATCTGGGGAGGAAGCAATAGATCAACACTTGAAATGAAAAAAAGCAATTATCACTTTCCAAAAAGAGAAGAAAACCCTAAAGTAAGTACAATAACAGAACAATGTGACTGAATGCTTGCCAGACTACTGCCTGCCAAAGGCTACCAGCCTGGGGGGTGGGCTCCCCCTGCCTAAAACAAAAACAAACCACAGGCAAGGAGATGAGCATGTGGTCAGGCGGACGCAGGAGACTGGAGCATCAGACAGAGCCTGCCTCCCGCCTTCACCGGATAGAAAAGAGGCACCGAGGGAATCGGCTCTTACTCAGGCAATTCAGTATTACGGAAGCACCTACAGTATTTGGTACCTGAATACCTACAGTCACCCTGGGGAGAGACTGATTTTAGGTGGTCTCTAAGACAATTTAAAGGCAAAACTCATTCTAGAACCCAGAAACTTTTGGAGGGAGGGTGAAGGAACAAAGTAAAGAACGCAGGCCGGGCGCGGTGGCTCACGCCTGTAATCCTAGCACTCTGGGAGGCCGAGACGGGTGGATTGTCTGAGCTCAGGAGTTCGAGACCAGCCTGAGCAAGAGCGAGACCCCGTCTCTACTAAAAAAAAATAGAAAGAAATTATCTGGCCAACTAAAATATATATATAGAAAAAATTAGCCAGGCATGGTGGCGCATGCCTGTAGTCCCAGCTACTCGGGAGGCTGAGGCAGAAGGATCGTTTAAGCCCAGGAGTTTGAGGTTGCTGTGAGCTCACGCCACGGCACCCACTCTAGCCCGGGCAACAAAGCGAGACTCTGTCAAAAGAAAAAAAAAAGAAAAAAGAAAAACCCATGCAGGGGAACACAGCAGGTAATTTAGCTTATGTGCAGGTCTCTCCAAAGCAAGTCTACCACCTTCTTGGAATGCCATGATGTTACCATGGAAACACAGCCGTGGCAAGTCAAACTTTCTACCCGGGTGTTACAGAATGTGCTCCTCAAAGACGGTCGGCAGCCACCAGCAACAGGATAAGCCACTCGCTCACCCACCCAGGACACTAATTATGTAACACAGTCTGAGTTCTGATATAATTTCTTCACGTCAGCCCAGTTTCTTTCAAGATGAAAAGCAAAGAAGGGTGTTCCTGTCCTCCATGACTAGCTATAATTAACTCCAAAAATATTCGTCCTTTAGCAACGGAATGTACCTCTTTCTAGTCGCGTGGGGAGTTGCTAAAGAACAGATTGGCATTGGATCCTGAAAGCCAATAAAAAGGCAAGGCACGGTCACTTCATTTCCCTTGAAAATGTAGCCCCCGTCTTCTAGTCTTTGTGTGACTGTTGCATATTTAAATGAGCCCGACCACCTTAGTCACAGGTTAGTTTCTGAGTCTGAGATAGAGTTTCTTATAGACAGCAACAATGAGCTGGATTATTCATAGGCACATACACACACAGAGGTGGCTTTTTTTTTTTTGTATCTTAGCTCAAATATTATAGTACATTGTGTGCTATCTGGTGGCAGTACAATTTCTGACACTATTTCCATAATAGCAAAATTTACATACAGATGGCAAATAAATAAAACCTTTCTATGACTTGGTCTGTGGTTCTTATGGTCAGCAAATCCTATTAGGGGCTTTATTAACCTGCTCGGTGATGGAAATGTTATATCTGATCTTATGGATTTCAGCTGTGCAATCCGGCCCTGCTACAAAATGAAATTTAACTCAACATTTTTCCGCAACATGAAGCCACCAAAATTGAGTCTTTTCTGTATGCAGCACTGGAAATAACCACCCTTTCTCATTTCTCATTCAAGCCACAAATGGTCTCTTTTTGCTATCCATTTTCTTTAACAGCACATAATTGCAATTAGCCAGTAAGCACCAAGGGATACCAGTTGATCAACATACAAAGTTGCCAAGAAGAAATAAGTCTAGGTAAGAAAGAAGGGGGTGAGGGAGGGGGTCTCTGCAATGGCAAATGTGTTTGGAAAACTTGGCTGAAACCCCCCAGAGAAGCCCCAAGGAGATCTCCCTCTGCAAGCATCCCTGGTTCAAACTGAACCCTGGCAGGAAACATCTAGGCCTCACAGGATTGGCTAATGACTAGTTAAAATCAGCCACTCTCTATATCTAAACAAGGGGGAAAAATATGTTTGTGGGTGAGCTGAATTAACAGCTGCCCCACACAGACTCTCATGAGAACCCAGATACTGCAGAATTTCCTGTGCCCCAGGAGAATTTAAGTGGAAAAGTCATCTCAGATCTAAGAAGGATGAGCCTCCAGAGAGAGGACTTCAGAGAGCCAGCAGGTGTGGGTAATACCTTTCCTCTTGCACTAACGCTATTTTCCATACCTCCAATCCTGAAGGAAAACCCCTAAAGAGGAATCCAAAATCCAGGGCAAGACTCTTGTGTACCCTACATCTGCTAGGTAGTGGCACCAACACCCCAGTGCATTCCAAAAATAAGAACCTGTGTTCCTGAAAGTCTCAAACTGATGCTGGAACGGAACGGAAAACACAGGAGTTGTGAAGGGAAGACAAGGATGAGGCGAGTTAAGAAAATTCTGAATTCATGGCGAGTGGCACTAAAGGCTATTTCATTACTTTCCATACTGTAGGGTACTGCACTGGTTTCCCAGGCCTGCCACACAAAATACCCCAGCTGGGTGGCTTCATGGCAGAAATGCATTTTCTCAGTTCTGGAGCCCAAAAGTCCAAGATGAAGCTGTTGGCAGGGTTGGTTTCTCTTGTGGCCTCTCACCGTGGCTGCCTATGCCTTCTCGGTCTTCCTCTTCTTGTAAGACATTGGCTTAAGTCCCACACTAATGACCTCATTTCAACTTAATTACTTCTTTAAAGGCCCTTTGTCCCATGACAGCCACATTCCCCAGGTACCAGGGCTAGGGCTTCAACATAAGAATCTGGGGGGACACAGTTCAGCCCATGACAGGCATCAAGCCGCGAGAGTTAATTGCTGTATCCAGGACGTAAAAGTGTGTGCTCCCCATTTACCGAGTCCCAACCATAAACCAGGCACAGTTCTTGGCACTGGAGACACGTCCCTGCCTACTTGGAACTGACATGCTAACGTGGGGGAAACAGACAACAAATAAATGAACAAATAAATAACTTAGTCTATTTCAGGCGGTGACGAGTGCTCTGAAGGAAACCAGCTAGAGCAGGACCGGGATGGGGGCCACCTAGGGATGGTCGGGAAAGGTTTCCCTGAAAAGGGGACAGTTCTAGGTGAGACATGAATGGCGGGGGAGGAGGGGGCCAGCCCTGCAGGGGTGTGAGGAAAGAGCATTCCAGGTGGGGAGAACAAAGGAAATGCCCTGAGACCAGAGCCAGCTTGGTGGGTTCCAGGAGCCCAGAGAAAGTGGCTGTGCTGCTGGGACGCGGTGGCAGATGGCCTGTCGGAGAGGTGAGTGGCACTCCAGGAACACCCGGGTTGGCCTTTTGCTCATTTCACCCCTGTCATGCCCGCTCCCCTCAGGTCACAATCGAGACCACTGCAAATTTACAGCAGGAAAGGTGTCTTTTTACCTCTCACCTGCCTTTCTCCTTTTGACCCAATCAGGATTTCAAATACTTTGCATAAAGTACCACCAACGGCGATCCTAACCAGTGCAAAACGGGCGTCTTTATTTCTACTCCTTTCCTTGGGAAAAACATCTCTTAACATTGATCCTGACATCGCACCCCAAGGGCAGGCAAAAAGCTCCTTTGGCTAAACCCAACAGGACGCAAGAACTGGAAAAGGTTTTGATTTCCCATTGAGAGAGAAACCGCCAATATATTATTAAGTACCAGGTGCAACTGCACTGCCGTAAGTGAAGAAAAATCATTACTTGGGACCCTGGAGGTAAGTGGTAAGTTTTCTTATTCTGGGTTTCACATTTAATTTAACTCAGGGGATACTTTACGAGCTCGAACAGACTGCCAGTCCTAGCCGGGGACACAGACTCTGCCAAGTCAGCAGTCCCTGTCTGCAAGAAGCTCATAATCAAAGAGATTGACACAAATTCAGTTAATTGTAATATGCTGGGATAGAAGAGTGCATGGTGAGTTTCTCGCAGAAACTTTTGTGGATTTAGACCACTCAGATAGGACGAAATATAATTTAAAAATATACCTAACCTTAAAATGTAGATTACACAATTCATTATCATCTTCTTTCCTAGTTTAAGTGATTTTTTTTTCTGAAATCTTCTGCCTAAATGACAGTGAGGGAGTCAACCTAAGCATAATGGAGGTAGAGACCATACTTTCATTTTGAATGAAACTAACAGAGATAAGTAGTATGAGGCACTTTTATTGTATTAAAATAAAATCTGATGAAATTCTCACCAAACAATATCCCACTAGTCAAGATGAAAAGATCAGAGTGCAGTTTGCATCTCTTGTTATTGCAATTACTATCCCAATAAATTCTCCTAAAATTATTGCACAAGTCATTGGTGGGCAACTACATAATGTTTAAGAGGTAAAACTAAACTAGCTCCACATAAACTACTTACATGCAACAGATCTGCTGTGCATACAATTACTTATTTTTCTTTTAAATAAAATTCTCCGCCACTCCAAAGTGAGTAGTAATAGTAAGATGGCTGTGTAACTGTCTTGGAAACCCGCAGGTACACAGCGGAGTGTTTTCAGGCCCCTGAAAAACAGCCCACGTTACCACGGGGACTCTGAGCTTCACTTCAGCATTTAAACATGCACGAGCTTCCCTCAGCTTCCAGGGAAAAGAATCCGCCTGACATCCAGGTCCCCAGTATACCCTCCTTCCTCCCCTCCTCTTCCCTGACAAACACTGGAACAGCACTGAACGCTGCCGTTGCCTTCCCTGTTTCCATCAAATCATGTGTCAGACAATACTAACTGCTCACCAGTCAGTACCCAGTTTCCATTTCTTCCCTATCGATAAAACTCTGATTTGGGGGACAGGGGACAAAAAGTCCAGTTAAATACCTACAATTCCCTACCTCACTATGGATGGGCTTGGTTATGAGAACAGTTCTGGCCATTGGGTGATAGTCAAAAGATGTTGATTGACACCTCTGGGAGTGCTCCCTAAAGAAGGGCAGATGCAGATGCGCAAGGTTTTTTGCCTCTCTCCTTCCTTCCCTCCTTCCTTCTTAGTAAAATATAGACGTGATGACCACCACTGCAGCAGCCATCTTGTGACAATGAGGGAAAGACCAAGAGAATCATAACATCCTTGATGCTCTGACATTCTTGATCCACCAAACCAAGAGACCTACCTGTGGGCTTTCTTGCCTTTCCTGAAATATATCCCTGACTTGGTGAGATCAGTGTTCTTGGGGTTCTTACTCTGTGCAGCTGACCTGAACCCCTAACGAGGATTAACTTCACAGATCACTCATCCCAAACGCTTTCAATCTGACTATTATTCCCAGGAGTCCATTAAACATCTTATTAAAGTCACCGATGGCCTCCATACATAAAATGCAGAGAATAATTTTCATTGCCCTTGCTTGACCTCTGATCAGCATCCCACCCTGTTGACCTTTCTTTTTTTCACACACTCTCCTCTCTTGGCTTGAGGCATGTCATATTCTCTTGGTCTTTCTGCTACTTCTCTGGCTGTTTTGAGGACTCATCTTTGTCATTTATCAAACTATTAAATGTTGGAGTCCTTCAGGACTCATCTATAAGTTCTTTTTTCATCTTATGATTTTTTTACTGAAAAAAAAAAATCATCCTTTCCAAGACTTCGATTATTATTGTCAAACTGCCAGACACACCTAAATTTGGATTTGCAGGCAAGACACAGGGAGATGTTGTTACCAAAAAGCCCAGGACCTGGGGCCACCCGCTGGGAGCTCAGTTCCTTGCAGGGTCTACTCCCGAGGAGCATGTGCCCTGCAGGAGCCGGGGCTGCAGAGGAGATGCAGCCTCTGACAGAGACTTATCCGGAAGCAGAATAGGAGGGAAGAAATCACCTGCTTTCTCTGCTCTTTCCCACCCTCCAGCCTTTCACTGCTGCCTCCCACTGGGCAAATCCATGCAATAAAAGGAAATCATAACTCCATACAAATGTAAATTAACCAAGTGAATAAGTTGAAAATTTGGTGAGCAATGGAGTGTTTATATAATGTCATAGTAACTCCCCACAAAATTCTTACTAACTACAAAGGGAAAAACAGCAACTTCACAATGGAAAATGCTGACAGATACCACCTTAATTATGTAACTGAAGTGAACATCAACAGGAATGAGACAAATTAGAATCACCCACCACCTACTAGGATGCGATGAGGATGCAGCCTCACTTCCGCGGCATTCATGCAACAGATGCATAACCTGAATCTAAGCATGAGGACACAGCAGACAGACCCAAACTGAGAGACACTCTGCAGAATAACTGCAATTTTAAAAGTGTCAAGATGTAACATGTAGAGGTATAATTATAACAATAGCACCAAGAATGGGGAGAGTGGCACTATACTATTGCAAAATAACCACATTTTACCTATAGTAATAAAATATTAATTCTAATTAGATGATGAAAAAGTCAAAGATACATTATTATGATCCCTAGAACAATCACTTAAAAATGCAAAGAAAGACAGCTAAAAAGCCTACAAATTAAAATATAATAAAATACTAAAATGTATTTGATTAACACAAGGGAAATAAAAGAAAGAAGGAATAGAGGAACAGAAATAAGATGTCAGAAATAGAAAACAAATATCAGACCTAATTCTAACCATATCAATAATTACATTAAATGTAAATGGACTAAATCTGCTTCTAGTGATGGCTGAGTGAGATGCCAGGGGACCAGCTCTCCTGCAGGTAACATCTGCAAACCCTGCAGTTCAAAGCAGCTGTCTGGAAGCACTGCCGAGTAAACAGAAACAGGCAGATCACAGTAGGGAGTCCACGCTCAGAGGAGGACCACTCTAAAGAAGGATTTCTCCCATTCTTGCTCCATTTAGCCTGGATGATAATGCAGTAGTCATTGTAGGGGACAGAAAAAGCACCATCAGTGGAAAAAATGCAGTTGAGGGTAGGGGGTGGGAAACCACAAGACGGAGTCCCAGATGGCAGCTAAAGAGAGATGCTGGAAGAGAATGATGGAAGAGAAAGAGAAAGAGAGAGAATGCTCAAATTCTGCCTGTCAATATCTCCGGTTGAACCTTTGAACCACCTATATGCATATCAGTCTCAAAGCATCTCAACTAAAGACAAAAGATCTGTACTGAGATTGGATTTATAATCCAAGAAAGATTCATAACGTCCAAGATACAATCCAAAATTGCCCAAATTATGAAGATTTCAAGCAATAAAGTCCATTCAAGAGTGAAATCAACTGAAACCAACCCTAAGGTGCCACCAATGTTAGAATTGCCAGGAAAAAAGATTTTAAATGACTTTAAATAGGCAAATAACCCAATCAGAGAAGCACAAATCCTGCATGGTTCCTCTTAGGTGAGGTGTTTAAAAAGGGCAAACTCGTAGAAGTAGAGAGGAGAACGGCGTGTGCCAGGGGCTGGGGGCTGGGGGCGGGACAGGGACGTGTGCAATGGTGTAGAGTTCCAGTCCTGCAGGATGAACAAGCGCTAGAGATCTGCTGTACAATAATGCGCATCTAGTTAACACTACTGTACACTTTGAAATGTGTTGATAGAGTAGATGTCACATTACATGATTTTTACTACAATATAGAATAATATATTATCCAGGACATATATGGAAACCCCTTGGAGTTTCTTTTTTTAAAGCCAATAGTCTAGGTCATGTGAGATAAAATTACTAGGATAGACTCCAAAAGAAAAAAATGCCGGGCACTGCCCAGTACCTTCCCTCGCCATCCCTCTGTCTTCACAGCCTTCCAGGAAGGCAGGTGCTATTACTGGTCTCACTGAACAGAAGAGGAAGGCAAGGCTCAGAGAGGTGACTTAACAGGCACAAGGTCACACAGCCAGTGAGGAGGGGAGTTAAGACTTGACCCAAGCCTCACTGATTCTGGTTCTAATCGCTTAGGAAACTTGCCTCCGAGAGCTTCCTGAGCACAGCACACCGGATTCTTTCATCACACTGCCCTACCCACACGCCCCCTCCCATTTTCCTTTAATTGATCCCAAAACCACCCATCCTCCGCAGCCTCCTCCTCCTCCAGGAGGCCTGCCTAGTTTATCCCCATGAACTGCACCAACCTCCTTGATCTGACATCACTTCCTGCTCATGCCACTTGTGCAGGGACTTGCCCTGGGCATTGCTAATTATCACTTCCGGTCAAACACAGGTGTCTCCTCAAAGCCTTGCAGACCCCCTGAGCACACAGACCACCTTCCTTCATTTCAGCACCAGGCAGAACAAGTCCAGGGATGTCTAACGTGATGTCTAACTGCCACGGGCTCTCGTCTTTATATTGTTCACTAAAGAAAAAAATTAAGTTTTTAAAGAATTTAAGTTAATTTTATGTTGAGTCTTATTGAGGACTTCTAGTCCAGGAAGAGTCTTTTAGAAAGGTTTTGTCAGACAGTTTTGAAACAGTGTTTTAGTTTATAGTTTACATAAAGGTTGTGGAGGTTTAGTATCAAAGTTTGGGTATAAGAGCACACCTGGTCACAGGCTGTAGAAGTGTAATCACTAACCCTGTCAGGTGTTGTCTTCTGTGCAGGAAAAGGCAAGAACTAGGATCGTTGGTCTATTCAGGAATGCAGTGACTCAGGCGAGAGACGTGGGTGCCACGTGCCCCATCCTGTTTTGTCTCTAAAGATCCTTCCGGAGAGCTGCACGTCATCACAGAGTTTTGTGAAATTATGCTGGCAAGCAGAAATGAGCAAACATGGTTCTTACGTAGGCTACTTTGTCTCACAATGTGAATTCAAATAAGAAGTGATTAGGAAGAGCCAAGATTCTTCCACAACATTCATTTCTAAGTCATTTATTTAGAAATTGCTGCATGCGAGGCAAGAATCGTCAATGGGTGCGAAAATTCACAGGCAAAAGGATGAAGCAAAACAGGATATGTGAATAATCTCAAAGAATCTCCCTAGATGTTACGATTACTAAGTGCAAAGGGGGAAATAGCAACCTTACAGTGGAGAAACAGGGCAGACGCATCGGGTACCTCCTGACACCACGCACTGAGGAGGACAGGGCGCTTCACTGGCATTCCCCCCAAATATGTGCTTCCTCAGTCTAATCAGGAGAAAACGTCAGACAAACCCAAATTGAGGCACGTTCTCAAAACACCTGGCCAGTAGTCTTCAAAAGTGTTAAAGTCATAGACCAAAATAATAATAACAATGATAAGACAACAGAATGGAATTGAGGAAACAAAGGAGATACAACAACTCCGTGCTGTATGGGATCCCACGTTGGATCCCGGAGGAGAATAAGGATATTACCAGGACAGCCAGCAGTGTGTAAGTCTGTAGATGAGTTAAAGACACTGATTGTATCAATGTTAACGTCCTGGTTTTGATAGCCACACTACAAACCAAGCTAAGGTTTTTGCAAATTTTCTGTAAATCTAAAGTGATTCCAAAACAAAAAACTTAAAAAATTAAAAATAAATGACATGAAATGTAAATGTCTTGCATTCTGTTTGTTTTCTGCACAGTGTTTTGCCTGGGTGTTAACTGCATATATTTTTGTTTATTTGTGTATCCACTCTCTCCCTCCCTTGAGAATGTGAACTTCAGGAGGGGTAGGAGCACAGGTACTTTCTTTGGAAGGGAGGGAGGAGAAAAGCACAGGGTGTCACCAAGGAGGTGTGACACATAACAGGTGACCGCAAAACATCTATACAATCAATGGCAACTATACGGAGCCAGCAGTCTCCAGGGCACCCACCCAACATCGTGAGTTAGGTTTTCTGCCTCTGACCCAGGGACGGGGTAGACTGAGGCTGCCCAGGAGTGGGGCTGGGGTACAGCTGAGCCTGGACTGTCTTCTCCATCCCCTGGATGAGAAAGTCAACATCAGCCAGTTCCCCACGGCCGGACACAGGTCCTGGGTCTGCAGATGGTTCTGGTTATACATAGACATGCCCTTAAATAACATCGAGTGACATAGGGAGACAAACATCCCCTTCAGGTTCTCCTTTAAGCCTGTGACAACTTCCAGGAGAAAGTGTCAGTGTGGCCTGGCCTCTCCATAGCCTACGCTCTTCCTCCTTTACACAGAGAGTAGGCCACAGGTCCACAGCCTTCAGCAGGTGATGGAACCTATTTAGAACTTGACAGTGTTGTTTTTGTTGTGATTTATCTTATGTAATTATTTTTTTTGAGACAGGATCTCGCTCTGTCACCTGGGCAAGAGTGCTGTGGCATCACCCTAGCTCACAGCAACCTCCAACTCCTGGCTCAAGTGATCCTCCTGCCTCAGCCTCCCAAGTAGCTGGGACTACAGGCGTGGGCCACCATGCTCGGCTAATTTTTTTCTATGTTTTAGTAGAGATGAGGTCTCACTCTTGCTCAGGCTGGTCTCGAACTCCTGACCTCAAGTACTCCTCCTGCCTTGGCCTCCCAAAGTGCTGGGATTATAGGCGTGAGCCACCGCACCCAGCCTGTAATTTATTTTTATCATACTCTTTCATATTAACAAGTAATATTCGTTTCTGTTTACAGTAGCAGATGGTAGGTTTCCTTTTTAAATGCAGTTATGTGAGTTTTAAAAAGTGATTTGATTTAAAGAAAAAAGAGTAAATAAAAATTGAACAGAAGGTACATGCAACTGATTTAATTTATAAAGGTGACATATGGTAGTATCTGATATGACCAGAAAAACTCAAAGGTGCTGTATGAATGACTAACGTTTGGGATCATTGACACAGCCCATCATTTGATTAGAAGTGATGAATCAATTCTCACGTTATAGGCAGGAGGAAACTTTTGCCAGAATCGCATTCCCTTAGTGTCCTAATTGTCAATATTTATGAAACTCTTATCTATTTACATGAAACTCTTATTTATTAAATTCATACAATATTAACAATTCATACCCTTTATCCAGGAACAAATGCCTTACAATACTTCTGAATTCACTCATTCATTCAATAAATATTTATTGAGCACTTATGATGTGCACACTGTTCTAGATCTTTAGGATACATCACAAAACAAGAGACAAAGGTCCCTGCTCTTACAGAACTCACATGCTGGCAGGAAGAGGCAGATAATAAACAATGCTCCTTGATGTCATGAAATGATGAATTAGGTCAGAACAACCAGAGCAGGGCGGGAGGCACAGAGGGGTGGGAGTGCCATGCTCAGCAGGGAGGTGAGGGTGGGTTCTCTGAGCCAGTGCAAAGGCCCTGAGGTAGGAGCATGCCTGAGGCCAACAGGAGGTCAGCGTGGCTGTTGCCAAGGGAGGGAGGGACAGCCACGGGAGATGAGCTCAAGGAGGTAATGGGGCCAGAGCAGGCAGGGCCCCGCATACCAATATGAGGATCTTGCCTTTTATGCAAGAACCAACTGCAGGGGCAAAAGTGGAAGCAGGAAGCCCTGTCAGGAGGCTCCTGTATGCGTCCAGCCAAGATGGGACGCTGGCTGGACCTAGGTCACAGTGCTGGAGGTAGACAGATAGGAAAATTGTGGCACAGAAAGGGTAAGTCACTTTCCCAATGTCGCACAGCTGGTATGTGGCAGAGCCAGGATTCAAACCCAGGCAGTCTGGCTTCATCCTCAGAGATATTATGTTTAGCAAAGGAACTTTGTCATAATATTTCAATTTTTCTTGAAAGTATGATAAAGATCTATGCTGACTCCAGCCTGGCACAGACCTGGCCCCCTCCAAACCCACTTTACGACCCTTTGCTGAAAGGTTTTCAAGGTACCGTGAGATTTGGATGCTAATCTTTCACAGAATCTATTTCAGTATTACAGAATAACCAATTCAACTTTTGTTCAAACTGGCCCCTCTACAACACGCAGTCTGAAATAGCAATGTGGCACGAGGAAACGGTACACATCTGTCCCTTCCCCACGTGGCCCTGGCTCTGAAATTAGATCTCAGCACATCTTGCGCACATTCCCGCTTTGATCCGGGGCCTCATCTGAGCCAGAATGAAATATGTCACATTTCATTCATAAGAGACATGATTAAAACAGACAATCAGTTATGTTGGGAGATAACACATTTCCCTAGGCCTAAAAAAAAAAAAAGTATTTTAAGAGATTGAATGTATTTAATACAAACAGACAATAGCCAGACTGTGGACAATGGGTCTCTGACCCACCACCTTGCAGCAACTAGTCCAGGAAATCAAACCACAGCATCTGCAGCAATCGGCCCAGAAGGGTCAGGACTTGGTCCATGACTCCCGGCTTTTCTTTTTTATCTCTGCTTCCAACTCAGGGCCAACCAGAGAAAGCCAGACATGCTACCCAAGCCCATCGCGTAAGACGCCCGCTTCTAGTAAACCTGCCTCCGGCTCCCCAGGGCCAAAACCCTCCAACCCAAGCACACCGGGGACCTTCCCTTTCCACACTCCTCCACCTGCCTTTGAGTCTCTGCCAAACACGAGCGATGGAGGCCGACTCCCCTGCCACAGTAAGCTCTGAATAAATGTCCTCTGTTTGTCCTCATTTGGATGATCTTCATCGATTTCCACAATTTCAATGCGTTATTCTCTGGCCATCAAATAAAGTTTAAGAAATAACCTAAATAAGAGTACTTGCTTCCTTGAGTTGTCTGTTGACAGAGTTTAGTGAGTTGATTCATGTAAAGAACTTACTACATGAGCTGGACCACCCTTGGTCCCCAGTGAATGTGAGCTACTGCTGTGTGTGCCCCTCCCCTGGCCCCCAATGCCTTTCCCAGCCAGACTCCATGGCTTCCTTGACCCCCAGATCATCTTCCATCCCTGTCCTCTAACTTCTCATCCAACAAAGTTCTCACCACACCAGAGATAGCAGATAAGCTTAGTCTTATGTGTCCATGGCCATCACACCATTTACGAAAAACAAGACTCAAATCTATATTTCTGTATGAACACATATGTATGTAAATGCACATTTTTTTAAATGTAGAAGGATATTTCCAGAACTTTTTTTTTAATCTCATTATTGCTTGGGAAACGATTAGAATGTGGAAGGAGGATTCAAGTAAACATTCAGTTTATTTGGATTCTTTAAATCTTTTATATGAATAAATGCATATATCATTTGTGTAAATTTGCTACCTGGTGTTAGGGACCTCCTTTAAATTCCAGCCATCTCCACAAGAAAAGTCTTCAGTTTCAGGTACCTTGGTGTCCTCCCTGTCCCCGTAGGTCATATTTATTCTTGACTTTTTTCCCTTTTTCCAGGCTCTAACATTTATGAGATGCTTCTGCCCTAATACCTCGGTACTGCCTTCTTGCCTTTTCAATTACCTACTTAGTATTTCTTTATACCTCGTTAATGATTCTTTACATTAAATTCATGCTTTTAATATATTTGTGTGGCCTCAGTCTCCTGACTGGACTCTGCTCCCCCAATTTTGAATCATTCCTTCTCTGTCCCCAAATTCCACTCATCCTTCAAGATCCAGCTAAGAGGAAAACTTCTCTGCCCACTGCGGCACACGCCACCCTCATCCCTGAATTCCTGCAGACTTCGTGGTCTCTGTTACTCAAGCTCAAACGTGATCACTTATTGCAGGGGTTGGCAAACTATGGCCCGTGGGCCAAAATCAGCCCTCAGCCTGTTTTTGTCAATAAAGTTTTACTGGAACACAGCCATGCCCATTCATTTCTGGCTGCCTTCATGCTACAACAGCTGACTTGGGTAGTCAGCAGAGAGGCTATGGCCCACAATACCTATTTACCATCTGACCCTTTCCAAAAAATATTTTCTGGCCCCTGGTCTATTATCTTGCATGGCTATTTCATGTTTTGAGTTTCTCACTACACTGGACACTGAGAACTGCAGAACTCTTAGCACCTGACAACTCCATCCAAACCTCCGCACCAGGGGACTTGACCAAACTCTAGCAGCATAATGCTATTGCATAAGACAACCTCGGCGCCCTGAAAGTGCCTGCCTGACACAGTGCAACGTGGCCAGGGGGGTTTACTGTTTGCTCCAGCCACACACAC
This sequence comes from Eulemur rufifrons, assembly GCF_041146395.1. Lineage (NCBI taxonomy): Eukaryota > Metazoa > Chordata > Mammalia > Primates > Lemuridae > Eulemur > Eulemur rufifrons. Next base: position 3,594,750 of record NC_091003.1, read on the forward strand.
CTGATGAGAGGGGCCCTGACCTCCCTTTCTAGACCGTTTACTGGAACTTGTAACTGTAAATATGTGTCTCTTGCCACTAAGAAGCATCTCTCTCCAGAACATTCCTTTGAAATACAATCATCAGGAAAGACAGGGCCTCTGTCTCCCAGCCTCTGTGGGAGGATCAAACCCTGACTCTGCTAACGGCCAGTGAGCAGACGCAGCCGGCCCCACTGTGTCCGCACCGACCCCCCTTTGCACTGTTTCACTTCTCTGACTCTACTGAGCATCCCCTTCCTCCTCCTTCACTCTCCCTTTCAAACACTCAAATCGTCCCCTGCACCCAATGGAACGGAGCTCAGCTCTCTCCCTACTGTCAGTAGTCGCTGAATAACATGCTTTCACTGCATTAGCTACGTCCAGCTGCGTTTATCTTTGGCGATATTCAGTGAATGATCAACACCCATTTTATTAACTGACAGCTCACTGATAACGAAGAGTTTGCTTCCATCCCATCCAACCCAACAAAGCCTCTTACCTAAGAGTGAACTGGTCTGCCACAGAGCCACTGGTGAGAGAGACCAAAAAGGTGGCTGTGTCCCCTTCCCGGACTAGGTTCAGAGGTACTGAGATGACGACATTCTCATCCAAGCTCACCAGGGACCACTTCAGGTCGTCTTGCGTCGGGTAGACCACCACGCTCCCAATCCTCTCCCGGGTGGGGAACGCCTGCTGGGGGCTGTCCTGGCCCGAGTGGATGTTGTTCTCCCACTTGCCTTCCTCCTCCAGAGGACACTGGCCGGCCTCGTCGGCCGGGTAGAGCGTGAAGAAGAGCTCCATGGCGGTGCCCCCCAGCAGGGCCGGGATCTCCTCCTCGGGCTCCAGGTCCAGGCCGGAGCTGAACCACTCGGGCAGCAGCTCCAGCTCGGCCACGCACAGCCCCGGGGCCCCTTGCAGCCGGCAGCTGGCGGCCACTTCCCTGGCCTCAGGGAAGGCAAACATCTTGACGCAGGGCAGATCTTCCGCAGGGTCACTGTCATCCCAGCCCATGCCAGTAACGTAAAACAAGGTCTGCACTTTGGGTCTGTTGGAGTAGATGGAGCTGTCGAGGATGTGGGATTTCAATTTCCAGTTGAAGGGAAACTTCTCCATGTTTCCAAAGGGCGTAGACATCACCAGGAACTCCCGGGGGATGGTCTTCTCCACCGAAAACGGGCCATAGCTGGCGTTGACGATGGGGGGGCTCCTGGCCCGGTAGACGAAGAAGGGCTCCACCCGGGCCTGCAGACTGGAGTTCCTGGTCAGGTCCTGGTTGGCTTCTTTGAGGAAGAAGGACTCCTCCGCGCGGGAGATGTGCAGGCTGGTGGGGAGGTAGGCGGGCAGCGAGGAAAACCTCTGCAGGCTGTCCGCGATCCCGCGACTCTCCGTCCCTGCACGAGAGAGGAAAGCAAAGGAATGAAGCCCTGTTCTGATGCTTAACGAGATCAGCGCAATGCAGTGTCACCCACCCGCCACAAACCACCCGCCCTGGGTCTCATCACAGCGAAAGTCCTGTAATTACATCAAGCACATTCCTCAGGATCTTCCCGAAACACCAGAGCAGGGTGGGAAGGGACCTGTTTGCCACTGATCCCCACAGTCCTGGGGCTGGTCAGTGACCTCCCAGAGGGAAAACATTGCTTCCTCCTGCAAAGCCTCAAACTCAGAGGACCGTGGTCCTCTGCGCCCTCAATCACCCCACAGAGAGCAGGTTGCACATCTACCAAGCCTGCCGATCAGGCACTGCACCACTGAATGTGACACGGGAATACTTCCTTACTGGGCATCTACGCGTCTCCCCATCACTCCTATAGGTGAAGTCTACTTGGACATTAAGACAGCTCCACCGTTCCTATTGAAATGAGGGCGAAGCTATGGCTCAGGGTTCCCACTTCTAGAAATCTCTCCTTCCAAAATACCAGTGAGAATTCACAAGGATGTATCTACATGGGACGTTCACCACGGGACGTTCACCATGGGACGTTCATCGTTTAGAATTGCAGACAAACAAACCTACGAGCGTATGTGCTGGGCCGGAGGCCTGGGTTTGAATCCTGGCTCTGCCACTTCCCAGCCTGCAGCAAGTCGCCGAACCTCTCTGTGCGGCAAATGTCCCATATAAAGTAGGATGTAAGTATCAGTTCTACCGTATTTGGTTGTTGTGAGGATTAATGAGTTAATAAATATAAGTGCCTAGAACAGGGCTGGCACACAGAAATGCTCAATCAATATTTACCTGCTATTACTATTACTACATAGTATTTCACTTCACACCAAAGGTGGGTCAACAGGAGATTAAACTATTATTTCACTGTAAACTAAATATTTTACAGTGAAATAGTAGGCAGCTATAAAAAACATGAGATAGAGATCTATGAACATAAATGAAAACATGCCCACAGTATCTCATTAGGTACAAAAAAATATTAGATGTGTCATATATGACCCTATTTGCGGAAAATTTGAAGATTCTATACACATATACATAAATGTATAAATATTTATGTTTATATGTCTATAGAACCCAAAAGAGAAAAATTTTTGCTTTTTATCATTTATGTTTCTACTTTTTTAATATGTTACAACATCCATGCATTATTTTATTAAAATATATAACACATGCTTAAACATGTATGTGTGTATAAATGCACGTATACATGTGTTTCTTAGTGTGTGCTGCTTTCAAATGGAAACACACAGACAGTGAAGACCCAGCAAGCTTTTTCAAAGTGAAGACAACCCACCAGGAACCGGGGTCAGCAAATCAGGCCAAGAACAGACAGATTTTTTCTCGCTCGCCCTGAAATAAACCTCCACCACTGCAGTCCGGTTTTCTGACCAATGCAAGAAGAAACGGGAGCTGACAGTGGTGTTCACAGCGTTGCATCACTAGAAGAGGAAACTGAAAATAAATCCCACTCCATTGTCTCTGACTCCTAGTTTCACATTTTTCTGCAGCCATTACAAATTCGGCGAAATAGAGCTTTCTATTGATTTAAATATTTTTTTGGCCAGTTCAGGGCTGTTCTTGGTGAGCTCCCCTTTCCTCCAGGGTGATAAAATTGTAATTAGAGATTGTGGAGAAGATACAACCCACATAGGGGCTGATGCGCCCTTTCTCCAAGAAGGCGTTCAGAAAGCAAGTTCTCCTCAACTGTCATCAACATGACCAGTCCCGTGTGAGATTTATTTCTGGGGGAGGATAATTACCTATTCATCCCTCCAATTATTTCCCTAAATATATTTATTATTCACTTATCATGTTTCCAGTACTGTGGCATGTAGGCATAGCACAGGGACGAGACAGACGTGGTTTCTGCCCCCCAAGAAACTGGCAAACTGTGCAGAGAACACAACTAACACTCAGGAAGCAATTAGGAAACTGAGCATTAAGACCCTTCAATATATCCACCCCAGGAATTCACCAAGGAATTTGTTCTAAGGAAAGTATCAAGAGAACAAGAAGGAGATTAATGTGCAAGTATGTTCATCACAACCATGATTTATAACGGCAACACCCTGGAAGCAACCCAAAAACCTGTCACTAGGTAAATTATTACATAAGTGATTAAAACCACGCTGTATGTGTGATATTAAACTGCCATCAAAACCATGATTTCAACAAACCCATAGGGCCATAAGAAAACACATGTTAATTGAAAAAGAACTCAGCACTTTTTAAAAATCATCTCAAATCTGTTTACACACACATGCTATATTCCCTTTTATCATCTAAGCCTCCAAAATGTATCCATATAGGTTGCCCAGGATTTGGATCAAAGGACAGAAGAGGGAGAAATGATTTTGAAGAATTAGCCTCATCTAAAAGAAAGTTTTAGCGGCTGACGCCACCAAGGGGCAATTTGTGTTTTGACAATGACAAGCAATGCGGAAGCACCATTCCAGATGAAATTTAAATTAGTTTTTGTTTTTGTTTTTTTTTTTTTTTTGGTGGTGGTGGTGGTTTATTTCCCCCTCTCCAAACCAGGAAGTTAAATTTCAGGTGAATTTGCTCATGAATTGATCGGCAACAGAAGCACAGTCAGCAGGGAGCACCAGCATGACAATACCCTTCCGCCAGGCTGAGCGGGCACATGGCCCACCAGATTTGGAAGTCAGAGGTTCAGATTTTACATTCTCATAAATTTAGGAGAAGTCCAATGCAAGGTTTAAATCCTGATTTATTTATAGATGTGGGAAAGGAAATTAAAACAAATGCAAACTTTCATATGCTCTGTTTTCATTGTGGATTGGTTTACTCTTTTATCTTTTATGTAGGTACTTTACACCTCTCAAAAATTGATTTACAAGAAATTTAAAGCTATGCCTTCTCTTCCTTATTGTAGCCAAAGCCTCCATTTTATCTGAAACAGCAGTCTGAGGTTTACAGTCCTGTCCTATCATAACTCAAGCTAAATGCAATACAAATTTTGTCTGAAAGCTTATAGGGAAACCCATTAAACATCAGCTGCCAGGGCCTCATTTTGTCCTCCAACCAGATTGCAACAAAATACGATATCCGAATTCAAGAGCGTTTTATGAAGCCATGGGACTGTGTCATGAGAAATGCACCATGGCCTCAGAAGCGGATGCCCCTGCCTTTAATCACAAAATGTCACATAGTGGCACCTTTGTTTTTCCCATTGGCAGGTAGGCCATGTGGCACGCATTCTGAATGTGAAATGAGGCCCTATTCAGTCCCTCTGCCTATCTACTAGGGAGCTTGTCACCACCAGTTGGAAGGAGGTGGGCCCTGAGAGCACGAAATGAGGAAGGCTCAATGAGGCCTGGCTGAAAAGAACCCTCATCACTGCCCTCCCTAGGAACCAAGAAGAGAATCACGTTCAGGTTCAGAGAGAGCACAAGGTGCGCGAGATAGAAGCTCTGTGGCTAAAGGATGCTCTGACTCAAAATACCAATGGCAGATGTCTCCAAGGAATCCCCAGAGAGAGCTTCAGGTAGGAGGCAGGGATATTTTCCTAGAGTGAAGCAACTCACAAGGCACTGGGAATCCTGGCAGGGACTGGTGACCCAAAGTGAATGTGTGGATGACACTGCTGTGCTTGGCACCCAAAAAAATATTCCTGGACATGGGCCTTGGTGAGGATCACTGGGACCTGTAGCCTTGAACCTCAAGATGGAGCAGTAGTTCTAGTTCCAGCTTCTAAGTTCTAATAACCCAACCTCTTCCCTTTTTCCCTCCAACCCAAAAGACAGTAACAGCTTCCTGCTGTTATTAATTTCTAGATTAGTTTGCCAAGCCAAATTTGCTTTCTCAGATGTTCCATCACCTGAGAAACTAATTCCCTTTATTAAATTCTCTCTGTTAAAATACCTAGAGGGATTTCTGTTTTCTTGGCTAGAGCCTGACTAATATATCCAATCACTAGTCACTTCCTCCTGTTACATTCCTATCACCATCTGAAATTAGCCTTTGTATTTTTACTTGTTTACTTATATACCATCCTTTCTCTCTACTAAAATTCAAGCACCATTGAGAGCAGAGACTCTGACGTCACATTTACTGCTACATCTCCAGTACCTGGCAGGAGAAATTACATAGATGTTTGCTGTCTATCAGTTAAGACTGCCTTGGCTTAATGCTTGAGAGAAGAAATCTCTCTGTGTTCTTTCTGAGTTTCTCTTTGGCTTCTTCCCAGGGTTGTTAACAGATACCATTTTTATTAACATACCATTTGCCCACCACACTATCACTCCATTCATTTCCTCCTCAAATATCACATCACTGTGGTCACTAAGCTGGCAGCTAGGTTTGTAAAGCAAAAAGCTGAAATCTTCAAGTGGAAGGAGAAAATATCAGTTAAAGGAGAAACATGCCATTTACAGGCTAACACGCCTAGGTATATGTACCTGCTAAGGCAGTTGATTATCATAACAGTTGTAAGATGAGTAGTCTTAGTTCCTTTTGAAAAATGATGAAAATTGAGGCATTGAGGAATTAAGCAATTTGAACACGATCAAAGTTAGGATTCAAACCAGCTCTGTCCAATTCCAAAGTCTTTCCACTTCTTTGCCTGCCTGGCCTGGCAGTTCTACATGGGCCTACGGGTTAACCATATGGAGGTCATCTGAATGCTTCATGCTCACAAGCCCAGGTTCATGGACACAACTGCTTATACCCAGTGAGGTTTTCATTGCTCTGTGGTCACAAGTTGACTATGTCTCCCTTCTCAGGTACCTGTTACCAGCCTGGACCCCCAGGGAGAGTAGGAAATAGGTACCGTTGACCCAGGGCATCTCAACCCAGCTCCTAGCAAAACAGCCAGTAATCCGTGCCTTTAAGGTAGTGATAAATGTGGAACAACATTACTACCTATAAACTTCCTAACATATCCCAGAGCCTCATGAAGAAGTAGCCAATGAAGTAATTTAGACGAAATGCTTTTTTAAGGTGGCTGATTGCAGGTGGTCATTTATCCACTAATAATCAGCTATGTGGGACGACACTGTAAATATCCATTCAGTCATTTCCATTCCTGCCCCCACCATATCCCTTCATTGTACCTTTGGGAACAGAGCCTTCCTTCCACACTGTGAAACACGAGTCATTCACTACAGAACCAAAAAAGAAAGGTAGCAGATACTTGACGGTTGAATTTAAAAGCCACCAGTATAAAAGCAAGATGGAAAAAGTCCAGGTGAGTTTCTCCCTTTCACAACTAAATAAAACATATCGCAGGCTGAAAAGGAAGGAGAGACCATACAGACGGGAGAGAGGAGGCCACCAGTGCCAGCTGGGCAGGAGGAGTTATGTTTGCCTTTGTCCCAAGATTCTTCTCAACTCTCTAGCTGGGCAGCCCTGTGTGGCCAGTTTGGGGTTCATAGGAACAGGAAGCGGATATGAAGCAGACAGGAAGCAGATGGAGAGCAAACAGGAAGCAGACAGGAGCTGCAGGAAGTAGACAGGGGCCAGCAGAGAGCAAACAGGAAGTAGGCAGGGGCAGGCAGGGGCAGACAGGAAGCAAACAGGAAGCAGGCAGGGAGCAGACAGGAAGTAGACAGGATGCAGGCAGGGAGCAGACAGGAATCATACACAGAGTAAATGAGAAGGTACAGGTGACTCCTCTCAGCTCCAGCTTTGCATTCTCCTCTATCTCCCCCTATTGGCAGAGCCTAAGAAGGACCAGCTGGAAGGGCAAGTTTGGAACTACAAATCAATTACTTAATAATGGCACATCCCATTTAACAGAGGAGGAAACTGAGGCAAGAGGGGTTAAAGCACACACCTAGCAAATGATGGTGGCAGAACAGGAATCCTGGCCAACTGGCTCCATGGTGTGCACTGCTAACCATCACTCTATACTGCTTTGCACTAAGGAAGTCACAGGAAGGAAAAAGTCATAGTCCCAGAATCCCAGGATGCTCCATAATTCCTCCCTGGTCCAAAGGAAAGCATGAAGACCCTAGGGAGGCATATAAGGGAAAACCTAAAAGTGAGAGTTCTTAGAGAAGAAGCCAGGAATCCAGAGTGGCTTGTCTCTATCAGAGGCTGTGAAATCGTGCTAGATATCAGTGGAAAACTCCTAGGTACTGCAGTCTGCAGAACGATCAACAAAATAGAGAATACAGGAATAACATCAGTTCTGAGGAGGAAGATAAGGAATTTAGTTTGGATGTATCTGAGTTAAGGTAAAGGGAAGATATATAGGGAGACAGCTAAAAATATGAATGTGGAATCCAGAGGAGGTAGAGCCCTAATTTATCTCCCCACAAAAGTAAGCTCTTTTTAGACAAAGTGCCCCATCATCAACTACCTCTGTATTCTCAAAGACAAGGATTCTCAACCCTGGCTGCATGAACATATGTCTTATACTTAGACCCACTCCCTCAGAGTATTTTCAAATGGTCTCAGTGGGAGCCCAAGATTTCTCTGTGTTCCCTAGATGATTCAAATGAACACCAGTAGACAGAATCACCACTCTAAAAGTTTAAGGACACTGGTAGGTACATAGTAGGTGCTTTGTGTGTATTCATAAAATAGTCAAGGCAAGAAGAGCCACTCTTTAGGGGAGTCTTGGATCACGTACCCCCAAGTCCATAAAGGATTAGAGATGCCTTTGTAAGTTACAGTGATGAAAAAGATACAGAAAAATAAGAGCAAAGGGAAAATGAGAATAGAATCATCATTATCATTTATATAATGCTTATTTACCAAGCACTATTCTGAGCATTTTATAGGTATTAAAATGATTATCATCATTATAGTCGTCATCTGCATAATCCTTATTATAGACCAAACACTATTCTAAGCATTTTATAGGTATTAACTCTTTTAATCTTGACAATCTTTTCATTATGAGTATTTGGTTATTATCCTCACTCATAGAGGAGGAAACTTAGGCACAGAGAGGTTAAGTGACTTGCCTAAGATCACACAGCCAGTAAGAGTCAGAGGTGGAAGCTGACCCAGGAAGTCTAGCTCCAGGCAAGATTCAGACTGTTAGCCACTATGCTCTGCTGCCAGAGGAAAGCTCAGATAGCAAGATCTACCTTGTAAGAGCTTAAGAATGACTAAAGGGAACTACAAGTGTGGCTCTGAATTGCTCAGCACTCAAAGCACAAGATTAGGTCATTAGTTGAAAACTATCCCTAAGACGAAAGCAAGAAGCAAAGCTTTTCCTGGTGCTAAGAGAAATTCCCGTGGTGAGAGCCCCCAACTGGCCCCCGGGTGGCACACGGCATTCCCACAGCACATCGTGAATCTATTAGGATGCTTCCGTCCTGGTCCTCCATGCAAGGCGGGGCTAGAACAACAAAGGATGATGAAGTGAAAGCAATTCTGCAGAGGGCAAAGCAGTGTGAGCCAAGACAGCTGACTGCTTTGGGATGGACCAGCTCGGCAGAAAAATAAAATCCAGAAAATGATTCCAAAAACTCCCACCTTCTGCGCTCTCCCCATGAATGTGCTTTCTTCCCACACCAGCCAACATCTTAGGAAGAGTTAAGAGGCAGAACACTTGAGACTATATTCTGGGAGTACAAATATTCTACATAGATAATCAAAGGCAAATGCACAAGATGTAAAACACAACCAAGAGTATTGATCTTTTCTTTTATGATTTCTATCACTGCTTTTATGCTGAGAAAGTCCTCCCCAATATTCAAAGATCAAACACACCCTCACCTACACTCTTGCCTAGGTTTCTGGGGATGGTGTCTATACATGGCTGTGTGTCTCCACACTTTTGTATTCAATTCTTCAATCCATCTGAAACTTCTATTGGTGGATGATGGGAAGTGAGAATCTGATAGAAGTTTAAAAAGCTAGCATGCACTGAATTCAGCCAGCAGAAGGATCTTACTAGATTTCACAGTTTGGGTTTATTTTAATTAAATTTGAATACTTTGTGTCAGGGTGCACACACATTCTCCACTGTTCTCCAATTCACTGACACCCACTCACACCCCCTCTTTTCATTCATTCATGATACGTGCCTCAGCCTTGATCTCAGAGATTGCTTCCCCAAATAGCTAGCCACTTTCTCCACGCCATGTTTGTACAGCTTATCCCTCTCCCACTGATTTCTATTGCTCTCTGCCTGATGATGTTTCAGTCCTTGATAGATGCCAGAGTCTACTTGTTAGCTATTTATTTAGCTCTGCTGCTCTGTGACTATACTCATGCCAGTACATTATAGCCGAAGTTAATGTGGATTTACAATATAGTTAATTACATAAGAGTGTTATGGACTGAATGGTCTCTCCCCCCAAATTCATATATCGAAGCTCTAAAGAATATGGCTGTATTTGGGGGTAGGGTCTTTCAATGAGGTCATTAGGGTGGACTCCAAGTCAATATGACTGGTGTCCTCATAAGAAGAGGAAATTAGGACACAGACACACAGAGACAAGACCATGTGAAGACACAGGGAGAAGACAACCATCTACAAGCCACGAAGAGAGACCTCAGAAAAAACCAAAGCTGCTGACGCCTTGATCTTGGACTTCTACCATCCAGTATGTAAGAAAATAACTTTCTGTTGTTAAGTACCCAGTAAGCGGTATTTTCTTATGGCAGCCCTAGCAAACTAACACAGAGATTGTTATTCTTTATCAAAATTCCATTAGCGAGACTTTCCTGTTTCCTGTCTTCCAACTTACCTTTAGAATCATTTGGTTAAGTTGCCGTGCCAGCACCCAAACAGACTCTTATGTGGAGGTGAGAATCCACATGTTGGGACTGTGGATGCCTTTCAACTTCTTGCTATATTTTTCTATGTATTTTCAAATTTTCTAGAATGAACATGTGCTGCTTATTCAATCTAAGAGAAATATTGACATTCTTCCTTTTAAAAGAAAGATATAGAATTTGATATCAAGTGGCATACTGAGCACATTCACTCACTCACATCTCCACACAAACCCAGCTGAACAAAAGCATAAAAGTGCAGGAAAGAAAAAACCTATTACACAGAGAAATGGAGGAGGGGCATCTGCAAAGAAAATATTTCAACAAGTGTATGAAAGATCGTAAGTGGATAAAAGGGTGTCAGTGGGCAAGACAGCAGAGGAAACCTTGAGCTAGAACATTCTGCATGTGCTGCAGAAGGTCTAGGGGATACTGTGCCCGCTGGGACCCCAGATGGGCTCCTGACTCCATGTTGGCACAAACAGTGAGGGCAGGAGTGAGAAACGGGGCTGCGAGCAGGGGGGGGTAACTAAATTCTGTAGTTGGGACATCCACCCCAGGTGCACCTCCTCCCAATGCCCTAGCCTGAACAAAGATAAAAATCTTGGTATTTATCCCCAGGAACTCTTCAAAAAACCAACTCTTCTCTAAGGACATTGAATTAACCCTCCAGAGAAATGTCAGAATCCAAGTGTGGGTGTTGGTGCTCATCCAAGAGGGATGGAGATAGAGTGGCCACCATGCAACCACGGGGACCAAGGTCACACACAGAGCACGTGATTCAGGAAGATGGAGGAAGACAGAGGAGCCAGCCTCAACATGAGATAAGAGACTAAATAAAGTCCTACTCGCCTAAGCCATTGAGGCCAGAGTTTCTGTTACTTGCAGCCGAATATGATCCTACATGATAAAAAAAAAAAAAAAAAGAAAAGGAAAGAAGTTGCATAAATCAGCTAAATCCTCATTGTTTATAGAGAGAGCACTGCTGTCTAAGTTGATGAACTCAAAAAGTCAAGGTAGGTGAACAGCTATAGAAGTAATCATGTGAAGAACTAAAAGCAGAAATGGCCAGACACGGCTGGCTTTGGGGACAGAGATAAAGGGTACAGAGGAATGGGACACTACTGAGACTAGTTAGCCCAGACCATTTTATTTATGCCACATACATGCATGACTTGGAGGATGAGCAGGGCTTTGCCTGCGTGAACCCAAACCTAGCCGAGCAGGGGAGGACAGCATGGGACAGAACACAGGAAATTTGAGCATGGGTTGGAGGCGGGGCAGAGTGCCCTTAATCTGGACAACAGGCATCAAGTGTGTGGGTGACATGGCCACCTGCCAAGAGGGAAAACAAAACCTCCCCACCCATCATACTATATACAGCCGCTGAGCTAGGGATTCTTCCACCCTCTCCTGTATCCACCTGCGGCCACCTAACTAGTTCTTGCCAATGAAATGCGAGCAGAAGTGTCACATATCACTTTGAAGCCAAAATTGATAACTTTTACCTTCCACCAGTGAGGAGACGCTGAGACCCTAGGGCATGACAAAGCCGTAGGCTGGAAGGAGCTTGGGCCCCGGAATCTCCACGTGGAGGAACATTGCCTGCCAAACATGGACACCCACATTGGATGTGAGCAACAAACAGTCTTTTATTGTATTAAGCCACTGCGGGGAGTTTATTTATTCCAGCAGCTCGTGATAACCAACTCATACAACATCGTATAGGGTTACAATTTGGAGAGTGGTAGTTCCTCCCCTACTAAAAAGTTGAAACAAATTGCATAGCACTTTCTTAACGTAAACTGTGCTTTCGTTAGAAAGGAGGAGATAAAGACACTCAGAGAAACAAAAGCGAAGAGCTGTTAAGCCAACATGAGAGATTTCCACAGAGCACCAGATGTAGAGAGAGCATTAGTAAATGGATTAGAGAGATCGCTTAGTGACAGTAATTTTGACCTCCTATAGGTGCCGTCAGCTGTTAAACAGTAGGAAATTTTGATGACCTTGTTGTAATTTCCATTTATATTTATTCTAAATTGGACACCTTGGAGATTGTTTAAATAAGAGAGGAAAATTCACTAAGTAATCCTGACAGCTCCGCCGCTGTCTGAATGGGAGGCAGCGGAAGCTTCCACGAGGCAGAGAGACACCTGGGCTGCAGCCCCAGGTCTGCCATCGGCTCAGTTTCTGTACCGAGACAAGTCACTTCATCCCCATGAGATTCAATTTCCCTCTGTGTCAAATGGGGTGTCACCTGCTACCACCCATCAGGGATACACCGTGAGTAACCCAGCAGGGTGACTCGCTCTCGTGCAACTGCACGCACAGGACCGCCGTGGGGGAAGCCAGTTTACTCCGGCTCAACTTCTCCCCAGCTCAGACTGGCCTTTCCTCCATGTGGCCATGGCTGAAATCAAAAACTATTCTTTCTTTTCACAGGAAACCCAAACTGTGCAAGTCTAAACAAAATTAGAATTTAAGGGCAGTCATAGCTAGGAAGTCTAGGGACAGGCTGGCTTCGTTTAAACACTGTCATCACTGCATTTTCACAAGTGTGTTTCGGTGAGTGAATGGGTCAGCTGTGGTACATGTGCAGAGTGCAGCACTGCTCAGCAACACGGAAGAGTAAATGCTGGGCACACACGACAACATGGATACAGCTTCAATATATTATGCTGAGCAAAAGAAGGCAACCTCAAAGGCCACACACTGCACAACTACATGTATGTAACATTCTGGAAAAATCAAAATTAGAGGGATCAGAGCAGATCAATGATTGCCAAAGATTAGCATCTGGGGATAGCATGGCTGCAAAAATTCAAGTCAAAGGCACAGGAGGTGGGATGATGGAGCTGGTCTGTGTCCTGATTCTGCTGATGTTTACACAACTCTATGCATTTGTCAAAAATTCATACAGCTATATATCAAAAAGTGATTCTTGCTGAAAATAAATTTTAAAGTCGTTTATTTTAAAGATGCATTTTCACCCATCACCTTGCTCTATCTTCCATGAAGCTGACTTTATTCTCCACATTACAGTGAGGTCAGCATTACCAAGCCTCACCTTTTCCTTCCTTCAAATCCAATAAGAACTGGGAAGAGTCTATTTCTCAATGTTGCAGGAACAAAACCTCAGCACATCTCGTTGTCTCTGATGGGTCACGTGCCCATCCCTGAACCAATCACTACGGCCAGGGGAATGGCCTGCTCTGGCCCAGCCAGGGTCACATTCCCCTCCCAGGAGCCTGGAGATACAGTCCACTTTAGCGGAAATATGGGGGGCGTTCCCCAAAGCATCATCATGGTACCATTTTGACAAGAAGAACAAGGAAGTTCTAGGAAGGTCACACAAAAATCTATTTCTCAAAGGAAACAATTTGCACCAAGTCTAGACTGATTTCTTACTGCCAGTACTACTCTCAACACCACTGGTGTAGAAAAATAAAGATCAGGAATATGGCTGGCGTCACAAACCAGACACTTCAGCAGTCGCCCCGCAGAAACGTGTTAGCTTTGCAAGTTGACACACTGCGTTGGAAACACAAGTGGGAGACTCCAAACCCAGGGCCCAAAATAAACCACATCCACCAAAAGACTAATATGTTTACTTTAGGATACTGAGTCTTCAAAACTGATCTCAGCAGGAAGTGAGGAAACAGAAGGATAAACAGGGACAGCTTCATGGCATGCAAACTGTGCGTCCCCACAGGGCCCCGTGCTCAGAAGGAACCGTTACTGGTTTAATGCTCTGCGGTCACGTTCTTCACCTCTGAAATTCCTAAGAGTGGTATCTCTGAACGTGTGCTTTGCAGGTGCGATCTCACGGGACGATGGTGCGTGCACAGGAGAGGAGGAGAAATTGCAACATGCTGTCTGCCGTTCCTTGCAGCCCTGTTTGCATAGAGCACTCACGATGCCGCCATAAGCAGAGTTCCAGGGGACCCACGCTACGTGGAGATCAGGAAGACGGATCAGGTACTCACCTGTACCTGAGTTCAGGCAAGCGTCCTGCATCTGTGACGAGTGAGCAGCGGCGCTGACAACTTGGGGAAGCCCTGCTTTCCATTCAAACCACAACTCGCTTCGATTGCAGAAAACAGGGCAAAGATGCTGTACAAAACACAACCAGCCAGGGAACACTGTCCTATTCTTTGTTGCCCCTGTTCCTTCCTGTGTATTAGGCAACTACTTAATGCTGAAAAGGATGACACACAAGGGATGGCACAGAGCTCCTGTTCCGTCAGTCCTTCCTTACCCACCAGGAAGCTGAAGGCAGAGGGTGCCGGTGGGATGGGTGAGTATCAAGAAATAAAATAAAAACAGTTCTGTGTGGCATTTTCACTGTTCTGGTAACAATGAAGTACACAGGCATGTGCGAGCTATGAAATACAGATTGTGTAACTTTGAAGATTGTGAATATGAGCTCATTGCTCTTATATTTGCCTTCAAAACTGGTTTTCCACAGTCAAAATATAAATGGTAAAATTCATACTCATGATTTAAGATTTTAATTTTGCTTTTGTAGAATGGCATTAAATAGTAGATAAAACCATGACAAGTTGAAAAAAAGACCCCAGAAGGGAAAACGCTTTGTATTTATATTTTAGTACTTTTAATGGCTCTTTTTTCTCTGATTTTTGAATAGGGGGCTGCATTTTCATTTTGCCCCGAGCACCGCAAATTATGTAGCCAGGCGTGAGGACACATGAGTTAACCCACCAGAAAATATAATCATGCCACAATCCCCAGCTTTCTCCCAACACTTAGGCCAAAGGTTAAGAAAGCAGGCTCCAGGGACTCTATCTGGGTCATAGACACATTTTATTTTACCTACTCAGTGGTTTTCTAAAAATTGAACTAGTCACAAAAAAATCCAGATTTCTGGCTTTTCTTTAAAATATAGTAAGCTTTCACTAGACTAGGCGTGTACTCCCACCCAGCAACAAGCAGCTTGGGCAGCACAGTTACTGCTCTGCCTAGCTAGCAGCTGCATCTACAGCTTGCCACAGTCCCCACCATTCCCTGTCGCCCCACTCCAGCCCTCTCACTCACATAGCCCTTGCCTGGCCTCCTGCCTGCTCTCTGAGAATAAGCCCCACATTGAGGACAGCAGAGCTGGGAGATGGAGACACAATCCCAGGATCCAGGTTGAGTCACAGCTCCAGACTTAGTTGTGTAGTCTCCATGGATATAATTAATTTCACCTGCCTTATGTAGCAGGTTGAATTGTGTACTTTAAAAAGATGTTTTCATGGCCGGGCGCGGTGGCTCACGCCTGTAATCCTAGCACTCTGGGAGGCCGAGGCGGGTGGATCGCTCGAGGTCAGGAGTTCGAGACCAGCCTGAGCAAGAGCGAGACCCCCGTCTCTACTAAAAATAGAAAGACATTATATGGACAACTAAAAATCTATATAGAAAAAATGAGCCGGGCATAGTGGCGCATGCCTGTAGTCCCAGCTACTCGGGAGGCTGAGGCAGTAGGATCGCTTAAGCCGAGGAGTCTCAGGTTGCTGTGAGCTAAGCTGACGCCACGGCACTCACTCTAGCCTGGGTAACAAAGTGAGACTCTGTCTCAACAAAAATAAAAAATAAAAAAAATAAAAATAAAAAGATGTTTTCAAATTCTGACCTGCAGTAACCTATAAATGTGACCTTATTTGGAAATAGGGTCTTTGCCAATATAATTAAGGATTTCAAGAAGAAATCATCCTAAACCCAATGATGGGTGTCCTTACATGAGAAAGGACAGGGAGGCTTGAGACGCAGGGACACAGGAGAAGGCCACATGAAGACGGTGGCAGAGATTGGAGTAATGCATCCACAAACCAAGGAGCGCCAAGGATCACTGGCAACACCAGAAGCTGGAAGAGAGCCCTGGAGCAGATCCTGCCGTGGAGGTTTCAGAAGGAAACACCTTGCCAGCATCTTGATTTGGGGCTACTGGCCTCCAGAATACGAGACAATAAATGTGTGTTGTTTTAAGGCACCAACTTTGTGGCAATTTGTTGCAATGGCCACAGGAAAGTAACAAGCCTTATAAATAATAAAACACCATTAACCCAGGCTAGTTTGACGAATCCAAAATTACTCACGGAAAATCTTTTGTTCTCTTTCTTATTTTCTTTGAATGCAGCACACTATTTTCCAACACATGGAGTAACTGAGGATGGGAAAACAAACGGTGCCCAGTCTCTGTGGCTGTTTGCTAGAGAATCCCCTTGAGGGAATCTATAAGACTGTTTTTTAAGGGTTAAGGGGTTAAGCGTTTAAACAGCATGACCTCAAATGCCTTCAACATCCCTTCTACAATCCTGTTGACTATCCAATGGCTTGGAAACCCCTTTCACCTACCACAAAACAAAACAAAACAAAACAAAAAAAACCTTGAGTCTACTTTCTGTCTGAATTCATTTCTCAGATGAATCCCATAAAGGTTCCAGTGATGCAGGAGGGAGAGGCCAGGGAAGAAAAGAGGTATGCTGGGGCCCGGTGTGTTGTGCAGAGCTTGCTCCTAACTGGGAAGAGAACACAAATGTCCTTGGGAAAAAACTGATGAACAATAAAAGAAAGTAAAATCTTTATTGTCAACTTGCATGATATGAGTGTTGCCAGATCTCAGAGAAAGAAGGGATCAACACTGGCTGGGAATTATCACAAGTTTATCAGGGGTATCCAAAAAATAAAATGGTGGCAGTAATAATATTCATAGTAATAACTAGGAATTTGTCACACGCCCGCTAAGTGCCAGTCACTGTTCTAACGTATTAACATGTATAAACATGTTCTGATACATGTATTGACATGCTCTAAATGTATTAACATGCATTAGATCTTTATACATGTATTCTTTACACAATCCTGTGAGATAGGATATTATTCTCATGTTGTTATATTATTAATACTATTATACAATTATTCTATAAGTTTGTAATATTATACCCATTATATACAGGATGTCCCTAAAGTCGCCATACATAGGGAAAATGGGAAATTGTAGCTAAATGTACCTTTATTTACAAAATATTCTTTACAAATTTCCCATTTTTCCTATGTATGGAGACTTTGGGGACACCCGGTAGCTTCAAAAATGAAGGCACAGAGATGTCAAGAAACTTGCCTAAAGTCACACAGCAAGTAAGGGGTGGAGCCAAGATTGGGCTCCACCAGGCTTTTCCCACTATTCTCTCCTGGCTCCTGGAATCTGTAGCTTCTGCTCATTTCCCTGTTTGGTCCGACTCTGCCACATCCTTCCTGTATAAGCCCCAAGTGTGAGCTGGTGCCAGATTTTATCCCAAAGCAAAAAAAAAGGGCTCAATTATTGCTTTTAGCTTATAATAGGACCGCAAAACCTGTGGACTAAAACCCATAAAGAACTCAAGGAAAGAAATAGAACCTCCACTATCTCACTGACCCCAGGGGCTAAGCCAGGAACCCCCATCACAGGTAAAATGGCTTCTCAACAACGGCTTTGGAGGATTCTGGGGGACGAGAAAAACCCAAAATGCTCTCAGTCCCCTGTTCCCTGCATGGAATTCAGGGCTGATTGCTCCTCAGGCAGAGTCAGCTGGGGATGCCGCCAGCTCAGGGGACAGCGCTGCGGGAGAGGCGGGGGTGGGAGGGCAGGGGCCCAACGCGGTGCTAACCCTAACCCTAACCCTAACCCTAACCCTAACCCCTAACCCTAACCGCGCCCGCCCATCCCGTCCCCGCACCCGCCCCCGCCCCCGCCCGCGCAGGAGCCGGCCCACGCACGGCGACACTGCCACCCAGCGGCGAGGCCCCCACACTGCGGGAAGCAGGTGGCTCGTCCCGATTTCCAGAGATGAAAGAGAGATGGGGCGACTGGGGGCCCCGCACCGAGAGCGTCGCTTTCAGAAAACCAATGAACCCAGAGCGATGACTCACATGACCAGACTGCTTGCAAGTAGCAGCCACCCGGGCTCGGATGGGTTCAGGGCTCACGGGAGAAAGGAGTCACTGCCCCTACCCCCAGCCTGGGGCAGAGAGACCCCAGGCTGCCACCAGCGCCACGTGGGCTTTCCGCACTCTGGAAGGACCGAGACGCCGCCCGGAAGGCGCAGAAGCGCCCTTGCCCACGCACGCGGTGACCTGGAGACACACCTGGGTTTCCCAACAGGCACGCGCGGGCCACACACCGCTGGGCCCCAGGACAGCTGAGCCCCGCTGGCAGGTGCCTCTGCATCCAACTCTTCCCGCCCCTTCCCGCTATCCGCTCCTTTCACCCTGAGAAATCACAAAACGGAGAACTGATTTTTGCCTGTATCTGTCATTCCGGTGAAATGACAGATGAAAATCAGGTGAAAATCAGGTCGTTTTATGAAAGGGCAGCGAAGCCAGGCCCAAGAAGCAGCACTGGCATTTGGCAACAATCTTGGCCTGAGGAAAGGAAGCGTCCAGAACAGGCAGCTCTCTCACGAAGTACGGCTGCAAAGGGAGACTCGGAGTGGGACACAGAGGACCCTCCCTCTGAGTCGTTCCCAAACACTCTCCTTCGCACCTGCCCATCCACTTTCAGCATCCCTTGGTGGAGACAGAAGTAGTGTCCTTCCAGGACATCGCACTGAACATCTCCCATACGGTCTGGAGCTGAGACCAGAGCGCCAAATCTTCAGCTTTATTCAAATCCCCAATTCCTAACGCTTGCCCCTGAGATGCCCCCATCAAATAGCATGAAGCCAGTGTTTACCACCCAGGTTGCTAGGACAACGGAACATCAGAGTGTGCTCCATCTTGAGTTCATACCACCTTTACTGAAAGCAGGTCAGCGAGGAGGGCGGGCAGCCATTTCAACATACTGGAATACTGACATAGAGATTGTTCAGCCTCAGACCAGTCACTCAGGGAAGGAGAAATTCTTCCTCTCAAAAGCAAGACACAGATCACACATCTTCTGAGTTCAAAGGGATGGGGCCAGGCCAAGTGCTGAACTCTGGGGGAGGTCTTTTACTTATTATTATTAGGTGATGAGTTGCCTCCGCAATATCTATTTCTCTTCTCTCCTTTTGGGGAAAACCCTGGAGATTTGGTCATAAATGGGCACATGACCTAATTCAGGCCACGAAGGGGGATGGAGACTCTCTGGATTGAGCAGAAGCTCCCTGGAGAGACCTCCCCTCCTCCCGTGAACAGAGCAGTGTGAGGACGGAGGATGGGAGCTGGTGGAGGGTGGAGGCCGGAGGTTACTACGCTAAGTGGGGAGCTGAGAGCCGCAGGGCCGTCAGCACCATGGAGAGCAGCCCAGGAGCAGAGAGAGACTCTGGAGAGACAGTCTGAGCTGCAAGGTCAAGCCGCTACCTCCTATATGAGGAATCCTCTTATACCCACAACTCCTTCCATGAGGCACATGAAAGAAGAATCCATAGCATTCCATGGAGTCCTATGACCCGTGCAGGAAGAAGAGAAAACTCCCACCAGAAGACAGTGAGAGAGTTTCAACTGAAAACTTTTCAGCTGGAAACAAACAAACAACAACAACAACAAAAAAAAAACCCAGAAGTTTCCTTAAAAATACACCCACAAGGGGAAAGAATACAAGAGGTGAACACCTTCTTAACATCATAAAAATGAACCAGATTCAGATCAGAAAATGGAAGCCCCCTGTTTCTGGAATTCTTTGCAAAAATGTCAAATCTCTGATCAATAACTTTCAAATGCCACAATCTATGCATTCAAATAATAATTCTTTGAATGCTTAATGAATAAATATATTGAAAAACACATTAATTCCTAATCATTTCTCCAATGTTGTCACTTCTTCCAAACAGTTAGACCCAAAACAAGGTGGTCTGTGCTGGAAAACTGTTCCCATTTCCACTGCACAGTGCTTGGAAGGTCCTCCTGCCCCTCCCTAGTTTGAGAATTCTACTCACGGTGCATCAAAACGCTCATGTTTTAATGAGAACTCAAAAGGCTTCTTGTCATCTGGGATGTTGTGCTTTCCTCTGGGTTTCATGTGCTTGTGTCTTTACCTCACGCATATGTTCGCAGCCGTGAAAAATGTAAGCAACTGGCAGATGTGTCCTGAGAAATCATTTGCATCACTTATTCAATGTGCAAAAACTGTAAATGTGATGGAATTGGAGCCTCATGACATCTACCTCTTGTTACCAGCTATCTCAGTGGAAATGACCCCAGAAATGCTCTCTGTTTTGCATTTCAGGCAAGTAAGTTCCTACACCAACAGCTCCAAGGCAGGAACTGATCCAAAGGAGTTTTGAAATTGGAGCATTTTCCCACAAAATGAGGGGATGACATATCTCACCTTTCAGGCTGACAAAGATCCAAAGACCAGACTTTTGGAATCTAGTCCAGTTTGGTGTAGCTAGAGAAAATAATCTCATTCTTCACTGGAGGGAGTAAAATTGATAATTTGGCAAAATCCATCTGAAACTAATCTGCACACACCCTTTGATTAATTCCACTTCCCAGAATTTAACTTACTAACATGTCAAATGACATAGCCACAAGGTAGTTCTTGAAAGTAATGATTATAGTAGCTAATGCTTACATAGAGTTTTCTACGTACCAGGCACTGTTAAGCCTTTATGTGCATTAGTTCATTTCATCCTCACAGCCACTATAAGAGGTAGGTGGGTGCTACCATCAACTCTGTTAAAAGATCAGGGAGCTGAGAGGTACAGTGAGGTTAAGTAATTTGCCCAATCATTTTTGTAGTGGCAAAAGACTGGAACCAAGCCAGTGTTCATCAGTCGAGGAGAAGCTACATAAGTTATGGCCAGCCACACGACGGAATATGAAATGACAGCACTTGAAAAAATGTAGCTCTTTATGTTAAAGAAAGATCTCTGAGACATATTGTGTGTAAAGTGGAAAAAACAAGGTATAGAACGGTATCCATGGTTTGCTATTAATACTATCGCTGAGGGCAAACCAAACTATATATAGTATAACACATACAGTATATATATGTTTATGCATAGAAAAATATATTTATATGCTTTTCCATGCATGAAATATCTCTGAACACATTAGGAAAAAAACTCATAATGTCGGTTGCCTGTGGAAAAGAAGACAGAATTGCTGAGGGGTAGGGTGGTACTTTTTTTCATTGTAATCATAATCACTTTTTTGCATTCTAATAACTTTTGTATTTTTTGAAATTTGAACCATATGAATGTATTATGTCTTCAAATATTTAAACAGTTTTGTTGAGTATATTTTACATATCATAAAATGCACCCCCAGCCTGAGCAAGAGTGAGACCCCGTCTCTACTAAAAATAGAAAGAAATTATATGGACAACTAAAATATATATATACAAAAAATTAGCCGGGCATGGTGGCGCATGCCTGTAGTCCCAGCTACTTGGGAGGCTGAGGCAGTAGGATCGCTTAAGCCCAGGAGTTTGAGGTTGCTGTGAGCTAGACTGACGCCACGGCACTCACTCTAGCCCGGGCAACAGAGCGAGACTCTGTCTCAAAAAAAAAAAAAATGCACCCATTTAAAATGTACAGTGCAATGAGTTTAGTGAATTCATACAGTGTGCAACCATAACCACAATCCAATTTTAGAACACTTCCAACACCCCAAAATTGCTCTATGTTCATTGATGGGTAACCTCTACTTCTACTCACAGCCCCTATCAACTACTGATCTGCTTTGTGTCTCTCTAGTTTTGCCTGTTCTAGGAATTCATATACGTATATAGTCATACAATATCAGACAGGTTCACACAAGCCCAGACTGCGAAGATTAAAATAAATACCTAACTCTTTAATGCCAAGACATCAATGAACATCCAAAAGCATCAAGAACACCCAGGAAAACATGACCTCACCAAACAAACTAAATAAGGCAAATAACAGCAAACCTGAAGCAATGGAGATATGTAACCTTTCAGGAAAAGAATTCAAAATAGCTGTCCTGAAGAAGCTCAATGTACTTCAAGATAACACAGAAAAGGAATTCAGAAGCCCATCAGAGAAATTTACAAAGAGACTGAAATAATTTTTTAAAAATCAAGCAGAAATTCTGGAGTTTAAGAATTCAATTGACAAACTAAGAAATGCATCAGAATCTCTCAACAGCAGAATTGACCAAGCAGAAGAAAGAGTTAGTGAACTAGAAAGCAGCCTGTTTGAAAAGGCACAGTCAGAAGAGTAGAAGGAAAAAAAAGATAAAAAAAATGAAGCATAACCTACAAGATCTAGAAAATAGCCTCAAAGGGGCAAATCTAAGAGTTGTTGGCCTTAAAGAGAAGGTAGAGAGAGAGATTGGGGTGGAAGGATTATTCACAGAAATAATAACAGAACTTTCCAAACCTAGAGAAAGATACCAATATTCAGGTACAAGAAGGTCATAGAACACCATGCAGATTTAGCCCAAACAAGATTACCTCAAGGTATTTCATAATCAAGCTCCCAAATGTCATGGATAAAGGTCCTAAGGGAACTAAGAAAAAAGAGAAAAAATAACAAATAAAGGAGCTCCAGTACATCTGGCAACAAACTTCTCAGTGGAAACCTTACAGGCCAGGAGAGAGTGGCATGACACGTTCCAAGTGCTGAAGGAAAAAAACCTTAACCCTAGAATATTACATCCTGCAAAAGTATCCTTCAAACATGAAGGAGAAATAAAGACAAACAAAAGCTGAGGGATTTCATCAACACCAGACCTATTCTACAAGAAATGCTATTAATAAAAGGAGTTCTTCAATGTGAAAAAAAAGAACCTTAATGAACAGTAAGAAATCATCTGAAGGTACACAACTCACTGGTAAGAGTAAGTACACAAACACAGAATTGCAGTGTATAAACCACTCATAGCTTGAGTAGGAAGACTAAACGACAAACCTATCACAAATAACTACAATAACCTTTTGAGAGATAGATAGTATAAAAAGATACGGATGGAAACAACAAAAGTTAAAAAGCCAGCAGGAAGGTGGAGTTCAAGGGTAGAATTTCTGTTAGATTTTGCTTGTTTGTTTGTTTGTAAGCAGAGTCATCATATGTTTAAAATAATTGGTTATAGAATTTTTTTACAAGTCCCATGGTAACCTCAAATCAAGAAACTTACAACAGATACACAAAAAGTAAAAAGCAAGAAATTAAAACACACACCAGAGAAAATCACTTTTAACAAAGGAAGACAGAAAGGAAATAAGAAACAAAGAGAGGACCACAGAACAATCAGAAATCAAATAATAACATGGCAGTACCAAGTCCTTACCTATCAATGATAACATGGAATGTGACCAGACTAAACTCTCCAATCAAAAGGTACAGAGTGGCTGAGTGGATAACATAAACAAGAGCCAACCATATGCTGCCTGCAAGAAACATATTTCACCTATAAAGATACACATAGACTGAAAATAAAGAGATAGAAAAAGATATCCCAGGCAAATAGAAACCAAAAAAAGAGCAGAAGTAGCTATACTTCTATCAGATAAAATAGATCTCAAGACAAAAACTGTATGAAGAGACAAAGAAGGTCATTATATAAAGAGGTCAATTCAGCAAATGGATATAAAAATTCTAAATATATACACACCCAACTCTGGAGCACCCAGATATATAAAGCAAACATCATCAGAGCTAAAAAGAGAGACAGACCCAATATAATAATCATTGGAGACCTCAACACTCCACTTTCAGCACTGGACAGATCACCCAGACAGAAAATCCATAATGAAATACTAGACTTAATCTGCACTGTAGACCAAATGGACCTAAGAGCTCTTTACAGAACATTTTGTCCAACAGCTCCTCAGCTGTTCTTAGCTCACGGATCGTTCTCGAGGATAGACCATATGTTAGGGTACAAAACAAATCTTTAAAAATTCAAAAAATTTGAAATCATACCAAATATTTTCTCTGACCACAATGGAATAAAACTAGAAATGAATAATAAGAGGAGCATTGGAAACTATGCAAACACACGGAAATGAAATGATATGGTCCTGAAGGACCAGGGGGTCAATGAAGAGATTAAGGAGGAAATTTAAAAATCCCTCAAAACAAATGAAAATGAAAACACAACGTATCAAAACCTATGAGATACAGCAAAAGGAGTAATAAGAGGAAAGTTTATTGCAATAACTGCCTACCTCAAAAAAGTAGAAAAGTTTCAAATAAACAACTTAACAATGTATCTCAAACAATTAGAAAAACAAGAGCAAACCAAATCCAAAATTAGTAGAAGAAAAGAACACAGATCAGAGCAGAAATAAATAAAACTGAAACCAAAAAATAATTCAAAAGAGCAATGAAACAAAACGTTGGTTTTTTGCAAGTATAAACAAAACTGACACACCTTTAAAGCCAGACTAAGAAGAAAAAGAGAGAAGACTCGAATAAATAAAACAGAGATGAAAAAGGAGACATTACAACTGATACTGCAGAAATCCAAAGAATCTTTAGGGACTACTATGAGCAACTGCATGCCAATAAATTGGAATACCCAAAAGAAATGGATAAATTCCTAGACACATACAACCTACCAAGATTAAACCAGGAAGAAATCCAAAACATGAATAAGCTAATAACAAGTAATGAGATAGAGGCAGTAATAAAAAGTCTCCCATCAAAGAAAATCTCAGGACCCAGTGGCTTCACTGTTGCATCCTACCAAGCATTCAAAGAACTAATACCAATCCTAAACTATTCCAAAAAATCAAGGGGGAGGGAATACTCCCAAATTCTATGAGGCCTGTATTACCCTGATACCAAAACCAAACAAAGACACAACAAAAGAAGAAAACTATAGACCAGTATCACCAAACATAGATGAAAAAATCCTCAACAAAATACTAGCAAACAGAATTCAACAACATATTAAAAAGATTATTCATCATGATCACGTGAGATTCATCCCAGGGATGCAAAGATGATTCAACATATAGAAATCAATCAATCTGATGCATCATATCAACAGAACAAAGGACAAAAACCATATGATCATTTCAATTGATGCTGAAAAAGCATTCCGTAAAATTCAACATCCTTTCATGATAAAAACTCTCAAAAAAAACTGAGTATAGAAGGAACTTACCTCAAGCACCACATGTACTCACCATCAAATTGGTATTAACTGATAAACACTTAAGTGCACATATAGTAGTAACATTCCTCGGTGTTGGGCAGATGGAAGTGGGGAGGGAGGATGAGTATATTCACACCTAAGGGTGTGGCGTGCACCACCTGGGGGATGGACACACCTGAAGCTCTGACTCAGGTGGAGCAAAGGCAATATACGTAACCTAAACATTTGTACCCCCGTAATATTCTGATTTGGAATCAACCTGAGAGTCCATCAATGGATGAATGGATAAAGAAATTGTGGTACATACAGACAGTGGCATATTATACAGCCACAAAAAGGGATGAAATCTTGACATTTGAAACAACATGGATGGAAGTGGAGAACATTATGTTAAGTAAAATAAGCCAAGCGCAGAAAGACACATCTCTCATGTTCTCACTCATATGTGGGAGGTAAATACTAAGAACAATTGACCTCATGGAGACAGAGAGTAGAATGATGGTTACTATAGGGTGGGAAAGGTAGCAGGGAGGGTGGGATAAAGGGGTGATCGTTAATGGGTGCAAAAATATAGATAGAATGAAGTTAGCATATACCTTAAAATAACTGAAAGAGTGGAACTGGAATGTTCCTAACACAAAGCAATGATAAACACCTGAGGTGTTGGATACCCTAATTACCCTAATTTGATTAATTCACATTGTATGCCTGTATCAAAACAGCACATGTACCCTATAAAGATATACAACTATTGTGTACCCATAGTAACTTCTAAAATAATAATAAAACAAAACTGCACTGTTTTCAAAAGTGACTGCACCATTCTACATTCCCATCAGCTACCTAAGAGGACTACAGTTTCGCTACATCCTTGCCAACACGAGACATTGTGTTTTTCCTTTCCATCATTCCATGGGTTGTGCAGCAGTATCTCTGTTACAGTTTTAATTTGCCTTTCTCTAATAACTAACGATGTTGAGGATATTTTCTGTCTTCAAAAAATAAAATTTAGAAGTTTGACACAGCAACTAATAGACATTGAGAGATGTCACTTAAAAATCAGGACCTCTGGTTTCTCCTCCCAGAAAATCTGACAACACTGGGTCTGCAATCCATGTGTACAGATCTAAAACCTCTTTTCCAGAACTCTCGGCTGCTTGTAGAAAGGCAACACGACACCTATACTGAATCACTAACACCTTCCGTGGGGTCTGGAGTGGCATCTTTTCATCAAACACACCAGTCATTTCAAGTCAAAGAACACTCGTCTCGAGTGGAATAAACAAAGTTATAAATGAGTTCAGGTGAGGTTCTATCACCAAATGAGTCTGCTGAAAAATGTACCAAAAACATTTTGGTTTTCAGAGCGTTGGGAATTTGGAATTGCAGATAAAGAGATAATGGGTCTGTAACATCTGTTCCTTCTAAAGAAGGTGTGTGCTTTCCAGATGCACGTGGTCCTGGTGTATACAACCGGCCTTTGTCCCTGTGCTGCGCGGTGTTGTAGGAGCAGGCTCGCCATACATTTAAATGCAGCTGTTTCCATTTAAAGACGCTGGAGTCTGCTCAACTCACCCCCCCCCCACCTCCCACCCCCACACACACACACCTTAGAGCCTTCCTGTACTTAAAAACAGAAAGGAAAACAGGCCTGAGCTCTTTACAGAGCAAACAAACCTGTCCCTTTTCCTAGCTGAGCTCGCTGGGGCAATCCCACCTGGAGCCCCCAACATCCTCTCCAGCGCAACAGGCCGGTTCCACGTGTTAATAAAAGCTGACTGTTTCAAAGCCTGCTGGAAAATCTTATTAAAGTAATCCCCCTTCCTGAACCCAGATTATTACAGCCACCTTTATGGTAGAATAAAAATTAATTTTCTCAGCTATAATAAGAACGATAAGAATGAATCACTTGGGACCAAATAAAGATTACAATTAGCTCCAACAGAATAAATCTAAATTTAACGTAGGCCAGCAATTTATTTGCTCCTATTTTCTCTCTGGTGCTGTATGAATGAGGCTGCCGGGGTTAGACGCCCTCGCCAGCTGGGCCCTTGTGATACAGTGACAGTGAGGGCTCCAGGAGTATGGTGGGGCTCCAAGCCAGCGCCCCAAAGGCTGACAGCTTAGTGCAGGACTCAGAGACATTATGGAAGATTCCAGGGAAGGGAGGCCAGTCCTGCTGAGAAACAGTGAATTGTGCTGCCCCACGGCCAGTGGCTCCCTGTCCAATCTCTGCGGACCTGTGTGATTACTGGATCACTCTGCATCCATCCCCCTCCTGGTAACTCTGCCCCTGTTTTCCTTTGGGAACTACCTTCTTTCTCTCTCCATGCCTCAGGCAGCAGCGATTCTACTCTCATTTCCAGGAATGAGTACTTGACCCAGGCCTGGCCAATCAGAGACCCAGTGCAGCCCAGCAATAATGAGGCATAGGACTTCTGTTTGAAATATTTGACAAGAAATCTTTATTACCTCTGGCCTTTACTAAGAAGGCTTCTTATCCCCATATGGATGCATAAAATTAAGCCAATCCTTAGAGGAAATATAAGACAAGGAAAAATACTAGGTCCTGGTGGTACTATTTGATCCCCTGGATCAAGCCATACCTGAAGTTGTCGCCTTCTGCTTTTCAACTCTCTGAGTCAATACATTCCCATTTTCCCTGCTTA
This sequence comes from Eulemur rufifrons, assembly GCF_041146395.1. Taxonomy (NCBI): domain Eukaryota; kingdom Metazoa; phylum Chordata; class Mammalia; order Primates; family Lemuridae; genus Eulemur; species Eulemur rufifrons. Next base: position 3,622,617 of record NC_091003.1, read on the forward strand.
ATATGTTCTGTCTCTTGAAACCCAAAATGCCCTTACTGATACAATTGCTTCTCGGGATTTCATAAACAAATGATTCCATCATTAAACTGGGCCTTATATGATATTATAATAAAGGAGGTGTCAGACTTTTTAAACGGTTCGGAAAACAAGATTTCACCTACCAGGACACAATATCCCAGATCTAGTGTCCAGACAAATGAGAAAGAAAGGGGGTGATACACAGAGCATGGCTGTCCCATCAAGACTGTGGGGGCTCCCCCAGGGTTACCTGGTCAAGGAGCTTAATTTCCCATAGGACCAAGGGGTTTTCTGTGCAGCAGGAAGAGTGGCCTCTCGTCTCAGCTTCCCCAGGCCCTGAAGTCCCCAGGTGTGGGCTTCTGGCTCCCCCAGACAACGTCCATAAATCCAAACTGACTGGGTCCCACAGCCTAAGAGTCCCCGCACTACTGAGGTTGCTTCCTCTCACTTGCTGGACTGAAACAGAGGTGAGCAGGGTGGTACACCTCCATGCAGAGCACACCTTGTGACCCTGTGGGCTTCATCCCAAGCCTGGTGCACAACAGGTGGCCAGCTGGACAGCCACTGCTTTTGTAACAAGGAGGAACATTCATGTTTCTGAAAGGGCTCTTCTTTGGGGCATCTTGGGCTCTCTCTTTGTTTGAACAGAGCCCCTGCCCTCTGGGTTCCTGCCTCGCCATCTTCAGAGAGAAACACCTGCCGCAAGGCAGAGGGTGGACAGGCTGCCCCAACCACTCTGTGTCACTGAGAAGGTTGGTGCCCACCTAGGCAGGGTAGGGAGCGGAGTCTGAGGCCACTGTTGGCCATGGGATCTGGGATGGGGACAGGGTTAGTTTGTGGCCACAAACAGGGCAGCAGTGTGTGTGGCCCAAAGAGAAGAAAAGGTTTCCAGCCAGTGTGGTTCAAAACCAACCAGTCCTCATGGGGTTTGAACTTGAGGCAGCCTGACTGATGTGGAAGCGTTAGGTCAGGCCATGTCTCCATCACCTCTCCCTCTTCCTTCCCTCCCTCTTGCTGTCCCTCTCACTGTGTGGATGAAGTTATTGTTCACTACCATCATCAGCAGCATCTACTCAGTCCTGTACACTCACTATACCCAGCTCTGGGCTAAACACAGGACTTACTTGCACCATCACTGGACAAATCCTGGCACCAGCCCTAGAAGCTGTAGTCACAGGGACTAAATTCTCCCCATTTTACAGTTGAGGAAACTGACACACAGCTCTTCTCTGAAGTCACCAGGATAAAACCAGGACCCAAACCACCTCCATCTGCTGCTCTTACCACTGCTCCATCCTGCCCACCTGAAACTGAGGTTATGTGATGGCTGCTGGGGACAAGCCGGGGATCCCAGAGAGTCAAAGCCAGCAGGGAAGTCCAAGGACATCCCGTCCAGTAACTTCCAGACTTATTTTTTTTCTTAACTATGCAAAATTGTATTCAAACAAAATAGTTTTTAAATTTATTATGTGATATGTATGATTTACAAAAGGATGTTTGTAATACAACGAATACACATGTACCAACCATCTAACCTAAGAAATGAGTCATTGCAAATACAGTTGAAGTTTCCTGTGTTCCCTCCCTGACCCCAGAGGTAACTCCTTTCCTCAACTTGGGGTTCATCGTGTATATTTTTTTACTTTTGTTACAGCATATAGTGTCTACTTATGCTATGATATGTTGCATCATTTCTAGATTTTTAAACTTTACATAAATAGTATTCTTGTCTATGATCCTACAACTGGCATTTTCCACTCGATATTGTATTTGTGGAAGTCATATTGATACACATTGCTGTAACCCACTCACTTTGCTACTATTTGATATCCCATTGTATGGAAATACCATATGGATGCATTCTCCTGCTGGGATCTCTAAACTGGTTCCAAGTTTCTGTGATTATATACAATGTTTTAAGAAACAATTCTCATACAAGTCTCTTTGTTTACATTTGCATTTCTACTGACCTAGGAGTGGAGTTTCTGAATCATTTAGGGGGGAAAAACCCTTTGGCTTTGGAAAGCCACCAAAGAGAGCCACTGAGAGCTCTCTGGAGGGAGCAGCAAGGACGGGTCTGGAGCCCCCAGTGCCACACTCACCACCCCCCACCCCCGCATCCCCAGAATGGAAGTCTCCAGGGGGAACCCCAGCAGGAGAGGTGACTTGCCAGTGGCCAGTCACCATGGAAATGCTGGGACCAAAACCCAAAGTCCTGCTCCCAGCCCAAGAAGAGGCAAGGACAAGAGGCTGGAAGAGAACATCCCGTCTTCTCGGTTCTGCCCGTCTGGCAAACCCCACGAATGCGTGTTGCCATTGTGTGGTGTTTTTGCACTTCAACTGCTTACGGGGCAGTGGAGGAGCCTCCTTCTGTGTAGATGCACCTGGAAAGCTCCAGATGAATGTAAATATCCATGCCTAATATTTACACAGCGCCCAGTCTGTGCCAGGCTGTCCCAATTGCTTCACGTGCACTAACCCATCCTGATCCTCCCAGCAAGCGTAGTACTGTGATCAGCTCCACTTGATGGGGAAACTGGGGTAAAGAGAGGTTAAATCACTTGCCCAAGGTCAGTGGGTGGGTGTCTCCACCAGGCTGACGATGACAAGGGGGTCTGTCCCCGAGCTGGGAACACTGGCACTGCTGCTTCCACTGAACCCTCCCACGGGTCACCAGCCACAGGGTCTCCTGTTCACTCCCATCCTTATCACCCCTTAACAACCAACAGGCGAGTGACACAGAATCTGGGGCTCCGATCCCCAGCTCCACTGCTTTCTAGTTGTGTGACCCCGGGCAAGGTACTTCCTCTTTCTGTGCCTCAGTTTCCTCACCTATAAAATAAGGATCATGGTCTCCACCGCACCACAGCTGTCATGAGGATTAAATGATGTAAGACACACACGGAGTGTTTAGCGCAGTGGCTGGCAAGTAACAATAGCGTCCACGATTTCCATTATCATGCGCCCTCGCCTGGGCAGATCACCTCTCAGTCGGATCTGGGGCTGTGCTGTTTCCCTGACCCTAACCTAGCTCCTCCCTATGTGTTAGCTGCCTGGTTGAGTTTGCAACCCCAGGAGGACACTTTCTTGAGCCTGTCCAAAGGACACAGGAGCAGGTTGCAAATAAACCTGACCAGGAAACCAGCCCGACCCCACCTGCAGGCGCAGACAGGCAGGTGGCCACCCGACCCCTTTCTCCCACCCCACGTCTCCCGGTTCCGGTTCCGGGGGCATCTGCAGACCTCCCTGGCAGCGAGGCCACAGAGGCCAACTGGAGCGGCTCTGCACAAAGAAGACATTTCTCGCCTAATTTTGATTCTAATCTCTGAAAGAACAGACCAGGCAACCTAGACAGTCATTAGCGCTGAAGAAAGAAATGTCTCATCCCAACTCCTAACCCCTCTGACTTAGCTGAGAAATGACAACAGCCTCAGGCAACTTCACTAATTTGAGCTGGAAGAAAAGATCTTTGTGCCGCCCTCACAAGGGTTCCGACCGGTGCGCTGTTCCCATCCCAGCTTAGAGAATTTGCCCTGCGCGAGCCTTGCTGGCTCCGTCTCTTGCAGGAAGAAGTGTCTGGGCCCCCTTGAGCCCGTGTGCAGGGTAAGATGCCCACAGGGGAGCCCAGCGCCGCCTTCAGACCCTGCAGTGTCTCTCGTTCCCGTTCCTCACCCTCAGGGCAGAGGCAGAGCCGCCTTCCAAACCAGCTTCTGAGCAGGAAGGAAAGAAAGGGCCTCCCGTCTGCTGTCGAGAATTGATACCAAATCTCAGCAAAACCTCCAATTACCACGGAGGAGACATCACTGCTGATTTTTGTCAAAATACCCGTGTCCCAAGAAAGCGAGACCTCATTAATGTTTTCAGACGCCCACACGGGAAGTCAAGGCTGGTTCGCAAATGACTGGAGGCAGACTAGACCTTGAATTGGGGTGAACCTCTCAGAGAAACAGAACATGACTGGATCCACTCCACGTGCCCGACCTAAGTTCTCTGCACACAAGTACGCACGAGCTCGCGCTGCCAAGGCAGGTGTTGGATGAAGAGAAGAGGGGTGGGTGGGGAAAGATGAATGGATCCCAGGGGATAATAATTTCATGCAATCAGTATTTACTGAAAGCCACCACGAGCCAGGAAACAGAGACACCAAGAAACGCCCTGACAGAGAAGACTGTTTTGGTGGCACGTAAGACCAACCAGCTATGTGACATGCGGGGCCTCGTACCAAATAAAAATGCAGGAGCTCTTGGTCAAAAATTATTAAGAATTTGGGGCCCTTCTGAGTACAGCGCCCTCTACAACTGCACAGGTCCCACGTCCGTGAAGCCAGCCTGGGTTGCACGTGGCAGAAAAGTAATGCAAACCAGTGGAAGGATGGATGGAAGGAAGGGAGGGAAGGAAGGGAGGGAGGAAAGGAAGAAAAGGAGGAGGGAGGGATGGAGGGATGGGGTGGAAAAGTGAGGAAGAATCAAGAAAAAGAGGAAAGGAAAGGAAAAAAAGAAACGTTCTGGATCGCGTAACTGACAGTTGTTTACACCTGGCTGGACACAGAGCTTCAAATCATCTTCAAAGTCAACATGGGTTGAACCTCGCTAGGTGTCAGCCACTGTTCTAAGGGACTCACATGTACTGACCCATTTACTGGTCATGACAACCCCCGAGGAATATACGTCTATGTCTCCATTTCTAAGATGAGGAAACTGAGGCATGAAAAGTTAGGCAGTTTGCCCAAGACTCCAATTTGGTTCATAGCCAAGCCAGGATTCAAATCCAGACAATTTGACTCTGAATTCTCCCTAGAGGGTCAGATAAAAATCATACATGTACAGTACAGCACATACGGTCTTCTAAGAAAGCTGGCACTTAAGCAGACAGACACAGCCCCAGCGGCGCGTGCGGCAGAGGCGTGGCGACGGTTGTCAGGGGAGGCAGAGGGTTCAGGGAAGATCTCTCCATGGGTTTAGGGAGTGAGCATTAGTGATGGCCCGTTCTAGACACCCTCACCCCCAACCTCTGTCTACCCATAACACTCCGATGGCGGAGAAGGTGATGGGGTCGGGAGAGGACACAGGATACAGAGCCCACTGTGCTACCTCTGAATCCACGCCTGAGTCTTGACAGCTTTCTGCAAGGTGACACCTGTAAGGGTAGCTCTCAGGAAAAGTGCGTTTTAGACATTTCTTGGGTGGCTGCCCCTGAGTGGAATGCAACCATCCAGACACATCAGCAGCACCATCCATCAGCCCAGCAAGCCCTGGACACAGAGGCCAACCTCTCGGAGATGTGGCACTCAGCCTGGGTCACTCCAGACACTGCCAAAATATCTACCTGTGGGCCCTCGAGAGCCACCCCAGGAACAGATGGACAGCAGAGATTTTCATTCTTAACGTGAATTTCTTGCTACCCTTTAGAAACACGGAGCTCAAACCCAGACACCTTAAAGAAAGGGCCGATCCCACATTTGGATCAAGAAATGTACCAGATGAATCTGGAGCATCTTGTGCCAGGAAGTAGGAAAATGCTCCAAAACGGATGGGGACACATCAGAAGGACACGTGAGGGAGCAGGAAGGAGCACCTGCTGGGCACTGATGGGATGATTTTGAGCAGCCACACAACTAATGACTCAGTGGGTTGAAACACTTCAAATATGCTAAAATCCATGAGTTCAAAGTGAAACTCAAAAACAAGCATAGGGAGAGTCTACAAGGCTAGATTTCTGCCTTCTCTGGAAAACTGGAAGATCTGCTAGCATCAGACCCTTATTCTCATAAGATGACAACTGGCCAGAGCTGGGAGCAGCCGTCTCGCAGGCAGGGCACAAGTCTCCACTTTGCCACAGTCCTCACCACTCCCTATTATAGTCCCTGGAGAAACAGTGCCCTTTCTTTCTGTAGGAGCACCTGCTTCACTCCCTTAGGCCATGCACCTGGTACTTAGGTCTAAAATGTCCTTCTGATCTGGAACATCCTCATCTAGCAGTTCTTGGGGGTCAGATCTGGCCCGACCAGCCTCTCTAGGCTGCTTCCAGAAGGCCCCTGACCAGGAAGGAAACAAGTTACTGAAAAACGATGGGTCACATTCCACATCCAACTCCCTGCCCTCACCACCTCTCTCTGATGTTCCCACACTCTGCCCTACTTGGTTGGGGTTCGGGGCAGAGGGGCAGCATGCCAGGACTTTCATTTTTAAAGGCTCATTCTGGTTCCTTGATGAGACCATACTGGGAAGAGACAAGCAGGGGCCACAGCGAGACACAATAGGGGGCTGTGGCTGATTCCGGGCAGGAGATGACAGGTTTGGGTCAGGCGGGGTAGAGGGGAAGAGGGAAAACAGGCCAGACCCTGGGGATCCATTCAAAGCCAGAGGGGACATGACTCACTGAGGGATCGGATGTGGGATGTGGGATGGGAAGGGAAGAGAGAAGAAGCCCAGGAGGCTCCAAGGTTTCAGCCTGAGCAAACTGGAAGGACGGAATCACCGTCACCTGCCATCTGTGTTTTGTGAATGTAAAGTTTTCGTGTCTATTTAAATTAATTTAAATCCCAATTCACTTTGATTTTAAATCGCCATTCCTAAGCGGCAGCCGCCTCCCCTCATAACCCAGAATCAAAACGGTGCCACTCCTGGAACAGTGACCTGGTTTCCCCATGACTAATAAACAGGGATGCCAAGCAGGGTGAGTGCTAGAGCCAGGATCATCCCCGAGAAAGAATTTTCCTTTTTAAGGGCCACTCGCTGTAGAATTCTCCTGCAAACACCAGTATACACCCACCTTTTGTCATGCTCAATTATGTCTAAGAATATGTGAACAGTGTCTCATCCCATCTTCCCAAAATAGCCCAGAGGAGTAAGCAGGAAAAATTCCACCCCAAAAGGTCTTTTATTGAAGAGTTTGGAAGCTCTGGAAACAGGTGTGCATAATTGAACAGCCACCAGAACTCAGTGATGGGCCGCCTGACATGACATCATATTTCATCTTTGTAATTGCTCAGCTCGTGCCTGGAGTCAAGGAGACATCCTAAGACCATTTCTCAAATCAACAAGCCCATTAGCAGACGGATGGGAGGTGCCCTTCAGCAGCCTCTAAATGTACTGTGCCTCTCATTGTTCAGTAAGACCCAGAAGCACTCTTAAGGGATGGAGGGTGGGGGGAGAAAGGTCAAAGTGTCTCTCTGTGTAGCTGGCTACTGTTGCCATGGTAACCAGAGGCAGCTGCACATGAGTCCTGTGGCCAGGAGTTTTCAGAGCAGAGAAGTCTCACCTCCCTGGGGAGAAGGGGTGGTTATGCAGATTTGAGCAGGGGAGTCTGACTTACATGTCTGGGCTCCAACCCAAGTTTCCCTGCCTATCGACTGCGTGAACCCTGGAGCTTACTCAAGGGCTCTGCGCCTCAGTTTCCTCAGCTGTCCAATGGAACAGATAATGGGTGTTATGAGGAGTTAAAGAGATAATGCAATGTGCCTAGCACATAGGAGCCCTCAACAATTCTGCTACAATTCCCAGCCGTGGTCCACATCTTTCCAGGTCTCCCCCAAGCCATGCCACAGCCCTCTAAGAGACCTGGCTAAATCCGTATGCAGGACAAAGGGTTGCTTTGTACAGTTGGTGGTAGATGGTATTTTCCAAAGAGGAATCACCAGTATGTCCATCCCACATTACAGCCCTTCCTACAGTGGGCGGGCCAATGTCTCTTCCCCAAGGGTGAGCCTGTGACTACAGTGGAAGTGACTCCACGTAACTGGTGAGGCCAAGTCACAAAAGGCAGTGCAGCCCCTGCCTGATCGTCCTGGGACGCTCCCCCTTCCAATCAGCCGCCACATTGTGGGGAACCCAAGCGGCCACGTAGAAAGGCCTCACGGAGGCGCTCTAGCCACAGCCCCACGGAGACCCCAGCTGACAGACAGCATCAACCCCCAGACATTCAAGCTGCCCCGATGACGGCAAGTGGAGCAGAGACAGTTGTCCCTGCCAAGCCCTGCCCCAACCATAAAGTAATGAGCAAAACAAACGGCAGTGTTGTTATAAGCCACCATGTCTTGGGGAGGGTTGTTATGTGCCAATAGGTCATCAGAACACAACTCAGAAATTTTGGTTTTGAGCCTCACCAAAACCGCTCCCTACAGAACTCTGTGAGGGCTCAGCCAGAGGACAGACTTTGCCAAGTGAGCACATTTCCACTAGCTCTTCAGTGATGAACCCTGGAGGGGAAGCGGGTGCCAATGTACACCTGTCGTGCTGTCCATTTCCCCCTGGAGTGGAAATTCCAAGACAACAAGGACCATATCTGAGTTTTCCCTGCCTAGAGCAGAACCTGGCGCATAACAGCTGCTCAGAAAATATCCATTGAATGAACAAGAACATCAGATACAAAGAGAATCACATAATTAAGATTCTAAAGTGTGGGATGAAGGTTCCATCTTGATATACATTAGTAACAACAATAACCAAACTAATAAAAGCAAGCTGTAACTATCCAATCTTTCTACCCTTGAAAGAACAAACATATGGCAGGTAGGGAAAGGCAGGTAAGATGATATTTTTCCTTTCAAGTTTATTCCTGTGTCTATGAAAAGATACAGAGCACGTTATTCTGGATAGCATACAAAACTGAAGCATTACAGAAATACATAATGAGGAATCTGCCAGCCATGGTGGCTCACGGCCATAATCTCAGCACTTGGAAGGCCACGGTGGGAGAATCACTTGAAGCCAGGAGTTCAAGACCAGCCTGGGCAACATAGCAAGACCCCATCTCTACAAAAAATAGAAAAATTAGCCAGGTATGGTGGTGCACACCTGTAGTCCCAGCTACTCCAGAGGCTAAGGCAGGAGGATCACTTGAGCCCAGGAGATTGAAGTTGCAGTGAGCTATCATGATGCCACTGCACTCTAGCCCAAGCAACAGAGCAAGACCTTGTCTTAAAAACAATAATGATAATAATAAAAATAATACACTCATGGTTCCACATATAAGTAAAAATATAAAAACATTAAATTCATAATTGTGGTTGCCTTGGGGAGGTGGGATAGAATTGACAATGGTGCAAAAGAGAATTTCAATGTTTTCTATGATGTCCGGGTATATTTTTAACAAAATAATAAAAGACTTGCTGCAAATGTGACCAAATGTTAACAGCTGACATGTCTATGCGCTGAGTACACTGATATTTGTTACATTACTCTTTGTACTTTTCTCAGTTTTTATGTCTCAAAATAAAAATTTTTAAAAAAGGAAGTGAAGGCTTTTCACATCTTGCTTGTGGAACTCTAACTGGCAACACCTTTTCAGAGGACAGTGTGCAATAATTTATGACAATGGCAAACGCAGAAACCCTCAGGCCCAGCAATCTCACGCTTTGATATCTGCCCAGGAGAAAAGCCAAGCGCCCACAGGGGGATACCAGGATATCAAGTGAGCACTGTTTGTCAGAGCAGATGCTCAGAAACAGCTTGAACGTCCACAAGTGGGGAACAGGTAGGGGACCCTGAGCAGCCCCATATTCCAGGACAGGACACGGCAGCGGCAAGGAGTAAAGTTGGCATCTGTCATTGGACTGGGACCATCTGCAAGATGTATTGTTGAGGGGGAAGAAAAGCAAGTTACAAAAACTTACATGAAGTATAGCATTTATTTTTTAAGTACTTTTTTTTTTTTTTTTTTTTGAGACAGTCTTGCTCTGTTGCCCAAGCGAATGCAGTGGCATCATCACAGCTCACTGCAACCTCAAACTCCTGGGCTCCAGTGATCCTCCTGCCTCAGCCTCCTGAGTAGCTGGGACTATAGGCGTGTGCCATGACACCTGGCTAATTTTTCTATTTTTAGTAGAGACGGGGTCTCGCTCTTGCTCAGGCTGGTCTCGAACTCCCGACCTGGGAAGCTTCTCTGACCAAGGGCCACCACCATAAAAGGCCTGAGGAGGTGAGGGCACCAAAGGGGAAGAGGTTCCAAGAAGAGGGCCCAGCAGGTGCAAAGGCCCTGAGGCAGGAGCGTGCCTGGGGTGTTGGGGCCAGATTGGGGTAATTAGATAGATATTGAGCCATCAAGGTAACGGAATGCCCAATTATTGAGGGTGGTCAGATCCATTTTAAGGATGCTGGCTTTTACTTGCAATGAGATGAGAGCTGGGTCATTCTGAGCAGAAGAGGGATATAGTGCAATTCACCTGTAGCAGAACTGCTCTGGCCGTCGCGGGAAGAGGTGAGGGAAGAGGTGAGGGAAGAGGTGAGGGAGGAGGCTACTGCAATAGTCCAGGCAAGCGCCATGGTGGCTGGGAGCAGGGTAGCAGCAGTGGAGGTGGGGAGAAGGGGTCAGTTCCGAATATATGTGGAAGACAGAACCGCAGGATTTGCTGATGTCTCAGAAGGGACAGGACAAGAGGAATCACGGATGGCTCTGGGTTTTGCAGCCTGAGCAGCTGGAAGCACAGAGCTGCCGTCAGAACCAGGGAAGGCTGTGGGGGATAGACTCAGGGCGAAGACGAGAAGTACAGTTCTGAACCAGGTATGTGATGCCGAGGAGACATCCAGGGAGAGATGTCGTGTCGATGGTCAGACAGAGACGTCTAGAGCTCAGGAGAGAAGTCCTGGCTGGAGACAGAATGGAAAACTCCATCCACCATCTGTAAAACCTGAGGTTCCAAGAGCTAAATGTGGCTGGCAGTTGCGTGGTGTTACGCCGGCATAGTAGTTTTTTAATTTAGGTTTATTTGCTACATTTCTCGTAAGAGTTTAGATTTCCAGCAGTGGTTGAAAAATTGGAAGACCTGACAACTCTGGGCTCCCATTCCTGCGTGGAGAGGAGCAGCGTCCACCCCGTGGGACTGGGCAGCCACCAAAGCCCTCTGTTGGCAGTGGGGCTCATGGCCTTCCCTGCCTGGCCCTTTGGGCATCTCCGATCCATTCCTGGCACCAGTTTCTAAGATATGAATCTCCACGGAGACACCTGCTGTAGCACAAAGCTAGCAAAGCCTGGAATTTTAGACTTTTTCTCTATCCAAAAAGCTCATTACAGGGATCTCTTAGGCAAACCAACCTGGCACGATCTCTAACTTCAGTGGAGTGCAAAGTTGTCAAGTTCACACAGCAAGAGAGAAAGACAGAAACTCCACATCGGCCAGTGAGGAATGGGCACAAACGTCCATCTGGCTCTCATTTGCTTAAATCAAGATCGCCTCCCCTTTTAAACTTGGAGATCCCCACCAAAACAAGAACAGATCAACAAGGTGCTAGAGGTTGTCTTTGTCGTACCACAAAGCATATATTTCCATTACCTGTCCCAGATTGTCCAAGTGAAGATCAATGTATTTATAAAATGCAATGACATGTTAATGCAAACCTTAGGAAGGATAAAATGCTTTTTATCTCAGTCTTAGGAAAACCTAATAAGAATTAACTGTCCGCAACGCCATGGAATTTCACTCAAGGCTTTACTTTATGTCAGGACTTCTTAGATCATTAACTTTTGACAGACAGGCTTCCCCACCACCACCGCCTCCCAGCTTTGGGACATGTGGGGGCCGTCACACACTATGCTGATGCATGGCGACTTGGTGCCGACAGGCAAGTAGCTCAAGAGGGAACGTTCCAAGAGAACCAAGCTGCATGGCCTTTGAGGACGTAGCCTCAGAAGACACACAGTGTCACTACAGAGGTTAAAACTGTCACAAGTCAGCCCAGATTCAAGGGGAGGGGACATAGATCCCACAACTCAATAGGAGGAATGTCAAAAACTTATGACCAGTTTTTAAAACTGCTGCAATATCCTTTACTATAAATTGACTCATTAAAGTAATACAATGGAAGCAGGTGCAGGTCCTCTTGTCTATAACAGGCATTCACAGGAAAACAGGGAGTCTGACAAATGTGCCAACAAAGAGGGAGAGACTGCACTGAGACCCCGGCCACCATCACTTTCTCTCCCTGTCTCCATTGCATCAACCACCTGTGTTCAAGGAAGGCTGGCCCAGCCAGGGGTCCAGCTGGACCCACAGCACAGAGCTCCCCAGCTCTCAAAAGGGTCAAATCCATGACCTTGGCTTAAGAACTCCTGGCTCAATTAAACATCCATTGTCCTTGCACACCCAGCAACCATTCCCCATACATTTGCTAACAACGCCCCAGTTTTTCTTGAGAAACCACTCTGAGTACATATGGTTTAGCTGGGCATGTGGTCCTAGACCTAGATTGTACAAACTTCTGGCCACAGAATGAGTTCAGAGGCAGGTACATGACCAAAGAAATCCAGCAAGACTCAATCTTGTCACTTCTGCTGAAACAACTGAGCAAAACAAGCCCTCTTTCTACCACCAGCTACAAGGATGAGGTGAATTTGGATTGTCCCAGGTCACTCCTGAAGGGGCAGCCTGAGAAAGAGGCCAACAAAGAGGCAAGAAATAGAGAAAGACCAAGCCCTGATGCCTCCATTTGAGCCCCCAGATCCAGCCATGCCTGAAGCTGTCTCTCTCAGACATTAAAGCTTTGGAAGCCAATCTCTTCATTAAGCCAGTCTGAGTTGACTTTCTGTCACTTGCAAACAAAATATTCAAAGCTAACTACATTGAATATGTCATCAAAGTCACTTTCTAGACCTTGCTGTCATGACCAACATCAACCAATACAGTCCCAGAATTAAAAAAAGTAAAATAAAATCTTCTCTGGCTGCAGGCCACCGGCTCCAAAGCAAGAGAAACAGAAACATTTCACATTTGTTCCAGTTTGTAAAACCTTTCAAGCTAACACCTCCCTTCCATTCTGTCATTGCCATTTTAAAAATAAAATGGGAAATAAAAGTGTTTCTAAGCAACAAATTATATATGTAATGGGGGAGGGGAGGAGAATTAGAAGGTTTAATCTCGTTAGAAACTATTTCCATCTCTTCCTGAAGTTGCTGCCTGCATGAAACCTCCACAGGAGAATGAAACAAAGGTTGAGCTATTTTAATTCTTCTCTGTTATGTTGGTAATAAATGCACCCTGGAAATTCCTGAACAGTGGTATTCAGCACAGGCAATTGAGTGAGACAACTCTGGTGAAATGATTTCTGTAAAAAACACTATGGCTTTGGATACTGTATTAGTCTTCCATTGCTACTTATGAATTACCACAAACTTAGCAACTTCAAACACTGCAAATTTTAATGGAGACAGAGTTGCAATTTGGGAAGATGAGTAAGTTCTGGAGACGGATGGTAGTGATGGTTACACCGCAATGTGAATGGACTTCATACCTCTAAACCGTACCCCTAAAAATGGTTTAAAACGGTATGTTTTATGTTATGTATATTTCACCACAATTTTTTCAAAGCAAATTTATCTCACAGTTTCCACAGGTCAGAAGTCCAGACTTGTCAAGTCTCGGTTCTCTGCTCAAGTTCTCACAGGGATGAAGCCAAGATGCACCTGGCGTATCAGGGTCCTCTGCCAAGTTCATTCAAGTAGCTGGCAGAGTGTGGGTCCTTGCGGTTGTAGGACTGATGTCCCCGTTTCCTTGCTGGCTGTCAGGCAGGGGCTGCTCTCGGCCCTTAGACACCAGCCACATGCCAGGTGGCATTGCTCCCCCAACTTCAAAGCCAGCCGTGGACAGCATCTCTCGCTGTCCTAACGACTAACCCTCCAACCTAACCCTAACCCTAACCCTGCCCTAACCCTAACCCTCCAACACTTCGAACCCCTCTAACTTCTCAGTCTTTGACCTTCATTTAAAGGGCTCAGGTGATTAGATTGTGCCCACCCAGATAACCTCTCTATCTGAGTCAGTTCAGGCTATTATAACAGAGTACCACAGACTGGGGGCTTATAAACAACGTAGATTTATTTCTCACAGTTCTGGAGGCTGGGAGTCTGAGATCAGGGTGCCAGCATGGTGGGGTTCCAGTGAGGGCTCTCCTCTGGGTTGCAGACGGCCACCTTCTAATTGTGCCCTCACGTGGCAGAGAGAGAGTGAACTAGTCCTCTGGCCTCTTTGTATAAGGCACTAACCCTCTTCGTGAGGACTCCACCCTCATGACCTAATCACCTCCCAAAGCCCCCACCTCCTAACCCCATCACCCTGGGGATTAGGGTTTCAACACATGAACTGGCAGGAGTGGGGTGAGGACACAATCATTCAGTCCATAACACTCCCTATCTTAATTTCACCTGCGCCATGAAACATAACCCAATCTCAGGAGTGAGATCCTCCATGAGCACAGTCCCAGGGATTACACAAGGCACGCGCGTCAGGGGGTGGGGACTATTGGAAGCCACCTTCGAATCTGTCTACCATATGCCATGAACTCTGGCAATTCCGATCTTAAGCACATGCTCCGGAGAAACTCCTGCAGTTGCACACAAGGAGTCATACAAGAACACTCCCTGCGACATTGCTTGTCATGGTGAGAGATGGGGAGCAGCCCGAGCGCCCATCAGCAGGAGGACGGATGAATACACTGTGATATATTCACAGACCAGAATATTATACAGCAGTGAAACAAACCACAGCAACATCCATCAGCACAGACGAACCCCACAAACGCTGCAAGAGAAAGACGTTGCAGAAGGATATGTTTAGCAAGATGCCATGAAGTTCTAAACATGCACGATGCTGCATGTATTAATAGTTTATGATCACATATATGGATACAAAACTCTATTTAAAAAATGCTTAATTCAGGCAGTGGAAACCTCCAGGGAAAAAGAGAAGGAAACGGTATCTGGGAGGAGTCTGCAGAAGCATCGGTTGTATTATAACTGTCAGGCTTTATCTCCTCAACTGGGTGGTGGGTGCACCACGTTCATTAAGATCTTCTCTGTACCTCTTTGCATGCCTAGAATATCTCATAATTTTCAAGGTAGGAAGGTTTCATAAATCAATACGAGCAGAAAGTTGAAACTGAAACTCTGGAATTGCCTGCTGTTCAGAAGCTTCTGCAGTTGGGTGATTCCGATGCGTAATGAGCTACTTGGATGAATTACGGCCCAGCGCCAGCCGGGATTCACGGACGGCTTTCATTTTGTTCCAGTTTGGGATTTGAAAACATACCAACTTTCTGGGCTCTAATGAAGAAACAATTACCAGCTAGAAAAACACAGGTTGCACATCCAGGCTTCCTCTTGATGACATGGTGTATCTTTGATTTAAGGGGGACATAAAACATGATAGGCTGTATTTGGGGGATTGAAGGGTACCCAGATACGTCAACAGCAAGACTAGAGGACAAACTGTCCAAACGCTTTGGAAATGTTCCCAAGGTGGTGACGGCTGAGACTGCTGTGGCTAGAAACCTCCTTCCACCTGTCCAGAGGCAGAGTGGCCTGACAGGTGAGCCATGCACCCTGGAGCCACCTGGGCTGGGATCCGTGCTTGGCCACTTCTTAGCTGTGTGACCGGGGTCAAGTGACTTGATCTCCCTGTGCCTCACACTCTGTCTGCAAGATGTGGGTGATGGAAGTGTCTACTTACAAGGGTGCTCCAAGGTGCTAACACGTGCAAAGCACCTACAACCAGCCCAGCGTGCGGCTGGCGTGTGCCACATGTCAGCTGCTGTTATCCTGTCTGGCTTTCATTGCAAACTAGTATGGTCCTCTGCACACAGTGGTGGAGGGACCCATGCAGAGCTGGACTTCCTGGGTTCAAATCCCAGCTTCACCACCTCAGAGTGACGTGGCCTGAGCCGATTCATGTCACTCTCTGAGCCTCAGTTTTCCCCCCTGTGAAATGGAGTTGGCGATCATAGGAGGAAGGTAAGAAAGTGAATGCAAGGAAAGCACTGGAAGGATGCCTGGTGCCCCTGCTTTGGGGATGAGTATTCTATTCTATATGCATTTTAGGAAGAGGATAAAAACCCTCACAGAAGATCAGGTTGTGTTTGTGTGCGGTTATTACATAAACATAATATATAAATATTTCAGACTCATTGGGCAGAAAGCAGGCGACCCAGCCAGACCAGGAAGGGGTAAGAACCACGGAGCCACTGGAGCAAGACACACCACGCACAGAACATTCCAGGTCAGGCTGGTCAAAGCTCAGGCAAATTCTCTTAGAAACAGCCAAGGTGCGGCAACTGCTTAACTCCCTGCAATAAGATTTAAGAAACTCAGTGTCATCTACCTGACAACTCCGAGCTACAGTCACCTGCTGACTCTGCCCTCCAAACTTGGCCAGGGCCCACCTGGCCACCTGCCATCAGCTGCTTGGGGCCAATTTATAAGAAAACTCTCATTCCACCACCCCACTGTGAGGAATGCCCCAAGACTGGGGTTTTCTCAACCAGGGGTGATTTTGCCCCCAGGGGACATTTGGCAATACGTAGTTGTCATAAATGTTGCAGGGTGAGTGCTACCGGCATCTAGTGGGTACAGGCCAGGTGTGCTGCTAAACATCCTACCATGCACACAGAACAGCCCTCTGCAACACAAAAACTTTTGCCCCAAATGTTGGGAAAAACAAAACCCTAAATATAGTCGCAAACATGATATTGGAGGTTATGCTCGATACAGCATGCCCATAGTAACAAAAAGCTGGAAACAATCAAAGTAACCAACAATAGGGGACTAGTTACAAAAAAAAGGAAATGCATGACGCACCATCCCTACTAGGAAATGCTAAAAGCCCTTTAAAAGAGAAAGAGATCTTTGCGTGCTGGTACAAACATATCTAAAAGGTATAGAATAATGTGAAAAAAGCAAGATGCATAATGGTGTTAATAATATAATCTCTACTAGCATGTTTTAGAAGGGGAGGTATAAATAGACGCATTTATTCTGAATTGTGCATTAGTTTTTTTCTGGAAGGAATTATCTAAAACTATAAAATGGTTACCTTTGGGGAGAAACTATGCAGGGAGGAAGGGCAGCTTTAACTTTTCATTTTGCATCATTTTGCGGTTTGCATTTCTTATCCTTCTACTAATATTATTTGCATTTTCTGTTTAAATGTCAAAACAGGAAAAAATAAACCATCCTGTGGGGTTACCTGGGCAGGGAGGTTAAGGCCCTTTTTTGTTTTCTTCTGAGTATGGATCTCCATGTGTTTTAAAAGCTTGCAAATGGCACATTTAAAAATAGTTACACAGGTGCTAGATAATGAAATAATCTAAATGATACATAGTGTGGCAGACAGAATTAAACGCCTGCCCCGAAGATGCCCACGTCTCCAGAACCTGTGAGTATGTTGCCTTACATGGTAAAAGGGACTTTGTAGCTATCATTAAATTAAGGATCTTGAGATGGTGAGATGATCTTGCATTGTCTGGGGGGCCCAATGTCCTTTGTCAGTGGGAGGCAGGAGGGTCAGAGCCAGAGAAGGAGACTAACCACAGAAGCAGAACAGGGAGGGAGGGCAGAGGGCGAGAGGGGGACAGAGAGAGTGAGAGAGAGAGAGAGAGAGGGAGAAAGACTGATTTGAAGATGCTATCCTGTTGGCTTAAAGATCCAGGAAGGAGCCACAAGCCAGAGAACACAAGCAGCCCCTAGAAGCTAGATAAGAAGAGAAAATGAATTCTCTCCTGGAGCCTCAGGAAGAACTCAGCCCTACTGACACTGATTTTAGCCCAGTGAAAATGATTTCTGACCTCCAGGCTTCTGACCTCCAGAACTACAATATTAATATATCTATGTTGTGTTAAGTTTCTAAGTGTGTGGTCATTTGGAACAGTAGCAACAGAAAACTAAAACAGGTGCAAAAGCATTTATAGTATTTTCCCACCAAAAAGTCTTCCTTCCAAATACTTCATTTGATCGTTAAAGAACCCTGGGTCAGGCCGGTATCCATCCTCTCTATGTGGAAACTGAGGCACCAGGACTATGAAATGGCAGTTTTCCATGATCACGCAGCTCCTTGGTGTCAGAGCCAACAGTGGGGCCTGGTTCTTTGCCACTGTTCTCCCTGAAACATGAATTAGCGCAGAGACAGAAGAAGGCTGTGCTCGGGCATGTGGGTTCCGGATCTAGATTGCTTGGGTTCAAATGCTGGCTCTCCTCTTACTGGTTGTGTGACCTTGGGCAAGTTAGTGACCTCTGTGCTTGTCTGTTCTCATCCATCAAATGAGGATCACGGTAAGACCTACTTCAGGAGGCTGTCGTGAGCATGAAATGAATTCATACGGTAGAATACCTGGCACTAGGATGACCTGGGTAAACTTATGGTTGCTATCATTAATTTGGGGTTAATGTAGAGTGTAACATGGTTTCTCTTCCCATGGCTGGTGCTCAATAAACAGGCACTGAGCAGAATGCGCCTGCTGTCAGCACAGGGTTTCCAGGAGCAAGAAGCGTCCCCGACTCCCTTTCAAGGCTGTTTGCTTTCTCTGATGTTAAGTGGTGCCCACCAACGCCCCAGGCCCTGCTCAACAGCTGCTAAAGGCTTTGCCCACTCAAGGATGCCCCAGGTGCAGCCCCGGAGTGTGAAGGGGCAGCACCCAGACCTGGGGCCACTCTGGTGCTTCCCTGAAGCTGGCTACAGGGCATCTGAGGTGTGAGGGGGGCTAACAGAGCTGGTAGCAGCCCCTCCATGGGGTGAGAACCCCCTGTGCCCAGGTGGCCTCACCTGCTGAACACTGAATCTGACGCACTTTGAGGAAGAACTTTCACTATAAGGTGCTTTGAAACCTCCACATGGAGCATGAATGGCGTGAATCCCCCCTCTCGCTTGTGGAATCTAGTGCTGGATGGACTCCCAGAGCCCAGCAAAATAAAACAAATGCTTCAGCAGCAGGTCCAGGGGTTCTCCCTATGGGGGCTTAACACTGAGCCCCAACCACAAGCCCCAGCCACGCAGCTCTGGCTTCCTCTCTCCCTCCTCCTCCTCTTTCCAGTGGTTCCTTCAGCCATGACTTTGCTTCCAACTCTGCCATTGTAGCAAACATTGGTGCCAGTGGGCAGTCTAATGCCCTTCACTTTTGGGGAAACCCCCCACTCATCCTCACTCCATGTTGTTCCTGGGGAGGTTAACTCCACCCCCGACTGTGGCTACGGACTCACTTGAAGGCTTTGGCGATTCCACTCCTCTTCCTGGGCCTCAGTTTCCTTCTTTGTAAAACTGAGAGGATTGATGTCAAGTCTCTCCTAAAAATCTAGGATTCTTCGACAGAGGCAGGACACTACTCAAACTCTTAGCATCCTCCCAGGACGGAGTGGCACACGGGCCAGCAGTCTCCGCAGGCATCCTCCCTTGAGGTGGGATGCGCTGGGATGCATCTGTCTTGGTCTGCATCCCACAAGCAGCATCACAGGACGGCTGCTGAGAGCTGCTCAGAGGCTAAATTACTGGACACGACACATTACCTTGCCCCCTTCCCTGGTAATTTACGCTTTGGATTTGGCCCTATCAACACTTCATTACAGAGACTGACACTCATGGTAATTACGTGTTTCCTGGGCCAGATTATTCATTCTCAGCTTCTTCCTGGTTTTTGTCACTCCCGTTCCTTTGTCAAGGACAACGAGCATCTGCCAGCAACGCCCCAGTGATAGTCGGTACTTAGTGGGAACAGAAGCCAAACCCTGGTAACTCAAGTTTTCTCACTTAATTTTCATGAGTTGAAAATATCTTTCCGGGAATATAATACATATTCAAAGGGTTGAAATAAATAGCGATTTTGACTATTGAAGCTCAAAAACTTGGCTGGAATATGATAAGGAGGTTTCGTTGCTAAAAAAGTACCTACTTGAAGAAAACCTCATATATATGAATCCAGAATCACAAAGCAGAACAATTTGGTGACTCTGCATTTTACAAAAGGATTTGTCAAACAGGTCTTTAATTGGCAAGTCCCCTGGGACTTCTAAAAGGGGGCTCATGTTAAAGCTAATCAAGCGGAAATGACACAGTTGTTCGAGAGCATGGCTGCTGCCCAAAGTGGGGTACTAACACACTGGGGTACCCCTGGACTTTGGGTTTATTCATGAGTGGATAAAATATCCTCTTTCTCCTGCACCAAGCTCTCCACAGCACCTGGGCTACACCAGCTGGACTCGTAATAAATAATCATAGGACCATCCCAGTGAAAGATGAAAAGACCACATGGGAACAGTTGTTAAAGGAGCCAGGGCAAAGAAGGAAAGACGGAGGGAGAGGAAAGAGAATAACACCCACTACCATGAATTAAGTAAGCGCTTACTATGTGCCTAGGGCTGGAAAGCACCAGGCACACTGGTCGCACCGCATGCCCCCAATAACGCTCTCTGTGTTATTAGAAGAATCTGAGGCTCAGAGAGGTCAAAACATTTACCTAAGGTCACACAGCCCTAAGTGGCAGTGCTGGGGGCCCTAGCCAGGATCTCTGATTGCCATATCCAGGCTTTTGAGAAAGGAAAAGAACTTTTAACGGAGGAATGTGAGTCCCTTTAAATTACCAGGCCCAGAGAGATATTGAAATGAGACAGCAACCATGTCCTACTCCCTTCTTTGAGCTATGTATTCATTTCTTGAACCTGCTTGCTATTGCCACAAGTAGCTATCAATTTACCTAATAATGCCTCATTGGACACTATAACCCACAGCCTGTGATTTAACCATGTACAGGCAATCACAAATTAATGTTTTTTTGTAAACCAGTGAGAATTCCTGACAAAAAAAACACTCCCTCTCCCCTCTTTTTTGCCTCTAAAACTCCACTTGTAACCATTGCTAATCGGAGTGTACGTTCAGGGCAACTTGAAGGAATGCTCCCAGGGTGCCACCCTCAAGCTTGGCCCAAATAAACTCTCTACTTATATTCATTTTTGCTCAGCTTCTTCCTTGCAGGTCAACACTTCTAAGCAGCACATGTCCATACTCTGCCAATTAAATCATTAAAAATTTCATTCCCTGCACAGGAAAGGGGGAGTGGAGATTGGACTCGGTGGATATGCAACCAAAAACAAGTAGTGGGGCTGGGCACGGTGTCTCACACCTGTAATCCCAGCACTTTGGGAGGCCAAAGTGAGAAAATTGCTTGAGCCAGGAGTTTGAGACCAACCTGAGCAAGAGTGAGACCCCATCTCTATGAAAAATAGAAAAATTAGCCAGGCATAGTGGTGTAGGCCCAGCTACTCAGGAGGCTGAGGCAGGAGGATCGCTTCAGCTCCGGAGTTTGAGGCTGCAATGAGCTATGATAGTGCCACTGTACTCCAGCCTGGGTGACAGAGTGAGATCCTGTCTCTAAAAAAAATAAAAGGAGTAGGGGACATTACTGTCCTTGGGGCTCACGAGGAAAGGACACCAGTGCCCGCCCCATGAAGTGCTGTGAGATGTGTCCAGGCCACAGAAGAGGTGGCGAGTTTCATGGGAATTTACAGAGACAGCATCCCTTGGCCCCAGAATGGCTGGTGTGGGGGTGGGTTGGAAGAGCTTCCCTGTGGGGTGGTCTCAACTGATCCTTGAAGAAGAGGAGGAGTCCGGATGAGCTGAGGAGGGACAGGAAGTGCTCCAGGGCAGAGGAGGCAGGGGCACTAGGGCCCAGAGGCAGGCAGGCAGCACCTAGCATCACGGGGGTGGCCAGCGAGCTGACCACTGAGCACTTCCAGTGGAGCAAAAGATTTATAGAAGACGGTGGTAACGCAACAGAGGCAAAGGTTGGAAAAAGGGCAACAAAATGTTTTACAAGTAGTCTCTCTAAAACCCCCACCCTTTCTGGGAATTGAAACCTTCATTACTTCCCTGAGGCCAGTCATCAAAGGGGCAGAAAAAAGGTTCTTTGCTGTTTATTTTCTAGTATCTTAAACCACAGGAGATGGTTTAACAGCATTGTTCAAGGGTCACAAGATTGTTGTCACCAGAGATAAGGTTGATGGAAACCACCAATTGTAGTTAAACAACAATAGCCCGAAGCCACAACATGTGACACTGCTCAGGGAGACCCGAAAACCCCCCTTTTGAAAAGTCCTGTATTTCTGCTTTAAGGCAGGATGGCAGTCTTTGAGACACTAGTAGTCCACTGCCCTCTTCATTTGCTGGCAAATTAACAAACTTCTCTATCCTTTTCCTCAAACCACTTGTCCTCGTTCTTTGTTCTCCCTGATTCAGCCTCAGGGACAGGTACTGAACTTTCAGTAATAGTAAGAAACGAAGCCAAACCAAGGATGGCAAATGGGTGGCACACACAGCACCACCCCCATGTCTGTGCCAGACATCAACAGGCCATGTACTGTTAGGTAGTCAGCAAGGGATTCTGGGTCTCCTGGGGAGAAAGTGGGCGCTCTGCCGTGGTGTAATTGCCCCACCTGGACCCCGCCCTGAGCTACTGCCATACCTGGGGGAGGAGTGAATACCCTGCGAATCAGCCAATTATAATTTCGGGCGCCAGCTGCAAAAGAATGCAGAGGACTGTCCAGCCCACAGGCCAAGCAGCACAGGTACCACAGAGTCCAGAAACTGACCTAGAACAACCGACATGTGTAGTAATACAACTCCCAACTGTCCAATCAAAGTGGTTCCATGGTGACATCTGAGCCACTAGGGAGGTCCCAATCTAGGCACTATAAAACAGGATGCAAACCATAACCAGCCCCTTGTTTTGCACCCTTCCTTTTGCTCTCCATTTGCTGTGACAATGGGTCTGGTCGTCATCTGTGGCATATGTACCACACTCTGTAAACCTATATCTCACTCTTGCTCTATAATCCTATCTTTCTCTTCTCAATAAACCTCATGTTCATGCTTGCCTTCCTTTGGTGTATCTGGTCATTCTTTAGCCATGAGCACACTAAGAACCAGTAGACTGAAACCTGACAGTATCACTCTCTCACTGAGCTTCAGAATCCTCCTTAACACAGGCCTCAGGGAGTCATTACCAAAGGTTTAGAGTTTGCCCCTGAAATGAAATCCTTCTGCCATTATCCCTAATCAAAGACAGAGGAGTGCAGGTACCTTGTAGAGAGCACCTATTGTGTACCAGATATTATGCTACATTATACGATGCTCACCATTGCCCTGCTAATTGGCAAATTTAGCTGTGTTTAACAGTCAAGGAAATTGAGGCACAGGGAGCTTAAGTTCAAGCACAGAAAGCAAAGGGTGAAAGCTGATTCAAAGCCAAGAGTGTGTGATTTCAGAGCCTGGTTTCTTTCCATCACATCCTGGGGCCTCATTTCCCCCCAAGGCTGAATTTTAATGCTGTGGGGAAACATTTCAATATCTCTGCAACGCTACCAGCAACCTGCACCCGCAAGCCACCCCACCTCAGAGCAAAACGCAGGCGCCCCCTCACTCCCCCAACCCCAGCTCCTGCCCTCCCGGGTTTCCTCCCGCTCACTCACACCCACTATGCATTTTGCTTATTTCTGCCAACGCCCTTTCCCTACTCCCTGGGTGCTGGAAGGGGGGCACCTCCCTATGGAGTCCCCCACTGGGGCACGTTCAGTAACCTTCCACCCCCAGGGCCAAAATGCAGTAGGTTCATTGTGGTGATAATTCCTCAGTGTTCCCTCACACAGGAGAACTTCGCTTTCTGATTGAATTGTTGTCATGGAAATCACTTTCGTTTGCTCTGAAAGGACTTAACTATCGCCCTGGTTTCTCACTTCTGCCTTTGACAACAATCGGCTCTTTCCCCAGCCCTGGCTCTCAACTCCAACTCTTCCTTCAATGAGCATTCTTCCCCTAGCCTGGAGTCAGGAAACGAGAAGTCTTGTTTCCTGATCCTTGCTGTAGTATTCCATGTGCTGTTCACTAAACAGTGGCACTATCTCCCTTGTGGATTCGTGGTAGGATTCACTTCCTGGTTCCTGGTTCCCTGTGAGTGGGTGGAGTCAGCTGACTATTCTGGCCAATGAGAAGTGAGCTGTCCCCACCAGGTGTGAACATCAGTCGGGGCATAACACCCAATGGTGCATGAAGATGGTGGCTGCTCCAGCAGACTGTGTCCCCAGGTGAGGAAGTCTCGGAGCAAAGCCCACAGCCTACCAGGGAGGGACATACAGATTGACCAAGGAATAAACCTGGCTATTTTAAGCCAATGGAGTTTTGACATAATTTGTTATCCCGTCTTATCCTCACTGATACACCCTCCACCAGAAAAGGTGAAGACCATAGTTAGCCTCTTTCTTTTTTCTTTTTTTATATTTTATTATTTTTTTAATTGTCACATAATAATTGTACATATTTATGGGGTAGTGATGATTTGATACGTACAATGTTTACTGATCAGATCAGGGTAATTAATATCCATTATGTCAACCATTAATCATTTCTTTGTGCTGGGAATATCCAATATTCTCCTTATTCAGCCTCTTTAGACTAAAGCTAGTTTTCAAGAAAGCACTGGCTCCAGTCCCCAATCCAAGGAAAGTCCTGTGTTTGGGAGGATCCCAGGTGCCTGCCATTCATAGTCCGGGGGCTTCATTCTCAGCTCTGTCCAGGGGAGCCCATCAGAGCCTCAGTGCCCAAGGTTTCTACTGGAGACTAATCATGTAGGTGCCCTCTGCCTAGCTTGTCCCCAGATTCTAGACTCCCAGAAGGAAAGTAGGTGTACACCATCCATTACATTGTTTGTACAGCCTGGGAACAGTGAAACACAATTATCATTTAGGGAACAGCTCAAGTGCCAAGTTCCCAGATGCCAGGGCAGGGTCAACCTTGCATGCAGGCCTTTCTAAGGACAACAGTCTCACTCCTCTGTGCATACATCCACAGCCTTGAAACAGTCCCACAGCCCAGAGTGGCCCTAACTGTCAAGGGCCTTATATAGACAAGTGGAGTCAGCCAATCACAGATAAGGAACCTGGAGTTCAGAAGGACATCTGATCAGCTGGCCCAGCCCCTGCCTTCTAATCCAGGATGGCAAAGGTGTGGTTCATGGCCAAATACCTCCACTACCCATGACCATATCTGGACCCAGCATGGCACTCCTTCCTGCTGGACAAGACAGACACAGAACCCTCTCAGTTCGGGGCCAGAGGTAGCCATTGGTGCTGGGGCAGAGGTGGCCGACCAGACCTTCCAACCCAGGCAGAGCCACCACTTCTTAGAAGGTCTTCAGAGAGGGAAATTCTTGAGTTTCTTTCAGCCACTATTTCCAGGGTTTACCAACAAAAGCTGCCTCCTTACACCCAAAACTATTCTTTTCTGCTACATTTTTTCCCTCTATTTTCTCGGGCAGAGCCCTCTGGACAGGGAGGGCCAACGTTTGGTATCTTGCCCTTGAAAGCTAAACATGAGCATTCGACAAGAGTAATGTCATAGTCTGCTGGCTTTTCTCATTCTGGGTTAAACATTCCAATCACTCCTTCCCTCCTCTCCCCCAAAAAGCAGCTCAACGCTTAGCCAGTCTCACCTAGTTCATATAAATTTAAAACACAACTGCCTGAATACGCGTTAATAAAGAATTGGATAAATGAGTCCTATTACTCCATTTTTTTTTTAAATTATGAAGATTCACATTTATTGACATGGAAAGGTGTCCTTAATTGACAGTTATGTTTTTTGAAATTAAAAACCATTAAAATATGAGTTTGCTGCCCTCATTGAAAAATGAGCAGAGTTTAGATAAAAATCTGGATTTATTGATTCTCCAGAACAAAGGTAAGCAAACTTTTTCTGGAAAGGGATGGACAGTCAATGTTTTCTGCCCTGCAGGCCAAATGGTTTCTCTTGAAGCTTCTCAACCCTGCCGTCATAGTGAGAAAGCAGCCATAGACAATCTGTACCTGAACAGGCACGGCTATTTACCAATAAAACTTTATAGAAACACATAGAAGACCAGATTTGACCCAAAGGTTGTAGTTTACCAATCTCTGCTCTAGAAGACAGAAAGCAAGAGATAGGCCCTCTCTCAACCCTTCCATCCCAGACCTATGAGAGAAAGGGCCCCAAACTCAGAAACCTGGAGGGGATCGATGCAAAACACAAGTGGGAGAAGTAAAACGGTTTTAAGATAATGGGGAGCCATGGTAACCAGGGTGAACTGGGGAATTACAGACTTGTCCCACAAGAACAGATCTGATTTTTGTAGAGATGCGAGAAATCCACATTTTTATATAAAATCTCTGTTTTTAAGTGGTTGCCATTAGTCTGATTTTTTTTTTTTTTTAACATCTCTATCAGTTTCCTAGGGCTGCCATAACAAATTACCACGAATTGGATGACTTATGACAACGGAAACTTATTCTCTCACAGTTCTGGAGGCCGGAAGTCTAAAACCAAGGTGCTGGCAGAGCTATGCTCCCTCCAAAGGCTCTAGGAAGAACTGTTCCATGCCTCGCTCTTTGCTCCTGGTGTTTCTGGCAATCCTTGGCTTTCCTTGGTGTGTAGACACGTCCCTCCAATCTCTGCCTCTGGCATGTGGTCGTCAGTGCACGTCTGTCTCTGCATATAAGGATGCCAGTCCTATCAGGTTAGGGCCCCCTCTAATGACTTCATCTTAACTTGAGTATATCTGCAAAGACCCTCTCTCCAAATTAGGTCACATTCACAGGTCCTGGATGTTAGGACGTGGACATACCTTTTTAGGTGGGACATAGTTGAACCCCACACATTGAGCTGACGGCCTTCCCGTTTGCAACCTCTTCATTAAAATCTAATGTGGTTGGCCAGTGTGATAAAAGACCACTTCACTGGAATCCAAAGTTATGCCTAAATTGGACTGCCAGGGGGACCTGTACCCCTGCCTGCCTTTCGACCGTCCAACCCCTCAATCACTCCCTCCTTCCAGACTGAAACATCACATACGCCTCTCGGAAGACAAGCCAACTTCACCTGCACTGACAGTCCTTACCGCGCCAGCCGTCAGGGGAGACGCCAGCGGCTCTGCTTGTTTGACTGACAGCCGCACCGACAAGGGTCAGGTCAAGGCCAATGGCAAAGGCAAGCATCGCTTAACAGACAGGTAGCCCCCAAACGCATGAGGGACTCACACCCACACAAACACTCTCAAGATTTCCCCGCAGAGAAAAAACATCCTCTCATTCCCAACTCTGACCCAGCCACTCAGCCTTGACGAACACTCTCAGACAGCCTTGAGATGCCCGGATTCAAGCACAGCCTGCGGCCGGCTCATCAGAGAGCCCATCTAATGGTCATTAGAACAGAGTCGGGGATGGATAGCTCATTTCACCTGATGGCTTTGTTCTAATTAGCCAAATGCCCAAAATGACTCTGTGCAGTCCCAGCCACTGTGATCAGAACCACAGTCCGATCTAAACGGCTGAAAAATGCTCAGATATCGCACCTCGGTGGTGACAGCTGCTGTCACCAGCTGGAGTCATCTGACCCCCTTCAAGGTCAGAGCAGAAGCCATGGCAGTCACAGTCCTAAGAACGGGGTTTATTTGGTTTTTCTTTAACCTTAATTCAAACATCCAACAGATGCAAACTATGCATTCAAATAAAGAATGAATGCATAAAAGTCACAACTGGCACTGATTTCTCAACTCATTTCTAAAGATTTAATGGCCAGAGTCAAGCATCCATGGATAGTGAGGGGATATTTGTCAATTTTCATTAGTATTGACCTTTAAAAAAATTTTGAGCCAAGGTTTCCAAGGATGCAAAATAACAGAACTACAATAATCCCCAAAAGCTATGAAGGTGAGACATGGTTAATTTACCATCTGTTCAACTCCTATTCATCCTTCAAAACCCACTTCAGAGTTCCCTTTCATCTGGGAAACTTTATCCAACTTCTTCAGGCAAAGAAACTCTCTGTAGTAATCTAGATAGTCCTCCTGCCAGAGTCACAGCTCGTCACTCTCGTTTATTTCTTTATTTCTCCTGGAAAGCCCACCTCCCTCAAAGACAAGGGACTCAGTTTCTCTATCTTTGATTCCTCAGCCACTAGGCCCGACACGTAATGGGCTCTACCAAAGGCTTCCTGAATCAATCAGCTATGGCAAAACACTGCGCTGGTCTCTGTGGGAAATATAGATGAAAACTTGAGAAGACCTCAAATTAAGGAAGTAAGACATACTCCACAAAGAGCTATTAGGATATGATTAAATAAGAAAAGACTGAATCTACAACGACCAACAAATCCTATGAATTCAGAGCCTGGAGTGAGCTGGAATGAGCAGGCAGCTCCGTGGAAGGAGAGAAAATGCCAGCGGAAGTTCCAGGCTAGTTAGGCTTGGGACAGGTGAATTAGAGGCCCAGGAGCACTTACCTTATAAGCAACAACACTGCCAGGTGTGGTGGGTGGTGGTCTTTAGGACACCCTTAAGTGGCACTCAAGCTCTCAACCAATTAAAACAGAGATGTAAGGCAGATACGGATCAAAATGTCAACTGTATCGTTGCAGAGTTAATATTGGAGGATACGGCGTATTCTCCTATTTACAGGAAGGTAGATTTCCTGATACGAACCCCAGAGCTGGGCAGGTAGTAACAGTCCTGGGCAGCACAGTAGGTCCAAACGTACAATGAGACACCAGATTGCACTTGCCTGACTGGCAAAAGTTAAATCATCCGGCAATAAGCATTGACGAGGATGCAGAGCGGTCAGATCTACGTCACTGGTGGGGTACAAACCCATACAACCTCTTTGGAAAACAGTTTGTCACCATCTAGTAAAGTTGCAGGTGCCTCGAACATATGACCCAGCAATTGTAGACACAGGACCTTGAGGATTCAGGCATGTGTGTGTCAGGACACATTTACAAAAATGTTCAAAGAAGCCTTGTTCAGTAGAGCAAAAAAACAGGCGACAAACCAAAGACCATCAGCGGTAAGATGGATAAATCATGTCATATTCCCACAGTGGAATAGTATACAGCTGTAGAAAAGGAGGAATCACTGCTATACCAAACAACATGTGTGAGTACCCCAAACGCAATGTTTAATGAAAGAGGAGCAAAAACAACAACAAAAACAAAATACCCAGAGTACAGTTTCACTTAACATACAGCTCATGAAGAGACAAAACAAAATCGTGTATAGTTGAGGGACACCAGTGCAGAACAGCAAAGGAATGTAAAACACAAAGTGCAGGAGAGGGGAGAGGGAATGAGATTGGGGGAGGGCACAGAGGGGGCTTAAAAGTAGACACACAATGCGTCATCCCAACTGGAACCCACTGTGGAGGGCGAGATGTTACTAAGCATTTCACGAAGGCAACAAGAGGAAACTGCGATGTTGGGGAAATCAAGACATATTGATGTCGCATGTACATCCCCCTTTTACCCTATGTCAAAGAAATGGCACTTTTGTTTTTCTTGAACTGAGTGGCAGGTGCATGGGTATTCACTGTATGGTATGTACAATTTATAAAGATGATTTTGCATCTATTCAAGTCAATTGTAAAAACCCAGAAATGCATACATACGTATCTATCTATAGATACAGAATGTTGGAAACAGCATTGTGAATGGCTTCCGGAACGCTCTGTGGCAGAGAGCATCGCCTGATGAGGTCACCAGCAGCTCTCCCGACCCTTGGCATCTGGCCGCGCTTGAGCTAAGAGTGACATTCAAACGCAAACAGACGAGCCCAGCCACACTCTGTGCAGAACGCTCTGGAAATGGAAGTGCCGACATCTGTAGCAGGGACGGGTAATGACCCGCCAGGCAAGGCCACGATGTTAAATTAATCCTTAATGTGTCTGAGGGCTTTTTTCCTTTAGTTGGGTCATTTAATAACGCGACGACGCACTCCTTCCCTCCGCCTCCAGCTCCGCCATCGCCATGGAGACGATTGTGAATCAGCTATCATAAATAAAAATAATCCAACTGCACACGCCCGCACCACATGCCACCCGGATGCGGTGCCAACTCGGTTTTATTTCTCTCCGTTCCGAGAGCTCACGGGAGCTCAAGCAGTGCAGGACATCTCCTGAGGAATGGATGCTATTTCCGTGCCTGTTCAAGGACGGGTCCAGGGCCACAGGATCAGATGCCTGCTTCTCACCAGTCGCTGGACCAAAAAGGGAGTCATTTTCTAAATGGGAATAGCCAACCCACTGGGGGACAGGGACATCCCATTCACCAACATATTCTACTACAGCACCTACCTACTCCCGTGCCCCCAAACAATCCCCCCAAAGTATCCAAGGAGACTCCCTGCCAATGCACAAGTCCCTTTGGTTCGGCATTCAAAGCCCTCCCAGATCTGCACCCCCTGGCCTTTACCCAGTGCCCCCCACCCCTGTGGAAGCTCATTTCCAAAAGGGTTTTCAGGAATATGGAATCCCACTATTAGAAAGTTACTCCCTTCTTCATTCTCCCGCCATCCTTCCAATAAAGAGAGGACGCCTCGGTGTCTGCTAATGTGTCTCTAACAGTTGGCTAATGGCCCTTGTTAAAAGAGACAGCGGGTCTCAGTCTGAGAGCCTCTGGCAAGCAACAGTATGGAGCTGGAATTCAAGACCATTGTTTTGTTTTCATTGTCTTTATTTTGAAGGTTTCTGGTTATATATGGCAAGTGACACTGGCTTTCTATTTGTGGTAGTGATAGAGTCTGCCTTTAAAATAAACATATTTAAGTAAAAACAGTGAGTTGATTTTTAGAATATATATTAATTTTTTTTAAATAGCAGGAACAGACCCTAGATGTGGCCACAGAACAAAAAATTATAAAGGCAATACATGAAAAGGCTGAAATTTGGGAAACATAGCCTCCTCAAGGCAGCCTCTGTTTCTCTCTACCTATCCACGTGCTAGCTGTGCACACAGTAGGTGTGCGGTTCAAGAGTGTTGAAAATATAAACAGAGGATGACCAGAAAGGGCGGCAAAGGGAAGCTTAGCTCAAGGATGAGCTGAGCACCATCTTCCAGAAGGGTTTCTTCCCACTTCGCTATGACCACTTTTTTAAACTTTTATCACTGAAGCCTGATGAAGTGTGAACAAAGACCAAGGGCCAAGGAGAACAGAGTCAACACAAAACCTTCCATCTTTCCACCACAATATCCATGGCAGACATCACCAATCTATCTTGGAATTCCTTCCCACAACACCAACACCAATCCATTATAATGAGCAGGTAGAATGAGATCTTTTGGCCATCCCTGGAAAAGAAGTTTCCCTAATCTTAAATACATGAAGGGAGAAAGGTCTGGGCAATTCAATCAGGGTTTCAAATGCCAGGCTCAGCCACTGTCAGCTCTGTGCCCGAACAGGAAAGCCAGGTGGGCACAGCTGAGCAATGGTCTCAGACATCTATCTTCTCTTCATACCAGCCACCAGCAGCTGCAACATATTTAAGCTGAAGTCTGATTTTGCTATCAATCATAAGGGTGAAGACCTTCCACCCCATCCACAAATAAACCTTATCTTGAATAAATAATTACAAAAGGCATTCTTTTTAACAACCAATCTAAAATCTTGTTACAAGAGCTCTGAGACTATCTATACCCCTTGACCTTGTTATAGTTTCTATGGTGATGTAACAAACTCCCCCAAACTTGGTGGCATAGGACAATAGCCATTTTATTATATTCATGGATTCTATGGGTCAGAAATCGGGACAGGGACAAAGTGGGCATGACTTGTCTCTGCCCCACGACGTCTGGGGTCTTAGGGAAGATTCGATGGCTGGAGGTGACTCAAATGGGTGACACTAGAGGGTCCATTTCCAAACTAGTTTCTTCACTCTCGTATCTGGCATTTTGGCAAGGTGGCTGGAAGGTTGCGGTCACCTGTTCTCTCAACAGGAACACCTGCATACGGCCTCTTCAGGGCGGCAGCCCCAAGAGAGTTGGACTTCTCACATGGCGGCTCAGTGTCACAGCAAACAAGGTGAAAGCCATATGGCTTTGATGACCCAGCCTCAGAAGCCACCAGGCATCACTGTGGCTGTTCTCTATTGCCAAGGATGTCACAGGCACCCAGATTCAAAGGGAGGAGACGTAGACCCCACCTCTCAATAGAAAGGGTATCAAAAACTTTGAAACCATGTTTTAAAACCACCCCAAACACATTTATTGTAATTGGATATTTTATCCTAAAAAAATAAACCCCATAGGGAAACACATAATTTATACAAAGGTATTTTCAGCAGAAATATGCATGCCAGTAAAAATCTATAAAGAACTCCGAAATCAACCATAACGCCAACATGCGTGTGAAAGTTATTTAACAAGAAATGTTTCAATAAAATGTCAAGTGAAAACAGCTGTTTTTAACTACTGTATTTTCGTATTTTTACTGCGGGTTACTCCATATCCTTTTTGGAAATAGGTGACACACAAACACGTTAGAGAAGAGAGAAAGCTGCCTCATTCACACACCAGTTGGAACCACAAAACAACCCATCTGATCACTGAAGTTTAGAAGATAATTTGGAGACAATCAACTTGACTTTTCTTAAATTATAATAATCGATATTGCGAAAGGTGCAGTAAAAAAAGAAAAAACCTCACACGTTGGTGGAGATGTCAACAGAGAATCTTTCTAAAAATTAATTTGGCAACAGGAATCAAAAGACGGAAAAGTATTCATATCCTCAACCCAAGCATTGTGCTCCTAAGAATTTGTAGGGAATAATCAGAGATTTAAGAAAATTGATTGCAGTAAGCCCATGGCAGTGAAAATCAGCAACAACCTAATTGTTCAAAATTAGAGATGGTTAAATAAAGTACGCCCTTGCCACGAAGTACGACGCAGTCTCCAAACGTCATTCTGGAAGAACATTTCAAAACATAGGAACATGCTCAAAATCTTATGTAAAGTAAAAAAAAAAAATCAAGATGTAAAACTTTACATTTAGGATAATCAACTTAGTGCTGTGCACATGCATGTTAATATATGTAGTAGTACAAAGATTGGGAGAAAGTACATTAAGAAATGAATGACTTTTCCTGGATAGTTTTTTATTCTTTATATTTTGCTTTATTCTCTAAATTTTTAATATTTCTTTTAAAATCAGGGTTAGGGGAAAGAATGCTAAGGAGTGAATTTTCAGGAGGACTCATAGTTTTTAATGTTCATTGAGTTTGTTCTATATTTTGGGGAAATAGCTTAGGTTTGTGAATATTTTTCGTTGAAAGTAAAGAGACAGCAGTAAGAATTGAAAGGACAACCAGGTCCTCCACTGCCATGGTGCACGGCCTGCAATGCATCCAAGATCCGATAGGAGGCAGTGTCCCACGTTGGTGAACCTGTTAGATGATTGATTCATTCACTGAGCTCTCTCTTTCTGTAGAGCCCTGTGTTGAGCCTGCGGTGACTGCAGCAATTAAGAACAGTTGTAAAGCAAAGCCACACTTTTAGGCCCTCCAGCAATAAAGTGTGAGCTCTGAATGCACCCCAGCAATGGGAGAGGCTTGGCACAGGACTCTGCCCCTCCCTCTTCCAGGAGCCAAGGGCCGGCATCAGAAAGAAGCCACCTGGGGTCAGAGATGCGGTGTGTGTCTAACCATCATCCATTCCACAAAGACGTGTTGGCACCTACTGTGTGCCAGGCCCTGGAAATACACCAACGAGCAGGACAGATACCGCTGTGCTCCTTCCTTCATAAAGCACATGGTCCAGTTGAGCGGAAAGACCACTGAACAATTAAAACGATGAAGCACATGCCATCAGAGCCTGTGGTGCAAGGGCCTAACCGGGGCAAGCGTTCAGCAGAAAACTGAAGGATGACCAGGAGCAGCCAGGCTGGAGCGAGGTGGGGAAGAGCCATCTAGGCAAAAGGAAGCATGATGTGCAGAGGACGTGGAAAGAACTGGAATCCCACATGGGGTGTGGCTACAAGGGGGACAGGAAGAGAGTGGGGAAGGAGGCGGGGACCATCCAAAGGGATTGAGAAGCTTTAAAGGAGGAAGTGACATCTGCATTTTTTAAGTTTATTTTTTATTGTATCTATTTAATATATAGAGCATGACATCTACATTTTTTTAATCACTCTGAAAGTCTGCAAAGGACAACTGGAGCTGGGAGAAAATGTTAGGGTTCTGCCTGTGGACAGACCCTTAGCAATTCTCCCGTCTCCTCCCACTTCCGTGTGCCAGCCCTTGGAAGGCGGATCACTGTGCTTGTTAGAACCGTGGCAAAGCGAGAGTAACCAGGTCTCACGTAGGGTCTTAGAGGCCATCCTGCCAACACGTGCTTTAGTACATGGACTGTGACATCTATATTGGCCACTCAGAGGGATTTTTTTTATACATTCTCAGCTGAGTCCCATATCACTGAGATGGACAAATAGCTCACTTTTGGACAAAGAAAGATCACAGTGTGCCAGATCCTGCCATTTGTTTCCAACAACCTTTCAGCAATAATCAAACTCCCTGGTTTTTTGCTGGGCTGTGGCCACTGTGAATAAAAACTACAATTCCCAGGTGCCTCTGCGGCTCAGCATGGCCATATAGCTAACGCCCCACCTCACAGTCTTGCAGCCCATCTTTCTGCTCTGGCTGTTGCTGCAGCCACGAGTGGGGCACACACAGACCCCGAGAGCACCTCAGCTGCACCTCCCATCCTTGCTCTCCGGATGCAGAGTCCCTGCAGGCAGGAGCCTGGTCAGCCATTCTGCACATGCACAAAACTGGGAATGTAAGGGAATTCACGTCCTGGGAGAAACTCTCCACTAATGGGACACGGCAGCCTGTGAGTAAATACTCCCCTCCTCTGTGTCTCTAACAATCTTGAGGTGTGCTCCACTTTGCTCCTGGAAGCAATCTCAACAGGACTGAACCCCAGTTCCCCAGAATGGAAACCACCTCAGTCATGCAACCTTGGAGTGGTTTTTCCCTCCTTCCCTCTTTCCTCTTCCCAGTTGCCCCGTTTCACTTCCTTTGAATTCATTCCCATAATAAATTACCTGCACAGAGCCCACATCAGCTTCTGCTTTTGAGGGCAACCCAAGTTAACATACTATGTCCTGGGCATGGGACATGAGCAGGGATGCTGTATGTAACTTCTTAGAAAGTGGCCTTAAGGAGCAAAGGCTCATAGATTCCTGCCCTGCTCTTTCCCCTTTCCTGCCGCCTGGAATGTGGGAGGCAAGACTAGGGCTCTGTTTTGGACCATGAAAAGAGACCACGTCTTAGGAGCTGCAATGAGCTGGAGGGAACTGGAAACCCTGAGAGTTCTGCTAGCCCTGGGTGCTGACACCTGCTCTTGTACACAAGAGGGAAACATACTTCTGTTTCGCTTAAACCATTGTTATTTAAGGTCTCCATTACCTGTAGCCAAATCTATATCGTACCTAACACACACGATTTAAGTGATCAATCATGCTCCATGCTGAATCCTACCGTACAAGGGAAATCTAAGGTGACAGCACAAGCCCCGGCCACCTGGATTTCTCGCTTTGTTTAAACAAGGAGAAGTTTCTAATTCATCTTGGGTGAGAACACAGTACATCCTCTCCCAGCTCCCTTGACAAGCGACTGTGCTGAGAATCCTCAGGACACAGGTAAGGAGCTAATTACCAGGCTCTAGTCCCAAGGCAGCTCCCAGCAGCTCTCTAATCTTCAAGAAAAATGTCATTTAAACAGCCTCTCTGCTGGGGAACCAGAAGGGCTGCCTGCCTCACTCCACAAAGGCCCGGCATTTGTCACCCTGCTTTCTGCAGCCAAGAAATCATTATTTTTCCTGGCACCACTGGAGGAAGGGGAAGCACCAAGGAGACCCTCCAAGTTACTGAAATTCCACCAACGCTCAGAGTGGCGCCTGGCCCCCGACTAAGCTGCCAAGGTTACAAATGTTCAGGTGATGAAGCAAACACAAGGGAAACTGACCCAGGTTTCTGCTCAATGAACTGCAAAGTAACTGTAAATATAATCAGAGGTATTATCTTGGAGCCCAAGATCTTGCAGAAGAGGATGTTGCCTCAGGGCCATCATTATGGAGGCAGAGGAAAACAGCAGCTCCAGCAAGGAACCAAATTAATTACATCAGCTGGTAAAATATATTCTGACTTGCTGGTTAATAAGGTAGAAGTTCCTCTGAACAGCCTCTAAAAGCAAAAACTAGCAGCGTGGGAAGATTGCCGGGGAAACAAAATGCAGTGCTGGAAGGTGCAAAAAAGGATGCTGATCCTAGCACCAGCTGCTGTGTGACGCCTGGGAAACCCACGCCCTCTCTGAGCCTCACTGGTCTTTCTTGGTTTTTAATCTTAATTTTATTTATGTTTTGAAAAAGTAAAATATTTGCATGTCTCATACTTTAAACAATACACAGTTCTACAGAAAAATGTCTCCCATTACAGTCTTGCAGCCACTCAACTCCCCAGAAGCAACCAATGTTACCAGTTTCTTATGAACCTTGAAGAAATATCTCATGTATGTAAAAGTGCAAATAGACACACATACTATGTTTTTTTTCCTTTTAACATACATAGTTGCAAACTATACCCACTCTTCTGTATCTTGTTTTATTTTTCACTTACCAAAATCTCATGGAGATGGTTACAGCCAATGTAAAAACTGTCTTCATTTTTTTTTACGGCTGTATATTATTCTATTGTATGAATGCACTAAAACTGATTTAACCAGTCCTCCTGATAGACATTCAGGTTGCTCCCAGCCTTTTGCTAGTGAAGAATTGCAATGAATAACCTCATACACAGTTTAATTTGCATAAGTACAATCTCTGTGAATGATAAATTCTCAAAAGTAAAATTGATAAGTCTAAGAATGTATATTTGTAATTTTAACAGATAATGCCAAACTGCCCTCCAGAGAAAGGGTACCAACACTGCTAACATCAGCGCATAAAAGCTGAGTCTCAAATTCCCCACCTATGAAGCCGATAGACCCCTGAGCTCTGCCAGTGAGAGGATAATACCGTCTCGACCCGGCACAGCAGACTTAAGAGCAGAGGTCACCCACTGGAGGTCCACGGGCCAGATGGGACCTGCACACCTATATGGACTGGCCCACACAGCATTTCTCAAATTAAGCCATGGTTTAAAAATCAAGAAGCTTCTCATTTTTTAAAAAAAAAAAAAAATCTAGATTTCCAGCTTCTCTTGAAAAATCAAATCTGTTAACTCGAAGCTCATGTTTCTGCAAAGCAATAAGCAGCAGTCAGTGATCAGCAGCCCCTGCCCCTCCCATATGCTCAGCCTCTCCGTGGAGCCACAGTCCCCACCACTCTCTAACGCTTCCCCCACCCCCGAGTGCAAGTTTCGGCACCTCTTAGCATCCCAACTGCAGGGTTACTGCCCGTATAGTAGAGAAACCTTTCTCTCTAGCCATGTGCAGAAGTAAGGACAGAGAAAGGAGAAAGTACAACAGAAAATAGCTAATTCCAGTTTCCTTTCTCCCCTCCTTCCTTTCAGTCATAGCACCCCCACGCCTGAGCTGTGCACAAGGACAGAGATTACCTTTCCCAGCCTTCCTTGCAGCGGGCTGTGCCCACGTGACTCACTCCCAGGCTCTGGGACACGAGCAGAAGTGATGTGTGCAACTCCCAGGACACACCCTTTAAAGGGGAAATGTCCCATCTTCCACGTCCTCACTCTTCTCCCCTTCCAGCCTGGAATGCACCTACCGAGCAGAGACAACCCTGACCTTGAGATGCAGACACAGTCTATGGGGTGACAGAGCGAAGAGATGGAAAACTCCTGGCTCCTGGATGACCTCGGGGACCAGGGCAACCTCTACTCTGGGATGGCTAAGTGAGAAGGGAAAAAACTTCTATCTTGTCTGGGCCACTGCACATTGAGGTCTCCAGGACACAGCAGCCTGCCATCTTCCCAAAGATGGAGAGAAAGCGCATTTCTGGGAACGAGAACATCCCCAAGTGTTTAACATCCAAATGCCTGGCTTGCGTCACCATCAAGGCTTACCATTCCTAGGTCCCACGTGGTGATTCGCTCGTCACTGGGTCTCACTGCACAGCCCACTCCTAAGTGTCGTGTGACATACTCATTTTCAAATCAGGTGACTTCACTTTGAAACAGTCAGAAAAAGCTGACTTGTTCGATAACTCATGTTGAGACAATGCATGAGCTACTGGGATTTGGACAAGGATCCCAGATTCACTCTGACACTGAAATAAATTCCAAATATCAAATACTTTAGAAAGAAATCATAAAAGTACTGGAGGAGAACTTGGGTAACATTATTTTATGGTTATGGAGTGGAGCAGGACTAAACCCCAACCCAAGCCCAAACTTCAACCCCAATCATGCCCAAATGGAAGAGTCTCCAAAAAATGTTAAAGACCCCAAAAGATGCTGTGTGCAATGGTGATCTCTAAGAACAGGCCTGGCCTAAACAACTAGGCTTGCTTTTATGCCATTCCATGTTGTTTACATTTTGATCACATGCATATGTCATCCTTAAATTTTTTAAATTATAATTAGGCTAAGTTATAATGAATTGATTTTAAAAGGAAATGAATGCCCAAAGGCCCGTCAGCAGAATGGGTAAGCAGTGACTTACTCACACAAGGCCATGCTCTGCAGTAGGGGTTGGCAAACTTCTCCCGCAGAGAGCCAAAGAGTAAATATTTCAGGCTGCATTGGCCATTTAGTCTTTGTTGCATATTCTTCTTCATTGTTTTGGGGCTTTTAAAAATATACAATCCTTTAAACACGTAAAAACTATTCCCAGCCCGCAAGCTCAATTTGGCCCAGAGGTAATTGTGTGCCCACCTCTGCTCTACACAGATGAGGATGAATGAGCTGTCACTGCCTGTAACAGTGCGGATGAACCTCACGGACATAAAGGTGCACAGGGGCCCGACAGCATGATTCCATTATATGAGGTTCCAGAGCAGGCCAAGGAACGCTGTGCTGTGAGAGGACAGGATGGTGGCAGCTGGGGCAGGCACCATGCAATCAGGGCAGACCACAAAGGCTCCCGGGGACAGGGGACATGAGTGTGTTCAGTGTGTAAATGTTGCCAGGCTGTAAACTTGTGTATGTAGTTGTCCCCCCTTATCTGTAGTTACGTTTTCTGCAGTTTGAGTCAACCCGAAACCTACAGTCAACCAGGGTCCGAAACAGGTGACAACAGTACAGTAAGGTATTTTGAGAGGCAGAGGGAGAGATCCCATAACCTTTATTACAGTGTATTGTTGTAATTGATCTATTTTATTACCGTTGTTAATCTCTTCCTGTGCCTAGGTTATAAATTAAGCTTTATCATTGGTATGTATGTATAGGAAAAAACACAGTATATATAGGGTTTAGTACTAGCCAAGGTTTCAGGCATCCACTGGTGGTCTTGAAACGTACCCCCCTCAGATATGGGGAGGGCTACTATAATATATTTATATACACAAACACACATATGTATACAGTATAGTCATGTACCACATAATGACATTTCAGTCAACAATGAACTGCACATACAATAGTGGTCCCATAAGATTATAATACTGTATTTTTACTGTAACTTTTCTATGTTTAGATACACGAACACTTAGCATTGTGTTACAGTTGCCTACAGCATTCAGTGCAGTAACATGCTGTACAAGTATGTACCTAGGAACAACAGGCCACACCCTCTAGCGGAAGCTGCACCACCTAGGTTTGTGCAGCTACACTCTATGATGTTCACACAACCACAAAAGCACCTAATGATGCATTTCTCAGAATGTGTCTCCATCTGTCATTAAGCGACACATGACTATATATAATGCAACAAAAAAATTCACAAAATAACTGAACTTCCCAAGGGAAGATGTGCTAAATGTGTCTATGCACACGTGTGGGGGTGCACCCCTTCCCACAGGAAAAAGACTAGGAGGATATTGGAATTTAGGATGATTTTTATTTTCTTCTTTATACTTTGCTGCTGTTTCTAAATTTCTACAATGAATGTGGGCGGCCTTTATAATTGAGGGGTGGGGGGAAAGCAGAGCATAAAATAAATTAGGCCACTTAAAATTCTGTTTTGAGAATGAGAGGTGCATTTTTATTCAAAGAGCCAACACGCTTGGCACACGGCAGGTGTGCACCAGCCGTGAGCGGCCTCACTCTCCCAGACCCCACCTGCTTCTGAGATGCCCAAAGACCTAAGCTGGGAATGGATGGCAATGTTCCTCCCACCCAAAACGGCTCATCCCTCATCAACACGCTGGCACCACTCACTCACGTGCTCAATGCTCCAGCCCGCAGAGCGTGACCATCCTAAGGTCTGGAGAAAGCAGCCACAATGAGCCCTCACACATGATCTGGATCCCAGGCCTCCATCTCCACCTGCCCAGAACGCCCCACCGTGCTTTGCCCAGGCCCCTCACGGCCGCAGCAGCCCCAGAATACTAGTAAGCTTAGTAGAGCAACGATCCCCAAAAATGCCCACATCCTAAACCCCAGAACCTGTGAATATGTGACTTTACATGACCAAGAAATTTTGCAGAGATGATTAAGGTAAGGATTTTGAGATGAGGAGATTATCTCAGATCATTCCAGATGGCCTAATGCCATCACAAAGGTCCCTATAAGAGGGAGGAGGGAGGATCAGAGTCAGAGAGGGAGAGGTGATGATGAAAACAGGTTGAACAGGTGTTTCAAAGATGAAGGAACGAGCCATAAGCCAAGGAATGCAAGTGGACTCTAGAAGCCCAAAAAACCAAAGAAACAGATCCTCCCCTGCAGCCTCCAGAAGGAACACGACCCCGCCCATACCTTGGTTTCAGCCCTCACAACCCGTTTCAGATTTCCCACCCCCAGGCTGTAAGATAATAAATTTGTGTTGTGTAAGCCACGGTGGGGGCCAAGGGGAAAGTTCCCAGCCCTCTCTGAAGGTTTGCTGAAAATCACTGACACAAGACAGGTTAACAGGAAAGAAAGGCATACAAATGTATTTATTGTGTACACACAGGGAACTTCAGAGCGAGGACCCAAAGATACAGAGGAAATCGTCCATTTTTATGTTTAGGTTCAAAAAAGTGTGGACAGCCACACAGAAATATGATTGGACACAAAGGGTGTGATCTAATGCTAATAGCGAGGCCCATCTGTCTAGACTCTTCTTGGCCTCTCTGTGCAGCACCCTTCCTTCCGGTGTGGGACAGGATCCTCTCTGCAATGGGGTCTTATGACCTACAGTCAAATAAGGTAGGTCAGATCATTTCTTTATGGCCTGTTTTTACACAGAAAGGTGGAGGGAAAGTTAGAGTAATGTCTTTAGGTTTTATGGCTGGCTTTTGGGGAAAAGGGGGCTCTGGTTTCTAAGACCACCTTGGGGAAGAGGGATTCTATGGCTAGATACAGGAGAGAGTGGGACTGAGAGACATTAGAGCAGGAGGTCAGTAAAAACTTTTGTTTCTGAAGCTTTCATTTTGGGGTATTGTTTTCTGAGACCCAGCACCACTAACTTTCTGATATTTTGTTACAACAGAAATAGGAAACTAATACACAGGAATGCTTCCAGAACTCCCAAACAGCTGGTACCCAGGACTAAGTCTGGGGCAAATCTACTCCACAATTCCCTGAGATGTTTGACACTTTCTGTGTCTGGTCCATTTCACCATAAGCCATGAACACACCCACAAATACCAGCATTTCACATCCAAATGTACCTCTTGCACCAAAATCCTTGGTCATATCACACATCTGACTTCTGGTTTGGAGAAGATGTCTTTATACCCAGATCTCAGACACATGCCAACTTCAAAAACTATCTTGAAGCTAGTGATTCATTCTTTCTTTAGAAGACTATTGGCCGGGCGCGGTGGCTCATGCCTGTAATCCTAGCACTCTGGGAGGCCGAGGTGGGCGGATCGTTTGAGCTCAGGAGTTCGAGACCAGCCTGAGCAAGAGCGAGACCCCATCTCTACTAAAAATAGAAAGAAATTATATGGACAGCTAAAAATATATATAGAAAAAATTAGCCGGGCATGGTGGTGCATGCCTGTAGTCCCAGCTACTCGGGAGGCTGAGACAGGAGGATCGCTTGAGCTCAGGAGTTTGAGGTTGCTGTGAGCTAGGCTAACGCCACGGCACTCACTCTAGCCTGGGCAACAGAGTGAGACTCTGTCTCAAAAAAAAAAAAAAAAAAAAAGAAGACTATTGATGACCAACTAAGGGCCAGGAACTCTTCTAGGTGCTGAAAATACCTTGGGGACCGAAACAAATATGATTAAGGACCTCAAATGTGCTAGGTGCTATTCTGGGTGTTGGGAATATCACAGTGAACAAAAACCCAATTGCCCTTGCTAAGGGTCAGGCACCAAGGACTTTACACGTAAGGGGGTATCACGGATCACAGCACCCCGAGGAGGATAAGTGGCACTACTCTGCCTAGTCCACAATGAGGAAACCGTGGCCCAGCAAGGCTGCACAGCTTGCACTGTCTACATGCAGTCCAGCCCCCAGCACTGTGCTTTGATTCACGCACCTCTCTGTACCATCCGGCAGAAAAGGGACTGCTCGCATCAAGTTGTCATTCCACTCTGTGCTGCCTCGAATGTTAGAGGAATTGCAGGGTACAGAACACATTACGTGAGGAAAATCTGACCTTAAACTGGAGAGATCATTGTCCCCACAGATGTAAACCACCATCCTCGATACCACAGGATAATACACAACAGCAAACTCGGTTGATTATTTGAGGAGAGGCAGAGAAAGAGTAGTTCTAAGTGGAAAACTGGTGGGTAAAAGCTTCCCCTACTGGGAGCTATTCAATTCATTCATTAAGGATGAAACCGACTCCAATCCACTCTGCGCTGAAGGGGCCCAGGAGGCTGGTTTATTGCATCTGGGGGCACCAGGC
Organism: Eulemur rufifrons; assembly: GCF_041146395.1. Lineage (NCBI taxonomy): Eukaryota > Metazoa > Chordata > Mammalia > Primates > Lemuridae > Eulemur > Eulemur rufifrons. Next base: position 3,665,122 of record NC_091003.1, read on the forward strand.
TCTGCAAGGTGCTTCCCAATAGTCAGTCTGCCTTAAAGGGCCCCTCCCTGACCTCTTAGCTGAATTCAGGGGTCAGAAAGTCAAATGCCTGCAGGGACCAGACAGCAGCAGTAAGTGCACAAAGGCAGACAACACAATTTGCTTGAATATTAAATACGTGGAAATGATCTTCACTTCTACAAAGATGTTCTCTCCCACTGCTGTCGGAACACACAGCTCTCTGGAAACCTCTCATTTTTGACAGAGTCTGGGGAACAGAGAAATATTTGTCTCCCATAAGAAAAACAATAGTCCAAGGACGATTATAAATGCTAACAGCCTGGGTGTAGGGTAGCAAAGGGGGGCGGTGGTGACTGTGACAAAGTGGTGAGCCAACGCCTTATCTCGGGGGCCACATGCTAGCAAGACTCATCCCATGAGTCTAATTGGGAACGCAGAGCCAACGTTGTTTCAAGGCACCAAAAAATCTAGAGATTTATGAGCAATAGTCTAATTTTTTTTTATGTTGGCCCCTATTTTTTTTCAGACACTTGTTATGCAAAACCAAATAAATATGTTGGCCAGATTCAGTCTGAGGGGCATCATTTTGCATCTTCTGCTTAGCAGAAGAGTAGGCCATGGATTACAGAAGAAAAATACCAGTGTCCAGGAACAAATATAGTCCCCTTTCCTGCCCTCCTCTGCTCGGAGAAATCATCCATCAAGCCTCCATATGTTCCAGCTATTCTGAAACCATGACATTTTCATGCAATGTTATTCTTTCAATAAAATCCATTGGTTAACCGCATAGCTAATGACAATTTAATTTTTCTACGCTCATGGGAGTATTACATATTAATTGTATATTAACAAATTCAGATAATACATTCTGGTATGGGAGTTAGGAAATATGGTTATGATGTATATAAGTTCACCTCTCCACCAAATATCACCAATGAAACAGCACTTCTATCTCTCTCTTTCAGTTGAGCATTACAATCCATTCCACCTGATCTTTAAATCAGACCATGATATTAGAGCAACAAAGACCACCTGCTACACAGTCTCATCCTACTCACCAGGGTAGGAGCAAGAGGACTATAATGGCACATTTCAGACCCATGAAAAGTGACCTGTCATTTGGGGGAGACTCACTCTGAATTTTCTGGAAGTCAATGAACAGTGATCTGACATAGTCTTTCTTATATATGCCCTTGCATCATTTTGCAAGAAAAGAAAGAAAAAATGGGCAATGAAAATAATGACAGAATTAAAAACAGGATGTATCTTTGCCCTAAAAGACCTGGACCAGAAACGTCTCGCTGGGGACATAGACAGGCAAAAGTCCCAAGTATCAGAGAGTTGCCAAACCAGTAAGACGTTCAGCCAAAGCAAACATCGTGTTTCTCAAAGTGAGGTACGTAAACCACCAGCGGTACAGAAAAGGACTGAGTGGTTCACGACATTATTTTGGGTGGCAGACAAAGGAAATTATTTTTGACACATATATTTATTTTAATATGAGCTAGAAATATGCCCGACACAACAAATCAGAATGATTCAGTAAGATTTACAACTTAGGACAAGGCTAAACTTGACACTTAAGTTTAAAAACAAGGGAGTCAATTTAAACATAAATATTAATAAGCCATAGTAGAGTTGGTACATGGTTAGGGAAGGACGTAACAGCAGCTTAGGAAACACTGGAACTAATTCAAGTAAGGACGTGCCCCAGAGACCAAGACTCACTTTGCCAAAACCGCAAGTTCTAGCGTAAGGCTCATCCGTAGCAGGAACTCCATAAACGCTGACCAAAGATGTAAATGAATGATTATGAAATGCCCAAATCAAACACATCCCTAGACACCAACATTCACTTTGACCAAGGCTCCAGCCTGGTTTGCACAATGTCTTCAGTGTGGATATCAGCAGTTTCTAGCCAGTCAGCCAGAATCCACGGACTCATTCGACAGCAAGACATAATTTCTGCAGGTGGGAGAAACCCTTCCCAGGGACAGTGGCTGCCACATCCACAAATGAGTGAAAACACCCCTTGGGTAAACAAGAGTCACCAAGAGCTGACCAGAAGACTCCACAGAGGGCGTGCCCCACAGCCACAAGGACGGCCGGACACTCTGGTTCTCTCTTTTAACCTTTTGATTCTAAATTTCAGCTCCTGCCGGTATCACATGTCCTCATAAATCCAACGAAACCTTAACCACAGCGTTAAGTCCTCGCGTGCTGCCTTCCCCATAAACAAGCAAGATTTATACCTTCCCAGGGCTGTTATCCAGGCACATTTATCTTTATTTCTGTGCGTAAGTAATGGGCGGGAGGCCGCTGCCAAGGAGTCCCGGGGGATTAATTACAGAAACCATTTACGGAGGGTTCCTCAGACTCGGTTCCCTCCTGATTCCCAGAGCATTTTTCAAACCAAAGAACGAGGATTTTATTTAAAAGAGCAATAGGCCCATAGGAGTAGCATCATTACCCAGTGACAAATTTCAAGTGTCCAGAAGGTTGACGACATTCTTGGGCTTTTCTCTAATTATTTAATCTTGTGACAATTATTGAAGCTACAGACATCAAACTAAAGGAGAAACTCTCTGCCAGGCAGACCTGTGGCTAGGAGGTAGCTCGCTCAGAAACACATCATTCATTCCATGAATTTTCATCAGATGCCTATATATGCCGGGCATTCCTTACACACTGAGAATGCAGTTTCCAAGACAGACAGAGTCCCCGTTCTCACGGGGTTTTGATCTAGTGATTAAGAAGCATAAAGAAGTAGACAAATAAGATAATTTCAGCAAATGGCTAAACATAAAGATGACAATAAAACAGGGTGATGGGGTGAAAGGATAGGTTGATCAGAAAAGCTAAGCTCATGCCCACCGTGGGACTCTGTCCTTGGTTCCCACTGGCCAGGGGTGTCATTGCTGATTGGTCAACGCCACACCGTACCTTCCCACATTAAGGATACAAATGCCTCCCCCGGCCTGGGCCGCTCTTTCTCTGCATCTTCCCAAGGGTGGCACCTTCTCCCCATTCAGAATTCAGATTAAATGTCACCTTTCAGAGAGCCCCTTGCTGACTGCCCAATCTAAAACAACCCCGACATCCCAGCCACTCTCAAGCCCCTTACCCTGTTTTATCACTTTCTCAGCATGTGGCATGTTACGTTGGATTTCCAAAGATGGCAGCAACACCGTGTCCCATGCCACATGCTCTTCTGTGATGTAATCTCGTCATTCCTCCCACCAGGAGGTGGGGTCTGTGTCCCCTCCCCTTCAACCTAGATGGGCTTGTGACTGCTTTGACCTCTAGGTCAAACTCTGTCAATGCTCTGTGACTCTGGAGACAGGGTCCTCAAAGGCCATGCAGCTTGCCTCACACTGGAGGCTGCCATGTTGTAAGGAAGCCCAATCGCACACAGAGGACAGAGGAAGACACTCTGAATGGCAGTCCTAGTCTTCGAGTCCTCCCAGACCGGGGACCAGACGTGTGAGTGAGCAAGTTTTGGATGATTTCTGACCCCAGCTGTTGAGTCACCCCTAACCTTGGAGGCTTCCCAGCTGAGGCCCCAGACTGTGTGGAACAGAAACCAGTCATCTCCAGTATGCTCTGTCCAAACTTTCAACTCACAGAATCCAGGAACATGATCAAAAGGTTGTTGTAAGACACTAGATTTAGGGGTAATCTCTTATGCAGCAATAGCACCTGGACCACAGCACCAACCACTACATGAAATCATCTCATTGTGTGCCTTGTCTACTGGGCTCAATATTGCACGAGGCAGGACCTGTGCCTGTTTTGTACATAGGCCCTTAAACAGTGCCTGCACACAGGAGGCTCCCAGGAAATATTTCTTAAACAACTAAAGAAGGAAATTATGGCAAAAAATGGCACAGTTTAAAAGCCATAGCATTAGTGTCCTATAGCTGCTATAACAAATTGTGCTGGAATAAACTTGGTAGCTTAAAACAACACACATATATTTTCTTAGTTCTTGAAGCCAGAAGTCCAAAATCAGCAACACTGGCCCAACTTGGGGTATTGCCAGAGCTTCATTTTCTCCGGAGGAGAATCTGTTTCTTGCCTCTTCCAGCGTCTGATGGCCGCGGGCATTCTTTGGTTTGTGGCTGCATCACTCCAGTCTGTGCCTCTGTGGCTACGTTGCCTTCTCCTCCGTCAGTGTCAGATCTCTCCTGGGCTCCCTCGTAGAAGGACACTTTGACTACATTCAGGGCCCACCCAGAAAATCCAGGATAATCTCGCCATCTCAAAATCCTTAACTTAATCATGTCTGTAAAGTCTTCATCATATAAAGTAACATCTACGGACTGCAGGAATTAGGTTCATCCTGGGGCAGAAGGGGGATTATTCAACCTACCACACCATCTGAGAAAGTAGACCCAGCTCCTGGGCTACATGCCAGCCCCCTCACCTCCCAGCCCACCCAGATACCTGCAGGGTTCAGGCAGCACCACAGCTGGTGGCAGAAGCCAGACTCAGAAAGGCAGAATCCCTTGGTGTATGGATGAGCAACAGCAGGGGCGAAACAGCATGAAGAAAAGCCAGACTGGCTGCTTACTCTGCCTGCACTGACCTTAGGCAGCAACAGGGAGCCTCCAGGTACAAGATGCACAAATGTAAGATTGAAACTGCTGCTAGCTGACCATTTTTTTACCCAAAAATAACTGCACTTTCTAATAAATTCCAGGCGTCACGATGACAAGGATCTCCACCATATGCCTCAAAAGCCTTCTGGTTGGAATTGCTGCCAAGTAGCAGAAATCTCTGGGTAGGGAGCCCCCATTCTCTCACCTGCTCCCCCTTAGGTGGACAGAAAAGTTGCCCAGAAGAGGTGAAACAGGTAAATGAACAGTCCTCAACAGCCCTGAACCGGCTGCACGATCTAGTTGCCTCATCTTCACGCTCACTTTTGGAAAGCTTAAAAGGCAGAATCGTCCTCTAAAAAGGGAGTGGGCAAATATTTCCTGTAGAAGGCCAGAGAGGGAGTATTTTAGGCTTTGCAGGTCTCATCTATTCATCTCTGCCTGTGCAGCTCCAAAGACAGCTGCAGAGACTATGTGAATAAATGGGCATGGCTGTGTGCCAATAAAACTTTATTTACAAAAACAGGCTGGGGGCCAGCGTTGACTCTCAGACCATAGTTTGCCAACCTCAGCTCTAAGTCAAAACTTTTGTCTTCCCACACGACTGCCAATAAAACTTGAAAGCAAGTTTACAGCCCCCCCCCCCACCACCACGTCTAAACCTCCTCAAAGCATAGCTGATGCTTTTACATTGCCTTCAGAGAGGCTGTATTCAAAATATATAAATCCTATGATCTGGCACACTCCCCCTTTTAGAGACTCTTTTGTGATTTCCAAACACCTCCCTGTTTTCCAGCATGGTTGTCAAAGAAAGAGCAGCAGATTCCTGAAGCTGGCCTCTGTCTCCTTCCAGTGGAAGCTAATCATTTTTTGGCTTCCTCGACATCGTCAGGGTTTGATGACAGGAGCGGGGACGTGAATGCACTGACTGACCCAGAATCGCTTCTGTGAAATCCAAGAGATGAGAAATAAATTCAAATGTGTTTCTTTTTTAAAAACACACAAAAACCGGACGAGTTAAAACTTGGTGATTGGGATTGACAACAGAAGCATACGCCAGGGCCCAGGTGAATTTACTAATTGTTTCCCTGCATTAGATACTAGTTTCATCAAACCCATGATCAGTCACTGTGACAACTTCAACCAGAACATGTCCTTCCAGAGCCATCTTTTCATCTTTACGTGTTGAAAGATGTTATTTTCCCTCAGACACATCCGCTCTCAAGAACAGCTCATCCCACCTGCATTCAAACCACGCCTGCGAGATAAAAATAAATAAATAACTAAAATAACTAAAAGGCAAAGGAAGGGAAAGGGCAGAGACCTCGCTTCAAGATCCCCAGGTTCCTGCCTGTCACCACCCAGGGACCAGGCTGAAGCAGGCACACAAGGTGGACTGTTTTGACTAATTGTTGAACAAGAAAAGATCCTTTAATATCATGAAGCTGAACCTCGGGGAGCAATTATTAGCAGATAAAAAGAAAAGGCATCTGTATGCAGGAGGATAAATTTGCACACTTTTCCATTTCATTAGGAGAGTCTTCTGTGGATTTTTGACAGTCACCTTGAACGGAATTAAAGAGAGAGCTGATAATTGCCTAAAGCCTACAGCACAGCCATGCCGCCCCCGTGGGCAACTGTGGCTCGACAAGTCACACCCACGCTCACCCAGCCACCCCCACACACCCATACAAATTTGCTCTGCAAGCTGCTACCCCTCTCCTCACCCCCCAGCCCCCGTGGTTCTGAGCTAGTAGTCGGAGGGTGGCAAAGGTGGGGGTGAGTCACACGGAATTCTGCAACCCCCACTAAACACAAAGCAGCGCCCCGGGCTGCCCTCCACATTTCGGCACATTCCATCAAATCCAAGAGGAGGGGGCCCCCTGACAACCTCTGTCACAGTTCCCACCATTTATAAGTAGGAGGAGGCTTGTAGGCACCTTCCTAAGTCCCAGGAAAGGGGACCATGCACTTAAACAAAATGCAGTTCCACCTCCGACGTGAGTGTCTCCGATGGGGGAAAAGGACAATCCCCGCCGGGTCCTCGTGCAGGCAGCAGATAAGGAGGCTCCCCAGGCACAGCTGTAGCTCTCCTGGCTGCCAGGCAAAACTAACAGACTCACAAGCAAACCCTCAAGGAAACGTGTGTCCGGCTGCTCCCTGAAGCCTGGTCTGACGGCGCTGACCACAGCACACGGAACCTGGTCCGGGTTCGTCTCCTGAGTTCTCGGATCAGGAAGCCCTCAGATCCCATCTGCAAACTTTTGGCTTTGCCCTTCTGCTCCAAGTTAATTTTCCTTTCTCTTTCCTTCTCTCCTTCACTCATTTATTTCAAACCCCTCACAGAAGCCAAGCCCCACAGAAGAAAAGATAAATACAATGTTGTATGAGAGAGTGATGCCACATGCATACACCAAAGTCGGACCCAGGTTCAAATCCCGATCCCACCACTGCTTACCTGGGAGACCTTGAGCACATTATTTCTCTTTCTGGGGCTCTACAAGGGACATGATAATAATACAACCTCATGAGGTTAGTAGGAGGCTAGAAGATGGAGGAATGTATGAAATGTGCTTAAATAAATAACAGTCATATTGTTATTAATATTTCATTAGCACCTTTTAGACAGGCACGTAACTTGGTAAGGACTTAACATAGTGCCCAGCATACAGTGAATGCTCCGGAAATACGAACTACTGTTATTCTCGTCATCAACAGCGACGCTAAAATAGAGACCCGGCTCTCATAACAAGATGGATAAAGAGCTGAGCAAACGCAGTCAGGGCTTAAGTCTGCCTGGAGAGGAGGGGCTCGGAGGCAGCTTCCACGAGGGGGTCACTTCCTCTGCCAAGCTCCTGCGTGATGACAGATGGATTTTTCAAAACCAGACAGCTCACATTCCCATCTCAGCAGCTCTGGGGGGGGCAGGCAGCTCCTTCCTAGCTCCACGGGGCTCCACACACAGAGCAAATAGATTTTTTCAAGCTGTTTTCATCTTATGGTTAACCCCTTTGAGTTCTTAGCAATGTCACTATTTGTACAAGTGTCCCAGAGGGCTGGGATAAGATCGGATACCACATTTCAAGAAAATTTTGACCAATTAAAGCTTTCCCTGGCTAGACGTAGAGGCTCATGCCTGTAATACCAGCACTTTGGGAGGCCAAGATGGGAGGATTGCTTGAAGCCAGGAGTTTGAGACCAGCCTGGGCAACATAACAAGACCCCATTTCTAAAAAAAAAAAAAAAAATTAATACTTAGCCAGGTGTGGTGGCACATGCCTGTAGTCCCAGCTACTCGGGAGGCTGGGGCAGGAGGATCGCTTGAGCCCAGGAGTTGGAGGCTGATTGCAGTGACCTATGACTGTACCACTGCACTCCGGGCAACAGAGAGAGGCCCAAAACTGAGGAGAACTCTGGAACCTAATTGGTCAGGAAACGGGTGGAAGAACTGTGGCTACTGAGCCAAAAGAAACACTCAGGGGAGACCACCCTCCTCAGTCACAGGGAAGCAACGCTGAGCCTGTCTGCATGGTTCTGCAGGAGGCAGGATTAGGAGCCATGGGAGAAGATAGCCCTGAAACAAAGGTCTGCTCAACTGGGAGTCACAAGAGCGATCTCACCATCTTGGCTCTGTGTGACCTCACTTCCTGGCCACAGCTGATTGGACCAGGGCAGAACACCCGCCTCCAGGAGAGCCAATCAGATTCTCTCTCCTGGGGCTCTGGAACTGAGAACCAGAAAGTGCAGGTCACTGTGGGAGGCTGGAACAGACAGGCCTAAAAGAAGAAGCTATGAGGCAACCCCATTTTGCCCTGGAGACCAGAGACCTGGAGAAAGTCACTCACTGGAGAGAGAGGATAAGGAAAGCAAGGTGCAGAGGGAAGCAGAGCCCAAGGACAGGGCATTCTGGCAGCTTCCAGTTTCCCAACTTGAGGCCCTGCCCGAGGCCCACTGCATTCTCCCCTGAGGGTTTCCTGGCTTGGCTTGGTTTCCTATTGACCACCCAAGAGAATTTCCTCAACTCTGACCAGTCAACTGGAAATTCCACCTCATTAGGTAGTGAGTGCCTCTCTGTAAGAACACTTCCCAAATAACTCTCCTAAATTAGACAGGAGGTTGAAGTTGGCACACCCAGCCATCCTCCCAGCTCCAAATGCTAGAAAACGTAAGGCCACACGGAAAGGCCTCCAGGCCAGATGTGGCACATAGCTGTGTTCTGATTTGCTGTTGTTCTTCTTTTGTTTTGTTTTGACCACCCACTATTTTCTTAATTATAATTGTTAATATTATAAAATTGGGAGATTTCACATGAAAATCCAAATGTATGGCCTTTCCAGAAAAATCAGCTCTGGCAATATTGGGACTATATTTCCAAATGGATACAACAAACTAGAGCTGAGTTGTCACCGTCCCCTGCATCTGGGGCACACGGCCCCCAGTTTGCCATATTCCCCTCCATTCCTGTGGTGGGTGTCTGTTGCTTCGTTGAGCCTATAGTTTTCCCTATAGCACAGAAACATTCTCTATAGCCAAGTGCCTATCAAAAGAATCAAAACATAGGCAGAGAGCAGTGAACGTCCGCCCTCCCCTCCATTGCCCGTCTGAGCCTTGCGGGTGCTCCCGTCTGCAATCCCGGTTAAAGGCTCACGTAACTGCTTGCAGAATCTTAAGCCCCATCCTCAATGAAAAATCTCTAGGCACAAAATAAATTCTAGCCAGTTCTCTTTTCTAAAATGTTATTTCTTAATTTGGGGGTTTTATTTACTTATTTATTTATTTTTGAGACAGGGTCTCTCTCTGTCACCCAGGCTGAAGTGCAGTGGCGTCATCACAGCTCAGTGCAGCCTCCAACTCCTGGGCTCAAGTGATCCTCCTGCCTCAGCCTCCTGAGTAGCTGGGACTACAGGTGTGCACCACCACGCCCGGCTAATTTTTCTTATTTTTTGTAGAGATGGGGTCTCGCTCTTGCTCAGGCTGATCTCAAACTCCAGAGCTCAAGCGATCCTCCCGCCTCAGCCTCCCAAGGGTGCTAGGATTACAGGTGTGAGCCACTACACCTGTTCCCTTATTTCTTAGTTTTTAATATTAGATTTTTTTTTTTTTTTTTTTTTTTTTTTTGAGACAGAGTCTCGCTCTGTTGCCCGGGCTAGAGTGAGTGCCGTGGCGTCAGCCTACCTCACAGCAACCTCAAACTCCTGGGTTTAAGCGATCCTACCGTCTCAGCCCCCCAAGTAGCTGGGGCTACAGGCATGTGCCACCATGCCCGGCTAATTTTTTCTATATATATTTTAGTTGTCCATATAATTTCTTTCTATTTTTAGTAGAGACGGGGTCTCGCTCTTGCTCAGGCTGGTCTCGAACTCCTGACTTTGAGCGATCCACCCGCCTCGGCCTCCCAGAGTGCTAGGATTACAGGCGTGAGCCACCGCGCCCGGCCTAATATTAGATTTTAAGAACTAGACTGGTTCAGACCAAATTAAAGAAAGTTTTTGATATTTTCAAAAATAATCTCACTTTCTGCACCAAATGCACCACGTATGAAGAAGCAAGTCCTTCCTCCATGCTATTCAGTCCTCAAGCTCTTAGGCCAGCCCAGAAAGACACTTCCACTCTGTTGCAGGGTGACACCCTCCTGCTGGAGAAAGCACAGAGGCGCCCCTCATTCCTGAGGGCTGCGGCTGCACTCAGTGTTGAATTAGCAGTAGTTGGACATGATCTCCCCTTTTCAGAGAAACCTCATTAAACGTTACAACAAAGTCAAATAAGGAGATCACGGCATTAAAGCAGAGGAAATGCTGAAAGGTCACCTTGGCAGTTGCCGGCCCATTGTGCTGGGCTTTTTAAGGGAAAGGATGGAGACGCAGATTCCCAGGAGGTCAAGGCGAGGACAGCCACCTCTGTTTTCCCAGCAGACCACGGGCAGGGACCTGCAGGATCATGAGTGCAGATGGGGTAGTATTTTTGAAACATAAATCGCTGTGCTTGCCGGGCCCTGGGACTCCTTCTCATTCGCAGCCCCTCTCTCGCTCAGCCTGCGGGGTCTCCTGTGTTCACCACCTCGGGGAAGGGGAGACCCAGGGAGAGCCAAGAAAAGAGGAGTGGACGCCTGGCTTTGAGTTTCAAAAGGCTGCGCCTCTTGGGGCACACAAGTACTCCTGTGTTTAGACAAAAGATTTGAAGGAACAGACAAGAGCCAACCTTTCATCCCAGAGACCGCACGGGATCCCCAGACTGGGGGGCCAGGGAGAGGGGACGGGGACACGATGAGGGTGAGAGGTCAGCAGGGCCCACGACAAGGGTCCCAGAAGCATCAGGACCCCAGACACAAGGGCATCAGAGGCCTGATAAACACAAGATAGAACAGTGAGGTACTTCTTTCTGCCAAAAGCAAAATGACGACATTTTCTCTGTGCAATGGGGACTTATTGCAGGTAGCAGAACCAGTTTCCTGCAGGCTTCTGAAACACCAGGACCAGCTCACCAGGGACCTCATCTCGAGCTCTCGCCGAGCCCCGCCCGGATCCCCCCACAATGAGGGCCTTGTTGCCCCAGCTGCCGTGGTGCCTGCTGCACACAGCCTCAGCTGTCTGCTAACAGCGCAAGGTCATGCTTATTCCCAGGGTGACCCAGAGCCAATGACGGATGGAGGCAGGGGGATAAAGGCCCAGTCATCTCTGCTCAATGGGGGACTCTCTGGACTAAACACCCTGCACTCTGACCTCTGCCTCGGAGCCTTCCTCCTGGGAACCCAGCCCTCAGGACCTCCCCTTAGGAACCGCCTGCCTGCCCCCAGACTCAAACCACTGGTTTAGGGCAAAGGTGAGGACCAGGCACCACTCAGTCTCTTATGAGCTGTGTGGCCCCAGGGGGGACTCTCTGGGCTTGTTTTTCTAACTACGACATAGGAGCAACAATCCTGTCCCGCTCCTTCCCATGTGCAGACCCCAGGATCTGCAAGGCACTCGCAGATCCCCTAACCTAACCAGTCCCTAATGTTGACGAGAGTTTCATGAGGGCTGTCAAACTGCTTCAAAGCCTGCCCATTGCCAGGAATTACCCCCTTGGTATAAAGTTCATGATGCAGAACCCCTCTTAGGGACAGCTGCCTTTGTAAAGGCAAGTCCAGATGACACAGTAATTATTACACCATCTTCATCTTCAGCATCGCATAGTAAAATTAACCTATCATGGCATCAGGTTGATGATTATGGGGAAGAGGAGTCTATGTCACACCAGAAACTAATCACCATTCAATAGATCGACTTTCTAGATACTTCCTCAGCAATATGGTTCAAAGAATGACCCAACAGCTCCTGCCCTTGTGTGGATTTTCTTTTTGTTAACTCGGTGGTTCTCAGAGTATGATCCTTGGACCGGCAGCATCTGCAACACCTGGGAACCTGCTAGAGATGCAAATCGTCAGGCCCCACCACGGATCTACTGAATCAGAAACTCTGGGATGGGCCAGCAGATGTGCTTTAACAAACCCTCCAGGTGATCTGACACTCACTCCAGTGTGAGAACCACTGGGCTAATTTAAGCCTCTTAGCTGTCATCTGTCTGAAAGACCCTTTCAGATCCTGTGATCCAAGGATGGGAAAGGGTAGGTATTACTGATCCCTGTCACCACCAGAAACACAGGCCCAGAGGGGTTACGTGACTCTCTCCCCGACCCCACCCCAGGGTCACACGCTCATGTGGGACTTAGAGGCACCCAGACCTCACCTTTGCTCTAAAGCAGTGGTTATTACCAGTCTGGGGGCCAGGCAGGTGGGTTAATAAAAGGGAGGTGCTGCAGATTTGGCTCCCCAGGAAGGAGACTGAGATGGAGGAGAGCGTAAGATGTATTGCCATGTTCCTTGGGCCAGCACCTGTGGAAGGGGAAAGAAAGCCACAGTGGGCAGAGGGAGAAGGTGAATTGTGCTGCAGGTGTGACACTGCCCACAGCAACTTCTGGGCACACATTCTCATGCCCTCCCCAGCCACCCTCCCCCAACCCCAGTCTCCTTCCCACAAAAAATACCAGCCTAAAGCATAAACCAAACATAAATAAAGCAGACTGAGTCAACTGCATTTATGCCTTTATGTGGAATAGATAGATTGCTTTATAATTTATTAGCCTTCCAGAGGGCACACTCAGATACAAAGCTGTGGGCACATTCAAATGGTTTTCTACGCACCCAGCGATATAAACTCTATCAAATGCTATATAAATCCCGATAAAGGTAATAAAGTTAGTGTAGTAAAAAACCAATGGCAATGCAATCACTGATGCCCCCTGGTAACCTACTTAAAATATTAAAATAACTCAAGTCTCCATATGGAGAGATTTCATACTCTTTTTCTCCTCTGAGATAAACCTGTTTTGAGCTTTAAGAGATTTAAATAGGGATAGATTGAATTAACCTGGTTTACACCCGGGAAGACGCTTTTTCTGGTATTTCTGAGGCTCTGTTTTCCTCCCATGTGTCTCCCACCAGCTTCTAATTTTTACTCCTGAAGAAAGACAAGACCAGGGCCCCCAGAACTGCAGGACCGTTGCTTAAACTACCAGCCATGGGCATCCACACCCCTGCTGGCCTGGTTACAGATTCTCTCTCCTGGTCGCCACCTCCAAGATTTGCTTCTGTGAATAAAAGTCATGCTAGGCTGGGATTGTATTTAAAGTCTTCTGCCATGCGTCCTGGCTGTGGAAAACCTGTGCACAAATCCAAAGTAACAGTGAAGGATGAGTCCTGATGGCTTTTAGCGGCAAGTCACAGAAAACCAACTCAAACCGGCTTCAGTGAACAAGGGAGTTAATTCCCTGAAGGAAACGAGAAGACAAAGGGGAAGCTCTATTTCGTGCCCTGAGAGGGTGGGGGAGCACGTTCCCACGTTGTCCCAGCAAAAGTTCAGAGATGAGGTCCGGTAGGTCAGGGCCACCCCGGAGCCAGTGACACTGGCTAGAAGGGATACTATGCTCTGAGTGGCCAGAGGGCTGCTGTGTTATGATTGGCCGGCAGGAAGGCTATGCTCTCTGATTGGCCAGGATGATGCTATGTTCTGATTGGCCAGGATGTTATCTCTGATTGGTCACATGCCTCCCTAGGGCTGAGGTATATAAACCACCTTGAACCAAATATGACAATTAGGGAGGGGACACGGACATCAGGGCTCAGAACCAGCCACATGGAAAAGTCATCAGGGAATGTCTTTCTTTTTTTTTTTTTTTTTTTTTGAGACAGAGTGTCGCTTTGTTGCCCAGGCTAGAGTGAGTGCCGTGGCGTCAGCCTAGCTCACAGCAACCTCAAACGCCTGGGCTTAAGCAATCCTACTGCCTCAGCCTCCCGAGTAGCTGGGACTACAGGCATGCGCCACCATGCCCGGCTAATTTTTTTTTTCTATATATATTTTAGTTGGCCAGATAATTTCTTTCTATTTTTAGTAGAGACGAGGTCTCGCTCATTGCTCAGGCTGGTCTTGAACTCCTGACCTCGAGCGATCCACCCGCCTCGGCCTCCCAGAGTGCTAGGATTACAGGCGTGAGCCACCGCGCCCGGCCAGGGAATGTCTTTCAACAGAGCGCAGACAGGAAGGGAAACTGTCCCAGGCAAGTTGTCATCAGACTAAAAGCAGAGGGAATGGAGAATGTTTAGCCTGAAGATGAGATGTGCTATTTGTTTCTCAAATAGGTAAGCAGGGTTTTAGACTTGTTCTGAACGACTCCAGAAACTCAAAGGGGTGGGTGATAATAGACACAAAGAAAGAAGGGGAAAAAAACGAAACCAACTGTCACAATCAGATCTGAGTTTTGATGGAATGGGTTACCTTATAGGTAGTAAGTGCCTCGTGCCTGGGAGCAATCAAACAGCACATAGAAGAACTAACCCTGCATAGGGGAGGGCCTCTCTCAGACTCCTTTCACTTGTTTAATGTCTTCTAAAAATATACTTCCAAAGTCCAAAATGGTAATAACTTAAAACAAGTGGAAAATCCTGCCCCTCCTCCACCCCAGCTCTCCCAGTGGGAGACGTGATGAAACGCAGAAACCCCAAACACTGTCATATCAGCGACACTGGAGATGCCTAACAAGCAGATGAAGTCAAAATGACAGATGCCTCCAGACTGCAAAATCCATCACTTCTGTCCACAGGAACAAAGGGTGGGAAGGTATGTACCCAAAAGCCTGCTCCGATTGAAGAATCAAAGCACTTCAACATTTCACAAAAGAGCCCGAAATGGAAAACAAAAACTCGGTATTTGTTTGTACTCTAAAGCCAACACTGGCATCCAAGTCTTCCTCTTTAAATGTTACTGTGTGTGCCAGGGATGCTGAACTTGTCCCGAAGCCGTGCATGTTGTGCATTCGTGCCCAAGCAAACGGGAATCACTTAATAAGGGCTTCCAAATGCCGCCGCACAAATAATAACAGTAATCAAAATCATAACACTGGCACTCTGTTTCGAAACGTGGCGTCTGAGCTGGGATGGCATGTTAATACACAGGGCGAGAGACGTGGCCCGGGAAGCTGACTTCATCACGAATTGAACCAGTGCCCTATTCATATTCATAATCCTACGCATTATTTACACGGATCAACTTGCTCCCTAACCCCAGACCCGCTCGCGTTCCCTGTGGCGGGGGAGGTGGCAGAGAGGAAGGGACCCAGGCCAAGCTCACAGTGACAGCAGCTCAGGTTTCCTGATCTAACGAGATTGACATTCCATTCAGCACACGGCAAGTTCCAGCCCAGTCAATACTGAGAGTGATCGCTGTCACAGAGCAGAAGGCCGATGGGACCCCAGGAGAGGCAGTGCTGATCACTGCCAGGGGCTGGGTCCTCACCGGTCAGTGGGATGGCTCTGCCTGCCCTGCCCATGGGAGGAGCAATCAAGCACCTTATTTTGTAGTAGGACAGATTGTTATGATCACTACCCCAGCCTGCATCCAGCCAGAGAGATGTCATGCGAGTCGACTCGGACGCCCCAAGCAGACCTGGTCTGGGAGCTTGAGACCCCACTTCAGAGTCTGGACTTCGGGGTGCAGCTAGGGAGTGGGGCAGTAGGGTAGACGTGACATGGGGCAAGCCAAAGGCTGAGCAGGTCTGGGGCATCTGCCCAAGTGACCCCACATCCGCCACTCGGGCTGCTGCCCACCTGGCAGAAGAACCCACATCTTCTGTGCCCCGTGTGGAGTCCCCCACACGCCCTAGCTGAGCAAGGGGACAGGGTGTTTAGACTCATCAAAAACTTCACAGCTCAGACCAGCCAGATCCGACACCGGCTCTCTGTGCAGGGAGCGGCCACTGCCACACCAGCTCCCAGCTAAGGCCCCCCACCTTGAACTGCGGAGGTGGCCCAGCTGGGGCAGGGCAGGGCGGGGGTGGAGAAGGGCCTCTGGGAACAAGGACGGTTCTTGATTTTTCAACATTGCTCTTTTATAGAAGGATTCTGAAAGGAAAGAAAAATGACAACCAATAAAATGAAAGGAAACCAACAAAAGTACTTTTGTTGTTGCCTTGGAATTATTTCAAGGGATACTGGTTTTCCAGCAGTGCCAGTGGTATAGAGTCGTGGTTGTCATGAGTAACTATTTTTAAGTGAAAAACTAGCAGAGACGGTTGGTGTGGACTGATGCAGCAGGCAGGAGCGTGACGGTAGGAGGGGACAACAGTTTAAGGTTTCAAGCTCCCTTGCTGGGCATTTTCGGACTCCCCTGTGCCTGTTTCAGGGGTTCATGAGCTGGAACCAGCACTCCTAATCCAGGAGGGGATTTTTGTTCCAGTGCCATCCTGCAGAGGTTGCTTCAGCAAGGAAAAGCCATCATCCCTGCCCGTGGCTTTGAAGGTTTTGTTCAAGGGGTCTCCTTGTAACATGAACAAACTGACCTCTTTGTGGAGAGTGGAGGGAGGTGTCTCCAGACTGGTCAACACGTGGCCGGGAAAGAGGACAGAGAATGTTGGGGAGAGATGCAACCTGGGAAAGTGAGTCCCCCACGTGGACAGGGGCTAAGCCGTGGGTCCCCACACTGGGAGCAGCGTGGCAGAAGCTCCCTGATGGGCCAGCACCAGGAAGAGAGGCACTGTCACCTCCTGATGGCCATGGTCATGGTTCACACCCACATCCGTCCTCACTTCAGAAGCATGGAGGTCCCTCAGTGCGTTGGACGTGGAGTTCCCTGACGACCCAAGGGAAATGAAATGGGTGTTTGGACAAAAATGCGTACACTAATGTTCACGGCATCACTATTCACAACAGCCAAAAGGTGGAAACAACTCACACGTCCATCAACTGGTGAGTACACAGAATGCGGCCTCTACGGTGGAATATTACTCGGCCATAAAGAAGAATGAAATTCTGACACAGGCTACGACAATGGATGATTTTGAAGTGTGACGCTGGAAGAAGCCAGACACAAAAGGCCACATGTTGTATGACCCCAGCTATGTGAAATGCCCCCGACAGGCAAATCCACAGAGACAGAAAGCAAATCGGTGGTGGCCGGGGGCCGGGGGCCGGGGGGGAGGGGAAGGAATGGGGCGTGACTGCTGACGGGTGCAGGGTTTCCTCCTGGAGTGATGAAATGGTCTGGAAGGAGACAGAGGTGGTGGCTGCACAGCAAAGGGAATGTACTAAATGCCACTAAGGGTAAATTGTATGTCGTGTGTATTTTACCACAATTAGAGGAAAAGCGGGTCAACAAGACAGGGAGGCCCCTGGGGCTGGCCAGGCGACACCTGCTATTTGGTAGCACCCTGGGCCGGGTAAACAGGAAATCCCGAGGGACCGAGGACACCTGCCAGAGTGAGCTCTGAGTTCCCCACTGTGCTGCTCAGACACCCTGGAGGGACAAATATCTGCGACTGCACCAGGTTCTTGCTCAACCTGCAGGTGGAGAGGGAGAGGGAACGCTGGCTCCCAGCACCGGGTGCTCTTGTTTTGCATGTCCACCTAAAACCAGCTCAGTTCTGTCTTTCACTAGCTGAGTGATTTGGGGCAAATCATTCAACCTCTTTGGGCCTCAGTTTCCTTAAAGATCCAATGGCATCGACAATAGGACCAGCTCCGTGGGGCTGATGTGAGGGTTAAAGAGGTCTTTCTTATACAGCATTTCAGAACAGGGCTCAGCACATAACACGCATCTCAAAAACATATTTGCTGTAATTCTGTTCATTCACAACAGCTATTCCAAGTACCTGCTGCAGCAGAACCCCAAACCAGAGCTTAGTAGACTTTTTATGCTCCTCCCCCGTCTGCCTGCTAGTCAATCTCAGTTGCAGGAAGGAGACCTTTGAATGGTGGCCACGCCACAGATAGACCACGTGCAGCCAACTTCGAGAAAACTTATACACAGCCGTCATCAAACTCTATTCATAAATGTTCACAGCAAGAAGCACTTCAGACACCGTGTTAGTTTCCTAGGACTGCCATAACAAATGACACAAACTGGATGGCTTAGAGCAGCAGGAAGTCATTCTCCCATTTTCCCCGGAGACCAGAAGTCCAAAATCAAGGTGTCAGCAGAACGATGACATTCCCACTGAAGGTTCAGGCTACGGCGACAGTGGAATCCCACTGTCACACGGAGGGAGGGTGAGAGGAAAGAGCAACCTCGAGTCGCTAGTCACAACCAGATGAGTCCAGACAACATTCCTTCCAACAGAGAGTCCAAGGCCAGGGGTGAGTAGACAGAATTCAGGGGTCCATGAACATGAATGGGAAAAACTCACACCAGTGAAACCCCAACTGAAATGTAGCATCGCCTTCCATGACAAACCCAAGTAACACACCCACTCGGGGCAGCAGGACCTGCGGTCTTGCCACCAAGAGAGTCACAGATACTGTCACATCATCTTCTCGTTTTGCAGATCTCAGAACATCACGTGCGCTTAGCACGACTTCAGAGTTACGGTAGCTGTCATACCCCATCGTACCTTAGTATTTAATATATTGAAAAAGCAAATTACCACATCACAAATTTCTTTTTCCCCATATTTCGATATTCGGATTCAATAAAATTGGTTTCCTTTGTCCTCCTCTGTGTTTTACTGTGTGCATTGAAAAGCATTTTTCTGAGACAGCTTTGTCTAACCACCAAAGGGGCCATGGCACCACATGGGGTAAGAATCCTGCTTTCAAGGAGGTGCTCACCCACGTCTGGGGCTCTGGAGACTTTGACGCCCACGTGTTCACTCAGGTGATCACTCATTCAGCAAACGTGCATTCGGCACACGCTCTGTCCAAGTGTGGGACTAGGGCCAGAGCTTCCAGCCTGGTGGGAGCTACAAACGTTTACCAAGTAGTTGTACTTGATCTGGAAGAGCGATGGGTGGCCAGGAAGCAGCATTTGAACTGAAGAGCTCTGCGTTCAGTTTCATAGGAACACGCATTTATAAGAGTATGGTGCGTGTTCTTTTTAATAAGTTCTACTTGGACCAAGAGGTCAATGCTAGGGTGTCAGGGACTTGTACCTACCCTCTGGCTCCAGGCCATCTAAGGCCAGAAGTTTCTTTTATGTGGGTTTTTTTTTTTTTTTTCCCCAAACTGTCCACGGGTTGGCTCCAGTGGGACAATTGTGGCCCAGAGATGCCCAGCGTGTTGGGCAGGGTTTTGTTGCAGAGAACAGAATCTGCTCCAGTTAGCTGAAGCAGAGAGGGGCTTCTCCCAGGCAGGCAGAATCACTAGGAAGGGTGATGAAATGGCCTGTGTGTGTCAATGTTCCAGAAATGACCCTCCAAGCCATGTGGCAGATCCAGGGCACCAAGGGAGCTGTTGTCTCTTGTGTGATCAGGAAGCTTCCAATCAGAAAGCTGGATCAGGAAGTTGCGACCCAAGCTGCTAGCTCCAAAATCACGCCACCACTGCCACCATCTGGAAGCCACTACGATCAAGAAACAGCCATCATCGACAGGTGGCCCTGTAGCACCAAAGCCTGCTGCGGTCCACCCACTGACGCCAGAACTCCACAGCCTGCCTCTCCAGACCCTCCAAGCCGTGAGCAGGCAGTGGGGCCTCAGCTAACGCCACCGTGGAAAAGCCAGGCACCTCCACAACAGGGTTCACTGAGAGGACAAGCAAAGGGGTGGCTTTGTCCTGCCTCCACCTTCCAAATCTCACTGAGTGCCCCTGGGCCGACTTACCTTCAATTCTAGGACTCTAATGCCATCAGAGAAGAGGCATGCTGTCCTGTTGGGCCTAGGAAAAGGCAAGGATGTGAACTGAAAAGACAGTCATCTTGTCACTACAAGAAGACCACCTGTCTGCGAATGGAGGCATTACACAGACACGTAGAGCCCAGAGACTAAAAGAAAGAGACTAAGACACAGTGGAACGTTCTGAGTTCCTGGATCCAACCATGCCTGAAGCCAGCAATCCTAACCTTTTCCCTTACATAAATCAAAAGGATTTTTTTCCTTAAAGCAGTTTGGCTTGAGTTTCTATTTCCTACAACCCAAAGAACCCTGACCATGACTACAGTTCAGTCCTCAAGGCCAGAGAGCCTTAGCCCTATCCTTGGAAACATGCCAGAATAAATCAGAGCATCACAGAACCTCCCAGCCCGGCCACATCATCCACACTTAGAAGTCTCACTCCTTCTCCCTTACAGTTTCTAAGCCTAAGACGTCACTTCATCTTCCCCTCTCTCCCTCTCCCCCCTAAAACTGAACTGTCCACTCATTACCTCCTCCAGGAAGCCCTCCCTGCTCTTCCCTGCTCTCCGTGGCACGTTGCCACCATGATAGTCACCATGTTGGACTGAAACTCGGTCTGCCTCCAGAGAGTGTAAATCTTTTGAGGATGAGGGTCCATCCCTTTCATCTTCTATTCCCAACACCACATCGGAGACTGGGACAGTGGGGGTTCTGCCGGTCTTTTCTTAACACAGGAATAAATGCTCCTCCTCCAGGCCTTCCATCTGCTCTACTACCCTCCTCTCATCAATCCCCCAATTTCCTTCTTTCTCATTATTCTCAACACTGTCAAATACAAACAGCCAGGGTTTTCAGAGGAAACAAACCAATATGGTCCCGTAAAACCCTCACGTGGGTAACACACAGGTGCCAGCCACCGACTCTCCGCTGACCTCAGCCATCTCCGTCGACTTTTCTCATCTTTTCCTTTCGTACATTTCTCCGGCCTTTGGAGCTTCCCAAACAAAACCTTTTGTCAAAAATCAAGCCCAGAAAACAGAAGCCCTAGACATATAAAAATAGCCATTTGAATGCACCGTAAGAAACAAGCAAATACAAAAGTCAACACCTAATGCTCCTGGGAATGAACTCCAACAGAACAGCCCAGAGCCTGAAGGAAAGGGAACAAGGACAGAAACCAAATCGCACGCAGCCGGAAAGCGGAGCCCAAGTCGGGCTGTTTTGACAAAGAGAGGCCCACGTGAGAGAAAATATGTAATAACCTCCCAGAAATTCCCCAGCGTCTCTGAGGTCCCTTTAGGAAAAAAAGAAAAAGCAGCAGAAGAAGAGGCACAAAATCCAAATACAATCAAGTCTGGTTTTGAAAAATAAACACGAGCAGCTACTCTACGTGCCCTGCATCTCGGGCTTTTGTGCCGTGCTCGGGCGAAAAGCACCAAGGATTTGGTCCTCGGGACCAAAACCTGCTCTGGGAGCCACGGCCCAGGGGAGGAGACCAGGATGGCCGTGGAGCTGCTGATCAACACTCTGCAGAGCGCCACCGTGCACTGCGACAGGACCAAGCACCAGGGACAGCACAGCCAGCGTGTGGAAAGAGATGTCTGTCCGTTAAACCCCCTCCTCCCATCGCAGTGTTGTTCACGACGCCCCCTCGGATCATCCCCCTCCCCCCGTCCATCACCATAGCAGCCCATATCCTCGGATAAAAGCAACAGGAATACTAACAGGTGAGACAGAGGAGGAACCTTCTCTCCCAGGGAGCAGAGAGGTCCATCGCAGGTCTTATCATCTTTGGTTCATCCTGGCATCTGGTGACACACAGAACCTTCCTGTGATCATCAAAAGGACCTGTCTGATCCCATCTTGGGACATCACTGGGATTGTGTCTCCTGAGCCGCCTGCATTGGAATCACCGGCATTGCTTGCTGAAAATACAGATTCCTGGGCAAGCAGGGATCTGAGGTGCCCGGAGGTCTTTTTACAACACAGACGCCTGAGTCCCACCCCCACAGCACCCGACGCAGCAGGTGGGGCAGGAGAACAGTCTCCGGGGGGTAGCGGTGCCGCCAGTGGAGAACCACTGTGCTTTCTGCTGTGATTTCGGTACCGCAGGGGGCGGTGGGGAGGCCCTCACCTATCCTGTCCACGGGACTGGGGTGACCAGGTGGGGGAGCAAACATCATGGAATATAGGGGGTTGGGTCCTTCGGAGTGAAGTCACAGGATGGGGCATTTCAACTGGAGCAACAAGAATTGTGTGAGCAGGAGAAGCAGAGAGGGTAGAGGTGGGGAAAGGCTGACATCCAAGAGGAAGGTGAACAAAAGGCAAATTCACCCACATCACATGTGGCCAGCACCATCCCTGGCCACAGCCACTCGTCCCCAAACAGAATATAATCCAACAAATATTTACAGAAACCAACTGTATGCCAGGAACTCTGCTAAGGGATTCCCAGGAAAAATATCCGTATCTCTGCGGTGATCCTTTGGTCTCTGGTGGGAGAGAAAACCCCTGTAATATGTACCTCCATAATAATATTAAGTCAGCAAAAGAAATTCCTATCCACTCTAAAATTCGCAGAAAATTCCATTATCAGCCCATGAGTGCTTATGAAATGGCTGCTACAGGCCAGCACCATGCCAGACTCTATGGGGAGGTCGTCGTATGAGTCGGGGTCCCCCAGGTCCGTGAAGAGGGGCCTTTAGCATAAAACTTTACCAGCTCAGTAGGGGCTGACAAACTCTGCTTCCCCAAGCCCGACCAGATGGGGAAGTCTCAAACTTACTAGCTGGAAAGTCTATTTTGATTCAGACTAAATGGCCAAATCCCAATCCTAGAACATATTGCCACCTGCCTATGCCAACATCTGTCCTCCCCTTCCTTGTTAAGAAGAGAACCCCAAGTTCATTTGAGGCAGCTGAAAATTCTATTTTCTGGCCTCCCCTGCAGCTAGGTACGGCCATTGACTATGTTCCAGCCAATAAAATGTAAGTAAAAGCAGTGGGTGAGACCTCTGAGAAGACTGCTTAAAGACAGGTGCACCTGCTTCTTCCTGGGGCTGCCTGGAAGGCGTAGCTGATGGCCAGAGCTCTGGGAGGCGTCTTGGACCATGAGGTAGATGTCCAGGCAGATGGAGGTCAGAGGCCAAGGATGGTAGAGCATAAAGTAGAAGGATCTTGGGCCTTTTTGACATTATGGAATCACCACACCTGTGGTGAGAGAGGAAATGTAACTTCTACCTTGTTTCAGCCCTTATGATTTTGATTTTCTCTGCTATGTACATCTGAACCTAATTCTAGATGACCACTGAGAGTCTAGTAACCACTTTTTATCAAACACTTGGGTGAATTAAGAATTCGAGTTCTGGACTGGGTACCGTGGCTCACACCTGTAATCCTAGCACTTTGGGAGGCTGAGGTAGAAGGATTGCTTGAGCTCAGGAGTATAAGACCAGCCTGAGCAAGAGTAAGACCCCGTCTCTACTAAAAATAGAAAAAATTAGCTGGGCCTCATGATGTGTGCCTGTAGTCCCAGCTACTTAGGAGGCTGAGGCAAGAGGATCACTTGAGCCCAGGAGTTTGAGGTTGCTGTGAACTAGGCTGACACCATGGCACTCTACTTAGGGCAACAGAGTGAGACTCTGTCTCAGAAAAAAAAAAAAAGAATTCAAGTTCTGGCCTGGTTAAGTCTCCTTTCCCAAGACGAACACACTGACCCACCTAAGGCAAAAAACTTCTAAAGCCAGGGACATCAGAGACACGTACACAGGTCATTATGACCTTCAAAGACCTATGGAATGGCTGAATTGGAAAAGTCTTAAAGACTCTGATCTAACCAACCCAATTGACAGATTTGGAAGTTCAGACTCTCAGGAGAAAAATGATTTTCCCAACTTCTCCAGGCTAGGACTTTTTATACCAAAGTAACTTTCACCAGAAAGATCTGCTCATTAACTAGAAGAGCCCATAATAATGCTCTTGCCAAATCTAAAAACAGAAGAGAACAACAAAACAATTTCTCTGAACTCCTCAATTAATTAATTGCTCAAAGAAGTCAAGCTTGGGTCCTTAGGAACAACATGGGAACTATTTATATATTTATGAGAGAGGAAAAAAATGCATAACGTGACTCTGCAGACTTCACCCTGTCCCAATATTTACAGCACGTCCCTGTCTGGCGAGCAGGTGTCAATTCTATATTTGTGCCTAGAACTTTCTCCCAAAGCCAATTTATAATTCAGCTAATCAGGAGATGTTTATTGGCTGGGAATTCTTCAGGAAAATTCCACAGAGATTGTCTATTGCAGGCATTTGTCTCAAAAAAAAAAAAAAAAAAAAGCAAAAAGTTATAAAAGCAAAAACTTGATTTTTTTTTTCAAGAAGATATCCTTGGAAGAGAAAATTTAAGAAATAGAATGGCTGTAACGTGGGGCAACCACCTCACTTTCCAACTTCTATCTTCTTTCAGGTGGGACACCCACTACTGGAGAGCTCCAGAAAGAATTAAGAAAGATCTAGCAAAGGCACCGTGGGACGGTGACAATGTGTGAGGAAGGCAAAGATATTCACAGCAGCATTGTTTATAGTGAGGGGGAAAAAACGAGAAAGAACAAACACCCATCAACGGAGAGACTTTTTATTATAACATATGCAGAGAATGAATGTAACACAGCTATTACAAAGGATAAGGGAAATCTATCTGTGTACATGTGTGAAGAGCTCTAGAATATAAACTATTTTTTTAATCAAAATGCAAAAGAGTGTGTATACTATGCCTTCCTTCGCATAGATTAAAAACAACACACCCCCCTACACAGACTGGCATGTACACAGAATAATTTTTCTGGAATGATAGGTGGTATCTTTAGAGGGAAAGACCGAGTTTTGCTGGGAGAACAAGAAAGAAGTTTTATTCTGTAACTTTACTATTTGAACTGCTTTTACCAAGTACATGCATTTTTGTAAGCATTAACAGACTGGTACAAGGGTTATAAGCCTTTTTTTGTTACTTTTTTTTTTTTAACTTAAAGTATTAAGCAATTATTTTCAAACTTTGTTGTGTGAAATCCTAGAATTTAAAAAATATGCCTCAGCAAGCGGGTGGGCAGAGCTTCTACCCCGGCTGCAATCAGAGTGGCTGTTTTCTCTAGCCTACGCCCCTGCACAGTATTTCTTAAGGGGAGAATAGAGATCCACCCCTAAAAATTATGTTTCAATGGGACAAGGGCAATGTAAATATGCCAGATTATTCATATCATTTTTATTGAGAAAAATAAGTTGCCCTATGTGGACCAAAGTAAGCCTCTGCTCATCCAATTCTCAGGGATTGACGTGGTCTAAAAACTCACATTTCTGGAACCACTGAAGGCAGGCGATTCATGTAGGGCGTTGAACAGTGTCTGCCCCCTCCCCAATTCATGTCCTCCTGGAACCTCAGAATGTGACCTTATTTGGAAACAAGAGCCTTTGCAGATGTAGTTAGGTAAGATGAGGTCATGCTGGAGTAGGTGGGCCTTAAATCCAATGACTGGTGTCCATATAAGAGGTGACACAGGAACACACAGAAGATAAGGCCACGTGCTGACAGAGGCGCAGACTGGAGTGATGCACCTACAAGCCAGGGAACACCAAGGACTGCCAGCTACCTCCAGGAGCGGCAAGAAAGGATCCTTCCCGGAGCCTTTGGAGGGAGTGTGGCCCTACTAACACCTCGATTCCAGACTTCTGGCCTCCAGAACCGTGATAGAATAAATTTCTGCTGTTTCAAGTCATCAGATTTGTAGCAATTTGTTAGGGCCACTAATCCAACTCACAAAAGAAAGAGAGAGGGCAGACAGCAGTGCGGACAAGCCGTGAACCAGCAACCAAACCGAAACAGTTGCCACAGTTATCTTCCCTACTCCAGTGCGTCTCAAACTCTGGCGTGCTCAGAATCACCTGGAGGGCTCGTGAAAACCCACGCTCCTGGGCTCCACCTGCAGAGTTTCTGGTTGCAGGGGCCCGGGGAGAGGCCCAAGAACCTGCACTTCCTCCAAGGCTTCCAGGTCCTGGCACCGCAGTCCAGGGACACTGTTGGATCAGCAACTGCTCAACGGCTTCACCCAGATGAGAAGCCACCACACGCCACCCCACAGTGCCAACCTGAGAAGCACCTCCTCTCTCTTCTTTACATGCTAGCCTCACATGTAAGATTTTTCAACAAAAGGTTCTACAACTAGCAATTAAAAAAAGAAACTAGAAGAAATCTGCAGTGTCTCCTCTCCTCCCAAAATACCTTAGACTGTGAGGAGACATCTGTTGTTTCTGCCTGCTCGGGCTCTGGTTCCCTTCTGCTCATCTTGCCCAGTTTGCCTTTGGGGAGCATCCCCCCCACCCTATCCCCTGTTGTTCAGGGAGATGAGTGTGACTGCACCATGTGACCAGGGCCACTGGCCAACCGGCATTTTGTAGCCCCTTGAGCATAGCGATTGGTTCCGGATGGGCACATGGCCTTGGTTGGGCCCCTTAGATGAAACTGTGGGAGGCATGATAAAACCACTGAGCACCAGCTGTTCTCCCTCCACTGGGACTGCAAAGCTGGGAGGATGTGAGTCTGGGCGCCTCAGCAGCCATGCTGATACCTCAAGAGGAGAACCTGCCCAGGAACACAGCCAGCAGAAGAAAGCAAAGCCAGGAGCCCAAGAGGACATTCCCAGTGATATTGTTTGAGCCCCTGGATGCAGCTATACCTGAAGCTGCAATACTAGAAAATCTATGCCTGGATTTCTCCATTGCAGAGCCAATAAACTCTTTCAGTAGATACAGAGGGAAATAGACAGACAGACAGAATTTACTCATTTACTTAGCCGGTTGAGTTGGGTTTCTCTTAACGGCAATCACAAGACTCCTGACTAATACAGATTAAAATACCGTCTTCTAGGAGGCAGGGAGCAGAGTGGGGATGAACCAAGCGACATCAAGAACCCTTTTAGGCCAGGATTCTGTACACTTAGATGTCACAGGAGCAAAACGTAATGAAGTTCTAATTCCGTGAAGTGCTGATAATTCCAAAGCTAGTCGTGGATCAAGGGTTAAGATATTAAAGAATCCCCCAGAAAGAACTTCTTGAAGTTGGTGACCTTCTCCATCAGCATGCATTTGGCTGAAAGAACAGAAAATCCAACTAAAAGTGGCTTAAGCCATAAGGACATGTGTTATTTACTTAACAAGAAACTCAGAGGTGGGCGGCGCGGCTGCTTCTCAGGCTCAATTGCGTCATCGGGGACTCGGGCTCCCTTCCAGCCCCGGCTCTGCCTTCCTCAGCTCCGGCGCATCCGGGCCTCCGTCTGCGTCCAAGCAGGGAAGAAGGAGACAGGAGAAGGACTTTCTCCTCCTGGGCTCGCTCTTAGGGAGGAAATTATTCAAAGAAGCCCATGGATACTTGTTCTTCTATCTCATTGGCTACAACCTGGTCACATGGTGGCCTGTAGACCAATCACTGGCGAAGAGAGTGGGGAACGCTACATGTCTTGAACCAATCAGGATGCTCCTCTGGACCACCGCCTCCTGAGCAAAATGTTATTCTGGCAGCAAAGACCAAAGGGCCAGGGCTGCTGGGTGGGCACCAGCTGTCTGCTGCAGAGAGCTCTCCATCCATCCCTCTGTGACCACACGCCCCACAGACTTGAACCTCCCAAGCCTGCAAAGGCCCGGCCCTGCCCACCAGCCCTCTGGCAAAAGCACCTGAGTTTCATTCTCCCTGCAATTCCTAATCCATCCCGGTCGACACAGAAGCACGTCTGGCATGCTGAGGTCAGGACAGCGTCAAGACCCAAACTGTTCGACTTTTCTCCCAGATCTTTTCAGGGTCAGCAGCCGAGAGGGTCGCTGCCACCTTTTCCCGCCCCAGAGATGCAACCTCTGCAGCTCTCCGTTCATCAAGACGGCAGTGCCTGGCCGGGCGCGGTGGCTCACACCTGTAATCCTAGCACTCTGGGAGGCCGAGGTGGGCGGATCGTTTGAGCTCAGGAGTTCGAGACCAGCCTGAGCAAGAGCGAGACCCCATCTCTACTAAAAATAGAAAGAAATTATATGGACAGCTAAAAATATATATAGAAAAAATTAGCCGGGCATGGTGGCGCATGCCTGTAGTCCCAGCTACTCGGGAGGCTGAGACAGGGGATCGCTTGAGCTCAGGAGTTTGAGGTTGCTGTGAGCTAGGCTGACGCCACGGCACTCACTCTAGCCTGGGCAACAGAGTGAGACTCTGTCTCAAAAAAAAAAAAAAAAAAAAAAAAAAAAGACGGCAGTGCCATCTGCAGTTGTTCACACACACGTGGTCCCAGGAACCCCAGGGTGCTCCTGAAGTCAGCAGGCTGGGGAACAAGGGGCCAGGGAAATTCTGGCCAGTCCAACCTCAGCGAAGCTTCGCCTGAAATCCACGTTTTGAGGCTCAGAATCCACGGGAAGGGAAGAGGTGGGTTTCCATGCCACTGGGTGCCCTGGGAGACAAACCCTTTTGCTGGTGAGGTGGCAGAGTCCAGCTACTCTTGGGGTCTTGGCTTCGGATCCCCCAGAAGCAGGTGTGAGACAAGAACGTGCAGGTGGTTAATCTGCAGGTGACCTCAGGAAGCAGCGTGTGAGGAGTGGAAGAATGAGACAAAGGAAAGAAGTCCGTAAGGGGACATTATCAAGCCAGAACAGTGAGTGCTGTGCACAGAACACTGCAGGCAGCTGGGCCACCTGGGAGACAGTGCAGAAAGTCACCTCGGAATTATTCCACCCAGGGAGCTAGACTCATGGAAGTCATTCATTCCTGGCACTTTTGTTCTGCCCTGCACACAGCCAGAGTGGCTCTGATAGCCAGAGGGAACCCGCAGTGTCAACTGTGGAATACTGTACCAGCACAAGAATGGCAAGGGGGTGAGGGTAGGGAGTGATCCCGAATCTGTCTTGGTCTCCAAGCTGCTGATTCTGTGTGATCCTGTGGAAGGGGGACCCTGGGATCAACAGCAAACCACTTTGATGGGTCCCAAGAGCACCCGCAACCCCACCCCGCCTGGAGTCTGCCCCTTGCTGCCTGGCAGGCATCTCCGGCCCTAGGCAAGTATCCAGACACAGTCCCTGGAGCCCACAGAGCATGGAAATTAAAACCACAGGCTCTGCCACTCTGGAGCTGTGTGGCCTTGAGCGAGTGCCTCAACCTCTCTGTGCCTTACCTTCCTCATTTATAAAATGGGGATAATGACAGTACCTTCCTCACGGTCTTGTGAGGATTAAATGAGTTACTGTATGTATGTAAAGTGTTTCCTGGGACAAGTCAGACCCCGACAAATGCAGCTAGTACTGAGCCCCCAAGTAGCCTGGCTCTCCCCCGCTTTCTCATAGCTGCCTCACATCCTGGGAACACCCGCCACGACAACAGAATTTTCAATATTATTCCTGCCTAACAACACTTCTACAGCACTTAACAGTTTATGACACATGTAATTATCCATTATTGTAATAACCACCAGTCCCCAAGGGCCTAAGAAGCACTGGGCAAAGCCAGGCAGTAAATGGGATTCATCTCTAATTCTAGAGAACTCCCCCTCTAAAGCGTGAGAGCCAGGACTTACCGGATCAATGCTCCATCACTCCCTGGCACAGCACTGGCTGAATGAATAAATGGAGGAAGGATCAATCCAACGAACCCTGATAGGTGGATCTCATGCCCATTTTACAGATGAGAAAACTGAGGCTCTAGGAAGGGCAGACTTTCCTAAGGGACCCACCAATGCCCAGATTTGAATCCATGCCTACCCTTGATTCTAAATCTAGCCTCTTTCCACTACGCCCATGCAGTTTTTAATGGACTTTCCCTGTTATCCTACCAGAAAGGGAGTACACTTAACCAACTACATCACCTTAGGCCATTTTCTAATATTTTTCTGTGCCTCAGTTTCCTCCTCTGCAAATTGGGACAGACAACAGTACCTTCCCCAAAAGGATTGCTGTGTGAGGATTAAATGAGGCAATACACTTAAAGAGCTTGGAACACCATGCTCACGAAATGTGAGCAAATAGGAAGTGTGGGTTAATGTCAAACAGCCCCATTAAACTCAAAGAGGTTAAGTAGCAGGTCCAAGGTGGAGCTAGGTCTGGAAGCCACAGTGCTAACTCGCAGGCATGGGCCTCTTTATTTGGTTTGTCACAACTCGGTGTGACTCTGTCCTATGCAAATTTGACACCCTTAGCTGAGAGCAAGCACTAAATGGATAGGGAGTTGATGCTGCTGCATTAAAATTAAAACCAAACAGGCATATTTGAACTTGCACATAAAAGTATATGTCCAAGGACACTATTGCTACTTTTTTTTTTTTTTTTCCACAGAAGGCAGAGACTAGAAGCAGCCCAAATGTCCATCACAGGGTAAAATGGGATTTTTAGGCTGACAGAAAGCTAAGAACAGAAATATTGTAGCAAGAAACCTGGAGCCTGTCTGCTTGCTCCACTGGGATGGGGATTTAGCCATACTAACCTTCAGTTTGGTTTAATACCAGCAGAGCCTGGTATTTTTGTAAGCATGCCCCGAGAAAGAAGTGTATGCTGCTAATATAATTTTGCTGTAGACTAGCCAGTTGTTTACCAATCCATTTCCCCTTTGTCCTAGGCCCACAGCTCAACTACAGTTCCAAGCCTCCTTTTCAGCTAGGATTGGTCATGTGACTGAGTTTAAGCCAATGGGATCTGCCTAAAAAGGAGGCAAACTGCTTCCAGGTATGGCCCATAAGAACCCCCACACGATCCTGACATGCTCTCTTCCCCTACATAGAGACTCAGTTGAGGGTTGCAGGCCCTCGGGGGTAAATAAGCCAAAGCATGGAAGAATCCTGGGTCCCTGAGTCACCATGCGGAAAGCGTGCTTCACACCCTGATTGAACTGTTCCATGGGAAAGACAGAAACTTCTATTGGGCTAAACCAGGGGTGGGGAACCTTTTCAGGTTAGAAAGCTGCATTAATTTAGCAATAAGCAAATAAGGCCACACTCCAGAAACTTCAATAAGATATACTTAAAAATGTA
This sequence comes from Eulemur rufifrons, assembly GCF_041146395.1. Classification (NCBI taxonomy): domain Eukaryota; kingdom Metazoa; phylum Chordata; class Mammalia; order Primates; family Lemuridae; genus Eulemur; species Eulemur rufifrons. The sequence goes on from NC_091003.1 coordinate 3,695,894, forward strand.
CATTATTTTGTAAAAATCTAACTACTGTGTACTTAATAATTTAAAAAATGAAAACTATTTGTTAGAGTTAACTCACCTTTTTAATGACTGTTGCATCTGCTTTCCGTTGGAAAGCATTTGAATATTTGGTTGCAGCACAGAGGTCCCCAGTTTCAGTTGATCCTCTACATGGGTATCCGTCATTTGTGACCTTAAGGGTGTCTTGATTTGGGTTGGGTAGGAGAATGCAGATTCACAGCAATAAGTGGTTGAAAAGCAAGAAAGCATTTTCAGGGCATGTTACTGAAGACGTGGGTATTCTACCACATTTTTCTATATTTCAGTTGGATCTTTCTTAGCATCAAACAATGACTTTAAAATGTCATCTACTGAGAGCCCAATCAATTCCATCTGTAGTTCTTTAGGTACCTTGGTGATATCAACTAGGTGAGGCTGAAATGCTAATTTGAGTGTGATGTCATGATTCTCAAAATCAGTGAAACTTATGTTGTATTCTCCAATTAATAGGTCTACAATGGCTGTATATTCTTCAAAGGATTCACATATATCATCCTGCTCATCAATGACCTTTGCTAACTGGGGAAAATGTTCATCTGAATTTCCTTTTGAAAAAAGACAGTTTTTTTTTAAATGCTTGGATTTTTTGCCACATATCATATATAGACTTAGTTTTTACCTTGCAAAGAAATATTCAAGTCCTTTTTTTTTTTTTTTTTCTTTTTGAGACAGAGTCTCGCTCTTTTGCCCTGGCTAGAGTACGGTGGCGTCCGCCTAGTTCACAGCAACCTCAAACTCCTGGGCTTAAGCAATCCTTCTGCCTCAGCCTCCCAAGTAGCTGGGACTACAGGCATGCACCACCATGCCCAGCTAATTTTTTCTATATATTTTTAGGTGTCCCGATAATTTCTTTCTATTTTTTTAGTAGAGATGGGGTCTCGCTCTTGCTCAGGCTGGTCTCGGACTCCTGAGCTCAAACAATCCACCCGCCTTGGCCTCCCAGAGTGCTAGGATTACAGGCGTGAGCCACTGTGCCCGGCCTCAAGTCATTTTGATTTGACATGACATCACACAGAAATGCTGCCTTCCTATAGAAGTCTTCTTTCAATAATTCACATTGCTGATTCTGTTCTCCATAAGATTTAACTATCTGTTCTTGAAAAGATAAAATTTTGGCTAACACCTGCCCCTGCGACAGCCAACACACTTTAGAATGATATGGCAAATCCACACTGAATTCCTCACCATTCAACTTTAGCATGTTACAAAACTGACAATGCCATGTTGCATTTGCACAAATATAGTTAGCAATACTTATAACTTTTTGCAAAGTGTCACTTAAAGTAGTAGCTTTAGCACAGAGATTTTGCTGATGCAAGACACAATGAAAAGAAATGAGAGCATCTAGATCTGTTAACACATTTTTAAATCTGTGCAATAAACCCTTCATGTTTTCCTGTCATGGAAGGTGCACTGTCTGTACATACAGTCACTAAATTTACCAAATCCAGTCCAACTTCACAAGATTTATCTTGTTGAAGATTTGTTGAAGATGTCTGGATTTCCCGTATTCTGTTTGCAAGAGTGCCCAAAGTGAGTAACTGTTCATAGCAAAGAAAATCTTCTGTTATGACCTGAATGAAGTATAAAACCTGCACTGAGTCAGTAGTATCAGTTGATTCATCCAAAGTGATTAAATAATATGTATTTTCCTTTTGAATTATTGCATGGAGTTGTTCTGTTAAGTTGAAGCCTTATTCATGCTTGCCACTCAGTTATGGTTCTCCTTGAAAGAGGCAGTTGATTGCATTTTGAAATGTTATCAGGGTCCAAGCATCCTACAACTTCAACAGTGCATTCTTTCACAATTTCTACAGCACTGAATGGCTTCCCTTTTTTCCTGAGTATATAAGCTACTTTATATAATAAATTGCTTCAGTGGCATTATTTCCAGGTCTTGTTGCTGCTTGAGAGAATTGTCTTTGCTTTTGCTTTTCATCTTTTAATTTCTGCAATACAACCTTTCATGCCTCTCCCTCTAATTTAAAATAGCTGTGGTCCTTATGAGTATTATAATGCTGATGAACATTGAATTTCTTTAATGTTGCTAATGCAGTATCACAAAGCAAGCAAATCATCTTATCTTTAGCAGAAACAAGATAATATTGCAATTCCCAATCCTCATTAAAAAATCTGTTTTCTTCCTTCAGCATTCTCTTGGTCTCCTTTGACATGATAAGCTGTTAAGCAGACAGAATTAAAAAATACTATCGAGCTGTGCAACTATTCAAATTCCACTTCAAACAGAAACACAGGGCACTGTTATCAAAAGCTGGTGACAGACTGGCATACTTGACCCCCATAAACTCTCGCCAACCAGCCTTGTGCAGTAGTGGCGCCAGCCAGGCAGGGGAAGTTAGAACTAAATCATGAGCGTAGCAGCCATCGATTCAGCCCTTACGGTTTACTAATGTTCTAATTGTGCCAGTCAATCTGCGAGGATTATTTTGTTGAAATTTATTTTATTCTTTGGTATTTTAAATATGTTCATTTTAAAAATAAAATATAAATATAAAAGATGGACAAAAATGTATTAATAAAAATAAAAGGATTTGTTCCATAAAATTTGGATTTGGTCAAAAGGCCACACTTAAGAACCTAGAAGGCCACATGTGGCCTTAAGTCTGCAGGTTCCCCACCCCTGAACTAAGCCACTGAGATGCGGGGGGTGTTTGTTATGCATTCAGCCTACCCTAATAGAGTAAGTTCTTCCAGAAACATGCTGGAAATCCAACATATAGAAGGTGCTTGGCCTCTCTAGCACATCCAGGAGGCCAGTGGCCAGCAAAGAGCAAACGAGCGGGGAGGGGCCTTGTGGGCCAAGTGCAGGACTTTGGGTTTTATTCTGAGTGCGCTGGGAGCAGAGGAGGGACATGAACTGATTTAACATCTTAAAAGGCACGCTCTGGCCACTACCTGGAAAACAAGACACAGAAGGAAAGGGTGGAGGTACAGAGACCAATCAGGAGGCTACTGCAGCCTCCAGGGCTTGCTGACTGCCTGCCTGACACAGAACTGTCAGAACCAGGAGGCCCGTGCTACCCGCCATCCACTACTGGAAAACCCAAGCCCGGTCAGATTCTCACTCCAGACCTCTCAGAAATGCCGACAGAGAAGGGCCTGAATCACCGTCTGCACGTTCTGCGGGACTGGCAAGATGCCCAGATCAAATCAATATAGAATACACAAGCATTTAATCTGCACTTGTTTAAGCAACGGCTGGGCCTCCAAGAAACAGCATTATCTTGAAAGCTTGCTAAAGGTTTGCAGCCAAAAAAATCCCACAGACTCCTCCACGCAGAGAGGCCGGGTCGCCCTGCTTCACACAGACACGGGTTAGGGCAGGAATGGCCTCAGCCCAGACAAGCCGTGGTTTGAGGAAGGAGGGAGGCCCCTTCTGGAGCCTTGATGAAGAATACCTCCACTGGCCAGGACGCACTGTTAAGCACGCTACAGAGCGATGTGTAAAGCAGGCTACTTACGCTGTAAGAAAAGTAGAGAAAATAAAAATACATATCAGCAGTTGTTTGTATTTTGGATAAACAAACTCTGGAAGGATACATAAGAAATGGACTGTAAAAGGTCACCTGTGGAGCTCCGGGGACAGGCAGAAGGGGTTGGATGCCCACTGCATAGGGCTGCCATGAGGGGCAAATGAGTTAATATGTGTAAATACTTTTAAAGGTCTGACACGTAGGAGGCCACCAAAAATGTTAGCTGTCATTACCAATGACAAGCAAAAAGAGTCCCCCAGCAAGGGGACCAGCAGGGTGGGACGACCTCTGGGGCGTGCAGTGGCCCCCTCGCACGCACACATCCCAGGGCGCCCACTGAACTGATCCAGCGTCACTGACTCACCGTGGAAAGTGAAAGGGATTGCTGTGAGTGAGGACGCCGGGACGCCAGAGGTACACCAGGCTGCCTGGGGCAAACCAGGACACAGGTCCTTAGTCATCGTCCGTCACAGCCCAGTCTCAGCTGGGGTTCTCGGAACTGCTCGCAACCAAAGTGGACTCGACGGGAGGAGATGGGCGGCCCGAGGTTGAGGGGTGCTTGAAGGGCCAGGTCTTGGGAGGGGCAGCTCTGGGCCCCGAGCCAAGTACAGGGCAGCCCCTTCACACCTCCGTCATGCACCTGGGAGGGACAGTCCCCCAAGATGCCAGGTGAGCACAAACAGCTGCCCACTCCAGGAACGCATGACGTCGGTTGATTTTTCACACCATTAAGGACCCTTCTGATGAGCAGGAAGAAACCTAATTGAGACCCAACTTCCTAATCAGAGTTCACTGAGTCAACCAGATCTCTCCCCTCGTGCTTCAGGGAAAATAACAGAATTCTACAGAGAAGTGACTCTCACAAGCCGTGAGCATCATCCAGAGTATTCGTCCGAACTCTAGGAATGCACTTCTGCAACGTGTCCCTGAGATGCCACCAGAAACCTCACCGTTATAGCTACCTATTTAAAGAAAAAAGGAGTCCAATTTATTGACACATTCCAGCAATCTCTCTTGAGCAATGAATGACTAATCTAGAGGCGCGGGCCCTCTCGCCACAGATGGCTCTCGTTTTTTTTAAATTGAGGTGAAATTCGCATAGCACAAAATTAACTGTCTTAAAGGGTGCAATTCAGCAGCATTTACTACATTCATGTTGTTGTGCAAACACCACCTCCATCTAGTTCTAAAACATTTTCATCACCCCAAAAGGAGGCCCCGTACCCTTTAAGCCAGCAGTCCCCAACCCTTTTGGCACCAAGGATCGTTGTCATAGAAGACAATTTTCCCACTGACAGGGGAGGGGGGATGGTTTCAGGATGATTCAGGGACATTACGTTTATTGTGCGCTTTATTTCTATTATTGATACATTGTAATATATAAAGAAATAATTCCACAGCTCACCATAGGTTGGGGACCCCTGCATTAACCAATCACTCCCTACTCTCCCTCCCATTCGTGGACAAGGTTTTGTTTGGGCACCTGTTCTCAATTCTCATAGGTATAAACCTAGAAGTGGAGTTGCTGGGTAATTCTAATTTAAAAACAAACAAAAAACAGCTTTAACAAGAAAGATGTGCCTCCCCGCTCTCCTGCCCATCCCAAGCCCTTTTCTCTTGCAGACGAGGGAAACTGTCAGGCCTCCAGCATCACTGTGGGGTCCTCGGAGGCCCAGCTGGAGGGTTGGTGGGAACCGCTCACGCCGACCTTTGAGTAGTCACAATCTTGGTCCACAACCAAATCCGACTCACAACCGACAACAAACGAGGAGTATAGTCAGGCGAGGGTTTCTTCTCTCCCACCCCAGAATGCTGTGTCGTGGGCGTTTGAGATTTTTAGATTTCATTCCTGCCCTGAAAATCTAGAAGCCAGATACAAAATGTTACAATTCCCCAGCGAAGAAAAATAGCTCTGGAAGCTGTCGGTTACAAGGACTAAATGATAGAATTGGTACAAATGCTAGAATATGACCTTTTTATTCTCATTTTTGGGGGAAAGGAGGGTTGGGAGGTTGCCTTTTTTTTTCTTTGAAAATATTTTTAATTAAATTGTATAAATAAATACACATGGCACGAAATTCAAGAAGTACAAAAGTATACAGTAAAACATTAAGTCACCTCCCATCCACGCCCCCCAGTCAACCCGTTACCCTCCCAGGAGGTGACCAACTGGGCCAGCCTCACAGGGGTCCACAGGGGCTGCTGCACATTTGCAAACACACACATCTGTGTTTTCCTTCTGTCCACACCCAGCAGAGCTCACCCCCCATCTTGCCTTACGCATGAGCGGCACATCTTACCGTCCCATACCACTTTAAATGGGCCTGCCTCCGTTTCCTAACAGCTGCAAAATCTCTTTGCATGGATATATCATAATTTACTTAATCCGTTTAAGCTGTCCTCACATCTCTCTCTCTCTTATGAACAATCGCTGCAGTCACTATTAAGACATTTTGCCCACATGGAAACATATCTGCATGATCAATATCTCAGCGCGAAATTGCTGGGGTCAAGGCATGGACATTTTAATTCTTATAGATCCTGCCCATCAGTATACTTTAGAATTAGGGGAAGGGGTACATAGGGAAAAGAGAACACTTTCTATATATAAAATACAGCCCAGGCTTTGAAACTCAGAACAACCCAAGAGGTAAGTGCTGGTACCCCCATTTTTAAGATAGGGAAACTGAGGCGCAGAGAGGAAAGCAAATGACCCAGCCGTGTACCCACTGCCCAGCCGGGCAGAGTCTAAATCCCATTCCACTGAGGCACAGCCCATCGCTGGCTCGCTGCCTCCCAGCCCCTGGACTCTAAGTGCCCTGAATCGGTTGATTTATGGTTCTGCATTGATGCCCATATTAATCATCATAACTTTTAATTGAACTAAAACAAGCATCATATGTTGCTAATTACACAATGCAGATGAAAAACTCTTCCTGATGAACTTAACCGCTTAATCTAATCAGCGTGGCAAGTTGTGTTTTAATTACAAGCCAGTGCCTACAAGGAAGGCATCTGTGCGCTGAGCAGCTCAGGGCCTGGCGGTTCCAGCTTGTGAACCGCCAAGATCTCAGCCAGTGGCCACAGCGGCCCACCGCACCACTCAGCAGGTGCGCGGATGATGGACGAGGTGTTCGATGCCTCCAACCAGCTCGCCGCCTGGGTGCCACCTGGCCAGGCCCCTTCTGTGCAGACATCTGTGGAGCCTCTGCTGGGAAGGAGGATCTCTGAGCCTCTGGGCCTGCACCTCCCATGTCAGCTCAGAAAGGGAATCACTGACTCCTTTTCTCAGGAACTAATCAAAGGCCTGTCCTCGGTGACCTTTTCTTGAACATCCTTTAACATCCTGTCAATTTGCCCACACTCACAGAGCAGAGAGAATGAGGCCATGATAATGGGGTAATTCCACGGGTGATGCAAGACTGAAAAGGTATCTCAACTCTTATTTTCTCCTCAAAGACACAAAGGCGGCCTCCAAGGCTGAAGGTTAGAGAAAGGAGCTTAGGGGAAAGGAGGTGGGGAGGTGTTAGGAAATGAAGTTTTGTGTCCTCTACCCAAAATTCATACGCCGAAGCCCCAACCCCTAATGTGACTGTATGTGGAGACAGGGCCTTAATGGAAGTACTTAAGGATAAATGGGGCCACAAAGGTGGAGCCCTGACCCAACAGGACTGGTGTTCTTAGAAGAAGAGAGTCTGCCGCCAACTCAAACCTCCCCACCCGCTCCCACCTGCCATGTAGGGACACAGCAAGAAGGCTGCCGTCTGCAAGCCAGGAAGAGAGTCCTCACCAGACACCAGCCATGCTGGCACCCTGATCTTGGACTTCTGGCCTCCACAACCGTGAGAAAATAAATTCCTGTTGTTTAAGCCACCCAGGGTGTGGCATTCTGTTATGGCGGCTGGAGCTGACTAATGCAGTAGACAGAGGGAATCAGGCTTGCAGGGATACCCATGTCCAGAGATCTTAATGAAAGGTAGGTAAAGATGACTGTGGTGAGCAGAACAATGGTCCCCAAAGATGTCCATGTCCTTAATCCCTGGAACGTGTTACCCTACCTGGTGAAAGCGACTTTGCAGCTGTGATTAAGCTTAGGCTCTTGAGATGGGGAAATTATCCTGCATTTTTCCAGGTGGGCCCCAGGCGATTACAAAGGTCCTTATAAGAAAGAGACAGAAGTCGGAGTTAGAGGAAAAGTAAGGATGGAAGCAGAGATCAGGAAAAAAGAGAACATGCTATGTCTGCTGCTGGCTTCCAAGATGAAGGAAGGGGCTGTGAGCCCAGGAGTGCAGGTGTCCACTAGAAGGTGGAAAGGGCAAGGAATCGGGTTCTCCCTAGAGCCTCCTGAAAGAGTGCAGCTGTGTTGACACCTTGATTTCAGCCCTATGAGACTCAGGTTGGACTTCTGGCCTTCAGAAAATAAGATGATAAATTCGTGTCATTTTAAGCCACTCTGTTTGTGCTAACTAGTTGCAGTACCAGTAAGAAACGAACACAGTGGCAAACATCTCCTCCTAACCACAGAGGTCCTCGCAGGAGAGAGAGTTCGCCCTCCAGGATGGTTTGAAGGGAGAGGTTTTAATGCAGGGTCTCTTTACCGAAGTGTGGGAGGAGCGAGGGCATGGCGGGACCTCGGGGCACCGAGACTGCCAACAGCGGGGAGCTGCCACTTCCCAGCCTCAAGGGACAAGGAGAGGAGGGCATCATGGTGAGGCTTCCTCATGGGACAGAAGTCACAGCAGCGAAAGAAGCCCCCAGCAGCTTCTTCCCCAAGCAGGGAGGAGCAGGGACAAAATGCCTCCCATCTCTCTTTCCGACCCTCTGAGCTCCAGCCTGGGTCCCTCATTGGCCAAATCCATCTGGAAGTTGAAGGGCAAGGAGGTCCGGATGATGCAGCCCTTGGGGGTGAGATTTCCCAGCACAGAAAAGGGCAGGGAGATTGGAGAAAGAATCTGGGGTGAGAGCAACTAAAAAATACCTGGCACGTCCTCTTTTTAGCACCAGCCTGACTCCTGGAACGCACACCTGCTGTTTGGGCCTGACCAGCCACCATTCCCCCTTCCTCTGGTAACCCCATCCCAATTTTCCTTTGGAGGACTCCCCTCCCTTCCTTGTCCAAGTGGTACAGTCAGAGGCATCCCACTCCTTCCCTGCTTCAGGAGAAGGCACATGACCCAGGCCTGGCCAATCAGAGTCAGAACTGGGATTTTTGCTGGAACCAACAGGAAAGAGATGTTCTCTTCTTGCTGTGGCTGCTCAACTGTAGGATGCGAGCCCTATCTAATAGTTACCTGTGAGAAGAGCCTGCCTGATACCAGAACCACCAGAGAGAAACTAGTGCAGAGAGACAGAGAAAGAGACTAGTCCTAATAACATCAGTGGAGGCCCTGGATCCAGCCATACCTGAGGCCTAGAAGGACTTTTCCATTACATAAACCAAAAGCTGTTTTCTTTCAGTGATGCCAGTTTGACTTGGGTTTCTGTCACTTGCAAGTGCAAGAGTCCTAACACACCTCCCCCTGAAGCTAACCCTGACGGCCCCCATCTGTACCTCCACAGTGGCACTCCTGGCACTGTACTGGGATTGTTCACTGGTCTATCCCCCACAGAGATGGAGAGCTCATTGATGGAAAGGGTGTTGCTTTCTCTGTCCCCCGCACGAAGCACAATGGCACATAGTGAGCACCAATAAATAGATGTCACATGACTAAATCTGTCCATTCGGATGGATTAACAAATGAATAAGTTGTCCTAAAGACAGATTCAGCAGCAACCCAGCCTCTGACATTTTCAGAAAGTAGATTCTAACCTGGCACTCACCACCAAGAACCTGTCTCCATGCTAGGAATACAGGTACAGAGGTGAATAAGATAGTTGTGAACTATTCACATGAAGATCACGTTCTAGTCTAAAGCAAGACGAGTTAGATCCTGTATAAGCAAATCATCTATCCACACAACAAAGGGAGATTCATTCAGACGGTCAAACAGAGTGGTCATTTATAGAGTGTCCAGGCTGGAGAGGGCACCCCTGGACAAGAAGCCACAGAGTGACCAGTAAGAAGCCATTGACTAAAAATAAAAGACTCCTTCACCAAGCTCAGAATTCGGGGGTCAAAATTCTGATGATTCTCAGGTTACCCGTAAGAATCATGTATGGAGCTCTTAAAAAATTACCTACGTTTTGTGCCCAAAAGAATGAAAACATGTCCTCAAACAAATACTTGCACACAAACGTTCTCAGCAGCACTGTTCATGATATCCGAGAGAAGGGAACCACCCAAATGTCCACCAGTTGGTGGACGGATACAGAAATGGGGCGTACGCATACGCACACAATGGGATATTATTCGGGCACACAAAGGAATGAGAGACTGACACCTGCTACAACATGATGCACTTCGAAAACACTGTGCTAAGTGAAGGAAGCTAGACACAAAAGGCCACATATTAAATTTATCCTAAATGTCCGGAACAGGTGCGTCCATAGAGACAAAGTAGAAGGGAAGCTGTCGGGGGGCTGGGGGAGGGGAGTAGGGAGTGACCACTGATGGGGACACGGTTTGCTTGGGGGGATGAAAATGCTTTGGAACCAGACAGGGGTGGTGTTTGCACAACACTGTCAATGTACTAAATGCCACTGGATTGTACACTTTAAAATGGTTGTGTGTTATGTGAGTTTAACCTCAATTTTAAAAAAAAAAGCTTTATAAAAAATAGTGGATCCAACTAGTTAGACATGGTTGAGAATAGATTATATAATCCTTTATATTTTAGCTCATGTAAAAAAAAAAAAAAGCATTAAACAGAATTCTAAATATATGAAATATATGAAAGGCAAAACAGAAAAAGTACCCAGGTCACATCCACAGGGACGCAGTAGGTCTGGACGCTGCCTGGGCACTGGCATTTTGAAGGCAGCCGGAGAACCTGTGTGTGAGGACGGCAGCCCCTGCCACCTAAAACAACACAAAGCCCACCAAAACCAGGGCGGAAGCTGGAAGCAATCAGCCTCTGCCTGTCTGTGGCCAGACTGAAGAGCCACCTATAGAAGGAGGCTGCTAATGTCCCTAAGGAGGGAAGAAAGGCAACCAAATCTGCACGTTCTGTTTCCTGCTCAAACAAGCAAATGCTTTGTGGGTTCATTTGTGTCGTCATTCCAGGCCATTAGGGCCCATCAGTGAATGTTGCTCGCCAGGCCGCTGGCTCTGCCTGCGGGGAGCTGAGCGGCTCAGTGTCCTGGACAAGACGTGAAGGGTCACAGGTGGCTGGCATGGGGCAAAGAGAGAGAGCACCCTTCACTCATCCCTGCCAGCACGAAGCCAGGAAGAGAAGACACTTATTGTATTTGGTGACAGAGGAAACCAGCCTTAGTGCTAAGTGAACTGTGTGCAGCCTGACTGTGCGCACTGCCGCCTTCTATTTTTGTCATTTTTTGGATCCCCTGGTTTCCCATCCTGTTCCTCACCGAGTCCTCCCTCCAGGACTCAGCCTCCAGGCCACTGCTCCTATGTGCTACGCTCCCGGAGACCTCGCAGAGCACAGCAGGAGGAAGCAGCAGCCTCCTCCCCCTCAGTGCCTGGTGATCCAGGAAGCCCGTGGGGTTTGAGGCTGACTTTGGGGAGATGGCAGGGGAGAGGAAGGCAATTCGGTAGAGAGATGGTTGGGGGACAAATATTCGGCGGAGGAGGCAGTTTAAATGCTTAACTCCAGACCCGTAAGTCCAGCTGTGTACCCAACATCTCCAAGTGGAACAAGCATCTCACAGCGAACGTGCCCAACCTGGAGTTTCGGATCACTTCCCAAACCTGCGCCACTAGGCTGCCCCAGCTCAGCCTGTGGCAGCTTCATCCTTCCAGGAGCTCAGGCCAAAGCCTTAGGGACATCCCTGACCCCTCTCTGTCCTCTGTCCCTCACATCTAACCCATGGGAAAATAATCCTGTTGCCTTGACTTTCAAAGCACAGCTAGTCTCTTCCCCTGCCCTCCGGTCAGCCCCATCGTTGCTCACCAGACAATGGCAGCAGCTGCCTCCCTGGCCCCACCTCCCCCCACCCACATCAGGCCGTCTTCTACACCACAGCAGAGTGAGCCCTTCACAGTGGGAATCGTCCAGGTCACACTTAGCTGCTGAAACCCTCCAATGTCCCCACTGTACTCGGAGCAAGAGTGGAAAGCCCTGCAATGGCCCCTGTGCCCCGTGTGACCGGCCCTTCAACAGCAGTCGCTCCCCCGCTGCTCTTTGGACTCTCCCTCTCTCTGCTCTGGCCACACGGTCACTCTGCAGTTCCTTTTACACACCTGGCAGCTTCTACCCCAGGGCCTTTGCACTCGCTGCCCCTGCTGCCTGGAGCACCCCGCCTCCACATAGCCACGTGACTTGCTCCTTCGTGTCCCCCAGATCTCTGCTCAGAAACCACCTTCCCGGCCAGGCCCCCTGCCCACCCTATCTGCAATGGCAGCCCCCACCCAGGACCCCCAACTCCCTCCTCCTGCTTTATTTTTCTCCACAGCACTTAACCCTTCACACCTGCTATACATTTTAGTTATTTACTTTATCACCTGCCTCCCCCACCAGACTGTCTGCCTTGTTCATCGGTACGTGCCCAGAGTCTAGACGCTGCCGGAACCACAGCAGAGACCCGTTACATGAATCCGTGCCAAGCGAATGACCAAGCAGATGGACAGGTGCGCAGGAGACTCGCAGAACAGGCGAGAGAGGCACGCAGGCCATCTAAGCATGCTTACCCTGCGGAAGGGGGAAGAAGTCGGATCGGGGGACATTTTCATGTTCTCCAGAGAGAGGCTACATACATACGACTTGTGTCATTGCCTTTTTCAATAAAATCAATAACACTTGCATTCCATAGTATAATAAAGAAAAACCTCATGGGACAAAGAAGAGCCACCACACAAAAAAAGCCCATCTGAGTCACCGAGACTGTGTGTCTGCCAAGAGGAGCCTGTGATGTGGGCCAGTGGCCGGCGGGTTTGAGAGACAAGGAGCAAGTGTCTCCACGCTCCCAAGCATGACAGCACCGGAGCGGCTGGGAAGAAAGGGTTGCTAAAAGGGACTGGGGGAGGGGACGGGGACCCCCCGAGCACAGCAGGGATAACTGAGCAAATGTCCTCCTCCCGGAGGCCCCCACAGCATGGGGTGACCAGGACAGAAAGGGGGCCAACCCCCTCCCCCCAGGAGAGTGCTGTCCCAGTGACCGGCTGCCCCTCTGCCGCTGCCAGAGCCTGCTCTCTGGGGCTGGCACAAAGGTGCCCAGCAAGGCCCACTGTGCCACCCCCAGGGACAGTCAATCTGCGAACCTGTGCCCCACTTAGAGATGCTTAGCTGCATGGAGCTCACCAGGCCCCATGGACAGCCACACAGCCACCATCCTGGCTCCAGCATCATGTGCAGAGAGATGACACCCTCTCCCCGCGCGCCCCCCCCCCCGGACACATTCACTAGGTCCAGGCGGGCTGGAGGTTCCCACTTTTCTTTTTTCCTCTCTTTAATCCCCAAGCCACCACCCGCTGGCTCCTGCCTCCCAAGGGAGAGCCACATCTGAGTACAAACCCTTCTCCTCGACATCGGAGCTCTCCTTCCAAATCAAATCAATTTTCCAAACATAATTTGCTTCATGTAAATCAATAACCCGGGACTCGGCTGACATCCAAGGGGCAGGAGGCTGGCAGAGGGACTCAGCCGCAGAGACCCCCTCCCCGAGCCGGAATTACCTCAGGGGAGGGTCCTCTGCACCTAGGAGGGGTGCTCGTGGTGATGACCCAAAGGGGCACATGAGGACCTTGTACGGCAGCCGGGACAGCCCTGCCCCTTGGACCCCAGACACGAAGTTAAGAAGGGCTTCCTCTAGCCAAGGAGAGGAAATCTGTCCTCCACGGGGCTGAGGAAGGGGCCTTCCTCCCCACGGCATGCCACCTCCCGCCAAAGACCCTGCAGGGGCTCCCCACTGCTCTCAGATAAAATCCAAATCCCGAATCTACACCTCGGCATAGGACTCCTCCACACACAGGCAGGCAGTCCTGACACAGGCTGCAGCGTGGATGAACCTCGAGAACATCACACTAAGAAGCCAGACACAAAAGGCACATATTATATGATGCCGTTATATAAAGTGTCCAGAACAGGCATATCTATAGACACAGAAACCAGACTGTGGTTACTAGGGGCTGGGCAGGAGGACGGGGGGTGGAGAGCTGACGGGGACAGGGTTTCCTTGGGATGATGAAAATGTTTTACACCAGGTAAGGTGGTGGTGGCACAACATTGTCCAGGTACTAAACACCACTGAATTAGACATTTTAAAATGGTCAGTTTGTGTTACGTGAATCTCGCCTCAATAAATTGCTTTTCTTAAATCCAAATTCTTTCCCTTCGTCTACACGGCCCCACATAACCTGCCCACCTCCCCCAACTAGATCTAACGTCATCCCCCATTCACTGCTTCACGGATATTGGTAACACTGGACATCCCAGGTGACCTATCAGGGAGGGTGGGTTCCAGTTCTGACTCTGAACAACTGTGTGCCTCAGTTTCCCCACCTGGTAAATGAAGGAGTTGAGTTAGCTGAGGAGCAGGGAATGCAATTTAAATATCTAGAGCCACACTGTCCCACACAGTAGCCATTAGCTAGCCACATGTGGCTGTTTAAATGTACTTCAATTTAAGTATCTCTTAATTTAGTTGAAATGAAATTAAAAATTCAGTTCCCCAATGCGATGTTATGAGCTTTCAAAAGGGAGAAAATTCTGACACATGCTACAACATGAATGAACCTGGAAGACATTATGCTAAGTGAAATAATCCAGTCACAAAAGGACAAATGTTATGATGCCTCTGATGTCCAAATTCGTAGAGACACAAAGTAAGATCGTGACTGCCCAGGGCTGGGAGGCGGGACGGAAGGGGAGTTACTGCTTAATGGGTACGGGGTTTCTGTTTTACAAGATGAAAAGAATTCTGGAGATGGATGGTGGTGATGGTTGCACAACAATGAAAAGGTGCTTAATGCTACAGAACTGCGTGCTTAAAACTGGTTAAAATAGTACATTTCGCATTATGCATACTTTACAATTTAAAAAATCCAGTTCCTTGGGCACATTTTAATGCTCAAAATCAACATGTGGCTAGTGGCCACCATATTGAACAGTGCAACAGTGCAAACAGAGCAAACAGAGAACGTCTCCAGTGCTGTGGAAAGTTCTGTTCAGTGGTGCTGGTCTGCAGAGCTCCCACAGGCAACAGAAATCAGTGCCTCGTTCTAAATGGAACATAAGCTCCTTGACAGCAGGGGCTTCAGCCCCAGTACCTGCAACTGTGCCTGGCACATAGTAGGTATTCAACTAAATATCCATCAAATGAACCAGGGAGCATGTTTGAAGGGGGCAGCCTCCACCCCCTGCAGCCCATGGTCACTCTCTGGGAAGAAGACCCAGTGCTACCATCCCTGCTGCCCTTCAAAAGAAAAGCCAAAAACCCAGATTTTCATATTAAATCTTCCAGCTCTTGAATATTGGCTCAAAATTACTAAAGCACCAAGCTGGCCAAACAGATATGCCCCTGGGCTGTCTCCGGCCACAAGATGCTGGTTTACAACCACTGGACCAGGAGTTTGCAAAGGTTCCTTCCACCCTGTGCATTGGGAGCCGGGGCCCGAAGACCTGCACAGAGAGACAGGCGGGGTGCAGAGACCCTAAAACCTCCGATCACAGCCCCCGGGAGCCTTGGGAAGAAGCACAGGAGGAAGAAACCAATTACATTTTCCCCGCTGTTAACGATGTGCTCAGCACAGAAACAATGTGCCCAAGCCCCAGGTGAAATTAATATTCTAATTGAAGTTTCTCACATTGATGAAGGTAGCCGGCTGCCACCATCCTGGAATGCTAACAACTCGAAATGAATCCTTTGTAAAGGAGGAGAACCAATGAAGAAAGGGGGTTGGGAGAGGCAGGTGGCTCTGGGGAAGGAATGTCTGGGTACCAAAGCCGCTGCCAGGATAAGGCACAAAGCAACCAAGGCCAGGGCTGGTGGCTTCCCCCCGACAGCTGAGCGGAGGAAGACTCAATGCCCATGCTGAGCCAGCTGTCCCAGAGTCAGCCAAAGTTTGCGAGGGGCCACGTTTCCACAAGTCGTAGGCCCCCGAGCCACATCACAGAGAAAGGGGCCCACTGCAGCAGAAAGTCTAAGGGGAAGTGAAGCCAGCCCATGGGACCACTGCCACGCAGCTACGGGGTCGGGCAGTCCCACCCTCCACCCCATCACTCACAGCCTTCCTGACCAATCCCAGAGCCAAGCAGCTCCTTCTTCCTGACCCCCGTCATTCCCCGGACCAGACTTAGGGAGGTCAGAGTCCTCCTTGGTGACTCAATGACTCACCCTTTCTGTGACCCTGCCTGCAGCCATCATCCTCCTAAGGCTCTAAAGTGTGTATGCAAATCCTCTGACAGGCCTCTGATCTAGAGGTACCGCCAAATTGCCCTCCCCTGGGTTATGGGCTGGCCTCCAGGGAATAAAATGCAGCTGAAGTGGTTTCCCAGGCTAGGTCGCAAAAGGCCACAGAGCGGACAGCTGGCCCCCTCTTGAGACATACTTGAGCCCCGAGCCTCCATGTGAGAAGTTGGGCTACGCTGAGCCGCCATGCTGGAGAGACCACGTGGACAGACCACGTGGAGAGAAGCTGCTTGGGCCACCCACACCCTCTCTCAGCCCCAACCTCCTCCTCTATAGGGCTGTTGGAAGGATTAATGAGCTACTGCACATATTGGTGGCACATGGAGCCCTCAACACAATGTGACTGCAATGATTGCGATTGTTGCAATCAAGTCACTCCAGCAAGGCCCACCGATCTGATCGCTCTACCTGAGCCCTAGGGGGAGGCTGCTCTTGGCACCTGTCACTCCTGTACTCCTTCAACATTCTCTTTGCTTCTTACTGACCAAGCCCTTGTCACTCCAATCCCTTGTTACCGTAAGTAGTTCACAGTTCTTCATATTAAAGTTTCCCTGTTCAAATGACTGTGGTTTTGCTCTCCTGGTTGGACCCTGACTGAGGCATAGCCCGACTGTGTCTCCTGACCCATACGAAATTCAGATATATACAAAACACATTCCAATTTTACAAGCAAATGTTAAAAAAATTACACTTTACATCATGCATTAATGAAAAACATTTTAAAGTGGTTTTGTGGAGAAAACATTATATTTTGTATATATTGGCATCCAATAGGAGATCATAAGTTTGGGACATGCAATAAAATTCTACTAACCTAGAAAAATTATAAAATCCTATCACTAAAAATAAATACACTAGTGTCAGGTAAACGTTGGTATAGGGCAAGACGGTCACAGAAGTAATCAATTGAGATATAAACATTAGGAGAATTAGCTAAGCACGACCTCCGATCAGTTCCATTGCTTGCAACTCGTTTTCTGTCAAGAAGATCCTCCCCAGCCGTGAAATTCACACTTGCAGGGAGGTTTTCGTGTGCAGCTGTGCACTGCCTCTAGGGGGTAGCAGCAACAATATTTTTGTCTTTGACATTCAGCTTTCCAACCACAAGCCAGGTGCAGTGGAGATAATTTTGAAACATTTTTGATTGGCAGGAAGAGGGACGGGGAAGAGGGAAGGCCTCTCATACCAGTGATTACTGGCAGATGGCATCCACTCCGTGTCTGACAGCGTTCTAGGCACTGGAAGTAAAGCAGGGAAGGGAATAAAAAAAAAAATACTCATACGCTTTGCTCTTGATGAGCTCAGCCTAGAGGCGGGTGTGACTGGCACACACTCCCCAGCCTAATTCTAGTGGAGCATGTGGAACGCCAAAGCTCTTCAAAGGAGGAGAGGCCACTGCCAGGCGAGGAGATCTGATGAGCCTGCACAGGACTTCATCAGGACTCTCTGGTGGCAAGTGACAGGAACCCAATTCAAAGTGACTTAAAAAAAAAAAAAAAGTGTTGGATCACATACTGGGGAAGTTCAAGTTCGCATCCAAAACAGCTACTTTCGGGTACTCAAGTATGGTCCCTGGGAAACTCGCCCTGGTTCTCTCTCTGGCTTTATTTTCCCTGTGTTGCTTCATTCTCACACGGTTCCAGAATGGCAGGTAGCTTCTAGGAGGGTTTCCAACAAGCTCCCCCTCGAGGCATTCATGGCCTCGCGTAGCTCTCTCCCCTGGAGAAACTTCCTTCTCACGGGTAGGATACCTCGACGTGGAAGGGATATCTCTTCTGGGATTAGGTTACAAGGGGTTGTCACTGCCTTGCTTTGACACAGCAGCCTGCCATGAGGAGAAGGCCACAGGGCAGGCAAGTAACCATGGCCTCTGGCCACCAGTCAGCAGGGAACTGTGACCCTCAGTGCAAGAGCCACAAAAGCTGAATCCTGACACAACCATGTGAGCACAGGAGCAGATCCGTCCCCAGCCCAGCCTTCAGATGAGAACCAAACCTTGGCTAAGACCTTGACTGCAGCCTTGTGGGAGATCCTGAAGCAGAGGGCCCAGCTAAGCCCCGCCCTGATTCCCAATCCAGAGGAATTGTGATATAACAAATGCCTGTTGTTTTAAGCTATCAGTTTGTGGTCACTTATTGCACAGCAATAACATCTAGGCTCACATCCTACCAGCTGAGCAACTGCAACAGAAAGGCACGGCTTCTCCCCAGTGCATTCAACAAACATCCCAGGGCTGGCCCTCATTGGCCCCCGCTTGGATCATGTGCCCAACCCTGATCTAATCCTTGAGGCCTGAGAGATGGGACACTCTGATTGGTCAGGTGCAAGTCATGAGCCCGCCCAGGGGTGGGGAGGAAGTTAGCATTACCCAAACCACAGGGCTTCAGAGCAGGGGAGAAGCAGTTTCTCCAGAAGACAACCAGGATGCGTTGCTTTGATTTTACACCGTCACCCAGGGCGAAGAAGCAGACAACCACTACCATGTGACAGGATTCAGGCATGAAATAATGTGCGAAAAGATATGAACAAAACTACAAAAATGACCACCAGGGCAGACAGTAGGTGTTCATTAAACACCCACTGAGCAGAGAAGAGGATTAAAGCAGTTGCTAACATTTACAAAACACACACGTGATTTCAAGCATTATGTTAAATTCTTCTTACACAATATCTCCCTTAATCCTCACAACACCCCAAAGAGTAGGAGCACCTCTTCTCCCCATTGACAGATGAAAATGCCATGGCACAGAGAAGTTAAGTAACTCACCCAGGGTCACAGAGGTAGCCAGTGGTGGAGCTGGGGTTGGACCCCAGGCAGCCTGCCACCTGAGTTTATGCCCTTAATTTCAGTGATGTGCTTGAAACCATTAGCAAGAGAAGGCAGCTAGCAGAGGGACAAAGGTATATAATTAAGCCGGGAAAGCTATACATCTACAGGAAGTGCCGCTGTGGTTATTTCCCTACTCAAATGTGTATTTAAATCTTTCACGAAGAAAGACAGGGATTGAGAGGATTAAGGGGGACTTGAAGAATGGGAAAGATTGAGAAAGAAATTCTAGAGCCTTCTCCCCTCCTGTTGTCCTCTGCATTATATTCCAGCGAGAGAGGAGAATTTAGTCACCTTACGAAATGATCCGAGATGACAGGCAAATTGATCAAATAGGAGGATGAGACCATGCTGGAGCGCGTGCAAATATAGCTGGTGCAACAGCAAGGCCGACACCTCCTCCCCCAGTACTTTCCTCCTAAAATATGCAGACCCTCTCGAGAGCTCGGCCCATACATTTAAGAGAAAAATACTTAACTGGGCTGGGCGTGGGGGGTAGTGGGTGGAGGGAGAAAAAAAATATCATAAAGAAATAAAATTTCCATCACAAATACATGGTGCTTTTTAGAGCCTTCTCCATTAGAAACAAATGTGGTCGTGTTACGTGCTACGGAGACATAGACCAGAGAACCTCGAGGATGCCCCTAGTCTAAGATCGAAGCTCCCAGAAACTGGAGCAAGGCCATGAGTAGACGGGCTGGCGTTCCAAGTCCTCTGGGAATCGCCCACAGCCAGAACCACTGGGCATAGAACCCAGGGAAGCTCTGGCCGAGTCCTGCCCGCAGGAGCAACTCCTCTTCGGCAAGAGCTCTGGATTCCAAGAACAAGTCCACCACCCGCTACCATCTCCTAACTGCCCCAGGGCTGTTAACTTCACTTTCTCAGATGTCAGCTCTGTCTTCTGCCATCGCCCGGTCACGCCCTGGCTCTCCTTAACTGTCTAGAGACCCTCAGGGGGCGCTGATCTCTGCCCATGTTCCCGGGGGGTGGGATGAACATTTGCAAATATTTCTGAACCCCTCTTCTATGTCTGAGGAATCCTCCATTTCATGAGACAGAAGAAAATCACTAAATACACTGTGCTATATCCATGCCATAGGATATTATGCAGCAATGCAAAAAAATAAGGCACTTCTATACATACCTGGAAGATAGGGGAATAGAGAGAGAGGCAAGGTATATACGTACAAAACCAAACTTAAAACACTAGTATAACATATATTTCCTATGGGAAAAATACACAGAAAACTGACCTTTTCAAAGAATAGGAAATTGTTCAAAAGGGACTTCAGATTTATCTGTAATGTGTCTAAAACCATTTTTATATCTCTGACAAAGACAGTGTTACACATTCACCAACTGCTTTTATTTTCCTCCAGGCACCCAGAAAAACAACATATCCCTGGCCCCCACCTTAGGAGGCAGAATAAAATCACACACACACACACACAAAAAAAAAAAAAAACTCTATTAAGACAAGTGTGATGATGTAAGAGCCTGGTGGTTCAAGTCTTTTCTCCAAATGCAATGCTCTCTCCCACTGAAGTATTTGCCACAAACTGCAAGCTATGAAGGGTACCACCAGCTGTCCCCAGTATCTACTCTCTCTTTCTTCCACAGAAACAGAACTCCTAATTTTCTGATTTTTAGCAACCTAAAATAAAGACTGAATTTCCCCGGTTCCCTTGCAGCTAGATGTGGGTATGTGACTAAGCCCTAGCCAATGGGATACAAGAGGAAGCATCACAGGGCTGCTTCTAGGACTCCTCCATAAAAGACAATTGGTGCATGCCCTTGACCCTTTCTTTATCTGTATCCCCATCTTAGTCCCTGGAATGGAGATGAGATGCACCCACAGCTGCCATCTTGAACCATGAGGACAAAGACCACAGCCTTGAGATGGTAAAAAGGAGAGAGGGATCATGAGCCCTTCATGGAACATAGCAGAGAGAAGTGGCCTAGGCTGCATAGATCCAGAATCCTATTGGAGACAGAAACAAACTTCTACTTTTTAAGCCACCATTATTTTAAGTCTCTCCATTCACTGATGAGCCCAATCACACCACATCCAAGCTTCCCTGTCCCTCGGGGAGCCACCAAGCAGCATCCCTGGGGTCAGCTGAGCTTCATGCATCAGAGCCCCCAGGACCAACAAACTATGGTAGCCAATTCAGAGGATTCCCACCAGTTCTGATGGGGTCCCAGAAACCCTAAGGGAAAGAGCTGGGCTCACAACTTAAATATCAGCATTACTGTGGCTGAAATATCCAAAGCATTGTTGGTTTCCTCCCCCTGCCCCCGTCTGCTTTCCCATGGGCCCTGCAAGCATCGCCCCTTCATCCCTTCACTGAGGTCAGTAATGTTAACCCCCGGCATGAGTCCACCCGAACCCTCCTCCACACTAATTACGTAAAAGTGTATACAGTGTCGTAGGTGAGCAGGTGCACGCATGTGCCTGTTTCAGAGGCAGCACACAATGGGGGGTAAGAACCAAATGACGTCACCACCACGTACGCTGCCTCTGAAACAGGCATGCTCACCTGTTTCACAGCAATCCTCTTAGTTCTGCAAAATATAGGTTTCCCGGAAGTGAGGTTGTGGGGTCAAAGACCAGATACTACTTTAACAGGTATTGGCAGATTATGTTCCAAATACTCCATGTTCTCAACCAAAGTAACCAAAATATGTGTGAAGTCACTGGACTGAGGTTTCAGAGGTCACACGCACAATAAAGAAGCCCTAGAAAATTCGGCAGCAGCCCCAAGGGCAGCCTCAATGGGCAGGGGAGGCTGTTGGCTCGTCTCTTGGCAGAGGGGCCCCAGAGGCATCGGCCCACCCGTGAGCGCTCTCCTGGCCTGGGCAGCTCTCTGCACCCTTCTTGGTGGGCTGCAGTAGTAACTGTTTCTTTCTTCCAGTGAAAGCACCAGGATTTTCCTTCCAGAAATACTCTCTGCTCCTCTCTGACCACATGGTTCTTATTCCAATACCAGAGATGAGTTTCTGACTTAATGTGGCCAGTCAGATATAGGATTCCATCTCCATAGTCACAGCCCTTGGTGGACAGGCTGGAGCAAACTGTGACCAGCTTTGCCATCAGGTGGAGACAGCCCGTCTGAGAACTAAGTCAACACAGAGGAAAAAAAAACTAACAGATCAAGTGAGAGAATAGAAGCCCTCCTTAGGAGAGAATTAAGCCCCTGGAGCCAGCCACGCCTGCAGCCATTTCTCCCTTGAACTTCCCAGCTCCGAGGATGAGTAAATTCTCATTTTTCTCCCTCACAACTAAGAGAATTCAGAAGAAAACAGTGACATATCCTTGCATTTGGCACAGCATCTCCACTGGATCATCAGCATTGGAAACTTAAAATATCATAGACCTGGGTGTCACAGATAAACCCACGGAAGGCTACATTCATCTTTAAAACAACACAATAAGAAAAAACACAAGGTCATAAAAGAAATCCATTGATTGGAATCACTCTGAGTATAAAATAGCTAAGCAGTGGGTTCCTTTAATACTAGTTCCCTCTGGCAGCATCCTTGCAAGGGGGTCTTCTGAGCTGTGAGCCATCTAGCTTTGCCTGCAGAGTAAAAAACATCTTGCACACACATGTGCTGCTATTTTTAAAACGTTACATAAATGCTACTGTAATTACCAAAACCCACTCATTCAAAAGCATCACTAAATGGATGGCAACTTTTGATCAATATGTTTTTCTTTTTCAACCAAGAGATACCAAACCCACAATTCTTATTCAGAGGAGCTGGACAATTTTTTTTGACATTAAAAATATTGTTTGTTCCTGAACACTGTCACAGTCTTGTAAACATATATTCAGAGCATTCCCTGCCTGACCACTTAAGGCAAACTTTGTCTCTAAAAGTGTTAGAGAGTAGGTAGGTTATTTAGGCTTTGCAGGCCATAGGGTCTGTGTCACAATTACTAAACTCGGACATCGTTGTGCAAAAGCAGCCATAGACAATATGTAAACAAATAGGTGTACTACTCAGCCACAGAAAACAATGGTGATCTAGCACCTCTTGTATTATCCTGGATAGAGCTGGAGCCCATTCTACTAAGTGAAGTATCACAAGCATGGAAAAACAAGTACCACATGTACTCACCATCAAATTGGTATTAACTGATCAACACTTACGTGCGCATATAGTAATATCATTCATCAGGTGTTGGGCAGGTGGGAGGGAGCAGAAGAAGATGGGCATATTCACACCTAATGGGTGGGGTGTGCACCACCTGGAGGATGGACACACTTGAAGCTCTGACTCAGGCGGGGCAAAGGCAATATATGTAACCTAAACATTTGTACCCCTGTAATATGCTGAAATAAAAAAATAAATAAATAAAACAAATAGGCATGGCTGTGTTCTAATAAAACTTTATTCACAAAAGCAAGTGGAGGGCCAAATTTGGTCCACAGGCCATAGCTTGCTGATGCTTGGATTAAAGGGTGCAGAAAATAACACACAATGTGTCAGGAGTCAAGGCCAGCCCAGGGTCAGCTAGAATTTACACATCTCTAAAATGTCATGGAAGTTAATGAAGGTAATAGAATTTGATTCGACACACAATTTTTCAGACACATCTACTAAATAAACCAAGAATACCTGTGTGGCAAATTAATGATAAACTGTGCCAAAATAATCACATCATGAACACAGGGAGAATTTTTTCTTTTAATATTAGTGATTTCAGCAGGCAAAATGAACACCAAACTGAGTCTAATAGATCACAATTCAAATCCTAACTCTGCCTCTTACCAGCTGAGTGTTTCCTGGGCAAACAGCATAACTGAGCCCTGGTCCTCCCAACTATCATAACGTTATTAAATAACTGCCACTCTTTATTGAGCACTCAGTATGTGCCAGGCACTGTGCTAATAAGCATTCTGCACCTATTCTCTCTTGAAGCCTCTTAACTTGATTCTCCTTAATGATGTGTTAATAGCTGCATCTCACAGATGCAAAACGCAGGCTCATCCACCCAACTCTCGCGGCAGGGCTCTTGGGAAGACCATACAAAAGGCAAAATCCCAACTCAGAGACGAAGTTCTGTTTGTTAATTTCATCACTAACAAATACTAATTTGGTCCCAAATACAGTGCTAGGCACATAGTAGGTGCTCAGTAAATATCTATTGAATGACTCTAATCCATCAGCAAATCCTGTGGCTCAACGTTCAAAAGTACATCCCAAATCTCACCACTTCTCACCTCCTCCACAGCGACCACTCCAGTCCAAGCCACCACTGTCACTCGCCTGGACTACTGCAGTAGCACCTTGGCCACTTCTACTCCAGTGACTTAGAGCATGTCCTTCTTCTGCTCAAACCTGCCAACAGCACCCACCTCACTGAGACTGAAAGGCAAAGTCCTGGCCAGAGCCAGATCCCTGTCACCTCTCTGGCCTCATCTCCTCTCTCTCTTCCCTCCCTTACTCAGCCCACCTTTGCTGGCCTCCCTTCCATCCCTTGAACCTGCCAAGCACATTCCTACCTCAGGGCCTTTGCACTTGCTGTTCCCTCTGCTTGAAACGTTCTTCCCAAGACAGCCACCTGGCTTCCTCTCTCACCGCTTCAGGTCTTTGTTTAAATGTCACCTTCCTGACTCTGCTGTTTGAAACTGCAAACCATCCCTCCCCAGCACTCCATCTCTGCTCCCCACTTCCTGTTTCTCCACAGCACTGACCACCACGTAATAAGCAGTGTGTGTTAGTTATTTATTTTGTTCAGGATTTGCCTCTCTCCACCTTAATGCTAATCCCATGAGGACAGGGATCCTTGCCCGTCTTGTCCCTGCTATACCCACAGAACAGGGCCTGTCGCAGCCCAGGTGCACAATCCAAACGGGCTGGAATAAACAAAGACAGGCGTGAGGAAGGAAGCAGGTGGGAGGAGAGGTTTCCAGGAACATCAGCAGGAGCGAGAGGGAGTTCAGGGCCAATCTTACAGAAGGGGAAACTGAGTCCCAGAGCAGTCAAAGGGCTGCCCAGACCTCCCAATTTCTTGAGAGAAGCCAGAAACCTGGATAGCGATATCAACAGCTCCCAATCTTTAAATGCCAGCTACTAACCAAAGAAGTCTGCAGGCCAGATATGGCCCAGCGGCAGCCGGCAGCCCTCCGCTGGCCTGGAAAAGTTCCGATCCACCGCCACTCAGAAAGAACTTTTCTGGCAAAACAACATTCTCCATCTATGCCATGCCTCCCCTCCTTCCGCCCCCGTCCCTTCCCGCTGCCCCTCCTGCCCAGCCTCCTGCGTCCCTCCGTCCTGGAGCCCGCATCCCCACTGACCCGGCCCTCCTAGCTCACCAGGACAGCCAGCAGCCCGCGGCAGCAGATGGCACGACTAGAGAAGGGAAAATTACCAAGCCGAGGATACAGATACGTCGGCAGCACACAACAGGGGGAGGACCCGGCACACAAAGACAGCCACCATGCTGGGAGCCAGGAGGCCAGGCACAGCCGGCTGCCGCACCAAAGCTCCCAGGGCGCAGCCAGGACCCCTCGGAAGGTCCACGGAGCCGGAGCCGGCGCGGCAGCGCTGGCTGCAGCCACAGCAGTATTTTTATGTGTCCATTGGCTGCGATATGTTAAGAGCCCTGGCGGGAGGCATTCACAACACAAAGCAGATATTCAAGACGCCTTATTTACTGAGTCGCCCATCCTAGGCACTCAATCCTGGGCTTGGAAGTGCAGTCTCTGTGAGTTAGGACCCCAACGGGTTAATTTGGGCCCCAGCTCAGAGCACCGAGCAATTCCAGACACTCCACCCTCAGTAACAAAATACAGCAAATCAAATTGGACTCCATTGATTTTTTATGTAACTATTTTGGGGCCAAAGCATAAGGAGAGGGTATTGATCAGTTAAGGAGTCAGGGTGTCAGGGAAGGGAGTTGGGGGTACCCTGGATGCAAGACCAGGTGGTCTGGCCAAGAGGGAGCACTGGAATTCACCCCCAAACAGCTTGAGCTTCTTTCTCCCCTGCCCCTGGCAGAAAACGGGCATCGAGGGTCCATTGGCTTCTCCTGAGCACTTGCTGTGTGTCAGGCACTGTGCAGAGAACCTTGCAAGGACTTGCATGCCTTCTGCCCGGAACCCCTTCTCCAAGTTGGCTCTTTCTGGTCATTTAGGTCTCAAATAAGAAAACTGCCACCTCTTCTGAGAAGTCTTCCTGGATCACACAGTCACTCCCCATCACATCGCCTTGCATTGCCTATAAGGAGCACACATTCATGTCCAGGATTTTCCTGTCACTGTACTTGTGGGCTTCTTGTCCATCTCCCTGTCACCATGCAACCTGCCCTAGAATGTACGTTCCTGAGATCACAGGCACCCAAGCCTGAGGGCAGGGAAACTGAGGCAAAATTCCAGGACAAGGAGTCATCATCAGGGCAGCAGTCATGAGCTCTGGGAAGGACACCTCATCCTGCCATTCATGGGCTGAGTTAGCTTGAGCCGGTCCCTGGGTTCCTCTGAGCCTCGGTGTCCCTATCTGGGGGTACATCCTACCCCATAACATCAGTAATTGCTCGAGAATCCAGTGAAATGCTCAAGTGAGAAGCCACCTGGTAGACGGCTGATGGTTCATGATCCTTCTCTTTGCAGCTTTAGTTGCTGCAGGAAAGTGCACCCTCCCTCCTGCCCTGAGACCCTCACCCTCTGCTGACCGCCTCACCCATTCGCACACCATTGTTGTTCACCAACTTCTTTCTTGCTGGAGTCCCCCAGTGAGACCAGCAGGGAAGGATTTCAGAGCCCATTTCACAGATGGGGAAACTGAGTCTCAGAGCAGTCAAGAGGATAGACCAGTATTCTGAGATCGCCCAATTTCTTGAGCATAGCCAGAAACCTGGATTGTGACGCTGACACCACGCAATTGTTAAATGCTGGCAACTAACAGGCGAAGTCTGCAGGCCAGACATGGCCCAGAGGCCACTGTCAGCCCTTGGGCCTTGCACATCTGCTCAATTTACCCGAACACCAAAGCAGGCCAGGGCTCGTGACTGAGGAGGTAGACTTTAGAAGGGACAGAATTTCCCAAAATGGGTTTCTCATAAAAGACTCAACTCTCCCTTTGACTCAAGGCACATTCCCTAATCCCCTGGGTCCAAATTAGTCTCAAAATCAAATAAATTGCACCCAAAATTCAGTGCCCATGAACACAGACAATGTGGTAGCTAAGAGCACCGACTCTGAGACAGACACACCCCGGGTTCACATGGCAACATGGCACCCCATCACTAACTGGCCATGTGACCACGCACAAGTCACATCACCTCTCCAGGCCTCAGTTTCCTCATCTGAAAAATGGTACAAATGGAAGTCCCCAGCCCATTAGAGCTGTTGAAGATTGAATGAGGTAAAAATCTATGAGGGGCTTGGAACACACAGTGCACTCTAGAGTTATTGTGCTATTACTAACTCTGGGGCA
Organism: Eulemur rufifrons; assembly: GCF_041146395.1. Classification (NCBI taxonomy): domain Eukaryota; kingdom Metazoa; phylum Chordata; class Mammalia; order Primates; family Lemuridae; genus Eulemur; species Eulemur rufifrons. The sequence goes on from NC_091003.1 coordinate 3,723,185, forward strand.
CACCGACGGTGAGAACCAGTGCATGAGACCAGAATTCTGCCCGCCAAAGTCCTGCCCTTCCTTGTGACCATCTAATCCCTCCAGGGCACAGAATTCTAAAGGACTCCTAGCTGCCCACAGAGTAGACTCCAATGTGTTTGATTTCTATGGCTCTCAACACATTAATACATTTATTCGTTGCAGGGAGAGAGCAGAAAGGAAGTGAAAGACCCAGAAAAGGCCGGCACATCAAAGGAGCTTAATAACTGTCCACCACCTTGGAGTGTAAGTCCAGCTTGTCCAAAGCCGGGGCCACACCATTTTTTTTTTTTCTTTTTGGTAGAGATAGGGTCTCAATATGTTGCTCAGGCTGGTCTCCAACGCCTGACCTCAAGTGATCCTCCAGTCTCGGCCTCCCAAAATGCTAGGATTATAGGTGTGAGCCACCACGCCCGGCCTTGGGTCCACACCATTCTGCACAGGGCTAGAGAGTGAACTCTGGCTGTGCGTAAGGCACAAACCAGTGTCCTGTGTGACCCCAGGCAAGTTACCTGGCATCTCTGGACCTCACCATCCTCACCTGTAAACCAGGAATAACTCGAGAGTCCACCTGCCAGAGTGGTGAGTGTTCCATCACGCTCACACAGGGACAGGCTCGGGACGGTGTGAGCAGCACGGTCAGCAACCTCAGTAGCACCTGCTTCCACCACCACCACCATCATCATCATCACTAGGATTTGCTCCTGTCCTTCTGAGTTGACATTTGCTATTTTGGCCATGCCAAGTGGCCGTCATTCTCATGACCTTGGGCTCCTTAAATGAAGTCACAGTCCCCTAAAGGACTGTACAGTAGAACTTTTTTTTTTTTTTTTTTTTTACCATTAAAGCTCCCCAGTGTAGCATTAGAACGTCCTGGGTGAGGAGTTAAAGAGAGTGAGTGTGTGAGCCCTGATCTGCCTCCAGTTCACTTGTGGCCCTGAGCAAGGCAACCCCCTCTCCTGAGTTTCCTTTTCCCCATCTGCAAAGCGGGCCGGGCCATTGCAGGAGATGCTCTGAGATGCCTGCTGCTCCAGAAGTCAACTCACTCACTCTGCTGAAGAGGGGGCAGCACCACCAGCACACCATCACCTATGATGTTGCCCAGGCCAGGATGCCTCCATCTCCCCGCACCCCACCCCTGCCCCCCCACCCCCCCCCACCTCCCCGTGGTGGGAGGCGATGCATTTGCTGAATCCCAGAGCTTAAAGGAAAATGGACTCTCTCCATCCCCATTCAAACGGAGACCCAGGAGAGAAGAAAGGAGCCACCCAGCCGCATAGAACTGGGGGACTCATGGGGAACAAGGCCGCTGGAAGGGCTTTGCTGGCTGGCCCGGAGACCACCCTCCCAGACTTCAAGCCAACAAATGAGGGGTTTCTTTAGCTCCCTTGGATCACGGCAACCACCATGCTCATTGTTGGCTCCAAGCACCGTAGCTCACGCCTCCCCAGTTCCCTGCATCCGGTGGGAGGAGGGGGATGCAATGATTTACTCTGGGAACTCCGCTGTGCAGCCATTAAATCACCGGGGGAGGCACTGGCATTTGCATACCACTCCCCACCACTTCCCAAGGCCACCTCTCTGAAGGGCAGTGCCACACGCAGGCAAGCCCCCCACCCCAAAAAAATCACTATTGTAATGAGAAAGAAATATACCACATGCCACCCCAAGGTGCCAGGCAGGGCTAAGAGCACCTCTGCGTTGAAAACCAAAGCTCCCCCTCCCCACACTTGCAAGCTCTGCCACTCACGGGGCCCCTCTCTCAGAGGGGGCGGGGGCGTTCCACCCACCCTAATTTCACAGACCCCCCCCCCCAGAATAATGAGTCAACGAAGCAAGGCACGTTCATTTTCCCCAGCAGGGACTGTAACTGTGCCGCTAATTTGCAAAGCCCCAGTGTGCACAAAAGTGGCTCAAATAATAGGGGCCCCCTAGTCGCTAAGCTGGGGGATTTGTGCTGACTCTTACCAAGTACAGTTCCATATGTTTAAGCGCTTGCAAGGCTGAAAGAAGTACACCCACCATACTCTTTACCATGGCAGCTACCCACGCAGGAGGGGGGCACAGAAAAGACAGTCCCTGTGTGTGATGGGAGAGCGCGCGCACGCATCCTTGCCTCTGAACTCTCCCAGCCCCTCCGCCAGCGCCTCCGCCAAACACGGTCGGTAAATCATGGCAGAAATTATCCAGAAAATCCAACCAGCTTTGAAGGAAGCTCTGGTTAATTCCTCTGAACCTTTCAACCAAGAGTAGGCAGCCAAGTATCTTTCAGGAATTTCAGTCTTGTTTTTTTTTTTTTTTTTTCCTTTTCCTTTTTTATTTATTTTTTTTTTTATTTTATTTTATTTTTTTTTTGCCAGCCCTCCTAACTGGTGCTAAATATAGAGTTATCAAACTGTCGTCTCTTGGGGACTGGTGAAAGACTTGCATGTGCTTCCAGAGCCCCTGCGATGGCACTGGGAGCTCTGCCCTGGTGACATCTGCCTGCACGAGCTGCCCCGCTGAGGCTCTCAGGGGAAAGCAGCAGGTTTCAGGGGTGGCTCACCTCCCCCCCACCCCAAGACCAGGACCTCCCAGAGCCAGGCACAGGTCTGTTGCTGGGGGTGGGGAGCATTGATGGACCATCATGTTCTCTCACAAAGCATCAGGCAGGCAGCCTCTCTAAGAGATTTCCGATATTCACTTAGGAGCGCATCCAGGCAAACGCTGACCCCCGTGGAGAAACAAAATAGAGACAAAACTGCAATTCTCAAGTCCAAAGGACTGTGCACTTTTGGAAACAGGTCCCAGGGCTTTAGCTAAGAGAAAACAGCCCCGACCCCAGTGGCAGCCTCTCGTGTACCGCAGAGGAATGCCAAAAGCAAAACAGCTTCATCATAGCTGCTCATTAGCCCAGCAGATTGAAGATTCATCCACCTCAAGCCCGAGGCCACTCTCTGAGCCCAAGCCAGCGCTGAAGACAGATATCTCTAATAGAAGGTTCTCTCCAAGTCAAAGGTTTTATTAAACGTTTGGGGTCACTTAAGGGCATCTCAAAGGAATACTTACTTTTTTCCATGCAAAGACATCACACATCAAGTTGACATGCAAGGTTTGCTCCTAACTGCAACCTTATCAAGATAGTTAAGCTGAAAAGTTAAAGTTTTATTTTTCTACTGCATTCTGCCTGTCTGTGTGGTTTGTTTGTTAAGGAAATGGGGAGAGATCTTCTAAAGCAAAAGCTACCAGCTCCCCAAATCATCAAACCCCAGTCCTGATTTTGAAAGGTTTGGAGAACTAAGATCTCAAATGCACATGAACGCTGCTCGTGACTGTGCCCGGTTCATCCGAGCCTTTAGGATTTTCTCCACTGCTTGGGTAGGGGGAGGGGAGGAACTGTCATTTTAGGATGAGCTTCCTCTAGAACCAACATGTAGCCACATCAAGGTGGTAGAAAGCTCTCCAAACTCCATCGGAGACAGACAATACCAGACTATTTTGATTTCCCCACTCGCTGGGTTTTGGCGACAGCTGCCCTGGCGGTCCTCAGCAGGGAGTCCAGCTCCCTGGTACCCAGGCAGTGGCTCTGGGCATCACCACGTTGCCCGCGGCCCGGCGCGCCCGGGGCTGCCTGGCCACCGCTACCCTCTCCCGCCCGCCTCGGGGTCAGGACGCTGGGGCAGCCTGCGTTTCCAATAGGCGAACAGAAGGGCTCCACTTTGGCCAAGGAGAGGCCACTTGGGGAGGGAAAAACCTTGGTGGGGAGGCCACGGGAAAGCAGGGGAGGGCCGCGGGGCATAGGGGAGGGCTGCGGACAAGCTAGAGAGCACCGGCTGAAACGACCTCAAGGCTGGGGCCCCGCAGGTGTCCCGGGAACGCACAGCTATGCAACCGCGGGCAGCTGGGAGCGGGAAAGGGCTCCACCAACACCCTACCACAGCAAAACCCAGTAGGAACCAGGACCTGAGGGGATGCTGCCCAAAGGCGGGGCGGGGAGAGGGCTAGATTCCTGGAGGCGCGCCCCCACCCTCCTGGAGAGGCTGAGCGCATCCCGTCAGTCGCCCCCGTGCGCCCCGAAAGGGTCCGCAGGGAAGCTGGGGGCTTGGGGGGAGAAGGCAGGCGGGCTCCGCGCTGGGCAAAAGGCAACGGGCCGGGGTCTCCTGGGTTCTCAGGGTCTCCCCAGATCTGTCCAAGTCCAGGAGAATGCAAGCTGCCACAGACTTGAGGAGGAGACAGCCGCCCGTCTGGAGCCAACTTTGTGCGCGGCGGCCAGGGTCGGGGATGGGGTCCGGGGACGCGTTACCTGGGCACCGGAGCGCAGTCAGCGCCAGCAGGAGCCCGAGCGGCGGCGCCCGGCCCGGGGTCGGCATGGTCCTCGGCGCGCGGTGGGCGCGGCGCGGGGCTGCTCCTCTCGCGCGCCTGGCCCGGCCCGCGGCTCCCGGGAGCAGCCCCCGGCGGCTACGCCCGGGCGCCGGGCATGGCTCGCTCCCAGCGCGCCGCTCCTCCCCAGACGCAGGCGCCGGCGCTGGCGGCGCTTCCTCGGCTGCGCCTCTGCGCGCTCTCCTGGGCTCGGCCGTGCGCGGCCGGGGAGCCGGCGGCCGCCGGGGCTCAGCGCCCCGCACCCTCGCCTGCTGCCCCGCACTTGGCCCGAGTTGCGCGGCCCCCGCCGTCGCCGCCGCCGCGGCTCCTGTGCCCCAGCGCCCGTCCCATCCCGGTCGCGCCGCCGCCGCCTCAGCCAGCGCCAGCTGCCGGCCGCCTCTCGAGCCAGCGAGCGAGTGAGCGAGCGCTGGGGAGGGGCGGGCGAGGGAGGGGCCGCGGAGGCCGGGGGAGGGGCCGCCGCCCGGGAGCCGGGGCACCAGGCGGCCGCCCAGCCGATAGGCGGCGGGACGCGCCACTCCTCGGCGTCCCTGGGGGAGGGCGCGTGGCCGCGGAGGCCCGGCGAGCCCCGGCGGGGTGGTCGGGGGCGCTTGCGCGGACAGGGGCCGCGGGAGGGGTGCAGAGTACAGGGAGGGGGTCCCCAGGTAGATCGGGCGTGTTGGGGGCGAAATGGTGGGAGTTCCCAAGGTCGAGGGGTGAGGGAGCTTTGGGAAGGTCCTCGGTATGGGGCATTGACGCCTGGAGAGGAGGTGTCTGCAGGGAGAGAGACTGCGGGACTGAGCGCAGACAGAGGTCCGGCGTTCAGTGAGGCACAGTTTGGGGGTGTCTGCGGGGAGGGAAGGCCTCCGGGAGTCTGGGAATACGCGCGGAGCGTCTGCAGAGCGCTGGGGTGGCGGTGGGGTGCGCAGGCCGGGTGCAGTCAGGGATCCTGGGCCGATCGAAGGCGTCTCGGGGATGTCTACCGGAGTGAGAGGACGCGCCTTCCCATTTCTCGCAGGCCACGCGGAGGCGGAGGCCAGTTCTCTGTCTCCTGGAAAGGGCAGATTCCCCCGCGGCCCGGGGACGTGTTCCCCACGCAGGAGTAGGCAACGACGACGCGGGGGTGCAGCGCAGGGCCCCGGGTTCCTTCACCCAGAGGGGCAGGGACTCAGCCAGAGTGGGCAAGGAGGTCAAGAGGACCTCAGTGCCTATTGTCCCAGAACCACTGATACTCCTGGGCGCCTCACCCCCAACCCAGGCCAGGCAAGGTGGGGGGTGGGCAAAGCCGAATGAATGAAGCATGCTGGGTGCACGTGGGGCCACCTCCAGCAGTGCTCAGATGCCTTGAAAGCTGGGAGAACAGGGGGCATGGGGGGCGGGGCAGCCCACTCGGGTTGCAATCCCTGCTCCACTGCAACCCCCATCATACCAGCCACTCGCTCCAATGTCTGTTTTCATGAAAAAGTGGGTCAAACTCTTTGGAAATGGTCAGTGAGGCAGTGTGGGGTGCTGAAAAGATAGATTTGGGGAAGACTCCAGAGTCATGGAGTCTTGGCTGAGAATCCTGGCTCTGCCATTCCTTAGTTGTGCAACTTGGGGTGAGTCACTTATTCCTCCGTGAGCCTCAGTTTCCCCATCTGAGAAATGGAAGCCATGGCAGCACCCACGAGGTGTCTCCAGTAACGCATTGAAAGCCCCTGACCCATGAAGTAAGAGCTCATTTAAAGTATGCGCTGTGGACATTATCATCCTCATCATTATGGCCATTACTATGATGTAGCTGATTTTCCTCTGTGGGCCCAGAGCTCACATCAGAACATTCCTCCGCCCCTCCCAGCTGGCGAGGGGGTGGGGGCCGGGGCACCTGCTTCATTAGTACAGACAGGCTCATTAGCAGAGGAAGCACCGGCGCTTCCTAGATAAAAGAAGGAAGAGCGAGCCAGGGGCAGGTGGCGAGTCTCCAGCCCAGGTTAATTACCAGACGGAAAGGGATTTTCCCGTTGCTGCTAACAGGCTTCTTTTTCAAGGCACCCACGCCCCTGCCAAGCCCCCTCTGGGCTCCCTGGCAAAGCCTGCAATGCGTGGAGAGCCACACGACTGGCTGGACAGTGGGACTGGGGGTCTCCTCTGGTCGGGGGTGGCCTTGCAAGGGGCCCATCTGTCCCCTCTCTGTGACTCTCCCCAGCTGGAAGTATGGTCCCTGAGATGCTGTCAGGCCTTTCTTAGTGTCCTCTGTGCCCAGCTGCCCCACACACCCCTTCTCCTTCCCATTCACTCGTCCATAAGTATTCGCTGCGCAGAACACCTACTGTGTGCCAACTTGTGCCTGGGATGGTGAAACAGGAAATGAATAGAACGCCTGTGCCTGCCCTCCAGTGAATTCTCTGTCTCAAAGGGGGGCGGGGTGGGGGCAATGGGACACAGCTAATCACGAGGCCATGTGGCAGCAGGGGAGAGACCCCAGGGTGTTCATGCCAAGGTGAACCCCGCGTTTGACCAGGAAGCAGGTGGGTGAGGCTGGGAGTCTGTGACCAAAGATTAAAAAGTCATTTTCTGGCAGGGATAAGGGGTCAGTCTGTGGCTTAGTGGGAGTGCACCGGGAGGGTCATGAATGGGTCCAGCGAGTGCCCAAGCCAGGGGTCATACAGGCCCAGGTGTGATGGCAGGCAGCAATTGCTTCCCCCCGCCCCCCACTAACCCCCCAGTCAGAACCCCCCTGCCTCTCCAGGGCCCGGCTGGGGCTAGAGATGTGCCCTCCCAGACTGAAAGATGCTTTTGATGGGCGAGGAGAGAGATCTGTTTTTGAAGATGCCTTTTCCATGGCCCAGTTGTGTGACTTTGGACGAGCCCCTAACCCTCTCTGAGCTCATAGGTGGAGTGGGGACCACAATTCCAGCCCCGTCACAGCCTGTCTGGGTTTGGATAAGGATGTCTGCATATTACGCAGACCCCTGAGCCTGTATCTCTAATGGGGTCATTTCTGGAGTCAAAAGCCCTCCTGGATTCTGAAGGTCTCAGGGAAGGCCCCAGGGGCTGGTGGCAGAGACTAGGAGAACCCAGGGCTGGGCAGAATTCGCCTCTCAGCCCTACCCCACCCTGAAAACCCACACTCTCATCCCCAGCCTGCAGGCCTCATATCTGGGGGCAGGATCATACAGATTACACAGCCCACACTCTTCCTGCATGTACAGACAGGGAAACTGAGGCCAGGAATGATCCTTCCCTTGATTCTGTAACGGGTGTGGCGGCAGATCCGACTAAGATCCAGCTTCGGGCCCCAGCCCAGCCGTGCAAGGCTCCCCCAGGCCCCGCCACCCGCTACCCACCGGGAGGCTGCCCCTAGCGCGGGTCCCTCCCGGGTCCTTCCCCCGCCCCCAGCTCTGCTGCCGCTCGGCCCACGCGCCGCCGGGCTGCGGGCGAAGAGCAACATTGCCATCTCGTGGCTGTAGCTGGCACTGCAGCCAGGCCCGAGCAGCAGGAGGAAGCCCGCGGTCAAAGGGGGGGGGGCCGCGGGTTGGGGTGAGGGGTTACGAGGCAGAAAGATTCCCCCCTCCGCCAGCTCGCAGCACCTATAACAGACCCCTGTACCCTTGAACGCCAACATTCCCAACACGCAGGTGGCTACCCCCGTGGTGACCCACCAGTTGAGATGGCCTCTGCAAAGACGGGGACTGTCCCTTGTCGCAGGAAACGTCGCTGGCATCCTCACCAAGGGACACAGGTTTGACTCAGACCGCGTTTGCACCACCTGGTGAGCGGGGGGCCGGAGGGGGGGGGTGACTCTCAAAATAGAAATTGAGCCCACTTGTATAGGAAATCAGGAATTTCCTTAACAAGCAAGAATTTCAAGAAAGCAGTTACTTGCACACCTGGATGTACCGACCCGAACCGAAGGACGAGGGCTCTTTCTGGCAGCCTCGAGTGCTGTTATCACTCTGTCCCCTCCCTCAGCTTTATTCTTCTGAATAACGTGACAGTGGTTACCACCTGGAGCCATATGTACAGAGAGAGGCCCAACAGATACAGGTTACATGAATGAATGAAGAAATGAAAGGAACGCAGGATTGGACAAGAGACTGAGAGCTGAGCCCTGGGGAGGTGACAGAGGCCCCTGTGAGCCTGTGAAAATTGAGACCAGAAGGGACTTGTGGTACAGCCCCAACTGCGGCGAAGGAGACCCCAGGGAAGAAATTCCTGGTGTGTTGAAACCGAAAGCACCTTAATAGCCCCTGCCTCGCCGGAGATTCGTGCATGCCCAGACTGGCAGGGGGTGGGCGTACGCACGCGATGAGGAAGCAGCCAGTGGGGAAGATGCCATCCGGGTGGGACTTGGGAGCAAGTTTAAAATGTGCTAGAGCAGAACATGTCTAATAATAAATAACAACGCAGCATTGACGACGCACCAGGCGCTGCCCGAAGCGCTTTGCGCGTGTGTTGTTTTCCATGGTGGTAACAGGCACCTAACATGAAATTCACCGTTTTAACCATTTTAAAGTGTACAATTCAGTGGTCTTCAGCACATGCACAATGCAGCCATCACCACTATCTAGTTCCAGAATATTTTCATCAGCCCAAAATATAATAAAGCCGTACCCATTAGCAGTCACTCCGCGTTCCACCCTCCTTGGCAACCGCTCATCTCCTTTCTGCACCTATAGATCTGCCCCTTCGTAGACATTTCGTAGGAATGAAATCATACAACACGTGGTCTTTGTGTCTGGCTTCTTGCACCCGCCATTATGTGTTCAAGGTTGATACACGCCGTAGCATGAGTCAGCTCTTCACTCCTTTTTATGGCTGAATCATATTCCATTGTGTGGATGGACCACGTGTGTCTATCCACTCATCCACCAGTGAATATTTGGGTTGTTTCTACCTACAAACGCTCTTATGAATAGCGCTGCTATAAACATCCATGTACAAGTTCCTGTTGGAACCCCTATTGTCAGTTCTTTGGGGCTGACATGTTTTTATTCCTTTAATCCCTGCAAACATCCCTTCCTTTTATAGCTGAAGAAATTGAGGCACAAAGAGGTTAAGCAATTTTTCCACGGCCACACTGCCAACCAGCAGGCGACAGAATCGGACTGGACCCCACACAGTCTGACTCTGGGTCCGTTAGCGACCAAGACAGATGAGTACTGGCGTCACACAACCCTCTCCAGCCATCAGTGCCTCCAAACAGCCCGAACCCCCAAGACTAGATGCTGCCCTGTCTCCCTCCCCAACAGGCTCCCAACTGGTTGAGTGGCAACGTGCCAGCCCTGGGGGCACAGGAACGAGGGGATGATAGGTCTTGGCCGACCACATTCCCTCATGCCAGGGACTTTCTGCAGGAGGCCTGTGGCCCAGTCTGACCAACTAGCTATAAGAGGAGTTGGGAGACTGTTGCTCTCCTTGATCAAATGCAAGAGGCATAGGCCCTATTTTGCCCTACATCCCCTTCCTCCTTGGCAGCTTGGTGAGTAAGGGTGAGAGGGGAAGGGCTCTGGCAGCCCTCTTATGACCATGAGGCACCACAGTGCCCACCACCGCCAGCTACACGTGGCAGAGCAGAAAGACAGAGAGATCCTGGCAACATCCTTGAGCCAATGTGTCACCCAGAAATGTGGCCTCCAGATTGCTGTCCACTGAGACGACAGACTACATTGTTTAAACACAGACATTTGGATATCCACTACTTGCAGCAAAAAAGCAGCCTAGTTGATAAAGGTGGCATTTTAGGGTTCTCCAGCGGGACAGAACCTGTAACTGCGGTCCCCAACCCCTGGGCGGGGGCCTGTTAGTAACCAGGCCGGACAGCAGGAGGTGAACGGCAAGGGAGTGAGCAAAGCTTCACCTGTATTTACAGCCACTCCCCATCACTCAAATCACCGCCTGAGCTCCGCCTCCTGTCAAATCAGTCACTGTCCCCCATCACCCCAGATGGGACCATCTAGTTGCCGAAAACAAGCTCAGGGCTCCCACTGATGCTGCATTATGGTGAGTTGAATACTTATTTCATTATATATTACAATATAATAATAAAAGAAATAAAGCGCACGATACATGTAATATGCTTGAGTCATCCCAAAACCATCCCCCACCCCACCCCGGCCCATGGAAAATTTATCTTCCCTGAAACTAGTCGCTGGTGCCAAAAGGTTGGGGACTGCTCACCTACAGCATATACAGAGAGAAAGCGCAATGAGAAGAGATTTATTAGGGGAAGTGGCTCCCTCAGTCGTGGAGGCAGAGCAGTCCCATGACAGGCGTCTGCTATCTGGGTACCCCTTAATCCAGCCAAGTTGACACCCCAAAACCAACCCTCATGGGTGGGTTCAGGAAAAGCCCCGAATGGACTGTGATATGTATTTACCACGCAACAAAATAACAAAGAACTTAAGTCGAATGGTAAAAAATATATATATATGCACACAGAAAAGTCTATTTCTTTTATACTAACATTATGAGAGTTAGATTATTTTTCAAATTATGTGTTCCTGGCAGGAGCTCAAAGATACAAATAATAAAAAAGCAAAACTGCCACCCGTAAGAGATAAACACTGCTAATATTTTAATGCATTTTTCCAGTCCCTTCTCTGGGCATACTCTACATACCTTTTATTAAAAATGGGTTCACATGATACACAGTTTTCACTCCTTCTTTGTATTTAATTATATATTATGAACATCTTTCCATGCCAGTCAAATATTTTTCTATATGATAATTTTAATAATGTTGTACAATCCTATTATTGGAAATGTCATAATTTGTGTGTTTTTGTTTCTTTGAGACAGAGTCTCACTCTCTCACCCTGAGTAGAGTGCAGTGGCATCATTGTACTCACTGCAACCTTAAACTCCTGGGCTCAAGCGATCCTCCTGCCTCAGCCTCCCTAGTAGCTGGGACTACAAGTGTGAGGCATGACGCCTGGCTAATTTTTATATTTTTAGTAGAGATGGGGCCTTGCTCTTGCTCAGGCTGGTCTCGAACTCCTGACCTCAAGCGATCCTCCTGCCTCAGCCTCCCAGAGTGCTAGGATTACAGGTATGAGCCACCGCGCCTGGCCGGAAATGCCATAATTTGTTTAACCAACGTTGCTGAACATTTGAGATCATTGACTTTTTCCTGCACCATTCTACATGCGCACAATTACTGCTTCAGGGTGTGTTCCTAAAAAATGAATTGCCAAATAAAAGCATATGTAATTTAGGGATATTCACATTAAGTGCCTCTCTGACAAGTTGCGCTGATTCAAATTCTATGAGTGTATGGTGGTGCCCATTGGCTCAGATCTTTATTTGAGATCGACAAACTCAACCTTGTTTGTTTTGTTTATTCATTTTTAATATATACTCTCTGTTTTATGTAATTATTAAAACATTAAAACTTCAGATATTAGTTCATCATACAGTGTGAATTTGTAAATATCAAGATGATTGCAATGAAATTTAGAAATTTATTGAAATTATCACCAGTTGTAGTTTTATCATTACTTATTATCATAATTTTTTTAATCCACGACCCTTTGGTAAAATCTGAACATCTGTCTGGCTGCGAGGATGATGATGCTGTTGTTGGGGACGTGGGTGGCTCTTCACATCTGCATGGCTCTTTCTCTTGACCACCTATGCCCGCATACGCTTTTAAATATTTTTTCTTTCTCTCGCAAATTATATGTATTCTTTAGTCTTTGTTTAGGGGAGCTTCCCGTGGGAAAATTAGAGAGTGTTTAGTACCACGCCAGGATTAATGTGAATTAGCTTCTCAAGGTTTGCAAAGCACCGTAGCTCCTGGGAGGTGCAGGAAATGATCCCTTTACTCAGGACAAGATCCAGGGGAGTGACAGAGGTACCGGTGGGGGAGTGGGACCAGAGCTTGATGGATGTGGTCCTGCACGTCCTCTTAAAGGACCCTACTGGGAGCTGATCAGCTTGTCAAGTCGCTACGTTTAGCCCACGAAGAGCCAAGAGTTTCCTTCTTGTCTGGAACCACATGGCTCAGAATAATAGTGTTATGTTTTTATAATGATGAAAACCTGAGTCAAAAAGGAGTTATTGGCTCACGTAATCAAAGTGTTTATGGCTTCAGGCTTGGCTGGTTCCAGGCACTCAATGTCCTTGGGCTTCAATCTCAGCAAAAGGTTGGCAGGAAAGGAATGTCACTGGCCACAGCGAGGTCACATGCCTGTCACTGTGCCCAAGGGATGGATGGTGTTAATTGGCCAGGCTTGAGTCACCTACCCAGTCCTGGAGCTGGGAGGGGGATGAGCCGCCTCTAAGCCACACAGCCCGAGGGGAGGGAGGTGCTGTTTTCAGAAAATGGGTACGTAGAGGCTGAGGGTCAGAAGCCACAGATGTCCACCGCAAGTGGACTTGACTCAGTGTGAAAAACAGACCAGCAAAGACTGATGAGGGCCTGCCCCTCCCCAGATGGGCTCCTGCGCCCGGAGGGGGAAGACAGCTGAAGGCAGGCGTGTGCGTGAGGAGGTGAAACAGTGAATGTGGTCGAGTGTCCTTACGCATGTTGCCTTGAGCAAGCCCTGCCTTTGGCCCCAGGAGCTCCGTTGCCCCTGTTTCTCACAGTGGACACCCCTGAGAAAGGCAGGAAGTCGTGGTTAAACACACGAGCCTCGATCCCAGAGAGGAAGGCAAACTAGAGCACCATGAAGGACCTTCTTCCCGCATGTCACTTCCTGCCATTTTGCTTCTCCGACTTGGCCGTTTCTAGCACAGGTGTCAGCTGCAAGCGCTCTTTAACATCTGATAAATGAATACGATCTTCTTTGTCCTACTGTTTATTGGGATCTTCCAATGTGACAAACCATTTAACCATCCCGGCAAAACTAGAGCGAGTGTTTTTATCTCCATTTTACAGATAAGGAAACTGAGGCCCTGGGGTTTAATCAGTTTGCCCCGAGTCATTCAAATGGCAGAGTCAGGGTTTGAACCAAAGACCTAGCTGTCCCCATAGCCCTCTCTGAGCCTCCGCGGTGATCTGATGCCAAGACTCGGAGCCACCTGCAAAGGGACAAAGCACTGTCTCTGGGTCACACCCACCCTTCACGAGCTGCGTCCCTAGCATGGTCACACGGTTGTCCACCACTGAGAACTACTTAACTTCCTCCGCCACATTCAACTTAAACAGAGAATAACAAACTGGGCCATTGGGACCAATGATGGAACCTCAGGTACAGAATTGAGTCAGCTGGGACAGCCAGGACCCGCTAAGAACGCTGGGATCCCCGTGATGAAAATTCACGTGTATTAAAGATGCCACAATGCTGAGCTCCATGTCAGCCCCCAGCAGACCTCACACCTGTCATGGTCATACGGGTCCCCTAACCTGGGCTGGGCTCAGCTGGACCTCCCTACGAGCTGTGAGCTGGCTCCAGAGTCCACACACCTCTCCTTCTCTTTGGACCAGCAGACCAGCCGTGCCTGGTCATCTCAAGGTGATGGCAGAAACAGCAGGGGAAGCCCGACCACACAGCAGATCTCAAGGGTCTGCTTGCCTCGTGTCTGCTAGTGTCCCATTGGCCAAAGCACATCACATGGCTCCAGCCATCACATACAAATTCCAGCAATCAGGAAAGCAAGCAGAGAAGGGCGTGGCTCCTCCATTTAAAGACATTTCCTGGAAGGGTCACTGCTACCAACAGCTTCAGCTGTGACCAGGAAGGTAGGGATGAATAGGGCAGACAAGCCACTGATGTCCACCACAGATGTCCCTCTCGGTGGCCTCTGAGGCTGCATCTTGGAGTGAAAGGAAGACAGCACAAGCTCCCAAGTCAAAAACCATCCCAGTTCAAATACCGGCTCTGCCACTCACTAGCTGTGTGATCTCAGGCAAACAGCTCAACCTCTGTGAGCCTCAGTTTTACCATCACCATAATGGGGATGGTGATGGTCATTACTGCTTTGAGCTGGGCTGGGGCTTAGAGAGAAGATGTCTATAGGTAAAGTGCCTGGCTCATGCTGGGTGCTCATGAGTAGTACCTATTATAATTTAACTGAACTTTACTGGGTGTGGGGATAAGGGGGACACACACTGGAATTTGCTTTGGCCCTTACTGCTGCCCCAACACCGTCCCCCGCTGCACTCCATCCTCTAAGGCATGGCCAGCAAAATTTTTCTGAAAAGAGCCAAACAGTACACAAAGTTTTAGGCTTTGCAGACCTCACAACATCTCTGTTGCATATTCTTTTTTCCCTCAACCATTTAAAAATGCAAAACCAAGACCAGCCTGAGCAAGAGCAAGACCCTGTCTCTACAAACAACAGAAAAATCAGCCAGACAGGTGGTGCACACCTGTAATCCCAGCTACTCAGGAGGCTGAGGCAGGAGGATCGCTGGAGGCCAGGAGTGAGTGACCATGCCACCGCACCCTAGCCTGGGCGACAGAGCAAGACCCTCTCTCCAAAAAAAAAAAATGCAAAAACCATTCTTAGCTCAAGGGCTGCGAATAAACAGGGAATGGGCTGGATTTGGCCCATGGGATGGAGTTTGCTGGGCCCTGCCTAAGAAATGGCTCTGCTTATCCCAAAACGACACCTCCAAGTAAGTCAGCGAGAACGCACTGTATGTCACAGAGCAGCGGACCGGCGGTGGAGAACAGAGAATGCCGGGGGTCCACCGTGTAGTCACCCTCGGAGGCATCTCAGGTGGACCAGAACACAACACAACTTCATGACTGATCCGTGACGTCCCTGCCCTGTGCAAGGCACAGCTGGTGAACGATTTCACTGGATCAGGTATGCTTGATCTATCCCCCTTCCGTCAACTGAGGAAAATGAGTCCCAGAGAGGTTAAGTCACTCAATGAAGGTCACACGGCTAAGAAGTGGCAGAGCCAAGATTCGAACTCCAATCACTCTCTCTCCACTCCCACACTTCATTTCTCCCGTCTCTGTGATTTCCAGAACAAACTGCCCTTCCACCCCTGGATGACGGTGCCGTGAATGTGACGCTGGCCGAGGGCTGACCCTGACATCAGGACTGCTTGGCTACTGCCACCACCAAGTGCCCCACCAGCCCCCAGGGCCCCCTTAGATGATGCCAAGAGCCCTCCTCCCTGTTGAAGCGAGGCCTAATTTCCAGAGCTCTTCGGGAGAGCTCATGCAGCTAAAAGGAGAGGCTGTAAACACTAAATATAACTGCTTGAGGCGGCGCTGACAGCTCCCTGCAGAACGGAGGTCCGGATTATGTAACAAGGCTGCCTGGGGAAAGAAGACTTGTGCCTGTTCAGGTTTTTCCAAAAACCAGAAAAAGCAGATAAAAGAAAGTTAAAACCATCCTCCTTGTACCTCATTCATTCATTCCCTGGACAGATATTTATTAAGGCCCGGCCGTGAGCCAAGCACTGTCGTGGACACTGGAGATGGGACAATGAACCCAACAGGGGACATGCCCCATGCGGGTGAGGCTGACATTCAAGTGCAGGGAGGCCAGCCATAAACCAAATAAATGTGTAAACTGTGGAGCAGGTGGGATGCAAATAAGTGCAGGGAGAAGTAAAACAAGAAAGTATTTTTAGAGTGGAAGGGAGTGGTTTTAAGCAGGGGAGGGACTCTGGAAAAGTGACACGTAAGCAGATACTTAGAGTGAGGGGATGCGCCACACAGGTGTCTGCTGGGGGAGGCTCCCAGGCAGTGGAAGCAGAAAGTGCAAAGGCCCTGAGGTAGGACCGGGCCACCATGACAAAGGCACAGATGGAGCTCCATGGCTGGGACGGGGGGCTTTGCAGACACCATGGCCGGTAGAAGATAGCTCCCAGAAACCAGAAAACAAAAGCTGTAGCTGCCAATGGACAGGTGGGCTGGCTGAGGCAGGCAAAGGGCTCTTTGGGAAAGAGGAACGAGAGCTGGTTCTTCCTGCATTCTTTGGGAGGCAGAATTCCAAGGTGGCCCCAGAGATCCCCATGTTGTATAACCATGAAAGTGATGGATCTTGCACCTGGGATTATGTTGTGTTTTATGGTGCAGTCAACACTAAGAAAGGAAGATTATCCTGGTGACTCCTTAAAAGAGACTGGGCTCCTTGTGAAGCCAGAGGTTTGAAGCGTGAGGGGGATTCTCCGCTGCTGGCTTTGGAGATGGAGGCCGATGAGAAGTAATGGGGTGGCGGGGGGCTCTAGAAGCTAAGAGCAGCCCTGGCAGACAGCCAGTGAGGAAACTGGGACCTGAGTCCCACCAGCACAGGCGCTGAACACACATACACACACACACACACACACACACACACACACAACACAACTACATGAGCTCAGCAGAGGACCTCGAGCTCCAGGTCAGGACACAGCCCAGCGACAACTTCATTTCAGCCTCGTGAGACCTCGAGCAGGGGACCTAGCCAACACCTGCCTCGAATCCCAACCCACAGAGCTGTGAGCTGATAAGTGGGTGCTGTTTTAAGCTTTAACATGTGGGGTCACCTGTTATGCAGCGATAGAAAATGAATATATATTCATGAAATAGCTCTGAGTACCCACTCTGTGCCAGGCCCTGTCAGGTGCTGGCGACATAGCCAGGAGCAAGACAGATAATAAGGCTCCTGTCATCACGGAGCTTGTATTCAAGTTAGGGAAATGGACAAAAAAGTAACGAGATAATAATGTCAGGGAGGTAATGCTGATCCCTGAAAGATAAGGCCTCCAGAACATGGGCTAAGTTTGGAAGGCCCACTTCACCCAGCCCCCCGAAGATGCGAGCCAACAAACCAACCCCCCACAGGCAGAATCTTTAGCCAAATCACCTCTCCAAAGCCCTGTGTGGTTTAGCCTGCCCCTCTCTGACCTCATCCCCTACTGGTCTTGATGGCTGGAGTCTCAGCAGTCATTCTGTAGCCATGAGGAGAAGGCCAAGAGAACACAGAGGTTTGGCGGCCCTTACACCTCCTTGTGTTGCAGCCTCCTGGCCAAGCTTCTCTTCCTCAAATGTACCAAGCTTGTCCCCACCTCAGGGCCTTTGCATATGCTACTCCCTCTACCTAGAACACCCGTCCCCCAAATCATTACACAGCTGACCTCCTCGCATAGTTCAGGTTTCTCCTGAAAGGTCACCTCCTCCAAGACCTTTGTGACCCCCATCCCCATCTAAAGAAGCCCTCCCCACCCACGAATCTATTTATCCACCCTGTTTTACTCTCTTCTTAATATGTATTGTTCTCATAAATTATTTGGTTTATTAATTTCCTTGCTGACGGCCTATTTCCTCCACTGGACTATAAGCTCGCATTCTGCAGAAACTGTATCTTTTCATCGCTACTTCCCAGATCCTTATTAACAGTTCCTGGCCCCGGAAAGACACTCCATAAACATCCATTGACTGAATGATTGGAAAATTCCTTTGATCAGCCAGGGGTTGTTTTTCTTTCTTCCATGGGGAAAAGAAAAAAAAAAAGTAGTGAAAAAGGAATAATTCATAGAAAAATGAAAATCCTAAGCAATAGCGAGACATCCATTTGCATAATGACAAGCATCTGATTTTTAATATAATTCCACCTCCGAAGTGAGACGTTAGCTATTCAAATGTAGCCAGTCCCCATGAAAGGGCTCAAATAAACGGGAGCAGCAATCGCAAGGGTGGGAATCAAAATCTTCCACTGGCTGTTTCCCCTCCGTCGCAAACAAGCTCAATTTGTGCCATCTAGAATTTGCCAGTTATTCCAGACACCATCAGCTGTCTAATCCCACACCCATCCCAAACTTCTTTCTCCCCTGCCTCCTCACTCTAGAAGGGATGGGAAGCTCAACACTGGCTTTTCCAGATGCTCTTGCAGACCCACTTCTGTCCAGTGAAATGAAATGAAAGAGGTCTGGAGATAATCAGAGAATATCTTCGTGTACCTAAAAAAAGAAAAGAAGTGCCTGGCCAGGCCCTGTCCCTTCTTCCTGCTTAAATGTATGTAGCCTTGATGGCTGGAGTCACAGCAGTCACCTTGTGACCATGAGGAGAAGGCCCAGAGAATCACAGAAATTTTTGGCACTTACATCATTAAGCAGGTTTATCATTACCCAGAGATAACCACCTCTAGAATTCTTGATATATGAGAAAAATAAGTTCTTATTAAGCCATAACAGTAAGGTTTGCTGGTGTTTGCAAGCAAAAATAGTTCTTACTGATATGCCAGGTGTATGGGTACAGACAGCTCCACATAAGTGGACAAAATTTTGTCTTTTTCCAAAGCAGTTGCACACCCACGATCTCATCTCACCATCACAACACCCCGGAGAGTTTGCCCGGGAAGACTTTAGACCCCCCATTTGTCAGATGAGAAATTTCAGATTCAAAGAGGTTAAGTGACTTGCCAAGCATCACACAGTATGCAATGAATGAAACTTGAGACTCAGAACTAAAACCTGGACTTCCAAATCCCCAGTCCAATCCATGGAAAGACAAGAACCCATAATATAAAACAGGATCCCTGGGACAACTAAAAGTAAAGAAAAAAGAAAAGAAAAGAAAATTTTCATTGTAAATTACTACTTTAGGCAAAGAGAAAACTATTGTAACCCATTTAGAAACCCAGGACCCAAGAGTTCCAGTCTCAAAATGGTATTGCAGTCAATATAACTCTATCCATCAACTAAAAGGAATTCCAAAATAACTCACAATCCTTACTTGCATTCCTTGAACACCATAAAGACGATACGTGGTCCACCGAAGTATTTCTTAAAATTCTCCTTCCTTCCCTCATCCACATCCTCCACACACCATACCTCTTCTCATTCCTCCAAATTCCCCCAAAAATCTCTCCTCCCTGCTGCCCATGTCTTCTTCCCATTCTACTTGTCAACTTACTATTACTCCACTCCAAACCCACCCCCCTGCTTTGCACGTTTGGTGACCCTGGAGCTGGACCCTGTAAACATTTCTCCTTTGCCAGCTGTTAGGATGTTATGCTTTGTCCATAGAAGGTGAAGGGTAGACACTGCACAGCTAGGGGCAGGAAGGTGTGTCTATTCTAGGGTACAGTCCTCTGCTTCTGTTGGGAGCAGAAGTCCAGCAGCTCTCAGACCAACCCCAGTGGCCCTCTCGTGCCACTGCTGCAGGAGGTCCAGCCACACCCTGGGGCCACTCTCGCCCCGCCCAGCAAGCAGCTTCGACAGACTAGCTCTGACTCTTCCCTCGGACCAGGCTCTCCCCACCCCAGGGGGCATTTCCTAGAAAGCAGCTCCAGCCGCTCACGAACTCCAGCAGCGGCAGATTATACACGTGCACCAGCTGCAGCCTTCGTCCTCTGAAAAGTTTCTCCACTCCAGCAGACCGCATGTTCTTGCGGGAGCTACATCCTCTTCAAAGACATCATTTCTCAGGGTTGGGGAGTAGGATAGCTCTTTCCGGTGTGTAGGTGTTCATTACCCACCTCCCCTCAGCCTAGCAGTAGCCACATTTTTATACCTGATACTTCTGGACCCCTTACAGTCCTCTCTGACCTTGTTGGAAAGTTAAACACCTCTTACTAGTTAATAATTCTTTACAGTGAACTTCCCCTATTGGAATTACTGGGGTGGTTTCTGTATCCTGATTGGACCCTGAGTGACGCAGAACTGGTTATGAGAGCGGTTCCGGAAACAGGCCCTCCAAGGTGGGATTTGGAGACTGGCTTGGTTATGCCCATGGACTTGAGTGCAGTCCTGGGATTTGGACTGTCTGAAATAGGGTGCCGGTGACCCATGGTATGTGGGGACATCACAACACATCCATCAGTGCAGTTGTCACCTGTGGTCAATTCTGACAAAGTCCTGACAGAAGCACGTGCCCTGGGAGCTGGGGTGGCTGCTGCATCCCTGACCGAATGGCAGTGACGATGGCTTCATGGCTTTGGTGGACTTAGATGAAACTGAGATCGAGAGTCCCCAAGTCACGCTGAGTCTCCTGGGCCAAAGGAACTTGCTTGCTCTCTTGGGTCCGAGAAGACGAGCTGTCGTCTTCTTGAAACCTGTGCCATCATCTCACCCGAGCAGATGCCACGCGAGGAGATGCCCACGCTCCTCAGACCCACCACGACTGCCCCCTGCTGGCACCAGAAACATAACTAGAATCTTAGGTTTCCCATACGTGCCATGCCCAGGACGGAGGAGCTTTTACACCAAGAAAATTGCAAGATTCTGCCAACACGGATTGGCAGAAACCTGAGGGGTGAGTGAGGTGTCAGACCAAGGCAGGCAGGTTATAACCTTAGAGAGGGCTGAGTTTGTTGACCTGGGTGCAGTGACTAGAGATTCTGGGTATGATGTGTTAGTTTAGGTCACTGGTGGTGGCTCTAAACATTTACTTGGTTGGTTGGCTGGAACCAGGACTTGACAGTGGCCCATGTTTAATGAGCAGAGATGCCAGACCTTCCCTGGTGTGACGTGCAAGAGGGATCCAAAAGCCAAGGGGGCCTGGAATGTTGGGAAGGATTTGCCATGGCAACCTGCACACCTACCCAGCAAATGCATCCCCCAGGGGAGCCCAGACAACACTTCTTTCACTGGGGTGTTGAGAAATGCATTCATGGGGGCAATACCTGCACCCTTGAATGTCCGTGGCTGTTCTCCTTTGTTGGCCAGGCAGGACGGGGGTGCAAGCGGGGGGGAGGGGGCCGCCACAGAGACAGGCTCCCAACCAGCTGAGGCCAAGCGGCGGCGCTGCAGCCACCAGAGACGCTGCAGCACACCCACCGTCCAGGACTGCCCGACACACCTGTGGTCGGCGTGCTCTGGCCTGCGGGAGCTTTGGCAGAGACTGACTGTCCCAGCGTTCCCAGGAATGAAACAGATGGGAAGCCGCTAGCGTACTGCTTGGGAACTCATTTCACAACAAAGGCAGTGCCACAATGAATGGGCTCAGGCCCACGGAAGGAACTTCAGGGAGAAGGGGAATCAGAGGCACAGACGGGGCAGAGGCAAGAAACCAGCAGCCCCCGAGAGAGCAGGTGCTGCTACTGTCCACTGCCCATGAGGTCAAGCCACGTGTCCTGCATGGGCCCTGAGAGAGACCCCTGTATCCTGTGTGGCTGGACAGTACTGTGTCCTCTTTGTGTCCCCACCCCACCACCCCGCCCATCTAGCAGGTGATACACCTGTGGTTATTGTCTCAGGGTGGGGAAGGGACTTCCATGAAAGCAGACACAAAAGCCTTTAAGTTGTGTCTCTCAAAACCCCCAGCTCTTAGGTTCTGCGATGATAAAGTCAAACATCCTCAGAAACCAAGTAACGTAAATGAATGAAGCAGGGTGTGGGGGGCACAGGGAGGGACGCAGATGTGGTAACTGGAGAATGCATGCTCTGTGTAAAGGCATTCTGATTTGATGTTTAAAAAACAAATGTTGGGCCGAGTGCAGTGGTTCATGCCTGTAATCCCAGCACTTTGGAAGGCTGAGGCAGGACGATCGCTTGAGCCAAGGAGTTCAAGACCAGCCTGGGCAACATAGCGAGACTCCATCTCTATAAAAACTAGAAAAATTAGCCAGGCTGATGGTGCATGCCTGTAATCCCAGCTACTTGGGAGGCTGAGGCAGGAGGATCGCTTGATTCCAGGAGTTTGAGGCTGCAGTGAGCTGTGATGATGCCACTGCATTCCAGCTTGGGTAACAGAGCGAGACTCTGTCTCAAAAAGATAAGAATAAACATACAAATAATAGGGAACAGGTAGATATGTCCCCAGATTGACTGAGATTTTAGGAAACCACAGAGAAATTGAGGCTCAAAATAGAAATGAGTCATAGAAAACAGAAAGGGAATAATGCAGTAGACACCTGTCTTGTGTACCCTGCTTTGTATGTTCAGAGAATCCCCCACTATCTGAGTCTTCATAAGAAACAGCAACTGCCTTCCCAACAAATGCCAAATTCTAAAATAATAATAATGCTAATGGCTACAACTTAAAATGCTTATTCAGCTACCTCTGCTACATGCTTCATATATATTCCTTCCTTTAGTCCACACAACCGCCCACGGAGGTAGGCATGGTTATATTATCCCCATTTTGCAGATGAGCACACTGAGGCACACACGTTACCCAAGCTCACACAGATAATGTGTGGCAGAGCCCAGACTCAAACCTGATCTGGCTCCAGAGTCCATGCACTTAACACCTTGCCTCCCTTTGGACGGGGATGTGAGTGCACGGCAGAGCTTGGCCAGCCAGACTTCACACTGGAAGCTCTTGGGCTGAAGAGGCAGAGACAGGACGGAGCCATTCAGCAGTGCCCAGTGTCCAGGGGCAGCAGGGCAGTGGTGACGTTTGGTTCTCATGCCCGCTGGCTCTGATGCCCAGTGCCTGGCGGCAGTAGCAGCGATGGCCCCGCCAGGCTAATTCTGTGGCGTGTTTCTCTTTGGACGTCCCCCTGCAACCCATTTTTGGAGTACATTTTTGCAGATTCTCAGCAATGCGGTAAGCTCCTCAGATACCGTTTCAATAAATTCCTTTTCCATGTGACTCAGCTGCAGTCTGTCTCTGTCGCTCACGTGCAGGTATCCCGACTGGCACGGTCCTACTGGCTTGGACGCGCACCTGCGTGTGGGACCTGAGCTCTGTGGCTGCTGCGCTCACAGTCAGCTCCCTTGTGGCTGGAGCTTCTCTGAGAGGGACTCTGGTCTTTGCAACTCGCCAATCCCAGATTCGAATAACCTCCATTTGCCAAACTCTGAAATTGCACCAGGAGGGGACCGAGGCTGCAAATCACCCCAGCGCTACTAGAATCACATCTGTCCCAGCGACCACAGCCAGGACTGCAGCAGACAGTGCCATTCTGACCAGGTATTGAATCGGTCCAGATGAGAGGGTGGTTTTTTAAATCACATTTCATCATTATTAAGAATTAGCCCTGTGTCATTAGCACGCCAAGCTATCAACTGCAATCGTCCCACCATCTGGAAGAGCCTCACGCTAACAGCACGGAGCCCAGATGGATGCTGTTAGGAGAGCTGTGAGCAGAGATCAGCTGAGAGGAAGAGAGAGAGAAAGGCAGACAGACAGACGGAGTCAGAAACAGAAACAGCGAGAGAGAAAAAAGACAGACAGGGAGACCTAGTGACAAGGAGAGATGAGAAGTGTCAGGAAACCCCGGGAGGCAGTTCCCAGATGAAGCCCTGGCTGCGCTCTCCCCATACCACGCACCAACCTCAGCCCTGCAAAGGACGGTGGCGTCTCCTAGTAAGGGGTCATGGGTGAACGGGACAGGAACAATCCAAATGTCCATTAATGAGGGAGGGTATTAACTACAAAAGAACCATACAATGGAATGTTATACAGGAACTGAATTTTAAAATATTAAATTTTTTATAAACTGAAAAAATAATTAAGATGTTAAAGAACACTCCGTTAGGAGATAGATGTATTTGGGACCCTACAACAGAGTAGTCAGACTAGGTAGAAGCAACAGAAATGTATCGCTCGTAATTCTGGAAGGTGGGAAGTCTAAGATCAAGGCGCCGGCGGGTTCAGCGAAGGCTCAGTCTCTGCATCTTTGGTGGCCCCTTCTGCGGCATCTCCACGTGGTGGGAGAGAGGAACAAGTCCCTTGGGCCTCCTTTAAAAGGACACTAACCCCATTCGTGAGGGTGAAGCCCTCATGACCCAATCACCTCTCAAAGGCCTCACCTCTTAATACCACCGCATACGGGAGTAGGTTCCAACATAAGAATTTGGGGGGACACACTGAGACCGCAGCAGGAGACGACAGTCCCATTTATATACATTTGTTTCAGCAGCTCCCCCCACCCCATCCTCAGCTTGGCATTTCTGGCAGGTGACCTCGTACGACAGAAGGGTTTCACTGTTTCACGTTTGGGGCTGTCACCATGGCTGTCAGTGAAGCATCTGCTAAGCACACCCTCCGCCTCCGTCACTCAAAGCTGGCCTTGAGGTCCGACTGGATCTGGGGCCTCCAGAAGAAGGCAGAAGTTTCCGGTGCAAGGAGGTGGACCCCTTCCTCCGACACGGCCATGGCTAGGACAGGTAGGAAGTCCTTCCCTCAGCCTGGTCAGCCCAGAGCGGGAAGAGGCTGTGACAGTGTCTCCTCCCTCACCTCACAAAGGCCCCCATGAAGAATCAGGCCAGGGATCCATCTGCCATATGCCCATTTCATAGATGTGGACACTGAGTCCCAAATGAGGTGATGTGACAAGCTGGCCAAGGGCCAGGCGCTCTGCACTCACAAAGTTCCAGAGGAGAGCGGCTGTCTTTGACCAGCAGCCATTCCCTTTCTTTTCTGTGAAACGGACCCAGATTTCCTCTGGGGAACTACAACTCTTGGGTCAAGTTGTTTGGACAGGGATGATCCCACCCACAGGTGGTCACATGACGCAAGCCTAGCCAATCAGATTCACAGGGAGGGTTCAGGGACAGACATGTAACCCGATTTCAACCAATGAGAGTCAGGCCTGAGAGTTTGGCTGGAACTCTTGGAGAAGCAGCGTTCCTTGCCGCTGGGAAGGCCGACCTTTCAGACAATGACCCCAGGGTGTTTTTTGGGTCATTCAGGAAGCAGACACTGAGAGGAAGTTAGGAGGACAAGAGACCTTGAGGTGATTCCCGTGAAAGATAAGAAGTGGAGGAAGCAGAAGTGGGCGAGATCTGACCATGCTGCAGGCCACACTGCAGATCTGTCCACGCACGCACAGTGGGAGCTCTGGAGGAATCACTGCCCTTTACAACGACCAGGACCTTGTGCCACCACCGCTCTCTGTCACTGGCCAGGACTGCCTGGGAGCATCAAGGCCTCAGCTCAAAATCCAAGGCAGACCCTGGAGGGGCCGCAGGTGGAGGCTGTCAGCTGACTGCACTCCTGGCTGCTGAACGGCAGACTCTTGCCTGAAGTGACAGCCAAGCCACACACCTCCGTGACAGCACACACGGAACCGTCGGGGGCCTTCTGCCTTGTGAGGAGAGCTGGCCCAGCGGTGGCCCAACACAGAGGACAGCAGCAGCTTAGCAAGGACGGAGCATGCTGATGACATCTGCTAGGGTCTGAATGTCTGTGTCCCCGATATTCATGTACAGAAGCCATAATTCCCAGTGCACTGGTATCGACGATGGGGCCTTTAGGGGTTTAGACAGGGTCATGAGGGTGGAGCCCTCGTGAATTAGATTAGTGCCCCTGTACGAAGAGACGGAAGTTGCTTTTCTCTCTCTCTCTCCACTGTCTGCCACGTGAAGGCACAACGAGAAGGCACCACCTGTGGACCAGACACTGGATCTGTGGCGCCTTGATCTTGGACTTCCAGCCTCCAGAACTGTGAGAAATAAATGTCTGTGGTCCAAGTCACCCAACCTGTAGTATTCTGTTTCAGCAGCCCACGCTGACTAAAAGAACGTTGTTTGAGGTCCTGGGTGCAGCCATGCTTGAAATCCATGCCCGGGCTTCTTGTATGCATGAACCAATGAAGTCTTCCCTTTTCCTTGGGCCAGATGAGTTAGGTTTCTGTCACTGTCCTCTAAGAAGCAGACCGACATTCACAGTCAAACCAGCTTCTTTAAGGTCAACAGATGAATATTTTAGTTAGTGGAATCCAGTCCAAACGTCCTCACAGATATGCTGTCCAAGCAGGGGACCTCGGCCTGTCCAGTGAGGGTGCTCTGCCCCCACAGCCATCGCAACTGGTCGAGGACAGCCACGTGAGACAGCGTTGTGATCTAGTTCCATGACAAGTTTCAGAAAATCACCTTCACGTGCCTACCTCTAATACACATTCAGATGTTAACGACGAAGGGGCCAAACAGCAAAGTCACCCTTGATGGTCTCCTGCTGGATAACGTGGGTCACTGCATTTCTTTAAATATGCCTTTTTCTCTGAGACTCAATAAATCAATAGAAAGTAGGGGTCAGCCAACCGCCTGGGCTTGAGCCCAGCTCTCCCTAGCTGCGTGACCTTGGGCAAACAGCCCAGTCTCTGTGCCTTGATTTCTTCATCTGTAAAATGAGGGAAATGACTAGCACCCACCTCGGGGACGTGGCGGGAAGGTCACATGGGTTATTGCACGATGCAGCCACGCCTAGAACAGTGACTGCTGTGCATATACACATGTGTAACATTTTACATTATTTTATATACTATTACTAGAGTATAATTCGATAGACTAATCATCTAAAGCATGTTTAGTACCATCCTTAAGTGCTTTTGTTTTTCCAAAGCTGATGTCTGTACATCAGAAGAGGCAACTTCTCGCCCCACGTGGCCTGGATAGAGCCAGTGAGCAGATGTTGTCCTGGCCGCTGCCCTGGGTTTGTCTAACTCTGAGGGAAAAATATGCCAGCAAAGACGATGTTCTATAACCCAATTTGAGTGTCTCATTACAATTACATAATGCTAATTGCCGGCTTTGTGTTCCATTTGGCAACTTGTTAAAGTAATTGAACAAAATATAACTAATGAACAATTATAATGAAGTTTATAATTAGGTCCTTGAAACAGTTGATATGGAAAATATTTCAGATGCTTTTTAAAAAGCCGTTCTCAAGTGAGGTGAGGTAGACTCAGACATTGGAGAACGCTATGAATGGTTTTCCTGGTTTGAAATGAACAAAGCCCCCGCCCCAAACCATTATCCAGGTAACGGCACCTGCCTCCCAGAGCTGATATGCTAATTTGAATGAGGTAGTATTAATAGACATGAGTGGCTAACCCAGGCTTGGCACATAGTAGGTGTACAAGAAATATTAATTCCTTCTCTCCCATTAGGCAGGAAGTTCAGTGAGGGTGGACAATGCCATCCAGTACTGTCTGTAGCCTGTGAGGCCTTCCCCAAGGGCCTGGCCCCCAGAAGTTCCTTAGAAAGTGTAGTTAAAAAAGAGAGTATTGCAGCTATAAGAAATAATGAAGATACGACATCTCTGTGGTTCTCCTGGAGAGAGTTGGAGCCCATTATATTAAGTGAAGTATCCCAAGAATGGAAAAACAAGCATCACATGTACTCACCAGAAAATTGGTTTCCCTGATCATCAGCTAAATACACATCTGGGAACGATACCAATCGGCTATCAGACTGAGGTGGGGGGTGGGGGAGGGGATGGGTGTATGCCTACATAATGAGTGCATTGCGCACCGTTTGGGGAATGGTCACGCTTGAAGGTGCTGACTCGGGAAGGGGGGGTGGCGGGGGAGGGATATATACCTACATGATGGGTGCAACGCGCACTGTCTGGGGATCAGACACGCCTGGAGCTCTGACTTGGGAGGACAGGCGGTACATGGGCAACGTATGTAACCTGAAATTCTGTATCCCCCATAATAATAAGATGAAATAAAAAAAAAAAAGAGAGAGAGAGTATTGAATCTGCCTCTTCCTGAAGACCTCCTTCCCCTCCACTGGAGATGAACGATGACTACAGAACCTGCAGGTCACAAACTCGGATGAGCAGGAGTGTAGTGGACTGTGTGGTTGGCAATCCAATAGCCATTCCCACACTCAAGGAGAAATATCCAATACGTAAATAGTATTGACATAACAACTTCGTGGTGGAGAAGTCTGGCAGGCCCCCCTTACCCAAGCGACCAAAGTTAACGTCCCCAGCAATGGGACTAATGGACATCGTGTGGCCCCCGATATGAGGCACCCAGAAAGCTTCAGCTTCACCTGCATGTGGTCCTGCCCAAAGTTCACAAATGAATCCAAACAGAAAGAGCCGTCGGATGACCCAACGCGAGGAGCGTGCTGCAAAATCACCTGGCCTGCCCCCTCCAAAACACCAGTGTCACGGAAGGTAAAGAAAGTTCCAGGAAGTTCTGATTTGCAGAGAATAAGGAGACGTGACAACAGAGTGCAATGTGTGACGTGGGGTTTTATTCTGCTATAAAGGACATTATTGGGACAATTGGCAGGATTTGAAAAAGGTCAGTAGATTAGATAATAGCAGTTTCCATGTTAATTTCCTGATCATTGTACTGTGGCTACGTCAGAGAATGTCCCTGTTTTTAGGAACTCACAATGCAGTATTTAGGGACAAAGGGACATTGTGTCCACAGATACGTGTGTATGCGTGCATCTGTGTGTATATATATGTATGTGGGAAGAGAGAAAAGGATGAAATGTCACATAGTGCTAACATTTGGGAAATTTGGGTGAAAGATATCTGGAATTGTTTGTGCTATTCTTGAAACTTTTCTTTAAGTTTGAAATTATGTCAAAACACAGAAATGAAAGGAAAAGAATCCAGAGACCTGTTTCCCAGTTTCCTCTGGTGCCATGAGACAGAGTTCTGCCAATGGACTGGAGGGGAAGGCTGCTCTGGGTCTTTCTGGGGACAAATTTCCCCCTGGCAAAGTAAGAATGGACCGGCCGGGCATGGTGGCTCATGCCTGTAATCCTAGCACTCTGGGAGGCCAACGCGGGAGGATGTCTTGAGGTTAGGAGCTCGAGACCAGCCTGAGCAAGAGCAAGACCCTGTCTCTACTAAAAATAGAAAAATTAGCCGGGCGTGGTGGCATGCACCTGTAGCCCCAGCTACTCAGGAGGCTGAGGCAGGAGGATCACTTGAGCCCAGGAGTTTGAGTTTGCAGTGAGCTATTATGATGCCATGGCACTCTACCCAGAGTGACAGAGCAAGACTCTGTGTCAAAAAAAAAAAAAAAAAGAATGAACCACAGAGAGACTTGTCACTGGCTGCCCCACTCCCACATCCCATCATTCCTTTAAACATGTGAGGATGTGATGCTGAAGCTGCAGTAGCCATCTTGTGACCATGAGGAAGAGGCCAAGAAACTCACAAAGGTGGTACCCAGAGGCCTGATACTGTTGCCTTGCTTATGAGGTTACACGGGATCATTCAATTCCTGAATTCCTTATCCATTCCAATCCATCGTTCAAGGCCCAGCATGAGAGCCTGTATCACTCAGGACCAAGGGACAGGGCAGCCCCACGTCAAGTATGACCAAAAGAAAAACAGAGCTTTGCAGAGTCACATCAGCCATTAAGTTCTCAGGCCTAGAAACGACATGTCACTTTTGCTCACGACTCATAGGCCTTTACAGACCACACGGCCTAGCTTTCATTCCACAGTTCTGTCTTATTCTTGAAAGTTTTTCATGTCTGAGTTTGCCCCTTTTTCCCCAACCATAAATTCCCCATGGTAAGCTTTTGGAAATATTGATGCCCAGGCTTTTCTCCAGACTGTTAACATCAGAAATGCTAAGTGGGGCCTGTGAATCAGTATTTTATAGCCAAGGCAGTAACATCCATGTAGTCCAGTGTAAAAATCTTTAGTCTACATCTCAATTACTTTTTATTGCTGTAAAACAGACATATAAACTTTGCCACTTCACCCATTTTTACGCACACAGTTCAGTGGCATTAAGTACATTCACAGTGTTGCACAACCGTCACCACCATCCATTTCCAGAACCTTTTCACCATCCCAAACAGAAACGCTGCCCCATTAAATACTAGCTCCTCATCCTTCTTCCCCAGCCCCCGAATAAGCTCTGTTCTACTGTCTCTATGGATTTGCCGATTCTAGGTATTTCATGTAAGTGGACTCGTACAGTATTTGTGCTTTTGTGACCAGCCATCAGTCACTTAGCGTAATGTTTTCAAGGTTTATCCGTGTTGTGGCATGTGTCAGAACTTCATTCCTTTTTAGGGCTTAATACTATTCCGTTGTAGGGACAGACCACATTTTGTTTATCCATCATCTGTCGAGGAACACTGGGTTGCTTCCACATTTTTTACTATTGTGAACAGTGCTGCTGCGAACATTGTTCATGGATAAACACGTGTTTGTGTCCCTGTCCCTGCTTTCAGTTCTTTTGGGTATACACCAAGGAGCGTAACTGCCGGGTCTTGGGGTAATTCGACATTTAACGTTTTAAGGAACCGCCACACCATTTCCCCCAGCGGCCGCACACCTTACGTTCCCACCAGCAATGCACGAGGGTTCCAATCTCTCCACAGCCCAATTTTGGGGTACACATACATAAATTCAAGTAACCCCCACACGGATAAAGATATCTACCATTTCCTGCACCCTGAGGGTTCCCTCATGGGAACCGGCATTATTGAAAAGCTCCCCAGCAGCCAGGGTTAAGAACCACGTCCTAACCTTTTTGTGGTTCTTTCTCGGGCAAGGCTGGCCAACTCCCAACCTAAAAATAAACCTCGAGTCTGAAGATGGAATGTTAAAAATGACATTGTCACCTTGACAGAGTGGTTAATAACGCCACAGCGGGCAGGAGCCCATCGATCACAGGCCGCTGCCTCCTGTTTGGAGGGCTGAGGGGGACGCCAAGATGGAAGGGAGGAACGCAGCACGGGGCAAGCCAGGGTGACTGCCGAGCACGGAAATCCCAGCACAGGCCTCCCCAGGCCTCTCCCCAAACTGGGAACATGAAATCTGCCAGCCAGGCAGAAGGGCTGACCTCCCTGAATTCAATTTGCAAGGTCAGCCCTGCAAGAACCCAGGCCTAATAGAATTGTCGCATCTGTATCACGGCCATTTACAACGCACTCTTACTGGGTCTGAACACGAAAGCAATTACGCAGTGCATCCTGTGGCAAGAACCTGGGGTTCCTGTCAAGGGGGAGGGAGACACTGCAGAGTCATGTGGTTTCAAAAAAGAAAAAACAGAAAGAAAGAAAGAAAAGAAAGCAAGCCACAAAGACACATTCATTATGAAAATTTGAAAATTTCCACTTCCCTAGAAATCACATACGAAGACTTGAGAGTCGGAATCCTTTTGAAAGCTCCATTGTCTTAAGAGTATAAATAGCACCCCTTTAAAAAGCCACAATTTCAATCAAGCAGGAATAATGGGAAGTACCATTCACGGAACGTCGTCTTTTAAAATTTCATGACACATGAATTGATTCTCACTCCAAATCTAATTAGAGGCTCAAGCATATGAGAGAGTTTGTGACAACGTCAAAGTGACTTGGAAGCCGTACATGCAATTGATCTTTTTCAGTGGGGTATGGTTTTTCTTGTTTTAATCCATCTAGACATTCAGGAACTCCCTAAAGAAAGGAATACAGAAAGGGGCTTAACAGAGGGAGTCTCTCCATTCTTCTTGGGAGCTCTTTCCAATAGGCTCAACAAGAACATCAGGACCAGCATCTGGCACTAGCCCGTGTGACCTTGGGAAGTTCCTTGAACTTGGTGCCTTAGTCCCCATATTCAAAATGAGGATAATAATGACACCTGCCCCCTGGGGTTATGGTCTGGATCATGTCCCCAGAACAGTGCCTGGCACACGGTAAATGCTATAGCAACGTTACCTATTAGTGGTACTATTTGGCTAAGCCCCGAAGGGGCAACAGAACCCAGCCCAAGGCCCACACAACTGTGGCTCCAGCCCCCAGAGCCAGTGGTCCCAAGCCCTGTTTGTTGCAGAAGGACAGCCCAACAGACCCTCCAGTGGGAGCCAAAGCCCTCAGCCACCAGGACAGCCCAGACTGACCAAAACAACACACTTGTTGCCCTCAGCAATGGGCACCTGGTTCCGCCGTCAGTGCACAGAGGGGACCTGGCATTACTGAAACTGCAGGGACCACAGTCTGCTGGATGCAAGGTGGTGCTGGTCAGTTCCCTCCATCCCAGTCTGGCTGAGGCACGAGCCCTGACCTGCCTCCCTCCCCAAATGCCTTTCCTCAGTTGCCAGTCCCCACCAGTGGTCCTTAGGCCGCAGACTCCTATCCCAGGCCACTCAGGGTTTCCGTCCCACCTGGGGCCTCTGGTGGACCACAGAGGGGCACGTCTGGGTGAGCCAACCTCTCTGCACTCGGCTCCCATCCTGTAAAAACAGGGGTCATAAAAGCATCTTCTCTGTGGGACGGCCGTGAGGGCTAAATGAGTGGATGCTTTACGTGCTTGGAGCAGCCTAAATCCTCAACACGGCTTTGCTCAAGGAGCAGCTTCCACTATGCGCTCAGCCCACACTCGAGTTTGCAGAAACATGACTTTACTTTTCAATAACCAAAATTAACTTCTTTTATGAACTCCCACTCTCCTAGGGACGTGGAATGATTCTGACTTGGGTGGGGCTTCCTTCTCTCCCCAGGGCTGTGCCCAAATCTGGACAGGGATATGTCTTGCCAGGGCAGGGGGTGGAGGGAACATGTTCTCATCGTTACCTCCCCACTGAGGTGGCCTCATTGCTCTCTGGATCTAATCATTGATCCAGAAAGGCCCTTCTGACACAGCCTCAAAGGGCCGTCTTAGGTCGAATGAATCAATGCACGTGAAGCCTTAGAACAACGCCTGGCCCACGCTAGGTAGTCATTCCATGTTAGCCACTGTGACCTGGCGATCGGGGACCCACGGAATATGGCCAGCCCTGCCTGATCTTCCCTTTTTTCCCCAAAGAGAAGCGTGAAATCTCCCAGTTTCTAAATTGGCACTAGAACCAAATAATAAAACAGCACTTGTAGGAGCCAAGCAAGATCCATCTGTGATCTAGATTTGAACCCTTGGCCGTTGCTTTGAGACGTCTGTTCCTTCTTGCCAAGTTTGCAGTTCATGGTTAGTCCCATTTTATAGATGTGGGAGGTGAGGCCCTGACTGGTTATGAAACTTGCACAGTGTCACCCAGAGCCAGGACTTGAACCCAGACAGTCGGCTCCAGGGCCAGTCCTGTTACACCCGTGCCTCCCACCAATGGCCACCACTTTTAGAGCAGCCTCCTGCTGTCCCCAGCTTCCCCATGGCTCTGCCAACCTTCTTTGTTGACATCACCAGCTTGGTCCTATTTCAGAGGAGCCCTGTTCCAACTGCTACTGCTGCACGCCTGCCCCAAACTCAGTGCATGGACCGAAGGTAATGTTATTACACTACACAGATTCCATGGGTCAGGAATTCAGGCAGGGCTCCACTGGGTGATTGTTCTGTTCCATGTGGTGTCAACTGAGGTTCCTCAAGGATGCTCAGCTGGCAGACAGCCAAGCTGGAGGGTCAGAAGCGGCTCACTGACATGCCTGGAGTGCCTTGGCAAGGACGGCTGAAGCCTAGGCTCTGCTGGGACCACAGCACCTCCATGTGGTTTTTCCAGCACGGTGACCTAGAGGTAGTCAGACTTCTGAAATGGTGGGGGGGCTCCCCCACAGTGAGCTCCATGGTTTCCCAGCCCAGCCTGTAAGTCACCTCTGTCAGACTCTCTAGAACAAACCGGTCACCAGCCCACCCAGTTTAGAGGAGAAGGGGATATAGACATGGCCAAGAGAAGTGTCAAGAATGTTCCCACCATTTTTCTTTAACTGCCACAACCCCTAAGGTGACTCTCTGTGTAGAGGAAATGCTAGCTCCAAGGGTACTACAATTTTATAAGACGAATTTATCCCAGATGAAGTTGTTTCTCCCCAAAGGATGGTTTGCCTCCATTTCCATCCGACTGGCCCTCAAAACCCACTTCTTATGTTTGTGCAAATAAGTCTGATTTGTCTTCATTACCCGTGAACATTCAGACCCAGAAAAACAAATTTTTTCTTTGAAATTCTATTCGGAAACTCTGCCAGGCAAGATCCAGGCAATTCGTTAATTTCCCATCTCGCCTCAAACAGGCCTTCTCTTCCAGACTCTCATCCCTCCGCCTTCCTGCGGGGACCAGTGGCCAGAGGCCGCGAGAGCCACGCTGGGAAGGCAGCAGTGACCCAAGCTCAACATGCAGCGGCAGCCCGTCCTCCTGACCTGGAATTCCGCCACTTCACAAACACCCCCGCAGCTGTGCCGTGTGGGGCGTGTGCCCGTCTGGAACCCGTCCCCAACGCCTCCAGCATCAGCACCGCAATCTTCCCCAGAGGACCGACCACCCCCCCCCACCCACTTCCAGCCCACCTGGTTTAGGTTGAGCAGCTGCAGGGTGGGCCCATGATCCAGGTGTGACCAATCAGAACCTTCCTGTCTCCTGGTCTCCGTGATTGGTTCAGAGACGGGCACATGACATCGGCCAGGCCAAGGACACACCTCCCCAGGCCTTTTGTTGGAATTTAGGTAAAAAAGTCAAAGACGAAACCCTACATAGGAGAAAGAAGGGACAAGAGATTATAAAAGAATGGCAGATAATGTCTACTGAGCACCTGCTATGTGCCTGGCACTATTTATAGGCGACGTGGTTATTTCACGCTCGTCACACCCCTGGGAGATGCATAGTACTCTTAATTCGTACACCTACAGACCAGAAAAGGGGGCTCAGAGAGGTTAAGTGCCTTGTCCATGGTCACACAGCCAGAGGCAGAGCCATCACTCAGGCCCAGGCACTTGGCTCTAGAATCGGGTTGCCAGATTTAATACAACTACAGAACATCGAGTTAGGTGTGAATTTCGGATAAACAATGAGTACTTTTTGGGATAATTACATCCCACGCGGTATTTGGGACGTTCGTATACTGAAGAGCTAGTCATTGTTTTTCTAAAACCCAAATTGAACTGGGTGCGCTGTATTCTCTCTGGCGACCGGATTCCAGAGCCTGCGGTCTTAACCCACGCAGCCTCCTGCCCATACAGACGCCCTGAGAAGCCAAACCCCGGTCGCGGTGGCCCCCGGCCCGGACGCCGCTAGGCCAAAGGCCGGGGGGGAGGGAGGCCTGTCTCTCCCCGGCACTCGAAGCTCCAACAAGCGCTTCGCTGAAACTCTCCTCTGCAGTTGGGACCAAGGGCTGGGGCCACACAGAAGACACGGAAGAGGCAGATCCCCCCGTCAGGGACTCTCCCCTCTGGGGGTGCTGAGGAGAGCGCGGCCACCCGCGCTGGGGCCCGGGCCCGGGCAGGTGTTAGTTCTCTCTTGCTGCGTAATTACCACAGCTGAGAGCAACCTGAGAAGAAACAGAGGGCCTGAGCGCTGCCTCCCGCTTCTTAAAGGAAACCTCCGGCCCCTCCGGAGCCCACCTGTCCACCCTCAGTCCTGTTCCTCGCCCGGCGCGTTCGGTACTGGAAGGCGTCATATGACCCAGGCCTGGCCAATCAGCAGAGTCCTTCCTCTTGGCCTGTGATTGGCTCAGGTGTGGTCACATGACCCAAACAGTCCAATAAGCGCCAACGTGGGGACTCATGTTGGAACTATGGCGAGGGTGTGAGGGGCATCTTTCTCTGCCTGTTAGCACTGTGAGGACCTAAGCCTGGAGCTGCGAGTAGCCACCTTGCCATCAGGAGAAGAGAATCCTGAGCGCAGAGGAAGGCAGAGCTGGGATGGAAAGAGACAACACTGATGACGTCACGGAGCCCCTGGATCCAGCCACACCTGGAGCTAGCCTAGCACTGGCGTTTGCAAAACGGTGAGCTAATCATACCCTTTTTTGCTTGAGCCAGTTGGTGTTGGGGTTTTCTGTTACTTATAGCCAACAAAATACAGAGTCAGGACTGAAAGGAGGAGTGGATCCCAAAAGCATTTAGACCACGCCGCGCAGGTGAGCGGTGAGCAGGACTGGTGAGACACATGACTCCAGAGCCTGCAAAATGAAAACTGGGTCCACGCCAGGTGGGTCCATGTGACAACCACTCCCTTTCACCCTCCCCAAAACCCAACTTGCCTGTGATCTCTGTTTGAGCCAAGGAAAGAGAGGAGGAGGAGGAGGAGGAAACACAGGCAGGGAGCCCTGAGATGAAAAAGTTTGGAAATTGTTCCAGCACATAATGAATTGACTAACAACTGCTTCTCCCCTGGAAGTCATCTAATGAAATTATTAGACCGTCCACTTACCGCTGTGACGGCCAACGTGCTCTCCAGCACGATAAACCGTGACAACAGAGCCAGCGTCTCACTCATATTTTAAACATCTTCTTAACAGGCCTTTCCTTATTTGTTTACGACAGTCTTGAAAGTTTGGGGACAAAATGGCAGGAGGCTTCTAGAAATAGTTTGCATGAACATAAAAGGCAGGCGTGGCTTGGAGAGAAAGAATCGCAGCTCATCAAAGCCAGCTTAGGCTTCCTGGGTGTGATCAGGCAGCCTCCCGAGTGTCTTTGCTGAATGTTCAACACCTACTCGCTTGAATGACCAGAATCGTTCTCACGTTTTGTGCATGAAGGTGTTCAGGGTGCAGTGAGCGAAGAAGAGTGAGGAGGGAAAAAGGAAGTTGGAGAGCTGAGGTCAAGTCTCCCACCACCCAGCGCCCAATCCAGACCTGTCCCTGTCGCCCCAGCCGAGGCCAGTAGAAGGAACTGCCCTTGGCGTGACCCTGTAAATGGTCATCTGACCATGTCACTGAGGGACTCGAAATCCTCTCTGGCTTCCGAGATCCCTTTGAATACGGTCCACGCCTGGCACTGCGGCCCTGCCTGCCTCTCCACTCTCTGGCCCCTGTGTTCTTAAAATAGCCTTTTTGTTCCCCTAGGTCAGTTCCTTCCCTTCCTGGGACCTCTGCCTGCCTGGCTGTCCTGCAGTCTTCACATGGTGGTGTCACACCTCTCAGGCTGTGGCTTCAGGGTCACCGGCGCCCCCCCCCCACCACCTTGGCTAAAGAGCCTCGAGTCCCATCAGATATTATTGTTTCCTGTCGATTGTCTGTCTCCCTCCACGAGACATACCCCCTATGGCACAGGCAGCAGCCGGGTGCCCTCATCCCTGCAGGAGGAACCGCGACAGGCTCCAGATCGCCCACCCCTCCTCGTCAGAGCCAGCTCTGCCCACCGCCAGGGCTCCAGGAGGACACCCGCCTCCCGCCACGCGGCACTTCTCCCAGCCTCCTACACAGCTGAGTGCAGACGTGTGACAACATTGTGGCCAGTGGGACATGGGTTAGGGTTAGGCCACCCCCTCCGTGCCCCTTTCCCCGAGGGAACCAGGTGAGCCGGCATCACCCTGTGGACCTTCACCCCAGGGGATGGTGCAGCAACCAGATGGAAGCAGCCAGGCCCTTGGGTGACCTCGAGAAACGAAGCCACCCACACCCCGGTGTACCCACTTACCCTGGGGCTGTTACAGGAGAGAAAACATTCCTGAGTGAGCCAGATTTGGGGGTACCTGTCCCAGCAACCTAGCCTGCACCCCCATAAATCTGTGTGCAACTTTCCCTCTGAAGGCTTGAGGGTGGGATGTGGCTGGGGCCTCAAAGGGAATTGTGTTCCCCTGGAGACCCCCGCTCAGGCATTAGAAGACCCGAGCAGAGGGGACTCCTCCGTTCACCTACAGCCACAGTGACGAGGTCAGGAAGACGCCTTTCCCAAGGCTCGGTGGGCTTCAGGCCATCTGCTTGGGAAACAGGGGAGTGGGCCAACCTGGGCCCTGTCCTCGAGGGCTCAGATGGCAGCAGAGGGACAGGCGGGCAGGTACCTGCAGCTGGAGTTGATCGATTCAGCCCCAGGATCCCTGAGGAGGGTCCACCCAGGCAGGAGGGTGGGCCAGTCACCATGAAACGTGAAGGAGCCCTCCGGCCCCGGGAAGGTTCCTGGGGGTGGGAAGGAAGGCCCGGGTGAGGACGGCTGTGCAGAGGGCTGGCGGCTGTGGAGACAGAGAATCCCGCAGCCCCAGCCATGCCGCGTGGCAGATCCCGACACCTTCAGGAGCTGCTGACGGGACAGGCCTTGGGGGAGCTGGAGGCCAGCGAGAGGCGCGGTGCAGCCTGGGGCCACCTCAGGGAGGAAAAGGCAGCTGGCCAGCAGGTGGTGGGGTTTTGACAGTGACGCTCGGGCCAGAGAACGTCAAAGGCAGGCTGGGCACCGCATGCACCGAGCGCCTGTTGTTCCCGACCATCTGTCTCTCATTAGTGAAGTTGTCCGGCACGGCTTATTAATAAGGACGCGTGGGCTTAGTCAGCCTGGGCCGTCTTGCTGGAACTAAAGGGCACGCTGATTAAGCCATAATGACTCCTCGCGCACCGTCAACATGGGAGTCTCCAAGCACCGGCGGCAGGAAAGAGCCTTGCAGGTCCCAGGCCCGACGTGAACCCTGGCGGGGAGGCCCGCGGGCCGGCCACACGGGAGGACGAGCCCAGCCCAAGGGTCGTCCACAACCAGGTGCCCTCCTGCTCGGTTCTTCCGGCTCAGGGCTCACCCCTCCCCAGCAATCACTGTTCCCCTTCTTGCTCGGCGACAGGACCCTGACGGTGTTTGCAAGGTGAAGTCTGCAGAATCCCCGCCCCCAGAGATGCCACATCCTCATCCCAGAACCCTCGAGTATCAGGTTACACGGTACTGTGGTTCGGCTGTGGTTTCTCCCTGCCAAAACTCAGGGTGAGAGTTGGTCCCCAATGTGGTGTTGGGAGGCAGGGCCCAGTGGGAGGTGTCTGGGTCGTGGGGGCAGATCCCTCATGAATAGATTAACAGGCGCCCCCGCCCCGCCCCCGGGCTGGGAATGGATTCTTCCTGAGAGCGGCTGTTGAAGACTCTGGCGTCCTCTCTCGCAGCGTGACCGCCGCACATGCCAGCTCTCCCTCCACTTTCTGCCCTGAGTGGGAGCAGCCTGAGGCCCTCACGGGACGGAGCTGCCCAATTGTGAACTTTTCCGATGGGTGTCATGAGCCAGATAAACCTCTTTTCTTTATAAATTCCCCAGCCTTGAGCATTATTACAGCCAACAAAACCGACTCGGGCACACAGAAAGGGGGAGTTAAGGCCGATAAGTAGAAATCTTATAACAGGGAGGCCACGCCGGGTGACTCTAGTGGCAAAGACAGACTCGGATCCTCCCCTGGAGGGTCCAGAGGGAGCACAGCCCAGTGAGACCCACGCCAGGCTTCCGACTGCAGAACCATTATAAATGTGGGCTGTTTTAAGCCACTGTTTGTAATAATTTGTTACAGCACCCATAGGAAACAAATACAAAAAACCAATAAGTCCTTTCCAAAACACTCAGATCCCCAGACGCCCCTGCAGCAAGGGTGGCCGTGTGTCCCACGCAGGCCAGTGAGGCACAGATGTGAGCTGGTAGGTTTCCAGAAAAGTCACCGTCTTGCTGATAAAAAGGAACAGATCCTGGAGGTGCAGGCTTCTGCCTTTTACTCAGCCCTCTCCTCACCACCTCCTCCTTCCTGCCTGGAGGTGAGGTAGCTACCTACCAAGGACGGCAGGACGCAGGAGACGGGACCTGGGACAGCTGCATTGTGGAGTCACTGCCCGGCCCCAAAGAACAGCCTCCAACTTCCAGTGAGGTGAGGACCATAAGCCCTGGTGGGCCAAGCCTGCATTGTGTGTCCTGCGGCCAGACACAACCCCAGCGACACACGGCTCCTACCAAGAACGGAGCTGACGTCCAGAAACCCAGTGGGCTCTGGGCCCCAGGGGAGCCAAGGGTGCTGGTGTCACACGGAGCAGTGCACCCTGGCCAGTCAGTCACAAGGGACATGGCCAATGCCAGGGGCCCGGGAAATGCCCCCACGAATTTGGGCCACACAACTCCAAGACAGAGGCGTGGCTGGCACATCTGTACAGCCAGCCTCACGCACGCAGAGGCAGTCACCCTCCTCAGAGAACACACAAGCGCACTGCGTGTGCATCGATGGGTACAGAGAACACGCAAGCACACTGCGTGTGCATCGATGGGTACAGAGAACACGCAAGCACACTGCGTGTGCATCGATGGGTACAGAGAACACGCAAGCACACTGCGTGTGCATTGATGGGTGCACACATACACACGTTTATTTATTGCATAAAATTCCTCATAGCACTTCCCCCTGTATTTTTACAATCCAGAAGAAAAAGGATTCCAAAAGGTATTTCACTGTGCTCAGTTTAAAAAAATACAAAAATGAACATCAGGATTACTGATCCATGCTCAAGGTACGTACACGCTGCCACTCCTCCCGTGGTGAGTGCACGGCCCGGACACGCAGCCTGGGGCACAGGTGGACGCCCGCTGTGTCACGTGCCCACACACACCAGACACTTAACATTAAAAACATTTAAAAGCATTCGAAGTCCGTGCGATAAAGAGATCCTACTACAGAGTGAAAGCCACTCGCTCCTGCGAGGGAACCTTGCGCGGCTGGGAGGCATCTTTGGTTGGAGGAGTGTGACGGTTCGGTCCTCCCAGGAACCACATTCCGTCGGTGACACAGACAACGCGTGAGTGGTGGCCCGAGGGCCTAGCAGCCAGCTGGGAAAAGATGTGTCACGTCGTGCGGGGGTCCCTTGTAACAGCCAAAGCCCGGCAGTGGCCGGACGGCCCTGAGGGAGGCAGGTGAGCGGAGATCATCGCAGAGGGAAGAACAGATTCGCGCCTGACCAGGGTGAAATGGGACAACGGGAGCGCCAGGTGGAAGGCAAGGTCGCCGCTCAGGAGTGTCCATCACCAGAGCACCAGCCACCCTGTGCCCCTCCTGTGAGTGCAAAGACACACACACTCTCACTGCGGCACCACACGTGTGACCCAGCCACCTCCTCGTGGTCTCTGAAAGCCAGAATCCTGCTCCAGCGTGCGGAAGACCCAGGCATCCCCAGATTCAACCACAAAACAGAGAAACAATTCTTCCCCAAGCCTGCAGAGCTCGTGGTGCAAACGTCCCTACAAAACAGCTGTAGGTGCCTAAGTAATTTCTGGAACATAAAGAAATTACCGCGCACATGCATGTGCCACACGGCACGCTGGCCATCAGAAGTCCCGCAGCTCGGGGATGTCCAGGTACAGGTCCAGGGCCTCAGGGTTGGAGAAAGCCCCCCGGTGCTCCACGGCTCTCCCGGCAATGATCTGCTTCACAGCCACTTCCACCTTCTTGCCGTTAAGCGTGTACTGCGAGGGACGGGCAGAGAAAACAAACAGAAAAGAGCATTTAAACCTAGTGGGGAAACAGCCCTCGGCTCTGGGCACATCCAGCCCCAAAGGCCCGACCCAGCCCGGAGAGCTGAAGGCCACCCAGTCTCCACCCCAGGGTCCCCCCACCGAGCCGGCCTGAAAACATGCACCCAAGTTCCCAGACAGGCAGCTGTCCCCTCCGTGTTTGGGGGGAAAAGTCTGTTCTTCCGAAAGGCAATTTCAAGGCCCAGTACTTAAACCCAACTCTCATACTCTAGAACCTTCCCTTGCTGCCCCAGTGTGGTCTAGACAGTGGGGCTACTGCAGAGATGCCGTGACATCCACATGAGCAAATTAATTGTTCTAACGTTGGACATTTGATCAGGCCCCGCGAGAGCCCAGCTGTACACGTCATACCCAGGGTGGCCCTGGAGAACGCAGACACCCCACTGTCCCCGGCCCTGCATGCTCTGGATGGGAAAACAAGAGCCTCTTTCTCAGAATTTGGGATTCTGTCACCAGGACTCTGGACTCTGAAAACCCACAGCTCATTCCTAGATCCCAACAGGCGCCCCAAGAAAGGGAGTTTTCAGCAAAGACGTGACCTCCGCCACCACGTCTGGGGACTCTGGGGGAATTCCTTAACCTGAGTTTGTCTCCTCGAACGTCAGACGGGGGTGACAGCCCCTATCCTGGGGGCTGTGGGGACGAGAGTGAATGAGTTTAACACACACACGGCTTCAGGAACGCCTGCTATTAAATGCTATTATGGTTTTACTGTTATTTATGTTTATAATTTGATTGTATATAT
Organism: Eulemur rufifrons; assembly: GCF_041146395.1. Classification (NCBI taxonomy): domain Eukaryota; kingdom Metazoa; phylum Chordata; class Mammalia; order Primates; family Lemuridae; genus Eulemur; species Eulemur rufifrons. The sequence continues at coordinate 3,764,910 of NC_091003.1, forward strand.
TTATTTTACATTGCTTTATTATAAAGACTGTCACCACTACTCCAGCAGACAGCTGGCCCCGAGGCCTACGTCCGACTTTTCTCCCCGGCCTCGCCTGCGGCAGGGTGCGCTACTATTCCTGGTCGTCAGACTCTGGCCGAGCATTCAAAGCTCCCTCTGAAATTCGTGGCACATGTGTTTCATCTTTAATCCTAAGGGGCCTTCAGCGGTGCTGGCGTGTTTATGGGCCAGGAAACTTCTAGAGCAGCGGAGCCCAGTAAGGCTGCAGCACCCGGAGCTCTCAAAGCGCTGGTGCTATTTTTCTTTTTTTAACCTGAGATGTAATTAAAATTCATTCACTTGAAAAATTCAGTCGACGTGTGAACTAATTAAGGATCTAAGTGCTGCGCGGCTTCTTCGGAGGGACTGCCTGTCACTTCAGTGTGGTGTCATCGGCCCTCTCTGTGAAATGCAAACGTCTCGCATGGTTTCTGTGCTGCTGAGCTTTACACAGGAGCTCGAGGGCAGCTCGTGGGAGCTAAGACCTACTTCCATCACCTGACAAAACACAAGGGGCATCTTTCAGTTGTTTTGGGGTTTTTTGCTTTTGTTTTTGTTTTTTGAGACAGGGTCTTGCTCTGTCACCCAGGCTACAGTGTAGTAGCATCATTGTAGCTCACTACAACCTCAAACTCCTGGGCGCAAGTGATCCTCCTGCCTCAGCCTCCTGAGTAGCTGGGACTACAGGCACGCACCATCGTGCCTGGCCAATTTTTCTATTTTTAGCTCTTGTTCAGGTTGGTCTCCAACTCCTGAGCCCAGGCTGCTCCCGGGGTGGTCAGGGGTGGCCCACTCCCCACAAATACCGCGTGGCTCATCAGAGCTGCAAAGGGCCCTCCTGCCTCAGCGAGGCCCTGGAACTTTGCCGATGGGACCTCAGTCATGCTGACCCTGAGGTGGGTCCACTTCCCAGCGAGGCAGGCTGGGCCTCTCGGTGTCACCCTCCCTGCGGAGGCCAGGCCAGACCCAACCCAGCTCTGCAACACCCGGGGTGACTCCTCCCCTAAGCGCTCCCCGGGGGTCTGAAGATACAAGGGCACTTGAGAATCCCAAGTAACCCTCAAAATGACCTCGCAGAGCAATCAGACTCGGGGGAAGGCAGAACTGGGGAGAGAAGAGCCCAGAACCCGGCTGGGCGCCCCGACAGTGAGCCAATGAGAGCAGGACGAGGACAGAAAGAAACATCGTCTGTTTCCTCTCTTTCCAATAAGCTTCTCCACTACCCTCGTGATCAGAACAGGTTGGGAATAACCATGTTGGCAGCAAAGGACACAGATTCTTTTTCAACAAAACAAAGCCAAGGGGACAAAGTCAAACTTAAATGTTCCAGATGCCGACAGTACTGATCCGCGGAAGGAAAACCTTGCACCCTCACGAGGAAACGACGTTAATGATCACCAATTCAAGAAGTGACCTTCTCACCCAGAGAGAGCCAAGGTCTGCACAGACAGTCGCCAGCCAAAGGGGGAGAGAGAGACGTGGCTGGGAAGCCCGCAAGCTGGGAGGCTCTTCCCGTGTGTGACCGACTTGAAGACAAGTGTATGAACATGAAGGAACAGGGACCAATACTGCAAACGTGGACAGGTGGCTGGAGGAGGGGGCAAGCAGGTGGCCCAAAGGGTGGGAAGAGGAAGGAAAGGCCAGAGGCGGCCGAGAGAGGACAGCTGTCCAGGGACAGGCAGGCTTTGCACACAGTGCCGCGCCATGACGGCTCTCCCCAGCCCCCACCCCTGGACAGGTTGTTTTGAAGATCCTGAAAGAACTTTTGGAAGCAAAGGGAGTGATCTAAGTATGCTCTGGCAGTTGCAAAGTCAACGGCATCACGTCTTTCCCCATTTTCCAAAAAGCGGCACTCCCTGGTAAATCCGGTCTCTGACTGCGCCCGAGCCCAGTTAGCATTTCTCCTGCCTTCTCCTTAACAGCCCTGCTGTAGGCTTCGAATACAGACAGCCGCGCGGCTGTATGTCCAGATTGTTGTGTGTGGACACGAGCACACAAACACACGCACGCGCGCGCGTGCGCAAGCACACACATGTGAGCACACACACAAACACGGCAGCTTCTCCCCTCGGCTCGCAGGAGCGCCGTTTTGTAAGCGATGCAAGTCAAGGCTGTGATCTGATCTGGGCGAGCCTCCCCCTCCACCTGGAAGCTAAACGGAGGACGACGGGGTCGGCTTCTGAAGACTGGCCTCTAAATAGATTCCAGTCTTGTCTCCACGGGCAGAACTGAAATTTAAAAGGCGAGAGCAAGAGCACCCAGCAGCTCTTTGAAAAGCTAAAATTAATTTTCTCATTAATGATTTTGAGAAGACGCTAAACCCGCACTGGGGAAAAGCCATGGACCTGCGGGGCTGGGCCTGCTGACCCCCCGCACGTCGGCGTTTAGCAGAAGTTGCTGCAAACGCAATCTCGGGAAGGGCAGGAAAAGACGGCAGGGGAAGGATGGCGTTGCTAGGCGACACGGACACGCGCTATATAAAGCGCCAGCAAGCTGCTCGGTGCCCTGGGCTCCCGGACGTGTGGGCTCTCGGGAGATGGCAGCGGTCTCATAGCCACCAGCCCAGAGTGGCAGGAGACAGGCCGTACCGGGATGTCCTTGGTCTCCAGGATGAGGCTGGGCACGTGCCGCGCAGACAGGCCCACGCGGATGGCGTCACAGATCCTCCTCACCAAGTCCGGCCGGAACGCCTGCCCCGGGGCCATCTTCAGGAAGAGGACCACCCTCTCCTCCCTGTCCTTGTTCTGCTGGGGGACACACAGGCTGTCCACCACCTCCTCGAAGGCTTCCACTGCGGAGACAGGAGAGGGTGACGTGGACTCAGACTGCCCCTCGGGGCGGGGTCCAGCCATCAGCCAGGGAGGACAGGAGACAGCGGTGCCTGTGTCCTTCCCAGCCCCCCAGGAAGAGCACCTTGGGGGGACGGTGGCCAAGGGAGCCGCTTCACAAGCGGAAGAAAGCCCTTCACGGCAGAGGCAGAGCTCTGGCTTTACCCAGACGGGTGAGGTCTTACAAGGGGGCCATGTGCGGGCCCTGCCTACTAATGAGAAATTAATTCAAAATGCAAAGCAAGCGAGTGCCCGAGGCAGGGACTCCCTGGAGGAGGAGCAGAGGCTGGAATCAGGCGGATCAGGATTTCTCCACCCTGGCTGCACTGATTACCCCGACACAGCTTTAGGGCTCAGACCCAAGCACTAACGTATGAGGCCACCTGACCTCGTGGCTGGGGCTGGGCCTGGGTCCCCGGTCCTGCAGTTTTGAAGGCCCACGGGTGACCCTACTGTGCAGTCATGAGACCTGTGGGCTATGATACCCATACTTGGTGTCCTCCACAGCGCTGTGTGACCTTCAGCAATCCTACACCCTCTCTGTGCTTCTGTTTCTTCACCCATAAAAAGTAGATACAATTTACCAACCTGACCGAGCTCACCGTGAGGATGAAATGCAATGGGGAAGGGGATGGGCCAAGTGACCTTAAAAATCCCACTCAGGTTCTACAAGCTGCAGCCAAGCGGCAGGTGTGCTCTAGAGAGGAAGGTTCATCCTCACACCGCAGGCAGAGTCATGCCAGAGGTGGGGTCTTTGGAACCCAGGCTGCTGGGCTGTGCGAGGACACACCCTCCCTCCCAGGTAACCGAGAGTGACTCGGGGAGAGAGGAGAAACGCTCACCGATGTTGTAGATTTCCGAGCTGCCGAACCGCACTCCGTTGGGGTTGAGCGTGCCGTCGCTGGAAAGAGAGATGAGGTCAGGAACATAGCAGCTCTCGGGTGAGGCAGGTGACAGGGGGTCCCCAGCGGAGAGCAGTCACCCCCTTTTGCACATGGCAGCCCCTGGGCCCAATCACTGAAGGCCACCCCGCTTTTCCTCCAAGTTTCAAGCTACACGTGGAGGGAGGCCACTCTGTGCAGAGACATCTCCCCTCACTGCCCTCCCCACCCGCACACGCGTCCCCCCTCCTGGGTACAGATACTGCTGCGCCTTTGCTGTGGCCCCTGAGACCCACCACTGTGGGCTCAGAGATGAGGATCAGGCCCGGCCCCAGCCCTCGGGAGGCCGGCACAGGGATACCCACTCCAAGAATGACACAAGAAGGGCCCAAGAAGGGGACAGCCCACGCCACAGACTGAGCGGATGACACTCCCTCAGAGGGGGTCTTCAGTTGGGGGACGTTGTGAGCAAAGGCCACAGGTGGGAGAGCACGGAGCCCCCAGGGGAGTGGGGAGGAGAAGGGAGGGCCCAGATGCCAGCAGAGGCTGCATGGTGGGGACACCCGATGCCGGGGGGGCAGGGCGCCCAGGAGCGGGCGTCAATTCTCACAGGCAGCGCCTCCTCTCCCCTCCCCAGATGCCCCCCGACGGGGGCTCCAGGCAAGAGAAGCCAACTCCACAGACCCCTCACCTGCGGCCAAGCATGGTGATGCCCCCCGTCTTGGGGTTGACCCTGCAGTAGTCGCCATGTGCCCAGACACCTGCAAGGAAGGCAGAGGTGCAGGTCACCCCAGGAGAAGGGGTCATGACAGGAGTCCTGGAAAGACGCCCAGGGCAGGTGTGACAGCAACAGGTTGGTCCACAGCCGTCGCCCAGGCCCAGAAACAGGTATGTGTGGGGCTGGGGGCAGAAGGGAACCAGGCAGTTCTGCCCCAAGGAGCACACCCTCCAGCGGGGACTGTGCCTGCCCAGCTCTGACACCCGCCGGCGTGGAGAAACACCCTCCTGTAGGTACCAGCAAGGGCCATGGGAACTCGAGGAGGCGAGACCAACCTCAGCCACGACACTGGAGGTCACCGGGAGCATCTGGAGGAGGCCACTCTGAGGGGACAGTGGAAAGAATGAGCTGGGAAAGCAAGCGTGGCGGGGCAGCAGGGGTGCTGGGTCTGCAGGGGCTGGCGCCAGACCTTGGAGTGGAACAAGGAGCACGGCCAGCAGGAGGCTACTGCACCGGTCCCAGTAACGCCGGCCACATGCACAGCCAACCCGCCTTCAGGTGAAACCAGGGACGTGGCAGGTGGGGGAAAAGGAAAGAACCAGAGTGAGGGTGACTCTGCCCCACCCTGAGCACTCCCTGCGTGGTCATCAGGCCACAAGAGCAGCCATGTGTACAGCTGGGACCTGGGCTGGCCACATGTAGAGGGAGATCTGCGTCCTGGGGTGTAGCAAAGCTAATCGGCCAAGGGGATCAGCCCCCAGCTTTGGACGTAATATCCACAGGGAGGTTCCTCTGCCACACCCCCAGCTCAGGCCTCAAACAGGAAGGAGAGGCCACGCCGTCTGAGGGCACCACCAAGGAGGCGTCCGCCTGCCAGCAGGTAAGCCAACCCCTAATCCCCCCAAAAACGGAGGGGACTGGCGCATGTCCTCAAAAGCACATCGTCACCGGCTCTGCCACGCCGTGGAAGTCATTTGTCTCAGCAGCAAAGAGTTCCTGCCACCCGGAAGGGAAGACACTGCACAAACCAGCTTCCATGTCTTCACTGCCGGGCGGCTTCCTCGAGAAGGCATCTCTTTCCTCCCAAGTCTCAAGACATTTCTCCTCCAGCACGTTCGACTTCGAGTGAGGCGCTAACCCAAACAGCCCATGACGCGCCGTGAGCCGCCACCCCTCTGGCAACGACCACGTGCTCCATCTAGTCACTCGTTCCTGCGACGCCACGAAGGAGACGCTGCTCCAAGCCCCGGCTGAGCCTTCTGCAGGGAGGGGAGGCCCCTGGGAGGCAGTGGAGGGGCGCGAAATCAGTCAAGCCACACACACTGGTCGAAAGAGACCTGTGGGCCGCCACGTCTTCCCTCCCTCCTCTCCAAGCTAAAGCATGAGACTGATTCTTTCTCATTGGACTTTGAAAAGAGTCACAGACACAAACAAGGGAAAAAAATCCATTCCTGGGCTTGCATACAACACACCAAGTCTCTGCAGAAGCACATCTGGGAGGCTACCATGGCAGTCCCGCCTGGCCTGGAATCCGGTCTCATTTTGGAACTTCAGTGCCAGGATCAACATACAGTCTGGTTTGTGTGGAGTCAGGTCTCCCCTAAACTTGGTGGAAATTTCTGGTTTCTCTGGGCCATCTGTCATACCGTGCCCTATTACCAAGGCCCTAGAAGTGCAGAGGAAAAGGAAGGTGCACATCTACCCTAAAGGAACTTTCTTTTGTGAAAACTTTTCCCGTGAAACCGTTCGATCCTTTGCAAAGCCAGGCCACACAGAGGAACCCACAAGTGGCTGCCAGCTTTGGTGCCAGATGACGTGTTGACAAAACAAAGCCACAAAAGCCACATCTTCCACTCTGCAACAGACCTAACAAGTTTAGATCATCACCCTGGTTCTTCACAGCAGTGGCTTCAGCTCCGAGCTCCCTGGAAGCTGAGGCAAAAGTAGAAATACAATAGGTGCAGGTGACCACGGATGACGACGGACCAGGTGTGGCTGGGATTTGTCGTCACAATGATCTAAATCTTCCTTAAGCCTGCTTTTAATTTTTTTTTTAAATATTTATAGGTTTTTAAAACTAATAAAAAGCCAGAAAGAAAACCAAAATGGCTCATAACTCTGCCACTCGTGTGACCCCTTATCCACACTCCTCGTTCATCGTTTATTCACAAAATCACACGTTTCTTTTAGAATTTTCACAAAAGGGGTACTGTGCCCCCCGATCTGAACTCTCATTTTTCACTTAATAATTTCCTGGCTATCCCTCCGTACCAGCACATGGCCTACTTACACTTTCACCTGGCATCGTTTTTTAAGCCAACGATGTCCTTGAATCCACTCCCTGTCGTGGGAAGGGGGGCTTTGCTTTTGCTGCTTGGTTTCATCGTGAATCCATTTCCTGTGCAGTCCAAGAATCCCTCGGTGCTGGCGCTTGAAGAAACAGTCTAAGGTCAACCTACGTTCACCTTGTCCCTGACCCATAGCTTCGGATCCATTATCCTATCTGCCTTTGCCATTCCATATTTGTTCATATCTCCTACCTACTCCCAGAAAACACTTGAGGAAGCCACCTGTAAAACCAACTTCATGACAGGATTATTTAAAGAGAATCCAAACTCTGCCTAGGGAGGTAAGAGGACTACTACAACAAAGCAATGATTTTAGCTCTGAGCTTCCTGACAGCCAAGACAAAAATGGAAATGCAAATGGTCACAAAGAATTTGTTTTCTCCAAGAAGGAATGTCAGAGTTTCAAGAAGAGAAAGATTTATTCTCAAATTACTCCTGAGAGAAATTTATCACATGAACCCTTATGCACGTGACAATAACGTTTTCAAAGAACAATGCTGCGGAAGATGAAGGACTGTCATTTCTTAGATGGATCCTGAAGTTGAGGTTCTAATCCTTTTGGTCTCCCTTCCGAAGACAGGATCCCCTGCCTTCTTCAGGGTCAGCTGCAGAGTATTTATTTCTCTACGTACACTCTCGCTTTTCTGCGTGAGTCTGTCTGGACAGCTGTGTGCTGGCGGGTGCCAAGGCGGGGCTTAAGTGCAGCAGGAATGCCAGGGAGGCTGAGCCGCACTGGGGAGGCGCTAGGCCAGGCAAAAAGGCTTTGACACTCGCCACACAAACAGGCAAGGCCGAGCAGAGAAACGGGAAGGATGGGTGGCAAATTCTACAGCCGACGGTCACTTGCCGCTCTCTGATTCTCCGCGCGTGGTTTATACAAAATTAAATTACCTTTCCAGAGACTGCAGAAAGCAAGTACTTAGTATAAATAACTCTGCAACAGAAGGCTTGCTAAATTATGAATTATATAGCAGCAACAACTCGAGGTTGCTTATGAAATAAGATAAGAGGAAGGCAGGAATCAGAGCTTTAAATAAAAGACTTCCCTGCTTTGGGGAGAGGCGCCCCTCAAAAGATGACAGGCGAGGGTGTCAGTCTGTGTGAGAATGACGTGTCTGGTTGTAAACTGTTCCACCGCAAGAATGCTCTTCCTCCGACATCTCCATAAGCACCAGGGAGACCCGAGCCAGACACCCCTTCCACACCCTTTCTCTGTGCACAGGCAGGGAGGGCCCTGAGTCAGCAAGTGGGGCCCCCGCCCACGGCACACGGTGGCTCCCGCCAGCTCCCGGCAGCAGGGGTCGGGCTGAGGGGCTCTGGGCACAGAGCAGGGCTGAGATTCAACTAAACGCAGATGAGGGTTTCATAGCACGGCTTCAAGCTGAAGATATTGATCAAAAATCGGTTATCATCCCACTGGCGCGATGAGCTATGAGCAGCTTCCCCAGGCTTTGCCGGGGTGAGATGGGGGTGCGGGGGGGACAGACAGAATTAGACACGAAGGCCCAGCCAAGGCAGAGGCCAGGCAGCTCTGCCTGCATCCCGCCAGCCCACCTGGGAATTTGGAGAAATACGCCTTCCTGTACTTGCTCCCGTTCTCGTCGTTCCAGAAGTGCGTGGGCTGACAGGGAATCGGCTTCGTACACACCAGCTCGCCGCTCTCCCCCCAGACTGCCTTTCCTGGTGGGAGAATAAAGTAAGCCCAGGACGCACCCCGGCCACACTCCCTGGCACTGCACACTCTCCCCGAAGCGATCGCTCCTTATGCGATGTTCCAGACACACACAAAGGGACACCCCCCACACAGCCTAAGATATATAGCATGCCCCCCAAATGGATTCTCCTCCCTATGTGCTCCCCAAAACCTCTCAGATGTAGCGATCCGTTATTCCCACTCGAGCATTAATGCTCTCGCTGCATCTGCACGCATCCCTGGCGCGGTCCACATCCTCACTCTGCGTGTCGCTAAACCCCACAAACGGTGCCACGTGGCAGGGTTCAGCATCTTGCTCGGTGCATCTGGCGTAACACCCGGGTGACGCGTTCAGGCCACCACGCGTCACTGTGGCCATTCATTTTCACTGCTTGGTCCCCCTCCATGGGTGATCACAGAGCTCACTCCCCCTGGGGACGGGCACTTGTATTGTCCCGATTCCGCTTTGGTTTACAAATCAAGGGGCTACGACATTCATGCCTATGACACCTTGTTCATAATATTCGTGAGTATTTCTCCCAGGAGTGGAACGCCTGGACCACAGGCACGCACGTGTCTTGGACTTGGCTCACTCTGCCCAACTGCTTCCTAACGAGGCTGTGCCGAGTCCTGCCTGCCCCTACGCTGGGGCAGCCCGATGTCTAGCCGCCAGGCACAGGTGACAGAGGGCAGGAGGGCATCCCTTCCAACCACCGGGCTCTCGGAAGCAGTGAGCCACCCGTGCACATCTGTCCAGCACCAAAGTTCGGGTTGAGGACAACCGCCACCCGCCCACCCGCCGCTCCTGAACACACAGCTCCACACCGAGCTCCTGCCCAACCCCGTCTTCTCGGTGGCTGAGGACAGGCAGCCCCGGGGGGTGAAAGCAAGCTGAGGGGGACAACACCTCACGCTACAAGTGACAGGAGCCACCCCCTCAGGCAGGGCTGTTTTAAAGAACTATCCCCCAGCAAAGTCACACATCCAAGCACTTCCAAGCCACGACTCGCACCCAGTCACAGAGAGGAAGAGTCAGCGAAGCCATCACCTTCCTCGCTCCATGCTTCCACCGCCATGCCCAGGTTCCGCGCCTGGATCTCCCCTTTGTACACGGGGACGGAAGAGTTCTGGCCCATGAAGCAGGACACGATGTCGGTGCCACCTGCAAGGGCAGAAGGAGAGTTAAAATTCAGACGACCAGGACAAGTGGCTTTTTCTTTTTTTATTAGTGAGCAACAAAGGAGAAAGCCCAAAGGACAAATACCTGCTACTCCCCCCAGACAAGCACAGACAAAACCCCAGACAGCAGGAGCTGTTTCCAGGCAGAAACGGAGGAGGTGATTTAGAAACTGGAACGAACCCCCCATGTGTGATGATTTATGCTTTGACCGCGTCCTCCTGCCAGAGGATGCTCTGAATAAATGACCTCCCATGGTCACACTGAAATTCAAGACTCGGGGCCACAGAACATGGAAGCGTCACCCTGTCATATCCGCCCTGCAGGCGCTGCCTGGGCGGAGGGTCACGTGGGAGGGCTGGTTCGCTGTGGGTTAGATTCGCTTAACGGTTGGAGAAGCAGAAGTCCTCCGGCTGCGAGGACCGTGGAGAGCGATGTCTCATGCCAGGGGCCGCGCTACATGGAAAACACCGCGGCTTCTGGAAGGGGCTCAAAATGGGGTCAGACTCCAAGGCCATCGATCGGGAGCAGCGTGAGGCCCTGACCCTGGACCCACCGCTGCGGACGGCCGGGCGCACCTGCAGGGAGGGCAGACTCTTGCCACACAGACATGTGCGTGGCAGGGCTGGGTGGGGCACAGGGCGCTGGGACGCTCCACCCGCAGGGCCAGTGGTCCCAGTGCAGGGAAGCAAGGAGGGTGCCCAGGAGGCAGCGGGGACACCCTCCCCTAACCTCAGTGCCCAGGGTCTGTGCTGGTCTTTACACCTGCTGTATACCAGGAAAACACACATTCGTAACTACAACGAGTTTCTTCCCTAATCAGCTCCGTGTATATGAACTGGGGGGAGGGGTGTTCAAGATGCCCCTAAAATGACTCAGCAGCGCCAAAGACCAGAAAATTTTTTCCGGCCTCCACTCTACAATGATGTTATTTCTTCCCTCAGGCAGAGAATCAAAACGTGATGTCTTTCCTGTCTTCTCTGGCACCTCATGTCACTGACTGATGTGTCCCATGAAAATGAATGAGTCAAGTTCATTTCTGCCACCATCAAGGTCTGACGGGCCTCCCTGGGCCGCGGAGGAGGCACGAGCGCTCCACTCCCGCCAAGACTTCAGGGATGCCAGGCGGGCAGGGCACTGCTTGTGCTGCTCCAGGGGCGGGACTGGGACAAACAGGACAGTGGCAGGAGACAGGCCCAGATCCTAACAGATGAGTCCTCCCCACCAGCCACAGCACCCTGGGAAGGTTCCAGAGGCCACGCTGTCCCCACCACAGCCCAGCCCAGGCAAGCAGGTGCTCTGCGGCACCAGAAGGATGCAAGGAGGGGCCGCAGGAAGCCTGGGTCCCATCTGGAAGTCTCGTGCTTCCAGGGGGACGTGCTAAGCCTCCAGCCAGCCCCAGGAGGGCGCCCAACCTGCAGACAGGAATGAGAGAGCAGAGGAGGGTCACCCTGCAGAAGCTTGCTGGGGTGGGGGTGGGCGGGTTCCTGAGAGCGCTCTAAAGACAGGAGCCCAGACACTGCCGTCCACACGAGGGCGGGACAAAGGCCGTGTTAGCCTGGAAAGGCCCCTAGAAACCACCAGGCATATCCATGCCTCATACTGGGGGGGAAACTGAGGCCTGGAAGGGAAAGGGTCGTGCCTGAGGCCACCCTTGGATGCTGCCGTGACCCCCACCAGAGGCCTGGGTTCCTGATGTCCTTCCTGGTGGCAGAGGAATTAGCGGCAGGGAGAAGGCTGGCAGGGCAGTCTCGGGCTTCAAGCAAATAGCACCTGAGAGATGTTTTAAGAGTTTTTTTAATCACAAGGAGAAAAATCAGAACTACAGATGTGAAAAACCCTACAGATGGGCTGCAATGGAATCAACGCTAAGTCTCAATGTTAGGGGAAGTGAGGTGTGTACCCTACGTCACATCTGCATGGAAACGGGGTGCTCTTGCCCCTCACATACACACACGCGAGAGGGCGGGTGGGGACTCAGCGCCCCACGTCCTTTGCAGACTCTGAATGCTTCTACCGTATGTGCAAATTATTTGCCAAAGCACAACTTTACATCAAGGAAAAAAAGATGATCACTTGTAATCTGTATACACCTGCATATACACATCTATCTATTCTTTTTTTCAATCTACAAAAATGACATCTTATGATTCTGTAATGTGATTTTTTTCACTCGTCATGATCATCTTTCAACATCAATAAATATATTTCCATCTAAACAAATACTTTTATCCTATCTCGTCTGATGGCTGCATAAATTAAAGATACACTATGAATTATTCAATTAATTCCCTGTTACTGGACACGCAGGTAATTTCTGTTTTTCACTCACATAAACAATGTTGCCATAATTGTCCTTATATCCGGGAATTCTCATTACATGCAGATTCTGCCTTTGCAAACTCACCCACTTGCTAAAATGTGTCTGTAACCTCAGAATCTACAGGGGGACTTTCAAGGTCATTGTCCTACGTGTGTAGAAGGTGAAAAGCCTGAGTCACTCCCGCGCTGAGGTCACACGGGCGACCCTCCGCCTCCCTTCTGTCCTCTCAGACACAGACGAGCAGGCAGCGCAGCAGCTCCACGCCGGGGCTTCGAATCACAGCGCCTGTCACAGCGCCCGTGAGCGGAGCAGCCCCAGGCAAGCCGCTCAACACTTGCAAACTTCGTTTTTCCTCTTGTGTGAGATAAAGAAAATTGAATCTACCAGGATGATAGTTTGGGGGATTTAAGGTCATAATCGACTGAGGTAGGCGTAGCTGGGTGTGTGTGTCTGTGTGTGTGTGTGTGTGTGTGTGTGTGTCTGTGTATCTGTGTGTCTGTGTGTGTGTGTCTGTGTGTCTGTGTGTCTGTGTGTGTGTGTCTGTGTGTGTGTGTGTGTCTGTGTGTGTGCGCACTTCCCCTGGGAGCAATGGTTCAGTTTTGCTAACTCCGTGCTCGCTGCGACTGTACAGAACATCACTACCTCGCATAACGAGAGTTGCCTGTGCGCACGGGCGCGCCCCGCTGACTGTGCCCGTGGGACAAAGGCAAGCACGCTGACTCGCTAGGTCAGCGGTGTGCACGCTCACGGGGCCAGCATGGCTCCGGGAGGCGGGACGGCTGGGAGGACGCGGAGCAGGAGCCATACCTGAGATGGAGCCCAGGAGGACGCTGCCCTTTATGCAGCTGTAGACGTACTCGTAGCTCTGGGCTTTCAGCGGGGAGCCCGTGGACAGGATGGTGCGGAGCGTCTGCAGACTGTGGGTCTCCACTGGGGGGCAGAATTGCCAGAAGAGTAAGTGTCACTTGCATGCAAGGAACAGTCATACGATGGATTTAATTTACAGGGAACAGGTGTTTTAAGAGGCGCACTCACCTGGCTTTATGTCTCTCTCTTCGAGCACGGACAGCCACTTGGCCCCCGTCCCGAGGATGGTGATGCTAAGGGTGGGGGTGGGAAAGAAAACACCAGAAAACTTCAATGCTCTCGCATATTCCACACACCAAAGCTTTCTGAAATTAGTGATGCATTTCTGACGAGTGTGCAAAAACCAAGACACGGCATTTTTCTGGATTGAACGAATACTTAATATTTGCCTGACAGTGAGTCCCAGCACCTGTGTGTGCTGCAAAGCACAACCTGCAGAGCGCCCCGGCCCCTTTAACACTTGGCTTTATTAATGAAACCATCGTCTGCCCGTGAACCCGCTCTCTTCCAGCTGCAGAGTATTTTACCTTGGGGGCTCAAAGGAGGCCACAAAATCAAGACCCCCTTAAATTCTAACCTCACACATCCATCTTCCAATGGAGGAAAGGACTACGGAATTCTTTGTCTGTTAAAAACTGGTGCCACACTTCAAATTCGCTACCGATCCCCTTTTCTTAAATGAGTTCACGTTTTTATGAAACTTAGAAAACCGCAGCTCTTCTCTTCTCGAACACTGGAACCCACAGTCCTCCGTGCCTGCGTTGGCACTCAGAGAGCGACACGTCGCGAGGAGGATAATCATCGTGTTTTCAAGGGGAGCTTATAGAAAGCGCTTTCTCCTCCCTGGGGCTGCTTCCCGCCAGGCAGCCTTCGCTCAGAAACTCCATCATCCAGACTAAAGAAGTTTCTCTCGGGGCCCACGGGAGGCTCTAAAATCAAGATTCTCCTGTGTCACTCTGGGCAGTAAAACTCATTCCCCGCCTGCTCCGGTGGAGAGACTCATTGCGGGAGGTAAGGCTGCCGTGCCGTGCGCCGTCTGACGCCACGAGGCAACGGCACACACGACATTCGGGGCAGGTGGGTTTCCCTCGGAGCTCTGGGGTGGGCGACTGTGGTCCTTCTACCTCCTGTGCCTTCATTCTCACTTCACCAGAAGCACCTGCGGCCACTGAAACCACCACCAATCCGTGGGCACCTCCGGGGCCACTGTCCCCTAGAGACGGCTGGTTCTACTGCAGGAGGGGCAGGGGGAACAGGCCCCTTCCCCCAGTCCCCCCACGATTATTTTACAGACTCAGAGTCTGATCGGCCACTTCAATGTCATCTCCGAGGATTAAAATATCGCCCCAACCAGAGACCTCGTGGCCCCCATGGTGACCGCCCACCCCAGACAGCAGTGACAGCCCCCAGGTACAGGTACAGAGCTCTCCGACCACCAACACCCCCAAACAACCCACAGGTTTTACCCGCCCCCAAAACGCTCGAAGGCTCTCTGTGGTTCCCAAGAGCGACTGAGCACAGGTGAGACTGTGAGCCCGGAGCTTGGCCGTGGTGTTCCCCGGGCCGGTGAGTCACAGCCCCGCCTGTCTGAAGAGACAAGTCCCCCATCCATCTCCGGCGCTTGCATAAGATGGTTTAAAAATGCAACATCACTCAGCTCACATAGCCATGGGAGCCCACATGCGGGCGTTCGTGCCGTGTCTTATTTTTAGCAAGTACTGTGGGGAGTCACAGCCCTAAACTGTGGGGACCCGGCGTCCCGGCCAGTGCCTGGAGCTCGGAGCGGAGCCAGATGTGGACCGGCCCCACCCACGGCGCCGCCAGGGGCACCCACGCGCCTGCCTGAGGCTTCCCCTGCTTCTGCCCTCGCCCCACGATTCACTCTCCACACGGGCACGACACTGACCTTTCAAGCCGGAACCAGAGCACGTCTCTCCCCAGATTCAAACTGTCGGGACGGCGATCTGTGTCACTCGGGGGAAACTCCACCCTCCAAGGTCCTGCCCCAGCCCCACATCCACCCTGCACACTCGGAGCACAGGGGCCCCTCCGGCGTTCCCAACACACCGATCCCAGTGCCACCTCCAGGCCTTGGCACCCGCCACTCTCTGGCTGGAACACATGTCCCCAGTCCTGACAACGCAGCCCCTGAACATTCAAGCCTCGGCTCAAATGCCAGGACCTCCTTGAGGACTCCCTGCACCCAGGTCTACAGAGCACTCGCCACGTCCCGAGGCCGTCCTCTCTGTCCCTCACCCTCCCCGTCCCAGGGCAGCTCGGCCCTCCAGGTGCTCTTATCACAAAAAATAACAATAATAAAGGTGTGAGGACAAGGACATGTTAATTTTCTTGACCACAGTAGTCACTTTGCTGTGTATATGTATAGCAAAACATCATGTCGAACACCTTAAATATATACAATTATTACTAACAAATAATTTTTTAAATTAAATTTTTTTAATAAAAATAAATTTTTAAAAGTAATGAGATCTTATCTCTTCTTCTGATGCCCCTATGATCTTTTGGAGCTCACTCCTGGGTCCAGGGGTGGCCCCGTCACCCCACAAGGAAGAATCCTGGTCCCTCCACAACAACTTCACCTCCGGCTTCTGGCACCTCCCTGCCCCCCCTCGCGGGTATGTCCCGAAGGGCGAAGCCTTCCCAAGGTGGCACCCGACATGGTGACAGCATGACAGTGTGATCCTGATGCCAGCTTGGCCCTGTCCCTTGTCCTGAGCGTGGCACCGAGGTACCTACCCTATCCTGTCGACCAGGTCCCAGAGCACGTTGGGCGTCGGGACCAGCGGGGAGCCGTCGTACAAGACCAGGGACGCGCCCGTGGCGAGAGCAGACACCATCCAGTTCCACATCATCCAGCCGACCTGCGGCAGACGGAAGGAGAGTGTAAGCAGTGCCGGGCCAGCTCCCCTGACTCCGCCCCTCGGCCTCTCGTGCCCCGGCAAGACCACCTAGAACCAAGCCAAAGTTTGGCACCAACTGCCCAGGTCAAGGGCCCCACCCTCTGGCCCAGCAACGATCGTGCAGACACATTCACACAGGTGCACGCAGACGAGTCAGAGAACATGCGCTGCAGCCTTGCCGGTGACGACGGGAGACTGAAACACCTGCTGACGCCGGAATGGTCACAGGCGGTGCACACACACGACTGAACACTACACACTAATTAGCTAACCCACATAAAACATCGTGTGTGTTAACACACGTGGCACCAGCTACACTCAGAAGTCAGCCACTAAAAACAAAGAGGTCTGGATGTCTCCAAGACGTACTGTTAGTGCAAGACAAGGACGGCAGAGCGTGTGCAGTGTGGCCCCATTAGTGTAAAGGAAAGGACACAGATGCACACACACACTAAGACCTAGAAAGGCACTGGTGTGTGCCACAGGCAGACGTATACGACGATGACTCGTGTGGCTGCCTCTGGGCCCTGGAAGACACCGACCGGTCACCACGTGTCCTGTGGCTGTTGCTGGCAATTTTTACCATATGCAAGTAGATTTAAATTTTTTTTAATGTGACTTGAAAATGTTGGTTTGATATGAATGTTTTTAAAAGCAAAGAAGGTGCAGACATGTTCCAGCAAGATTCTTGACCCTGGAGGACAAAAAGAGCACCCAACCCCACCACGCAAGCAAGCAGGACCCGGGGTGCACCCCCACCTGAGAAGACTGGAGCAGATGTCACTGGGGCATCCTGGACCCCCCACACCCCTGAGGTCAGAATCTCAGGAGGTGGGACGGGGTGGCCGTGTGAGGAAGCACTCCAAGTGGTCCCCATACGGCCCTGGGTAGGAGCCCCCAGACTAGAGCTCACAGGACAGACAGTAAAATCTAACGGGCAGGCAGAACACAGTGCCAAGTGAGCAGGTCACCTGTGGCATGAGTGCCAGAGTTTGGCCTGCGGAGGGAACCCACGCCTCCCCCTTGCCAAGCTCAGCCGAGGGCTGTCCCCGACCTGAATGGGCTCCAGGGATCCAAACCCGATACCCCTCGGAGACCCACCCGCACCTCCCTCCCCATGAGCACCACGCACAAAGGCAGGGGGCACAGGGAGTGCAGGAAAAGGTCACAGTTTAGTTGAGCTGCTTTCTGAACGGGCGGTGATGTCCCTGCTGAATTTCTTTTATTAAGGAATTATTCCTCAGAGAAGAAGCCCCAAGCAGCACAGCATTCCTGGCCGCCTCACTGTCCACCGAAGCTGTCAGGTCAGTAAAGGACACAGCACAGGCCTGGCCCAGGCTGGGGGACACTTGAGACAACTGCCACCACTTGCTCCGTGGACAGATCTACCCACCCAGTCCTTTGTGGGCAGGATGCTTCCGTAAAAGTGAAATAAATGCCTTTGAGAAAATTGCTCCAAATTTTTGAGTTCTTCCCATTGTGTATTTCTTCTCACTACAAAACCCTGTCACTTTAAACTGCCGCGTCGCAGGGAGGATGCTGAGTCCTGCACCACTGGAGCTGCGGGGGCTTGCTGCAGTTCAGTCAGGACACTGCACTCCTGGGCTCCGTGCCCCGAGGTGTCTGGGAAAGGACACAGCCTGCAGGGACCCCCGGGTGGTGGACCGGCAGGCGTTGTTGGTGGGGGGTGGGGGTGGGGGACAGCAGTGAGAGCAAATCCCTCTAGCCGAAAGAAACTCAAATCATTTGGCTCAAGCCCCTTAATCCACAGCTGGGCACAGAGTGTGGAGTTGCCTGCCCACAGTCACACACCAAGAGCCACCCAGGGTCCCCCTCCTGTGTCTGTGTGCAGTAACGGGGGGCCTGTCGCACGGGGCACTGCCGGGGCCCCAGCCATCAACCTCACAGGTCGGAAACATGCCCCCAGCACTCTGCTTCCTTTAAAACTTGGCACGAAAGCGTCATCTAGGAAGTGTAGTTAGATTGTTCCAGAACCTCTTGATATTTGCAGTCTGAGAAAAAGCCAATTTTGAGTTCTCCTTTGGGGTAAAACACACTTCCTTTAACTTGTCGTAAACGTTCATCTCTCAGCGTTCAACAAGGATGGGAGTCCCCCCAGCCCTTGAACTCAAGTTCTGGTTTAACAACGCGTGACAGGGAGGTGCGGTGGGGCAGGGAGCACGTCCTGTCCTGCCCCATGGTCCCGGCAATGCCTGACAGTGGGAGGGACCCGTCCCGACACCTGCACCTGCAGGACACCCCTTACCGTGGTGTAGTACAGGAGCACGTCGCTGCTGGACATGTCGCCGTGAAGCAGGTGCTCCTTCAGGTGCTGGATGAGGGTGCCCTGGGGGAGGAGAGACACGGGTGAAGCGGCGACTCTCGTGAGACGCGCTCGTACGAAGGCACAGACGCCCCTCAGACTCTCTGCCGGGAGGAAGCCTGAGCACACCTCCTTTTTCTTTCCCAGAGGCAGCGGAATGTGGAGCCCCCGCCTTGGTGAGTGACCCTCCCGAGCCGCTCTGCCGCCTGACGCCTGAGTACGGCTCACGGCGTGGAGAGAGAGACCCTGGAGTGCTCCCACGGGCCTCGAGCTCTCGATGCCCAAGCCAGTGAGGGCACCACAGAGACCCACCAACTTCACGCAGAAGAGGGGGAACCTTTGCTGACAGGAGAGTCAAAATTAAAGAGCAAAGGAAGGGGACTCAGCACAAACAGCAGAGTGAGACTGTCGCCGGGCCTCACGCCCACCTGCAAGGCTCGATCGGAGCTCAGCGACGCCTCCACTCGGGGGTAGCACGAGTGTCCCTGCCAGCTAAGACGCCTAATCAGACCCCTCCCTCCATCCCACCCCTACACTGTTACTTTCCAATTTTAGTGTTTACTGGGCGATACATTTGCACGGTCCAAATCTCCAAAGCTGCAGAACCCAACCCTGGGCCGTGGCCCGGTACCCGTCCCAAGCCTGTTAGGAACCGGGCCAAGCATCGCTGCCTGAGCTCTGCCCCCCAACAGCCCCCGAGTCCATGGAAAAATTGTCTTCCATGAAGCTTAGGAACCAGCCACACAGTGTTTATAACGCTCCCCATCGCTCGCATCACCGCCTGAGCTCCACTCCCTGGGTCCGTGGAAAAATCAGCTTCC
Organism: Eulemur rufifrons; assembly: GCF_041146395.1. Lineage (NCBI taxonomy): Eukaryota > Metazoa > Chordata > Mammalia > Primates > Lemuridae > Eulemur > Eulemur rufifrons. Next base: position 3,783,849 of record NC_091003.1, read on the forward strand.
ATGAAACTGGTCCCTGGTGCCAAAGCAGTTGGGGACACTGCTCTGAGCATACACTGTGAAAGCCTTCCTCTCTTCCCACCCTGCAGCCAGCTCTCCCCAGAGGCAGCCAAGTGTCAGAAGTGTCCTGTGTGTATTTCCAGGTATAACCCTTGTCTATACCAGCATAAATGTATTTACGTCTTTTTTTTTTTTTGACACACGGTCCTGCACTTTGCCTTTTCCACCTAATACACCTTAGAGCCTTTATCGGTGCACAGAGAACTCCCTTGTGGGGTTTTGTTTTGTTTTGTTTACAGCACTATAGTCTTCCACTGCCCTGAACCCACTGGTTCCAAGCAACTCTGTGTTTGCCCAGCGGCTGGAGGACAGACATTGCTCATCGCTGAGCACAGTCCAGAGAGCAGAGCCAGTGGCCCCCGCACCGGCCACTTCACACTCTCAGCCTCAGTGTTCTCATCTTTAGAATGGATCTCACACAAGACCCTTAGGACAGGCAGGGACACTGCCCCTCCAGTGCATGGAAGGGGAAAGCTAGCCTGTGGCCCCATCACTGCCCTCAGCCTGGGCCACAGGTGTGAACCCCTGGCTGTTGAGAACCCCCGGGGCTGGAGCAAGGACCATGTATTAAAAATGAGGCTTGGCTGGATGCGGTGGCTCAGGGCTGTGACCCCAGCACCTTGGGAGGCCCAGGTGGGAGCTCGGGAGTTCCAGGCTGCAGCGAGCTACGATCGGGCCCCTGCACTCCAGCCTGGGTGACAGAGTGACACTCTGTCTCTAAAAACAAAAGCTACCAGCCTTTACAACCCTCCACGCACCCAAAGGAAAAGCCTGGGAGGGACAGGACATTCCTGTGGGTCCCCATTGTGAGGGTGACAGCCTCGTCCAGCCCGGGCACTCACAGGCTTCCACGGAAAGTTCCGTAACACACTGTTCTCACGCAGAGCAGGTGGGCAATAGCTTGGGGATGACCAACTTTTCAGGAACTCTTTCTACGAACAAAATCTATACACAACGAATCCGTTTAAAGGACAAGGAACTCTTGATGTGAACCTGTGGCAAACCCCTCTCCCTTTTTTATTTTCCCACTTAAAATCAGTATTTAATCTAAATCTGCACCTTCGCCCATATGGTCCGCCGTACGCACGGCAGATCTGTGAGCCCACGTCGTGCATTTGTTCCTTATCCTCATTTTCTCAGATGGCACCGAACAAGCCAGGCTTTGCTTCTCTCTCAAGAATTTCTCCGCAGGAATCTGAACAATGCAGGAATCTGAACAATTCGCATGGACAGTTTTCCCCTTATTTCTTACATATTCATGGCCAAGTCTGAACGCCTCCCCTGAGGGTTAGGAAGCTTAAACAGCATGGTTTCCTGGGTCTCAAGCAAGAGAGTAATTTAATTGAAAAGAAGGGACAGGGAAGCTGTTTCCTGAGACCCTTCATAGACTTAAAAAACACAAACCAACAAACCAGTGACACAACCACCCCCTCCCCCACCGCCCTAGTAAACCTAAGTAGCCCGACCGCTGTGGCCTGACTCACCTTGCTGTTTTTAAGTTTTATTGTCAAGATAACTCTTGAGAACAAGCAAGATGCTTAGTCACTTCTCTGGAGATGCAAGAGCCCAGTTGAGATAGAATAAATATAATTTTTCCTGATTTTTCCACACTCTAAATATACCAGGCACGATCATTTTATGAGCAAACTATATTATATCTAATACATTTTTATGTTCCTCTCCTTAAAAAATGACATTCGCTATGCAGAAAGCACTAAAAATAAAAGTACAGTTATACATTTCAATTTCTCCTAAAATGTCTTGTTTGGCCACATACACCCCCCTCCCTGTCTGCAAGGCTCCTAAAAACGCTCAGCTCTGTGGCCCGTTAACAGACCTGCAGCCAGGTGACCAGGGCCATCGCTCCACAGGGAAAACCGGATCCCAATACCACCTTGGACGTTGAACACACCCCAGGCTTGATTTAATAAAATGGGATGACATCTGAACAGCGAGGACAAAACACTGCCTACTAAAAGACACCTTAGAAAGAAAGCCTTTGGCCCCCACCCCCACCCCGTTCTCCCTCCCTCCCTCCCTGTGGATTCTGGAGAACCACCCAGGGTGCCCCAGCAGGCGCCTGGGCCCACAGCTCTATCTCACGCCTGACCTTCAGTGACTCCAAACCCCGGTAATAACGGAGCCGCGCTAACGCCTTCCCATGTTCTGATGGAAGTCCTCTGTGAAAAGCAGTCTAAAGCTTTAAAATGATTCCAATGTAAATGTTTCCTTTTTTGTAGAAGGGATTCAAACGGCTTCTAGGTACAGAGAACATCTGTAAAAGCTAAATGAGCTAGAATAAGAGAAATTGTATATTTCCTCTCCAAATACCACCACCTTATCGGGCAAAAGCTAGCAAGCTGTTTGAGAACACGAGGTTCCTCCCCTGGGATAATTCTCTTCTCCCCAGCTGGGGGAGAAAAGGCAGCAATTACAAGGTTGGACGAAGATACTGCAGATTTTTCTCCTCCTTCTAGGCCAAGCCAACTGAGGGAAAAACTGGACAATTAGGTACGGAGAGGGCTGGAGAGCTGGCCGGGCAGGAAGCCCAGAGGCATGTGAGGAGAGCCACAGCCAGGAGGAAGGATTCTCTCCCACCCTGAAGGGGTCTGACTCCAAGGTAAGGATTTAACCTGAGTCAGAAAGATGCCCTCTCATCAAGTTCAGGAGCAGAGGAGGATTAGAAGAAATAAGATGTGACCTAGTGGAACCACAAAAATGAAATCGACTGACACGGGGCACCCTCCGATACGATGTGCTGAGAAGGACACAGTATCACTTCTGTGGGGTTCCCACCTACACTGCATAATCTGGATCTAATTAGGAGGAAACACCGGACAAACCCAACAAAAGCCATTCTGCAAAACCAGGAACCTGGACGCTTCAAAAACATCAGTATCTTGAAAGACAAAGAAAGGCCGAACTGCTCTGGATGGAAAGAGGTTAAAGAAGCCGGGTGCGGGGGCTCATGCCTGTAATCCTAACACTTCAGGAGGCCAAGGCGGAAGGATTGCCTGAGGCTGGGAGTTCCAGACCAGCCTGAGCAAGAGCAAGACCTCATCTCCACAAAAAATAGAAAAATTAGCTGGGCGTGTGGCGCATGCCTGTAGTCCCAGCTACTCGGGAGGCTGAGGCAGGAGGATGGCTTGAGCCCAGGAGTTGGAGGTTGCAGTGAGCTGTGATAGCCCAGGTGACAGATTGAGACCTTGTCTCAAAAAAAAAGAGAGGGAGAAATTAAAGAGACGTAACAACTGATGCGATACAGCGTGAACTGCTAGGACGTTGTTGGAAAACTGGAAACGTTTGCATATTAGATGACAGTATTGCAACAACATCCACTTCCCTGAATTTGATGAGTGTGCTACACTTCTGTAAGAGAATGTTCTTCTTCCTGGGAGATACATCGTGAAATATTAAGGGGTAGAAGATCATTATGGCTGCAATTTACTCTCAACTGGTTTAGCAAAAAGCAAAACAATAATGTGTCTGTATACACAGAGAGAAATAAAGCAAAAGAGGCCTTTAGGAAATGTTAAAAATGGACGTTGAAGATGTTAAAAACAGAATGTTGACAACAGATGAATATAGCTGAAAGATACAATGGAGTTTATCGTACTATTCTTGCAACTTTTCTATAGGTTCTGTAGGTAGTTTATTCTTTCAAAAATAAAAGGTTAAAAGTCACTGCTCTATATTATAAAATCTGCTTAGTAGTAATATATTATTTCAGGTGCTTTAACAAAGTCAGACCTTGGATGAAATAAGAAAAATAAAAAGCAAGTGTTATGGGCTCAATTGTGTCCCCCCAAAATTCATGTGTTGAAACCCTAATCCCCATTATCTCGGAATGTGACTATATTTGAATGCAGGACCTGTAAAAGGGTGAATAAGCCAAAATGAGGCCATGAGGAAGGGCCCCATCCGGTCAGACTGGCGTCCTTCTAAGAGAAGGAAGCTCGGACATATACAGACACCAGCGCTGTCCCAGGAAAGACCGTGGGAGGACACAGCAAGCAGGCGGCTGTCCACAAGCCTAGGAGAGAGGCCTCAGGATAAACCAACTCTGCCAATATCTTGACCTTGACCTTCAGCCTGCAGAACTGAAAAAATAAACGACTGCTGTTTAAGCCATGCAGTCTGTGGTATTGCTATGGCCGCAGCCCTGACAGACTAACAGCGCAGGGAGCTCTTCCTCATGCGGTCGGACGTAAGTTTTGCGACGCCCCCAGCACGTGCGCACGTCTGCACTCACCATGTAACGACAGGTCCGGGAAACAACACTCACACCTCTTACGACTGACGCACTGATACCTCTATTCGCAGCTATTCTCACTCATCCTTTTTATTTTTCTTCCTTTACTTTGTTTTCGGTTTCATTTTGTTGTCATTTCTATGATTCATTCTTTTTAAAACGCAGGCAGGCCATCCACTGAGTTCAGAATCCCCTAAGGGTAATGACCTGCAGGGTGGAAGCTGCTGGCTCAGCCGGTGCGTCCCTGCCCTGGTGACACGGTGTGCTACGCAGGTGGCCTCCACACCTGTCATGGGGGTGGCAGGTACCACCACAGTCCCCACAACAGCAGCTCTCCACCAACCCGGACCCAGTTCTAGATGTCCACACGGCACCCCATTTGGGGAGAGAGGCTGCATGCTGGCATCTCCAGGCACGGAGTGTCGCTGGACGACTCGGACGCCCCATCACCAGCCGCAAGCCCCCTCAGAGCAAACAGACGACAGCGACGCGAGGCCCGGCGGAGCCTCCAGGGAGACCTACCCCAGCAGAATGCACCATGCACTTGGGCGCACCCGTGGTGCCCGACGAGAACATGATGAACAGGGGGTGGCTGAAGGGCAGCTGCTCGAACTCCAGCTGTGGGGTGTGGTCGCCAGAGCCGCCGGCAAGGAAGTCATCCAGGAACACGCTGCGGGCAGGAACACAAGGGGAACCAGCAGTGAACCTTCCAGAATGCTGGACTAGAGGTGGCCCGCACACTCCCCCCAAGTCCTACCAACAATGAAAGCCTGGATGTCCAGGGAACCCTGGCACGATCTGGAAGCTTTCTGGGAGGGAGGTAGGAAGTCAAATCTCAGGGATTCAAGCTAACTGATGGAAAACACATTGCATGAGTGAAGATTTCAAATTGCTTTATTTGGGCAAACGCTGGAAGAAGGCTTTGGAAATGGCGTTGGGTCTTCTGAGCCCACTCCCTTCATTCGCTGTTCATCACCTGATCAGCAAAGCCTTGTTTCCAACCATGGCCCAAAGGGGAGCGCTGGGCGAGGGGGTCTGAATTAGGATGCTCCCCTCCTGGATCAAGGAGCCCTTCCTACACATATGGGGCCACTGTCCCAAAGCCACGGCTCAATCACAGAGAACTGCTAGGCAAATATCTGTGTTACCACTAATTCACTATATCCTGAGGTTTACAATAGCAAGACACAAATATTTGCCCAAGAACAAATAAAATCAATCCCAGTTATTGGCTGTCACCTAAGAAATCTGCCCCGCCTCGCCCCAAAGCTGACATAAAGCACCAACAACCTGCCCCGGGGCAACGCAAACAGGAGGTTTGTTCTGAGCTAGAAACAGCAGCAGAAGCTGCAAAGCCGTCTTGCTGTTTTGAGATCAGCAGAAACACCAATCCTCAAACACTGGCCCCACACCGTTTTCTGACAAATGCAACTTTCTCTTTTTCAAGGAAGGAGGTGGGATCAGTTAAACTGAGCCTGCAGCGATCTGCTGAGAGTAATTACCCTGAAACAGACATGCACACACTGAAAGGAAGAATTTTGAAGGCCTCCTGAAAAGTGAGGAACTCTCCTGGGGGAGAGACAGGGGTTTAAAAACACATCCAGAAGAATCCAACCCTGGGCGGTAAACAAAGAGCGTCATATTCACCGTGGGTTCCACGGCCACCGAAAGCCCCGCCCCCACCGCCACTGCGCATCCCGCTTGCATAAAGTGCCAGAGAAAAATCTTTCCTTTCAAATGATCTGTCAGTCACAGTAAATCACGATTACTTTTGTTGCTCTTTGAAAAACGAAAAGCCCAAAGGGTGGCTCCCGCCCCACCCCCCCAGGTCCTCTGCGACGCCACATCTGCATTTTCGGTTTATCTGTGGCCTCCAGCAATGGAAAGATGAACTGTGGCGGGATCTGGTTGCAGTGGCTTAACGAGGGGCACTTCTGCATGGCACGAAGCTAAATGAAGTGGCTGATGCTATTCCACGGGATGCCCCCGTTTCGTGTCACTTACTGATGAACACAGAGAAGCAAAAGCCGGCCACCACGGGGGTGGCAGAACCCAACTGGTTTCCCTCCTGGCCTCTGTCAATAAAAGCCGGGCCGCTAAATCCAAGGTTGCACGACACAGACCAGCGCTCTGTCACCTGGTGGCAGCAGGATTCCCACAGATCACAGGGACGAGCACCTGGGCCTGCCCGCGAAGGCTCCGCACGTCCCGCCTCGGACACTCCAGGGGACAGAGCCCACCGCAGCCTCACCAGCACAGACACTACTGCTGGGAGCTGCCTGCGTGCCCTCTGCTCAACACCAGCTCCTGTAACCCTCACAGCCAGCTGTGCGGAAGGTACCATGCCCCCCTTGATAGGTGGAGAAGCCACGGCACAGAGAGGCTAACCACTTGCACAGGGTCACACAGCTGAGATCTGAGCCCAAGAAGTCTGGCTTCCGAGACTGAGGCCCTGGCCAAACCAACACTTTGCTTGCGGTACCCTTTGTCCCCTGGAATCCTAGCACACGCAGCTGTCCCCAGACCCTGATCATTCCTCAAGGCCACCTTAGAGGCCACCTCCTCAGGCCCAACAGAGAGGCCACCAGGTCCTGTCCTCAACTGCTGGGCACTTCCCTTCCCTCCCACTCAGTGGTAACGGCTCACCCTCCCTGCAGGCGGGTCTCACCTCTCCAACCACCCTGCATGCCCTGGAGGCCAGGACCTATGCCTGGTGCCTCTCGGTGCCCCCAGAGAGCACCCTGATGCGTGGTGGTTAGAATAAGCCACACGTCAGCTACCGTGGGCCTGAATAAAAAGGCCTCTCCAATCTCCTCCCGTCCTCTGCCTCTGCTGTCCACGTGGGCCCGAGGATGCCCTCCGTGTCCCTACAGCCCCTTCTCACCAGCCTCCATGGGCCACTCATGAGGCTCTTCTCAGCGGCCCAGACCCGACACTCAAGGGAAAGCGTTCCTGCCAGGGTAAACACCCGATCCCGAATCCTCTCCCCACAACTGTTTCAGGAAAGATTAACGGAGAATAACGCCAAGAACTTTGGGGACAGATTCAACTTTGACCAAACCATAAGCCATTTCCTTAATTTCTATTCAAAATTGAGATGTTCACAATTCTATTTGGTACTCAAGCCATGTGCCTTATCAGTTTACAGATGTCGGAAAAGCAAAGGAAGGTGTCTTTCGCAAGGGGGAACACACACAGGTTCTAAAAGGGGAAAATACATATGTGTGTACCTGCATGCACATATAAATATATACACATGCACATACATGTGTATTGTGTGTGCACATGTGTATGCACTTGCACCCATGTATGCGCATGCACATACACACGAGTGTCAATGCTGAACTGTGTGGCCAGTGCAGAGAGGACTGGCCCCATCCAAGCTCTCCATGTCAAAGGGACACGAGACAAAAGGAGTGAGGACTCCTGGGACCCCTTCTGTTCCCCCTCCTTGTTCCCTGTGTGGCCTTGGGACATTCTCTCTGGGGCCTCAGGTGCTCCACCTGCAAAACGATCATTGTAACTAAAACCAACTCCACTCCTAAAATGCTACGACCGACTCCAAGTGGAAAGACCCACAGAGGCCCACTTCCCGGCGGGATTTCGGGTGGCTTCCCCACAGACCTGCGCATTCGAGTGTGGCTGGCTCCTTACCTGTTTGGAATCTTGGAAATGTCAATCTTCTCTCTGCAGGTGACATAAGGAATCACCACCACCTTTCTCAAGTCTGGCAATCCTGGAAGGGAGGTAGGGCAGGAGAAAGCCCAAGGTCGCAGGGCAAAGATACTTACTGGCTGATTTTTTTTTTTTTTTTTTTTTTTTACCAAAACATAACAGGATCTAGGATGGGGACTGCACTGGGTTTTTGTAGCTTGCAGCAGCCAAGGGCACAAGCACACAGACACACACACACACACACACACAGCCCAAAGCTGTAAGGGCCACACACCTTTAACCACCTGCTGCAGCTTCTCCATGTGGCTGTGCTCTTTGCCATTATAGATGACGGCCTCCACCGAGAAGATAAGCTTTGGCTGAATTTGAGAAAACCGGTCCAGGACACCCTGAAAGTGGAAGGAAAATGTCATCATTGATCATCCAAAAAGCAAAAGCCTTCAGCAGCCAATGGGACCACCACGTACGAGCCACAGTCCTGTGTCCCCAGCACCTGTGGCCAATAAAGAAAGTCAATCAAAGCATGACCTGCATCTGATAAATCACCACCACGCCAAGGAGGGTGTCACTACTGAGAAACACCAAAAGGATTTACAGACATACAGTGAAATGGGAAGATGACAGGGTGCGTACTTGCAATACCAAAACGATTCCCCACTTTAGAGAAAGAGCGTTTTAACATGGCTGCTCTAACATGTACAACACAAGATTCACATTTCAAAAATGCAACTAGAGCACTACAAAGTGGTCCCATTATTTTGTTGTTTTTTGGTTTTTTGGTTGTTGTTTGTTTGTTTGTTTGTTTGAGATAGTCTCAGAATGCTGTGGCGTCAGCCTAGCTCACAGCAACCTCAAACTCCCAGGCTCAAGCGATCCTCCTGCCTCAGCCTCCCGAGTAGCTGGGACTATGGGTACTCACCACCATGCCCAGCTAATTTTTCTATTTTTAGTAGAGATGGGGTCTCAATCTTGCTCAGGCAGGTCTTGAACTCCTGACCTCAAGTGATCCGCCTCAGCCTCCCAGAGTGCCGGGATTACAGGCGTGAGCCACCTCACCCAACCCCATTATTTTGGTTCTTTGAATCATCAATTAAAGTGGAACCTGAATCCTCCAACTGGTACATCTTTGCCAGCCAAAGGCATAGCCCTACACACGTGTACACTAGGTAACAAGCCCATTTTCAATGCCAGGCTCACCACACTCACGTACCTGCCTATAACGCACACGGCATCTGCCGTCCCACCAAGGGCACCTCTTTGCTAAAAGAAGAGATTCCTCCCATGTAGGTCACGCGGCTCATCTCTAGAACCGATGTGAGCCACAAGTGTGGCCTCGTGACACACTTTGAAGCCCCGAGTGCTAGTCCCAGCAGTAACAGACTGAAGCCCTCTGAGACAGGGTCTCTGTTCAGTTCCCCTCCCAGCCATCCTCAAGCTCAGACCACATGAAGGGACTTTTATCTGCAAACGCGCTGTTCCCTTGTACGCCAGCTGGATGGGAGAGGCTCAGGATGAACCCCGGGGCTGCTCCGAGGGCGCACACGGTGATCCCGGAACCTCCATGTAAGGACCTGACAGAGCAGGGGTTCTCCACCCTGGCTGGTATTACAGCCACCCGAGGTGGGACTATTAAGTTAATTAAGCTCATTAGAGTAACTAATTAGCTGGTCTAGAGTGGGCCAGGTGGTTGTTTTAAGCGCTCCCGGGTGACTCCTGGCTGGGGAGGAGGAGCCCCCCCCAACCTCTGCTCAGCAGGAGTCTAAGCAGCACCTCCGAGTGCACCAGGCCGCAGCGTCAGCATCACCTGGGCCCCGCCAGGCCTAATGAACCGGAAACTCTGCAGGGGGCACAGGGGCAGCAATCTGTTTGCAACAGCCCTCCAGATGATCCTGACGTATGATAAAACTGCAGCATCTCTGGGCTAAAAAGCTCGAGGATTGAGCGTTTACTTTCAACGCTGCCCAATTTTCCAATCGAGAAGCTGCATTAGCAGAAGCACAGGGGGTACAGAACATTTTTTATCCCACCTACTAGGTGCCAGGCACTGCGCCAGAGAAGCACACAGACAGGGCTCCTGCTCCCCGAAACACGCCATCTACCAGAAACATGGCAGGAAAGCAATTAAAGCGTTACTGTTTTCCACTCCCAATTGTTTTCAGTGAACTACACTCACAACTTAGGGAAAAGAAAAGGAAGGAAGGAAAGAAGGAAGGCCATAAGGAAAAACTAATGATGGATTTGATCGGCAAAACCAAAATCTTTTTACCCAATAAAATGAGCTTCTTGACAAATATGATCAAGAAAAAAGATAACACTGGCCAGGCGCGGTGGCTACACCTGTATCCCAGCACACTGGGAGGCCGAGGCAGGGAGTTCCAGTCAAGCCCGGGCAACACAGCAAGACCTCGTCTTTACGAAAAAGCCAAAAATTAAAAAAAATTAAAAAAAAAAAAAAAGCCGAGCATAGTGACATGTGCCTGTAGTTCCAGCTACTGGGGAGGCTGAGGCAGGAGGATCACTTAAACCCAGGAGTTTGACACTGCTGTGAGCTATAATGATGCCACTGCACTCCAGCCTGGGCAACAGAGCAAGACTCTGTCTTAAAAAAAAAAAAAAAGAAGATTCAAGAAGTTGGGAAGTGGTAGACCATCGGCCCACCTCCTAACTCAGGCACCACGGTGAGCAGCACTGCAGGGCAGGCCACCAACTCTCCTGAACTAGAACATCCCTTCTACATAAACCACTACAGAAGGCAGAAAAGGACAGAAAATCCACAGACTAAAAAGATTACAGAGCGATGTTTCTACACTAACACACTAAAGGGAGGGGGAAAAAATCACATGATCATCTCGAGGCTTTAAACAAAACGCAACACCCTTTCTGCCCAAAACGCACAGGCTGTTTTCTGCTGCCCCTTCCAGCCCACATTGCTGCAGAGGTGGCTGCAGAAAGCCACGAGGGGGACCCTCCAGGAGCCGGCAACACCTGGGCAAGCCTGCAGCAGTGGCACCCCCGCCCTGCCAGCACTGACACCGCAGCCCGGGGTGGCCCTCCAGCCCAAAACCGACAGAAGGCAAGTGAGGACACCAGAGATGGACTTTCCTGGCACCAAACCCTTCTGAGCTTCTGCGAGTCCCACCTCCCCCTCCTTTCCAGACTTCTAGGAGCAGGAGAGACCAGGACGGACGCACCCAGGAGAGGGGCTTCCGCCTTCCAGACCAGCACCCCGACAGCTCACGCCAGCCTGGGAAACCTCCTCGCCCCGTTCTCAGCACCCAGATGTGCCCTCAGGAAGCCAGAGCAGCTCTTCCCTGAAGGACGCCCATCCCACTTCCCTAAGCACATGCACAACGGCTGCCCGGAATTACTTATGTCCCAGGAGAGCCAGTCCTACTTGGGACAGGTAAACTTGTCAGTCCATTTATTTCTGAGACTGTCTCTATGCAAATATCAAGGTAACATTCAATCTTACCCCTTCCGGCACCTGGCTCCTTCCAGCCCGTCACCCTTTGCAAAGCGGGTCCCAACACTCCAGGACGCCTAAGCTGCCTCACCCACCCGTAAAGGGGCCTTTCCAGACCTTTGCTGTAGTGAACACACAAACCACAAATGGCATGTCTATACGGGTGCCCTCTCTGTGCCCAGGGTCCTAAGATGGACTGAGAGTCCTTGGTGTCGCTGGGAAAAAAATCATTGCCAGTAAAAATACCCACCATTCACCGAGTGCTTACTATGTGCCAGGCGCCACTGTAAGCTCATTAGAGGCACTCACTCGTCTGACCTTCGCGGGCCTAAGAGAGGCAAATATTATTAACTCCATATCCCTGATGAGACAGGAACCAGGTAGATAATTTGCCCAAAGCCTGGAAACCAGCCAGTGGCACAACTGGGACGGCAGCCCGGCCAGCCTGGCTTGGGCGCTGGCTCCACCGAGACCAGCGCTGTGCGTGGGAGAGGACACCAGGACGACGGCAGAGTAGAATCAGGCGCTGAGACACCCGGACAGACCGAATAAAGCATCTCGGAGCACAAGCCCAGCACAAGAGGTGGCAGCAAACTCAGGGTGAAAGGACCCAGCCTGCCAGCGATCTGGGGCTCCAGTGGCACAGAGGTGACCCCAGTCACACTGACAGTGACCAGACTGCAGAGACAAGTGTTTCAGAATCAGAGGTCTGGGCCCTGATACCGTGAAAAGGCTCAGAGGTCCCAGGACAAGGCTGAAGTCTTCCTGGTGCAGAAGCCACGGGGTAAGACCTCTGAGCATCCGAAACTGGCCGTCAGCCCGGCCCTGCCCCAGAGCTGCTCGAGAACTGCTTTCATGTCGCAGTGAAACAAACACACCTATGATCGTGCCCCTGACCTGAATACGGTGCTTAGCAACCAATCAAGCGTTGAAACCCACAGCCAGTGTTGAATCATGCAGACAGCCGCCCACTGCGAGAAGAGCTGCTGTCCTATTTACAAACACACACACACACACACACACACACACACGCACACACACACAGCCACCTGAAAATGCTTTAGGAGGACAGGGGCTGCGGGCTGGATGTCAGAGGGTGGCCTCCCCTAACATCTTTGAAAATGCCAAAGGCTCAAAGGTAAACAGTGAAACAAAGAAAAATCTAACAAGCTTGAAAAACCTGACCTGGAGACCCTCGATGAGGCTGGGAGGCTGGGAACCCCAAGGACAGAGCACTTCCCCTGCCTGGTGATGCCCTCGGAGCCCAGATGAGTCGATAAGACAAGCTGAGACTCCCGGGCAACCAACAGGGGTGGGGGGCAGGGACAGGGCAGGGGTAAAGCACAGGGTGGTGACGGAAGCCAGACACTCGTCCCCCAGCATCGCCAAGGAGACGGATGCCCCAGCCCTCCCTGCACAGCCCACCCGTGTGTGGCAGAACAACAGAGAGGGTCCCTTGGGCACCCAGCCTGGCCAGGCGAGGAGAGGTAGCTACGCTGTCTGTGGACAAGGGCACCCACCTGTCAGGAGGCCCCGCCCCCGTACCTGTAAAACACCTGCTTAGTAACCCTACGGGCAAGAGGCACGGGCTCCAGCACTAACTTCAGAGCCCACAGCAACTGGCCCCGTCGTAAAGAGATCTGTCCCATGTCCCTATTCAGCTCACAGGCACCAGGTGTCCACATGAGCGGGCGCTGTGCCACGTGTCAGCCACACGGCCTCCCACGCGGGGTGAGCAGCAGAACTGCGGGTGACGCCCGCCATGAAGCCACCAAGCGCTGATGCACTCCCTTCAAACGCGTAAAGCCGGATCACACGTACACGTCTCCGGCAGGACAGAGAGAGGACACCACACCTCGGTCACCAGCCTACTAGGACCGAATCATCTTAGCAGGAAGGCGTTTGGCCTTGTCGCTTTCTGACCCTGAGACACAGCCCACAGTGCCTGGGAAGATTCTCTTCCCGGAAGCAGCCGAAGCCGGCGGGTGACAGAGCCATGCTGCCATCTAGTGCACAAGTCAGTGGCTAGCACCTTGTGCTCCGGAGCAGCTCCCAAGACCCCTGGCCCCACCCCAAGCCAGAGCAGGAACGTCCTAAGGACAGTGCCTGTGCCTGCCGCAGAGCCACTGGGTCCTCCCAAGACGGGCAGAACCTGCTGGACTGCAGCCGGCCCAGAGTGGCATTTGCACAGGACGATGGCCCAGCCAGCCTGGGTGCAGCCGTGAGAACAGGCTACAGGCTGGCAGCTGCTGCCGATGGGAGGTGTCCCCTTCCCACTCCCCCGGCTTCAGCTGCCACCAAAGGCCAGTGCCAGGAGCCTGCTGTCCCCTAGGAGGCCGTGACCACCCTCCCAGAGCACACACCCACGGAGCACGGTCCGAAGGAGGGAAGGAAACAGCAAAAATCGGTGCGAGGAGGTCCCTGGGGAACTTCTGTGAGCAACAGTGTCAGCGCAAATCTGGAAAGCCGTCCTCAGAGGATGAACATTTAGGAAACCCCACGTGGTCACTAAGTCACAGGTGAGGAAGACAAGGCCTAACGACACTGACCCCTGCACACACCACCCACCAAGGTCACCCATAACCACAGCCGGGACGTTAGGACCACTTGAAAGGAAGGAAGAACCAGTTTGCCTTTAAATTTAAAATCAAGATGCAGCTCCTTCTGGTCTTTCTCTCCGTTACTCCCGTCCCCGGCCAGGGCGACGGGAGGTCGTTGTGACGCTGCCGCACAGCTCCCCAGGAACTCCACCCACGGCTGCCTGGGCACAGTCCTCCCCTCCGCTGGGGACCCACACTCACGTTCACACCGAAGTCGGGGGATGTGGAGCTCCAGATGGCGCCAATGCTCGCCGCGGCCAGCATGGCTTCCACCGCGTGCTCGCTGTTGGGCAGATAACCTGCAGGAAGGACACAGGGAGAAAGGCTCGGGCTGGGGGTGTGTGGGGGCAGCGACTTCCAGGGGTTCCTCTGAGAACCTGGGCCAGAGTCAGAGAGGGGTGGGGAGGCTGGCTTGACCTGCCCAAGGATCATGGCCACCCCACCCACTCACCCAAATCGCCTGCCACCAGCCTGTCCACTCGCCACTGCCCCCACCCTGGTCCATTCTCTATGTTTAATCCAGCCCCGTCCTCCCAGCCTTGCTCCCCTCCCTCTATAGGACCTGGTCACAACAGCCTCCTCTCAGTTCTGCAGTTGCTCCAGCTCCTCCTGCCGCAGGGCCTTTGCACATGCTGTCTGCCCCCCCCCCCACCCTCTTCCACACACACCAGCCTTCTCCACTCCACACACGCTCAGCTTCTAACTTGAACTGAACTTCCACAGGGAGGCCTTCTCCACAGCCATCTCGCTCCTCCCCCTGCCCTTTCTCCATGAGTTCATGTCCCCCACTAGTCACTTGCAAAACATACCGTATTTCTCCCTTGCCAAACTCACCATAACTGCAAATGAATAATCACCTGGGTAACTAGGGGTTTAATATCTGGTTCTCACATGGGGAGTTGAGATTTTGCCTGTCTTATTCTTTTACTTCGTTTGTGTCCCATCAGGGCCCTCAGATATTTGCTGGCTGGTGGACAGATGGACGGAGGATGGATGGAGGGATGGAAGGAAGGATGGCTGGGTGGATGGAGAGGAGGAAGAGGGAACGAAGAACACAGCAGTGCAGTTGAGAGCCACAGACCAGCTGGGAAGGGCAGAGGAGGGGCCCAGGCCCTCCGTCCACTGGCTTTCATGACAACAGAGGCAGAGAACACTTACGGCAGAGAGATGATGCTCAATTAAGCAGATCACTGTAAACGCCCCAAAGGAAAAGACCTGGGCACAAGGCATTAGAGAGCAGAAGGGCAGTGGCCAAAGCCTCACCTGAGCAAGGTGCAGCTCCCAGGTGATCGCCAGGGCTCCCTGGACAGCCCTCTCCCTCTCCCCCACTGCAGCTTGTACTTCCGTTTCTTTGGATTCAAACGCATTTCCCCTGCTAGGCCACAAGCACCCCGAGCACAGGGCTGGAGAATCCCACCGTCCACTCAGCCCCAGGGCTCTGCCTGCATCTGGCAAATGCTGGTCCGGAGGACGTGTGCTGAGTGTGCCGTGGAGACTAAACGTGGCTGCACGTGTCCACGTGTACACCAGAGCGTCTCAGCAGTGTCATCCCCAAGGGCAGGGCGGGACTCACTGCCCGGCAGGCTGCGAGATCCAGCTGACTCCGTGGTGACTGACGAGCAGTGAGGGCCAGCCCTTCGCCCCAGGCACATTCCCTAGTGTCCTCTCCTGGGAACCAGTCCCGGCCCTCGTGATGACGGTCAAGGCAGACTGCGACCCCAGCCGGGATCCTCGAAAAGCCCCTCAAAGCAAGGAGAGCCCAAAGCCACCTCCCCAGCATCCCCTGCTCTGTTTCTCCTTGTCTCAAAAACATTTGCTCCAAAAAGAGATTTTAAAAAATGAAAATTGGAGAGTAGAGCCTTTTGCATTTCTTTTCTGGCCCTTAAAAGAGAACAGATTAAATTGGACCAAGAAGGACCCAAGAAAAGTGAGGTTTCAACCTCAAAAATGCCTGTTCCAATCACCGGCCCAGTCTTCATACTCATTCATTTGATAAATATTTACTAGGTGCCAACCGCGTGCCAGGCACTCCTCACACACGCAGAAGCAGACGGCAGAAGACAGAGCCCCAGCCTTCAGCAGTAGAGGACATGCGCGACACGAACGCACACAGGGCCCCGTGGCGCTAGGTGGGCCGTGGGGACTGCAAGGAAAAGTAAAGCAGGTGCAGGGGGAGGTGACGGCTTTCCCGAAGCTAACCAGGGCTGGCCTGAGGCAGCAACGTTTGGGCAGAGACCTCGACAAAGCGGGGTGAATCCTCAGCCTTCCATCGAGGGCTGAGACAGGAGGTCACCTGGCATGTCCCTTTCTATGTGACCCCTTCCTAGCCAGCCAAAATGTGGATATGTTGAGCACTAACGCCGGGACAGTTCTGTTATCTGAGGAGATGCGGGCCTGCTGCCCACAGGATTCGAGGTGTAGCCATTCACTGCGTGTCACATGATAAGGCCACCCAGCTCCTCCTCCCTCTCTGCAAACGAGCTGCAATTTGCAGTAAGTTCCCTTGGGAGAGGCACACCCCTGCCAAACACCGAGGTTCCAACGCCCCAGCCCCTGGCCGGCAGCTTCTCCTGACACCCCGGCCTGTGGCCCTTGCCCCATTCTGGGGGCAGGGGGAGGGTGTCAAGCGCCCTGAGTACCCGGGCTGCTTGGGGAAGTCACCCGCCCTGTCTGCACCTTCCCCTCCCTGCGGTGCACCCACCCCCACTGGAATGAACTCGAGTTCCTTGGGGCAAAGAACAGGGGCATTTACAAGACTTCAGATTTTTACCAGAAGTCAACGGGAAAGGAAAACTATAAGGAAAACACCTAATGTGTTTTGGGGAGGAAATCCTTACTCGCTACCTGAGGGGGAAAAAAGGAGGCCAAGGGAAGGAGAGTGATCCGGACCTCAGGCCTCACAGTCACCGTCACCCGACTCCAGCCCTGGCTCCTTCTGAAACAACAGTCCCCAAACAGGGCCACAGCCCAAGTGTCTGGCGGGTCCTGCTCTCCACTTCCTACCTCCTTTGGGTCCTATACACCTTCCTTCCCTTGCTTTGGGGTTTGAGGGGGAAGGGTAGTCAGAACAGACAAAGCCTCGGGAAGCTCTGGGCAGAGCAGGTGACAGGGGACAAGGCCCTGGGACCAGTCTGGGGCGCCAGCCCCACCTCCAGCCCACAGAGCTCCTATCACCCCTGCAGACACCTCCCTCTCACTAGCCCCCGGGGCCTTTGCACAGCTGTCTCTGCTGCCT
This sequence comes from Eulemur rufifrons, assembly GCF_041146395.1. NCBI lineage: Eukaryota > Metazoa > Chordata > Mammalia > Primates > Lemuridae > Eulemur > Eulemur rufifrons. Next base: position 3,801,131 of record NC_091003.1, read on the forward strand.
GGACTGCCCTTTCCTCTCCCAACTAGTCTTGACTGCACACCCTTGATGTTCTTGGAATTATTTTAGGCTCTAGGACAAAGCAGGGAACAAATCAAAGAAAATTCCTGCCTTTGCAGAATAGGGTACTCTTTCGACAGTTTTTCTTGGACCAGTCGAAGTCCTGCAAGGTTTTACATAATATAACACGGCTCCGCCTTATCCAAAAGTCATCTCCACCTTCGGAGCCATTCATTCTGCCTTGGTCTCCCTGCCCCAAACCATCGCAAGCACCAGAAACACTCACCGACGACCCGATCCCCTTTGTTCACACCCATCTTCCTCATTGCTGCAGCAAACAAGGCCACCTGCTGCCTCAACTCTTCAAAAGTCACCTTCACAATCTCCTCTTTGCCTTCCCCTGGGAAGAAAGAAAAATGACAAGTTGTACACGGACCATCCCAAGATGACAGGTTCCAAATCACAGACACCAAATGAAAAATCTCAGCGGTTTTCAGCGCAGGTTACTAACCTGTGCCTGGGGAAAACATCACACAGATGCAGGGACGCAAGACAAGATACAGGTCAACTCAACTTTATGGAAAAGAAAGGCTGCATGAAAATCAGCCTTTGAAAGGCACTAACAACATCTCCCATTTAAAAATTTCCTACTGGGGCTGGATGCAGTGGCTCGCGCCTGTAATCCCAGCACTCTGGGAGGCAGAGGCAGGAGGACCCTTTGCGCCCAGGAGTTCGAGGCTGCAGTGAGCTGTGATCACACCTCTGGGCAACAGTGGGAGACCCTATCTCTTAAAAAAAAAAAAAAAAAAAAAAAAAAAGATTTTCTTTTTTTTTTTTTTTTTTTTTTTTTTTTTTTTTGAGACAGAGTCTCACTCTGTTGCCCAGGCTAGAGTGAGTGCCGTGGCGTCAGCCTAGCTCACAGCAACCTCAAACTCCTGGGCTCAAGCGATCCTTCCTGTCTCAGCCTCCCGAGTAGCTGGGACTACAGGCATGCGCCACTATGCCCGGCTAATTTTTTTTTTTCTATATATATTTTTAGCTGTCCATATAATTTCTTTCTATTTTTTAGTAGAGGTGGGGTCTCGCTCTTGCTCAAGCTGGTCTCGAACTCCTGAGCTCAAACGATCCGCCCACCTCGGCCTCCCAGAGTGCTAGGATTACAGGCGTGAGCCACCGCGCCCGGCCAAAAAAGATTTTCTATTGGGAATGTTTTTATTAAGTGAAGAGACCTTTGAATTAGGTTGTATTTTTTTTTTATTTTGAAATAATTATAGATTCACAGGACATTGCAAAGACAGCACAGAAGTTCCAGGTTCCCTCCACCCGGCTTCCACAGCAGTTACAACAGCGAAGCCAGGAAACGCCAGGGAAACGGGTGTCTCCTACCCAGGTGTGCCCGAGGCCAGCGTCTGAAGGTTCACCTGGACGTGCTGAGGGCACACCTCATTTGACACAACTGGCACACTCCTGACTGTAAACCGAGTCCTGTTCTGAAACACAGGGAGGGAACTCCCTCTACTTGAAGAATTTGAAGAAGTCCTGGAGGGAATGTCCTCATTCATCCACTTTTATGAAGCTGGGACTTAACACCATGGTTTTGCTAAAGGCACGGCACCACTTGAGGACAGCTCCACGAGCCCCAAAATCTTACACACAAGCGTCCCTGCCACAGGTCAGAGGGGTGACCCTGAGGGATCCAGAGGCGGAGCCTGGGCAGCCTCCTGCGTCAGACTCTGCTTTCCCACCATGCTATCCCTGGGCTCCCCAGCCCTGCCGGCCTCCCCGACTGTCCTCACACCCCCGATTGCGCTCCCTCCCCGCACCTCTGCATGACTCACTTGCTCTTATTCAAGCTCCTGCTGGAATCTCACCTCCTCCAAACAGGCTTCCCCAGCGGCCCCACCTAAAACAGCCCCACGCCCCACCCCTCAGCTCTTTCCCATTACAGTGCTTTATCTGTTCTTCCGAGTGCTAAGAGCCATCTGGAGTATTATTGTGGATGTTTTCTTACTTACTGTTGCCCCCCACCCCCCGGAACGTCAGCCTCCCGAGAGCAGGGAGCTGTCTGTCCCATTCGACGCTGTGTCCCCAGCACCTTGCGTGGGGGAGGCAGCTAATGCAGATGGGAGGAACAAGTGAATGGACAGAAGGATGTGTGGCAATGCACATGTCCCCTCACCAAGAGACAGAGCACTAGCGTAACATCCAAGCCACTCGTCCACTCGGCCTTAACTATATCAAAGCTGAGAACCAGGGAAAAGAGTAAAATGATCCTAAACAGCCCAACTACTACATAAAGACGATGATCCATGGTTCTTAACCAGGGAGGAGCATCAGAAGCATCTGTGAGCTTTAAAAATTCATGCGAGCCTGGGTCCCATGCCTGGGGGACATGTTCCAGCAAATCGCAGTGGGAACTGGGCAGCCACGATTTTAAAAGCTGCACACGGGCTCTTGGTCCTTCCTGAGATAGCAGGGAAGCCCTTGGCTCTGGAGCTGGGTAGACCGGGCAGGGCCACTCGAGGCCTGCCTCGGTGGTTTGGCTCCTCGTGCTGATCTAGTGAGACAGTGAAGTGCCTTGGAAATCTACAAAAGTGGAAATTCATGTTTTGATGAGTATTTTGCACCACAGTGAATTAGACTTTCTCTAGGCTTCTAATCGACATTGCCAACTCTGAGACTCATGTGGGCACTTAATTACGTGACTACTTCAGGTTGTCACCTGTTTCAACGTATGTTGGCCTAATTTCCATGACTACATTTTAATATCCTGGAGGCAGAACATGACTTCAGCTTATTTTTCAGCCTTATCCTGCAAGATGTCCTACACAAAATAAGTGTTTGATTAACTCTTGCTTTTAGTACAATGAAACTTTTAATACGATTTTAAAAATATCAAAATAAAAACAAATAAAAGCTGCAGGGGATTTTAGATGTGTAACACAGAGGGAGAATTATGCAAATTTCCTCTGTGCCAAGGACTGTGCTGAGCTACCTGTTAATAGATGCAGACGCACTCCCTTAATCCCTGCAATAACCCTGAAGTAGGTATCATCATCCTTCCCATTTTACAGACGCAGAAACAGACCCAGAGAGGCTGAGTGACCTACCCAAGGTCACACAGCTACTGAGTGTGTGGAACTGGGACTTGAACCCTCGAATCCTCACGTAGGCCCATTTCCTCCTATCTGAGGCACCACTGTACTTGTATGAGCACAATGACCTAACTTCCCACACCACTGCTGATTAAATACAGTGATTTGTAGCGAAGACGGGAGTTGCTAGAGGCAAGGACGCTAGCACCTGCAAGGAGTAGCAGCAGGCAGCAAGGTCAGGACAGAAACACCACAAAAACCTGGACGTGACAGCAGAGCACATAGCCCTCTGGGGGCCACTGTCAAAATATAAGGGCAAATCAGCCCTCACACTTCCATAGCTCGAGAGCATTAGATTTTGTCACCGTCCAAAAAATAGGAGGCTTTTTTTTTTTTTGAGACGGAGTCTTGCTCTGTTGCCCGGGCTAGAGTGCCGTGACATCAGCCTAGCTCACAACAACCTTAAACTCCTGGGCTCAAGCCATCCTCCTGCCTCAGCCTCCCAAATAGCTGAGACTACAGGTGTACACCACTGTGCCTGGCTAATTTTTCTATTTTTAGTAGAGACGGGGTCTCCTTCTTGCTCAGGCTGGTCTCAAACCCCTGAGCTCAGCGCTCTTCCCACCTCGGCCTCCCAGAGTGCTAGGGTGATAGGCATGAGCCACCATGTCCAGCCTAGAAGTCTTGAGTCATGAAAACAAAAGGCTCCATGATGTTCCATCTCCTCTAGCTAAACATATTTCCCCACAATTTTATAAAACACATTGTGTCTAAAATGGATAAAGTGTTACTACTCTAAAGGGGAAAATGCACTTATGTGAAATACCTCAAATTCTAACAACACTAGATATATCCAATGTTACCTTTCGCAAATACTCAATTGTATCAAAAGACTAATTTAATGAGGTGGCTAACCACAATATTGCCTTATTAAGAAAACTCCTTGTTTATTTAGAATATGTCATTCATTACAATTCTTCCAGAGACTGGTTAGTACATAAATTGGAATATTCTTTAAATTTTATTTTAAAAGGAGAAGCCAATAGGAAGAGATTCTAGCCATAGTTCCATTACTAGCTCTCCAAGTGACTCAAGCTAGTTATGTAATGTTGGGTGTCTCCACTTCTCTAGTAAAACACGACCACAAAACCGTCCTTATTCCTCCCCGGGAAAAATACAGTCAAGGTAAGTCTTAATTATGTCAGAAAGGTGCCAAGATATTGTTTGCAAATCCTAGACTGTGTTTTCTGCATGCCCTGGAGCCTCCCCAAATAGGTGGCCCTGCATGTGTGCACCATCTAGAACATCAGTGTGTCATCAGGACTCACGTGCAACATAAAGGGCAACTTTGTCATTCTCCTTGTGCCGCAGGAGGTTTTCTGCGTAGTTGAGACGACTGCCTTTGAACCACTCGGGGACGTCTGCGATTCCTTTCGACGTATCCACGACCTATAAGGAACAACAGCAAACGAAGATACACACGTACCTGAGATCTTCATCACAACTAAATAACAGTGAGTCTGCCACCCAGGCAGCCAGCTAACTCACTGGCCCAAACCATTATTAATCATTTTACAGACTGAACTTTGAACTAGCTAGCCTAAAGGCTTGAAACTGAAAATGGAAATATTAATACCTGCCAAGGGAAAACGACCGGCTCCTGCAATTTCCTCTTTCAACAAATATTTACTAAGCACTACTTCGTGAGAGATACCGAGGACAAAGGAGACATTTGCTCAACATGCCAGGCTCTGACCAGACATGCGAAACCAGGAGATCGAGTGCCAGACACCACCTGCCCCTCCTCCAGATTTTCTGGAAGTTTGACCCCGCTCACTTCCTCAGGGTGCTGGAACCTTGATTTTTATTCTCAAAGTGCCCACAGATCAATCTTTCAGAATGGTTTTCCCCAAGATGACAATAAATTATACTTTGAATAACAGGACTCCCTTTCCCCAGATATTTATTGATTTACAGTGTAAGGAGTTGAAAATGTTCTCTAAAATGCAGGTTAAAAAAAATAACAAAACTACTGATAGTTTAAAAAACAACAATGCAATTGTACTTAATACCACTGAACTGTACACTTCAAAAGGATTAAGATGGTAAATTTTATGTTATGTGTATTTTACCATAATTAAACATTTTTTTTAAAAAATCTACTACTAAGGGTCCTACTACTTAGTGCTGAGGATCACTCGAGTTCCCAGGACAGGGCCTGGGGTCTACACGCAACAGAGGACCCACAGACTGCAGGGTCTCGATGGGGTCCATGGTAAGTTAGTGCCCAATTCTCCAGGACAATGACTTTTTCCTGTCAACATGAGGTTGCAAAAGGAGATATGATTCAGTATTCCCCAAAATTAACATTTCACTTTGAAACACAGCCACAGAAAAAGATAACACACAAGGAAAACCTCTCCTTACCTCATCATACATTCGCGAGAAGACAATTCCGCTGAATTTCCAGAACTCTGCCCAGAAGTCTGAATATGACTCAACTGACCAATGGTACAAGTCATCGTAATTCTCTAAAAATAAAATAAAATGGCACACAGCTCAGACAGACGTCAGAAGGGAAGTCTTAGCAGTTCAATCGTATTATGGACACACCTTAGGAGTGGCAGGGACGTCTGAGAAGTTCAAAAACATGGATGAGGAATGGTCTGGTGGGGAGGAGAGCTTGATTTTTGTTGATGCAAACCCACCACCACTGGGCCTCAAAAGGCACAAAAGCATCGAGGCAGTGATTTCACGTCTTAACCACTAAGAACATGGACTCTGGGGCTGGGCACAGTGGCTCATGCCACTGTGGGAGGCCGAGGTGGGAGGATTGCTTGAGATCAAGAGTTTGAGGTTGCTGCGAGCTAGGCTGACGCCACGGCACTCACTCTAGCCCAGGCAACAAAGCGAGACTCTGTATGTATGTCTGTATGCATGTATGTATAAATAAATAAATAAGCAGACTAACTTGTGGCGCCATCTCTGCATGGGGAGCCTTCTCCCCCAATTCCACTGAGCCATCAGAGAACACGGACTGAGCCTTCTATTTGTTGGCAAACTCTATCCCAGCTACGTGCACACAGAGTAGACTTGCAGCTTGTGGTAGACACTTGGCACAGTCCTCCAGTAGAGCATGTTCTCTGAAGCTGGTGCCACCTCCCTGCTCCCTAATTACAGAGGGCTGGTACATTCAGCGTGTCCCCTGAAGCCTTGCAAAAGAGACCTGGAATCCCACGTTTATGTGCCGGGCTGGAGCCGCAGGCTGGACCTGAGGAGGGCTGCACCAGACCTCCTCTGAGCCCTGCGTGGGTGTGCAGGGAAGCCTCAGGTGAGTTCGGCTGGGAGCAGTGACAGGAACAAACCGACCTATGGCTCTGGTAGTGGAAAAGAGTACATGCAACTCCACAGGGCCCTGCACCTCCTGAAATGCAGGCATAGAAAACTCCCATCAACCTTTGGGAAGATGGGTTCCCAGAGGGGTGGGCAGGGTGGGGAACACCGCTCCCCCCTCCCTCCCTGCACCCTCCAGGGCTGGAGCAAGGCTGATGGGGCATGTGAGGATGTGCGTCTTCCTCCCTGTGCATATCCAGTGAATACTGTATACCGGCTATAAGCAAGCCACTGTCGGGACACACAGGGTACAAGTCCACGGGTGCTGTCTTCAAGCAGTAAGAATGCTCACAAATACACAAAGACAAGGCAGGAAAGCCCAAATTACATGCACTTGGCGAGCAGAGGAAAAGGGAAAATATTCAAAGAGAATAATCAAGCAGAAGGCAGCATTGGAGTTGGATCTTAAAGCAAAGCCCAAAACCCCCAAGGCCAGGCACGTGAAAGGGGGAAGCAGGTGGAAGTTCACCATTAGGAGTGGTAAGAGGGGGAAAAAACAACAAATGAGCTCTAAACACCACCCCAAACTCCCGCCGATTGCTGCCACATGGGAACACAGAGCCAGCTGCAGGCCTTGGGGTTTTCAGAAGTTGGAAAGTTTCCTTTTCATGTGCGGCCTCCCGACTCGTAAACACAGGCAACTCAACCGTGTGCCTGGAGATCAAACCTGGCCTGGGGGGCCCCCAGTCTGAGAGCCTTGAAGGAGGGAGAGGAGTTCAGCAGGTGCAGGTGCAGAGCTGAGCACTGGGCCTGACCAGCTGTCACCCTCGCACCCACCCAACAACACAGGTCCTCTTGTTATGCACATTGTACAGAAGAAGAAACTGAGGCACGGGGAGATTGGATGACCTCCCGATCACACAGCTAGCAAGCGGTGGAGCCGGTGCAACATCCAGGCAGTTGGATGACAGATCCCTTCTCTTCACCACCTCCCATGGAGGAAGGAGGTTTCACCCACCGCACAGGGCTGCCCTTGTGGGAAATTATTGGGGGACGTCAGGGAGAGACAAGCACCAGGAGATCAGTATTACATTATTGCTGGCAGAGGAAACAGATGGCATCAAGGCAAAGTGACACAGAAGAAGAATGTAACCCCACAACCCAGCCCCTGTTCTTCCTGGGGTCAAGGCTCTTCTTCCCACGTCCAGCATGATTTATCAACTAGCCTGGAAGCCCTGAGAGTAACAAGACACACCCCAAGTGAGAGGAGTGGGGGAGACTTGGCACAAGCTCCACCGTGCGGTGGCGGCCTCGAAGCTGCCGGGTGGCAGTTTGCAACTCCGTGGTCAACAAGGAACCATTGAAAACATCTGAGCCAAGGAGTGACAAAGACAGACCTGTGCTCCAACATTACTCTGGCAAGGCAAGCAGGGTGTACTGGAGGTGGCAGGGCAGGAAAGCAGGAAGGTGAAAAACCAACCACTGTTGGGAGAGGAGGGAAGAAGGCCCCAGAACCCTGGCATGGGGCTGGAAAGGGCGGATGCAGGAAAGCCGCGTCCCCGAGGCAGGTTCCCGGTGTGGCCAGATGACTCGGGTCTCCATTTGTGTGGGGATGACCAAGGACAGTGATGCCACCAATAGAAACAGGGGGGTCGGCCAGGCGCGGTGGCTCACGCCTGTAATCCTAGCACTCTGGGAGGCCGAGGTGGGTGGATCGCTCGAGGTCAGGAGTTCGAGACCAGCCTGAGCAAGAGCGAGACCCCGTCTCTACTAAAAAATAGAAAGAAATTATCTGGCCAACTAAAATATATATAGAAAAAATTAGCTGGGCATGGTGGCGCATGCCTGTAGTCCCAGCTGCTCAGGAGGCTGAGGCAGAAGGATCGCTTGAGCCCAGGAGTTTGAGGTTGCTGTGCGCTAGGCTGACAGCCACGGCACTCTAACCTGGGCAACAGAGTGAGACTCTGTCTCAAAAAAAAAAAAAAAGAAAAGAAAAGAAAGAAACAGCGGGGTCCCTGCAGCAGGCTGAGAGGTAAGAAGGGGAGAAGGCAGCTGTGATGAGTTGAAACCTCTGAGGAACTGAAAGGAAGGTGGGGTGGGGTGGGGCAGGTGGAGCAGGTAGCTGCACAAGCCGGCTGGGGCTCAGGGAAGAGCACGTGGAATGTTCCTCACCCAGAGAGGTGGTTTCTGAGGGCCAACGCGGTGGCTGGAAGGAGGGTCCTTGGCCAGGTTCTGCTCAGGGGCTGGCCGTGTAAACACGATGGGACGGCTCCCACCTGACCACCCTTCCAGGCGCTGGCCTCTCGCAGAAGCAGCGTGGGGGCAGCGCACGGTACTGTGAGCTGGCAAGGGACCCCCACAAGTCAGCAAAGCCCTATGTCCTGGAGGAAGCCCCCACTGGCTGGAGGCCAAGACGGCAGGGAGCCCCTTGCAAGTAGGAAAGCTCAGCACGGGACCTCAAAGCCAACAGCAGGGCTGCCACCTCCAGAGGGGTGACCCTCCCAGGGAGAGGGCGACCCCCACACGCAACGGAGATGCTGCAGTCAGGAGATGCTGCACAGGGGTGACACCTCCCACAGATAGGGGGGCAAAATCCCAGTGAGAAGGTCCCCCATATCAAGTGTCTGCCCCAACCCAGCAGCAGAAACGGGACATGATGAGACCACCCCAAAACTAGGAGGGTCCTGACAGCGACGCCCGGGAGGAGGGACCCTCCCGTCCCCAGGAAGGTCACCCCGCCCCGACAGGTGGCCCCGGCCGCGCGCCCCGCGCTCACCCAGCGCCCGGCCGCAGGCGGTGCCCACGGCCGCCCGGAAGCGGTCCATCTGCGTGCGCTTCTTGCTGTCCGGCCGCCACATCACCTGGCACTCCATGATCTCCTCCTGCATGGCCCGCGTCTCCTTGGACATGGCTACGGCGAGGTCGGGGACGCAGGCTGCAGCACCACAGCGCTGAGCGCGCGACTGAGCGGGAGCCCGCGCCGCCGCCGCCCGCGCCGCCGCCTCCCGCGGGACACCAGGCCGGCCCCGCCCCTCGCAGGCCCCGCCCCCTCCGCCTGTAACCCTCCGCCGCGCCGGCCTCGCAAAGGAGTGCTTGCCGCGCCGGGACTCGAACCAGCGGTCGGAGGCGGGACGGGCTGCGCAGGCGCGGTGGGCTCCGGCTCCCCGACCTCACCTGGGGCGGAAGGGGGTTAAAGCAGCACCGGAAGCCGGGCGTCGGGGGCTGCTGGCTCCTTCATGTATATGCTCTTTCATTCGTTATTGGTTTGCTCTTCCTGCAGATATTTATTGAGCGCCTACGGTGTGCCGGGCACTTTGAGGATACAGCAGTGAACAAAGCAAAATTCTTGCCCTTCTGTTAACAGATGGGGGGGGAAACAGGTGTGTGGGGGGCAGACAACAAACTAACAAATCCATCGTGTATATACAGATATTAATAATAATGCCATACATGTACTAGTGAGTATCAAAATATACATTGTAGAGGAATACATTTAGCATATAAAATTGGCGTAATATTTTCCAGGTACCTAAGCCAAAATAAAAAGAAATAAAATATTGGTATAATAAAAGGTATTCAGCCTGGGCAACATAGCAAGACCCATTTCAAAAAAACAAAAAAAAAAAATTTTATTAGCCATGTGTGGTGATGTGCACCTGTAGTCCCAGATACTCAGGAGGCTGAGACGGGAGGATCTTTTGAGCCTAAGAGAACTGTGATCATGCCACTGCACCCCAGCCTAGGCAGGAAAAAAAAAATCTAGAAAGTTGCCAGGCCAAATGCACTTACCCTTGTAACAGATGGCTGACTTCTGACTCATTTCTGTGGATTTACCCTGCTTCTCCCTCCAAGTGTGAGCCCACCTATATTTCTTTTGATTTTTCCCACCCTGGCACGTGTTCAGTTAGGCTTTCCCTGTTGCAGAGTTCTCAATATGATACAGTAGACCATTAACCAACACAGTAAATTCATGCAAACATACTGAGTTCTCTGGAATACGTTGAAAGTTTCATGTAAAAGGCATGAGTATTTGGAACTAGCAAGGAGTTTTCCCAAAAAGGCCCAAACTGATAGTCTGGAAGAAGAATGGCACCCACAGCTGAGGTAGGAACCAGATATAGCTGAGGATAGTCCACATGCTTTGGACAATGGGAATCTCCTTTTTCTCCTCTCTTCTCAAAGCGGGATATTTCTTTGTACACATAGAAACAAATGCCACAATGCTAAGATGAAGCTGGAAAAAGCCAAACTATTTGTCTATGGAAACAGCTGGAAAAGAAAACCAGCATGGTGCACACTGATGGCTGCCTCTTGCTAACAGAACCCCAACTTTGAAGTCTCTCCTGGAAGGACTGTGCCCAACCTCAGAATCTGTATCCTGACATATATTTTCATCATAGGCTTAAATGGACATTAAAAACTGAAGTATTTTATAACAAGATGAGGATTGGGTGTAATTGGAATAAATATGCCATGATGAAGTGAATAAATTTCTGTCTACCATATTGAGCAATGCACACCAAAACAGAAGTTACAGTTTAAAAGGTCCTTGTAGATGTTCTTCAGCTTATCGTGAAAATTTAGAAGTATTGGAAAATACTCCAGTTACACCTAAAAGGATCACGTCAATACATTTCACTGCTCTGGTTGTTCTAAAATCACAGCATTTCAACCCAAGCCATACTTCACCCTGAGGAGAAATGTGTAAGCCAGAAAAAGACAAGACAGTGGCCCGTTGCTCATAAAAAGAGGGTTTCGTGCCAGTTGCTGTTCACACCTGCGGGCCGGTACCACAGTACAAATCGGGATGAGTTATGAGTAAGCTTCTTTTATAGTTAAGTCAGCAAAGAGCAATTGAGAAGACAGATTCTTTCTCTGGCATTTGTAAAGACCAAGTTCATAAGAGGTTGAGGGTCTGTAAATTAATTGCACTAAAAGAATCTGTGTTTCCACATCCCTTGGTAAGTCTTTGTCTACTCCAAGGGCAAAAGTGCCCCAATTTAAAGACCCACAGGTCTAAGCCAATCACAACGCTCCTCTTTCTCCTTGGGTGATGATTGGCCTGGAGTGGGCATGTGACCAGGTTCAGACCAATGAGACGCAAGAAGACTTTTATAGGTGCCTCAGCAAAACAGTTCCCTCCCGCTACCTCGCGAGGGAGGGTCTTTTGCGTGGAGCTGCGACAGGTATTTTGTGGCCGTAAGGGACGAAGTCAAAGAAAGAAACAGGATGGTGGAACAGAAGGGGGGAAAACAGATATTTTGTCGCCCTAAGAAACAAGCTCAAAAAAAGAAACAGGATGGTGGAACAGAGGGGGGGAAATCCTGAATCCTCCCACTGAGTTGCCAAAGCAAACCGCTGCTGGCCTAGCCCTGGACTTCTGGTTGGTTAAACAATAAATATGCTCCTGGCTTAAGCCACTGGGAGTCGAGTGTCACAGTGTGCTGCCAAAAGCATTCTAACTGAAGCAGTCATCAAAGGTCATTTCTCCTATGCTTTCCTGTGGGAGAAACTTGGAGACATTCATCACCCACGTGCGATGGCCCAGGCCAGCTGGACTGAAATATGAAACCAACGGTAAGAACTAAGAGGGGTCAGAGCCCCCTGCCAGGATCTGTCCATCACAGCTCCCATGTCTCAGGGTTCCCCAGGACAGAGGATGGAACAGGCGCCATGATTTTAAAATTAAATGGCTTCCATTAAAGGTCGCAGACAGCAAGTGGCTCCACAAGGTGGATTCTGCCTCAAGTGTGTTTTGTATGCTCCCAGTGTTTTAAAGATTGTTTTGACTGTCTTATTGACTTAATGGTTAAATTTAGGAGTTGTCACATTAAAATCTAGATTTTTGGCTTTGTTTGGGAACTCAGACATTCTGGCAACATCAGACAACTGTGGCAACAATTGACTGGAGCTGGGCAATGGCTTCCACTCCTTAGAGATGAGTCTGTACTCCTTACTGTGCCCCACCAGGCCCACGTGTCCCGTCTACATCTTCTGACTTTCCATTTCAGTCTCTTTTCATCCGAATTATCCAGTTTGGGAGCCTGAACGTGTGTGAGCCAGACGATCACAGCCTGGGATTTACCAAACACCTGACTGACAAGAGGTGAGGACTTGTTGGCCAGTCCTGCAGCCCAGGTGGGAACCTTTCCTTGTTCTTTACCCATTACCCAACATTTTCTTAAAGGTGTGGAAACTAAGCAGTGACAATTAACAGTGAGAGAAGGTAAAAAGGAAGTTCTTTGCCATGTTTTCCCAAGAATCCTAACTTCTTGAATTGGCTTCAAACCAAAAGAATATAAATTCATTCATTTATTTAACATGTGTTTATTTATTGAGCAGCTACTATGTACCAGGCACTCTTCTAGTACTGGAGATATAAGAGCAATGAACAGGCTGGGCCCAGTGGCTCATGCCTGTAATCCTAGCACTCTGGGAGGCAAAGGCAGGAGGATCCCTTGAGGTCAGGAGTTTGAGACCAGCCTGAAAAAGAGTGAGATACCATCTCTACTAAAAAAAAAAAAAAAATAGAAAAAATTAGCTAGAGGTGGTGATGCAATACCTATAGTCCCAGCTACTCAGGAGGCTGAGGCAGGAGGATGGCTTGAGCCCCAGTGTTTGAGGTTGCTGTAAACTAGGCTGACGCCATGGCACTCTAGCCTAGGCGACAGAGCAAGACTCTGTCTCAAAAAAAAAAAAAAAAAAGATGCAATGAACAAAACAGACAAATTCCTTGCACATGAGAAGCTGACATTAGAGTGGGTGAGGGAGACTATGTATATATAGTTTTATAAAAGGAGAGTAAGAGGAAAGAGTGTGCCAAGGGGATGGGGGAGGGTGTTTTAGAAACGTGGTCAGGGAGGGGCCTTTCTAATGAAGTAACATGAGCCGAGACCTAAATGAAGTGACACATCCAGCCCAGTGCGGATCTTTGGCAAGAGCCTTCAGGGGGCATAGCAAGTGCAAAGGCCACATATCCCCCTACTACCTTCGAGGAATTTCTAAAGGCCTTGGGAGGCCAGGTGGTAAGGACTTTAGGTTTCAATCAAAGTGTGGTGAGATGCCATGTGGAAGGTTTTGAGTAGGGAAGTGATGTGACTTACATTTTGAAAGGAATATTCTGGCTGCTGTGTGGTCATTGAGTGCAGTTAGATTTGGGGGTGATGGAGCACAAGTGGGGAGACCTGCTAAGAGATATTTCGAAAGTTCACATGAGATATCACAGCAAGTGGGCAATAGTTATCTACAGCTCTATATACCTACATATAAATATATCAATTTATTTTTATATAAATATAAATCTGTGAATAGCTATTAATACATATACATAGACCTACCTATGTTGGAAGGTAGAAACAGCAGGATGTGCTGCTGGATTGGATGAGGACTACATGGAGGCCACACTAGATGAGAACGAGTTCTAGCCTCAACTTGCTTTTACCTGAGTTTAACCAAAGCAGTGATGAAGAGGGAGCAGGAGGGAGGCACAGAGGGGCATGAAGACACTGCACCACCATTGACAGCAGCTGCTGACACAGCCACCCCATAATAACTATTTCACTTCACCAAGCCCAGGGTAAAACATTGGAAACATACTGAAGTCCTTCAGTGGGGGAATGGCCAATAAAGTATATTATAATGCATGCTGTGCAATACCGTGTACATCAGCTAAAAATAAGAAGACTGTTCTCAAAGAGGTTGTTGAGGGAGAGAAAGCAATTTGCGGAAGGCTATGACTAGGCTGATCCGGGGCACTGACTTCTCCATTGAGGGCTCACAGTCAGTTACAGATCAAACTCCTCGTTCTGCGCTTCCCTTTCTCACTGCTTAAAAAAAGAAAAAATAAAATTAAAAAAGAGAATATGTACAGTTGCAGAAAGATACATACAAGACACCATTGGTGTTTAAAAATGTCTTCGTTGCGGCCGGGCGCGGTGGCTCACGCCTGTAATCCTAGCACTCTGGGAGGCCGAGGTGGGCGGATCGTTTGAGCTCAGGAGTTCGAGACCAGCCTGAGCAAGAGCGAGACCCCATCTCTACTAAAAATAGAAAGAAATTATATGGACAGCTAAAAATATATATAGAAAAAATTAGCCGGGCATGGTGGTGCATGCCTGTAGTCCCAGCTACTCGGGAGGCTGAGGCAGGAGGATCGCTTGAGCTCAGGAGTTTGAGGTTGCTGTGAGCTAGGCTGACGCCACGGCACTCACTCTAGCCTGGGCAACAGAGTGAGACTCTGTCTCAAAAAAAAAAAAAAAAAAAATGTCTTCGTTGGCATATATAATATATATTTTCTATACAATAACATACATATGAAGAGAAAGAACTGGAAGGATATCGTAGTGGGTTGAGTGGTGGCCTCCTCCCAAAAGATACATCCACCTGCAACCTGTGACTTTGACCTTATTTGGACAAAGAGCATTACAGGTGTAACTCAGGCTCTTGACATGGATTGCCTGGGCCAGCCCTACTCTGATGGCACGTGTCCTTATAGGAGACACAGAGGAGAATGCCATGTGACACAGAGGCAGAGACTAGAGTGATGCAGCCACAAGCCAAGGAATGCCAAGAGCCAGCAGAAGCCAGAGAAGCAAGGAAGGATCCCACAACACCCTCACCCCCAGAGGCCTGCTGACACCATGATTTCCATCTTCTGCTCTCCAGAACTGAGAAGATACAATTTCTGTTGTTTTCACCCACCCAGTTTGTGGTCATTTGTTACAGCAGCCCTAGGAAACTAGTACAGATATCCATTAAACTGCCCACAGTGACGGCCTTTGGGGAGGGAGGGTGGACCCAGGACTGGAGAGGTGCCAAGAGACGCTGTCATCTTGTCTGCCTTGTTCCCATTTTTTATAAAGAGAATGGACTCGGTTATTCCTTGCAGTGTTGAAATTTACTGTCTATGTTTACCTGTTCGTGATCTGAGTCCCTCCTAAAATGTCAGCTTCACAAGAGCAGGGATCTTGGTCGGTTTTGTTCAGCTCGTGCCAAGCACAGCCCGGCACAAAGCGGATGCTCTGTAAGAAGCGTATGAGTGATGCGCAGGGTTCTCTGGCTGGGTGTTCCTGAACATACTGAACAGAAATCTAGTCGTAAACTATATTTTCTTATATTCAAGAAAAAGTTGGAAGACCATGTTCTTATTCATCAAATCTAAATCAAGAAAACTAAGCCATAAAACACCATTTTTAGTAAATTGGACAATTCTGCCAATTCAGTGAATTGATTATTTGGCAAATTGGCTTTCAACAAATTGATTTTCGATGAATTGGCCCACTTCTCTTGGGATCACCTGACACAGACATTTGTCATTAGTTCAAATGTCACCCCCACAAAGGCCTGCCTTGGCAAGCCAACAACTGTTAAACACCCCCCCGGCACTGTATTCTCGATCCTGTTTTCCTTCCTTCACAGTGCAAAGCTAAATCATCCTGATGATTAATTGGTTTACTTTTGTAATCTTCTGTCTCCCCCATTACAATGAAATTCCATGAAAATGGGGACCTTTCTCCTTGTGTCCACACGTGGCAGACACACAGTAACTATTTGTTACATGAATGCCTTGTACTCTACAGCTCACAGATAATCTGCCACGGTAGACTCAAGACAAACACATAGAGGGCAAAAGCTACATTTCTGCTACTCTCTGTGTGACACCCTGTAATTCAACATCACCAACAACTAGGTAATATACCATAAAAGGGTTTGAGGCGGTGCTAATCCTTATTAGCTAAGTGCTAATAGGGGAACAGAGGTATTCCCACAAGCACAGGCCTCATTTAATCCTAAAGAGACTTAACACCAGCCAGGAAGCCATCTGAAGCTTGCTGTGGTTTTTTCTCTCGCTTGTTTCTAACAGGGCAGGAAAAAGTGACCAGATGAGTTGACTCTCCACCCTCTGGCTTGACTTGGCTTCTTTCTCCTCTTAGGTAAGTTTTAAGTTCCCTCTTCAGAAGCCAGGCTTCCAGGGAAACGGGTCATGAAAAATATTATACAAAGTCTCTAGCATATTAAGCAAGCACATATGGTGAAGGAAATTGGATGGATGGTGTAACAAGATGCAAAGAGGTACTTACACACACACACACATTTTTCCCTTTCCTTTTCTATGCTGTCTCCTGTGCAGGAAGTAAAAGGCCACAGGAACGCTGCTCCTTGTTTGGAAAGCTCCACCACCACATTTTACAGTTTATGGCTACATCATCTATACTGGGCATTTTTTTTTAATTTCGAAGTATTACAGGAGTACAAATGTTTTTTGCTAGAAGGCTCTCTTTTGTAATGCTTGAGTCAGGGTTGTAAGTGTGTCCATCACCCAGAGTGTTCATTGTGCCTGTTAGGTAGGTTTTCAGCCATGAAGAAGGGTGACTTAATGCCTTTTGCAACAATCTGGATGTAAATGGAAACCATTATCCTAAGGGAAGTATCTAAAGAATGGAGAAACAAACACCACATGTACTCACTATTAAATTGGAACTAACTGATGAGTGCACATGTGCATAGAGGGAAGTATTATATATTGGGCATTTCTTTTGGACATTTTGGGCAATTTAAGTGTTTGTTTTTATTAGCCGTCCTCTATTTCTTTGTTTTCATGATTTGTTTGGTAAGTGCTCTTTTAAAATTTCTATTTATGTTATTTTATTTTATCTATTTTTGAGGCAGGGTCTGGCTCTGTCGCCCAGGCTGGAGTGCAGTGGTGTCATCATAGCTCATTGCAACCTCCAAGTCCTGGGCTCAAGCAATCCTCCTGCCTCAGCCTCCCAAAGTGCTGGGATTGCAGGCGCGCGCCACCACAGCCGGCCTATTTTATTTCTTCTTTAGGACGTCCTGGAGAGTCTGAATTTGTGGGAGGGTTCCTTAGTAGTAGGGGAAGCCTCCTCTGGGCAAAGCTACTCGGCTGTTCGGTTCTCCTCTATTTGCCACAACCAGCGTCCTCTCCGCCTTCCCGAGGACAACCCCGCCGGCCCAGTCCCGCCCCGTCGGGTCCCCTACCGTCACCTCCCTTTCCCTCCCGGGATGCCGGTGGCGGAGGGATCCGGGCTACACGCACGCGCCACACGCAGCTCGCGCGCTGATTGGCCGGCTGAGGGCTGGCCCTACATCAGCCCGGGCCGCCGTGCCAGGGAAAGCTGACCCGAGCGCCAGCCAATCGTAAGGCGCACTGGCGCTCGGGCCGCGCCTCTCAGCCAATCCTAAGGGGGATTCAGAAAAAGGTGTGCCCAATCGGAGCTGGGCAACGGGGCGCAGTCGCCCTTGGTCTTTGACGACCTAGCGCTGTCACCTTGACAACCTGACCGTTCAGGCGTGTCGGTACGGCCCTTCCGGCCTGTCTCCCCGAACCCCCAAACTGCCGTGACTCCCTTGAGTCGCGACCTCGAACCTGACTCCTCCTACGGGGCCACGGGAGGGGTCTGCGCCTGAAGTGTCTGGAAAGTGTTTATTCTTCCTTTCGTATATTAAAATATGCACACTGAGCTCCTAGTATGAGCCGACTCAATTTGCTGGGGCGTCAGAGGGAACCCTACAAAGTCCAGGGGAAGAAAATGAACAAATCCGTAAGATAAGTTAGTGGCAAGTGCCCGGAGATAATAAACCGGGCGGCAGAGTCGCGGCGGGGGCGGAGGTGAAGACAGGGCTGCTTTGATAGGATGATCCAAGTGAACGTTTGGGATCTTTTGAATAATGAATCGTGACAGGGGCCAGGAGGCATTTTCCAGCGTCCCCGCTACCTGGCTACGGGCCAAGCAGAGGCAGGGGACCTCGGGCTGGACTCCCACAAACGCAGGGGCCTAGAAGGGAGGTATTTTGATGGAGCAAGGACTACATGCTGTCTTCCTCCCTCCTTCTATCCCGATGGGTCCAAACAGAGTTCTTACTACCCTTCCGAAACACAGTCGCCTCTCGAGGGGAGGGCAGGAGGATGTCCGTTGTGCTTTGCTCATTGCTTAGGTTGTGCAACCCTGGGGTGAAGTCTGACGAGCTGGGGGACCTCAGGAACACACACGGTGACTGGTCGGAGTACATGGCACGAGCGCGAGCCGTGCAGGCAGCATTGCACCTCGTTGGCGAGTTCAGATGTTCACGGCCCTGCAGCGTGCCCCAAGTCCCCCACGACAAAACCACAGAAAAACAGCTCCTTTTCCGTGTAGGAATTCAGCCTTTCAACGTTTCCAGAGCATTTCTTCTCTAAATAGTAATACACTACCCACCCAAACTCAGAGGTTGAAAGAGAGGGTCAGGCCACTTAAATTTTTTTGAGTATTAAAAAAAAAGGTAAAGAAATGCTGAAATTGCGTTATGCTATAAATGCCTGTTTTAAATGTTTGCATTTAATAAAGTAATGCTTTTAATTAAAGCTAGTTATTTAAATATGTGCCATGTTAGAATATATATACATATACACAGTGCAATGTTTTGTACTATTCGGAGAATTTCAGGATTTATTAAAGATTTTAATTCATTGCATGTTTATGACAGAGAGTGTGTTTAAAGTTTAAAGTTGTTTGATGAATATCATGTGCTTTCAAGACTATCAGTGATCTCCAGGAAAGTCTTGGTCCCAGAAAAACAAAAAAAATCAGTCAATCTGTGACTACAGGAATAATCAACTTTTAGAGATAAATTCTAAAGTCTAACTTGAGACCTTCATGAGATCCGTAGCCAAATTAAAATCAAAGTGTAAAAATATACACATATGACTGAAAAATCTCAGAAGAGATAATTTAGCCTGAGCTCAGCTTCTAGCTCTGATAGGCTGCATACTGATCCACTGCCTTTTCTGTTTTCTCCTGTTCTTTTAAATGTTTTCTAAACACGCAGATATGTGTGGAATATTTGTATCACTTACATATAGAGTCTCAGCTTTCTAAAATCAGCTTTTTTAATGTTAGTATTATGTTCTGACCAACCCTTAAACAGACCTGCAATCATTGAACTAAAACCCTTCAAGAAGAATTTTGATACCAAAAAATAAATGTAAGAAAGGTGAAAATTTATTGTCATGAAGTAAGGCAAATTGTAGGCACTCAATATTTATTTATTCACAGATGCATTTTTACCCATAAATCTGACAGGACACAAATTGGAGTGAGGGAGAGAAAGGATCATGTTAGCATTGACTGTGGCCCCTCTGACTTTTACCTAGGCTTAGGCAAGTTTGATCCTTTCATCCTTCTCACATGCTCCATTTCTTACTCAAATTGGTTGACATTTAGATGCCAATTTTACATTCTTATGAGACAATCTTTTTGCAGCAGTTTATCTTTTGCTAATTCTGTTAATTTTAAATTTCATGGGCTGTAAGTTTAAGCTTATTTTTATGATTTAATCAGTATCCAATGCAAAGCAGACATCCAATATTGAAGTCAGGTACATTGAGAAAAAATTTTAATTCAGCAGCAATTAGAAGTAACTGGTATTATGTCTTTAGTGACTATGAATGTTTACAGGGTCTCGCTATATAACCCAGGCTGGTCTCGAACTCCTGGCCTTACGCAATCCTCCCACCTCAGCCTCCTGAGTAGCCAGAATTATAGGCTCGAGCCACCATGACCAGCTAGAGTGAGTGTTTCGCATATTAAATATGAGTAGTTGAGACTTTTAAATTTTAAGATCTATAATCCCAACATCATCAATTTGTGTTCAGGACTTGCAAACTTGTCTGTTGTGAGAAAGATTTTTAAAAAGTGTTTAGAGCCCCTCCCTTGTGGCAGAAACTGTCCAGTGGTTCTGTAGGACAAGAAAACAGAGCCCTGAATTCTTAAAATACACCTTGAGATTCTGGAGTAGACACTGAGCTATAGACAGTCAACCAGCACCAACACCTGGGCCCACACACTTTGTCTCAGAACACACAAACTCTTCCTGCCATCCACGTGGTTGAAAAGAACCCCAAATCCCTGGGCCTGAAAGAATTTAGGCCCACCTGAAGAGCTACAGGATTAAATACCATGCTACTATTCACTCTTATTTCACTGTGGCTAATAATGCTTCCCTGTGTCAGAGCTAAAATAGGGAAAGTGAAGTGTTTAAAAAAAATCAAGCTTATCCATTAGATTAATGATGTAAATGCACATCTTCACTCAATCGCCATACAATTGGTTTCAGATTTTCTGCATTAATAGAAAAATGGATAAGATGAAATCAACAGCCGAGTTCCTAGAAGACTAGCGGCAAAACTGAACATTTAATGTTTCACAGTTTTCACTAAGCCCAACAACTTGCATAATAGTCATTCGTCCATCGACAAGGGGATGATTAAATAAATTATGGTACATCCATAAAATGGGATGCTGTGTAGCCATTCAAAGAATGGGCCAGCTGGCTGAGATACATGTAAAAGAAAATAAACCAGGGTCCAGAAAAGTGTGTATAATATGCTATTTGTGTTAAAAAATGATATGTACATATTTGCTCATGTAGTCATTGCATATCCCTGACATGAGGCACAAGCAACTGGTAACAAGGGTTCCCTTAGGGCAGGAGAACGTGGTGTTTGAGGGACCAGGCAGGCGCAAGACTCAGTGTTCACTCAACACGTATTTGTAGCTTTGAATTGTGTGCTATGTGACGAATTGCCTTTGGCAAGGGGTCTCAAACACGTTGTTTTCAGGACATACTTTACACTCTTCAAACTTCCTGAGGACCCCAGAGTTTGTGTTCCTGTGGGTTTTATCTATTGATTAGAATTAACAATACAGTTAGAAATAATTACCAAATTAGAAATAAAACTGAGAAACCAAAAAATATACATGTATTAATTTACTTTAATAAGGATAAACCCATTCCATGTGACCATAAACAAGATATTTTTATGAAAAGTAATTATACTTTGCAAACCAAAAACCAATAGTAAGAAGAGTGGCATTGTGCTACGTTTTTGCAAATCTCTAATGTCTAGCTCAGCCGAAGTCAGCTGGAGCCCCGTCTCAGCTTTGGCCTCATTCCACTGCGACAGCCCACGTCTTGTGGCCTCTGGCAAACTCCATGTACATTCATGAGAGAATAAGAGTGGAAAATGTGGACAACTTGCTATTAATACCTATGCAAATGGATGAATGAATGAACATTTTTAATCCTTCAATTCTTCACTTTTTTCCTATAGTTAAAAAAAGAATCCTGTAGGAATAACATTCAAATGATTTTATGCAATTCACACAGGGTGTGCAGTATGTATGAAGAAAGGATCTGAAAGCTCAGGGGAGCAATTTTGCAGTCTGTCGAAACCTAAGTTGGTTTGTAGCCTTGTCTTATCTGATTCCCGAGTGAAGAGCAAGCACAATTTTGCCCTACCTGGCATAAGATCCCAAATCGTCGTCAAACAGCTTCTTGGCCAGCAGTTTGGAGGCTGAGGTGGGAGGATCCCTTGAGCTCAGCCCCAGAAACTCAAGACCAGCCTGGGCAACACAGTGAGACCCCACTATAAAAAATTTTTAAATTAGCCAGGAGTGGTGGCACCTGCCTGTAGTTCTAGCTACTCAGGAGGCTGAGGCAGGAGGAATGCTTGAGCCTAGGAGTTCGAGGCTACAGTGAGCTCTGATAGCGCCACTGCATTCCAGCCTGGGCAACATAGCAAGACCTTGTCTCTTAAAAATATAATAAATAAATAAATAAAAACATGGCCTCTTTGAATAGGGCAACTCGATCAAGACCCCTGAAGGTCAAAAAATGTCCAGAAAAGATCATTGCAAGCTAAGGTTCTCCTGGGTGTCTGATATATTGTAAATGTACATTAAGCTCTTGTTTTCCCAGCCCCATAGGAGAGGTTGGTTTAACTGACTGAGAATGACCGAATCCATGCATTTAAACGCATCAAACTGTTAAGAGAAAAGGTAACAGTGTGTAAATTTGGACAACAGCAAGAGAACCGCTGGACTTCGCACTCTCTGTGGAGTCAGAGCTGCTGGATCCCAGTCCCGACCCCCCACGTCTCCTTAGTAGCTGTGCCGTTCTGTGCAGGTCGTTAACCTCTCTGAGCCCCATACAAAACAGGAATGTGCAGTAGGCTTAAATGAAAAAAAACTTTTGGTAAACTGTAAAACAACAAATACCATTCATCATTACTCTATAGTGGCCACTCTGTGGCATAAAAAGAGTGTGGTTATTTGAGCTTTTTGATTGTCACGATCTATACCCATCGTTTCCTCAGGGCCACCAGTTAACACAAATTCAAAAAACTCTCAAAAGCCACAACTTCTTCAGAAGGGAGCTACTAAAGGGTGCAGTTTTGTTCTGCACTTAGGGAGGTGACGTGAAAAAGTGGGCTCAAGCCCAGGTTCCCTGGGGACCAGCCATTTGACCTTGGGCAGTGTTCCCCAACCTCTCTGAGCCTGGGTTTTTTCTTTTGTATTACAGAGATTATCCCTTCTTAGCAGAGCGATTGTGCAATTTCAGCAAGCCGGGGCAGGTACGGTAGAGTTAGACACACAGAGGTCCTTAGTTTATGAGAATTACTGCTGTCACTTATGGGGGCATGTCGTCACCATCTCTTTCCTGTTACCTTGTATGTGGTCCTGAAAATGCATCACTCTACAGAGCCTTCCCCCTTCACCTACCTGCATTTCTCTAATTCCAGTTGGAAAACTGGAAGTTCTCCACCTCACCTGACAATGGTTTGCGAGACAGCAGCCAATGTCAAGCCAGAATTGACCAACCTGAGGGGTGAGTGTGACTCTCCTGTTATCAGTAGGTTATCCCGGGAGGAGGCCATTTCTAGGCACAGATGCAAGTAGTTTGTACTGTGCAAATGAATGAGTGCTCAAAGTTTGGAGACTCGAGCCATTGAGGGTCATTTGTTTTCCAACGCATAAGCGCTGAGCACCTATGTCGGACGTGCAGCTACTGAGCTCCTCCCTTCCTGAGAACCACGAAGACAGCAGAGTGAGGAGTGGCTATTACCGTACCTCAGTTAATAAACACCTGAGTGATTGAAGTTGGAGCTGTGACATGTGGCCCTGTCCTGTACTGTCATGTAGTCCAGTGCAGTCTGAGAGAAATACAATGCAAGCCACGTGTGTATATTAAAATGTTCCAGTGGCCATATTTTCAACAATAAAAGAGAAACAGATAAAATAAAATTTGATAACAAACTTTATTTAGCCCACTCTATTCAAAATATTATTTCAACCATGCGATCAATATTAAAAATTATTAAGGAGACATTTCACATTCTTTTTTTTTTTTTTTTTGGCACAATGTCTTCGACATTTGATGTATATTTTATTTCAGCTCACAGCACATCCAGGCTAGCCACATTTCCTGTGCTCGGTGGTCACATGTGGCCAGTGGCTGCTATAGTGCACAGCACAGGTCTAGACAAGGAGGTCATCTGAAAAATTCGTACAAGGTCACGCAGTAGATATTTTAGGCTTGGTGGCCCTGCTGCCTTGTGACATGGAAGCAGGCACAAGCAGGCGTGCAGGAACAAGTGGGCTGTGTCGCACTAAACTTGGTTTACAGAAACAGGCAACTGGCTATTGTTTGCCGACTCCTAGATAACAGCTGCTGTAAGCCAGTTTCGGATTCGAAACACAAAAAAGGAGAAACACAGTCCCTTGTGCGCTGGGCTTTGGGAGGAACTTCTCCTGAGCCCGTTTCTTTCCCATCTTCTGCTGCTAGCTGTCTACCCCTGGCCCAGAGAGGCCACTCAAACACATTGCCAAGTTGTCCAAAAGGAAGGATCCAGACTTCTGAAAGCACAAGAGAAGAAAAAGGAACAGCTCTCCTGGTGTCCCTTAATTCATATTTTTTGTGGGTGCTTCAGTCCCTCAAATAAGTTTTGTTTTTTTTGCCATTGAACTCAGTGCTATTGTAAGTTCCTTTATACACCGTCGTATGGATGTTTGCTTTTGTTTGTCCCAGGGATGAAGTGCAAAAGTAGGGTCATTTGCTGGGCCATCGGATGCTCCCATTTAAAATTTTAAGAGTTCCTACCATTGCCGCCCACCCAAAGTAGAAACGTGGACCTACACAACGGAAGGAAGAACAGAACCAGGAAGGGATGGGGCCGCAGGCACTGGCTGCCCCTGGAAGAACAGCACGGCCAGAGACCGTGCGTGTTGGACGGGTGTAAAATTCAAGACCAAGGAGCCACCCTGATTGCACAGAGCAGCAGGGTGCTGAGAGGTTGGGGCTGATGAGCTATGACGAGGTTGAGGCAGTGACAGCAGGGCAGCTGGTGTAGCCACAGCCCACATGCCCTTCCTCGCTGTGCAGCAGGCTGGCAGCGGAGCCACTGTGCCCCCTGCCTGCTCCCGTCCGCCTGCCCACCTGTCAGGTTGACTCTGATAATTCAGCAGGGCCTCGAGAAAGCATAGAGTTGGGAAAGGTTTAACTGCCATGTGTCTGTGTGTGTACGTGAGTATGTATATTTCTGTCTCATTTCCCACAAGCAAAATCCAAGTGCGAGTCAGTTTCCCTTCGTGACTTCCAAGTCCCGGTGAGGTCTTCCTCCTGTTTTATTTTGCTTGCTTCTTGATCCCTGCTACCTATTCCCATCCTCCTCCCAACCTACTTGTTACATTTGAATTGTTTATGTTTGTTTTGTATTTATTTAAAAATAATTTTTTTAGAGATGAGGGAGGAGGTCTCACTATGCTGCCCAGGCTGGACTCAAACTCCTGGGCTCAAGCAACCCTCCTGCCTTGGCCTCCCAAGTAGCTGGGATTACAGACAGGCACGTGCCACCGCGCCAGGCTGAATCTTTTTCTTTTTACATGCGTTCTCACAAAATGATTATTTTAATCACAAGCATTGAATTTACTCAAACGGATGGTTTTCTTACTCATTCTGATGTCTACTTTCTCACTCCGCTCTGTTGTCACTACTGATGGCTGCGTCGTCCTGCCACCTGGCCCCTCCCCTCACCTGCCTGCTCTCCCAGGGGTGGGTCCCCTCCAGATACCATCACAATGGCTGGCCTCAAACCGTCCCCTTGTGGACCTGTGTGAGGCTTTGCTCTCTGCAATATGTGACATATATACACACACCCAGGAGCAGTACTCCTGGTCATAAGTGTATTTAACTGGACTGTACTCCTGTTGCATTTATCCTAAGTACTTGCTAAGGAAAGGATTTTTAGCACCCAAGAAAGCACCGGTTCAGGGTTGGGTGGAGGGGTGTACATCAATTGCATTTCTCTGTTAGTGTCATCCCATTTAGCAATTAAAAATACAGGACACATGGTTAAATTTCAGGTTCAGATAACTCATGTGGAATATACTAAAAGAGTGCTGGGGATTTTTTTAAATCTGAAATTCAAATTTAACTGGGCATCCTGTGTTTTATCTGGCAACCCTACCGCCAACCAAACACTTAAATTCAAGGTTTTGTGACTCTTCTCATCATAGAATTACTGTTACATGTCAAAATTGGGGGAACTCTTTACAAAAGAGAAAGAGAAAAAGGTAGGGGAAAAAAATTGGGGAAACCCCATAAATCTTTGGCTAGAAGTGATGAAATATATTTAAAAAGTCTGTACAACAAAATTACAGTAAACATTTATTAAGTTGTAATTTTCACAATATTGTAATTCTGTTCTGAGATCTACAAATATCTCCACATAACACCAAAGCCAGTGATTTAATAAATAAGAGGAATGTATATATTGCTTTGCAAAAAAAAAAAAAAGAAAAAGAAAATAAGCCTGATACATTTATGTCTATATAAAATATCTGTAGAATCAGCTTCCCAAGGCTCATGAACTAAAGTGCACACACACGCCATATACACACATACACCATTATATTCAAATCAAATGAATTTGTATTAAGTGTCAAATTAAATGCTATACAAAATTTATAACCAGAGACACAAAGAATGAATTGAATCATGAATACACTGTTGAGAATGGGTACCACACCTCACAAATACGATTTCCAGGGAAGAAGAGGGAAATAACTGCTTTGCTGGATTTTAAGTGTGCGCTGATAATCACCATCACCAACACAGGAAATCAGTTGAATTACATGGTATTCAGAGATTTAACACACATGCGGATATTAAGTTGACACTACAATAAAACCTTTAAATTTGCAAAGAGACATTAGGACGTATGGTCATAATACCATTAGCTGCCACAGGTTTTCAGCAGATGATGCAAATGACAATCAAATTTTTTATGCCACCACAAGAGAAAAACTAGTACTGCTGCATCTCCTACATAGCGAGGAAGAGCAAAACACAGAAGAATTCAATATGCTGAATAAAGTTTGTTTATACCAGATACTATACATCACATTGATGGTCATCCAATACGCATTTAAGGGTACTGCAGTAGATCCTGCAAAATATATATAATTCTATTATTCACAATTGAGGAGCAAAAGTCCAGCTATTCACATGGCCATAAATAAAATTTTTGCAGGTGATATAGCATTAAGAAAAAAAAAGTTGCGAGTCGGGCGGTTGACACCTTAGCAGCCTTAGGAATTCTTTGTAACACCAGTTGGTCTAAAACTACCCACTGGTTTCTTTATGAAAGGGGGAAAAAAACACCAGTTGGATGGCAAGAGCTGGCTTTTTGGTTAAGTCAGCCAATTCGAAACCCATCAGGGAGAAGTTATCAGGTGTCAACCAGTAAGGCAGATGTCATTTATCAAAAACATCTTAGAAAGTAGCAGGGATGACAGAAATGAAGCAATTCAGGGTGTCCACTAGTGACAAGTTGTATTAACAATGTCTAGGTTCCGTGTTGGCCACCTGACACCTGTTATTCTTTAACCACTCCGCATGGCTGCCGAATCCCAGGGCCAGATGGGCAACCAGAGGTGTTTATATCTTCCCTGCAAGGCAGCCCTTTAGGCGTGCAAAAGTCACATTATAACCTTCCCAACTACCGACCCCAACCTGCATGTTCTTACTGAGTACCCAACAGGGGATGGCCCCACTTGGGTACTTCCTACCGCCGTGGTCCGAACGACACTGCCCCAGTTCCCTGATGTCTCTGCTTCCTGACCCCTGTGTGAGACAGGCTTTCCGTGGCCAGCGTGGCCTGCCGTGCTTGTATTAAACGCCTTTCCATTGCGTTCACCTCCCCTTTATGAATTACGAGCCAGGCTCGAGGGCCTGCTTTCAAGGAATTCTGCTGCTGTGCTGTTACCAGAAATGATGTGGGGGCCAAAAACTGAAGCAAAAGGAACCAAAAGGCAGGCAGTGCCGACTGGTCCCGGAGAGTCTGCTCAGGGAAGGCTCACCCGCCACAAAAGCATCTTTGTCGAGGAAGAGGTCCCGGAACATCAAACCTAACACATCCACACAAACCCAGCACTGAGACATGGTTGGTCCTTTTTCTTTTCTAGATAATTCTCTGTTCTCAGTAAAGCAAGTGTTTCTTGTGATATTGAAGCACTGGGAAATTAACACTGATTAAATTTAAGATATTAAAAACAACTGAGTCTTAATTATAACAGAGCCACCGTTTTCATCAGAATGTTTTCATACCACATTCTGTGAAGTGCTACACTAGTACACTCTACATCCCTGAAGATATAAAAAAGTTTTCTCTTCAAGGTATGAGATATGGTACAAAAATACATTTTTCCACATACAAAAGAGAAAAACAAAGATGGGGGAGGGGCTGAATACCCTAAAAGCTTTCATGGAATGGAGAAAGAGAAATCTCAACTATTTGGAGTTAAGAATATGCCCAAACCAAAGTGAAATTTATGCATTAAAAAAACAAGACTTTTTCAAACCTGGCATCTAGGATTTCTATCAGAATTTCAAATAATGTTCTGCCCTGAAGCGACGCTCAGTAACTAACTGCAGCTTCTTTCATTAAAAATGAAGACATCTTCCACCTGAGTGTTATCAAACTACAAAACTGGCTTCAGAGCCTACACTTAGCCAAACTGGAAAAAAAAATGGTGCATATTTTCCTGACAGCAATCTTCCACGGATGTGTAAGGTCCAAATCCACCAGCACCCAGATTACACGTACCTCCCTCCACTTTCAAGTTAAAATGATCATCCTACGTAGATCTCAACAGAACACAGTGCCCTTCGTGTTCCAGGGATGAGGGTGCGAGGAGGCATGGCGTGGACACTCGACCCAGCCCAGTGACAGTTTAAGACAACCCTCGGGCATCCTATGATGACCACAAACAACAGGGGAGCCAAGGCAAAGGCCGCAGTCACCGACTTTGTGCACAGGACGCCACTCTCCCCCTGGCCAACAAAAGCAAAGCTGTTTTCGTACCTGAACATGGGACAGCCAAATGCACAAAAGGAAAGAGGACAATGAGGACCTCCCCAAGGTATCTATACCATGCACTGAAACAGATTCATCTGCAAGCATCGAAATGAAAAAACTGGAATGGTTCCGATCCAGAAATCATGTGTTCCAAATGCCCATGGATAAAGTAAATCCGAGGGAACAGGTATGTGTTTCAGAAAGTGAATTGAATCCAGGAGAGTTTGGGTCCCATTATTTGCACCTTAAGAAGTTTCCTAAATATCCTCAGAAACATCTGTATCTGCTTTCCAGACACCTGCAACCAAAAATGAACTTCACAGAAACTCCACACAAGACTTGGTAAACAGCTAAGTTGTCCCCAAACTGAGACCTGGACCATCAGGTCCTGGTTCCAGCACATCTGGCTGGGGTCTCTAGAGATAGCCTCAGTCCCCAGCAGCCTTCAAAGCTACATCCCGCAAGCGAAGGACTTCCCTTCCTAACGGGCTCCCAGCAAAGGGCGTTTCCACCAGCCCCGGCCCAGGCCCACCCTTTGTGTAGCACCCTCTGCCCCGAGAAACCACCAAAAATGAGGACGCAACAGATTTCAGACAAAAAGCCCCTAACACATGTGTTGTAAAAACTTCAGGGAAAACAATTCAGATCTTTTCCAAGGCGTGTGTATTGCTGCTGCTTGTTGCTGAGAAGGCATCATAAGCAGCAACAGACTTGAAAATGTTATTAGCCACTGTTTGTTTTCCTTCAAAGGTCCTGAGTCCACCAGAAACAAAGTGAAACAAAAACAAAAACCAAAGGTACAGCTTTTGTATCCAGGCCTACCTGGCAGACAGCGACACTGGGACATGAAATAGATTCTTGAGTGATCTTCAGTGCTTACTTGGGTAGACATTTCTTTGCCCTTTCTTACATTTTCCTTTTCGAAATGTTGAGGTTAAAATACATCAAAGTACAGAAGGAGGAAAAAAATCTCAGTTCTTCTAGAAATAATGATTTCTCCATTTAGAAATGTGGCCGATGGGGGCTTGGCGGGATCACCAGGATACAAAGGAGGCTGGGTTTCGTCTCTAGCCCAGCTGTCCACATCGAGAAGTGACAACATTCATTAGGTCAACATCAACCAAAACTAACATAAAATAAAGCTCACAGTTTTGGAACATGAAAATAACGCACACGGACGTCATCCACCGATTCCTAAGCTGCAAAAACAAACGCTTGCATTTAAACTTTTCTAAAATGTCAAATTAGCATATTCTCCCCCTCCATGTAAAGTTTTAATAAACTCGACTCAATCTGCCTTTATTAAAAAACCTTACAAAAGATGTATTTCAATGCTTGAAAAAATTAACTTTATGTTCTATGCACAGATAAATTTTCTCTCACTGTACAGCTAAATACGGTTATATCCTTTGTTTAAAAAATATTTTTTCCACTAATGACACTGTGCGTCGTTCTACACGAACGATCTTTTTGATTTTTCTTGGAACATTAGTCCTAAGAGCTGACGGGCGGCTGGAAACACCCTCACAAAGCGCCACCTTCTTGCTCAGTCATGTTTATTAAGATCGTTTGGGGTTTGGTGGTTTGTTTTTGTGTTTCCTCTTCCTTTTCTGTCTTCCGAGCGAGCTCGCTGGTGGAAGTGGCGCCCGCCGGCTGGCCGCCAGTCACTTGTCCTTGGAGCGGTCGAGGCCCTCGAGCACCCTGTTGAGGCGGATGTTGAGCAGTCTGACCTGGTTCTCCAGGTGTTCCAGCTTCTCCTCCACGCTGGGGTTGCTGGGGGAGCTGCGCCAGTAGAAGCCCATGGGCCCCGTCATGAAGTAGACGGCCACCACGAAGCACAGGGGCAGCACGGCGTTCTCCGGCTCGCCCTCGTACTTGTGCAGGATGTACACGCAGGACATGGAAAACAGGATGACCCGCACAATCCAGAAGAAGCGGCCGAACACCACGTGCAGGACGCTGAAGGTGAAGCCCAGAGTCAGAGACAAGAGCCAGTAGGCCAGGAGGACGACGCCGACCAGCAGGAGGGCGCGGGCCGGGCTGCTGGCCACCGAGGCTGGGCTGAAATACTGGGACAGGTTGGAGACTGCAGGACAGAAAAGAGGAACAGGGCTGGTTACACGGGAGTCGGGGGGCTCTCGACAAGGGGGAGTTGGGGAGCTCCGCTCACTGGCTGGGCTCACAAGGCCTTTGCAACAACCCAAGGAACTAAAGTAAGTTACTACCTCAATATGCATGCCAAGCTCTGTGAGAAGACACAGGACACCCCTTTAAGACAGCCTGCCACATCGTGAGTTTAAAGCACCTCTCACAGTGGGGCAGAGCCTGCAAATTGTCCTTCAATTTCCATAGTAATAAATGCTCAATTTCAGGCTGCGGATACAACTACCTAAGGTAAAGGCATTTCTCTGCCTCCCTTGCAGCTACATAACTAAGTTCTGGCCGAGGAGAGATAATTTGCAATAACTTCAGGGAGTTATCCCCAAAAGCAGTAGGAAGGAATGTGCCCTTTACCTCCTCTTCTGCCTGCTGGAATGTGGATGCAATGACGGAAGCTGGAGCAGCCACATTGGGCCATGAGGACAGAGAAGTCTCCCATGGACAGCATTAAATGGAAGGTGCTTCAGCCCAGAACACAACGTCCATCAGAACCATCTCACCCGCCTACCTCCCTCCCTGTGAGCTTTCACATAAGATGGAAATAATAAGCACTCATCTGGTGTAAGCCACTGTTATTGGATCCCTGTTACAGCCAAACCTAATCCTAACTGCTACGCACATGGTGTTCTATCTAAATAAGGGAGTGAAATGGAGGAGTAGCATCTTCTGTGTGCCCAGCTTAAGGAAATTTCAAACAGAAAAGCTGAAATAACAGTGAATATTCCTATCAAAACCACCTGGGTTTAACCATGACTAAATTTGCCATATTTTGCTTTGTCTCCTATTTACATATTTTTTTGGGTTTGAACCATTTGAAAGACACACATCATATTTCATCATGCTTCTTGTTAAGAATAAAGACATTATTCACCTCAAAACCATATGACTATCGTCACACCTAAGAATATCAACAATTCCATGATACCATTCCAATTTCCCAGCTATCTAGGAATATAGCTGTTTCCTTCCCAGCTCACCCAGGACCCGGTGAGGGTCCACGTACTGCACGTGCCCTGGCTTTAGTCTCCTTTAATCGAGAAGACTTCCATGACACTGACATTTTGAGGTCTAGTTTTTCCCAGACTAGTTTTCTTACAGAAGGTCCCACATTCTGGAATTGTTTCCAAATGGTATTGTTTAACAAGTTTAAGGAGAGTTAAATCCTAAGTGCATTTAATTTATACAAGCAGTTCTCAAACTTGAGTGTGTACTGGAATCTTTTGCAGAGTTTGAGAAAACGGGTCGCTGGGTGCCACCCCCAGGATGCCTGATTGAGCAGATTCTGGGTGGGCCCAAGAATCTGCATCTCTTACAAGTTGGTGGGTGACGCTGCCGCTGCTGACAGGAGGATCATACTCTGAGATCCGCTGGCGTAGGCACCATTAACACTAGGCATTAGGGCAAAGAGAGGGGAGTGGGCTGAAGTGCAACACGATGACCTGGACCCAGACCAAGGCTGAGACAGGAAGACTTGAAC
Organism: Eulemur rufifrons; assembly: GCF_041146395.1. Taxonomy (NCBI): domain Eukaryota; kingdom Metazoa; phylum Chordata; class Mammalia; order Primates; family Lemuridae; genus Eulemur; species Eulemur rufifrons. The sequence continues at coordinate 3,833,388 of NC_091003.1, forward strand.
CTGGGACTCCCCCAGTCTGCAAACGCATCTACAGCATGAGCATTTCACAGCCCCCACAATGATCAGATGGTCTTGCACAGCTGGCCACCGTGTCTGGGGCCCAACCTCGTAAACAGTGGCCTTCCTCGGGACTGGAGGCCTGGGGCCACCAGGACTCCCTGAAAGCCAGGGTCCCATGCCAGTCTCCTCCTACACGGTGCCCCCCTTCCTAAGGTGTCGTGAGCATTTTGACTAAACGTGATCTTGACTTTGAAGCTGACTTTCACACCTAACCCTGGCAGACGGGAGACTAAACCAGCGTTTCCCAAACCTTTTGGTCTCAGGATCCTATTTACACTCTAGTATTGAAGACCCCCTAGAGCTTTTATGTGGGATCTACCTATTGATGTTTGCCGTAGAAGAAAGTAATTTTTAATTAGTTAATAATTTTTAAACATTGCTACTATTAATTCATTTTCAAATAACAGTGAACCCATTATAGGTACTATGGTCTGAATGTCCCCCCAAAATTCATACGTTGAAATTCTCACCAGTGAAGTGATGGTGTAAGAGGTGAAGCCTTTGGGAGGTGATTAGTTCATGAGGGTGGTGCCCTCAGGAATGGGATTAGTGCCCTTATCCAAGAGGCCCTAGGGAGCTGCCTTGTCCCCGTCACTGTGCGAGGACACAGCAAGAAGCTTCATCTATGAGGAAAGGGCCCTCACGAGACACTGAACCTGCCAGTGCCTTGATCTCGGCTTCGAGCCGGAAGTCTGGGTCAGTGTGTCCACAGGGTGGGTTCCTTCTGCGGCTGCGAAGGGGGAATCTGTTCCAGGCCTCCCCTGGCTTCTGGTGGTTGCTGGCAATCCTTGGTGTCCCCAGCTTGTAGAATCATCACTCCAAACTCTGCCTGTCTTCAGGTGGCCTTCTCCCCGTGTGTGTGTGTGTCCAAATTTCTCCTTCTTATAAGAGCACCAGTCATTGGATTTGAGACCCACCTACTCCAGCACGACCTCCTCTTAATTAATCAAATCTCTACTGACGCTGTCTCCAAATAAGGTCACATTCTGAGGTACTGGAGGTTAGGACTTCCACATAGGAATGTCGGGGAGACCCAGTTCAACTCATGTGTTTTGTTGGCAGCCCCATTTCTCAGCTCGGGCTGGGTTTAGGTCACTGCAGACCTGTAAAGTCCCCATGGGTGCAGATGGAGAAGCCAGCTCTGGGTACAGCCGGCCAGACGGCCCTCAGCATGGAAAAATCAAGAACAAGTGGGTCCCAGAACTGCACAATGACTGGGAGCAGGGCCCCATCATAAACCACCACGTGTCTATCGAGTGTTGACTGTGGGCCAGGTGCTATCTGAGCCCTCTGCACACGTTATCCCCCAGCCCCCAGGACATGCCAGTGAGGCAGACAGCAAGCCCCACACAAGGACTCCTTGCCCAGGGTCCCACTGCTGGGACAGGCCAGGGCTGAGATTTGCATGCAGAGGGTCTGGTTTCCAGAGCCACCCGGTCCCTGTACAGACACGTCACTGCGGGAGGACTATTTTCCACTGCGGGAGGACTACTTTCCACGTTCTGTTGGAAGTGGCCTTGGAGGCATCAGAGGAAGTGAGCACCTTGATGTGAGACTTCAGTCCAGCCTCCTGACTCCTGGACAAGTGCTCTGTTTCCCAGAACAGACTTTTGTGCCGGCAGAGATAGAGCATGCATGAAGGCTGTGCTGCCCATTGTGTGCTGAGCACTTGAAACGTGACAAGTCCCAATCGAGTGTGCGCTCAGTGTCAATACAGACTGGATTTCAGAGGCCCAAGTGCCCAAAAAAATGTAAAACACTTCAATAACAAGTTTCATATTGATTACAACTGGAGATGATAATATTTTCAATATATTTGGTTAACTAAAATATCTTATTAAAATTAATTTTACCGGTTTCTTTTTACATTTTTAATGCGGATACTAGCAAATTTAATATTACCTATGCGTTCCATTTCCACTGGATCGCTCTGTGCCAAGCTTAGAGTCTGCATTTTAACTGGCACCCTAAAAAGCTCTGAACAAGAAAATTAGAGGATTGTGCCCACAGAAACCTTTTGCACCAGAATATCCCACTTTGGTATATGGTTTCCTATAAAGCACTTCGCACACTCAAACTTCCAGGCATAAGACTCCAATTCCAAAGGCCTTCGGATGCTTTGATGCTTATGCATCAAATAAAACAGGAAAAGCACGACACGGAAGCGAGTGAGTTGTATGACACCTCCGGAATGTGCCAGCTGCTCTCATCCTGAACTCGAGCGGTTCCGCAGCGGGATGGCTCTATTCCGGTCTCCCGTGGCTGGGAGGCTGTTCCCACTCTGCAGCATTCACTCCAAGCTGCACGCAATTTCCCGCAATCAGGTTTGCTTCTCCAGGGTTCGCTGGGCAGGGACGGAAACAAGCCACGCAGGGCTGGGTGTGGACGCCAGGCAGGATTGCACCCGACTGCCGTATCTGGGGGATGCTTGACTCAGCCAAGTCCCAGGAGGGGCCGTCAGTGGCCCCGGGGGACTGCGGGCTGCACAGCAGCGTCTGCAATGGCCACGCTGCTGCCTGGGGCTCTTTGTGCCTAAGCACCAAGGTGCCCTGGGCGGGTCTGAGGCCCCTTAAAGGTTGAACTCAATGAATCAAGGCTGGAGACGGTTCTGGGTGGCTCGGAGAGGTGACAACGGGCACGAACCAGTGTGCCCCACTGTGGCCAGAGGCTCAGCCTCAAGCCCCATCTCCCACCTGCAAAATGGGAGTGTCAAGGACCAATGGGAGATTCCGAGAGATTCCTCATGGAACAGGGTTCTATCCGTTTCCTGTGGCTGCCGTAACGAACCACACAGTGGGTGGCTTTCAGCAGAAATTCATCCTCTTCTGGAGTTCTGGAGGCCAGAAGTCTAAACTCAAGGCGTGAGCAGGGCTGTGCACCTCTGAAAGTTCTAGGGAGAATCCTTCCCGCCTCTTCGAGCTCCTGGGGGCTGCGCCCCTCCAATGTGTGTCTCTGTCTTCATGTGGCTGTCTTTGTGCCACATGTTTCTTAGTGTCTCTGTGTCCAAATTTTCCACCTCTTATAAGGACAGTCACTAGATTTAGGGCCCACCCTACTCTGGGATGATCTCATTTAACTTGATCACATCTGCAGACCCTATTCCCAAACAAGGGCTCATTAATGGGTCCCAGAGTTAGGACCTGAATTCATCTTATTGGGGGGCCCAGTTCAACCCATACGACTCACTGAGCAGCGGGACCCCAGCCCCCACTCTCAGTAACAAAGGGCCTCTTTGTGCCCGGCACAGAGCCAGGGCCCTCGTGCTGCCTGGAGAAGACAGTGTGGCTTAGCACACCTGCTTTCCTGCTGCGAGTCTAGGATTCTGGACATTATCGGGCAGAGGGTGCCTATGTGACCGGCCCCCAATAAAAACGCTGAACCCTGAGTCTCGAATGGGCTTCCCTGGTACACAGCATTTCACGTGGGCTGTCACGACTTGTTGCTGGAGGAATGAAGCGTGTCGTATGTGACTCCACGGGAAGAGGACTCCGCACACTCGAGCCTGGTCTGCCCTGGACTTGGCCCCAGGTGCCTTCTCCCTTTGCTGATGCTGCCTCGTGTCCTCTCACTGTGACAAACCACACCTGTGAGCAGGACCCCATGCTGCATCCTGCGAGTGCTCCTAGTGAGCCTGGAGGTGGCCCTGGGGACCCTGACACAGGCGGCTACTGCAGACTTCCTGGCGGGAGAGGTGGCAGCCTGGACCCGGTCAGCGCCCTGCTGGGGGATTTACTCTGGACGGGCGCAAGTGGAGAGAGCGGCCTCAACCCTGAGGATGGAAGGGGAGCAGCGGGGCGGGGCTGCTGGGAGACTCCTGCTTACCTGGCGCACAGTGGGGTGTGCTAGAGAAAACCGAAAGGCGTTTTCATCCTGACAGTGTGGGAAGCCACCAAAGAATTTAAGGCTGTAAGGGACAAGATCACCTCTGGGCATAAAAACTGGCACACCACAGGCACTCTGCCCAGGTTAGCTCCCGTCACCCCCACATGGAACATCTAAGGCCTCGTCACCGCCCCACACATGGACAGGTAGGGGCAGGGCAGAGCCGCCTGGGAAGGAGGGCACAGAGGTGGGGGCAGCACAGGCCCGGACCGGGGGGCTCCGCTCAGTTCCCAGGGCTGCTGCCAGCTCACCAGTCTCACTGCCTTTGCCTCAACATTCACCAAGACCAATATCATGCGCCCCCCAGATGTGTGGAAAGAGCAGCACTGGTGCCCCACCAATGCTCTCTTCCTGGCTGGAAATGTGTGACCAGCCCTGCACCATGAAACTGCACTGCGCTTCTCCCCAGCCGACAAACCCAGGGGCCTGCTCCCCTGGCGATTCTCACTGAGCGCGATGGGTGTGGTCGGCCAACCGGCTCGTGCAGCAGCCACTGCACAACTCCAGGACTGCAGAAGCTGGAGAGCTAAGAAGTACATTACCCGGACTCCCTTGCAGCTAGAGACTGGACAGAAATTAGGTTCTGCCCTCTAGTGGTTCCCCTGACCCGGGAACTTTGAAGAGTGAGGGAAATGGGGCTGCCTTCTGGCTACAACTGACACGCATGGTTCCAGAAACAGCAGGTGTCCCTGCAGCCGTGTGCAAAGCCTAGTCACTGAGGCAGTGGCAGTAGCTTCCTGGTCCTCAAGTAACTGCTACGGTTGTGTGACCTTGAACTCAACAGTGCCAACAGCAACAACCCTGGCAGGCCGGTTGGGCAGTGTCTGGGGCCACACATCTCTCCTTTAGTCCTTCTGATGATTCTGTGAGTGCCTCATTCTCCACGAAGGCCCGTTCTGCCTACATAACTGGTTTCTTTCATGGATCCCAATAAACCAGAGCGCTAACCTCTGGTCCATGTGGTCTGCCTAGGGGCAGAGAAGTTGGCACTGCCCACTTGCACCATATCCTAAAGAGCATCTGCTCAGAAGATAACAGGATGTAAAGTCAATATGTAAACAGATAGACAGACAGACAGATCTGGGAAATCTCCACTTTGAAGAGCCACTTATACATGCAGCTATTAAAATAAATAATGTTCATTCACGTCCTCACTGCCCTGCCCCCAACACCTTCTCAGATACCTCCCACCATGGGTGGTTCCACACTCTGAGAACCAATGGAATAAAACAGCACCTTACACGAATGCCACCCCCACACCTACCGTCAACTCCAAGAACATCCAAGAGCTCCGTCCACACTTTCCACAGCGTCTCCACGAACATATCCACTCCCAGCACGAACCTCTCGGTCAGCCTGGTCAAGAACTGCAGAAATAAGAAAACAGTCACTCACCACCGAATCAGCCAGCACGCCACTGCCCTCCTCAACGAGTTGAGCAGTGAACCGTGAGCTCACGGGTTTATACCTGAACAGGGAAGAGATATCAAGCTGACCATGAATGCCACGCGAGTGGTGCACTAGCCCAGGGGACCAGCCTGAGCTCGGCACTGACGGACGGCGGTCCCACAGCGTGGCGACAGTGGGTGAAACACACCCTCCCTTACACAGGCCGGGCACCACATCTGCGGGAGCTGGGACTGACTCTGCAAGGCCACTTCACTCCACCTGCCATTTCTCCTGCTGTCTTTCGGTCCCCTCTTTGGTCAGGAGCTCTCCTCTCCTCTGCCTGGTTTCTCGTTTTTAAAGAGTGGGGGTTTCTGCCCCCCACCCAGCCCCCTGGAGGTTTGGGTCACACCAGAGGGCAGCTGTGAAGTGTGAGAACACGATTCTCAAACTCAAGCAGGCCAGGGTCTCCCAGGAAGCTGGTCATGACAGAGCCCCGTGCTCTACCCAACTTTAGGACCCTGGGCTGAGTCTTTCTCCAGGTGATTCTGGAGAACCACAGGGCTCGGGAGAGATGAGGTGCAGCCTCAGTTTATCTTAGTCTTTTAAGTAAGTGATATTTTCTGTATATAGTACAAAACTCAACACTACAAACAGATGTTCAGTGAAGAGTAAGCCTTCCGTCTCACTGCCCGGCAACCTGGAGGCACCACCATCACCACTCACCTGTGAGTCCTTCCTTAGCTACGCCAGGGCAACAATGGCATTTTTTGCCCCACAAATGGCAGCATATGTGTACAGTTATAGTTTTTCTCACGCAACACTCTATCTGGGCAATCACTCAAACTCAAGCCATACAGAGATGGAAAATTCTTTTTAGAAGACGGTACACCTGCAGCCAATCCCCTACTCATGGACACCTAGGTTGTTTCCAACCTTTGCTATCAGAGACGGTGCTGCAACAAACCAAGTACACGTGCCATTGGCTCACATGTGGAGGACAAATGTCTCAAGGCAAATTGGCTACAGCATTTTAAATTGGATGTCCTAGCTGGATGTTCCTCCAGGACAGATGAGACAGGAAGAGCAGGGTTGAATCAGCGACCAGGAGAGCAGAGGACGCCAGTAACCTCTGAGCTAGCACCATGGCTGAGAAAGCACAAGCCACGTGGCTGATCACCTGGGTCCAAACCCCAGCTCTGCCTCTTACTAGCCAGGTGGCCACGGGCATCTGATACATATTTGTAAGCCATCTGGGGCTTCGGGGCTTTAGCTGACAAATGGGATAACAGTACCTACCTCATCTGTGGCTATCAGGAACATAACCTGGGATAGTCGAGTGACAAGCTTTGAGCAAATGGTAAATGTTCAAAACTCCTATCCCTGTCCAATATTCTAACAGAAGCATTGATCCCAACATGTCCTACCATGATGTCGACCTTTTAGCTTTAAGAAATTACACAGGTGCAAGCACTCAAGAAATCTGTACCTCCAAACACCACGTGGACAACTGATGAATGGATAAACAAAAGTTGCCCTGTTTTTACAAGAGGACATTATTTGGCCATAAAAAGGAAAGAAGCAGTGATTTACGCAACAACACAGATGAACCTTGAACACATCACGCTGAATGAAAGAAGCCAGACACCGAAGACCACGTACTGATGAAATGTCCAGGACAGCAAACCCTCAGAGACAGAACTAGGGGATGCCGGGGGCTGGGAGGTAGGGGGGGGTGAGAGCTAAAAGGCACAGGATCTCTTTCCCGAGGTGATGGAAATGTCTTAAAATTGTGGTGATGCTTACACATACCTGCGGATACACTAAAAACAACGGAACTGCACACTTTAAATGGGTGAATTGTATGGTATGTGAATTACTGATATACCTCAATGAAGCTATCATCTAAAAAAAGGAAGGGTTTACATTTTTGTAAAAGAACCAAAAACCAAAAAAAGACCACGTGGAGAATGCCAGGAGGAAGCACATGCGTCAGAGAGAAGAGGGGGGTGACCACCCCTCTCTCTGGTAGGGGCAGGTGGGCAGGGGGATCCGGGAGAACGAGACAGGCACGACGCCAGCCTGAATCAGAACCACACCGTGAGGAGAGGGGCTTCCAGAAACGCTGCCTTGGAGTATCCCCAGTCAGCGGTTCTCAGAGTGTGTGTCAGACATGCAGACTCCTGGCCTCACCCCAGACCCATTGCTGCATCAGACACTCCGGGGCTGGATAGCAAAGTATACAATTCGGTGGTTTTAGAATATTCATAGGGTGTGTAATCATCACCACAATCTAATTCTGGAACATTTCCATTGCCCCAAAAGAACCCTGGCACCCATGAGCAGTCTCTGGCTGCTCCCTCCCCTCCCTGGGCCCCCACCAATCTGCTTCCTGTCTCTGTGGCTTTGCCCACTCTGGATGTTTCATGTCAAAGGAACCCTACGATACGCGGCCTTTCGTGTCTGGCAGTTTTCACTCCAAAGAACGTTTTCATCCGTGTCACAGCACAAATCAGCACTTCCTTCCTTTTTATCGCCACACAGCACTCCATTTTATGGACATACCACATTTTCTCTATCCTGCTATGATTCTTTAAAGTATGTGTGACTTGTAAGTGTTTGTCAATGTGTAGCGATTTTTATACTGCGTTCAAAGCAAGGAAAAAAGAAAGGCTTTGTCAGGAAAGGAGAGCAGCCCCTTAAATGGCACCAACTGCCCTAGAAGCGAGTGCAGAACCGGTTATTTTGGGAGGAAGAGACACCACTGCCCATGCTGTTGAACCGCTCCGTTTGCTCAGCTGCAAAATGGGACTAAGAGAGGATTCAGCACTGGAACCTGTAAAGACCCAGCACACGGCAGGTGCCCGACGCAGCTGAGGCTGTCAGATTCTTGAGGGGCAGGGCGGAACCCCCGGGAACTTCCCGCAAAGAGACAGAGGGGACCCCCTGGGCAAACCCAGCAATCACCTCCCACGGAACACAAGTCTCCAAGCAGGTGCTCTGAAACCTGCCGTACCTGAGAAACCGGCGCACTGGAGCAGCTCCCGGCATTGCCAGGAAGACAGGTCCAGGCCCGAGGTTCTTTCTCACGGTGCAAGGGACAGCCCCACCCCTCCACCCACTCTCACCGTTCCCCGTGGGGCTGGCCCTGCGTGCTGTGGCCGCTGTCCTGGCTGCGTGACACCCTGACCCACTTTGTGTGGATGGAGACATGGGCCCTAAGAACCACATGGCCTGAGCTGAGCCCCCCCAAATTCTTACATTCAAGCCCCAGCCCCCAGCACCTCAGAACATCATTGTATTTGGGGACACGGTCTTTACAGAAATGATTAAGTTAAAATGAGGTCACAATTTTTCTGCAAATCTAAAACTGTTCTGGAAAAGAAAAATTTATTTTTGAAAAAAGAGACTTAAAAGCCATATCAATTCAATGTAATGTGCAGACTTTGTTCGGATCCCAATTCAGACAGAGATTTTGTAAAAAGAGTCAGGAAAATCAGCAAATGGACTTGAGTTCGATTATCAAGGAATTGCTATGAGCTGTGGCGATAGTATTGTGATTTTGATGTTTATAAAGCTCGTATTTGTTAAAGATGCAGAATGAAATATTCAAGGGTGAACTAGTATGTCTTGGATTAGCTTGAAAACACCCTAACAGGCTAAAAAAAATGTTAATGAGGGAACAGAAGTAACCAGAATGGCAGAAAGTCGATACATGGAAGGCCTGGGGGAGGAATACAGGGGTTGGCTCTACTCTTCTCCCTACCTTTGTGTGTGTTGGGCGATTTTCAGAATAGAACGTTAGAAGTGGGGTCAGATGAGCAAACGCTGGAGGGCTGTGGCTTTAGAGGAACAAGATCACCCAGGCCCGGGATTTCATCAGCTCTCCTCTTGCAGCGGCAAGGCCAGGACACCTAACACCAGGGTTTTGGGTGACAGCGGCCTTCCCGCATCCTAATCTCTCCTGACCCTCATCACCTGCAGGCACATGCAGACTGGCCCTAAGGCAAATCAGGCCATAAGGGCAAAGGCGTCTTGGTGAGCAAGCCAGAGAGGGGGCGAGAGATTCTGCAATTCAGAGGTTTTGCAAGCATCCGAAGAGCACGCAGAAATTCAAGGGTCAGATGAACAGAAAATGCTGGAATAGAGGAACAGATCATGTATGAATCACAAATGGGAGGGTCTGCCCAGCCTCGACCCAGTAATGGAACTCACCATCAACCAATGGGGCAAACGGTGGGACGAACGGACACCACATGCCCCAGACTGTGCCGGCACAGCAAGGATGCAGGACCACCCCCACCCGGTAGAATCCTTGCCATGACGCTTTCCCCAGAGTCTAACCCCGAGGAAGCAATCAGATAATACACATGACAGGACGTTTCAAAAGACCAGTCTGTCAAAACCACAGTGATACCACTCGCCTCCACCAGGACAGCTGGAACCCACAACAGCGAGTGTTGACGAGGATGTGCAGGCACCAGAGCCCTCCTGGCCGCCGGTGGGAAGGTAAAGTGGGCATCTGCCTTGGAAAACGGTCTGGTGGTTCCTCGAAATGTCAAACAAAAAGTACCCATAGGACCGAGCAATTTGCACTCCTAGGTATATGCCCCAAAATACTGAAAACACACACCCGCACCGAAATCTGTGCGTGGATGTTCACAGCAGCATTATTCACAATGGACAAAAGTGGCAACAGCCCAAATGTCCGTCAACTGGTAATTGGATCAATAAAAAGACACAAAAAGGAAGTTCTGATACATGCTCCAACACGGATAAACCGTGAAGACATGGTGCTGAGCCAATGAGGCCAGTCACGAAGGACCACACTGTACGATTCCATTTATATGAAATACCTGGAAGAGGCAAATCCAGAGACAGAAAATAGATTAGTGGCTGCCTAGGGCTGAAGGTGGGGGCCGAGGGAAAACGGGGAATGACTGCTAATGGGTACAGGGTTTCTTTTTGGGGTGATGAAAATATTCTAAAATTGACTGTGGTGACAGTTGTACAACACTGTGAATTTTCAATGAATGAATCGTATGGTATCTGAATTATAGCTCAAGAAAGCTTTTACTAAGGGAAAAAAAAAGATGATGGGTCTGAGACTCTTCAAAAACGTCAATGTCATGAATGCCCCCTTTCCCCCCAAAAGTGAGGGAACTCTGATAGACTAAAGAGGCACGAACACCAAATGCAACGCGCAATCCTTGATTGGGGGTTGGGATTTTTAAAAAAGCTGTAGAGGAAATTTGAATATGGATTATCTTTTACAAAATATTGTACTAAATTTAAGTTGCTTGGGTGGGACAATGGCATTGTGGTTCTGTAGGAGAAAGTATTAAGGTGTCTGCAACTAATTTTCAAATGGTTTGGCCAAAAAGAAAAGTATGCATCAAGTTTGGGGAAAAAAGTGAACAACTGGTAAATCTAGGTGAGGAGTTTACAGCTGTCCTTTGTTTTATTCTTTCAACTTTTTGGTACTTTGAAAATCTTCAAAATAAAAAGAGGAAACATTACCTTAATTGTGGTGAGAACCTGTGGTTCTCACAGGTGTACACACATGTTGAAATATATCAACTTGTACACTTTCAATATGCGCTGTCTGTTCAGGTGTAGCTCTGTTGAGCTGTAGGTGTGTTGAGGTGTAACATAATATACTGACATTACACCTCAATAAAGCTGTTAAAATGTTGGTGGGAAAAAAGGACTGGAAAGTGTCAAAGTTATTTTGCTTAAAATACTTTTCTTGCAAACAGCAAAAACTGCAAGTGTCTTTAAATAAAAAACAAAAAACCCAAAAGCTCAACACAATGGGAAAAAAAAAACCAAACAGAAAAAACAAAAGGCAGTTCCCAGAAAAGAAAATACCAACGGATTCTGAATAAATGAAAAGACCATCCGTCTCATATGCAATAAAACCAAAAAGTTCAATGGCCCACTGCGTTGGAGAGGGTTTGGGCACCAGCCCTCATGCATGTTCGGGGGGGCGTGGAAACTGGTATCGCCCTCTGGAGGCGTGTTTAGTAACGTCTCTCAATGTTAACCGTGTACATGGAGCCGGAACTACGTGTAAAGGGCACAAGCAAAGTGAATTTATGTCTTAGACATAAGCAGAGTGGTGACCTTGGGGGGTTAGTGACCCTGGGGCTTAGTGACCATGTGGGCCCACAAAGGGACTTCTGGGGGCTAGAACAGTCCATTTCTAGATCTGCATTGGGGTGTGTGCTTGGTGTGTGACAATTCATTATGCTGTAGACTGAGACACGCAAAAGTGCACCAATCACATTTCAATTAAAAATTTTAAAAATGCACAGACCCTTTGACTCAGCTACTTCATTTCTAACAATGTACAGATGAACCTGTCTATGTACACGCAAAATAATACGTATAGAAAGACCTTCCCCGCGGTCCCATTCGGAGAGGCAAAAGACAGGAGCAATTGTCAAGCATCAGGGGTGGGTTCCATTATGGTACATCCTTGCAACAATTTCCCCTTTGCAGCCCTTCGCAAAGAAGGAAGCAAAGCTTTAGGTACTGATAAGGTCTGCTCTCCAAAATGTATCCATTAAAAAAAAGGAAAGTGCAAAATAAACAAACATACCAACAACAGGGGGCAGGATCTATATGTTTATATGTTTATATATGTTCAAAATATGTGGCTGCTTCTGGGAAGGGGGCTGGGAGAGGGGGTCGGGGTGGAAGCAGATTTACTTTTTTAAGCTCCTGAACTATTTGAAATTGTATTCCATGCAACTATGACCAAGGGGCAAGGGAAAAAACACACCAGTTTCTCAGCTTGGTGTTCGGACGTTCCCACCAGGTCGGTCCAACTGTATTTTTTCCCTGAGCTCCCAAGATCCAGACAAGACTGCAAATGTAGCCACCTGTGGGCCTTGCCCAGCATCCCAGCCCCACAACTCATCTTCCCAGATCCGACTCTCGCCCTTTGCACCATACCCCTGCCCCGACTACTCCAGGCAGGACACTTAGACCCTGCCTCTTCCTCCTCAGTCTTCTTCCTTTTGGCATTTTTCCATGCCTTTCTGGCATCATGGTCCAGTGTGTTCATTCAAACCCCAGGTCCTGCATGTTGGGCTGTCTCTGTCTCTCTCCCTCACTTACGCTGCCGCAGCCAGACACCGACCGTCTCTCTAGCCCTGGCGCACACCAAGCCCATTCCCACTCCAGGGCCTGAGCGCTGGCAGTTCCCTCTGCCTGGAATGCCCTTCCCCGGCTGGCTCCTTCTCAGGCAGGGCCAGCCCCCTCCACTGGCCACTCTATTCCAGTTACTTTCAACTCTGCAGAGGTTGAGCGTGGACGCTGCCCGCTCTCCACCACTGATGAGCTGACCTGTGGGCAAGAGATGCCACCTTTCTGTGTCTCCAATTCCTCATCTGCAAAACAGGGTGACAATGACAGAGCCACTCTTACAGCAGCGCCAGCCACATGCTGCACTGACACAAAAATTGCCCAGATATTGTTACTTCCTTCATGGCACTATCGTTCCAAAATAATCTTGTTTTACCTACTTTCCACTTATTTACGACCTGTCCCCTCACTGAAAGCTCCCAGAGAGGGATCAATTGCTGTGCCTTGTACATACAGCAGGTGCTTAATATTTTTTTTTAATTGTGGTCACATACACATCACATAACATTGACCATTTTAAAGTCTACAAACCAGTGGCAGTAAGGACATTCACAGGGTTGTGCAACCACCATCACTATCTAGTTCCCAACTTTTTCATCACCCCAAAAGGAAACCCCCCATCAGTTAAGCAGTAAGACCCCACTACCCCCCCCCCCGCTCCACCCCCCGCCAGCCGCTGGCAACACCGGTCTGTGCCCGTGGATCTTCCTGTTCTGGACATTTCATACCCTGCAAATGGGATCCTATAACACACGGCCTTTCGTGTCTGGCTTTTTTCGTCTTTTCCAAGGTTCATCCGTGTTGCGGCATGTTTCAGTACTTCATTCCTTTTCATGGCTGAGTCATATTCCATTATCCAGACAGGGCACATTGTGTTTATCCCTTCATCAGCTGATAGGATAGACACCTGGGATATTTCCACTTTTTGGCTATTATAAAAAGGGCTGCTATGAACACTCATGTATAAGTTGCTTTATAATTTTTAAATGAATGAATGAGTCTATCACCCTCCTAGCAGCCAAATCCCTTTCGTATATAAGTCTTCTACCATTTACTAAATGCTTATTCAGTGCCTGGGATTGTACCAACCCGTCCCCTTCAACTCTCCCCTTTATCTCCTCTGCACAGATGGGACACAGGGAGGTAAAGCAACTGGCCCGAGGTCACAGAGCGAGTGGGAAGCTGAGCTGGGATTCAAACCCATGTCTGTTGGACAGCAGGCCCCATGCTCCAAATAGGAAGGTCACGGGTTTGTTTCATACAAGTCCCAGATTAGAATATGGGGTGTTTTTTCTAAAATACCATCAAACTTCACAACCCACAAAGCAGGTCTGGCTCAAATTAGTAAACCCAGGCACGCTGAAAACTACACTTGCTAGCAGACCCAGTTTTCCTTCAATTAAAATTAACAAAACAAGATCCTCAAGCCGGGCTGGTCTGAGCTACACTCAACAGAAAGTAAAATAAGTCAGGTCAACCTCATTCCAGATGCTGCACCGACTGGGGCAACAGGGATGGGCCGTGAGGCTGGAAAACCCATGAGAAGTACGCATGTGGGATCCAAACCCACTCTGCCCGGGTTCAAATCCCGGCTCCGCCACTCAGTCCGAACTGAAGCCAGGCATCACCCCACTCTGTAAATTGAACAGTGCCTACCTCTCAGGGGTATTCTAAGGATCAAATGAGTTTTATCTATAAAAGCACTTAGCACATGTCAAGCAAATAACAGAAGTTAGTAGTTATCATCCCTGTTGAACGCACAAACTCTGGGTTTACCCCAGAAAGAGCTGTGACACCCAGATTCTTTCTTACTGACACCAACCCAGAGGTAAAAACCCTTAAACATCCATTTCACATTCATTGACCTTCGATTGTCCCAGGGAACCACCATCAGCTGAGACTTGGGGTTCCTTGTGCTTACCTGCATGAAAAAGGCAGACTTCTTTTTGCTCTAAAACAAATGATTTCTGGCTTCAAACGGCTCAGGCACGGCAGCAAGAAGAAAGTGCACACGGACTCTCTTCCCGCACACCCCTATGCTCAGGCAGACTCAAGGGCAGCCTTTTAGCATCCAGGTGTTCAGCCTGCTCCCTTCTCCCTCCTTGGCCACCTACAGAGACCCACACCTTGGCAAAAAGCATCCACACACCCGTAGGAGAGCGTGGTCAGAAGTTAACAGTTTTTCTAACAAATTAACCTGCCTTTCATTTCATGCAGTAGGAATAACCAACCAATCTAATTTGGGTTCTTTTTCCCTTTGAGGCAGAGTCTGGCTCTGTTGCCTGGGCTAGGGTGTAGTGGCGTCGTCATAGCTCACTGAGGCTCAAACTTCTGGGCTCAAGCGATCCTCCTGCCTCAGCCTCCCAAGTAGCTGGGACTACAGGCATGTGTCACCACGCCCAGCTAATTTTTTAATTTGTAGTAGAGATGGGGTCTAGCTCTTGCTCAGGCTGGTCTCAAACTCCTGAGCTCAAGTGATTCTCCCACCTCGGCCTCCCAGAGTGCTAGGATTACAGGTGTGAGCCACAGAGCCTGGCCCTAATTTGGGTTTTAATGTTCTTTTTTTCTCTTTCCACCTCAAAGACCAGAAAACTTTTTTTTTTTTTAACCCTGTAGATCCTTCAGCATGGCTAAGCAAAGTTGATTTGTACCCTGGCCAGAAAATAACAGCAGCAGCAGACACTAATTTTTTAGCTATGATTCTGGGCCAGGAAGGTACCAACTATTCATAATTACGACCTCGTAATGAAGGCAGTTATTATTACTATCCCCATTTAACAGATAAAGAAACTGAGGGCCCAAAAAAGTGAAGCCACTTGCCTAAAGCCATCCAGCTTGTAAATGGTAGATAAACGGTAGAGCCCCAGGTTGAACCCAAGCTTCTCTGTACCCCAAAACCCCAGGGCTAGCAGCCAGCGAAGAAATTAACAGGAGGAACAGCAAGGGAACCGCATTACCACGTGCAACTGCCCCCATTAATTAACTTCCGCTTTCTCTTCTTGGGGACTTTGGCCCAGAATGACGCACCTATCTCACCCAGCTCCAGAGAAGAAGCGGGAGAAGCAGGAATCGGGAAAAACTCCCAGCGCTCCTCCTAAGGCTCAACACCATTCCCTGGGGGCTGCAGGTTCCTAGACTGTCCCCAAACAAAAGGCTCCCAGTGAAAGGCCCCGCACACAGTAGGTGTTCGGGTTGCCAAACCAATAGAGCGGACCGCATGGCGCCCTTTCTTCTCTTGTAAAGTGAAACAAGCCTGAATATCTTCCAAGCAGCAGGAGGAGGGCCTAAGGGGCTGGGGGAAGTGGGTCGGGGAGCGAGGCCAGGACAAATCCGGGGGTGCTGGGGACAGCGCAGCAGCGTGGCACAGGGACCGCGTCGCCGGGCAGGACGCCCCCGGACAGCGGGCAGGGTGCCTGGCTCACAGTCGGTGCCCATTCAGACGTGGTGAATGAATGAATGAGAGGCACGGCGGGCGTCAGCGCAGCCTGGAGAGGCTCGGGCCGCGCCGCCCGCGGGGCCAAGGTCCAAGGAGAAGCGCGGCGCGCAGGAGAGGCCCCCTCCCCCGGCCCGCGCCCCGGCTTCGCGCGCCCGACCAGGGCCGGCCGCCCCGAGGCCGCGCTCAGCCCAGGCCGGTCCCCAGCGCCAGGTGTGCGGCGGCCGGGGCAAGGTGACCGCGGGCCCGGTGCCCACCTTCTGAGCGGCGCGCACGTTGTCCTCGCCGAACAGGCTGCTGACGCTCTGCGAGAAGGTGTTGACCGTGCGGCGGTAGCTGTTCTTCTCGGTGCCGCCGCGGCCCCGCGCCCCCTGCGCGCCCGGGGCCAGCAGCCCGAGCAGCAGCAGCAGCAGCAGCGGCGGCAGGAGCCCGGCCCGAGCCCGGGCCCCCGGCGAGAAGCGTGCGCCCATGCTCGGCCGGCGGGGTGCGGGGTCGCGGTACGGGGAGAGGGCCGCGCGCAGGGCCGCCGCGGGCTCCGGCGAGGACAGCGTTGGCGCGCTCGAGGGCCGCGCGCCGCGCCTCTGCCCGCCGCTGCCGCCGCCGCTGCGCCACCTGCCCCGCCCCGCGCGCAAAGGCGCGACGGCCCTGCCCACGCCGCGCCCCGCCCCCCGCGCCGGGACCCGCCACCCACCCGGGCCGGAGCGCGGGGCGGGCTTGAGGTCGCTGCGTCCCGCCCCCGGCCTCCCGGAAGCCTGCCCTAACCTGGTGGGGCTTTTCATCGTGTTTTAAAAAAACGATTTTTATTTTTAACTTTACTGTGCAAAGCAGCCCATGTCTACAAAACTTGGAGCAGCCTCAACAAGGATAGTGATTGCAACTGATTGGAAAACATGAAATATACATGTGTGTGATATGCATATATATATATATATACATAATCTTCCTGAATTTATTATAAGGGGACCCAAAAATTGGCCACCGTGGGCATCAGCTTGTTCATTCTGAAAATTTTAAATAATGAAGGAACTGTATTTCAGAGCCACAGAAGGGCAGGGAAAGTTCCTTATGGAAAAGTCTAGCTAAAACGTGAGTAAGGTCAGTAGAAAGTCATCTGCACTCCTTAATGAAATGATGGATTCCGGAGACGATCATCAAAGGAGACTAAACCCAAGAAGGGGAACTTGCAGACGCAGGGCCACGTTGGGAACACTGGGTCCCGCCAATCGGTCTCGGTGTCAGGAAGCGCCAGCGCCACCTACGACAGGGTGTCGCCGAGACGCGCTGAGCTTGAACCTCCTCTGGCCTCTACTTCAAACCAACAGTTTACAGGAAATGTGGGGCACGGAGGAAAAGTTAGAAGCAGGCAAAAGCAATGAGCCCACGCCAGAGTGTAGGGCATTCTGCAGGACAAACGACCCGGTTTCTTCAGTAAATAAACGACGGAACAGGTGAAAGAGGGGGATTATTGGTTTTAAAGACTGAAGAGCCATAAAAACCAAATGCAATGCAGAACCTTGTTTCGTTCTGAATCAAACAAAACAAGTCTAACCGGACTTAATTTTTGCCAGTCCAAGCGTGAAAAAATGTATCTGATTTTTGAAGTTACATCTGGATTCCTGGTTGAGGTTTTCTTATATTTTATTGGCCATTTGATTTACTCCACTGTGGATTGCCTGTTCATATCTTTTGAACATTTTTTTTCTTGTGTTGTTTCTCTTTTTTTAAGAGTAAACTTTTTTATTGATGTGTAACAAAACATAGAGAAATATGCACAACTCATAGGTGACTCTTTATGAAATTTCACAAACAGAACACAAAAGGTAACCAGCACCCAGAACAAGAAATGGAACATTATTGGCTCCCCCAAAGACTCCCTGTGTCACCTCCCATTCACTATGTCCCTTCCAAATTTAGGATTCATTTTGCTTGTGTTTGAATTTTATGTAAATGAAATCACACAGTAGGACTCCTTTGTGGTTGGCTTCTTTTGTTCAACTTTATATTCATGAGATCCACTCTGCACTGTTGTGTACTTGCCTTTTTTCTTGATTTATAGGACATTCTTTATATCTTCTACAAGGTAATCCTTTGGTATATAATATTTTAGAAGAAAATATAGGAGAATATACTACTACCTACTTAATAGTTTTTAAATGGACATACTTTTTTGTTTTTTGTTTTTTTTTTGAGACGGGCTTTCACTCTGTCACCCAGGTTGGAGTGCAATGGACAGATCTTAACTCACTGTAACCTTGAACTCCTAGGCTCAAATGACCTCTAGTCTGAGCCTCCCAAAGTGCTGGGCTTACAGGGCTGTGCCACCCCAACCAAATGGACACCCTTTCATATACTTAAATAGTCATATTTAAGAAGAAACTTTAGATCAGTATCATCCTAAGCAGCAAAATCCATGAAAACACAGGTTTGATATGCTAATTATACTTTTAAAAAATTTACTGAAATTAATATACAACTTTAAAAAATGTTTACTTATATGCTACCTAAATCTTGTCCTGCACCACCTAAGTTTGTGTTTTGTTTTTTGTTTGTTATTTTCTTTGCAGAGAAGAGGAACTTATCCAAATTCAGTCACACTCTTCATTTATTCACTCACTCATTCATTCAAAAAATACCTATCACTTACCAAGTCTGCAGCCAGACCTTACTCTAGGTTCTCATGTTTTTCATGGGGCAGCTTTTTAAAAATAACTTTATCCTTTCTAAAATCCTAAAATAACTTATAGTCCACCTTTTTGTGGTATAATTTAACTTTATATTTTTTGTGATATAATTTAAATGATTGCCCTTAATGAATTAATGCTTTTAACGGAAAAAAACTGTGGTACAATATAACTGTTCTATTTTCAAGATAATTACAGGATACAGAAAATGCATTATTTCCGAGTGCATTACAGACAATGTGATGCGGTAATGAGAGTTTAAAGTTGTCTAATAGATGCCTTCTTCTTTTAGATCTTCCCTCTGTCCCTGTGATGGAACTATTTGGTGCTTTTTTTACTACGCAGCTAATACATGTTTCTTGTAGGAATATTAGGAAATGCAGATGAACAGAACAGGGTGGGAGAGTAAGTTTGTAGTATTAGGGCCGGGGTTGCATTTTAAAAGGTGACAAAAGCCTCCCACTCTCACGTAGCCAAAAGAGCATTAGTAGCTAATTCAGATTTAGACTCAGAGCACATCGCGCGGGAACAGCCCTTCGCTTAACTCGGGGCTGTGCTGGGACCTCGGGCCTCGCCCCCTTCTCTGCATAGCCCCGCCCCGGCCCCTCACGCCCCGCCTCCGGCCTGGCCCCGTCTTCCGCGCGGCCCCGCCTTCAGCCCCGCCCCTCAGTGTCCCGGTCAGTCCCAGCTCTCGCGATAGCTTAACCCGGAAGTGTCGTGGTTGGGGCTGGTGGTCTGGGCACCCACGTGGGCTGGGCTTCAGGTTGACTTGGTGCTGCCGCCGGCGGGAGCCGAGCTGGGCTGAGACGCCATGGGGAAGCTGCGCCGGCGGTACAACGTCAGGGGGCGCCAGCAGGCGGGCCCCGGCCCCTCCAAGGGCCCCCCCGAGCCGCCCCCTGTGCGGCTGGAGCTAGAAGGTAAGGCGTCCCGGGACTGGGGTTGGACTTGGCGGGAGGGTCGCCCAGAGCCTCGCTGTTAGGGCTGGCAGTGAGGGCAGGGCTCCTCCGGCCTGTGCCCTGCCTTCGCAGTCCTGGGGCGGGGGGCCCAGAGAGGCACCCCCATTCCGGATGATCCAAAGGGGGCCGTTAGTGACAGCCTAGTTTTAACAGTGAATAGGGACAATACTCGGGGTTTCTCTCGCCCTCCTATAGGCCAGGCACTAGTCTAGGCACTGGAGACATCGCAGAAAAGGAGATTTTAAAAATCCCTGCCACCCTGAGTTTACATGCTTAAGGGCGGAGACAGGCAAAAGAAACGTGTAAAATGTGTAGAATGTCGTGTGGCTGTGAAGCAGAGGCGGCGCTCGGGGTGGCTGCAGTGCTCCATGGGTTGCGGGGAGGACCTCACTGTGTGGGAGTCAGGACCTGAGATGAGAGAGAAAATGGGGCCCAGGGCAAGTCGGACCTCACGGGTCAGGGTGAAGACTGGTGCTTTTTCTCTGAGGGAGAAGAGAGCACAGGAGGGTTTATGCAGAGGAGGGGCAGGACGAGGGCTTCTTTTTAACGGCATCACTTTGGCTGCCCTGTTGAGGAAAAGCAGTAGAGGGCAAAGGGAGAATCAGGGTGGTGGGGTGGGAGGTGGAGTGGATGCTTGGACCAGGAGACAGCCGTAGGGGAGGTGAGAAGTGGGTGTGGGTGGATTTGAAGTTTAACTGAGCAGTTAAAGAGTCAGATCTTGCCCGTGCAGGATCACCAGAGAGGGAACCCCAGGGTCAGATGCGAGGCAGAAACAGGTACCCTCCGAGGTCCTTCCTCCCCAAGAGTCTGTGGTAGGTGGAGTTGGAGTGTAATATGATCACTGAATTTTTCTAAATGGTCTAGGTTGTATACTTTCAAACTATTATATCTATTTAAAAACAGATACAAACTCAGCACTCTAGTCCACTGAACTCTCTTACGAGGACGTCATAGTGTTATGAAAATAGATTTGATCTCACAGACCCCTTCCCCCTGAGCAGAGGGGGACGTTAATGAGCGTCTGTGCTCTCTGGCTCCCCGGGGGCTGTGGGTGAGGCACGTGTGTCTTTTCAGACAAGGGCACGTTGAAAGGAGTTGACGCAAGCAATGCACTCGTTCTGCCGGGGAAGAAGAAAAAGAAGCCCAAGGCCCCTCCCCTGTCAAAGAAGGAGAAGAAGCCTCTGACCAAAAAAGAGAGGAAAGCGCTGCAGAAAATCCTGGAACAGAAGGAGAAGAAGAGCCAGGTACAGCCCACGCTGAAGGGTCTGCACACAGCTCTCCAGAGTGGGGAGCCTCTCTGCCCTTCAGCACGGTCTCTACAGCAGGACTCTCCAATAGAACTTTCTGGAATGAGGGAGTGGTCTATGTCTGCTCGGTTCAGTGCAGTAGCCACTTAGCCCCATGTGGCTGTTGAGCCCTTGAAATGCGGCTACTCTGGCTGAGGAACGGAATTTTTGTGCTCATATCTTTTTCTAATCATTCATGTTACTTATTTTTTTACTTCTAGAGAATTTCAGTTTTGTTTTTTTTTTTTTTCCTTAATTTTGCTTAAGGAAAAAGGTCTGTCATGGGAAATTCAAACATCTACGAAAGTAGAGAGAATAGTGTAATGGAGTCCCGGGTCCCCATTTCCAGCTCCAACAGTGATCAGCCCCTGGTCAATCTGGGGCCGTCTCAGCTGCTGGTCACATTCCCACCCCTGAGTCCTTTCAAAGCAAATCCCAGGTAGTATAAATCTGTACTAGTGTCCTGGGGCTGCCCCGTCAAATGACCACAAACTGTGTGGCCTAAAACAACGGAAATTTATTCTCTCGCAGTTCTAGAGGCCAGAAGTCCAAAATCTAGGTGCAGCAGGCTCTGCTCCCTTGTTAGGCTCTAGGAGGCTCCTTCTCGGCCTCTCCCAGTGGGTGGTGGCTCCAGTGTCCCTGCGCTTGTGGCTGCATCACTCCAGTCTCTGCCCCCATCTTCACACGGCCTTTCCTCTCTGTGTCTGTTGCCAGGACACTTGTCACTGGATTTGGGGCCCACTCAGATGCTCAGGATGGTCTCATCTTGAGATCCTGTAACTTCATTACATCTGCAGAAACCTTTTTTCCAAATGAGGTCACATTCACAAGTTCCGGGATATGGACATACCTTTGGGGTGGGGGGACCGTTCAACCTGCTCTACATAGCACTTCATCCATAAATATTTCAATTTGTATCTCTAACAATAGGGACCTTTTTAGATAACCACAGTACCATCAGCACACCTGATTCTTTTTTTAATATCAAGTATCCAGTAAATGGTCAAGTTTCTGATTGTTTCATAGGTGCGCCCCACCCCTTTGTTTGTTTGTTTGTTTGTTTGTTTTCCCCTTGCAATTTATTTGCTAAAGAAACCGGGTGCAGTGGCAGGTGCTTAAAAAAAGAAAGAAAGAAACTGAATTGTTTGTCTTGTAGAGTTTCCTACCATCTGGATTTTTTCATTTATTTATTTTGTATTTCATGTAGATCAACTCATAACGTGGTAGATTTTTTAAATTTTATTTTAAACATGCTGCTCTGCCTTCTGAATTTCCTGTGCAGTAGTATTTGCATCGAGAGCAGTGATTCTGAACTGGGACAGTTTTGTTCCCCCGCTCCCCCACCTCCCAGGAGACAGTTAGCGATGTCTTGAGACATTTTGGGTTCTGACAACTTAGGGATGGTGCTGGCAGGCAGTTGGGTGGAGGCCCGGGGTGTGCGAAACAGCCTGCAATGAACAGAACAACAAAAAATCGTTCGGCCCAAATTGTCAGTGGTGCTAAGATTGAGGAACTGTGATCTGGAGGCTTCATCAGATTCAAGTTTGACAAGGCACACGTGTGCCGTTTATGTCCTTCAGGAAGCCCACAGGTCTCTCCTTAGCAGTTACTGATGTGCAGTCCTTGGAGCTATTAATAGAGGGAAGACTCATTCTTCTGTGAGTGTATCCTTTTTAAATCCTGTTTAGTGTTTTTTTCCCCACTGTCCTGTATCTTAGTTTTCATTTAAATTGTGAAATATACATATAGAAGTATATGAGCTGGGTGTGGTGGTGGCTCATGCCTGTAATCCCAGCACCTTGGGAGGCTGAGGTAGGAGAATCACTTGAGGCCAGGAGTTTGGGACCAGCCTGGACAACATAGCAAGGCCCCGTCTCTACAAAAAGATTTTTAAGAAATTAGCCAGGCAAGGTAGCATGCGCCTGTAGTCCCAGCTACTCAGGAGAGGCTGAGGCAGGAAGATCACGTGAGCCCAGGATGTCGAGGTTACACTGAGCTGTGATCAGGCTGCTGTACTCCAGCCTGGGTGACAGAGTGAGACCTCATGTCTTAAAAACAAAAAAAAGGAGTATATGTACAATTTCAAAAACAATAAAGCAGAAATGCATGAAACCCAAACCCAGGTGAAAGAATCAACTGAGGCTGTGTTACTCACGGTGGCCTGGGGCCCGGTTCACACCAGCATGCATGAAGCATGAAGCTGCCTCCTCCCTGGTAACGGCTGGGGCGTGTTGCTCTGCACGACTGGCCCATGGTTCATCTGTTCAGTCTCCCGTGGATGGACATCTGGGTGGCCAACAGTCTTCTATCATGACACTCAGTGCTGCAAAGAGAGCCTCGTTTGTACAACCCTAGACTTCATTTAAAAAGACTCCAGCTGTTGGCAATGCTGAAATTTTATTTAGAGCATCACTTCCCCTCTGAGAAGAGGGTCGTGATGCCAAATGTATAACACACTCGTTTCCTTTCCCAGCGAGCAGAGATGCTACAGAAACTGAGTGAAGTGCAGGTTTCAGACACCGAGATGAAACTCTTTTATACCACGTCCAAGCTGGGCACTGGGGACCGCATGTACCACACCAGAGAGTGAGTCGGCCAGCCCCTCCCTCCTACCAGGGCCCCCCAGGGAGGGCTCACAGGTTTGGAGTCTTCTGGGGGTGCGGTGTTTGGGAAAATAGATTGGTGGTGGCCCGAGTGGCCAACGATCGACTGTCCGTGCTAAATGCCTCCGGTTGGTAAGGGCCTGAAGTGTCTTGCCTGGTGATGTCGGTGTTCCCTGCAGTTTGGAGTCCTGCCTCGTAGGTTCTTACAGCTTTTGTACAGAAGATTAGGCCAGAAATTGCCATTAGGTGGTCAAGAGCTCGATCTGGGCCATTGGTGGGTTTGGTTTGTGTAGTGTCACTAAGGCAGAAGAACTGTTTGCCAGTATGTTACTGAAAGCTCCCCGGGGCTACTGTAACAAATTACCACAAACTTAGTGCTTTAGAACAACAGAAATGTGTGGTGTCGTGGTCCGGAGGCCAGAAGTCCAGCCTCAGGTGTCAGCACAGGTGCCGTGTCTGGAAGCCGCACGGGAGAATCCACCCCGGGCCTCGTCCTGGCTCCCGTGTTGCCCGCAGTCCTTGGCTGGCAGTTGCATACTCAGTCTCTGCTCCCCTCGTCACATGGTGTCCTTTCAGCGTGTGTCTGTGTCCTCACGTGGCATTCTCCTAGACCCGAGTCTGGGCCCCAGTCTGGGTCTCTCTTTTCTATCCTCATAAGAACACGAGCCATTGGTGGGATTAGGTGGGATTAGGTGCATCCTGATCCAAGATGACCTCTTCTTAATTTAATTACATCTGCAAAGACCCTGATTCCAAATTAGGTCTCGTTTTGATGTTCTGGGTAGACGTGAATTTTGGGAACACGTTATTTAACCCAGTACAGCCAACGTTTAAGTAGATTTCACATTAAAATCCAGGTTCCCACCTGGTCTTGACCAGTGGGACAATCCGGCCACACCAAGCTGGCATTCCCCCCGGGCAGCAACCCTTCCATGAACCTGTGTGCCTTCCCCCGGTCCTGCCACGCTCTGCGGCCTCGCTCAGCCTGCTCTGTCCAATTAGGACAGGCCCGGCCCTGTTGGTCGTTTAGTGAGTGTTTACTGAGTGCAAACTCTGTCCCAGGAGCTCCTCTATGCCCTGCACATGGGACATGCATAAAAAGAAAGTCCTTCCCCTTAAGGAGCTTACAGTCTGGTGGAGGGAAGACAGGACATACTGAACAGAAAACACAGCAGGGAAAGTGGGTGGAGAGAAGGGAGAGATGTCTCAGCCTGTGTGGGCAGGGACAGTCTCTCTGCTAGGTGACACTGGAGCAGAGGCTTGAGTCCAGAGTGAAGTGGAGGAGAGTTATCTGCAGGAAGGGTGTTTCAGGGAGTGGGAACAGAAGTGCAAAGGCCCTGAGGCAGAAAGGGACACGGCCTTAGATTCCTGACCTCTGGTGAGTATTCGGCAGCCCTGGCCAGCCTCAGATGTCCAGGGCCTCATGCCTGAAATCTCCGCTCTCCCAGCAGGAAGCCTGATCAGCTCCCAGCCCAGGGCCCGGAGAGGTTCAGCAGCCTCAGCGGGGCCCACCGGAAGCGTCATCGCTTGCCTTCAGCAGAGGAGTCCGAGTCCTCAGAGGAGTCTGAGCCAGATGACGCCCCAGCCATGGAGCAGGCTGAGGCTGGTGCAAGGACAACAGCAGCACACCTGCCACCAGCTCCCCTGCAGGCCAGGGACGAAAGCCCGGCACCCAGCACTCAGGCCCCGCCGCCCGGGACTCCCGCTCCTCCTGCAGCAGCCTCCGCCCTGACCAGGCCCCCGGTGAAGCCCGCTGTGTTCGTCCCCGTCAGCCGCTCGCGGGAAATGCAGGTTCGCCACCCCGGTGTTTGTCATCACGAACGTAGGTTAGCATGACAAGGGGCTGGGCGTGAAGAGAGGACGTCCAGGTGGGGCAGGTTATGTCGTCTCTGTGCCGCCTCATGGGGCCGTCGTAGAGACCCAGGAGCTCTGACCCTCGATGCAGGTGAGGCTGGGCTGACAGCAGGGCCGGCACAGTCGGGTGATCGAGGTCGGCCTCCGCTTGCCGTGTCACCGTCCTCCTCTGACCTCGGGTCCCTGCCCAGGTAGCCACTGATCCAGGTGGGAGTTTGGGCCGTGGGATCAGTTGACCCAAAATCACGTGCTGGTTCTACCACTCTCTAGCTCACTTCTTGGGTCCCGTTTTCTTTATCTGTAATTTAGGGGTACTCCATCTGCTTAAGGTGCTCCCCCTGTCTGTGCCTCAGTTTCCTCACCTAGTACAAGGAGGGTTGTCATGACAGTAAAAGGATCCGGGGTATAGAAAGCCCGTGGCACACGGGAGGGACTCTGGAACCTTAGAGGTGTGGCCAGCTGTCTTGTCGCAGTGTGTGTGAGGCTTTGGTGACATCGTGGGCACCAAGAGGTCACTTGGCCCAGGGTCTGCCAGACAACACAGTGGCCACTTCCTCTGTCCGTCGACATATTTCCAGTGCGTGGGTGCTGTGGGCCAGGCCCAGGGCGGGGCCTAGGAAGCAGAATGGTCTGCGCCCTCTTCAGCTTTCAGTCCCATGGGGGAGGCCGACATCGACCACACGCTGTTGTAAATAGGGACAAGAGGCCAGACGCAGTGGCTCATGCCTGTAATCCCGGCACTTTGGGAGGCCCAGGTTGGAGGATCGCTTGAGGCCAGGAGTTCAAGGCCAACCTGGGCAGCATAGTGAGACCCCGTCTCTGCAAAAAAATTTTTGAAAGAAAGAAGTAGGAACAGGAGCCGTAGAGGAGATCAGGTCCAGTGAGAGGGTGGCCTAACAGGTGCTGGTCTCGTCAGGGACAGTGTCTGGGGCAAAACGTGAAGGACCAGCACGAGTCAAGGAGACGGTGGGACTGTCCCACACTGAGAACTGCATGAGCAAAGGCCCTGGGGCAGGAGGGCCGCTGGGTCCCTAGAGCGCCTGTTCCAACCAAGTCAGAGTGCACTGTGGAAACAAGTGCCATCTCGCCAGCTCCTCTTTTAAAAATGAAAAAAAAAAAAAAATAGAAAATACCAGTACGTTGTTCCTAATAAGTACTATTTAATGAAATTGTAATTCCAGTTATATGTGTGCTTATATAAAAAGTCTTAATCAGGATAAGCTGATTGCTCTAACAGGTGACCCCAGCCTGCCAGGGCTTCACACCGCAAAGGTTTATGTCCAGGTGCTGCCGTGGCCCGATGCCACCTGGTGGCGGGAGGTGGTGTGGGCCGCTGCTCCACAAGGTCATTCGGGGCTCAGCCTCCTCCTCCTCCTGTCCCTGCCTTCCCCTGGGACGTCAGCCTTTGCTTTTCCTTGTGATTTTCCCCTGTCCATAGTCCTAAGCCATATATTTCGTGGGTTTCCCTGTTTGTATAAATGGCATCATGTCAGTTACATTTTTCCCCGGTTTGCTTTTTTTACTCCACATTGTGTCCTGGGGTTCATCCCTGCTGACGCAGGTAGCCGAGCTGCATTCATTGTTCCCGCCCCTCCCCACAGTCGTGTGTTCCACTGCGTGAACACACCACGGTGTGAATATTCCGGTGCGGGACACTTGCGTTGTTTTAGGATGTTGCTGATGTCTCCACTGCTGTTTTAAACACTGTTGTTCTCCCCTTATGGGCACATGAGCAGAAGTTTCTCGTGGGCACTGTGTGCAAACTGGAGGTCACAGCCGTCTTTGGGTCATAAAATGACCAACATTTTTCTTTTTGAACAAATGGGATGGAATAAAATAGAAATAGAACAAAATTAAAAATATTAGCTTGTTGGCATGCTTGACACATGAGGGTGTTTCATGGAACTTTTCCTTCTGCACGCAGTACGTATGTGCATGTGTGCGTGCCCTGTCCTGACATATAAAATGTGTTGCTTTCCGTGGGTCATAGGAACAAACTGCACGAAAGCCACTGCTCTAGAGGACATACGTAGGAGGGAAATTACGGGGTCACACATGCTCAACTCCGATGAAATTAGCACCAGATTATTTATCGAGGTTGTCGTGCTGTTGAGTGAGACTCGCCCCAGCAGTAGCCGAGAGCGTTCCGAAGGACACGGTCCCCTTCTCTGTCTCCTGTGGGCCATGGCTCTTTGTCCCCCTCGCCAGCTGCCGAGGCCCCCAGTCTCCAGCAGGCACATCCGTTCACCCCCAAGGTGCCAGCTGCCGCCCTTATAGAGACCACGTCACCCTACGTAGCCTTGCTGTGTCTGTGCAGAGTCCCCTGTCTCCGCTGCTGTCCTGTGGCACACACACCCCCGTGCCCGGGCGCTGACCTCCTCTCTCCTGCCAGGAGGAGCGGCTGAAGCTCCCGATTCTCTCCGAAGAGCAAGTGATCATGGAGGCCGTGGCCGAGCACCTGGTCGTCATCGTGTGTGGCGAGACCGGCAGCGGGAAGACCACGCAGGTGCCCCAGTTCCTCTACGAGGCGGGCTACAGCAGGTAGGGGCCACACGCGGGGCTCTCTGCGGGTCCCTCGGTGACAGCCAGGCTGTGGTCCCCAAAAGTCATTAAGAGCCTGGGCTCCCAGGGACCTGGTCCTGTGTGCACCATGTGACTTTGGACAAGCTGTTTGACCTCCCTTGGCCTCAGTTTCTTCATCTGTGAGATGGGGGTGCTGTTAGCACCTGCTTCATAGGGTTCTGCAGATTAATGAGCGGGTTTGCACAAAACTTGCAGATCAGTCCTTGGCACGGAGGGTGACGTGTTTGCTGTTGTCCCTGTGGAGCCTCCTCTCGGCACTTTTGACCTGAGTGTGTCGGAGTCGCGCTCACAGCTGTGATTTGCTGCAGGGAAGAGACACAGGCACAGTCTACACAGGGAAAAGGCACGTGGGTGGCCCAGGGGAGGGGACCAGGCTCAAGTTTCTGGAATGCTCTCCCAGTGGATTCCCAAAGGACACTCTGGATTCCCTGGTGACCAGTTGTCACGAGGCGGTGGGACATTGTCCACCAGGGAAGCTCGTTGGAGCTCGTTAGTCACATTTCCCAGCAGCGCATCAAGAGCTGCCTGTGACTGTCAGCCGTTTCCTGCGTGTGGACCCGTGGGCTGTGCCCTTTGCTGCTTAGCACTGTCCCCTTCCTGAGCCCCCGGCCCCGGGGCGAGGGCTGCGTCAGCACAGGAGATCTTGCCGTAGGACAGGGGGACGGGCAGGTGGGGCCACACACTGCTGACGCGCCGTGTTCTTCTTCCCCCAGTGACAACAGCATCATTGGCGTCACGGAGCCCCGCCGAGTGGCTGCCATAGCCATGTCCCAGCGAGTGGCCAAGGAGATGAATCTGTCACAGCGGTGAGGGCTCTGCTTCCTGGGGGAGGGATCGTGGGGGGGGGGTCCTGTGGCCCTGCCCAGGTGTCAGCTGCCCAGGAGGGAGTGAGCAGCATCCATGACCAGGGGGCTGGGTGCAAACGTCACCTCCGCGTCTGAGCACAGTGGGACCCGCCCAGGCCGGGGCTGTGGGGCAGGGATGAAGCCAGCCAGCCTCACATCACGCGCTGTGCACCGAGGGAGGAAATGGCCCACGCGGGGGCTAGAGGACAGAGCACAGAGAGCCAAGGTCCAAGACTCACCCGCCCTGAGCTGAAGTCTGTTCTCACAGGGTCGTCTCCTACCAGATCCGGTATGAAGGAAATGTGACTGAGGACACCAGAATCAAGTTCATGACGGATGGTGTGTTGCTCAAAGAAATCCAGAAGGTTGGTTGCTAGTCTTGTCTCACTAAGCAAGGCCGGTGAGCATGGGGTAGGGCACTAGGGTGTCACCCGTGTTGTGAGCAGCCAGTGTGCCGCTGTGTGACTTTGGGCTAGTTACTTAACCTCTCTGAGCTCAGTTTCTATCAAGGCACACTGGTGCCTTCCTCGTGGGATCCTTTTGATGCAGAAGTCATACAGTGCATGAGAGCAGCTTTGCAGAATGCCTGGTACCTAGTAGGTGCTCATTAAATGTGAACTTGTGTTTGTTACTGTGATTGGGGTCACCGAGATTGTGCATTGCCCAATGTGTAAGGAGCACCTGTGACATGCCGGCTCTGCCCGGTGCACGAGAGACCCAGACACCACCCCCTCAGGAGCGTCCTGGTCCAGCTGTGCACTGCGAGGGGCGGTGCCAGATCCCGAGTGGGAGCCCGGCCTCATGCCAGGGAACCCAGAGGCCACTGGGCCTTGCCCTTGATCAGTGGTGTGTTTTATAGTCCCCAGCCTTGGACGCTGTGTCCCCAGGGCATTTGGTGTGTAAGTGAGGACACCCAGCTGCTTCCTCCCTGGGCGACCCTCTCGGGCCTTGGGGAGCTTCCCAGGGAGTCGGAACATTCTGGGAACTCGGCCGTTCGGTCAGGTGGGGTGGTGTGTGCGTCCAGGGGGCGCGTGGGGCCCTCATGGAGAACCACTGTCTGGTGAAGGCAGCTCTGCGCCAGGCTGGCTGTGGGACGTGCCCCGGGCAGGGCCAGTCTCCAGCGAGGGCAGAGGTGACTCCAGCCTTCTCGGCTCTGAGGCCACTGGGGGTGGCTGCAGATGTGGTTCTGTCCGCGCAGCCCCTTTCTGTGTGGCACGTGCCACGGCCCCCCACCCACGTCTCCTGTTCCTGCCTGCCCTCCCACCCGAGGGCACCCGCACCTGGCGGCTCGGCTCTGATAAAGAGCCTCTGCCCCTTCTCTAGCACTTTCTCTCCCAGGGCCCGTGCTTTGCACTTTGCAGGCATTGAACTGTCATCAAAGCCTTACTATGAGCCCGTGAGGTAGGTCCTGTTGTGGTCCCCACTGTATAGATGAGGAAACTGAGGCACAGGCGGTGTGTACCTTGCCCCGGGTCACCGAGCCAGGACTGCCCCACAGCCGAGTGCTCAGGGTCCCTGCCGGCCATCGAGGGGCCCCTCCAGTGGGAGTTTGGGGACACGAAGAGACGGTGGGGCTCAGGCCTGGGAGGGGGTTCTCACTCACCGCCCACCCCTACAGGACTTCCTGCTGCTGCGGTACAAGGTGGTGATCATCGACGAGGCCCACGAGAGGAGCGTGTACACGGACATCCTCATCGGCCTCCTGTCCCGCATCGTGTCCCTCCGGGCAAAGGTAGCACGGGGCGGGGAGACAGGAGATGCCGGGGAGCCCCCGAGGCCCCAGCAGGAGCTTGGGTGCCCTTGGCCCAGGCCCATAGGTGCCTCGGGCTGATCCTGTGAGAGGGGTCCCTGAGGACAGGGTCCCCTGGGCCAGGGCTGTGCATGTGACCTTCCCTTTCGCACACCAGAGATGTTCCGGCCAGTCCTCAGCTTTAGGGTGTGGGGTTCCCTAGCAGCAAGAGGCAGCGAGGGCTTGGGGGGCAGAGCCTAGCAAGAGGCCCCTCAGCACCGAGTGAGCCGGGACCGGGGAACCCCACCCGAGCCCAGGGAATCAGGCAGCTCCTCCCTGGACCCCAGGGACACACAGTCTCGACGGAGTTGGGGGCATTTGGGCCAGGGACCCCATCTCTGGTATCCCGCCTCACGTTCCACCACCAGAGCCCGACTTTGGGGGGCTCGAAAGGCCCCTTGAACAAGCCGCTCCCTTGGGAGGGCAGATCCTGCCGTTGCCTCACTTTCCAAGGGGTCTTGGCAGCCAGAAAGGGGGCTGAGGGCGGGGCCTGGAGGGAAGCAGAACCCCACCCCCACCACTGCCTTCCCAGCCTCAGACGCGCCTGTGCCCTGTGCCCTGTGGCCGTGGTCACCGTGCCTGTCTCCACAGAGGCACCTGCCGCTGAAGCTGCTCATCATGTCGGCCACGCTGCGGGTGGAGGACTTCACCCAGAACCAGCGGCTCTTCCCTGAGCCGCCTCCCGTCATCAAGGTAACGCCCAGCTCTGCATCCTGGGCCCCTCTGTGAGCCTCGGCAGCACAGGGACACCCAGGTGTCAAGGGGGCTCCTGGGAGAGCTCACTTTGTCCCGTGGGGATTGACAGCATGTCCAGAGGTGTTAAAACCTTGACTTGGAAAGATCTGGAAAGGAGAGAGACGTCCCTGGGCCAAAGCTCAGCCCACCCCCGCCCTCCAATTGCCTCCCTGCCTGTCTCGTAGGTCCAATCCAGACAGTTCCCGGTGACGGTGCATTTTAACAAGAGGACGCCGCTGGAGGACTACAGTGGCGAGTGCTTCCGGAAGGTCTGCAAGATCCACCGCATGTTGCCCGCGGGTGAGGCCCCGGCCGGGGGAAGGGCAGAGGGGTCTCTCCCGCTCTAACCCCACACGGTGACAGCTGTGCGGGCGCGGGGTGCCCAGGCTCTTGGCCTGTCTCCCAGTGGCTCAGAGTAGCCGCTTGTCTTCGCTGCGCCTCAGTGTTTCCTCCACGTTCCAGAGCGTTCACAGCACCTGCCCTGCCCCGTTCTGCCCACAGCTCTGTGAGGCTTCCCTGATTGACTGGAGGATAGAGTCCCCTTGTGTCCCAGGGCCCAGGCGGGAGCCGCTGGGCACAGGTGTCCCCTGCACAGTGCGGGTGAACAGGCGCATCCACCGGAGGTCCCCATGTCCCCATAGCACTCGCTCGGTTACTTACCTGCTGTTATTTAAATTGACTCGACCTTCTCCGGGCTAGAAAGGTGAAAGGTAGAGGGCACTGGAGATGCCCACCCCCCGCCCAGCCTGGCTTGGCCCCGTGGGGAGGCTGAGATTCGCGGCTCCACGATGCTCTGGCCTTGCCCTGCTTACGGCATCTGGGTGTCCCTGGCCTCGCGGCCACTCTGGGAGACTCTGGGCTGGCGGGAGCGTGGGCAGCAGGCCTCCCGTGCCTCGTGTCTCGGGCAGGGCAGTGCTGTCGTGTGCGCAGGTGTCTGTTTGGGCAGCTGTTCTCAGTGCCTTTGGGGGTGGTCATGCCAGGTCATGGGGTCACTGTGTGTCAAACCCCCTCCACACAGCACTGTCACTGTAGGACTCACTGCCTCTCACCTGTCCGTGTCTGCACCGTCCCGGCCTCAGAGCAGGGCTTGGCAGGTGCCCGTCGCTAAGGAAATGTTCGCTAAGTGACTGGCGGATAACGGGGGCCGGGGTCTTTCCGCAGGCGGCATCCTGGTCTTCCTGACGGGGCAGGCAGAGGTGCACGCGCTGTGCCGCAGGCTCAGGAAGGCCTTCCCACCCCCCAGGGCCCGGCTGCAAGGTAAACAGCTCACGGACACCCCCGGGCAGCCAGGCCTGGCCCCGCGCCCCGACAGGTTCCGCTTCCGAGTCTCCCGCTGGCAGAGTTGGCACCTTCGCCTGCCCGCGGCTCCCAGCCCTAGGGTCAATGGCAGCAAAGAGCAAGGTGCTGGCAGCCGGCACCAGCCACAGGTGTGTTTCTCCCCAATCTCTTCACCTCGCCCAGGAAAGGAAGATCAGGAAGACTCGGTAGAAGAAATACGGAAGTTCAAGAAGTCGCGGGCGAGGGCCAAGAAGGCGAGGGCTGAGGTACGTGGAGGGCTCACGGGAGAGGCTCAGACTGTCCAGGACGGTGGCCGCTAGCCCACGTGGCTGCTTAGGTGTGATTGTAATTGGAATGAAATTATACTAAAAATGCAGGCCAGGCGCAATGGCTCATGCCTGTCGCCCTGGCACTCTGGGAGGATGAGGTGGGGGATCACTTGAACTCAGGAGCTTGAGGTTGCAGTGAGCTATGGTGACACCACTGCACTCCAGCCCAGGTGACAGACCAAGACTCTGTCTCCAAGAAAACAATGAAAATAAAGATCAGGTTCCTCGGTGGCTCCAGACCCAGTGGGGCTGCTGGTGGCCACATTGGACAGCTCGAGTCCGAGACACTCCCCTACGGAAGGGAGTTCTCAGGATGGCGCAGCTCTGGAGCTGCAGGGTGGGTGATGATCTGAAGCGTATTCGGAGGAAGCTTCTGGAAGACTGGCCCCTGAGTACCTGTGCAGGGCCTGTGAGGACCCCCGGGAGGGCCGGCAGACCCTGCAGTGCTTGCTGAAGAAGTGGGAGGGTCTATTCCCAAGAGTGGGCACAGGCTGGGCTGGGAGGGGCCTGCCCAGGCTGCGCGTGTGCGTGTGCGTGTGCGTATGTGTGTGCGTGTGTGTGTGTGTGTGTGTGTGTGTGTGTTGGAGGCAGAGATGGGGAGCTGCTCTCTGAGCCTTCGTCGTACTGACAGTGGTGCCGGGCACGTCGCGGGTTCTTTCGCTGTGCTGGCTGACAATCTTCCCAGCAGCCTGTGAGCTGAGTCCTATGACAGTCCCCAGTGTGTAGGTGAGGAAACTGAGGCAGGAGGCGGTCAAGCGGCTGCCCGAGGGCACGTGGCCCGTGGGCGGTGGAGCGGGGCTTCTGCACAGCTGGGTTTGTTTTCCTGCACGTGAGGCATCCTCGCTCCTGGGGCCGCTGCAGCCGTGGTTCGGTGTCTCGTTGGCCTAGGCGCTGCCCCAGATCAACCTGGACCATTACTCGATGCTGCCGGCGGGCGAAGGCGACGAGGACAGGGAGGCGGAAATGGACGATGAAGAGGGCGCCGTGGGCTCCGACCTCGACCTGGACCTGGGGGACGATGGGATGGACGGAGGTGTGGCCCTGGCAGAGCGTCCCACCCTCACGCCCACCCCGCACCGGGCCCTGGGGAAGCAGGCAGAGGAAACAAACGTTCTGCACTCGAGGATGTGCCAAGAGCCCCTCTGCCCTGGCTGGGGCGTGAGCCCCCGAGAGCTGGGCCTTCTGCAGCTTTGCGCCGCGGTGCTTCCTGCGCTCCCGGGCGGCCTGGCGCAGAGCGGCCGCAGGCACTTGCTGCATCGAGTGTGTTGGGGGTGCCTCCCCCGGGCTCACCTTTGCCAGGTGGATGTAGGCCCCTGCTGTGTCCAGCCCGGGGCCGTGTGGGGCAGCCGAGGGTGCCCTGGGCAGGCTCAGCCGCCCCCAACTGCAGTGTTGCCAGGACACGGGGGGCGGGGCCGGGGCCCAGGGACCCGTGGCCACACTCTTTGGGGGAGACTGTAGCGTGGCAGGGGTTCGGATCTGGATCAGGGCAGTGGAGATGGCAGAGCCTTCGGGAGCCTCTGGATGGGCCCCCTAGGCCTGCCCCACCTGCTGGCCTCCCGAGGGTGGGTCCCCTGGCAGGGGGGTGATCTAGGGACGTCTGTGGCAGAGCAGGGTCCTGCCCATGGGCATCTGTCCCAGCTGGGGGTGCCAGCGGCTCCTGCTCTCCTTCCAGGTGAGCAGCCGGACGCCTCCCTCCCGCTCCACGTGCTCCCGCTCTACTCCCTGCTGGCTCCTGAGAAGCAAGCACAGGTAACCGTGCTGGGCTCCGGGCAGGCGCCTGGCGTGGGGCGCCCACGTTGGCTCTCGGGGCACCTCCTAGGGACATAGCAATGGGGTCCAGCCAAGCCCTGAGTCATCCTCGCCATCCAGTTTCTCCAGCACCCCCGGGTTTTGGGGGTCTTCTTAAAGAACAGAAAACTTCCCAGTGTGTCTGCCCAGGAGCACTGTGGCCCGGGCAGAGGATGGCTTGACCTCACCACCTCCCGGACGTCCTCCAACTGCCAGCTGTGCCCGCCCCATGCCTCCATCCCACGATTTCTGTCCTGATTCTGGGGTGTTCTTGCCACCCCACCCTCAATCCTAGGTCTTTAAGCCTCCCCCGGAGGGGACGCGGCTATGTGTCGTGGCCACCAACGTGGCCGAGACATCCCTGACCATCCCTGGTATCAAGTACGTGGTGGACTGCGGGAAGGTCAAGAAGCGCTACTACGACCGCGTCACCGGCGTGTCCTCCTTCCGCGTCACCTGGGTGTCCCAGGCGTCGGCCGACCAGCGAGCAGGCCGGGCAGGCCGGACAGAGCCCGGCCACTGCTACAGGTGGGTTACCCGGGACCCTGCCTGGTGACAGTGAGCAGAAAAGGCCGGCTGTCCCCTCTGCCAGCTGTGGTGGGTCCCGAGTCCTGTTGGGGCCTGTGTCCCTGGGGTGCTCCTTGCTGGCTGTCAGATGCTCCCACTTCTTTTTATTCTGCTACTAAAGTCAGGCCTTGTCTTTTTGGCTGCTGTTTTCTTATTTTGATAACAGGCTAATCACAATTTAAATCACAGACCATAAAATTGACCGTTTTAAGGTGTCTAGTTCTGTGGGGCTCTGTGTACCCATTGGCAGTCGCTCCCCATCCTCCCTCCCTGCCGCCCCCAGCTGCCACCAATCCACTGCCTGTCGCTAAGGCTGTGCTGTGCTGAGCATGTCACACAAATGGAGTAAGTCACTCCCCCATGGCCTGTCGGGTCTGCTGTCTGTCCCTCAGCGTAACAGGTTCACCATGTCGTAGTGTGTGCCGGTCCTTCATGCATCCTTGTGGCTGAACACTGTTCCACCATGTTGTGTTTGTCCCTGCGTCCGTCAGTGGCACGTGGGTTGTTTTGGTTGTTTGCTGTTGGGCACGGTGCTGCCCTGCACATTCGTGTACGAGGATTTGCTTGAGTCTCCATCTGCGTTTTTCATAGGCCTGTACCTAGGAGGGGAATCGCTGGGTCGTGTAGTAACTCTAGGTTAGGCTGGGCGCGGTGGCTCACACCTGTAATCCCAGCACTCGAGGAGGCCAAGGCGGGAGGATCGCTTGAGGCCAGGAGTTTAAGACCAGCCTGGGCAACATAGCAAGACTCTGTCTCTACTAAAAAAATAGAAAGAAATAGCCAGGCAACTAAAAATAGAAAAAAATTTACCAAGCGTGGTGGCGCATGCCTGTAGTCCCAGCTACTCGGGAGGCTGAGGCAGGAGGATCACTTGAGCCCAGGAGTGTGAGGTTGCTGTGAGCTAGGCTGATGCCACGGCACTCTAGCCCGGGCAACAGAGCCAGACTCTGTCTCAAAATAAACAAACATACAAACAAAATACATCAATAAACAAACAAATACTCTCTCACTCTAGGTTTAACTTGTCGAGGAATTGCCAAACTGTTTTCCACAGCAGGAACACCATTTAACACTCTCGCCAGCAATGAACTCGCGTTTGATTTCTCTGCGTCCCTGGCAACACTTGCTGTCCTCAGTGTTTTGGGTGCAGCCGTCTAGCAAGCGTGCAGGGGTATCACGTTGTGCTTTGGTTTACATTTCCCTGTGGCCGGTGATGTTGTCTTATTGGCCATTTCTGTATCTTCTTGGAGAGCTGTCTCTTCAGATCTTTTGCCCATTTTTTAATTAGTTCATTTGTCTTTTGTTGTTCTGTAAGAGTTCTCTACACATTCTGGATATTCGATCCTTATTGGATGTATTGTTGGCAAACGTTTCTTCCCGGACTGTGTGCTGTTGCTTTTAATGGCTTTATTGTTGTTATTTCTAGTAGCTTTATTGCTGTTCTTTTCAACAGTATTTTTAATTATAAAAATAGGAAATTTAGAAAATATACAAGGAAAACCAGTTGGAAGTAGCTGTAGTTGAAACGTACCGTGCGCTGTGTGCCAGGCCCTGTTTAAGCACTCTGCACGTGACATCTAATCAATCTTCACCAGTTCCCCACATGGCAGCTGCAGTGCGAGCCCCCTCTCCCGGGGTGGGGGGAGACTGAGGCAGGGAGAGGCTAAGGACCTTGCCTAGTGAGTGTCGGGATCAAGACTCCACCCAGGAGCTCTGGCGGAGTCTGGTTTTCGCTGTCCGTCCTCTCCGCGCAGGCTGTACTCATCTGCGGTGTTCGGCGACTTCGAGCAGTTCCCTCCCCCAGAAATCACCCGCAGGCCCGTCGAAGACTTAATCCTTCAGATGAAAGCTCTCAACATCGAGAAGGTCGGTCGCTGCCCCCACCGAGTCCCCAGGGGCCACCTCCCTTCCTCCGAGGCCCAGGGCGCCCAGGAGCTGGGACAGCAGGTGCCTGCCCGGCCTGCAGCAGCCGCTTGCAAGCTGTTGCGTCAGCAGGTGCCTCGGCGACCTCTGGTCTCCTGTGACCACCACCTCCCCAATTCTTTGTCCCCCTTGGGCACCCAGGACACGGCTGCCTGGTGCCACGCACTGTTTGTAGGCTGTCAGTCCTTGGGCTTCGCAGAATGTTCTGCGGACTCTGCCTGGCTGGGGCCTCCCCTGACCCTGTCCTCCAGTGCAGGGGTGCAGTCCTGTCCAGGGTGCCCCCTTGCCCTGCTCTGGGATGAGGTGGGCCGGGCAGAGAGTGTCCTGCACCGTGGTGCATGCTGTGACCTGCCCCACCCTGTCCTGTGGGTGTCCAAATCCCTATTAACAGATGAGGAAACTGAGGCAGGGAAGCAAAGGTCTTGGTCCAGGGACACACACCTAATAAGGGACAGAACCCAGATGGTCTCCTTGTGCTTTTTAAATGTATATCTTCATTGATTTTTCTGGTTATAATTATAATTATGTGCAAGATTATAAGAATTCAGCTAGGTTGGGCACGGTGGCTCACACCTATAATCCCAGCACTTTGGGAAGCCATGGCAGGAGGATCACTTAAGGCTAGGAGTTCAAGACCAGCCAGAGCAACATAGCAAGACCCCACCTCTATAAGAAATTTTTTAAAACCTAGCCAGACGTGGTGGTGCGCGCCTATAGTCCCAGCTACTCGGGAGGCTGAGGCAGGAGGATTGCTTGAGCCCAGGAGTTGGAGGCTGCAGTGAGCTGCAATTGCACCACTGCACTCCAGCCTGGGCGACAGAGCAGGACCTCGTCTCTAATAAATAAGTTACTTCACATAGTCATAGAGAAAGTGACATCATCCTGCTGGCCGCCATCTGTGGCCCCTGTCCCCAGCTATGTTTTCCAAACACATAATATCCCATGTTGTTATCACTGTTTTTTTTTTTTTTTAATATTGGGATATTTTATATACTGTCTCCGGCTTTGAAGTTCTACACCTAATAAAAATAATGTCATCCCCAATGCATTGGGTGCCGGCTTGTGCTGGGCGCTCTGCATGCATGACCTCAGTTTATCTTCACCACAACCCTAGGAAGGAATTACTGCCTTTATCACCCACATTTTGCAAATGAGGAAACAGGCACTGAGGCGTGCCTTCAGTCCCCGAGGCTCTGCCTGGTTTGGCCCCGGCCGCCTTCCTCCCAGTTCCCTCCCCGCCCGCGCCCACTGCTGCAGCCTCAGCCGCCCCCGAAGCAGCTTGACTGAGACAGTCCACACCCCAGACAGCTCCGCCATCCAGCATGCAGTTGTGGGTTTTGGTGCATTCAGAGGTGTGTGGTCAGTGTCACGGTCAGTGACCGTTTTCCTCACCCCGGAAAGAAATCCTGCCATCTGGCCCCCATGAGCGGTGCTGCCGTGAACACGGGTGCGCCAGCCTGTGTCTGCACACCAGTTCCGGTTGGTCACTGTCTCTGAGGTGCCACCATCCCTGAGCCCGATCACTCTGGGTCCTCTCACCATTTCACTGTCCGGGCTCATTTGCTCCTGTGACACTGTTTACATGACTCCTCGCTGGCCGCTGCAGCCCCTCCTGGGTGGGTCGGGACTCAGAGAGGGCAGAGCTCTGTGTTTTGGGCTTCTCCATCTCCCGTCTCCCAGAACAGCCCCTGGCGCCCCGTGGGTGCTCAGGACGTGCTTTCCAGCGAGTGCACCCTGTGAGTCCGTGAAGGAGGCTCTGGGTTTCGCCTGGTGCCTGGATTTTGAGGGTGCCCTGGGCCCCCGTGTCCCAGCTGGCATGAGCGGTGCCCAGCCTGGAGAAGGGGTGGGGGGAGGACCCCACTTCCGGAACGGGGCACCACACCTGCTTCTGGGCATTGGCTCAGTCCCTGCCACCTGTGCCTGTGTCCCAGGTCATCAACTTCCCCTTCCCGACGCCTCCCTCCGTGGAAGCCCTCATCGCTGCCGAGGATCTGTTGATCGCGCTGGGTGCCTTGCAGGCGCCCCAGAAAACAGAAAGGTAGGGCAGGGGAGGGGTGGGCAGGGCAGAGGAGGGCCCGTTCCCTCCCTGCTCTCGGCCCGAGCTGCCTCCTGGGTCTGGCTTCAGAACGTCCTCTCGGAGCCGCCCCAGCGCAGCCCTGCACCTCCAGGGTGAAGCAGCTGCAGAGCTCCCGGCTGAGCCGCCCCATCACCGCGCTGGGCAGGACCATGGCCGCCTTCCCCGTGGCGCCTCGCTACGCCAAGATGCTGGCGCTGAGCCGGCAGCACGGCTGCCTGCCCTACGCCATCACCATCGTGGCCGCCATGACAGTCCGCGAGCTGTTCGAGGAGCTGGACAGGTGCGCGGTCGGGGTGGGCGCTCGGGGCCCTGCAGGACCCTCATTCTTGCTGAGCCCTTT
The DNA here is from genome assembly GCF_041146395.1 of Eulemur rufifrons. Classification (NCBI taxonomy): domain Eukaryota; kingdom Metazoa; phylum Chordata; class Mammalia; order Primates; family Lemuridae; genus Eulemur; species Eulemur rufifrons. The sequence continues at coordinate 3,872,935 of NC_091003.1, forward strand.
GGTGTTCTGGTCTCTCCCATGGCCGAGGTGGTCTTCACCTGCCGCCCCTACAGATCAGATGAGACCAGGAGGCAGGAGGGTCCCTGATAATTGGAGGGTCACTGATCCCACAAAACGGCCACTTGCAGTCAGCTGCCTTAAAACAGGGACCAAAGTGGGGAACAGCAGTGCCATTGACAAGTGGCACCAGGACAGTGAAAGTGTGTTTAGCTTATCGCATATCAAGAAAATCTAGAGCGTAGTTAGACTACGTGTCCTCGTAGGATGAGCAGCTGTTTAATGACTCCCGGCATCCTTCACTGCACGTGTGCCTTCTGCCCCTTGAGGATAAAAAGGGTCGTTTCTGCAGAAGTTTCTGAAGGCACCTTCAGTTTCTCGAGGGCTTCTGCATTCTTCCGAGTTCACATCATTCCTCGTTATTTATGAACAGTGCGGCAATGTGCGATATCATTTGTTGGATTATTTATATCAATCTGTACGCATGAAATTGCAGGGTCAGTGGGCACTCGGGTTTGTAATCTTGCTGGCCGCTGGCGCTGAAATTTGAGCTGGAGTTTAGTACCTTGATTACATTCACCAGCGACACCCCCCCACAGGCCCCTAATCCTGGGCTGGTTCATAGATGTGTTCCCGGCCCGAGGCCCCGAGGGCGGCCAGGGAAACAGCCCGGCCCACGTGTGTGTTCGCAGACCGGCTGCCAGCGAGGAGGAGCTCGCCAAGCTCAAGGGCAGGCGGGCCCGGGTGGCCCAGATGAAGAGGACCTGGGCAGGGCAGGGGGCGTCTCTGAAGCTCGGCGACCTCATGGTGCTGCTGGGTGAGTGTCCCACTGCCGACGCAGGGTGCAGGGAGGGTCCCTCAGGCCTGGGATCGGGCTGGCCAGTGAGCGCGCCCCGGCTCGCCCCACAGGTGCCGTGGGAGCCTGCGAGTACGCGGGCTGCACGCCCCAGTTCTGCGAGGCCAACGGGCTGCGGTACAAGGCCATCATGGAGACGCGGCGCCTGCGGGGCCAGCTGACCACCGCAGGTACGGCCCCCGCCAGCCTGCTCCAGCGGGCCACTTGACAAAGTGACTCGTGGACCGTGTTTGCAAACTTGCCTACTCGCTAAAATGTATTCATAACCCGAATCAATACCTGGTGCTTTTGCAGTCACCAGTGGACGTGCACATGAGCAGGGCAGTGACAAATTTGAGCTGCCCGACATGCGCGGTTGCCCATCAGGTTGTCCCTCGGTCACATCTTGTCCCTGGTGCGTCCTCTGTCCCCGCTCTGGCCTGGACCTCTCTTCCCTCCCGGACGTCCCCCAGACCCTCAGACCCTTCTGTGCAGAAGGATGAGGTGTTGCCCCGACTCCACCTGGGCTCAGCAGCACCCAGGGATGCTGACACCTCGGGAGCAGAAAACGTTCTCCACCTTCCGACCCGCACTTAGGATGAGGTGTCCTCTGGGTCTCTTCTGAGCAGGCCGCGCTCCTTTCCCTGAGGCCGATGGGGCATTTGCATTCAGTTCGAGCAATTCACAGGGTTTTCTGCCAGAACTGATGGCCTTTTCCCAGTCGATACCTTCCCCAGCACCAGGTGCATCCCCGTGGCCCTGTCTTCGTGCTCTGTGTCCCTCTGGCGGTGGCTTTCCTGAGTGGCCTCATCCCCCGGTACATCAGCTGTCAATTTCTTTCAGTCTCCAGATAGCACATTAGACGTTTATTGTGCCCTGAAGTCACCTCATGGGCCAAGAAGGCAGTGGGAGGTCTGGTCACCTCTGCCCTCCAGGCAGAAGGGAAGGACGCGGCCAGAGGCCGCCTGCAGCCATCGCTCTGGCGCTGCCTGGTCCCGGGAATTCCAGCCACAGCTTCCCTCTTCAGTGGACCAGAACCGAGCTGTGGCCCCCCTGCGTGTTGGGGGCCAAACACTCTGTCGCCCACACGGGAACTGGGGCTTTGGCCGGGCGCGGTGGCTGACGCTTGTAATCCTAGCACTCTGAGAGGCCGAGGCCTGAGGATCACTCGAGGTCAGGAGTTCAAGACCAGCCTGAGCAAGAGCGAGACCCCGCCTGTACTAAAAATAGAAAGAAATTAGCTGGACAACTAAAAATATATAGAAAAAATTAGCCGGGCATGGTGGCGCATGCCTGTAATCCCAGCTACTCAGGAGGCTGAGGCAGGAGGATCGCTTGAGCCCAGGAGTCGGAGGTTGCTGTGAGCTAGGCTGACGCCACAGCACTCTAAACTGGGCAACAGAGTGAGACTGTCTCAAAAATAAATAAATAAATAAATAAAGGAGCTGGGGCCTTTGTCCAGGGAGGAGGGGGTGGTGTGGGTGCTGCAGTCCTGCCTGCCGAGGGCTTTGCCTCCTGCTGGTGGCCCCAGGAGCAGTGGCCGGGACAAGCAGGTGGCTGAGGTTGGAGCACCCAGCTGCATGGCTGGGACCTTCTGGAAGCCTTACTATCACCACTGCCACCCTCACCCTCGGCCCTCCCCCCAGTCAACGCCGTGTGCCCTGAGGCTGGGCTCTTCATGGATCCCAAGATGCAGCCGCCCACCGAGAGCCAGGTGACCTACCTGCGGCAGATCGTGACGGCCGGCCTGGGCGACCACCTGGCGCGCAGGGTCCAGAGCGAGGAGCTGCTGGACGCCAAGTGGAGGAACGCGTACAAGGTGGGGCGCGTGGACACCCGGCACGGGGCACGGTCAGGGCACCTGGCAGGTGGGCCGGACCCTCGAGTCATGGGGCCGGGTGGGACTGTCCCCTGGGTCATGGGTCCCTGCAGCCCCACCACCCCCGTGAGTCTGCTGTCCTTGTGCGTTTGCCTGTTCTGCATGTTTTCTGTGGATGGGTCTCAACACGGGGCCTGTGTGCCTCCCTGTGGTCTGGGGCTCAGCCGCGCCGTGGCACGTGTCCGGGCTGTGTTCCCTCTATGTCGGCATCGCGGTTCAGTCTCTGCATGGACCACGCCCCTCGGCTGATGGACCCCGCTCCCCCTGCTCTCTGGCTGGATAAGTGGGTTCGTCAAAAGCACAGCAGGCCCCGAGCCTGCATTCCTCCCTGACTGCGTCCCACCCCCCCACCCCTGTCTCCCCAGACCCCTCTCCTCGACGACCCCGTCTTCATCCACCCCAGTTCTGTCCTTTTCAAAGAGCTCCCAGAGTTTGTGGTCTACCAGGAAATCGTGGAGACCACCAAGATGTACATGAAAGGTACATGAAAGGCCGGCGGGGGACCCTGGGGGCGGGCACACACGACCCCGAGGCGGCAGCACTGTGACCCCGCCCGCAGGTGTCTGTGCCGTGGAGGTGCAGTGGGTCCCCAGCCTGCTGCCTTCCTACTGCCAGTTCGACAAGCCGCTGGAGGAGCCGGCCCCTGCCTACTGCGCCGAGACGGGCCGGGTGCTGTGTCACCGGGCCAGCACGTTCTGTGAGTCAGGGGGTGGCCTTTGTGGCCGTGGGCTCCTTGCACACGTGCATCTCGGATGGGGCCACCCCAGGCCTCCTGCCCCTCTGCTGGGTGGGCAGGGAGGGGACTCGGGAGGGAGGCTGCAGGGGGATCTCGGGCTCACCGGCTCCTGCCCCCAGATCGCGTTGGCTGGCCCCTTCCCGCCGTCCAGGTGGATTTTCCGCAAGGAATTGACCGCTACAAGTACTTTGCCCGGTTTCTGCTGGAAGGGCAGGTAGGCGGTGCGGAGGCTCCTGCCCCTTGTCCCGGGCGCCCTGGGGGGCCCAGCCCAGGTGTCTCACCCCGGCCGTGCTCTCTCGGCAGGTCTGCCGCGGGCTGGCCGCCTACCAGGGCTGCCTGCTGTCCAGCCCCAGCACCATGCTGAAGACCTGGGCCAGGTACAGCCTCCTGGGGGCGGCGCCATGGGCAGGCGGGGCCGGGGGCCTGTGTGACAAAGGACCACACGCTGGGGCTGCAGACAATAGACACGTGTTCTCCCTCCATGCTGGAGGCCAGAGGCAACATCGGGTTGTCGGCAGGGCCATGCACTGTCCAGAGGCTGCAGGGTCCGCCCGCCCGCCTGCTCCTCCTGCTGCCTCTCGCCTGTGGCCCGGGCTCCGAGCACGCGCCGCCACTTCCTGAGACTGGCAGAGCCGACGGCTGGCATCCTAGATGGTGCAGGGGCTTAGGGGCACAGGCCTGGAGGTGCGGCAGGCACCGGCACACGCACCCAGGCGCTCTCTCTGCAGGGGACTGGAGCTGGGTGTGTGGCAAGGCGTCCCCGGCCGGGCTGTCATGAGCCACGTCGTTCTCCCAGCAGACATTGCCAAGCACCTGCTAGGTGCCGGGATACAGACACAATCCCTGTCCCTGTCCCCGTGGTGGTAACACTGCAGTGCAGGGAGGTAGACACCAAACAGGACACAAACAGTACTGATGGCAGCGACTCGGCTCCACAGGGACAGCGCAGGCACAGAGCGAGGCCTCGAGTGGGGTGGGTGGGGTGTGGCGGGGTTGGCCAAGGAGAGGCCGCTGGTGCAGAGGTGGAGGAGGCGGGGCGGGCGCCAGTGGAACCTGGAGGAAGATACCAGGCAGGAGGAGCACATGGGCACTGCAGCCTCGGTGGGCAGGGGACACAGGGACGGCCCGGGCGGCTGGATCAGGGGGCGAGGATGGCGGTGGGAGGAGGAGATGGGAGTTAGATCCTCCTGCCCCAGCATGATGGGGGCGAGGGGACCCTTCTCCCTCCCGGGCAGGGTGCCAGCAACCCGCATCCCGCCCACAGGCTGCAGCCCCGGACGGAGAGCCTCCTGAGAGCCCTCGCCGCCGAGCGCGCAGACTGCCGCGACGCCTTGCTGGCCGCCTGGACGAGAAACCCCAGATGTGAGCTTGGCCAGGGCCGGGTGGGAGTGTGTGGGGTGGGCCCACTGAGGCAGGGCCTGGTGCTGAGTGCACAGTGGCGAGCCAGCCTCCTCCCACCCCGCGCGAGTCCCTGGGCATGCGGCCTGATGCTGTCCTCCTCCCGCCCTGCAGACCTGCTGGCCGAGTACTGCGAGTGGCTTCCGCAGGCCATGCACCCCGACGTCGAGAAAGCCTGGCCCCCCACCTCCGACCCCTGACCCACACCTGGCTGCAGGCTGAACACTGGTTCCGGCAGCCCCTGATGTGGGCCCCGGCCCCTGCCTGCTCCCGGGAGGCAGGCCGAGCCCCCGGGCCCTGGTTCATCCCAGCCTGATCCTGCGCAGAGCTTGCCCTGCACCATCGAGCCCAGGGTGGCTTTTCTGTAACTATGTATCACATGGTGGGTGATGATTTCATCTCACATGCTGGTCCGTGTCTCACACGTGCCTTTGGACTACATTAGTCCCAGCAGAGCAGCAGCGCTGGGCACATGCAGGCCCCTCCCCACTCCCCTTCCGCAGGGCAGGAGCGTCCCCCACCCCGTGTTTCTTCCTCCCCTCAGCAGGGAGGCCTGGGCACCCCGCCCTGGGCTCAGCCATCCTAGACATCAGCGAGCCTGACTTCTGCTCCAACCTTCGGGGGCTGCCTGCCCCCCTCCCCGCCCATACCCCGTGGCTTCCTGGAAGGTTGGCCATCAGCACCTTTCCTGTGTTGTGGCCACAAGGAGTGGGTGTCATTCCTTGGGTGGTCCCTCAGACACCAGGGAGGGGAGCTGACCTTGTCCGTCGTCCCTGGTCCCTAAGCTGGGGTCGCATGACTCTTCTGTCGGCCTTCAATGGGAACCCCAAGCCGCTCCCTTTCCCTCCCTCTCTCCTCCGTGGCAGAGGTGGAGGGGACAAGGGCAGGGGTGGGTGCCCAGGTGAGAAAGAGGGACAAGGGGGCCCCTGCCCCTCCCTCCCCCACAGGGAGGGGCTTGGACGTCTGCCCAGGCCGAGCTCGGGTGGGGCTGGATCCCACATCTGCAGCTTCGTCGGGGACAGAGTTGTGAAATAAAAATGTTCCCGCACCCACCGTCCCCCACACTGTTTTGTGCGCTGGGCTCAGGGAAAGATTCCCGGGTGGACAGTGTCCCGGGAAGCAGGGCCTGGCCTGGCGGCCTGCCTCACCTGCGCAGGTCCCTCTACCCACCTGGCCCACAGGGGAGGTGCCCACGGCCCTGCCCCCTCCTGCCACACCCTCCCAGGGAGCTCAGCCCCTCCTGCAGCCGCAGAGGTGGCCCCGGGGCCTGCGCAGCCTGCAGACGTGTCTGGCTTGACCTGCCGGTGATTGAGGGAAGCTTTGACACCTTGCTGTCCTGTAGAATTGGGATGTTTCCCACTCAAACATCCTGACCTAGGATCCGCCCCCTGCACAAGCGCCGGCCATTCTGAGATAGAAGAGGAAGCCGAGCTCTCCACCCCTGCCTCTCGGGCGCCAGGGCAGCCGCCTAAGTGACGTCCCTGCCTCCGCCCATCCCAATCTGAGGCCACAGTGGAGGATCCACAAACAACTAAGCAATTTTTTATATAATTAACATACCATAAAATTCACCGTTTTAAGGTGAACAATTCAAGGGCTTTTAGTATATTCACAGTTGGGCAACCATCATCATCATGTGATTCCAAAGCACTTTTGTGCCCCATCCCTGTTGGTGTCCCCTTTTGTCCCCACTGGGCCCCACTGATCCACTCCCTGCCTCTGGATCTGCCCATCCGGACATTCCTTGCAAAGAATCATGAAATGTTAATATTAACATGTGGCCTTTTGTGACGGGCTTCTTTCATTTAGCATAACATTTTCCAGTTTCGTGTGTTCAGTAGTGTGTATTAGCACTTCATTCCTTTTTGTGGCTGAATAATGCTCCGTTGTATGGATGAAACCACATTTGTAGTTGTTGCTAAGCTTTCACTGTTGTGAATAGAGCTGCTGTGAACATTTATGCACAACTTCTGTGTGAATGTGCTTTCCATTCTTGGGTGTATATGTAGGAGTAAAAACTAATTTTTTTAAGGCCTCATTTCTCTGTGTAGCCATCTATGAATGAAAAACAGCAACATAACACTGAAAAATCAATGCTGGCTGGCACCGTGGCTCACACCAGTAATCCCAGCACTCTGGGAGGCTGAGGCAGGAAGATCGCTTGAGACCATGAGTTTGAGACCAGCCTGAGCAACATGTTGAGACCCGTCTCTACAAACCATTTTAAAATTAGCTGGGTGTGGTGGCTTATGCCTGTGGTCCCAGCTACTCTGGAGGCTGAGGCAGGAGGTTGGCTTGAGCCCAGGAGTTTGAGGCTGCAGTGAGGTGAGCTAAGCTGATTCCACGGCACTGTAATCCGGGCAACAAAGCAAGACTCTGTCTCAAAAAAAAAAAAGTGTACAAGTGTCCATGCCCTTTGACCCTGCAATGCTCCGCATGGGCGTCTATTCCATAGAGACATCAGGAGGCAGGGATAACACGCACTTCAGTGAGACAGAGCAATTTATCTGAACGACTAGGAGGGGTGGCGGAGTGAAGCGTGGTGACCGTGTTAGGGAACATTAGGCAAACACCTCCTGGACATGTCCATGGCCCGCTCAGGCTGCACCTCCACCGCCCCCCTGGCGCAAGCCTTCTGCAGCCCGCCTGGACCACGGCTGCACCTCCTCCCCGGTCTGACGTCCCCGCAGCCGCCCGGTGTGTGTCCTCCACGTGGCCGCCAGAGGGAGCCTTAACCCTAAATCTGATCCCCTCGCTCCCCTGCATCATCCTCGCTCGCTGAGCTCTGCACGCGGGCCCTTCTCCAGCCCCAGGGCTCTCGCCCTTGCCAGGCCCCCTTCCTGCAGACCCGTCCGCCGACGGCTTCTCTAAAGCAGCCCCTGCACATACACCCCTAGACTTTCCATCTCATCACTACTGCGTCTTCATAAAGCGCATCACTGCTTGCTCCCTGTCGGTCTCCCGGTCTGAAATACAAAGTCCAGGAAGGCGAGGAAACCTCACCTTGCCCGTCTTCCCCGGGGATACTCGGGCACACAGCAGGTGCTCAATGCGTGCGCATCACCTGACACTCAGGAGTCACTGAATGCACGGCCGAGTGCAGAACCCTGCTCGGGAATACAGCGTAGAAACCTGCTTGAGGGGATGAACAACTAGGAGTGTCAGTTTTTCGGGTTTTTCGCTTTTTACGGAGACAGGGTCTCGCTGGAGTGCAGTGACGCGATCACAGCTCACCGCGGCCTCCTGGACTCAAGCGACAGGCGCGCGCCACAACCCCTGTCCCTTTCGCGGTTTTTCTCTCCATCATAACCTTGTGAATGCGATTTACAAGGAAAAGCAGGAAAAGAGTGGAGATGCCGGGGATTGAACCCGGGGCCTCATACATGCAAAGCATGCGCTCTACCACTGAGCTACATCCCCTCGCCCGAGCGGCGGCTTTCGTGATCGCAGATACGGGAAGTGGCCCCGGCTGGGCTGCGCGGGTTCCCCGCCCCGAGTGCCGGAGCCTCCGTCGGCTGCGGGGGCCCCTCCGCGCCCCGGGGAAGCCCCTGGTCGGCGGCGCCGGGACCGCAGCCGGCGCGAGCCGCAGCGGAGGATGCCGTGTCCATAGGAGCTGAACAGGGGAAGGTTTATTGCGGCCCGTCCTCGTTAGTATAGTGGTGAGTATCCCCGCCTGTCACGCGGGAGACCGGGGTTCGATTCCCCGACGGGGAGGCTCTGAGTGTTTTGAACCGCGTGACGTGCTGTGTGGATGGACGACGTTGTGCACATCACATCACAGTGCGGGTGGCACCTGTGACAGTGTGAATAAGGGCCCTTCCGGGGTGCTTCCTGCCCCGCAAGGACGTCGTTAAGCGAAGGTAGTGAGGCACACGGTGGGTTCCCTTTTGTGGCAAAAAAATGCGTCCGTAGACGCACAAAGGTGTGTCGTGTTTCATGTTTATGTTTGTGGTCTGCACCGCAGGGACAGCCGCAGCCTGACCACGCGCCGCAGAACGCGCGGGAGTGTGCGTCAGCGCCGTAGCGCCTTCCGCTGCTGAGCGCGCACCACGGCCCCCGGGTAGGCCTGCTGTATGCACGCCCCGCAGGGCCTGCTGTATGCACGCACGTCCCCGCACGGCCTGCTGTATGCAAGCCCCGCACGGCCTCCTGTACGCACGCACGTCCCGCACGGCCTGCTGTGTGCACGCCCCGCAGGGCCTGCTGTGTGCACGCTCCGCACGGCCTCCTGTGTGCACGCACGTCCCGCACGGCCTGCTGTATGCAAGCCCCGCACGGCCTGCTGTATGCACGTCCCGCACGGTCTCCTGTACGCACGCACGCCCCGCAGGGCCTGCTGTTTGCACGTCCCGCACGGCCTGCTGTATGCACGCCCCGCAGGGCCTCCTGTACGCACGCACGCCCCGCAGGGCCTGCTGTATGCACGTCCCGCACGGTCTCCTGTACGCACGCACGCCCCGCACGGCCTGCTGTATGCACGTCCCGCACGGCCTGCTGTATGCACGCACGCCCCGCAGGGCCTGCTGTATGCACGTTCCGCACGGCCTGCTGTATGCACGTCCCACGGGCGAGGGGCGCCGCGCAGAGACGGCTGCACAGCGCGTCCCGGGTCACACCCAGCGCAGTCCACTCCCGACACAGGTGACCTTGAGGGAGCAACGCCGGGACGGCAGGTGGGAGTGTGACCCTGACTCTCCAGTTCCACTCTTTTCTGGGCCGTTTGCGTTTGGTTTCTCTCCCTCCCTCCTTTCTTTCCTGCCGTATTCGCTTTTTATCAAAATGATACGCCTGGGTTCTAGCAGTCAAGGGAAACTGCTGTCCTTTAACGAAACCCAGAGGGGGTCCCCTGCCGTAGCCCCTCGTTCCTCCTTGTTACAAGTTTTTTTAACCTTATACATGTTCTGTTCTTTTCGTTTCTTTTCTTTTGTTTTCTCTTGTTTTCTTTTGTCTTCTTTTCTTTCTCTTTATTCCAACACAGTTTATATGGGCAGGGACTTTATTGGCCTTTTTATTCTCTCTTCTTTATACTACTCCATATTTAACTGAAATCCTGAAACTATGGAAACGTCCAATCAACGTCTTGGCTCAAGGAACATCTTTTTCCTTTTACCTTAAAAATATCAGTTCAGGCTGGGGACGGTGGCCTGGGCCTGTGATTCCAGCAATCCGGGAGGCTGAGGCAGGAGGATGGCTTGAGCTCAGGAGCTGGAGGTTGCACTGAGCTATGATGACGCCACTGCACTCTAGCCCGGGCGACAGAGTGAAGAATCAAAATCAAAACCTACTAAATGTGAAGAAAAGTACGGTAGCATATTAAACAGTTCTGTCTTACAAGGATAAAGGGAATTCCAAGGCCTTGCCTGACTTCTCTGCACAGAAACAGAAAAGGTGTTTCCTTCATTACGAGCCTTTAAGTATTATTTTTGTTAACTATGTCCAGGTACTACTTTGGTACAGGTAGAAAATCTTTTTTGAAAAAACTCTACCAAAGGATTAATATCTTTAGTATAGAAATAATTTATTCAAATCACTAAGGAAAATCCTAAAATACAAATAGATCACAATCAACTGTTAATGGACTTACAGAAGAGGAAAACATGATTTGTTAATAAAACTTATGGAAAAAGTTTTCTCTTACAAGTATTTCAATAAATGGAAGTAAAACAGAGGTTACCACTTTGGGCCTGTGATATTGTCACAGTTGTCAGAATGAAAATGGAGTCACTGTTGTTAAGAAAACCCTGAGAATAGAGCCAGGAAGACGGTGCTCGCGTGCCTGCTAACAACAAACGCCACAAAAACCACAGCCTCGCACAAGGGCCTTTGCAACCTGACACAAGAAATACCTGGGCAAGGACATCTGACCAGCAACTGCCTGTACACCCTCAGACTGGAGTCACCCTTGTTACTGATCTTCACAGCCAAGGATAATTATTTCAACACAGTTTATGTAATCCTCCTCATTTTTTCCTTTAAATGCCTGTGTCTTCCTTTACTTCCCAGAATACACGGTTTACTAAGGCATGCATATTCCCATCGAGAGACTCCAGATAAATTTCTTTTAGAGAATCTCTCTCTGTTTGTGATTTTTTTTCTTTTTATGACCAAAATCCTAGAGACAGAAAGCAGATTGGTGTTTGCAAGGGGGCGGGGAAAGGGCATAATGAGGTATGACTGCTAATGGGTATGGGATTGTTTTTTTGGAAGATGAAAATGTCTGGAACTAGATCGGGGTGGTGGGGGCACAACAGGGTGAATGTACTAAATGCCACTGAATTGTTCACTTTAAAATGGTTACTTGTATGTCACGTGGGGTTCACCTCAATACAAAGAAAAACATGCATGTACTTCAAGGAGATGACCAGAAGTCTTGCTTGGGGCAGACAGGGATGGAGTGGGGAGAAGGCGGCCGCAGGATCCTCCGCATCTATTCCGCACTCTGACATTGTAATTCCCTGTGTGCGATTTTGCCTTCAGTGAAACAAATCTTCAATACAGAAGGAAACACGTAGGCGCACAAACCTAGGTCGCCCCGGATCAGAAGATCCGTTCACTGAATTACTAGATATCAGGTGATGAACAGCACGTGTCAATTTAAATTGATATGAATTCCTTAAAAATGCCTCTGAATGCTTAATTTTTTTTCATAATCTTTTTCCTCAACGCAGAGGCATTGATTGGAAACTATTTTGTGGGGTGAAAAAAACATTTATCTGAAGTTCAGTAATTCCTTCAATTTCACTTATGGTTTCTTTTTCTTTTGTTAAATTAAAATTAGTGTTGCTGCCTTACATAGAATATGATCCCATGTTAACATCAGTGGTCTGTCCGTCTCTCCGTCGATCATTCTCTCTGTGCGTATCTGCAGGAGAGAGGCTGGGAATGCCGCTCACTGTCACCGGGGAATGTTTTCCAGCAGAGGGAGATGGGTGTGTATTCGTTCACATACTCATACTTTTCTATGATTCTTGATATTGAGCACATTTTGATTTAAAAAATCAAGTCATAAAAATAAAATAACGTGATGGTAATTGCAGCGGGATGTATAGTGGCCCCATAAGATGCGTCCACCTGGAACCTCAAAATGTGACCTTACGTGGAATAAGGGTCTTTGCACACGTCATCAAGTTAAGCATCTCAAGATGAGACCATTCTGGATTAGCGTGCTTCCTAAATCCAGTGACCTGCCCTGATAAGAGAGAGAAAAGAGGAAAACGCAGAGTTGTGGAGGAGAAGCCGGCGTGAAGAGAGCAGAGAGTGGAGTGATGCGTCTACAAGCCACAGAACACCGCAGTGCCGGCCACCGCCAGGAGCCACGAGTGAGAGGTGGGACAGGGTCTCCACCATAGCCTCCAGAAGGACCCAACCCTGCTGACATCTTTACTTTGGACTTCTGGCCTCCAGAACTGGGAGAGAATCAATTTCTGTTGTTTTAACCCCCATAGTTTGTAGTGATCTGTCACAGCAGACCGGGAAGCCCAATACAGTAATTAAGACGTTGTAACTCATTTATTAAAAAAATATTTATTGACAGCCTTCTACATGCTAAGCATTGAGCCGATATAGTGTCAAATGAGAAACATGGGAGATGAGTTGTATGAACTGAATGATTTGAAAGAAAACCACGGGGGAACATAACAAAGTGAATAAGTAGTAAGTATTAAGCGTGGCCATGAGACTGCGGGAATGTTTTTGCTTTCCAATTTTTTTTGAGACATGGTCTCAGTCTCTTGCCTGCACTAGAGTGCAGTGGCGTCATCATAGCTGACTGCAGCCTCAAACTCCTGGTCTCAAGCAATCCTCCCGCCTCAGCCTCCTGAGCAGTTAGGACTACAGGTGCGCGCCACCACGCCCACCTGTTAAAGGTGTAATCACCTCGTTAAAGGTCCTATCTCCAAATACAGTCGTGTTCCCAGGGATACGTCTTGATTTCCTCCCTCACCGTGAGGCTCCGGCCCTGGGTCAGAAGCATCCACCATCCGCCCAGGAGCCCAGACCAACCCTTGGGTGTCAACCTTCGCCCCTTCCTTTTTCCTGGTCCTCATGTGAAATCCATCAACGAGGCCTCCCCGCCTCCTTCCAAACCCTGTCTCAGATCCACCCCTTCGTCTACGCCTCCACGGCCTGCCTGGCCTGGGCCATGCGCAGCCCCGCCTGGCCTGTTCGCAGGAGCCTCCTGGCTGGCCTCCCTGCTGCCACTCTGCTCCACCCACTCTCCGGACAGCAGCTATGAGAGACTAAAGATGTCAGTCATGTCACTCCCCAGTGGCTTTCCGACAGGCACAGGAAAATCCAAGCCCTTCTCTGAGGCCTTCAAGGATGGCAAGATCTGACCTCTGCCCACCTCTCAGGCCCTATCTTCTACCCTCTTTCCTCCCGCTGTGCGCCTCCAACAAGCCAACCTCATTTCAACATGATTTCAACCTCAGGACCTTTGCACTTGCTGTTCCCGCTGTCTGGGATGCTCTTCTTCCAGGTCTTGACATAGCTGACCCTTCATTCTTCAGGTCTTTTCAGATCTCCCCCCTTCTCATACTGCCCCCCACTGCCACAGCAATTCCATCCCATCACTCTGATTTATTTTTCTTCTTAGCATTTGCTATTGCACTGAATCATCTTGTATACGGATTCGTTGATGGGCCACATGGTCATCAGCTGGTCAGTGAACGCGTATGGAATGATTTCACATAACAAGGCCCTCCCCACTTCCTCAGTGTCCCCAGACAACACCCCACTCGCCCGCCCGCCCACTTCCCAAAGGGAAGGGAGGCACCAGAGCCCAGCCTGCATGCCGACCTGTTGATTTCTGCATGCCTTGAAGCTGAGCAGGTGCGCACAGGTATGGAGGGCACACTCGGAGGCCGGATCTGAGTCACTCCCTGGCCCGAGGAAGGCCACACCTGGGCCCATGCGTCCTCCGACAGGCCTCGGCGTGGTCAGCATCTTGGCCACACCTCGCACCGCCTGAGCTTTGCTCAGGGGGTGACCAGGTTCCTTCGCACAGAGAAGGGAGCTTGAGAAAGCTGAGCTCTGACCCAGCTAGGATTCATTCATTCATTCATTTGGTCCACAATACTTATTAAGCACCTACTATGTGCCAGGCAGTGTCCTAGGCACTGAGGGACACAGCAGTGGCGGAGGCAGACGACTTACATGCCCCTCTTGGGTCTGTCCTTCCATCCGGGAGACAGATCATGGGCCCAGAGAGCAATCAATAAGCTGGCAGTGTACTATAAGGGGCTCGGTCCTGTTGGGAGGCGTCATCAGGGAAGGCTTCTCTGGGGTGGTGGCCTTGAAGGACGAGCAGGGGCCGTTGTACACAGGCGCTGCGCGAGCAAAGCAGGGTTCCCGCTGAGTCCGCGTTTCCAGCGTCAGATCCAAGCGGGAAGACCCAGGACCATCGAAACGACCAGGAGGATAAAAGCGCAGCTCAGCAACAACGGGTGCCGAAATAGCTCAGTTGGGAGAGCGTTAGACTGAAGATCTAAAGGTCCCTGGTTCGATCCCGGGTTTCGGCAGTTCCCCTTTTTTCTTCTCAGGGAAAGGGAATAAACGAAGCTGATTCTTTCCAGTTAATAGAAGTTTTGTTTCACTTTCTAAATTTAGAAGAGCCCCGAGCAGTATCCGCTGGAAGCCAAAAGGGGATGGAAACTTCCCTGCACATCCCCGGTTGCGTGAAACAAGCAAGGTAAAGGTTTTCCTGGCTACACGTTTTTCCCTTTCTTAAATGCTTGCTAATCTCTGTTGTATGTTTGCTGATGTCTGTTCGTTAATGTTTGCGTCTGTTTATTAATTTCCGTTCTCTGATCCCTCGTGGCTAAATCAGAGACCGAGTAGGAGACAGTCACTTCAAAATGGCATTAAGTCAAACGGGACTCCTTGTTTTGTGGGAAAATATAAAATACTTAATTCTTTGGAACGCAAAGTCTATGTCGGGGAAGCTACACATACTTTAAAGAAGTCACCTGAGGTGGCCCTACCAGCGCCAGTCCTCGTTAGTATAGTGGTGAGTATCCCCGCCTGTCACGCGGGAGACCGGGGTTCGATTCCCCGACGGGGAGATTGCTAAGTTTCTTTTACCGTGTTCCTGCGTTTTTTTCATTTCTCTTCCCAACAAATTAAATTCTTCAATTTTCATAGGCGGTCCTTACTCTTTCCTGGAAAAATAAACTCAGCAGCCAAGCAGGATTCCATCCGTTGGCTTTTCTGTGGACGTGCTGCCTGGTCCCTGTCACTCTCTGGGTCCCCAAGAGTTGGTGGCACGGTAAGGAGAGAGGAAGAGAGGCAGTCTTCTCATCCCGAAGTGTCACCCCTGCTGCAAATTGTTGAGCTTACAGAACGCCGAGCGTCGGCTTTGGAGGCCGGAACAGCTCCCTCTGCCGCCGGTGTTTCATCGTGTTTGGCCCCGGCCCCGAGCTTGGCCCTGCAGAAAACGTGAATGGATTTGACACGTTTCCTTGTCCTAATTCGGTTGCGGACTCACCTTCCTGAATACAGCCACCACCCTTCCCAGACTCCTATTCTTTTATCCACCTGTTCGTTTATCTTTTTTCGCATTCACTTTGCACATATTTACTGAGCACCTATTCTGTGCCAGGCACTGTTCTAGGCCCTGGGTGCAGCAGGACATGGGATAGACAAGGTCCTGCTGTGTTTAGACGACAACCCAGTTACGGACACAGACAATGAACAATGCCGCGGAAAAAGACCAACCAAACCAGAGGCGTGTGGTAGGGAATGGGTGGGATTCGCGGGCCCCTTTAGAGAGGTGGTCAGGAAGGCCTCTGTGAGGAGGGGACATTTGAGCCAGGACCTGGACAATGAGAAGAGCCGGGTACAGCATTGCCCGCAGAGGGAACAGCAAGTGCAAAGGCCCTGGGGTGGGCAGGAGGTGGTGTGTCTGGGTGCCCTGAGGGACAGGGAGAGAAGGAGGAGAAAATGAAGTCAGAGCTGTCAACAGAAGCCAGATCTCCTAGCGCCTGGAAGGAGTATGCAGGGTAAGGAGGATGGGTTTGATTTTAAGAGTTTTGTGCGGAGAAGAAACATAATCAGGTTTGTTCTGAGTAGACCACTCTGGCTGCCATGCAGGTGGGCGCTAGACAAAGAAGGGGCACTTGCTGACCTGGGAACATCTCTTGGCTTGCTCAGGAACCACACCCAAAATAATGCCACCCTTGGCGCGGTGTCCAGCGCTCCCTGTGCCCGGGGTACTGACTCCGACATCGCCCTGGCCTTCAGCGCGAAGAGTTTCAGCACCAGCAGGCTGTAAGAGGGCGGATGGGGAACCAGGAGCAGGACGTTTTTTGAGGCGAGGTCTCCCCATCACAGGCGAGAGACATCTCAAGGCTGGAGGAAAGAGGTGTCGCCTTCAGTTGCCTGCCCTCTCACCCACCCCCTGCCCACTGGATGGCCCCTCGATGACCTGAAGGACACTAAACCTTGTGACTTCCCTCCCCAGGTGTGTTTACTGAGCACGGTGGCAGGGCAGGGAGACGCTAGTTCCCGGTTAAAGACGGCTCCTCTCAGCGCGCAGTTGTAACCACATTGCTCTGAGTTTAAGCCCTGATTCTGGGCCTGCATCTGTTTCTTTTTAGTTTGCTCATTTTTATTTTCAGAAGAGTTATTTGGGGAGAAAATAAAAGTCTTCAAGCTGTTGTGCAAACCTCAAAGTCACTGAAGGTTGGGATGGTTTTTAAGGACGAGAACTCAGAGATTTCCGGGTAGAGGTACAATCGAGCCGATGCCCTTATGTATGGCAAAGAAACTCCTTATTTTCCCTTCCTTCTCTTGTCTCTGAGGAGCAACGTTCAAAAATGACTCAGTTTTCGTTTGTCCCTTGGTTCTGGTGTCAGCTAGAAGTTTTAGCTGCAAGGCTAGGAAGAGTGGGCCTATCTGGGGAACATAAAACGTTTTATTTTGATTTGCTTTTGCTAAAATCTAAAACCTGTTTAAACAAACAAAATTTTAAATTAGAAAAAAACCCTTTTTGCACCCCAACATTTACTGCAGCACTATTCACAGTGGCCGAGATATGGAATCCAGCTAAGCGTCCATCAAAAAATGAATGGATAAAGTGGTCTGTATACATAATGGAATACGACTCAGCCACGAGGAAAGGATGAAGCCCTGTCATTCCAGGCAGCAGGGAGGAGTTTGGAGGACATTATGTTAAGTGAAATAAGCTAAGCCAAAAAAGGTAAATGCTGGATGGCCTAACTCCTATGTGCAGGCTGAAAAAGCTGACCTCACAGAAGCGGAGTGGGGAATGGGGGGGGGGGTAGCCACCGGCTGGCTAGGGTGGCTGAACAGGAGGAATCAGTTCTAGTGTCCTATGGCACCATAAGGTGACCATAATCAACAACTTATTGTCTATTTTCAAATAGCCAGAAAAACAGATTTTGAACATTCCCACCACAAAGAAATGATAAATGTTTGAGTGATGGATATACCAATTACCCTGATGTGAACATTACACATTGTACCCCATAAATGTGTACAACTACTCAATTAAAAATAATAAAACCCAGAAACATAAATAAACACGTGCAAACACAAAAAGAAAAGAAAAGAAAAACAAAACAAAACAAACAAAAAAACCCAAAAACCACTTTAAGAATACAGTATAACAGAGATTTTCAAGAAGGCAGTCAAAAGGGGAGGGGGATGTAGCTCAGTGGTAGAGCGCATGCTTTGCATGTATGAGGCCCCGGGTTCGATCCCCGGCATCTCCACTCACATTTTACTGTTTCTTTTTGTTCATGGTTCTCTATCGTTAAATCGCCCGTAATAGTAATAGCAGAAAACTGTAAAAGGCAAAACCTGACTCCGTGGAAACCACAGCAAAAGTGAGCAGAATGATCCTTTCGGGAGTTTACTGCACGTTCGGTGGCGTTGTGATGTGATGAACTGGCCTCGAGGACTGTCGATTGATTCCTGGCCATCAGCGTGCAAGCGTGTAAGTCACCCGCAGGGCTGAGCCCCTCTGCTTGTCAGCTCCTTTCCTCTGTGCTGCGGGCAACACACCGTCTGCGGAGGGAGCACCCCAAAAGCAAACCGGCCTCCCCACGCGGGGCTTGGCCTCTGCTTCCTCAGTGACATGTCACAAAGGCACAGAATGAAATCAGTGGCTTTAATGTGCATTACGCTTCCATTTATATTCATTCACTGTTTCTGTATTTTATCACTGCAAATAAAAGACAAGTTCTTACAGGCAGAGGGACCCCACTCTGCGGCCACGATGAATCCCCGCAGTCAGCTCCTCTCCCGTTCACTCGACGCCTCGTGTCAGAGCAGGGGTGCGTTCTGTAATTATTTCATTATATGTTACAATGTAGAAATAATAGAAACAAAGTGCACAATAAATGTAATGCGCTTGAATGATCCTGAACCCGTACTCCCTCCCCTATCCCTGTCCCCGTCCCTGGAAAAATTGTCTTCCATGAAAACTGTCCCTGGTGCCAAAAAGGTTGGGGACCTCTGTAAGGGTAAATGCCTCTAATCTTAGATCTGGAGGTCTTTGCACAGCTTTCATTTCTGAGATGAGGAAACTAAAATTCATGAAATGACTCACCAATGAGGTGGTGACACAGCGGTGACAGCTCCTGTTCTAATGAGCTTTCGTGAAGGTTATTTCTCCCTAAATGTCAACAGGTTTTTTTCTTGAATGTTGAAGATGATTTCTAAAGTGATCAGGCCTAATAAGGAACTAATTATATACTTCCGTTTTACTTTGTGTAATTAAATATTTCTAATACTGCTGTCAACTAAAATAAAATCTTAAGGCTTCCCCCGCAACCGGCTGACTGAATGGACCCCCTCCTGGTCAAGCGGATACCCTAAAACTGAATTGACTGCCAGGAGGGCGGAGGTCACACAGGCCTCATCATGCCCCTCCCTTCTTGTAGACATGCTTTGTTGCAAGCAACACCTGCAGGTCCTCAATTTACACAACACATGTATGTCCCAGCCTTGTCTCTGATTAACTGACCTCCTTATCTTAAAAGGTTCCAAGCCTGTAGACAAAACTTCAAGTCTTTAACCAATTACAAGTCAAAGTGTCTTTAAATTTAAACCCACCTATAACCTCTAAGCCCCTGCTTTTTTTTATATATATGCTAGAGATGGTGTTTCACTCTTCCTCAGGCTGGTCTAAAACTCCTGACCTTGAGCGATCCTCCTGCCTCGGGCTCTGAGAGCGCTGGGATTACAGGCGGGAGCCACGCACCCAGCCCAAGAAAGCTCCCACTTTGAGATGTCCCACCTTTTCAGGTCAAACCAATGTTTGCCTTCCATGTATTGACTTATGACTTTACCTGTAATTCCTGTCTCCCTGAAATGTGTAAAACCGGGTCAGGGTCCTCAGATTCGACTCAGAATAAACATCTTTAAATTATTTTACACAGTTTGGCTTCTTTTCCCTTGACAGCGCATACGTAACACGGAAAAAAATACCATAAGGAGTTGTTACTGTTAGAGGCTTGTGTTAGGAACTGGAGCTTTCCAGAAAAATCATTAATCTTTAAGAGAGGCCGGGCGCGGTGGCTCACGCCTGTAATCCTAGCACTCTGGGAGGCCGAGGCGGGTGGATCGCTCGAGGTCAGGAGTTCGAGACCAGCCTGAGCAAGAGCGAGACCCCCATCTCTACTAAAAATAGAAAGAAATTATATGGCCAACTAAAAATATATAGAGGAAAAAATTAGCCAGGCATGGTGGCGCATGCCTGTAGTCCCAGCTACTCGGGAGGCTGAGGCAGTAGGATCGCTTAAGCCCAGGAGTTTGAGGTTGCTGTGAGCTAGGCTGACGCCACGGCACTCACTCGAGCCCGGGCGACAGAGTGAGACTCTGTCTCAAAAAAAAAAAAAAAAAAAAAAAAAAATCTTTAAGAGAAAACATTTTCTCAACTACTATATTTTATTTTACATTTAATTAAACAGGCCGGGTGTGGTGGCTCACGCCTATAATCCTAGCACTCTGGGACGCCAAGGTGGGAGGATGGCTTGGGTTCAGGAGTTCAAGACCAGCTTCAGCAAGAGTAAGATTCTAAAAATAAAAAGAAATTAGCTGGACAACTAAAAATATATAGAAAAAATTAGCTGGGCATGGTGGCACATGCCTGTAGTCCCAGCTACTCGGGAGGCTGAGGCAGGAGGATTGCTTGAGCCCAGGAGTTTGAGGTTGCTGTGAGGTAGGCTGACAGCACTCTAGTCCGGGCAACAGAGCAAGACTCTGTCTCTAAAAATAAATTTTAAAGATAAAAAATAATAATAATTAAACAAAGCCCATTATATGAGGTTGCCAGAGTAGTCACATTCACAGAGACAGGGAGTGGAATGGCAGGTGCCAGGGCCTTGGGGAAGAAGAACAGGGAGTTGATTAATGGGGACAGTTTCCTTTGGACAAGATGAGAACAGTTCTGGAGATGGATGGTGGTGACAGTCGCACATTGTGAATGTCCTTAACACTACCGACCTGTATACTTAAAAATGATAAGTTTTATGTTATGTGTATTTTACTACAATTTAAAAACAAAGCCAAACAAACGACGACAAAAACAAAGCCTAAATAGGTTAAATCACTTTCTAATCTTCCTAAAGCAGGCAAATTTGGAGACTAGACCTTAAGTCCGATTTTGACAAGTGTGGGATGAGTTGGTTATTTTTAAGATGGAGCAGTTTGTGTTCCGCCACACAATTCAGAAGCACATAGGTAAACAGGAAAAAGAACAAAATCCCTTGGGTTGTTTTTTTTTCCTGTTTGCGAGGCCTCTAACCTGCAGATACCCTTGACAACCTTTTATGGTTATATAAGCGATGACAAAGCGTTCCCACCCAGCCCTCTGATTTCACGCTTTCTCTTGGGTGGAACATGTTTGCTGACCCTTATGTACTCAGACAGCTTCTTGGTGCAGGATTAAGTCACATGCAAGGTTGTGACCTTGGGGGAATTGAATCCTTTGAGGGAAGCAAGAAAAGCAGGCGGACAGGCAGGCACGAGTCCACCCCCACCCTCCTCAGCCGCAGCCCAACACCCAGGCCCTTTGTGAGCTCAGCCCATCACGTGCTCCGGTCTGCCTGCCAATCCCGCCCTGTTGCTGGGCCTCTGTCCCTTTGCCATTGGTGCCAGCTCTGAAGCAATCTTTTCTGGGGTGCCTGCAAAGGACGGATCTGTGGGTGGAACGAACTGAAAATGGATCCAATGACTCATCCTGCTTCTCGCACATTCTAGCACATCCCAGCACATCCCGTTCCAGGTCGGGAGGGTTTAGGTTTTAGGAGCGTGACTTGATACCTGACTCATGAGTCCAAGTGGGACATTTAGGCCTTGGGAACCCTTTTCAGAAAATGGATAAGCAGTTGTAACAACAACAGAAGTCCTCTGTAGGGCAGGGTTTCTCAACTTGCACTGTTGACATTTTGGGCTGGATGAGTGAGTCTGTGTCTTGGGGACACTGCAGAATGTTCAGCAGCATCTGGCATCTACCCCTCGGGGCTAGCGGTAGCACCCCTACCTGCCGCCCCTCACAGTTGTGACAACCAAAAGTGCCGCCTGACATTGCCAAATGTCCCCTGAAGGGCAAATCACTTTTAGTTGAGAACCACAGTTCTGCCACCGCCCTTTAGGACGCCATTTTCTCCCCCCCTCCCTCTGACCTCATTGCTCTTGGAGAAATGTTTCCTTCAGCAACAACCCACTGGCCGACCTAAGTTAGGGAATGCTGGGGTGTGTCTGAGAATTCTTCCACCTGCGACATCAGTTTCTCTTTTGACCTAACTAACCCTTGGCCCATTCCCCCACCCCACCCCCAGCCCCTCCTCTTCCTCCTTCCTCCTCCTCTCCTCCCTCCCCCACCCATGGAATCAGGGCTGTTTTTCCCTGTACCTTTTAAGACTTTGAAAAAGCCATGTCACAAAGCTGGTGACTCAGCCTTTAAACAACGTGAATCACAAGGCTTGCAGCAAAGCCACGCAGTCAAAAACAGGGTGCGGTTTGAAACCAGGCCTGGCCGCCTTAGAAAGAACCCTGGCTTTTTGTTCCTTTAAAAACTCTTTCCTGAAATGTAGAAATAACCTTCGCCAGAAATCTGTTTTGGAAATCACTGGGGTCTCTTGTTAATCCTGGAAAATGACACGTTATATAATCAGGCTGGGGTAAAAATAAACAAATCGGCTGGTGAGCCTTTTTTCCTCCCTCTTTTATCAAAATGGAATTTGCCTGTAGAAACACATTTCATATTTGACATATTTAAATTTCCTTTCCCAGAAATATACAGGGCTGAGATTCATGTCTTTTATTACTCATTTCCCAGTAACACATGACTTCATTCTCTTTGGAAAATGTTAAAAATTAGAGAGGTTAAAGTCTATTTCCAAAAAGGCTCAGACCTGGTATTTTCATAAATACATACAAAGATAGGTTACCATTGAAAATACATAGCACGTTTGATTCATATTTTAATATTATTTAAATAAAATAATGTTCATAATTTAAAAGAATGGAGCCTTTTCCTAATGGCACACTTTTCAGTTAGTAGCCTCCTTTTTTTTTTTTTTTTAAGGCTTTAAGGATAGAAATCAAATTAATCTCCACTCCCACATTTCTAGAAACAGACTTGTTCTAGAAGAGTCCAGAATGAACCTTGGGTGGGAAATCGAGGGCATGAGGGAGACATTTCACTGTAAACTTTTAAAAACCTGCTTTAAAATTTCACCCTAGTCCTACATTTTTAAACACTTAAAAAAATATGCTGACGAAATAACACATAGGGATCACAAAATAGGTTGTGGTAAAAATAAAAAATCTGGCTGGTGAGCCTTTTTCTCCTCTCTATCAAAATGGAATTTGCCTGTAGAATGACATTTCATATTTGACATATTTACATTCCCCCCCCCCCAGAAATACACAGGACTGACATTCGTGTCTTTTAAAATCTCGGGGTTCAGTGGGTTCAACTTCTGAGTATACCACACACGAACACAACTGAAATTTCAACGCCTCCTTGTTGACACCCGGTGTGACCTCCTCACCCCCACAGCCGCCTGGAATACCCAGGAAGGCTAGAGAACAGCCTAGAAAAATCTAGTTTGAGCAGCCTTCAGCTTGCAGCTGCAACAGTTTTAAAATGTATGGATTTTCCACCTTTCTGTCCCAAATCCCACCTGAACACGCCAGAGTCGTTTCCCTGCGGGAAAGTTATCTTTCGGTCATTAGTCTGGGGACCACCGACTTGTCCCCAGGGCCCGAGGCCTCAGCCTGCGTCCCGCGCACAGATCTGCCGAGTCACGGCCCCTGTCCCGGTGCCCGCTCGGCGGGGGATGGGCCGGGCCGTCCCGAGCGGGGGGCTGGGGTCCCGGGGAGCCCCCGTCACGGGCCGGGGGCGGCGGGAAGGGAACGTGGCGAAACAAAAACACCGTTATTATCTTCATCGTGACCCTAATAAAGCCCCGTCAGTCCCGCGGGCTGGGCCAGGCAGGGAACGCGCGAGGGTGCGGGACCCCGACCCCGCGGGCGGCGCTCGGCCCGAGCCCCTCGGCCGCCAACGGCGGGTCTCGCGTCGCGCGGGGACCGTTGGGGCCGAAAGGCCCGGGAACAGGGGCCGGGGCTCAGGGACTCGGGCCGCCCGTCCGCTCCCGAAGCCGCGGAGTCCGCGCCGGGTTTTCCCGCCTCCCCCCAAGCCGGCTCCCCTCCCCCAGGGCGAGCGCCGGCCGCGTCAGGAGACGCTGCGCGCACCGAGCGCGCTGATCCCTCCGCCAGGTCGTTCAGGGCGGCGGCCCAGTCCCCACCAGATTCAGCCCCAGAGCCCCAGCCTCAGCAGGAGAACATGTTAGGAGGGGAACGGGATGACTCCTGGCACTAATTTTCTTTACAGAGACCGGAAGGTGTGGAAGAAAGTAGTCCGTTCTCGGCGTTTCTGCGGAGGGATCTGTTCGGGGCGGCGGCCGCCGATGACCTATATAAGGAAGTGCCGGGTGTGGCGCAGCAAGTTCCGTCGAGGCCGGGCTTGGAGTTGCTGTGCTACCGTGTGAGCTGCTGCCAACACCGCTTGGTGAGTGGAGCGTTGCCGGCCGGTCTGGGGCTCAGCGGCCGTGAGGCCGCGAGGGACGCGGGGGGTAGGGCTGCCTGTCGGCCCGCCGCGGGCGGAGCGGTCGCCGGGGTTGTTATTCTGCTGGGCCGCGAGCAGGGTGGCCCTGGGGTGGGGGAGGCCGCAAAACGGCAGCTGTTTCCGAACCGGGATTGGAATACGCTTGGCCATGAGGAGGCCTGAGCGGTGGGGAGACAAGGACGGGGGATGGTGGGTGGGAGGGAAACACGGAAGGGCCCCGAGGCCTTAACGAAGGCGGGAGATGACGGAGTGTTGTCGGACGGGGGTCGGGAACTGGTGGGGACTCTGACGTGAGGCGTTTGTTTCTGACGCTTGACTGAAAAACTCGGGTTCTCTGCTGTTGATGGGGCGGCAGCTATGGCGGCGCTGCTCGGCACGGGGGGGGGGGGACGGAGCGCACCATTACAGTCACGTGACGTCACCTATGTTGGCTCATAATGCAGGGTGGGGCCACCTGGCGGTGTGCCGGTGGTAGGTGTTCCTCGGTCGCAGGACACAGGGTTTGGGCCTGGAGGAGACCTCCTTAGTTGACAGGGGCCAGACAGCGGGTGAGGCGGGGATGAGCGGGGCCCCTGGGTTTACTTGGGTCAGTTTCTGAGCTTTACCTCCTGAGTAGTCAGGTCTGACCTGTGTGTTGGGGGAAATTTCTTAGGCAGGTTTTCTAGTTTAAATGTTGGGGCCAATATAAAATGACATTTAACTGTCAACGTTAGGAATGCCAGCGAATTGTATGCTAAACTCTTTCGGTGGTTTTTTTTCTTTTTCTTTTCTTTTCTTTCTTTCTTTCTTTCTTTCTTTTTTTTTTTTTTTTTTTCCTGTAACAGACAATGCAGATCTTCGTGAAGACCCTGACTGGCAAGACCATCACCCTCGAGGTCGAGCCCAGCGACACCATCGAGAATGTCAAGGCAAAGATCCAAGACAAGGAGGGCATCCCCCCTGACCAGCAGAGGCTGATCTTTGCTGGGAAGCAGCTGGAAGATGGGCGCACCCTGTCCGACTACAACATCCAGAAAGAGTCCACCCTGCACCTGGTGCTCCGTCTCAGAGGTGGGATGCAGATCTTCGTGAAGACCCTGACCGGCAAGACCATCACCCTCGAGGTTGAGCCCAGCGACACCATTGAGAATGTCAAGGCAAAGATCCAAGACAAGGAGGGCATCCCCCCTGACCAGCAGAGGCTGATCTTTGCTGGGAAGCAGCTGGAAGATGGGCGCACCCTGTCCGACTACAACATCCAGAAAGAGTCCACCCTGCACCTGGTGCTCCGTCTCAGAGGTGGGATGCAGATCTTCGTGAAGACCCTGACTGGCAAGACCATCACCCTGGAGGTTGAGCCCAGCGACACCATCGAGAATGTCAAGGCAAAGATCCAAGACAAGGAGGGCATCCCCCCTGACCAGCAGAGGCTGATCTTTGCTGGGAAGCAGCTGGAAGATGGGCGCACCCTGTCTGACTACAACATCCAGAAAGAGTCCACCCTGCACCTGGTGCTCCGTCTCAGAGGTGGGATGCAGATCTTCGTGAAGACCCTGACCGGCAAGACCATCACCCTGGAGGTCGAGCCCAGCGACACCATCGAGAATGTCAAGGCAAAGATCCAAGACAAGGAGGGCATCCCCCCTGACCAGCAGAGGCTGATCTTTGCTGGGAAGCAGCTGGAAGATGGGCGCACCCTGTCCGACTACAACATCCAGAAAGAGTCCACCCTGCACCTGGTGCTCCGTCTCAGAGGTGGGATGCAGATCTTCGTGAAGACCCTGACCGGCAAGACCATCACCCTCGAGGTCGAGCCCAGCGACACCATTGAGAATGTCAAGGCAAAGATCCAAGACAAGGAGGGCATCCCCCCTGACCAGCAGAGGCTGATCTTTGCTGGGAAGCAGCTGGAAGATGGGCGCACCCTGTCCGACTACAACATCCAGAAAGAGTCCACCCTGCACCTGGTGCTCCGTCTCAGAGGTGGGATGCAGATCTTCGTGAAGACCCTGACCGGCAAGACCATCACCCTCGAGGTTGAGCCCAGCGACACCATTGAGAATGTCAAGGCAAAGATCCAAGACAAGGAGGGCATCCCCCCTGACCAGCAGAGGCTGATCTTTGCTGGGAAGCAGCTGGAAGATGGGCGCACCCTGTCCGACTACAACATCCAGAAAGAGTCCACCCTGCACCTGGTGCTCCGTCTCAGAGGTGGGATGCAGATCTTCGTGAAGACCCTGACTGGCAAGACCATCACCCTGGAGGTTGAGCCCAGTGACACCATCGAGAATGTCAAGGCAAAGATCCAAGACAAGGAGGGCATCCCCCCTGACCAGCAGAGGCTGATCTTTGCTGGGAAGCAGCTGGAAGATGGGCGCACCCTGTCCGACTACAACATCCAGAAAGAGTCCACCCTGCACTTGGTCCTGCGCTTGAGGGGAGGTGTCTAAGTTTAAGCTTTCAACAAATTTCATTGCACTTTTCTTTCAATAAAGTTGTTGCATTCCCAAATAGTGTGATTTTTGTTTTTCTTAAGGTTCTTTTGAATTACATTGGGGTGTGGGGGATGGACCAGAGTTTTTAGTTTTCCAACTATTCATGGTAACTGAGTTAAGATGTTGGTGAAAAGTGGCCTTTTATGTAGAACTGTAGCAGGTGGGTACAAATAAAAACCAGGCTGTTCAGAGGTGAAAGCATTTTTCATATGTGGATGTACCTGTGAGCTCTAGATTTTAAAAATGGTTTGGGGATGGTGTCAGGTAACTGAGAATGGGAAAGCTGCTGCAACAGCAGAAAGGTACTAAAAAGGGTGGGAGTGATGGGATCTACAGAAAAGCTTTAATACATAGCTGTATATAAATGCATATTGAGCTGTGTAGAGTCATTTGGTCAGATTTTAATACATTAACTGCCATGTGAGTTGTATTTAACTCACTAGGTTTGAGCCTGGGGCCTCGTGAAGTCTAACAGGTGTCTTCACCTTGGGAGCCGAACTCTTTCTCAAGTTGCCTATAACTGCACAGGAAAATTTTTTCATTAGATTCATTTTGTTTTCAAAGTTTTTATTCTATTTTCATAAAGAAACACCATGGCCCTGAGGGAAAAATTTTTTTTTCCTAGCACAGCAATGTGTTAAAAAAGTATGTGGCAGGTAACATGTATTAGAAGTGTAATAGCCAAGCATGTATAGGAATTAAGGAATGAAAACTGTTCATGGAAACGGTACAATTAACGTTGAAATTAACCTGTCAGAATGAACTTGATTTTTCAAATTTTATGTGGTGCCCATAGACAAAGGGCTCTTACATAACCTAATTGGTGGGTGAGGCATTTGGTCCCTGGTCTCAATGTGCACAAGTGTTCTGTGGCATTTGCCCAGTCATGGTACCGGTAAGGAGTTAAATGTTAACTAACTGCAACTGAAGGTGGGGGTTGCAAGGAAGCTGGTTTGAGCCAGGTGGTGGGCACCTCAAATCCAGTCCTGTAAAGGACTTGAAAGTAGGGATTGCTTTTCCAAAGGATGACACTGCACTCCCTCCCCCAAATCCCTTCAGATTTAGGAGATCAATGAATATCCTGTGCTCTGGAATGCTGCTGTGATGTAAAGCTGGTAAGAGTGAACAAGTTTAAACCAGTCAGCTTTAGGGATCAGCAGGTTTGAGAAATGAATTAATTTGTAAGTGTGTCAAGTTTTTACTTGATGTTGACATCAATGCTTCTAATATGTGATAAACTGAATTTGTGTGACTCACCCATGCAAGTGAGCACATAGGTCAAGAACGTTACAAACCCCAAGCAACTCAACCACCAGGCTGCTAATCACTTCCTGCTAGTTTGCTAGTTTTTGTGTGACTTTAACACACGGTAAGGCCAGGGTGGCCTTGGTGCAAGGAAAAAAAAAAAAAAAAACCTGAATAGTGTCTTAGAGACGTTCACTGATGACAGGCATCGTCAGGTTCCTAAGTTAGCGTTGAGTGGGTTTTGAAAACGGCCTTGAGAGTTGCATCCGGAAATCAAGTACAAGGAAGTGGCCAATAATGCTGTTCTTGAACACGTGGGGGTAGGACATCTCGGTGTTAACAGGTCAGTGCTCCTTAAGGCAGAGATCCTGGGTGCGTTGCACAGAGCCAGAAGGATCTTGGTGTCGAGGGAGCATTTCTATTTAATAAATCTGTGAGCCTAGGTGCGGTGACATGTGCCTGTAATTCAGCTACTTGGGAGGCTGAAGGAGGATTTGAGACCAGCCTGGACAACAGAGGTCCTCACCTCAAAAAGAAAAATTCTTACCAGTGACTTTAGAAACAATACACTGAGTGTTGTAGGAGTGAAGATGCTGACTTCAAAACTCACTGAAGAACAGTTGGCTCCTTTAAAGTGCTTCCTATCAAGTTCAATGAGAGGAATTGCTGATTAAAGGTGTAGATACTAGAAAGGTTTTGAAAACAAGTTACAGAGCAACATTAGCACGTTAATAAAATTAGTGATGAAAATGAAATTTACTTAAATGCTTATCCCCAGGGAAAAAAGCTAGGAAAATGTTTGCCTGTTTTTAATTATAAATTGTGCTTACATATGCATGCATGGGGTGCGTGTACACAGTTTATAAAGTCAGGTGATAGTAACCCACCTAAATTCCTAATCACCTGGGATTTCACTTCCCAGGGATAACTACTTTGAACAGTTTGATATTCTTTTGGACTTTTTACTTGTGTAATGTATTTATTATGTACATGTGCATGTGTACACACACAAATTCAACCATTCTCAGTATAATGTTTCTCAGGGGTTTTTTGTTTGTTTTTGGACTAGGTAATTAGGGACATCTTTCTGTGCTAGCATATCTAGATCTGCCTCATTCTTTTTAATTGCTTTTGCCAGTATTCTGTTGTATTGCTGCCCTATGATTTATTTAACCTGTCCACAAACATTTGTTTCCAGGTTTTTGCTATTACATTGTTGCTGCAAAGTACATCCTTAAACATATATCTTTGGTATACTAATATTTCTGTAGGATAGGTTATTAAAATTTGAACTGACAAAGGGATCATACTATCATACTATTTTGTTTTTTAATTTGGATTTTTTTTTTAAATGTGAAAGACGGGATTTCAAGAAGGGAACGTGAGGGCAATGAGCAAAATCTACTTTTATGACATCCATTAAAAGGGCTTTACATAAAGATTTTGAAAGGATGGCATAAATAGAATGATTTCTATTTTAATAAATTTCTTGGAGATAATTAAAATAATCAGCACTTAATTTTATAATTCATGACTATATTTGTTAATGTCTCAGGATATTTTTCTTTTCTTTTTGAGACATGGTCTCTCTCTGTCACCTGGGGTAGAGTGCAGTGGCCCCATCATAGCTTACTGCAACCTGAAATGTCTGGGTTCAAGCGATCCTCCCCCTCAGCGTAGCTGGACTAGGGTGCACACTACTGTACCTGGCCTATTCTACTTTTAATGTAACTTTAGGTGATATTCGCGTATTTCAAATTTAAAAGCTTAAAACTATATAAGAAAAATCTTCCATCCTCGTCTCCCATCCACCCCGTCTCCTCACCCCTTGTCCTTAGCACGTACTTTCAGACTTTATGCATATGCAAGCAACCAGCCTACTAATATATATTCCTCTTCACCCAAAAGGTAGCATACTGACCTGTCCAGTCTGTCTTGGACCTTGCTTTTTTCACTTTATATCTTTTACAGTTTTGACAGAGTTCTAACATTCTTTCATTTTGTATAGAGGAAAAAGACCTTTTGTGTAATTTTCTCAAGAATAAAACCAGGAGAGTAACAATCCCTAGTGAACATTTAGAGGAAGCTCCATCTAACAAATACAAGCATGTGAGGAATTACAGTGACACAGTGATGAATGAGAAATGTTTCTGCCGCCAAAGGGTCCTCAGTCTAATGAAAGGACAGAGATGCTAGACTTGTATAGTTTAACTAGATGATTGTTAAAGCACCCCAAAGTTTGGTTTCGCACTTGAATGAATACTCTGTGAGGATTCACTCACATACATGCGGTTGTGAGTGCTGAATAAAATAGGAAAAATATATGATTTTTATTTAAAGCAGTGTTCCAGTTACGCTTTGCCTGAAGGCACAGCAAAATCCTCACCAAGATACTACCAGTATGGCGTCCACGCAGGTGTATGGCCCGGAGATGGCCAAGTGCCTTTCGATTAAAGGGGTCAGCTATCCTAGTGTGCAGTGCTCATTTCTGACGGAAGGGGGAGCTACTGGGACAGACTTTGGTTTAGTCATGAAGCCTGCAGCGCCCCCAAGTGGTTGTGGTTGGCCAAGCAACTCATGCTTTTACCTTTCTACCTCCAGAGGCTTGTTTACTCATCAGTAGTGGTTAATTTACTGTCCTCCCCAAAGGCCTTTTACTTTCTCCTTTTTCTGCCTAGAATAAGCTGCTCTTCAGTCCTGCAGCTGTATGAGTTTCCGCCTAAGCTGGAATTACTCCGTAACACCTATTGTAGCTAGCTGCAAGGTAGACCCTCTATTTCCTGCTGTGTCTAGTTAGGTCTAACGAACCCCGAAGAGGCTCTAACTGCTGCTTCCCTTATCTGCTGACCAAACACTTTGTTTTTCTCTGCATACACGCTGCCATTTCCTACCTTCCCTCACTCAAGCTGTTCCCTCTTTCTAAAATGCCACCACTCCCACCTCAACAAATGAAATCCTCATTCAAAGATTCCGCAAAGCCTTCCTCCACTGCCCCAACTGGAATTACCTGTCTTCCCTGAAATCTCATCGTTCTGTTTTGTACTGAGGCTCTGTCTTTATTCAAATAGCCTAGCTCTGTTCCTTTATTTGGTAATGTGCATTCGCTACATAACAGGAGTCATGGGAGACTGTCTGGTTGAGTAGGAAGGGTTTGGGATGGAAAATGCTGGAGAAGAGTTTGGCATATCTGAGGAACAGAAAGGAGACCGGCACAGCTGATGTGCAACCAGCAAGTGGGAAGGTGGGGCTGGAGGGTTTTCTACAAATACCAGACGCGCGGTGTGCAGTGAGGCCCCGACATCACCATTCAAAAAGGAACCTCCTAGCTGGCTGCTGTCATTAATCGGGGAGCTGCTTCACCTGAACTAGTACCAGGTAATTGTGTTGAGGAAGAGTGAGCTTCAAATCCATGAAAAAATAGCAAGTTTCATCACTGCTGGTTACTCCTTGGGATCTTATTTTTAGCCAGTGTTGTTTTTCATTAATCAAAGCTTTATTGGGCCCCTACTGCAAACTCAACCCGACTGGCCTAAACAATAGGGAAATATATTGTCTTTACAGCAAAGCATTCAGAGCTCTGGCCTCCTCCGAGTGTGGACTTTTCCCCAGGTTGTCAGCAAGATGGCTGAGCAGTCCAGACATCACGTGCTGACCTGACCGGGGAAGGGAAAGTGGCATCTCTTTCCTGTGACTTTTACTGAGATCAAGAAAACCTTTCCCAGAAGTTCTCTTAGCAGACTTGCCCTCATTGGCCAGAATTGAGCTAAATGCTCCACCACCCCCCCTTTTTTAAAATTTTAGACAGGGTCTTGCTCTGTCACCCGGGCTAGAGTGCAGTGGCATCATCATAGCTCACTGCAGCCTCCAAGTCCTGGGCTCAAGCGAACCTCTTGCCTCAGCCTCCCAAGTAGCTGGGCCAACAGGCACGCACCACCACACCTGGCTAATTTGTTCTTTTTTTTTTTTTGTAGAAATGAGATCTTCCTCTTGCTTAGGCTGGTCTCCAACTCCTGACCTCAAGCATCCTCCCGCCTTGATCTCCCAAAGTGCTAGCATTATAGGGGTGAGCTAGCACACCTGGCCTCATTCTTACTGTTATTGTTGAAACTATAGAATCTATTTGTAAAATTTAAAAATTTTTTCCACTTCTCTCCCTGCATTGATTTGGTTGAAAGAGAATGTCAATTTTTTTTTTTTTTTTTTCTTGAGACAGAGTCTCACTCTGTTGCCCGGGCTAGAGTGAGTGCCGTGGCGTCAGTCTAGCTCACAGCAACCTCAAACTCCTGGGCTTAAGCGATCCTACTGCCTCAGCCTCCTGAGTAGCTGGGACTACGCCACCATGCCCGGCTAATTTTTTTGTATATATGTATTTCAGTTGTCCATATAATTTCTTTTTTTTTTTTTTTTTTTTTTGAGACAGAGTCTCACTCTGTTGCCCAGGCTAGAGTGAGTGCCGTGGCGTTAGCCTAGCTCACAGCAACCTCAAACTCCTGAGCTCAAGCGATCCTCCTGTCTCAGCCTCCCGAGTAGCTGGGACTACAGGCATGCACCACCATGCCCGGCTAATTTTTTCTATATATATATTTTTAGCTGTCCATATAATTTCTTTCTATTTTTAGTAGAGATGGGGTCTCGCTCTTGCTAAGGCTGGTCTCGAACTCCTGAGCTCAAACGATCCGCCCACCTCGGCCTCCCAGAGAGCTAGGATTACAGGCGTGAGCCACCGCGCCCGGCCTGTCCATATAATTTCTTTCTATTTTTAGTAGAGACGGGGGTCTCACTCTTGCTCAGGCTGGTCTCGAACTCCTGACCTCGAGCGATCCTCCCGCCTCGGCCTCCCAGAGTGCTAGGATTACAGGCGTGAGCCACCGCGCCAGGCCGAGAATGTCAAATTTTTAGTTGTTCTAATCGCTGTTTTTCCTCTTGGGGTTAGAACACAAGTTTTGACAGGAAACAAAGATTAGGATGCATTTACTCTTCCTCAGAGACGGTCATAGAAAAACAGGACATACTTAGAAACTCTCAAGGGAATCTTAAAATGTGCAGAAAGCCCCAACCTCCAGGAAGTCAAGGCTGAAGCCCAGTAAGATTGGCTATGGCAGTTCTAACGCAGGCAGGAGGGAGCAGGAAGGTGTAGCTCTCGGCGTCTGAGAGCCAGTCTCGAAGGGCCAGCCTTTCCTTCCAAGCCCTGTGACAAGAGTCTGTTGTGCACGACTGTCTTGAGGAAGTCCACTTACCAGTTTCTCCTTGCCAGTATTTTTGGGGAGAATGCTTACAATTTCCACAAATCTGTGCTTGTGGTCACGGGGCACTCTGCCAGCGGACTGCCTCAGGGGGGTCTGCCCAGCGGCCCTCACGCTCTGTGCTGCTTCCGCCCCGGCTCTTCCCTGAGGACCAGCAGACGTGAGGGTAACGAAAGCAAAGTGCAATGTGAGAAATGGCAACTGCGCGCTGCAGGTATTAACGCTCCAGGGTCACGCTCCTCCCTTCCCCTGGGGGACTGTGACAGCCCAGACCTGCCACCCTCGCTTGGCCCTGAAAGGAAGCTAACGGGGGTGCTTAGAGCTGCAGCCCCCAAACCGGGAGCCAGGCTCCACCTCCTGCGGTGGAGCCACGTGTAAAGAGGAAAAAAAAAACCACGATTTAAGTCGCACCCAGATGACGTCATCACAACCGCTAGCGAGGCAATTCTGCCCACAGCAAAGACAAAGTTTACATTAGATTGCAGGAATTTTAGCTTCTTATTCTTCAAACATCATATCACAATAGAATTTGTCTTTTCTTTTGGGCCAGAACACTCACTGAAGTTTTTTTTTTTTTTCAGAATAAGAGTTGCCTTTCCCCAAACGATGAATTAGAAAAATGCTGAAAGCCTGAAAACAACAGCATTCTGACGCTTCTAGACAGCAGGCAAACACTTGTCCTTAGGCCACTGGCCAGCGCAGACAGTGGGGTGGCCCGCGGCTGACCCAGGCTACCACGGTCTTCTCCTGGGGGTGCCATTGCGCTTCCTGAACCAAGGGGACAGGGGAGGGTCCTTAAGGACCGTAGAGGGTCCCTGAGGCCGGAAGACCCGTGTCCTGATTGCTGTGTCAGCGAGCGCGGCACCTCCCGCACGCCCGTGTTCACTGGTCACTTACGAGTGTCAGCTGTTCCTAATTGTCACCCACGGCTGCATAACAAATCGCCCCCAAGCTGAGCAGCTGAATCGCACAGCTTCTGAGCATTAGGGATTTGAGCGCGGCTTAGTCACGTGGTTCCGGCTTGGGTCTCTCATGAAATCACAGTCTCCTGCGAAGGCCTGACTGGGCTGGAGGTTCTGCTGCCGTGGGGACTCCCTCCCGTGACCGCCAGGATGATGCTGACTGTTGGTACCCCTCCTCAGGGCTGCTTGGGTGACCTCACAACATGGCAGCTGTCTCCCCCCCCCCCCCCCCCCCCCCGCCCCAGAGTGATTCAAGCAAGCGCAAGGTGGAAGACGCCAGGACTTTTATGACCTAGCTTTGGAAGTCAAGCACCCAAGTTTCGACAATATCCCGTGGGTCACACAGGCCACCTCTGTTCATCGTGGGAGGACTGTACAGGGCAGGAACCAGGAGGTGGACATCGCTAGAGTCATCCTGGCGGTGGACACCACACCTGCATGGAGCTCCTGGTCGGTGATTATTGTCTGAACTCGTTCTGAATCAGTGAAGTCAGTTTCATGTCGTTTTGGTCTTTTAGCACATTCTTTCAAAGAGACATTACAAACTCCCAGCAGCAATTGCTTCTATTTTTAAAATATCTTGTTTGACACCCAATGCATTTTTACTTTATATATTTTATGTAGTTTTTTATATTAGAGAAACTTCACTGTTTTTAATATACTGCTGCTCTTCTTACACAGAATGGAAAGGCTGAAATCCAGCCTTTAGAGGCAAAGAAAAGCCTTACATTTCTAAATAATATTAATACTGTAAAATAGGCAATAAAACAGTGATCTATGAAATGAACAATTAGGAATAAATTACATTATTATTCAGATAAAGGTTGAGGAAAGTGAACAAAAATACTAATGATAACTTTTTGTATGCAGTAAACTTACGTAGTTTTTAAAAAATAAAAACAACTTCTGATGCATACTACCCTCTGAATAGGATTTCATCAGAATTCATTTTTCTTTCTTTCTAGGGCCGTATTATCAATGAGATTCCGTATGTCCAGTTGCTAAGGTTTATAAAGCTTTTTAAAGACATACCAAATTGCCTGAAAGGCCGGGTGCAGTGGCTCACGCCTGTAATCCTAGCACCCTGGGAGGCTGAGGCAGGAGGATTGCTTGAGCCCAGGAGTTTGAGGTTGCTGTGAGCTAGGCTGACACCATAGCATTCTAGCCCGGGCAATAGAGGGAGACTCTGACTCAAAAAAAAAAAAAAAAAAGCTTGAAAATGAAAAAATGAATTGTATCTAACATATGAAAATTACAAAATTGAATTTAAATATTTTGATATCTATAAAAAGTAACACATAAACTGCTACCCACCTTAACTCTATGTAGGGAATTGTGTTTAAAGCTAGTACATTTTAACGTATGATAGGATATGAAATGTTTACCATTTTGCTGTGGAATCCAAAGTAAAGATGTCTAGGGCCTACAAAGGTCCTAAAATGGTCCCACTCTTAATTTTCTTTTCTTTTCTTTTCAAGGAATGTATTTGAAAATGGATTGGACTTTTCTTCAAATGTTTCCAGGCCAAAGAAGAAATCTGAAGGTTTCTAGAATAAATCATCTGTGGCATCCACATGTTAATTCCAGCCTAAAAGGATGAAAAGTATTATAATTACCGGACAGATCACTTTAGACCCTGCTGTTTCTCCTTTTTGCCAACTATGGGATGTCGTCTTTCATGGGCTTCTTATCAGTAAGTACTTCCCCAAATAATATGGCAGAGACATCCTTAAATGATTTCTACTGGGCTCCTAATTTGTTTGAAAAGAAAACTAGATTAAGAACCATATTCCTGTATTAAGCATGGAACTATTAATGGAGACAGAAGCCAAATATTGTTTCCTACCTTGAGACAGGTATATTGCATAGATCTGAACAATCAGTAGACTGACAGGTTTTTACGATCAAAGGCTTTCAGTGAGTAATAAGGGACGCTTTTAAGTAAGTCATAAATTAATGCAGTACCAATAAATAATAGTAATAAATTATTTGTGTCAAGCCTCACCCACACCACCGGAAAAAGTTGGTTTCTGTCTTGCAGAGAGGTCTGTGATATGAGTGTCTTTGTTTCCACATTTAAGCCACGTGGCTCTTTGACTGCCTTCTGTGAAAGCACCTAAATTTTTTTTTTTTTTTTTTTTTGAGACAGAGTCTCGCTTTGTTGCCTGGGCTAGAGTGAGTGACGTGGCGTCAGCCTAGCTCACAGCAACCTCAAACTCCTGGGCTTAAATGATCCTACTGCCTCAGCCTCCCGAGTAGCTGGGACTACAGGCATGCGCCACCATGCCTGGCTAATTTTTTCTGTATATTTTTAGTTGTCTGGCTAATTTCTTTCTATTTTTAGTAGAGATGGGGTCTCGCTCTTGCTCAGGCTGGTCTTGAACTACTGACCTCAAGCGATCCTCCCGCCTCGGCCTCCCAGAGTGCTAGGATTACAGGCGTGAGCCACTGCGCCGGCCCGGCACCTAAATTTTTACTATGCAAAAGAGAAGCATTGGGCCTATAAGCAGAACTGAAGTAGTTGAAATTTCCACATTGGTGCACCAACTGGAATTAGACTAAATGATAGTATGTGGATTAGAAGTGCTTTTGGCTACAGGAAACAGAAATATCAAACCCTAGAGGTTTACACAGAGGCGTGTTAGCTTTCTCACATAAGTCTGGGTGTCAGCAGTCCAGACTCTGTTGTCAGGGTGTGATTCTCTTGCCCTTTCCCTCATAGTCACAAGACTATTGCCACAGCTCCATAGGTCACATCTGTATTCAAAGCAGGCAGAAGGGAGAAGGAGTGGGGTCAGCCACATCGGTCTCTTTTATGAAGAAAATAGGCCGGGCGCGGTGGCTCACGCCTGTAATCCTAGCACTCTGGGAGGCCGAGGCGGGTGGATCGCTCAAGGTCAGGAGTTCGAGACCAGCCTGAGCGAGACCCCGTCTCTACTAAAAATAGAAAGACATTATATGGACAACTAAAAATCTATATAGAAAAAATTAGCCGGGCATGGTGGCGCATGCCTGTAGTCCCAGCTACTCGGGAGGCTGAGGCAGTAGGATCGCTTAAGCCGAGGAGTCTGAGGTTGCTGTGAGCTAAGCTGACGCCACGGCACTCACTCTAGCCTGGGCAACAAAGTGAGACTCTGTCTCAAAAAAAAAAAATAAAAGAAAATAAAAACGTTCACTGACTTGCCTCAGGTCTCATTGGTGAGTCCTGGGCCAAGTGGCCTTCAACAGTGGCAGTGGAGACGGCACAACAGGGAACAGGGTTTCTGTGATTGGTTTTAGACCAAGGTTTCTCAGACTTGTGGAAATTGACATATTGGCCTGGATGACTCTGTTAAGGGGGCTGTCCCGTGCATTGGGGATGTGTAACAGCATCCCTTACCTCTACCCACTAAATGCCAATAGCTCTTAATTTCAACAACCGAAGATGTCTCCAGGCATGGCAAAATTTTCCCTCCTTGAAAACCACTGGTTTAGACCAATCATATTCATTTCTGGAAGCTGGATATATTGCTACCTTGGGAAAAAAATAGAATTCCATTAGCAAAGGAAGAAGAGGGCCCTGAGTATGCGGGTGGGCAGCGGAAGCAGCAGTGATGAAACCTAAGGACCCCATTTTTTTTTTTTTGAGATGAGGTCTCGCTCTGTCGCCCGGGCTAAAGTGCAGTGGCATCATCACAGCTCACTGCAACCTCTAACTCCTGGGCTCAAGTGATCCTCTTGCCTCAGCCTCTCGAGTAGCTGGGCCTATAGGTGACACTTATTTTTGGTCTGCCACCTGGATAAAGTTCAATGCACGTATATTTAAACCAGTGGTTCTTAAAGTGGAGTGTTGCCGCAAGAGGCCACCATGGGACTTGTTAAACATGCAAATACGTCGGCCTCCTCCCCAGAGAGCCTGATTCAGCGAGAATCCTCTGCAAACCTCTGCTGTGACACGTGGCTGCAGCCGGGTGGCACCTGAAAGAAGCAGAGATTGGAAGGAGCGTGTTAGCTCAGCTTTCAAATGTCTCAGACGTAGGCGCCTGCGAAGCTCCTGGGGGCTGCCAGCCACCCTGCAAGCTGACGCCTTGTCTTTTTAACACAGCCAATTTGCCCCTAGTCGTGGGTCATTATCGTGAATGACACAGGCCTCCGAGTAGCGCTTCGTGTCACTTTTCCATGGCCTGTGCCTTGTTGCCTGTAAAGGCGAATTCTGCTGTAGACCTGCATGTCTAGTGACAAGTCAGAGAAAATCGTTTTGGCCAGGGGTTGAGTCTGGGAGGCAAGTCCGCCGTGTTTATTAAGCGGGCATTGCTTCTAAAGCCTGTCACTGCTTTGCTGAACAGAATTAAAAGCATCCTTCTTGTTAGAATTAAAACAACTATTTTTAGAAAATAATGCATGTGCATGTGAATGATTAAAACTGGAATAGAATAAAAGGAAAGTTTTTCTCTTCTTTTCCTCCTTGCCCTCGGTTTCCTTCGCCACTGTTCCTAGTTTCATGTATATTTCATAGTCTGTTGCATTCCAGAGACTGT
Source organism: Eulemur rufifrons (assembly GCF_041146395.1). NCBI lineage: Eukaryota > Metazoa > Chordata > Mammalia > Primates > Lemuridae > Eulemur > Eulemur rufifrons. Next base: position 3,911,320 of record NC_091003.1, read on the forward strand.
TTTTTTTTGTTTTTTGAGATAGAGTCTCCCTCTGTTGCCCAGGCTAGAGTGAGTGTCGTGGTGTCAGCCTAGCTCACAGCAACCTCAAACTCCTGGGCTGAAGGGATCCTCCTGCCTCAGCCTCCCGAGTAGCTGGGACTACAGGCATGTGCCACTATGCCCGGCTAATTTTCTTTTTCTTTCTTTAATATATATATATTTTTAGTTGGCCAGCTAATTTCTTTCTATTTTTAGTAGAGATGGGGGGGAGGGGGGTGTCTCACTCTTGCTCAGGCTGGTCTTGAACTCCTGAGCTCCAGCGATCCACCCGCCTGGGCCTCCCAGAGTGCTAGGATTATAGGCATGAGCCACCGTGCCTGGCCTGTCGGGAGACTGTTTACAAGCCCTTTTCTCCTGCATAAATAGAAGCATCCGACAGACGCTCTTCCTACCTTGCCTTTTTTTGCTTAAGAATATAGTTTGAGAATTTAAAAAATTCCATATATATCTGTCTTCTTGTTCCCAGCTGCAAAATCTTCTATTGTGTAGAGCTGCACTAACGTGGTAGCCACTAATCACACATGGATATTTAAATTTAAAAATATATATATTTCATTTTTTAGAGCCAAGGTCTCGCTACGTTGCCCAGGCTAGCGTGCAGTGGCTGTTCACAGGTGCAATCCCAGCTGACTGCAGCCTGGAACGCCTGGGCTCAGGTGATCCTCCCGCCTCAGCACCCACCGAGTAGCTGGGGCTACAGGTGCATGCCATCTCACCAGGCTAAATTTAAATTAATTAAAATGAAATAAAGTTAATTCCTCAGTTGTACTAGCCACATTTCACGTGCTCAGTAGAAACAAGTGACTGGAGCCATCGTACCGCATGGTGCAGATAAAGACCACTTTCATCATTCCAGAAAGTTCTGTCGGACAGTGCTGGTGTCCATGGACCGTACGCTAGCTAAGCAATCCCTACTGTTGGATATTCAGGTTGCTTATTTTGCTGCTATAACAGATCTTTGACCCCGTGTGCATATGTTGATATATCTGAAAGATAAACTTCTCAAAGTGAACCTACTGGGTCAAAGGCCATATGCGTTTTACATTTACACAGCCTTTGTGGAATGCCCCTCCAAAGAGGTCACACAAATTTACACTTCTGCCGACAACCCTCAACAATTCCCGTTTCCCTGTCCCCTAGCCAACACAAAGCACTTCTCAAACATTGATTTTTGCTTATCTGCTAGGTGAATAATAGTATCTCGTGACAGGTTCACTTTAACAATCATTTTAAGTGTCTCTGAACACAATAAGGACCTCATTAGTTATTCCACTTGACAAAGTCACTTCGTGAAAACACTGCTTGAAGCCCTTGGTATCTCAGCTGGGGACTTTGCCCTCCAGGAGGGCATTTCGTGTTTGTCTGGTTGCTTCATCTGTCACTTGTGCTCAACTGTGAGTTGCTAATTATTAGCCATGGTGGATGCAGGGAGAGACAGAACTCGATATGGAATGCCAAAAGCGATGACAAACTGTAAGGGTGGCTGTCACTTTTTAAAAAAAAAAAATGTGTTTCTCTTCGGTAGCTTAGTTCTAAAGTCATCGTGCAGCTTGGTCATGTAACCGCCCCTTATCCTCAGTGATTGGTGGGCTGATTTGCTCTTGGAATCTACGATTTATGCAGCAGCAGAGACACAACACTGGTGACTCAGCTGAACCAGTGACATCTAGAATAACTACAGTGTACCCATGGTCGTGGCAGCACTAGTCCAATAGCCAGAAGGTGCGAACCCAAATGCCCACCGCTGGGTGGATGAATAGACGGAATGTGGCCCACCCACACGGTGGAGTATCATTCAGCCTTAAAAAGGAAGGAGATGCTGACGCAGGCCGTGACATGGATGGACCTTGAGGACATTACACGAAGTGAAATAAGCCAGTCACAAAAGAACAAGTACCATGTGATTCTCGTTATAGGATGTCCCCACAGTAGTCAGAAGGTAGAGTGGTGGGTGCCAGGGGCTGGGGGCGGGATGGGGAGTCGGTGTTTAACGGGTGCAGTTTCAGTTCCGCAAGACGGGAAAGTTCTGTGATTGGCGGCGATGGTCGCACAACAGCGTGCGTGTGCTTAGCACCGCCGAACGGTACGCTGCAAACGGGTGACATGGTTCAAGCATTAGGTGCATGGTGGCAAGACATGGAAAATGTTTAGAGAATAGGTGGGGAGACAGAAAGTAGCTGCTGAGTCTTGCATTTAAGGAGATTCTGAGATGTTGCCTAACCGCCTAACCGCTGCTGGCTTCCCGGCACACGGAAGGTTCCTGTGCACACGCTCGCGGGCGCCACGGTGGGTTTGGGGGCTGCAGAGGGCCCTGGTGAAAGGTTACAAGATGGAAGTTGAGAGCCCGGATGCTCTCCTAGCTCTGCAGGGGTGCGTGGGCACCCCGCTTCTCTCCAAGGCTGCTGCAAAACCTGCAGCGGCGCGAGGGGGTGACTCACTCCCAGCCGGTCGCGGAGCATCGCCCAGAGGACGCGCGCAAGTCGCACTTCTAGGTGGCACCCCATGTCCTCCCCTCCCCTCCCTCCCTTCCTCCCTTTCCTCCTTCCTTTTAAAAATTGTGGTAAAATACGCATGACATAAAATTCACCACTTCGACCGTTTCGAAGGGTACAGTTCAGCAGCGTTTAGGACATGCACAATGTTGTGCGACCGCCACTCTGTCGAGTCCCAGAACATTTCCACCACCCCAAAGGCAACTCTGCACCCACTAGTAGTCGCTCCCCATCCTTCCCTGTCCCCAGCCCCTGGCAACCACCAGCTGGCCTTCTGTCGCTGTGGATCGGCTACTCCGGACGTTTCGGACGCGTAGAACCGTCCACTCCGCAGCCTTCTGTGTCCGGGGTCCTTGGCTCAGCGTGACGTTCTCGGCTCAGCCTTGAAGAACGTGTCATCGCCTGGTTGCTTTCTGTGGCTGAGTCACATTCCAGTGTGTGGACAGGGCACGTCTGGTTTACCCATTCATCTGGGGCTGGATATTTGACCAGTTTCCCACGTAGATTTTTAAACGGTTAAAGCGGTGCATTTCGTGTGCTGCGCATTTTTGCCTGTCGCCGCTGTGTACGGCGCCGCTGCGCGCATGCGCGGACAGGTGAGGCTCGGGCGCGCGTTCTCGGCCCTCCCGGGCGCGCGCGGGGCCTGGACCGCGCCACCCTGCGCCACCCTGCGCAGCGCCCTGAGGACTCGCCCGGCGGCTTGCGTCCCCTTCCCTTTTGAGTTTGTTGAGCAGAACTACTCAGTTTAAACACTTTCAGCCCAGATTTGTGTCCCTTCCACTCTCCGCAACGCACCCGGGGTGGCCTTCAAACGTCCACCTGATCCCTGCCCCTTGCGGCTTAAACCTCTCCAGCGGCCCTTTCCGGAGCGCCCAGAGAAAACGTTAACACGACTTCCTCCCCCGGCCCCTACTCAGGACTAGCGTCACAGTCCCTTCCTCAGTGAGACTCTGAGATTGTCGTATCTGCTGTCTCTCTCACAGAGTCGCTGTCTTCTGCGTGACCCTGATTTTGTGTCATTCTCATTGCAGTCTGAGCAGCTGGAAGGATGCTAGCTGACCACCGCCTGCGAGGCCTGGCTGCTCTGGGCCCGCCCCCCTCTCTGCCCGCCTCTGGCGCCGCCCTCCCTCTCACCCGCTTGCCAACGGCTCCTGCCACAGGCCCTTTGCACCTGCTGCTCCCCTGCGCGCAATGCTCTGCTCTCACTGGTGACTTCTCTATCATTCAGGGTTTTTTTCTTTTTTGAGACAGAGTCTGGCTTTGTTGCCTGGGCTAGAGTGAGTGCCGTGGCGTCGGCCTAGCTCACAGCAACCTCCAACTCCTGGGCTCAAGTGATCCTCCTGCCTCAGCCTCCCGAGCAGCTGGGACTACAGGCATGAGCCACCATGCCCAGCTAATTTTTTGTCTCTATTTTTAGTTTACTGGCTAATTTTTTTTCTATTTTTAGTAGAGACGAGGTCTCGCTCTTGCTTAGGCTGGTCGTCAATTTCTGACTTCAAGCGATCCTTCCGCCTTGGCTGCCCAGAGTGCTGGGATTACAGGCATGAGCCACCGCGCCAAGCCACCATTCTACTTTCTATCATTACAAATTTGACTATTCTAGGTGTCTCATAAATCATACCGTATTTATTTTTTATGACTGGCTTATTTTGCTTAGCACAATATGCTCAAGGTTCATTCATCTTGTAGCTTGTGACAGGATTTCATTCCTTTTTGAAGGCTGAATAATATTCCATCATATGTATACATCACATTTCATTTGTCCATTTGTGCAGCAGTGGACATTTGGATCCATTGCTTTGGGTCCATGCTGTGATGAACACGAGGGAGCAAATGCCTCTTGGAGACTTTGCTTTCAATTCTTTTGGATGCAGACTTAGAAGGGGGCTGCTGAATCCTGCGGTCATTCTCCTTAGTTTTTTGATGAACCTCCGCACTGTTTTCCACAATGGCTGCACCATTTTATATTCCCATCAACTGTGCCCAAGGATCCCTGTTCCCTACATTCCCACCAACACTGGTTATTTTTTGTGTTTTTGACTGTAGCCATCCTGATGTGCATGAGGTGACGTCTCACTGTGGTTTCAGTTTGCAGTTTTCTGATGATGAGTGACATTGTGCATCTTTCCATTTGCTTCTTGGCCATTTCTATAGCATCTTTGGAGAAATGTCTATGCAAGTCTCTTGCCCATTTTTAAGTTGGGTTATTTGTTGTTGTTGAATTGTGAGAACTCTTTATATATTCTGGACGTTACCCCTTATCAGACATATAAATTGCAAATATTTCTCCCATTCTACAGGTTGTCTTTTCCCTCTGTTGATTGTGTCCCTTGATGTGGAATAGGCTCTACCTTTTTTTTTTTTTTTGAGACAGAGTCTCACTCTGTTGCCCGGGCTAGAGTGAGTGTCGTGGCGTCAGTCTAGCTCACAGCAACCTCAAACTCCTGGGCTTAAGCGATCCTACTGCCTCAGCCTCCCGAGTAGCTGGGACTACAGGCATGTGCCACCATGCCCGGCTAATTTTTTGTATATATATATTTTAGTTGTCCATATAATTTCTTTCTATTTTTAGTAGAGACGGGGTCTCACTCTTGCTCAGGCTGGGGCTCTACCTTTTTATGGAGAAATGTCAAAGAATTCATGGATGTTTTAAAGCTATCACTGCATAAAAGGGGTTCTGGCAAAAAGTAAGTCTTCCCCTGTCCTGACTGCTCTCCCCAGAGGCAGGCTCTGTTACTAGTTTCTGCGTGCCTTCCAGAGAGTTCTGATGTAAAGTTTCCATAGAAGATTGTGCAGAGTTTGTTTTTATGCAAAATGGGTCTGGAAATGAACCTGGCCTGTGATGATCTCTGAGGCCTCCATACCCATGTTGGCGACACAGGGAGTTGGAGGGGACAGTTCCTAAAGACCCTACTTTCCAGCTCTGTCGTGGGGGAACACGGGCCGCGCACTCCTTGGGCCTCCTCCCACCCAGGTTCCGAAGTTTCTGTCTTGACGTGAAAGGTCATTTCCTAAAGGAGGCTGTTTGCTCCGAACAGCGCCAGAGTCGCAGTTCTGTGGGGACACGACAGTTCTTGTTTTGTTCCCCTTAAAGAAGAACTCAATTCCTCTTGTCAGCATCACGCTGGGCAAAACTCTAATTTCAGTTCTTTATTTTTCAGAAATTCCAAAGAATGTGAAATGAGGTGACAGGAAGGGCCCAAACTGCTGCCCTGGTGAGACTCTTCCACTGAAGTTCATGTCCATAGGGTACAGCTGTGGATGGCGGGGAGGCCTAAGGTAGGATGGTGTGGGGGGGATTTCTGATTCTTCTCCAGTGGCCGTTCCCCTTTCCCCCTTAGTGTTAGAGTCCCGAAAGCTCAGACGGGCATGTGGCTGCCTGGCTAGAGCTGATGTTTTCCGGCTTGCACCGAAGCTAGGTGTGACCTCGGAGTTATGTCCTGGCCTATAAGATACAAGCAGGCATCACGGGACACTTCTAGGGCACATGGTTGGAGAGGAAGCTTGTCGTCCTTGTCTCTTCCCGGCTCCCTTTGAGCTGGGACGTGGCCAGGGCTGAGGAAGCCAGCGCTGACCCTGGCGGGGGGCAGGACAGGGAGGCAGCCCGTGGCTGGGCCCTGAGTGGCCACGTAGAGCAGGGTCTCCTCCCACCTTCCTGGACCAGCAGCCACTCCGTGCTGTGAAGGGAGCGGGGAACACGTCTCTAGTGTGTCAGAGCCACTGTAATTTCCGGTCCTTGAGCAGCTTCACTTACACCCCGACACGGGGGGGCTTTCTCCCTTAAACAACTTTGATTCTGACTTTCTGTTTGGTGGCTTTCACTGAAATAGAAGCTCCATGAGAACAGGAACTGTGCCTTCTTGGTGACCGTCATATCCCAGCCCCTACCGCTGCCAGGTGGTGTAGCCGGATGACGATGGTTTGCAGTCGGCAGCGTGCCTTCTGACTCGCTGGGTCGTGGATTAACTAAAAATGCAGGTTTCTCAGCGTCTCACCCCAAGCCTGCTGAACCAATCTTGGACCTGGCTATACGTAGATACCTTTGCTTACAATGAGAGAAAGGATCCCATTTCCAACAGCAACCTCAATGACAAAATAGTTAGCCACAAACTTCCCAAGAAAGGTGGAGGATACAGATGTAAAAAGCTTCAAAATTCTACCGTTACAAAAGGAGACTTGGATTAGCGGCAAGACAGTCTTTGTTCCTAGAGGGGAAGACTCAGATTTGGAAAGATGTCAGAGCTCCTTAAATTTAACCAGAAATCCGCGCAATCCCAAGTAAAATACCAACTTGGGATTTTGAGAGAGATTTTTCAAAGGAAACTTGGGACTTTGAGAAAACAGTGCCAAAGTTCACCAAGAAAAATGAATGTGCGAGAATTGCCAAGAAAATTCTGGAAATGAAGAATAATGAAGCGAGACTAGCTTTACCAAATATTTTAATTAACGATAAAGCTAGAGTATTAGAAACAGTTGGCCTTACAGAAGAAACAGGCAGGCTGAGCAATGTCCAAAGAGAGAAGAACCCAGACAAGGACCAAGTGTGTAGAAGAGCCGGTGTGTGAAAACTGGTTGCTTCAGCCCAGGGCAAAGGGTTGGAGATACATTGGCTTGGGGTGACCGGCCCTTTCCCTGTTCCATAGCTGAAAACAGATTAATTCCAAATAAAACAAAGATTTAAAAATAAAAACACCTATACAACACTGGAAAAGAATGTGGATTTAAAGAAAATCCTTGATCTGGAAGACTTCTGAATATGACCTGTGTATATTTAAAAATACATATATATATATATATATATATATATATGTGCACATACATATACTATATGTATTTAAAATCTTTACATGAGTGGTTTTATACTTTGCATTATACTGAGGACATATTACAAGGCATTATAATATCATGCACGGACCAGATCCTAGGCCCAGGGAGAGGCCTGCACAGCCCTCCTGGGCAGACAGAACTGCGTTGTGAGGGACCGGGGGTGAGGAATGGCCGCCAGGCAGACCCGGCTGCTGGAGGCGAGTGTGGAGTGGAGTTTTAGAGGCTTTAAGCTCTCAGAAATTATGCTTCTCCTCCCCAAAGATGTGCAGTGGTCCCCGCTTATCCAAGGTTTTGCTTTCTGTAGTTTTAGTCAACTGTGGTCTGAAAATACTACATACAGTAAGATATTTTAAGGGAGGGAGGGAGGGAGAGAGAGAGACAGGGAGGGAGAGAGGTACCACATTCATGTAACTTTCATTACAGTATATTATTAAATTAGTCTACTTTATTATTAGTTATTGTGGTTAATCTCTTACTGTGCCTGAATTATAAATCGAATTTTATCGTAGGGTCTGGGCGAATGGCTCATGCCTATAATCCCAGCACTTTGGGAGGTCGAGACAGGAGGATTGCTCAAGGCCAGGAGTTCAAGACCAGACTAGGCAATAGTGAGACCTTGTCACTACCAAAAAGAAATTATTTGGGTGTGGTGGTATGAACGTGTGGTCCCAGCTACTCGGGAGGCCGAGGCAGGAGGATCGCTTGAGCCCAGGAGTTGGAGGTTGCAGTGAGCTATGATGGCACCACTGCACTCCAGCCCATGGGACAGAGCAAGACCCTCTCTCTTAAAAAAAAAAACAAACAAAAAAAACCAGACAGTGGTGACCTGGATCAGCAGTTCTCAGAGTGTGGTCCCTGGACCAGCAGTAGCAGCGTCCCCTGTGCGCTGGCTAGAAATGTGGGATTCTCAGACCTGTCCACACCTACAGATCCACACCTGCAGAAGGAGGTGCCCTGGGGGTTGGCCCGGCCATCTGGGTTTCGCAAGCCCACCCCGTGGCTCTGGGCTAAGCTAAGCTAAGGTGGCGAAGAGGGAGCATTGGTCCCCTGGGGCTGCCGTAACAAAGCGCCACAGACTGGGTGGCTCAGGGCCACGGAAACTACAGTTCCGGAGGCCGGAGTGTGCCGGGGCCTCGTTCCCTCTGAAGCCTCTAGTGGAGGGTCCTGCCCTGCCTCTGCCGATTCTGATGGCTCCCGCGGTCCTGGGCCTTCATCAGCTTGCAGGCTGTCACTCCAGTCTCTGCCTCAGTGGTCACAAGGCGGTCTCCTCTCTGTGACAAGATTCACCTCTTCGTATAAGGACACCCACCTAATCCAGTCTGCCCTCCTCTTAATTATACCTGCAGAGACCCTATTCCCAGACGAGGCACATTTGCAGGTCCGGGGTTGGAGCAGGGTTCTGCCCACTGCCCACGGGCAGAAGTGGAGCAAGTGGATTGAGGAAACATCATCTCACGTTAGTGATTAGCCTGGGGTGGGTGTGACGGGAGAGGAAGTGGAATGAAGAGGAAAAGAATTCAAAGCCCTGCTATTGTTGCACAAATCACAAAGCATGGAGTAAAATGCTGGTGTCTTTTTCCTGTCTGAATGAGCTCCCTTGGGATAATATTTCAGGAACTTTATTCTAAGGTCTTGGTAAACACATTGCTGAAAGGAACTTCTTGCCTGAAGACCTTAGTCACTTCCCTGTGGGGTGGGGCTGGGGAGGGAGCAGAGAAAGAGGCCCCCCCTTCCCGTGCATGCACCTAGCCTTGCTGTGGGTCGCATTAACCCCAGCTCCGGGCAGCACTTTATTTTTGATTATTTTTTTTTAATATGAAGAGTGGGGAGTGAGAAGGGAGTTCAGCTTCCTCTTTTTTTTTTTTTTTTTTTTTTTGAGACAGGGTCTTACTGTAATGCCCTGGGTAGAATGCAGTGGGGTCATCACAGCTCAGTGCAGCCTCCAACTCCTGGGCTCAAGCGATCCTCCTGCCTCAGCCTCCTGAGTAGCTGGGATTATGGTGTGCGCCACCACGCCTGGCTAGTTTTTCTATTTTTAGTAGAGACGGGGTCTCGCTCTTGCTCAGGCTAGTCTCCAACTCCTGAGCTCAAGCGATCCTCCTGCCTCAGCCTCCCAGAGTGCTAGGATTGCAGGTGTGAGCCACCGCGCCCGGCCCATTCATCCATTGATTCCACAAACCATCAGGCCCGGCACTGGTGCCGGGGACACAGCTGTGAGGACAGCCAGGGTCTTTGCTGTTGTGATGCTTCTGTATAGAAGCAGGGAGGAAACAGCAAAAAACCCGGCCGGATACTGCCAGGATGTGACGAACATCAAACAGGACAGCACCACAAAGAGCATCGCTTTAGATGGCTTGGTCAGGGGAGGCCTCTCCCGGGAGATGACAGTGGCGCTGCTCCTCGAAGGAGCCTCCGTGGAGACCTTTTAAATATGAAGAGCGTTTAAAGCAGGGGCACAGCACGTGCCAAGGTCCTGCGGTGGGCATAAGTGGAATGAGTTGGAAGATTTGCAAGCAGCTAGGGTGGCTGCCTCTCAGGGAGCGAGGGAGAGGGAGGTGGGGAGGGGGACCTTGTGGGCCCCAGAGAAGGATCTGGAGTTTACGCCTGTGCCAGGGAAGCCAACATTGGAGTTTAAGCAGGAAGTAATACGATCCCATTCACTTTGAATAAAGGTCCACGGTGTGACCTCCGTAATGTACCCTCCTTGAAGCAGATTCTTTTCCCTGAGAGCGTTTTTCTCAGGTGTCATTGCAGACTCTTTGGCATGAGAGCATTATCTTTGTCCCCACCGGTCTGTCACCTCTATGAGGCCATGGCTAATGCACACCTGTGTCCCCCTTTCCCCATAGGAAACGTTCAGGCAACACAGTCTGCCAAATGCCCCTGTGAGTGAGGGTCCAGTCTCTGCTCTAACAGGAGCCTTGGTGGCCTCAGCTGTGCCCAGAAAGGTGCCTGTGTCCTCTGTGTTCCAAGGGATAATTCTGGAACCTGCCTCTCTGTGGGTTCCAGCCGCCCCTGCCACACAGCTCAGCCTGGAGCTTAAGAACAGCTTCCCCCTCAGGAAAGAAACGGGCAGCTCTGCTGTTCTGCGTTGAATGAAAAGTTTTTAAAAGGGCAAGAGCACGTCCTTTGTACCCAGGTTGGGTCGAGATTGCTGCTTTTGCCTGGCCACACAGGGGCTGTCTTCTTGCTCCGATATTGTTGAGGGGTGTCCCTGGGCCTTGGGGGGCTCGAGGCAGAGGAGGTTGGTGTTGGAGAGGGCAGTTTTCTAGGCGGGAAGGAAAACGTTGCTCTGGGAGGAAACTTGGCAGCATAGACGGGGCCCTGCTGCAAGTCAAGCTGTTTTGTTAGGACGAAGCATGAAAACTTGGCTTTCATTTGAAACGCCGGTGTGTGTCAGGCCCACACACGGGGAGAGGTGAAGTGGTTCTCTTGACTTAGGACATGAAGCCCGAAAACTCAGCTCAAATTCCAATAAACCGGAGCTCGTAAACTCCGGGCTTGGGAACAAAAGCCCAAAGAAAGAGGGAGGGAGGAGACTCAGACTGTGGGCCTTTTGTGGACTTTCAGATACTTTCTTGAAAGTGGCTGCCACAATCACGCCCCTGTCACATTCCACACTGCAGTTCCTCGAACACGCAAAGTTCACTCCTACCTCAGGGCCTTTGCACGTGCTGTGCCCTCTGCCTGGATCTTCCCATGGTTGGCTCTTCTTTGTTCGGTTCTCCACTAAGTGTTCCCTTCCCGGAGCAGAAGCCCCACCCGCACTCACTCTCCGTCGAACCACTCTGTTTTGTTTCTTTCTCAGCCTTTAACGTTACCTGAAATTATTGCATTTGCTTTTCCCTGGGCCGACCTGTGTGTCTGTCTGCACCCCCCGGAGCGCGCCCCTGGAGAAGAAAGGCTCAGGGTCTGCGGTGCCCAGCAGGCCCTGCATACAGCAGGCGCTCGGGAAACACGTGCCGGCTGGAGAAACCAACGAAACTGTTGACTGCGGCCGCTGGCCCCGCCCCAGAGCGTTTCCTATCTGCCTCCATTAGATGCTTGTGGCTGACGGTACTGGAAAGCCCCGAGCCGCGAGGTCCAGCAATAAGACATTTATTATTTCCACACGAGGGGAGGGCCTGACTCGGGGCAGCTTCAGGGCCCCCAGCTCTGGGGACGGACGGCATCACGGAGAAGCCAGGCTCTCCTTGCGTCTGTCGGCTGCAGCGCACGGTCGCCACGGTCACGGCTCTCCAGGTGGGCCACATCCAACAGAGCTGCAGGAAGCATCTCCTCCCTGTGCCCTTTTTTATCAGCCGAGGAAGCCTGTCCTAGAATTCCCCAAGCACCGCCCCCGCCACCCATCTTACTGGCCACAGCTGGGTCATGTGCCCACCCCCTGAGCCAATCAGAGTTGGCGTTACCAGATTGGCTTAGAATAATCAGGGTGTTCTCCCCACCGGGAGTCAGGGGCCCCCTTTTCTGAGCACCCCTGGCTGCCGGGAGGAGGGTGGACCCGCTGCCTTCAGGAAGGGAATGAATCTTGGCAAGGTGACCAATGCGTCCATCATCGTACATGCTCAGTTTCATCCTCACGGAAACCCTCTAAGGTGTCATTTATTCCCTTTGGCGCATCTGGCGCCGGACCCCTGAGTGGGTCATCTTTTCACACCCCCCTTAGGCAACGCTCATTTTCCATAATAAAATGATCGTCATAATTAATAATTGCGATAATCAGAAATCACTGTTTTGTTGATGCCTTCTTTAGTTTTAAAACAAAAAGAGGAATAAATTTCTATTTTAAAGATAGATATTTATTCAAATTTACCAAAATTGGGTGTGTGTGTGCATGTATAGGGGCATTTGGAGTTTCCCGAACTAAACTCCACATAGAATATAATATTTATTAAAAGGTAACCAATACAATTGTGCTAATTTGAAGCTTATGTATGTATTACTAAAACGCAACCACAGCAATTCTTTTGTTTTAATTTCAGAGTGTTACCGGGGTGCGAGTGTTTTGGTTACGTGGATTGCTTCTGTACTGCTTGAGACACCGTTGTAAGTGTGACCATCACCCAGATAATAGTGTACATTGTGCCCCTCAGGTATGATTTCACCCATCCCCTAACCACAGGAATTTCTTAGCACAAGGATTGGCAAACTTTTTCCATAAAGTGCCAGGTCATAAATATTTTAGTCTTTTTGGGCCACAGGGTCTGTGTCGAAACTACTCGGCTCCGCCATTGCAGCGTGAACGCAGCCATGAACTACGCATAATGAACGGGCATGGCCGTGTTCCAATAAAACTTTATCCCCAGAAGCAGGCTGGGGGCCAGGGCTGGCCTGTGGGCTGCAGTCTGCCAGCTCCTGGTTTGGAAGAACTTAGACCAATAGGAGATTGTTTCAGGGGGAATGTTGAGCACTGACATTTTTTGCAGTTGCTGGCACATGGTGATAATGAGACTGACTTTGCGCGGGTTTCATGACTGCTAAATTCATTACAGGCCGGGCTCTGGGGGCTGCAGCCGCCATCCCACCCTCGGCACCCCCACCTCTCGTTCCCCTTCACGGGGAGCACCCAGGCCTCGGGGGGGTGAAACACCTGTTCAGAAATCCAGGCTCTGTTGCCCAGAGCTGGATCTCCTGGGCGCCCCTTCCAGTAGCCCCTCTGCCCACCCCCCTGCACGGTGGGAGCTTCTCTGGGGACAGACTCCGAGTTTTAGTCCGCGTCGCTCGGGGAAGCTGACAGGGCTCCTGTCCCACTTGCCACAACTTTTCCTTCTGGCCCAGGACAGGGCCGGGAAGCGAGAAAGTCCCTAGGGGTGGGCTGGGTGACAGTTTGGGGGCCCCCAGGCCTCTCACTTCCCGTCTGGAAGCGGCAGAGAATTCCAGAAGGCATGTTGGTACCTGGACCCGCTTGCCCTCCTGAGCCTTCCCCGCCCACTTCTTATCTGCCGCCTCCCTGGTTCTCGATCAAAGAGCGACTCTCAAGTTGCTTCCTCATTACTGAGTTTCCCTCAAGTCTCCAGAGAAGTTTCTGGAAGCTTTGACCCCAAAACCTGACCTTTGTGGGGACTCCTGTCCTCTGTCAGCCTCAGCCTGTGGTTGCTGTGTAGTTTGTTGGCTTTTACCGTCTGAACCATTTGTAAGTGTGCAGTTCGGTGGCAGCAAGTACCCTGAGTTCCTGTGCAACCATCGCCAGCCCCATCCCAGAACTTTCTCGTCTCGCAAAACCGAAACCCACACCCAGTATCAGTAACTTCCCACTGCCCCTCTCCCCAGCCCCGGCACCCCCCGTTCTACTCTCAGTCTCTGTCAGTCTGACGACTCTGGGGACCTCCTGTAAGTGGAATCGCACAGTATTTGTCCTTTTGTGTCTGGCTTATGTCGTGCAACACAATGTCCTCGAGGATCATCCTCGTAGCCTGTGTCAGAATTTCCTTCCTTTTTCAGGCCGAGTAATATTCCATGCGTGGACCGACCCCATCTTGTTTGTCCATCACCTGTTGACGGGCGCGTGTTCGCCCACCTTTTGGCCGCTGTGAGTGGCGCTGCTGTAGCTCTCCAAGTCCCGCTTTCGTTCCTTTTGGGTGTAGGCCCCGAAGCGAAATTCCCGCATCACGTGGTAATTCTCTGTTTAATTTTTTGAAGACCCTCTGTACTGTTTTCCCCAGCAGTGGCCGTCCCGTCAGCGGTGCCCAGGGTTCCATCTCTCCACTTCCTCCCCAATACTGGTTATTTTCTAGTTTTTTGATAGTAGCCGTCCTAATGGGTATGAGGTGGCATCTCACGGTGACTTTGATTTCTGTTTCCTTCCGATTAGTGATATTGTGGCTCAGCCTAAGTCTGCCTTCGTGGGCCCCTTACACACCCCTCCCCTACCTCCTATCAGCTCGGCTGAGGGCCAGACAGGCAAGTGAGGGCCTGGTCTCTGTGGGCATCAGCTCTCCCATCTGTGAAATGGGAACGGGGGTGACAGCACACACCTCACAGGGTGACATGAAGATTTGGTAAGTTAACCATCTGGAGCCCTTAGAATGGTGCCTGGCACATAGTAAGTGCTCAGTAAATTCCAGCTGTGTATAGCCCAGGGATGGGCGAAACCGGGCGAGTTCTATGAAACAGCAGCGATGAGTTCAGGAGAAGGGCTCTGGGTCACAGATGGGGTGATTAAAGTTTGCTATCTTTGTTTTTTCCCTTGGTATCACCAATTCCTGCAGGGACAAAGCTGTTGATCTCTTGGAGGCTCTACAGTGTCACTTCTGCCACATTCTGTTGGTCGAAACAGGTCACAGTGTCAGCCCAGACTGCAGGGCAGGGGAAATAGACTCCCAGCAGGAGGAGTAACAAAGGACTGGTGGCTGTTTTTAACCTACCCCGCAGGGAGGAAGTGGGGGCGTCATATCTCATTTTCCCTCTCTCTCCCTTTTTAGATCCCCCACCGCCCGCCCGCCAAGTCCAGCAAGAAAGCAGAGGGCCGGGGAGGCTGCTGACATGGTTCCCGAGGGTCACCTCTCTGGAGAGGAAGGTCAGGTGGAGAAGCAGAGGCTGGTTCTTGGGGGAGAGGACGTTCTCACACAGTGCCCCACTCCAGGCTCTTCTGGAACCCCCCATTTCTCCTTTATTGTGCCATCCGTAGTTACAGACCTCTGGGTTATTCTTCAAAACTGTGAGCTCCAAGGCCGGGACACGCCTGCTTTGCCCACCACAGGCCCCCGTGCCCAGCGCTGTGCCCGGAGCAGGGCAGACGCCCGGGGAGTGCTTGTCAGCGGTGAGTCTTTCCCGAAATGACCCAACCTGGATTTCTTCTCCGCGTTGCCCCTCACATCCAACCCCCCTGCCGGGGCTCGGGGTCCCACATCTCTCTCAGATCTGTCCAATTCCCCCTGGCTCCCCCAGCCCAAGTCACTGCAGCCCAGGTGGCCCAGGACCACTGCCTCATCCTGGCTGTGCTGTGCTTTCTACTCGACTTCTAAGCAGCAGCCAGAGACAGAGAGTTTGATTTAGAAAAAAAAAGAAACAGACACAAACGTAGAGAAAATCATACCATGAACCCCCATATAGCCATATTTTGGATTCAACAATTAACAACTTTTTTTCTTTCTTTCTTTTTTTTTTTTGAGACAGAGTCTCGCTTTGTTGCCCGGGCTAGAGTGAGTGCCGTGGCGTCAGCCTAACTCACAGCAACCTCAAACTCCTGGGCTTAAGCGATCCTCCTGCCTCAGCCTCCTGAGTAGCTGGGACTACAGGCATGTGCCACCGTGCCCAGCCAATTTTTTCTATGTATATTTTTAGTTGGCCAGATAATGTCTTTCTATTTTTAGTAGAGATGGGGTCTCGCTCTTGCTCAGCCTGGTCTCGAACTCCTGACCTCAAATGATCCACCTGCCTCGGCCTCCCAGAGTGCTAGGATTACAGCCGTGAGCCACTGCGCCCGGCCTTAACTTTTTTTCTTATTAAAAATAATTTTTTTTTTTTTTGAGACAGCTCACTGCAGCCTCGAACTCCTGGCCTCGAGCGATCCTCCTGCTTTGGCCTCCCAAAATGTTGGGATTACAGCTGTGAGCACCCAGCCAACAATCTACAGATTTTTTGCCACAGTTGCTTCATCCATCCTTTTATCTCTTGCTCTTTCAGTGAATTATTCTGAAGCTAATCTCAACCCCAGGTGGACTTTGTCCCCTGCCTGCTAAGTATGCAGTTCTAAACTGTATGGACATTGTCTTCCGGGACCATGACGCCTGATCGCCCCTTCAAAATTAGCAATCATTGGAAGATATAAATCCAATTGGGTTATTCCTCCATGGCTAAAATCAGAATTCTTCACCCTGGCCTAAGAAAAAGGTGACCAAATGATTTAGCGTCTGAGCTTTGAGAGTAGAAGGAGGCTCTGCCAATGATAATGTCAGGGCAAGAGCTATACACTGTGGGGATCACGCTGTCCAAGGGGCCCTTTATGGCCTGGTCCCTGCCTACCTGTTTCTTGGACAAACCACGCATCTCCCTGTCACAGGGCCTTTGCGCTTGCTGGTTCATTTGCCAGGAATATCCTCCTGAGCTCTCACCCTTCAGGTCTCACCCCTGCAGCCCCCATCTCCCTGAGGCCTTCCCTTGTTTATTTTTCTCATTGGCACTTAGCGGCATCCAAAATCCTTATTTATTTCTTTGCTTATGTGTTTTTGTTTTTTAAATCTCTCTCCCCGACTAAAAAGTAAGGCCAGGACAGAGGGGGCCTGTCTTGGGCATCGGTGTGTGCCCAGCCCCTCGAGCACAGTAGGCCTGGCACACAGTGGGTGCTGGGCAAATGTTCGCTACATGGACGAACGAATGAATGAATGTGTCTATCTCTTTCCTCATGCAGGTAGGGTAGGGCCAGGTGACCTCAGAGGAACCTTCTGGGTCATGTCCTGGGACCCACCCTCCTGCTGTCTCCACCCGCTGTTGGCTGTGGGAGCCGGTAGAAGCTTCTCTGCTCCTGTGACCTGCCCACGGGGCAGAGTTATCAGCTCACAGCTGCCCCGGCTGGGTCCTTCCCACACGCACCTTTGTGCTGGAGAGCGTTGCCAGGCTCGGCGGGTTAGCGCTTGCCAGTGGGGCGAATCATGGATCCCGAGGGCCAGGGGAAAGGTGAGGATCGAGCACCAGCCCTGAGTCACGGCAGGCGGGCTGCTGGCGAAGGTCAGTGGACTTGGCAAAGGTCGGGGACTCGCAGGGGCCTGGACTGATGGGGTAGGTGCCTCAGTCGGCTGGGGCTGCTGTGGCAGAACAGCACAGACTGGCGGCTTGCAAACAGCAGGCATCTACTGCTCGCAGCTCTGGAGGCTGACAAGTCCAAGGTCAAGAGGCCAGCAGATTTGGTGACTGGCGAGGGCCTGCTTCCTGGTTCACGGGTGGCAGCTTGGAAGGGTGTCCTCACCTGCAGAAGAGGCCAGGTGGCGCCCTGGGGCTCTTTTTCAGAAGGGCGCTAACCCCACTGATGAGGCCTCCGCCCTCACGACCTGATCACCCCCGAAGGCCCCACCTCCTGATACTGTCACATGCGATTAGGTTTCACCGTGAGAATTTTTGGGTGGACACAAACATTCAGTCTCCAGCACGCGACTAGAGTCCAGGAGTGGAGGCCCGGTCTCCCAAGGGAATTTGGAGGCTGTAGAGACCTCTGAAGACCTCCACTGACATTCACAATATTTCAGGGGGCATTTTAGCTTATTGAAGAAAACAACTCCTCCTGAGTCACGTGCATTGACATACCCATTTATTGATAAATTGCAAACCGCCCCCCAGCTAGAGCATTTACCCTGCTCCACCGTTCTGCTTTTGCCCTGAAGCGCACGTCACCCTCTAACAGCACCGGCCAGCGGAAATGCAATGGGAAGCCACGTGCACAATTAAAAAATTTTCAGTAGCCACGTTTTAAATAGTAAAAAGAAACAGGTAGAAGTAATTTAAATTGTATATGTTTTATTTAACCCTATCTGTCTGCATAGTGCCATTTCAACGTGTAAGCAATATAAGAATACTGAGCTATTCTGTGTTCTTTTCATCCGAAAGCTTTGAAATCCGGTGTGTATACGACACGCCACATCTCATGTTGGACCAGCCCACGCGAAGTGCCCGGCGCTTGCTACAAGACAGCCCATGGCGACTGCGCTGGGCAGGCAGCTCTAACCTCTTATGAAATCACTGGTGACTGTGCTTGTCATATGTTGTCATTGCTCGTCCACTAGCGCCTGGGAGCTACAAGGCCGGCAGTGGCGCAGCCTGGCTGCAGAGGCAGGCCCTGGAAGCGGTGGTTCATCAACACTTACGGATCAAGGACCTACTGTGTGCCAGGCTCTGTTCTAGGAGCTGGGGGCACAGTGATGGACAAAGGAGACAGATTCGTGCTCCTATGGAGCTTTTTATTCATTCTAGAGAAGGAAGGAAGCTAATCAAACAAACAAACGCTTGTGTTGTGTAGTGTGCTGGATGCTGATCAATGCCATGGAGAAAAAGCAGGGACGGGAGATAGAAATACTGTGGGGTGGTTTGTCATTTAAAACGGTGGATAGGAAGGAAGTCCTCGAGGGGATGACATTTGAGCTAGGACTTGAAGGAAAGGATGGTGAGCCTTCTCCGTGTTAGGGAGAGCAGCGTTCCAGCAGTGAGAGCAGTAAGTGCAAAGGCCCTGGGGCAGGAGCAAGGCAGCAGGTCCAGGAGCTCCCAGGAGGCAGGCATGGCTGGAGCAGAGTAGGGAAGGAGGGAGAGGGACCGTGAAGTCAGGGAGATGACGGTGACCTCATGGGCCATGGTGAGGGCTGTAGCTTTCACTTTAAGTGAGGTGGGAGCCATGGGAAAGTCTTTTTTAATAAGTTTTTATTGAGATATAATTTGCATATCATAAATTCACCCATTTCAAGTCAACAATTCAATGGCTTTTACACTATTCACAGAGTTGTGCAACCATCACCACAACCAATTTTAGAGCATTTTCACCGCTCCAAAAAGAAGCCCCATACCGGCAGTCACCTCCGCTCTCCCAGCCCCTGGCAACCATCAATCTGCTCTTTGTCTCTACAGATTTGGCCACTACGGACATTTCATGTAAACGGCATCACGAACGTGATCTTTTCACGCCTGGCTTCTTTCACTCAGCGTGTTTCCAGGGCTCATCCATGTGGTCACATGGACCAGAACTTCATTCCTTTTTATGTGGAGCAACATCCCAGCGTGTGGATAGATCCCATTTTCTTTATCCCGTGAGGACTGATGGGTGCGGGGTTGTTTCCCCCCTTTGGCTGTCAGCGCTGCTGTGGACACTTGCCTGCAGGTTTCTGTGCAGACGCGCTTCCCTTCCTCTTGGGCACATGCCTGAGGATGGAGCTGTCGGGTCCCTGGTGGCTCTGTGTCTACCTCCCGAGGTTGCCCCATTCTGCAATCCCACACGTACCGTGTGAGGTTGCAACTTTTCTACGGCTTTGCCAACGCCCGTTATCTGTCTTTCTGATCACAGGAGGGTTCTGGGCAGAGGAGCACCATCTGACTCCTGCTTTACGGGACCCCCCCCCCCGCCCCCGACACCTACGTGGATAATATTTTATTATCATTAATCTTTCTTTTCTTTGGCATTTTTGTCTTTCCTCCAGGCAAGGCCTGTCTCTAAAATGTGATGTCTTTTTTTCTCCCTTCTTAAGCCACCCTCCCTGCCTCCGGAAGTGACTCCCCTCCTCGAGGTCAAGGTGGGTCACGTGTGTCCAACACTCTTTCATCTCTGCTCTTCTCATTGTCAGGTGACAGCATGGCATGACACAAGGGCACTCCAGCCACGGCCTTGGGGCTCTCTTAGGTAAGCACCACGCACATTTGGACCTTGAAGACTTGGCCATAAGATGAAAGTTAGTTTGGACGGCATGGCCAAGGAGAGTGGGGGTGGGGGCGGGGCGTGCGTCAGGGCCTGGCCAACCGCACGTTTTAGATAATTGGCTAATTTCCAAGAACTCCAACCATCATTAAAAATAAAACAATCCCCATAGTGAAGGCTGTTGAAGGCCTTAAGGAATTTAATGAAATTATTTAATTCATTAATCAATCAGTACTTTGATTAATGAATGAGCTAATTAGTGAATTGATTATTTAAAGTATTTATTGAGTACCTGATATGTGCTAGGCATCGTTTCAGGTGCTGGGGATGAACCGATTAGTGAAAAAAGACCAGCTCTGTCTCTTGGGAACTGGGTGAGATGAACAAGTGAGCAGATACACAAGACAATTTCAGATAAAAATGGGGTGATTTGACAGAGAGTGGGTTGGGACTCCCATTTTCAACAATTTCCCAGAAGTGGGCTTTGAGCTAGACCTGGAGGAGGAGAAGGAGTCGCCACGGTAGGATCTAGGAGGAGAGTATTCTAGATGGAGGGAACAGCAAGTGCAAAGGCCCTGTGGCAAGAAGACGCCAGGATGTTCCAGGAGCAGAAACGAGGCTGGGAGTACAGTGAGCAAGGGGGGAGCAGGCAGCAGACGGGGGCGGAGCGTGGCGGGAGCCAGGCTGTGCAGGGCCTTGGAACAACAGCAGCAAGGAGCTTGGCTGCACTTTCACATGCTGACACTGTTCTGAGCACTGTCTCATTTTTTCCACCTTCTTTAATCCTCACCACAGCCCTTGGAGAGAGAAAGGCTCTTATTATCCCCATTTTGCAGACAAGGAAACTGAGGCACAGAGAGGCCCAAACCACTTGCCCCTGAGTCTGGATTTCTCAGAACCTATTCCTGTAGGTCAAGGTGGGCCCCCTCTTTGGGGCACTGGGCAGTATCAGGGTCTCTTTAGAGGAAGACGATACCAGGCAAGGCCCTCTGGCCAGTACACAGAAGGTGCTCAATAAATGTTTCAGGCCAGGGCATGTTGCTTAAGGATGGGCCTGGGAGAAGGCTGCTTTCTTCTAGGGCTGAATAGAGTTTCAGAAGATCTCATTCTGAGCCCTTGAGGACAGGGTCTTCCTTGCCCAGGTGTTGGGGACACAGCCCTCCTGTCCCCATGTAACCCAGGAGGAGTCTCTTGCCCTCTCAGTAACACCTTTCACAAAAGAAGGGGACAGGCCCACACGAGGGGCCCCAACTCAATGTGGGGTGGGCAGTACGGGCACCAGGAGGCAGCCAGGCAGGGGCTGGGGAACACTGCAGGGGGACAGGCCCCTGAGGGCAGCCACCGCTCAGTGCCAGCCCATGGCTGTGCCCCCTGGGAACACTTATGGCAATGACGCTCATCAGCAGTCTCTGTCTTAGAAAGCAGGGACTTAGTCTTGCTGACTTAACATCTCTCTGCCTCAGTTCTCTGATCTGCAAAATGGAGCCATCCCGTGCCACCTAGAAGGCCCTCATTCATTCATTCCGGAACGCCTGTTGAGCGCAAGCGTCCCCCCGGCTGGGCTGGCTCTGTCGCAGCTGGGGCAAACGGTGAGCGCAAAGAGTGGGCATCGTTGCCAGGTGGTGCCCTGCAATAAGGATGAGCGCCGGAGGCTGGGCGCTACCTCATACGGGGCGGCGGGGGGAGGAAGCCTTTGGTTAAGGCGGCGGGACCGCCCCCCACCAGGCGTCCCTGTGCGGGAACAGAATTCCTGGCAGAGGGAGTGCAGAGGCTGGTTCCGGGCAAGGGAGGGCGGGTTGGAACCCGTGTGCTGGGACGGGGTCCGAGAGTGGTGGTGGGGTGTGCATCCCATCTCAGAGCGCTGCGTTCCCGAGCGAGAACTTGCTGCCAAGGTGCGCAATGACGATGCCAGTGACAGAGGAAGTGGGGGAGGGGGAGGGGCGGAGCGGGGAGAGCTCGGAGGAGGAGGAGGGCAGAGGGGAGGGGAGGGGAGAGCGAGAAGAAGGGGGGTGACGGGGGCGGGGAGGTGCGCCCGCGCTGCAAAACCGAAGCGAGAGCACCCGGCAGGCCTCGGATGGGTGGGGCGGGGCTTGGCAGCTGTGGTCCCGCCCCCAGGCCGATCCGATCCGCGCCCGCCCCCGGCTCCGCCCCCCGCAGGCTCTGTCCCCGCCCGCCGCCCCCACCGGAGTCCCTGCGCCCACGGCGGCCCGCCCGGGGGCGGTCCGGCCCAGCCAGCGATGGCGCATAAAGCCGCTGGCCACCTGCTGGACTTCTCCTTCGTGCGCCGCCGTCCGGGCCCCGCCGTGCCGCTGCGGCCCGCGTTCCCGGAGTCCCGGCCTCTGTCGCGTCCGTCGCGTTCTCCGTCCCCCGCCAGGCGCCGAGCCCTGCGAGCTCCGGGCGGGCACCAGGGCGCGCAGGCATGGGCGGCCACGCCAAAGCGCGCGGGGCGGCCGCGGCGCTGGGCGTCCTGGGGCTGCTGTGCGCCGTGCTGGGCGCTGTCATGATCGTGATGTTGCCCTCGCTCATTAAGCAGCAGGTCCTCAAGGTGGGTGAGGGGCGCCCGGGTGGGCGCGCGGCCCGACTGGAGGGCGCCGAGGGGGGCCAGGGGCGCCGCCAGCGGGTTGGCGACCAGAGTGGGGATCGGCGCCCTGGGTCGGGCCGCAGAGCACCGGGAGACCAGCGCGGCTGCTCCGCTGCAGGACCCCCTCCGGCCCAGGCTGAGGCCCAGGGCAAAGGGGGCACCCAGGGGCTTGGCTGCCCGCGCAGGCCGGGGTTGAGGGGGCCTGAATGAGAGGCCACCCGGGGACCCGACGCCTCCCTAAGGGATTTGGGGCCGGGGACGGGTCAGGAGCGTGGCTAGGTTGCCCTTGCAGGGCCGCCCCGGGGAGCACCCAAACACCTCTTTCCACAGCGGCCTGTGGCAGTGTCTGGTCACACTGGGACCGCGCTTTGCCTGTCTCCTGTGAGCCCAGCGGGACAGGAACCTTCCCTTCGCGTGCTCCTGTGAGGCTCGCGTGGGCGCGCAGCCCGCGGTGGGTGCTCAGCGGAGCATCCCCTGCCGTCCGGAACCTCCCGGTAGAAACTCTTTGGCAGAGGCAGGGTTGGCTGTTCTCCCCGCGCGCCTTCGTGGCTCAGACTGAGCGCGATAAGCCGCTTTTCTCCCGCGCACGGGAGGCGGGCTCCAGCCCAGGGTCCTCCGGGAGCGGCAGCCCGAGGTCTTTCCTCTGATCCTGGCCTTACACAGCGCTGCCCTTTTAACCGGGGAGACAAATTAGGCCGTCAGCTGTCTCTGCCCTGGGTGGCCCGTGTGAATGAGCCCGGCGGAGTCAGCGCAGGGCTGGGAGATTGCAGAATCTCCAGCCTCTTGGAGCTTTGAAGCCCCTGAGCCAGCACCTGCAGCGCCTGGGAGGGGAAACTGAGGCTCGCCTTTACCAGAGATCAGCCTGACACAGAGCTGGGGTGACCGTGTGGAGATTGTCATGCTAGTTGACATCTTTCCCCCCTGGCCTGCTTCTGTAGACTGAGTTTCTTAAGAGTGGGGCTTGTCCACCCTCAGGCCTGTGCCCCGTTCACAGTGAGCAAGCGAGTGAAGGGAGGGTGCATCTGCCTGGACGCTGCTGCCATTTCCTGGGACCCGGCTGGCTTTAAAGATGGAGCAACGTTTGGCCCTTCTCAAGGTCTCTGGGGGAGCAGTTGTCTTGAGTCACCCTGGCCACGCTGTGTCTAGTTTTTGGTCTTTCCAGGCGTGTCCAGTCCAGTTCTGCAATCCGATTGCAAAGTGGTGAACGGCGACACGGCCTCCGGGAATGGGGGGAAAAGGGACAGAACTGCTGCTTCTTCCTGGTGGCAGCCTGGGCTGTTTCTCTGTTACGCTTTTCAGAGTAGCTCTGCTAGCTTTAGCTCAGTGACAGCCTTGTGTTTTCTGCAGCGCCAGAGACTCCACGGTGTGTACACGGTGTCCCTGGAGAGGCTGTCACTCAGGTGGTGCGAGCAGGTGACCCTGTGCAAAGCAAGAGTTTCTTGCTTTGGGGTGTGGAGGTGGTGGGGTTCATACCAGATGAGCCTTGTCAGCTCAGCCATTCTGGGGCTTATTTCAGGGTGGCTTCTGTCTCGGGATGTCGATCGGGTTGAGGATGTCAGTGGCCGTGTGTGCGTATGTGTGCACGGACGGCTTTCCTCCCTCCGCCCTCCTCCGGCCTTCCAAAGAGGAAAACCACATTGTCCTCAGTTGTCCCAGAGCTGGGAACTCTGGGCTTAAAGTTGAACGAGAGCCTTCTGGCACCCTTCTGCGGACATCCCAAAGGCGATTGGTTTAGGGCTGAGTGGCGTGAAGGCAGGAAGACAGAAGCCACGCCCAGCCCAAGACGGCCACTTCTTGGATGGCCCGGCTGGAGCCGAGGCCAAGCGCTTTCCCAGGGAAGAAGAAAGCCAGTGTTCGGAGGACGCTAGGATGGGCAGGGACGGCTGCTGGTGCTTTCTTTGGCTGCGCGTACTCGTGTGCAACTTGAATGGGAGGCCTTGTGCTTTTATTTATTTGTTTTTTTAATGCCTTTTGGTTCATGAAAGGAATCCATACAGTCGGCTCTCTGAATCCGTGGGTTCCGCATCCGTGGAGTCAGCCAACCTCTGACTGAGCATATATGGGAAAAAAATAATAAAAAATAACCATACAACTATAAAAATAATACAGATTTGAAAAATATTATATAACAACTATTTATATAGCATTTACATTGCATTAGGTATTCTAAATAATCTAGAGATGATGTACGGGAGGACGTGTGTAGTTTACGTGCAAATTCTACGCTGTTTTATATCAGGGACTTGAACCTTCCCGGGTATTGGTATTTGGGGGGTTCAGGAGCCAATTCCCCTCTGATACTGAGGGACGACTGTATACAAAAGACATGATTACTTGCTTGTAAAAGAAATTCAAATGTTGGAAAAAAGAGAAAGTTCCTCCCATTATTCTCCTCCCCAACTATTATCACCATCATCAGTGCGGATCTTTCCAGACCTTTTGCTGTATATCACAAGCACATACGTGTGTGTATTAATATACATACCTCACATAAATTGAACTATACTATACATAAATATCCTGCAGTTTGCTTTTCAATTCAGCAGTAGCACTTGAAGATTCTTCCATGTCGTCACAGTGCATTTTTCTCTCTGCCGCGTGGCGTTCCTCTGAATACTATGTATGACATATGCACGCTTGTTCACCTGTTTCTGCATTGAATGACCATTTTCTCCGTCGCAGACGACGGTGAATGTCCTGGTGTGTGCCTCTCCGCGTGCATGTACGAACCCTTGCGTGGGAGAGATTCCTACAGGTAGAACCTCTGGACAGGAAGGTGTGCTCAGTGTAAATTGTGACAGTTCCCGCCAAATTGGCCTTCTGGACAGTTCTACCATTTTTACTTCCACTAACAAGGCATGAGACACCCCCACCCTCCACTTCTGCTTCTCACTCCTCTCTGTCAGTGCCAGAGAGGACCGATTTATCACTGTCAGTTTTTAGTTAGTCGAACGCCTCTGATTTACATTTCTCAGGTGACTGGTGAGGGTGAGGAGGAACATGACGCGTTTCGAAACCCGTGTCAGTTTCTGGAGCTCAAGGTTGCAGGGCCCGGCGGTGCCAGTTGCCCGCGGGGACCTCTGGCCGGTTACTTCACCTCTGAGCCGGAGCTTCTTTCTTCAGCTCCAAGACGGGGGTCAGATCTGCTTTGCCCCCGGCGAGACTGTGAGCTACAAAGGAGACGACAGGTGTGTGGGAATGCCCGGATGTTACCTGGTTCCTCCTTTGCATCCGACAACGGCTTTTTGATGTGGAATGGAGAGAGCAGTGGAAGTTTTCCTTCGTACAGATAAGGAAACCGAGGCACGGCGAAGGTCAGTGACTTGCCAGGGCGCCCAGCCCGCGGCAGTGGGGGCTGGGAGTCTGCACGCTGAATCCGGTCTGCCCTCCCGTGGGGAATCGGAGTTCAGTGGGAGTTCTTCATCCAGTGGAGGTCTTGGTCCAAGTTAGAAAAAAGGAACTAGAGATATGTGTTTCAGCATGGGCAGCCCACCAAAACACATTACTAGTTGAAAAAAACTCAGGTGCTATTTATGTTTAAAAAAAACCACCACGCAATAGTCCGTATGTTCAATGGGTTAATCTTAGAGCACGCACGTAAAAGCCTGGAAAAGGTGCAGAAGGGCACACGTTGGACTAGCAGACGTGGTTACTCTAGAGGGGGAGGGGAGAGGACTGGGCGTGTGGCCAAAGGAAGCCTAATACTTTATCTGTCATGATCCTATTTTTTTTTAATAAAGAGAATGTATTCATATATTATGTGTTTAATTAAAAATTCCACATGAGCAGGCAGGGGTGGTGGCTCCCAGCACTTTGGGAGGCCGAGGCAGGAGGATCGCTTGAGTCCAGGAATTTGAGGTTACAGTGAGCTTTTATTTTGCCACTGCACGCCAGCCTGGGCAACAGAGCAAGAGCCTAAAAAAAAAAAAAATCACAAAGGAACAGATACATTAGCTTTCCGCAAAGAATGGCCGAATGAATCGGACCTACAGACACAGGAGGCGCTGGCAGGGGGGCCCTGTGGTTGGTGGCTTGGAGAGGCCTTGGGGCAGTGAGACTCGCTTCTTCTCCTTCAGCCAGTTGGAAGGGTTGGACGGGCCGTGAGTGTGAACTTCAGGGCACCCACTCACAGGTGGCTTGCAGTGTGCCACTCGGGGTTCAATGTACCTTTGTGAATATCATCTGACTGAGTGCCGGCGCAGTGCTGTGACACATGACTTGTTGTCAGTTAAGGAGACAAGCAGAAGAGAGTGATTTGCCTCGAGGGACCTGACTGGGGTGTGGGTGTGGGTGTGTGAGTGAGACGACGTCCCAGAGGCAAACCCCATGAGGACGTGGACTTCTGCCCCCGCTGCCTGGAACTCGCCTGGCGTGCAGCCGCCCTTGGGTATTTGAATGAATTGCAAAGGCGCAGTCCAGGTTCCTGGGGCACACGTCCAGGTCCCTGTGTGTCTCTGGTCCTCCAGGAAGGGCCTGGCTGCGCTGCAGGGAAAGGCTCATCTGCCAGGCCACTGCCTTTGGTGACGGGGCTTGTGGCCTTCTCCCATGTCCGGGAGGGAAGCTGAGTCCCCTCTGCTGACTGTAAGTTGGTTTCTAGTCGGACAAACCTCAGGCGCTTTGTGCAGCGGCGGGGGGGGGGGGGGGGGGGGGGGGGGCTTCCGCCTACCCGTGTTCCCCATCTCAGTAAATGGCACTTCCAATTGTCCCCGCAGGTGTAGAGGTGAAAACCTTAGGCCACCTTTGCCTGTATGCTTTTTTCTGATACTTCTGTCTCTGGTACATCAGCAAATCTTCCTGACTTTCCCTTAAAACATGTCACCATCTCCAGCCCACCCTGCCCTCCCCTGCCCAGTGCTTGGACTGGTGCAGTAGTCTTATGCCCGTCTCTGTAGGCAGCCAGAGGGGTCCTGTTAAGTCACATGTTCCGGCTGTTCACAGCCCTTCCAGGTTCTCCATCTCACTCCATCTCACTTTGAACCCCAAAGTCCTTTCAGTGGCCTGAAGGTCCCCCACGACCCCACTCTCATTCCCTCTCTCACCTCAACCCTGCTCATCTCCTTGGTGGTCCGGAGCCCACCAACCTGGGCCCACCTCGGAGTCCCCGGCTAGCTTCCCCGCTGCCAGGGAGGCTCACCCGCCAGCCAGCTGCTCAGCTCTCCCCCACTTCCCTAAAAGTCACCCCCATTACGTTGTATGTTTATCTGCATATTCTCGTTCTCGCTCATGAACTTGGAAGTCTAAAGGGCGGGGGCTTTCCTGTCACTGTCACGTCCCCGAGGGCCAGAGCAGCACCTGGGCTCCTGGTAGCCCCCTCACCACTACGAGGATGGCAGAGTGGACCGGGCAGTACGTGCTGTGAGCTCAGGCTGCTCCTTTACCCGCCCCCGCGCCCCGCCCCCAACCCAGCCTCAAATTCCTTACTCCCCGCCCCCGGCCAGAGCTGCAGGGAGACTGCAGGAGCCCAGGCTTGAGGGCGGCCTGGACGTCACAGACCGTCCCTGAGTTTGTGTCCTTTGGCAAGTCTCCTTTGCCAATCGGTCCATTAGTTAGAAGGTGAGGGTTGATGAGCGATGAGAGTTAACGGGCACTTATATGCCAGACACTGTTCTTAGTGTTTTACACATATTAATGCATTTCTTTTAGCAACAGCTACTGTTGCTTCTGTTTTATTGAGGGAAATGGGCACACAGAGAGGGAAAGTAACTTGCCCCGAGTCACACAGCTCCAAGTGGTAGAATCAGGGTTTTGACTCAGGAGGCCGGTACTGAGTGCCCGGTAGCCCCCACCCCGACAGTGGCAGATCCTTGGGGGCAGAGCAGGGGCCCTCCCTCCTCTCTGCGTTGCCAGTGGGCAGCGGGGGCCCTTCCAGGCCTTTCTCCTTATAGTCACCAGGCCCCTGAAAACCTGCTGGTGCAGAGCCCCCACCTCCCCCTTTCCTGGGCAGTCTGACACCAGCGACATGTTCTACACTCACAGATGCCAAGTGACCAAGTGACGCTCTGGGGAGGGTGGCCCCTTCCTAGCCTGGGGCCCCGGCGGCCCTGGGGCTGGACGCCCACCTGTTCTGAGCCCCACTGTCCTGCGGGGGCTGCTGGGCTGGATCTGCACCTTTGCCGAGGGCCGCCCCCCAATCCCCCTAACCCCCCCAACTCCCCTCCCCTGCCACCGTGGAGTCTGGGAGCGAGTTGTAACGTTGTGACCAACAGGGTGCATTGCGGGACCCACACGTCCGGACAGGTAGCTGGTCACGGGTGGGGAGGGGGCTCCTTCCCCTGGGGACAGTTGGGATCACAGGTGTGCTCTGGCTGCTGTTTTGTTTTTCTTCCTCTTTCCTGCCGTTGAACTTCCTATTCCTCCTGCCGCGTGAGCGAGCTATTTCCACTTACTCCCTGGCGACTGCTGAAAACATGGGGCTATTTTTAGTTTCCCTGAGTCTAGTTTATTTTTGTTTCCCTCTTTGCTCCTGGTGGATTTGCGTCTCGCTGGCTTCAGGAGTGCGTGTGTATGTTTCTGCACACATGTGTTAGTGTGTGTCCACATGTGCTGCCGGTGAATACAGTTCTCATGTGAACACATGAGTGCTGACACACCATGTGTTTGCGCCTTGATGTGTGGCCACATGTTGACGCATGTGCAAACACATGTGTTGCTATGCGGCCACATGTGTTGCTGTACCACGTGTCTCGCTGCGTTTGTATATGCATCCGGTATGCTAACGAGTGTCAGCCTGCGCCCACATGCATTCATGCAGGCACACGTGTGTTGGCACACTTATACATGCACACACACGTGCACACGGGTTTATGCGTGTCATTGTGCACTGACGTGTGTGTACACATGCATGTTGATGTGTCCACTGTTGTCTGGCCTTTCTGGGGCCAGGCCTGGCACCGGGCTGTGTTTGAGCTGCCTGGATCTTCCCATTCCAGGAAACGCTCCCCGGCCCTTCCTGGAATCTCCACCCGCCGCTGTGCTGATGCGCTAGAACTTGGGGAGGCTCAGCTCCCTGGAATGACCTGACTGCGGCCTTCAGTTTCCAGAAAGGGACACGGACGTGGGTCCCTGCTGAAGGCTTTTTTCCTGGAGGCATCTGGGTTCCAGTGGAGAGCTGGCACGGGCTGTGTGCTCTGTGGGTGTCTGCGGGTCCCGTCCAAAGGTCGTCAGTGTCCAGATGGGTTTTCCATGTCCTCAGTCAGCAAAAGAGAAGCCCCTGGGGCCACAAACCACTGTCCCCAAGGCTGACACCAGAAGAGTTTTCTGGTTCACACTCTTGGGACTAGAGGGATCCTTCGACTTCCCCCCAAGTCTTCTGCTCCAAGAGGCTTTAGGAGCTCGGGCAGCGCAAACACATCAACAGTGCAAAGAACAAAAAGAGAACCCCCTTTTTTTACCCCAGCTCCCTCCCTCTCCTTCAAACGTGACCTGGGCCTCCTCTGGTCCCCGGAGTGGCCAGGCTGCAGCTGGAACACAAAGAGAAACAAAAACAGCACAAAAAGCTTCATTCTTGGCAGGGAGCCTTAGAGGGCCCAGGAGTTGGCTGTTCCTTCCCAGGGCCCTGGGGTGAGGCCTGAAGCTGCTCAGTCTCCTAACAACCTCCCCAGACCAGAGGCCCGGGGCATGGCTGCCTTGAGGTTTTTGTTTTCCTTTCCCTTTTTCCACTGTTTCTTCCTGTCCACCGTGGCCTGGTGCTGGGGAGGGGGAGGGAACTGGAGTGGCCTGACTCTCGTTCGCTTCCTGGCATCTTGGGTGGAGTTCCTT
The DNA here is from genome assembly GCF_041146395.1 of Eulemur rufifrons. Classification (NCBI taxonomy): domain Eukaryota; kingdom Metazoa; phylum Chordata; class Mammalia; order Primates; family Lemuridae; genus Eulemur; species Eulemur rufifrons. Next base: position 3,941,345 of record NC_091003.1, read on the forward strand.
CCACCTCCTCTGGAAGCTTCTAGTCCACTTGAGCCGCTTTAGAGGTTCATTCTCTTGGTTTTCCTGTTCCTTTGCTGGCTGGCTGCTCTGGGTCTCCTGTGCTGTCCCTCCTTATGTCCCTGGCCTCTTGCTAGCGGGGTGTCCCGGGCTCGGCCTTGGCCATCCTCTCCGTGCGAGCGCGTCCAGGCTTGTGCGTTAGATGCCGTCGTTGTCCTGACCGCTCCCGAGTTGGCAGCCCTGGGCCCTGACCTCCCCCCTCAACGCCAGCCTCGAGCATCCAACGCCAGGCCCCGTATCTCAGCCCAGGGGGTCGAAGGCGGCTCCCACTCGCCCTCGTCCCCTCCCAGCCTCCCTCCATTTTCCCATCTCGGCGGCCCCATCCTCCAGCCTTGACTCCACTTCCACTTCCCACCTACAACCTGCCAGGGAGTTTTATGGCTTTGTCTTCAAAATATATCTGGAATCGAACCCCTTCTCACCATGCCCGGGGCGTCACCCTTGCTCCCAGCAGGGTTTTCCCCGACAAGCAGCGGCAGGGGTGGGGGGGGAGGTCCTATTAGAACTGCGGGTAGCCACTGTCCCCCTCTGTGCACAGCCCTGCCCAGGCCTGGCCCGTCCCCTAGGAGTCAAAGCCAAGTCGTTCCCCTGGTTCATGAGGCCTGTGCCAACGCCCCTGATGCCTTTCTGGCTGTGTTGCTGTCCCCAACCCCTTGCACGCTGCCCTCCTGGCCGTCCTCAGACACGCCGGCACAGTCACCTTAGCTCTTCCCTCTCCTGGAGCCCCCTCCCCTGACTGGGCTCGCGCCTCCTGTAGGTCTTTGTTCAGACCTCAGGGGCTCACCGTGACCTCCCTCTGCTGAGATTCAGGATCCCGCCTCTTCTCCCCCCACCCCCTCGGGGCTCCCGACCTTCCCCACCCTGCTGCATGACCTTCCCCACCCTGCTGCATGACCTTCCCCACCCTGCTGCATGACCTTCCCCACCCTGCTGCATTCTTCCCGCAGCCCTTCTCGGCTCCATGTTCCCCGCGTGCCGCGCTCATTGCCTGTTTGCTGTTTCTCCCCAGGACAATGTGGGGCCGTGCGGGCGGGGACCTTTGTGTGGTTTGTAGCTGTGTCCCGAGCACCTGGAGCGACGCCTAGCACATAATCAATCGGAGCTTCCCAAATGGATGTTTAAAAGACCAGGGTTGTTTCACAGGATGGTTCCTGACTCCTGGCAGGTTGTGGTCTTTGGCAGGGGCATGGGGCCTGCTCCCCAACACCCACCACGGCCACTGCCACCACCTCTTGCCATGAATGCTGGAGCTTCTTGGTGGGGCTGCCTGCTCTGCCTGTTCACGCCACTCTCTTGTCACTTCTCACCATCAAAGCCAGAATGCTCTTTAAAAAATGCAAACCAGATCCTTCCACAAAGCTGATTAAAATCTTTCTGTGTTTGGCATCAGACCTGTCTGCTCCCATGGCCTGTAAGTCCTTTCTTCGCTGGCCCCTCTACCTCTCCTCTTGGCATTCCCACCTCAAGGGCCTTCCGTTTCCTCTAATGCAGCATATTCTTCCTACCTCAGGACCTTTGCACATGCTCTTCCTTCTGCTCGGACTGCCTTTCGCCCTGTCTCTTATGCCTGGTTCCTCTTTTATGTTTCAGCTCAAATGTAACCTCTTGAAGAAGACACCCCTGACCCCCAACCCCTCCCCATCGACAGGTGTCCTCCACCTCCACTGTCTGCTCCACCTGCGTTGTAACCGTTCCGTGCTGTTCCCTCTGAGCCTTGTCGTTCTCTGAAATTATCTTCACTTACTTGAGGTTCTGTGAGGACAGGGACCTTGTCTGTTTTGTTCATGGCTTTATTCCATAGATGGAGACCCTTGTCCCCGGGCAGAGAGCTGCATAGGGTGGGACCCTGTGCTGAAACAGGGAGAGGGTCCAGGGTCGGGGGGATTCTCCAAAGCGTGGACTTGGGACCCAGACTCCCTGGGTTCAGTCCTGACTCTTGCACAAGTCCTGTCTGTGCAGCTTGCACTTTCTGTCTGTGGGAGTGAGTGACATAAACTTGCTGGGCTTCAGTGTCCCCAGGCCTGCCTATCTACCTTCCCCCGGTGGGTCATGTGCCCCAGGGAGCACCCAGAAGCCTGGGTCCCTGGGGTGCATCCACAGATTCAGGGCCTGAGTCTTAACGCGCTACATGTGGATTTCAGTGGCTTCTCTCTGGTTCCGGTGCCGGGGTGTCTCCCCTGTCTGAGCGCTGGTGTCTTTTGACTGACCTCCGTCCTGCCCCGACATGCAGGTGAGGTGGCCGGGAGGAGAGGACACAGGTGTACAAAGCTGTCATCGAGGCTGTCTGTGGATGGTGGTCCAAGAATGGCACCTGTCGTGGCCGAGGGGCCAGGGGAAGCGCAGAGGCTGATCTGGGCCCCTCTCTGCCTCTGGGAGGGAGCAGGAAGCCTCGGGCTGGTGCCTTGGGCCCATCTGGCGTCCTGGATTGGGATGGCGCTGGGAGTGTTTCCCTCCCTGCTGCCATTAAGCCGAAGTTCATTATTTCCAGTGGAACCATTTGTGCTTGGCGTTCCTGTCCTCACCAGCAGAAACGGTGAGAGGCCAAGGCGGGAGACTGAGTCCTTGGTGCGGGAACGTTGCAGGTGTGGCCACGTGCATGTCATTCACGCAGACTCAGTTAAAACAAAAGGGAAATAGCAGTGCCGCCCCCAGGTGGACTTGGTTAGTGTCTGTGCAGGCAGAGTGTGGGGGGGGGAGTCTCTTGTGACCCTGGGGTCCCTCCCGTGGGTCCCCGGCCGGGCTGAACGCAAGGCTGGAATTCAAGGTTGACACGGTTTTGTATGCACGCTTCGTTCTCACCTTCCAACAGCTTCATCTGAGGCTTAGGAAATAAACGGCCACGTCGGGGAGAAGCTGGCTGCTTTGGAGTTCCTGAGAGGTCTCCAAAGGACAGGGTCTTCCTGAGGGATGTTGCAGGTCAGGAGTGAAAGGAGGAAAGGGTGACAGGCAGCAGAAACGGTGCTGGGCCCCTTTGCCCGCAAGCGATTTCCCCATTTCCTCCCCGCATTGCCTCTCACTGTCACTCGTCATTATAGCAATAGAGATTATTTTGTTTGGCTGTGTATCCAAGACCTCTTCAGGAGGTGGTAGCTTATCAGCTAATTGTTTTTATCGGGGAAAATTTCATAAATGATCAGCTTGGTAGATCTGGAACTACTCGTGTTTCACCCAGTTCCAGCTTCGAATTTTTCCCTTGGGGAAGCCAAACCTGGAGGAAGCAGGGGTTTACTCGAGGCCGCAGAGGTGGTTAGCAGCAAGTGCTGGTGGGGCGGACTGTTCCAGGCTAGCTGGGGATGTGGGATGCTGGGGGCAGAAAGTCACCAGGGTCCCATCCGCACCGCGGCCTGCCCACATCCTGGTTTTTATAAAGTGGGAGAGATGTCAGGGCCGGGGTGTGCCGAAGTTCAGGCTCTGTCCTCCTCAGGCAGGAGGCTCTGGGGGTGTGTGCTGGGCAGGGAGGGCAGGGGTGGGGGATGAGCCCGGGACCCCGTGGCCTGCGTCAGAATCTGCCCCGGCGCAGCTGCGGAGGAGGTGATCTGGAATCCCAGCCACGGGTGTGCTCTGCAGTGTGTCCCAGCACACGTCTCGGCACCCTGCCGGCCCGCTGGCCCTTGCCCCAAACCACGGGGCCACCGTTCTTTGTGCGGGACGGTGTGGAGGCTGCAGCTGCTGCCTCGTGTGTGTGTGGGAGGCGTCCACCACCACAGCCAGGCCCCTCTGTGAGCTGAGGGAGCCCTGGGTGCCCACGTGGGGACCTGTCACCCGGGCGAGGGGTACGGGCAGAGTGCGGCGTGAGGAGGGCTCTGGCACGTCCCCGTCAAGGTCATTCATGGGTTCCCCAGTCCCCAGCCTTCTCTCCAGCCCTCGGCAGGATTGCCGTGTCCGGCAGCTTAGGTGGATCCGAGCGTATGGACGTTGGGGAAAGGTGGCCCAGGTTCGAATCCTGGCCCCCACCACCGCCCAGCTGGGTGCCTTCGGGCAAGCGACTTACCCTCTGTGCCTTTTGCCCTCTTCCGTAAAATGGACTTAAGAAAAGTATCTCCTGTGTAGGGCTTTCATGAAGGGGGAAGAGTTGGCACGTGTCAAGCACTTAGAATAACAGCCAGGCAGGCGTCACGTGAGTGTTTGCTGTTTCCGACATCTTACCCTTGTAGACACGGACGGGTAGAAGGATCAGTCTGTCACCATTGTGCCGAAATGGGACCACATTTTGCACGCTGTCCTGCGCCTCCCATTTCTCACTCCGTCGTCGCTTGTCCAGACCGTACTCAGTCGCCTGGGACGGTCTGCTGATTATCACGCTCTGATTCTCTAGACGACAGTGAACGCTCCGCGCCGTGGCCACACTGCGTTTGCTCGGCCGTTCCCACGAGGGAGCTTTCGAGCTCGTAAAACGGTCTGCAACGCAGCCCAGTGTGGTGTTTTCCTGCCCCAGGGTTTTATTTTGAAAAATTTTATTTTAGAAAAATTGCAGGAACAGTCTAGTTTGCTACATGTGCGTCTCTCTCTCCCCCCCCTTCCCCGCTCTCTTTTGTTGCTGAGACTTTGAGAGTCACTTGGAGACATCATGACATCTCACCCAGAATATGACGGCGTGTATGGCTGAAGGACAAGGACATCTTTCTCTGTGACCGCAGACTGTAGTCCCACTCAGGAAAGCCCAGATGGGCCGCTCCTTTAAGCTGACACCAGTGTGCATTCAGAGTCCCTTATGGTCCCTGTAATGCTCTTCATTGCAGTTGTTTGTTTTCAGTTTTTAAATCCGGAATCACGTCCCACGTCCTGTTGGCTTGTTTGCTTCTCCTCCTCAGTCTAGACCGGCCCTCCCTCTTTTTCTTGCTGCTGGGTCTTTCGCGACACTGGTGTTTGTGAAGGGGCCAGGCTGCTTTTTCTTTCTTTTATTTTTATTTTCAATTTCTATGCTAATCTTCTCTGTATTGTTCCGATTTTAGTATGTGGGCTGCCGAAGTGGGCACAGGGCAGTTTTTTGGCAGGTGTCCCTCGGTTTGGATCTGTCTGGTCGCTTTCTCGTGAGTGCACGTGTTCCTCCCGCAGACTCCCACACAAAAGCCTCCTTGTGTGAGTCGGACGGGAGCAGAGCTCTCCCGGAAGGGCCGGGATGGTGGCTGGACACCCCCCGCCAGCCCAGCAGCCCTACCCTGCAGTGGGCCGGGACCCCAGGGTGAGTTTGAGCCCCTGGGTTGGCAGAAGCCTGTGATTCCTCCTGGCCCTTCCCCCCCGCCCCCACCCCACCCCCGCTTCCTCATTTTCCTGGCTCTGAGTCCTTGTCCTCCACTAGAGGTGTGCCAGTCCTCCCAGCTGGGGCCAGCCTATGTCCACCCCAGCATGTCACGTGGAAGAGATGGTGGATCTGATGCCCGCCTGGTCCCTGTGCCAGAAAGGTTGCAGAGCCCTGGGCTGCCAGGGCCAGTCGGGTGCAGAGGGGAGGCTGGATGGAAGGGCGGGGAGGGGCTTCTCTCGTTTCACCTCCTCCAACCTGGCCCCCTGAGCCCCGCAGAAATCCTTGTGCCCGATCACCCTGGCCCCATCTGGCCTCCTGGCAGTGGGGCGGAGGTCATGCTGGCTTTACTCGGCTGAGAGCCGATTGCAGCCGGGATCCCTTGGCAGCTTCGGGATTTGCAAAGTCTCCCTCGTCCCCGGGATTTCCTTCCCCTGCCTGTTCCCAGGCTCCCCGGACTCCACCTGCCGCAACCTCTGGCTTTGCCCTTTCTCAAACTCAGAGTCTTGTTCCCTTTTTATTGTGAAACGTTGCCCCCTTCGCAGGAGTTGCACAAGCCCCTGCGGAGGAAACCAAGCTTCTTCCAGCCTGCGTGACTTTCTAGAGCATCACCCCCTATAACTGTCCCCAAACACCGGGCTTAGTGTGGCCTCATTTCGAACTTGAGTGGAAGCACACCTCTGCACGTGCACTTTGGTCTTGCTGTTTTTGCTTCCCGTTATGTTTGTGAGATTTACTCATCTTATCGCAATGAGCTGCCCCATTTTCATGGCTGTGTAATATTCCTCAAGGATGTCACTGTTCACCCGTCTTATTCCTGATGGCCGTGGGCGTGTCTAGTTCTGGGTTACGAACACTCCTGTGCTCCTGCCTGCGAGGCCCTCCCGTCTGGGTGGCCCCATCTGGTTTATCCGCTCACCTGTCGGGCATCTGGGCCGTTGCCTCTTGGGAGCAGAGCCGCCGTGGACACGCGTGTACGTGAGCTCCAGTCCCTGCTTGTCCTGCACCCGTGCTCTGCACAGCTGTGTCTCTAAACCTGAGCGTGTCCTCGTGCTACCTGCAGTGATGGAGTCTGCACACCGCACGCAGGTGGCTGCACAGGTCCTGGAGCCCCGGGCGTGGGTCCAGCTCTGCCTCCTGCCAGCTGTGTGGCCTCGGGCAGGTTCCTCACGTCTCTGGGCTTTGGCAGGCGTGTGGGTCTGTTCGGGCTGCCGTCACCAAAGGCCACACGCTGGGGCGTGTCCACGACAGACGTTTATTTCCTCACCGTTCTGGAGGCCAGAAGTCCAGGATCAGGACGTCGGCAGGTTGGCGTCTCCGGCGGCTCCTCCTGTGGGCACACACCCGCTGCCTCTGAGTGTCCTAATCTCTTCTTATAGGGACACCAGCCAGACTGGATTAGGGCCCACCCTAATGGCCTCATTTCAACTTAAGCACCTCTTTACAGGCCCCGTCTCCAAATACAGTCCCATTCGGAGGCACCGGGTGTTAGGGGTTCAACATGTGAATTTGGGGAGACGCAGTCTGGCCCATGCGGTAGGACACCTGAAACTGGCCTAAACCCGCACCTCCCTACGGGACTGGGGTGGGCACCGCGGCAGCTCGAGGGGACAAGTGCTTTGAGCTGGGGCCGGCACGTGTGGGCTGTCCGTGTCTGGGGGAGGGCGGCACCGCCACGCCGCGCACGGTAGCTCTTGCCGTGTCGGCGATTGTCACGCAGCGCCGTGTGCACTCCGTCCAGGTTGCCGTGCATGTTTTGGGCTCGTTGCTTCTTGCTGCTGCCTGGACTCCCTGGTTAACGTCTGCTCCATTTTATTTACTGTCCTCGTGACAGGTGCCTTGGTTTGATCCAATTCCTGCCTCCACAAACAGCAAATATCCTGGAACCTGCTGTCTTGGACTTCTCCAGAATTTTCTGAGGATGTGGGCTGGGCACAGTGGCTCATGCATGTATTTCTAGCATTTTGTGGGGTAGAGGCAGGAGGATCACTTGGGGCCAGGAGTTTGAGACCAGCCTGGACAACAAAGTGAGACCCCATCTCTACAAAAAATTTAAAACTTGGCTGAGCATCGTGGCACACCGTAGTTCCAGCTACTTGGGAGGCTGAGGCAGGAGGATCCCTTGAGCCCAGGAGTTTGAGGCTGCAGTGAGCTGTGATCTTACCACGGCGCTCCAGCCCGGGTGACAGAGCAAGACCCTGTCTCAAAAAAAGAAAAACTTTCTTTTTCCTGGGGATGTGCTGGGAGTGGAGTTGCCGTAGGGCAGCAGGGAAGCCGGTCTCACCAGACTTGCCTTCGAGAAGGGCAGTTGCCATCTGCCCTCCTGTCTCACATCCTCTCCAGCGCTTGACAGGATCAAGCCTTCTGGAACGTCTGGGGTCCCAGTGCGTGTGCGTCCCTGAGTCTGGATGTCAGCCTTCGTCCTTTTGTGAGTCGGCAGGTGGGGGTCTGAGGCGCAGAGGGCTTGAGGGACTTGTTGGAGAGTCACACAGCAGACAGGAGCTGGACCCCTGGCTTTAGGGCTTGCTTTTTGCAGAAATCGGTGGCCCCTGTGAGCAAGGTCTGGCATAGGGGGAGGACACGGGCTTCCTCTTCTGGGCTGAGGTCAGCTCTCGTTGAGGATGATGGAGAGGGTGTGGATGCTGACCCTGCTCCCTCCCCGCTGCAGGGAACCGGCCTAGAGGTCGGCTCCTGGCCTCCCGGGGGTGGGGCTGTAACTGTATCTGTGTGTGCTAGTCTCTCAGGGCTGTAACAAAGTACCACACACTGTGCGGCTCACGCAGCACAATCCCGTCTCCCGCAGCTCCAGAGGCCGCAGCGTTGCTTCCTTCTAGGGGCTCTGGGGGACACTCTGTCCCAGCCTCCCCCCAGCCTCTGGTGGTGGCGGCCCTGTGCCGTTGCCCGGCTTGTAGACTCAACACTGCAACCTCGGCCTCTGCCTTCACGTGACATTCTGCTCTGCGTCTTCTCCTCTTCTGATAAGGACACGTGCCATTGCATTTGGGGCCCGTCCCGGACACAGGATGGTCTCGTCATGAGATTCTTGACTTGATGACATCTGCGATCACCCATATTCCAGTTAAGGCCACATTCTCAGGTTCCGGTGGCCGTGAGTTGGGAGGACACTCTTCAGACCAGTGCAGCATGTGTGTGGGTACCCAGTCCTCCGACCTGCAGAACTCTGGGTTCCAATCCAGGTCCCCCTACCGGGGTTCTGTGGGAGCTCCCTTTTCTCCTGAAAGCCGGTCTCCTCCCCTGCCGATAGGACCGGTTTCCTTGGCGCCCACCATCTGGAGGTCAGTGGAGCAGCATTTGGGGTCACGTGACTCAGAGGACTGGATGAATGTGCTCGGCGGGGCCAGCTCGTGGCCACACAGCCCCAGCTGACATTAAAAATAAGATAAGGAGAGTCAGATAGGGATCTGATCACGCAAATTGAAAACGCACGGGAAAGAGTCCAATCTCTGGACAGGCACAGCGTGAAACCGCCCCCTGCCCCCAGCCGGTCCTTGCTCCCGAGGTCACGTGCGTTAATAGTTCCTTGTAGCTCCTTCCTGGAAAAAAGAATGTTTGTGTCTGCAGAAGGCGAGTCCCCTCCCACGCCCTCCCCGTCCCCGGCCCCCCCACGGCACACGTCCCCACGCCTGTCTGCCTCTCGGTGGGGGCACCTAGACGGGTCCGGGCCTCTCCCGCTCCAGCACATAATCCATCCTCATCCCAGCGTGAGGCCTCGCTCTCCTCCCTGCAGCTCTGCAAATGGCTCTGCAAACCTCCTGCCTCAGTTTCCCCATCTTGTATAGCACGTGGACTTTGCACCTTGTCAAGTGAGGTAATAATGAAAAGAATGGGCAAATGCCATTTATTACTGTAATTATTATCTCACTATATGTGGCGATTTAGAGAGAGGACCGGGAAAACAGGCCCACATTCTAGCCATTGTCCCGGGCAGGGCCCTAACCTCATTGAGCCTCAGTTTTCCCATCTGTAAGGTGGGGTGATGGTAGCGTCCACAGACTGTCATGGCCGTGGGCAGTGGCTTAACCACTCAGCCTTGGTTTCCCCATCTGCAGCGTGGGATGGTGCTGGCGGCTACCTCGTCGAGCTGTCGAGAGGCCTCGGAGTGGGGCCTGGTCGTGGCGAGAGCCGTGGCGAGGACGGTGGGGTGGTGAGGAAAGGCACGTCCAGGGAACCTCGGACGGGGGACAAACCATGCTGACCCGGGAGGTGGGGAGCGGGCGGTGGGTGCTGGCGGTGCTGGCAGGAGCTGTGGCCATGGCCGTGGGGCGGGAGGCCGTCCTTGGGGTGGGCAGCCTGGCCCTTGCCGTCCTCTCCCGCGAGATGCCAGGGTCAGGGTTGACGTGGCAGCTGCTCTCTTCCTGACAGCTGTGCTGTGTGGCCTGGGGGCGCAGATAAGCACAGTCAGGCCATCGTGTCCTTGGTCGGGGAAGGGAGGAGGGACCCGGACTGGGGTGCTGGGGTCAGGGACGGAGCCCGGGGGAGACGTGAGCTGTCCTTCAGCCAGGGCTGTGGGGGAGGGGACATGATAGCAGGCAGCCTTGCGTGTCCAGCGTTCCTGGGGCTCTCCCAGCTGTGGTCAGGGGCCTGCGTGGGGGATAGTGGTGAGCTGGCAGGGTGCCCTCTCGCTCCTCAGCCAGGAGTGACGCTGGGCGCTTTGCATCCGTCACCGTCTCTTTAGGTGTATTTACAGTCCTCGTTCCACACAGGGGCCAACCCCGGTGGGAGGCTCTGGGCAGCTGTCTGTGAACCAGCTGAGTGGGGCAGACAGGACGGGGCCGGGGGCCGGGAGTGGCGGGACCCCAGGGCCGAAGCGGCAGGCAGGTCACTCCCCCCATGAGCACGTTTGCTACGCACGTCCCAGCGCGAGGCACGGGCTGTGGACAGGCAGACAAACACTTGCACAGCCGAGCGTGGGCAGTGGCAAGAGCTCAGGAGGGGACAAGGCAGGATGGGGTGGCCGGAGCGCATCTCCGAGGAGGGGCCCGGTGTGGGAACAGCCCGCCTGGGGCAGAGGCCAGGGCTGGGAGGGAGCCTGCTGTGTTGCAGGTGGGCTCGGGGTGGAGGGGTGGGAGGGAGAGAGGGGGAGAGAGAGAGAGAAAAAGGGGGAGACAGAGCCTCGGGGCCGGGGGGACGCGGGGAGGCCGGGCGGGCCGTGAATGAGGAAGGAAGGGAGCAGATCTGAGATTTCTCTTGCACCAAGACGTGCCAGTGGGCTGGGGTTTCCCTGGTTGGGGAACTCGGTGGTCCCAGAACAGAGGGAGAGCGTGGGCCTTAGATCTGGTCTTAAAAACACGGCAGGGCAACCCAGCCACGAAAGCCCTAAGAGCCCCATTAAAAAACAGGCCAAGGACTTGAAGAGACGTTTCTCCAAGGAAGACACGCAAACGGCCGACAGGACGGAGAAAGCTGCCCCGCGTCACTCACTCATCAGTCACCGGGGAAATGAAATCGCACCCGCTCGGATGGCCACCGTCACGGAGCCGGAGAGTGGCAGGTGTCGGCGAGGACACGGAGCCTCGAGAACGCGCATGCACTGGGGGTGGGGTGTGGCACGGCGCGGCCCCCACGGAGAGCAGTGTGGAGGCTCCTCGAAAAAGTTCACAGAATTGCCGTGCGACGCAGCAGCCCCACTTGTGGGTGGAAACCGCAGCGGCACGAAAGCAGGAGCTGGAGGACAGATCGGGCACCTGCTCGCGTGGCAGCGCGGCCCACAGCGGGCGAGCGGTGACAGCGTCCCGGGCGTTCATGGCCTGGCGGGTGGTCACGCAGAATGGGGCACGTGCCCATCGGGGACACTATTCAGCCTTAAAAAGGAAGGAGATTCTGACACAGGCTGCAGCGTGGATGGACCTCGAGGACATCACGCTACATGAAATAAGCCGGGCACAAAAGGACAAACGCTGCGGTTCCACCCGCAGGAGCTCCCCAGAGCAGGCAGACTCCGCAGACAGACAGCGGCGCGGGGGGCCAGTACTGACCGGGCGCAGGGCTTTAGCTTGGCGAGGTGAAAAGAGTCCTGGGGGTGGCGGTGACGGCCGCACAACATTGCCAATGTGCTTCGTGCCACTGAACTACACTGAAAAATGGCTAAGTTGGCAAATTTGCTGTTATGTGTATTTTGCCATAATTGAAATGAAAAGACAGTTGTGCTTGGGTTTCACCTGAAGGGAGAATTGGTCCGGCCCCTCCTGGCTGCGTGGGCCATTGATTTGCAGCGGGTAGACCAGCTGGCCCAGCCTGTCGGCCATGGTCAGATGCCAACGTGCCAAGTGTCTTGCAAAAGACTCAGCTTTCGAAGGAGGCAGACCGAAGCGTCTGATTCCTCCAGGCCTGCACCATTGCCCGGGTTTATGAGACCTTGGCTGGCTTCACGACGTGTGCTTGGGCTGGTGCCAGCGGGGGGCCGAGGGAGGCTCACTTAGCAGCAGTGTTGCCAGGCATGTTTGCTGCCTTCTTCAGAACAGACCTAGGTCATTGCATTCTCTCTGCCCAGCCACCAGGGAGGAGGCCAGACACTCATGTCTGCGTGTGGCAGGGCAGGCACCGAGGCGGGAGGGGCTGGGTGAGTCTCTGGCCTCACGCTGGAAGCCGGCCTGGCGGGGGACTGCCCTTCCTGGATTTCTGAATGGCCAAGGTCAAGGGCTTGGCAAGCTCTGTCTGCCAAGGGACAGATAGTGAGTATTTTCAGCTCCGCAGGCCACACGGGTTGTGTCTAACGACTCAGCTGTGCCGCCGAGGTGCTGAGACCGTCGTGGACGGTGCGGGAGCGAGTCGGCCTGGGTGTGCACCAGGCGGCTGTATTTGTAGACACACGTGTGAATTTCACAGCATTTTCACCCATCATGAGATGGTGTTTTTCTCTCCATCTTTTTAACCCTTTAAAAAAGTAAAACCATGGTCAGCTTCTGGGATGAGTAGAAACAGGTGTCGGGCTGGGTTTGACCCACGGGCATAGTTTGCTGAACCCTTTCTGAGACTGGGGAGGAATGATGTTCATGCTTGCAAACGGCCAGCTCTCCTGAAGTTAAGGTGTTTAGAAGAAAGGTTATCTTCTGCCTGACGAGTGTGGAAAAAGCGGAGCTGGAATCCACCCTGGTGGAGACTGTGCTTGCCGGGAAAAGCAGTGCCGGTGGGCTGCCTGGAGTTCCCAGCAAGGGGGCGTAACTGCGGAGTCAGGGGGACCCTTGCCCCAATTTGGGGGAGAGAGAGATTGTGCTGATTCACCGTGGAGGGTGGGGTCAGGTGGGCATAGGCTTTGGGGTTGGACCCAAGTTCAAGACCCTCTGCCACTGTTGGGGTTATGCCCTTGGGCAAGTAAGTGGCTCACTCTCCCTGTCCCCCACTTTCCTCATCTACATAGTGGAATGAATGATATTAATAATACCTGCCTCACAGACTAATTAGTAGGTTTAAATGAAAGAAAGCGTTGTTTCGGATGGAATGTTTTGAGCTGCAAGCAACATAAAATCTGCCTCCAAGGGGCTTATGTAATACAGATGCTTCATTATTATGCTTAATAAGAGTTGGGAGGTGGTAGGTGTTTCCAGATTTCGTCAGGAGTTAAGCAACATCGGGGCAGTGTCCTGGCGTCTGAGCGACTCTCTTGGCCTTGCCCTCATGGTCTCATTGTGGCTGCCACAGTGCCGGACATGCTGTCACGTGACATCACTCAAAATGAGAAGGGAAGAATAGTGCAATAGGAGGGCTCTGCTGACGTCTTTGTCTTTTATAGGGAGAGGAATTTTTTCCAGAAGCTTCCAACAGACTTCCCTTTCCTTCTCATTGGCTAGAACAGGGTCACGGGCCTGCTCAGACTAGAGTCTGGGCCCACCTTTGCTGAGTTTTAGGGCTTTCTAGCCAGTCCTTGAACCACGTTAGGGTTGTCTTAGTGGACGACGTGGGTAGAGATGGCCCTCGGGTGGGCAGCAGCGCTGTCTGCTGGCCCCGTGTGTGTCAAATGCTTATTTAGCGTGTGGCCTGGCGGTCGGTAAACATGAGCCATCGTTGTCGTTAGCCTGCCACGTATCAGGCATGTGGAATTTCCACAAATGGACATACCCGGGTAACCGGCTCCCAGCTCTAGAAGCAGCAGCCCCCCAGCGCCCCCCGATGTTTCCCGGAGTCACTGCCCCGCCCCCAAGGGTAAGCGCTACCCTGCCTTCTTACAGCACAGACGAGCTTCACCTAAACCAACCTGGTTTTCGTGCTCTATGGAGTGAAAGCACAGAGCAGCGCTCTTGCGTCCGCTTCTTTACGCTCAGCACAGAGATGCAGCCACGTCGCACCTGGAGTTTCTTTCTCGTCGCTGTGCAGCGTCCCGTCGTGTGAACACCCGGCAGCGTGTGAGCTGGTTGCTCTCGCCCGTTCGGGGCTGTCTCCAGGACGGCCGCTGGGAACGTCCGCGCACAGGTCTTAGCGTGGACGCGTGTTTTCGGGGCTCTGGAGCAGCACCCGGGAACGGGCTGCTGGGCTGCAGGGTTCGTGCATGTTCTGCTTAGCAGATGCTCCGCAGCGCTCCCCAGTGGCTGTGCCCACTGCCACTCCTGCCCATGAGTATGAGCGAGTGTCCCAGCGCCTGCCAGCGCCTGCCAGTAAGTACGTCAGATGTCCCTGAGCTCTCCCTGTTGGGTACCGGAGTCATTCGTGCGTTCCATGTCTTCCTCCCCACTTCCCGCTCGGTTCCCTGGATCCTGCTTGATTAACTTCGCCCCTTTAACGCTAAGCACCGGCTCTGGGCACGTTCGATGCCCAGGCCGGGTTGGAATGAATGAATGCGTGCGGTGTTCTTATCTCGTGTTACTGCAGACAGGGATCGCTCACTCGGATACCTGTGAGGTCCGTGCAGGGACGTAAACGAGTGAAGCAGGCTTGTGTGGGACGATAGGGAGCGGTGGAGCCTGTGGCCAGTGGAGCGCAGGCCCTGTCTGAGCAGGGGCTACAGCTCGGTGCCAGTAGGCCGGGGCCACATGGGGGGGCGGGCCCAGCCCCGGCACACCGCCCTGGCTCTCAAAAGAAGCCGCAAGTCTGGAGTTTGTCTGCTGGTTTTAGGATGTTATCAACAAATTCTAATTTCTTGAAATACCACGTGACCCAGAATGCATCTGCTGGCCATATCGGGTCTCCTCAGGGAGACCCAGTCTATGGGGGTTTTGGGGTGGGAGAGGGGATGGTGGTAAGAAATTTTAGGTGATTTTTTTTTTGTGGGGTTTTTTGCTTTGTTTTTTTTGAGACAGAGTCTCACTCTGTTGCCCTGAGTAGAGTGCCGTGGTGTCAGCCTAGCTCACAGCAGCCTCCAACTCCTGGGCTCAAGCGATCCTCCTGCCTCAGCCTCCCGAGTAGCTGGGACTACAGGCATGCGCCACCACGCCCAGCTAAGTTTTCTAATTTTAGTAGAGACGGGGTCTTGCTCTTGCTCAGGCTGGTCTTGAACTCCCAACCTCAAGCGATCCTCCCGCCTCAGCCTGCCAGAGTGCTAGGATTACAGGCGTGAGCCACCTCGCGCAGCCGATTTTTAAAAATTTATTATCATGAAAAATTTCAGACATAGAACTAGAGCAGTGTGACTGCCGGCCACCCTCCGCTGCTCAGCAGACAGGTCGGGGCTCCCCGGTGTGGTCTGCACCCCGAAGGCGTCTCTGGCACAGTCCTTCTCTAGCTGTCCGGGCACCAGCACCCGCCTCAGCAGGTCTGGGCCTGAGAATGGGCGTTTCCCAGGTGGCGCCGGTGCTGCTGGCCCAGGGACCACCCTCTGAGAACCACTGCGCGCGCAGGCCCGTGGCAAACGCCACTGCCACCGAGCCAAAGAAAGCAGCCAAAACGTCACCACACCACTGTTACCACACCGGAAATAATCCCGCAGTGTGGCGGCGAGGTTGGCAGTGGTGGCCCTGCGGCAGTTCCTAGAGCCCCCGAGCCGGGCGGGAGGCCCTGCCTGGGCCCTCAGCCCTTGCGGTTAGGGGGGGGGCACAAAGGACAGGTACTGGTGACATCTGTCTCCTGGTCCCAGCCCGGCCCGGAAGTTTCTGGGAACCCGAGGACCCTGGAGTTTGCTCTCGGCTCCTGCTGCCCGCGCTCTGTTGCCACCTGCCCCGTGGGGACGCGCTGGCTTTGGGGGCTGCTTTTGGCCAGACCCCTCTGGCCCTGCGTGTGGTTCCTGGTGTTTTTCCTCCGTGTGGCTGAGCCCTTTGCAGGGCGGGACTCGGTTTGTGTTTCCGGACACCCCTGTGTCACCGGCACGCGGCCTCAGAAGTCGGGAGACGGCAGGCACGTCTGCAGCCCCGGTGGTCAGAACAAAGGGGCCTCCGCTGGGCCACTTGAAAGCAGCCGCCTACAGGGTGTCCTGCTGCCAGCGGGTCGTCCCTGCCCCGGGGTCGTCTTAGGACAGCTCGGGCGGAAATATAACAGCGTTCAAGAAAGGGGTGGGGGGGGGGACAGAGCATCCTTGGTGTGGGGCTTCCCATGGGTGGGACCCGGGTCCCCCTTGTCCCTAGGGCGGCCCTGCCTGCCGGTGAAGACCGGGCTGCTTGGGACAGGAAGGGACACACAGGGACAAAGGTCCCCTGCCCCGGTGCTGGGGAGTTCCCTGGCAGGGAGGCGGCTGTACGGGAGGAAGCCCCAGGGTCTCCAAGGGGGTGTGGCAGGCTGAACAGTGGCCCCGTCCTCACTCCTGGGACCTGGGACTATGTGACCTTCCATGGCCAAAGGGCCCTTGCAGGTGCGTTGAAGTAAAGGATCTTGAGATGGGAGATGGGCCTGGACTGTCCGGGACCGATGTCAGCGCGCGGGCCATGAGAGGGAAGCGGGAGGGTCAGAGGAGGAGACGTGACAACAGAAGCAGAGGTCGGGGTGAGGAGGGGACAGGAGCCGGGGGAGGCGGGTGCTTCTAGAAGCTGGAGAAGCTCAGGACTGGACTCTCCCCTCCGTCCTCCAGAAGGAGCCGACCCTGCCGACACCTTGACTTTGACCCCAGTGCAGGGTCAGGCCCATTTTGGACTCGCCCTCCAGGACCATAAGGAAATAACTGGATTATTTTAAGCCAGTAAGTTTTAGATTCTTTGTTACAGCAGCAACAGGAAACTCATACAATGAGTTTGTTTCCATGAAAGCCAGGAAAGTAACATTACAGTAAACTCTGGTTTGGGTTTAAATAAAGTGTTTAAACTTAAAAAATAACACTATACGTTTTAATATACCCTATTTTCAAATTTTCAGGTTTTGTTTTGTTTTGTTTACTGGAGTCTATTGCTCAGAAAATTTTCAGTATTTTTAAAAATGTTCTGGAAAAAAATACATATGGGGTACACATTTTTCCTTTAGCTTCAAGCGCTAATGTGATTCAACGAGGCACTGATTTGATGCTCTCCGTAGCCCCATGAAGTAGAGCCTATTTGCTTTCAAATAACTTTCCATTTTTGAACAGTTTGAGATTTCCAGAAAAATTGGAACGATAGTGTGGAGTTCCCACATGGCCACGTCCAGCGTCGCCTGTTGTTAACAACTTACACTGTTACCGTGGATGAGCCAACCTCTCCTTTTTCCCTTTTTTTTTTTTGAGACAGTCTCACTCTGTTGCCCAGGCTACAATGCCATGCCGTTGTTTTGTTCAACATTATGCTTGTGTCACTGTGTGTATCAGTTGGTCATTGCCTTTCGCTGTTGGGTAGCATTCCCTTGTGCGAATGTGCCACCATTTGTCATCCATTCATTTGTTTGTTGGCATTTTGTTGTTTCCAGTTTGATGTAAACATTTGTGAACAATCTGTATGGACGTATGTTTTCATTTCTCTGGGGTAAATGCTAGGAGTGAGATTGCCGGCTTTAGTACAAAAAACTATATTCATAGCGATTGCACCAACACCCACTTCCACCAGCAGCGTAAGAGTACTCTGGTTGCTCTGCTTCCTTGTCAACACTTGTTATTGTCCGTCTTTTTCATTTTAGCCATTGTGGGGTATGGTGCGGAACCTCATTGTGATTTTTAATGGACAGTTCTCTGATGACTAGCCCACCCAAACCTGGTGGGGTGGCTCCGCAAGTCATGGGGATCCAGTCTCCTATCTTTCAGCTCCACCATTGTTTGTGTGTGGCTTCCATTCCCAGGCATGCCTCATGATCCAGGGAGGCTGCTGGAGCCCATCCCTCAGGACTGAATTCCGGGCAGCAGGCAGGGGACTTGTCAGCAGATACGTAAGCACTTCTGATATTGATGTTGGGAAGATAAAACGGGGTGATGGATACAGTGTGATGGGGGAAGGGCTACTTTAGAAAGGATGGTCTTTTTGTCTCGTTTGTTCTCTGCTCCGGTCCCCAGGCCTGGAACAGAGCCTGACATGTAGTGGGAGCTCCATAAATACTGCTGAGGGAACGAAGAGTGTTCAGGGAAGGTCTCATTGAGAAGGTGACTTTGGGCTTGAGAGGTGAGGAGGTCACCTATGTGGACATCAGGGGAAACAGGCCAGTGCAAAGGCCCTGTGGCAGAAACTTGCCTGGCAGCTCAGGAACACAGCAAGGCCAGTGGGACGGGAGCAGAGTGAGGGGGACAGATGGTAAAGAAAGATGCGAGTGGAGTCACTGCAGGCAGGGGACTAGATTGTGTAAGACCTCGTAGGTCACTGTTGGGAATCTGGATTCTCTCCTGAGATAAATAGAGGGCCAGGGAGGGATTTGAGCAGAAGAGTGACATGATCTAACTTAAGTCTTAAAAGCATAACTCTGATTCTGTGGGGAGCAAAGGCTTGGGGCAAGAGCAGAAGCAGGGAAACAGCGGAGAGACTACTGCACCAGTCCAAGCAGGCACCGATGGGGCTGGGTTGGCGTGGGGGGAAGGGGGTGGATGTGAAGGATGTTCTGGAGGGAGAGCCGCCACGCCTTGCTGATGGATGGGAGCTGGGTGGGAGGGAACGGCAGTGCCAGGAATGACTCGACTTCTCAGCTTAAGCAATTCACCTCTCCGACTTAGCAACACGCGTGGGTTTCTTGCCAAAAAAACTTTTCTTTGACTCTTCTTACCTTAGCCCCTTAAAAATCAAAAGAAGTTGGAACATTAGCCAAGTGTGTGGTGTTCTGAGTCCCAGATTGGATCAGCCCGTGTTGCGGTCCTTCTTGCGTGCGTGGGCCCCACAGGGCTGGGGACACCTGGGGCCCTAGGATTCAGGATGTAGTGAGTGGCGGGCTGGCCGGTCTGGAGTGGGCAGGGGCTGGTCCTGTCCCGGAACTGGGTCTCGTACGGCACGTCGGCTTCTTGGCTCCGTGGTCGGAGGTGTGCTTTTTTGGGAGCCTGTTTCCTCTTGTCGCTGGAGGAGGAACCAGGTGTTGCAATTCAGTGGCCAGGTCAAGTTAATGATTTTTTTTTTTTTAGACAAAGTCTCGATCTGTCTCCTGGGCTAGAGCACGGTGGCCTCATCATAGCTCACAGCAACCTCAAACTCCCGGGCTCCAGTAATCCTCCTGCCTCAGCCTCCCGAGTAGCTGGGACACAGGCATGCACCACCACGCCCGGCTAATGTTTTCATTTTTGGTGGAGACACGGTGGGGCCGCGCCCGGCCCTCATGTGAACGATTGGTGCGGCTCCTGTGTGGGCAGCCCATGGCGACAGCCTAGGAGAGGAGTGTGAGGACACAGGCCTAGAACTGGAGACACAGCCCGGGGCTCTGTCTCTTCCTGCACCTCTGACCTTGGTGAGGCATTTGGCCTCAGAGCCTCAGCGTCAGCAGCTGTGAAATGGGCCATTGAGAATTTAATGAGCAGGTGGAAGTGTTTTATTACCTGAATGGCATCTCCCTACTGTCCCAGGGGCAGGGGCTTCGTCTTGTTCATTTTCGTGTCTTTAAATTCCTAGCGTAGCACCTAGCGTGGGTAAGTGATTGTGCAGGGAATGAACCTCGATCCCGATTAGCTCAGAGCAGGCTTCCTGGAGGAGGTGGCACTTGGATGAGTGGGGTTTGGGGTTTGGCGGCCAGGGGCCTCCCGGGAGCAGGAGAGGGTGCTGTGGGTGGCAGGAGTGGAGGCTGAAGATTCGTGTATGTGAAATTTCCATCTTATCCATCACACGTTTACCAGGCTGTTGCCCAGCCCAAGGTGCGCCCCAAATAAGCTACACTCTCTGTGCATGTAAATAAAGTTCTGTCTTAAGTATGAGCTGTTTAAAACATGCAGAGGCGAGAGCAGCATTGCCACCCCGTAGATATTTCCATGGTGATGATGGGGTTGCGGGTCTCACTTTGGCTCGTTCACTCAGCAGGTATCTGCTGGGCTGCTGCGAGGTGCTGAGCTCTGTGTCAGGTGATGGGGACACATCAGCGAGCAAAGCACAGGGGGATCTTGGCCGTGGGGGCTCATGATCTAGCAGGGGAGGCAGATGAAGAACAGAAGACATAATGAGTTGATTATAACATATGCTGAAAGGCCACAAGTAGCATGGAAAAAATAGCAGGTAGAGGGTTCAGAAATTTTAGGGGTGGATAGGGTGGGCCTTCCTGAGAAGGGGGCATGTGGGCAGATTCCAAGGGGTGAGGGATTTGACCACGCGGCTACCCTGGGTCGGGGGGAATAGCCAGTGCAAAGGCCCTGGGGCGGGAGCGTGGCCACACAGACAAGGGGCAGCAAGGAGGCCAGTGTGGCTGAGCTGAGGAGCAGGGACAGTGGCTGGATGTGGGGCCAGACCTGGAGGAGGGGTGCAGGGCAGTATTGAGACAGTGACTCTTATGTTCATTTTATTTTCAAGAAATAAAATATGACAAAGATAGTTAAAGCCTTACCCACATCCCCACCCCGTCCTCTCCTGAGATTGCGGCCATGTCAGCAAGCATTGTTTCCTGAGTGTTTTCCTGCATTTCCTCATGGTTTGTCTTCAGAAGGAACATCGAGTATTATTTTGTGTGTTTGAAAAATTCACATCAGTATCCACTGTGTCTTTCTGCAGCTGGCCTTTTCTTCACTCAAGATTTCTTTTTTGTTATTGTTGAAAAAAAAGAATTGTGTGTAAATATAAACATATAATTTGTTTTTTTTTTTTGAAACAGTCTCACTCTGTCGCCCAGGCTAGAGTGCCGTGGTGCAATCATAGCTCACAGCAACCTCAGACTCCTGGGCTCAAGCAATCCTCCTGCCTCAGCCTCCCCAGTAGCTGGGACTACAGGTACCTGCCACCATGCCCAGCTAATTTTTCTATTTTTAGTAGAGATGGGGTCTCGCTCTTGCCCAGGCTGGTCTCAAGCTCCTGGCCTCAAGCGGTCCTCCCGCCTCGGCTTCCCAGAGTGCTGGGATTACAGGCGTGAGCCACCGTGCCCGGCTGGGCCCAGCATTTTAGAAACAGAACAGACTAGGATAGAATGTCAGAGTAGTGAATAATCAAGTCATAACATAAGTCACATCGTGCCTGAAAGGTGAATATTCTTTTATGAAGTTTCTGGAAGGTGTGCACGTCGTGGCCCTCGGCTGGCCGGCAGCGTTGGGAAGCAGGTGCTCTGCGCTGGGTGCCGTGCAGGGACCCACCGACCAGGGGGCCGTGCTCACGTTGTCACCTGGCTGGGAAGCGCCCGCCGTGCTCAGTGGGCTGGCGCCACCCGCGCGGCCGTCCCTGTTTCCAAACTCGTTCACACGCAGTCGGTTTTCTCAGGCGTCTTCACCTGTGCTCATCTGTTGGGAAACGATACCTCATTTTAATTCGCAGCTAATCTTTTTTTCAAAATTATGATTCAAATTCAGTTAACATACAATTCGCCATGGCAACCATTTGAAAGTGTGCGCTTTAGTGCACTTGGTGCATTCACAGGGTTGTGCGATGGTGACCACTGTCTGGTCCCAGGACGTTTTCGTCCCCCCAGATGGAAACCTTGTACCCACTAAGCAGTCACTCCCCGTGCTCCCCTCCCTCGGCCCCTCTCTGTCTCTGCGGATTTGCCTGTTCCGGACGCGTCACGTGAGTGGAATCACACGACGCGTGTCCTCTCGTGTCGGCTTCCTTCACTTAGCGTGATGTCGTCAAGGTCCATCCATGTCGTAGCACGTGTCGGTCCTTCGTCCCTTTTGATGACCGAGTAATATTCTCCTGTACACGTGCACGTGTTTCTCTCTCCATTCACGGGTGGACAGACCTTGGGGCTGTTGCCACCTTTGGGCTGTTGTGACTCGTGCTGCTACGAACGTTCTTGTACATGTCTTTGTTCGACCACCTGTGTTGGGTTCTTTGGGGCTATTCCCGGGAGGGGGACTGCTGGGTCCCACGGTCACTCCGCGCTTATCATTCGAGGAACCGCCGGACCGTTTTCCCCTGCGGCTGCGCCACTCACCCCCCCACCGGCCACCCGCCAGGGCTCCGCTTCCCACGCCCCTGCCAACGCTTGTGACTTCCCGTTTAAAAAATTACAGCCATCCCAGCGGCTGGGAAGGGTGTCTCACTGCTGCGCTGGTGAGCTGTCCCCAGAGCCGCTGGGCATCTGCTGTGCTTGCTGTCCGCTGTGACCAGCATCCAGGTCAGGAAACAGATTTTTCTCCCCAAGACACCCCCTCGAGGCCTTCCCCGCACCCCAGGGTGACACTTACCGGTGGGAATACCTTGGTCTTACCCGTTCTGGAACGTCACGTATGTAGAATAGAACAGTAGTATGATTTTGTCTGCCGCCTTTGGCTCAATACGATTACATTATACTGTAAAGGTAGGAATAATATTTATCTTTTGCTTTTTTTTCTTTTTACCCAAAATATTCTGGAGATTGTTCCATAGTAGTAAATATAGCACGTCATAGGTGTTTTATGTACTTATTTTTAAAAGTCACCCCTACTGAGGTATATTTTATTTGCGATAAAGCGCACACGTGTGGAATGTGCGATTTGGTGAGGTCATCGCGGCTGGGTTCAGAGTAGCCCCAACCGGAAGCCACGCAGATGTCCCCCGGCAGGCGGGGGGACGAACTCACCGGAATCCCGGAATCCACGCCACCGACTGGGAAGGCCGGTCGTCCAAAAAGAGCGTGAATCTCAAAAACGTTAAGTTGAGCAAAAGCAGCCAGGCACAAAACAGAAGGGGTTGACAGGAGCCACGTGTGGTGGGGCGTGTGCGTCTCTGCTCGTGTTTAATCGTGTAAGTGAAGACTTGTGTGATTCTGTTTTCAGGAAAAGTCCAGAGTAAGCAAATCGATAGAGACGGAAAGTAGATTAATGATTACCAGGGGCTGGGGAGTGGGGAGTGACTGCGTGGGCTTGAGGCTTTGTTTTGGGTGACAGAAATGTTCTGGAACTAGACACAGTGGTGACGGTTGCACAATTCTGTGAATGCACTAAGATCGTTGGATAGGACGCGTCAAATGGGTGAATTGTGCCGAAATCATCGACGTGTGTGTAAGTGTGTGAATTGTATGGCATGTAAACCATGTCTCAGTGAAACTGTTACAATGTTAGCATGATCTTTTCAAGGTACGTCCATGACACTCACCCTTTTTAAGTGTAGAATTTGAGGAGTTTTATCGGTTATAGACATCTCACCTGTGTGGCAACCAAAATCAAGGCACGGGATGTTCTCACCAGCCCAGACTGTCCCCTCTGCCCCAGTTGACGCCAGCCCCTCCCTCGTCCCCGTCCCTGGCAGCCTCCCCTCTGCCTTCCGGCTGTGGAGTTTTTCCTTTTGCACATGTCATAGAAATGGAATCATATGCTGTGTAGCCTCTTGTGTCTGGTGTTTTTGTTTTTGTTTTTTTTTGCTTTTCACTTAGGGTGCTGCTTGTGAAATCCATCCTTGCGGTGGCGTTTATTGGTCCCTGGTTCCTTGTTATTGCCAAGTGGCGTTACCTGTTGACAGGTGTCCAGGTGGTTTCTGTACATCATCCCTTTAAAAACATACTCGTTATCAGTGGACATTCAGGCGAGTCGTGCTCCCAAAGGCTTCTCAGGCTTTGCACAGGCTACATCCTCTGCCAGCTGCTCCCTGCCCATTTTCTTTTCCTGGCAAAGCCCAGCTTGTTTTTCAAATAGCCAGCTCAGCTGTCGCCTCCTCCAGGCAGCCTTCCCAGCTGCCCAGGAATGGGCTTGAAGGGTCTGCTTGGATGGGAGGGAGTGGCGTCCAACAAGGGCTCACCTTGGCACTCTCTCCCATCTTTGTGTTCCAGGGCGGTGATCTTTGACTTTGGGTGGGGGACGTGGGGACAGAATCACAGAATCAGCTATGTTGGGCGAAAGGCCGTGAGCTGAGTCGCCAGCGCTGTTATCTAATCAGCTGCCTGGTCCAGATGCCTCTGGTCTGGTGTGGCTAAGGAAGCTGTCCCGCTGACCCATAGTGGGGCAAAGTCTGTCCCTGACCCGGGGTGGGGGCGGGGCAGAGGAGGAAGGGTCACTTCGTGCCAGGGGACCTCACGGCTGACCCTCCAGACGCCCCGGGGTCTGCCAGACCCTGTTCTAAACACACCAGCCCACGAGGTGGATGCTGTCCTAAGCCCACTGCACAGATGAGGAAACCGAGACCTGGGGGGTTCAGTGACTCAGCCCACGGTCGCCGGTTGGAAGGGGCAGAGCCGGGTCACTGAAGATTCCTCGAGGGTAGCGCTGGGTGAACGGGCCGGACCCCAGGGCCCTGAAGCCTCTTCTGTGAGAGGGAGAGACGGGCATGAGGCTGGGTCCTGTGACTCACGGGTTTGGCCTCGGTTCGTCCAGAGCCCAGGTGAGCGGGCCGGGGCTGTGGGGTCCCCAAGGCGTCCCCAGGACCTGCCGCCTCTGCTGAGCAGCGCGGCCAGGGCAGGGGGCAGCGGAGGGGACTGGGGCTGTTTTGGAAAACCAGCTTCACTGAGGTGTGCTTGATACACAGAACCCACATGTATTTACTGTGACAATTTGCAGGGCTGGATATGTGCCTACTCCCGGGGACGCGTCACCTCAACCCAGGTGCTACACGCAGCTGTCACTGCAGGGTCCCTCCCCTCCCCGTGGTGGGGGCGAGAACACGGGGTTCGTGCTGACTCCCCCGACACGTTCTTCAGGGACTGAGTCGTGACGCTGTGTTTTCTGCTGGAGGGGCGAGGAAGCCGCCCGGGCACCGGCTGGTAGGGGCAGGGGGGACTTGACCCCGGCGTCGGGGCTTGGTGTCCTCACCTGGGCCGCTCCCTGGGGCCGTCTAGACCCTGTTGTTTATCTGTCATCCTCCTCCTGAGCCATCATGCCCCCGAGCAGGTCATTTCTGGGTGGCCAGGGCCGTAGACTGGATGCAGAGCCCCAGCCAGTGCCGGGCCTCCTGTTACCAAGCATCTCTCAGACTCAGTTTGCCCAGGAGGGCTGAGTCCCGGGACCTGAGTGAGGGAGGGACGGGGGCGTGTGGGCGTCCCTCCTATCTGCCCGCTCTGGGCCGGGCCGTGTGGACAGACGGTGTGGAGGGATTGAGGCCGGGCTGGCGGCTGCAGCCCCCACCCTGGAGGCAGCAGGGCCGGGCCCGTCCTGGGAGTCACGGGTGTGTCCGTCCTTCTCGAAAGCCCCTCTCGGGGTAGACGCAGTCACGCCCGGTGCTCAGGTCGGGGGCTGACGTTCAGCGAGGAGGGGAGGCCTGGGCCTGGGGCCACAGCGCGAGTGGAAGGGAAGGGATCGAGCTCAGCTCCTGGTGACCGTGAAGTCCCCTTCCCTGGAGCTGTGTCGGGTCTGAACTCTGGGGAGGGGGGTTAGGGGCAAAGGGGAGGGTCTTTCATTCATTCACTCGTCATTCATTCATTCAAAAGTGTCCCCCATGCACTGGTGTCCAGGTGCCGGGACTTCGCAGCGAGCTAGACGGCAACCCTCACACACTCTGCGTGGGGGAGGCCGTTGTGATCACAGGTCCTTTTGGGTCCTGGTTACCATGGCAAAGGGCACAGAGTGTGTCGGGAGGTGCTGGGTGCCGCAGACGGGGAAGCCAGGGAGGCCTCTCGGAGGTGGCATCAGGGATGTGCCCGCCAGGTAGGGGAAGGGACCGACCTATGGTTAGCAGGGTCCCAGGGGTGCAGGGCTGCCCCAGGCAGAGGCCTGGAGGTCGGGTGAAGGCGGGACTGACCTGGGCTATGAGCTGGGGGCAGGTGGAGCTGGCACCTGTGCGCTGTGGTCAGAGCCACTCGGGGGCTCGCCAAGGGGGCGGGGCCACTCTGGATCCAGCTCACCTGCTACCTCCTCTAGGAAGCCTTCCTGGACCCCTCTGTGCCCTCAAACTACTCTTTGAATCTCTCTTCAGCCTCAGTTTCCTAATCTGTAGCTGTAGATAGTATGTGACAGTGGCTGCCTCCAAGGGCCATGGTGCTGGGGTGGGGTGAGTGCCGTGAGGACAGCAGCGCTGGGCACAGCTGGGGAAGCTGCTTCTGCTCCCATTGGCATCACGATTATTTGTCACCTGGGTTTGCACCTGGGGATGCCCAGGTGATGAGATCACCCTGTGGTGCCCACAGCCGTGGGACGATGTGTCTGTCAATAAACAATCGTGACACATGAAGCCGAGTCTCTGATCTCCTGGTTTTTCTGAGAAAACTCTGAAATCCAGCTTTTATACGAAGTCTCCCAGTTTTTAATCCTTGGCAATGAATTGAACTTTCTTTATGCAAATGCCGCCAAGGTCAAACTAGACACAGCTGTGGCAACGATATCACTAGCCCCGTTGTACAGATGGGGAAACTGAGGTTCAGGGGGACCGACTTGCCCCAGTGGCCCAGTGGAGCGAGACCCAGGTTCTCTGCCTGTCGGTTCTGGCTGTTCAGGGACAGTGGGGGTGGCTGTCCTTGTCCTGGAAGGCCGTGTTCGAAAGAAGGTGGAAGGTGACGCAACCGCCCGGCCGCCTGGCTTTGCGACATGGGGCGTCTATCTGATGGGCTGGGTCACCCTGCAGCACCCGGGCTCGGAGGGGGTGTGGGCGTTGCGGGGCCAGAGGTGTGGCGGGGCCAGGCTGCAGGTGGGGGGACCTCCCTGCCACGCGGGGGCAGGGACTGCAGACCCGGATGAGCAGAGCTGGGATTAGCGGCCACATGGACTTCAGACCTGTTTGCTTCAGCCTTTTAAGAAAATTAAGTCTTTGCCAAGTTTTATAAATCAGGAGATTTCCTATAAATTTCTGTATCTCTGGTTTTCACGGCAAATGTCTCTGTTCTCCTCTCCTGACATGCTCAGCTCCAGCCACGCAGGGCTCCTGGCAGCCGCAGACTCCCTTTAAGCGCCTCGCTGCCTCAGGGCCTTTGCACTGCGGCTGCCTCTCTGTGGGACAGCCCTCTCCCCCGGGCTCACGTGTTTGCCTCCCTCACTGCCTTCGGCTTGGGTTTTGGTTTGTGTTGTTTACACTTCCCTTACCTGGTGACTATCTCATGTTCAGTCCGCCGCCGCCACCGCCTCCTCCTCCTCCTCCTCCTCGCTTTGTATTCTCTGTGTCTGTCGCACGGTGTGTGTTTTGCCCTAATCGCTCAGCACGGTCTCCCCCAGTACAACAAAGCCCCACACAGTTGGGACGGGTCCTGTCTCGTTCCCTCTCCCGTCCCCGGCTCTTAGCTCAGGGCCTGGCACGGGGTAGGTGCCCAACGCATGCTTGTTGAGTGAATGAATGACCCGCGTGGCTACACGGAGCCCGTGCTGTGCAGGGTGCCGTGTGCTGCTGCTGAGCTCCAGCGTCCCCGTTAGACGGCGCGGGGCCCCGAGGGCTGCAGTCCCCTGATCCGTGTTGACTGTTGCTACTGAGACACACTTGAGAAAGAACAGCATGCGCGTGTTACTGAGTTCTGTAGACCTCGGCGCTCCAGCCGTGTGCACGCAGGGCCGGCCCACCGCCTCCTGTCCCCAGAGTCCCCTCCCGAGGAGCCGCTGCCCCGGCCGGGCTCGGCAGCGGTTCTGGGCTGCGTGGTGGGGAGGGCTCAGCCTCCTCACGGCCTGCCGCCCTCGTGCCCTGCAGAACGTGCGCGTCCACCCCAGCAGCCTGTCCTTCAACATGTGGAAGGAGATCCCCGTCCCCTTCTACCTGTCCGTCTACTTCTTCAACGTCCTCAACCCCGACGAGGTCCTGAAGGGCAAGAAGCCGCAGGTGCAGGAGCTGGGGCCCTACGTGTACAGGTGAGGCCGCGCAGGGCAGGGCCGGACAGGGGAGGGGTCTCAGAGTGGACGGGAGGTGGGGGCTGCTGTGCTGAGCCCGGAGATTATTCCGGAAGCAGGCCGGGCACAGAAGGGGGAAGTGATGGAGCCAGGGAGGTTCTCTCTGGAGCGGTACGGGACCAGCGACCTGGGTCTGGGTGGAGGGTGCGTGTGTGTGTGTGTGTGTGTGTGTGTGAGAGAGAGAGAGAGGAGACGCACACATGCACACCCACCAGGAACAGGGACGTGACGCAGATTCCAGCGTGTTCCTAACCAGTGTGCCTCCCTTGAAGGAGCAGGAGCCTGCAGGGGACGCTGGTGGTGTCGCCCCGGCTTGGCGAGGGACGGCGGGTGGAGGGATTCGGAGCACTGTCTGGCTGTGCCGTGTGAGGGGCGCAGCGCCAGGCGGGGCGGGCGGCGGCGGGAGGACGGGCTCGGGGCAGGGCAGCGCTCGGGTTGGAGACGCGCGTGCACACCCCAGGCCCCGGCTCCCCGGCAGGTGCCGCAGGCCGGTGGTGGGGACCGTCCCCGCAAAGCTGACCCCCCGGCTCCCCCCACAGGGAGTTCAGGCACAAGACCAACATCACTTTCCACGACAATGACACGGTGTCCTTCCTGGAGTACCGCTCCTACCAGTTCCAGCCCGCCAAGTCCCGCGGCTCGGAGAGCGACTACGTCGTCATCCCCAACATCCTGGTCATGGTGAGGCTGCCCCCGTGGCCGCAGTGCCCCACGCCCTGCCCTGGTCCCCCAGGGGGTCCCGTCTCTCTTCCTGCCTGCCCCCAGAGGGTGGCAGCTCCTGGCCCTGTGCCGTCTCTGCCACCCCAGCTGACGGCAGAGTCCCCCGGGCGGGTCCACCCGTCTCGGTCTGGACGCGCCGGCCAGGATAATTTCCTTTCCTTTTCAACCTACAACTCTGGAATCTGCAAAGCCGGCACCCCAGGCTGTGGTCTGCGGCGTTTGCGGGGAGGTGTGGGCAAGGCCTCCGTTCTGTGCTTCGCTGGCTGCTCACTGTGTGTGCTGGGTCCCCAAGCCCACCCGCCCCCTGGTCTGCTGGTTCGCTGGGAGGACTCGCAGTATAGTTCTACTCATGGCTGAGATTTGTCACAGCAGAAGAGTCCAAAGCACCATCGGCAAAGGGAACAGGTGCCCAGGGTGGTCTGGAGGAGACCAGGCTCAAGCTTCCAGAGTCCCCTCCCAGTGGAGTCACACAGGACACGCTTAATTCCCCCAACAACGAGTTGTGGCAACCCACTCGAAGTGTCACCTACCAGGGAAGCCCATTAGAGACTCCATACTCAAGGCTTTCCCTGGGGACCAGTCATGTAAGCACCGTCTGCCTGGCACTTGCCAAAATCCCAGACGGACAGTAGGAAAGTTGGTGTCTGGCATAAACCACACTGTACCAACGGCCCGGGCACCATGAGCCACTGTCACCAGGAAATGGAGAGAACCCTCCCGAAATCCAAGTGTCCAACACCAGCACGGGGCCGGGCATGCAGGCAGCCTTCCCCAGGGCCCAGTGGCGAATAGCGCAGGCTCGGAGGGCTCAGTGGGTCCTAAAGGGGCCCTGCAGCAGCTTCTGCCTCTGTCGTTGTCGCAGAAGCAGCCGCCGACAATGGCAGTGGGTGGGCGTGGCTGTGCCACGGTGGATGCTGAAATGGGAATTTCATATCATGCCCATGTTTCTTGGTGTATTCTTTGCATTTTTCCTGACCATTTGAAATTGTAAAAAGCATTCTTAGCTCATGGACTGTACTGAAACAGGCAGGTGGGCTGCCTGGCTTTGGCCCTCGGGCCAGAGTTTGCTGACGGGGTGTAGACAACCTTTGCAAGAATACCCCAGACCCTGCAGAGTGGCTGCCTCGGGGGAGGAGAACGAGAGAGGAGGGACAGGGGCTGGGACGGCACTTGTATTTTATGTCCTTTTGTGATTCTTTTTTTAAACTATGTGTTTATTACCTTTAAGAAATTATTAGAACGTGAAGGAGATCGTGGTAAATTTCCACGGAACCAGATCACTATGGTTCATTTTAGGAAATGCTAGCTGTTCACTTTTCTCGATGTGGAGACTGACTTTTAGATGAGGAGCCTTTAAAAAAAAATAAACCAAGAGTCAAGACAGTATCTCCAGAAAAAGTCAAAACTTAATCCATTCACACATATTCTAAGCCCCTGGATGTTGGCAGATGTGTGGCTCTCGGTGTTCAGGTAGGAAGGTGGTAATAAGGAAGTAGAGTACAGTCCCCCATTAAGACTCTCTTTTGGTTACAAGTGAAGTAAGATGTGCTCCAAACTGCCTTAGGCAAAAAGGGAATTTATGGGCCTGTGTTGCTGAAAGGGCAAGTTTCAGGTATGGCTTGATCCAGGTGCAAGCCAGGTTGTCCAGATGTGTGTGGGCTCCAAGAGTGGGGGTGCTCTCAAGAGCACATGTGGTCCTGGTACCAAAGGATCAGAGAATGTTCTGGCTGCCACTCTAGGGACCCTCCTGGGCCTGAGCATTTCTCTACATGGACTCTCTGCCTTGAGGCCTGGCTAAGTCAGGGGAGGAAGGGCCAGCCATGCCACCCCTGACCTGTGGTGTCCCTCCGCTCTGCAGAGCGCCTCGATGATGATGGAGGACAGGCCCATGAGCCTGAAGCTGATGATGACCCTGGCCTTCACCACCCTGGGCCAGCGCGCCTTCATGAACCGCACCGTCAGCGAGATCATGTGGGGCTACGACGACCCCCTCATGAACCTCATCAATAAGTACTTCCCAGGCATGTTCCCCTTCAACGGCAAGTTCGGGTTATTTGCCGAGGTAAGTGTGGCCCGGCGAGAAGATACACATTCGGGGCCTGTGCCTTGTCCTTCACTGACACAGCCCAGAAAGCGGACGCCAGCTCTCCGGGAGCCGGCTGGGCCCCCAGGGGCTGTGGGTTGTAAGTGGCAGAGAACTTCACTCAAACTGGCTTAAGCAAAATAGGGAATTTGGGAGCTCATAGAACTGAAAACTCTAGGGTTCGATTCAGGCGCAGCTTGATCCAGGATCAAATGAAGTGTTTGGGGCTTAGCTTAGAAAACTGGATGCTTTGCTGCAAGAAAGGGAATGGCTGCTGGGGGCAGAGGACAAACACGGACTATGGCATTGCCCCGAGCGGCCTACTTTTTCTTAGTCTTCGCTGGTGGGGTCCGGAGCCAAGATCTGGTCCATGTAGGGTCTGATCCCCGACCTCTTGCCCCTGACCTTGGCGCAGTGCAGGTTTCAATGAGCCCTCCGGGTTGCTGTAGGCTCACCCTTCTCTTTGGGCTCTGTTGACCTGGCGTACAGTGTGGGTGGTGGTGGTGGGAGGGATCGTGATTCTATACCTGCACGCGACAGACACTTAATACATTTTTGTCCAGGATGACAGGTTCTGGTTATGTGGGTAAATTGTCAAGTTTGGGGTAAATGACATGATTCTGTAAAAGCATCTTGTAAGTTCTGAAGTGCTTTGCAAATTAAAGTTCTTACAGGGTCACTAGCATGGTTGTAAGCAGTAGGCTGTTCATGGTTGGTGTGGTGGCTTCATGGTCTTAATTGATCTATTAATAGCAGCCTTCTACTTTTCTGCTCTGCCCTTGTTAGGGTGTGGTTTCCATACCCAAGATAACCTCATGGCCCAGGACGGCTGCTAGAGCGCCTGCTATCACGTTCACTTTCCAGGCAGCACAGCAGGAAAGAAAAAATAGAGGGGGGTTGGGGGGCAAGTGGAGGAGCTGAGAAAAAAACAGCATGTCCCAGCTGCCTCCCTCTCAGGAAGGGAGAAAACCAATTTCCATTTACTTTGCATTGGCCAGAACTGAGTCCCGTGGCTGCCCCTGACTGCAGGAAAAGCTGGGACTGTAGCCTTTTAGGTGGGTGTGCTGATGCCCCAAGAAAGCTTTGGGTTTAGTTATGGAGGAGAAAGGAGAGAGTGGACTTTCGGTAGTAACTATTAATAGCAGTGTCTGATATGCTTTGGCTATTGTAATTGCGATTTAAAGATCCTACTGGGTGAGCATTTATTAATAATATCAATACTAGGCCAGGCGTGGTGGCTCACGCCACCTAGCACTTTGGAAGACCAAAGCAGGAGGATTGCTTGAGCCCAGGAGTTCGAGGCCAACCTGAGCAAAAGCAAGACCCCGTGTCTACAAAAAGTAGAAAAATTAGCTGGGCATGGTGGCGCATGCCTGTAGTCCCAGCTACTCGGGACGCTGAGGCAGGAGGATCACTCACGCCCAGGAGTGTGAGGCTGCAGTGAGCTATGATGATGCCACTGTACTCTAGCCTGGGCAACAGAGTGAGACCTGATCTCAAAAAAAATAAAAATAAAAATAAATAAATAAATAAATAATAGGCCAGGTGCAATAGCTCGTACCTGTCATCCCAGTGCTTTGGGAGGCTGAGGGGGGAGGATCCCATGAGCCCAGCAGTTCGGGGCTGCAGTGAGCTATGATAGTGCCACTGTACTCCAGCCTGGGCGGCAGAGTGAGCCTGTCTCTTAAAATAAAGATAACAATAATAACATAGACTGGCGTTTTGAGCTCCTACTGTGTCCAGGGCATCGTGCTCAGCCCTTTTTACACACTAGCTCCTTTAACACCCCAGTGCCCATCTCTGGGGGCTCCTGTTCCCCTCGCCTCGTGCTGGCTGAACGCTACCAGCTGGCCTTGGCAGCGTTCCTCGGTGCGCCTCTAGGTTCTGCCCTGCAGCAGCTCCTGTCCTCGTGGGCTTTCGTGTTTGTTCTGGATTCGAGACCTGCTTCTAGGAATTGCCTTTGGAGTGCCAAGGCCTGGAAATGCTGCACAAACTTTGGGTCCCAGACAGGTCAGGATAGGCCGGGTGATGCGGCTGTGACAAGCAGCCCCCAGAGCTCAGAACAGTGATTATTTCTTTCCTTTTTACTCCCCATGTCCAGTATGAGTGCCCGGGGGCCCTCACTCGTGGTCAGGCAGGGACCCGGGCCGAGGGAGGCTCTGTCTGGGCCCACTGCCACGGCCCGCTGGCAGCAGCAGAGAGCCTGGGGAAGGGCACGCGCACTGTCCCTAAACGTCCTCCCCAAGTGACATGCCACTTCTGCTCTTCCGTTGATCACACAGCTCACCTGCCAGTGCTTTGATTGGGGCGGGGCGGGGCGGGGGGCCATCCCGCCGCTCACCCGGGAGGGCAGGCAGACCCTCCTGGAGTCAGGAAGGGAGGTGGGAGGCTGCAGCCCACAGTGTCCAGGGGGGTGTCCGTCCTGGAGAGCCCCCAGCCCTCCTCCTCTCGATCCCCAGATGCCGGGGGTGGGGCAGCGAACCGCACGACGGCCTCGTCCTCCTGGAAGGGGGAGCGGGGCACAGTCCGGAACCGAACGGGTGGCTCGGTGGCCTGCCTGGTCCTTCACCCCATCCTGAGGCTTATTAAAGACGCTGTTCCCTGCTGTGTCTGCAGCTCAACAACTCCGACTCCGGGCTCTTCACTGTGTTCACGGGGGTCAAAAACTTCAGCAGGATCCACCTCGTGGACAAGTGGAACGGACTGAGCAAGGTGGGGCGAGAGGCAGGCCCCCTGCCGCCGGGGGACGGGAGGGCGGGTGGCATCTGTCGTGAGGAGGGGACGGGGAGGGTCTCTGGGAGTTGGGATGTCACCTGTGGTGAAGGCTCCGCCAGCTGGAGGGCCAGGCGGGGACTGGAGACTCCTCCAGCGCCTGGTGTCTGCCAGGAACTGAGCTCTTTAATTCCTTTGATTCTTCTTTTGTGCAAAAATGTTTTCAAGGCCGGGCGCGGTGGCTCACACCTGTAATCCTAGCACTCTGGGAGGCCGAGGTGGGCGGATCGTTTGAGCTCAGGAGTTCGAGACCAGCCTGAGCAAGAGCGAGACCCCATTTCTACTAAAAATAGAAAGAAATTATATGGACAGCTAAAAATATATATAGAAAAAATTAGCCGTGCATGGTGGTGCATGCCTGTAGTCCCAGCTACTCGGGAGGCTGAGACAGGAGGATCGCTTGAGCTCAGGAGTTTGAGGTTGCTGTGAGCTAGGCTGATGCCACGGCACTCACTCTAGCCTGGGCAACAGAGTGAGACTCTGTCTCCAAAAAAAAAAAAAAAAAAAAAAAAAAAATGTTTTCAAAACGCCGCTCTAGAAATGCAGGAAGACAAGCACATTAAAAAGCCAAACAATAGAGAGATACACAAAGGGGGCCTTCTGCCACCTCTCCGCCCCGCCCTCACCCCAGCCGTCTGGGAAGCCTGCGGTTGCCAGTCCGGGATGTTTCTTCCTGTCTGTCCTTATCCATCTGCACGCCTGGCTGTGCACGGACAACGGTGGGGTTTTGTCCTCCTTTAATGAAATCATGTTACGTGCATGGTTTTGCAACTTGCTTTTTTCACCTTCGTGGCCTTTTCCCAACATTGGTGGCAACGATTGTGTAATGTCACACCTTTCGCCTACTGAGTCTCACCGTGGTCATTGCCGCGGAGGCGCCGAGGGCTGGGCGTCTGCAACCCGCAATAAGTAATAAGCGTTCTTGGCGGACGCTGTTCACATTCTCTGTGGCTTGTGTGTCTCGGTAGAACACACATGTGCACAGGATTTACAAAATTCTCATCACGCAGAGGGTCCGAGAGTGGAGGTCTCACTCCACAGAAGCAACTGTTCTGATCGGTTCTCTTTTGAGGTCGCCCAGGGCGGCTGCCATCGTGATTTTATGTCATTTACCCGTGTGCCACCATTTCCTGACTTCACCTGTTTTTAGGAGGTGTCTTTTTTTTTTTTTTTTTTTTTTTGAGACAGGGTCTCACTCTGTCACCCAGGCTGGAGTGCAGTGGCGTCATCACAGCTCACTGCAGCCTCCAACTCCTGGGCTCAAGCGACCCTCCCGCCTCAGCCTCCCGAGTAGCTGGGACTACAGGTCCCACCACCACACCCAGCAGGTTTTTCTGCTTTTTGTAGAGACAGGTCTTGCCCTTGCTCAGGCTGAGGAGATGCTCTTGACTTCCACTCTGAGGATTGAGGGTGGTGGACACCCCACCTCCCTCTCTTCTGATCACTGTGCTGCTTGCTTGATGCAGCCTGGAGATGAGAGTGATGGGCCCACCTTACAGAAGGAGGAACTGAGTCCCTGGCCGAGTTACACGTGCAGGGGTCCACAATCAGGGCACGGGAAGCTGCAGTGGGTGCTCCGTCTGTCTCTCTGTCTGTCTGTCTACACAGCCCACTGTGCCAGCACTGGGAATTGAGTGGTGATGTCTACACCGGGGCAAGTTAGGTGTGCGGCGCCCTTATGAAGGGGCCTCGGCTGTCCGAGTGATCGGGTCCGAATGCTTCCCCTAGGTCAACTTCTGGCATTCCGACCAGTGCAACATGATCAACGGGACGGCCGGGCAGATGTGGGCGCCGTTCATGACGCCTGAGTCCTCGCTGGAATTCTACAGCCCCGACGCCTGCCGGTAATGCTGCTGGCCTCCGGGGAGGCTGCTTCCTGGATGGCTCATGGCCCAATCAAGTGGCTTTTCTTGTGCACTCGGGAAGCGTTTTGACTCGTGTATTTAACTCCTTTGCCCCTGGCGCTGTCTTGAATTCTCTTTGGCTGCACCTTGAGGAGCCAGCGTGCGACCCCGAGGCTGTGCAGGCCCAGAGAGCGGCTGCTGGCTGGGGTCCGGGCCCGGTGGTGCTGGTCAGGGAGCGGGACATGGCTGAGGTCGCAGGGGGCCGCGACACGCAGGCAGGAGGTCAGCTCCCTCTGGCAGAAAGATGACGTGAAAAAGAAGAAAAGCCGCAGAGTTACTGCTTGGGTTCTGCGAGGTCAGCTGACTCTGCTTGGCCCCTGGGGGCTCATAGCCTGGGGGCCCTGCTTGGGACCAGACATGTCTCGTGGGCCCTGGCTGGGGCAGGAGTAGGCGCTGGCTCCCGGAGCCCTCCTGTGGCCATTGCTGCGTCCTCTGCTCTACTCTGGTCACTCTGGAAAAGTCATCACCGTGAACCCTGGCGTAGCTGCCCATGGGTCGGTTGGAGACAATGTCCCCTTTATCCCTAACTACCTCGGTGGCATTTCCTAAAAACAAGGCCGTTTTCTGATGGACCCACTGTGCTGTTTTCAAAACGAGGAAGCTTGACATGACATAACGCCATTGTCTAAGCTGGCACTTTCCAATAAAGATATTAATGCAAGTCCCATGTGCAGCTGGAAATTTTCCAGCAGCCGCACGATAGAAATAGTAACAAGAAATTGCTGAAATTATTTTTGGCGCCATGTTTTATTTGGCCCGGTATTTCCAAAACATTATCGTTTCAAATAACATTGAAAAGAGTTTTTAAAATGTGGGTAGCGAGTCTTAGCAACCTGGAATGTGTGTTACACTTAGGGTACGTCCCCATTTGGGTTTCCCCGTTTCAAGTGCGGGGCAGCCTCGGGGATGAGTGGCTGCCGGGCACAGAATGGGTGGCACGGTGGGGACGTGCCTTCAAGAAAGCACGGCAGGATGAACGGACAGAGGGTGAAGGGGGTGGGCGTGGGGGCAGTGCTGCCACTGCGGAGTTGACAGCTGAGCTGAAGAACTGAAACCTGGTTGGTGGAGATTGAGGGAAGGACAATCCCGGCAGAGGGAGCAGCGGATGCAAAGGCCCTGGGGCAGGAGGGAGCTGGGGGAGTGGTAAGGCCGGGCCGGGCCAGCAGAGGGTGGGCAGGGGCTAGAGACCCCGTAGAAGCTCGTGTGCCGTGGTAAGGACGACGGGTCCTAACTGCAGGTTAGACGGAAAAGGACTGTCGGGTTTCAGCGGGGCCGGGACGTACCCTGTTCTTGTCTTAAGGCTTCCCCTGACCATGGGGAATAAACTGGCCTTGCGTGGGGAGGCAGCCTCGGGGCAGGGAGGCCAGTGAGGAGGCCGCTGCGGTTCCTGTGACCCAGGAGGTGGCAGCGTGGGTGGCGGGACGTGGCTGGGTTGGGGCAGCCTTCGGCAGGGCCTGGCTGCAGCCGCGTGGGCCAGGTGTCCTCTCTCACCTCGTCTGTCCCCGCAGGTCCATGAAGCTCATCTACAAGGAGTCGGGGGTATTTGAGGGCATCCCCACCTACCGCTTCGTGGCCCCCAAAACCCTGTTTGCCAACGGGTCTGACTACCCACCCAACGAAGGCTTCTGCCCGTGCATGGAGTCCGGCATCCAGAACGTGAGCACCTGCAGGTTCAGTACGTGTCGTCCCCGGGGGCAGGGGGGTGCGAGGGGGCGGCCGGGGGTTCGTCTGCCCCACACCTGCGACCTCTGGCCTCCGCGCTCTCGGTCCTCCATTGGGTTGGAGATGATGCGGGCGGCAGAAAGGTGACACGGAAAAGAGGAAATGCCGTGTGTGTTAGAACAACTCGGGTCTATCGCCCGGCAGTCCCACAGCCCAGCCTGCCTGGGGCCCCCTGGGCTAAGACCAAGGAAGCCGCGTCCCCTCTGGGGGCTCTCAGGGAGAGCCGGGGTCCCTGCCTTTTCCTGCGCTCCTCCCCTCCCGGGCCCTTCCTCCACCTTCAAGGCGGGCAGTGCGGTGCCCGTCCCCCCCACCCTCTCTCTGCACCCCTTCCCCATTTTAAGGGCTCCCTGGGTGACCCTGGACAACCCATCTTAAAGGTGGCCAAAGAGCCACCTTTATTCCCCCTCGTCCTGTTACCTAACTTAGCCGGAGGCTCCGGGGGATTAGGGTGTGGACGTCTTCCGGTAGGGGCATTCGTCTGTCCTCCCACACTGAGACTTTTTTTTTATTTATTTATTTTTCTTTTTTGAGACAGAGTCTCACTCTGTTGCCCAGGCTAGAGTGAGTGCCGTGGCGTCAGCCTAGCTCACAGCAACCTCAAACTCCTGAGCTCAAGGGATCCTCCTGTCTCAGCCTCCTGAGTAGCTGGGACTACAGGCATGCGCCACCATGCCCGGCTAATTTTCTCTATATATGTATTTTAGCTGTCCATATAATTTCTTTCTATTTTTAGTAGAGATGGGGTCTCGCTCTTGCTCAGGCTGGTCTCGAACTCCTGAGCTCAAACGATCCGCCCACCTCGGCCTCCCAGAGTGCTAGGATTACAGGCGTGAGCCACCGCGCCCGGCCCACACTGAGACTTTTAACTCACAAGTGAGGCTTGGTGGGAGGGGCCCTTCGCCTGGGGTGTGAAGAAGTTGGTGACAGCCCTCTTGTTCAGCAGGATGTGATTATTGGTGCTGGCGTAATGTCCCCTGGCATCTTTGGGGCCAGTCCCCGAAACATGCCTGCCTCAGTTGCTCAATTTGGATCCTCAGGTGTTGTTCCCCAACCCCACCCTGCCCCCGTCCAGCCCATCAGCAAGCCCTGGTGGCCTTCCCCCCACACTGAGTCCTGAGCCCCTTCCTGTCTCCCGCCCGCCTCCCCCCACGCCCTGCCTCACAGCCCAGGCCATTGAAGGTCTCCCTTGGCATCCAGGCCCCTCTGGCTGTTCCCTGTCCTACGAAACATTCCCCAGACCGAGCAGCGTGGCCACCACTGGCCTTGTGTGGCTGTTTCAGTTGAAACTGGTTTCAGCAAATCAAATTAAGAAGGCAGTTCCTTCGTCACACTGGCCACGTTTCAAATGCTCAACAGCTGCCTGTGTCTAGTGGCTGCCACCTTGGACGGCAGGTAGAGAGTGTTTGCATCACCGTAGGAAGTTCTGCAGAGAGCGCTG
The DNA here is from genome assembly GCF_041146395.1 of Eulemur rufifrons. Classification (NCBI taxonomy): domain Eukaryota; kingdom Metazoa; phylum Chordata; class Mammalia; order Primates; family Lemuridae; genus Eulemur; species Eulemur rufifrons. The sequence continues at coordinate 3,979,364 of NC_091003.1, forward strand.
CTCCCGCCAACAGCCAATGCAGATTGTCACCCACGCTTTGCTTAAGCTGTCCAGCAGCTCCCTCTGTGTTTGTGGAGAAGTCCAAACTCCTCACCGTGGCCGGGGGCTCTGCAGGGTCTGGTCCCGGCTGGCCTCTCTGATGTCATTTCTTCCCACACTGCTCCCACTCATTACTCTTCAGCTCCATTGCCTTCTCTCTGCTTCTAGAATATATCAAGTTCAGTCCCACCCCAGGGCCTTTGCACGGGCTGTTCCCCCTGCTTGGAGAGCTCCTTCTCTGGATTTCCCCGTCTTTTGGTCCGACCCTCTGTCTGACTGTGTCTTGCCCTTTGGGGTCTCTGGTCGAATCTGTGTCTTGCAGCTGGAGACGGTGATCCTGGGGGATTAGTCTGGGGTTGGGAGGAAGGACTGTCAATGGGTTGGATGGTTTCCCTAATTTTGGGCAGAACAGGGCACGTGGTGTGCAAAGGGTTGGGACTGGGGCCTGGAATGCCCAGCTCTGTCTCCTCATTGTAGCCAGACAGGCATTGTTCCCTATTTGTGCCATTTTTTCCTGCACCGGTATCTGGGAATTTCTGCTTGTAAGGAGGAGGGTGTTGGATCACCTGCTAGGAGGTGTGTTATAACAAGCGTGTGGCACTTGGCAGATGCTAGACTGGACTCCACTTGATTTGGGCCAAAAGGGCACTTCTTGTTTTGTTTAACCAAAAATTCTAGGGCAGATCCCTGTATCAGGCATGGATCCAGAGCTTGGATGGTGTCCGGAAACTGCCTGTCTCCAGGTTTTGGCTTGAAGTTCTGCCAGGTTGGCTTTGCTGCCAGGCAGGCTCTCCCACGTGGAGGCTCTGGGCTCACCTCCTCCCAGCTCTGAGCCCTGCAGAAAGGGGCCACCTGGCTCCTTTTCACTCCAGCAAAAGTCCCAGGGTTCTCTCTGCTTGGCATCCCATGCCCAGCTGTGGGCCAATCACTGTAGCCAAGGGTGGCCTATGCTGATTGGCCAGACTTGTGTCACATGCTCAGCCAGTTTCCATGGGTGGGGCCGGCCCCACTCAAAACACATGGCTGAGAATATGTGCTGACCCACGTGGAATTCCAGTGTAGACTAAATTGGGGGGTAAGTACCAGAAGATGGGGAAGAAACAATACACCCGTCCCCTCCAGAGGGCTTGGGACGTGGTGTGCACTGCCTCCTCTTAGCACACCTGCCAAAAGAATTTCGAAAGTACAAGGGAGTTTAAAAATACTCATTTAGGCCGGGCACGGTGGCTCACGCCTGTAATCCTAGCACTCTGGGAGGCTGAGGTGGGAGGATCACTCGAAGTCAGGAGTTTGAGACCAGCCTGAGCAAGAGCGAGACCCCGTCTCTACTAAAAATAGAAAGACATTATATGGACAACTAAAAATCTATATAGAAAAAATTAGCCGGGCATAGTGGCACGTGCCTGTAGTCCCAGCTACTTGAGAGGCTGAGGCAGAGGATCACTTAAGCCGAGGAGTCTGAGGTTGCTGTGAGCTAGGCTGATGCCACGGCACTCACTCTAGCCTGGGCAACAAAGTGAGACTCTGTTTCAACAAAAAAAAAAAAAAAAAAAAAAAAAAAATACTCATTTAAACAAAGTATTTTCTTTTAAATAGAAATATACATGTATACAGAGAAGTGTCCAAATGACACGCACAGTTTGAAACTCCACCAGGTGAACACACCCAGGTAGCTGGCACCCAGATCAGAGAACAGAACATGACGCTGTCCTCACCGCACCCCTCGCCCTCCTGACTTCCGCACCGGAGCTTGGCCTGTTTGGGGTCTTGGTATGAATGGAATGATGACTCCTGTTTTCTCCTTTCCTGGCCTCTTCCGTCCATCAGCACATGGTGCAGTCCGTCCCTGGCATCCCCGGTGGTTGGCATTCATCCCCTTCACTGCTGCGTAGGACTCCATTGTGGGAGCTGCCCCTTCCGTTGTCCACGGGCACCCGAGTCCCTGTTTTTGATCTCTGTCGTGGGGTTTGCATGTGTCATCTGGTGCACCTTGTCTGCACCTCTGTGGCGTGTTATCTGAGAAGAAAGGTGCCCATGTGTCTGAATTTCTGGGCCTTGAAAATTTCTTGGACTCAGACAACTCCCTCGCGTCAAACCTCCCTGCTACGTGAGCGCCTCCGACTTGCCCCATCGTGCCGATTAATTATCATCCCTGGCAATCCCAGGTGATTACGCCCGGTTAGATGCGCCATAAAGCAATAAATTGATTACCGCTTACTGCCCGGGCAGGTCTGGCTCAGCGCATTTGGAAATAAAATTGGAAGAAACACGTGCCCGAGTGCATGCACGCTCCCCGCCGGGCCCGGGCAGGCGCTGGCAGGCGGCTCCACCTCCCATGGCGTCCGTCTGGGCTTGCAGGCCGGACGGGGCTTGTCTGAGATTCCTCCAGGGCCTGGCTTGGTGGCCGCCTCCTTTACTGAGGGTCCCCAGAGTGTCACCGCCTGTAAAGATGGGGTCCCCGTGTTTGCTCTGTGGGTTTGCTTTCTCGGTTGAGGCTGGAGAATGGGAGACGGGGCTTTCCAAGTTATGGGGGACATTGTCCCTGTGGGTGCTCGATGACTTCCGAGCAAGTAAGAAAGAGCTCCTGTCTCCCATTCCTTTCCGTCCTTCCCGTTACTTCCAGGAGAAAGTCTCTGCGGGTGCCGACAGGGCTGGAAGACCTTTCTACACTCGTCAGTCTGGTTTTTTGTTTGTTTGTTTGTTTGTTTGTTTTTAACAGAGAAAGAGCAGGGCTCCCAGTCAAAACCTTGCGCAGGTAACAGCATCTAGTTAGAACCGACAACATTCATTGGTTTCTGTTGTATTGATCCTAACGTTGACTTTCTTTTTTTTTTGTTGAGACAGAGTCTCACTTTGTTGCCCAGGCTAGAGTGAGTGCCGTGGCGTCAGCTTAGCTCACAGCAACCTCAAACTCCTGGGCTTAAGCGATCCTACTGCCTCAGCCTCCCAAGTAGCTGGGACTACAGGCATGCGCCACTATGCCCGGCTAATTTTTTCTATATAGATTTTTAGGTGTCCATATAATGTCTTTCTATTTTTAGTAGAGACGGGGTCTCGCTCAGGCTGGTCTCGAACTCCTGACCTTGAGCAATCCACCCGCCTCGGCCTCCCAGAGTGCTAGGATTACAGGCGTGAGCCACCGCGCCCGGCCTCTAACGTTGACTTTCTAAACATTTGTGGCAAGTGTTCGCCAGTGACGGTGCGGGTGTCAAGCTCTCGTGTAAAATACAGACATTTCAGGAAGGCAGCGGCAGTTGGGTCAGAGAAGCGCCCTGGGTGCTAGTGCGGGGGTGGGTGTGGGCTGTGGCCGCATCGCAGAGGGCTGCAGGGAATGACGTCTGAGAATCGGTCAGGGAAGAGATGTACAAGGACGCTGAGAAAATTGAAACCCGACAGCGATAAGATCCCAGCTTCTATTCCAAACCGGAGCCTGGCTCTGCTAAGGAAAGCAGAAATAATCTAGAAATGCAAGGTTGTGTGACGCCTGTTGGCATGAATGCCGCCCACTGGCCGGCAGGGAGGGAGCAGCGGGTGGTTTGAGGGAAGGACGTATTCGTGTATTTGATTCGTTTTTTCTTTTCTTTTTATTGAGGTGAAATCCACATAACAAAATTAACCATTTTGAAATGTACAGTTCTGTGGCATTTAGCAGTCACATTGTTCTGGAACCTCTCTCTAGTTCCAGAACATTCCCGTCATCCCAAAGGAGACCCCTAGCTGTTAAGCAGTCGCTCCCCACTGCCGTCCCGCAGCCCGGGTACTGCAGCCTGCACTGCCTGTGGCTTTGCTCTCCTGGGTCTCCAGGAGGTCCCGAGACAGCCTCGCTGTGCCTTGTGACCCGTCGTTCTCCCGGCCCGTCGCTGTCCGGAGGATGAGTCGGCATTTGCCTTGTTCCGTCAGTCGATGGCGGGGTTTGGCCTCACGTTTCTGCGTGTGAATTTCTCACTCAGAGGGGCAAGGCTGTCCCCACTGACACACGCTGGCGTCTGGCCGCAGACGGCTGCTGGGAGAGGAGCAAAGCAGGTGTGTCACCTCCCTCCTGTGGACACGGTGACCTGGCCACAGGTGTGCACACCTGAGCTCTCTGGTGGTCACTGCGCTACCTGCAGAGGACAGTCTGGGCCGCTTGGCTTGGCCCTGGAGGCGCCCTCCCCACACCCGAGTTCAAACCCGGCCTCGACTTACCTTTCTGTCCTCACCTCCGAGACTCCCCTTCATGCTCTGCCCTTCTCACCTCCCTGTGCTTGCTCTGCCGTCCCCTCGCCCGGCGTCTGTCAGAGACCCTGTCCCCTTCCTTGCTTTGGCCTCTCGCTCTCCTCCAGCACAGAGCTTGTCCCCTGCCGTGTCCCAGTACCCGGGGCCTCTTTATGCCGTGAAAGGAGGGGACCCTCCCTGCCTGGTCATTGGTGTCCGAGTCTTGTCATCGTCACGGGCTGCCCTGGGGTCTACAGCGCCGTCTCATCAGCTGCGTGTCCGTCGTGCCCCGCTCAGGCCTGGCCCGAGGTGGCCCTGCATGTGCTGACCCGCTCCCCTCATCTGACTCCCCTTCTCTGCCCCCTGCCTTCTAGATGCCCCCTTGTTTCTCTCCCATCCTCACTTCTACGACGGGGACCCGGTCCTGGCGGAAGCAGTGACGGGCCTGCACCCTAACCAGGAAGAACATGCCCTGTTCCTGGACATCCACCCGGTGAGCCTACTGTCCGCCTGCGGGGGGTGGCGCTTGGTGCACACGCGGCCCCCCTCTCCCCTCACGGGCACAGCGCTGCGCCAGGGCTGGGGGGACGGGAAGTCTGGCTTGCTTTGGCACCGGTAGCTTCTAGAATAGTGAGCCCTCAAAGGTCCTTACTTTACCCTGACTCCATAGTTCAAGAATTTATTATCCCTTTATAAGGGGCTTGGTTCTATAAAAGGGCCATAAGGCAGTAAATTAATTAGCAATTATCAGCTGGTGCGTCTCCTGCAGATTAGCCAGAAGCAGCCCTCTGGCTGTGTCAAGATGCCATAAAGATCTTAGGTATCAGCAGAGCCTGGAACATCTTGCTGATATATCAGATTGTGGCGAACTTGTCCCCTGTGAAGTTCTGCCTGCGGTCAGGGACCCGGAGGGTATCAGAGCTGTACACTGGCCGCCTCGGGGACAAGCCCGCGGCCAGTGGCCTCTTTTTCCTGCACATCTGCTCGCTGTAAAATGTGCCCAGTTAGACTCAGTGGCTTCCACCATTCCCACAAAAATTCCGTGGGTCTCTGTTTCCTGAGTGGACACTCAGGTTTTCTCATATAGATAGGCCTTTGTCAAAAAATTAATTTTTTAAGTTGAAAAATAAACATTGTATATATTGGTGGTCTACAACATGGTAGTATCATGTATATATACATTGTAGCATGGCTAAGTGGAGTTAATTAATGTATCTATCGCCTCACTTGGTTACTTTTTTCCTGTAGCGTAAAAATACTTAAGACCTACTCCCTTAGTAAATTTCAAACCTACTAAGTGACATCGTTACTAAGTGTCCTCACCCGGTTGTCGGCTGCATCTCCCAAAGGCATTCCTCTGGCATAGCTGGAACTTTGTACCTTTCGACCAACATCTCCCCAACCCCGCACTGCCCAGCTCCGCCGGCAGCCACCGTTCTGCCCTCTGCTTCTGCGAGCTCCACCTGTTTAGATTCCACCTGTAAGTGAGACCTCGCAGTATTTACCTTTCCGTGTCTGGCTTATTTCACGTAACACAGCATCCTGCGTGTTCGCCCGTTTTGTCACAAACTATAGGATTTCCTTCCTTATTAAGGCTGAGTAATATTCCCCTGTGTGTGTGTGTGTGTGTACACACCACATTCTCCTTGCCCACTCATCCAGCAACGGACACTCGGTTGATTCCATGTCTTGGCTGCTGTGAATGACGCTGCAGTGAGCGTGGGAGAGCAGACACCTCTTCAGCTCACTGATTTTGCTCCCCTTGGATGCCCACCCGGCCGCGGGGTTGCCGGGTCGTGTTCTGGTTCTGCCTGTAACCGTCGCAGCAGGCCCCACGGCCTCCACGCCGGCTGAGCTCCCCCACAGGCCGTCCCGCACCGTTCTCCTCTGCCCTCCTCAGACCGTCCTAGCCGGGCCCCCACCCTGGCCCTGCCCAGCATTCTCCCTTCTCTCTTTAAGTCATTTTACTGCCTCCTTTGCGGAGCTGGCTTCTGGAGAATTCCACTGTGAACATAGTCTGTTCTGTGCTCTCACTGGTAGCTTTCATTTTTGTGTGTGGATTGCCTTTTTCCTCCACGTCAAGGAAAAGGGAGTGAGGTCTGGGAGGCCAGAGAGAGGCAGACGCTGTTCTGCATCAGCTGCCTCAGCCGCTGCCTCCTGCCCTCTGCCTCCAGGTCAGCTTAGCTGGAGGCAGACAGGGAGAGGAAGCAGCCTCTGCATTTTGGTTTTGATCTGGGCTCGTTGGGAGGAGGACCCAGGAATCAGTTTGCTGCCCGGTGGACATGAGCCTCGAAAACTGAATGGAAGCTGCTTCTGTGGCTCCTGTTTTGCTCCTGGAACCAGGAGGGGTGGGCTCCTGGGTCCAAGTTTCTGTTCTCGGTGGTGCATGGAACGGGGGCCCGGGGGGCAGGGTTGCCTGCTAAGAGGTGGCCTGACAGTAGCTGGGGGCATGAGCCAGGGAAGGCATGGGACAGATTTCTTGGGGAAGGAAGTGGAGACCCCAGAATGTGAAGTGTGTTCCAGAGAGGGGAAGAGGATGGCAGGTGGTTTCGGGGCTCCCAAGACCATCCCCAGGCTCGATGATTCTAGAGGAGGACTCAGAACTCAGCTTTGGGGGTGCTCACAGCTGACATTATCACAGCCGGAGGGCACAAAGCAAAACCAGCACAGGGGGGGAGTCAGGGAGAGACCAGGCTCGAGCTTCCAGAGTCCTCTCCCGGTGGGGTCACACAAGACGCACCTAATTCCCCCGGCAGTGAGGTGTGACGACTGCACAAAGTGTTGTCTAACAGGAAAGCCCACTGGAAATTCAGTGGCCAGGGTTTTTATTCAGGGCTGATCACGTGGGCATCTCTGCCTGGCATGTACCAACATTCCAGACTCCCAGAAGGAAAGCAGGCGTCCCGCAAGACCGTGTTGCTTGCACAGTCTAGGCGATGGTGGGAACCCTTCTGAAGTCGGGATTCCCAGACCCCAGCCAAGGGCCAGTCTTGCCGGCAGCCCGTCTAAGGCGGGCAGCCCCAGGCCTGCCGTGTGGGCTCTTTTCTACGCACGGTGACCTCACTCTCGTCCTGCCAGGTTCTCAAGTTCAAACTCTCTGCGGTCCTGAGAGGAAGGCCTTTGACTAGCTCCTTTTTGCCGTAGGGCGTGGGAAGGGCCTCAGAGTGCTGGGCTGCAAGGGAAGATAATGTCCTTTCCTGATAGTGATAATGGCACAGGCATTTATGGCCGGAGTGCGGCTGTCTTGCATACTTTATTTTATCCTTGCAAAAATGCCCTGAGGTGGGTAGAGTTATCTCTGTTTTGCAGATAGGGAAACCGTCACTTCTGTTATTTACTTTTTACAAAAGTCATCTCGTTAAAAAAATTTTTTTTTCTGCACAAAGGAAGCTTTCTGTTACTACCCCAAGTAGGAAATTGTAAAGATTCTCCAAAGAAAGAAGATAACCGTGAAAATGAACAAGGACAATGTATCGTCAGGCTCCACGCAGCGGACTGGTGGTGCCGGCCGGGGGCGCTGAGCCGGCAGCCGGCGCTCGGTGCCATCGCTTGGAAAATGGAGATTTTAGGGCATAGGAGAGCGGCACGAAAGGCCATGCACACTGCTGGCTGGGACTTTCTCTTCGGAATAATCCGGAAAAGTTGGGAGTGAATTGAGAAGAGAGATCGTTTAATGTGGAGGCTGGAAGGGGGCATCTGGAAAATGTCATTCTGTACCTTGGGAAACAGTCTTAAGGGGACAGAGGAGAGGGATTAGTTTTTGGTTTTTCCCCCCATTCTGAGAGGGGCTTGCTTTATAGAAGGGCCCCCTGAGCCTGCGGCTCTGAGAGCTGTTTCGGAAGCAGGTACTTCCCCGTGACAACTGGGGACCCGCGGCGGCGGCCCCGGCGCACGCGCACAGCATTTCTGGAAGAGCGGCCTCCCCCAACCTGCTGGTTGTGTTAGGTCGACCAGAGCAGGCTCCACTGGGCAGTCAAGCTGAGGCGCCCGCCCTCTTGAGTGGGACCAGGGAGGTGTCCAGGGAGCTCGAGGACAGCCAGTGTCCTCACTGTGTTTGTCGCTGCAGGTCACTGGGGTCCCCATGAACTGCTCCGTGAAGATGCAGCTTAACCTCTACATCAAGGCTGTCAAAGGCATCGGGTGAGTGGGGTCTGGGGGCTGGGGCCGTGTTGCTCAGGTAGAGGTCAGGGGCTCGGGACTCCAGTGGTCCCAGACTCTGGTGAGGTACCCCAGGAGCCAGGGCCTGGGGAAGGGAGATGGTCCCTCTCAGTCTTCGCCCAGGGAGAGTCTCAGCTTCCGGCCGAGGCCTGACTTGCATGCTCATCCCCCTTGCCCCGAAACTTAACGTTCCCTCCCACATTAGCCAGAATCTTCCACCCAGGCTGTTTCCCACTCAGCAGAGTGGCACAGAGGAATCCCTGGCAAGACCAAGTGCTTGAAAACAGAAACTTACCAGACAGCGTCCTTAAGTTTCACCATTGATGTTACACGAACTTTTTAAGCACTGATTTTTCTCTTTTTGATTTTTAAAATAACAACTTTATGGAGATGTAACTCACGTATCATAAAACTCATCCCTTTACAATGTACGATACAATTCAGCGATCTGTAGGCCGGTCACAGAGCTGTGCGTCCGTCACCACGATCGATTGCAGATTTTCGTCACCCATTAGCAATCGCTGTGCTTCTCCTCAGCCCCCAGCCAGCCACACACCCACCTCCTGTCTCTGCGAGTTCGCCTGACCTGGACATTTCACATAAACAGGATCATGTGCTGCGTGGTCTTTTGTGACTCGCTTCTCTCGCTTACGACAACGTTTTCAAGGTTCATCCAGGGCGTGGCACGGATCGATACATTTTTATGGCTGGATAATATTCCCCTGTAGAGACAGATCGCATTTTATTTATTAGTTGATGGATATCTGGGTTTGTACTTTTTGGCCCTTATGAATAATGCTGCTATGAACGTTCACGTATAAGTTTCTGGAGGGACATATGTTCTCATTTCCTTGGGTGTATACCTGGGGGTGGACTTGCTGGGTCACAGGGCAACTCTGTGTCTAACCTTTGAGGAGCTACCAGACTTTTCCACGGCCGCTGCACCATTTTGCATTCTCACCAGCAGTGTGGGAGGGTTCCGGTCTCCCCACATCCTCACCGGCACTCTACGTGTTGCTAGAACTGGGTCAGGGGGAGTACACTGATTTGTCGCCATGTCAGTGTCTGTACTTCTTAGCATACTTGAAATAGTTTTTTTCTTTTCTTTTTTGTCACTTTGTCGCCCGGGCTGGAGTGCCGTGGCGTCATCATAGCTCACTGTAACCTCCGACTCCTGGGCTCAAGCGATCCTCCTGCCTCAGCCTCCCAAGTAGCTGGGACTACAGGTGTGTGCCCCTGAGCTCAGCCCTAATTTCAATTTCACTTTTTAAAAAATCCTCTTAGCACCTGTAGTCCCAGCTACTTGGGAGGCTGAGGCAGGAGGATCGCTTGAGCCCAGGAGTCGGAGGTTGCAGTGAGCTATGATGACGCCACGGCACTCCAGCCTGGGAGACAGAGCGAGACTCCATTTCAAAAAAAAAAAAAAAATTCTCTTAGATTCCTGAGTTGCAGGAATGTGAGCATCTATTCAGCTTTGTAAAATGCCTCTCAGCTGGAAAGAATAACACTTTGTCAGAGACTGGCAGGGAATAGCAGCTGTCAGCTCATTGCCTTCACTCCCACTCTCGTGTTTTATTTTTGTATTTCCAGGCTGCTGGGGGCTGTGTTCCTGATGGATGAGAGGGTGGGGAGACAGCACCGGGCATGGCGAGGTGTTTGCCGCCCGAGCTCTCGCTCTGGGTTTGCCACGTGGCACCTGCGCTGCCACCTCAGATGCAGCCAGGCTTGGCAGGTGACCCAGACGGAGGAGCCCGGCAGGCAGGTTGGGGCTGGGGCCGAGGGTGCAGCCTGCCCAGCTCCCCCACTTGCTGTGACCTCCTGGGAGTGCGGGCCCCGTGTGGCCGCACCCTCGGCATTTTTTTACAAGGGCCCCAAATCTGGATCTTAACAGAAGCCCTCTCAATTTTCACCTGTTGGGAGGTAATTCACATGCTTGACCAGTGGTACACGGGGCAGCTGGATTCTGCCTGTCGGTGACCTGTGGGCCACTAACCTAACCTCCCTGGCAGGCTGGCAGCAAAGGACGGAAGGAAGTGGTGGCAACAGCAGATGTCCACTCCCCACCCAGTCCCGGGGCCAGGAAGGGTCTGGAGGCGCAGCCCCCGCTGCCGGGAGGCGGAGCTGCGGGGAGGCAGAGCTGTTTCTTGCTGTTTCTGTTTGGCTGTGACTGGGGGAGGAACTCAGTGCTCTTTGCTCACTACATAAAGGCAATGGAGTGGCGTGAAACCCGCGTGTAATTTACATCAGTTCTCACAAAGTCTTTCAGGGAAAAGTAGCAAAGTGAGTGGCACCTTCTGTTGTATTTCTGGGCTGTTTTCCACCGTTTTGGTCTGTCGGTGAAATGTGCAAACCCATCTCACGGCGAGATGCTCTACTTAATGGGTGGCCCAAGATGTTTTTTTTTTTTCTTTTTGGTAAAGACCCGGTCTCGCTCTTGCTCAGGCTGGTCTCAAACTCCTGACCTAGAGCGATCCTCCTGCCTCGGCCTCCCAGAGTGCTGGGGTTACAGGTGTGAGCCACCGCGCCTGGTGAGTCCAAGAGATTTTTGAGGACAAGTGTGACTGGGGGATTTGGGCTTTTTGTGTTAACTCTGGTACCTGCCCTCGAGGAGTTCCATCTGCCCTTGGCACTGCTCTGCCTTCCTTTCATCCAGACGGTGAAGTGACAGAATATTTGTGTGTCCGTTTGTTCTCTGCTGTTTAACAACAGTCACGACAACAATAAGTGCTTTTCTATGTTGGGTCGTTTTTAAGCACTTTACCCATATTATTGCATTTCATCCTCCCTAGAGCCCTAGGAGCAGCTGTGTTACAATCCCATTTTACAGAAGATGCACAGAGAGGCTAAGTAGCAGGCGCATGGGCACACAGCTAGTGAGAGACTGTGTCGGGGCCCCCGAGCCCACCCCAGACTTGATGGTTTGCTAGGAAGATTCACAGGACTCAGCACATGGTCATGCTCATGGTTATGATTTATTACAGCAAAAGGATTCGCAGCAAAGTCAGCAAAGGGGAAAGGGACATGGGCCAAGTCCAGAGGAAATGGCTCAAGCTTCCAGAGTCCCCTCCTAGGGGAGTCACAGGATGTCCTGAATTCCTCCAGCAATAAGTTGTGGCAACCCATGTGAAGTGTCAGCTACCAGAGAAGCCAGTTAGAGACTCAGCAGCCAGGGTTTTTGTTGGGGGCCGGTTATGGAGCCACCTCTGCTTGGCGGACACCCAAATTCCAGACTCTTAGAGGGAAAGCTGGTGTTCAATGTAAGCCTCGTTATTTGTGCAAATGGTTTAGACACAGAGAGCCGTCCTTATCAGTTAGGGAACGGCGGGAACCCTCCTGAAATCCAAGCTCCCGACACCAGCCAAGGCTGCCCTCGCCGCAGCCTGTCTAAGGAGACCCGTGCTGTGAACTCTTCCCCTCGCAGCGGGACGGGGTGGGGCTGGAACCCGGGCAGCTGGGGTGCAGAGTGTGTGCTGCTAACCTCCGCCCTACACGGCCTTCATTGCCAGGCACCTGTTGTGTGGGGGATCCTGTTGGGGGTGGGAGGTTGTGACCAAGCCTGGCGACCCGTGTGTCCCCTGGGGAAGGCCAGATGTGGGTGTGGAGCAGGGGCGGGGTGAGGGTTTGGGGTGAGACAAGGAAGCAGGGTTCGGCTAGATCTGTCCCGCCGAGGGCACGTGGGCACCAGCTCTGCGTATTTCAGTTTGGCTTGAGTGCCACACAGGGAGCGGGCAGGGAGGACTGTGGCTGCGGTGTGACAAGCCAGATGTGAGAGGCTCTGGGTGCTGGAGCAGGGTCTGTGATTCTCACCGGCCGAGCCTGGAGGGCATCTGAGTGTGGCCTGGGCGGAGCCAGGTGTGGGCAGGTGAGCAGGCCGAGGACCGCACATGGCAGGGTGCCTCGTGGGGCTGGGGTCCCACTGCTCCATCCTGGGTGCAAGTTGCTGCACTAATTTCCCGTTGCTGCTGTAACAAATTCACCACACGCTTAGGGGCACACTTTTAAAATTATCTTACAGTGCTGGAGGTCAGAAGTTCAAAGTGAGCCTTACCAGGCCCAAATGGAAGTGTCGGCAGGACTGTGTTCAGGAGGCTGATGGGGAGCATCCATCCGCTCCTTGCCTCTCCAGCTTCTAAGGGCCGCCTGCCTGCCTTCGCGCATGGTCTCAACCCTCACTCTGCCTCCTCACGGCCAGCGGCGCAGCATCCCCGGTCTCTCTGACTCTGACATCTGTGTCCCCTGTAAGGACCCTGTCATCCTCTGGGACAATCTTCCCAGCTCGAGAGCCCTGACTTAATCACACCTGCACGGTCCCCTCTGCCATGGAAGGGGACATTTTCACAGATGTTACCTTTAGTTGTCCTGCCTCCTTGGGCTGCTCTTGGCTGTGAAAGTTTGTCGTCTCCTTGTTCCTGACGGCCGTGACACTTGGGGAGTACTGGTTAGGTAGTTTGTGGGGGGATGCCTTCTACTGGGATTGTCTGACGTTTTTCTCGTCATCAGACTGGGGTTATGGGTTTTGGAATATAAATTTCCATTTTCAGTGCATCTTATCAAGGCTACATTCTGTCAACATACCGTGTCACTGTTGATGTTGAACTTGATCACCTGGATGAGGTAGTGTTTTCCAGGCTTCTCCATGTAAAGTTAACTCCACCCCCACTTGGATTATATTGTCGTTTAAACTGGACATGTAAGTTTTAATTTCACAGGTAATATGAATATATATCCCTGAGAGAAAAAATAAACAGAGCTTCCAATGACATCTGCCCCCCCTCCCCCAGCCATCAGCAGTTTGGTGCACGTTCTTTTAGGTCTTTGCCTACTTATTTACATTTACATATATACATACATATATATGTTGCCATAGAGAATATATATGCTTTCTTTTTGAGTTTTTCATTTGTTTTTTGCTATTCCAAGCAACACTGAACATCTTTGTGCCTCTTTTATACATGTGTGAGCTTCTCTTGGGCAGTTTCTGAAGAGCCTAATTGCTGGGTCATGAATGTATATTGGTGGAATTAGGTTTGGCTGCAAAAAACAGAAAACACAACAGTTGTGGCTCAAATGGGACAAAGGTTTATTGTTATTTTTTAAATCTTCTTTTAGAAGATGTCTGCAGGCAGACAGTCCCAGTGTGTCAGCTCCCCAAAGACATCCATGGTCCAAGTTCCATCCTTCTGTTCTGTTTTCTTGGACATTGCTTCCATCCTCGAGGTCGCCTCTGACCCAAATAGCTGCTGGAGCTCCAGCTATTCCATCTGCATTCCAGGCTTCTGAAAGAAGGGAAAAAGGGTTCACTTCCCAGCTGTGAAATTTCCTTTTAAAGCAGCCTTCCCAGCTATCCCACATAATGCTCCTGCTAACATCTCTTTAACCAGAACATGGTCACACAGTCCATACTCCCTGCAAGAAAGGCTGAGATAGAGTCTTTTAACTGGGTGCATTGCCATCCCAAATAAAATTGGGGTTCTGTTTCTAAAAGGAACGAATGGATCTTGGCTAGGTCACTGGCAGTCTCTGCCATATAGGGGATGTGAGTTTTTAATTTAAAAAGATTATGGTCAAATTGTCAAGCTGCTCCTTGCCAGGGGGGATTCCTTCCAGCAGCATCAAAACACCCATGCCCTAAGCCCACACCAATCAAGGACAGCAGACCCCCTTATCTGCAAGGGAATACCTTCCAAGACCCCCAGTAGATGCCTGAAACCGGGGATAGTACCGAACCCTATATGGCATATATTGTTTTATCCTATACATCTATATCCATGATAGTTTCATTTATAAATTACGCACAGTAAGCAATCAAGAATAATAATAGAACAATTATAACATGCTGTCATGAAAGTTATGAATGTGGTCTCTCTCTGCCTCTCACAGTATCTTATTGAACCCTGCAGGGGTAACTGAAACCTAGGAAAAGGGGGTGATACCATAGTTGCAACATCGAAGCCCTCTTGACCCGGGAGTGTCCCAAGCTGCGTGATGTAAACACTGGCACATCCTCTAACCCACCACGTCTTGCTTATTTCCAGACAAACGGGGAGCATAGAGCCGGTGGTCCTGCCGCTGCTGTGGTTTGGAGAGGTAGGGCCGCGTCCGTTCGCGGTGTCGTCGGGTCCCCTCGTGGGGGCCCAGGTGGGCATGTGAGCATGTGAGGCGGGGGTCTGGGCCCGGGTGATGGTGCACAGCATACTGGAAACTTCACTGTCCAGGCCCCTATGTCAGTTGTCCCGGTGAGTCAGAGGAGCCTTGAGACGGGGAAGACAACAGCAGTGTGAAGCGGCTCCGGTGTGAGCTGTTTTGTTCACGGGTGTGACCACCTCTCCTGAGAGAGGGGAAGTTGGTCTCCAGGTGTCGCTTTCCCTTGAACTTTGTCCTCTCCTAGCTTTTCAGGATTTCTTCTGGCATAGCTCGTTTTACTGTATTGACTGTATTTTTTATTTTTTCTGGTCTACCTCGTTTTGAATCAGAGCGAGCTAACGGCCGGGACAGCCTAGGAGCCCAAAGTTCCCACCCGCTCCCAGCCCGGTCCGCAGCGGGTCGCAGGAGGCGGAGCTCCGCTCCACGCGGTCGCTCAGGGCGCTTCCTGTCTGGGGGCCCCGCCCTCCCGGAGATGCTCAGGCTTCGGCTCCATTCATTGGTGGGGAAAGGGATGGAGCATCATATGGGCGGGTTTTATGGGCCAGACTTGCCTCCCATTGGCCAGAACGCAATCACATGGCCCTGCCCTCCTCCGCCTGCAAGGGAGTCTGGGAAATGTAGTCTCGCCATGTGTTCCGGGATGGGAGCGGAAGGGGTGAGAGGGGTCCGGAGGATGGTGTTTTGGGGGGCCGATGTCCTCTGGGCCCGCGGCTCCGGCTCACGTGCGTGTCGTTCTGCCTCCCCAGAGCGGGGCCATGGAGGGCGAGACGCTGCGCACCTTCTACACGCAGCTGGTGCTGTTGCCCAAGGTGCTGCACTACGCGCAGTACGTGCTCCTCGGCCTGGGCTGCGTGCTGCTGCTCATCCCCGTCGTCTACCAGGTCCGGAGCCAGGTAGGTGGTGGCCAGGCGGGCCTGGGTGGCGGGGGGGGGGGGGGCTCGGGTCGGACCCCCGACGCCGTCCTCCCGGAGCCCGAATCTCTGCGGGGGCCGGCCCTGCACCCTCGCATCTCTGCACCCCGCGTTGCCGCTGCTCTGCCTGTTCTGGAAGGCCTGGGGCCCGCCCTCGGAGGGGTGCAGGTGGGTTTTGAGTCACGAAGCCGGGCACTTGGATCCTTTGTTCGTCGATGCCGGAGGTGCTAGGCTCTGTCAGGTGCCAGCACACAGCAGGCGACATGACAGGCGAGATCCTGCTCAGGGGAGCGAGGGGGCTGGCTTTCCAGTCGGGGAGGCGGATGAAAACCAAGTAAACATCAGAAAAGATAATTTCCCTGATGATAAACACGATACAAACGTGGTAGGCCAGAGCCCTGGTGTCAAACGAAAACACGTGAACCACCTGAGATTTCAAGTTTGAATTTTCTAATGACCACAGTTAAAAGAAACAGGTGAAGTTAATTTTGATCCTAAATTTTATTTAACCCAAATATATCCAAAATATTATCATTTTGACATGTAGTCAATATAAAAGATATAAATATTTTTGCATTCTTTTTTTTCAAGTTAAGTCTCGGAGAGCCAGTGTGTGTTGCACACTTACAGCAGGTCTCCGTGTGGACCGGCCCTGTTTCAGCAGCCGCGTGTGTCTCCCAGACTGGACAGTGCATGTCCGGGGGCGGGGCTGGAAACAGGTATAGGTGGAGTGTGAGGAAAGGCCTCTCTGAAGAGGTAGAGTGTAAGCTGTAATGGGAATGCTAGGGGGACGCTCAGCACAGAGCCACAAAAAGAATGCCCCACAGAACAGCCAGTGCAAAGGCCCCGTGGCAGGGACAGGTGAGGCCCATGGGAGGGTCAGGCAGGGCCCGGGTGGCTGGAGAGGAGTAGGGGGAAAGAGAGGTAGGAGGTGGCATCTGAGAGTGGTGAGGACAGGTCATGCCAGGCCCTGTGACACAGGAGGAGCAGCTTGGAACTGATTCTGGGAAGCTGTTGGAGGCTTTTAAAGAGAGGAGCTGCCGCGTGGCGAATAGGCCCTCGGTTGGGGAGCAGGTGACCAGTGAGGAGGCCCAGGTGAGCTCAAAGTGGGCAGCTGATGGCAAGACGGGCACTAAAACGGGGAGCTGCAGCCCTGGGCGTCCAGGCTTCAGAAGCAGGAGGAAGAGGGCCGACAGCATGCACCCCTTCTTGGACTGGGGTCATTCGTTCATTTGTGGCATTCACTGGCGTCCTTCGCCAGGTGACTTAGGTTTAGTGAGGCACTGTGCGCAGGTCAGGGGATACGGAAACGACCAGAACGTGAAGTCTGAGACCAGGGGCAAGACAGACCCTTAAGACCTTTAAGTGAATTATTAATACTGTAGTCACAGGATGACAGGAGAGCTGTGATGACAGCGCTCGAGGGGCAGGGGAGGTGGGTCAGCAGCTGCTGTGGCCTGAGAGGGGACGCCACTCGCTGGCAGGATGGCAGGAAAGGCCATTTTTGAATGCATGAACCAGGAAGCCACCCACTCAGGAGGTGGCCCCCACCTAGTCATCCCGAGGCACAGGCCAAGGCCTTCCACGGGGCCTTAGGGTGCCCAGCTGGCTGCTGGCCTTTGGGTCCTCTTCAGCCCCTGCTCTCTCGCTTTGTCTCTTTCCTCGCTTCCTTGGAGGAAGCTCGCGTGCTTGCTTGCTTGCTGGGTGGTAATTCTAGGCTTTTCACCTGGGCTTTCGGACCTGGAACTTCCAAATCCGCTATCCTCTGGGGGAGAACGTTGCCACTGTGCGAGGTGGCCAGGGGCCACCAGCTCTTGTCACGTCACTGCCTTTCGTGTTTGAGCCCCAGGTGAACACTGGGTCTAACCAGCCCTTTGAGGCGCCCTCTTCTCTGTTGCTGTGAGTCCAGTGAGCAAAAGGGAACTTGCTAGTTTCTTGATTGAGTTACGCAGGGTTCGGGCGGGAAGGAGCCTGAAGCCACGAATATCTCCCTGGGGCAGAGCCCCACCAAGGGTGGCCGCTAGTGAGGTGCACACGGCCACATCAGGGGGTCTCTGGGGACCGGCTGGGAGGGGCTGGGCCATAGGAGGCCAGGACAGCCTGGGCCCTCTGTCTCCTTCTGTCTGTCTCCTAGTCGTCTGTCAGAAGGGGACGGGCAAGGGGATCCGCAAGTGCAGAATGTGAAGGTGGTGGCGAGGGTCCCCTTCCCTGTGTCACCCCCAAGTCAGCGTCCCACCTGAATCCAGTAAGAACACTTGCTCCTGTGGACAGTGTGGCGGAGGCTCCTCCCTGCAGGTGTCCTTGGACGCCAAGTGATTGGAATTTGTGCCACTATGTAGTTTTTGACTTAGCAAGATTAGGCCTTACCTGTTTTTTTTTTTTTTTATATATACTTGTTCTGATTTTTTTTTTTTTTTAAAGTCTCCTGCTGGCAAACTCAGCATATTTTAACTTCTCTTCAGAGAAATTTTTCTTCTCGAGTCATTCTTTAAAGAAAAAAAAAAACACACACACATTTTAATAGAAAAATCCGTTTGTTCCTGGTTGATTTACGACGTTTCATCCTCTGACTCTGGCCGCTGGGGCCCATCCCCCCGCTCACTTCTCTGTGGCCTGAATTTTCACGTGGATGAACCCTGTAAGCGTGAACCCCTTAAGCTTGCCCGTCTTTCCGCGTGTGCTTCTGTCTGAGGGCGCCGGGTCCCCCACCTCTCAGCCCACTCCGCTCCTTAAGGGTTGCTGGACTCTCAGATTCTGCGCCTTGCCTGTTTGCTCTTTGCTTTTTGCAAATCGAAGACGAGTGTAAAACCTTTGCTGTGTGGCTTCAACGTCAACTATAAATTAGCTTGGTTATCTTCTAGGAGAAGTGCTATTTATTTTGGAGTAGTAGTAAAAAGGGGCCAAAGAATAAGGAGGCCATTCAGGCCTATTCTGAATCCCTGATGACACCAGCTCCCAAGGGCGCTGTGCTGCAGGAAGCAAGGCTGTAGGTGGGTACCAGGTAACGCTGCCTCCCCGCCCCGCCCGCCTCCCCTAGCGAGTAGAACGCGGCGGCTTCGACGCCCGGCTCCCACGTTCTTTCAGCCTCACCTCGCCTGGAGTGTCTACAGACTGAGAATGCACATTTGTGGATTTTGCCTTTGGAAAAACCACCTTCCTATGTCCCTTGGATCCCAGAGGGTGACCCGTGTGCTGTGGGCTGGTGTCCTGTTTGCAAGGTCACGTTAGAAAGGCAGGATCGAGATTTAGGCCAACTGTTTCTCAAACCTCTGGTGCGGCAGACCCTCCGGGGAAGTCTGCGAGGAAGGCGGACTCCTGGCAGCCTCTGGCCCCCTGGAGCGGAAGGGTGGTGGGGCCGCGGATGTGTGTTTTAACGAACCCCTAAGGGGATTCTGGTGTGGAAACAAGTTTGAGAAATGTTGGTCTAAATCTGGGATGACGGACCAGGAACAAAGAATTCAGGCATCAGTTGAGCACCAACTGTATATCCAGGACTGGACCCGAGGGTGGGGTTGCTGGATTGAACACAAATAAGAAACAACTGGAAGATGCCCAGTTAATTATGGATATCAGGTAAACATTGAATAATTTTTAGCATAAATGTTTCCCGTGCAGTTACGGCGCATGCTTGTTCTGAGAGCCTATTCGCTGCTTACCTGGAACTCACATTGAACCGGGCGCCCTGGTTTTCCCCGGCAGCCCTGCCTGTGGGAGAAGGAGGCCGGTTGCGGTTCTCCGTTTCCCTGGCCAGGTTCCTGGAGGGCCAAGGTCTTGCGAGAACTGTGGCCAGGGGTGGTGTCCCTCTGCCAGGGGAGGTGACAGGCAGCGCCGCAGGCCCTACAATTTGGGGTTGGGCAGGGGTGAGTCACTCTATAGTTGTGCCTCTGAAAATAGCTGTTATTTTAGTTTCTGAAAAATGTGCTGCCGTCAAGAGCTTCAAGGGCTGGGCCCGCTGGGCTTTCCCTGGCTGTCTTGGGTGCCACATCGCAAGGGCGTGACACAGTAGCCCGCTGGGCCAGTGGCTGTCTCCGGGCCGCTTCAGCTGCCAGGGCTGGAAGAGCAGATAAGACGGAAGACGCGAAGTGGGGTGTGAGGGCGGGTTTGCCGCCAGCCCTGCAGGCAGCAGGGAGGGACAGCCACACCCCAGCCAGGCTCTAGGGGAGTCAGGGGCAGGGTCCGACCATGCTGGGGCAGAGCCCTAAGCGAGCATCCTCCCGAGGACAGGGTCCCCAGGTT
Source organism: Eulemur rufifrons (assembly GCF_041146395.1). Taxonomy (NCBI): domain Eukaryota; kingdom Metazoa; phylum Chordata; class Mammalia; order Primates; family Lemuridae; genus Eulemur; species Eulemur rufifrons. The sequence goes on from NC_091003.1 coordinate 3,999,046, forward strand.
GGGAGCACGGGTCCTAGCTGGGCCCCCCTTCCCTCCCTCCGCCAGGGATTCCCCCAGGTCACCTTTCTGCTGTGCACGATCTGGCCCCACCGGCGTCCCTGCCTCCCTCCTGCCCTGACTCCCCTCTGCACAGACTTGCTTGGTGTTCTCGGGGCGAGGGGTGGGGCGTCCTCAGTCGTACAGAAGGGGGCTTTCACGTTTAGCGCAGACGGAACTACGGCCAGAGCCCCGCAGCCGCACCTCCCTGACGTCTCCAGGTGTCCTGCCGTCCCCCGCAAACAAAACTGGGGTCTCCTCTTTATTTTGCCATTAGAATCCAGTTTTCAGATTCTTAGACAAGTGCTTGACTTAAAGAGATTCTACTGCCCTGCTTTCTGGAAGGCAGCTCGACCCCCACCCCAGATGACACCCCCACACCCCTCGTCATGTGTGTTTGGAAAATGCAGTGTCCTCTAATGGCGCTGGCTTCAGCTTGGGGGACGGGCACCTGGAAAGTGGCCAGCGGCAGCCTCTGCCCCACCCTGAGTCCTGTCCTGAGTCTCAGGCCTGGGTCCATGGGGGAGGCCCCACCTTTGCCCTGTACCTGGGTTTGGGGGTGGCTCCAAAGGGCTGTCTTACTTGGGAAAAGGGGTGCTAGCATGCAAGGATACTTTTATATGAATAAGGAAAAGAGCTCCTCTGGGCAGATGAGGCCTGCCTAGGGCAGAGGACTTGTCCAACAGTGTGTTGACTGGTTTGCAGCCCCTCAGCTGGGTTGCCCTTGTGCAGTGAACAGCCTGGACAACTGTATAGGGCAGCCCTTCAGGAAAATATTCCTGGACCTTTCTTAGCTTCTCATTGATCTTTCTCCCACTCCAAGTCCTTTGTCCTCAATCAAACAAAAGTGGAAAGGAGGAGGAGAAAGGATTTGCTTCCTATTCTTGCTCCTTGGGGGCTTGTTACATGTGTCTTTCTTGGGAAAGACTGGGGGGTCCTTTTACAGCCTGGGGGTCATTTCCGCTTTTGACTTTGAGACTTTCTTAAGTCATGGCTCTTAGGCCCACATTGCTGAGTTTCTGGCTGCCCCGGGTGTCCCATGCTGCCTCTGGGGGGTGGCGCAGGGTGTGTGTGTGGGGGGTGCTGGTCTTACTTGGCCTGGCTCGATGCTGGAAGCCTTAGATCGGTCCCAGAGCGAGAGGAGCCGGGCATCCCCCACCCCCCTGCCTGCTGTCTGTGCGGAGTGGGGGCTCGATCCCCCCACCCCATGGTGAAGCCGGCCCTGGGGGTTTGGGTTTCCGGCCACAGCTGCTAGGGCGAGGTGGCCTCTCTGTTCTTCAGGGGAGGGAGGCAGGGGCTGGGGGACAGAGAGGTACCACGCTCGTACCATCATTGCTGTCTGTATTTTTAATTGTTTTGAGTTGAGAAAGTTTTAAAAATGTAAAACTAGATAAATTACAATATCATGTGAGGTCTCGCTCACCCAGACCCAGCAACTGTTAACGATTGTCAATGTTATAAATAGTTAACGTCTTGCGCCAGCTCCCCCCTGTGCCCCCGTCCCTACCCCCAGCACCCCCCGGCCCGGGCAGCCATTGCCAATTCGGTATGTGGGTTTTCCCCCGAGTCTGTGCCATACATCGTGGGCCGTGGGTGAGTTTTAGGCGTGTTGCTACGTGGTGTCCTGCTGTCCCTGTACGCAGCGCTCTGTGTTTGTGGCACTGTCCAGGCTGGGAACCCTGCTGCGACTGTTGTTCAGAAACACGTCCCTCTGTCCCTGGACGCTTGGGCTGTTCCAGCTTCTCTGTGCTAGCAGTGGGCCTGCACACAGGCCCCTCCTCTCGCTGTGCCCCTCACTGTATTGGGGCCTCAGTTTCCCCATCTGTAAAGAGGGCCAGGTGGCGGTGAGTGAGCCGAGGCGGCCTCTGCAGCAGCATTCCGGAAGTCTGTAGTCACTCCAGCCTCCTCTCGCCTCTTCTGACTCGACAGAGGGGAGGTTTCGTGGGGGGCTGTTGGCGGGGGTGCTGAGGGTGGGCTTGGGGACGGGGCCTGGTAATCCAGCTTCGCCTTCCTCCGCAGGGTCCCAAGGACGGCGGGAGCCGGCCGAGCCTGGCCGCCGGGCCGGAGCAGCCCCCCAGCCCCCACACCCCGCTCCTGCAGGACTCTCTCCACGGGCAGCCCGCCAGCCCCCAGGCCTGAGCCCCAGTGGCCGCACCCGCGCACACCGCACGCACACGCATGTGCACAGGTGTGTGCGGACACACTCAGGGACGGAGCTGCTGCGGAAGGGACCCGGGGAGAGGCTCTCATCAACAAGCACTGTACTGGAACCTTCTTTCCACGTGACCCCCGGCCTGACCACGGGTGCCGTGGGCCTTGCGTCCCCTCCCTTGGGAGAGCCGGGCCGTTAGCCACTGGGCCTGGGCTCTCGACGACTCCTGTCACCTCTCGGGGTTTCCCTTCCCATCAAGACAGAACCCTGCGGCCCTGGCCTGGTGGCTCGCCCACCGGGACGGGCCTCTCACTCCCGGGGCCAGGCGCTGTCCTGGAGGCCCAGGCTGGCGGGCAGGGGCCTGGCACTCGGCGAGCTCCGGCGCGGCCCGCCCGCCTGGGCCCGGGATGCCCGGGCAGCTGCTCCCGCAGCCTCCGCACCTCTGCCGGGCCCTGGGGTGCCCTGAGGCCCGCACAGGCCCTGGGTCTGGGTGTCAGAGGCCCTTTTCCTCCAGCCTAAACTGACACGGTCCTGTACGCTGAGCCGGCCGCTGCCTGGCTGCGGTGGCGGCAAGCTGTGCCCCGAGCTGCCCCCGCCCAGGGTCCCTCGGATTTTAGGTGCCAGCGTGGAGGTGGGGAGGCCTTGGGGACCGTGGGTGGGGGACGACCCGCTGCCCAGCGCTCCTGGATCCTGGGCAAGGCCCTGCTGCCTGTCTCTACTGGAAGAGAAATGAATTTTATCGTCTTTTCAAAATGATTCACTATTGAAATAATAAACCTTTAAAAAAAAAGTTGAAGGTTCGAGTCTGTGACGCGGGTTTGCTGGGGTGGGGGCGGGGCTCGCCGGGAGCTCCGGGCTCCTCTCCCTGCGGCCAGCGGCTCCTGTCTGGCCGTGACCAAGAGTGTCCCTCGCGGGCTGAGCTGCCAACTCGCCTTCCTGTTGCTTTTCAGTCCCAACTTGTGTGATTTAAAATTTTATATAAATACTGTGTGAATACGGTCCTTGTTTAGAAGGAGGATCAAGTCCCTTTGCACCAGGCCCCCAGCCCCCAGGGCCCCTTTGCTGCCTCGGTGGGGCCCCTGGCCCTGCTCCCTCTGTGCTGTGACGCACAGGTCCCCCCGGGTTTGCCCGTGTCCTGGCCTTCGCTCTTGCTCGTTACGTAAGTGGCAGAAAGAGAAGTGGTTAAGAGACTGGACTGGAGCTACCTGAACGTTCTCATCTGAAGTTTAGATGGCTGCAAAGGATGAAGTTTCCCACTAATTGTCATCGTCATTGACGTTTTAATACGAGACCATGTCATCACTGTTTAAATGTGCCCTCTGGCTCCTAAATACCACAGCAACATGATACTCGCCACCGAACATTTTTAGAAGTACACAAACAAACTCTTTTATGGTTAGAAACTGTATGTCACTTTCTCCCGTGAACTTGCATTTCCTTTCTTTTTCCCTCCAGAATTTTATCTCAGTGTTGTATATTTGATGCTTTTAAGCCTTTGTTAATCACTCTGTTGTACTTGTCTGCAACAGAAATATCTACATACGTTGAAGTGAACTTTTCTTGTTTCTTGTGACCATAAAGATTACATTTTGGGGGGGTATCCATCTGCATGGGCTGATGTACCAAAATGCCATGACGGACAGCTTAAACCACAGGCATTGGTGTCTCACAGTCCTGGAAGTCTGAGATCGGGGCGCCATCGTGGGGGGCTCTGGGGAGGGCTCGCTTCCTGGCTTGCAGACGGCCGCCTTCTCCCTGTGTCTTCACGTGACCTTTCTTCCATATATGGAAATGGTGGGGGGGAAAGAGAGCTCTCTGGTGTCTCTTCTTATAAGGACACTAATCCTATCGGATCGGGGCCCCACCCTTATGACCTCATTTCACCTTCTAATACAGCCTTAGAGCCCCATCTCCAAATACAAGCACACTCAGGGTTAGGGCTTCAACATACGAATTTTGGGTCAACACAAACACTTAGCCCGTAACATCTGGATTGCTATTCCTCTATAGGTATACAGCTGATCAGGACAATATCACTATGTTTCGTGGTACATATCAAAGAAGTAACATTTTACTGGAGTGCATGTCCTTTTTATATGAATTTTATATATTTTTAAATTTGCAGAGCATAATGGATGCATGTGTGTGTTTACAGCTCCATGAGTTTTAACACATGCATGGATTCGAGTAACTACCACTGCAATCAAGACATGGAATAATTTCATGGTTTCCCCAAATCTTGCTCATGCTCCCCCTTGCAGTGAACCCCTCCCCCCACGCCAGCCTCCGGCAAGCAGCCCGTTACGCTTTTTCTAGACTGTCCACGTGGAATGACACGGTGTGTATCCCTCCGAGACCAGCTTGTGTCCCTCAGCTGTTTTGAGAGCCACGCACGCTGTTGCACGTAGCAATAGTTGGTTTCTTTTTATTGTTGAGTGGAAATCCACAGATTCTTAGCCATTCACTAGTTGAAGGACGTTCAGAGTGTTTCCACTTTTTGGCAATTATAAATAAAGCTGCTATGAATATTCAGGTACAGATTTTTGTGTGAACATGTATTTCCATTTCTCTTGGGCACATACCTAGGAGTGGGACTGCTGAGTCACCAGCTTTAGCCGTTCCTAGGGTTTCTCACCGTGGCTTTTATTTGCTTAGAAATACGTCTTGCAGTGAGATGAGTGGGACTCCTCTCCACCCCAGCCCACGCCTGTATCCACGAACGACTGTTGCTACTGCGAGAATGAGCCCAACTGTGTCGTCCGTTCTTTGTAGATGTGAGTGCAGAGAAACCTTGTTTTCACAGATAAGTAGCTGGGAGTGGAATTCTCGTACTCCCGGGTAATGGGCCAAAATCACACGGGGATCTGTCGTCAGAAACCATTTATATTCATCTGTCAGCTGACAAGTCCGTTTGACCTTTCTTCAAATTTGTAGAAAGCAGCAAAGTGGAAACCACCAAGTTGCAAAAGCATTTATTACCCAATTTTTAGATTTGTTCTCGACACCAGTGCTTGGCGTGTCCCTCTGGTGGGGGCTGGAGGTCAGCGAGGGTTCTGCCTGCCTGCGGGGGGCTGGGCAGGGGCTTCGGGAAGGGGATGGTTGGGGGAGGTCCCCGTGGCCTGGATTTGGGGACCCACAGGTGACGGACAAGCTCAGGAGAAAGTCCAGGCCTAGAAGATGGTTCCCTTAAAATTCCCCGTGTTCAATCTTCTGGAAAGCCGCGCCCAGCCTCCCCAGCGCAGTCACTTGATAACCACCGAGGATGATTGGCATACCTGGGTACGTGCCACAGCGCAGGCACCTTGAACTTTTGCATTCAGCTCTCCCTGCTCGTAAAAAAGAAGCAAAAGACTGTGTGTGCGCCTGTTCCCCAGGGGACTTTGTCCTGCACACATCTCACTGTGTGGACATCTCACTTCTGAGCGGCTCCTAAGGTTTAAATGGATTTGCTTTTTGGTACAACCTCGGTCCCTAAACTCAGCCAACTGCTTCATCTGGGGCTCAGTGAGGAAAGACCATCTGCCCCAGAGGCGGAAGGACGGGCTTCAGGGACACCTTTCGGGACCCCCGGCCACTCCTCACCGCAAGGGTTCCCAGGCACGCCCCGGTGCAGGTCTGGTCGGGGAGACGCCTTCTCACGCCCTCGCCTCCGACCCCAAACCGGCTTCGATGCGACTCCACTGCTTAATATTTTTCTTTGATTTGACTCATTTTTTAAACCTTATCTTAAAAGAAAGGCAACTGTGTCTGTGAAATTATGGGTCCAATGGGGAAATTATGGGTCCTTTAAGGTACATAACAAAGCTTAAAGATGTTCCCCCAGATGCCACCAAACTGCCTTAGTACCTGGAGCTCTCTGCACTGTCCTGTGATGGTGTCGTCCTGACCACCTTCTTCCCACCCTGCCTCTGGGACAAGTGTCACCCCTTTGCGGATGGTTTCCCTCCTCTCTGCCTTGCTCAGTCCTGGCCACCAGCAAAGGCTCAGTTCCTGCCACGCCCCCTCCTCCAGGAAGGCCCCCAGATCACTCCTCATTCAGCTTTCCCTTGTCTTAGGGACTCCTGGGGCACTTTGGTTGTATCCCAGTTGATACTAGAATGTTCTAGAATGTTGCAAGTCCTGGTTGCTGTAGCCCAAAGCCCCCAAGGACCTGGTACCTGCTGTTGTGCTGGAAACCGGAATGTGCTTAACCAAGGTGGTTACTGACGCTCCCTGGCGTTCCTGGGCTCCCCCAGATGTCCATTGTTTCGGTAAATACTTATCCACTGCTCCCTGTGTGCTGGGCGCCGGGACACGATGGTGGACCAGATAGAGGCGGCCCCCCGTTCGGCCGCTGACAAGCTGCGGGACCCTGGACAAGTCGCACAACCTCTCTGGAGCCCCAGTTTTCTAACCTTTAGAACAGGGAGACCCCGACCTACTTTGCCGCCTTTGCATGGGCCCGGCTGAGATGGGGGAGGTGCGCGGTGAGTGGAGTCGGCCAGGGTGATGTCCCCATCTGAGAAAAGCGCGTGCTGGGCCCGGCCGGGACCCTGCCTACCTGCAAGCCCCTTGCCCTGGGGCCGTCCTGCTTCAGCCCCTGCCGGGTCTCCACCTGGAGGCTCTGCCGATCTGGTCCTCCGTCCCCGGCTCCCTTGCGTGTCCCCTGCCGTCCATTCTCCATGCGGTGGCCCGAGGGGTCCTTCTGAAATGCAGATCTGTCACGAGGTTCATCCCTGCTCAAATCGGGGCGGTTTTTCCCCACCCTGGGGGTAAAGCCCTTGACCCCCACCCTGGTCTGTCCGGGGCGCTGGGCTTCTGGGCAATCCCGGGCTCGGCCACTGGGGGGCGAGCTGTGCACACAGGTTGCTCAGAGGCTGTCATCGAAGGGGTGCCGCGGGTCACCCCTGGCTCCTTGAATTGAGTGAATTGAGTTTAAACTGGGGAGTCGTTATCTGTGGTCCTCAGCGTGGCTCTGGGACCTGTAACCCCTAGCAGCTGTATTCAGTGTGCATGTCCGGACTGGGTTCTGGGAGGCATTTCCTCAGTAGCCTCAGGTTTTCAAAGGGGTCTTAACCCTCTCTCTCCAAGGGTCTTGGGAGCAAGAGTGGCACCCCTGAAATAAAACCCAGGGTCACGTGAGGTTTGTCCTTCTTTAGCAGGTAGCGAAGGGTCTCTGGCCTGGGAACAGGCTGCCTGGGTGCGGCCCCGCTCTGCTCAGGGTGGAGGCGCCCGCAGTCCCTCACCCCTGCTAGCCTCCTGTCCCCCTGGGAAGTGGGGATCTCCGGGCACCCATGAGGGCAGGAGAGAAACGGGTGTGGGGCGTTCCGGGACTGTGATGGAAGCCCTCAGATGCGGAGCCTCCAGCAGGCATTTATTAGACACCTCCTGTGTGCAGAGCACTTGCTGGGCACTGACGGGGATCCATTCATTCATTTCTTCGCTCAGCAGATGTTCGGGCGCCCACGGTGTCAGGCACCCGGCTGCGTGTGGGGAGTTGTCTTGCGTTGGGTTCCGAGAAGGAGACGCTGGGACAGAGGTCCCTGGCCGAGGGGTGTCCCGGGAGGGCACGTGGGACTCTGGGAGCCCAAGGGCGGTTCTCCAAGGAAGCCCAGCAGGCACTGGGGTTGGGATAGGCAAGTGCCCAAAGTCGGGGTGTGTGGAAACAGGAAAAAGGACAGATTTGGGTCCGATCAGAGCACCGCCACTGTCTGCTTTGGAAACGCAGTGGACAAAGCAACAAGGCTCCTGCCCTCCCGGGCTTCCGCCTGGTGGCGGAGACAGTAGGTGAATAAGTACGATAACTCCGGAGGGTGAAGGGTGCCAGGAAAGGAAGAAAAGCCAGGTGACAGGGTGGAGAGGGGGTGCTGGGGGAGGGGGAGGCTACCCAGATGAGAGTCTTTCTAGAAGTTCCCTCTGGGAAGTGCCAGGTATGCTGATTCCTGAAGGAGCAGCAGGAATCGGGGAAAGAGTGCTTCGGGATCTGGGACTGGCATGTGCCAAGGCCCTGAGGCAGCAGCGTGCAGAACAGAACCGAGGACAGTGGGGGGGCGTGGCCGGAGTGTAGAAAACCGGGAGGGTGGGTCTGAGTGGAAAAAACTCAGATTGTCCTCTGCTCTCACCCAACAGCCACCAACACAGAAGACTCCTGTCACCAAATGTTTGCTTCCCCCGAGGTGCCTGAGAAGCAAGCAGTTCTGCAGTGCACGAGCTGGGTGTCCCCTAGTTCAATTCAATTCTGACACTGTCTACCGGGAGGTAGCGTCAGACCCCACAGGGCTCAGTCCCCAAGACTGCCCCCCACTTTCCATGCCAATCAAAGCCCCAGGTTGTGGGCCGAGCTTCTGACTGACCGGCTAGAAATTGGGGTTCCCACGCCCCCTCCTTGGCTTTGATTGATGTGCTAGAGCAGCTCCCGGGTCTCGGGGAAGCACTTTAGCAGTTTATTGTAAAGGGCTGGGCGAGGAGGGGACAGATGCGGGTATATTTTGGGCTGCAGCTAACAGAACATAGGCCGAGAGGGAGTTGGGAGTGAGGGGCAGAGAGACAGCCAACAGGCTCGCAGGTGTCTGGGTGACAGCGGGGAGGAGAGGGCGGTGCCTTTGACCAAGGCCCCCCACCGCGCGCGCCCACCCCCGGCTTGTGAGCAGAGAGCCCCGGGCCAGGCATCCCCAGTAGCCACAGCGCCCACGCTAGGGGCCGCGGATAATGCTCAGGGGCAGCACGTGTTCCGTGGAGTCCTCGGAGGGTCCTGTGCAGCAGGGGGTCTGGAGGGGACCGAGGCCGGGCCCCAGTGAGGGCTCTGAGAGGGCTCCCGTCCCCCATCTGCCCGCGTGGGGACGAGCACAGCGCTCTGCGGTTCAGCAAGCCACTCCTGCCCCTGCTCTCGCCAAGGGACCCCCCGAGCAGCCCTGAGATGTCCAGAGCCGAGGCTCAGGCCCATTTCACAGCGGAGGAGACTGAGGTGTGTTCCCTGCCACCAGAGAGGTGGCATCCCCAGGCTGTCGCTCTGCAGGCTTGGGACACCTGCCCTTGGCAGTTTGATCCGTGTTTGCGTGTGAGCATCTGCTCTGCCTCCCTCTTTACACTCTGAGCCCCTGAGGGCAGACACGGGGCCTGCGGGGGGCCTGCGGGGTTCGTGGCTCGTGGGGGGTGTGTGCGATGCATCTGTTGCATAAATGAACCAATGATGGGGCGCAGGTCGGGGAGGTGGCCACCAGGGGGGCGCTGCGGGTCCAGGTGGCCACCAGGGGGCGCTGCGGGTCCAGCCGGCGGGGAGGCCCTGGGTCGGGGTGCTGAGGCCTCCCCTGCCCCCAGCGCCCCGGCCTCCCGGGCAGGCGGAGGGGTTTGCAACGTCTGTTTTTCAACACTGTAAGGTAAAAAATGAAAAACCGATGAACTAGGGCTGCAGGAACTATGCGCTCTCGTAGGTTTACGCTGAAAATTTACTAGTGTCTGCACACTGCAGGCCACGGGCTACACTTCTGTGGAGTCCCAGGGTTTGCAAAATTCTAAGTGAGCAGCATCCAGAGAGGGCAGGATTTGGTCACACGAAGTGGTTGTAATTTTTTCAGTCCGGGTGTCGGGGCTTCAGAACAGGACATTCACGCTGTGGTGTCCTGGAGAACACAGGGCAGGGGCCAAATGCTGACTTTGGTCCCCCAGGGACAGGCAGTTCTGATGGAAACTTCAGGCGCGGAGGAGTGGGGGTATCTCGGAGGCTGCCCAGGGCGGGCCCTGCCGTCCCGGCCCCTCTCCTGGAACAGATCGTTGCTGACATTCACGAGAACTTTCTGTATACGGGGCACTGTTTTAAACCCTTGCTGTTGCCATTTAGTTTTCATCGTAACTCAGGTAAGTGCTATCATCATCATCATCCTCATCTCACAGATGAGGAAACTGAGGCACAGAGAGGCGAGGTCACTGTCCAAGGTCTCATGGCGGTAAGGGTCCGAGTCTGGACAGGTGGCGGCCAGGCCGAGAGCACGCGTGCTTGACAGCCACGCGGCACATCTCATCATCCAGTGCCCAGAGCGCGTTGCTGTGGCTGCCGCCAACGCCTGCTGCTTTCCCTTAGCCCCTGTGAAACCGCACCCGGGGACCAGCCTCAGGGAACGCGGGTTCCAGCCAGAGGCAGTGAGTCAGGCCTGGCTCTGGACATCCTGAGACGTCTGGGACGGGAAAGGAGCTTTGGAAGCTTCACTTCCCCAAATGCAATCCTGACTCCTTCTAGAAAGAGGCCCCCGCACCAGGCATGTGCCCAGTCCGTCCGGAAAAGCCCCCAGCGGGGGAGCGAGCATGCGGGCTCATTCCAGAGAGGTCAGGGATGGGAGGAGAAGGAGAAAGAATAAACATGCCTAAAAATAGTGCCCTGCTCTGCAAACCCACAACAAAACAGGAAAGGGAGGTAGGAGCGCTGGGGGGAAGATGCCCCGGAGCTTTGGCAGCCGGGAGAATAAGGTGCAGCCCGCCTCAGCGGGGGTTTCTCTGCCCTTCCTCGCTGAGGTCTGGGAGCCAGGCTGGCTGGAGGTCCTCAGGGTGAAGGCCAAACGTCTCTGGAGTCAAGAGCACTTCCAGATGTCGTGGCACATTTGCCAGGAAGCCTTAGCCACGGGAAGCTCAATGACATTCAGAAGTCAGGAGGCCTTTAAGATGGAGCTGTTTTCTCGTTTCCCTCCCACTTTCAGGAACAGATGTTTGAGCAACGTTGGCCACGATGCACGTTTCTGCAAACTAGATCTCATTGACCTCCTCAGCTTCCATTACGAAATGGGCCTTCCACTCCCCCCGGAAAACATCCCAGCAGATGCATTGGAACAAGTCTGCGTGGAAGACGTTAAGCCTTAAGCCGGTGGCCGGGCCTGTGGTGGTTTCCAGAACTGCGCAGTCCCGTTTGTGCTCTGGGCTCTTCCTCCTACTTCTGTGACCTGCCCCACCTGCAGGAATTCCTCCCATTTCGGGGCATAGGGACTCGGAGACTGAACGCCGGCATCTCCGGGCCTGCTTTGTGGTGTGCCTGCCCGTGGGGTCTTGCTGCCGGTGGCAGCAGCAGCTGCTGGAGGGAAGGGCCCGGTTCCCTTCATGACCTCGGCCTCGGAGCCCAGGCAGGCGGACGGGTTTGGGAGCTGGAGCCGTGCGCTGTGTCCCTCGGTGAGTCTCTTTGACCCCTCTGTGCCTGTGCAACGGGAATTTTAATTCCCGTCCCACCTATTTCATGAGGGTCATAAAGAAGGATATTTTATGCATTTAAGCTGCAAATAGTTTGAAAAGTGTGATAAAGTACTCTCGGAACAAACCCTACCATCCGCGGCCGGGTGTGTAAAAGCTGGGTATTTACAAGGTCTAGCAGAGCTGAGCTGTAATACCACACATCACCAGGAGGTGCCGCTGTCACACACGTCACGGGCATTCTTGCGTGTGTGAGTCATCGTGTGGTTACTGTATACTGTGTAAAACCAGCTTCTTTACACGGAAGGATACATGTGGGTCAGTGGAGGCAGGTTCAAGGGCCTGCAGAACCAGCCAGGCAGAGTCGTGGGCCCAGCAGGCCGGGGCTGCTCCACTGAGTGGCGGGGCCGCTGGGGGAGCTAGCTCGGAGCGGGTGGGCCCTGCCCCGAGCTTGGCAGCGAGCAGTGGGTGAGGGTGGGCACGGCCCATGCTTTGCCTCCCCAAGGTGGCACCTTTTCACCACGCTTGAAGGTACACGGCTGACACCGCTGTTGGGCAGACTGCGGTGAAAACGCGTCACAGTGTGAGAGGGAGGCCACCGGACTCGGGCCTAAAAACAGCGGCATTGTGTGGCTAGTGACGTCCCCAGCCCCGTCTCTGCTCTGTCCCGGCGCCTTCCTGGGGTGCGGGAACCCGCCGGCCTCTGGTCGTGCCGACCGCTGCCTGTGGGAAGGCCGCCCAGGGTGGCCAGATCGCGCATTTTTTTTTTTTTTTTTTTTTAGAAGAGAAGATGGTTTTTAAAGATGCGAAATCTCCCGAGTTTTAATTACTGGCAACAAATTCCAATTAAAATAATACTATGTGGGCCAAACGCAGCGTGTCTTGGACGGTTTTTGAGCAGTGTTTCTTGCTTTCTGGTCGTGTGACTTAACTGTACACGTCTGTGGCTCCCCACCCTCTCTGGCGGCGTGTGGGTGGGTGTTTCTCATCCGCCGAATTCACTGAGTGTGTTTATCGTTTGTACAAACAGAGTTAAACGGATCCTCCTCTGAGGCTTGTACACGCTCATGGCCATGACACTAGCTTCTAGAGTCAGACAGACCTGGGCTGGGATCCCAGGGCTGCGATTTACTAGCTGTGTGGCCTTGGGCAAGTGGCTTAACCTCTCTGAGCCTCAGCTTCCTCATCTGTAAACATGAGGATGATAAAAAGGCCAGAGTGGTGGCTGTCACTACTGTGCACACCAACTATTTCTAACTTCGCCTTCTGGGCACGTGGGAGGGTGGCCTTTCCGGGGGCCCCCTGTGGTTGGATGGGGCCACGTGACTCGTTCTGGCCGACAAGCTGAGGGAGTGGAGTATCACTGGTATCGCTTCTTGGGCTGCAGCGAGAACCTTCAGAACTCTTCCCCTCCCCCCAGGGCGACAGCCAGTATCTCGGACATTGGTCCTTCTGTCACCATGGGTCCCAGAACGAGGACTTCTGTAGCATGAGCAAGACATAAACCGCGTTGTTTTACGAGGTCGAGGGGATGGCTTGTCACCACAGCATAACCTAGAACTCGCGACACCGCCCGGCTTCCCTGAGCGCGGTGAGGATTCCCGAGTTACGCGCTGGGTGGGCTCAGCCCGCCAGCGACACGCGGTGCTATGTTCGCGTCACACGTACCCATCGAGCCCCTGCCCCTCGCCACGCGCCGTTCTAGACACAGGCATGAGCAGAACACACCAAGATCCCTGCTGCCACACAGCCCGTCCCGGCCACGGGGTGGCCGTTCTCCCTCAGCCGTGGCTGGCCTGTGTCTCCGGCCCCGGCCCCGGGCGGGGTGCGCTCGGGGGTCACGCCAGGCTGCCATGGGGTCGTCTCCCAGGGAAACGAACGACCTTGGACTGCACCCAGGGTGCTAACGACGCAGACGTGTTTCCTTTGGCTTACGTGATGTTTAAAGGAAAAACAAAACTGAATCTGTGGCCAGTATTTAAAAATCAAGGGACTTCATGTAAAAATCTACATTTCAGCTACTTTTGCAAAATCAGAAGGCCTGGCTGCACCGGGGCCTCCCTCCTGCCTGGAAGCCGTCCTGCCGGGAGGCTGCTGCTCTGAGAAGGGACACGTGTTCTCTGTGTCACTGTCTGCAGTCAACCTTGCTTGGTAAGCGCTGCCGCGTCCTGGTGGCGTTTGAGCCAGTGACCCTGCTTTGAACTTGAACTCTGAACAGGCTCGTTCTAGAAGCCTGGCAGCGGCTGTCTCAGACACGGGGACGCATTCTCCCCTCAGCGGTGCGTGGACCCGTCCTCTGAGGGTCCCACCGCCCGGGAGACCCCCATTTGCCCCTGCTGTCACCTGGGAGCAGGGCCTGGCGTCCCCGCGTTCCACCTGGAGGGGCAGCGTGGGACGGCGGTTCCCACACACAGGGCGGGAGGGAGGAGACCCGGGAACGGTGACGCGATGGGAGTTGGCTGAGTGAGGCCCGTGCCCCGCTCCCCGGAGCCTGTGCCCTCACGAGGCAGAGGGACTCTGCCGTGCGCCTGCGTTAGGGTCTCGGGATGGGGGCGGCGGGGACTGTCCTGGCTCAGCACCAGTCCCATGTGAGGGGCAGGGGGGTCAGAGGCGGAGAGGGAGGCGGTGATGGGGGCGGGGTTCGAGTGACGCGCTGTGAGACGGGAGACGCGGCCGCCAGCCAAGGAGCCCACGTGGCCTCGGAAGCTGGGAAGGCGAGGAAGTGGGTTTGTCCCTGGAGCCATCGAAAGGCCACAGCCTAAGCCCTGACATCTTCTGCTCCACAGAGAACTCAGTGTAAGAGAACAAGTTTGTGTTGCTTTAAGCCACCACATTTATGGCAGTTCCTCGTGGCCGCCGTGCGACACTAGTCCGGGGATGGTGGTGGTGGCGACAGCCACCCCACCTGTGCGTGGTGGGCCGCGTGGCCGCGTCCAGGCTCCGGCCGTGTACACGCGCCTCTCACAGCGTGAAGTCGCCGTGTGAAAGAGGCGCTGTCACTGCCGTCCCCGCTCTGCCACTTGCCCGGGTCGCACGGCCAGGCGGGCTCCGCGTGGACTCGAACCCTCCGTGGCACTTGATGCTTCTCACACCCGCAGGGCGGACGCGGTTTTCGTCCCTGGCACCTGTGCGGTGCCGCTGGCGCGCTGGCTGTTCCCGGAGGCCCCGCGGACTCCCCGCCCCTCGGGCTGCAGCCGTGGGGGGCGGCGGCCGGTGGGAGGAGAGGGGCCGGCGTTCAGCCCCTGCAGCCCTTTCTGCTCCAGGGAATCGGCGTGGCTGGTCCCGTGACGGTGGCTCCTGCCTGGAGGTGGTGTGGGGCTGGCTCTGCCCTCCGGGCCCTGCCGCCTCCGGATCAGTCGTCCCCGTCACCAGAGTCTCGCGCCGTCGGCCTGGGCTCTGCTTCCTGCGTGAGGTGCCCGTGTGACCCCAGCTGTGCGGCAGCCCCTCGTGCGGTGGCGCCGGCGGCGACCAGGTACACACGACTCCCGCGTTCTTGGTTTCCTCCTCTGGAAAATGGAGAAGAAAAATCATAACCCCCCAAAGCTCTGCCTTCTTGTTAATACTTATTCCCCTTCCCCTGCCCTTCTGGAAACCACGATTGTCTCCCGTCCTATCCGTGGAGGCCCTCAGCTGTTTCAGCTACACGTTATGCATTTTCGTCACAAAGGCGGCAGCTACCCGATATTTCTAGACCTTTCTCACCCGCGTCAAGCCCCGAGCATTCTCCAGCCGACCGTCAAACCCTCCCGTCTGTGACTGTGTAGACGGGGCTTTCTCGGCCTGGGCACGGCTGACATTTGGGGCTGGATCATTCTCTGCCGTGGCGGGGGGGGGGGGGGGGTGTGCTGAGCGTGGTAGGTGTCGGCAGCGTCTCTGCCTCAACCCGCCAGGTGCCGGCAGCTCCCTCCGGCTGTGACGACCCCAGATGTTGCCGCCTGTGCCCTGGGGGACACAGTCACCTGGTTGAGAAGCCCTGGCCTAGAGTTTTCACTCTCCCCGGTGTGTGTTTGGAGCAGTGAGGCTTCTCGCAGCACAGATTCAGCCCGACGCGGCGGCTCACGCCTCTGATCCTGCCACTTTGGGAGGCTGAGGCCGGAGGATCACTTGAGCCCAGGAGTCGGAGGCTGCAGCGAGCTATGATGACGCCACTGCACTCCAGCCTGGGCGACAGAACAAGACTCTGTCCCCAAAAGAATAAAACCGAAAAGCATGAATTCACTGGGCCCTTCTTGCCCCCAGAGCATCAGCTGCCATTCAACACCAACTTCTCTGTCCAGGGTTCCAAAAAGTGTGTCCGTGTTCCCTTCTGGAGTCATCCCAAAGGCTCTGTTTGTCTTGTCCCCGAGGAGCCCCTCCCAGAAGCCTGTTCCCTCTGAGCTTGGGGTATGTTCCTTCTGCTCCTAAGGACCCGGAGCGGCTGCAAAATGGGATTTCCTGCAGGTGGCCCTTCCCCCGACCTCCCTGCCTCGGAACAGAATGAATTTCCTGATTAAAAAAAACCAATGTCTGTCCCTCTGCACTAAACACTAACCTGTTTAGCAAGAGTGAACTTGGCAGGCTGCTAATCGGTGACGGGGTGAAGTGCGCTCGGATCTGGGGGACGGCGGAGAGGACCCGGGGGGCTGGTGGAGGCCCGGCTGGTACCCTGACATCCCCACCTCCCTGCCACCTCCCTGCCACCCAGCAAGCTTTGTCATTGAGGAGGCAGGACACACGAGGCCCCCAGATATCCATTTGTCTCCCCTCATTTGCAAGCGCTGAATGAAACGGTTCAGCGTTCCCGACAGGGCAGACTGCAGCAACTCCAAATGAGCTATTTATGGGCCATTTTTTTCAGCATTACTTGCATATTATAATTAAGAGATAATGTCAGTGGAATAGAACATTGTCACCGGGTAATGGTCTCCTGCTGCTTCAGAAATGTCAAGGCAAAGTCACAGCATTTATCAAAAATAAACGTTGGCGGGAAGACGCGGCGTTTGTTTTCGCAGCAGGGACATCAATCCCGGGACAACAATATGGCAGCGTCTTTATTTCTCTTCTCCGAGTGACGGATGCCAGCGCGTGCTCCTGCCTGGCGGACGGGGGGGCTCGCTGGCGTGGGGAGGCCAGCTGGGGCAGGGGCACCGGCTGCCTGGCCAGGTGGTGACACGCTGACGGCGTTGGCAGGAGGGATCTGGCCGCCCTCAGCCACGGCCGGCAGATTCACTCTGCCCTGATGCCCTGGGGGTGGCCCCGGGGGGCGTCCTGGCTCCAGCTGGGCAGGGCGTTTCCGCAGCTGGCGGCAGCCCGCGGGTTGGGTGGGGAGAGAGCCGACAGCTGGCAGAGTCCTCCTTTCAGCCACCGCGCCGTCCCGGGAAGCGGGCTGATGATGGAGTGGCGTGCCCTTGGACAACGTCAGTGTCCGCATCGCTGCCCGGGAGGGAGCCCGCGGCAGCGGGAAGGGCGGCAGGGACAGCCGGCCGCAGGACCCCTGGCGATCTGGGGGCGTCCTCGCTGCAGCGTGGCACGGGGACTCTGGCTCTCCGGGCAGCCCGCACCGCCGGGCTTGACTGTGTGCCCAGCTGACATCTCTTCCGCACCGCTGGCCCCGCCATCTTTCTTGAGTGCAAATCTGCTCATGGAGCGCCCATGAAATCCCCTGGGCCCTCAGGATACCGTCCCCGCTCTGACATGGAGGGCACAGGGCCCCGTGTGATCTGGCTCCCACACGGCCGTCCCCGCGGCCTTGTGATTCTTCCAAGCAGCCAGGCCGTGTCCCCCACCCTCGCCCCCGCCCGGCAGGGCCATCACCCTTGTTCCTTCCTCCTGGGACACCTTCTTCTGCTCTGGCCCACACACGACCCTCAATCTGACTGTCCTTCACCACCTCTTCAGGCATCTGCTTTGACAACTCCTCCTCCAGGAAGCCTTCCCTGACCTCTCAGGCCTTGGCTATGAGCCCCTTGCATGTGCCATATCCGGGCTCTCTCACTTAATCACACCCGTGTAAGCACTTGGGTCTTATCTTTCTCCCCCTTCGGAGCTGTGGGCTCAGCTTTGCTCGAAGTTATATCCCCGGATACAGAGTGGGGGCTTCATGAGTATGTGTTGGAACAGCCGAATTAGTGAATAAACAGGTGGGGCCTTTCGTATGGGTTTGTATCAGTCATCCGTTGGCAAAATAATGCTGCATAACAAATCACCCCAAATATTGGCGACCTCAGACAGCAAGCGTCTATTTGGCGTATGTGTCTGCAGGTCAGCGATTGAGGCTGGGCTTGGCCGGGTGGTTCTTCTGTCTCAGCTGGGCTCGCTCGCGGGGCTGGGGTGGCTGCTCCAGGCTGGCCGCAGCTGGGATTGCCGGAGAGCTCGGCTTCAGTCCACACGACCGTCCTTCAGCAGGCTGGCCTGGGCACGATCTGGGGTGACAGCAGAGGTCGGAGAGAGCAAGCGGCCACGCCGGGCTTCTTCAGGCCTAGCTTGGCAAAGCACACTGCTATTTTCACCAGCTAAAGCCAGTCACAGGCCAGCTCAGGTTCCTAGAGTGGGAAGGAGACTTCACCTCTTTGGTGAGGAATTGCAAAGCCGCACGGCAAAGGGTGTGGACACGGGGCGGGTGTGGAATCGGAGCCATCCACACAGTCTACCAGGGAGTTTACATCAAGTTCTTAAGACACTGCATCCAAGAAGTGCTGCACCAAGTGCAGTGATTCTTCCGATGGTGACAATGACAATGGGGTTTTGCTTTTTTAATTGTGGCAAAATACGTGAAACATGAAATTTACCATCTTGCCCAGTGACATTAAGTGCATCACAAGGTTGTGCAACAGAACTCCCTGGCAGAACTGAAACTCCGTCCCCGCCAGACACCTCCCATTCCCCTCCCCCGGCCCCGGCACCCATCGTCCTCCCGTCTGCGTCTGTGAACTTGACTACTCCAGCTACCGCCTGTAAGTGGGGTCATGCAGTGTTGGTCTTTTTGCATCCGGCTTCTGTCACTCGGCACGATGTCCTCAAGGCTTAGCCGTGGTGGGAGCACAGGACAGGGTCCCCTCCCTCCTGCAGGCTGGGTGCTTGGCTGGTGGATGTACCACATTGTCCAGTGTACAAGTATCTCTTTGAGACCCTCCTTTCTGTTCTTGCAGATCTGTGCCCAGAAGCGGGTTGCTGCATCCTAGATAGCGGCTCGGTTTGCCTGGACCCCAGCTCTGCCGCTTCCTGATCGTGTTTCCTCAGTCGAGCCATTGCTCTGAGCCTCAGTTTCCTCCTTTGTGAAATGGGGGTCACGCTGGTATCTACTCGGAGTGTGAGGATCACACGAGTGAGGGGCTTAGATGGCGCCCGCCGCAGAGCAGCGCCCGGGGTCACACCCACAGTTGTTTCACGGTGGGCTGTGCCCTGATGCTGCCCCGGCCCCCTAGGCTGGGAGGGCTGCAGCTGGTGGGTGGCCAGGACTGTTTTTCTTTTCTATCAAAATACACCCAGAGCTTATCTCCCCCGGGCAGAGTGCAGGGACGGCTGGGTTAGTGTCTGGTGACAGGTGCTGACACCACGTCCCCTCTGCTGGGGTGTCCGGCCGGGGCCTCCGCGGGGCTGGGGCTGGTGACGAGTTGGCGTGAGCAGGCGGGAGGGAGGCAGGTTGCCGTGGCGGAGGTTCAGCACAGATTGCAGCGCTGGCCGCGCGGGGAGAGGAACGAGCTTGCGTAACAGGGAACATTTGGTTCTCTCAGGCTGGGCCGGAGAGGGGGAAGCTTTTGTGCTGCAGTGTGCGCGGCGGGGGCAGGCGAGCAAGGCTTCCTGTGCGCGGGGCTGGGGGAGCCTCGTCCACGGGGAGGGGTGGCCACGCGGAGGTCCAGATGGACGTGGGGGTGGGGGCAGCTCCCCCAGGGGAGGCCCGACGGGGAGGGTGGCTGTGCTGTTTTCCAGAGACGGGAGGAGGGCACAAGAGAAACCGCACGGGCAGGGCTGTGGCCTCAGGACCCTGGGCCCTTTTGGGCCACCTCCCTCCCGCCCCGGAGAGATCTGTGGCCTCGACATGGAGTTGAACCTGCACCTCCCTCCTCCAAGGGATGCGTTGCAGCCACCACGAGGGGACCTCTGCAGGACCCCAGGGCCAGATGTGAGCGAGGATGGAGCTCCAACACGGCGAGGGTCTGCAGGTCGGTCCCCAGCTGTGATGACACCCAGCCCAGTTGGACCCCTGGCTCTGCTGTTTATCAGGGGACAGAGGTGGGACACCCACGCACCCTGGAGATTCAAGGGCCAGAGTGGGGTTGGCATCATGACTCCTGGAGGACTTTGTGACTTAGGACGTGACGTTCGTGTCCCCGACCTGGTTCATCCTCACGGCAGCGTGGGGAGGTTGGGGGCAGCGTTGTGGTCTTTTGGCAAGTGTTTGCGGAGCGTCCACTGTCCCGGGCCCTGCTCGAGGTGCCGGGGCTCCAGCAGTGCACAGGTAACCCGTGCGCTCGGCGGTTGCGTGCCGGCGGGGAGGGCAGGCACTGCACACGCCCGCATCCGGCCAAAGGCACGTGCACCGTGGGGGGAGCCCGCAGCGCACCGCGATTCTCCAACCCTGCCCGCACCTGAGCCCTTTGCGTGGGACTTGGCACTTCTTCCGGACAAAGGGGTAGAGCACTTTCACCGCCCCTTGATTTTACCTCTGGTCATGTGACTTGCTTTGGCCAAAAGAAGTAGAAGTGAGGCTGCGCCTGTCCTGACCTGCCCCTTTAGGGACCTTGTACCATGCTGCGCCTCTGTCATGGTGCGAGACAAACACGCCCTGGATTAGCCTGCTGATCTACGGAGAACGAGAGACAGGCGGAGCAGCTTAGCCCAGCCCAGCCCAGCTGGAATCAGGTGACCCCAGCAACCCGCAGATGTGGAAACGATAATGAGAGTGTGTGAGGGGGTCTTTTGTTATGCAGCATGTTGGTGGCAATAGCTAACTGATACAATCAGCGATCGGTAAGTGCTACTATTAACCCTATTCTATAGGCAAGAAAATTGAGGCCCAAAGAGGTGAAGAAACCATCTCAAAGTTACAGAGTTAATGTGGTTGAGCCCAGACAAGAACCCAGCTGTGTTGACTCAAGATCATTCATTCAGCGCATTTTTACTGAGCACCTACTGTGTGCCTGTGATTGTGCTAGGAACTAGAGGTAGTTCAATGAAATACACATGCCTTCTGTGAGCAACCTCTGTTAGAGGAGCAATTCTCTTTGCCTAGAGTTTCAGCGGACATCAAGACCTGCGTGCCACCAGCCTGGTGTGGGTCACACTCCCACCTGCGGCCCGTGACGGCAGTGAGAGGACATGGGGCTCTGATTGGCCAGACCACGTCATGTGTCCACGCCACCCCCGCGGCTGGGGGACACGATGACTCCATCCAAACCAGATGGACTGAGAGTGGAGGAGAGATGATTTTCCCAAAGCAAAAGGGGCGCCTGTACCCCAAACAGGGGGAATAGCTGCTGGGCAGATACAAAAGAACAGTTTGTACTCCAGACCCCCACAGCTCTGTGATCCTCGGCGAAGCCCCCCAGGGCCGCTCCAGCCTCCCTGCCCCGACGCGCCTCGTGGGAGCTCTGCCCGGCTCTCGGAAGATCAGATGTGCTTTATTCCTGGCATCTGTGCCGCCACTTGCCGCGAGGTGCTTTGCAGCGGAACAATAAGTTACAGGGCCATTTATCTTGTTGGCGGCTTCTGAAAAAATGAGCAGTCTGAGCAGAGAGGGCCTTTAACGAACATGATCAGGGCTGTTCATTTAGAAACCAGGAGACCTTGAAATTGACTTTAATTGAAGGGGTTAGCAGCGAGGGGCTTGGCTGGGTTTGTTCAGAATGGAGACACCCCACTTCCGGGAAGGTGGCAGACACGGGCGGACTTGGCTTTGAGTCTTTTCTGGGCCTCTGCTCTGCGTTTGACTTTGGGCAAGCCACGTGACCTACCCCAGACGTCTCCTCTTCTGCGTGATGGAGATGTATCAGTCAGCGTCGGCTCGGTTGTGGTGCTGTAACAAACAACTCCAAAATCTGATGGTTTAAAACAATCCAAGTTCGTTTCTCACTTAGGCTGTGTGTCGATTGTGGGTCCGCGGAGGGCTCCGCACTGTGTCCCCTCACGCTGGGACGCAGACAGAGGGAGCATCCGTCGTAGGGAACATCGCTGGGCATGGGGCACAGCGTGCCCTGGTCCTTAGAGCTTCTCCTCAGGTGCAACTGACATCACTCCCGCTCACGTCTTATTGGTCCAGGGAAGTCACATGGGCGTGCCTGCCTGCCTTCTGGGGGGCAGGGGCAGCGAGGAGAGATCCTCCCTGTGACTGTTAGCAGGAAAGTATTATTATTTATTAGCGGGAGCAGTTCTGCCGAGGCCTCACAGAGCCAGGGTTTTTGCCTCTTCCCTCCTGGGGATGCTGATCCCCTGGCTCTCATCCGTTCTGCCTCCGCTGCCAGATGAGTCACCCTCCCGCGCCCCCGCCACGGCACCCATCTGCCACAAGCCACCTGCCCGCGGCGGGCGTCGGGGCTGGTCAGCGCGGCTCTCAGACAGCCAGCGCCTCGCAGAGGGCAGGGACCAGGTGTTTCCCTCTCCCCGCGTCCTTGCCAGCACCTAGAGCCGTGCCTGGTACTCAGCAAGCGCCCAGTCATTAATTTTTGCCGCTACCAAACGACTGGCCCAAGCCTGTGTGCCCTGGGCAACAGCACAGGCAGGATTCTCAGCCCGGCGGGGCTCACACAGGGTGCTCATGTTGGCGAGGCTCAGTGCAGCTGCTCCACGGCCACGGCCGGTCGCTGGGCGCTCGCGGGGGTGCCAGGCCTCACCGGCCGACTGCCTTGCATGCGTTAGCGCCCCCCAGTCCTTCACGCAGCACCCACGGCAGATGTTACGGTGGCAGGATTCTTCTTTTGTTGTTTTTTTTGAGATAGAGTCTCGCTTTGTTGCCCGGGCTAGAGTGCCGTGGTGTCATCATTGCTCACAGCAGCCTCAGACTCCTGGGCTCAAGCGACCCTCCTGCCTCGGCCTCCCGAGTAGCTGGGACTACAGATGCGTGCGACCACGCCTGGCTAATTTTTCTAGTTTTGGTAGAGATGGGGTCTCACTCTTGCTCAGGCTGGTCTCGAACTCCTGGCGAGAGTCTTTGCTGAGATAGTCACTCGTGTTCATTCACCCTGTCGTTTTCCCTCCCCCAACTCCAGGGCAGCATCCAGCCCTTTTCTTGACTTTTGTTTTTGCCGGGCAGAGTTTAGAAGCTTCTGGAAGAGAGTCCATCTACATCTGCCTTTCGTGAGAACACGATGTGTTAGTCAGCGTATAGAGGAGCTCAGCTGCTGTAACAAAGAAACCCTGACGCCCCTTTGGTAGAGCGAGAGAGGAGTTTGGTTCTCTCCAATGTAAGAGGATCGGGGAGGCTGCGTGCCCGGGAGGGCCAGGAGCTCTGTGCTACCGCTGTTTGTCCCCACGCCCCCTAGGACGTGGCACTCACACATGGCTAAACCAGGGCCACACTCCCGCTCTCTAACTGGGGGAGAGAAAGAATTGGAGGGCTGACCGCTTCCTGCAGACCAGAGGACGATGGGAAGTTGCACAGACCCCTCCCGAGGGAGCCAGGGGGTGGGGACGGGGTGTCCAGCTCGTAGCCGCGTGCCCAGCTGCGGTGTATTCCTGTCCAACAGGGGCGCGGCACATCGGCTGTACCAGAGCACGCTAAGAAACTGGCATTGGTTCCGAGGGGATCCAGAAAGGGAGTGAGACTTTCACAGGCTGGGAGGGGCAGGGAGACAGGCCTGGTGACGCAGCAATCCCCGGGAGGTGACAGCGTCTAGAAGTTGCACCATGCACCAGGGAGGGGGCGCCCTGAGCAAAGAGGTCCCAGTGCAGACAGGGACCCGCGCCCCGCCACGGCAAGACGGGGATGCTGGGGAATTTCCCACCAGAAGGGGTCACGCGGTCCCGATCCCAAGCATCTCCTGGGTCCCCTGGGCAACCAGAGACCAGAGGGACCTCTCTGGGAGGCTGAGGGTTTGGAATTGGCTCTAGGTCAACTGGAAAGAAATAAAAATTGGTTATCTCTTGCAGCCCTGGGTTTGTGGCCTGACATATGTACCCACTGCCTTGAGTTCTCTCTAATATTTATGAGGACACTGGGACTCAGAGAGGTCAGGCCACTGCGCTGAGGTCACACAGCAAGTCTGCAATAAAACTGGGGTTTGGAACTGGGCCTGCAGCCTGCAGCCCCCACATGCCCTGCCGCTGTGCCACCCCGCCCTGCTTGGGTGTGCGAGCACTTTTGGAGTTTGGACTCGGGCGGGAGGAGTCGGGGTGGTGGCGGGTTCTGTGTGCCCTAGGAGATGGATGGCTG
Organism: Eulemur rufifrons; assembly: GCF_041146395.1. Classification (NCBI taxonomy): domain Eukaryota; kingdom Metazoa; phylum Chordata; class Mammalia; order Primates; family Lemuridae; genus Eulemur; species Eulemur rufifrons. The sequence goes on from NC_091003.1 coordinate 4,022,727, forward strand.
TGATGTGTGATGTGGGCTTGCCAGCAGTTCTAGAAAGTTCAGCAGGCCACGCTCTGGGAAGCCTCTTGGAGGCTTGGCTGCTTTCGAAACAAGTGGTCACCCCCTGGGCTGGGCTGGAAGTGGTTGGTGAGTCATTCAAAGGCCACTCCAGGGGGAGGCCGGTGGCTTCTGCCGAGCTTGCGACGCCTTCTGCCCGGGGACGCGCGTGTCTCAGGCTCGAGGGGGAGTTAGCTGCAGGATGGGTGGCCAAGAGCTTAAGTCTATTCTGCCGCTTCTGGGCCAGGCCAGTTAATTCACGTCTCTGAGCCTCAGTTTCCTCATCTGTAAAATGGGCCCAATAACACGATTGCAGTAGATATATAGCCCAGTCCCTGGCGTGAATAATGCCAGCATTTTCTGGCAAAATTGAACTTTCCTATGCCTTGAAACTCAGTTTTTTTCTCTTAGGTATACGCCTAAACAAAACTCTCGAATGGGTACCCCGGGCGACGTGTGCAAGAATGCACACATCAGCGCTATTTTCATGCTGCAGAAGGAAGCCACGTCCCCATTAGACAGCCACTGCCTGTCCCTTTGTCCCCTGGCCCCTGGCAACCACCAGCCTGCTGTCTGCACTGCGCGGTGGCCCGTCGTGGACGTTAGGTATCGACGGAGCTGCACGCGGCGTGGCTGTGTGTGCCGCTGCCTCCCATGGGATCCTCAGTGTGCGCACGCGTGAGACCCGCCGGGTCAGACACGCACACAAACACACTCACACCAAAGACCTTTACATGGGAGAGCAGGGGGTCGATCAACACAGATGCAGGACCGTGTGTCCGGCCCACAGTGAGGACAAAATAAATGCTTATTAAATCGAGGAATGGGGCTTACTTCTGGGGAGAGGCGGGAGGACACGTGCGTCCCTGCACGAGTCATGCGCTTGTCCTCGCCCTGGCAGGTAGATTCTTGAGTGTCCATTAGATTGTGAAACAAATGAAAAAGTACAAAAAAAAAAAGGAGAAATAAATGTATAAAATAAAAACAGGTCAGATCCGCACCAACAGTGGGAGAGTCACGGATGACATTTAATCCAGTTTTATGCGCCTGAGGTCGTTAGAGAACTGACGCTGGCCACACCCACCACGTCCAAGGCTGTTTGTAGACGTAAACGCTGGCCTCTGCTGCAGTTGGTCACCCCGTTTTCTCGGACGCCCCCTGGCTCTAGGAGTTAAGAGTAGTTGCTAAGATCTACTGAGTAGTTACTGAGGGCCAATCTGTTAGCCAAAGCGCTCACACGGGTGTCTCTGAAGTCCCATTTTACAGGTGGGGAAACTGAGTCTGAGGGCGATTCAGTGACTTGCCCTAGGGGTTCAGGGGTTGGAGATGGAGCCCCAAGTGCTGGTCCTTTGCAGGGCTGGAGCAGGGTCGCTCTGAACATCCAGGCCAAGGCTCCCATGGGATTTTATCCAACAAAAGCCAAGTTCAAGATGCCTTCATTTCTTCTGAAATTGCCTTAATGCTGCCTGTTAAAGGCCTGGCTGACTTTGGCTGCTCTTTTTCTTGAAGGAATTCCTAAAAGATGAGGTCACAAGGCCTAGGGAGGCGAAGACATTGCCCAAGATCCACAGCAGAGGCAGGATTCAAACCCAGCTCACCTCCCCCAGGAAGCCCTCCATGCCTGCTGCATCCCCCAACTCCTACAAGACTCAGGGGCTGAGGGACACGTCACCAGAGCCCATTTGTCTTCTGACCCAACACAGTGGGTGAATGACCCAAACCTTCCACTTCTTCTCATGTCCCTTCTCTCATGTCCCTGCCTCTCTGCTGTCACTGCAAGCTCGGTGCACACCAGGCATCCAGGAGGCCCCCTGGATGTGAGTGGGCGGAGCCACAAGGACCCCCCTGTGCCCTTGTCTCCCCACTGCAAATTGTTCTGGGACAGAGACACCCAACTCTAGCAAATAAACTGAAACCAGGAAGTTCCCACTCCCTAAAAGATTAAATCAAACGACAGCTAACAGCCACCAAGCACTTCCCCTGTGCCCCACACGCTGCCTGGATCAACACATTCAACACTCGACATAACCCCTGGGCGTTCCTATCCTCCCCATGTTATAGATGTGGAAAGCAAGGCACAGAGAGGCTGAGTGACTAGCCCAAGGTCACTCAGCTACAAAGAGGAGCCAGGATGTGAATTCTCCTTTGGGTCCCAAGACTCCAATTAGGGCCATAGCTACGGCTCCCACGGATGAGGATGTGGGACGTGGCCAGGAGGCCCTTCAGGCTGCTTTTAAGTTTGTGTAATGTCATTTGTCTTGCGTAGCCAGCAGGGGTGGGCAGAGTAATGCATGCTCGGCCCAGGCCAAGGAATGTCACAGCGGCTGTGGCTCAGCGGCCTGGTGGAGGGCGGGGGCGGGAGTGGCGTCTTGGCAGCCGTGACAAATAGAAAACAGATTGTGTTTCCCTTTGCTCCCACCCCCAGCCGGGGAGGGGATGCGTTGGAACCCAGTTACCCGCGGACAATGGACGCTCTATTGTGGAGTGGGAGGGAGGTCGGGCCGCGGGGAGCAGGCCCCGCCGGGGGCGCCGTGTCCCTGGCACGGGGGTCGCCAGGCCTTGGCTGACCTTGCTGCCTCCTGCCTCTGCGCCAGCCCCGGCTCCCAAAGACCCGGCGTCCTGTCCAGAACTGGGTTCTGTCTCCAGGCAGCCTTGATACTCTGGCTGTGTAGGGCCTTCCACAAGGGCTGTGGGTCCCTCTCTGAGTGCTGGGCTACAGCAAAGGTCCCTGTCCCTCGTTCATTTACCCATCCCTCCCCCAGCGGACCCCCAGCCCTTCTCTCTCCCCCTCTCTCTCTCACGCAGTGTGGCTCTCATTGAAATCCCTTCACTGATTCACCACGCATTTGTTAAGCACCCACTGTGTGGGCACCAAGGTTGTGTCATTTGCCAACTGTCTGTGGGGCAGCTTCTATGTGGGAGGCGCTAGAGAGACTTCCATGAGCAGCCTCAGGGACACGTGTGTTTATTTATCAAATATTTGTGGAGCACCTACTATGTGCTAGGGGCACATCCATTCATTTACCCAGTGTCCGTGGAGCACCTACTATGTTCTGGGGCATATCCATTCATTTACCCAGTGTCCGTGGAGCACCTACTATGTTCTGGGGCATATCCATTCATTTACCCAGTGTCGGTGGAGCACCTACTATGTGCTAGGGGCACATCCATTCATTTACCCAGTGTCCGTGGAGCACCTACTATGTTCTGGGGCATATCCATTCATTTACCCAGTGTCGGTGGAGCACCTACTATGTGCCAGGGGCACATCCATTCATTTACCCAGTGTCGGTGGAGCACCTACTATGTGCCAGGGGCACATCCATTCATTTACCCAGTGTCGGTGGAGCACCTACTATGTGTTAGGGGCACATCCATTCATTTACCCAGCGTCGGTGGAGCACCTACTATGTGCCAGGGGCACATCCATTCATTTATCAAGTATCAGTGGAGCACCTACTATGTGCCAGGGGCACATCCATTCATTTACTCAGTGTCCGTGGAGCACCTACTATGTGCTAGGGGCACATCCATTCATTTACCCAGTGTTGGTGGAGCACCTACTATGTGCTAGGGGCACATCCATTCATTTACCCAGTGTCGGTGGTGCACCTACTATGTGCTGGGTGTTAGAGGCGCTGCGGTGAACAAGACAGAGGGGCTCTGCCCTCCGGTGTCGTGTGGTCCGGGCCGCAGACTCTTCAGGACCACGTGACGCGATGGGTGCAGACGGCACAGCGACTGTGTGGGGTTCTCGGGCAGCCGGGGCAGGACAGAGACAATTGCTGGTCCGCGTGGGTGGCAGGATTGTGAGTCGGACCCAGGTCAGGACTGGAATGCCGCCTCCATCACAAGCTCAGTTTGTCACTGGGAGAGACCGACTTCACCTCCAAGACCTCAGTTTACCCCCCTGTAAAAAGGGTGGCGGTGAGACCTAGCAGGGGAGCCTGAGAAATGTCAGATTGCTTCTGCAGGGGACGGCTGTTGCCTTTGGCGCCTGAGCTTCGGTTCCTCCTGGTGACAGACCCTGATCTTGTTGGGGGAAATAGGTCTCTTTCATCTCCATCTGCAGTTCAGGTGGGGCAGCCCCCCCCACCGGGAGAGCACATGACCGAGGCTTGGCCAATCAGATCACCCCATCCTCTGACCGCAGTCATTGGTTCAGAGGAGGGTCACATGATCCGGGCAGGGTCCAGGGAGATTCAGTGCTGGAACATCGAAGGCGAGAACCTCTTTCTCCCGGGGTTGGCAATGGTGTGTGCTGCTGGCACCGTCTTGCCTCCTGAGAATAAAACCAGCGCAGAAGAAATGGAGAGAATGAGCCCCGATGGTGCCATTTTGAGCCCCTTGATCCAGCTACGCCTGAAGCTCATCCAACTTCTGGACTTTTCAGTAGCACGAGCCAATAAATGAGTTCTTTCTGATGCTCTGGCCACTTCGAATTGGGGTTTTTATCCCTTGCAGCCAGGTGCCCTGACTGATAAATAGACCTTTCCTCTCCCCTCATTTCGTAAGACAGAAATCCCACCACACCACACGCAGAACAGGCAAAATTAATCCCCCTGCTTCTAAAAAGCCCATGAGAAATGGAGACAGGGAGAGGCCGGGGATGCCTCCTTCGTCTTCGGCGTGTGAGGACATCCACCCTCCTGCCAGCCCGAGCTCGCCTCGCTGAGCCGGAGCGGGAATCACTTAACCCTCCGGGCCTCGGCGCTTAAAGGTTTATGATGGATGGCGCTCGAGCTCGCGGGCAGAAATGGGAAATTCTCGGCCGTCTGGTCCGTCCCGGGCAGGAAGGGAGTCAGCGGCCTAGAACCCGCGGGACTCAGAGATGGCGGCTTCTCCTGCAAAGGGCCAGACAGTAAACATTTTAGGCTTGGTGGGTCATGAGGTCTCTATTGTGTGTTTGTTGTTTCTTGTTTGTTTTTTACAACCCTTTAAAAATGCAAAAATTATACTTAGTTCGAAGGCGGCACAAAAGCAGGCCATGGGGTGGGTTTGTCCCGTGGCTGGAGTTCGCTGAGCCCGGGGTCAGGTCACAGTTCCGGGGGCCGAGCGCCTGCTTTCTTCCTCCTGTCTTGTCCAGTCCTTTTCCTCCCTCTCCCCTCCCTTCCTCTCTGCCCTCCTCTTTCTCTCTCTCTCTCTCTCTCTCTCTCTGTCTTCTCCCTCCCTCCCTTCTTTTTTCTTTCTTTCTTTCCTGGGACGAACCCTTGTTCACCCAAACCCAGGAAACATTTTGGTATCCAAACTCATGCTGAAAAGTAGCCCCTGGCTCCTCGGCTGGGCATTTCCTCCCACGGCACTTCGTACAATGTGTAATTACAGATTCGTTTCTTTGATTATTTTTGGGTGTCTGTCTCCCCATTCTGGATCTAAGCTCCAGAAAGAAGGAAAGCCCCGAGGGGGCAGGGTTTGGGATTCCTGGCAGTCTGGGGCTGATTTCCGCGAGCGTGGGGCGAGGCACGAATCCGCGGTGACCTCGGCAGAGTGCAGAGATTCTGGACTTGCAGCTGTGCGAGCAGAGCTGGGTGGGGCTGGTGGCCTCGGGAATTCCCTGTGCACAGGCAGGCGCAGGCCATGACCCTGACTCATGCACGCAGGAAGGAGTGAGCTCCCTGTCCCTGGAGGCATGTAAGCAGAAGCCAGCTGCTCACTAGAGCCAGCGCGCAGATGTGATTCCTGCTCCTAAAGGCAGTTCTTTCCTCTGTCAGTGCAGCCCATCGCTCCCTGCCCTGTTTGAGAACTCCTGGTCACAATGGGCCGAATTTGTCTTCTTTGGGATCAGGGAGCTGTCAGGAGTCACCCTGTGATCTTGCAAGAGAGCCACCGGGGTTCTGAAGTTCCACTGTCTGGGGACAGCTCTGTTTGCGTTCAAATCTTGGATCTGCCACTTACCAGTTGTGCCTTGGTTTCCCCACCTCCTAGCCTTTCGGTGAAGATTAAGTAAGTGACTTAGATCTGTAGGAGATGAGACAGGGCCTGGTACACATATGGTATACATATCAGTAATTATTTTTATTATTATAGTACACATTGACTGAGAGAACAAAAAGCAACATTTAGTCTTTGAGCATCCATGAGAGACAGCAGTCAAAGTTTAGACAATGCAGGGAACAGTGTTCAGGCTGGGAGGAACAGCATGTGCAGAGGCCGGCCGCGTTGCTGGGTCTAAGCAGGAAGAGCTGAGTGCAGAGCTCACTGCAGCTGTGGTGAAGGCTGAGCCCGCCCCTTGGGGTCCACAGAGGACAAATCCGACTTTCAACTCGAGGTGGGAGAATAGGCAGGTGTGTCCAGGGCAGGGGCCTGCGGAAGAGAGGGTGGGGACCTGCCTCAGACCACGTTTCCCAGACGTACGTGGGAACAGGAATTGCAGGGACCTTGTTGATTTAAACGATAGCTCGGTGCTGCAGACCGAGGCCGCGGGTCTTCCTGGGAGATTGTTCTTCCGGCTTCTCTTCTCGCCTGTGCAAACCCTCCCCGCAGGGCCGCGGCTGCCGAGCCCGCGGCTGTGGAAAATGAGGCGTCTGCCTTTTCCGGGCGTGCAGAGGGACCCGCTGTGACTCTCATTTAACAGCGAGCTGCTTCCTGACCAGAAATGACTCATGTGAATTTGTCAGCGAGGGCTGCAGCTGCCACCCCGGGATTAATTTGGAAGTGCTGGCTCAGGGTGGCGGGGCCCCGGCTGCCCACGGAGGTCAGGCTTTCTCCGGGACTTCTGTCTGGGTCACCTTCAGAGGGCCTCTCTCTGAGGAAGCTGCCACCCCCGGGGGGAAATGGCTGGCCGGCAGTTCACCCCTGGAAAATTCTGCTGAGGCCTGTCTCTGCCCTCTTGTCCAGTGATGGCTGCTGAGGGAGGGCGGGGGGAGGGTGTTTATTCAACTGTTCAAGCAGCAAATTGTTATTCAGTCGACAGACATTTTCTCAGCAGCTCCTGTGTATCAGGCACCGTGCTAGATGCTGATGATACACAGTTAAATGAGGTATTGTCTTTTTCTTTCTTTTTTTTTTTTTTTGAGACAGGGTCTTGCTCCGTCACCCAGGCTGATCCTAGCTCACTGCAGCCTTGAACACCTGAGCTCTAAGCCATCCTCTTGCCTCAGCCTCCTCAGTAGCTGGGACCAGACATGAGCCACCATGCCCGGCTGATTTTTTTTTTTAATTGTATTTCTTGTAGAGACAAAGTCTTGCTATGTCACCCAGGCAATCTCGAACTCCTGGCCTCAGGGGGTCCTCCTGCCTTGGCCTCCCGAAGTGCTGAGATTACAGGCGTGAGCCACCGCGCCCAGCCCTGTCTTTACGCTCAGAGATTCCAGCCTCCCGTGAGAGACACAGGCAAGCTGGTGATTCCTTGTGGGATTCTTGCGGGATGAGAGTTATACCAGCCGGGCTCTGTCTGCTAGTGGTAAAGCAAAACAAAACAAACACCTCAAACTAGCTCAGGCCAAAAAGGGAATTTAACAGTCGTATAACTGAAAAGTTAAGTATATGCCTTCAGGCGCAGCTTGATCCAGGGACTCCCAACAGTCGCCAGGAATAACTTTCCCTCCCTCTGAGCAACCTGCCTCCCGCGATTTGATTGCAACGGTGGCAAAAGAACAGCCCCCAAAGACGCCCGTGTCCTAACCCCAGGGACCCTGTGAATACGTGGCCGTGCACGGCAAGAGGGACTTCACAGGTACAATTAAGTTAAGGACCTTGAGATGAGGAGGTTCTCCTGCGTCATCACAAGGGCGATGGGACCGCAGGGTCCTCGTCTGCGACAGGGAGACAGAGGTGGAGCGAGGCTTTACGGGAGGGGCCCTGGCCAAGGCGTGCAGGCGGCCCTCCAAGCCGGAAAGGGCAAAGAATGTTCTCCCCCACGATCTCCGGAAGCAACACGGCCTTGCCCACAGCATTAGGCCCCGGAGGCCCATGTGGACGTCGGACTCCCGGACTGAGGGGTAAGAAATCTGTGTTGTTCTCACTCGCATTCCCGCCGTGCGAGCCGAGGGGAATACGGACGTTTTCTGCCTGGAACATCCAACAGTCACACTGATGGGACCAGCTTGGGTCACAGGCCCATCTCTGAGCCAGTCGCCTGGCCGGCAGTGCCCTGATTGGCCAGGCCTGGGGCACAGGCTGCCCCTTGAGGGGGTAGAAGCCACCTGACCACCCTGGACTCCGCCGGCAGGTGGAGGAAATTCAGGCTCATGCTTCCACTAAAAAGGGGAAGGAGAGCAGCGTAGCCAAAGAGCTGCTCTGCAGGCGGGAGGGAGAACTCAGCCCCCGCCCCTCGGGGTGGGAGGAAAGAGCCTTAGGAGACCTGAGTTTTTCCCTAATTCTCCGTCTCATGAGCTGTGTGATCTCGGGCAGGTGGTGCAGCCTCTCTGGTCCTCCGTTTCCCCACCTGTAACATGGGGCTTATCTCCCCGGCCTTGTGTCCCTGGAGTGGGCGTCACCGTCCCAGCCACCCTCGTGGGAAGGTCCCACCCACATGACAAGTGGGTCCCTTCCCTGCCCCCGTTCAACCCTCACAGTGATCTCAGAGGTGTTACTGTTCCCCCTTTACAGATGGGGAAACTGAGGCCCAGAGGAGCGATGGGAGCTGGGCCACGGCGAGGCTGAGGCCTGTTTGGCTCTTTGGCCTTCGCAGTGAACTCTGCTGCCAGGTGGCTTCCTGCGGAGCCGCCGAGGTTGGCTAGGAGCCCATCCGTCACCGGAGATGCACACCCAGCCTCTCTCCGGCCCAGGGTTCTGACTCAGAGGAGGGTACTGGAAAAATGCGACTTTTCTTCCCCACGGCCCATGTGAGAGGTCAGAGTTAGGATCTGTCCCCAACTGCCCTGGTAAAGTAAATGGCAACTGCAGAAGCGTGTTGAGGGAGACAGTGCGGTCTGAGTGTCGGGGCTGGGGGCTGCCCAGGGAAGGAGCACGCAAGCGGGCACTGGAAGGCAAGGGCTGGCTTTGAAGAGCTGACTTCATTGGCGGGGTTAGCGCGCCTCAGCTGCAGGTAGCAGAAAACCCAACCACCTGTGGCTCCAATGATAAGGCCAGGTGATTTGATTTAAGAAGTTGCTAGAGGCAGGAGCTTCCAGGTGTGGCTCAGCAGCTCAGTGATGTCCTCAAAGACCAGGCTACTCAGTTCCCATCACTCTGCCCTCACTCTTGCCTCAGGGTCCCAGTGTGGCTGCAGCCGCTCCGGACATCATTTCTTTACACAGCAGCATCTCAAAGTGGAAGAAAGCGGCTGGGTGGCGAGTGAAGGAGATCCTCTCTGTGTGTTTCTCTTATATCAGGGACCAAAGTCTTTTCCCAAGTTCCCAGCAGACTTCTCTGATCTCTCTTTGGTCAGAAGTGAGTCACATGACCACATCTAGGCCAGTATCTGGCAAAGACGGCCAGAGTTACCATCCTGCTGACTCATCACGTGGGGCTGGGCCTGTGGCCGTCGGTGGGGAACCAGACTTCTGTTGGGGGGGGGGGCGGGGTGGCCAGCGGCATCAGCCCCGCCCCTCCCCGCCTTCCATCCCTCACGCACCTGTGTGTTCGCCAGGCATTCACTGACACATGCCGTGTGCACCCACCCTTGTGACTGTCAGGAAAGCGAGATGAAGACGAGAAGGTTCTGGAGGCCTCTTGTCTAACTCCCAGACTTTACCAGTGGGGAAACTGAGGCCTGGGTGGTTTGGTGATTTCGTAAGTCACCCTGTGGGTCAGTGGCAGAACGTTTGTCTGTTCACTATCGCATCCCAGTCCCTGGGGCAGGGCCCGGCCCGGGGTAGCACCCAGGAAGTGCTGGACAGTGGATGGCTGTTCTCAGGGACCCCCTGGGTAGAGGCGGGTCAGAAAGTGCGGTGCTGCCTGGGCACCGCGCTGGTCTCACTGCCTCACCTCCCTCCCTCCTGCAGCAGCCTGGGCTCTCCCTGCTGCTGTCTGGACGCAGGGCAGGAAGGGGCTGGTCGCCCCCTCTGTGATCTGTTTCTTTAAGCAGAGTCCCCCTTGCACTCCTGGGGGGCTTGCCAGGCCCCGCCCGGCTGGTCCTGGAGGCGAGTTGGGGGAAGGCCTGGCAGAGCGCCAGGGAGAGTGTGGGGGGCGCAGCAGCTGGGAGGGAGGGAGGGCTGGGAAGTGCTCGGGGATTCCATTTTCAGCTCCCTGTCACCACCCTAAGCTCCCTCCACCTCTGGGCGAGCCCTGAGGGCTTATGGGGTCTTTGCAGGGCCCTGCACGCTCGGGGGGGGGGGTCTTGCACATCTGTCCAGAGCTGTGCTTCTCAAAACTGCACACAGCTCACCCGGGGACTTTGCTAAAATGCAGATTCTGCTGTGGCGGGTCTACGCTGGGCTTGAGACTGCACAGCCAACGAGCTCCCGGGGGCCTGGGCGATGCGGGTTGTGGATGACACTTTGGGGAGCGCAGGTTTAGAGTGAGGCTGACGAATATTTTAACACACACCGTATTTCTTATATCGCTTACGCAAATGCAACAGACACACTCTGTGTCGGAGCCCAGCACCCGCACGCCCAGACGCACATGCGCTCGCTCACGCTGTAACCGAGTTTCAGAAACTGGCCTGGCTCAGAAAGGGTGCCAAGGGTCGGGGGGCACATTAATCAGGACGATAGTGACAGAAAGTCCAATCAAATGGGCTCATAGCTCAGCCCAGCCTCTTCCTCACTGTGTGGTCCTGGGCAAGTCACTTAACCTTCCTGAATGTCAGTCGCTTAGCGTGTAAAGTGGCGGCAACCCTCCGCGGGGGCTGGGTTCCTTTCCTACTTGCAGGCAGGAACCCCCCCCGGCCCCCGAGCTGCGGGTAAGTGGATTTTCCATCACGGGCGACCGAGTGTAATCAGCTCTGCTGCTCGGGGGCCTTTTGTCCTCCGGTTCCACAGAGTGGCACCTGCTGCCCCTCCCAGGCCTTCTCCCCGCCATCCCTGCTCTCCTCTGCTCTCCCAAGTCGCCCGTTGCATCTGCCTGGTGCCGGGCGAGGAGTCAGGAGTGTGCGCTGGAGACTGGCCCGGGGAGGACTCCGGCCAGGCGGTGGCCGCCGCCCCAGCCCAGCCCCGCTGAGGTTCGGCATCTGCACGGGGCCTCCTCGAGCTTCGTCCTCGGTAGGAGGCAGACCCTAAAGCGGCCCCTAAGATCCCCTCCCGCTGAGTGGACCGTGGTGGGACAGTCACTCCCTGGATTCCGAGGCAGACACACTCCTGCGGGCCGTGAAGGGCCCGCGCCCTCGTGGGGGGCAGGGGCCGCCGAGGCTGGGAACCAGCCCCAGCTGAGTGGCAGGACCCGGGGCTCTCAGCCCTCAATTCAGCCACCACAGCTGACTCTAAGTAAAGAGCGCGTCCCCGAGAGCCCCGCCCAGCCGCCGCCTCCGCCCGCCTCGCCGATCGCCGTGTGCAAGGCGGGTGGCCGCGGGGTTCCTCAGCTGGGCACGTTTGTCGCCCCGAAAATATCAGCGTTTGGGGCCAGCCACCTGAGCCGAAGGTAGCGTCTCACCTGCTCCTCCTGCCCCAGGGGTTGCCAGGAAAGTGACAACTCTCTAACAAAGCCTACGACGTCCTTGTGGGCCGACCCGACTTCGTACCCAGACCCACAGGGAGCCAGGCACGCCCAGGCCCTCCGACCACGTCCGCCACAGCCTCATGGAGCCCACGCGCCACCAGCCCTCCCTCTGCCCCGGGAGCCCGCCCGGTTTGTTCCCACCGCAGGGCTCTTGCATGTGACGTTCCTTCCGCCCGAGGCAGCTTCCCCGCGTCTTTGTCAGGTGTCAGCCGCTCCGAGAGGCCGGCCCTGACCTTCAGGTGGAGGAGTCGGAGCTCGAGCTGCCGTCGCCCCCTTGTTTGGGATTTTCTCTCCTTCTCCCCGGAGGATGCCAGCCCGGGTGGGGAGAGCGCGCTCCCCGCGGCCTTCTGGGGACTCAGAGAAGCGCGGCACGGGGTCAGTGGGGCAGAGACGGTGATGGGGCAGCACACTCTCGTGCCACACGTGTGCCCGCGAACACGCCACACAGCGCAGAGGGGCCCTCGCACCCGGGCCCGGGGCTCCCCAGCCGGGAGGAGTGCGTTGGATGGGACTGTCATTCACGACTCCTGTTCCAAGTCGGCCTTCGTCTTCAGAGCCGTGTTCCGGAATCGCTGGGGCGTTTCGCCAGGTAAGTGGAAAAACAGAGGCTTCTGTGAGACAGAGGGAGAACTGAGTGAATGCCGGAGGCTGCCTGGGCTGGGCCCGGGCCGGGGACCCTGTGAGTCTCAGCGGGGTTGGGGAGGACGGGTCTGGGACCCTGGCTCAGAAGGCCTGGAGGGGGGGGCTCATGGAACCCATCCCTTGCCCCCCGCCGTGGTCTCTTGGGGTCCTCTTGGGGCCTAGAAGGACATTTGGGAACTGAGTCTTGGTGTTTGCGTGGAGGCCGCCGGGCCCGTCTCTCACTGGGTGAACTCTCGCCGGCCGGCAGCCTAGACGTTGCTGCGGTAGCCACCCATTCAGCTAAACGGTTATCTGCGAGCCAGGTGGCCCCGGGGGTCACCTATTCAGCAGCTGTCACCTCCTTTTCCTTTCTAATGTAGTCCAGACTTTATGTGGGCTGTGCTGCCCTGTGCCATGGAATTCATCACGATAGGTCTAAGGGAATCCTGTTTCTTGTTGGTCTAGGGTGGACACGAGACCAAGTTCTAGCAAACAAAATATTAGGGGAACTCTGCTGGGCGTATTTTCCCCCTTTCGTAAGAAGAAACCTCCTGTTGCTGTCTCACCCTTCCTCCTTGCTTGGTTCATTGTTGTGTGGGGTGTGTTGTCTGGAGCCACAGCAGCTACTTTGTGATCATGAGGGAAAACATGGCTGACCACTGAGGATGGTGGAGCAGAAAGTCGGGAAGCTTTTAGGTTCTCGGTAATATTGTGGAGTCAGAACCATCCTGAAAGTGCCCCTCTGTGGACTTTCTGTTATATGAGTGTCTTTGTTCAGGCTGCTGTAATGGGATACCATAGACTGGGTTACTTACAAACAAGAGGAATATATTGCTCACGGTTCTGGAGGCTGGGAAGTCCAAGATCAAGTCACCAGCACATTTGGTGTGTGGTGAAGACCCATTTCCTGGTTCACAGATGGTGCCTTCTTGCTGTGTCCCCACATGGCAGAAGAGGTGAGGGAGCATTCTGGGGTCCCTTCTATAACGTCACTAATCACCTTCATGAGAACTCCACCCTCATGACCCAAACACCTGCCAAAGCCTCCACTCCTGATACCAGCACCTTGAGAGTTAAGATTTCAACATATGAGTTTTTGGGGGGCGGGTGGGGACACAAACCATTCAGTCTGTAGCAGTGAAATGATGACATCTCCTCGCAGCTGTTACTTGCAGCCAAAGGCATCCCCCACTCACCCAGAGGCCTGTGTGCGTGGACCTCTTGTCTTCCTGCCTCCTCCCCTCAGCTGGCTGGTTCTTCGCTCCTTACGTAGAGCTCCGCTCCGAGGCCACTTGCTCAGAGGGGCTGCTGTGGTCCCCTCCCCGCGAGACTGGATCACGCTTCCCTGCCTCACAGGTTCCTGGCACCACACGCGGGGAAGGCCCCTGCAAACCAGCCGGGGATAAGCGCCTGTCTCCTGCCCGAAACCAGACATTCCGCAGGAGCAGCGACTGTGCGTGGCTTTGTGCTGGACACGGTGCTGGTGCTTCCTGCGTGCTCAGCGAACACTGTTGAACACAGGGATGAATATTCTGGATCTTAACGATCTTGTAGTCCAAAATCAAAGTGAGATGCCCCTGTGCCCACCAGAATGACTCAAATGAATAAAACAGACACTGTCCGGCGCTGGGAGGGTTTGGAGGCACCGGAACATTCGCGCAGAGGGAGGGAATATAAAATAGCGCAGCCGCACTGGGAAACAGTCGGGGAGTTTCTTAAGTTAATCACACACTTAATGATCACGACCCAGCAATCCCACTCCTAGGTGTTTGCCCAAGAGACGTGAAACCGTATGTCCACACAGAGACTTGCGCGTCAATGTTCGTGACTGCTCTCTTCGTAAGAGCCCCAAACCCAGAATGAATCAACAGTGTATCGACGGGTGAACGGATGAGCAAGTGGGGTAGATCCTCGTAGCAGGACGCGACTCGGCAATGAACAGGAGTGAATCGTCGATACTCACGACAACACGGGTGACTCTCTGCGTAATTACGTTGAGCAAGAAAAGAGGACCTCCTGTGTGGCTGCGTTTGCATGCAACGATGCCATTTGCATGTATTTTCATCATTTCTCTCCTCCATTTAAACCTGCGCTGACCCAAACGCTGTCCAGCGCCACACATGGCAGACAGTTGGGCACTTGACAGGTGGCCAGTGAGACCCAGGAACCGAATTTTATGTCTTACTTTATTTTAATAAATTTAGAATTAAAAACCGAAGTGGTTTTGCCAGCGTGGATGCAAATATTAAAGGAAAATGATTTTTTTGATCCTCGGTGCTTGGAAGACTTTTAAGTCTCTGCTAAACAACTTTAGTAGATGAATCTACCTTCTCAACCGCCGGCTTTATGGACCCGAGGTCCGGATCGAGTATTTCCAAGGAGAATTTCGTGTCCACATCGAGGTGGGCTCCAAGTGCAGGATACACAGCGGGTTTCAAAATGTTGGCATGAAAAAACGCCTGTCAGCGTCGCGCTGGTTTGTTTTTTATGTGGAGTAAGTGTTGGCATCATAGTTTAGATCGATTAGGTTAAATAAAATATAAAAATTAATTTCATCTGTTTCTTTTTTCATTTTCTCTTTCTTTAAAAACTGTGACTCGTAGGAAATACTCAGTTCTGCCTGGGGCTGCTGTCGGGTTTCTCCCGGGCAGGCTGCTTTGGAACGGAAGACGTGGGCCCAGGGCGTGATCCGCCTGGGTCCCTGCCGGCATCGAGAATCTGCCCTACTGTGTGCCCTGGGCCCGGTTTCTCCCAGCGGAAGGGACTGTCCTTAATTTGCTGACCGAGGGCATGTGGCCTCTCGACCGGGGCATTCCCAGCCCGCGGGCAGGATGGCTCAGTTCCTGTGTTGCGGAGCGGAACTTGGGCGTCTGCTCCAAGCTTTGTCACCCCTGCCCCCGGGTGGCCCCTGCCAGGTGGTGTTTGCCAAGTGGCTGTCTTCTCCCCCCGCCTGCCCCGGGCCGGTGGCTGAACCGCCTTCCTGTTGGCTGCAGAGGTGTTGGCATCGCCGCTGTCCCGAGGCCTGGGGACATGTGAGACAGCTGCGTCCTGTTCAGGAAACACGAATCACCGCATTGGTCCACACGAGACCGGCTTCCTCTCCAAATGCCCCCGAGCAGGAGTCTCCTACCCACGGGACGGAGGGAGAAGGACGGGGCACTGGTGGAATCAGGATTTGTGCTTGTTGGCTTTTTAAAAAAACATTTAAAAAATTGTGGTTTACCATAATATATACATAACAGAAAATTTACCCTTTTAACTATTTTTAAGTGTACAATTGGGCAGCACTAAGTACCTTTGCATTGTTGTGCACCTGTCACCACCCTCTATTTCCAGAACTTTCTCATTCTCCCAACTCTGCCTTTAAGACTTGGGGGGAAGGGCAGGGGCTCCTGGAGGGAGATGGCTGGTGCTGGAGGATCATGGGAGAAGCCAGGCGTCCCAGCGTGGACTGGCTTTCCTCCGTGTCACCTCTCCAGGAGCAAGACTTCAGGAAAAGCAGGTGCGGTCACATATGGGTCCTTCCAGGATGGTACAATGAAGGGGCCATTTCCAAAGGCGGGGCACCCCAGCTCCAGGGTCAGTGATCGACATCTGAGCCAATCGGCTTACTGCTCTGCCGATCGGTCCTGGAGCAGGAGGACTCTGATGGGGCATCTCTTCAGGGCTTGGACCTGGGGGATGTAGCACAGAGCGCCTGGAGCCATCTCAGCACCATGTGGCATCTGTGAATGAAGCCAACATGGGGGAGAGGATGGCCCAGAGAGGGCGAGAGAGACACCTAAGCCTGGTGACATTATCTAAGCTCCTGGATCCAGCTATGCCTGAAGCTGAATCTACGATTTGAGCCAATAAATCTCCCTTTTTGCTTAAAGCAGTTTGACTTACACTGGCTTGCAAGAAGGATTCCTCACATTATCAGGTTTTCTTTCTCTTTTTCTCACTGTAAGCAAGCTACAGCCCTGGTTCTGGCATTCTCAGGGATTTTTTAACAGTTCAGCAAGAGTGCTGAGTAGGCAGCAGATGTGGCGAGCAGCGAGCCGTCTTCTGCTTCTGATGTTTTGGGTCAGCATTATCTCGCCACAGAGCCGGGCGCGGGGCCCGGGAGGCGTGGGGTCCCCCCCCGGCCTGTCCCGCCAAGCTGGATGTGGCACAGGGAAGGTGAGCCCCATTCGCCTCTGGCCTGGCACCAGGTGCCCCGGGAGAGGAGGTGGGACCCTGGTGGCTGGAACACGGCGCTGGCTCAGACCGATGGCAGGCCTGCCGCTTGTTAGCTGGGGGGGCCTGAACGGCAGGCGGCGCGGGGCTGAGCCTCAGTTTCTGCCTTTGTGAAATGCGCTAACGGGACAAAGACAGGAGAAAACGCCTGGCGCCTGGCTCTCAGCACGCCCCGGAGAGGAGATGGAGCGTGGAGGTTAAGAGCACAGCTCTGGACTCGAGTCCCGGCTCTGGTGCTGCTTGGCTGTGCAGCCTGGGGCACACTCCTTCCCCTTTCTGTGCCTCAGTTTCCTCACCTAGAAAATGGGGGTGATGACATTTCTTCACTTATCAGATTGCCGTGGGGACTACACGACTGCAGGTAGACACAGCCCTCGGAGCAGGCCAGGCATGTAGTACGCACTCAACAAACAGCAGCTGCTGTTTTACCCAAAGGCAGGCAGACAGGGTCACTATTGCCATCGAGCAAGTTATCTAACCTCTGCGTGCCTCAGTTTCTGCATCTGCAAAATGGGGCCTTAACAGTTCTCACTTCACAGCGTTCTTGCAAGGACTGGAGGGGAAAGTGCAAGCCGTGCGTACCGGCGTGCAAGCCGTGCGTGTGCGAGAGCCCAGTGCGTGTGCGAGAGCCCAGTGCGTGTGCGAGAGCCCAGTGAATGTGCGCCGTTACCGACAGCAGTGCTGCTGCTCCCGGAGAGATCCCGGGAAAACCGTGAGGCGCCGGCAATTCCAGTCGCACTGGAGCCCCGAGGGCCAGTTCCTTCCCCTGTGCTAGAAGTTTAAAGAAAATGATAAAATATATATGCGTTGGTAGTTCTCAAAAGAGAAAGGAGAGATGTTTGGAGTTTCACCTAGGAGATATTCTCAGCACAAAAACATCAACTTGGCTCTCACGTCAGCCCCTGCCCTTGTTCCAGCACCTTCTTGATGTTAACCAGCTCCTTAAGGTCCACCAAAGACTCATTCAATTCCTTGCTTGGTTTAAGGGGTCAAATGGGATAGCGGAGAGTCCCGGCTTTGGTGTTTCCTAGCCTGAGTCTGAATGTCTGGCTGGCTGTGTAAACAAGGTGACCTTGGGCAAGGCACTAGAACTCTCAAGCCTCAGTGTCCTCATCTAGAAAATGTAAATACTTCTACTTACCCTTCAATGTCATGGTGTTGGTCAGAGCAATGTTCCTCAAAAGGCATTGAAGGCCGGGCGCGGTGGCTCACGCCTATAATCCTAGCACTCTGGGAGGCCGAGGCAGGTGGATCGCTCGAGGTCAGGAGTTTGAGACCAGCCTGAGCAAGAGTGAGACCCCGTCTCTACTAAAAAATAGAAAGAAATTATATGGACAACTAAAATATATATATACAAAAAATCAGCTGCGCATGGTGGCGCATGCCTGTAGTCCCAGCTACTCGGGAGGCTGAGGCAGTAGGATCGCTTAAGCCCAGGAGTTTGAGGTTGCTGTGAGCTAGACTGACGCCACGGCACTCATTCTAGCCTGGGCAACAGAGTGAGACTCTGTCTCAAAAAAAAAAAAAAAAAAAGGCATTGAAGTGGTTTCTCCTACCCACCCACCCCCTGCAGGACTTAGCAGTGCCTTTAATACATCAATGTGCATCGTGCAGCTGCAAGCAGAAGTGAGAACGTGCAGTTTTCCATGGGATCTTTTTCAAAGAGCATCTTTTTCAGTGAGCTATGATCGCACCACTGCACGCCAGCCTGGGTGACAGAGTGAGACTCCATCTCAAAAAGAAAAAGCCCACAAGAACTCAGGATAGTCTTAGGTAAACCAGGATGGGGTTTCTAGGAACGTGGGACTTTCAGTGTTAGAAGAAGAAAGCCCAGGCACATGGGCACGAGTGGGTCACCCTGGCTATGGGACTGTGGGCTTCGGTTTGTTGCAAGCTCTGAGCCGAGGCTGCCTCTAGGTCTCCACCACGTGGGCCTTCCCACACGACCACGAGCGTCACCAAAGCCAGCAAGGCAGACACTGCATTCGTATGCCACATAAGTGACGTTCTGTCACCTTTGCAAGAGGCAAGCTATAGGTCCCACCCACATCAAGCAGAGGAGGAAGTGGGGGCCCAAAGGGCCACCCTGGAGGTCTCTCTGTCACACTCAGTGTCCAGATTGCTTATTTACTCTTTGAAATTTTTCACGTAATAATAAAAGTTGACGCTTTGTGGTGCCTCCTGCATGCCTGGCAGTATGCTAAGGACTTTGTATGTATCAACTCATGTGATCTTGCATCAGTCAGCAAAGATCAGGTTTTGCTGCAGTAACAAATGACCCCCAAATCCCAGCTTAACACACAGCAACAGCAGTTTATTCCTTGTTCGTTGCGGGCAGCGCAGACAGCTGCGCTCTCAGTGACAGAGCAACCGTCAGAGGGGAAGTAAACGAAGTGCGTCATGGTGAATTGCACAATGCATGTCATCCAGAGCAAGTCACATGACTGTACCCAAATTCAGGGGGTGGGGGGACGGGATCCTTTGTGTGCCGGGGAAGAGAACCAGCATGCGAGCAAACGGTTTGGGGAACTTCGAGAATTGCTGTCCTCACCAGCTGTGTTACAGAGTAGGCGCGGTTGTTATCCACATTTTCCAGATGAGAAAAGCAAGGCCCAGAAAGGTCAGGTAACTTGCTCAAGGACACACAGCTTTTAAGCAGCTAAGCCAAGAAATCTTCCAGCGTCCTCAAGAAAACCTTCACATCTTTCATCCACGCGAGGTCTGTTTTATGGCCTGTTCTGGGACACACATGTGTAAACGCACCCCCGACCCTGGCGGCCCAGCAGGGTGATGCTTTGGAGCATGTGGGGCTGAGGTCCCTGGACACTCTCCCCTTGTCCCTTTGGCAGCTCAGCTGAGCCCGCTGTGATTTCCTGTTGCCTGATAATTTATGGCGACTGCGCTGTCTCCTCCGCGGGGTGAGCTCATCCGAACCCCCTCCTGCTGTCTGAGCCTCATTCCAGGAGACGTCCTCTGGGCCCCCGGGACCGTCGCCGGCAGATTTATGGCTCCGGCTTCCCGCAGGATGGAGGCTGACCCAGTTGGAGCTCGCCGTGCTCCGGAGAGATGGCAGAGAAAGATCTGGTTGGTTGGTTTTATCCCCGGGGGACAAGAAACCTGAGGAGTGGAGATTTTCAGAAGCTCCAGCCAGACAGCGCATCACCTTCTCCGCGGCCGTGTTCTCAGAGATCACCCGGCTGGGCTACAGATGGCTCACGGGCATCTCGAGCGCACCTGCCCCTCCGTCTCCGCGAACGGCAGCCTCCTCGTCCCGCGGCGAAGCTGACGACCTCGCAGCCATCCCAAGAGCTTCTTCCTGTCACGTCTGTATCCAGCTCATCAGCAAATCCTGCCGGGCTTTTAACATTTTTTTTTTTTTTTTTTGAGACAGAGTCTCACTCTGTTGCCCGGGCTAGAGTGAGTGCCGTGGCGTCAGCTTAGCTCACAGCAACCTCAGACTCCTGGGCTCAAGCGATCCTCCTGTCTCAGCCTCCCGAGTAGCTGGGACTACAGGCATGCGCCACCATGCCCGGCTAATTTTTTCTATATATATTTTTAGCTGTCCATATAATTTCTTTCTATTTTTAGTAGAGGTGGGGGTCTCGCTCTTGCTCAGGCTGGTCTCGAACTCCTGAGCTCAAACAATCTGCCCACCTCAGCCTCCCAGAGTGCTAGGATTACAGGCGTGAGCCACCGCGCCCGGCCAACATTTTTAATTTCTTTTTTTTTTGAGCTGGAGTCTCGCTCTGTTGCCCGGGCTAGAGTGCCGTGGGATCATCACAGCTCACAGCAACCTCAGACTCCCGGGCTCCAGGGATCCTCCTGCCTCGGCCTGCTCAGTGCTGGGACTACAGGTGTGAGCCACCATGCCCGGCTGGTTTTTCTATTGTTCTGAGAAACGGGGTCTCGCTCTTGCTCAGGCTGGTCTCGAATTCCTGAGCTCAAGTGATCCTCCTGCCTCGGCCTCCCAGAGTGGTGGGGTTGCCACCTCGCCAGCTACCGTTTTGCTCTTCCAAATAGATCCAGAATCCAACGACTTTCACCTTTCCCGCCTCCCCACCCCCGGTTCCAGCTGCCGTCGTCACGCACCTGGGCTTTGCAGCAGTCTGGTCCCCTGGTCTCACAGCTGCCACCTGGCCCCACTGAGTCTGTCCCCGCATGGCAGACAGAGGGAGCCTGTTAAGCCTTGCGTCAGAGGAGGCTGCTCCTTGGCGCCAAAGCCTGCGGTGGCTCACGCCTCTCGCAGAGTAAAAGCCAGAGTCCTCTCTGTGGCCCCAAAGCCCCCCCTGCTCTGGCCCCCCGGTCCCTCCCTGTCCTCGTCTCCCACCGTGGGCCTTGCTCACCCGTGGTGATGGCTCCCTTGCGCGTCCTGTAAGTTGCCTCCGGACCTGGGCGCTGGCGGTTCCCTGTCCCCCCAGGTGCCCCACGGCTCGTCCTGCAGGTGAATGACTCTCGGGGAGGCCTCTCTGCCGCGCCACTTAAAATCCCACCCCCAGGCATCCTGCGCCCCCCGCCCCCTGCTTTACTTTCTGTCCTTGGCACTTACCAGTGTCCGACAGGGCGCACACGTTAGCGCATTTCATTGCGTGTCCCCCCTGCTGCTAGATGCCAGCTCACTCCGAATCCCCAGTGCCTGGCACGCAGTAGGTGCTCACTGAACAGCGGCTGGCGGCGCGTTCAAACGTGAGCTAGGCACTCTCCGTGTGCCAGGCACTGGGGGGGTCTCTGGGGTCATGGCAGAAAGCAGGCCTGACATGCTGTCTAGGAGTGGCGGGGACAAGGCACACTCGCAGCAGATGGGGGCGTGTGCCGGCTCTGAGCCAGGCCTCCGTGACTTTGGTTTTTGCTCCTCCTCCATCTCCACGAGGAGGACGTGCTGAGCGGGCACAGGTCCCAGAGGGAGGACAGGACGCCTGCGGGCTGAGCCAGCCCGAGTCAGTGGTGCCCCGCTGCCTGCAGACGCCCGAGCCTGACGGGAATACTGATTGTTTGTTAAGCAGCACATAGTAGGTGTTCAATAAACACGTGTGGCACATTGTGCATAGAACCAAAGGTCAATGAAAGCTGTTCAAATAAAGCCCCTGGCACCATGCCTGGTGCATAGTAGGTGCTCAGGACGCCTCTTCCTCCCCAGCGCAGCAGCAGCGGGTCGGAGGCTGGTATTGGAGATATTTTGGCAACCTGTACACCGTCCACACTTCACTGTCAGGGCAGGACTCCCCAAAGCCGCCAGCTGCCCCTCGGCAGCGCTCGGTGGAACCGGCCTGTGTGTCCCCCTCCTCCTGTGCTGCAAAGACTGCGGGTCCCGGCAAGGAAGCCCAGGTCTGGCCGGAAGGCGCTCCGCACCCCCAGCCCAGGGCGGCCGCCTTTCATCTCTGCAAGGGCCTGGATCGTTCTCATCCGACTCAGCTCCTGCTGTTCGCTATAAATAATCAGACAGGATCTTCTCCCTCCCCGCCACCCTTTCCCATGCAAGAGCTGTAATTATTTCCACGCAGCGTCCCTGTCATCAGCCCTGGGAGAAGGGACACAGCACTCTCTGGGATCCAGCATTTCATGTTTGTACACAGCGATGATCTCGGCGAAGAGGGCGGAAAATGAAACCTGGAGTTGCGTGTGTCTCCGAGACACCTCGCGGCTCACTCTCCAGCCACTAAGAAACGCGACCTCCTGCCCAACCCGGCGGGCCCTTTCATGGGCTCGCCCCTCGCGCTGTGCGCCCCAGGCTGTGAGGGCGGGGTCCCCCGCAGGGTCAGGCCTGTGTGATCTGGGGATGTCATCAGACAAGGCCCTCGGGCAGTGGCTCT
Source organism: Eulemur rufifrons (assembly GCF_041146395.1). Classification (NCBI taxonomy): domain Eukaryota; kingdom Metazoa; phylum Chordata; class Mammalia; order Primates; family Lemuridae; genus Eulemur; species Eulemur rufifrons. The sequence continues at coordinate 4,044,950 of NC_091003.1, forward strand.
CAGACCCGATCTTCCACCGGCTTCTGAAGGACCCGTGTAGCCTGGGGCCTCTTACCTTAACCTGCCCTGCTAGACACGCGCACAGGGAGGCGGGTGTCACCGTCCGTGTCCCATCCCCTGTGGCCCCTGCGCCCTCACCCTGAGTGACCGTGGCCCAGGCGTGGCCTCTTTGCACCTCAGTCTGCTTGTCTCAGAAATAAGTGATTCCAGCCACGTGTAAGGTTGTCCTTGGGCCCCTGCTCTGGTGTCGTCCCCTCAGCACCCCGTCCCTTATTTAAAACTGGGGCGGCGGGGGGCGGGGTGCCGGGGGGCTCTGGGGCAGGAATTGCAGCAGGGTTGGTCCCAGCTGAAGCCAGGTGGGTCGGGGTGTGTGTGTTTTATATATATGGGGTTTTTTTTTTTTTTGCTTTATTTTTTATTGTGGTGAAATATACACAGCATGAAATTTACCCTTTTAGCTATTTCTAACCGTACAATCCAGTGGCTTCAAGTATATTCAGTGTTGTGCAACCGTCACCACCGTCTAGTTCTGAAAGTTTTTCGTCACCCTAAATAGACTCTGCACCCATTAAGCAATAACTGCCCACTCTGTCCTGGTGACCCCCGGCCGCCGTGTCCGTGAACTTGCTCATCCTGGGAGCTTCGTGTGGCTGAATCGCACGGCCCGTGCGCCCCGTGCTGCCTTCGCTCGCTCGCTCGGCGCGGCGTCCGCAAGGCCCCTCCGCGTGGTAGCCTGGGTCGGCATTTCCTTCCTTCCTTCTCTCTCTTTTTCTCTCTTTTAAATAGACTTTATTTTGCAGAGCAGTGTTGGGTTCATAGCATCGTCACTCCTTTCCTGCCGAGCACGGTCTCATCCCAGGGTTTGTTTCGACCCAGCGGCTGGCTCCGGTCACAGCCTGGACGCGTCCTCCCTCGCTGAGGCTCCCGCCCAGGCACAGCCCGTCGGGTCCCTCGGTCCGTGAGGCTCTGACCCTGTCCCTGACGTCTCGCCACCACCCTGGGTGCCCTCCCCCGACTGTACCGGGTGATGCCTGGGGAGACCTGGTCCCCTGGCCCATTCCAAGTCACCTCACAGGCACTTGTACATGACCATGCTCAAGTCCTGTGTCTCAGCAGCCACACCCCCTGCATGGCACACGTGACCCCACAGAGGTTCATGGCCATGTCCCTGTGACGTGTTTGAGTGACGTGTGTTTACTTGGCAGGAAGTCTCCCAGGCCGAGCCAGAACGGGCTGGGTTCAAATCCTGGCTCTGCCATTTACCAGCTGTGCAACTGCACACCAGCTACCTGCCTGCTCTGTGCCTCAGTTTCCCCATCTGTGACATGGGCGTGGTGATGGTACCTACCTCCTGGGATTTATTAGCCTCTCAGGGTTGCCATGACAAAGTCCCACAAACCAGGGGGCTGCAAACAACAGAAATCTGTCCTCCCACACTTCTGGAGGCCGCGTGTCTGAAATCGAGGTGTCGGCAGCGTTGGTTCCTCCCCAGTGGCCGGGGAGAATGTGTTCCAGGCTCTCCCTGAGCATCTGGTTGCCGGCAGTCCTGGATGTCCCCTGACCTGTGGGTGTATCACTCCAATCCCTGGCCCCGGCGTCACACGGCCTTCTCCGTGTGCGTGTCTGCGTCAAAATTTACCTCTTCTCATAAGGACATTAGTCACTGGGTCAGGACCCTCCCTACACCGGTGTGACCTTCGAAACTCGATCACGTCTGCAAAGATCCTCTTTCCAAATAAGGCCACGTTCACAGTACCTGGTAGATGTGAGTTTGGGGGGGATGCTGGTCACCCCAGCACGGAGGCTTAACATCGTAGGAGTCAGCGTACACACCACGCTTCAAAAGCCCTGGGCACCCGCACACGACAAGCACGACAGTGACACTGGCTGCTGGGTCACCTCCCTGTCTCGGGATCCTTAAGTGAATCCCATCTGCAGAGTCCTGTGTGCTGTGCGAGGTCACGTACTCACGCGTCCGGAGGATGAGGACATGGATGTCTTTGGGAGGGGGGTCATTATTCAGCTATCACATCAAATAAGAAAATGAGGGAGGCAGAAAATGTCCCCAGCTGGGAAGGAGTGCCCCAGACTGGCTGTGTGACCCCAGCGTGTCCCTTTGTCTCTTGGGGCTTGGTACACACGGGCCTGGTCTCTCTGGCGCCCCACAGTTCTGCCTCTGTGTGCACAGCGTCCGTCCCTTTCGCTGGTGACCGCCCCCTCCCCGCCTCGCCAGCGCAAGGATGAACAAGGGGCCCGTCTGGCCCACAGGAGTGGTTCGTGACCTTGGCCAGGCCAAGGAGAGCTTTACCTGGAATTTAGGGGGTGCCCAGTGGTTTTGGAGGGTTTCTCTTTCTGCCAGGTGGCTAAGCCGGGACAGTGAAGACCTGGAGCTGCGGGTGGTCATCCTACCTCCAGGTAAGAAGACACTACCCGAGAATAAAGTCTGCATAGAAGAAAAGAGACTAAGAAATAGAAAACGAACAGTTGCCCTTGATGTTGAGCACCTGGATCCAGCTATACCTGAAGCTAGATGTGCCCTGAAATTTTCAGATACTGAGATATTCAATCCCCCTGTGGCCTAAGCCAGCTTCAATTGAATTTGTGATTCTTGTCACCAGGAGTCTTGTCTGGTACGCCCAGCCCAATGCCCCAGAATCACCAAACCGCTTTGCGTGTGTCGGCACCAGCTGGCGTCGGTGCACCTGCCTTGCCGCCTCTCCCCTTCCCCCGCCGTCCGTGCTGTCGGGCGGTGCGTCCTGATGTACGTTCAACGGTGGCTCACAATCGAATTAGTTTAGATTGGTTAATAAACTGTAACATCCGTTTCTAAATCAAGCTACATTTTCCTCTTGAGCAACTAAATTCATGCCTGTTGGTTTAATTTGTTGCCATTGTAGTCCTTTAATGCTGATGAAATTATGGAAAGGTTTTCAGTGAAATTACCCAGATTTGATTAGGGTTGAGCATATTAATATTTTTCCTTCCCGCTAGTCTTTGGAGAGAGATGGGCTGAGGGCGTGTGGCCTCCGCGGGCTGGGAGGGCCGGGAACGCCGTCTCAGAAAGCAGACTCGTTCCAGCTGCCTTCAGAGAACCCTTTTCTTTGATGTGCATTTATTGAGCACTGACTGTGTGCACATCCCTGGACGTTAACATCCTCAATGGAGAGTCTGCAAGAAGAGGTTCTGGGCACCCAGGGGACAGTTGTTGCGAGGGGACGTTCAGGACACCGAGGGTCACCTCCGGCTCTGCCTCCATAAGACTCCCCTTCAGCGGTGTCGGAGCCTTTGCTGTCTGCTCGCGGTAAACCCAGCGCCAGGTGGGAAGAGGGTGCTCGCACGCAAGGCAGTTTACCTTGGGCTTGACCCTGAAGAATTCCCTGCTGACGCGTAGCCGCTGCCTAGACCCCTGGGGGTCTGGGACGGGTTGAGGTGGGAGGGAAGGGTGAGGGTCCAAGCCCCACGCAGACACAGCGGGGAAGGGTGAAACCCGGGCTGGGGGGCCCGTCTGCTCCCTCTGTCTTCCCCCTCCCCGCTGAGGTCACTGCTGCCCTCTGCCTGACAATTCCATTTGTTCTGGAATGTGGCAGGCCTCGCCCCAAACAGCCCATAACCACAGAGGAATCTGAAGTGTGTTTCCAGGTTCCCTCCTTCAGGAAAGGGGGGCTGGGGCAGGGCCTGGGGGCTGAGACCAGGGCTGGACGGCGCCAGGGACAGAGGGGCCGCATAGGAGGGTCCCCAGCCCCAGTTCCCAGCCAGTCCGTGGGGATGGGGGTCTCTGGGGCGGCCTGATTTTGCCTGCTCTCACTGGTGTTCCGGCTGGCGACGGCTGAGCTTGGCACGGAGCTATCGAGAGCGGGGGCTGCTCTTATTTTCTGCTTGAGTGAGTGACAGAGCAACTGTCCCTTGTGTTGGCAAAGTGTCCTTGCTGTGCTGGACGCCTGTCAGCTGCGCAGATGGCTGGGGCGAAGTCGCCCTGCCGAGCCCTTGCCTCTGCCGGGCCTGCCCTTCCCCCGCCTCCTGCCCGCTCCGGTCACCCCATGCGTCCCCTTTCGTGGGGCGACCACAAACCCTCGCCCCAGCCCCAGCCTGCACTTTCAGCGAGAGCAGGAACTGCCCGAGCCTAACTCAGAGGTTGCCTGCTGGGGGCCCACACATGTGCTTAGTTGCATAGAGGTTTATTGTTTGAAAAAAAAAAAAACAAAAAGGAGATTTCACATTAAAAATCTGGATTTGTGGCCTCTATTAAAAAAAAACCAATCAAAGGATCTGGTAACCTTGGACCTACATTCTTGAGTGACCACAACTGGTTGGAACTGGCCTTTAAACGGGGGCGGGCACAGCCTCGCTCACTTAGCCCCACTCCCCGCCTTGCCCTATCGCCGTGCACCCGAGCAGCGCCGCTTGTTTCATCGCCTGACCTCTGCGGGTTTTGAGCTTCCAACCCCCGGTCTAGTCCTTCTTTGTGTCCCCGACCCCTGACCGTGCCTGGCGCTTAGTAGATGCTTTACGTTCAATCTTGCAACAACCTTGCAGGACGCATCTCCCCATTTCCAAGACAAGAAAACTAAGGTTCAGAGAAGCTAAGCACACTTCCGAGATCACACAGCCAGTGGGTGGCAGAGCCAGGATTCGAACCTCCAACTCTCTGGTTCCCAAATCTGGGCTGCGTCCTCCGGGCCCCATGCTCACACCAGCCAGGATGGACACAGCTTCTCACTTGACGTTCCCCCCATGTACTCATCAGAACTCCTCCTCACTGCATTTAAACCGGCAGTTAGAACTGTGGAAGTCCACACCCGAGGGAAGGGTGACAGGGAGAACAGAGGCCACATCCACCCGGCCCCAGCCCGGCACCGCCAGGCGGGAATGCCGCCCAGCGTGGCGGAATTTCTGATGTTCCAAGAGAAGCCAGACATCTGGGGTTTTGTGTGAGATATCTCAGTCTGTAAGCGTTATCCACAAACTCCGATGTGTACGCAGTCCCTCCAGCACCCGCGTCCCTGCCGGCTGTCCCCCTAAACACACGCCGACTCCGGGCCCCACCCTCCTGGTGTTGCTCACTCGCCGTTCATTATAAAAAGAAAACGACTGACAACGTCCTATGGACCAGGCACCATAAGATGCCCCGTGTCGCTTCCAAAACTAAATCAGAAATTACTCTCAGAGTCTGCAAGAGGCGAGTTCTCCCACCTTCTAGAATGTCTAGCTGCATGAGGGCAGGGATGCTGTCTGTCTTCTTCCCTGCTATCTCCCAAGTGTCTAGAACAGACTCGGGCACGTAGGTTTGTTGAATGACTGCACGACAACAGTAGCATCATCTTCCTGTGAATTCACCAGTGAGAATCCCTGTTATTTCCATTATTGTTCCTACTGCTATTCCTGCTTTAGGGGTAAGGCATCCGGGCGCCGGGATGGGGCGGGATTGGCCAGCGTCAGCCCAGCCACTCAGGGTGGGGCCGGGAGCAGAGCTTGGGTCTACCATGAGCAAGAACCTCGCTCTCTCGGCCGTCCCCTTGCCGGCAGGTTCGCACGATGGACTTTCAGAGCCTCAGGTCGACGTCGGTGAATAAACAGATGGGTGGAGAACCAATGCGTGTTCGAGAATCCCGGCTAAGCCCCTCGAGGCCACTCTGGGAGGCTTACATCTTGGGAAGGGGTCTTGCCTCTTCCTTTCTGAAAGGACTTCACTCTAAAATCCAAGTCGCCGCGGCGGAGCCATGTCTGGGAGGACATTGCAGCATTCATCAGACGTCATGATTTCCTCAGCAAGATATTTCTGCAGAGCTTCAAGGAATCCAACAAAGGAAAATGAGTTTTAGGGGAAATACAAGCTCATAGCGCACACGCCCCCAAATTCTTTCCTCTAAACATAAGCTGGAAGGATTTTATCTGCTCTCGGAGGGCAAACTCGAGAGGTTTAATTTAAAACTTGGGCGGGCTCGTGGCTTTTCAATGGGGTGATTGTTCCATAGTCGGGGGATGAGATAATAAGAAAACGTTTTGGAGCCAGTGTTTGGTTTGGCTTCGGAAATTCCAGCCGGCCTTCTTCTGAGAGCCGTCGGGCCTCGTGCGTGGCCCAGGCTGGTACCTCCCCGAGCCAGAAGCCAGATCTGCAATAACATTTGTGCAATCGGAGACTTGCAAGGGAACGCGGGCGGAGGGACGCGGCGCACACGTGTGCACGCAGCACGCCGGGCGAAGGACGCGCTTGTCTGCCCTGGCCGCTCACCGGGTCTCCGGGGCCCAGACCCGTGGCCGTCACGTGAGACGTGGCCACGACAGACGTAAGAATAATCTGCCGTTATCTGGAAGCCCCTGGGCACGACAGCATCTTCTGATCCGTCCCCATCCCTCAGGGTTCGTAGTTCTCCTGCTGTCCCTGCCAGCCCACCGGGGCGAAACCCGAGCTGCTCCCCTCGGCGGTGCAGCCCCCCCGCCCCCGGCTCCCCCTGGGTGTTTCCAACATGGATTTTATTGGGTGGAAATGAGCAAAGCGCTCTTGCAAACGGCCGGGGCTTGTTTTTCTCCTTGGCTTTGCTTCTTTCCTTCTGCTTTGGGCTCTCTTGGGAAATGGTTCGTTTCTGATGAAAACAGGAATTCCCAGAGCCCAGGTTCAGGGCGAAGGGAGAGCAGGAGGTCCTAGCGGTGGTGGTTCCTGGAGTCTCGGGGGGAGCCTCTGATTCACGGGGGCTGGGCTGGGAGGGGGTTTCGAGTGGAATCGGTCCCTCCACCCTTCCCCGCAGGGACGTCTCTGATTTCAGGTGACCCACACCCTCTCGGTTTGTCAGCGTCCTGGCGTCCTGCTCCAGAGCCTCCGCCCGGGGAGCGGCTGTTGGAACCTGCACCCGGCTGTCGAGTCCAGAGGTCCGAAGACCCTCAGAGGCCTTTCTCCGACTGTGCGAACTTCTTTGGAAAAAGGGACTTTGCTGACGTGATTCAGTGAGGGATCCTGAGATGAAGAGATGACCCTGGATCGTCTGAGCGGACCCTAAGTGCCACACAAGTGTCCTCGTGAGAGGGAAGGGGACACACTCGTGGAAGCCATGTGAAGTCGGAGGCAGAGACAGACCGATGCGGCCACGAGCTAAGGGACACCGAAGCCACCGGAAGCTGAAAGGGACAAGGAAGGAGCCTCCGGAGGGAACGTGCCCTGTCGACACCCGGACTTGGGTGCAGGGAAGTGGGTTTCGCACCTCCTGCCTCCAGAACTGTGAAAGGGTAGAGTCTGTTGTTCTCCGCCACCCAGTCTGTGGCCACGTGCTGTGGCGGCCACCAGAAACTAATGCAGCTCCCCAGTGTCCTCGCCTGCGAGGATGGGTTGGGTCTTCCTAACGCGGCAGAGAAACTTTGAACCGGTCAAGTTTCACATCAAACCAGGTTGCTGCTGCACTGTTCGCTGCGAGAACATGGCAGGCGGTGATCGGGCGCGGAGAACGTTTCACCTTTGCTCTCAGCCTCAGAGATGACTTCCGCACGCGGGGTGGAGCAGAGTGCACCCGCTGAATGAGCATTCGTTGAGTGCCTACTGTATGGCCCAGAGATGGGCGCTGGGCTCGCACGGTGCAGGCCCCGGCCCTGGGGAACTCGGCGCCGGGGGGCCCTGGGCAGATCCTGTGTCTCCGCGACCTCACCTGACAAGTGGGTCTAAGACTGTGAGCTCAGGCGACTGAGTGTGAAATGCACGTAGCGTCCCCAGAACGCAGCCGGGCTGGCAGCTCAGGCTCGTAAATATCAGCCGTTCTCATGGCCGGGGGAGAAAGCCCAGTGGGGAAGGGAAGCAGGGTGGGGGGGGGGCAGGCCTGCGACGGAGGAACAAAGTCCTGTGTTGAGGGGAAGGCAGGGAGGAGAGAGCGGCCGGCGAGCAGGACGCCCCCTGCAGCAAAGGGCGCTGGGGTTGAGTGGAGAACGGACTGGGGGTCCTCAGGAGGGGAGTCACAGAGTGACCACGCGGCCAGCAATCCCGCTCCTGGGTGTACACACCGGAGAGAAATGAAAGCAGACGTCCACACTCACGTGTTCACAGCGGCATCGTCCGTAAGAGCTGAAAGGTGGAAATAGCCCAAACGTCCGTGAGTGGATAAGTGGACAGATGCCCTGTGGCCCGTCCACACCGTGGGATATCCCCCAGCCACGGAGGGAGTGTAGCTCGGACACGTGCTACCACGTGGACACGGAAAGCAGGGAGCCGGCTGCAAGGGGCCGGGCACAACAGATCGCATGTGTGGGATTCCGTGTGTGTGCAACGTGCAGGACGGGAAAGCGCACAGACAGAGAGCAGGTTCCTAGTCGCCTGCGGCGGGGTGCGGGGGGACGGAGGGAGTGCGGTTAACAGCTGAAGGATACAAGGTTTCTTTGCAGCGTGATGTAAATGTCCTAAAGTCAATTGTGGTGATACTTGCGTAATTTTGAATATACTAGAAGGGTTGCATTGTGCATTTTAAATGAGTGAATCATGTAGTATGTGAATTATGTCTCAATAAAGCTGTTAACAGAAAGAGAGAGAAGAAGAACGAATGAAGGAAACTAAATCCAGGCCAAAGGGAAGGGGAGGCTGTGGTTATATTATATCTACTAATCAAGACTGTTGTCATTGCTGATGACAAAAGTCCAACTCAGGCTGGTTTGTTGAGGGGGGAGGTGGGGTGGAACTTACTGACTCATGGACCTGAATATTCCAGAGACCCCCAGCTTCAGGTACAGTTCGATCCAGTTGTCTATGACGTTCCAGCAGAAATCCTGGGCCTCATGGTTATTGGCCCAGTTTGAGTCCCATGTCCATCCGGAAACCAATCACAAGCATCCAGGGTGATGAAATGCCCTGATTGGCCCGGCCTGGGTCACGTGCCCGTCCCAGGCTTGAGGAAGGGGACAAGGGGTGACATTAGCAGGGAGTCGGGGAGGGGCCGCTTCCTAGAGGGAAATCTAGGAGGAGGAATGGTGGTTGGGCAAGCGCAGAGGACATTGCGCCCTGGAGAGGACAGGAGAAGGCAAAGGCCAGGAGGTGGAAGAACCAGGGATGAGAGACAAAAGAGGAAGGCTCGCATCCCCGACAGTGGAAACTGCTAGGGGCCATGACAGCACCCCCATCCTGCAGAGCTGCCACTTAGGGAGCTGGGAGCCGCCCTGTGAGCCCCCAGAGCTCCCTCTTCCCCGACTGAGCCTCCCAGGGTCCCCTGGCCCAGCCGCCTGCCCGGATGGCGCAGATGATGAATGACTCCAGGAACTGTAACAGCACCTCCCGGTGTGTGTTCGCCGGGGCTGGCGGAACTAATGAAGCCACAGACCAGGTGGCTTGAAACAACAGCAGTGTGTTTCGCTGTTCTGGAGGCCAGAGCCTGAAATCAGGTGTCAGCAGAACTGCGCTCCCCCAGGGCTCTCGGGGAGGAGTCTTCCTGCCTCTTCCAGCTCCAGTGGCTGTGACGGGCGTCCTTGGCTGTCTTCCCTCTGCATGGCGTCTCCTCTTATAAGGACACCAGTCGGGGGTCTAGGGGTCTCCTAATCCAGCGTGACCTCGTCTTCTCTTGATTCCATCTGTAAAACCTCATTTCCGTATTAGGTCCCATGCACAGGTTCGGGGGGACTCGAGTTTGGAGTACGCTCCTGCGCCAGGCTGGTCACCTCCCCTGTTCCCCACGTGATCGCCACAGCAACCCGGGAGGCAGGGACAACCAGTCCCCACTGCACAGATGAGAAAACTGAGGCTCACAGAGGCTAAGCGTCCAGCGCTCAACGTCACACGGCTGGGGGCTGCTGAAAACAGCTTAGAACTAGACAAGGGCGGCGGTCGAACAGCATCATGAATGTCCTAAATGTCACTGAGTTGTTCACTCTAAAGTGGTTCGTTCTATGTCCTATGAATTTTACCTAAAAAAAGTTTCCTGTCTTAATATCTTTGCTTTATCTAAAATCTCCACCGCTGGAGTTAATCTTTGGGCTCGAAGTGTTGTAAATTCCACCGTTGGGCCACTGCCCTTGGCGGGAGCCGCTCCCCTGTGTCCAGGAGGCCCCAGTTAAGGTGCAGACGTGTTTCCCGGAAGGCAGGGGTGGGTGAAGAGCACGGACGGACTGGGTTCTCGCCTTGGCTGGCTGTCGTTTTAGAAAGCGGAGGGAATGGGCCGGGCGCGGTGGCTCACGCCTGTAGTCCCAGCACTCTGGGAAGCCGAGGCGGGAGGATCGCTTGAGCTCAGGAGTTCGAGACCAGCCTGAGCAAGAGCGAGACCCCATCTCTACTAAAAGTAGAAAAACTGGCTAGGCATCGTAGCGTGTGCCTGTAGTCCCAGCTACTCGGGAGGCTGAGGCAGTAGGATGGCTTGAGCCCAGGAGTCTGAGGTTGCAGTGAGCTATGATGATGCCGCTGCACCCCAGCCCGGGCAACAGAGAGACTCTGCCTCAAAAAAAGAAAGAAAGAAAAGCAGAGGGACCGGGACCTTGACAGGTAAGTTTTGCTTAATTAACTTCGGGGGTTGGAGAGACATAGTGAGGGGGGCAGGGCCAGGACCTTGACGTTCTCTGTCCTTCCTGTGTGGCTTGTTGGCCTGTCAGCACCTCCCTGGCCCACTCCACCCTGTCCCCGCGCCCCTGGCCCTGGGTCGCGGTTGCGCTGTGAGCCCCGGGAGCCCGGCTCGAAAGGCCTGGTACAGCCATAGCTCAGTTTTATTGATCTTGTCAAACGCAGTAATTCAAGAAAGCTATTTAAATTCACGGGAGGAAGCCGGGGCAATTATCCGCGTCTGCATCGGAGTCTCCATCATCTCTGCTGGCGGCTCTCGGGCCGGGGACAGACGTTCGCGGAAGGCTGACGCGGCAGCGAGGGCGCCGGGGAGGGCGGAGGGTCTGTTTGCAGCCCGGGAAAAAAACCATAATCAACAGTTTGCCGATATAAATCTATATGCATAACGGTTTACGGGGCATTACCGGGGGGCCATGCGGGCACCCAGTGGTTTACATTCATTTTGTCCCTAATCCCCGCCAAATCCCCTCAGCCTATTCCCGCAGCCCCTGTTTTAGCACATAATGACATCGTGATTTGTGACGGAGCAGGTGATTTTTTTTTTTTTTTTGCAGTCTTTCCCCCGTAGTTAAACTTTAATGAAAGCTTAAATCACGGCGGAATTCTCTAAGTGACAGGCAGATGAGGTCTGGGGAAGGCACAGTCAGTCTTGCTGGGTGGGCCGCAGCGGGGTGGGGGGGGAACGGCCCCACCTGTTGCCACTCAAGCGCTTCGGCCCCCCAGGGGCCTGGCACCTCTCTGGGCAGGGCTCATGATTAATTCAGCTCCGGGTCCCTGGCACCTGGTACAGCGCCCGGTACACAGCAGGCGCCCAATGAATCACTGAATGAATGAACAAAGAGCTGGGTGATCTGCCGACTCTAAATTGTTGTTTGCCGCACGGTTGCTGCAGGACATCATGGTGTCGTGACAGTTTCTCCGTCTGTGCCACACACCTTCAGTTCGCCGCCCCCAGGCCCCCTGTCCACTCCGCTCTGCATGGGATGGCCCGCTGGGCTCCATCCCCTGGGCTCCTACGGGGTGGTCCTTTCTTACAGCTGCCCCCCTCAGGTTCCAGTAACTTCTCCCACCCACCCCCACTCAGGTGCCATGACAGCTCCCCACGGTTGCTACCTGGACAGGAGGGCGCTGCCCCCGCCCACACCTGTGCAGACCGTTGATTAATTAGTGCTTCTCCATTTCCTGTCCGAGCGAGCCTTCCTCTGCTTTCTGTTGGGACCTTACCTGATGACACATGTAACCACCATGTCCTCCTCCTCCTCCTCCTTTTTAAAAAAAAATTTTTTTTGAGACAAAGTCTCTCTTTGTCACCCAGGCTGGAGTGCAGTGGTGTCATCATAGCTCACAGCAACCTCAGACTCCTGGGCTCTACAACCCTCCTGCCTCAGCCTCCCGAGTAGCTGGGACCACAGGTGTGCACCACCATGCCTGGCTAATTTTCCTATTTTTGGTAGGGACAGGGTCTCACTCTTGCTCAGGCTGGTCTCGGCTGAGTGAGACATTCTTAGGGTGGCCCCAATACCTGTGTTTTCAGAAGCCCCCAGGGGATTTTGGCACCTACTCAAGTGTGAGAACGGCCAGTCTAAGTAACAATTCCGGCAAAAATTGTAGCTGTGGTGTGTGTGGTCCTTGCTGCTGGCTGACTCGACAACCACTCTCCCCTCCTTCCTCGTTGGTAAAACCTAATTTTGTTCAGGACAGTAACGTGTCCCATTTAAATCCCACCTTTCCCAGCTTCCTCTGCAAGCAGGGCTTGTCCCAAGCCACGGCTGTGGCCAAAAAGACACAAGTGGATGTCCCTGGGCCGGGCTTCTGTGAAAGCTCCTTAGAACGGATGGGGGGAGCAGAGAGGAAGCTCGGGCAGGTCTTTTGCCCTCTGCCCTCTTCCTGCCTGGAACCTAGATGCGGTGCTGGAGCGAGGACAGCCACTTTGTGACCACAGATGACTCAAAAGGGCCTCAGGTTCCCTGGCCTGGTGGGGCTGCCCTCCCAGCCTTGGACAGGCCATCTCCAGATGTCTTGTTAAGAAAGAAACAGAAACTCATTTGGGTACGCCTCTGTTATTTGCGTTTCCTGATATATGTGGCCAAACGCAATTCCTGGTTAAAATAACACACAACTATTACAAGAAGCAGCGCCTGCGTGTGCCGTTGCAAAGCATCCCGCAGGCCTCGAAACCCTGCTCGAACCGAAGCCTCGTCATTGACGGCAAGATGCCACTGGAGACTGGGGAAAGAGGCTTGCCCAGCAGAGAGCTGGCTACGGGGCAGAGGCTAGAGTTTGCATATTTGTTTATACTTGCATCCCTGCCAGAGAGGATTTGGAGAAAGCTTTGAGTCAAGTTAAACTGAAATTAAATCAGGAGAAGGATTAAGGAAACCTAGGAGGTCTCAAATGACATTTAAAAATCATCATTAGCTTGTCATGCTTCAAGTATTGGGAAAAGAAAATAAAGGGAAAAAAATCATCATTATCATCGTCATTATCCATTCCAAAATCTCTAGAATACTCACTATTTACAGGGCCATGTGCCAGGCACCGGGGACTCCAAAGGCACCAGTGGCCTGACCTGGAACTTCCCAGGGGCTCACCGTGCAGGCGAGAGGACAAAGAAGTCATTGGAGCTGGGCAGTCAGGGAAGGCTGCTTGGAGGAGGTGGTGCTTGTGCTGGTAGCCAGGGGGAGAGACAATGCCCACTGATTGAATATCTGCCTGTTCCAGGCATGGTGTCAGAGGCTCCTGCCAGCTTCAAAACTGCTCTATGACAATGAGATTACTATGGGGAAACTGAGGCTCAGAGAGACAAAGTGACTTGCTCAATGTCACACAGCCTGATTGGGTAGATCTTGGGCTCAACTCTGACTCTGGAGAAGTCCAGTCTGGGCCTTTCAGCCTCAGTGACACCAGGGAGGGGACCCCAACCCCAGAGAGACCACAGCCTCTCAGTACTGCTCAGAACCCGCCAGGGCCCGCCCGGGTACTGTTCATTACCCACATTTTCCAGAAGAGAAAACTGGCTCAGAGAGGGGAAGCCGCTTTCCCAGGGCGGGGGCGCAGAGCCAGGCCTCAGATGCAGGTTTACGGAGCTCCAGGGGAGCAGAGCACACTGGGAATTCCAGGAAGACTTCTCGGAGGAGGACGGGATGTGGCCGAGAAGGTGGCAGAGGGACCGTGCGGGTTCTGTGTGGCCGGGCTAGCAACAGATCCGACGTTCGTTGCATCTTTCGTGTGCGCACCGTCCTGAGCCCTTCGCAGCCCCGCTCTTCATTAGCTGTGTGGCCTCGGGCAGGCTACTCACCCTCTCTGTGCCTCTGTAGCCTGGTCTGGTAAAATGGGAAGGCAGATAATGCCTTTTTCTTAGGGTTGCCGTGAGGATGAACTGAGTGAATTTGTGGAAAACACTGAGAGCCGTGCCCGTCTTGTTATGTTTGTTAGTATTAAAAGGGGGACAATATGGGAACTCATGTTCCCACTGAAGCGAGTCACACCGGCCTCCCTTAGAAGGCCGAAGCAGTTCCCAGTGTGTTTGACAGTAACCATTCCCTGCCCCCACACATCTGGCAGACTTTGGGAAAAAGATTTCTCTTGCCAAACAGAAAGGAGAGCTCTGGGAGGAAACGGGGGTGGGGCCGTGTTGGGGGAACCCGGCAGCCTGTGGGGGAAGGGGAGGGCTTTGGGCTTGATTCCTGGGCTGGGAGTGAGGATCTACTACTGGCTTTTGAGCTGGGAGAGGAGGTGGTTCAAGAGTTTGCTGTCTGGGGTGGTATGCAGTGGGGCCACATTCTTGCTGCGACTTAAGGACTCCTCCGAGCCCCGTGCCAGCACCGGCAATAAAGGAGCAGTTTCCCCTGTGTGAGCTGAGCCGCTTAACAGCTGATGTGGAGATGAAAAAAGAACCCAATCAAGCTAACAGCCCTTCCCGGCTGCAGGGCAAGTGCCACTTAAGCATCACCCCCCTCCCTGGGGAGCAGCTGCAGGGCAGGCGGCTGCCGGTCAGAATTGAGAGGCCGCTGTGGGCTGCGGAGAGGCGGGGGTTACTGCGGGCAAGCCCGATCCCCCTCCATCCCAGAGTGACCCCCGGCTCCTGTTCATAGAGGCGACGTGCTCTTTGTGTACGGCACTCTCACTCTGCCCCGTGTTACACATGAGGAAACTGAGGCTCAGCACAGAGGAGTGACTCACCCAAAGTCACACAGCTAGGAGGTCCCAAATACAGGCCAGATCTGACTCCAAATCCTGTGTCATTTTTGTTCTGCAGGTGGCTTCACAGAACTGGCAGGCACAAGGTGGAGGAGGTGGGGGTAGGGGTGGAAGAGCCGATTTAGGGACAAAACAGAGAAGGCTAAGCCTGGGGGCTTCCACAGTGAGACTTCGTGAGGGGAGGGGCTGCTCTATGTAAGGTGATCTTGGAAGGCTTCTCGGAGGAGGTGATGTTTGGGCTGGGACCCACGTGTCAGGAAAAAGCCACGGGCTGGGTGTCTGCAGGCTGGGGCTGGGTGAGCCGACTTCTGAAGCCCTCCAGATGGAGGGAGAAAGGCTGGACAGACCCCCCCGTCCTAGGACGGCCACTCATGAGAGACCTTGCACCAGAACCACCCACTAAGTCACTCCCAGACTCCTGAGCTGCAGAAACTGAGAAAGTACATAATTGTTTAAAGCGGCTAAGTTTCAGGCTACTTTGTTACGCAGCAACGAATAACTAATACAAAGGCCATCTTGGATGGAGAGCTGCTTTTTAAGGGGGAGAAAGAGCTTTCCTAGAAACTGGCCAGTGGTTGGCCAAATTGTGTCACATGACTGTGACTAGCCCAATCTCTGCTTAGGGGAGTGGTCATCTTGGACCAATCAGGACCCGTGCCCTGAGAGTGGGTGTGGCTCTTTTGAACCCCAGCCAGGACGGGTTGGCACAGACACTTCCTCCTGACCTTCTAAGTCCCCCATGGTTCGACCCCCCAAAAACTCTGTAATGTCCACAGCTGTTATTTATTAAGCACTTACTGTCCACCTGGGTTGTCACCCCACCAAGCTCTGGCGCCACAGTTTTCTCACCACCTCCCACTGTCCCTCCTCCCAGCCTTTGGGGGCGCTGGTCCTGGCGTGTAACCCCGTTTCTCCTCCGGCTGCCAGTTACGATCCCACGCTGCCTTCAAGGAAAGTTCACCCTGGAGTGTGTCTCCGCCTCCTGTAAGACGCCTTCCAAGACCTCCCACGGGGATCCTGCAGAAAAGACGGGGGGCGGGGTGCTCTAATCATTTACTATCACGCCCGCAATTATTTCATCACGGTAGAGCCAGGTCGCCTGGGTTCAAATCCCAGCTCGGCCGTTTTCTAGCTGTGTGACCTTGAGCAAGCTACTCAGCCACTCTGTACCTCACTTGTCCTATCTGTAAAATGACAGTCATGTTGGTACTTCCCTTGCTGAGTCATTATCTGAGTTAAATGTTAATACATGCCAAGTGCATGGGACCCTGCTCAGCCCATGGAAAGTTCTAGATGAGTGTTAGCTGCTCTCATTCCCCTCCCCACGCTCCCGGTCTCCTTCATGGCCACAGACTGACACAGGTCAGATTGTGCTGGTGGTTACGTGACTCGTCACGTGTTCACACGTGTGCCAGCAGTGTGCCCAGCAGGATGATCTGGCAAACTCCACAGACTGAAGCATTCCAGGACTACCTGGCAAGCTCTCTTGTATACATAAAACCAGGAGATGGAAAGAGCTCACGCTTTTTTCTTTTTTTCCATCTACAAACCAGTCAATTTCTCCTCTATGGAGGGCGTAGGGCTGGCACAGAGTGTAACCTAAAAGAATATAAAAGGCATTCTAGAATCCAGTGCTAATAAAATTACTCTAAAAGCACTTCTCCCCTGCTCGAAGTTAACTTGCTCCTAATGATGATAAACTCCCTGCCGCTGCCTGGCCCTACAGCGCCAGGGTGGGTGGATGATCCTCTAAAGGAGGATACTTCTGCCTCCCGCCGGGGCCCTGGTTTCTACACGCTCTGTGGCAGCCAGGTGCCAACGGCGCAGGTCTGGTCATCGGCAGGAAGTGAGCACCGGGGGACAGTTCGAAGCCGTCTGAGTGCTGTCCTGGGGAAGGAAACGGCCAGGCTGCTGTCTGCTGACCTCCTCGTTAGAGCTTTCAAAAACAAAGGCTAAGCGGGAAAGACAATACGCCATTCACAGGTACATTGGGAAGATGCTGGAATGTTTTGGCTCACGTAAGCTGGATGAGACCCAAGTGCTGGAGGCTGCCGGGCAGATTTTGACACTCGGAACAATATTCTGGTTTTCACCGGGTGAGTCACTCTTGGGAGACAGAGAGCTGTGCTGTTAGCAGTTTCATTCTGACTCTCTGACAGCTCATGCCCTCCTTACCCCTTTGTGCCAAACCAGAAAAAGCATCCCCTGCCCGGAGCGGAGAGAGGCCTGGTTTCTCTTGATCTGCTCGGGGGAGACCGAGTGGAACTTGCTTCGGAGATGTGAGCAAACTGCGGAGTGGAGTGGGCTGCCTTGTGAATTACCAGGCACCATCATTCAGGGAATGAGTCACAATGCTTTGAATGTTTGATGCTCCGGAGTCCTTGGATGTGCAGGTGACCAAAAAAGAATCTCTTGCCCTCCTGGCCACATTGGAGCTGGGAACACCCTGGACCACTGTGCTGGGTCTGCGTTCACTCTCTCCACCAACACGATCTCAGACTTGGTCTGGGATCCGGCGCGGGGCCTTCCGACCTTCTCCTGCCCAGCTAGCCCAGGTGTGACTGGTTTCCCCGAAAGTGTTCACAGGCATCCCACAGAAACTGTAGCTCGAGCCCAAACGAATTATGTCCTGAGAATTTAAGATGATTGGAAATGAACCATCATGATGCGAACCATCATAATAGCTCTGTGCTATGGGACACAGCACAGATATTAAAAAGAATGACATGGCCTAGGTGTGTCCGGCATGAAACGATGTCCCAGACGTGGACGAGTATTACGTGAAAAAAGCAAGTCACCCAACAATTTTGACACAGAAAATGGTAAAAAAAAAAAAAAAAAAAAAAAGAAAGAAAGAAAAGAAAGAAAAAAGAAAAAATAAAGGAACAAAATAAATAAAATCCCTAAAAATGAAAGCAAGAACTTTTCTGCCACAAGACAGTGTGTGGCATAATGATCCTTTGACCACTTTGAGCAACTTCGGACTGGGTTTGACCCCACCCCGGTGTTTGCCAGCTCTGTGCTTCTCTAAGCCTCAGTTTGTCTGTCTGTCGAATGGGGGCGATAGTGGTAACAGGTTAGGGCTCAGGACACACATGTGCTCAGGACAAAGGAGTCTGTTGAGTGAAGGTGCCCGGCGCTTGCTGACTGTGGCCATCTTCTGTCGGCCAGGTCTGGCAGCAGCGGGCGAGGATCTCTTTCCACTGGATTCTAGACTTTTTGGAATTTTTCAGAGCTGGCGTATGTGGGTTATATGTGTATATTTTTAATAAGAAAAACAGAATTAGTATTGCTACGTTTAAAGGGTTAATATGCAGGCAGTTTGTCAGCCCCACTCACCGCTAACGCACCCTCTGACCACCAGCACCACACCCCGGGGGCTGTCGTGTGGGCATGAGCTGGGGGGCTGTGGGCAGAGACCGAGGGGGAGGGGACCCGGACGTGTGTGGGGCCGGGTGCAGAGGCGGCGTGCCTTTCCCTCGAGAGGACAGCAGTTCCTTAGCAAAGCAGGTTCCTTCCTGCCCGGTGTGATGAGCAGAGATTAAAGCTCTGTTGACGCACAAAGGAACATCTTCACCTGGAAAATTCCACAGCAGGGCGGGCCTTGCAGGCCCTTTAATACAGAGGCCTGGGGACTGGGTGCTCGCTAAGAACTCTGCAGGGCGGGGGTGAGGAGGGGGCTCATTCAGGCAAGCAGCACCTACTGTGTATTGAGCACCTACTGCGTGCTGGGTGCTGTTCTAGGACATGGTGGGCCAATAAATAAATGAACATGAGGACCAGAGCCAGTCGCGAGTTCTAGGAAGGGATAGAATGTGAGTGGTTGGGGGTAGCTCTCAGGAGGTGGCGTCTGCACAGAAATCTGAGTAAAACAAGGGAGCCACCCTGGGTGTGTCTAGGGGATGAGCCTTCCAGCAGAGGGCACAGCCAGTGCAAAGGCCCTGGGGCTGCAGTGGGCTCCGCATGTTCTAGAACAATCCAAGAAGTCAGTGGGATTAGAACCTAGTGGTTTAGGAGGCAAACGGTGGGAATGAGGTCGCTGGCAGGGCGGCAGGGCCGACGCTGGGCCTTGTCGGGCACAGTGAGGAACCCAGATCCGGGAATTCACTGCCTCATTCATCCGGCGTGTTAAGCGTGTTACGTGCGAAGCACAGAAGGCTGCGCGGGCGGCACCGCCAGGCGCATGTGATTTAACAGAAAAGACACAGGCAGAGAGCGCAGGGGCTGGGCCCACCCGCTGCCCAACCACAGGCGGGAGCTGAGGCCCAGCGGGGGGCTGCAGATGGGAGGGGGGCTGAGGTCCAGCGCAGGGCGAGGGCGGGGCCCGCGAGGCTGTCCGGGCACAAACTGCGAGGCGGCCAGTCCTCTCGGGGCCACGCGTGCAGACATGGGCCACGCGTGCAGACATGGTGCCCTGGGGGCTTCCTCAGTGCCAGCCCTGCTGAGGGCTCTCGCGTCTCCACGGCCCCGGGAGGCCCCAGGAGCACGCAGACCTGGCAGGAGGTGAGGGGTACACATGGTCTCCCCGAGCCAACCTTGGGCCAGCTGGATTCTAGAAGCCTCCAGCATGCTGCTTCCCAGCAGGGTGGCTCAGAGGGCCCAAAACAGGCAGCCAAGGTGGAGCTGCCCCTGCCTCCAGTCCTGTCCTCCCTGACACACAAGCGTGTGTGTCCGGTTCTCCCGTGTGTGATGTGGGGGGGGCAAGGGTTACCCACACGTTCGAAGTCCCAACCCCAGTACGTGCATGTGTGACTTTATTTGGAAATACGGTCTTTGCAGATGTGATCAGCCGGGATGAGGTCATTAGGGTGGGCCCTAATCCGACAGGACTAGCGTCGGTACGGGAAGAGCAGAGGTGCACAGGGACAGAGTGTGTGAAGACAGGACGGGGATCGGAGTGACGTATCTGCAAATCCAGGAGCCCCGAGGGTCGCAGGAGCCACCCGTAGCTGGCAGACGCACGGAAAGATCCTCCTCCGGAGGTTTTGGGAGGAGCGTGGCCCTGCCGACACCTGGGTTTGAGACCTCTGACCTCCAGGACAGTTGTTTTAAGCCACCTAGTTGGTGGCACTTTGCAGCCCTGGGACTCACGTGCCACGTTTAGCGGTGAGGCTCCCTGGGGACTTGCTAGAGTGCAGGTCCTGACTTCACAGGTCTGAGGGGGGACCCAGGACTCTGCTGGCACGTGGGGCAGGTGCCGCTGGTCTGTGGGCCTCGCTTTGAGTCACGAAGGTCTGGAGGGGGACTCTCGGCTGCCAGCCCGGCCACCACGCCCCACTGTCTTGCTCCCAGACTGATATCCCTCAGGGAGCATGCCTGCTCCTGCCAGGGGTAGACTCTCGTTATTCTGCCCAGGGCTCAGCAAACCTTTTCCGCAAAGCGTCAGAGAGTAATTCTTTGAGGCTTTTCGGGCCAGACAGTCTCTGCTGCAACTGCTCAGCTCTGCCCCTGTGGCACGCAAGCAGCCACAGACAGTGACAGTACGTAAAACAGCGAGCGTGGGCACCAATAAATCTTTATTGTCAAAGACGGACGTGGGGCCACATTGGGCCGGTGAGCCGCTGTTTGCTGATCCTGCTCTAAGCCGGTCGTGGCCACCGCGTTCCCCTTCCAGGTTTTCATGTGACCTAACTCTGGCCAAGGCGGTGTGAGGGGGGCTCCACTGGCAGATTTGGAGGGATGTGTCCTTGCTCTCAAAAAAGAGAAACACAAGGAAGAGGCAGCTGCCTCATCTTCAGCCGCACTTTGTACTCTTGGGATGTGATGACCGGACCTGCTGCAGCCGTCTTGGGACCGTGAGGGGAGTTCCAACACTGAGGGTGGCAGAAGAGAGAGAAGGAAAAAGGCTGGTCCTAATGCCACCACTGAGCTGCTGAATCGACCAGCCCGGAGCTCCTTTGCCTTCCTATTGGGGAGGATAATAAGTCTGCTTCACTATGAAAAGCTGTGTGAATTGGAGGTTTTCTCTTATTTGCTGCTGAAAATATCCCAATGGTCATGACCTGCTCCAGGTGCCAGCTCGTCTCCTCCTGCCCAGGGTAGCGCCCTCTTCTGTGGGCCCTGCTCGCGGTCACCCTCACCTCGGCCCCGGGGGCAGCTAAAGGCACGCTGAACCGGGAGTCTAGGGCTCCTGGCCCCAAATCCGGGTGACTTTGGCCGAACCACTGGCTTTCCTTCCACGTGTGAAACGAGGGCAGCTCCACTGGTCAGACGGGTTTGTTGCAAAGTTGAAGTTCATGGGCAGGTAAACCCTAAAACAACTGGTGACTCAGGCAGCGTGACTGCCGGGCTCTGTGCCCAGGTGCCTGCGCCTCTCCAGACGTCCCCTTCGCGCCGGTGTGCTCCCCCCTGCCTGCACTGTCACCTGCCTTCCCTGCAGACTCCCGGGTCCCTGGCGGCGCTGTGGCCCCACACCCAGCAAGCCTGCCCTGCCGGGCGCTGTCATCCTCCGGGGTGGCCCTTAAGTGACCACTGACAGTGTAAGTCTGTCCCGTTGCCTTGAGGCAGGACAAACCGAGGCGTAAGTCACTCTCCAGAGCCCTCCACGGATCTGGCTGAGGCTGGGACGTCACCTCAAATGACACCTCGGCTTGGCTTCCTCCCTGCCTTGTCCTGTCCCACCGTGCCGTCCTCCCCCGAAGCTTTGGTCTGCAGACCTCATCTCAGGCCCTCCTTCAGGAGGAGGCCGAAGCCGACTCTGTGCCTGTCCCTGTCCCCGCCGCACGTACGTTACATGCGGTAACAGACCTGCGCCTCCAAGTGCTAGGAAGCAGGTACTGTTACTCCACTTTGCCAAAGAGGACGCCAACGCACAGAGAGGCTGAGTCACCTGCCCAGGGTCACACAGCTTGCCTTGCTCCGGAGGTCGTACCTTGAGTGTTGCACTGTACTCTGTGGCAGAGCTCTGGGTCGAACCCCCGGCTTTGCTCTTTCTCTTTGCTGGTCCTGTGACCCTGGGCAAGCAACGCTGTCTCCTCGGGCCTCAGTCTTTTCATCTATCAAATGGGTCAGCACGAGAGGTGAGCGGCCAATACTTGGGAAGGGCTCAGTTCTCAGTTCCTGCCCCCCGGTGTTCGTCACTGTGAAGAGAGGGACTCTGTGAGCTGGCTTCGCCCCGCTGGGTTGTGGATGGGCAGGGAGCTCTCGGGACCCCCGGGTGACCCCCGGGGGAGGAGCGGGGAGGCGGCTGGCTGAGCCCCGGCCTGCTCGGTGCCCGGGAGAGGCAGGATGTGGCCCACGCAGAGAGAGGGCAGCCAGCACCGTCGCCATGGCAGCAGCCTCCGGCAGGCGTCCCAGCTGTCCAAGGAGCCCACGGGGCCTCCGCAGCTCGGGCTGAGGGCGGCCAAGGTGGCTGCGGGCCCCGTGCCCAGGGACGGCCACCTAATTTACAGCCCGGGGCGTTTTCTGGTTCAAAGCACCCGGCGTTCGGTTCTGATCTGTGAGGACGCCACGCAAGGAAACCTCGGGGCCACCCGGGGCCCGATTCCCAGGAAGAGGCTCCCACAGTCTGAGCGGGGCGGGAGTCCCCGAGGCCAGCCCCCTCCCTCCGGGGGGCCCCGCCCCCTTGTGCCATTTGTCTGTCCAGGAGGCAGGAATGAAGTGACAGGTTTGAATCCAGCTCGGTCACTGTCTGGTGGAGGGTCTTGCACAGGACTCGTCCTCGAGCGCAGCTCAGACTGAACCAGCACGTGCCACGTGCCGGGTGCCTCACCTGTCTGTGGCTGTTCCGTCATTTTTGCTCCTTTTACAGATAGGGAAACCGAGGCACAGGAGTTTGAGGATCTGCCTAAGCAAGCCCTCCGTTTGCCCCAGGCCTTTTCCATTGCGTTTTATAGGGGCCCTTAGATAACATTCGGGTCCTGTGAGCATGCATGTACTGGGCACCTACTGAATGCAGGTCTGGTTCTGGCCATGGGGGCGAGTGGAGGGTGACTGGACCTGGCTGGGGACCCCAGGGTGGCGCATTTGGGTCCCAATCGGGAGACACCCCAGGGACCACAGGGTCTCCGCCTCCACCGGGGTCTGCTGGCTCTGGCTCTGAGGGGGCTGAGTGCGCCCCAACCTTTTTCTCTCTGAAGACGGGAACAAAGACGTCGGACTTGGCAGAGACGGCAAACGCGGGGCTTCTGGTTTCCAGCTGTCTCTGCAGCCTGAGCCGGTTCCTTTGGGCAAACACTGAGTCAAATCCGGCTTCAGACTCCCTGCCAGGCTGTTTGTGCCCCGACCCTGTGCCCTCCCCGCCAGCCTCTCCCCTCCCTGCCCCCTTCCTGAGACGGTGCGTGGGGGTGGGGGAGCCCCGTGCAGGGCTCTGGGGTGGCGGGACGGGAGGGACGCAGGTCCCAGGGCCGGCCTCCGGGGCTCCGCGGGCCTCTGCTGCGGCGCGGCCACTGTCGGGTGCCTGAGGAGCTCGGGCAGGGCCACCCCCAACACACACACACACACACACACACACACACACAGGTTTCGCCCCTGGCCACTGCGGCCAGGCTGTGGGACCCTCAGCAAGGTGCTGCGCCTCTCTGAGCCTCAGTTTCCTCATCTGAAAAATGGGGCTGCTCTGACAGCCCCCCCTGTTTTGAGGACTTTGGGGAACAAAAAAGAGAAAATGCTTTATAAACTGTGGCTATGTCCTTGTGACTCACTCCGGTCCTGCCGTCCTGCCTGCCGTGGCTGAGAGAGATTTGAGTGCGACACTTTCCTCCCTCCTTCCCTTCCCTTCCCTTCTCCTCTTCCTCCTTCCCTCCCCTCCCCTCCTCCCCTCCTCCCCTCCCCCCTCCCCGCTCTGTCCTTCCCTCTCTCCTCCTTTTACAGCAAAGATACTCCCAGGTCAGAGGGTCTCCCGCACCCACCGGCACGGGGGGGGGGGCCGCCCCCATCACGGGGCAGGGGGGACCGCACGGGCTGACAGCTCAGCCATCGGAGCCGCGGGCGCCAGGGAGGGAACATTCTTCTCTGTCATGTCAGGGCCTCCTCGGCACTTTCATGTTCAAAGTGCTTCCTCGGTGCTAAATAATTAATTCTCTCCATGCTCCCGTGTGAGGGAATAAATAAATGTCACTTGTGTGGGGTGACTAAGCCCGCCGGGAACCAAGGCTGACAGCTTCAGGCGCCAGCAGAGGGTCGGCCGGGGACATTATCTTCAGAGGCCACCGCTAAGTCAGAGCCCACGGGGCCCTGGGGGCCGTCTCCTTGGCCTGTCCTCCGGCAGCTCAGGGGCACCGAGGAGAGCAGGCCCCAGGCCTTGCTCTTCCCGTCCGAGCTGACCCATCCGTGCCTCAGTCTTCCCGTCTGGGAAACGGGAATCGTGCCGGTGCTCACGGCCCGGTCAGTGGGGCAACTGCAAACGCACCCTCAGCGGAGATTGGGCGGCGCAGGGAAGCCCTTCCTGTGCCGAGGTCATGGTCACCACGGCGTGCCCACTGCACCTCCCGGGCCTCGGTTTCCCGAGACTCCTCCCCAGGGGCCTCCCCCTCCCTTCATCTGCCACCCACCTCCTGTCCGCCCCCAGCAGGGGCCCCTGGGCCGTCTGGGCGCACGAGCACTTTCTCTCCGTGGGAACTTCGCCCTGGCTGGTCCGTCTGCCTGGAGCATTCTTCTTCCCCAGTCTCAGGGCGGGCTCCTGTTTCATCGGGGTCTCTGCGCCAAGCCACCTCCTCAGAGAGGCCTTCCCTGATTGCCCTGTCTGAAACAATCAAGTGGAAATGATGCCACTGTCCTTCCCTCACCAGCCGTAGCTTGGCCTCTGGCATCCTGTCTCCACTGTCACTCACCCAGTACACTGAGCCCCATGAGTCTGGGACAGTGACTTCCTTGGTCACTGTATCCCTAGTGCCTGGCATACTGTAGGTGCTCAACAAATCATTATTTTGTTCACTGTTTTACTCCCGTGCCTGGAAATGTGTCTGGCCCATAGTAAGTGCTCAACACACGTTAGTTTTGTTCATGACTATATCTCCAGTGCCTAGCACTTAGTAGGCACTCAGTGTTTGTTGAATGAATCCATGGTTGGATGCAGAACTGTTCTGTTCCTAGAGCCCCAGAATCTTCCAGAACAGAGATGGCCACAGTGTGGGGTGAGGGGTGGGCAGTCCAGAGGTCCGCGCGTGCCTGTGCGTTTGGATGCCTGTCTCCGAGGAACAGCCCCTGGCCTGCCTGCCCGCCTGGCGCGGCCTGCCAGGCAGCACATGGCTCCAACACGCCCTGCCAGCCTGGAGCAGACTCGCCCAGCACCAGGCCTGCCGCGCCGGGAGGAGGGAGGGAGGAGGAGGGGCCCTGCAGATGGCTGGCCATCTGGCTGCGGAGGAGGCTGGACGGGCAGGCGTCCCCCCACCAGCCCACACTGCGCCGTCATCTTCCTGTCTGCTCAGCGGGGCCAGGCGGGGGCCTTCAGGGTGAAGTGAGGGGTTCCTGCACCCTTCCCCGACTTCTGGGTCTCATCTGGGTCCCCTGGCGTGTGTTGCGTCTGCATCTGGCCAGAGGGCCCTGTGTGGTGGGCAGGCATCAGGAAGAGTGTGATCAGGGCGTCTAGGGCTGGGCCAGGCGGGGCCGTAAGCACAGGGCTGGGGCAGGACTCCGCCCTCCTCCCAGCACCCACCGTGCTGCCTGCTTGTCCCTCCCCAAGGTCATCCCAGACCAAGGGCATTGCTTTCTGCCCCCAGGTCTCCCCGAGGCGCTGGAGCAGAGTGGGCAGGGAGGGCACGGCGTGTCGTTGGGGCAGGAGCAGAAGGATCCGGGCCTGTCCGTGTGTGCGTGTCCGTGTGCACACAGCTTGCTTATGTGTGTCTGGGCCCGCACGGAGGCAGATAGGATTTGGAATTTTCCTGGTTCACATATCTGAGTTACAGGGTTTTCTGTTTGTCTGAGTACGTGGTGCATGTGAGTATTTGTGTGTGCGTGTGTGAGGATACACACGTGTCTGGGTGCCTGTGCATGCTGTCCCGGTGGTGCCTCTGAGATCTATGTCTAGGTGTAGCCCCCAAAGCAGGGAGTGTGCGGGTGACCTTCACGCATGTCTGTCTATGTGCACGCGCCTGGTGAGCAGACGGTATTCGCGTGTGCCGGTGAACACACTCGTGTGCGGGGCAAGCGTCTGATCCAGCAGCATGTATGTGTGTGCATGTATGTGAACACATGTGTCAAGTGATCACACGTGTGCAAAAAGAATATGAATGTGTTTATGTGTGCATGTGTGTATGGATGTGTGAACGTGGGACTGCATGTGTAGGATGCGTGAATAAGGCATAGGGTATGTATCACGTGCGTGCGTGTGGGGGGGTGAGTGTGTGTTTACGTGGATGTGTGCGTGTGTGCGCACGATACATGGGTGTGAGACCAGTCCGTGTGTGTATATAGGTGTGTGTGTGTGTGTGTACATACGGATGGTGCGCTGGATGGACATGTATTTTGTGTCTATGTGGACATGTGTATATGTACACACGTGCATGTATTTGTGTGTGTGTGTGCATGTGCAGGTATATATGTATATGAGCACGGATGTGTGCACGTGTGGGGACACATGTATATGAGCACAGATGTGAGCACGTGTGGGGACCCATGTATGTGAGCACGGATGTGAGCACGTGTGGGGACACATGTATGTGAGCACGGATGTGAGCACGTGTGGGGACCCATGTATATGAGCACGGATGTGTGCACGTGTGGGGACACATGTATGTGAGCACGGATGTGAGCACGTGTGGGGACACATGTATGTGAGCACGGATGTGAGCACGTGTGGGGACCCATGTATATGAGCACGGATGTGAGCACGTGTGGGGACCCATGTATATGAGCACGGATGTGTGCACGTGTGGGGACCCATGTATATGAGCACGGATGTGAGCACGTGTGGGGACACATGTATATGAGCACGGATGTGAGCACGTGTGGGGACACATGTATATGAGCACGGATGTGAGCACGTGTGGGGACACATGTGTATGAGCACGGATGTGAGCACGTGTGGGGACACATGTACGTGAGCATGGATGTGTGCAGGTGTGGGGACGTATGTATGTGAGCACGGATGTGAGCACGTGTGGGGACACATGTGTATGAGCACGGATGTGAGCACGTGTGGGGACACATGTATGTGAGCATGGATGTGAGCACGTGTGGGGACACATGTGTATGAGCACGGATGTGAGCGCATGTGGGGACCCATGTATATGAGCACGGATGTGTGCACGTGTGGGGACACATGTATATGAGCACGGATGTGAGCACGTGTGGGGACACATGTATATGAGCACGGATGTGAGCACGTGTGGGGACCCATGTGTATGAGCACGGATGTGAGCACGTGTGGGGACACATGTATGTGAGCATGGATGTGAGCACGTGTGGGGACACGTGTATGAGCACGGATGTGAGCGCATGTGGGGACACATGTACATGAGCACGGATGTGTGCAGGTGTGGGGACCCATGTGTATGAGCACGGATGTGTGCAGGTGTGGGGACACATGTACATGAGCACGGATGTGAGCACGTGTGGGGACACATGTACATGAGCACGGATGTGAGCACGTGTGGGGACACATGTACATGAGCACGGATGTGTGCAGGTGTGGGGACCCATGTACATGAGCATGGATGTGAGCGCGTGTGGGGACACATGTATATGAGCACGGATGTGAGCACGTGTGGGGACACGTGTATATGAGCACGGATGTGAGCGCGTGTGGGGACACATGTACATGAGCACGGATGTGAGCACGTGTGGGGACACATGTATATGAGCACGGATGTGAGCACGTGTGGGGACACATGTACATGAGCACGGATGTGAGTGCATGTGGGGACACATGTATATGAGCACGGATGTGAGCACGTGTGGGGACACATGTATGTGAGCACGGATGTGAGCGTGTGTGGGGACACATGTATGTGAGCACGGATGTGAGCGTGTGTGGGGACACATGTACATGAGCACGGATGTGAGCGTGTGTGGGGACACATGTATATGAGCACGGATGTGAGCAGGTGTGGGGACCCATGTATGTGAGCACGGATGTGAGCAGATGTGGGGACCCATGTACATGAGCACGGATGTGAGCACGTGTGGGGACACGTGTACATGAGCACGGATGTGTGCAGGTGTGGGGACCCATGTACATGAGCACGGATGTGAGTGCATGTGGGGACACATGTATATGAGCACGGATGTGAGCACGTGTGGGGACACATGTATGTGAGCACGGATGTGAGCGTGTGTGGGGACACATGTACGTGAGCACGGATGTGAGCGTGTGTGGGGACACATGTACATGAGCACGGATGTGAGCATGTGTGGGGACACATGTATATGAGCACGGATGTGAGCAGGTGTGGGGACCCATGTATGTGAGCACGGATGTGAGCAGATGTGGGGACCCATGTACGTGAGCACGGATGTGAGCACGTGTGGGGACACGTGTACATGAGCACGGATGTGTGCAGGTGTGGGGACCCATGTACATGAGCACGGATGTGAGCGTGTGTGGGGACACATGTACATGAGCACGGATGTGAGCGCGTGTGGGGACACATGTACATGAGCACGGATGTGAGCGCGTGTGGGGACACATGTGCCATCGGGGATGTGCACGTGTGGCGAGAGGAACGTGCACGTGCAGCCCAGCGAGACCATGGACGTTGGGGGGTTCACGTCCCCGACCTGCCGCCCCCGGCACGTGTGACCTGGGGCGAGTCACTAACATCTCCCTACGGTGATGGCGCAGCCACAGCACAGCTTCCGTGGGACCCAGGGACCGAGTGCGGCGGAGGTGGCTTAGGAGTCCAGCAAGGCTTCCTTGAGGGAGGGACGTCTGAGCTGGGCCCTGAAGGACGAGCACAGTCAGTGACAGCTCGGGGGGACAGTCCCGGCAGACAGCACAGCATTTGAGAAGGCGCTGACCTTAGCCCCGTTCCAGGCCACCAAATTCTCTTCCCCAGTACTCAGAAAGCCCCGCTGGCGTCCCCACACCCTCTCTCTGAAGTCCTCGTCCAGCCTGGGGCAGCCTGCGTCCCTGCCTCGAGACCTTGCCCGCGGCCGGTCCTGGGCTGCGCTGTGCCTCAGTCTCCTCTGCCTCGCGAGGCTGCCGGCGGGGGTTTCAAAGGGCTGGTTTCCTCCCTCGCCCCTCTTTGGACAGATGGGGAGGCTGACGCTCAGAGAGGCACAGAGGTTTGCTTAAAGTCACACAGCACAGCCGGGAACAGAAACACTGCCCAAGGCCCGGCCTGGGCTAGAAGCATCACAACAGGGGTCTCCATTTTGCAAAGTTCAGGTCAGACTTGGAATTTAAACTCTGCACGTCGTTGGGCAAACGTGGCTTAGAGACAATGTTCCAATTTCATGATTCAAACACATTAATTGGGCACCTACTGTGTGCCTGAAGAGGGACACAGCCGTGACCAGAGTAGAAGTGGTTCATCTGGGAGACGACAGTCCGGGTCTGTGCCGTCTGCTCTGGTAGCCACTGGCCACGTCCAGCGGGGCACAGAACCACGGCCCCCAGAGATGCCCACGTCCTAGTCCCTGGAACCCGTGACCGTGTGACCTGACATTGCAGATGTGATTAAATTAAGAATCTCACGGTGGGAAATGATCCTGGATTCTCCGGGGGCGGTGGGGGACCAAGGTCATCACAGGGTCCTTAGAGAGGGACACAGGAGGGTCAGAGTCAGAGAAGGAGATGTGACCACGGAGGCAGAGGTCAGGCGGATGTGAGGCCACAAGCCAAGGAATGCGGGAGATTTCTGGCAGCTGGAAAAGCCGTTGACACGGATTCTCCCCCAGACCCTCCAAGAGGGAAGGTGGCCCTGCCAGCGCCCGGGCACTGGCCCTTTCAGACGCTGACCTCTGACCCCCAGAACTGGAACATAATACATTGTGTTGTCTTAAGCCACTAAGTTTGTGATAATTTGTTACAGTAACAGAAAACTAATAATGTGTCTATTTACATTTAAATAAAATGTTAAAATTCTGTTCCTTCGTGGTAGCAGCCACATTGCAAGGCCTCAATAGCCACGTTTCCGTCTTTGCACAAAGTTCTGTCGGCCAACACGGGTCTAAGACTACAAACAAGCAAAACAATGAATAAGAGAATTTCGGATGGCGGCGAGACAGAAAAAAAGGGAAAAAGCTTTAGAAATCACATCCCAGCCCCACTTAAGAGGATGTTTGGCAAGTCTACAAACGTGCGACTGAGATATAACAGCCGCCTCCTGGGGGCAGGTGCTTTAGGTCTATTTGCTGGTGAAATCCAGTATAGGAATTGGGCGCAGAGAGGTTAAGCTCCTTGCCCAAAGTCACACAGCAACCAAAGCCAACAGGAAGGTAAGGCTGTCCCTGCGGATCTCTGAGCAGGTAGGGAAAGGTGAGAATTCAGCTCTTCAAAGAAAAAACAAGAGACTTCCTGCAGCTAACTCCAGGCCCCTTCCCGGGCGGCTCTGGTTCTTGTGGGAGACTTTTCCCCCCGAACACAGGCCACGGAGACTATGTTAGTTTTCTGCGGCTGCTGTAACAAAGCATCACAAACTTAGCGGCTGAGAACAACAGGAATTTATTCCTTCTCGGCTGTGGAGGCCGGAAGTCTGAAGGTGTCATTGGGACCGACCGTCTCTCTCTGAGGGCTCTGGGGAAGGAGCCGCCCACGCCGCTCCCAGCTTCCGGTGACACTGGCTTCCTCGCGTTCCTTGGCTTGTGGCCGCCTCACTCCAGTCTCTGCCTCTGTCTTCCCAAGGTCTCTTCTACCCGTGTGCCTCTGTGTCCAAATTTCCCTCAGGTAAGGACAGGAGTCATCGAATGAGGAGCCGGGCTAATCCAGTGTGTCCTCGTCTTGGTCACATCTGCGCAGACCCTATTTCCAAATAAGGCCACGTTCACAGGTACCAGAGACCTGAATTTGGAGAGTGGACACCATTCCCTCTAGTACAGAGACCCGGGGCACTGGTCCGGGGGCCTGACAGGTGTAGACCTGCGCTTCCCAGGCGGCAGCGTGCTGGGCGGTTAGAAGCGCACACTCAAGCTGGGGGTCTGGGTTCCAATCCTGATTTCCCCACTCACTGGCTGTGTGACCTCAGGTGCGGAGCTGAACCTCTTTGGGCCCCGTGGATGACGCACCGGCGCCTAGTGCAGGGCCGCCGCGAGGATTGAACGAGGCCGCCCACGCCGCAGCAAGCCCGGCGCGCGAGCCTTCGCCCTCACAAGTCACGACTTCCCCGAGGGGCCGGGAAGACCCGGCTGGCTGCAGACGAGACCTTAAATAACACTCAGCGGCGAGAAAGTCTCTCCCTTTTTTCTTTCTGTTCTTCCGCCAACTTCAAGGAGAAAGTCCCCGGTGCTGATGTGTCTTTGACGCCTCCCGAGGTGCGGCTGGCACAGCTTCCTCTGCAGCAAAGCCGGAGACAGTTTCCGTCTCAAACCTTCGACAGACACCAGCCCCACTCGGTGACGCCCTTTGTTTCCTGGTGCTTACTGTCACGGTCACCTTCTGTTTACAGCAGCGATATGGGCTTTCCAATTACGGGCTGATCTAAGCTTTCCCTTTTACGTCAATTTATTTGCCCAAGGAGAAAGCGAGTGGTTGTTTTTAAAGACCTGAGCAAAAAGCAGTCGGGGCGTGGAAAAGGCGGTGTCTGTTCCCATGGGTGGCTCAGGGGGACGAGACAGGAGCCTCGCGGCGATGCCTGAATGCCCGCGGGGTGGGCAGCCACCTGGGCGGTTGGGGTCCAGAGAGGAATGTCTCGTTGTACGCTTCGGAGGACTCCACTATCTGAATTATCTTCTGATCTGTGTAGACGCCACCCGGGTACAATTCACACGGGGCACCGTCTCCCCTCTCTCGGAGGTGACCTGCCAACCTGACAGGTGTAGCTGGGCTGCGCGGGGATCAGGTGGTCCCACGGGACCGGAGGGAGCCAGAGGCTCAATGGGGCTGAGAAACAGGGGACCCGGTGCCATCCCGCCGCCTCGATCTCCCGGGCCTGGCTTATGCCTTTAGCAAGTTCACCTTCAAAGGTTTACTTCGCTCCCCTCTTCCGAAGGTGGCAAAACAGTGAAGGAGGGGTGTCCCAAACAGGGAAGGAGGCTTGTCCCAAAACAGAGAAGGAGGCTTGTCCCAAAACAGAGAAGGAGGCGTGTCCCAAAACAGGGAAGGAGGCTTGTCCCAAAACAGGGAAGGAGGCGTGTCCCAGAACAGAGAAGGAGGCGTGTCCCTGAACAGAGAAGGAGGCGTGTCCCAGAACAGAGAAGGAGGCGTGTCCCAGAACAGCGAGGAGGCGTGTCCCAAAACAGCGAGGAGGCGTGTCCCAGAACACAGAAGGAGGCGTGTCCCAGAACAGCGAGGAGGCGTGTCCCAGAACAGCGAGGAGGCGTGTCCCAGAACAGCGAGGAGGCGTGTCCCAGAACAGCGAGGAGGCGTGTCCCAGAACAGCGAGGAGGCGTGTCCCAGAACAGCGAGGAGGCGTGTCCCAGAACAGCGAGGAGGCGTGTCCCCGCAGCTTGTGCGGCTGCCACTCCGTCCGGGGAATCCACAGCAAGCGCCCGGGGGTGGGCACGGGTCGGCTTCCGCCCGCAGGCACGGGGCTGTGAGCAGCTCAGGGGACTCGGGACCCAGGCACGGCCTCTCCTTTTCCTGTCTGGGACAGACTGGTGTCACCCAGCATGTGAGCAAGCGAGCTTTGGAGACAGATTTGTCATGAAACTGGGCCACAGTCCCCCCCAGGATAGCCTCTTGCCCCCTTTTCCAGATATCTGTTCCTGTGTGACAAACTGCCCCAACACACAGTGGCATAAAACAACAGCAGTGATTTTATTGTCATGTCACATTCTGGTGTCGCCTGGGCCCAGCCAGGTGGCTCTCATGCAGGGCCTCCCGTGTGCTTGCAGTCACAGGGCCACCGGGGCTGGGGTCCTCTCACCTCACGCGTTCCGTGGTTGGCGCTGGCTGTCCCCTGTGACCTCCCCTGGGGCCAGCGCCTCCGCACGTGTCCTGGGCTTCCTCACAACATGGCGGCTCCAAGAGAAAGCGTCCCAAGAGGGCCACAAGGAGGTTGTGTCACCTTCTATAACTCAGCCCCAGAAATCACAAAGTGTCGCTGCCACTCTAGTCTCGGGCCTGGCCAAGGGGAGGGACCTAGAGCCCACCTCTCCATGGCAAGAGTGTTGACCTTACGTTGTCAAAAGAGCTTGTGGGGTGGAAGAATTTGTGGCCCTCTTGGAAAGCACACCGCCAGTTCTGACCTGCACTGCTTTGCTGGGATTCCAGCCTCTGATTCTGTGGACCGTAATTAGGCACCTACAGTGTGCTAGCTGTTTTCATCACCGTCATCACGTAACTACCCACAATTCCCTTGGGGTGGGTCGGTAATGATCCTATTTTACAACTCAGGGCTCTGAGGATCGGAAAGTATCAGGTACCTGTCCAAGGTCCCACAGCTGCTCGGTGGTTTTCGCGACATCAGTTGTATTAGATACCTCTTCTGGTCACAGATCCCCAGGTTTCCTTGGAGACAGCCCCTCCCTCACCCCAGACCATGTGGTTTGGGTTGGACTGGTTCCACCCATTGGTTCAGAGATGAGCATGTGGCCAAGGGCTGGCCAGTCATAATTTGCTAAACCTCTGGCATCAGTGATTGGGTCAGGGATCATCAGGTGATCCAATTTGGTCCAATCAGAGGCAATCCCAGGACGGTTGCAGGAAGAGTTGGGAAGTGAGGATCCGGGTGAATGAGCATCGTGGATTTTCAGCGGGGCCTGCTGCGATGCCTCTTCTATGTTGAGAGCAGAGCCGGCCCCAGAATAAAGCCAGCATAGACACAAACAACCATGAGACGGAGCATTCTGAGGCCACAGCTTGAGCGCCTGGATCCAGCCATACCTGAGGCTAGCCCTACGCTTGGAGTTTGTCACTGGAAGAGCCAATAACTTTTCTTTTTAGCTGAAGCCAGTTTGAGTTGGCGTTTCTGTGATAGCCAAAGACTCCTGTCTCATAACGGGGCAGAAAAGGAATTTGAGCTCAGACCGACTACCTAAGTCCAAATTCCAAAGTCCTTCCCCAGAACCAAGCCACTTCCTAAGTGCCATCCACCCTCGGGGCCAGATCAATGCTCCCTTTTCCGTGACAACCTCCCCGATAATATCAGCTCACAGCGTCTCCCCTCGGACTCCACTTGCAGAGTTTGTGGCCTTTTGTGTATGTGTTTTACAGGGGACACCCCCGTGACCCACACAACAGCCTCTCCCGCCACTCATGGGTGGCCGGAATTTTGCCGTCAGAGCATCGGTCCTCGGGGTTAAGCATTGCCCTCCTCAAGTGGTTGTTTTAAAATCTTGACGCCCTGAAATTGGGACTCACATTGCCAACGGCCCAGGGAAAAATTGACCAGGACATTCATGGAGACACAGGCAGAGAGACAGTGGGGCGGGGACCTTCCATTCTGTCGAGAAAGGAGGAGCTGGCATTTCAGCTTAAAAAGAAAAGACAAAGTTTTAAAGTCAGGGATGTGGGCAAAGGTATTTGAGGTAGAAGGAAAAGCCCAAGAGGTGAGAACTCGTAGGACGTGGTCAGGAAACAGCCAGTGAGCTGCTGCGGCTGGTACACAGTGTGGGACTGAGGCTAGCTCAGAACATGGGGGCATTGAGAAATACCAGGCTGAGGAATTTGATATTTATTTTCCAGGTAATGGGGAGCTACGGAAGGTGCTTGAGCAGGGGAGAGTCTCGATCAGAGCAGCACTTTAGTAAGATTAATCCTATGCGGCGTGGGGAGTGGTTTGAAGAGGCCGGAGGCAGGGTCGGGGGAGCCAAGTGAGTCGTGAAGTCCTCCGGGCCGGGGTGGGAGCAGTAAGATGAGTGAGGAGGAACGGGGGACATTTCTGGGGCCAGTGAGCTCAATATAGAGACAGTGGGTGCCACGGACGGGGGCGGGGGGGGACGTAGAGCAGCGTCTGTGCCGCCCCCCACCCCGTGCCAGGCGAGGCCCATGTTCAGTCCGTCCCTGCTTTAAGAGTGGGCCTCTGTCACCAGCCCCCCAGCACAGCTGCCCTGGGGCGGGGCTGGCGCGTGGGGCGGGACGGGTGGTTTTCGTGGCTGTGTGGTTTTCCGCCGTGGGGACGTCCCGCAATTGACCCATCCACTCCCCCATTGATGGCCATACGGGGGGTTTCCAGGAACCCCCTTTTCTGAAATTTCTCTGCTCCCCGCCCACCCCAGGCCCACCGCCTGCCACGGAGGCCGCGGGAAGGGTCCCAAGTGCGTCCCGGTGGGCGGCCAGGAGGGGCCCGTCCCTCACCCCAGGCTGTGGCTCCTGATCCCTTCAGCCTCCCAGAAATGACACATAATCAATTTTACTCTCTTCCTCTTGCGTCTCGAATCGCTGCTTCCTGGCCGGGAACTTTTCTGTCGGCCACTATGTCCCCTTAGGACTCCCGATCCTAAAACGAAAACCTTCCCTAACCTGACGTTAGGGGTTCTATCGTGTGCCCCCAAATTCACGTGCCGAAGTCCTAACCCAACCCCCAGGACATCGGAAGGGGACTTGTTTGGGAGCAGGGTCACTGCCGGCTGTGCTGGCGAAGGGCCTGAGCCCACACGACTCGCGCCCTGGTGGGGAGGAGGAGCGTGGGCAGAGACACCCGCGCAGGGAGGAGGCGGTGAGGCCACGAAGGCAGAAACCAGGGAGATGCAGCTACAAGCCGTGGGACACCAGAGATCGCCAGCAAGCCACCAAAAGCTTTCTCTTGCGGTGGCACGGTGGCTGCCAAAGCTCCGGAACATTCGGGACAGGCCCGTGCGGGGAGGGTGGAGAGCGGAAGCTGTTGGTGTCGCTCAGCCCACTCGGGGCGGCCCGGCTGCTGGAGTCGACACCCTCAGCCAGCGACAAGTGGGGACCCGGGTGGACAGATACCCCAACTCCCCCCTGCTGGGGCGCTCGACTCAGGGCTGTCGGCACCGGCTCTCGGGGTTCCCCAGAACAGCTGCGTCCTCGTCTGTAAAGCGGGATCGATGACATGCGGTTGGTGAGAGCTGACGCGTGCGAAGCCCTTTGCACGGTGCCCAGCATCCAGTAAGTGCTAAATAAGTGCCTGTGACTGTGGCGATTATCTTAAAAAATAAAAACGATCAGCAGCTGGTGTGTTTGGGGTGGAGGTGGGGCTCTCCCAGAAGTCCCCTTTGGGCCACCAAGCTGGGAGAGCTGAGTCTTCTGGGATCTTACAAACCGGAGACTCCGGCCTCCTGTCCCCCGGTCAGAAGCCCCCGCCGCAGCCGGGCTCTCTGCAGACCCACCGGCACGTTGAAAGGGGGAGATGCCACCCTCGGGGGGCTAAGCCGCGGGCAGCTACCAGTGGCCCTTGTCCTGTCCCTTGTCCTTGGGCGTGAGATCTGGAATCTCTCCGTCTGCCTGCGCTTGGTGCCTTCGTAGGTGGCAGCGTGTTGTCACCGGCGGGAGCCGGGATGCTTTCATGCATGAGTGGCTTTGTGCTGGGAGGCGTGACACGGGGCTGCTCCAGGGCCCGGCCCGGGGAGGCTGCCACGCGGCCCCCTGTCTCCGACTGGGTGTGCAGGGGCCGGGGGCGGGGAGCGGGGACGGAGGTTGAACAGCGCCGGCTGGGGTGGGGCGAGAGGGGACGCCCGCCGCCGCTCGTCCTCTGTTGCGGAAAGGAGGCAGGAAAACATCCCTCTGCAGATTCGCAGTCCTCGCCCCGCCTGGCTTTTGCTTTCTCTTTTTCTTTTTCTTTCCCCTGCAGGCACAGAGGACGCGGTCCCCGTGTCCTGCCACTGCTCGGGGGCTCGTTAATTAAAGGGCCCAGCAGATGTCACCGTTCATTAAGCGTGGCCGCGTGGCTCCTTCTGCAGTCACCGCCGCCCTTTTTGCTCGTTACTTAATGACACCGCGTCCCCCTCGCCGCCCCCGCCCTGGAGAGGGAGCGTGGGGGTGGGGCTGCCCCCGCGTCCTTGGCCGCCCAGGCGCCGCAGCCAGGCGCGCGGTGATGGAGACTTTTAATTTTCATCACGCCCGTCCATCGGAGCTGCGTTTTAAATCACTTTAACGGCAGATTAAAAATATATAAGCTGATATTAGAGGACATTCTCAGAGCCTTTATAAATATCTTAAATCAAAAGTTTGGCTTAATTGCGCTTGGGTGTTGGAGGCGGCTGGGGGGGGCGGGGGCTGGGTCAGATGAGCCCCTGCGGCAGGAGGGGCCGGAAGGGGGTGAAGGAGGTGGCACGGGCCGGGGGACAGGAGGCTGCCCAGGGCTCAGACTGGACAATATCCATCACTTCGGAGGCCTCCCCTCGGGTGCAGACCCGAGTGCAGCACAGGTACACCTGCGCGCCAGGTGCGCCCAGCCCAAGGCCGACCCCAGCCCGCCCTCCCCCGAGTTAACTGGTGCCTGGCAGCGAAGATGCCCGGCGAGCAGGTCATTCCACGTGGCAGCAATGACTGGTCACATGCCCTGTGTCCGGCCACTGTATGAATGAGGCTGGGAGAATCTAGCTGCCTGGGTCAAAGTCACACTGCTCTCTGGTGAGAAAACCAGGATTTGGACCCAGATTCCGTGCTCTAACCACTGCACCCCTCTGCTTGCCCCTCCAAATGTCATAAGTGTCAAGAAAGGAAAGGTTCCAGGAGGGATGTAGGGAACTTAACTGGGGCCCGACTTCCTCCAGGGTCACAGAGGAGGTTTCCTGGGCAGGGACATTTAATCTGGGGCCTGCTGGGTGAGCAGGCTGGGCGAGGTGAAGCAGGACGTCGTTGGCAAGGGCGAGAACAGCAAGTGCAAAGGCCCTGAGGTTGGCACTTGCTCTCCACATCTAGGGAGCAGAAAAGAGGTCAGGGTGGCTGGAGCTAGACCAGGACCTAAGGGCAGATGGAACCGTGGGCATCTTGGGGACATCTGTGGGGACCCTTGACCAAGGCGGTCCACAGACTCACTGCCCAGCAGTGCCACCACCAGACTCAGTCCCTGGGCAGGCTGGAAGAAGAGTGGGAGAGCACCAGACTCACCAAGGTTCTGTTGTCACTGAACGGGACTCAAAACAGAAAGTCCACTGAATTCTAGAAGACTCTAGAGAATTCCATGTCTCCCCGACCTGAGCCTGCTGAGGCGGCAGGAACAGCAGTGACGAGGAGGGTGGACACTGACCGGGTGATCTGCCTGTCTGGGCAATGAGGGTGGCCGGGTGGTGGCCTGGGAGTCTTGGCCAAAGAGAAGGAGAAGTCAAGTCCCTCCAGAGCTGGGCTGGCAGAGGTGGGGGGTCTGCAAAATGTCTTGGAACCCCAGAATGCCAGAGCTGGAAGGGCCTTTTGCCCATCGAGGCGGGGTGGGGC
Source organism: Eulemur rufifrons (assembly GCF_041146395.1). Lineage (NCBI taxonomy): Eukaryota > Metazoa > Chordata > Mammalia > Primates > Lemuridae > Eulemur > Eulemur rufifrons. The sequence goes on from NC_091003.1 coordinate 4,082,977, forward strand.
GGGCCCTGCGATGGCCTTGGCCTCGTCCCCGTGGATCTGCCGTACCACCGATCCCACTGGCTGTGCCTTGAACAGCCGTCCGCAAGGGCTCGAGGAGCTACGTGGGCACCCGTGCTCCCGGGAGCACTGTGCGCAGTGGCCAAGCGGGCAAACCCCGTGGCCATCGGTGGGTGATGGATACACGAGACGCGGCCCGGCCACACGATGGAATATTACTCAGTCTTGAAGAGGAAGGACGTTCTGCCACAGGCCCCTAACAGGGCTGAACCTTGAGGACGTTACGCTGAGTGAGATAAACCGCTGCGGGACTCTACCTACAGGCGGTCCCTGGAGTCGCCAGATGATCCCCAGAGACAGAAAGTGTTAATGGGATGGGGGTGCCCGGGGCTGGGGCGAAGGGAGTGGTGTTTCACGGGGACAGAGTTTCAGTTTGAGACGGTGAAACAGTTCTGGAGATGGAGGGTGGCGATGGTGGCTCAACGGTATGAACGTCCTTAATGCCACTGAACTGTACAGTCACAAATGGTCAAGATGGTAAATTTTCTGTTATGTGTATTTTACTACAATTAAAAAAAAAGTCTGTTGAGATTGCGACCACATCTCCCCACCCCCTGCCCCCCCTTGGGGCCTGCTGTCGTCGTCTCTTGCTTGGACTGGTGCAGTAGTCTCCTCCGTGGTCACCCGGCGTCTCCCCTCACTTTCTCAGTCTAGTGTCCACTCGGCAGCCCAAGGGCTCCTGCTGAACCGAAGTCAGGACATGTCACTCCTCTGCTCAAACACCCCTGACAGCTCCCCACATCCCTGGAGGGAGGGTCAGCCCTGACCACAGCCTACAGGGCCCAACAGGATCTGCCCCCTCCACACCCTCTGAGCTCGCCCCTCCCTCTCTCCCCTTCCCTCATCCGCTCTGGCCTCCCTGAACATGCCAAGCACACGCCTACCCCAGGGCCTTTGCACTGGCTGCTCCTGTTTCCCGGACACACCTCCTCCAGGTTCCTGCCGGGCCCGCTCCCTTACCTCCTCCAGGTCTTTGCTCTAATGTTACCTCTCCTGGGAGTGCTTCCCTGACCCCCTATTTGAGATTACACCCGGCCCCACCTTCCTCCTTCCCTCCTTGCTGTATTTTTTGTCCTAGCTGTTAAATAAGATTTATGGGGGGCTGTTGTTTTGGACTCAGCTCCTGCGCTAGGCCCGACAGACCAGAATGGAGTCACTCCTGAGAGGTGCCACGGAACCAAACTGAACTTAGACATGGGCCAGTTTTTCCAAAAAGCGGGAGATTCATAGCCACCAGTCAAACCTGAGCCGGCATGACAAGGGAGTCCCCTCTGCTTTGACCTTTACAAAGAAAGTCACCTGAGATAACCTGATGTTGACCAACCCACCTTTTGTGTCATGCGGGCTCCCCAGGCCCCCAGCCGTGGGTGCATTCGGTGGCCAGTGATGCTGGCACGTGGCCTTTGGGATCTCAGCGGTATAGAAAACCTGCGCTGGGCTCTGGCTCTGCACTTCACCTCCTTAGACACAAGCGCCTCCCTGCCTCAGGGCCTTTGCACCTGCTGTTCTCTCTGTTTGGGCCTCTCCCCACTGAGATTTAGGCAGGCTGGTTCCTACTCTGCCTTCAAAGCTCAGCATGGAGCCTGCCTCCTCTGAGAGCCTCCCCCCAGCATCCCCCCGAGGTCCCCGCCTGCCCTATCTTCCTATTTGAGTCTCTTCCTTCCTTCCTGTACGTGCTCATTTGTGGACTCAAGTCTGTCTCTGCTCAAACCTACAAACTGTCCTCTGCTGTGGCGTGTGTTCCCCCAGGTATGCAGTCGGTGCTCAGTGGCATTTGTGGACTGTGTGACCTGCGGCTGGTCATTTACCGCTCAGAGGCCACCTCCTTTTGCTCATCTGTAATTTGGGATATTCATTCTCGCTGGGCAGACTCACGGGATCTAGTACAATGAGGGCAGGTCCATGAGCCCTTGAATCATGTTGAAATTACATTAAAAAGTGAGGGCTCCTTTATTAGGTTGTGGACGGGTCTTCTACCCACCTCTCAAGTCCCCTCCCTCCCCAATCCCTAAATGTCACCCTGGCGGGGGAGTTCTCTCTGCCTCATAGACTTCAATCCCAGAGGGCTCCCTGGAGGAAGGAACACTCTCCACCCAGCTTTGTCAGCCGCTGGGGCTCCAGCTTGGCTCCTTTCAAAGCGTCCTCCTCCTCCTCTGTTCCCTTCCCAAAGCCCTGAAGCTTCCCCTCTGCCAGCCCTGGCCATTGTCACAGTGCACCACCAGGCCCCCAGCCCGTGCTGAACATTTTCTTCAAGAATGCAAGCGGTCAAGGTCACGGCCTTCTCCCCTAGCGTCCCCCGCCCCCTAGCCTGGGGAATTAGACTCTGGGCCACACCATCTGTCTGAAAACAATTAGCAATAAACGCCAGCACATTGGGGCTCAGGGTCACGGGCGATGGCGCAGAGGGGGTTATAAATCCAGAAGGTTCCAGGCTGAATCAGCCTTCCTGTCTTTGGGCCAAGAAAAACCCTCCCAGCCACCCTGGGGAGAGAGCTTCCCAGCAGCCCCTGCAGGATGGAGAGGAGCCTCTAGTGCAGGATGCAACCTCACACAGCCCCGGCCTCAGCTGGGGAGGCGGTCGGGGACCATCTGGCGCAGCGCGGAGCCGCGTCCAGCCAGACGGAGGAGCAGCCTTATTTGCTATGTATTGTGTGTGCCGTGTCTCAAAACACTCCGCGCATATGCTCCAAGTGGATGGCTCGCGGCCAGCCGGGCCAGGCGGGCGGGTGGGGGGTACTCCCGGAGCCAGGGGGGAGGGCCACAGGCCTGTCCGAGGCGTGGGGACATCGCAAACCCCTCCCCTCCCCCCAGCCCCGACGGAGGGGCACGACCCTGTTCCCCTCCTCCCCGGCTTGGCCCCTGCCTGACGCGCCACCCCGAAGCCTTTGCAGCCCAGCCTTGTTCAAATGTCACTCCCCCTTAGCGGGGAAGGGGGGCCCACTTCGCCAAACTCAGTGTGTCTGCATACGGTCTGGCCCACCGAGCTGTTTTTCTCTTTTTGTTAATTTGAATAAGTTGCTAGTGTATAAAAAAATCCAGGAGATTTTTACATAAAAATCTGGATGTTCAGCTTCTTTTGAAAAATCAGCGATCTGGCAAGCCGGGGTGGCAGGCCAGCAGGCCAGCTGGCTGGGGCGGGGCGAGGGGTGGCCGTCCCTGTAGCCAGGCGTGACGTCCCTGTTCCGATCACTGGCCCACGCGTTCGCGGGTGCAGTGGTGTTGGAACCTGTTGCTGTGCCTGGGCCTTTACAGGACTTAGATTCTTGCAACCCCCTAAACCAGGGCGTGGATAAGATAATGTCACACGATGATAAGTGTCATGGAGAAAATATGTGGCAGGGGAAGTGGGTGGTGAGTGCGCGTGGGAGGGGGTTCTGCTATTTTACACAAGAGGCCGGGGGTGGTGGGCCCATTAGGCCTGAATGAGATGAAGGGACCCCAGGGAAAAGCATTCCAGCTGGAGGGAACAGAATGTGCAAAGGCCCTGAGGCTGGAACTGTTTGCAGCCTCCAAGGAGCAGCAGGAAGGCCGGTGTGGCTGGAGGGGGGTGGGTGACCTGCAGCCAGGCTTCCTTCCAAGCAAGTGACCTGGACGTGCCAGGGTTTAGGGCTCCCCAAGGTAGTCTGGCCAGCGAACCCTAGGGGATTGCCCAAGGGGGCCCGACTGTGAGGACTGCCGGTGGTTTGTCCCGGATTCTTAGCCACTCCTGGTGGGACAGAGTCCCAGCGGGAAGCGTCCCTAGGGCAGTGCCCCTAGTGGACAAGGGGTTTCCCCTCCTAGCGCCTGAGTTTCCTCATCCGTAAAATGGGGACGCTGAGGACCCACCTCAGAGGGCTGCCGTGCTGTTAACTCACCACGCACGTATCCGTGTGAAACCGCGCGGTGTTCGGACACACGCCCGGCGCGGGGACGGTGCTATGCAGCCGTCAGCGGTTCCAATTCAAGGAGCAAAGTGAGACCACTTTTAGGGGAGCAGCGCTCAGACTTTATGGTCCCTAGACCCCGTGACACTCTTAAAAATTGTTGAGCACCCCAAAGAACTCTTGTTTACGTGGGTTCTATTGATCTAAAGCCCTGAGAGATTAAACTAATAAAACCTCACGCATCTGGCCGGGCGTGGTGGCTCACGCCTGTAATCCTAGCACTCTGGGAGGCCGAGGTGGGCGGATCGTTTGAGCTCAGGAGTTTGAGACCAGCCTGAGCAAGAGCGAGACCCCATCTCTACTAAAAATAGAAAGAAATTATACGGACAGCTAAATATATATATAGAAAAAATTAGCCGGGCATGGTGGTGCATGCCTGTAGTCCCAGCTACTCGGGAGGCTGAGACAGGAGGATCCCTTGAGCCCAGGAGTTTGAGGTTGCTGTGAGCTAGGCTGACGCCACGGCACTCACTCTAGCCTGGGCAACAAAGTGAGACTCTGTCTCAAAAAAAAAAAAACCTCACGCATCTATTAGTTCATTTGAATAATAACATGCGCCTTATATGTTAATAGAAGTGACATGTTTCCGTGAAAGATAATTATTTTTTGCAAAACAGAAAGAGGTCAGTGAGACGAGTGGCACCGTTTGGCGTCTTTGCGAATCTCTCTGGCGTCCGTTCGTTAGGAGACAGCCGGCGGCCAAGCTGCTGCGCCCGGTCTGGTGCGGTTTGGCCTTTTGGATGTGGAGCGTGAGGAAAACCTGGCCGCCTAGACACGGAGGGACCTCCCCTCCCCCGGGGTCTGTGTCCCCCCAGGGGTCCCCGGACCACACTTTGAGAACTGCTGGTCCAGGGAGGCGTTCGGGGCAAGGTGTGGGGACACCTGACGGTCCTCCCCGTCCCTGGGTCCTCCCCGTCCCTGGGCCCAGGCTCCTCTCTGCAAAGGGGAGCTGCTGCCTGGGTGGGGGGCGGGGGGATCTGGCAGTCGCCAGCTGTTCCCAGGGCGCGGTGTCCTCACCAGCAGGCGGTGGGGACGCTCCCTGCCGTGTAGCTCTGAGGAAGAACCAAGAGCGCCCGCACGAGCCAGCACACTGTGGGCACAGCCCACATCCCATTCCTGCCCGGGCCTCCCCTGCTCCCGGAAATGTCCCCAGAACTCATTTTGCCCTGTCGACAAGCTCCGTGGGTGTCATCACTTATGACAGCTCTGCCTTGGGGGGCTGAGGCCCCAAAACCTTTACCTCCTCTGAGCCTGTCGACAGCCCTGCCGGGGGGAGGCGTCTTCATCCCCACCTACAGGCGACAGGGCCGTGGCCGGGCCACACGCACTTGCGCAGGGACAGGCGGGCAGTCCCCCCCTCGCAGAAGCACCCGCGCGTTTCCCGGAGCGAGGCCCGTGGCCGGCTCTGTCCAAGCGGGAACAGAAGAGAAACTGAGCCCGTCCGCGCAGCGTCTCCAATGGCCCGTGTGCTCTGGACTGAGGGGCGCGTGGGACGCAGGACTCCCGGTGCCAAACTGGGACACCCTCGGCAGGCCAGGGGGGTGGGTGGGTGGCTCTGCCGCTGTGGCATCCACTCGCTGCCCCAGGTCTGGGGTCGGGGAGGATGGGGGGCTGAACAAAGCCCCCAAGGCTCCCACCGGTGGGGCGCGTCAGCCCCCCCGCCCGGGAGCCCCGTGGTCAGATGGGTCCTCCCAGGGTGCGGACGGGCACAGGCTGGCGCGAGCCTGCCGGAGTGACCTCATTTCCTCATCCCGGGATTCTAATGAGCTGAGTTCACCAGCAGATGGGGGAGGTGGCCCAGACCATGGGCACACGTGGGGCCGGGAGGAAGGGGACATTTCACGCCTTGTCCAGATGGGGCTGACAGATTGACCCTGGCGACCCAGGACGGTGGGGACACCTCGGCCTCCTGGCAGGAGACCATCAATCCTTAGCCCACCAGATGGGCATCAAAGCCTGAGCCCAAGACCCTCTGCTGACAGCAGAAAAATGACAGTCGGCGCCACTTCCTGCCTGGAATTCCCCGAGATGCCATAGCCCTCCGATGGGGAAACTGAGGCAGTGCATCTGAAACCAGATCTGCAGCTCCCTGGCTGTGTGCCCTGGGCAAGTTGCCTAACTTCCCTCACCCTCCTTCTTTGCTTCTCTGAACGTCCATTCTGACGTATAAAATAACCCGTCTGTTAGGGGCTGAGAAGGTCAAAGGAGCAGGAACGAACCAAGTAACAAGATTATCGACGCACTGGCCCCGTGCCCTGGGCCTGCACCCTCGGCGTGAATGCAAATCTCAACGAAACCGCTAAGAGTTAAGCCGGTCCTTCGGGCACCCACTGGCCTGTATGTGGCTACGACCTGAGAAGGAGCCGTCTTTTCCCCAGTGCACACGGGTCCCCACGATGCCACCTTTGTCCCCAGATCCCCGCTTTGCTGTGAATGCACCGGTTACGCCAGCCATCTCTGGCCTGGGGGCTCAGGGCCCTGGAAGTGCCCCCCGGGGAGGTCATGGCCACGGGAAGGCCCCGTCCTTCCCAAAGCTGTTTCTCAGCTGCAGAACCGGCCGGCTCCTCTCTCTGGGCTCCCGGGGGAGCCAGAACTGCCCCGGTTCCCTGTGAACGCAGTTGGCCTTGGCTGTCACACGCAGCTGGCGTGTCAGGGCCCATGGGTGACGAAAACGAGACAGATCCACACGTGCCAGCGCAGATAAACAGACAGACGGGGGTGGGGGTCGGGACAGGCCAGCGTTGGGGCTGCAGGTAGTGCTCGGGGTGGGCAGAATCGTGCCCCCAAAGACGCCCACGTCCTGATCCCCAGAACCTTACATGGCACGGAGGACTTTGCAGATGGGATCCAGTTAAGGATCTGGAGGTGGGGGATGATCCCAGATTATCGGGGTGGGCCCTAAATGTGGTCACAAGTGACTACCGAAGAGATGTGACCACAAGCAAGAGGCTGGAGGGGTGTGAGGGGACTTTGCAAGGACAGGAACGCAGGCGCCTCCGAAAGCCAGAAAAGGCAAGGAGATGATTCTCCTCCGCAACCTCCAGAAGGAGCCCGCCCTGCCGACATCTTGACTTGGCCCGGGGAAACTGATTTCGGGCTTCTGAGCCCCAGACTGTAAGAGAATAAGTTCGTGTTGTTTATGGCAGTAGTTTATGGTCATTTTTACATAAGCAATAGGAAACTAACACGGTGCTTGAGCTCGGGTACGTGCTTGTGCGCAGAGAAAGGTACCAAAGGGCACACTCCAGACTGTTGGTGGCAGCTGTCTTTGGAAGCTGAATTAAGTGGGGAGCCATTTTGTGCCAAACACAACTTCTTTACTGCTTGATTTTTTTTTCAATAAAGAACATTTATGTCGGCCGGGCGCGGTGGCTCACGCCTGTAATCCTAGCACTCTGGGAGGCCGAGGTGGGCGGATCGTTTGAGCTCAGGAGTTCGAGACCAGCCTGAGCAAGAGCGAGACCCCATCTCTACTAAAAATAGAAAGAAATTATATGGACAGCTAAAAATATATATAGAAAAAATTAGCCGGGCATGGTGGCGCATGCCTGTAGTCCCAGCTACTCGGGAGGCTGAGACAGGAGGATCGCTTGAGCTCAGGAGTTTGAGGTTGCTGTGAGCTAGGCTGACGCCTGGGCAACAGAGTGAGACTCTGTCTCAAAAAAAAAAAAAAAAAAAAAAGAACATTTATGTCATCTATAATAAGGAAAAAGAGGCATAATTCGCTATTTTTAAAGGTTCTATTCAAATCCATACCCTCCCCATGTAACCCCTAATGCCTCAGGCCGGCTGGACGCTCCCGTTCCGACCACAACCTGTTAGCACCGGGTGGTCCTTCAGGGCCAGACGGAGGCACTGCGCCTGGGTTCACATCCCAGCTTTGCCCACTACGGTGCCATCATGCCACCCCTTTGGCTTTGCTTTCCTTGTTGGCAAAATAGGGGTCTTCTAGGGTCTGTGTCAATGGTCCCCAAGGCCACCCTGAGGTTCAGCGATTCACCTGGACTCACAGGATTCAGAAAGCTGCCATGCTCATGGCTACGGTTTATCACAGCAAAGGATACGGACTCAAGTCATCAGAGGAAAAAGGCGCACAGACCGGAGTCCAGGCATGAGTTTCCAGCTGTCCTCCCCAGTGGGGTCGTGTGAACAGCGCTTGACTCTCCCAGGAACTATGTGTGACAACGCACAGGAAGTATTGCCGACCAGAGACGTGCCCCTGAGCCTCGGTACCCACGATTTTTGTTGGGGGACAGTCACGTAGGCATGGAGCATCCACATGGCTGACCTTAGTTACTCCGGCCCCTGCAGAGGTCAGACTGATTCAGTGTGGCCCATCGCTCCCAGCAAGCAAAACCGGGAGTTCGCTATAGATAATGTTGTTAGTGTAAACTCTCCAGTGTGGCCCAAGGCTCCAGGCACACAGACACTCTCGGTAGGCGGGACAGTCCGAGGACTCAGAGGTTATCTCCAAGCTGGCCAAAGGCCGGTCCTTCCTTTGACGTGTGTGGGGTTTGGACGAGCCAGGCCTGCGGAGCTGACCCTTGCCGCCCAGCTTGCAGCGCGGCTGACGGGAGCAGACTGAGCGCAGCATAGTGCCGGCTGCTGGTGTCACGCCTGCCGGGGGCACTTCACACTCCCTACAGCATCGCTGCCAGTGGTTTCCTCCTGGGGTTGTCAGCATCTCGCGGGCAGGAATCGTATGTACCTCCCCCCTTCTGTGTCCCTGCTGAGCCCAGCACCGCGCACAGAGGCGCCACTCTGAGAATGTCTGGGAGGGAGGGGACCTCGGCGTTATGTGTCCCCTAGTGCTCCTAGACCCGCGGGGCAGGGAGGGAGCAGAGCCTGGAGCCAGAGAGGGTCCGAGGGAGGCACAACTGCGGTCTGTGCAGACGTCCACGTCCTAATTCCTGGAACCTGTGACCATGTTGGGTTACGTGGCCCGGGTGGGGGGAATTAAGATTGCTAATCAGCTGACCTTGAGACGAGGAGATGATCCTGGATTAGCTGGGTGGGCCCCGAGGAATCAGGAAGCTCTTTAAAAGAGGAGGAAGCGGGTGGAGGCCAGAGAGGTTTGCAGATGCGGCCGCCAGCCTTGCAGAGGGAGGAGGGGGCTGGCAGCCGAGGCAGGAATGCAGGTGTCTTCGGGAGCGGGAAAGGCAGGCAAGCGATTCTCCCCTGAGCTTCCAGAAGGAACACACCCTGCTGCCACCTTGGTTTTCGCCCAGCGTGGCCCATGTGGGGACTGCTGGCCTGCAGGGCTGCGAGGGATACATCTGTGCCGCCTGGCGCCACTGCGCTGTGGCCACCTGTCACTGCGGCCAGGGGAGACCGTGCAGGGATAGGGCTGCCCCCCGGGGCTGTGAGCTTGCGTGGTGTGACACAGCCACTTCCAAAGCCCAGCCCTGCAGGGCGGGAGCCGGGGCAAAGCCCCCACGTCCTTTCTCCGCCCTCCCACCTGCGGCAGGTGCCTCCCCTGGCCGACCCCAGCCAGAGCCCAGAGGGTAGGGGTGTGTGGATGCAGCCCACTTGGTCAGCCCAGGGGACACGGAGCCAGGTAGACTAGAGGGACGTCGTTCTAAATAGCCCTGCTCCTTTTGTGGCTGGGGAACTGGAGGCTGGGAGTGGCGAGTCCCTGCCTGAGGACACTCAGCTGAGGAGCCAGGAGCCGGGACTGGAATCCGGGCCGTCTGGCCGCCGTCCCGGCCCCCCGCAGCCGAGCAGGCGGGCGCGGCCATGTGAGCGCGTGTGTGTGTGTGTGTGTGTGTGTGTGCGTGTGTGCGTGTGTGTGTGTGTGTGTGTGTACAGTCGCTGCCTAGCGCCCACCCGGCCCCCGCCCGGCTGTGGGCGTTCTCTTTTTTTCCGATCCGTGTTACCGCCAGCGAGTTTCAAAAGCAGAGAGAGAGAGATGAAATGACACTTTCACTAAACAGGAACCTCACCCACCAGCTCCGCTCCTGCGCTGCCTGTGTCTAATTAGGGGTTGTGTAGTGCGGGTGTGAACGAGACCGCTGCTCCCTCCGCGGCGGGCGGGGGCGGGCGCGGAGACGGCGGCGCGGGAGCCGCTGCGTGGCAGGAAGGTGCACTAATGGGCCTTACCAACGTGGGGGGCCGGGGGACCCTGGAGGCCAGGGCTGTCGCAGTGAGGTTTTCCGTGGCACTGTGGCGTGGAAGCTGTTTCCCTGGCCTTGGAGGAGGGGACAGAGAACAGCCCACTGCACGTGACTCCTCGCAGCAAGGGGGGGCTCTCATCACACCCAGGTCACCAAGGGCAGCTCCAAACCTCTGTGTTCGGCCCCTGGGGGCTGGGTGGGGAGGCCTGTCTGCCACTCGGTCCCCCACGAATGTGCTCGGCCCTCAGCCCCTCCCACGGCTGGGCCGCTTTGCAGCGTGGGTTTAGCACCTGCTAGTTCTTCTAGCGAAAATGCTGTTCCTCGCGCTCTGGCTCATAGCTCGGGCTGCTGTGATGCCATCCGCCGGGCGGCTTGAACGACACGTGTTTGTTTGTCAGGGTCCTGGAGCCTGGAAGTCTGAGAGCAGGGTGCCAGTGGGGGCGGTTCTGGGGAGGGGGGCTCTCTTCCCAGCTTGCAGACGGTGACTTCTCCCCGTGTCCTCGCGTGGCCTGTCCTCCACACGAGCTCCCAAAGAGAGGGGAGGCCCTGGTGTCTCTTCCTCTTCTTATAAGGGCACTAACCCCGTCCTGGGGGCTCCACCCTCATGACCTCATCGCCACCTCCCAAAGGCGTCCCCCTATACCATCACTCCGGGGGGTGGGTTTAGGGCCCTTGCAGTTAGACCACCTGCTTCCAGTCCCAGTGCTGCCGCTTGAAGGGGGTAATCTTGGGCAGACGATTTCAACTTTCTGTGCCTCAGTTCTGCCATCTGTGAAATGGGAATAGCGGTAGTGCCTGCCTCAGAGCTGCCGAAAGACCAGACAGTGGGGAGGGGAGAGAAGTGTTGGCTACTTTCTCACGCACACGGATCTCCCTGTGGGAGCACGGGTTGCCCGTCTAAAGCGCCTCCGCTGACCCGGGCGCAGCTGTGATCAAGCTGCAGTCGCGCGTGTGGTGGCCTGTTTCCCGCCTGTGTCTCCCACGTGTCCATGCGCCCCGTGGGGGTGCGAATCACGTCCACCTTGTTCTCTCTGTAGCCCTAACACTTTAGCACCAGCACCTGCACATAGTAGGTGCTCGATTCAATAGTACTTAACGAATGCCAGACGCCAAAGCCCACGGCTTCCTGCTCCTGAAATGGAGCACACACAGAGGAAAGCGCCTTCGCGTCAGCGGGAAGTACAGTGACAAAGCAAGTCCCCGCTCGCCAGCACCGGGGCGAGAAGCAGAACGCGCCTTCCACCTGTGTGGTCCCTGCCAGGGGTCAGCCCCAGACCTGCGCCTCACCGTGTCGCTGTCCTCGCCTGCCAGAGCAGACAGGTGCCCCTGCCAACAGCCCTGCGAGTGTGTCATCGTGGAGTGGATCCGCCAGCCCCAGCTGACACCCTGACTGCAGCCTCGGGGGACCCCAACGCAGACCCACTCAGCTCAGCTGCTCCCCAATCCCTGACCCACAAAGCCGTGTCAGATAACACATCTCTAGGGTGGGTGTCAGCCAGTACGTTTCAGGGTGTTTTGTTCCGCAGCAGTAGCTAATGAATACACCTGCCACGGAAGGGGCCACAGAGTCGCCTAGCTCCTGGGCTCGGCGTGACCCAGCCTGTGCAGCTGCTGGCTGCTCTGTCCCTGCTCCTGGAGCAGACGAGGCTCCGTGCCGTGGAGTGTCGGCTCTGGCAGGGAGTCTCCTGCGGACCCACCGCCCACCTGTGCTGTGCATGGGGCCACGGCACATTCGTGGCCCTCCGCCTATGTGTCCCTTGTCCCTCACCCTTGCCGTCCTGAGCTGGCACCCCATCAGAATAGCTTGGCAAGGATGCCCTGCCTCCACCCTTTTTCCAGGGAATCTGAGCTAAAACAACGAGCTTCCAGTCACGAGGCCCCACCTTCTCCTGACCAAGAGGTGACCCAAGTGAGGACAGCAGCCTCTCTTATCCCAGCCTTTAAATCTGGAGAAGCAGGAAGGAATCGTTGCGGGATGAGTCACGCCGTGGCAGCGCCCGGCAAGCCTAGCAGAGCTCTTCTGCCGTTTGCTCGAGCCACCGCAATCCTTCCCCAAACCCTCTCCGTGCTCGAGTTTTGGCCTTGGTTTCCGTTGCTTGCAGCCAAAGATCTCCAACTCGTCAAGAGATACAGATGCTAACTGTTATTTTTGCTTTTTAATTCAACGACGGATTTATGCTCGGCATATAGTTGATGCTCAACAAACACTTGTCGACGACGAGTGAATAATACAGCCAGCATTCTGCAGGAAGCTCCCAGGCAGATGGGCACTTAATCAGGGCTTTTTTTTTTTTCTCCCCCAGGACTATTTTTAAAGTTCTGCAAGGAAAGACACTCTAAAAATTTCCCTTAGCAACTTTTCTAAACGTCTAGCAACACTTGATGTCATGCATTTTTTTTTTTTTTTCTCACACCCAAACCAGTTTTTACCTATTGCAGCTGAAACCCTCTTTCTTCTTTCTTTGGTGTTTGCTTGTTTTGCTCCTCTTAGTCACTGAACAAACATCTGTTGCACGCCACCTCTTAGCCAAGTCCTGTAGGGAGGATGTCACAGATGTCATTGTGCCCTGGAGGAAAGAGGCTGTAGACTGGAAGTCAAGGGGCCTGAGTTTTTGTCCCTTCCTGCTACTGGGTGTCAGTTTGTCCACTTATAAAATGAGGGCCTCGTGCTAGACTGGGCACAGCAAGGAGCTTGAATCATGTGCCAATTCCTAGATTGCCTGAAGGTCTAGGCTGAGGATTCCCAGGCAGTGCTCAGGCTCCATGGCAAAGACAACTGGGATCCATTAGTGATGTCTGCCCGGGTGCAGGATAGGAAAGTGCTATGTTTTCGCCAACCCTGCGCTTGGCCATCTCAGAGTTTCCTGCGAGCCGTGACAGTCTCTGACTTGGGAAAACTCGATGGGCCCACGTGGAATATTCACTCGCAGACATCAAGTAGGTGGCAGTTGCAGCCAAGATGCGTGGGCAGTTCCAAGGGAGTGGCAGCTGGGGGCCGGGGATGCTTTCCAGTTGGTAAGTAGGGTCAGAGCCTGGCCGGGGACACACTGAGGTTTTGCTGCACAGACGGGTGGCTTTCCCAGGGTGCTGAGAGATGTCGTGGGGTGAACTGGGCATATTGACTCAGCTAGTCCTTCGGGGCTGAGGTGCGTTCCAAGGTGTGGGAAGAGAAGTTAGCAGAGTATGTTCCCAGCTGACCACTCCTTTCCCTGAGCTTCCAGAGCCTTCTTTGGGCCTCAGAACTGGCCTCCCTTATTTAGAGGTATGGAAGTGTGTATCTTAATCTTCCCAGACAGATTCCGAGCTCTGGGCGATCAGATTCACGTCAGTATGGGGCTCTCTGTTGGCGCACGGAAAGTGCATATTAATAATAATACAATAACAACATCAACATCAACCGCTCTGCATTCTGCACGTACCACAGGCAGGACGTGACAGGAGCACTTTACACAGAGTCTTTCCTGCAGCCCCCAGACGCTGCATGTGCTCAGCCACGTCGCAAGGCGAGGGGCACGCGGGGCCCACAGGTCTCCAACCCCCGGGCCCCCACCCACCTCCCGCCCGGGGTCCCGCTCGCCGCAGCCGCAGCCCGGCGGGGCTGACGTGGGCGCCCCTGCCGTTTGCTGCCTGTCTGCGCATCTTGTTTGTTCCAATTATGTCAAGTAAGTCATTATAATTTTATGTTTTTTAGATTAACATTTTTGCTCAAGGGCACAGTAATTAGCAAGCGGCTGGGAGTTTAATGATTCTGAGCAACAGGGAGGGAGAGTTTCCCCCAGTAAATCTCTGGGAGGGACGGGAGGCTGCTGGGCTGCCCGAGCCGCCCCTCAGCTCCAGGAGGGGGAGGTTTTGTGGTGCAGATGGGCTGGGTGAGGACAGACGGGACCCCTGTCCTGTCCACCAGCCCGGGGCGGAGCTCCCAACCAGCCTGGACTCCCATCACACCCCGTCCCTCAAGGTCCCCGCCGGGGAATTAGTCTCCCCTCCACGCTTTACTGCCTTGCCTGTTTTGTTCAGGGCCTAGAATCATGCATAGCACACAGTGGGCACTCAATAAATGCTTAGTGATTGAATGAATGGAAAGAGGTTACAAACTGGTGGCCCACAGGCTAAATCCAGCCCTTGATGGGTTGATTTGAACCGGCACAATGTATTTTTATGCAATGTAATCAGTTGGCACCATTTGATGAGGACATTCTACATGCGTCTGAACTTCTAGCTTCTCTAGAAGAGTCAGGGTTTCTGGCCACGTGGGCCCATGTTCCCACGGAGCTGCAGTTGTTGGAGGTGAAACGTGGCTGTGCCCTGTAGATGGGGTGTGGACGCAGTTGGCCGCAGTCCCCACTACTCCCTATCACCTCACACCCAACCGTGCTGCTCTGCTTACGTCACCCACTTGGCCCCACGAGCACTTGGATATTCTTGGCTTAGAAAGGTCCCCCAGCAGCTTAACACAGCAGCTTCTCCTCCCCAGACGGCAGCAGCTCGGGGTAGGTGTCCGGGTGGAGGACGACTCTCCTTCCTCACAGCCGCTCAGGCTGCGGGCTGCTGCCATCGGTGGTCCCAGGTGCCCCAGAGCTCCCCTGCGGCAGCACACAGGGGCGAGGCCCACGCCACTTGACTCACCTTCCGTTGGCCAGAGTTCGGTCCCACAGCCGCTGCTACGTGCAAAGGAGGCTGGGAAATTCCACCTTGCTGTTTGCCCAAGGCAAGGAGAGTGGATTCCCCGGCAGACGGCGGGCCCTGCCCAGCCCGGCTTCCCTCTGCCAGCCCCGGAAGCCACGATCGCCCCCTGGACTCGGAGTCTGGCTCTTCCGTCGTGCACACGTATCCCCCATCTACTGTTTTTGCCGTGAAGTTGATACCTGGAGCGCTTCCTGGCTGGGGTTTCTCCGCTCAGAAGCCCACGTTCTCCTACGTCACAGGCGCGGGCTTCTGAAACGGAGTCACGGGTTTGCATTTTCTACGGTTGCTCCTCCCCCGGGCCACGGAGGCCGCGTGGTCTGGTTTGGCGGAGGGAACGGGGCAAGGGGCGAAGAATTACTGGGATAAAAAGGGCACCGGCTAGAAACGGTACCCAGAGACATGGTGCCATGACACACGGCACAGCGCAGCCGCCGTGACCCGGCTACTCCACGCCTGGGTGTCTACCCGAGAGAAATCAAGGCATGTGCCCACGTGTTCTAGCACACAAGTGTTCACGGCTACACACTGGTCATGGCCCAAACGCCCATGAGCTGGTGAACAGAGACAAACAAACGGTCGTGTGTCCACACCGTGGAATTCCGCTTAGCAATAAAAAAGGGGTGAACTATCGATGCACTGAACAACGCTGGAAAATCTCAAGATCGTTTTGCTAAGTCAGGGGCTGGCGAGACCCCTCTGTGAAGGGTTGGGGGGACTCTCTTTGCCTTTGTGGGCCTGGAACCCCCCCTCAGCTACTCAGCTCTACGACTGTAGAGAGAAAGCAGCTGTAGTCAATACGGAAAGGAGTGAGCGTGGCTGTGTTCTGATAAAACTTTATTTATGGACACTGAAATTTAAATCTCATGTAATCTTCCTGTGTCATGAAATATTCTTTTGGTTTGTTTTCAACTACTAAAAACATATAAAAACGCAAGAACACTCATTCATTACCCGTGGGAAGCAGAATAGTCCAGCCGGTTTGGAAGACAGTTCGGTGACTTCTCACAAAGCCAGACATCGTCTCAGCGTACGATCTCGCGATCACACTTCTAGGTATTTACCCAAGCGATTTGAAAATTTATGGCCGTGCAAAAACTTGCGGATGGATGTTCATAATAGTTTTATTCACAATCATCCCAAACTGGAAGTGACAAAGATGTCCTTGAATAGGTGATGGGTAAACAAACCGTGGTACGTCCAAACAGTGGAATATTATTCAGCCCTGAAAAATGAGCTGTCAAGCCACGGAAAGACATGGAAGAAACTTAAATGCAAATCATCAACTGATGGAAGCCAGTGAGCACAGGCCACAGGGTAGGGTTGCAGCATGACATTCTGGAACAGGCGACACTATGGAGACAGTGAAGGGTCAGTGGCTGCCGAGGGTCTGGGGACAGGGAGGGGTGACTAGGCCAAACACGGGGGATTTTCAGGCAGTGGCTTTATTCTGTGTGACACTGTGACGGTGAATACACATCACTGTACATTTCTTAAAACCCAGAGAACCCTGCGATGCCAAGAGTGACCCCCAACGTCAACTACAGACTGAAGTTAGTAATTATGTATCGATGTCACTTCATGAACTGTCGCAGCCACGCCACACTAACGCTCGATGTTAATGAAGAGGGAAACCGTGTACCAGGGTGGGGGATTGGGATAAGCGGGTAGATGAAATTCTCTCCACCATCGGCTCAATTTTTCTGTAAATGTAGAACTGTACTAAAAAAAAAAAAAAAAAAAGCCTATTATTTTTTTAAATACAGAAAGAAAACTAATTCTTAGCTCATAGGCCTTAAAAACACAGGCAGACGCCGGTCCCGCCCCGGGACCTGTCGTTCTCTGAGCCCCCTGCAACACGAAGGGGACCAGGCCTGGCGGGTCGTAGCGTGTCATCGTGATGACGGCACACCCTGGAGAAGACACGGCGCCAGGCAGATCGGAGGTGGGGTGGCGGCCAGTGGCTGGAAAGGACACAGGAAGCCCTGGGTGGCGGGGAGTCCTGTGCTGACCGGGGCTGTGGTTACGTGTTGAGCTGTGTGCTCCGAATGGCCGCGCTGTATCGAAACACATCCCGGCCCCCCAGACCGGCCGCCGGGGTCAGGGCTGTGCCCGCCCCGTTCAGAAAACGGGGGCTCCGCGGGCGGCTGCGATGAGCTGAAGCCGGCGAGGGCAGGCGGGACCCGGCTGGAGCCCGGTGGCCCCGGGAGACGCTGGAGCTGAACCCGAAGGATGAGTCGGGCACGGCAGGCCGAGGAGAGGGACCAGCCGGGGCAGGGGCTGGGTGTTGGGACGGGCTGGTGAGTTTGAGGAAGCAGCTGGGTGTGACCCGGGTCATAAGGCCAGCAGGGGCAGGTCCCCAGGCAGAGAGGAAGGCGGCAGGCAGGCAGTTTGTGACCACAGACCATTGGTATTTAGTGGCCACCCCGCAGGCTTTGGCTCCGTCTGCCTGGGGGCCTTTTGTGTCCTGAGGTTGGAGGCAGACGTCTTCGAGTCCGGCAGCCTGGCCCCAGTGAGGGCCTTACGCGACCGTCCCGGGGAGGGGCGTGCACGGCAGAGGTTTGCTGACGCGGCGAGAGCCGGTTCGGGAGCCTTTCTGCAAAGACAGGCATCTGGCTGGTGTATCAGCTTCCTGTCACTGCTGTGACAAGTGACCACAGAACTGTTGTCTCACGGTTCTGGAGGGCAGAAGATGGAAGTGGATCTTCCCGGGCTGCGATCAAGGTGTGGGCCGCGCTGGCTCCGCCCGCAGGTTGTGGGGCAGACTCGTCCCCCCCCCACCACCCCCGGGACCTTCTGGAGGTGCCCACATTGCTGGGCTCCTGGCCAGGCCACCGCGGCCCCTGTTTCCATCATCCCTCTTATTCCTACCTTCCTCCTCCTCTCAGTCTGACCCTCTTGCGTCGCTCCTGAGGACCCCCGTGCTGACGCTGGCCCCCCTGGCTACTCCAAGGGAATCTCCCCATCTCTGGACCCCTGACTTCATCATGCCCTCGACGCCCCTTCTGCCTCATATGAGGGGCTGAATCCCGGCCCCCACCCCTAGGTTCCTGTGTCGCAGCCCAAACCCCCAACACCTCCAGGTGGGACTGTATTTGGAGACGGGGCGTAAGAGAGATGGTTACGCTAAAATGGGGTCATTAGCGAGGCCCTGACCCCACAGGCCTGGAGTCCTCCTGCCGGGTAACAAAACCGCCGAACCTTCATGGCAACGTCGTCTGATGCTCACAGATCCTGTGGGTCAAAGATTCCTGCTGCCTCCCCATGCAGCCCAGAGGCCTCTGCTCGGCATTCAATGCCCTCTACCATGTGGGCGCCACCTCTCCTCCCCATTATCTGAGGGCCCCAGGATTTCCTGCACCCTCGTTTCTGTTCGTATTGCATCAGGATTCAACTTTAAGCCAGAAGCAGTGAGTCCCCACTCCTTAGGGTGGAAACGTCCTTTAGAATCACTCCCTGGAGGCGGGAGGTGGGGGTGGCGGCTGCCCAGGAAGCCCTGGGTGGAGGCGATGGCACAGGGTGGTCGGAGGAAGAGACCGAGGGGGCGGGGTGAAGGCAGTGGGGCGGGCGCCGCCTGGCTGAGCAGCCGACGTGCGCTGGTTGCACAGAGCTGGCCGCTGGGACCTTCCGCTTCCTCGGGGGCGTCGCCACTGCCCCCAAGACCCCCCAGATCTCTCTGGGTCTCAGCGGCGGCATCTGGGGAGTGGAGCTAAGATCAGCAAGGCAGTTTCCGGACAGCTGGGAGACGCCCTTGGACCTGCAGATGATTCAAAGTTGCCGCCACCCCCTCCATCCGGGGATCTGGACCACCTCAGCCCGGGCGAGCGGCCGCTTGCGAGGTCGCTCTGAGGTCCCCGAGGGTAGTGGAGACCTTGTGAGGTGCTCTTGCCCTAGTCCCTGCCTCCCCTTGTCCCTCCCCGAAGGGGCAGCCTCGCTCCTGCCAAACACAGCCTTCCCGCAGTGCTGCCGCGACGCGGGTTCATTCCAGGGGGCCCCGAGCGCCAGCAGCACGGAGGGGCCAACCTTGAACTCAGCGAAGAGGAACGCCGGCCTCTGTTCCAGCTGGAAGGCTGTGCGGCGCCTGGGAATTTATGAGCCTGCTCTCAGCAAACGCTCAGCGCCTTTGTTGGGGGGAGGGAAAGTCAAGCCCAGATCAACGTCGGATCGATGTCTCCTCCCCAGACCGCAGTCCGAGGCCGCCGCATCCTCCGCAGCCAGAGAAGACGCCACGGTCACTGAGCACGGGGCCAGGGACAGCCAGCTCTGCCCAGAATCCTGCGGCTGGGCATTATTTACCCAGGAAAAGGCTTGTCCTGCTTCCCATGCAACAGCACTAATTAATCTCCTACTGTGTACCAGGCAATGTCAGCGAAGCCCTCTTGTCTTCCTTTGACTGTTGGCCGACCTGGGGCCCAGAGGGGTACAGCAGTGTACTCACAGTCACACAGCTGTCCAGGTGGAGCTGGGACACAAGTCCAGCTGTGATGGAGTCAAAGCTTCTTGTCCCAAACCCTACGTCACCAGGTCTGTGGAAACAGGAGTGTGTTAAATCCATTAGGAATCCACTTGGCTGCGAGTAACAAAAAGCTGGGCTGAACAGTGGCTTAAATCATAAGGTCATTTGTTGTTTATTTAAGAGGACATCGGGAAGTAGGCAGTGCCCAGGGGAGTTCACTGGTTCCTCGGTGTCACGAGGCAGGGTTGACATCTCTGCAATTCTCGTGTCCGTCTCATGGTGCCAAGAGGGCTGCTGCAGCGCCAGACATCACTTCATCACACAATGACATCCAGAGGCAGGAAGGAAGATGGGGCGGGGCAGGGGCAGAAGGGAACGAGTCCGTCTTCCCGTATCTTTCTCATTTTGCAGTGAGACCGCGCGTTCCCAGCGGCTGCCGGCAGATTTCCCCTCACGTTTCTCTGGCCAGAAACGGACCACAGGCCTTGCCCAGGCCCCGGGGGTAGAATCCGGTTCCTACCACGTGCTCAGCTGGGGATTTGAACCAAAGAGCAGCACGCTCGAGTGGGAAACAGAGGATGCCGGTTTTTTTTAATTGTGGTAAAATGTACATATACCATAAAATTTACAGTGTTGATGAGTGTTAAGTGTACAGCTCAGTGGCATTGAGGACACTCACGTTGTTTTACGACCGCCACCACCGCCCATCTCCAGGTGACCGAGTTCCCGGACAGAAACTCTGTGCTCGTTAAATCACATCTCCCGCCCGCGGCAGCCACCGCTCCGCTTCCCGTCCGTGCGTCTGGCTGCTCGGGGACCTCCCAAGGGCATTTGTCCCTCTGTGACCGGCTTACCTCGCTTGGCGTAGTGTCTGCGGGGCCATCCGTGTCGTCATGCGGGATTCCCTTCCGTTTTTAAGGCCGAATGACATTCCATGACGCGGACGGGCCACGTTCGCTTCACCCGTTCACCCGGCGGCGGACTCGGGTCCCTTCCGCGTGGGAGCTGCGGCGGATGACGTCCGGGGTCATCGTCACGAGCATCTTTCAGATGTGACGACGGTGCCGCACCAAGCGCCGGCAGAGTGTGGCGCAGCCGGGTCCTCACGCTGGCCGCCGGGGCGCAGAGCGCAGGGACACCGGGGACAGTGGCACCGGGGACAGCGGCTGGCGGCCCCTTAGACGGTTCACCGTCCGCCTCCCGCGCGCCCCGCGGCTTCGCTCCCGGCGGACACCCGGGAAACGGAAACGTGCGCGTTCACGGCAGCGTCGTTAGGTGCCAAAGGGTGGAAACAACCCAGGTGTCCCCGCACGGATGAAGGGACACACAGAAGGCTCTCTGTCCACACAGGGCGGTGTTATTCGGCGGGGAAAAGGAGGGGAACGCCGGCACGTGCTGCTGCGTGGACGCACCTTGAAACTCTGGTGCCGAGTGAACCGAGGCAGCACAGAAGGTCACGTGCGTGTGACTCTGTGCGCGGCGTGTTCAGCACGGGCAGCTCTGCAGAGACAGTGCACCGCGTGGTGGCTGCAGGGCCCGGGGGAGGTGGCCGTGGGTGACTGTCACGGCACGTGGGGTTTCCTCCTGGAGTGACGAGCACGTTCTGGAACCAGGTAATGGTGACGGTGCCCAATATCCTAATGAATGGTATCCTTGTAAATATCAAAAAAAAAAAAAAAGAAAAAAACCGAACACTGAATGGTACACTTAAAAAAAAAGGGTGAGTCGCCCTGGAAACTGTCGTCCCCATTTTACAGAAGAGAACACTGAGGCTCAGAGGCTCCAGTGACTTGCCTGAGGACACGGAGCTGGGGAGCAGGAGGACAGGCATTCGCACTCCAGCCGGTTCTGCCTCCAAGGCCACATTGGTGACCCACGCAGCAAGGGGCTCCCAGGTCCTGGCCAAGTCCCCTGGCCTCTCTGCTCGGTCTCCGCACTTGTGCAACGAGCGTGATTCAAAAGGGCGTGACGGTGGCACTGTGACCAGCACAGAGCAGACGCATCCAGCAATGCAGCTCTGCTTCCTTCCCTGCCGCGGGAGAGAGGAGGAAACAACCACAGTTTCGTAGGTCGAGCACCAGGGCTGGGGGAGGCCCAGGCTGCCTGGGAGGCTCGGTCACCTCCCAGTCGCTGTCCCCAGGTGGGAACGAGGCCGTGGCACCGTGTTCCTGCCACCAGCATGTGGGTGTTTCCCGACACCCCCTTCTGAGCTCAGGCAAACACATCCCCCGTGATGTCCCCGTTGCCATGGAGAGAGGCGCCCTCTTCTATGGAGAGTGATAGTCACCACCTGGCTGGGACTGGAGCCAGCGCAGCCCAAGGGCAGACGAATTCCACCAGGGAACGAGGCTCTGCGGGCTCTGCAGCTCCCGGGAAGGACAGCCGCCCGGTGCCTTCCCAGGAGGGAAGATGAGCTCACACCAGGGGCCTCCTGCCACGCTGCACCCCGTCTCTCAAGAGCTCGGGGTGGGGAGAGGCCAGGCTTGCGTGGGTGTCAGCACTGGTGGCTCTGTTGACAAGCTGTGTGACCTAGAGCCTCAGTTTCTTTATCTGAAAAATCCAGATCCCAGTACCTCCCTGGCAGCCTTGTTTTAAGAAATCACTTATTCATTCAACCGACATCCACTGGGCTCCGCCTAAAGGCCAGGCACTGGGGTGATAGTGGGGGACCAGAGGCAAGGTCCTCGTCCTCCTTGTCAACAAGGGAATTTCATCTGTGAGCAGTGCTATGCAGTGTGAAACCCAGGCGAGGGGTAAGGGGTGAAGGGGAGGGGTGATTGTGACTTTGGCCTGTGGGGGCAGCTGGGGAAGACCTATCTGAGAAGGCAGTCACGGGAAGACCGAGGGACGAGCCATCTAGGCAGAGGAGCGGCACGTGCAAAGGCCCTGGGGCAGGAATGGGGTCCGTACGTGCAAGGAAGGGAATGAGCGTGAGTGTGGGTAGCAGTGAGGCGGGAGGGGACGGCAGAGGCCAATAGTGACGGGCCCTGCAGGCTGCCACGAGGAGTCTAGATTTTGCCCTAAGAGCAAAGAGACTAGAATGATCTAAGCAAGGGAGCGGTCAGCTCTGCTTCCCATTTAATAAAGGCTTCTGCTCCTTGCCTTGGATAAGTGTGTCTCAGTTTCACAAGCCGCGTTTCAGAAGAGGACGCGGGCCCGCCGGATCCCACTTGAGCAAATCATTGACTTCCATGAAACGACAAGTCATCCTCCCGCGGACTGAAGTGTGAGCAGCAGCACGAGGCACCCGCTTATTGATGTGCGCCGCCGTCGCCCCAGCCTGGCGGTGGTCGTCGGCCAAGATCCAACGGCTGCTCCGCCCTGGGCAGATACTCGTGCGCTGATGTGTACAGTGGCGCAATCACGGCAGCCCCCGGTGGAAGCGGCAAAGCGCCCGTGAGCACACGAAGGGGCAGACGGGCCGCGGCCTCGCCGCACGGTGGAACATTATTCAGCCTGAAAACGGGAAGGAAATCCCGGCACCTGCCACAGCGTGCAGGAACCGTGACGACATCGTGCTAAGTGACAGGCCAGACACACACAACACTCTGTGGTCCCACTGACAGAGAGACAGAGGGCGGGGTGAGGGGGGGAGGACAGGGAGGGGCTCAGCGTCCAGTCTGGGGAGATGGGAAAGTTCTGGAGATGGGTGGTGGTGGCGGTCACGCAACATTGTGGATGTGTTTAATGCCACTGAAGTGGACACCTAAAAATATTTAAAATGGTAAATTTTATGATATGTACGTTTTACCACAATAAAAAAAAAAGCAGCCCAGATGCAAATCACCACGTCACTGTCTTCGGGAGGCAGAAGGTGACCCCCGTAACCTGCACCTCGGCACAGCCCCCTGCCGTGGAACTCGCCTCTCTCGGGAGGATGCGCCAGGGAGAGGGGTTAGGCCCTCGGGTGTGCGCGAGTCCCCGCCGGGGCCGGGAGCTCCTGGGAAGGCAGCTCAACCCGGCCCTAATCGCCGCGGCCCTTCGAGAGCGGTTGTGGGGTGGGACGCGGGAAGCAGCTCTGGCTCCCCCTCTCTCTGTTGTGGGCCACCTGCCAGGGACCCTACGGCCACAGGACAGAGCGCAGCCTGTCGGGTCACCCCACCGCCGGGCCACAGAAACGGTGGGGCGACGCGTGCGCGCTGTATTCATCTGCTGTGGTTTTGGCAGTTTGTGACGCAGCAGCCGATGACCAGGGCGTTGCCTGGGGGAGCAGCACAGCAGGGGGACAGGACGCCGGCTTTTGAGCGGGTGGGTGGCCCTGGGTTAAACTTGGCTTCTCCGCTCCTGGGCTGGGTAGCGTGGGACAAGCGTCACCTGGCGACGTATTCTGGGGTTAACTGAATTCAGAGCTGTAATCTGTGCCCGGTGCGGGGTCAGCAGAAGCTCCAGCGACGTGCTCAGTGTGCACAGTGACACCTAACCCCAGAGCATATTCCGCTGCAGCACCCAGGGAGCAGCCGCCCGGCCTGGGCTGTCGCAGGCCCTGAGGCGAAGCAGGGCTTCCTGGCGCGGGTGCCGTGGGGCAGCCGGAGTGAGGCAGAGGGGCCTGAGCAGGGGTGGCCCAGGTCCCTGACACGTGCTGTCAAGCCCCTGGCCCAGCCCCACCCCGCAGCCCATCCCTCTGCCTCCCCCTCCTCCCTGCCCCCAGGCTCCGGGGTCCAAGTTCAGCTCAGGGACAGCAGTTCTCTGAGGACAGCACCTCCCGGGGCTCCAGCTGGGCTCTGCCTCTCGGTCCTCTGTCCACACCGGGCCCGGCCAGGCCCTCGGCGGCCTTCGTCCAGGGCCTGGGGTCCGGGTGCTGAGGCCGCGGCTTGGGAGAATCCTTTTGAGAAGCCAGGAGGCGGAGGCTCCTGCCTGAGGAACGTCCCAGAAACAACAAATGCTGCTTGTGGAGCTGCAAGGCTGGAGGAGGGGAGGGGACCTGGGACAGGCTCTGCACGGTGGACCCCCTCCCTGGCCCTGACCCCCAGCTTTCGGGAACGTTATTAAAGTCACAGGTGCTTGGGGTTCGGTGGTCTCTTTGAGGGGGAGCCGGACAGGACTGGGGTCCACAGCGAGGACGCAGGTGAGTGGGGAGGGGGCCGCAGACGGCAGGCCCTCCGCAGGGGTGGCAGTCGCAGGACACTCTCCAGAATGGGTCTCAGGCCAGGAGGACCCAGGGTTACCCGAATTCTAGCTGCATGACCCGGCGCAAGTTCTCTGACCACTCTTTGCCTCAGTTTCCTCCTCTGTCAAACCGAGGCGGTGACGATCTGACCACGTCGCAGGACTGCGGGCATCACGCGAGACCCTGCGTGTAAAACGCCTGGCCCAGCGCCGGGCACATGCTAACCTGGCACCAAATGTTAGCTGTTACTTCATCCTGGTGAGAGGTTTTGGGTTTTGAAAACAGTGAAGGCAGGGCCCTTGCCAAGTCACACGGGCTGGGAGCCCATGGGTGGGACACAAAGAAGAAATTGGAAACCTGCTGGATCTCGTTACTCGACTGCGTGCTCAGTGATTAGCACCAGGATAGAAACTGCTCCGCCGACTGGCTCCTTGGAGCCCTGACCTGGGTGGGATTCTGTGGCTGGGCCTGGGGTCAGTGAGAAAGAGGATCAGGATTGATTAGTGATGTCTGCTGTGAGCATGGGCGAGGAGTGTGGATTGATCAGTGATGTCTGCCATGAGCATGGGTAAGGATTGTGGCTCCGTGTGCTGTGGATTTTCTGTCCTTGTCTCGTGCCTTCTGGGTAAGGATAGAGCAGTGGCTCTTAGCCAGGAGGGTACATCACAGTCTTTGAGTGACAGTTTTATAAATGCAAATTGCTTCGCATTGCTCTGAATTAGAGCTGCTGGGAACGGGGCTGGGGCAGCTTTCCAAACTCTCCAGGCGATCCCAACGTCCGCCCTGACTGGGAAATTCACCTGACAATAAAAAGAGGCCCCCCCCCAAGCCTGGGCTATCTAGGGGGCCCTCCTAGAACAACTTGGTCCTTACTCCCAACTGGCTTCCACGGGGGCATTTGGGGAGAGAATATGGGCTTGGGTTTAAGTCCCGACTCTGTCTTGTTTGGCCCAGACAGGTTGCATCATCATCTGAGCCTCAGTTTTCCTACCTATAAAATGGGTGCTCTTATAGCCACCTGGTGAGGTGATGACCAGGGCTACGTCTTCCGCTGGGAGCACCCCTAGGTCTCTGGGGCCCACACCCACCCTCGGGGCCTCTTTTCCTAAGCGGGAAGGAGGGACGAGCGGGCTGCAGCCCTGGCGGTGGGGGCCGGGGCTGGGGGCTCTGTGGTGTGCGGTCCCTGCACAGGTGCATGTCTGTGTGGCCGCCAGGGTGAGTCCTCAGGTGTCTGAGCGTGCGTCTGTGCCGGTGCCCCTGGGCTGGGCCTGTGGATAAAATACAGGTCACCCAAATGTCACACGGGTGTACTCACACTAAAGAATCATGTGTCATTTATCAGAAATTCAGAGTTGCTGGTGTCTCACGTTTTTATTTGCTAGATCTGGCAACCCCCTTGGGGCGTCAGTGGGACAGTCTGTCTCGGAGACGGTGCGTCAGTGTGCGTGTGGGTGGTGTGTGCTCACGGGAGTGCGTGTCTCTGGGTGTGCGTGGGGGCTGTGTGTGAGCATCTGGGGGTACTTCTGTCCGTGTCTGTCTGTCCGAAGGTTGTGTGTCTGTACGCGTGTGAGTGCCTCTCTGCACGGCGTGTGTGTGTCGGCGTTTGTGTGTCTGTCAGGGTGTTCGAGTGCCCCGAGCCTGTGGGGCGTGAGTGGGAGGGGTACGTCTGGGTGTGTCTGTGTGAGTTTGTGCCACTCCGCAAGTGTCTGTGAGGTGAGGGGGGTGACAGTGTGTGTGAGGGTGTGTGTGTGGGCACACCCAGCCCACAACCCTTCCCTTCATCAGGGAAGCTGGTGAGCTGCCTGGAGGAGGTGGCAGCAGCCAGTTGTCCCATGGGTCTCGGGAACCTGTTCCTTCGGAACTGGGCTGCTTCAGGCCAAGGCAGAAGGTCACCTGCCTGTGGAAGGGGCTGGGGACCTTGCCAGGTCCACCCGCAAGGCCTGACTGCACCTCGCACCGTTCCTCACTGACCAGACGCAGCGGGGCGGGGGCAGCAAAGGGACTTTCAGGTGCTCCTCCTGGCCATGGGGCACCCAGGAGGCCACAGAGGGCGCAAGCCCACCTGCACCCTTGGCCCCCAAGCCTGCATGCAAATAGCCTTGAGCTCAAAGCCGTGCACCAGACCCAGCGCCTCCAAAAGGCAGAGCCCCAGGGGCAGAGTAGGCGGCACCCTGGGGCGGTGCTTGGGTGGCCTGAGCACCTAGAAAGAGACCCAGGGAAGGAGAACCAGTCGGACAGCAGGGCAGAGATGGGGAGGGCGCCAGGCAGCTGGGACCAGCGAGGTGGGAGCCACCAGGCATCAGATGGCGAGCACCACGTGGGCACTGGGCATGGCCCCAACCTGACCACCCCCAGGAGGTAACTGCAGTCAGTGCTTAGCACGTGCTGCGCCTCTCTCCCTGCCCACACCCTAGAACCAAATGGATCTGTATGCATTTTGGGACAAACCCTTGCTGTATGTGATCAGAACTGCAGGAATCAAGTAGATTTGACGTCATGGAAGGTCTCTCATCTCTTCCCACAGGCAGGTGGCAGTGCCTTGGCCTTGGCCCGAAATAGCCCAGTTCCAACGAAACATGTTCCTGACAATCACAGGAAAACCAGCTACTGCTGTCACCACCTCCAGGCAGCCCTCCAGCCTGCCTGGTGGAGAGGGGAGGGGATGGGTGGCCTGTGCATGCCCACACTCACACACGCCTTCACAGACACTGCCAGAGTTGGACACCCTCGCACAGACACACCCAGGCACATGCACGGGCTCGGAGAGCAGGGAGGACCAGCATTAACCCTTTAGAGGAAAGCTCTGTTATTAATCCCATTTTATGCAAAGACAAACTGAGACCAAAGTGGTCATGTAACTTGCCTGGGGCCACACACCAGTGAAGTGGCAGAGCTGGGATTTGAACCCTGGCGGTGGGCAAGTGTCCCAACTGCTGCTTCAAACGCTGCCGTGGCTGCGTGTCCACCCGTCCCGGGGCCGTGGGGAGGCAGGGCCAGGCCAGCCCAGCTCTGTGCTGATGGTGGCTTTTCTTTCTTTAACTCTGCTTTGTTCTTTCTCTTTCTTTTCCTTTCCTTTCTTTCTTTCTTTCTTTCTTTCTTTTTTTTTTTTTCCACTCTGCTGTGAGTCTGCAGCGACCGCAACGCTAACTCAGAGTCACTTCGTGGTGTCAAGTGAGCCTTGGGAGGTCAGCACTGTTGTGACTGAGCTTTTAAGCAGAAGGGAGACAAAAGGACACTGAATGACCCATCCCGAGTCCCCCTCCCGGGAAGCCACTTTGGAACTCTGGTGCCTGGACTTGTGCAGTGCTGAATCTGCACAACCTCTCAGGCCAGCCCCGCGGCAGGCAGCCTGTGGAGCTCAGCATCTTGGATAGAGAGAGGCTCTTCTTGGACAACATCTGTCACTTAGAAAGATGGGGGCTCCCTGCAAATGGCCCTTTTGGCTGTTTTCCCGAAGCTTCCTGCTCATGGAGCTGTGCTCCCCACGCCCCAGCTGTCTCGGCTGCCAACCTCAACTTCCCAGCCTCGGGGGACCCCTCCTCAGCACCCCCATACCTGTTCCCTGCCTCAGGGCTCCTGCAGCAGCTGTTCTAGACACAGTTGAGGGAAACTGAGGCTCGACAAGAGGTTAGGCTGGGAAGAGGGGAGCAGGGACTCCACGGTCGTCCCGGGGCAGCCCTCACCCTGCGCTGTCAGGCTCGGGGCCCCCCTCGCCTCCATCCTCCAAGCCCAGTCCTGTCCCTCTGCCCACTCGGCCCTCTCACCCCGTCTCTAACCAAGTTTCCTAACCAGGGTCCTGCCCTCCCGCCCCCAGGGCCTCCTCTCGGAGGGAAAAATCAGTCTCCCGGAGCCGGTGAGGCTGCAGTGCAGGCAGGCCCCTCCGTGCCACCCCCACGCCTCCGGGCCCCTCAGCTGCCCATGCCCACATCTGCCTTGACCCTCGCCAAGGTGGCAGGAGGCAGGTGGCAAAATGTCCAGTCCAGTGGGGACAGGACCCCGGCCCAGCTGAAAGCAGCTGCCAGGGAGCACGTGGTTATCTGGGGGAAAGTGTCCGGGGGTGGCCCAGCCAGTGCCAAGGCCCTGGGCGGGGAACACTCAGCCCGGAGGCTGGTGTGGCCGGAGCTGGATGAGCCAGGGCAGGAGGAGGGGACGGGGGCGCTCACGCAGGACCCTGTGGGCTGTGGGAGGGGCGTGAAGAGTGCGTGTCGCAAGCCCAGCCTTGAGCTCAGCCCTCGGGCATCACAGTCAGGTTCATTCCCAGCTGCTCTCAACGCCCCAATTCACAGATGAGCAAACCGAGGCACAGTGAGGCAAAGCACCTGCCCAGGTGGCCTGGCACATCCTGTCCCTGGAGGTTCTGAGACTGACACTTCCCCCCTCCCCAGGAGGTGAGCTGGCTGCCCCAGCAGGGGCTCAGCTGTCCTTTGAAGTCCCAGGTTGGGGCCCGTTCCCCATCTTGCCCTCCTCCCGGCCAGCCAAGCCTCCCTGGGCTGCTAAGCAGGAAGCACATTTTGTTTTACTCAGTTTCTATATAGTTTTTGTTTGCTCAGTCTTGCACGCACCACACGTAGTTAAATAATTGTTTCAGTTGTTCCCAATAGGCGCCGGTGAAAAGCACGTTTCTGTCCTACCTTGTCCCCAGGTGCCCACTTTCCCACCCAGAGACACCTCACGTCCGGGTACCAGCCTCTGTGTGTCCTTCCAGGGCTGGCTTAGGCAAGCACGAGCAGAAATGCAGATAGAAGCGTGAACGTATTTCTTAGAATATCTGCGGGAAGGGCCTTAACCGTGTCTCCTGCGCCCACCTGGCTTGAAAAAATCCACCCCATCACACCAGTCTAACTGTGCGAAAACATCGCAGTGGACGAGCAGCCTGTGACAGCCCTGACCAGCGCTCTTGGGACTCTCAAGGTCGTTGCAAACAAGGACAGTCTGAGAAACTGCCACGTCCCAGAGGAGGGTAAGGAGACATGAGGACCAGATGTGATACGGGGTCCTGGCGTCGAAAACCTACGGCAATGAAATAAGGCGGGGATGTCGGTGGATACTAATGTATCCATGTCGGGTCATTAATGGTAACAATGTATCGTCCCGATGTAAAATGGTAACAAGAGGGGACACTGGGTGTGGGGCATGTGGGAACCCTCTGTACCACCTGCACAATGTTTCTATTAATCCAAAGCTGTCCGAAAAAATAAAGTTTACTTTTAAAAGAAATCTGTTGAGCTATACACCAAAGACTAACGTACCTCATGATGTTTGCTATGTATGTTACCCCGCAGTTTAAAAATATACAGCAGAAATGACACACGAAGCCTGGACCTCGGAGGTCGCTCCGTGCCTGACTATGGGACGGCTTCGCCCCGGCTTCTTGGCTGCGTAGCTCACGTCCCCCGTCCCCTAGTGATGGCCCTGGGGCCTGGTTTTCTGGCTTTAGCTGCTGCAAGTGACCCTGCCAGCCACGTCCTCGCCTGTTTGTGCTTCTGTGACTGGGCCAGCACCTCTGCAGAGCCGCGTCATTGAAAGGAAGCAGTTGCTTGGGATGGAGCCTGCACGAGGAGTCTGGGTTTTCAGGCAGCTCTGCACGGAAGAGATCTCTTCCCAGAGGGGATGGAGAGAGAAGGTGTAGGGGCAAGGGGGAGAGGGCTTAGCTATTTTGTTGAGGTGGTCAGGGAAGGCCTCTCTGAGGAGGTGACATTTGAGCAAAGACGTGAATACACAGAGAGTTGCGGGGAAGAGCATTCCAGCCAGAGGGAACAGCATGTGCAAAGGTCCCGAGTGACACCGTCTCTGGTGTGTTTGAGAAACAGTTGGAGCAAAGTGGGTGAGGGGAGAGATCACGGGGACCTTATTCAGCCACTCATGGAATGGGGGTTTATGGTGAGCAGGATGGGGTACGAGGGTGCAGGCAGGCCTGGTGTAGGCTTTGAAAGGGCCCCTCTGGCTGCCGGCGAAGGCAGGGGCGGAGTGACGTCGGGAGACCTGTGGGGAGGCCACTGCAGCCGTCCGGGCAGGAGGAGGGTGCGGGGTGCTCACTGTGGCTGGGGAGGGAGAAGGGGCGGATGTGGGATGTATTTTGAAGGCAGAGTTAACAGCACTTGATGAAGTCCAAGGTGACTAGGTCAGGGCAGATGGTGTGTTAGTGACCTGGAGCTGCACAACAAAGCACCACAAACTGGATGTCTCCAAATGACAGACATTTTGTTCTCTCTCAGTTCTGGAGGGCAGGAGTCCGAGATCAAGCGCTGGCTGGGCCACACTCCCTCTGAAACTCTGGGTGGAACCTTTCCTCACTTCCTCCATTTTCTCGTGGTGGCCGGTGTCCCCTGGTTTGCAGCCGTGTCACTCCAGTCCCCGCCTCTGTCTTCACATGACACTGTCCCTGTGTGTCCCTGTCGTCTTTTTGCAGGGGCATCAATTGCATTGGATGCAGCCTGCCCAACTCCGGCATTACCTCATCTTAACTAGTGACATCTGCAATGACCCTCTTTCCACAGAAGGTCACATTCTGAGGTTTTGGGAGTTAAGACGTCAACGTGTCTTTCAGGGGGGACACGGTTCAACCCAGAACGGGGGAAACAGCATCGCAGGCAGAGAACATGGCAAGTGCAAGGGCAAAATAGCAGAGGCGGGGGGGGGGGGGCGGCTATTGGCTTCGGGCCCTTTCTTCCTGCAAACCTTGCTCACGAAGAAAAGGGCAAAGCTGAATTCTGCAGGGCGCGGAGAGAAAGAGGAGCCCTGCGCCACCCCAGTCCAGTTGAAAGCCCCCACCTCTGTCCCCACCTCACTCCCTCCTTCCGGTTCAGGCACCAGATCCCCTTATCACACCCCCGCAGCTTCCTTCTTTGCCCAAAGTCGTTATTTTACCACCTGTTGGGAAAACAAGCAGGCGAACGCACGGGGGTGGGGAGATGCTATTTGCAGGGGGCACACCCACCCCCTGCCCCTTAAGTCAAGGCCGAGCAGAAGCAGGGAACAGACAGCCCCTCCCCGTTTCCTGACATCGGGGCCACAGGGCCACACCTCTGACTCCAACTGCCTATCACTGTTAACAAACCGTTCCAAAACGCAGCCACTTGAAACAACAGCCGCCATGTATTTGCTTTGGATCCTGCAATCTGGGCAGGAGGCAGCAGGGTGGTTGTCCCAGGCCACATGTGTCAGGTGGGGCCGCATGACCCGGTATGGCTTCACCCACGTGGTCTAGCACGTGAGCTGGGCAGGCTGGCAGGGCTGGGGCTGGCTGGGCCCCCTCTCTCCCTTGCAGTCTCTCGTCTCCCCAGGCTTCACTGTCTTGTGGTCCCTGCTCTTTGGGAATCTGTCCTGAGCTACTTTGTGGGAAACTGGACCCCGAGAGAGACAAAAGTGGGAGATGCCAGGCCTGTTAAGACTTACGGAATCACCTCTGCAGCATCCTATTGGTCAAAGCATCCACAAAGCCCACCCACTTTCAAGGGGCGGAGACACAGGCTCCGCCCCGGTGGGAGGGGCTACAGGCTCCGCCCCGGTAGGAGGGGCTGCGGGCCCGTGCCGGGAGGGGAGGGTTGCTGGTGGCCATCTTTGCAGGCAGCCCTCTCTCCCCTCCGGTCTGCTCTGGCTGGCCTGGCCAGGCCTCGGGGGCAGCAGAGGACAGCCTGTCCCACCTGTGTGATGCCGGCAAGATGCGCAGCCTCGGAGGAGTCTTGTTTTATGAAAAAGCAAGGGGGGGGGTGAGATCCCACCAAGAGCAAACATCCGAGCCACTTGGCACCGCACTCTAACTGGGAGGCTGAGCCCACAAATTAGATGTTTATGAGAATAAACAGTCATTAGAACTCGAGGGGAAATAAACACCATTTCAAGATATTTTACTAATTTGGATCTGAATGCTGCCTGCCTGTGAATCTACTGGTGTCTGGCTTGCAGAGACGCCTGTGTATGCGTGCACGTGTCTATATGCAAGCCTGTCGTGAGCCCTCTAAGTGAAGTGTCTTGACCGAATGCCTCAGTCTCCTCCTCTGTAAAATGGGGATAAAAACACCCAACTCAAGGTTGTTGTGAGAGTTAAATAAGAAAATACACATAAATCAATTACAATAGTGCACCATTAAATGTGAGCTCTAATCGCATTCATTCATTTATTCAGCAAATACTTAGAGGGCCCCAACGAGGGGAGGCCCTTTGCCCAGCGTTAGAGTCCCAAAGACTACTAGTGTCCCCACACCAGCCAATCCCACACACAGGCGGCACCAGGAACGGATTTCTTGCAGAATGAATGCATGGGGCGTGGGCATTGCCTTCAAGAGCTCTGGCTTGGAAAGGAAATGGACTCATAAATAAATCATTGCAGACACTGCACAGTTCAAGGTGTAGATTTCACCCAACAGAGAGTAAAAGGGCTGGCTTTGATGGCAGACTTTCCGACACAAGCCAAGGTAGGGAGCAGCGCTGAGGGCAGGAGCCTCTCTTAGATCCTTTTAAATCGAGCCAGGTAGACGCCAGCCCCTGGCCCCAGTCAGGAGAGGAGAGAGCAGGAGGGAAAGCCCTCACTGGAGGGGAGACGGGAGGTACACACATTAGAGGACCCAGGTGCCCTGGGCCGGGTGGCTCTGCCATCCCCCTGCCTCTGGGTCCACAGCCCCCAAACCAGGGGCTCCTGGCGTCCAGCAGGAGCTGCAGGTGGCAGGGAGGGGCTGGGTCTGCCGTTGCGGGAGGGTTTTACAGCGGGACGGCTTCTGAGACTGTCTGCGGAGCAAGTTAATGAGTGACTCTGGACACTTAATCAAAACCAGACATCTCCTCATGGCTGTCTGCTACAGGCTCTGCTGTCTGTAGAGGTTCTTCCGCAGACTGCACGGGGGGCCGGAGTGTTTCCAGGGGCTCTGACCAAGAGATGGGGGGATCTGCAGGCCACAGCACCTGGGGCTTGAGCCAGGGCCCTGGGCATGCTTCTAGAATGGGGTCCCCTTGCAGGCCCCTACATAATCTGCAGTGCCCCGTGCAAAATGGAAACACAAAGTCATGCTTTCAAAAATGATAAAGGATTTCAAGATGATAACAGGAGAGCATTAAACCAAGCACGGCTTCTGAGTGTGGCCCCTCTGTGTGGCATTGCGGGGGGTAGTGGGGGGCGGTTCCTTCACTTTGGCCTCAACAGGTAGTGTTGTTGAGTGCCTGGCTGTATGTGGTGCCAAGCTGAGGTCAGGGCCTTGCATCCAAGAGGTGCTGAACAAGTGCTCATTCCCAGAATTGAGCTGCATTGTGCAGAGGGCACTGGACAGGTGCGTCCTCACTTACTCTCTGGGGCTCGCTGCGGCCCCTCCCTGCCCTTGGCCGCTCATCGATGAAGCCAAGGAGGGAAGGAGGCAGAGGGGGAAAGCAGGAAGCCAGGTTGCGTGTGCTGGCGGGGCACAGGGACCCAGCTGCAGACAGAGGTCCTAGATGTAGAATGGTGAGCAGTTCCTTCCTACCCAGCCCAAAAGGAGTCACTCCAAATCCATGTGAATAAATAAAACCCACCTCCCTCCATGGTCTACCGGGCCCCACATTCCCCTTCTCCCACTGAGCTCTCGCCACATGGGCCTCCTTGCACTGCAAATGTGTTCCTGCCTCAGGGCCTTTGCACATGCAGTTCCTACTGCCAGGACTTCTCTCCCCCAAGATACCCACAAGGTCGACTCCCCTCCTTATCCTGGTCTCTGTCAAAATGCCACAGCATCCTCCCTGGCACTCCTCCCTCCTCTTCCTCACATGGTATCTTTCCTGGTGGCCCGCATCATCACACTATATTTATTTGTTTATTGTCTGTGTCCCTCTAATGACAGCTTGCTGGAGGCAGAGACCTCATCTGTCTTGTTTACTGTTGTGCTGCAAGAAAAATGTAACGTGTGCCCAAATGTCAGGCTACTGCATTTTACCAGTGGGAAGGCAGCTCCCTCAGTGCTTTCGGTAAACATATGTATAAAACTTTGGTGGACGTACATAGTCGAATACCCCCTGCACATTTAGATTATAGAGTCGTGTGTGCCTCTGTGTGCCTTTTCAAAGTCGCACACTGTCTAAATCACACAGTGCAAAAAGATATGTTTCTTTTTGTTCCACGCTTGCATTCATAAAATCATGCTCTCCAAACCCTCCACCCGTGTCTCTGACATCGTGTTTCTGAGTCATCAAACCGCAGCAGCTGATCTCATCTGCTCCCTCGTGCCTAGAATGCTCGAGACACGGCATTTTGTGAATCTGCCTATGACGTAGCCGCTGGAAATTTTATCCCAGGCCACAAATATCCTTTTTTTTTTTTTTTTTTTTTTTTTTTTTTTTTTTTTGAGACAGAGTCTCACTTTGTTGCCCGGGCTAGAGTGAGTGCCATGGCGTCAGCCTAGCTCACAGCAACCTCAAACTCCTGGGCTCAAGCGATCCTACTGCCTCAGCCTCCCGAGTAGCTGGGACTACAGGCACGCGCCACCATGCCCGGCTAATTTTTTTTCTATATATATTTTAGTTGGCCAGATAATTTCTTTCTATTTTTAGTAGAGACGGGGTCTCACTCTTGCTCAGGCTGGTCTCGAACTCCTGACCTTGAGCAATCCACCCGCCTCGGCCTCCCAGAGTGCTAGGATTACAGGCGTGAGCCACCGCGCCCGGCCCACAAATATCCTTTTGCATAAATTAGGACCTGAGATGTTGTCTTTGTTTTTCGGGCGTATATTATTGATGAACCCCAGCAAGGACCATAGCCCGTGTTCCTTTTTAAAGTGATCTTTCAAAGGGTTGTTTAGAGTGACATCCGATACCCGCCAGCGCAAAGTCCTACCCTCGGGATAATGGCGAAATCTGATTATATTTCTTGGCGCTCTCGGTATAAACAATTTAGAGATGTGACTCATAGGAACCCCCAGGTGGCGTAGTGTGAGGTGGTTTCAGGATGAGGCTGCGGTTCTCACCTGGCTGTGTTAATATTTAGACTCACCTGGGGAAGGTTTGTAACATACATGGATGTTTCTGGCTTGCACCCCTGAACCAGCAGGATCAAAATCCTGGGGTGGGGGAGGGAGGTATTTGTAGTTCTAAAAACTCCCAGGTTGGCCGGGAGCCGTGGCTCATGCCTTATAATCCCAGCACTCTGGGAGGCTGAGGCGGGAGGACCACTCGGGGTCAGGAGTTCGAAACCAGCCTGAACAAGAGTGAGACCCTGTCTGTACTAAAAATAGAAAAAATTAGCTGAGCGTGGTGGTGGTGCACACCTGTAGTCCCAGCTACTCGGGAGGCTGAGGCAGGAGGATTACCTGAGCCCGGGAGTCTGAGGTTGCTGCGAGCTAGGCTGACGCCACAGCACTCTAGCCCGGGCAACAGAGCGAGAGTCTGTTTCAAAAGAAATAATAAAATAAAAACAAAAAGTAAAAACTCCCAGGTGATTCTAATATGTAGCCAGGCTGTGACCCACGAGGCTAATTTTAATACATAAGCTAGACCCCAATTTTTAAAAAAAATACTCTTAAAATGCCCGTCCTCGACTCATTCATGCCCTATAGGACAGTCCTCGATCCAAGGTGCCTTGAACAATGGCCCCGTCCTGTAAGACGGCGTCCCGCTCCCCAGCCCCGAGGGTCTGGCTGGGCTTGGCAGGGGCGGGTGGTTTCTCCAGAGGAAGGAAAACCCTGGCCTTTCTGGCCACTGTCGTCCACGCTGTCCTCTCCACCGGGCTCTGGGGAGATAGCCCCAGACCCTGGGTTTGCAGCCCCCAGGAGCAGCTCTCCAACTCTGCCCTGTGAGCCCGGATTCAGGATTATTTAATGACCACGGGAGCCACCACTCGGCAATTACAGGCCTCGCTGTGCGAGATCCCTCGCAGGGGCGTTTTCTGAATCTGTGGGATGTTTCTGGTTTTTGCCACAACTGGGGAGCGCTGAGGGCCTTTAGTGGATGGGGGCTGGGCTGCTAAACTTCCCCTAAAAGGAATAATGGTCCAGCCGCTTATGCAATTTTACAAATCTCCGCTTGTCATGGGGAAGACCCTGTTTGGAATACGTCGGGTCTGGAATCTGACTCCGTTGTGTAAATAAACTGAAAGTATTTTTTGACAAGGTGTTTGACGGGCACTCTGTTTTCCAGGAGCAGAACGAATGTGTAAATCAGGGAAGGGTGTACTCAGTTTCATTCAGAGCTGTGCCAGGAGTGAGGCACCGTTTTGGCAAATCATGTTGCCAATCACCTACCACTCTGGCATTGAGTTCCCCAAACGGTCACCTGAGCTGGTCTGCACGTTACCTGTGGCGTTTCCCAGTGATTCTGCTCAGAGCTGCAAACATCCGATGCCTTATGTTGTCCAGAATGTTGCATTTGAGCATGTACTTACAGAAATACATAGTATTTTGTTACGAATGACTTTCCTTAACATTTCGGATTTCAGTGTGTGTGTGCGTGTGTATTTTCTGGTAGTACCACGCATAGGTAGGTGCTGTCAGTCATGAATCACATTTCAGGATAGCAGAGGAGACTTTTATAATACTTGTTATGAAAGGGGGCATTGAGTTCAAGAGAATTCTCCAGCAAGTGCCTAAAGAAGCATGCACAGGGGTTTTCATCGTAGCCTGGTTTGTAATCAAGAAAAATTGAACACAATCCACACGTCCATCAATAGGTGGCTGAATAAATGAATTGTGGCTTGTCCAGCTGACGGAATACGATACGGCAGTCGCAATGAATGGACTCGAGCCCTGCTTATCAATGTGCTTGCTGCAAAAACGTAATGACAGGCCGGGCGTGGTGGCTCATGCCTGTAACCCTAGCCCTCTGGGAGGCCGAGGCGGGAGGATCGCTCGAGGTCAGGAGTTCGAGACCAGCCTGAGCAAGAGCGAGACCCTGTCTCTACTAAAAATAGAAAGAAATTAGCCAGACAACTAAAAATATATATATATAGAAAAAGTGAGCTGGGCATGGTGGCGCATGCCTGTAGTCCCAGCTACTCGGGAGGCTGAGGCAGGAGGACTCCTTGAGCCCAGGAGTTTGAGGTTGCTGTGAGCTAGGCTGATGCCATGGCAGTTGAGCATGGGCAACAGTGAGACTGTGTCTCAAAAAAAAAAAAGTAAAAAAAGCATAACAACAGATGGGAAACACTAATTGCAAAAATAATTCTTGCGGTATTATATCATGCGTACTGTAGGCTACATTTGTGTCAAAAGGTGGGTATCCTTAGTTATCAGGAACATGCAAATCAAACCATAATGCCATAGCACTTCACACCCATTAGGATGGTTATATTATAATAATAGTTTTAAAAAACAGAAAATAACTAGGATTGGTGAGGATGTGGAGACACTGGAACCCTCGTGCATTGCTGGTGGGAACACAAATGGTGCAGTTACTGTGGCAAACAGGAGGGGGTTCCTCGAAGGGTTAGCAGTAGAATAACCTGGTGACCTCACAACTCCACTCCTGGGGATACACCCAAAAGAACTGGAAACGTACTCCAACAAATAGTTGTACACAAGTGTCCGCAGCAACACTATTCGCAACAGCCAAAAGGTAGAGACAACCCAAATGTCCATCCATGGGCGATAAGTCAACAGGTGTGGTCTGTCGGTACTGTGGGATATTTTGTGGCCATAAAAGCGAATGAAGTACTGACACGTGCTGCAACATGGGTGGATCCTGAGAATCTTATGCTAAATGAATGAAGCCAGCACAAAAGGCCAAATTTGTATGATTCCATTTATATGAAATATGCAGCATAGACAAATCCATAGAAACAGAAAGTAGACCGGTGGTTGCCAGGGGCCGCAAGGGCGAAGGGGGAGATGTGGAATGACGCTAGATGGGTACAATTTTCCTTCTGGGGTGATGAGAATGTTCTGGAACTGGCTAGTGGTGATGGTTGCACATGTACTAAATGTCACTAATGGTAGATTTTATGTTATGTGTGTTATTCATATATCACACAAATACATACAAAAGACAGGGAGGATGCATGCACACATACATGTACACATTAAGTCTCCATGTATCCTGTTAGGTGCACAACATATCTCTGGAAGGAAAAGCTGATACCCCTGGCTGTCCCTGGGGATGGAAACCAGGGACTGGGAGTCAGATAGGGGGACTTTGTTTCTTGTATTTTGTTTGGGTCTGTTGGAGCTTATTTTATCCTATGCGTGTGCTACTTTAAAAAAGCAATCAGCTCCCCGGGTGAATTTTAAAAGGATGTGAGAAATTCAGGGGAAACAACGAGATGTCAAAGACAGATCTCCTTCGTAGGCAGACAGGTCATGTGGCCGGAGAACAGGAAAAATGCAGAATCACTTATCTTCCCTGAAGCCCTGTCCCTGCCACCGAGGACAAATGTTCTTTCAAATCCCAGGGGAGGAAGGTATGTTCTAAAGAGAGAATTGAATTCATGGTTGGCCGGGAGACAGTAAAAGGGGACCCAGGAGAAATTTCTGGAAAGTAAGTAAAGCCAGAAGATGGGTGAGGGCTCCAGTTTTCCAAAAGGGAAAATAATATGGATTCTGGGAAGCCCAGATGGGCTATGTCTGACAGCAAGAGT
The DNA here is from genome assembly GCF_041146395.1 of Eulemur rufifrons. NCBI lineage: Eukaryota > Metazoa > Chordata > Mammalia > Primates > Lemuridae > Eulemur > Eulemur rufifrons. The sequence goes on from NC_091003.1 coordinate 4,121,837, forward strand.
TCTTAGCAGAATTCTGGAATAGAGCATCGCACAGATGGCTTGTGGCTGTTCAGAAGAATATATGATAATCACGAGAAGCTAACACAGGTTCACTAAACCGCCTCCTGTCGACCAATGTCAATTTCCTGCTTTCGTGGGGAGACCACCCTGGTAGACCAGATGGCCACTCAGGACCCTGCCCTCCAGAAGGATGTGTAGAATAGTGGTCTCATCATCTTTATAGCGGGAATCATTATCAATTCCTGGATCATTTGTCTTGTGATTTTTGCATCTGCATTATCTGGCAATATTATTCCCATCCCACATGTTTTTAGGTAATTTTTCCTAATAATTGTCCATTTGTAAGCTGCTCAGACTTATCTTAGTAATTTGTACTAGTTAAGAGTCTTGGTGGCAAGGGAAAGAGATCCAACCCCAAGTCTTAAGTAGAGAAGTGTCTGGAGGCTTATGGCTTCAGGCATGGCTGAATCCAGGTGCTTAAATGGTATCACTGGGAATCTGCAGCCTGCTGGACGTTGGATCTGCTTCCTCTTCCTGCTGGACGTTGGATCTGCTTCCTCTTGTGTTGGTTTCACTCTAGGGCTGGATTTCCTAAGTAGAAGAAAGATGGTGCCAACAGCTCTCAGATTACCTCCTATCACCTTGGTAATCTGAGCAGAAAGTCACCTTTTGATTGACAGCTCCAGTTTTCTGGGCCAACTCTGATTGGCTCAACTGGGTCTCACGCCTACTCTTGGACCAATTACCATGACTCTGCCTGGGTCGGACTGTATCCTCCTTACAAATCACATTAGGGATTATTTCATTTAGTCAGTGGGAGGGAAAAATTTCCCTAAAGCAAAATTGAGATGCTATTGGGAAAAGAAGGAATGGATATTGGTTAGGCAAAAACACAGTCTAATCAAATTATGATTAGTTATGCAAATGTCGCCTATGAGCAAGAGTACTAAATGGCGTCCCAAAGTCAAGGTGCATCTGCAATGATCACCCGGTGCCACGTGCCTCCCTAGCACAGAAAACAGATGAGTTAATTCCTGGATAGTACTCTGACCCGTGAAAACCGGATGGTGCTTTCTCGGGATGTGCTTGTACACTGTGTCACACCTGAGTCACACAGGTGGATCGTGGCAAGGCCTTTCTGTCTGAAGTCAGAGCTGTGTTCCTGAGACTTTGTTACTGCTGGGAGTCTGGGTGGTGGAGGAGAGGAAGAGGTGAGGTTCAGAGAAGGCAGCTGCGGGCTGGGCAGGTGGGACCAAGATCAGAGAGAGGGTATCCAGGAAGCGCACATTGCGAGCTGCAGTCCCAGAAGGAAGCTGGCTACCTCTTCTCTGCTGGGCATGGGGTGCCCTTGGTGGAGGTGGAACCCATGGCTTCGTACCCTCCCAGTTGAGGCAGGGGCAGACATCGAGGTCTGGAACCTCAAGTAAGTGTCATCTAGGCATCAGCTGCAACTGTTGCCAGCAACTGCCTTTGACACTATGTTGCAAAGAATTAAAGGCTTTATCTGAAATCAATGGACAAGAGTGCCGGGATCGATTAGCAATGCCTGCCCTGGGAGAGGAGGTTGGAAGGACAGACACAGACCTCCTATTTGCTGAGGCTGGGTGGGGCCTTCTCAAGGCTGTTCCAAAGACAGGCACAGCAGGAGGCCACCCGGCAACTGAAGACAGATTTATTTCCATTGGGCGCTAAGTGAAATCCTCTCTAAGCAAATAGCGCTCTCTCTGCAGCGTCTGTTCCCGAGCCTCTTCCTACTCTGCACTATCAACAACAGGTGTTTGCTGTTCATTCGACTCCAACCACCAGAAATAGGCCTGGTAATAGTGACAGGATAAGGCAGATTCCCAGCCTTCCCGAAACACCTTCGCAGAGTCACACACCCGTGTGCCGCCGCTTCCATTGTTCAGCTGATATTTTTCTTTAAATTGCCTCTCTTTTGAAAACTTCTCATTAAACTACATTACGCATACAGAAAAGTACACAGGTTTTAAGTGTACAGCTTAAAGAATTTTCATAAAACAAACCAGCGCTCACTTCAAGAAACAAAACATTCCCGCCGCAGCCCCGCCCCTGAAGAATCCCCCAACCAGACCCCTTTTCAGACAGCCAGTAAGGGTCAGCGCTGTCTTGACTTCCAACTGCAGGTTAGTTTTGCCTGATTTGGGACTTTATTATTATTATTATTATTGAGATGGAGTCTTGCCCTGTCACCAGGGCTAGAGTGCCGTGGCGTCAGGCCTAGTTCACTGCAACCTCCAACTCCTCAGCTCAAGCTATCCTCCTGCCTCAGCCTCCCGAGTAGTTGGGACTACAGGCACACGCCACCACGCCTGGCTCACTTTTCTATTTTTAGTAGAGACGAGGGTCTCACTGTTGCTCAGGCTGGTCTCAAACTCCTGACCTCAAGTGATCCTCCCGCCTCGGCCTCCCAGAGTGCTGGGATTACAGGCGTGAGCCACCATACCCGGCCTGATTTGGGACTTTAAATCAATAGACTCTCACAGTTTGGACTCTTTCGAGGCTGGCCATGTTGTTATGTGCGATTGTGGTTTTTCATTGCTGAATAGGATCCCAGGGCATAAATATGCCACAATTTATTCATCCATCTATTAATGTGTTGACAGGCATCTGGGGAGTTTTTAATGGTCATCCTCGTCCATGTGTTTCTGTGGACAGACACGTGTCCGAAGGACACATCCCTGGGACTGACACTGCTGGGTCACAGGTGGCCATAGGTGCAGGCGTAGTGGATACAGTTTTCCAAAGTGGTTGGACCGTTTGGCACTCCAGAGTGAGTGAATGAGAATTTATCTTTTTTTGGCCTAAACTTATTTTTTAGAGGAAATTAGACAGCTGTCATAAAGGAAAAATCTGTTCCACCTGCTACAAATAAAAGGTTATAATAACTATGATAAAAACTGATAACTTAAAAAGATTCATCTAAAGCCTATTAGAAAGTTCACCGCTGACAATCAGCTCAGGCGTCATCAGCAGTATAGATGTCACGCTTCCAGAAAGACTGTGGAGTGGATGCTGCTGGCTCTCACCCAGCACGAGAGACCCCAATTTTCCTGGGGTTTCCACCTCCCTCATCCAGTAAGGAACCCCAGCTGAGCCCGCCCCCTACTCCAGGGAAGGCCCTGATTGGTCTGAGAGTGACGCAATCCCCTTGGCCTGGGATTGGTTCAGGACTAGGCATGTGACTCAATTCTGGCCAATAAGATGGGGGGGGGGGAAGTCGTCAGGCGCAGGACTTCCGAATAAACCCTTCGCCTGGGAGACCCATGAGTCGGGCGGGTGTCTCCTGTTCCCTGGATTCAGTGTCTGGAGGTGACGCCTGGGACTGCTCTTCTCTCTGGTCCCCAGCCTGCAGGTGGCGTCAACACCTGCGCAGTCAGCACTGAGGATGGCAGATCAAAGAGGTGGAAAGAACCTGGGTGTTCTTGGTGACATCGCTGAGCCACTGAATCAACCAGCCGGAAGCACACCCCTCCCCCTGCCCTTCCTGGTGTGGGAAGCCATGTGTCTTGTTGCCAAAGCCATGCGAGTTGGGGTTTTCCTGTCACCTACGGCCCAAAGCACCTTTGCTGAGGCACCTGGTGTCCTGGGTTTGAGAGACAACTGTGGGTTCTAACCCCACCAGCCCCCGGGCCTCTCTGAGCCTCAGTTTCCTCATTTCTGAAACAGCATCCACCGTATGGAGATAACCTACAGAAAAATAGAGAAAGTGAACTTCACCAAAATTAAAAACTTTCGTGCATCGAAGAGCATTACCAAGAAAGTGAAAACACAATTCACAGGGGACTTCCCAAGGGGGCCAGGGCCACGGCCCAGGACATACCACCCTGCCTTCTCCCCGAGTCCCGGTGAGGGGACAGTGGCCTGGACACCTCTGGCCACTCTTGGGCCCCACTGCTGGCCCATGTCATCCCTGCAGTGACCTTCAGGCTCTGCACCCAGACCCACCAACTCCGGGCTTGGGCCTGAGTGTCAGGAAGCACAGAGCTGCCCTCGCCTGGGTCAGGGGAGGCTGTGGGTGGGGGCAGAGGTTGCTTGGTCACAGTGAGTTCATGTCACTCATTGGACATCCAAGTAGAGTGGCCCTTTCAGTTGTTGGAGACTGGAGTCTGGAGTTCCCAGGAGGGGTCCAGACCAGACTAGGGCTCTTGAAGTCATCTGGCCCCATGACCACAAGACAGAAGCTTCGGGTCAGGTGAGGCCAGGGAGGGAGAGCGTGTGCACAGAGAGGAGGCAGGAAGGGCACCTGAACCCTGGGGGCCACCACCTTTCCCATGATGCCCCCGTCCAAGCCAGGCACAGTCAGGAATCTCAAGGGATTCCAGGCAAGAGGGAGCGCCCAGCCTCCGGCAGAGCGAGAGTTGGCAAATGGAACCCGGTCGGGGGTGAGCCTGGCTGCAGGGGGAGGTCACCCAGGCAAAAGGCCACTCACTGGAGTAGGTTGTTCCCAGGTGACGTTGTCTTCCTCCCTGGGTCGCTTTCCCTTTGTCCAGAACCCTCCTCTTAGGAACAGGAGGCCCTGACATCCTACAAACCCAGCTGGAGATGGCCTCCACGAAGCCCTCCCTAGGCCCGGGCAGCTGCTCCCCAGGGCAGGGCCCCTTGCAGGTTCCAGACCCCCCCCCCCCCCGCCACTGGCTTCTGGGCAGTCTCTTTCCCCTGTCCCCAAGGGAAACCTGCTTGGCTCCGTCTGTCCTCTGGCACCTTCTACACTCCATCTTCTGCCTCCTGCAATGTCCCGAAAGGACAAAAGGAGGAAACTGGGCCCTGCAGAGAGAGGAAGGGAGATGGCTCAGTCCCTGAGGCCCAGGCTTGGGAGGGGAGGACAGCAGAGGTGGGGGCGCAGTGTGTGTGTGTGTGTGTGTGTGTTTGTGTGTGGGGGGCGGGGGGAGGTCTCCCTTACCTTGTAGGGCAGGGCCAGGCCACAGCCAGGAGGGGCAGAGAGCAATGTTCCCTCCTGCTCTGGCCCTGCCCACACTTTCTCCACCCTCAGAAACCCCAGGGCCTTTAGACCAGGCCAGCTCCGCCTCCACGGTGTGGGCTTCCAGCGACAGTGCAGGGCAGGGCTGCCAGCTCGGAAGGGTGTTGCGGCGACAAGTTCTGTGATCCTTCTAAAGGCCCCACATGGCCAGATCCCGATTTCTCCAAGAGAAGCCTTCTTCCTTCCTTCTTCCCTCCCGCCTCCCTCCCCCGACCTCTCCCCCCTCTCTTTCTCTCTCTCTTTTCTTCTCTCCTCTTCTCTTTTCTGTTCTATTGTCTCTCTCTTTCTTTCATTCTTTTTCTTCTTTCTTTCTGACAGAGTCTCACTCTTTCATCCTGGGTAGAGTGCAGTGGCATCATCATAGCTCACTGCAGCCTCAAACTCCTGGGCTCAAGCCATCCTCCTGCCTTAGCCTCCCGAGGAGCTAGGACTACAGGCAGCACGCCCAGCTAATTTTTCTATTTTTAGTGGAGACAGGGTCTTGCTCTTGCTCAGGCTGGTCTCGAACTCCTGACCGGCAGGCTGGGGACCAGAGGGAGGAGTTCCAGTCGTCACCTCCAGACACTGAATCCAGGGAAGAAGAGAGACCTGCTCTACCCATGGGTCTCCCAGGAGAAGGGCTTATTAAAGCTCAGAGTCACCTGGGAATGATCCTCCTGCCTCGGCCTCCCAGAGTGCTGGGATTACAGGCGTGAGCCACCGCGCCCGGCCTCATCTCAGTTTTCTTACGTATAAGATGAATCTGGTAGGCTGAATAAACAGCCCCCCAAAATGTCCACGTCCTAGTCCCTGGAATCTGTGACTATGTGACCTTCCGAGGCGAAGGGGCTTTGCAGAGATGATTAAGTGAAGGATCTCGAGATGGGAGATGATCCTGGATTGCGCCTGATGTCACCACAAGCATCCTTACAAAAGGGACCAGAAGGTCAGAGTCAGAGAGCCGACGATGGAAGCAGAGACTGGGGTGACACAAGGCCACCAGGCTCTAGCAGCTGGAAGAGGGAAGGAAACAGATTCTCCCCCAGGAGCCCCCGGAAGGAACGCAGTCCTGCAACACCTTGGTCGCAGCCCTGTAAGCCCCGTTCCAGACTTCTGACCTCCGGAGCCGTAAGGTGACACATTCGTGCCGTTTTAAGTCACCACGTTTGCGATGTGGTACTTCCTCACCGAGGCCACAGGAGTCTGATGCCGTGGGGTTGACAAAGGTGGTTGCCTCCAAGCGCTCTTGCAGGGATTCCAGAAGTTCAAGCATGAATTTGGCAGGTTGTAGGAGCCCAGCCAGCCAGTGTCGGTACCAGCCCTGCCTCTGCCAGGAAGTCAGCCCTGATTGCTCCAGCCCACACCCATGCCTCCTGCTACGGCTGAGGCTTATGTGGCCTCAGCGTGGTGCTAAAGGCTTTTCATCCGGTATCTCATTTAATTCTCAGGGCCAGCCACGAGGAAGGGCTTGGAGGACACTCATCTTGCAGAGGAGGAAACAGGGGTCCAGGGAAGTTGAGAAAGATGACGGGAGGGGACGTGCTGGACCCTCCCGGGCCCACCCCACCTGCACCGTGCGCCTCGCCGGCTGGGCTTGGGCCTCAGAGCAGGCCGGGCGACCCGCTCCGGGGATGCCTTTCCACAGAGAGCATCAAAGGGATCACGGGAGACACAGATCGGAACTTTCCTTCCCCGCTGCTGCCAAGGCAAACTGTTTCACAGGCACAGACAGGCTCCACTCCCTTTTCCTGGCCCGGACTTGTCTCTGTGCCCGGCACCTGTGGGCCCTCCCCAGGCCTGGGGGCGGGTCTCCCAGGTCGCCCCTCAGGACCCGCTTCAGCGTCCGCTTCCTCCACCTGCTGCACCGGCCCTGCCCTGCGCCCATCAGGGCTCACTGCGCGGCCGCCCACCCTCCCTGCCGCCCGCCGCATCCGCTCAAGGGGTGACGATTCTGAGACATGCATGTACAACCCCACACTCGGCTGATTTTTAAAAAACTTTTTGTAGAGACGGGGTCTCGCTCTTGCTCAGGCTGCTCTTGAACTCCTGGCCTCAAGTGATCCTCTGGCCTTGGCCTCCCAGCGTGCTGGGATTGCAGGCGGGAGCCACCGCGCCCGGCCTGCATTAATATTTTAAAAATGAGAATTAGAGTATTACTGGTTCTGTCGGGCAGAAGCCGGAGGGGACCCAAGAGGGACACACGCTCTCAGCTCCGAGTCTGCGGGTCTCATCCAATGCAGACAGGCCTCTGGCTTCTGCTCTCGCCTTGACCGGTCCTGAGCTCCAGCCACGCACGCAGGGCGGTTCGGGCCAGGGCTGCTTTGGGAACCAGAGCGGTAACCAGGGATGACGCAGTGTGGACGCTCCCGCCATCTGTGTCTGCGTGCAGCACACAGCCGCGGCCCTGGGAAGGCGGGGGCTGTTGTTGGCTTCCCAGGCCCAGGCGGGAGGTCAGGCCACCCAGGGGCTAATTCCTGACATTCTCAGGGAGGCTCAGAAGCAGCAAATGTGGTGCAAAGATGCCGGAAAGGAGACCTCCTTGAGTCTCGAAAGACTCCAGAAACGCACGCAGGGACGTCCAAAACCAGATGTCCACGCTTAAAAAAAAGAAGAAGAAAGAAAGAATTTTCCATTGTTAAACATTTCACACGGGACATGGTCAAAACAAGTCACCCTCTACCTCAACCCCCATTTCCCAGGGCACCACCCTCCCCCCGCCTTGTCACAGCCACCTCCCCCGCCCCAGAGGCAGCCTCTGGTATCAATCTGTCATGTGTCCTCTCCAGCTCCAGCCCCGGCCATGTGCCCCCCTCCTGCCCACTCCATCCACTCCCCTCACAGTGGCCTCTGTCATTCCTAGAATAAGCCAGGCACGTCCCCACCCCAGGGCCTTTGCATGGGCTGTTCCCTCTGTCTGTTCTGCTTTTGCCCCGATGCTGAGTGGCTCCTTCCCTTCCCGCCCCTGTGACCACTGTCTTCCTTTGCTGGTTTATTTTTCTCAGACCACTTACCACCTTCTAGTCTGGTGAATGATATATTAATATTTATTTCATTTTAATTACGCATCTTTAGAATGTCACTCCGTGAGGGCAGAGCCTTCGCCTGTCTCCCTCCATCACTGCTCTATCTCCCCCACCTGGCACAGTGCCTCTCGTACAGTGGGCACTCCTGGATGAATCTTCCAGAAGTCTCCCTGCATGGACAAGCATGAATGAATAAGCACATTTACTCCTCCCTGCTGTTTTTTTTGCACAGCAATTACCTCATGGCACACCTGGCCCTATACCTGGGCAAGCTGCCCCCGTAGGAAGGCACAGCCCGGTCTCACCTGCTGGCAGCTGCAGACTGCTCCGCTGGAGGAGCGCAGGACCCTGTCGCCTACCGTCGCCCATTCAGGAGAGCTGGGCTGTAGGGACCATCCTGGCTGGGTGTCACCCCCTTGAGGGTGGACTTCTGTGCTCCCGCCCCGCTGGCCCGGCAGGACAACACCCCAGAAATGCTGCCCAGGAGAAAGTGAGTTGTTGATCTTCAGAAATCAGCATCGGGCCTATCAGAGAGGGGCTCGATCCTGTTCTCTGCTTGGTTCTTTCTGAAATGCAAACAGTGTCTTCAACAAAGGCACAGATGTTAGAGGAAGCCGGGGTGACGCTGCAGTTTCTTGCAGCAAGGGTTGGGGGAGGCTGGGGCTCTGAGTGACATTCTCCATGGCACTTTTGCAGGACTGTGACATGGGAGGGGCCCCTGGACTCCTCTGTGGCAGGAAGGACAGGGCCTGGGGGGATTCTGTCCCCTGCAAATCCCCTGTGTCCTGAAATTGAACTTGGCTTTGAATGCCAGGGTGTTTTTCTTACCCTTTATAGGCCTGGCTTCGGGGCCTACTTCTTTAAGTCCAGGGAGTGTCTTTGCTTGGCACGTGGAGTTCATGATGACTTCCCATGTCAAGTGTCACCTCCCCTTTGCCACTAAGGGTGTTTTCCTTCACTGCTTGATCCCACAGTGCCCGGTACACAGTAGGTGCTTAATATAATAACTTTGTATTGAATGGATAGAACTGTGATGTGTTCGTGGAAACCAGACTTTCCCTCCTGCCTCCATGTTTGGAAGAGGATCCCTTTTCCACCAAGGAAGATTCTGACTTCCTGCCCCGGCCAAAACTGGCCTGGGGACTCGGGGGTCACAAACAGGTAGCCCCAGCTGGCTGCCCACCTTCCTCGCCTGGAGGCATTTGGTATTTCATTTGGATGCTCTTGTGTTTTAAAGAGGGGTGACTGGAACGCCTTGGGTCAGGCGAGTGGGCGTGCCGCAGACCCCACCCAGCTCAGTTACTCATCTGCCCTCCAGGCACGGCTGGCTGGCCCTGCCAGGCCCTGTGGCCTTTAGAGTTTGCAACTTCTGTGTTAACACGTCAAAAGCATGACAATCATATGTCAGAATTTTCTGCACTGACACTGCGCACGCCAGGCTTGGCCCCAGGGATGCTCATTTGGGTGTCTTTTGGGGTATCACTGGGTGGGACACTGGTCCCTTGCATGTGCCCCCACGGCCAGGGCTCTTGGGGTGGCAAAGTTCGAGGCCTCTCTGGGCACGATGTTCCTGGCGTGAGTTCTGAGTTCTGGCCCTGGAAATGCCTGGCTTCTCCAGGCCTTCCCAGGGGGGCATTTTGGGGGGCACCCCCTGGAGTGGCTGGAAGTCTGATCTGACATCATGGGTGTCCATCAGAACTCCGTTAGGTGTCAGGCTGGGGTCTGAGGAGCCCCCACCTACCCAGTGGTTGGGACCAACCAGCAGGTGAAGGCTTGAGCCCGGAATGTGCCGGAAGAGCAGGTGCTGGGGGCGGGATGCGAAGGCCTTCCCGCTGGTTTCTGAGTTTTTCAGAGCAGACGCCTGAACCGCCAGCCGCCCCTTCCCCGTCTGCGGCACGGGTTCATGCCTTTGTTCGTTCCGCTCGGCACATTTGAACTGAGCGCCTACTATGTGCTTAGGAGGCAGCTGTGAGCTAGACAGATGAGTCTCTGCTCTCATGGAGCTGACATTCTGGTGACAAAAAACAATATATAAGCGACAGATGCCCAAGATAATTTCAGGTGGTGATACATGGTGAGGAAAATGAATAGGGTGTTGAGCTAGCGAGTGCCTTGGGGGTTTCTTCAGATAGAGGAGCAGTGAGAGAGTCCCTAAGAGGGAGGCATTGAGCTGGGGCCCGAAGATAGAAGGTTGCTGTCTCAGGCAGCGGGAAGAGCAAGTGCCAAGGTCCTGCGGCAGGGAGAAGCCTGACCGCCTTGGCCAGCATTTAGGAAGGAAGGATTGAATGGTTGGAAGGGGGACAGTGGAGACAAAGCCCAAGGGTAGAATTTGGTGCCATTGGGGCAGAGCCTCCTGCACGTATATGACATGCGCCCACCCGGTTCCAGTCTGGCCCGGGCCACTTACAATATGCTGCACAATGTCCTTGGGTGACTTCCCTAATTCAGCCTCAGTCTCCCCTCCTGTAAAATGGGTATATGGAAAGTCTTTCCCTCAGGAAGGCAATTGAGTGATCTGGGAAGCTCTTAGTTAGTATAATTGCTAAGCCACAATCCAGGGGGCTTGGGGGGCCCCCAGAGGCTGCTTGGGGCAGAGTGTTCTTTGGCAGTTTTTCTAAGCTGCTGTTCCAATCAGTTGCCCTTGGATCCATCCCTGGGGCTGCCACTCAGAGCCCAGTAGGAAACAGAGTAGCAGCTGCAGTGCCAGTCCGTGGGGGGCTGGGGGGGCAGTCGGTGGGGGGCTGGGGGGGCAGTCCGTGGGGGGCTGGGGGGCTGGCAGGGCTCATTCCTTCAGAGCCAGGACTCCCAGCACTCAGAGGACATTGGCTCTTGAGTGGACACTTGGCTCCCTGAGAGGAGTTTCCAGGGGGACATTACAAAGCTGACAGCCCTCCTGCCTTCCTGCCCCCCTCCAATGCCTGAGGGGAGCCCTTGGGAGGCATCAGGAACCCCTGAAGACACCCCAAATGGGGACCCTCCAGCGCCAACTCCCAGGGCTGAATCTCGTTGCAATGCAAATCCTGAGTGTCCCCAGGTGACTTAGGTGGGGTGCCAGGTGGGGTGGGGCCGCTGAGGGGCGCTCTTCTCCTCCCCCAGGCCCCTCGGGAACACGGGCCTTCCTCCTGCAGGTCTGGCTTTCTGCGCGCATCTTCCCAGGGTCTGGCTGGGCAGAACTGCGGAGGGTGAGGCCAGACCGAGGAGGGAGGGGACACCGACCTATGACCCCCTCCTGTTCCAAACTGCAAGCTGCTCCCTCTGTGCATACACTTCCCTTTTTCCAGATTTTGTCAGCCCCATATATGCACCCCCCCCCAAAAACCCCACAAACGAAAATCCTGAGGGGGGAGAGGGACCTCGCTGCAGGGAGGCAGGCAGCCCCAGCACCCCTGCAGGCACGGGGCCCCTGGAAACCGCAGGGCTGCCTCCCTGCCGCCCCACCGCAGCCGTCCCCACTCTCCCTGGGGGTTCTCAGATGTTGGCAGATGGCAGAACTGAATCTGCTGAGACGTCACTCCAAAAAAGGAAAGTTGAACTGAAAAAAAAAATTCAAACTCTCCAACATCTTAGGGGAAAGCAGAAGGGGGGCTCCCGTGCGCTCTGCTGTTTAAAAGGGTCTCCCTTGGTTTGAGATGGCAAACTTGGAGGGCGTGGGGGGTGGATGAGGACACAGGGGTGTCGGGGCAGCCAGCAGGGCCAGGTTACTGTTGCAGCAGAGCGTCTGCGTGAGCGTGGGGGACGAGCACATGTGTGCTTGCCTGTGACCGCGTGCTCGTGCGGGCCGGGGTGTGTGGCTCCCGCGGGCAGGCTGCTGTATGTGTCCCTGTGTGCGGACCACAGGCTCGCTGCACTGTCTGTGCATCTGTGTCCCTGAGTGTCCCCAAGTGGGAGTTCACTCAGCAACACATTACAGAGTTCCTACTGTGACAGGGGCCGTGAACAGAAAGTCAGAAATCTTTGCCCTGACGAAACTGACATTGCAGCGCGTGTCCCACTCAGTGTTTATCTGCATGTGGTCTCATGTTTGAGTCTCCGTCCCGGGCTCCGCTCAGGTCTGCGGTGGTTGAGAGTTTTGCAGTATATTCACCTGGGCCGATCTCCGGTCTGGTGAGGCCCGGTGTGTGCGTGTTCCGCTGGCGACAGTCCTGCACCCCACTGTCTGCTACAGCCCACTGACTGCTCCGCCGTGCGTGTCCCTACTTGTCTGTATGTGTCCCTAAAGGCCCTGTGTGTGGCCCTCCCCGTGCGCCCCCTCCCCACCCACCGGCCACTCCAGAGTTATGATTTAATAGCTGAAACGCGATTCCACGGAAGTGTCTGGGGCTGGGAAGGGGGAAGAGGCCCCGACCCCGCAGAAGGGGGCGGGGGGCAGGGTGGGGAGGCGCTTTGCCCCCTCCTTCCTCCTCTGGGAGCTGCCAAAAAGAAACTCGGCGTCGCGCCCGTCTGTGTGTGCGCGCGCGCGCGCGGGTACGCGCAGGCCTGGGGAGGCGGCGCGGGCCCTTTAAGGAGCCGGAGGGGGCCGGGCCGGGGAGCGTCGGTGCGGGCGGGGAGCCGCGAGGCCGAGCCACCGCCTCCCGGGCTCCCGCCCCGCCCCCTCCTCCCCCTCCCGCCGCCGCCGCCGCCGCCGCCGCCGCCGCCGCCGGGGAGCGCGGAGCCGCGGGCAGGCCGGGCCGCGCCGGAGCCCCGCGTCCGCCCGCGCCCCGCCCGAGCCGTGCGCCCGCGCCCTGCGCCCCGCGATGCGCGCCAAGTTGCCGGCCGGGGGCCTGGGGCCGGCGCCCTAGGAGGCGGCGGCGGGAGGATCGCGTCCCCGCCAGAGGCCGGGCCTGCTGCGCGCCCCCAGCCCGATCGGCACCGCCACTTGCCTGAGCACCCGAGCGGCCCGAGCGCGCCCAGAGCTGGGGCGCCGCCGCTGCCACCTCCGCGAGGTGAGTTGGGGCCGAGGGTCTCCGCGGAGGGTCGGGGGGAGATGCGGGGCGCGCTTCCGGGGGGCCGAGAGAAGACCGCGCGGCGCACGCGGCGGAGTTGGCTGGGCCCCTGCACTCCGGAGTTAGCGCTCTCGGGGTGGCCTGCTGGGGAGCGAGGCGCCCCGTCGGCGCTGCAGCCCGCGTGCTCGGGGGCGCCGGGAACTTAGGGGAACTCCAGCTCCCCAGCGGGGGGGCGGGAAGGAGGGAAGTGGCGTTGGGGTGGGCGGGGGGGCACCCTGGAAATGCGTGGGGCTGGCCCCCCCTTGTGCGCCAGCCCTGGGGGCTTGGCCGCCATGCGCGCCTTCTCCTCCGGTGCAGCCCCGGACTTGGGGGGGGACACTGCGCCTTGTTTTCCAGCAGGCAGCGCGGGTTTGGGGAGCCCTTGGAGATGGCACCCCCAGCTCCCTGGCCTGGCTGTTCTGGAGGGTTGCAGGGCGGGGGGGGGGCGGTTCTCGGCAGCCGGGAGGGGGAGCTAGCGGTGCCCCTCCTGGGCGAGGGGCCAGAGGGCGCTGGGCGGGGTCCCCTGGGGAGAGGTGCCCCTTGTTTCCCCCTCCCCCGCGGGCCGGTGTTCCTGGTGTCTGGACCTGCCTCCCGTGGCTGGTGACGCCTCATTGGGCCGCCTCCTGGTCCCTCCCCCGGGCCGTGCGGACACTTGGGATGCCACTAGTTTGGGAAGTTGGAATCCACAGCTGATCCCACTCGGGCTGCACTGGGAAGCTCCAGGCCCTAGTGTTGGGGGGAGCTTCCCCAGAGAGCTGCGGGGAGTGTGGGCACCCTTGGGGTGCGCCTTCCCCAGCCTGGCCACTTGCAGGCGAAAGCCCGAGGGAGGGAGGGCAAGGCGGGCGGGCGGGCGGGCGGCGAGACACGCTGTACCTGTGAGCCACTGTCGCCCGGGCCCAATTAGCGTGGGGCGCCCGGCGTTATTTTTACATCGTAGGTTTATTTTTTGGAAGCGAGTGTCCTCCCGCCGCCTGTCGCGCGCTCGGGCTCTCCGAGGGTCTGGTGCAGGCAGCGGGGGCGGATCTGTTCTGTCGGCTCAGCCTCCTCCCTTCCTCCCCCTCCTCCTTCCCCCCTGTTGGTGAGAACTGGTTTTATTATGATTATTATTTTTTTTTCCTTTTTGCAGATTTGGAGGAAGGATGTGTGGAGGGGGGGAGGAGGGGGAGCAGGGAGAGAAGGGAGAGGTTCCCTGTGGGCTGGGTGGGGGAGTTCTGGGCACGCTGGGATGTGTTATCGGTGGCCTTGACTTTGCCCTTTTTAAGCCAGATCTGAGTCCCTGCGGCTGCTTTGATATAAGGGGCTCTGAGGCCCAGGCGTGCTGGGAGAGCGACCCAGGCCATGGCTGCTTGCATCGTGGGTGGCCTTTTGTGGGGAGGGGGTGTGGAGGGGGCAGAGCAATCAGAGAAGCAGCTTGTGACATGGGATAGCCGTGGCATTCCTGGCCTACTCTGCAACTCAGCTCCTTATGTTCATGTTTGACTTTTGCCACTCTGCTGACAGTGTGACCCTGGACAAATTGCTTAACCTCTCTGTGCCTCGGGCTTCTCATCTGCAAAGTGAGAGTAAAAATAGGACCGAGTTCCCGGGGTTGTTGGAACTGCCTGTAATGATACACAAACTTACTTGTATGTGTTACTATGACTACTGTATTATTATTATTTCTGGGTTCTAAAACTTGGCTTTTAATCCACGGCCTGAACCTTGAGAACAGCAGCCACCTTGCCTTTGCCCAGGGGTGGGGCGTGGGGGATCTGGTGAAGAGAGGGGGGCCTCCTTCCCACTCCCCTCTGCTGCTGGGGGCAGGAGCTCAGCCCATTGAACAAATGCAAAGACCGAGTCTGGCTGTGCAGAGCGCAGGGTGGGGGGTGGGTGGCTCATCAGCGGCTGAGAGGGCATCCCGGCCCTGTCTGGCTTCCCCGCCACCGCCTGCCATGTCCCTGCTTGGAAATTTACCGCCGCCGCTGCAGGGTGCCCGGGGAGTCTGTGGAGCCGGTGCCCAGACGTGGGGGCGGGCGCGAGCAGGCCCAGCCCTGGCCTCTTCCACCGAGCTATTTACGCCGGCTGGCTCGGGATCGATACTATTGATAAATCCATGTACATGGTAATGTGGCTGTCAGGCCCCCGTGAGGGATGGGGACCCGCTGCTGGGGCTGCGCACCGCCCCTTCCCCCTCCCGGCCAGGGTTTGGCTACGTGGGAGGGATTTATTTGGCATAATCCGTTCTTTTCCCCCAATTAATAATACTCATGCCACCTCCTAGAGATTTCCCAGAGCTCGGCGAGCGCGGATGGAGCTGCATGGAAGCCCCGAGCCGGGAGGGCTGGATTGTTCTGCGGGCTGACACCCACCGCTGGCGTTGGACGGCGCCCCAGGCGTCCTGGCGCCGCCGCCTCTGCTGCTCCTGGGTGTGGGGGCTGCCTGGCCTGGTTTCCCCCTGGATGAGAGGGGGCGCCGCGCTGTGTTCCCAGCCCCCACCTGAGGCGTGTAGGTGGAGAAGTTGGTGCTTCCCTGGGAGATGGGGGCTCGGGGTGGCACCTACGCGTGACCCAGCTGGAGGGGCGCCCGCTGCTCTCCGTGGGAGCAGAGCTCTGAAGGCAGGGGCGCTGGCCTTGCACCCCTTCCTTCCGCCTCTGACGACAGGGAGTTGAGAGCTTTTATTTGTGTGTTTTCCCCTCGTGTTTCCTTTTTGTGTCTCCAACGCCAAACAGCAGCTTCCCTGGTGACACCTCTGAGACTGGGGAAGTGCTGGCAGGAGCTGGTAATTCCTGCCTGGGGTGCCCAGGGGAGGGGGCACAGAGGGGCCGAGCCTGGGCTGTTGCCTGGGGCGGGCCAGACTGAGGGTGCTGGCTTAGAAGACCTGTGTCCCCCAGGTGGGTGTGTGGGGTCCCCATGGAAGTGATGCTTAGGAAAGGTCACCTGGGCATTCTTTGAGGAGGCTTGGAGGCGGGGACCAACTTCACAACCTGTCAAGTAAACTCTCATTCTCTGTGCTGGAAAATACTGCATATAATGCAATCGTATTTACAGCCAGTGCTTATAAAGCACTCACTGTGTGCCAGGCACTGTGCTTGACACAGATTCACTGGTTTCATAACCACTCTATGAGTTGGTGCTATTATTACCCTGTTCTAGAGATGGTGGAATTGAGGCTCAGAGAGGTTAAGTGACTTGCTCAAGGTCACACAGCTTGGATGTGGGATTTAAGAATTAAGACCTAGGGTTATTCACCCTGAAGTTAGTGCAGCGAGAGTTGACTGCAGACTTGCTTTGCAGAGCTGCCTCAGAGGATATGAATAAAGACATTTTGTTTTTTATTCGAGCAGCACCTACAGATCTTTGCCCCAGGGGGCAGGAGACTGAGAGTTTGTTCTCCCCAGGGTTTGGGGAGAGGGATAGTGCCCGGCATTTCTTTGAAGTCTCATTTTATCTTAAACATCCGTGCGAATTTGGCATTCGCCTTGGCGACACTGCTGTGTTTATTTTGAAATGAAAACATGGTGTTGAATTATTTAGC
Source organism: Eulemur rufifrons (assembly GCF_041146395.1). Classification (NCBI taxonomy): domain Eukaryota; kingdom Metazoa; phylum Chordata; class Mammalia; order Primates; family Lemuridae; genus Eulemur; species Eulemur rufifrons. Next base: position 4,138,313 of record NC_091003.1, read on the forward strand.
ACGGTGCTCCAGAAAGCTGCGTCAGATGGCTTCGGTGGCCTGCAGTGCCCGGTGTGGCGCGTAGCCCTGGGGTCCTTTGCCACCGGACGGCTCGAGCCCAGAGAGGTCCTGGGGCGGCTGCAGCTTCATTCCTGGTTTATAGGGGAGGGCACAAGGTCGGCGGGCAAGGCTAGCCCAAGGTCGAAATCATCATCATTGTCATCTCTATTTTAGAGCCCAGTGAGCTTCCGAGACCCGGCACTTCCACACTGCCCTGCCCACCTGGGCTCGGGCTGGCGAGAGGGAGGACCTTTCGGGCCACAGCTCCACGGAGAATTACCCTAACCAAACATTAGGGGACAGTCTGGGAGTGTTTCATCCGCCCTCCCCAAGAGCGCAGCGTTCCCGCTTAGCTGCTTACAAGCCGTGTGCCCGGGCGGGGCTGTGAGTGCCGGCCCTGTGACACGAGCGAGCTGCCCACTGCCTGCCGGGCGGCGGGGAGGGTTAAGGGGCGGAAGGCGTGATCCTGGCTTTGCTGCTCAGCTCTGTGGCTTCAAGCTGTTGGCCTCTGGGCGGGCACGTTCCTTGGCCTCAGTTTGCTCATCTCTAAGATGGGGATGATGCCTTTGACGTTATCGTTGGGAGGATGAAATGGGCCCATATATGTCACGGTAGCTCCTGTTCCCGTTCAGGCTCACCTGGTTGGAGAGTGAAGACGTCCCTGTAGAACTAGCTGCGTGAACCCCGGTCCTCACGCACAGGCTGCTTGGGCACCGCCAGGCCTCCCTCCTAAGGGCTGCTGGGAAGGGTCCTCTAACAGACCAGTTTCTTTTCCTGGGCCCCGGGCTTGGGCTTGTTGCCCTCCGGAGATGGCAGGCTCCTCTCCTGTTGACGGTTCGCAGATGTGCTCAGCTTCTGAGGTTTTCCGTTCTGCCTTTAATCACCCAGTGGCGTCTGGCGGGCACTTGGGGCACTTGGAGTGGGGGAGGGCCGAGCTTCCCCTCAACCTGTGAAAAAGGGGCCAAGTGGAGGTTCTAGAAAGGGCTCCTTCGAGGTCAGACTGGGGTTCGAATCGTGCTTCATTGAATTAGGGCCTGGAGGGACGTCTCTGACCTCCTGGCCGGGTTTCCGTATTCTTAAACACGAGGGCGGCCTGGAGAATGTTCTATAGCTGTGCCGTCCCCGTTGGCCGGGCTGGCAGGTCAGTGAGCACTTGAAATGTGGCCCGGGCCACTGAGCGACTGCATGGGTGACGTTATTTAGCTTTAATTAACTTAAATGTAAATAGCCACCTGTGGCCGCCCACCCACGGCGCAGGGTCCGGTGATGACTTAAGACTCTGTGCTTGGGAGCAGGCCCCGGGCTCTTCGCATCTGATTTTCCCGTCTTTTGTGGGTCTTTTCTCTGCTCCGTGCCACCCTGGAGGCTCCTCCCCCTTGGGCAGGCCTGTTTCCCAAACCTAGCCCAGGGCTGTCCCCAGGGCCGGCCCAGTCTCCTCTGCCCTGCGTCGCCGCCCCTTGCCCGCATGGTTCATCTCACTGCCCCCTCCCTTCCTGCCAGCCTGCGGGCAGTGCCACCCTGTGGAACGTTCTGCAGAGGCGGGAGCGCTCTAGATACGCCAGTGCCGTAGCCACGAGCCGCACGTGGCATGGAGCACTTGAAGGGAGGCTGGCGCCACCAAGGAATGGAACTTCATTTTTCACTTAATATTAATAAGTTTGAACAGCCACTAGTGGCGAGCGGCCACCGGCCCTGTGGGGCAGCGTGGACATGGCGACTCCCCTTTCTGTCGACCCAGGCCCAGGAGGCCGGTGTCCGGGCCCTGGCTGGCGCCGTCGTGTTTCTAGAGGCCGGGGGACTTCTGGAGCGCAGGAGGCAGCTCCAGGTCTCTGCGGGGCGTGGGCAGCCCTGGCTCCCGGGGCAGGTGGGAAACCTGGGTGCGGGTGCAGGGACGCAGCCCAGAGCCACCTGGGTGAGTGGAGACCGTCCCGCGTCCCCACGGTCTACGAGTGTCAGCACCTGCAGATACCGAGGGACAACCTGCTGTCCCCCGTGGGGCCACACTTACTTCTTTCTGGTGTGAATTAATACATCGTGGACATCTTTCATTAATGTTTTTGGGGAAAATGTTGCTTTTTATATTTCTTTTGAAAAGTATGGAAGAATGAAAAGTAGTGCGTTCAGAACTCTGCCAGTTGTTTTGGGCTTTATAGAAACCCATTTTTTCTTAAAGGAAAATGCATGGGCCTGTAAAAAAAAAAAAATTAAAAGCGGTGCTCGGGCTCCTGCCCTCCCGCTTTCTCTTCCCCAAGGCGGTCGCAGCCTGAGGTGGCCGGAGTTTCCCCTGAGGTGACCTGGGCACAGGCCGCCTTACACGGACGTGTGTGTGTGTGTGTGTGTGTGTGTGCTCCCTTTGAAAACAAAACAAACACACAGGTGGTACCGCGCCGTAATTCATACCCTCTATTCGCCATGATAGTCACATCCTGCGTTATAACACATCCTGGAGATTATTCTAGAACATATAAAAAGCAGAGGTTGGCAAACTATGGCCCTTGGGCCAGATCTGGGCCATCTCCTGTTTTTATATGGCACACACACTAAGAAGGGTTTCTACATTTTTTAATGGTTGAGAAAAATGAAAAGAAGAATAATATTTTATGACATGTGAAATGATATGAAATGCAAATTTCGGTGTCCATAAATAAAGTTTTATTGGCGCGCAGCCACGTGCATTCATTTACATGTTGTCTGTGGCTGCTTTTGGGCTACGGCATTTGCGGAGTTGAGTGGCTATGGCAGTGGCTGGAAGGCCTGCAGAGCCCAAAATATTTACTCTCTGGCCCTTTGCAGGAAATGTTTGCCAATCCCTGACATGTCATCTCATTCTCCTTGACCTCAGCGTAGCCTTCCATGGTTCGCTGTTGAGGAAGCGAGGGCCCAGAGAGGCGTCTGAGTTTGACGGTCATACTGAGTGGGCCCTGAAACCCTTCCTTCCGTCCTAGGTTATTGTTCTTGCTCAGTTAGGCTGATGCCCATGGCTGTAATTTGCGACTGAAGCATTGCAAGAGGAAAAGGGGAATGGGGTTAAGGCAGCTAGAAGTTGGGCTGACTTATGACACAATTTTTGGCCTCTTAAATGATGAGAGAGACTATAATACCTTCTTTAGAGTGCTACATGGTTGCTATAGCACCTACTATATGGTGCTATATGGTTTCCACAATTTTCTGAAGTCATTTATAACCCATCTTGTTTCCCTCTTTGCTGTGGCTGCTAGGAAGCTCAGAAGCCAATTTGCAGCCTGTCTTCAGCAATCCCTGGTCTGTGTTTTGGTTTTATCTACTTCATCCTGTTTTCAGATTTGTTTCTGATTTCCCCCTTTGCCCTGACCTTGCTCTGTGATTTTATCTTATTTACATTCCTGAGGGTTGTCTCAGCTCTTCAGGGGCAGAATGGAGTGGGGCAGGAGCAAAGCAAAGGAAAATGCTTTACAAGATGTTTTCATGCTTGTTCCCCTTCAGTGTGGGGTGGTGGGTGGGGGTTCTTCTGGGGGACGTTCCATAGGAGGAGACCAAGGCCTGGCCCCTTGGAGTGTCTTAACCCAGTTCAGATTCTGGGTGAGAACTGGGCAGGGTTTTTGGACGCCCTCTTGAGTCTAACTTGGGAAGATGACAGCCAGCGACTTGGGTGGCGAAAGAGGTCCCTTCTGGGGGCCTGAGGGAATGCCCCGGAGGCGGAAGCCCTCCCACCAGTGCCCGGAGACCTTGGATTGTTTTGGAGGCAATATTGTGGGTGTGTCCGAAACCAAGGGACCTTCGGGGCATCTGGTTGCAGCCTGGATTTGTCACTAATGCTTTCAGACGTCTCTGCTTCCTCCTGCTGGCCTTGGGCTGTTGCTTTGGGTTGGTGAAGGAAGTGGGGGAGAAGTGAGCCACAGGGCAGCCGCGGGAGGTGGAACCTCGTGAGGCCGGTGACTGGGCTGGCCCCCGTGTGCATGTGGCTCCCCGGGGCCAGTCTCTCTCGTCTCCTGGGCTTGGCTCGGTGGCCCGTGTTCCATGTTCGTGCTCTAGGGCTTATGCGTGGAGCTTGAGGGAATCCTGGGTCTGAGCAACCTGGCCTTGGACAAGTAACAGAGCCTCTGGGCAAAGCTCCTCAGTTTACCCAGCAGTGAAATGGGTGATGCACGAATGACATACGGCCTTGGAGGCTGGGGTGAAGCGGAGGGAGCTGAGGGGCCAACTGAGGCGCAGTCACGCTGCGGGCTGTGTCCCTCCCGCCTGGACGGAGCTGACCTGGGGCCGGGCAGGTGGATGCCACTGCTCAGCGGTGTCCCTAAGGGACCTCAGATCTAATCTGTGCAAAACCAGCCCCTTGATACCCCCTCACCCCCAGACCGCAACTTGGGCTCCTCCTGGAGCGTAGGTGTCCCCGCCGCCATTGCGGTGGCCCGTGTGGCCCCTGCAGCAGCCTCCTCCCTGGCGTCCGACCCTGTCCTGTCCCCACTGTCCCGTCTCCACAGGCCGCGGGTGGAGCGACACAGCCGCACTCAGCCCGCAGGGCTTCCACCGCGTCCTGAACAGAACCGAGTCCGTCTCCCCGCCCGCGCCCCTCCTCCTGGGGCCTGCCCCCCACACTTCTGCACACGGGGCTGGGAGACTTCAGCCCGGCGGGTCTGGAGGGGCGGGCGAGTGGGGGAGGTGCTTTTTCTCTGTGGCCCAGGGGGCCTCTGGGGGATGCTCTAAGTCACCAGTGCCAGAGGCCAGGCCCAAAGGTGCCCGCAGCAGGCCCTGCGGGAGGGGGCTGCCTCGGGGGACCCCATCTGTCCTCGGGCTGAACTCTGTGGTGCCCGCTGAGACCTTCTGGGAGCATCGGCCCGCACGCTGTGGTGTCTCGGTGACCATGGCAACCTCCCTGGCACCAGCCCTGCATGGCGGGCTGTCGTGGGAGCCTGCTGGGCCAGGGGGTGCCAGGCCTGGGCCAGCGCTGCCAGCGTGGGGGCCTGCGGGGGGTGTCGCTCTCCGGAGCCCAGCAGGAGTCAGGGGCCCCTCCAGGGGGTCAGGTTTTGGGGAGATCGTGTGCAGTGGTGGCTCCTTGGTGACCCCTCTGGCCAGTTAAACCAGGGGGGGGAGTGACGTGAGCAGGAGACGTTGGGAGGCCCCCAGTGTACCTGCCCCCGCCCCCCGGGCCATCTGCCACCCTCCTGGCGTGTTTTCAGCCATTTTCATGTTTCCCCACCTGTTACTTGTAGCCTGGCCCAGGCCACCGTGCTGGGTTGAAGAGTGGCCTCACCCCCAGTTCTTGTCCACCAGACCCAGAATGTGGCCTTGTTTGGAACCGGGGCCTTGTGGGTGTGATTAGTTACGATGAGTCACGCGGGAGTGGGGGGCCCTGACGCAGTGTCAGGAGAGGACACACAGACATCGGGACGCGGGAGAAGGCCATGTGACGACAGAGGCAGACACCGGAGGGATGTGACCGCAAGCCAAGGACTGCTGGGAGGCGGGCGTGGGACAGATGGCTCCTCGGAGTCCCCAGGAGGAACTCGGCACCTTCTCTTGGAGCTTTGGCTCCCAGAACGTGAGGGAGTAAACGTGTGTTGCGTGACAGCCCCGGTGTGTGGTGCTTTGTTGGATCCACTCTAGGAAACTAACATGGCCGTCGTCACGCTCGCTTCTCTCTGCTCACGCTGTCGCCCCACCCGCCACGGGGCAGCCAGACCCGCCGCTGCCGAGACCCTCCCGTCTCAGCACGGACGCCACCTCCTGCCCCTCCGTGAGGCTTCACACGTCTGCCCCGCTCCGACCTGCCGTCTCTGTTCCAGCCGCACCCGCCTCCTGCTGTTTCTTCTGAAGTGCCCACCACAGGGCCTTTGCACCTGCTCTGCCTGGAGCACTCTGCCCCCAGGAATCTGTGGGACTCCTCCCATCTCTTTGCCGTCTTAATCCAAGTCATCTTATTTAGAATTGTACCCTGTCCCCCGATCTCTCTCCCTCTCGCCTTTGTTGTTTCCTAGCTCGTGTCACCTTCTCATAAACTATGGTTTTATGTGTTTATCCTGCTGCTGCTTGTCACCCCTGCTGGGATGGACACTCCACAAGGGCAGGGGCTTCTGTCTCTGTTCCCTGCTGTGTCCCGGGTTCTAGAGCAGTGCTGGGCACACAGTTGGTGCCTACTGTTGGGCTCTGGCTGGGCACGGCCTCACCTGGCGCCCCAGTGCCCTGTTGGGGATCTCAGGTCCGTCCGTCCATGTGGCCGACACCTTTGCCCTCACCTATGGCCCCCTCCCGCTCCCCCAAGACCTCCCAGGTCACTCTGCGGGCAGCCACGACCGTCCCTTGGTAGCCCTGAGCGTGGCTCCTGAGCCCTGGGGTGGACAGGAAGGAGCTCATAGTGAGGCCCGGGGTGGCTGGGGTGTAAGAGAACTGAGTTCTGGCCAGTTCAGCCTTCACACTTCCATTGCCCCATCCATAAAATGGGCACAGCCAGAGCCGTCTCTCGAGGCCGTTCCGAGGGTTAGGTGAGGTCATGCCTGGAGCAGCCCAATGCCTGGCGCTGAGCACGCAGAAGGCCTCAGTGCGGGTCGGGTCAGCGCTCGGTGCGGTTTGCAGGTTGCTGTGTTGATGTCGCCGGTGCCTTTTTCTGGAGGAAGGTTGGGGCCTCGCAGCTGGGCGACCCCAGGGGCCGGGGAGGAACTTGAAGCCCGTGTTCCCCAGGTGGGTGGCCTCTGCACACCTCCCCCGCCCCAGGAAGCAAGCTCCGTGGGGCCCAAACCGGCTCCCCGGGCAGCTTTCCGGGGGGTTCCCAGGGCCCTCGAGGCACCTCTGCTATCTGCCAAGAGGGGACACCCCAGTTAACTCCGGGAAACCCAGGACATGGGACCCCTCTGCGTTTGTTGGGAAGAGTTCCTCTGTCACTCTCGCCTCAGTCTGTGCATCTGTAGAATGGGGTGGCTGCATTCACCAGGTAGGGGAGTGGACACTCGGGGGGCCGCTGTGACGAGGATGCCACTGTGCAGACAGACAGTCACAGGTGCTGTCACAGCTGCCTGTGCCGGGGGCTTGGGTGGCACGCTGCGAGCCTGCCGCTGGCTGGGGCTCCCTGGGCATTGGAGGGGTGCACACATTGGGGGGCTTCGTGGAGCTGCTTCTGCAGGTGTCCTGGTGTGAGGGGGCCCGCCCCACCTTGGTGTCTGTGTCTGGGCAGGGAGGGCAGAGGCGAGGGTGTCCCAGAGAGGGCCCTGAGCTGGCGGGGGATGTGGCAAGCTCGCCTGGCACCTGTCCTGTGTTAGCACATTTAAGCCTCATAACTCAGTGTGGCCAGAACTGTTTCTCCCTGTTTACACAGGGGGAAACTGAGGCACAGAGAGGCATTGTCACTGCTTCAGGACACACAGCTCGCAGGGTCCTTCGTTGGCTGGCGGTTGTCATGGGCAGGGCCTGTTCTGTTCTGGGGACAGTCCTGGGTCCACCGTGTGCCCAGCCCTGGGCGTCGCGGCCCACACCTCTGCCCCGACCCCACCTGCTCCCCTCGGGGTCGCCACCGCGCATCTCGGCTCCCGGGCTGCGGCCGGCTCTGCCTGCAGGAAGCTGACGCCGCCTGTCTTGGCTTCTCCCCGCTTGGCTATAAATAGCAGCCGCAGCGGCGGGCAGGAAGCTGCATCTCCTGGCACCTGGGCCCGGCTGCTGCCCCTCTCTGCAGCACCTCGTGGAACCGTGCGGCGCCCAGGGGGACGCCGAGGTGGAGACGAGTGCACCAGGTTTGCTGTGCGACCTTCAGGCCCTCGCTGCCCTCTCTGTGCCCTGAGCCCCCGGCCGCATGTCCTGGGCTGCAGAGAGCGCCGCTGGGTGTTCGGAGGGCGGAGGGCACAGCACGCGGTGTGACGATGAGAAGCGGGTGCCTGGTTTTTGCCTTGGAGAGAGGGGAGTTGAGTTGGGGGCGAATGGTGAGACTCTGAGGTGGGGGGCTTCCCGGAGGAGGTGGGCCCTGTCTGGATGCCAAGTCGGGCGGTGGGTGGGTGGAGGAACGTGGTAAGGTGGGACTGCCTGGAGGGCCCAGGACTGTAGCGGGGGGCACTGGGCATCCAGACCCATCCCCACTGCTGGGTTGCTGTGTGGTTTTTGCACAACCTCTCTGGGCCCTGTGAAATGAGCGCTGCACCGCCCAGATCCTCCGGCAGGAAAGAGCTGCAAAGGGCTTTGAAGCCAAGGGAGCGTTTCGTCGTGCCCTCGGCGTCTGTGAGTGTCGTGACAAGGAATGTTGCGGATGCCGTTGTCTTGTCGCTGGGCGGGGCTTGCCCTGTCCCTGCCTGGGCTGCCCCGGGGGCCCTGGGTCCTGAGTGCGGGTCCTGGAGAGTGTGGTCAGCAGCAGCTGGGGGGGAGGTGCTGACCCACGCCAGGGGCGTCCCAAGTGGCTTTGGGGGGCCTCCGGCTCCCCTGCCGACCTCCCCCCGGGCGTTCTGACGTCGTGAGGGCTCGTGCTGCCGGACTCTGGATGTCCTCCCAGACACGAGCGTGCTGCTGCGGTTCAGCTGTCCCTCGCAAAGCCTCCTGCCGCCAGGCGGCCCGGCGACTCGTGTGGGCTTTGCCGAGTTCGTTCTTGGCCTAGAACGCAGGGACGCGAGGAAGCGTAGGTCCCCGCAGGTGGATCTCCCGCGTCTCCCTGTGCATCTCGCTGGAGCGGGGGGTGTACGGTCGGCCATGCCCGACTGGCCAGAGAAAACGGTGCTCAGGGATATCGATGGGGGAGTTCCGTGTTGTTAACCCAGAGAGGAAAGTGTCTGGCGAGAGGCCACAGGGCGCTGCCCGATTCACTTTTTTTTTTTTTTTTTTGGGAGGCAGAGGCTCCCTCTGTTCCCCAGGCTAGAGCGCCGTGGCGTAGTCACAGCTCACTGCAGCCTCCGGGTCCTGGGCTCAAGCGATCCTCCTGCCTCAGCCTCCCCAGTAGCTGGGACTACAGGCATGAGCCACAACGCCCGGCTAATTTTTTCTGCTTTTAGTAAAGACGGGGTCTCGCTCTTGCTCAGGTTGGTCTCGAACTCCTGAGCTCAAGCGATCCTCCCGCTTCAGCCTGCCAGATTGCTGGGATTATGGGCGTGAGCCACCGCGCCCAGCCACGTTTTCATCAAAGGCTGGACTCCGAACCACTGGGGACATGTAATCACCATGCAGGCGACAGCGCTGGGGGTGCTTGCTCACGCCATGTGGGAATGGGGTGTCACATGACCCCCCGAAATTGCCTGCTGGAGTTCCCTGGAGGCCCGGAGAGTTTTGGTTTGGGAGCCCGTGGTTAGCAGGATAACGCCCCCTCCCAGGTGTCCTGACCCCCGGGAGCTGGGAGTGTATCGTGTCACAGCGCAGAGGGGAGTTGAGGTTGCAGATGGCGTTAAGGCTGCTAATCAGCTGACCTTGAGCTGGGAGATGATCCGGATTATCCGGGGCCGTGTAATCACAGGGTCATTAGAGAAGGAGGCAGGAGGGCGGAGTCAGAGAGGTTGGAAGAGGCTGGGCTGCTGGCTTTGCGGGTGGGGACGGACGGGGCTGTGAGCCGGGGAGTGCGGGCGGCCCCTAGAAACAGACCGTGAGGGGCAGAGTCTGCCCTGGAGCCTCCGGAAGGGGCGTGGCCCTGCCAGCCTTAGCCCAGTTAGATCCAGTGCGGATTTCGGGCCTCCAGAGCTGTGAGATGATGGATGTGTGCTGCTTTAAGCCACCAAGTTTGTGGTCATTTGTCACAACAGCGAGAGGAAGCCCTCGCAGAGCCTGCGACTCCCCTGTGCACCAGCAGCCAGGAGCAGGGTCACAGGTGACGTGGCCATGCGGAAGGTGGCTGTGTCCCTGCTGCTGGTGACTTTGGAATTAGGTGACCACCCGGTCTCTTGGCCTTCACCTGGGGCTGTGGCTGAAGGACGCAGAAGAGAGGGACGTGCAGACTGTTAAGGGCTGTGCCGGTGGAGAAACAAAATGCAAAGAAATGCCCGGAAGCAGAGAGATGACCATGAGGACGCTTGGGGGTGGGGGGAGGTGACGTGAAATGGAGCGTGTTTCCTTTTTTTCTTTTTCTTTTCTGTTTTTAAAAATTCCTTTAAATCCAGTTGGAATACCTGGTCCCAGCGGATGGTCAGGAAAGAGTGTCCCCCTAGCATGTCCCGTGACAAGCCACGGTTGGTTCTCCTGGGGGGGTCTCCCAGGTGGGGTCTCCGGGCGAGTGTTCCAGACTGGCACAACAGCCGGCGATGCCACCTGCCGCTTCCTTCCAGCTGTATTGAAAAGAGGAGCACGGTGGCCCACGCCTGCCCCGAAGGCCTCTGGGCCTGGGTCCAGAAACCGACCCGCGATTAAGTGCAGCTGGATCCTTAGGTGGGGAGCGGTTTTCCCTCACCTGCCTGAGGACGCTGCAGAGAACAGGCCCTGGGGGCTGCCGGCTTGTCCTGGACCCTGTGGGTCTGGGGGACAAAGAGGTGGGCAGGGGAGAGGGGAGAGGGGCGGAGGGGGATCTCACCGGCCAACCTCCGTCCAGGAGGCCGGGCTTGGGGCTGCAAGGTAAGGTGGGTGCCTTTTATTAAAAAAAAAATCATAGGTGACATTTGGGTCACCTGAGTCCCCTCCCTGGAGGCCACCACCTCTCACTGGGGTGTGGGCTTTTCTAACTCATGTTTTTATGTCCCCACGGCCTCTGTGGGTCTCCCTGCACGGCCTGGAGCTGGCAGGATGCGTGTGGACACGTCGTTCGGTGTGCGCTGCGCCGCCTTCGCAGTCTGCCGGTTTGCAGGTCAGAAGTGTTGAGTGTGGACGGCTTTTTGTATAATCCGACCCGGTGGTTCCCTCTCCCTGGCTGGGCAGGCGGCAGACCCGGTGGTTCTGAGCAGGGACCCGCGGCCTCGGCTCCCTCCCCCACCGCCTCTTACCAGCTGTGTTGTTCTTTTTTTTTTTTTTTGACAGAGTCTCACTCTGTTGCCCAGGCTAGAGTGAGTGCCGTGGCGTCAGCCTAGCTCACAGCAACCTCAAACTCCTGGGCTCAAGCGATCCTCCTGTCTCAGCCTCCCGAGTAGCTGGGACTACAGGCATGCACCACCATGCCCGGCTAATTTTTTCTATATATATTTTTAGCTGTCCATATAATTTCTTTCTATTTTTAGTAGAGACGGGGTCTCGCTCTTGCTCAGGCTGGTCTCGAACTCCTGAGCTCAAACGATCCGCCCACCTCGGCCTCCCAGAGTGCTAGGATTCCAGGCGTGAGCCACCGCGCCCGGCCCAGCTGTGTTGTTCTTGCAAGGCTCTGTGCCTCAATTTCCCTCTATGTAAAATGAGGACCAAAACAGCACCTACCTTCTAGTTTTTTTGTTGTTGTTTTGGGAATTAGAAGGGTAATACACGTTGCATCTGGAAGCGTGTCATTAGCTATAATTATTCTTATCTTTATTATCACGGTTTTTCGTCGTGCGTTGGTACAATTAAACCCGGTTGGCTGATTTTAACCTCTGTGTAGTGTTTTGTCATGGCGTACGTGACGCGTGATGGCTGTGTTCCCTGGCGACGGCCCCCTGGGCTGGCCCCAGTGTTTGCTGTAGGAAGAGGCCACCGCGGACCTGTCGTGAGCACCTCTGGGTGCCCGTGTTCTCCGGCGGGCGGAATCCCCAGCTTGCGGCTCCCCCGGCCGGTGCCAGCGGGTGCTCCGAGGTGGCTGCCCCGGTGGCCCTCTCTCCATTGAGGTGCGTGTCCCCCCTGCCAAATCCTCGCCCGTGGGAGCCACCCCGGGGCCAGGCTGGGCATGTGGTTTGGCAGCTGCCTTACAGAAAGGATGTTTTTTTTTTGATTTTCAGAAGCAGAACAAATGTGTTCTCTGTAAGTTGGAAAATTAAGCAATGAAAAGCTTGCGCATAAAAAATACGGGCACGTTGCAACCCCTGCCCGCCCCCCACCCGCAGCCCGCCAGCATCCGCGTGCGTGGAGTCTGATGAAAGGGAGGCGATCCGAACCCCCCCCCCGCCCCCCGCCACCCCGCAGCAAGTGACCTCGGGAGCGGGGGGCGGGGGGTGGGGGCCGTGAGGCAGAGATTCTGGGGCTCCCACTCTGCACCCAGCAGGTCGGAATCCTCAAGGATGGGGCAGGTATTTGGCAGCTGGGGTGGGGCTCTGAGTCCGTGGGACCAGGGTTCGAGTCCTGCCTCTGCCCTCCGTTAGCTGTGTGACGTGGGGCAGAAATCTTGACCTCTCTGAGCCCTGTGACCTTTTCTCCTTGAATGAGTCCTGCAAGGAGGCCGTGCACACAGGACCCCTGCGGACAGGACGGGATCTCAGAGAGGCTTGCGGGAGGGCAGAGGGGCCCCGCGCAGGAGTTTTCCTTGGAGCCTGTGCCCAGTGTGTAGATTTTATTGGCCTACATTCTTTCATTAAGTACCTGCTGTGTACTTCCCCCAGGTGTGCGGGACGCTCGGCCCGCCTAGCCCTGCCTTGGTAACGGGATATGGTGGGAACTTAAGGCCCATCCCTGCCTCAGTTTCTCCCTCTGTGAAATAGGGTGAGTGTCGTCTTGAGGGTTGCAAGTGATCCAGTGAGGAGCTCTGTCACCTCTGGGCTGGCCGTTGCCTTTCTGGGCCTCAGTTTCCCCATCTGGAGAATGTAGTTAATAGCAGCACTTACCTCCCGGCTTGCTGGGGGGTTTCAGGGAGGCTGTGGTGTGTGCACAGGCCTGTCCTCGGGGTCCGCTCAGCCGGCTGTGTGTGGGGCTGGGGACTCTCCGTGCCTGGCCATGAGGGTGGGGGTCTCCACATGCGATGGGGGGGCTTGGTGGCCTTTCTCCCCAGGCCCCCCGAGGAGCTGGCTCAGCAGAGACCCTCAGGGGATTAAGTGGGTTCATTTGATCCCGAATGTGAACTTTAGCAGGCGGCTTATCTCCTTGGAGATAAAAGCCAGGCTGGCGCTGAGCCACCTGGCCCACGCGGAGGGTGCAGGATTTTATCCTCCGTGCCCACCCTGTGGTGTCCAGTCCTTCTCTGTGAGCCGTGGCTGGAGGGGTCGGCTGGGGGGTGTGTGTGTGCTTTCTGCACCCGTCTGACCGTGCAGGCACATGCCGGATTAGCTCATCGGATCCTCAGCCATCTCGTGAGCCAGAGGCGCGCATCATATCCCCCAGGTTACAGGCAAGCAGCTAAGGCTCAGAGAGGTTAGCTAACTTGCTCAGCACCACACAGCATCCCGACCACCCTGGCAATATTCACAGCATACACTGAAATTCCTCCTTAACACGACTTGACTTTACGCGGAATTAACAACAACCGCCACCACCAGCGCCGCGCGAAGGGAGCCAGAGGAAGGAGCTGCTGGCTCCCACCCGAGATGAGTAAGCGCGGAGTCGAGAGAAGTGAGATCAGAGCTTTGCGGTGCTGGCAGCGTAGGAAAGTGATGCTGAGAAAAATAGCGAGTGTTTGCATTGGGTCTGGCAGCTGTGTTCATGGCCGGGTCATTTGACAGTTGTGTGGGGAGGGGTGGCTTTTATGGAGGGGGACGGTCCCGTCGGCTGAGCGCCAGTCATGAGATGGTTAAATACATCCCTGTGCGTTTCTGAGATGATCGGCGGATGTGGGGCCCCTCTGCCCTAACAAGCCCAGAACCAACAGGGACAATAGTAATGATGACATGCTGTTATTTGGGGGTGGGGCTCTCTGCAATCATGACAATGACAATAACAATACGCCGTGGCGGATGGGACGAGGACCCTAGAGACCCTCTGTTTCTGTATCATTGATAATGACAGAAAGAACTAGAATGGCAGAGCGGGCACTGTGGCGGACACTCACTCTGTCACCGTCTGGCTTGGACGCCTGCGGTAGCCTCTGCCTGGCCCCTGAAGCCATCCTTGTCCCTGCTGTCTGTTCTCGAAGTCACAGCCCGAGGGATCCCATCACAGGGACAGCGAGACCCGCCCGCCGGCCTCTGGTCCCACACGGTCCGTTCGCTTCCCGCTGCTCGGAGGATAAATCCAGAGGCCGCCGGGGAGCTGCCCAGCCCGGCCGCGGCCCTGGCCCTGGCCCCGGCCGCGGCCCTGCCGTATGCCTCTCCACCTCCGGGCCTTTGCACTTGCTGTTGCCCCTGCGCCCGGAACGCTTCTCCCTGCAGATCCGCGTGGCTCTCTCCCCGCTGGCACTCAGGGCTCATTCAGGTGCACCCTCGGGAGGCTCAGGGTGACACAGAGGGACTCAGAGCAGAGGAGAGGTAGGTCCAGCAGGAGGGGACTTGCCCAGCCCTGGGCTCCCCGGGCCTCTCTCCTGCCAGCTGGTGCCTTTCACTGGTTGAGTTCCACATCATCAAATAACTAGTTATTATGGTTATTTTATAATTTTTAAAAAAACATTTGAAATTATATCCCATGTCTTTGTGTATGTCGCACTTACATGTACTTTGGCATGTTGCGTTTCTGTGTTACTTACAACACACTTGCTTTTCTCCGTTTTAAGAACATACGAATGGGTCTGTCCACACGATGGACTATTATACAGCCGTAAAAAGGAGCGAGGTGCAGACACGCGCTCCGAGGGCGAACCGTGCCGTCGTGCCGAGTGGAAGAAGGCAGACACAAAAGGCCACGTGTCGTGTGATTTCACTTACGTGAAATGTCCACACTAGGAAAATCCACAGGGACAGAAAGATCAGTCGTTGCCCGAGGCCAGAAGGAAGGTCGCGGGGAGAAACTGCTGATGTTGCCGGGGCTCCTTTCTGGGGTGGCGCAGAGGTTTTGGAACGAGCCAGCGGTGACGGTGGCTCAGCATCGTGAACACACCAGATGCCACTGATTGTGCATTTTGTGGTGGTTGATTTTATGTTACGTGAATTTCATCTCAAGAAAAAATTTGAGGAGATAGAAAAGATGACAGTAGCCCCCCATTATCTTTGGGGGGCTCCATTCCAAGACCCCCAGTGGATGCCTGAAACCTTGGATAGCGCTGAACCTGACTCGCATACGCCTATGAGAAAGCGCAGTTGCCGAGCGAGGCGCGGGAAGCGATTGACAGCCATCGCTGATCTAGAACGCAGCAGTGACAACCTCCTCCCGCGCCTGGGGGCCGTGGTCAAGTCAAACGAGGGTTCCTTGAGCACGAGCGCTGCGATACTCCTGCGAGATCCCCATCACCAAGACAGCTACCAAATGACTCAGGCGGGAGGTCCACAGCGTGCATCCGCTAGACAGAGGGAGGAGTCACGTCCCCGGCTGGACAGAGCGGGACGTCGCGAGATTTCATCTGTAGTACTTAGACTGGCACGAAATTTAAAACTTCGATTGTTTCTTTGTGGAGTTTTCCGCTTAATATTTTCAGGTTGGGTGCGGTGGCTCACTCCTATAATCCCGGTACTTTGGGAGGCTGAGGTTGGGAGGACTGCTTGAGCCTAGGAGTTTGAGACCAGCCTGGACAACACAGTGAGACCCCATCTGCAAAAAAAATAATTAGCCAGGTGTGGTGGATGCCTGTAGTCTCAGCTACTCGGGAGGCCGAGGCGGGAGGATCGCTTGAGGCTGCGCTCCTGCCTGGGTGCCAGAGTGATACTCTGTCTCCCCCCCAAAAAAGTAAACAAAAAAACATTCTCAGACTGCAGTTAACTGCGGATAACTGAAAATGCAGAAAGTAATGCCTCAGCTAGGGGAGAGGGGACAACTGTACGTATTTATTAAGCACTTACTGTATGCTGGGCACTTTGTAGGCATGCGCTCATTGAGTCTCTGAGTCAGCCTTGTGAAGTGAGAATTTCCATTTCACAGGTGAGGAAACAGGCTCAGAGATAGCAAGCAACCTGCTCAGGGTCACAGAGCTAGAAACCAGTGGTGCTGGAACTTGAACCAGGGTCTCAGACCCCATCCTGAGGTCACAAGAGCTATGCTCTGTGGCCTCCCTGCGGGCTGAGCCCAGCCAGGGAGTAGAAAAACCCCGTGCCTGGGATGGGGCTCTGCTGCCGGCCCCCCGCCACCCATGCACACTCCTGAGCCACTGCCTGGGGTGGCCGGCAGGTTTGCGTGTGTCTGGCGTGGCATGGAGACACGGAGGCCAGTTCAGGGTTCAGCCTGCGTGTGTGGAGCGTAGCTTGCCCGTGGGGCCCCCAGGCTCACGTCCCTCGGCCCCCACCCCCACCCCGGCCACAGAAGCAGGGACTCTGCAGCACAGGCCCCGGCGGGGAATCCGTGAGGCTCAGTCTTGCGTGGGCGCCGCGGCTGTTTGCAGTTTCCACTGAGTTTCCGGCTCTGACTCAGGTCCCCTGCCCAGCCCTGGTGACTTGGGCTTCTGCTGAGCTGAGCTGGGCTCTCTGGGACGTCACAAGGACAGGTGACGCTGTCCTTCACTGCTTCCTTGGGCCTCGGTTTTCCCACCTGTGCGGTGGGGCAGCGAGGGCCGTACGTGTTGGCGGGTTGGTGTGGAGGGAGGGGGTGGAGACCCCAGGGGCTGGGAGCAGGTGGGGCCTCAGGGGGCAGCCCGAGCCCCACACCCCCTCCAGGCCAGAGGCTCCCGCAGAGCCCCGGCAGTGGGGGATCGGGTGGGGGCTGCTGTCTCCGGGTGCTTCTGTTCTCCTTGGCAACTGGCGCCAGCCTGGTGGGTGGCTGGTGGCCACCAAAGCCTACATCTCCTGCTGGCTGGGGGTGGAGGGACGCTCATTCATCGGGGTCCTCTGTTGTCACAGCCCTCGGAGGCTCTGGCCCCCTCCCCCAGGCCCTGATTCCAGGCGTCCAGGTACTGGGACGTTGGCTGGTGTCAGGGTGGGGTTAGGGGCTGGATGTCGGGCCCCGGGGACCCTGGTGGCGAGTGTCACCGGAGCACCGCTGCATCGGGCTGTACATTTGTTTTCAGGGCAGCCCCTGCAGCGTCCCAGGTTCATAGATGGGGACCCTGAAGTTCAGAGGAGCAGGACAATGTCCTTGGGCTTTCAGAAAGGGCAGCGCTGAGGTCTGAGCTGGAGCCGGGCAGAGTTTAGCCACCTGGTCGTTGTCAGACCTGCCAGAGGAGCAGCCCCTGAAGCGCCTGCTTGGCGAGGACCTGAGGCAGCTGGGCTTTGATCCGGGTCTCAGGCCAGATCCAGGGCTGCCTGGGGACTGGACGGTCTGCCCCTCGCGGGCCTCTCTGTCCCCACCGTGCAGGCGCCACTGCAGGACGGAGCAGGGTGCAGGCAGGGTGCCGGGGCTGTGTCTGTGGCCTGTCCGGGTCAGGGGCTGGTGCGGGGGGAGGATGTGGAGGGCTGAGGGGAGCAGAGGGTGGGGGAGGGGAGGTCAAGTCAGTGTGAGCCCCTCCCCCCATGTCCCCTGGGCCCCTGGTGACAAATCTCTTTCACCATCTCTTGACCCAGGCAATTAATTGCTTCTGGCAGATGGTGCCTTGCTCTCTGGCAGCCCCCGGCGGCCTGCAGCCTCAGGCGACTGACCCCGCTCCTGGGCGGGGGCTCCAGTGGAGGCTGGGGGTGCGGAGGGGGCTCCGGGCCCGGCAGCCGCCTCAGGGAGAAGCTAGTGGCTCTCACTTTGGGACGCTGGCGCATCCATGGGGCCAAACCTCAATTAATCTTCACAATGAGTCCTTGAGGCAGGTGCTATGATGTTCCTCTTCTACAGACAGGGCCACTGAGGGCATAGAGAAGCTTCCGGAAGCTTTCATTTCATCTGGCTTTCCATAGAGCCCACTCTCTGATCTCCCAGCCTGCCGGGGACCCCAGGGCAGGGGTGTCCGGCAGAGGCGGCTTCGTGTGGGCAGAGCGGATGCTGGGTGCAGCTCTCAGCCCCGGGGACCCCGGGCCAGCTTCCTGCCCCCATCGGCACAGGGTGGGGGTGGATGGCGGTGAGGGTGAAACGAGCTCGCAGCCGTAAGGGGCCTAGTGTTGTGCCGGGCACAGGGGGGCTCTCAGGAGCTGAGCTCCAGGCCCCCGGGGCTGTCGGTGTGGTGGGGTCCCGGGGCCGGACAGACAGGTGGACGGACAGATGGCCTCTCCATGCCGCCGTCTTGGGCCTCCGGGCCAGGACTGCACTTGGCCGACAGCCAGCCCGCTGCCCCCCGGCTCCCGCGCCTGCCCCTGGAAAGCGGTCGGTACCGGCTCCTTCCTGGCCTCTCGCGGCTGCTGCTCCAGCGGTGGCTGCTGCTCCGATGGTGGCCCATGACGGTGGCCCACACCCGCCACAAGGAGTGGTTTTGAGAGGCACGTTCCGGGCTAAAGCCGGGCAGAGGCCAGACGCCCCGATCCCGTTTCATCACCCCTCACTGGCCGCGTGATCTTGGGCAGGTGGGCCTCAGTTTCCTGCTCCATGAAGTGGGGTCAGGGTAGCGCCCACCTCGTTGTTTTTGCAGGGTGGGCCCCGCCCCAGTCTCTGTGCTTGGCGCCCGGCAGGTGGACTTGGGGTGCGGGGCTCCTCGTTCTCCCCCGCCGTGTGCCCCTCCTATCGGATGGCCTGTGTCCCCCCTGGCTGGCCTGTGTCCCCCCCAGGATGGCCTGTGTCCCCCCCCTTTGATGGCCTGTGTCCCCCAGTGGCTGGGGCTGCGTCCCCCCCTTGGATGGCCTGTGTCCCCCCTGGATGGCCTGTGTCCCCCCCCTTGGATGGCCTGTGTCCCCCCCTGGCTGGGGCTGTGTCCCCCCCGGATGGCCTGTGTCCCCCCCTGGCTGGCCTGTGTCCCCCCCCCCGATGGCCTGTGTCCCCCCCGGATGGCCTGTGTCCCCCCTTGGCTGGGCCGCATCCCCGCCTCCCCTAAGTGTCCTCCCCAGGCCCCATCCGCGCGTCCCTGCTGCCGGCCCCACTGGCCTTGGTCTGGCGCCCCCGACCCTGCTGCGGGGAGGGCTGGGAGGGAGAGAGGCTCCTCCCGCCCCCTGCCCGCCCCCGGCTGCCGCAGTCCAGCAGCGACCAAGACCTTGGTGAACTCCCGGTGACTGCCGCTCTGCAGCTTCAAGGAGAGCTTGCCGAGGAGCGGCCGCCTCAGCTGTCACTGGAGAAGGAAAATTCTAAATGGAAGGGCTGCAGACTAGCCTCCCTCCCGCCCTGGCTGTCTGCACTGTTTACTGCCACAGGGGCAGAGACCAGGCGACACCGGCCCCCCGGGGCAAGGGAGGCTGCCTGTTTACTCAGACCACCCTGGAAAACATGCCACTTGGGGGCCCTGCTGAGGGAGTGGCCAGTGTGGCCCCCCAGCCAGGAGGGGGCCGGGCTGAGCCCAGCTTGTGTGACTGCAGGTGAGGGTCTGTGCCTGGGGGCGGGACCCGGCTGCTGCAGGCCTGGTGGGAAAGCCTGGAGGTGCTGAGGTCCAGCCGACAGGTGCTCGCCCTCTCGGAGGCTGGAGCCTGGTGGAGGCTGGAGCCCAGTGGAGGCTGGAGCCGGTGTGGAGGCTGGAGCCCGGTGGAGGCTGGAGCCGGTGTGGAGGCTGGAGCCTGGTGGAGGCTGGAGCCCGGTGGAGGCTGGAGCCAGTGTGGAGGCTAGAGCCTGTGGTTCTGCTCCTCTCAGGGAGAGGCTGAGGCTGGATCGGGGGAGGGTGGAGATCGATGCCTCCACGGAGCCCTCCGAGACTGACACAGCGGTGTCCTCACTGGCCCTGCCTCACTCTCTTCACTCAGCTATGTGTTGGACCAGAGGGTCCCACCCCCTGCCGTGGCCACACCCTGGAAATAAACCCCCTGCCGCCCTCCCCGGCTCTCCACGCTCCAGCCCTGCCGGCAGCTTCCGGTTTCTCTGACCCTCGGCCAGTTCCCACCTCCAGGCCTTGGCCCTGCTGTGCTGCTGTCCGGGGTGCTCGTCCCTCTCGTCTGCAGGGACAGCTGCTGTGCGACCTCAGCTTGACTCTGCTGTCATGTCCTGGGGGAGACTCTCCCCGCCCCTCCCCCAGCATCCCTTGCAGGGTGCTGCGGTTGAGGTCCCTGCTCTAGTTGCTGCCTTGGACGTCTTGCTCATTTATTGGTGCACACGTGGGGCGTTTGGGTGTGGGTGGGTGTGACCATGACCCCCAGCACGTAGCAGGGGCTCTGTCCCGTTTGCTGACGGGCTGAGGGTTGACAGTGCTCTGGTCAGAGCAGGACAGCTGCCTCTGGGCTGGAATCCTGGCCGGCTCTGCCCTCCTGCAGCTGTGTGGCCTTCCGTGGTGGCTCCTGGTCTCTGAGTGCCACAGACTGATGACCTCAGTGGCTGGGGTGGACCGGGTGGGCTTCTTGGAGGGGGAAGAGGTGGTGCTTGTGCTGGTTCTGGGAGTACAGAGAGCTGGGTGAGGGGGCGTTTGGCAGAGTTGAGGGCAAAAGCCAAAGCCGGGAGGTGGCCCTTCTGGGGCCTGTTTTGGGGCTGGCGAGGGGGTTGGTGCCAGGTAGGGGCAGGTCTCAGCCGTGGGCTGTGGATGGTTCCGGTGGGCTGCGGCAGGGCAGCCCTGGAAATGTCCTTCCTGCCTCCCTATGTTGCTGTGCAGCCGCCCGCTGTTTGAGGAGATGCTCCGGGCCTGGGAAGCCCCACTGGGTACGGCCCTGCCCAGGGAGACGCAGAGCCCCGTCCGCACCGAGATGCCCAAGGAGGGCCTGTCCTGCCCCGCCTGGCGCTGTGGCTCCCCATGGCCTGGCGAGCTTGGCCCTGGGTGGAACCCTGGCTCATTCGCTTCCTGGCTGTGTGACCCTGGGGGAGTTGCCTCCCCTCTCTGAGCCACGTGGTGGCCAGGGAGAGCCCCCGCTGGACCCAGCACTGCCTGAGCCCGTTCCCCTTACAGGACTTGCTGCAGGTGGCTGGCCACCGAGGCTTCTGGAAGCCAGGGCCGGGCCGCTGTGGGGACGTGCCCGGGCCCTCCCTTTTCCAGCCTTCCCGCAGGGCCTGTCTCGGGAGCTGCCGCAGATGGCGGGACCCAGTGCCAAGCCTGGGGGCATCGTGGTGAAAGAAAAGCTTAAAAAAGAAAAAAGGGCAGGAAAGAAGCGGCTGGCTTGTTCCCCGTGAGCCGCCCGCAGCTGCCCTTTCAAAGGCTCCTTGGGGTCTGAAAGGCCCGCCAGGCGCTGGAGAGGGCGGCCTCCCCGAGCTTAGCTGGCAGCCCTGGATGGGGCGACAGCAGTGCCCAGCAGGTACCCAGCGCACACAGTGTGCACACGCTGGCTCCGCGAGCACTCACGCCCACGGCGTTCCCGTGCGGTCAGCTCGTTGACCACCATTCCCATTTTAGAGATAATGAAACCGAGGCTCAGAGAGGTGAAGCTACTCCTCCCAGGTTGCACAGCTAGGAAAGGTTAGAGGCTGGATTGAAACCCGGGGAGCCCGAGCCTGGCACTCAGCTGCCCCCGGCCTCGTGGAGCCGGCAGCCCCACTAGCCTCTGGTCCACTTGACACTGAGGTGTTTGTGAATGGGCTGGTCTTGAAGACAAGCGTGGGGAATGGGCCCATTTTCTGGGTGGGAAGACTGAGCTCAGAGAGGGCTGGGGGCTTTCGCGTGGTCCCAGCCGTCGGCAGGAGCGGGGAGCCCAGCCGGCTCTTTGGGTTCTCTGTTCGGTGCTTTTCCCACTGGACTATTTTTTTATTTGTCCTTTTTCTTGCAGAAGTGAAGACAGTAAGAACGCATCAACCGCGGGGTGCGGATCCGTGAATAATTAATTATACAGGGGGTACTGCGTGCAGCCGCCTGCCGCCCTCTCCCCAGAGGTCGCCAGCATCCTCCCTCTCGCGGGAGTCGCGTGCTCTCTGCTCGCGCTGTCCTGCCTCCGCGGGCGCCTGCGCACGGGCAGGGCCGGCCTTTGCCGGGGGCGCACGTGGAACCGCAGAGCCGGCAGCCGTGGGCCTGGGGCCCGGCACCAGAGAATGAGCTCCGTCCCCGCGTGCCCGGAGCTCACCCCCTTCACCCGGAGCTGCGTCCGCGGGTGACGGACGCTGTTGGTTTATCCGCTCACCTGTCCACGCGCAGCTGGGTGGTTTTCGGTGTTTGGAGACTATGAACAGAGCCGCGACGCACGCGTGTGTCTGCGTTTCTCTTGGGCAAAGACCTGGGAGTGGGATCACCAGGTCACGTGCCAGGTGCACGTTTACCCTGCTGAGAAACCGCCAGACTGGTTTTCCAGCGGGTCGCCCCATTTTCGCGTTCCGTCGGCTCCACCCTCCCGCCGACGGTGGCGTGTCTGTCTCATGTTCCCGTCCTAGGGCGTGCGGTGGCCTGCGTGGTTTCGGCTTGCGCAGCCCGATGACCAGATGCTGACCGTCCCTGTGTTCCCGTCCTGAGGTGTCTGCCGAGTCTTCTGCGTGCTTTTCTCCTGGGTTGACTCTTACCTATTTATGAATACCCTTTATGTATTTTGGGTGCTAGTTGTCATTGCGTGACTTTGTATGGCGACTCAGAAATTCTTGAACGAGACTCGTAGACCCACCTGTCCTTCAGGTGTCGGGGGCCGGGGCCTTGCCAGGTGGGCTGCCTGTGGGAGCACAGTCTGGGGTTAGAGTCTCGGCTCCGGCTCTTCCTGGCTGTGGTGTCTTTGGCATGTGACTTTGATTCTCTGCGCCTCGGTCTTCCTCTCTGTCAAATGGGCAGAGAAGCAGTACCTGGCTCTCGGGGGATTGTGGAGAAATACTTGGGCTAACGTGCACCATGCAGGGGCCCCGACCCGCGGACACTGTCATCTCTACCTGTGTATCATTGTAGTCGTACCAACCCACGTGTGCGAAACTTAGTAACAAGACCGTGTTTTCTCTGCAGGTCTCCCTGAGTCTCTGAGGACACGGCCTCGCTGGAGGCAGTTCCTGGTAGGTTCCTGTCTGTCCCGACGTGCTGTCCCCAGGGGGTGCGGGACGTGCTGTCCCCAGGGGGTGCGGGCCTTCTCGTGGGCCGGAGTCTGCAGTGACCGGGGCAGCCAGATTCTGCCTGGCGGATGTGGAGGGGGGTCAGGGGGCTCGGCGTGGCCTCTGGGAACGAAGTCTGGCACCTCAGAGCTGCCCGGGGCAGGGAACAGCTGGGGGGGCTTGCGGGGCCCCCCTGGGATGGGCTGTTTCTGGCTGAGGGAGAGCAGTGATTTCTAGGTGGTGCCTGGAGGAAGGGTGGGTCCCGGCACTGTGGGGTGGGGTGTGGGGTGGGGGGTTTTCTCTTGGCCGCGGGCTGTCGGGCACTTTGCGCTTGTACTTTGGCGGGGGCTGCAGGCTGGCCAGGGAGGGGTCACTGTGCCGGCGGGGGCAGCGGCAGCCGGGGTTCCTGTCCTGGCACGGCTGCTTCTGCGCTGTGCGGGGTGGCGGGGGGTGGGGGGCAGGCTGCTCCGTCCCTCTGTCCCTCCGTTTCCCATCTGCAGCCTGGGGACAGTGACAGCGTCCCAGGAGTGGTTGCTGTGACCACTATCCCACAGAGCCGCGCCTGGCGCAGAGCGGGTGCTCAGCACGCTGATAACACGGACGGGCTGTCCATGTGTCACCCCGTTTTGTGACCCTCACAGCAACGCTCCAAAATGGACTGTCATCTTCATTGTACAAATGGGGCCACTGAGGCACAAGTGAGACCCCTGTGCCAAGTCTCAAGTGCCGCGTGGGTGTCTGTGGCTGAGGTTTCGGCGTTTTTCTCAAGCAGCCGGGAGACGTGGCAGAGGACAGAGAGGCATCTTTGGCCCCTGTCCCTGCGCCCGTCCGAGTCCCGAGAGTCGTGGGCTCGGCTGGGGGAGGGCCACCCCCCACCCCTGGGCCTGGGAAAGTGGTCACGTCCCTAGAGACCTCAGCGAGTCGGGTGATTTGGGGAGCGGCGGAAGGCCCCTCATGGGGGGTGCAGTGGGGCCCCTGGGACCTGGGGGGCGCCCGGCCCCGTCTGTGCCGGGGGAGGGGGTGGGAAGGGCTGGTGGGCAGGAGTGGCCTGCTGGGGCCCGGGCACTGGATCCCCCAGGAGGGCTGAGTTATTCCAAGGCGGGGGAGGGGGGTCCGCCAGGCCAGGCCAGGCCCCCAAGGAGTGTCCGAGGGGCAGAGCCCCCAGCTTGACCTTTGACCTCCACAGCAGGGGTTGAGGTCTGGCACTTTCTGTTCCTCTGGGCTGCCACACACCTCCCACCGTCTGTCCTCCCACTGGGGGCTACGCCCACCCAGTGCGGGACCCCCCCTTGCTGCAGGCGGGGACTGGGGCAGCGTCCCGGGAGGGGCAGCGGGTCCCACTGCAGCCCGTTCTGCGGAGGGGCAGACTGACGCCCAGAGACAGGAAGGGGCCCTCTGAGGCCGCGGTGCTGGGAGGAGCATGGCGGGGGTGGGTGTCGGTCTTTGTCCCCGACACCTGGTCCTGGACTGTGGTTGGGAGTTGCCCCCGCAGCCCCCCCACCTCCCCGTCCCCCATCCCCAGGGAGTGACATGTCCTCCCGAGGCGGTTCTCCCCACGGGCGAGCCTCCGGCAGACCTGGTGTGGATCCCAGGCAGCCGAGACCCTTCGTGCCTTGGTTTCCTCACTCGCCCAATGGGTGGCCGTCCTACTTGGGTCGTGAGGGCACTGCCAGGCTGGCACACGCCAGGGGGCCTGGGCATGCGGTGGGCGCGTGGCTGGATTCTGGGTGCTGGAGACAGAACTGTGAACCAGGTGGAGGAGGGGCTTGAGGTGTGTGGGGGGCGGGGCCGCAGGTGCAGTTTCAAATGGGGATTCAGGATGGGCCTCCCTGCGAAGGTGGCTTTGCACAAAGACCTGACTGAGGGGGAAGGGAGCCTGTAGGTGTCTGGGGGAGGGCGTCCCAGGCAGAGGGAACAGCTGTGCAAAGGCCCTGAGGCTTCTTGGAACAGGCTCCTGGCTTGCAGGGTTCTGAGCCACCTGGGGGTGCTTTTTTGGGGGAGGCTTCGTTCCCTGGTCCTGAGCCTTCGGGCTGCCCAGTAGGCAGCAGGGAGATCAGCCCTGCAGGTCATTTGGGCCTTGGAGGGAGGGTGGTGGGGTGACACTGAGTGGGGGGTGGCGGTGCCCCCCAGCGATCAGCCAGCACAGCTTTCTGCCTGGTGCTCTGGGAGCCTTTGAAGCGGAAGGACGGCGGCCTTGCCTGGGGTGTTTCTCCTTCCTCCTCCTCCTCCTCTCTGTCCTGACTGTCTGCATCGTGGCCTAAGGGGAGCCCTCCTCCCGTGGCTGAGTTACCCGCTTGTCATCCCGGTGGGCCGATAAAAGGGCCTTTTGTCTGAGCACTTCGCTTCCTCCTCCGGGCCCGTCCTGTCTCAGGGAGGTGGGGGAGGCAGACCGTCGGGTGGGCTCCTCCTTCTCCGCCGCCCGCACCTGGCTCTCCCAGGAGCCCCCTTGGCAGGGCCCACGTGGCTCCTCAGCCCGAAGACGGTGGGGCAGGGGCAGGAGCAGGGCCATAAGGGGACACTGAGGCAGGGCAGATGCTCTGAGCTCCCCCCACGGGAAGACAGAGGCGCTTTGCAGCCCTTGTGCCCACGGCGCCCGGTTGGCAGCTCTGGGGGCCCCTCTGGGCCCCTCCTCCCCTGGGAGGTCTGGTGGGGGGAGCTGCCACTGAGGAACAGCCGTGGTGGGTGGCAGGGGCCCGTGAGGCAGGAGGGGACAGACGTGGGGACTGCAGTGGTAAGGGTCTCACGGATGCTGGCCACGCACTTGCGGCAGGCCCCTCTGAGCACCTCGCGGAAT
Organism: Eulemur rufifrons; assembly: GCF_041146395.1. NCBI lineage: Eukaryota > Metazoa > Chordata > Mammalia > Primates > Lemuridae > Eulemur > Eulemur rufifrons. Next base: position 4,163,808 of record NC_091003.1, read on the forward strand.
CGCCTCGTTGACTGCTCAGAGCAACCCCATTCTCCAGAGGGGGAAACTGAGGCACAGGGAGGTGAGGTGATGTCCTCGGGCTGCAGAGCAGGAAGGAGGGCCTGGCCCCAGGGCGCCGGCTCCATACCCTGCCGTGCTGGCGCAGGTCCTCTCCGGGCTGCGTGAGCCCTGCAAGTGGGTCTCTTCCTTCCTCTTCCTCCCTCCTCCCCCTCCTCCCTCCTCCCTCTCCCCACTGGCCACCCTCAAATGACAGCAATTAATGGTGCCTGTGATGGTGGCTGAGAGGGGGAGGCTGACAGTCGAGTGTGTCTGCCTGTGGCCGCCGCTAGTCAGGCCCAGGGGACACCCCCTCCCGCCGCCTGCCCTGCCGTCACTCACAGGGTAGCAGGAGCCGCCCGCGCAGGCGCACGGGGGCTGGTGTGGCACCCCCTCCTGCACCCCTCCTCGTCCTTCTGTTATAGTGATATTTTTCTTTCATGAGGAGCGCGCTCGAGCCCACCCCCGTCCTGCACAAGTTCGTGTACGTGTGACGGCTGGAGCCTCCCAGACGCCCTCGTCCGCCGGGTCATCCTGTCCTGAAGTGACCTCTCAGTGCACCTGTGCCGCCCTCAGGCCGGCTCTCCCGGGGGACCCCATGCTTTTGTCTCTGCCTTCCTGCGGGGAGCCCAGGAACCGGGAACCTGGACAGCAGGCGTCAGTTAAATGCTCTTGCCTGAGGCCCGGGGGCCCTTTTGGGTGGGGGACGTTACCCAGCCTGGAGTCATGTGGGCAGGGGGGTCTCCTGTTGGTCAGGGTCACAGAACCCTGGCTGGTTCTGTCCACGCCGGGCCTGGTGCTTGCCTGTTCGTCACTTTGCAGCAGCAATAATGAAGCCCCTGCTGTATGCGAGGGCCTGCAGCTGGTCCTTTCGCTTTGATTCATTTTACTCCGAAACAATTCTCTGAGGAGCGTTGTAACCTTGCTTTTGTAGATGGGGAAACCGAGGCAGAGAGGCAAAGTGATTTGCCCCACATGACCTAGCGACTGTGGGACAGATGTGGGGCTCTGCCCAGACCCATCTTGTCCGGTGCTGGTAAATCAGGGCCTTTGGGGAACTTGGGTAGGTAAGGCGCCGGCAGACCTGACTTAGAAGTGGGCACGGGGCTTGGAGAGAGCCGTGTCAATCTGTGCGTTTGTATTTCTCTGTCGCAGTTAGAAGTCAACCTTATTGGGGTGCGGTAAACCTCGGGCAAGGTGCACCCATTTTAGGGGCCCACTTCCCTGACTTTTGACAGATACACTCACTTGCATAACCCGTCAAGCTGCAGTGATTCCGTCTCCCCCAAAGGTTCCCTTCGCGCTAAACCCCGGCCCCCACCAGAAGTACCCACGGATCTGCCGTCGTGGAAGTTCTAAAATCTTCCAGAATTTCGTAATGAAACGGTCACAAAGTACGTGCCTGTGTTTGTGCGGCGTCTGTCTGCACGGAGAGCTCAGGTTCGCCCCCGTCGTGCGTGCCGTAGTTCCTTCTTCCTTCCGGCTGAGTGACGTCCCAGCGGGTGGGCACACTGCAGTGGGTTTGTCCCCTCCTCGGCTGGGGGGCGTGGAGGTTGCTCCCAGGCTTTGGCTCTTAGGAATAAAGGTGCTTCCAGCGTTCTTGTATGAATCTGTGTGTGAACGCGTTTTCTGTTCTCTTGCTGCTCCGTCACAGGGTACGTGTGTATTTTAATCCCCAAGAGGCTGCCCAGCCGTTTTGCGAAGCGGCTGTCCCACTTCGCGTCCCCGCCGGCCGTGAATGAGAATTCCAGTTGCTCCGCATCCTCGCCAGCACTTGGTATTGTCGGCTTTGCCATGTTGGCTGTTCTGCAGGTTCCATCGCACCTTCTGTCCTGTTACGCCGCAGCGTGTACTGCGTGTGGGGAGAGGCGGTGGTTTTGCGTTCGGGTTTGACGTGTCTGGCACCCGGTGGGGCCCTCCCGGCTGGCGGGAGGCGAGCGCACGTCCGCCAGCAGTGCTCGTGCGGCCTTTTCTTTCCCCGTCTTGGTGCTGTTTCTTCTTCTTGTCGTATTGCGTTGGCCGGGACTGCAGGGCAGCGCCGGGTGGCGACGTTGGGTTTTTCCGGGTTAGCTCGTCGTGAGTGGTGTTCGTAATGCTCCCATTTTACAGGTGAAGGAACTGAGGCTCTGCGAGGGCAGGTGACCTTCTGCACGGTGAGAACTGAAACCTGGGACCGCGGGTTGTGCTCCTCCTCCTCCTGCAGGCCAGGAGCGCCGGCTCCGTGCGCTGCACTGATGGGCTTGCTGGTCCAGGGCAGGGCACGGTCACAGCACGGACTGGAGGCTGGGTGGGGCCGGGCCACCCCTTCCCTCCCCTCCCTGGGCTTTCCCGTGCTGGAGAGATGAGGCCGTGGGGGAGATTCTGCGCCTTCCCGGTCAAGCGCTGTCCTTTGGCACCGAGCACTGTCCGGCGAGTGCCAGGTCGTGGCCCTGCTGTCCTGGACAAAGTCTCGCGGGCCTCCCGGGGAGCTGTTCTGGATCAAAGCCGGAGCTTGACATATGGAAGCCCGGGAATGAGGGTGGGGACAGAAGAGGGGGCCTCTTCCTCCTCCTCCTCCCTTGCCTGAGGGGTGTCAGCTAGGATGACTTTTCCGGGAAGGAGGCCCGTAAATTAAATAAGCAATCCCGTAAATAAATAAGTAATGAAGTTAGTGGGGTGCCTAATTACATCAGATTCGCAATTACGGATGGATCCTGCCCGATAACTGTGCTTGTTTTTAATCTGCAGCACGTGTGTCCTCGTGTGTCTCCTGGTCGTCCCTGGCCCCAGCTGGAGGGAGGAGGGGACGCCGCTTTCGGGGCTCCCAGTGAGCCTCGGTGGTGGCGGGGTCCCCGGCGGGGTGTGACCCCGTCCGCGGGCCCCAGGGATCCAGGTGGACTGCGCTTACGCTGCCGTCGGGTTTATGAACCTACTCAGGTTTTGAAGTTGGAGCAAACGATGACAATGACAGTAGTCCTGACAGGGTGTTTATAACAGTGATCATGTTGCACTTGACATGTTATAATTTATTTAATCCTCTAAAAACTCCTGTGAAGTAGGGACTATCATCATCTCCTCTTCACAGATGAGGAAACCGAGGCACAGAGAGGTTTAGAGTCTTGCCTGGGGTCACACAGCCAGTGAGATTGGAACCTAGGTCGTCTGCCCTGGGGCCCGTGTCCTTCCCACCGCAGCCTCCAGGTCCCCCGTGGGAGTGCTGGGCGCAGCGCTTACCATCCACTCTTCGGCTCAAGCGCTCGAGAGGCCGAAATGCCAAAAAGGCCTCGTCGTCTCTTCCGCGATTGCCATGAGCAGACACCGTTCTGAACCGTAAAATAAAATTGTATTTCACTTGATGACGAAGCAAGTTCATTTGCTGAAATTAGAAGAGCTTCTTTCTAGATCTTCTCTTTCTCTGCCTGTAGTGTTGTGACAATGATCATTAGACCCATTTTATAGATGCAGAAACTGAGGCTCAGGGAGGTGGAGGCCCTTGAGAGGGAGAACACACAGCGGGGAGGTCATGGAGCTGGGATTCGGACTGGCTCCTACTGCCTGGTTTGGGGAACGGAGGCCACCTCAGGTCCTGGTGTGGAGTGGGCGACCTTTCCTGTCTGAGAAGTGCCGGGAGCCACGCGAGCCACAGCCTGGCTTTGCCGGGGTCCTTGTCATGCTCAGCGCCCTGTCCGTCAGGGGGCAGGAGGGGAACAGCTGCCCACCTCGTGGTCATTCCTCGGAACATGAACATGTGCCGGGCGTGGGAGGGAGGGAGTTGGGGACAGAGGATGGGGTGGCTGGGGGGCAGTCTTGTCTTCCTGAGCCGTCCACGCAGACCGCGGGCTGCCAGCCAGAGTCCACGCTCGTTCTTTGTGTGGCTCCCCTGTGTCTCCGGACCCCGACCCTGTGCAGAGGCAGGGGAGCCTGAGCCCTTGGGATGTCTGGGCCTCCGTCAGGGATGCAGGGAGGGGACGCCCTTTGCTTTCGGGGCGGGACTCATGCAGCCGGACGGAGCTGCGTTTCTGGGATTCTGGCGGGAGCTGTGGCTTGGGTAGGGTGGGCTGTGTACGTTCCCCTCATGTTGGCTTCAGGCTCGTGGGGTCTGGGGGCTCTCCCTGGAGTGCAGCCTGGGTGGAGAGGGGACTCAATGACAGGCCCATGTGACTTGTATGTGTCCACGGTGCTCCTAGGGATTGAAGTAATCTAGGGAGGCTGCCTGGAAGAGTTGGAACAAGCGCGTTAAATAATGAACCGACCTAGGAGGAATCAATACGCACTTCAAACAGGACCTGGCACAGAGCAAATACTGTATTTATTTATTATAGAAGCTAACATTTCCTGACCCTTTACTTGTCTCAGTGCCGTGTGAGAGTAGGGTGGCATTATTGTCATCATTATTAACCATAACTACTACATCATTTCTGACGATTCCTGAGCACTTAGTTTATGCCAGGTGTGTTCTGAGCATGTGACATGCATGTACTCATCATGGCAGCCCTGTAAGGCAGGTGCTGTTATCAGCCCTATTTCATAAGTAGGGAAGCCGAGGGCACAGAGAGGTTAAGGGACTTGCCCAAGGTCACACAGCTGGCAGCTGGCAGAGCTGGGATTTGAACCCAGGCAGCCTGACTGCACAGCAGCTGCTGTTTACTGCGGGGATTGTGCAGGTGCCACCTGCAGTCATCGCTCAGCCCCTCGGGTGCGCCCGTCACTGCCACTGCCAGACTGGATCTCTTGGCAGGGCCGCGGCAGCTGCAGGCCAGGCTCCGTGTGCCACGCAGGCCCTCAGGCACGCAGCAGCCGCTCCGGGCTGGGCGGGATGGGCAGCACATGGACGGGCTGCTTCCTGCCTCCCCGCAGCCCGCCTGGTGTCGCCATGGCCTCTGGTGGGAGGGGTGCGGGGGGCCGGGGACACACAGCAAACCAGATGCAGGGCCTTGCCCCGAGGTCACACAGGCTGCGGAGAGGTGGGCAGTCCCAACAAACACTGCAAGGAATTACACAGGGCGGGGAGGTGGGGCAGCTCCGGTTTTGGGGGCTCATTTTAGTGGAGGAATCAAGGGTAGTCCCTGGGGACGTGGCATTTGAGCTGGGACCTGGGCAGCGAGAAGGAACCCCGGCTATGGGAAAGGATGAGGGATGAGCCTTTCAGGTGAGGGCAACAGCAGGTGCAAAGGCCCTGGGGTCCTCATGTTTCAGAGGTGCCTGTCTGGGGCGGAGCGGGGGCTCCAGGAGGGTCTCCCTGGGCCTGAGGCTGTTCTGCAGACCTCAGGGGTCAGGCTCTTTTTCACATTTAAGGCAGAAGTCAAGTTTAATGACTTTTGCTTTTCCCTTTTTGTTCTTTTACGACTCAGTTAATTTGCATTTATTGGGCACACGGAGTGTTCTGGACACTTGCAGGCCACGGGATCAGAATGATGGAGAAGTTGGGCGTTGTACGTGCCTTTGGGGAGTTGAGCATGCAGAGCGTCAGTTAGACAAGCAGGTGCTGTTGCGGGTGGTGATGGGTATGAAGACCAAGTTCAGGCAGTCACTGGATTGAAACGAGGTCTGCATTTGTCTGTGGTCAGGACAGGCTTCCTGGGACAAATGTCATTGGAGGGGAGACCGGAGAGTGATTAGTTAGGGGCAGTTAGTTAGGACTCCTGCGTTGTGGCAGAGACACACTCACAATGGCAAAGTCCAGCGTAGGATGAGTTCAGGCATGGTTGGATCCAGGTGCTCTGTCTCAGCTCTGCTTCCTTCTTTGTGGGCCTTGCTCTCAGACAGGTTCATGCCCCAGCTCAGCCCTGCCAGCCAAGGGGGCGGGGAGTCACCTGGAGGTCAACACAAGGAGCGACACTCCATTCTCTTGTCCGTTTCCTCACCGAGGCCTTTACCACTCTTTCTGCCATACGCAACAGCAGGGGGAGGTGGTCAGAGTGGGCCAAGTGGATGTCCTAAACTCAGACGCAGGGAGGAATGGAGTGGGCGAATGAGTGCGGGACAAAAGGGAGGGGTGGGGATTGTGGCTGACTGGCAGGCTAGATATTCTGATGATTTTCCCAGAGAAGCTGGAAATCTAGATTTTGGAAGAAATGGCCCAGTTTTTAAAAAACATCGCATGGGCCTGAGAAAGAGCTTCCTGAGTGGCCACAATGGGTTAGCACCATTTTATGGCTTCTGTTGTTAGCCGTGACTTATTTCAAAGTGCACGGCCCACTGTGGTCTGGGCAGGGTATTTCACGGAATGTACCAGAAGGCCCGAGTCTTGGGAAGTCATGTCCGAATGTTACGGCCCAAGGTGCAGCCGTTCTTTTGAGAATAGTGTTGTATCTCCAGGGAGGCCTGATGCCCTCTGAAAGGAAGCCAGTTCTGGGTTCAAATCCCGAAACTGCTGCTTCCCAGCTGTGTGCCCTTGGGAAAGTCACCTTACTGCTTTGTGCCTCGGTCTCCCAGTCTATAAAATGGGTACAACAGCACCCCAGAGGATTGCTGCGAGGCAGAAGGGAGCCCGTGTGGGGCCCGTCAACCCAGTGCCTGGCATGTTGGGAGCTTGCGTGACTCTGGACTGAGGTGACACGTCCTTCCTGGTTGGGTCCCTGGGCTCTAGCTAGCAGTGGCCGGGGACATTGCTGTGCTGCTGCCACTGCTGCTGGGGCATGTGCGTTCCCAGGGGCCGGAGCAGGCGCCCACCGTGCCCTGCCCGGCCGTCTCTGCCAGTTGCTCGGTGGCCGTGGCGTTCCCGCCTGCCGGCTGGTGCCGCCGTCAGAAGCATCTTGCGTGAGCAATTAGCGGTGCCAGCTGCCGCCTCACGGCTGCCGCGGGTGGGGGCGGCCCCTTTTGAAAATAAAAACACTCAGAAGAGCAGCCGTAGAGCACCGTGGGCTTCCTTTAGCCAACGTGGTCAAGGGTTTAGCTTGAACGCTTTTGTCGGGGAGAGTCCCGTGGCTGGCTTAAGGGACGGGGAAAACGTGTCCCTCTGGGGACGGAGATCACGGCCTGGTTCTGGCCTTCCCTTGCAGGCGGCCCCTTTCCTGCAGGCCCCTGCGTGCCTTTCTCGGGGAAGGGGCTCTGCGTTCCTCGGGGTCTGTTTCTAGCTGCCTCAGGCCGGGAGGGGGCCGACTCTGGGGCCTCCCTGGCCCGTGTCCAGCCCCTTCGCCCTGGGGGCCCCGTGGGCTCCGAGGGATGCCCGGCGCCTGCCCCTGCGGCTTCCGGCCTGGCTCCCTGGAACCCCCGGGGGAAGCGGTGGGGGCCAGGGCTGTTTCTGGGCGCGTGGTGCTGCCACGCTGAGGGTCTTCATCGTGGTGGCGTGTTGAGTCGTGTCCACTCGAGAACCGTGAATGCAACCGTGGCCTTTTTGGACCGAGGGTCTTCGCAGGCGCATTGAGTTAAGGATCTCGAGCTGGGATCATCCTGGGTTACGATGGGCCCCAAATCCCGCGGCAAGTGTCCTTCTAAGAAGAGGGAAGTCACAGAGGGGACGGCCACATGGAGACGGAGGCAGAGACCGCGGCGCTGCAGCCGCACACCAAGGAACGCCGCGGCCACCGGAAGCTGGAAGGGACGGAGCAGGACCCTCCTGCAGAGGCTCTGGAGGGCGTGTGGCCCCGGGGACACCTCGATTTCGGGCTTCTGGTCTCCAGAACGGAGAGAGAGCAGACCGCGCGGTTCTGGGCCACCCAGTTTGCAGCCGTTGTCACAGCGGCCCGGTGACACTCGTACAGTGGTGGATTTGACTTTAGTCACACATTTTTAGAGTAACATTTTAACATTCACAATCCTTTTGTCTCGCTCACTGCTGTACTGCCAGGGCTCCGTGCGCACAGTAGGGGCTGGAGAATGTGTTGAGTGACCGGCAGCTCCGGGTCTGTGTCGAGACTCTCACCCGCCGAGGCGCGGACGCCGCTTTCAGAGTCAGTGACCAGGGCCGGAGCAGCGTCCCTGCAGCAAAACCTCCTTTGTATTTATTTTTAATTGAGGTGAAATTCACATCACATACAATTTACTATTTTATTTTTTAATTTAATTTAATTTTTTCTGAGACAGAGTCTCACTCCGTCACCCAGGCTACCATGCAGTGGCCTCATCGTAGCTCCCTGCAGCCTCCAACTCCTGGGCACAAGCGATCCTCCTGCCTCAGCCTCCCGAGTAGCTGGGACCACGGGTGCCACCACCACTCGAGTCTCGTTCTTGCTCAGCCTGGTCCTGAACTCCTGATAATTGACTAGTTTATGGTGAACGATTCATTAGTTTTTTAGTTCATTCACAACGTTGCGCATCCACCACGTCTGTCTAGAAAATACTCCCGTCACCCCGCAAGGACACCCCCTGCCTGTCGGGGGTCGCCGCACCCTCGTGCCCCCTCCTGCCCCGCAGCCCCCAGCCTGCTTCCTGCCGCTGCTGCCTGACCGATTCTGGACGTTTCTCATGCACGGAATCACACAGTACGTGCTTTCGCGGGTCTGGCTTCGTGCACGTGGCGTCGTGTTTTGTAGGTTCATCCGTGTTGTCCCGTGTGTCCTCTTCCCTGTACACTCGGAATCGTATTTCATCGCGTGGACGTGCATCAACGCGACCTTTTTATAGGACAGTTTTCAGGAGGAAACGGAGGCCGCCCAGGTCGCAGCGCGCTGGCGTCCGGGACGGGAGGAAGAGGCCCGAAGAGCCGACGTTTCCGGTTCACGCTCTCTCCTTCCCCTGCCCTGTGCTCCTCCCGCCTCGTCTCTGTGCCTGGCCGGGAAGCAGTGTGTGTGTGTGCGTGTGTGTGCGCGCGCGTGCACGTGTGCTTATGCATGTGTGTGCGTGTGTGTGCACACGTGTGCACGGGGAGGGAGCGAGCGGGGTCCCCTCCAGCTGCGGCTGTGGGTCCAGGGCTTGTCCTGGGATTCCCCGCACGCTCCTGTCCCCGCGTGTGTGGCTCCTGCTGGCCCCGCGGGAGGCGGCGGCAGGTGCTCCCCCGTCTGGGTGCCCGAGAGGCTGGGGGCCTTGCCCGGCCCGCCTGGCCTCAGGGTCCCCCTGCCTCCGTCCCGGAGCCCTGGGCTCACCGCCCTGCCTCTGCGGTCCCAGAGCGTCTTCACTGATCTTTCTCACCGTCCAAGCTGTGCCCCGCAGACAGTGCCAGAAGGGGCATGCTGGCAGATTGCGGACAGGGTGCGCCGGTCACAGCACCAGCGACGTCCCCCATCAGAAGCCTGGGCCGTGGGGATCCTTTGCGGAGCGGATGACCCTCCGCTGACCCCCTCTGCACAGAAAGCTCAGTCTCGGCCCAGGGCTCTGTCTGGAAGGTGCTGCCTGTGGCCGTTTCTGGTAACGGGTGATTCGTGGTCTTCACGAAGTCGCTCAGCAAACAGTTGGCTGCGTGGCCTCCGGTGGGGAAGACGCAGGACGCAGAAGCGCGGCCGTGCGGTGGCGCAGCCCGGGGCATGCCGCGGCTCCGGTGGAAGTCTGGGCGAGTCGCTCCGGATCCTGGGGCAGCCGTTGGCGAAGGTCGGGCTGCAGGTCCGCGTCCAAAACAAACACAGAAGAACAAAGGGCGGCCGAGGATTCTGAAGCTGCTCGGGCCCTGCTTCCTGGCGGTGTTTTGATGGGGCCGGTTTGACCCGTTCCTGGGTTTCTTGGTCTCCTGGCGGCCACGGGGAGAGTCTGGGTGGGAAGATGGTGCCCGGATCTTTGGGGTAAAAATATGGCTCTCAGCGGCCCCTGCCTTTGCGTGCCTTGATTTCCCTCCCTGGCATAGAAGGCTCCAGAGTAGCAAAATGCCCGCCTTGGCTCTGGGGGCAGGTCTTTGGGAACCTTTGAAACCCCGTGGAGTGTTTCCTCGAGGCCGAGGGTCAGCTGATAAAAGCAAATGCATCTGGCTTCGTGGGGGCTCTCCTAGCGGCCACCCTGGGCCCCCAGCTAGTCCAGTGGCCAGTGACTTTTGCCTCACGCAAATCAGATCTTAGTCATAAAACCCTTTCGTGGCTGACTTGCCGTGCAGCATGGCGGACGCAAGCTGGGCTTGCCGGGTTCAAATCCCAGCTCAGCCACTTTCTAGCTGTGTGACCTTGGGTGAGCCACTTAACCTCTCTGGGCTTGCTGCCTTCTCTGCGTATCGGGGCTCAGAAGCATGTGCCCCTTTTGCTGCAGTGTCCTAAGGCTGGCTGGGTAACCAGGGGGTGTGCGTACAGCACTGGGCGCACAGTAGGAGCTGCTGGGCGCAGTGTGTGTTGCTGTCATTATTGGCACCGTCATTGCTCTCAGGATGCTCCTGAGAGTAGCAATGACAGTATCACGTCGGAGTTGAGGGATTTGCCCGGAGTCCTCATGGCCTGGCTGCTTTCTCCTCCACTCCCCTCACCTCCCGGACCTCAGGTCCCACCTCTGCCCCCCACACCCCTGCACCCCTGCACCCTGGCCACGCCAGCCTCTCTCTGCCGTGACGACATGCCACGCTCGGTCCGGCCTGCAGACCTCTGCACTGGCTGTGCCTCCTGCCCGGGGTGCCGTCCCTGCATCTGCACCGCGGGGGACTCCTTGTCACCGAGCAGACTGCCACCCGGGAGGCAGACGCCGCTGGGCGTGGGGAGCTGCATGAGGAGGGGAGTGAACTGGGGACCAGGTGGAGCCTCCTCTGCTTCCTGGTGGCTCTGGCAGCTTCCCTGACCCTTGTCACTGCTTCCTGGAGCACTTGCAGAAGCGGAGCCCAGCCTGTCCCTTGCACGGATGGAAAGTTGACACCAGAGCAGCTCAGACTTGTCTCTGAGTCACACAGCTGCTTGCAGCCAAGGTTCGGACTTGTGGCTGAGCACCAACAAGCCGTGGTGTTTGGCGTGAGAGCGCATGTGTCTATGCGTGTGTGTGCGTGTGTGTGCGGCTGTGTCTGTCGTTTTCCTAGGCCTGTCACCGAGATGACCCTAGTTCAGAAGCCCGATGTGAGGGGTTGTTCTTTCTTCTCCTCCGAGAAAGGGAAGGACAGAAAGACTTTCAAGGCAGGGCCTGTCCCCGGCCGTGTGACCCCGCGGGGCCGGGTTCCGAGCCAGGCTGGGGCCCACGGCGGCCGGGCTGGGAGGAAACGGGTTAAAGCCGGAGCAGCAGAGGCTGTGCTCGCTGCCAGCGCGAGGAGTGAAGAGGTTTTTCTAGCCGAGCTATAAAAAGGCCTCACAGTGTTTCAGCTCCTGTCGGCTGGAAGCCCGCCAGGGTTACCATGGCGATGAGGAATTATTACTTACTGCCAAGGCTGGGAGAAAAAGCTCGTACTTTTGGCTCCCAAACAAGAGGAGTGGACTTATGTAATTCCCTGTGTTTATAGGCCCGGAGTGGCAGAGGCAAGAACCGATCGCCGGAGGCCCCGCGTCCCATCCTCAGCCCAGCTGTGGGGTCGCGCGGTCCCGCGGGTTGTCCCTGGTGGGCCTTGGCCTGCCCCGGCTTCGGGGGGCATCGGGCCGGAAGCCTGGGGGGCCGGGCCTGGGCGCTGGGCCACCGGCCCCCAGCAGGGCCTCCCCGGCGGGGTGGGAGCCGTAGTCTCGCGGGAAGGCGAGCGGGCCGCTCGGGCCACCCCTCTCCGGGTGTCCCTCCTGGAGGAAGGATGGGTTGGATGCTGGACGCGGTGCGTGTTCCGGGCGCCAGCGGCGCAGTCCGTGCGTGTGGACCGCACTGACCCGCTGGCTGGCACTTTCTCTTTTGCTTTTTCTTTTTTTTTTTTTCTTGCGGGAGAGTTTCTCCAAGTTGGGTTTGGAGCTGTCGGGAGCGAGGCTGGTCATGTGCTCGGGTAAGAGACATCGCCGGGCTCGGCGTGGGCAGGGAGGTGCGGCGTGGCCAGTGCCCCCGGCCGAGGAGGTGGGCGCAGGCTGGGGCGGAGGCAAGCAGGACCTGTGCCCGGGCGCCGTGTGGGGGCCGGGGGGCTCGTCCGGAAGGAGCCCCAGTTCTGCCGCTGGACACTGTGGCCCTGGACCAGGGCGGGGGGCCGGGTGGACCCCGGTCAGCCAGAGGGGGCCGCCGGACCGTCCCCTGGCAGGGTGGACGTGTGTCGGGCCCCACGCTCCGTGGGACCATGGGCCGGGACGTCTTATCACACAAAGTTGCTGAAGTCACAGAAAAAAGTGCTCCGAGGCGCGGGCCTGGCCGGGCTGGGGGGAGAGGCTCCCTGGAGGGCCGCGTGGGAGGGGACCCGGGGTGGGCATTGTGCTGCTCTTCCGGAGCCCGGGCTCGCTCCCCGGCGCCCTTGCGGGGGAGCGCGGGGGGCCGGGGTTCTGGGCGCTCGTTCCTGGAGCTGGCGCGCGAGGGCGTGGGATCGGGGCCTCGGCTTCCGGGTGGGCTCGGGCCGGGCAGAGCCAGGTGCAGGCAGCGCTGCGGCCCAGCCCGGCGCCCGCTCCCCACCGAGGTGGCGCTTGGCTCGGTGCCCGTGTCTGGTTTGAAATCAGCGCCACCGGCCCGGGCTTGCCCGGGGACTTGGCAGCGCGGCGCTGGGGTAAACACTGGAAAGTTGGAAGGGCCTCCCGAGCTCACAAGGAGCCTTCAGTTTCAAGCCGAGGGGATGAGGGAGTGAATTGTCCTGAGGTCTGGGTGCGCCGGGGCCGTCGGGAGGCAGCAGGGACGTCCCGTGGGGACCTCCAGGCCCAGGCCAGGCAGGGGAGGGGGCCAGGCTTGCAGATGGCATCGCTCCTTGGCCGCAGACGCGGGTTTGAGTCCCGGCTGCATCCCTTCCTGAGCTGTGTGGCCTCGGGCATGTCGGCTCACCTCTCTGGGCCTCAGTTTCCTTGGCTATAAAATGGGGTGATGATGGGGGCCACACAGGCGTGGGCGGGATGGGACAAGGAGCCACGGCTGTGTGGCGGGCTCTGCCTGGGCTTCCGTCCCAGTTAGACATGTCCTGGCCGTGGGACCCTGGGCAAGTCACTCCGTGTCTCTGTGCCTCAGTTTTCCCACCTGGCAAATGGATGCTCCGTCTGTCCCCACCCCCGTGGGTTCTGTGGCTTAAGGGGGATAACAGAGCCGGTTTCGGGCTCACAGTCGGCACGTGGTCAGTGTCAATTGGTGCTGTGGTGGCTTCAGCAGTGACGATGGCAGTACCCCACCTGCACGGAGGGTGGGGGCACCCTGGGATTTTCGGCATCTCAGGCTGAGGGTGTCTTTGACGCTGTCACGGGCAGGCGACATTCCGGCCTGGCCCCTTGGAGGACGACGCGAACTTGGGCAGGTCCCGGAACCTCACGGAGCCTCAGTTTCCTCACCGTTTCCAGCCCGCGGGTGTCCTGGGGGAACCGCACGCAGAGCTGGAGTGCGTGGGGCTGGATTTCAGTTCCAGTTACATCTCCGTCCCCTGCGGGGGGCTCTCCTGTTTCACGGAGCCCCAGGCCCAGATAACAGGAGGTGGGCGGCAGTGGGTGCTCCCCAGCGTTTGGGCCGGGCCGGCGTCCCCAGGGTGCCCCCACTCGAGCCTGTTCTGCCCCGTCTCCCCCTCGGCCTGCGCCCCTCTGTGCCAGCCCTGGGCCAGGTGGCCCCAGTGTGCCCGGCGTGGCCTAGGGGCCGGGGCGGGAGGGCAGCTCCCCTGCTAACGGTGGCAGTGGTTCCGTGTTTGTAAGTGACACCGGATGCCGGGCTGGTGGCTGGCTCAGGGCCTCCCGTCTTGGGCCAGCAGTCGCCAGCGGGGAGTTCCCGGGGTGACCAGGCCGCCCACGCCGGCTGCCGCCGTCCAGTTGTCCTCGGGCCTCTTCGGGGATCTCGGGAAAGGCCCGTGAAGTGGGGGCCCGTGCGTGTCACGTTGCCGGCCCTGGGGCCGTGGTGTCTGCTTGGGCCGGGGACAGAGCTGTGCTGTGGCCGCTCCTGACCCACACCGAGGGCCTCGGCTCACTGAGCAGGACGGTCACGTGTGGTGGTTCAGAACAGAGGTCAGTACAAGGGACCCTTGTGACGCAGCAGTTCCGTGTCGACGGGGGCGGTCCCGGCATCCGCACGGGCTGTCAGAGCGCGCAGAACCACATGTGCGCTCACGCTGTGGACGCGCGGAAAGCTGTTGATCTGCGTGTGGCCGTCGCGTCTGTGTCCACTCCTGGCTGTGACATTGCTGTTGAACCACAGGTGTCTAATGACGCGACCGTGGCGGGAGGCTGGGGGAGGGGTGCAGAGATCTTAGGGTCTTGCTGTAGTATTTCTTAACGACTGTGGACGGATCTACAGTGATGTCAAAATACAAACTTAGAAAGCGAAAGAGCGGTGCGGGGCCCGCGCTGGCGGCATCGACCCCTCTGTAGCTGTGGGCGAATTTGAGAAGTGACTTAGCGCCTCCAGCCTCAGTTTCCTCATCTGTAAAATGGGGATAACGTTTACAGCCCTGCAGGGCACACGTGAGGGTTGCCTGGGTCGCTGCATGCCCTGTGCTTCCTGCGGGTTTGCTGTCGCTATCGTTGTCATCGCTGGTGATGTGACGTCTGTGGCTTGCCCGGCGCGATCTCATTTCATGTTCCCGTCAGCCCTGGGACGGGAAGGTGACCCACTTTTCAGATGAGGAAGCTGAGGCCCGAGCGGGCAGGCGACCCACCTGAAGGCACGCCGTTTGCGGGGCTGGCGCGGGGTGGGCACCCAGGCCCTGCGTGACGGCTGTCCAGGTGAGCGGCCCTGGGAAGGTCACTTGCCCTCTTGGAGCCACAAGCCCCTCCTTCCTGCCCCCACTGCCGGCTGGGCTAGGGGGTCGCGGCAGGGGCTGGGGTCACGACCTCTGCACTCCTTCCCTCCCTGGCAAACACGTGAGCCACCACGGGGGCTCGGATAACTGAGCTCCGGCCTCGGGCGTCCCGGGAGGGTCAGGTGGGTCTCGCTTTATGTCCCGGGATTACAGAGGCTCCAGGTCGGTCCCCGCGTCTCGTGACTCTGCATCTCGTGACAGCCGAGCCCACTTCCTCTCTGAGCACTTTTCCTGCCTGCGCGCGCTCTGAGCGGCATTTTCCCCTCGAGTGCTGTCCTGCCCGTCCCGGTCTCCCTGCGACCCTCGCTGCCTCCATCGGCGTGAGCCGGGTCAGCCCGTGGCGCGGAGCGTGTTCGCGTTTAGTCCAAGCTGATGCTCAGGTGGCAACTTCAGGGGCTCCGGCGAGAGGGCCTGTGGGTGGTCGTCCCCGTTACAGCCGGCTGGTAGCTGAGCTCGGGCCTCGGGCATCGGGGAGGGCCAAGGGGGGCTTGCTTATGCCTCGGGATTACAGAATGTTCCAGAGCATCCCAGGCTGAGGGACAGGCGGGTGTCCGCAGGGCCTGGGGGGTCCCACGGCCGAGCTGCTGCACGGCGTTTCCGTGATCACGCCGGCGTGGCGAAGGCTTGTGTCTGGCGGGGCGGTGGTCGTAGCTCTGGGCTTCGCTGGGCAGAGCCTGGAGGGGAAGTGGGGGTGGGGGAGGCCTCTGGTCTCATGAGCTTCTTTGCTGTTTCTTGGAGACGCCAGTCACAGTTGTGCCTCAGGACCTTTGCACTTGCTGTCCCCGCTTCCCGAACACGCTTTTCCGAGATCTTCACGCTCCCCTGGTTGAAGCTTCCGTGTAAGCGGCACCTCCTGGGAGAGGCCTGACCTTGGTGTCGTGACTCCCTGGCTCCCGGCTTGACTGTTCCTCATGACGCTGTCACTCCCTGTCGTGTGTCCATCATGCCTGTTCCTCCCCACCCCCGTTTCAGTTTGTTCCGACTGGGTGGCTCGTAAGCGACATTGTGCCAGTTCTGGAGGCTGGTAGGCCAAGGTCAAGGCTCCAGAAAATTCCATGTCTGGTGGGGCCCGTTGCCTGGTTCCTAGACAGTGTGGTCTCCATGGACGGGGCGAGGCAGCCCCTCGGTCATGAGGGCGCCAGTCCCCTTCCCGAGGGTTCCACCCTCTCGACCTCGTCACCTTCGAAAGCCCCACCCCCTCGCTCGTCACATGGTGATTAGGTTTTGACATACGAACTGGGGGGGGCACAAACATTCAGACCACAGCACCCCCCGACCCAAGACTATTCATACAGTCAGTGCTGTGTCCCCGGCACTCAGGAAACAGTTGTGCCTGACTCAGGGTCCCCCAGGGCTGTGGGCCTGGACCTGTCCCCTCCCCGTGAATGGGGCCATCTGGGGACAGAGATGCTTCAACCGATGGTCCCTCCAGGAACGTCCTGCCGTCGAAGGCTCCGGGCAGACTCAGGCCCTGTGGCTGGAGGTCACAAGGCTCAAAGTTTTGGATCGTCGGGGGGCTGAGGTTACAGTCTGGGGGTGCCTTGGAAAACCCAGAAAAATTCTCGTGCTGTTGCTCTGAGTGCCCCGTAGGAGCCCACCAAGCCTCCCCTGAGAGCCTCCTCCTCCCAGATGAGGTCAGGGAGGTGGGGGTCCTGAGCGGGGAAAGTGGGGGGCTGTGGGCACTGGGGTGCAGGGGAGGGGTGCGGAGGTGATGCGAGCATTCTGCACACCTTACTTCGCTGTGTCCTTCCAACAGCCCTGTGACGTGGGTGCGGAATCCCCCTCTCTGGGGAGCACAGAGAGGGTAAGCAGCTTGCCCAAAGACACACAGCAGCAAGCACACGGCATCCCTGGGTAAACGGCATTTCCTTTGCGGTCGTTTCTGTGCGCAGGGTGATGCTTAGCGCCTGCAGGGATTGTCCTGTTTCGTCCCCAGAAGGCCCTTTCTCAGCCCTGTCTCAGGCAGGCCCTGTCTCTGGGGATCTTGCACAGACGGGGAGAGCCCGCTTCCCAGGCGCGGAGAGTGCCCCAGTGAGCCCAGAGCTGAGGCCCTGGAGATGCCCGGACCATTCTGGAAGGTGGGGGTCAGTTTCCATTGTGACTCAGAAGTTAGAAGGCCGAGGAGCCACCTCCTCCCTCCAGAGTCGGTCATTTGCATGACAATGAGCCCTTTGTCCCTGGCCCGGCCCCCTTCCCAGGCTAATAACATAATTCCCGGCCTGTGATGTCATAGTCATAATGGGCCCTTTCTGCGCGGGGTCAGGGGCTGGTGGGCAGCTGTGTGGGCCGGGCGGCTGCTAATCAGCTGGGCGGTGGCGACTTCCAGGCCCGTGCGCCAGGCCGCCTCCTTCCAGGTCTGCTTCCATCTCCCCGAGAGGGCGGCAGGGGGTGGGCGGTGCTCCCACTTGGCACCGGGGCAGACTGAGGCCCCAAGGAGCCCTCCGCGGCCCCCCCCCCGCCTGTCCGGGCCCCTTGACGAGCCACTTGGAGCCTCTTCTTGGCTCGTGAAGTGGGGGTGACTCATCGCCAGCTGGCCCTGTCCCGGGAGGCGTGGGTGTGAGAGTCCCCTGCTTCCTGTGAGCTCCAGGGAGGCCCTTGTGCCCAGCGGCTACTGTGTGGGACCCAGCCTGGGCCCGCTGCGTCCCCGGGCGTGTGGCGTCCCTCCCTGCGCCTGTGCCCTCTCCTCTGCTGGGGCCTGGGCAGGGAGCGGCCCTGCGGAGACAGGCAGTGTCGGAAACGGGCGGCCGCCAGGAAGACAAATCCGTGTCCTAGTAACCAGGCCCCGTCGAAGTGACCGCATTTGGAAAAGGGGTCTTTGCAGATGCGTTTTGCGATGGGCTCATCCTGGGTCATCTGGGGGGCTGTAAACCGGGTCACCGGTGTCCTCGTAGGAGACAGGAGGGGACAGACAGAAAGGCAACGCGGAGACAGAGATGGCGGTCGGAGTGACGCGGCCATGAGCCGGGGCGTGCACCTGATGCCCCCGGACGCTGGAACAGGCCCCGAAGGAGCCTCCCCTCGAGCCTCCGCAGGCAGTGGGCCCTGCCCACCCTCGATTTTGGACTTCCGGCCTCCAGAGCTGTTGGAGAATAAATTTCTGTTGTTTTCAAGCCACGTGGTTTGTGGTCATTTTTGTGACAGCCTCAAGAAAACTAATACAGCCTGTGACCCCCATCTCTGGAGGTGGGGGATAGCCCCGGGGAGGGGTGTGGGGTGCTGTTCCCGCACCCCGAGGGTTCAGCGCAAGTTCAGGTGGCCCAGAGGACGCTTTGTGTCCCGTGTGCAGGGGGCCCCATGCAGTGGCTCCGCCAGGAAGGAGAGCAGTGTCCAGCCCTGCCGCCCTCTCTGAGAACCAGGGCCATGCAGCCCCGCCCCTCTCACCCCCGCAGCCCCGACCCCCTCTCCCACCCCTGCAGCCCTGACCCCTCTCCCACCCCCGCAGCCCTGACCCCCTCTCCAGACACCGCAGCCCTGACCCCCTCCCACCCCCGCAGCCCCAACACCGTCTCCCACCCCCGCAGCCCTGACCCCCCCTCCCACCCCCGCAGCCCTGACCCCATCTTCCGCCCCCACAACCCTGACCCCCCTCTCCTGTCCTGGGCAGCCCTGACCCCTCTCCCACCCCCGCAGCCCCGACCCCGTCTTCCGCCCCCACAACCCTGACCCCCCTCTCCTGTCCTGGGCAGCCCTGACCCCCCCTCCCACCCCCGCAGCCCCGACCCTGTCTTCCGCCCCCACAACCCTGACCCCCCTCTCCTGTCCTGGGAAGCCCCACCCCTCTCACCCCCGCAGCCCCGACCCCCTCTCCCACCCCTGCAGCCCCGACCCCCTCTCCCACCCCTTGCAGCCCTGACCCCCTCTCCCACCCCTGCAGCCCTGACCCCTCTCCCACCCCCACAGCCTCGACCCCGTCTTCCGCCCCCACAGCCCTGACCCCCTCTCCTGTCCTGGGCAGCCCTGACCCCCCTCTCCCGCCCCCACAGCCCTGACCCCCTCTCCGGGCACCGCAGCCCTGTGGGGGAGGCCCGGCCGGTCGCGGGGCAGAAGGCTCTCGAATCCACACTGGGCTCCTCCCAGGCCCGGACACACTTGCCCCACGTGCCTGGCTACTCACCCAGAGCCTGGGGGGCAGTGATCCCCCATAGGCCCCTCGTTTGCCAAGTGCCCTGGAAGGATGAAGAAACGAGGCCCAGAGAAGGCAGGCTACCCGGCGGAGGCCACACAGCTCCTCGGTGGCAGTGATGGCTCTCAGAGTCCCGCCGTGGCCCTGCTCAGGGGTAGGCCAGCGTGGCGGCCCCCAGGAGGGGGCTTGGAGCCCTGCGGCTGCATCGAGGCCTATGCGGGGTGAGCAGGCGGGTGGTGTGGACGTGGGGTCGTGACCTGGTGTGGGACACTCCGCTGGCTCTCGGCAGCCCTCGTCCGGCTCACGGCCTTGGTGCTCTGCTTGCAAAGTGGTCTCCGTGCTCCAGCTCGGAGCCTGCGATTCTGTTCTTGGCGCGTTCAAGGAGTCAGCAAGCATTTATTGAGCACCTGCTGTGTGCAGAGTGCTGGGACTCAGTGAAGGACACACAAGTGGCTCTTGCCTCTGTGGATCTTACGTTTGGGGACGCAGGGCGGGGGTGGGGCCAGGCTTGCGGGTGCTGAGGAGGGGGGTGGTGTGGCCGGGAGGGGTGGAGAGCTCGGCCTTCCCGCTCTTCCTGGGGCCCAGTGGGCAGCTTGCGGCAGGCTCTGGGGGACGGCCGGGGGGATGTGGAGAGCCCCACAGCCCCTCTGTCGCGGCTGGGGGCACCTCCGGCTGGCAGGGCTTGGCCTGGGCCCGTGAGCAGGGGTGCTGGTTGGGAGGCCTTCAGGGCCTGGCTCCGGCCTGGTGGGGAGGCAGGGCTGCGCCAGCGTCGGGGTCCCAGGACGCAGTGGTTGAGGTGGACGCGGGAGGGTTTGCATCCAGCCTGTGCCCCTTGCCTGCTGTGTGGCCTTGGGCAAGTTACTTAGCTTCTCTGTGCCTCAGTAGAACGGGCATGGAACCCACCTCCCAGGGAAGTTGTGCTGATGCCACAGACGGATGCTGGTGAGTTCTGTGTTAGCGATCGGCTGTGACGGTGGCAGTGGGGGGGTGAGGCGCCCAGCCTGTGACTGCTTAGGACCCGGGACATGCAAGTGGCGTTTGCTCATTTCTCCCCCGTCCTGCTCCTGCCTGCGGGAGGAGCCTCAGTCTCCGGCCTGTGAAATGGGAGCTGGAACAAGCCTGTGGCCGCGCGGAGGGCGGGACGAGGAGGGGAGCTGGGGGACCCAGTGTCCGTGGGGTGGGGGCTCAGGGTCTCCACCTGCTCCAAGTTGAAGCCTCGGCCACCCCCAGGCCAGGAGCAGCCGCCCGCTTTACAATCTGGGAAACTGAGGCCTGGGAGGGACGGGCCCAAGGCGTGCTCGTGGGCGCAGCCCGCGCGGACTCTGGCTGCAGACAATGCCCTTTTCTCCTGGCTGGCGGGGCCGCCGGGAATTGCCCAACCCGGCCCGGGTTTATCAGCGCGTTTGCTTGTGAAGCCCGGCTAGCAGATGTGTTCAGATCGTGATGTTCCTCCAGAAACGGAGGCCGGAGGCTCGGGTTACTGCTGGGGGTGGCCGTGGGGGGTGGGGCTGTGCCTGTCGCTGAGGAGTGACCCAGATCTGAGTCCGGCTGGCTTTTCCGGGCAGCCTTTGTCTGCAGAGCTGCTGTCTGCTGTTTCCCGGTGAGAGTCACTGACAGCTCAGGACGGAGCCGGGGACACCTGCTCTTCCTCCAGGGTGACAGACAGGACAGGCCTGTCCCGAGCTCCTGGCTGGCCCCTTCCTCTTAGGTGGGGTCTGTCCTGGGGCTCCCGTCCTGTTTCTCTTGCCCCATCCTGGTGGGCTTTGGAGCCCTCCCCCCCTGCACAGATGAGGGCCCGAGTGTGGAGGACGTGTGATTCCAGGGGGACCCTGTGTGAGGACTTGGGTTTTAGGGGGTTGCTATCTTGGGTGTCTTGGTTGCAATTGACAGGCTCCCTGGTCCTCCTGCACTTGCACAAAAGGCTCAAGTAACTAGAAACCCTCAGGGGAAGCTTCAGGCACCGTTGGATCCAGGCACGACCCGTGTTGAGTCCCCGGTGGTGGAGACTAATAGTCACAGCTCGGCAGCTGCAGCGGAGAAGCTCCTTGTTCCTGGTTCCTCGTGCTCCAGCAGAGATCGTGGGAGGGAGTGTGAGATTCAGCCTCTCCCCGAGCCTCTTGCCCTGGGGGCTGGGACAGCCCCCCAGGCCCCGGCACTGAGGGAGATCGGGGTGTGGTTTGCCAGGTGGCACCGCGGCTGGCGTGCCCCGTGCTGGAGACGGAGCTAGGTGGTGGGCCCTGCCCTTCACAGCCAGCATGTGTCCCATCGGGGTGGAGGGTTTGTCATCCGTGAGTCACTGGGTAAGTGGGCCCCTTCTCATTGCCTGTTGTAGTTGGGGACCTCCCGGGCTGAGAGGTGTCACCCCCTCCTTCCAGCCCCCCAGCCTTTGCTGTGTCCTCTCGTGGCTTCCAGTGACCGCATACCATAAGCCGCAGGTCACCTCCTGGCAGCCCCTGGGCTGTGTTTGGGTGTCAGGCTGATTTATTGGGTTGGTTTTGTAGTCAGTTTTTTTTTTTTTTTTTAAGAAAAATTGGGAGATGTCTCAAAATCGGGCTTACTGGCTTTGCCTGAAAGATTTGGACGCTGTGGCCGCCGTCTCCCCCCCACCCCCCCCACATTCCTGAGCCCAGGCTCAGCCTTGGCTGGGGCTGACTTCGGCCACCCCTTCCTCCCCTGTGCGCGGTTCCTGCCGGGCCCAGTGTGTTCCCGCAGGGGCTTGGGTGTCCACAGCTCTCCTTCCTCTCTTCGTCCCCGCCCGACTGCTGCGGGGACCCCTCCCCTGGAGCCTGGTTAATCCTGCCCCTCCCTGGGCCGATAACCAAAGCCCAGGTGGACTCTTGACTTCAGCTGTTGCCACTTGTGGATGGCGATGCATTTGTTTCCCGTCTGGAGCTCCCGGCCTGTGCGACGCTTTGGGCTCTTGATCACGGCCCCGTCATCGGACACTTATCGATCAACGCCCCTGAAATAATCGAACAGTCTGTTTGAGCCCCGCACAGGGCTGATCTCAACAGTGGTTCTCCTCCTTGGCCTGGGTGTCTGGGGGACAGTGGGGCCCCCCAGCCGGGCTTGTGGGGGAGGTGGGCCCCTGTGGTGCAGCCGGGCTGTGTGCAGGGGAGGTGGGGGGGACGTGGGGGAGGGCTGCTGTCGACTGGGTGGGCTCCCCCAACACCGCTGCTGGCGCAGCTATTCTTAGCAGCAGAAGCATTTGTCCTCGTTCACATGTGGCCGACATCCCCCAGAGATCTGCCCTGAAATACTAGGACCGACCCCATAAATTCCTCCGAAAGCCGACCTTGAGGGCCTGTGCGCGGAGGAGCAGCGGGAGGAGGCGTTTCCGGCAGCTGCACAGCTGGATGCGATTGCCAGATGTTGGGAGGCAGGGACGTCGGTGGGAACCTGCCGGGCGGGCGGGAGGAAGGCTGGAAGGCTGCAGACCAGCGGGCAGGGGAGGGGGGCCCGGGCCCAGCCTGGGGTCTTGGGGTCCAACGCAGCAGCTTTGGGTCAGCCCCTCTCTGGGCCCAGGCCCTGCCAGTCGTCCGCTGAGGCCACCCGGGTTGGAGGCCCGCGGAATGCCCAGCTTACGAGGGATCTGAGCTGCGAGACACTGCCCAGCAGGCCCAGCCCTGGCCTGTGGCCGTCCCTGGGTCCTGCTACGGGGGTTGATCCACTGTGCCTTTGGCCGGCAGGGCCTCCTGAGGGCTGGGGCCCTCTGTCACGGGGCAGCCCGAGCATTTAGAGCCATCGCAGAGCAACACAAGCCCAGCCAAGAGCCCTTGGCCAGCAATCAGGGAGGCCTCCCTGGAGGAGGGGTATATGTGTATAGTGTTGCTTTGGTTTATTTATTTATTTATTTTTTAATTTTAAATTGTGGTAGGTGCATATAAACATAAAATTTTCTCTCTCAACCATTCTAAAGTTGATCATTAAGTATATTCACCTTGTGGTGCAGCCGTCTCTAGAGTTCCTCATTTTACAAAAGAGAGACTCTGTACCTACTGAACACTTCCTCCCCGCTCCCCCTCCCCCTGCCCCTGATCCACCATTCTACTGTCTCTGTGAATTCGACTCCTCCAGGGACCTCCTATAAGTGGGATTGGACAGTATCTGTCCTTGCTGGGGCTGGCTTCTGTCACTCGGTGTCATGTTGGAAGCCGTGTTTGTGGCCTGTTTAGTCCTTGGTTGTTGGTTTACTCCCGCCCAGGCAGCAAAATGGATGAAGGCCTGAGACCTTGAGCCCCGTGCTCTAGAAACCCGGGGACCTGGGGTGGCGGAGTCTGTCTGCGTGCTGACCCGGAGCCCGAGCCTCCTTCCCACCGGCGAAGCCCCAGGGCACGGGGTTAAGCGGTTGGCCCAAGTCGCACAGCTGGTGCCAGCGCCCCCTCCCCGCGCCCAGGCACCAGCCTCTTCCCTGCCCCCGCCTTCCCTCTGCAGAGAGAATTGCCGTTTGGAAGGCCAGATGGAGCAGCCGGGTCTGATGGAAAACACGGCCCTCCCGGGGCGCCCAGAACTTAATGAGGAAGAGCCCGGCAGAGTCGGGCGTAATGTTTGCGAAATACCCGAGGGGGGCTGCTCCCCTCTCGGGGGTTCTCGGGTGGGACCCCGGGAACCTGGCATGCAGGGAGGGCTTGTCACAGTTTATCTCTCTCTCTTCCTTTTAAAATTAAATGGAACAACAACAAAACAGCCGCGGCGGAGGAAGTGCTTTTGAGCAGAGCTCACCGTGGCGGGGGAGCAGGCCCGGCTGGCCGCGGCCCAGACAGCACGAACGCACCGATTAAATTGGAAACAGAAACAGGCTCCTCGCGGCTCCAGCCAAGGCCGCTTCCCTTCTGCTCGCCTGGGGCCGCGGGGAGGGCTGGGGTTTGGGCTGGACCCTGACATGGGGCCTTGGTTGGGCCCGTGAACTCACTTCTCTGAGCCTCAGTTTTCTCATCCGTTGAACGGGGAGAGTCATGTTTGGCACGGGAAGGTGGAGCCTTCCCCTGCAGTGGCCTTGGCTGGGAGGAGTGTGGCCTGCAGCGGAGTGGGAGCTGCCGTGTGGGGTGGAGGGATGAGGGAGCTGGGGGCATTGAAGCAGAGTGGGGGTGGTGGGGAGGTGCTCCCAGTGGCTGAGGACCCTTTGTAGGGGAGGCGAGAGATGGGGCAGGTGCCAGGGGTGTGTTTTGTTCCTGGCCGCTATTTCCCCGCGGAAGCAGGTGCAGGGGGCGGCATCGGGGAAATAGGAATCGTGGGCTCGGGCATTTGGGCTCAGGAAACTCACACTTGAGAATCAGGGACTCGCTTTTCCCAGACTCAGTTTCCTCGTCCGCACAGGGAGGAGAGTAGTAGTTCCAGCCTGGTTATCGTCGTCATCCTTGACTTCCCTCCCTCCCTCCTTGCCCCGCTGTCCAGCATGCCATGGGGTGGCCACGGCCAGAGCTATCATTTTGGGAGCCTTCCGTGGGCCAGGAACTGCGCTGAGTTTTCCACGAATCTTCCTTCAGTGAATCTTTCCAGGTGAAGCCCAGAGAAGTCGGTACCCAGCCCCAGGGTCACACAGCCACAAAAGTGGCACAGTTGGGGTTTGAAACCCGCTGGTCTCTTTCCACACACAGGAAGGAGCTCTTTGGGTCGGCAGTGCGTGGGCAGCGGGTGGCTTGGTTGGGAGGGTGCGTCTCTAGGACCAGGGGGGCTGCCTGAGCCACTAGCTTTCCTCCGTGACCCAGGGGCCTGGACTCAGCCCACAGCCTCCGTGGCTCCTACCTTGCTCCCAGGTGGGGCTAAAACTGCTGGGCAGAAGCCCTGCTTGCTGGGGAAACAGCAGGTAAACAGATGGGTCAGATCCATGGGAGTGGCAGGGAGAAGGCGCGTCATGGAACCAGGTGGGCGAATTGGGGTGGGGGGCAGGTTCCCAGGAGGCGAGAAGTCTCAGCAGGACTGAAGACTGTGCACTGAGCCCCCCACCCCCACCGCCCCAGTGAGCCCCACTGGCCAGGCAGGGCATATAAACAAAGGTAGCTGACCAGGAGGGGATGTGGCAAATATTGGAGGATAAGCCCGTCCGGCGTGGGTAGCCTCTGCCCACCTCCAGCCAGTTATGGCCGTGTGGGGCCACAGACCTGCATTTCCCCCCCCCAGATGATTATGTTACGGTAAAATACATATAAAACTTACCATTTCAGCCATATTCAAGTGAATAATTCCTTGGCATTTAGTACCTTCACAATGTTGTGCAATCACCACCTTTATCTAGTTCCAAAACATTTTTATTGCCCCAAAAGAAAGCCCCGTACCTATTAAGCAGCCACTTCCCGCCGCTCCCTCCTCACAGCCCCTGGCAGCCGCCGGTCTGTGTTCTGTCTCTGGCTTTGCCTCTTCCGTGAGATAACTGGAGTCAGCCAGCACGTGGCCTTCTGTGGTTGGCGCCTCTGACTTTGCATGATGTTTTCTGGGCTCATCCGCGTCGCGCCACGGACCAGTGCTGCATTCCTCTTTGTGGCTGAGCGATACTCCGCCGTGGCGACAGACCACGTTTTGTTTATCCGTCCTTCACTGAGGCACATTTGGGCTGTTTCTACTTTTTGGCCCTTGTGACTAGCGCTGCTGTGAACATCCTTTTTTTGTTTTGTTCTGTGTCATCACCTGTGCTCAGTCCCTTGGGGTCTGTACCTAGGGGTGGCGTTGCCGGGTCGCAGGGTGATTCTGTGCTGGACTCCGTGAGGAGCAGCTCGACTGCTGTCCACGGTGGCTGCACCATTGCACGTCCCACCAGCAGGGTGTCAGCACGCCTGGTGTTTAGAGAAGCCAGGAATTGGGGATTTCCTGGGAAACCCCTCGTTATGATGCCCCCTGCTGAGCTGCTCCCTGGGTCCTGGCGGGGCTGCATGGGGACAAGGAGGCAGGTCCCAGGGAGACGGCCCAGGGGGAGCGTTCTGGGCTCCGAGGGACCTCTGTCTTCCTGGCTGTGGCCTGGCTGACACATCGCAGGCTGGAAACCCACCCAGGGCCAGGGAGGCTGTTTCCGAGGCTAGAGTTGGCTCGGCCTTTCTTCTCTGACCCAACTCAGGAGAAGATGTGCTGGTTTGTACTTGAGAAGGAGCCGCGGTGCCTGGGAGGGGTGGGGGCACCTCTCTCATTCTGACCCTCTCACTGAGACCCTTTCATTCAGATTGCAGAGTTTGGGACGAGAGGCAGTTCTCCCCAGGGTCCTCTGTGCACAGCAGGCAGTTGTGTGGGTTTGGGGTTCTGTGTTCCTCATAGAGCTGGACACGTGGGAAGGCCTGGGAATATTAGTGGGATGAAGGCTTGGCCCTCGGGTTTGGTTAAAAGAGTGAGACTAGCAAAACCTTGGAAAATGGAACAGTTAATATCCATCTGTCCACTGGTCCATCCATCATCCATCCTTCCATTCATCCATCCATCCATGTATACAGTATCCATCTATTCATCTATCTGTCCATGCATCCATGTATCCATCCATCCATCCATCCATGTATCCGTCCGTCCATCCATCCATCCATCCATGTGTCCGATATCCATCCATTCATCTGTCCATCCATCCATCCATGGATCCATCCATCCACCTATCCATCCATCCATCCATCTATCCATCCATCCATCTATCCATCCATTCATCTATCCATGCATCCATCTATCCATCCATCCATCTGCCTATCCATCCATCTATCCATCCATTCATCTATCCATGCATCCATCTATCCATCCATCCATCTGCCTATCCATCCATCCATCCATCTATGCATCCACTCATCCATCCATCCATCCACCTATCCATCCATCCATCCATGTATCCATCCATCCATTCATTCATCCACCCACCTATCCATCCATCCATCCATCCGTCTGCCCATTCACTCTCCATCCAGCCAACCCCTGTTGAGTATCTGGCTG
Organism: Eulemur rufifrons; assembly: GCF_041146395.1. Lineage (NCBI taxonomy): Eukaryota > Metazoa > Chordata > Mammalia > Primates > Lemuridae > Eulemur > Eulemur rufifrons. The sequence continues at coordinate 4,190,480 of NC_091003.1, forward strand.
GACCTGCTGACTCAGCCTATACTGGGCGTCAGCTCTGGTTGTCAGCATTTTTTGTCTGACGTGGTCACTGCTGTAGCTCGGTGTTCAGACAGTGCTTGCACATGATAGATGCTCAAATAATTTCTGATTTGACAAGACTAGGGCAGAGCCTGGGGTTTGGGTTGTGTTTGTCTTGCCCAGTCTCCTCCGGGTCTGTCTTCATGGCGCCAACACCTGCAACATCCTCCCACTCCTGTCTCACCCACTGGAATGTCTGCTCCACGAGGGTGGGGACTTGGGGTCAGTTATTCGCTGGTGTGTCCCCAGCACCTGTCACACAGTGGGTGCTTGCAGAGCATAGGGGACAGAGCCGTGAGCCACGGGGCTTGGCGAGGCTCACCCTGGCCACGTCCCAGGGGCTTTTTGCGTCTCAGCACTCACTGGAGGGCCTCATTCCTGAACCGTTCCGGAGCCGTCCTGTGCCAGGAGTCCCTGCTGAAGGTGGCCGTCGAATACGTGGCCGGTTCCCCGATGTTTACAGCATGCCAGGAAGTAAATGCATGAGGCGTGAACAGCCAGATTCACCGCGCTGCTGTTCGGCTGCGTCTCACCGCACGGCCCGGGGCCACGTCTGCCCTGGAGTCCTCCCTGGCTGTGGAGCTTTGGTTTAGTGAACATTGAGTAGATGCCTACTGTGTGCCGGTCTCTGGGGATAGAGCAGTGAACCAGCCAGAGGCTGACTGAGCGCCTGCTGAAGTAGACGGTGTCCCCCAGCTGCACGGCCACCTGGAACCTGTGAATGTGGCCCTATTTGGAAAGAGGGTGTTTGCGGGTGTCGGGGGTTAGAGTGGGCCCGAAATCCAACACGGCCTGTGTCCTTGTAAGAAGGGCAGACACACGGAGACAGGAGCCACGGGGAGGAGAAGGCCACGGGAACATGGAGGCAGAGATGGGAACAACGCAGCCACACGCCAGGGGACCGGGAGCCGGAAGAGGCGAGGGAGGCCCCTTCCCTGGAGCCTGCAGAGAGAGCGGGTCCTGCCGACACCTGGGTCTGCACTTCGGGCTCCAGAAGGACGATGGGAAACGTCTCTTGTTTTCAGCCACCCAGTCTGTGGCCCTGCAGCCGGGAGACCAGGACACGCGCTGCGGGCCAGGCCCCGTGACACGGGATTCAGCCGAGCCGAGCCCGTGGTCACTGAGCAGGGAGGGTGGCCTGGGGCCGAGCGTCTGGCCCTGGACAGGCCGGGTGGGGGCGGGGGGTGTCCTGCGCTGTTCCCACCACTGCGGTTCCCACTGCCGCGGTTCCCGAGCGCCCGCAGGCGCTGTCGAGCGCGCAGTGTGCACACGTGCTGGCGCGCTCTGTGCCTGGCAGGCTGGGTTTTAATTCTGAGGCCCCTCACCTGCCGGGGGTTCCAGTGCCAGCGCCCCTTGGTTCCCGGGAGATCCCCGGCACGTGTGGCGCAGACTGCTCCGCCGCCTCCCACCCTCCCTGCCGCGGCACCTCCCCACACCCGCGCCTGCCCCGCTCCCCCAGGTGCGAATCCCCCACCCCCACCCCCCGGCCCCCCGGAGCCGCACCAGACTGCTCAGGACACGGAAAATCTATGGAATGTGTCTCGGTGCCATCCCGCCAGAGTGGGAGGCAGGGTGGGGGCAGGAGGCCCCTAGGAAGCTTCCAGACCCCCAGGAAAGGGGCCTCTGCCCCCCAGGTGGAGGGTGGCTGCACCAGTGCTGGTTTCGGGCATCGCTGTCCCCTGCGGGGGCAGATTCATCCGTGGAGCACCTACTGTGTGCCAACGCACCTTGGAGGTTTTTCCGCGCGAGGCATCAGGAAGAAGGGCGGGTAAGACAGCGGAGCACGTGTCCCTGCCATTGTCCTGTGGATTGACACACCTTACCAAAGCCACACAGCGGCCGGGGACTAGGGGACGTGGGCCAGCAGGCGGGCGGGTGCCGCCAGGTCAGACTGCGGGGGCCCTTGCTGTGTGCTGCCTCCCGGCCCCCGCGTGCTGTGCACGGGGAGCGCCCTCCTCGGGCCGCACGTGGCGTTTGCTGTCATCCTTGGGCAGGCTCAGGGCCAGCAGGGCACCCTCGGGCTGTGGGTTGGGCCTCTGTGTCCCATCTGATGTCCTGTGCCACCTGGGCCCAGCGAGTCCCTTAGCCTCTCCAGAGCACTGTGTTTTCTTCCTCGGTGGCCTGGCCTTGCGGAGTTGCCTTGCTGAGCACCTGCTGTTTACCAGGCCTGTGGAGCAGGAGCTGCCATGTGCCCAGCCTGCGGCTGAGGAAACTGAGGCTCAGAGTGAACTACAGGGAAGGCGTCCTCCTGCGCTCCACTGGCGGGCTGTTTCTGAGGCCTGCAGTCTGTCCTTTCCTGACTTTCCCGCTGTCTACGCACTTCCCCGTCTTGTCACTGCTGCCCCGACGCCACCAACTTCCTCTCTGGGATGTTTTCTGTAGCCTCCTCAGTCTCCCTGCTCCATGCTCGTCCCCCACAGTGGCTGCTTGTAAAGCACTCTGACCCTTTGCTCTTCCCCTCAACCGCCTTCCGTGGCTCCCCATTGCCCTTAGAATAAAATCCATCCTTACCATGCTCCTTCCCCGATGCTCACTCGGTGAATTTCTCAAACACAGGGTGCCTGTGCTCACCTCTGGGCTCGCGCTCAGGAGGTGCTCTCCGCCTGGAGCACTCCCTCCCCATCCTCCCAACTCCCTCTTCCTCAACCCTGGAAGTTCCCCCTCGTATCCTCTCACTCGCCCCAAGGCTGGGCTAGGTCTGGCTGTCCAGAGCCCCTGTCCTCTTCCAGCGGCCACTGCTGCTGCTTGTCTGCCCTGTGGGGCCTGGCCCCTGCCTGGGTCACGTGAAGCCCCCAGCGCCCACCCCGGGGCGCAGTGAGCAGTGGGGGCCCCAGAGTGTCTGTCAGTGAATGCATGCCGACCACCCTCTCCTGACCCCAGAGCAGCCAGGCCCAGCGGTAACGCTGGGGCTGTTGTGTCCGAGTTCCTACTCCAGACCCTCGAGAGTCTCCCTCACCCTCGCCTGCCCCCGTTGTTGAGGAAATGACATTGTTTTTTCCTTGTGATTCACCTCCAAACCTTGCCGATGAGAAGCCAAAGCTTAAAACTTTATTCCGCATTTGTAGCTGCACCTGCCTCCTCTCTCTGGTTTCAAAACCTTCCCGAGATGTACTAAAACCCCATACCCACTGGCAGCCACTGCCCCCACCCCCCGCCCTGGGACCCCCACTCTGCTCTCCGTCTCTCCGAGTTCCCTGTCTGCACGTTTTCCATGCATGGGATCACGCGGTATGTGGCCCCCGGGCCTGGCTTCTTTCATTCACTGCCACGTTTTCCAGTCCGTCCGCAGCGCAGCCGGCCAGGGCTCTGTTCCTTTCCATGGCTGAGTAATACTGCGCTGCACGGACGGGCCGCAGTTTGGGCTGTGTCTGCCTTTGGGCTGTCGTCAGCGGTGCGGCTGTAAACGTGTGTGGCACGTTTTGTTTGAGTCCCGGTTTCCAGTTCCTTTGGGTATATGCCTGACATTGCTGGGTCATATGGTGGTTCTACGTTTAAATTTTGGGGGAACTGCCAAACTTGTTTTTCTAAAAAACATTGTTTTTTTGAGTTGGCAGCAGACATGGCTCAGGTTGGGAGGGGTGGAGACTGGGTTTGCTGAGCTCGTGGTGAGGGAGGGCGGCACCAGGGCCCCACAGTCACCCCCTGGCTTTGGACCCAAGCTGCATGCGAGGACATTGGGCCGGGGAGCCCACGCGCGGCCGGGGGCACCTTGTGAGCCAGCCAGCTTTAGGAGCATGTCACCCTCCCTGGCCTCTGGAGCCGTGTGCACCGTGGTGAGCACGTGGCAGGAGCCTGTCATTCCCAGGTGGCATCTCCTCGGGCAAAGGAGGTCAGAAAAGCCATGGGTAGATGAGACCTCTCTGCCACTTTACGCAACTCAAAATCAAACAGCAATTTGGAAGTTGCCCATGGTGCCCTTGGAAGGGGGCAGCTTCCTGCTGAAGTGACAGCCTCATGTGCTCAGAGAGACCAGGGAGCTGTTTAAAATCTAGAGAGCGGAATAGAATTTGCTCTGCAGCTTCAGATCGCCAGGGCCTTCTGGGCTTTGAGCCAAGCTCCAGCAAGGGGAATTCGAGAACAGGGCCCAGCCCTGGTGGCCACACCTGCCCCGTCTCCCAGGGGCGGTTTCTCATCTCTGGCTGCAGGACGGATGCCACGTTCCCTTTGTAGGGCCGGGCAGGGCCAGAATAGCATCCCTTGCAGCTGGGCTGTAGCTACTTGGTTGACGTTGCTAGCGACAGTCATGATGGTATCGCCCACTGTGTGCTGGGCACCTGTTGAATCCATGATCTATATCACCTGGCCTTTCTTACGACGTGGGCTGCACTTGTGGGAGGACCTGGGTGGTAGGTAGACAGACAGATGTTTTCATGGACATGGTTACGTGTTTGTTTTTCTGATTCTTTCCACGTATTCTATGTGGCATTGGGTTTCTGTGTATTAATACCTATGTTCATTATAAGTTTCTCTTGCATGTAAAGTTATGCCTAACTGAATGAAAGGGACTCGCTTGGATGAAAATTGTTAAGTATATGACAGGACTGGGGCTAGATGGGCATGACCTCAATAGCAAGGGTGGCGCGTGAATGTCTCGTGTTTAGGGAACACTGTGTGCCTTTGTGTCATCTTCATGTTGACTCTGAGTCGTGGGGACTGTGGCCACCCCCATTTTGCAGATGATAAAACTGAGGTTCAGAGAAGGGAAGTGACTTGCCCAATGCCACACAGCTTAGCCGTGGTGGAGCGGGACTTGTTCCCATGTCCGACAGCACCCAGTTGAAGGATCGTCGCCTCTGTGATGCCTCCTTTTTCCCCGTGTGAGTCAGAACTTGTAATGGCAAGTGACAGAAACCCAGCTTGGCTGGCAAGGACGAAAGGCACAGACGGAGTGCCTCGGCGCCCCTAGACGAAATGAGCAGCCCTCGGGCACAGTTGTCATCAGGAGGCTACCGCACTCGCGTTCCGCCCTTCCGCTCTGCCTTCCTGCCGATGGGCGTCGTTCTCTGGCAGGCTCCTGCCCCACGGGAGCTCCAGTTTCCTCATTCCTAGCATAGAGCCCCAGGAGGGAGCGTCGTGTTCCTGGTCCTTCTAGCCAAAGTCTCAAGACTGACTCTCATTGGCTCGGATTGGGTCACGTGCTCATCCATGAACCAATCACTGTCAGGGGTGGTGGTACAGGAATCTGATTGGCTAGGCCTGGATCACATGACCACTGCTGCGGTTCCTGAAGGGAAAGTCAAGTCCGTGCTGGGTCCTCTGGCCCTCCCGACGTTCCTCCACGTGAGACCGCGGATGGGCCGGTCTCCGGGGTGTCCACCCGCTTGGAGCAGGAAGTTACCAGTTCAGGGTGGGGGCGGGGGTTGTCAAGGTGACTGCGGGGGCTGGGGTGCGTCCTGTCTCCCCTCCCCCACAGACCATGTTGGGGGCAGCGTGGCCCCCGCGCCGCTCTGGGGGGCCCGATGGACGCACCTTCTCGAGGGGCTGGCTGTGGGGGGCTGCCGGGGAGGCCTCCGTCTGGGGACTGGAGGCTGCTGTGACCCCGTGAGTGGGGCAGCGGCTGCGGAGAAAGGGGAGAAGCGTCGTGGGGGCCCCGCAGGCTTCTCGGCAGCGTCCGGCGAGGGGCTCCCTTGCTCCCTAACCCGATTTCTTCCTTCCCTCTGGGTCTCGTTTTCCCCTCTGTAAAGTGGCTGGACCGTTTCCTGCCTGTGGAAGGCTCCGTCCGTCTGTCCCTGCCCAGGGTGCAGGACCCGCTGGCTCTTGTCCTGTCCTTGGCTTTTCCCAGGCGTGGCGCTGGGCTTCCCAGTCCTGTCACCTCCCAGCTCATGTCCCAGATCACAGTGTCATCCTCCTGCACAGTGTCACAGGGAACCCCAGGCAGGCCCGGCCTTACCCCGGGTCGCGCTGTGGCCTGTGGTCTGTCCGAGCTGACCCTGGCCGCCACCCCCCGGGACACTTGTGGGAACCTCCCCCACAGGCCATGCCTCTGGGGACAGGCCCGCAGTCATGTGTCTGAGCTGCCAGAGGCTTTCGGAGAACCTTGTCCCAGTGACTTAGAACCCAGGGGCCGCGGAGTGAGGTTGGGTCGGGAAGCGGGGCTTGGGAGCCATCTGGCTTGGGGGGGCGGTGCACAGTGGGGGTCCCTGTGCCTGCCAGGTGAGGGCCTTGGTGGCGGGGAGGGGCCACACGCCCCTTGAGTGGCTTATGCGGCAGCTGCCAGCCTGGCTCTGTGTCTTGGAGGGTCCCTGTGCTGTCATTGGGCAGCAAGCGTGGCGGTGTGTGGAGGAGGGTCCACGCAGACCCCTGCGTGCTCGCTGTTCCTCACGGGGCCCCAGGAGTGGCTCGGGGACCCTGCCACAGTGCCGCGAGGAGCCGGCTGCCCGGGCTGATCTTGTTTTCTTTCCTGGTTTTCTCACAGGTGCCTGTGACGGGGTGGCCCGCGAGCAGATGACCAGGACTAGCTTTTAATCCTCGGTGGCAATTCAGAGAGAGCCCCCCGGACCCCCAGCGCCATGTCGGGATCCACGCAGCCTGTGGCACAGACGTGGAGGGCCACGGAGCCCCGCTACCCGCCACACGGCATTTCCTACCCGGTGCAGATCGCCCGGCCCCACACGGTAAGGGGCACGTGTGTGCCCTGGGCCACCTTCGGGGCCCTTCTGCAGTCCCAGGGAGTCCCCACCCTGTCCTTCCTCCTCCTCGCGCCAGGCTGGTGTGGCGCTGCGGCTCCCAGCTCTGGGGAGGTGGGAAAGTCTCTTTGCTTCCATTTTAAAGCTGAGAAGACGGAGCTAGGCTCTGCCTCTTTCTTGATTGGGAGTGGCATTTGCATGCAAACATGGAGCACCTACTGTATACACCTTCCTTGCAGCCCAGTCTCTTCTCTGCTTCCTCCCTGCTGTAGGACTGGGGAGGCTTCCTGGGGCTGTAGGTCTCACCCCTACCCTTCCTCCCTGACCCCCATGGGCCTGGGGTTCATTCCCTGTGGCGAGGGGCCGTGAGACGATGGCCAGCCCCTGTTACATCTCTGACTCCCTGATGGTAGGGGGTGTGGGGGTCCAGGGGTGGCTCTGCTCACCGGGGAGCCCTGGCCTGTGGCCGGGGCAGATGACCTGGCCTGGGGAGCAGGTGGCGCGGGTGTGCCCGCCTCACACATGTGTGCCCTCAGTCGGGTCTCCTGAGCTGCACACCTGCGTCCCGCCTGTGAGCGGGAGCCCCACTTCCTGCCTCACCGCTTGCTGCATGGTTTGGCCGGGAGGATGGGCCTTTTGTTTTGCTCTGTTGGCACTTACTGGGCACCTACTGCATACCGTGTCTCTGGGTGCTTGCCATGGGGCCCTCAGAGTCCTGGGCTTACCCTGTTGGACTCCCTGGCTGCCTGGCGAGCGGGCGTGAGGCCTGGCGGTCACAGCCTGGGTAGAAGCTGACCCTGCTGGCCTCCGTGTGTGCGTGCGTGCACGTCTGCGTGTGGTGTGTGTCTTGCCTGGCCGGTGTGGTCTCTCCTCATGAGACACAGACAGGAAGTGGTGTGGGAGGGCATCGCTATCAGTGAGCGAGGAGTTTTTGCGTATGAACTCACCGGCCCCGCTGGGGTGGGTCTTTGGCACATTGGCCTCCGTAGATTTGCGCACTTTGCAGAGCCAGCTGCGGTGCACGGGTGGGTTGCGGGTTGCTGTCACGACGGCATTCCCCAGACAGCAGCCCTGTGCACGAGCGGCTCATACTGTCATCCCACTTTGCAGATGAGGAGAATGAGGCCAGGAGGCTAAGCCACAGGCCTCCGGCTAGATCACTGGAAGGAGGGCGCCTGCTGCAGTGGCAGGGTTTGGAGCCCCTGCCATGCGATGCCTCTATTTCTTGAGGACCTACTGTGTGCCCAGGGCCGAGGCATCTGCTCCTAGTGGGAGAGTATTACTAAGCATTGAAATCATCTTCTGCATTGTTCTCACCAACAACAATAACAGAAAGAAGAGCTCGCGTTAATTGAGCGTGTACTACACTCTCGTTAATTGAGCGTGTACTACAGGTCGAGTGTTTTTGTTCAAAGCCCTTCGTGTACACAGTTGCACTGGATCCCCAAGTCGCCCCAGGGTGGCGACTGTTCCCGTCTCTGCTTTGTAGGTGGGGAAACGTGTTGCAGGTGAGGAAACTGGACAAGTTGCTTACGCTTTCTGAGCCTCAGTTTTGTCATCCATAAAACGGGGTTACTCAAAGTGCCACTTGCCAGATTGTCACAAGGGCCTAAGCTGATGATCTGACCGGAGTTCTCATGGCAGTGCCTGGCACAGGGTCATGCTGAGTCCACGTGCTGTCGGTACTACTTGTTACTGTCACTGGAGCTACCTGGATGGGGGACCTGTCTCCCCTGGGGCCACTGTCAGATGCCGCTGGCTTCTGTCTCCTTTCTCGTCCTGTCCTGCCGGAAGGTCCTGCCCATCTCCCACCTCGTTCCCCAGGGGCTCAGCCCTGGGGAGTCCTCAGGTCCTGTGGCCCCTGCCCTTAGCCACAGCCGGGCCCTCTCTTGGGCACTTGTGGTCCCCACTGACCCCAGACTCCTCCCTCTCTTCTCCTGCCGGGCTGTCAGTGACACAGGATGTGGCTGGACGGGACTGAGCAGTCACTCCCTCTAGGCAGGAGGCCGAGGCCGGGGGTGAGCGGGGCCCCACCTGCAGCCACGGGGTGGGGCGTTTCTGCCTTTGTGTGGGGGCGGCAGCAGAGCCCCCCTGCGTGTGCTCCTCCCGGGGGCTGCCTGATACCGGCCACTCTGCCGCGGGCCCCGCTGGCTGCTCGAATGGGAGGAACAAGAGTTCTGGGCGCCCCGGGGAGGGGGCCTTGCGTGTGTCAGGGCCGGAGCCGTTTTCCGTGGCTGGCGGAGGGTGAGTGTTGGCTCTGCAATCTGGAGGCCCCTCCCTGGCCGTCCCTCGCCCCCCAAACCCTTCCTGCCCACCTAATGGAAGGCTTAATTTGGGGGTGCTTGCGTGCAGGGGCCTGGACCCCAAGACCGAGGAGAGCCCCTGGGTGCCCCTGACCCAGCCTCAGCCACGCTCCAAGCTCTGTGTGCCTCAGTCTCAGTCCCCTGTCCCCTGTCCCCTGTCCAACCTCATGTTCTCTCTGTGCCCCGATCTCTCCTTCCTCATGGTCCCGCTTCCCTCCTGTGCAGAACCAGCCCCCTGCGTCTTTCCCTGGGGGCCCCGGGGAGCCAAGCATCTCCTAGCGTTGAAGGTCCCACAGCAAAGTGCCCACAGGTTATATTTTGCCGGAGACCAACACCCCGACCCCGGCTCCTTTCGGGCTTTCTGTGGCCCAGCCCGATTCCGCCTTCTCCCCCACGTCCTCTGGGGCCCCTGCGTCTCCTGTGCTCCTCGAGTCCTTGACTTGAATGAATGAAGCTAGAAGCAGGGACACAGAGTCTCTGAATCCCAGCACCACCCCTTCCTGCTGCGTGGCCACGGGCAAGTTCCTTAACCTCTCTGTGCTTCAATGTAGCAGAGCAGGTCACAGCGCTGGTTCAGGGGCCACATTGCTTGCATTCATGTCCTGCATCAGTGATGTCCTAGCTGTGAAGTTTGGGGCAAGTTACTTAACCTCTTTGTGCCTCAGTTTCCCTATAAGCTGAGCAAGGATAGTTATAAGGTCACAAGGGCCGAGTTAGTTGACGATGCAGAGCCCTTTGCACGCGGTAAGCAGGCGTTTGACGCAGCCAGCAATATAACGACGATGGTGACGATGACGCTATCCTTGCGACATTGCCGTTAGTGTCCCTCTCTGCAGCCCCAGGATACGTTTTGGCCCTTTCCTCTAGAGTAGGGGTCAGCAGACCTTCTCTGTGAACATTTCAGGCCTTGCGGGCCACACAAGCACCCCACGCCGTCGCTGCCACCGTGTGAGAGCGGCGCGGCCAGGACGCGCGGGGCGGGCGTGGCCCTGTGCCACCAGCGCCGGACACAAGTGCTTTGGCCTCGGGCCCCGTGTGCTGACTCTTGCCCTGGATCAGTGTTTATCGCACTCTCTGTGGGAAGGACCAGTCTGTTTGATTTCCAGTTTGTCACCAACCGATGCGGGGTCCTGTCCCACAGACGCGGGCCCGAGCTGGGCCGAGTGCGGCGCTTAGATCCCGGGGTCCTGCCGGCGGCTCCAAAGGGGTCTGGACGCTGTCGTGTGCCGAGCCCACCTCGTGGCAGACGGGCAGCTTTTTGGACCTTTGGGGGAGTGGCGCTGCCCTAGGCCAAGGGTCACAGACCAGGAGCCTGCCCGGGCCAGGCAGGGACACGTGAATGTGGGGGACAGCTGGGGAGCGGCCGGAAGGTGGGGTCTGTGCCCGTATCCTGAGTGCCCCGGGGGCTCTCTGGGAGCTCTGTGGCTCCGTTCCTGGCGCTTGTGGATGGCGGGAGGGTTTGGCGCTCAAGTGAGAGCCTCTTGGAGCCCCTGTGCTGGGGGATCATTCATTCATTCATTCATTCATTTGGAAAATGCCTACCAGGCGTGTCACGTGCCAGTCCTGTTCTAGGCCCTGGTGACGGAGCTGAGAACAAAAGAGATCAGCATCGCTGTCACAGGGCGCTGACGCCCTCTTGGCACCAGCGAGCGGGGAAGGAGAAGAGCGGGAAGGCTGTGTCTGGGGGAGCCCAGATTTAAGTCTGGGGTCGGGGAGGAAGCCTCACTGAGCAGCTAACTTTGGAGTTGAAACTGGAGGGAAGGGAGAGGGCCCAGCGCGTGGGAATCCGGCTGAGGAGTATTCCAGGCAGAGGCATGGCAGGTGCAAAGGCCCTGAGGCAGGAGCTCTCTTGACTGTAGCCTCATCGTGCCAGGAGGGACTCATGAACCCTGACTCTGGGAATGAGCTACAATCTCCCTTTGCTTGTCACAGGCAGCCCCAGATGTTTCCTTGCCCCCTTCTGGGGTGAGGAGCTCCATTCAGGGGGTCCAGAGGAGGGCATCCCCCACAAACTCCTCCTCCCAGCCCCTTACTCAAACCTCCCTGGGATCTGGATCTAGCATTGGATGTGAGCCCAGACACCCAGGCTCGTGGCCCCCCCCAACCCCGACCCCAGTCTTCCCCGCTCCCCAAAGACCCAGCCAGGGAGGCACCAGCTGGGATTCCCTCCTGGGTAAATTGCTTTTCCACAGTGGCCTGTCACTTTCCCGAGGAGTTTTAAGGGTGTCATTTATCAGTGGCTCCAACTTTCAGCTTCAGAGGTGCCAGGGCTGGGGAAAAGCCCCAGAGGCCACGTGGCTGTCTCGCCCGGATGCGCTTTTCCTGCCCCCGCTCTGAGCAGCAGCCCTGGAAGCCGGTGGAGAGGCCGGGCAGGCTGCCTCTCCCCATTCGGGATTGCTGCTGTCACCCACTAGGGCGGGTTCAGGGCCCGGGCCTGTCCCCTGTCCCCAGCTCAGCCTCTGTCTTGCACCTCAGAACCTGCCCCTGCTTGCTGTGTGACCTGGACAAGCCTCATACCCTCTCTGGGCCTCAGTTTTCTCATCTTTGTGTGGGCTCCCCATTATACCTGCCTCCTGGGGTTGCCGTAGAGATTCAGTTAGTGAATATATTTAAAGCATTTAGCTGTAGGTGCACACAGTAGGCAATTTATGAATGTTGGATATTATTATTGTTGTTGTTAGTATCATTAATGTTGTTGTCATCATGTGGGGAGGTCCCAGCCTGGGCGTATTCAGGCTCGTGGGACCACTGTGGGTCAGTTTCTTCCTTGGAGTCTTCTCAGTTCTTGTCCCTGGGTAGGGGTCCCTGGGCTCAGCCCTGGAGACCTGCTTCAAGCCATGGAGTGGAGGCCGGTGTAGACACCTGCAGAAATGGCCCCTTAGGTGCTCCCTGGATGATCTCCTAAACCGGGACACTGTGGCCCAAGAGTCCGTGTGTGACCTCCCAAGTCCCCGCCCCGGGGGCCATGTGCTGCCCCTCGCCTCTTCCCGCCTCTGTTGGCAGCTGTGGCGCCATCTTGCCGAGGCCTCTCCCGAGGGATTGGACCGTCTGCCTCTTTGCTCATTTTGCTTTTGTGCGGGAGAAAGCCGGCGGAGAGAATCTTCCTCTTGGCAGACTGCTCGGCCTGCTGATTTCCTCTCACACCTCTGTGTGTGCGCGAGATCTCCGCCTGGCAGCCGCAGCCCCGACGCCTCCTCCACTCCCGCCTCGGCCCCATCTCCCCCTCCTCCTCCTCCCCGTGTGCGAGCACCTGGCGTCCCGTGCCAGACACCGTGGGATGCGAGAGGAGCCCGGCCCCTTTCTGCCTCTGCAGGCTGCCCTCAGCCTTGGGGGACGTCCCTCTGAGAGCTAAGGGACATTCATGGCGGGAGGGGCGGAGGTCTCACTCTGGGCCAGGCACATGTCAAAGATGGGAGCGGGAGGACACTGAGCCCCGGAGGGTTTGAGTACCAGGCCAGACCATAACCCCAGCCTGAGGCCTGGCAGCACTTGCTGCTGTGTTGAGCTGTCCAGGGAGGTCCTTTCCTCAGTTTCCCCAGCTTCCCAGGTTGCCGGGCTCCCCGCAAATTCCAGTGACTCGTCCTGTCTGGCCTCTGGGCTCCCAGGCTCTACACTTTTCTGTAGGGTCTGAGACAGATAGATTCCAGCACACCTGCTATCATCTCTGATGCTCTCTGCAAAAATAACTGCTTAAAAAAAAAATCCAAGCAATAAAAGAATGACTAGACTTTTATAGAGAATTGGGAAAATGAAGAAAAGCTGCCAAGAAGAAACAGAGTCCCTTGCCATTCTCCTCCCTCCCAGGCCTCGCCCGTGTCAGACATCACTAACCGATTGCCACACACAGTCTGGCTGAGTGTTCCAGGCAGGCAGAACTCATCGATTGGGCTTGGCACGTGAGCGAAGCCTGGCTGGTTTTCTTGTTTGGGAGGCTTGTTACTGCCTTTGTTTTTTTTTTTTTTTTTTTTTTAAACATTTTAATGATTTTCAAATCCAGGTGTCCTTGGCAGTCGGGGCACATCTAGTTTGTTAATGTTGAGTTTTTCCCCAACAATAATAGATAAGGTGTTAATGAAAAGTTATCCTGACGCTTGTAGAAACAGCACGGAAGACTGTGTGCAGGACTGCTGTGGTCTGTGTCGGGACAAGGTCGGGCCCAGCTCCAAGGGCAGCAGAGACGGCCGGGGCTTTACAGCTGCCGTGCAGGGCTGGAGTCTGTAGGTGGGAAGTGACCGAGAGCAGCCGCCGAGGCTGGGGGTCTCTCTCCAGACCGACTGAGCGGGATCCTCGCTTCCGCTGGGCTCTACAGGGCCCCGCGAGGCTGAGGCCAGGTCGAGGGGGCGGCTCAGAGGAGCCTGGCTCTGGTTCAGTCAAGGACAGCGTCTTTAAACACGGGTGGCATCTTATTAAAGAAGGGGGTTTCGCCTAGGGCTTGGCCTTCCTACTTTGACACGTGCCTTATGCGTGTGGCACAGGGCTGGGGGGGGCTCCCGAGTTGGGTGCCTTATTCTGAAGCCTGGTCTTCGAGCTTCGCAGACCGTCCCTCCCTCCCTGGCGAGTGACGAGTGAGGCCTGAGCACCCCTCGCACATGGACGCCTTGTTTACCTACACGAGCGGGGTGGTTAGGTTGTGCCTTTTCTCCAGTGTCATCTGCTAACACGCTTTTGTTTTTACAAACAACGCTCCCCCCGCCCCGCCCCTGTAGTCTGGGCTTACATGCTGAGCTGCGTGTCCCGGCTTGAACCCCGCGGGCTGGAGGCCGGAGGGACCCGCTCTCCTTCCCGTGTTACCAGCGAGGCTGGGGTCGGGGGACGGTGGGGAAGTGGGGGCAGCCTTCTCCCCTCTGCACGCCCCTCCCTCTACAGCAGGCGCATGCAGTGGTTAGGGAGGGGTCTTGCTGGCAGACGGCCCCAGGCTCTGCTGTCTCACCTAGAAAGTGGGCGTGATCGCGGGTGGGGGGTGGCTGTGTGTGGAAGGACAGTGCCCGCCTGTTTAGCAGCCTGTGTTACGTCTCCTCCTTGGCTCGGCCCCAGGAGTGGCCTCTGGCCAGACTGGAGGCAGAGGGTCCCTTGGGGACATGGGCATGTCTACGCGGAGCCCTGGGCAGGAAGCTCATGGCCCTGCCCCTCTGTGCCTGTGACTGTCGAGGGACCCACCGCCTGCCACCCGCCTGTGCTCACTTGCTCCTCTGTCCCCTCCTGCAGGACGTCGGGCTGCTCGAGTACCAGCACCACCCCCGCGACTATGCCTCCCACCTGTCACCCGGCTCCATCATCCAGCCGCAGAGGAGGAGGCCCTCCCTGCTGTCCGAGTTTCAGCCTGGGAATGAACGGTGAGGGGGGTGCGCGCCGCCTTGTGCAGGGCGTGCAGGAGCGGGAGCTTCCGGGGCTGGGGGTGTTTGCCCTTGACCTGGTGCTGCCGTGACTCGGGGCAAGGATAGGGACGAGCCTCATAGTCCCTGGACTGCCAGTGTGGACCTCCAGTGGCCTCCGTAGTGTGTGGCTCGGGCAGGAGGGGTGACCGGCAGGCGGGGCGGGAGTCGGTTCGGTGGGTCTGGGGTCGGGGCTGGAGGTTCTGCACATGTAGCCGGCTCCAGGCGGGGACGATGTGGCCCTGAGTAGCGGGTCGTGGGCTGTCACTGCGGGGTGCTCCGGCGTCCACGCCTGTGGACGTGGTCACGGTGAAAGTCGACTTGAAGGAAGACCAAGCTGCACTTGAGTCCTGCCTGGCTGTGGCCTTGGAGCGTGGCGGCTGTGCGTGCCTTCCTGGCAGATCACATGGCGCAGGGCGCACAGTAGGTCTTGGAGCCCCCATTCCCTGTGTGACGCCGCTGACCTTGCCTCCCGCAGGTCCCAGGAGCTCCACCTGCGACCCGAGTCCCACGCGTACCTGCCTGAGCTGGGCAAGGCGGAGATGGAGTTCATTGAGAGCAAGCGACCCCGGCTGGAGCTGCTGCCGGACCCCCTGCTGCGGCCGTCCCCGCTGCTGGCCACGGGCCAGCCTGGCGGGTCCGAGGACCTCACCAAGGTAAGGCCGGGCGCCCAGCCGGGGCTCCTCTGCTGGCTTCGGTCCTGCTGCTCATTGGGCTGGTGGGGGAGGGTGATGTGCAGGGAGGGGGCGAAGGCTGGGAGGTGGGACCCAGCACGGGGCCTGCCGCAGGAGCAGGGCCAGGGGCCAGGTGTCCCTCTGGAGGTGCGAGAGGGTGAGAAGAACTGAGGGAGGTGTTCCAGGTGGCAGGAATGGCAAGTGCAAAGGCCCAGCGGCGGGAGGTGGCATGAGGCCCTGGTGGCTGGGGCGAGGGAGGGGAGAGTGGGGCAGGTGCGGGGCTGGGCAGAGTGCTGCCCTCTGGTGGGGTGTTGGGACCACCTGGCTCAGCCCCCTCCTGTGCCCCACACTCACCAGAGTCCTCCCGCGTGGGAGCTCACAGCTATGGAGGGGGGTGCCTGGGGGTGCCCAGCCAGCAGCAGTTCTTGGCTGGAGAGGGCACCTCTCACCCGTGTGTCCAGCCTTTGGGACCTGCCCCACCTCCCATGCCTGCAGGGCCCTTGGATTTTACTCCTATTCTTTGGTTATTGTTGTGTTGTTGTTTTCTGTGGTCATTCTCAGGTTTAATGACAAACAGATTTGAACAATCCAGGTCGGCAGCGGGGAGGGAGGGGATGGTAGCGCTGGTGGACACGTCCTTCTTCCTCCTGCTCCTGGGGTGGGGGGTGGGGGGGGCTCACAGTTGCCCCCGTGTCAGGTGTCTTGAGCGACCTGGCTGCCCGCCGTCCTGGTGAGCCCCACGGCTGCCCCCACCTCAGCCAGCATCAGCATGTGCCGCGGCCAGAGAACCCCAAAGCACCTGAATTCTCTCCACAAAAAGACACCTGTGTGCCCAGTTTCTTGGGTGGGAAGAGCAAGCCCAGCCAGGGCAGAAATCCACCTGCCCCCGGGAATTGGGACCCACCTTCCAGGGGTATAGACTGGGTCCAGCCTGGGCGAGACGGGGGCCTGAAGGCAGGTCTGCAGCACGCTGGGCCGCCCTTGTAAAGGCGAGGGAAAGTTTGTTTTCGGCACGTGCACCCTCCCGGAGGCAGAGGGTGGGGCGGGCAGGGGTTCCAGCGGCAGGAGGGGTCTGGGGCGCCCTGCCTAGCCCAGGGCCGGCTGGAGGAAGGAAGATTCCAGGCAGGAGAGACAGTGGCAGTTTCAGCCTGGCCAGGGTCCGAGAGAAAGGCTGAGAGCCGGACCCCCCCGTGGAGAAAGGTCACCTGGCGCAGGGCTCCCCTGACCACGTGGGCAGGTGCAGCTGGCTCTCGGTGGCCACGAGGGGCTGCCTGTACATCCTTCGTCTGCTCCGCACCCTCAGGGTCCACCAGCGGCAGGTGCCTGGGCTGCCCAGCTTGCGTGCCCGTGAGGACATACTGCCTGGGGTTGGGGACACTGTCTCGTGCTAGGACGCCCCTGTCATCTCGAAGTAGCCTCTCTGCAGCACGATGGCGCATCCAGCTGTGGTAGCCAGGGCTCTGTCACGGTGGCGTGTGGTGGCTGCTGTGACCTGGTGCGTGTGTGTGTCGATGGAGGTGCCCAGGACGCAGGCCGGGGCCTTGCTGGGCGCCGCCTTCTTCCAGGAGCCAGGGACAGCAGGCACGGCCTCGTGGGGCCGGTCGGTGGCCTCCCTGGCGACAGTCCAGGCAGCGTGCGGGGCGGAGGGCCTTGATGAACCGTGTGCTGCCGGAGACCCGGGGCCCCAGGACCCCAGCGTCGGGGGGTGTCGCCAGTAGGTCCTTGCGTGTCCACGCGCCGGTGGCATCTGGGGGCCTGGCCGTGCCGATGCCCGTGTCCCCGTGTCTCGGGGCAGGGCAGGGGGCGGGGCGTGGTGCGGCGTGGCTCGCAGGTGCCCAGGAGCTTTCACTGTGGTGGGTGCCTCAGCCTCGGGGGCTCGGGGGGCCGCCCGGGCCCTGCGTCTGCGTCTGGCCGTGGCCACCCGATCCCGATGACCGGGCTCTGCGCCTGGCACAGAGAAGCTTTCACTCCTCTGTGGAGCAGAAGGTGGAACTGGGACTGGTGTGGGGGGAGAATGTGCAGAGATTAAGCGCCTATGGTTTCTTCTGTAGGGTTTTCTATTTCAGTAAACCTCAGGCCGGTCTAGGCTGGGAGCTTGTTTTGTCTCCGTTTTACGCAGAGGAAGTTGACCGCAGGGCCGATGGCGGAACTGTAGGCAGTGGCTTCTGTCCCCCGTGGTCACCCAGCTGCCTCTGAAACTGTATCTGACAGTCCTGGTTGGGGTGGGGACTGTGGCCAGGCTGGCCTGGTGCCTGGCCCGCGGTGTGACGCTGCCCCTCCCTCCGTGGTCCCTCGGGCTCCTCCAGGACTCGGGGACACACACAGGCTCATTCACAGGACACCCAGCCCCCGGGGAGCTTGTCCTGGATCATCTTACTGCAGAGCCAGTGGGGGTGGGGCGGGGACTGGGAGCCCGACCAGGGGAGGGAAGTGGGAAGTGGCCCACTTAGGCCTGCTGGGTCCTCTTCTCTGCCTCACACCACTGGATGGGATTGAATGGTGTAATTTCAGGCTGAAGCAGGTCCTTTACTAGGAGGCTAGTGCGGAGGAGGCATTCACATGGTGGCAGGAAAGATGACAACAGCGAACATCAAGTGAGCACTCACGTGTGCCAGGTGCCAGGCCCAGTGAGTGTCACTCTGGATCTGTGAACCCTTGTTGTCCAGGGCCCCTGGCTGAGCCAGCTGGGAGTGGAGGTGGGACCGAAGCCACAGCAGCTGGGTCTGCAGCCCAGCCCTGCCCCCAGGTTGGCTGCCACTCTGGGTCCCTTCTGGGCCCCCTGAGGGGGCCGCCCTCCCCCTCCTCCCTCTGCCCCCTTAGCACCTGAGTCTGCTTCCTCCTCCGCCCCCGACGCCCCCCTTTTTTTGTAGAAGGCAGGAGGGAATTTTGGCTCTGCCTGCATTTGCACGGCTCCCTTGAAGGCGCCCGGGGGACAGCAGGTCTGGGTGTGTGCCCCAGAGCTCCGAGCCTCCCAGGGGGACCCAGCCGCAGACCCTCCGTCCCGGCTCTGCCCAGAGAACAGATTCGAGGGGTGTCCTGGAGCCCCACAGCTGGCGTCTGCTGCCCGCCCGACGGTCTCTCCAGAAGGGCTGGGCCCTTGTGCCTGTGGGTTCTTCCAGCAGGGTCTCCGTCCCTCTCGGTGGCCCTGTGACTCCCTCTGCCTGGGCTGCCTCCCTGTCCTTCTTGGGCTTCCTCTTTGCCTGTGCGTCTCTCCTGGTCTCTGTGTCTGTCTCTCTTTGTGTCTCTCTGTCTCTGTCATCTCTCTGTCTCTGTGTGTATCTCTCACTCCCTTCCTGGACCGTGGGCAGAGGGCAGGGGCAGGAGTGACAGGCCGTCCTGGGGCCTGGCGAGACTGACTGCTGTAATCGCTTCAGGCTGTGAAGAGCATTTGGAAAGTTTGAGCAAGGAAACCGCCTGGGAGAACAAGCCCTGGACGTGTTCAGATGTTTTCTGCGTCTGCCGCCTGGAATTCAGCTGCGCGCGAGACAGGAATTGGATGGGTTTTTTGTGTGTTCCCTCCACCCCACTGTGTTCCTTTTTCATCTAAAAATGCTCTGTTTTTATAATTCTTTCCTGCCTTTGAGCTTCTGGATTCCTATGGCATCAGAAACTCCTTTAGGAATTCACCAAACGTTTGCTTTAGGGGACTTTAGAATTGTCACAAACAGCACCTAAAAGTCCCTTGGGGCTCTTGGAGCTCTTTTGGCTGAAAGGAACAGACATCGCCCTGTTAAACTTAAGCACGAATCCTGACTGACGTCACTAAAGTCCAGGGTTGTTGGCTTCAGGTACAGCTTGATCCAGGTGACATAGTGTCACCAAGACCCTGTCTCTTTGCATCTCTTGGCTCTGCCAGCTTTCACGTGGTCTTGGTATGTTAATAGAAAGCGGCTAGTGACTATAGGCCTTCCTCCTTCCAGGTTCAAGACCAGTAAAAAGACAGAACTCTCCTTCTTTCTCCCCATATTTCTAGCTCCAAACTGCTTTTCTCCTTACCGTTGAGTGGGCTGTGCCCATCCTGGAACCTGTCATTGTGGCCAGAATAGGGGTAGACTGGGAATGTGTGACGCTGGGCCTTGCCCCTTCTTGGAGCTGGGACCGGGGGTCGGGGGGGAGCCTCAGGGAGTCCCGTCCAGTCCCTGGGCCTTTGCTGCCTCTCTGTCTTCAAGTTGGCGTAATAAACTCTTCAGTGTTGGCTTGGAGTTTGACACCAAGGGCGTCTGATGGAGAGAATGGCTCCAGCTGCTACCTGGCCACCTGCCGGGGTTGGGGGTGCGCTGGTTCATTGTTCCCTCCCCCCGGCCTTGGGCTGACGTGGAGGTGGGGGGTCATCAGGAGAGCTGTCCGTGTGCAGGGCTGGACGCCAGGCCCCTCTGGCCCAGCCCTGGGGACTCAGCACCAGGGAAAGGGCTCCCTGCCCCCCATGCTCGCCTCTTCCTTTAAGCTGGGGTGAGGGTCCCATAAAAGTAACCGCGTTACAGCGAGCGGTTCGTCGGTGTGTGGCGCACTTGCACCCTTGTGCAAGCCTCTCCTCCACCTAGCTCCAGAACATTCTCTTCACCCCACAGGGAGACCCCAGACCCATCCATCAGTCACTCCCCATTTCCTCTCCCCGACTTGCCGGGAGCCACCAATGCGTGCTCCGTCTGCGGCTTTGCCTGTTCTGGGGGCAGAGTCCATCGCGAGGGGGCCGTGCGGCATGTGGCCTCCCGTGCCGGCCGGCCCCCGCTCAGCGGCTCGCTCTCAGCGCTCATCCGTGCTGTGGCGCAGTTCACGGCGTCCTGCCTTTTTGTGGCCAAGCAACATTCCATTACACGGACACGCCACGTGTCACGGGTCTGCTCAGCAGCTGCCAGACCCAGGCGCGCATTTTCACCGAGCGTAAAAGCTAAGCCTGGACCTCAAGGCAGAACGCGTCAAGAATTTTAAGGGAAATAAGTTTCCAGTGACTTTTCCAACAGTTCCTAGTCCTGAAGGCCACAGGTGGCCCTCTAGGTCCTTAAGTGTGGCCTTTTGACTGAATTCAAATTTTGCAGAACAAATCCTTCTATTACAAGGGCTGCAGCAGAGAGAGGTGAAGCTTTTCTTGTCTCCTTCGGTGCTTAACAAAGGACAATCTCGGGATCAGAAGGCCGCGGCCCCCCCACGCGCCGGGTGCTCCTCCCAGTCCTGGTGGGGTCCCGCCGGCCTTGCGGGTGGAAACCTGCTTTCTGTTCCTGTCGCTTTTGAGAATTATTCCGGGGTGGACGAAAGGTTTGCTCTCACCGTTTCGGGGTGGCCTGGCCCCAAAGCCCTTCCCTGTGCATCCCCGTCCCTGCTCTGTGGTCTCCCGTGTTGATCGGGGTGGAAGCACAGACAGGGCGGAGGGGACGCTCCCTGCAGCAGTGACGCACCAGGTGCTGGGAACCACGCTCTCGGCTGCCTGTGTCTTTGAGGCAGGTTCTTGCACTGCTGCCCTGCTGGGGTGCAGTGGTGTCATCAAAGCTCACTGCAACCTCGAACTCCTGGGCTCAAGCGATCCTCCTGCCTCGGCCTCCCAAAGTGCTGGGATGACAGGCGTGAGCCACCACGCCCAGCCTTGATGCTAACTTTTGTCTCAAGAACCCCAAGAAATGGTTGAGGCCACAGGGAGAGACTAGCCAAGTGCTGGGGACACAGGGTTAGGGGAAGGGAGGTGGACCTCGGTCGGGGGCTGGGCTGGTGACGTTGGGAGATGAGTCTGATGTCATCTGGCACAGAAGTGGCATCAGGCACGCCGGGCAGAGGGCACTACTTGTGCGCAGGCTCGGGGGTACGTGAGCGGCTTGTGTTTGCCCGTGTGGGGTCAGGGGCCCGCGGCCCTGGCCCGCCCTCCCGCTGGGGAGCAGTTAGGGCCCTGCCCCGCTGACGCACGTGCACACGCCGGAGTGTTTTTCTAGGGGATTTTCACGCAGATCTGCCTCTAATTTCGGGGCATCCTGGACACTGTTCAGCGCTCTGCTCGGCCGCACGATTCCGTGGAGTGAACCCATGTGTGGCTGGGACCCCATTTTTGCTGTGGAAGCCCCTGCCACTCCCCCCGTCCCACACCCCTCCGAGCTAAGGGGCATCACTCTGTGGCTGGGTGGCCTTGGCCTGAGTTTCCTCATCTGGAACGTGGAGAAGACAACATTCCCCTTCCCATGGTGGTTGTGACGATTACATGAATGGAGGCCAGCAGCCTCAAAAGCTCCAGATCTGGCCCTCGGCCTGTTTTTGCGAATGAAATGGTACTGGCACCAGCCACGCCCGTGCGTGACGTGTTCTCCGCCCTAAGCAGGGTGGCAGGATGGGACTCTTGGTCCTCAGAGCCTGAGTGTCTTTTTGCCACCTGGCCCTTTACAGAAAAGTGCGCCGGCCTCTGCCTCAGAGGCCCTGTAGGCCCAGGTCTCGGTGTCCCCATCTGTCCCATGGGATGGAGCCACGACCCCCTTGGAGGGCTGTGGGGTCCGGTGGGCGGGTGTGCTGGGGACTGGGGCGCGCTGAGTTGTGAGAGTCCCAGGTCTGATTTCCAGGGCCTCCCTGGTGGAGGCGGCCTGAGGAGGGATCCGAGGTCTTTTCTGTGTGTGTGGAGGGCGAGCCTGCTTGTCCAGACTCTAGCCCCCGTGTCCCCACGTCCCAGATGGTGACAGTGAGCCCGGAGGCAAACCTGGCAGGATCCCAAGGCCTGGGGGGCTTTGCAGGCAGTTCTGGGGGGAAGGACAGAGCCCCTGAGGGCGGGGGGAGTGATCAGAAGATGACATGGCCTCTGCCAGTCCTGAGGTGGGGAGGGGCACTTGGTGGCCTGGGCCGCAGTTGTCCGGGGAAGAATGTGTCCTGTGTCCTCTGGGTGCAGCTGCCGTGGGGGCGGGGCGGCCTGGCCTGGCGCTGCTCCGGGCCGGGTCTGCCAGCAGCTGCTGGCTTGGCCCTGAGGGTGGCAGGGCGGGGGCTGGCTTCCGCCTGCACTGCCAGGCCTGGAGCGGGTTCGGGGTAGGGCCATCGCAGCCAGCGCTTCTTGAGCGCTTACAGTATGCCAGGCTCTGCGCTGAGCTCTTTGCGCACATTAGCTCGTTCAGGATTCACCAGCACCTGGGAGGCGCGAACTGGTATTCTTTGCGTTGTGCAGGCAGGGAAACTGAGGCAGGGAGCAGCTGAGTGATCTGCCCAAGCTCACGTTGCTGGGGTGGCAGAGGGCGCCGGCGTTTGAACCCAGGGTTGCACAGTGAGGACTGGGTTGGTTTTGGCCTCCGTATCCCCGGAGAGCTCCCGCGGCAGCCTGGGTGCCGGGCAGCCTCGAGTGAGTGGGACGCAGGTCCCTTTGCGTGTTCGAAAACCACTTACTACGCAGAGTCATCCTCAAGGAAGGAGGGTCAGACAAACACTGGTGAATAAAGAGAAGACAGTAAAAATACCCCTGCTGCCCAGATAACCCCGTTTAACTTCTGAGCATGGGAGAACCACGTTCTGGTGTGTGTGTGTGTATGTGTGTGTGTGCGTGTGCGTGCGTGTTTCCCACGAAGCCGGCGTGTGCTGGCTGCAAGGCTCAGGGTCTTGCTTGCTTGGACTGAGGGCCACCAATCCTTGGGGGAGCAGAGGATGTGGGCCTTGGTCCCTCGGGCTGGCGGGAGGACACGGACTGGGTGGGTGCAGGAAGACAGGCGTGTTCACGCAGGAGGAGTGTTGGAACCGCATCTCGAAGGACGTGAGGGCGTCTGAGCTTTGCAGAGTGGGCGGTGGGCTGGGAAGGGCACACCTGGCAGGGGGACCCGCCAGGGCAAAGGTCAGGGGCTGGGTCTGTGAGCATCCCTGTGGCTGGCGTGTGGGGGCTGTCGTGACAGAGGTGTGGTGTCCTGGGCCTGATGTCAGGGCTGGAGAACGGGGGCGTATCAGGAGGGGATCACAGACTGGGGGCGTCTCCCGCCCTGACCTGTCCTTTCCCCCGCCGCAGGACCGGAGCCTGGCGGGCAAGCTGGAGCCCGTGTCTCCCCCGAGCCCCCCGCACGCTGACGCCGAGCTGGAGCTGGTGCCCCCACGGCTGTCCAAGGAGGAGCTGATCCAGAACATGGACCGCGTGGACCGCGAGATCACCATGGTGGAGCAGCAGATCTCCAAGCTGAAGAAGAAGCAGGTGGGAGCGGTGGGGAGCGGGGAGGGCGGCTCCGCGCCTGCGCTCCGGCAGCCATCGCGACAGTGAAGATGGCGCCGGTCATCCCAGCCACGTGCTTCCCAGATTCCTGAGCACGGGCTTGTTTTTATGCCCTTTACGTTTGTTAGACAAGAGTATTGTATGTGCAGTGCCATCCACTAGAGCTTTCTGCCGCGATGGAGATGTTCTGTATCTGCAGTGGCAACGTGCTTAGTGTGACCAAGGAACTGAATTTTCAATTTAGTTTTAGTTAAATTAAATTTGCGCACACATGTCCGCATACTCTGCTGCCCCAGACGGCACAGGTGTGGTGGTGACGGTGCGGGATTGTCACCAGGCCGAGCAGGTTCGGGTCGTGTCTTCGCCACTCCCCGGCAAGGTGGGCTGGGCAGTGACTTCTCTGTGCCTCCGCTTTCCTCGTCCGTCACGTGGGGAGATGTCACCTGGCTCTGGAATCGGAACAGGCTGGGCCTCCCTTGCGTGTGGCCTGGGAACCTTCGCCTCTCTCAGCCTCAGTTTCCTTGTCTGTGACGTGGGCGCAGGTGTGACAGTGCTTCCTAGGGTCGTGAGAGGGAATGAGATCAGGCTATTGAAAATAAATTCTCACTGAGTGTTGAAACCACACGACGTCGTGTGTGAAGAAAAGGTGGCTATATTTATGACAGTAATTTTATAAGTTCATTTTAAATATTATTTAATATAAGAGCCTTTTCCCGGCTCTCCCGTGGTTCCCTCCCTGGCATCTGTCGGTGGGTGCTCACTGCCCACTGGGTGCTTTGCACGCGTCATCATTTCATCCCTGTACCGACTCTCTGTAGTAACGTTTGTGATCCCCATTTTCCAGATGAGGAAAGTGAGGCTCAGAGAAGTTCAGCAACTTCTTAAGGCTGCACAGCAAGTAAGTAGGAGAAGTCGTGTTCCAGCCTAGACAGTGGGGCTCTAAACTCCGCACAGCCTCTCCTGGTGCCAGTGGCACTGGGAAGGATCCTGACGGTCACGATGGCTGGCTTTTAGCAAGCCCAGCTGTGCTGTATGCGTGTCAGCTCGTTCAGTCCTCACCACAACCCAATCAGGGAGGCACAGGGATTAGCCCCGTTTTACAGACGAGGAAACTGAGGCTCAGCGGGCTTGAGCTGCTTGCTTGTGTTCCCTGAGCTGGGAAGTCCCCGAGGCAGGATTCGAACCTGGCTCCAGAGTTCGGAGGTTGCTGCTGGCCCCAGGGAGCTGGCGCCACTCCAGGGCTCGAAGTCCCTGGGGGTGACTCAGAGGAAATGGTTAGCGGCCTGACTTCCTGTGTGCTGCCGCCAGCCCGGGCTGCAGGGGGACGCGTCCCCCCTTCCGCCCTCCGGCGTGCTCAGCCCTCGCTCTGCCCCGTCCCACAGCAACAGCTGGAGGAGGAGGCCGCCAAGCCGCCAGAGCCCGAGAAGCCCGTGTCACCGCCGCCCATCGAGTCCAAGCATCGCAGCTTGGTGCAGATCATCTACGACGAGAACCGGGTACGCCCCCGCCCCCGGGCGGGCCACTTCTCCTCCACCGTCCCCTGGCTGCCAGATGCAACGTGGGGGTCACCTCGAGGCGTCTGCCTCCCCCGCAGAGACCCAGGGTGTGAGTGGGTGGGGGAGGGGTAGCCAGTGGAAACCCCACCTGGCCTGGCTTCTGGGCAGCCCTGCCCAGGTGCAGGGGCTGGGGTGGGCCCTGGCTGGCCTGTGGGATGCGGCGTGAAAACGCAGTGAAAACGCAGGCGTTGCCTCCAGCAGAGCAGCAGGGTCAGTTGACAATGGGGAGGGACAGTCACTTCTTCAGCCACCCACGCAGAAGAAATCCCTGTGCCAAAGATAGCAGCGTTATTACGAGTAACAGCTTGCGTTCAGGGAACAGCTCCTCCTGGCTGTCCTTTGCGCAGCAGGCCTGGGACGGTAGGGGCAGCAGCTGTTTCCATTTTACTTGTAGGAAAATGGAGGCCCAGAGAGGTTAAGTCACTTGTCCAAAGTCACACAGCTAGGAAGTGGCAGACCTGGGATTTGAACCAGTGGGCTGTCAGACATCAGGGCCTGACTCTTAGCATTGGCCTCCACTGACACTTGGCCCTGGAGGGGCCTTTGGGGTGATTGAAACGCAGGGTCTGCGGCAGGCTAAGAGGGCACTGGGGGTCCTGCAAGGGGCAGCTGCTGGGTGCCTGGAGGGGGCTGGGTCTTGGGGGAGGGGCTCAGGGCACAGAGCAGAGAGCTGCCCCATGGTGGAAGCTGATGTCTGGCAAGGTGGTGAGCTCCCCGTCATCCCAGTCAAGCCACTGCAGGCTGGGCTTTGATGATTTTAGTTGACTTTTTCCAAATGTCCTTGGGACCTGCGGATGTTAGGGCCTCTCCTCTATTTTATGGATGAGGAAACTGAGGCCCAGAGAGGGACTGGTCGTTGTCTGAGGTTGCACAGTAAAATGTGACAGATGGGGAACCGCCCCTCCGTGCCTTGGCTTCTCGGGTCCCCCCTGGCCGGGGCCCAGCCACCCTTCCCAGCTGTCTCCTCTGTGTCTGTCAGGTCTTCCTTTGCCAGGTCGGTGTTCCGAGTTGAGGTGGGGGTGGGGAGGCTTCTGGTATCCCCGGGCCCAGGATGGCTGCTCTGGAGCCTGGGCACGCGAGGTTGGTGCCTGTGGCGGTAGCCCTGGGCAGGCAGCTGCCGGCTCACCCGCTCTGGCTACGCCTCTGCCTCTAGAAGTGGCAACAGGCCGCAGAGCGAGGGGCTGGGAACTGTGGTTTTGGGTCACCCTCCCATGCCCCGGCCCCCCACCCCGAGTAACACTAGTAACAGTCCTAGTGATCGGAGAGCCGAGGGGCCGCACATGCTTCAGCCAGACATCCTGGGTTCGAATCCCATCTCTCCCACTTCCTGGCTGGGTGACTTCCAGTGTTTTACTCAAACCTCCCTGTGCTTCACGTTCCTTGACCGCAAAATGACGGTAACAATAGCGTCTGCCTCGTACAGTGGGTGTGGGGATTGGGACAATGCCTGGCACTGAGGACGTGCTAGCTGGTGCCATTATGTGGTCATCGTCCTAGTTGTTGTTCATTTCTTCTTGTTATTGTTTATATTTTGCATGAGATTACTCAATCTTCTCCAGACTTATATGAAGTAGGTACTGTTACTCTCCCCACCTTGCTCGCCAAGAAACCAAGGCTCAGAGAGGGAGGGTGACCTGCCTGAGATTGCACAGCAAGTGAGCTTCGAGGCCGGGACTCGGAGCCGAGACTGAGCTGGCCGTAGGAGCCTGTGGTGGAGGGGGCACGGGTGGGACTCCTGGGGTCCCTGACCGTGGAGGCCGGGGAGGCCCTTCGCCCCTGCCTGGAGCTCCTTTCCCTGCACGGCCTGTTCTGTCCTTGCTGTCAGCTCTGTGCTTGGATGCTCCCTTCTCCGCAAGGCCCGATTCGACTGTCTTATTCCTGAAAACCCTTCAGCACCTGTTTTCCTCTTTCCTGACTTCCATTGTCTTCTTAGACCTTGTTCTCCTGGGACATGATTCATACTTTACTTATTTGCTCTGTTTATGATGGCCGGAAGCTCCGTGAGGGCAGGGAATAAAATCTCTGCCTTCTGTAAATTTCCAGCTCATCCTCCAGTACCTAGAACAGTGCCTAGCGCACAGTAGGTGCTCGTTAAATCTCCATTGCACAAATGGTCGGACGGCAGGAGGGGAGGGAGGTGGGGGGCAAGGGGCAGATCTTCCTGGAAGAGGCCTCTGGTTTGGGGGTGTGGAGCCTGGTGGGGTCCCGATGCCTCAGAAGCTGGCGGCCTGGTGGGCGGGAGGCCCCTCAGCCGCCTCTGGCAGGAGCAGCCAGGGCTCCCCGCCAATCCGCCTGCCTTCCCCGCTGGCTGCTGGGGAGGTGGGGGACAAGGCTCCATCTCTAAACGGGAGCCAGCCTCGGAGTGGGGCTCCCCGCTGGGCAGGGCCGCCTGTCTTCTCTGAGTGAGGGACTCGGGCTCATCAGCCATGCGGAGCACATGGCGGAGGCACCGCCGAGTAAGGCTTTTCCCTCCTCGGGGAGCGGCTGCGCGGGCGGGGCCGGGCAGGTGCACACAGATGGCGGCAGCGGGCACAGCCGCGCCAGCCCTGGCAGCAGGAACGGGAACAGGCGGGGGGCCGGGGCAGGAGGCGGAAGCACGCCCTGGAAACGGGGCGGCGGGAAAGGCTCCTTGGAGGCGGTGGGTGGGCCTCGAGGGGGGCATTTGGGTGAAGGTCACAGCACAGGCAAAGACCCAGAGAGGGGAAGGGGGTCTCCCTTGATCTTCAAGGGGGGGGACATGAGGTGGGAAGCCTGCCTTGGGGGTCTGGGAGGACCCGAGTTTGGATAAAACAGATACCTGGCAGCCCTGGGGGGGGGCTATGTCTAAATAAGGGGCCATTTGTGCAGTGCGGGTTGCTGATACCGTAGGCTTTCGGGGCAGGGGGACTCCGTGAACATGCAGCAACCAAGGTAGGCTTCATAGAGGAGGCGGCCTTGGGCTAGGTCTGAAAAACATGGGCATGGTGGGGCGGAGGTTTGTGAAGTTGACAAGGGTGCAAAGAGGCAGGAACAATGGCAGCAGAGGCCCCGGCGCCAAGTGGTAAGGAAATTGGAGCATTTAGACTGAAGCCCTCGTCTTAGATTTTTTAGATTTTAAGTGTCGTTAAAGTAAAGTGTTTGTGCGATGCGACGAGGACTGAGTTTGTGCCCCGTGTGATTAGACCGAGCAGGGCGAGCAGGAGCGGTGCCGTCAGCGGGCTGCACAGACAGGAAGCATCTTGCAGAGCGCCATCGGGGTCCCGGCACCCCGGTGGCTGTTTCTAAGCCCAGCTCCAGATCCCCCAAGCCGCGATTCGGGGCTTTCAGGGCAGCGGGTCAGACCCCGTCCTGTGGCCCTGGCATCCTTTGCCGGCCCCCGCCCTAGCCCCCACACCCGCCACCTGGCCATCAGAGCCCCCCGGAGCCCAGGGCTTCTTCCAGATGGCACATTGCACACGCGGTGAATGGGCCTGTCACGGGAGGCCCAGCCTGCCTCCCCGCTGGGCTGCCGTGTCCCATCCAGGAGAGCTCCGGACGGGCTCGCGGGTGCCAGGCTCCCTGTGCAGATGAGGACGCTGGGCCCCAGCGTCGGCTGCTGCCTGGAAATGCCCCAGCGGCTGGCAGAGGGGCTTGGATGCAGGGGTGGGACCTTGGGGCCTCTGGGGTGGGTGGGTGCTGCCCCCACCCTGCAGATGGGGAGGGCAGGCCTGGCCCTCAGGCCGGAGTGGCAGAGACGGGGCTGGCATGGGACTCCTAGGCAGGGGACAGGCCGGCAACGTTCTATGGGGCTCTGGGTCTTCTGTCCTGGAGGAGAGCTCTGTGTGCGCGCGCGCATGCATGTGGGTGTGTATGTACACGCATGTGTGCAGTGTGTGTACATGTGTGTTCACACATGTGTATGTGTGCATGTATGCATGTGTGTGCGTGCACGTGCACAGGTATGCATACATGTGTGTGCATATGTTTTGGGTACACATGTGCGTGTGTGCACATGTGTGGTATGTGGCACACATGTTGGATAGATACGTGTACCTGTGAGCACACCTGTGGACCTCTGGCTGTCTGTGCACACATGTATGCGAATACTTGTGTGTATGCATTGGCATGTATGGGGCATGTGCGTGGTTATTTGTACATTTATTCACCACATGTATGTGCTCACGTGTGTACGTGTGTGGATCTCTCCGTGGCTGTGTGTACATGTGTGCAGAAGTCAGCATGTGGGGCCTGTGGTTCTTTGTGCATTTATACGTCCATGGATGCGTGAGTGTGAGTGGACCCATGGGCGCTGTGTGCACGTGTGTGAATGAATACACCCCATGTGAGTTAGCATGTGTGAGGCACATAGGTGGTTATTTGTGCGTCTGTGCACCTGTTTGTGGATGCCTGTGTTCACATGGGTACACGTGTGAAGCGTGTACATGTGTATACAAATGGATGTGTGTGAGGTGGCGTGTGTGGTTACATCATGTGTTTGGGTACACGTGTGTATGTGTGTGCACCTCGGGACACGCGTGCATATCTATGATTTATGTGTCCGTGGATCTCGGCATATGCGTGTGGTCACGTGGGTCCCGTGCTCCTGTGCAGCTGTCTGCGCAGGGCACCAAGGACTTCCGTGTCCCAGCACAGGTCCCGGGCCCTCTGGCCACCAGGAGGCCTGGCCGCAGGACCCAGGCTCCCTGCAGGGGCGCCGTGGCTTGAGTGAGAGCCACCTCGATCCCCAGTGGCCCCGCGAGGCCCTGCAGCAGGTGGACGCCAAGGGTGAGCGCAGCCCCGCTCCTCGGCGGCCCGAGTTCCCGGGTTTGTCCTCTCTGAGGGGGGAGCTCGGGCAGTGGCTTCTCTCTAGGCCCCGCGACCTCCCCTGCAGGGTCAGGCCCTCGCCCGCCCCCACCCCCACCCCCGTGGTCAGAGCAGAGACCCTGGCTCCCTGACGGCCGGGTGCACGAGGGGACTTGGGAGCGGGTTCCAGCCAGGTCTTGAGACGGGCCTGTCTCCATTTTCCCCGGGTGGGGCCTGGGTCTCCTTGACCTCTGACCTCCCAGCCAGCAGGGTCTGCCCGGCCCGAAGCCCTGCTCTGGGCTGGAGCGCCCCGCGTCATCCTTCTCCCCCTACCCCCGGGTGGGGCCGGTTCAGCTCCGGCAGGTGCGTCCCGGCGCCCTGCAAGCCAGGCCTTGTGCCACGCGAGGAGGCTGCCGCAGGGGTGCCCCCACGTGCTGGGCCGGGCCGGCAGGGGCAGCAGTGTCAGCAGTGACCCTTGAGGGCGTGGGGGATGCGCAGACATTAACTGTGGAAATACGGGGTGGGAAGAGGTACCGGGTGGCAGGGCTTTGCCTGGAACTTGTGGACGGTGCCTCCAGCCAGGCGTCCTCCCTGGGCCTCGGTTCCTCCAGCTGTTAATGGCGCAGTGATTGCACCCGGGAGCAGTCACCCAGAGTAGTGCTCGGTGGACCAGAGAGCAGGGAGGGGGGCAGGTGTACCTGGGGTCCCGGGGACGACGGCAGCGGAGTGGTGGGCCAGGGGCTGAGGCGTTGGGCCAGCCTCCAGCGATATCGAGAGAGGACGGGGTCTGGGCGGGCACTGGGAGCCTGGGGTACGCGTGTCCTGGGTGAGAATGCCCCGCTCAAGGGAGCCAGTCCACCTCCCTCCATTTCCGGTCACATAGACCGTTACCAAGCGCCCATGCCGTGCCAGGTGCTGTTCCAGGCGCCGGGGACACGGCAGACAGCAGCGCAGACGCCCAGTGCCACGGGGAGTCCATAAGGTGCATGGCGGGGCACAGACCCCCACTCCTGACCCAGTGTGTTTTGTGAGGACAGCCAGGCGGGGGACATAGGGGTCGAGGGCAGTGGGCCGCCCTCCTGGGGGATCCGGGGGGCTTCTCGGGAGGGGAGGCTGAGTCCTGAGACATGAATGAGGGACAGGCAGGAGTGTGTGAAGATGCAGGGAACAGCATTCCAGGCAGGGGAACAGTAGATGCAAAGACTTTTGGTACGTGGGGAGCAGTGAGGGGTGAGACAGTTCTCAGGGTGGCAAGAAGCTGGCGGCGAGGAGGTGAGAGGGAGTTTGTGGTGTAGGCTGCATCTGACGCCTGCCGCTTTGTCCTTGTAGAACATCTCACGAAAGTCCTAGGAGTTCGGTACCCTGGGTGAGCATGGCCAGTTCGCAGCTGGGGAGACTGAGGCCGGGCAGGCGGAGCAGTTTGCTGGGGTTGGGGTAGGGCAGCGCTGCCTCACAGATGTTAGACAGATGTGAGAGAAAGGCAGGACCTCCCTCCGGCCCCCTAGGAAGCTGACAGGCCCAAGCAGAAGGGCTGGGCGTGGTGCCTGAGGTGGGGGAGGCCCCAGAGACAGCCGAGGACGTGGGGCTCCCTGTGGCTCGGCGGGTTGGGACCAGTCCTCCCGGCTCTCCTCCAGGGGCGGCAGGTGCCCCATTCCTGGGACAGTGAGGGTGTTGTGGAAGACGGAATCCACTTTCTTTTTTTCTTGGCTGATGCATCAGTTTATTAAGTTGACTGAAAACAGTACTTTAATCCCAAAGCTTCCCTCCAAATCCCCCAGGCCTGGCCCCACTAGCAGGGGGGTCCTCGGGTCCTCCTGGGCCTGGGGATATGTCCTGCGGAGCTTGTCCAGCCCCTGGCCCTGGGAGCCGGCCCCAGCCTGGAGCGTGGGGAGGGACGTGGCCCGGGGCTGGCTAATCTCTCGCAAAGAGCCAGCCACGCACAGCGGGTAGCATTTGAAGAAGATCTTTCTGGCCAGGCCCACGATGTCTCCTTGAGGCCGGCTGGGGTACCTCCGCGCCGAGGACAAAGGCCGCTCCAGCTGGAAGACGTTCTTGTCAAACTGGCGCTGTTGGGAAGGGACGCCCTGGGCCAAGCTGCCACCAGCGCCCACAGGCAGCACCACCGGGGGTGCAGTCATTGGCCACCAGCCCCGCCAGCTGCTCGTTGGCGGAGTCTAGGACGTTGCCCACTGGCCCCCACCGGGGCAGCTGGTAGCGGCTGTTCTGCTCATACAAACGGGCCTCAGCCTCGCTGATGCCGCCGCCCGGGCCTGCTCCAGCCGGCCGCCCAGTGAGGAGCCGCCGTCACTAGCCACGCCCCAGCCGGCGCAGGCAGCAGCGCCTGGGCCAGGACACCCCCGGCCCTCCACAGGGGGACCAGCCCCTTGGTCAGGTGGGCGGTCCTCGCGTCCTCCATAGCACAAGCTCACAGGAGGACACAAGCTTCTTGAGACCGCCACCGTGGGCTCCAGGCCCAGATGCAAGACCCAGGCCCAACCGTGTGACAAGGCAGCTTCTAGTGGCCCGGCTGCTCCAGTCCTGCCCTTTCTGTGTGGTGTCGCGCCTTTATCCAGATGGGCAGTTGCTGCTGATCCCCACAGAGCCTCATGATACACACCAACTCCTATTCACCCCTCGAAACCCAGCTCAAATATCCCTCCTGTTACCTTTCCAGGGGAGTGACTTGGGCCCTGCTTTGTCCCTCCCCCATACGTCACATGTACCTTTCTCTGCCTGAGCGTACTGGTCTGCCGTTGCTGCTCTTGACCTGCTGCCTAACGGGGTTATTGGAGGCAGGGGCTGGGTCTCATTCATTCCTTATCTCTCCCCGGTGCTCAGCATGGAGTAGGTGCTCAGGAAATGTTGGGGTGGCTGTCCTCTGGCCTCCGACCCCGTACCCAGTCCCCTACTCGGCCTGGCTTGGGGGTTCTCCCATCTGCAGTACCCCAGGGTGGGCACGGTGCCGCTTCAAGGGTGCGGCTGGGGCAGGAGTGCTCTGCAGTGACTCTCGGGGTGGTGCCTGCGCCCTGCATGGGACATGCTGGTCCCAAGCCCAAGGGGCCCTTCTCACTTGGCTCCCTCACTTCCTGGAGCTTGTAGGGCATGAGGAGGGCTTGTTCCCTGACGTCAGCTTTCTGTGCCTTGGTTTTCCCTTTGTAAAATGGGGATACTTGTATCTGCCTTCCCTCGTTCTTACGTGTCCTTTAAATTTCAGTAACACGTGCCGTGTGCCCGGTGCTTGGCGCACAGTAGGTGCTCCGTAAACTGCTAATCACTGTGATAATCGTGTGCTCCTTACGTCCCGGCCCCAGCCACACTTTGAGGCTCCTGGTCTCGGGGTTTCGGCTCTGCTCTCGGGTGGGCTGGGCCTGGGCTCTAGGCGGAGGTGCTTCTAGGTGCCAGCTTGAGCCCACCTACAAGCCCACTCTCTCCCTCCAGGGCTGGGCGGGGGAGGGAGACTGCCCCTTGCTGCCCCTGGCTGTGACGCCGGGAGCCGCCGTTGGCCTTACGAGGGGCTCCTGGAGAGGGCCGCCTCCAGCTCTGTGGGCAGCCGCCTTCCCCAGGGCTCTGGGCCACCCCCTTTCAGCACGTCTGGATTTGGGGACCTTTGGGGACGAATTCCATACGAGGATGGTGACTTGCCAAGCACTGGTCTCTCCCAGTGCAGAGTCGTCGCAGGAGGGACAGGCCTCGCTGCCCACGTGTGCGCAGTTTGGCCTGGCTGTGGGCTCCGTTCTGCCCAAGCACTGCCCCTGCCCGCCCCCCTGTCCCCGGCCCTGGGCACCCCGGCTGGCCTGGGCCCCCTTCCAGGCCTCCTCTGAGCGGGCCCTGGTGGTCCCAGGCGGGGGGCTGGCAGGGCCTGGCCAAGGCACAATGTCGCCTTCATGGCCGAGGGCCCGGGGCGGGGGGCCCTGAGGTCCGGCCCATTGAATTGGCGGCCACTGGGCCCTTTCTGCCACATGTTCCTGTTTTCCTAATAAGTCCCTGGTTGTGAGTGGGGAGGAGGCGGGGAGGCCCCGGGGCAGCCCAGAAATAATCACATGATTGTGCAACACAGGAATCCTAGAAAGGGTATCTCTGAGCGCCTCCGTCGCACCCTCCCTCCTCCTCCTCCCCCCGCGCGGGCTGCACCAGCTCTGAGGTAATTGTAGACGACCCAACCAGCTTCCAGGGCACAGGGAGGCATCGCGGGCCTGGCAGTGTCGCCGGGCTGCGGGGAGCCGTCGCCGCACCGGCGGGCCCTGGGGGAGCCGGGCAGCAGAGGCTGCGGCGTCTGTTAGAATCGAAACTTGGCGGGCTTGCCAGGGCCGCGGCGGGTACGGGCTCCTCTGTGGCTTTTTCCCAGCCTGGGGAGGGCTTGGGGAGGGCCCGGCCCCCCGCCCGTCCCCCCCAGGCTGTGGATCGCTGTGCTGGGCTGGGCAGGTGCCCGCATTCCTGGAGGCCTCTATTTATAATCTGTTCTGTGTTTTTTTCCTTCCTCCTCTCCTCCGTGGCGCTGCAGAAGAAGGCTGAAGCTGCACACCGCATTCTGGAAGGCCTGGGGCCCCAGGTGGAGCTGGTGAGCTGGGGCAGCGTCGGGGGCTCCGGGGCGGGAGGGGCAGCCAGGACGCGGGGGCGCAGGTGCGCGTGCGGGCGGGAGGAGGAAGTCCTCTCTTGCCAGGCGCTGCCCGGCGGCTTTCACGGGGGGAAGCAGGAAGTGCAGCTCCTGATAAGGGGCTGATAAGGGGCGGGCGGCCGGCCGGGCGAGCGATGCGCGCGTCCTGAAGCCCTGCCACTCGGGGTGCAGGAGGATCCACACGGCTGCAGTCCATGCAGTCCAGCCCCGTTCCAGCTTAGTGTGGAGCCTGTTCCTCGGGCCAGATGATCTGGGTCCGACTCCCCGGTCTGCTGCTTAACGGCTGTGTGACCCCGGGCAGGTCTCTTAACCTCTCTGTGCTTCTGTTTCCTCGTCTATGAAGTAGGAGTAATAACACCACCTTCCTCCCCAGGCGACAGCAAGGAGCTGCTGGGTTAGTTTTTGTGCAGCGTCACGTGCGGCGCCTGCTTTGTGTGGAGGGAGTGCCGGCGTTTGCTGTGCTGGTGCTGCTGGCACCGTCACCAGTGCCAGTCCCACCTGCTGCCGGGGAGACGTCGTGTCAGCGGCAGAGCTGGAAAGCAGAGCCCGGGCCTGCTGGGGTCCCTGGGCTGGGGTGGGCGGCCCCAGGCCCACCGGCTCGAGCCCCCGCGTGCCCAGCGCCCCTCGGCGCCCGCTGAGCTGCGGGCACGGCGCCTTGCGTGGCCGTGGCGGGCAGCGTGTAGGGCATCTCTGGCCCACGTGTGTGCAGCGGGTGTAGGGTCCCCGTGCACGTGGTGGGTCTGGGGTGTGCGTGGGGTGCTCCCGGGGTGCAGAGAAAGCCTCGGGCCGTGGGAGCCTCCTGGGAAGTCGAGTTCACCGTGTGTTTGCTGAGTGGCCTTGGGCAGGGGCACCTCCCGGACCGCCGTTTGTCACCCGTGACGTGGCGAAGACATAGCGCCTGCTTCAAGGGCCTCTGTCGGGTTCAGTGACACAGGCTGTGAGCTGGCAGGAGAGCAGAGCTGCCCGCAGCTTCTGCAGGTTCTCAGCTTCGTGCCCTGAGAGCTTCCCTGAGCCAGGTGCGTCCGTTCCCACCACTCAGGATCAGCGAGCAGAGACGGGGGCAGGTGGCAGGGACCCTGGCCTGGCCCTCCGCGACCCGCTGGGCTCTACCCCGCTTGAGGCGTGTCCTGGGGGTGGGGGCCTGCGCCGGTGACGGCTCCAGCCTGGGCTCCCTGCGCCTGTGGGCGCGAGTGCTGGGAAGCTCCTGGCTGCTGCCGCTGCTGTTTTGGTCTCTGAACAGCTTACTGAGATACGGTCGCGGGCCCTGCCGTTCGCCCATTTGAGTGGGCAGTTCGGTGTTCGCAGACGTGTGCCGCTGTCGCTACAGTCGGCTTCACAACATCTCGTTGTCCTAAAAAGAAGCGCTTCTGTATCTGTGGATTTGCGTATTTCGGACCTTTCCTGCGAATGGAGTCACGCGGGTGGCCTTTTGGGTCTGGCTTCTTGCACTCGGTGTCGTGTTTTCGGGGTCCACCCACGCGGCAGCACGCGTCCTTTTTAACGGCCGGGTAATGCTCCGCGGCGTGGACGTGCCGCATTTCTTCCCTCCCGGGGGGTGGGGTGGGCGTTAGAGGGTTCTCGGGTTCCGGCTGTTGCGAAACGCGCCGTCCACACTGGGCAGCTGTGGCCGTGTGCACGTGCGTTTCGCCCCTCAGGGCGTGCGCCTGGGGGAGGGGTCACCAGGTCTTGTGTGGACTCCGGTACTGCCCAGCGGCTTCCACGGTGGCTGTTCCGTGTCCTGTGCCCACAGTGAGCTGGGCGGGGAAGGCGGGATTGGATGTGGGGCTCAGTCATTTCCGCACGTGGAGGCTCTCCCTCTCCCCTGTCCTAACTAGTCCCCGAGGGCTGCCTGGAGGAAGTGACTGGGGCCGCTGTGTCTTGGGGCCTGAGGGCTGCAGGGAGGAGGCAGCGGCAGGGTTGAGAGCCAGTGGGAGGTCTTAGGAGCTTTGGAACCAGGAGCATCGGAGTGATGCTTTTCCGGTTCTTTGGGGCCAAAGCGGGTGTCTTCTGCTTGGGGACCTCAGAACAGCTGCTCCCTCGAGGCCACGGTCTGTGGTGCCTGGACTGCGTGGCTGTCAGCTGGAGTCCTCTGGAAGTCAGTAGGCCCTTGGCTTGGTGGCCTTCGGTGGGGACAAGGAGGGACTCACAGTGACAGGGCACCTACTGTGCTTTAGGGTGAGTGCAGGTGTCACCGTCCCATTTTCTGGGTGAGGCTCAGCGAGGGTGGTGCCTTGCCTGGGGACACACAGCGAGAGGGGAGGCGGGAGGCGCGCTGAGCTCACGGGGACACTGCCGGCCAGGTCTGCCCTGTGTCCTGGTCTCCGCAGTGCCCGAGTGGCCAGAGGTGTCCTCTAAGCAGCTGACCTGGGGGCGGGGTCACTGGGCCGCACCGTCAGGAATCTGGCTCCTGGGGTGTTTCCACCTGCAGCCGCGGAGCCCACCCAGGGAGCCCCCAGCCAAGGCAGCTGCTGCCTCGGGAATGTTCCGATGACCCTGCCCTCAGGGGCTGCAGTCCCTGTGACCTCCCTGGGAGGGAGGCCGGGGTTTCGGGGTGGGGGGAATTCACATTGGGAAGGAAGAAAATGGCACAGGGGTGCTGAGTGTGGCTCTGGGGCTCGGGGTTCGGTGGCACTGCCCATCCGCCCCCGCGGGCCCCAGCGCGCTCTGGGGACTCGGCCGGGCCGGAGCAGGAGCCGG
This sequence comes from Eulemur rufifrons, assembly GCF_041146395.1. NCBI lineage: Eukaryota > Metazoa > Chordata > Mammalia > Primates > Lemuridae > Eulemur > Eulemur rufifrons. Next base: position 4,227,284 of record NC_091003.1, read on the forward strand.
GGCGGAGGGTGTGCACAGCAGCCCGACCTCTCTGCTGCTTGAGTCATTTGCTTCCTTCCTGTTCGGAGGTGTTATTTTAAGAACCTGGTGTCACCAGAGGGTTGAGGGCGGGGGCTGACACTCACTTGTTACCAGCTCGGGCTGCCTGGGGTGGCGGCCTCTTCTTGGTCACCCGCTCGCTGGCCTGAAGCCAGGGGTGAGGGGGGCTCCTTCCCCAGACCCTCCTGCTCCTTCTTAGTCACAGTCATGCGTCGTCTCTGCCCAGGGCGCCACATCTGCCACGTCCTCCCCACCCCCTGCTCTTGCTGCGCTCCCTCCCACCGCACCCCTGGTTTTAGAGGAGGAAACAGGCTTGGAGAGGGCCAGAGACGGGCCCGGGCCCCCTGGGGCTGTGGGAGGCAGTGTCCCCTCCTGGTGTAACGCCTCCCCGGCCAGAGGAGAAACCCGTGAGGCCGTGAGTGGTGGGGGGGGCCACGTCCCCGAGGCTCACCCTGGGCGTGGAGGTCGCTTTGTGGCCGCCACGTTGGGGCTGGTCAGGCCTCCGCAGAGGAGCTGCCTGGCTCCGTGCAGCCCCCTCTGCAGACGGTGGAGGGGTGAGGGGGACCCCCTCGGGCCGTCTCTGTGCAGCAGCGCACCTGCCAGGGCGCGTGGCTCCCTCCCCAACCCTCCTGTGCCCTCCAAGATGGCGGGGCCTGTTGCCGTGGTGACGGGCAGCATCCCCATCCTGCCTCCCGCTCTCCCAGGTCTCTGTTTGCCTCCAGGAGGGGCAGGTGAGAACCTCTGTGGGGGGAGCCCCTCTGCCCAACCCCCCAGGGCCCCGAGTCTACAAGGGCCTTGCCCTTAGGAGCTGAAGGCCGCCCTGAGTGGCAGGTCGCTCTGTCCCCATGTCATTGGAGTCGGTCCCACTTTTCCGGCCTCTCGTGGCTGCAGAAGCCGTGTCCCCGGCCTGGCTCCAGAGCCTGAGCCCACGAGCGATGCCCACTCGCGCCTGGACTGTATTTTATTGGCATGTGGGGAACATGAAAGACCAAACACAGAGTCGCCCGGGACACAGCACAGGCGTGTTTATGGGCCCCTTGCCATTCCCAAGACGAGGATTCATAGCCTCCTGCAGGGGTGTCTCACCCCTCCTGTCCATCGGGAAGTTCTACAGCGAGTCTGACTGTGGGCTCTCCTATTCCACTGTCCCCTTCGCCCTCCTGTTCACACCCCTGTGGTGGGGGTGGGGACTCTCCCCTGTTCCCCAAGCTCCCTGGGAGGACAGCCTGACCCGGCATGGGGAGAGATGGTCCATGCCAGCTGCAGGGTGACATCTTTGTCCCCAGGAGAGTAGCTGAGCTTGGAGCCTGGAATTTCTGGAGCCCAGTGGTGAGTTACCACAGTGGGGTTGTGGGGGCCGTGGGGAGAAAGCTGGCATCGTCATCAGCTGAGGCCGTCCGTGCTGCCCCCCACACTGCCCAGGGCTGCGGGGGCCCTCCCTGGGGGTGGGGGTGGGGTCTGCAGTCTTGCTGCACCGGGGTCATGGGGTCATCGGGAGGTGTGTTCAGCTCCTTCCCTGGGGAGGAGCCTTGTGTGTCCTTTTCCCTCCCTGAGGCCCTGCCCGAGGCCGCAGGACTCCGCGGCTCTGTCCTCGCCTGTCCTGCCTGACCTCTCTCACGCAGTACCTGGCCTTCCTACCACGGTCACCCATGGCCGCCCTGCCGTGTGTGTGGGTGTGAGAGAGGGAGAGACAGGCGCGCGCGCGCACACACACACATACACACACACACATACACACACACACACACACACGCGCACACAGAGACACAGGCGGAGGGAGGGGCAGGCCCCTCCTCCAGTGCTGGAGTTGAGAGATGGGCCTCTTGCTCAGACTCTTCTCTTACCAACTGGGGGCAAATGCTTTAACTTCTTAAGGACTCAGTTTCCCCATCTGTACAATAGGGATGAGACTTGTATCAGCCAGCTACTGCTGCCTAACAAAGCAGCCCCACGTTTAGTGGCTTGAAGCAGCAGCCGTCCACCGTCTCTCGGCAGTCTGGACGTCGGCCGAGCGTTTCTGTTGACGTGGGCCCAGCTCACGCCCCGCCGTGGTCAGCCAGGGGCCGGGCGGCGGGTGGCTCCAGCTCGGCCCGGCTGGACGGCGCTGCTGTGCCCGTGTCGTCTCCTCAGCCCCCAGCGGCCAGGCCAGGCTTGTGCTCCCGACAGAGAGGAAGCAGAAACGCAGGCGTGCGTCTCCAAGCCTCCGCTCTCATTAAGTTTGCAGCTGTCCCGTTGGCCAGAGCAAGGGCACGGGTGGGTTCGGGGAGGTGTCATTAGCACAGTCACTGCACCCTGGCAACAAGGACGCTGAGGCCTCTTGGGCTCTTGCGTCTGCCACGTGCCGGGCTCAGGGCTTTGCAGACTCCCTGTGGTCTCGGGCCACCCTGTGGGCTCAGCCCCATCGTGCAGAGACAGCGGCACCGAAGGATTAGCCCCGGCTTCCCTGGGGCCCCAGCTGGAAAGTGCCAGAACCGGGATTTGATCCCAGGCTGTGCCCTTGGTCCCTAACTGTGGCGCTGCCATCTGGGAGGGGGACCCCCGCAGCCAGCTGGGTCCCTGAGCTGTCACACATGCCGTGACACGGGGCTGCTTTTCCTTGTGCACGTGTTGTAGCTTTGTCCTTGCTGATGCGCGTGGGCCTGGCGTGTCCGTGTTCCAGGGCCGTGTCATATTCGTGGCGTAAGCGCGTCCTGGTCTCCTCCTCGCTCCTTCCTCCGGTGGTGGGCACAGAGCGGCTCTGGCGTGCCGGGTGGTGAGCAGTGACGCAGGGACATTGCATCCCCGTGGGGCGCTGTGCCGCGCTCTTCCAGGCGTTGCAGGCGGGGGTGGGCACGTTGGGGGCATCTTCCTTCTTTACCGGGTGTCACCTGCTTGTTCTCTGGAACGCGTGTCCCCATCCACTGTGTTCCCACCTGCTGCGTGCGAGCCTTCCTGTGACCCGACCCCCACACTTGGCATTATTTGACGTTTCTGTCTGTTGCCAGTCAGTCGGTGGGGATGGGGTGGCATCTCGCAGTGTTTCTGACGCGGCTTTCCGTGTGTCGGGGAGGCTAAGCAGCCTTCCAAGTTGAGTGGCCGCGGCCGACCTCGGCTCCCTGGGACGTGTGTGTGGGCTTGTCTCTGGGGTGCTCTGGGCCGTCCCTGCCAAATGCCCCTTAGAGCAAGCCACGACCACCTTGGGGAAGGGGATGGTCATGGTACCCACAGCTGTGCCGGAGTGACCGGTCACAGCCTGTTCCTGGATGGGGCTGGGTGCTGGGACCCTCTGTTCCGTTTCGTGCCTGCCGGCAGCTGATCACTCACCCCTGCAGATGGCTCCTTGGAGCCAGGGCCTCGGGCCCAAGGCCAAGGTTGCCCGGGGCTGGGGCTCTGGCCGCTGGGCTCTGCAGTGGGCAGTGGCCAGCCCGGCCGGGCCAGCCGCCCACACCCCAGTCCTGGCTCTGACCTGCTTCTCTCTCTCCCTTCGCAGCCGTTGTACAACCAGCCCTCCGACACCCGGCAGTATCATGAGAACATCAAAATGTGAGTATTTGGCACGGCCGTGCCGACACACGGGGTTGGGGGACAGGCTCTCGGTGGCCAGGGCTGGGACATGGGCTCCCTGTTCCCGTTGGGGCTCCCAGCGAGGCCCAGGTGCTGGAGGAGGGGACAAAAAGGGCCAGGGTTTGGGCAAAAATTCTGGGCTAGGTAGGGCCTAGGATGGGACCAGAGCAGGCCTTGGGGGGCCGGGGGTGGCGAGGGGCCTGCCGTGCACAGGGCCGGAGAGTCGGGGTCAGGGCTACAGGTCTGTGTCCTGTTGGGGCAGGAGGGCACTGCCGCCGGGCAGAGGGAGGCCGGCTCAGGATGGTGGGGAGTGGCCCATGCCGTGGGCTTGGATGTAAGCATGTTTGGGAGTGGCCTGGGGTCTGCACGGAGAGGTCCCTCTGGGACACCGCCCGGCGTGGGGCAGCTGGGAGCACTCTTCCAGGCCTAGAGGCTTTGGAGGTGGCTGACGGGATGTGTCCCAATGCTGGGGCCTTTTCCCAGATGGATACTAGGAGGGACAAAAGTGTCAGCTAAGTGCCACACGCATTTGGGTGTGCTGGGGGCCCAGGGCAGTGCTGGAGGCTGGTAACATTGTGTCTTGAAGCTGGGTGCAAGGCATTGGAGGTGCGGCTGCTGGAAGGGGGCTGGGATGCATTAACAGGAGCAGAGCCTCCTGTGCTGAGGAGGGGATATTACTCATGTTATCCAGGAACCCAAAAGGTAATAGGAGCTACAGACCTTTCTTGAGGAACACATGGTTGTGAGCGTGGCAGGAGCGTTAGGGAGGAGAAGAGACTCGTTGAGATCATAGTCTGAATGTTCAAGGTTCATTTTTGTGAGAGCGTACGTGTGCTAGAGTGTGACCTCGAAAGGAGGCTCTTGGCAGGCACAGTGGGTAGTCTAGCCTAGTCTGATTGTCCAAGTTTTCCTGGGATAGAAATGCAGAGAGTGTACTTACAGTGGTGAGCTCCCCATTCCCAGAGGCATGCAAACCTCCTGATGATTTTCAGGCATCCGCTGGTGCTGGACTGGTTGGCAGGGAGGTTTCTTCTTTTGTAGTTTTTGGAGTTGCATGACCGGTCCAAGCTCGGATGAGCAACCTGGCCACCATCCTGCAGTTCCCTGTGACTGCGAGGGTGACCTAGGAGAGGCGGCCTTGCCGACCGGGCTCCTGTCTGGTTTGAGGAGTGTCTGCCAGAGACGTCCCCCCTCAGGGCTGGTGGAGTCATTCTCAGCCCGTGCCCAGCAGGGGCTGCGGAGTGTCCGGAGGGGCGAGTGTCCTGCACCAGGGACCGCTGGTGTCGCGCAGGGATGCCCATGTCAGATGCCACCTGCGCGTCGTTGGCCTGGTGGCCTCATTTGTTGCCCAAGTCCCAAGTCCCATGGAGTCCACACAGTTTATTTGCCAATCGGGCCACTCTAGTCCCTTCTGCAGCTTCCTGGGACCTGCCCCACTCGGGGAGGGGGGGGGTGCAGGGGGAGGGTCGTGAGGGCACGGGGGGCACGGCTGGTTTAGGGGAGGAGGATGGGATAGTCTCCGCTGAGCATTCACTCACTCATCCCTCTGGTCCTTCGTTTGTTCAGTCATCACACGTTTACTGAGCAGCTACTGTCTGCCCGGCCCTGCTCCAGGCCGTGGGGACTCAGCCCAGGTTTTGTCTAGCAGTAAAGACAGAAAGTAAGCGCGTTCAGTAAATAAGAAAATAGCAGCTAAAGGACTACGGAACTATCCTAAGTGCTTTATGCCTTAATGTACCTAGTTGTGTTTTTGTTTTTTGGCAGCAACGTTATTACACTGGAAATTTTACATAGGTTTCATCGCTTAAAGTGGGTGAGATTTTACACTGAATGATGTGGATAATTTCAGGTAATAAAAACAGCCGTAGACTCCAAACAGAAAAGGAGTAAGTTACTGTGCAGATAATGGTATTGTTTAAGTACAACAGATAAAACTGTAAGCGGATTGAAACCAGTGCCCTGCTTGACATCCCATAGTCTTCCTCAGAGACAGGCTGTGGTCTCCTCGAGCACATTTTGACTGAGTAGGCAACCGCCGCACTGAATTCGTTCTGCATCTAAATTGCACGTGACCCTGTTTATGTTTAAAACACAGAGGTGAACGATTGAGATTTCTTATACAGTGAGTGGTCCATTTTCTGTTAGAAAAATATTTCTATAAGTGAATTATTTAAACAGATTTGTCCTTAGAATTTTAGGGTTTTTTTTTTTTTTCCATATTTTCCCACTAAAATCATCATCACGTCTGTATTTTTAACTCTGATATGGTCGTCATTAAATCAGTGCAGTCGTTTACTTTAGGAAAATTCTATGTCTGTGGTAAACGGGGTGACGAGAGAGAAAATGAGGGATGACTTCAGCCAGAGAGGTCAGGGCAGGACGTCACAGTCGAGGGGACGCGTGGAGGCTGAGCAGCGCTGGCTGTGTGGACCTCCGGGGCAGGAGTGTCCCCAGCAAGGTGGAACGGGCAGTGCAAAGGCCCTGGGGCAGCGCCGGGCTGCAGGCTTCTCGGAGGAGGCTGGCCTGGCCCGCGGGGCTAGGCAGGGGCGAGGAGGGCGGAGCCCAGCTCGCTCAGGGCTGTGAGGAGTTGGGGTTTTATTATCTGTGCCAGGGGAAGTCAGCGATGAGGTTTATTCCGGGAAGTGATGTGGTCGGATAGTGGTTTTAAAAGTTCAGTCTGGTGGCTGCAGGGAGAAGGGAGCGGGGGTGGGGAGGCCCCTGCAGCAGGGTCGGGGGTGGGGAGGTCCAGTGGACGCCAAGGTCGGGGGCCCAGCAGCTGTGAGGTTGGGGGGGTGGCCCAGGGCCAGGTCAGGGACCACAGCACTCGGCTCTGAGAGGCCAGGCCCCGCGTGCCGTGCCCTTCTCCGTAGCTGGTGCAGACCCTGTTCGTGTTCGTGCTGCTCGAGCGTGGCCGGGGACGGGGCATCTTGTCTTTTTTCCTTTTTGAGCAGCTTCATTGGGATGTAAGTCACACACCATACGATTCGCCCATTTAAAGTGTGCGACCCGGTGGCGTTTCGCATGTTCTCAGAGTCACGCAGCCGTCACCGCAGTCGACTTCAGAGCGTGGCGATCACCCCAGACAGAAGCCCTGCTCGCTCTAGCTGTCACCCCGCCACTCCCCTGCCACCGCACGTGCCGCAGCCCTGAGTCGCTCAGCTCCTTTTCACCTCTGTGCATCTCTCTCTCTGGGCGCTTCATGCGAACGGCGCTGGGCTTGTCTGGCAGCCTGTGGTGCCGGGCGGGTGCAGGTGGGAGCAGCGGAGGCTCTATGGGGTGTGGCGCGGGGCTGCCTGGGCTCTGAGCGCTCTCGGCTGGCCCTGGGTGGACCTTCCTGTGACGCAGGTGTGTAGGTGCCGCGCCGGCCCCACGGGGCTCTGGATGGGAGGGGCCTTGTGTTCTGGGTGGAGGGGCAGAGGAGCTCCTGGGACCCCGTGGCGGCTGCTGGGCCCTGTCTGCAACTGTTTATTGCGAGGGCCGAGGGACCTGGGGGCCTCACAGCGCTGCCAGGTGCGGAAGTGAGACGGATGCAGAATGTTCAGCCCAAAGAGAGGGAGCAGGGGCATTGTTAGCAAGTTTGGGAATTCTCTGGAAGTGGAAATAAGACTCTCAGAGGCACATCACAGAGTGGACTCACCTCTGGATAAAGCAGAACTGAGCAGTGTCGTCGTAGCTGCCAAGTGAGGTAGTGAGCGCCCCGTCACTGAGAGGCATGCAAGCCGAGGGTGGATGATGCTCAGGGATGCTGCAGAGCTCAGGAAGCTGCACTGTACCTCGCACTCCTGGTTGGCTCTGATGTTTTGTGACTCTGCACGTGCCAGACGTCAGACACTGCCGAGTGCCCCGTGCTGGGGTGCGGGGAGGGAGGCCTGTCGCAGGCCCAGTCCCACCGTGTGGCTGGACATGGAGGGCCTCAGGCCTGGCCGTGGCTCGTTCTGCCGGACCAGCCGTGTGTCCTCGCAGCAGGTCACCTGCTGTCAGTGCCTCAGTTTCCCCATCTGTGAGATGGGAGCAGATGACCCATCCCAGAGGGTTTGTGGAGGCGATACGCCTGACGCTGAGCCCAGTGCTCGGCACAGAGAGAACACGCTGTGTTTCTTGTTTGTCTTACTTTCATCTGCAGAGATCAAGACTCCTTCATTCATTCATTCAGCATGTGTTTGCTGAACATCTACTACGTGCCAGGCACCGCCCCGGGCTGGGGGAGACGGCAGTGACCCAGGCCTGACACTCCAGTGGGGCAGGCAGATAAAGATAAATACGTGGGTGCAGCAGTGGGGACGATGGGGACGGCGAGATAGTGCAGCTGGGGTCGGGTGGGGGGACACCTCCGGCTGCTGTCACTGCTGCAAGGTGGGAGGTCGTTCCCTCCCCAGGGACCTTGCCCTGTCACTTTAATTTCTCCGTGTCAGCGTGCCCGGGCTGCAGACTTAAAGTTAATTTCACGCTTGACTTCCTGCTGCACGGCCGATTTGGAGGCGTTGGAGTCACCTGTACCCACCGCTGCTGGCCTCCCTCCGCCGCCCGCCCCGGAGTGTCGGTCCGGCCCCCCGCGGGACCCGCCAGGAGAGCTCGGCCGAATGCCCAGCGTCGTGGCGCCCAAGTGTGATGTGGGGAAGGGGCGCAGTCGGGTGCGCAGGGGCCGTGGGTGTTGAGCGGGGCTGGCGTCCTCTGGCAGGCAGCGCCCTGCTGCCCCGGTGCCCGCGGGCCTGGGAGCCTGCCGGTCCCTCCAGTCCCTGTTTTTCTTGTCTTGCAACCTGATTTCTTCCTTCTCCCGCCCCCTGTGGGGCTTGGCTGATGGGAAGCAGCAGTCCTGGGGCTGTCCGGGTGGAAAAGGTGATTAGTCACCAGCCAGGTTACTGTTAACATGTCTCTGGGGTCTCACTGAGGAGGTTCAGAGACAGCAGGTAACTTGCCCCGGGCCACACAGCCACACCCCCAGACCAGGCCTCTCTGCATATCCATCCTGCTTCCTCCCCTGCGTCTGCAGTCCAGGCCCCGCCCTTCCCTCGCCGGGTGACCTTGGACAAGTCACATCACTTTGCTTGTCATAAGGCGGTTGCTTTGCTTGGCATGCAGTAAGCAGGAGGTTTCAGACCATCAGCTGCCCTGACCCAAGTGGTCTCCCAGGACCTTCAGGGCCCTGCACAGCTGCTTCCCTCTCACTGTCCCTAGCAGTTAGGGTCACACTCTCCGTGAATGTCCCCTTCTGCCCTCTGCTAACTCACCACCACCCCCCACTTCCTTGGAACCCAGCACTCTGCCCGTTTCCCTCAGCCCACCCTCAGCTCAAACCACCCTTCCTCCAGGAAGGCTCCCCGGATTGCCCTGAGCTTTCCTTTTCCAGGTCCCCAGAGGCCCCCAGGCCAGTCCCACCCAAGGTGCAGCCCCTCCTGACAGTCATGGAATCCATCCCTCACCCCTCCCTCCCCGTTCCCGTTGCTTCTCCCCAGCCCGCTGGCAGGTGATGAGACCTGTACTTCCGTATGGGGCGCGCTTCTCTGAACCCCGACTTCTCCAGGGGGCTGCAGGTGCCTCTGTACCCCATGAGTGCCCCAGCAGCGCACTCATCCCGCTGCGGCTCCGCAGGCCCCTCCAGAGCCCCCTCAGAGACTTCCTTACTTTTGCTCCACAGCAGCTCAGCAGGAAAGATTTGCCTGTTTGTATCTCTGTTGCCAAAACACGGCTTCGAGCAAAAGGAACCCTCAAGAAAGCCAGGAGGCTAAGGGGTTGCAAAGCAGGTGGATGTCTCGGGGGGCGGGGAGGAAACTGAGTGAGAAGGGCTGGTGTGAGGCAGTAGGGAGCGGTGGGGACTGAGGAACGGAGTGCTCAGCACCCCTTTCAAGGGGGACCAAGCCTCAGTTTCCCAGCCCGTGGCCACGAAGGAGTGCAGCGGATCACCTGGTTTCTCAAGAGAAGGTTGAAGTTCGGCTTTTTGTGCAACGTCTTCTGGTTTTCAATGCTGGCAGTGAATGTAAGTTCTTTAGAAAACGCCGCAGCCCGAACACGGCACTCGTGGGCTGGGCCCGGCCAGCGTCCTGGGCCAGTTTGCAACCTATGGACTTGACATTTGTCCTCTTTGGCAGTACGTGGACGTATCTGGGTGCCAGGCACCGAGCTTGCTCTGGAAGGATGCTCTGGTCGGCCAGGGGGGATTCGAGCCCTCTCTTGCGCCTGTGGGGTGCTGAGCAGACGGGAGGCTGCACCCCAGGAGGCCTCATGCTCCCTGGTCCTCTCCAGGCTGCAGCTGTTGCAATGCTTTTGTTGAAGACGAGACCCTGGACTAGTGTCCTAGGCTGTCGTAACAAATGATCACAAAGCCGGTGGCTGAAAATGACAGAAATTTTATCGTCTGAAAGTTCTGGAGGGCAGAGTCCAAAATCCAGGTGTAGGCGGGGCCTGCTGCCTCCAAAGGCTGGCGGGGGGGGGGGGGGGGGGGGGGGGGGGGGGAGGGTCCTTCCTGCCTCTCCCGGCTCCTGAGGGGAGCTCCTGCTGGCCTCCCGGCCTGGCACCCGCGACACTCCCATCTCCGTCTCCGTGTGGCGTTTCTCCCTGCGTCCGTTCACGCCGTCTCCGCGCAGCGCGTGTCTGTCGGCCTGTGTCCAAATCGCCTCTTTTCCTGAGTCACTGGGTAGGGCCCCCCAGTGATCTCGTCCTAACTTGCGGAAGTACGTGGGGGCTGGAGCTTCAACATCTCTTTTCGGGGCTGGGGGGCGGGGGGTGGGGAAGCTGGTGGTGCGGCTCTGCCGGCGCAGGCCATGTGCCCCCGCGAGTCCCGCAGTGAACAACGTTCGGTCCGCACCATGGCGTTCCAGGGCGGATTGTGTCTCTCCCTTTTTGGTTTTTGTAGGGGTGCTATTAATATTTATTTTGAAACCTTGCAGAAGAGTACCCTTCACCCTGCTTCCCCTCATGCGAACGTCTTATGTCGCCACGGCACGTTTGTCAAAGCCGAGCAGTGAACACCGGTAGGACACTGATAACTAAATTACCAGCTCTCTTTGGGTTTTCACCAGTTTTTCCACCAACGTCCGTTTTCTGGTCTAAGATCCGATCCTGGCTCCCACATGGCCTTTAGTCCTCACGTCTCCTTGGGCTGTGATCGGTGACAGCGTCTCAGCCTTCCTTGTTTTCTATGACCCTGACACCCTGGAACAGTACAGGGGCCGGGCACGGTGGCTCACGGCTGTCATCCCAGTGCTTTGGGAGGCCAAGGCAGGAGGATCGCTTGCCTGGGCAACAGAGCAAGACCCCATCTGTACAAAAAATAAAACAGTTATTTTTTTATGGTGGCAGTTGCCTGTAGTCCCAGCTGCTCTGGAGGCTGAGGCAGGAGGATGGCTTGAGCCCAGGAGTTGGAGGCTGTGGTGAGCTGTGATCGCACCACTGCAGTCCTGCCTTGTCTCAGAAAAAACAACCGAGAGTGCCGTGCCCTGGATTCTGTTCCATGGCCCTCAGTTGGGCCTGGCAGGTGCTGTCTCCGGACGAGCCTGGGACGGTGGCTGGGGGGAGGACCACAGAGAGGGGAGGGAGGCGGCCTCTAACCGAGCCGTGTCAGGTGCGTGAGAACGATGTGGCGGGTGATGTCCACCTGGATCGCTGGCCGGCGGTGGTGTCTGCCGTGGCCCTCCCCGTCACCTCGCGGTTCCCCTGCTGAGCTCTGCTCCTTAGGACAAGTCCCCAAGTCCAGCCTCCCTTCCAGCAGCGGGCAGTTAAGCCCCACCTCCCGGAGGAAGCAGTATCAAAGAATTCGTGGACGCGTGTTAAAACCACCACTGCGATTCATACATTCTTGCAGGGAGAGACTTCGAGGCTAGGCAGATTTCCTGTTTCTCCTTAAAATTTGCCAACCCATTCGGCTTTCATCCTCGGCCCTGCCGGAGGCGGTTACCGCTGAGTGCTAACCATGCTGCTCTGTTTCCCTCCTTTCTTGTGCACTTATTCACGGGGACTCTAGAGGGAAGATTGTTCCTTCTCCCCCATTTATTTATTTAGTCAATCATTTATTTATATCAGTGTGGACTCATGGGTGTTTATTTTGTTCTGTGGGCTGTAACCTGGTCCCAGTGCTACTTCTTTTGTTGCTCATATTCTAGTTCTGGCAAGTGGAGACTTTCAGGTGACATCTGTGTCCTTTTGGCTTTTTTTTTTTTTTTTTCTTTTTGGCAGTTGTTTACTTAAAGTCATTCTGGGTGGGCGCGGTGGCTCACGCCGGTAATCCTAGCACTCTGGGAGGCCGAGGCGGGTGGATCGTTTGAGCTCAGGAGTTCGAGACCAGCCTGAGCAAGAGCGAGACCCCCGTCTCTACTAAAGATACAAAGAAATTAGCTGGACAACTAAAAATGTATAGAAAAAAAATCAGCTGGGCACGGTGGTGCATGCCTGTAGTCCCAGCTACTCGGGAGGCTGAGGCAGGAGGATTGCTTGAGCCCAGGAGTTTGAGGTTGCTGTGAGCTAGGCTGACGCCACAGCACTCTAGCCTGGGCAATAGAGCAAGACTCGGTCTCAAAAAAAAAAAAACAAAAAAAAACACAAAGTCATTCTGGAATCAGCCGTGTCTCCAGGAAGCCTCGGCTTCCTTCACTGGGGACCAGGGTCGGAAACCAAGATGTGGGTGCAGGTGGGCGAGGGCGGGAAGCCACAGGCCCCTCAGCCCCCAGCACCCTGTCGTCTGTAGACAGGGCTCAGCTCGACGTCGGTGGGGCGCCTGGGTGGGGCAGGGGGAGGACACACTGGCGGTTCACGGGTCGCTCTGGGGGCTGTGGGTGTCTTTTATCCCACTGAGAACCGGCCATGGGCCACCCTAGCGCTCACTCTGACAGGCAGGACAGCCGGGGGCAGCTGTGTGACCCCTGGCGCGGCTGACCTGTCCCGTTTGCCGTTTGCCTCCTGCACAGAAACCAGGCGATGCGGAAGAAGCTGATCTTGTACTTCAAGAGGAGGAATCACGCCCGGAAGCAATGGGTAAGTCCGTGCCCCGTCCGTGGGCCGGGTGGGCTTCCTCGAGATCGGGGACAGTTGAGGACACACCTGCCCAGAGCCTCCTTTTCTGCAGCCGTCTCGGGACTGAGCGTCCAGGGTGGGGAAGAAAAGCCCAGGGCAGCGAGGGAACCGCGGGAACCGCGGAAAGACAGCAGCTGCTTCGGGGAGCCTGGTGTGGGGGTGGGCGCGGGTCGGGGGCTCCTCGGCCCCTTTTCCAGCCCGGAAGGAAAGAAAGCAAAACGTTGTTGGCCCAGAAAACTGGTCGTTAAACACTTGTCAGAGGGTCCATCATGGGCTTTTTGGGCAGAAAGGAGGGATTTTGGGGTGAGCTCGAGAGACTGCCGGGGACCCCATGTCCAGCCTTGGGAGAAGGAGGGCGTGGAAAGCAATGAGCCCCCCTCGCCCGCGCTGGTGGACTGTGGCTGCGTCTACACGGACAAAGGCGCCGATGCCTGTGTCCCGCTGCACGCTCGGCTCGGGGCAGGGAGAGTGGCTGAGAGAGAACACGTGTGTTCCTGCGGTGTAGGGGGGCCGCACACATCACTGGCTCGCCGGGGAGCTTAGGGTTGAGTGACGGGGGAGGAGTCACCGTTAGTATTGTTTCAGCTGTCAGGGGAAGAAGAGCTGACTCAGATGGGCTGACACTGGAGAGGAATTGGTGTTGCTGGAAGAGTGCGTCGGGGTGGGCTTCAGGAGTGGTTTGATCAAGTCGCACCTTCATTTCTTTCAACTATGTGTTAGAACAGTGGCAGACCGGTTGCCACTGTGGTACCTGAACTCCCGTAGCAGCTTTGAATCTCCTACAGCCGGAGAGAGTTGCCCTTTCTCAGACGGTCTCACAGAAGCCCTGAGTGGGCCAGGCGAGGGCGCGTGGCCCTCTGAACCAGTGACTGACGCCAGGGAGATGGGATCACACTGAAGGGCTTTGACTCCTCCAGACCTTGTCTGGAGCTGGGGATGATGTCACTGACTCCACCCAAGCCACAGGCTGCTACGAGACGGTGGGGGGTGGGACAGGGCTTGGGAGGCTCCAGGAAGGTTCACAGGGGTGGGGGATGGGGCACCCGGGATGGGGACGGCTGCGGCGGGATCGTGGGGTGCTTGGGTAGGGGAAGCAGCAAAGGCTGGTCCGGCGTGGGTTTCTGTGGGTAGGATCTGGGTTTGCCGGGGAGCGGGAGGGACCCCCTCACACCTGCACCCCGGCTCCTCCCTCGGCCGTGTGGGAGGCGCTGGCGTCCTTCCTCAGGGTCGGGTCTGCTGGGGTTGGCTCCGTCACGGCCGGTGCGTGTAGGTCTGTGTATGCAGTAGGAGATGACTAAGTGCTCACTGAACGAAGACGGGATGGGAATGAGGCGTAGGTGGCGAGGTGGAGGGTGTCGGCCATCCCTGAGCACTTACTCTGTGAGGCTCAGAGCTGCTGAGACGCAGGCCCTGTCCGCAGACCCCCGGGCCTTGGGGCCTAGGTCGGGCGCAGATGGCCAACGGCACCAGCAAACGCCGTCTTGGGTTCCTGATATGGTCCGGGCTTATTTCTGAGTGTTCTTCATCCATGAGTGCATTTAATCCTGCGAGCTGGGCACTTTCTTAGCCCTGTGTTTCAGATGAAGAAACCGAGGCACAGAGAGGTCGCAGAGCTGGGAAGTGGTGGAGTCGGGATTTGAACCCAGGCCGCCGTGCTCGGAGCAAGCGCGGCTCTGGACGAGGAAGTCAGGAAGGTGGTGTCAGGGCACTGAGGGAGAGGCGGGCTGTGCAGGAGCAGGGCTGGGGCAGCCCAGGCCCAGGGCACGCTGGGAGGGGTGCGTGGGACATGGTGGGGGCCAGTCGGCAGGGCCCAGGGAGGGGACTGCTAGGAGGGCGTGGGGGTCCTGGGCAGGTGTGTGAGCAGGTGAGGGGCGGAGCTGGGGCAGGAAGTCCGGGCTCCTGGCTGCAGAGGGAGGTGGTGTGAGATTGGGGGGGGGGTCTTCCCTGGGCCCCAGGCCTCAGCGGGGCCCCAGAGAGAGGAGACGCTTCTGGCCGGATACTGGCGGCTGGGAGGCTGGTGGGCAGCGCTCTGGACCCGGGCCCCCCAGGGTGAGGATGAGAAGCAGCGGGGTCCAGGTTTGCCTCGCACAGCTTCCTCGGCCCCCCACCAACTGCACGGTGCCCACCCTGGGCTGGGGTGAGAGGCTCACGAAGCTGACATCCGTCTTATTCATGGAGCCAAGACACATTTACTGCGGATCCGGATCCGCCGTGGGCCCAGGAGACAGAGGCTGCGAACAGCCCAGTAACACGAGGAGACGCGCTGGGCAGGGGCCAGGCTCTTTGATGGACAGGGGACCTTAGCGCTGGGTGGGAATGGCCAGAAAGGACCGGCTGTGTGCAGACCTGGGGGTCAGAGCGGCCGGCACAGGGCACCGCAAGTGCAAAGGCCCCAGGGTAGGAACCAGCTTGGGGTCACCTGGGGCAGGATGTATGTAGCATGTCAGGGGAGTGAGGTCACCGAGAAATATTGGTTCCTGAGCTAGGATAGAACGTCTAGGTTTTATTCTGAACATGGCGGGACTCTTGATTTATTCTTAGTCAATGTCTTAGTAAAGAATACAAAGTCTTATTCTAAGAATCTTCAGTCGTACAGAAGCGTAGAACGAACAAACACCCGTATACACCCTGCACTTGGATCAGTCACGGCCAGTGTTCGCTCGTGTTTGCTCTGTGTATCTTAGAGATACGCGTGTTTGCTATCCCACTGTTAGGAACAGGTGCCGGGGCCAGAGCCCTTGACCCCTAGCACACACTGCCACCTCTGTGTCACCCGGGAAGGAGAGTCTCTCCTTGTCACACCTAAAACCACTCGCAGTTGGCCCTGATCTGGCAGCCTCCCTGCCCCGCCCCCCCAGTGGCCCTGCCTGGGGTGGGGGTGTATCAGTGAGCGAGGGAGGGAGGGGGGAGGGCCTGATTTACATTTTAAAAGGATCCCCGGCGGCTGCAGCCGCAGCGGGAGCCTGGGTGGAGCTGAGGTGTGTGGGAGTTCTTTAAAAATCTCAAACGGCTCCTTGGGGGGTCTGTGGAGGGGGTGGAGGGGATTTCGGCTTATTTAAAGACTGGGAAGAGGCAGGCAGAACCCGGGGACTTCTAAGAAATTTGGGATGGCTTTGTGGCCGCGCTGAGCTCATCCTGGGAAAGGCGTTTGTGAAACCAGGCGCGTGCGGTTGTCTCGTTCTGTTGTGCAATGAGCCCATAGCCCTTGACTGACTGCGTCGGGGTTTTGGCAAAGCCTGGGGAGGGGCTTGGCCAAGCCCCTGGATCTGCACGCCCGCCCCACCCCCACCGTGAGTCAGACCCCCTCAGACCTGGGCCTCCCCCCTTAGCAGGTTCCTGGGACCCCCCCCTTTTCCCAGAGAGCAGGGGCTGGTCCCCCCAAGGGATGCTGGACACCCGCGTGGACCCTGCCCCCGGGTCTCCCCCCTTAGGAGGTTCCTGGGACCCCCCTTTTCCCAGAGAGCAGGGGCTGGTCCCCCCAAGGGATGCTGGACACCCGCATGGACCCTGCCCCCGGGCCTCCCCCCTTAGCAGGTTCCTGGGACCCCCCTTTTCCCAGAGAGCAGGGGCTGGTCCCCCCAAGGGATGCTGGACACCCGCATGGACCCTGCCCCCGGGCCTGCCCTGCTCCCCCTGGGAAGCCGAGCTCAGCCCCCCAGGCCCGGTTGGCGGGGAGGCCGGGTCTCACACACGTCCCAGGGACGTGTCCACCCTGCTGCTGCTCCTTGGCAGCGCCCAGCGCCGCACAGTAACCAGGCTGGGCTCCAGCTTCCCCTGGGTGTGGGGGGGGGAATGCAGGGAGGGAGAGAGAGGGGGATCCGCCCCCCCCCCCCACCGGCCGGCGGGTCCAATTTTGTGGAAAACCCCAATGAGCAGCTTAACTGCCAGAGCCGCCGCCCTGCGCCATCCCAAGGTAGACCGAGCACACATCCTGCACAGTGGACACGGGCACGGGCGACAGCAGGTGGCACTGTGGTTAGACCTGCAGAGGGACTTCCTTGTCCTGGGCAGAGGGCAGAGCCCAGTGCTTGGGGCTGCGGAGGTGGCTGGGTGTCCCCTCAGGGACACTCGTGCAGGGCTGCCTGTGCTGCATCCTCACTCCAGCCAGAGCTAGGACGTCTTGTCACCCTGCCGTGGGCCCGTGGGCTGGCCAGGGGCCCTGCAGGAACCAGTCACTGCGTGACTGTCCTCTGCTGCGTTGGTGGCAGCTTCTCTCGCCCCCCGCCTGGGGCCTCTCCGGCAGGGGCTGCTCAGCACAGCCCTGAGCACGTGTGGCCGCTGTCCATCACCAGAACTGCCTCTCGCTCTCCAGCGGGTCCTTGGAGCAGCCCGCAGACACGGGGTCCAGTTCTGCACCCCTTGGGGAGCACCCGCCGCCAGGTCTGTCGAGGAGGGAGGTCGCAGGTGCCCTTGGTCAGAAGCTGGAACACGGGGTCGGGGGCGTCTGGGCGCCAGGACCAGAGCGGGGTTTTCCGATTGTGCCCAAGCGTACCCCCAGACCACACCATCTGTCTGCCCGCCCGCCGCTGTTAGAGACGGGGTAACGGGTCGTGGGCAGCCAGACGACCCCTGCCTGCTCGAGACCCACGTCACCTTGGAGACATGGAAGCAGGCAGTGGTGTTCTGGGCTGGTTGGGGGTCTTTTCTCAAAGGACATGTAGCAAGCAGCACTGTGGTTAGACGTGAAGGGGGACTTCCTTGTCTTGGTGGGAAGGCAGAGCCTCCTCTCCAGGAGCTGCTTGGGTGTTCACACCTGGTCCTCGGTGCTGGGGAGCGTGGTGGAGCCTGAGCCTGGGAAATGGGGACCTGCCTAGAAAGCAGCTGTCCCTGGAGGGCGCCCCTCCCTGGGCCCGTCGGACACCCCCGAGCCACGGCGTCAGCGCAGCTCCCTGCCATGTGGAGATGCTCTCCTGGGCCGTCGCCCCAGCCACACGTGGCTGCTGGGCCCGGGAAGCGTGGCGGGGAGGACCAGGCTCTGAAGTTTAAGTCCCGCTGCGTTTGTGATTCCAGCAGGGCAGCCGCGTGGGGCTGGTGGCTTCCGCCTTTGGACGAGGCTGGCCTCCCTAGGGGAGTCCGGGACCGGGGTGGCCGTGCCCCTCAGGGCAGGGGAAACCCACCGGCTTTCCTCGGGGGGCGCGGGCCTGCCTGCGTCTCTGCGAGGCCGCGTCCGTCTGTCACCCGTCTGCCGTGCGCAGGGCGGCTGGGGTGCGGGTGCAGGAGCCGCTCGCTCAGCGCCCTCCGTGCCTCGCAGGAGCAGAAGTTCTGCCAGCGCTATGACCAGCTCATGGAGGCCTGGGAGAAGAAGGTGGAGCGCATCGAGAGCAACCCCCGGCGCCGGGCCAAGGAGAGCAAGGTGCGCGAGTACTACGAGAAGCAGTTCCCCGAGATCCGCAAGCAGCGCGAGCTGCAGGAGCGCATGCAGAGGTGAGCCAGCGCGTCCCCCGCCCTGTCCCCGTCCCCAAGGCAGGTGGAGGCCGGGGCAGCAGAGGGGGCTGGCCAGGGTGCAACAGAAGAGCACAGCAGGGGCTCAAACTGGTGGCCCGCGGGCCTTGCGAGTGTCACCTGGCGCCTGCTGGGCCCGGCACTTACTTGGGGTGTATTACTACCAAGACGTTTCCGTGGGGCGCGAGCTCCTCCGCTTCCATCCTGGACGTGACCTGCACAGCCCCTGCAGGCGGCCGGTGGGAGACCCCTGGTGTGGGGTACAGGGAGGGACCTGGTGTGGAAACCAGGATCAGGTGCTCTTGTCACCTGCTGGTGTGACAATGGCGTGAGAGCCCCTGTAGGCAGGTGCGTGGTGGCAGGTAGCTGTGGTTTTGTCATTTTGTCTTGCTGCACAGACAAGGTGATAATTAGTAGTAATTGGCTTTGGCCTTTTCCTGAACTTGTCATACCCTGTATTTCATTGAATTCCTCCCGGCAGCCCTAGGGAGCGTCTGGCTGCTGCTTTTTATCCTCATACTGCAGGGGAGGAAACTGAGGCACAGACAGTGGCACTTTGCCTCTCTGTGGCTGGGCTTTCCAGGGTGTTCTAGGACCGAGGAAGGGGCTGAGGGCTGAGCCCCAAGGCCTCGGGGTCGGACATTCCTGGGCCAGGGTGGGGGCTCCCTGTCCTGCCCTGGACCCCTCGGCCTGAGGCCGGCCACACAGGAGGGAGGCCTGGTCCCTCCCTGGCCGCCCCCTCTGCCTCCTGGGAGGTTGTGGCTCAGGTCTGTGCCACGGGTGCCAGCTGGGAGTCCCTGGCTGCAGAAAGGCAGGTCCTGAGTGTGTCCCTTTGGTCCCCAGCAGGGTGGGGCAGCGGGGCAGTGGGCTTTCCATGTCGGCCGCCCGCAGCGAACACGAGGTGTCCGAGATCATCGACGGCCTCTCGGAGCAGGAGGTGAGTCCACGACCCGACTCCGGTCAGTTTCTCTTGTCCTGTGTCCCCTGCCGCAGGGGCGAGGGTCCCAGCCAGGAACGGGATTCACCTGGGGTGGTTTGAATCAAGGGGCTTGTTACTGGAGCAGAACCAGCGTGGCACATGGAGGCACCTGGGGACCAGCAGTCTCGGGAAGCCATAGGCTGTCCCCAGGCTGACGGGGCACGTGGAGAGAGGGGTGGCAGTGAGGCTGTGGAGGAGGAGCCGCCTGGCAGGATGGGGCCCGGGGGTCACAGTGCTGCCTGATCCACCGTCCACGCCACGATGCCACGGCAGGGACAGTGGACAGGACCCCGCCTCTCACTCCTGAGTCCAGCCAGAGGCCAGAGGGCAGGAGCACCTGAGAGGTGCAGGTTCTAGGGTCAGCCATGGTGGGGGGCGGGGTCGGGGGAGCGTGCGGGGGCCAGATGGAGCATTCCCAGCAGGCCAGCTGTCCACCGCCTGGGACCTGCTCTCGGGAACATCAGCCCTCCCGGCCTGGGCACAGCCACTGTTTCCCCTGGTCCTCCCCAGGGTGCCCGGACCCTGGCTGTGGTCACCGGGGCCCAGAGATGGCCGGAAGTGGAGAGGAAGTGTTTTCTCCTGGGGAAGGGTCTGTACCAGCCAGTCCCCTCCTGGGTCTTGGGGTCAAGCATCCAGTGTGACACACCTCCGTCCCCTCCGTCCCTAGCACCGCAGGAGACACGAGGGGGGCACGTTTCTTCCTCCCTGGGGACTTTTGTCCAGGGAGAGCTTCTGTGCAGAGGGGACATTCTGGAAGCTGCGGCCCAGTACAGCCGAGCTAGGCGTGGCCGCTGAAATGGAAATTAACTAAGATGAGAGAAAATTAAAAATTGAATTCCTCGGTCGTGCTTGGCACAGCTCAAGTGCTCATTAGCCACTTGTGGGTAGTGGCTCCCCCATCTCGGCAGAATGTTCCGTGGGGCAGCGGAGCCCGCAGCCCGGGCGTGCCGGATCGCAGATTGGAGCGGCCTGCGTGGCCCCGGGAGGGCAGCTGCTGCAGATTGCAGTTTCCAGCAGAGACGCAGCTGGGCCGGGGCAGAGCCCCGGAACCCACGTTTTTACCAAGCGCCCACGTGATTCCAATGCAGGGAATTCAAAGACGATCAGGCCATTAAAGTTTTTCTTTTTCACTTTGAAACGTCTCATGGTAACACGCTTGTTTCCAACAACACCCAGTCGACAGTGAGCAGAACTCAGAAAGCCACTGCCCACAGACACGAGGCCTCGCCCCTGCGTGCCGGGCCCCGCGCCTGGGTCCGTTTCGGCTCCGGGTCCCGCCGATGCTGTGGCTTTGTGGACGTCCCACGAGGGGGACGTGGGTTTAGTTTGCACGGGCAGCAGGTGGCCCTCGCCCCAGCGTGCTTGGCCTGGCAGCCGAGGGGGTGTGGGATCTGGGCTGATTATCCCTCACACCCTCCCCCTGCCACCCCCTCCCCCACACCGGGGACCATTTCCCCAGGTGCCGGCCATGTGCAAATGCAGCCACCAGAGTCCTCAGGGGTGTCGAGGACGCTGGCTGCAGAGTGAAGGTGGGAAACGGAATTGGGGACAGAAACTTCCTCAGCCAGTCGGGGGTGTCCCTAGGTTCCCAGGGCTGGGCTGGGCAGGGGGAGACCCCACCCACCCGGGGGGAGTGTCCAGCAGCAGCACACGCTGGCCAGGAAGAGGGAGGCAGCCCACGGGAGAATGGGGGAGGGGTTCCGCTGTCATTGTCTCTGGGGCGACCAGGGACGCTCAGAGGTTGTGTGTTGGAGAACTGCTCCAAGTTCAGGGAGACTCAGGCCTCTGGGGGGCTGCCTGCCCTGACCCCTGGCTGGGTGTCCCGGACATCCACTGAAGAGGCTGGGTGTGGGCGCCCGGGGCAGCCAGATCATTTGAACTGGCTGACCTTGGCCACGCTGAGCCCTCGCCTGCCTCCGGAGATGGGTAATTAATCGCCAGTAATTGGCAGGCTGTGGAGATTTGGGGAAATGAGCCCAGCTGAGTGGAGGCTCAGAGCCTCTTAATAGTCATCACGGTGCATTAGGAGCCAGCGCCTGACTCCTCCGTGCGCGGGGCTGCGCGGGGCTGGGCGGGCCAGATCCCAGGTGGGCTCGCTGAGGGGGCCGCACGCGGAGCTGGGGCGGGGGGCGGGGGAAGGGCCCTCCCCGTGCCCCTTGCCCCTTGCCCCTTGCTGCCACCCTCCCCGCCCGCCCGGCCTGCTGCGGCCAGCTGGGCTGAACATCTTCCCTGCGGTGTTTTATGGCGCTTGCGTTTCCAGAGGGAAGATTCATTGCTCCCCTCCCGCTGCAGATAAGGCTCGGCTGCTGCTCTGCCGGCCGTAAACCTGTCGGGCTGCCTTTAAATCTCCGCCCCCAGCTCCTTCTCTTTGGTTTTGTTTCCCCACTCTGGGCGCTGGCTCAGAACCTCCATTTCCTGTCCCTTACACGCCTCACCTGGGTCCCCCACACCTGCCCGAGCGCCCCAGCCCCTCGCACCCCGCCCGAGTGCCCTGACCGTGGCCCTCTGCCCCCCATGTCTCCCCAGAACCTGGAGAAGCAGATGCGCCAGCTGGCCGTGATCCCGCCGATGCTGTACGACGCGGACCAGCAGCGCATCAAGTTCATCAACATGAACGGGCTCATGGACGACCCCATGAAGGTGTACAAGGACCGCCAGGTCATGAACATGTGGAGCGAGCAGGAGAAAGAGACCTTCCGGGAGAAGTGAGTCCTGGGGTCGCCCGGGCGTGGCCCTCCCTGGGCCCGGAGCCTGCCCTGCCGAGGCCCGTGCCAGGCTCCTGTCCCCGCGCTGCACACGTGTCCCACACACACAACCACGCGCTGGTGGCTTAAAGCAACAGGGCTCTGTTCCCTCCTGGGTCTGGAGGCCGAAAGTCCAAACGAAGGTGTCGACGGGTCGGCTCCTTGTGGCAGCTGGGCGGGGGAGCCTGTTCCTCGCTGGTGCCGTAGCTGCTGAGGGCTGCCGCAGTCCTTGGCGTCCGTGACTCGTGGTGGACACATCGCTCCAGTGTCTGCCTCCATCGTCACATGGCTGTTGCTTCGGTATCTGTGTCTGCTCTAATAAGGACATCGGTCATTGGATTTGGGGTCCAGCCTAATCCAGCATGACCTCATCTTAATTATATCTGCAAAGACCTTGTTTCCAAATAAGGTCACGTTCTGAGGTTCTGGGTGGACATGAATTTTCTGGGGAC
This sequence comes from Eulemur rufifrons, assembly GCF_041146395.1. Classification (NCBI taxonomy): domain Eukaryota; kingdom Metazoa; phylum Chordata; class Mammalia; order Primates; family Lemuridae; genus Eulemur; species Eulemur rufifrons. The sequence continues at coordinate 4,249,486 of NC_091003.1, forward strand.
ACGCTTCAGCCCAGCAGGAGGTGTGAAGGCAGCCTGGTGTGTATCGGAAGAACAGGGCGGGAGGGTCTCAGAGGCTGAGCCCCGGCCTTGGGCAGGGTTCTGTGGCTGGCCAGTGGCTCGCTGGTTGGTTGGTGGGTTGGTTGGTTTTTGAAAGCGGCTATTTGTTGACCGGTTCTTGATCTCAGGCAGGGTGGCAGTGTCAACGGGGCTTTGTGTGTTTGTCCCTCTTATCCCTTATAACAGCTCAGCCAGGCCATCCCCAGTACACTTTGGACAAAATGGAGACACAGAGAGGTTAGGACATTTAACAAAAGCCACACAGCTTGCAGGCAGTGGAGGCAGGATTCAAACTCCCCCCGCTGGAAGGGAGAGGCTGGGGCCGGGGGCCGTGGAAAGCAGAGATGGGGCTTGAGGACTGAGAGGTGACGCTTTGGGGGGGTGGGGTTCTTCGACGACGGCATGTTGGGGAGACGAGTGTGGAGCTGCCAGGTGGAGAAAGACCCCATGCCCCAGCAGAGGTGACAGTTGTGTCCGAGGGGCACACACGCCATTGTGAAGATCCAAGATGTGACGTCCAGGCAGAAAGAGACCCCCCCAGACCTTGATTCCTGGTCTGGGGTCCCCAGAGGAGATGAGGGGTCCCACAGTCTGGCCCTGCTGAGCCACCCCACGCCTTGGGGACACTCAGCTCTGGTCACTGCCTCCTAAGGGCTGCACTCCCTCCCCGGACGCAGCACCTCCGCAGGACCCCGGGCCCCCACGCGGCAGGAGGGTGGGAAGCTGAGGCACAGACAGAGGCCTCAGAGCTGGGTCAGGAGGGCACGTTGGGAACAGACTGGCTTCTGTCCCTGCCCGTGTTCAGCTGGCGGCCCTCTGAGCCACCGGCCCTCCTCCTCCTGCGGAGAAGGTCCTGCCTGTAAAAGAGCTTCCTCCGAAGAGATGACACTGCTTCTCCTGCTCGGGGACCAGAGTCCAGGGTGGGAGGTGCCAGGTGGGGCCTGGGGGCTGGGGTGACGCTGGGTCCCGGGCCAGGCTGGGCCAATTAGCCGGCGCAGGTGCTGCGGCTTCGGAACGGCACGGGGAGCTATGCAGGGGGGTCTTCGGTGGAAAATAACATTTTTTAGAATAGCTTTTGATTATGGAAATTTTAAAACACACAAAATTATAGGGCTGGTATATAGTACCTGAGTACCCACCTGAGTACCCACCACGCAGATTCCGCCGTCTCCGACGGAAACGGCGTCTCGGGGACAGAGCCCGCGGTGGGCTTGGGTTTTACTGCTCAGGCGCGGAAAACCCAGGTGCTTTGCTCGCAATGGCGGACACGGCCGTGCTGTGAAATTGAGTTCTCCGCTGAGCGTATTTCACAGTTTTAAACCAGGGAGGTGACGATGGGACAGTCACGGATGCTGAGAACGACTGTTGCGTTAGGTGTTTAAATTCCCCTCAGATGTTTGATACTTTATTTTTATGTTTTCTTATTTAAAAAAGGGTGTTCTGGGGCACGTTTTGTGGCTTCAGCCTTTCTAGAGGTTTCTGGTTGCCCTGCCGGCCTCACGGTTTCACACTCTGTTAATTTGGTGGCTGACCCATGGGAGACCCGGGCCGGGCTGGTGTCTGCCGGCCTGCAGGGTTGGCTTAGCCTTGGTCCCGTGTGACACACAGCCTGGCAGCCTGTGTCCCTCGAGGTGGTCCTGCCGTGCAGTCCCATTTGCACAGGAATCTATAGCACTCGGGGCCTCCGAAAATTCTGTGCCGATGGCACCGAGTGCCACCACTTACTGGCTGCGCCTCAGTTTCCTCGTCTGTAAAATGGGTTGTGGCATCCGTGCCTCCCGTGTGCAGCTGCCGTGAGGAACCCAGTGCACAGAAAGTTTTTCACGAACGTTGGCCGGGGATGCAGGTGGGAGCAGATGACCTGGGAGATGCCCAAGTTTGGTTCCTGGTCTCCGGGGGGCCCCGTCACTCCCTGGTGAAACCCCGTGGGAAGGATTTGGGGGGACAGAAAATGTCACTGGGGCAAGGAGACGGAGGACAAGGGTTTTAGGAGGGCTCCGGCCTTGCCCAGGGCGGGATCCCGGGCAGGGAAGCTTGCCTGCCACTCTGTGACACGCCGCTTCCTCGGGGAAGAGAAGAGGCTGTTCCGGATTCTCCGGTGTCTGGCTGGGGAGCAGGGGAGGGGCCCGCTGGCCTCCTGCCCGGCCATCTGGAGGGCTCGGCAGGTCGAGCCCTGCACCGGCCCAGTCCCCCGTGGTGGGAGCCCAAGGTCCCACCTTGCCCACCTCTGTCCTGGAGGAGGACTGTGGGGACACCTGGGCTAGGGCCAGGGACTCCACCTGGTACCCCTGGGCCCCAGCAGGCCTCGACCCAGGTCCCCACCCCCACCGCCCGCCTGCTCCCTTGGCCCTGACATTTCATCCTGGCCCAGCCGTTTCCCAGTAATTCTCCCAGCTACGCAGGAAGCCAGTTGGCCCCTTGCCAGCTCCCCACCCCCTCTCCGGATTGAGTCCATTCTTGCTGCCTCCTTGGCTGGCCGCCGCCTCCCGCCTCCCCTGGGCACCCGGAGCCTCTGCTCCCACCTCCCCTGGGGGGCCCAGCAGCCTGGCGGGCTGTGACCTCGGTGGTGGGGGCCCCGCCGTGTTCCCAAGCAGGCCCCGTGTGGGCTGGGCGAGGCCCGTCTTCCCAGACCCAGCTGGAGGGAGAAACAAAAGCAGATTTTAAAAGGGGGGGAACCCCACCAAAGAGCTGCATGTCCTCATTTTTCCTGGAAGCCGCCTCCAGCAGGACAAACAAATATATTTTCAAAGGCGCTAAAGCCAGTGACTCACTCCAAGGAACGCCCTCTCCTACCCCTGGGTCCCCACCCGCCCTTCCCACACCCCCCTGGGCTTAATTGCTACGAGTGGGGCGGTGCCCGCCAAGCCGGGCCAGTGGAGATGGCAGGCGCCTGGGAGCTCAGCGGCCGCCCGGGAGGGAAGCCCCCCGCGGCCCGCTCTCACGCCCGCCCTCGTCTTCCCGCAGGTTCATGCAGCATCCCAAGAACTTCGGCCTGATCGCCTCCTTCTTGGAGAGGAAGGTGAGTCTCTTCCCTCCTGCCCGGCGGCCACCCCGCCCCCGCCGCTGTGGCATCCACTTCCGTGGAGCCTCCTGGGCTGGGGCTGGAGGACCCTCCTGCCCTGCCCACAGGGCCTCTGCCTGCCTGGCCCGGTGATCGGGCCACTGTCCTCCCCTCCTCCTCCTCCCCTTCTCCTCCTCCTCCCTCCTCCTGGGAGCAGCAGTGCAGGCCCAGCCCTGCCTCCCGGGCCCTGGGGGCGGAGCCTCAGGTTGCTGGAGCCCTGGGAGCCCCAGGAGAGCTGGGAGGACGGACAGGCTTCCCTGAGCCCCGTGTGCCAGGCCAGCTCCCCAGAGGTGGCACCGAGCATCCTGGAAGTTCTGGAAGCTTTGCCGCGCCTGACATCCCAGTTGAGGCTTTGTGGGCAGAGTGGCAAGCTTCAAAGGGACTGGATGGAAGAACTTTCTAGGTCCTTCTGCCGGTCACGGTTTCCTTTTTGACACCCCTTGTGCCACGGCAGACACGTGGCCGACAAGTCCCCGCCCCGTTGGGACAACCTTCCTGTAGAACTGGCGCTTGGCCCACCTTGCCCCAGACCCCAGCCCAGAGTGGCTCTAGGTGGCACGTAGACCCAGAGCGCCCCCGGAGGACGGTAAATCCCCCCTTTTTGCACCCCAAGCCCAGCTGGGCAGTGCTGGGAGAGGCCGAAGGAGGTGGGAAGATGGCACCGTGGGCTGGATGAGGCTGTGAGTCGCGGTGGCCCCCGGAGCCCCCAGCGTCACGGGGTGGGGCGATGGTTCCCTCGGGCGCTGCTGCCTGTGCGTTCTCGGCCGGGTCCCCTGAGTCGGGTCGCTCAGCGGTGGGGGCGTCTGCCCACCCCCAGCTTTGCAGACACCCGGCTGCGAGAGGCTTCCCGATCGCAGGGTCCCGGCGGTGCTGTGAAGGGGTGGCTCGTTCCTGGCGTCTGCCCCAGCGCGCCGATAACCTTAGAAGGAGGGAGATGGGGCCGTGTGGGGAAAGTCTCTCCGTGCCTGAAAAACCAGTGTGGAGAAACAGGCCCTATAAATAGCCTGTCCTCTGAGTTAGTGACGACAGCTCCCCAGGGGTGTGGACGGCCCAGCACGCTCTGGGTTCGGGCGCCCCGAGATGAGGCAGGCGTTTCGGCGTTGGCGATTGAGCAACCCTGGGAATGAGGGCGCGGGAGTCGTTACCCCAGACAGTGAACTTTACGGGGCGCTGTGGCTGAGAGCGGCCCAGGACGGGACTTCAGCAGAGATCCCAGAAAGGTCTGGAGCGGGAGCTGCCCACTGAGCGGCCAGCAGGGACAGGCCAGTCCGGACAGTGAGTGAGGCCAACGGCGGGTGGGGACCAGGTGAACCGGCCAGGCCGTGCCTGTCTGCGGGGGCAGCTGCCACCCAGGGCCAGCCTGTCATTCTCAGCACAGGAAGGCACTGAAGTCGGGCTCCCGTGTCCCCTGATTTGCAAATACTGGCAACCTGATTATAAAATGCCTTTCTCGATTGCTTTGTGGGTCACCCTGGTGGGCTAGAGTTAGCCTGGGGTCTCCTGGGAGCAGCCTCTCTTCCTGGTACATTCCAGGAGGTGGCCGGCTGGTGGCTTTTCATTTAGAGCAGCTAAGGGTCTGAGGCCCAGGCCACCTCTGCATCTAGTAGGCCTCGTGGAATGTCCCTTAGAGGTGGGTTCCTGGCTCCGCACTGGCCCGACCATCGCAGAAGCATTTGACGTCGTATCAGAAACAGCTGCCGGCAGTAGTGAGCCGGCACCTGTGCCCGCAGATGGGGGCATCACGGCGTTACTGTCGAGAATGCCGTCTGGCCGGGGGTCCGGGGAAGGCTGGTTGCTCTCCCAGCAAGCAGCACCGCCAGCCTTAGACCAGAGCACGTGGGAAAGACCAGGCAGAGAAGAAATCGGCCTTGGCGGGGTTGCAGGGGGCGTGGGTCAGTCCTGATCCTGGGGCTTGGGGAAGGTAGTTCGGGACCCCAAATATCAGGGAAGAGGAGGCTGAAAGGAGAGAAAGGAGAACCCAGCCCGGTGCTTGGGGACGGCTTTGAGTTTGCCCAGCTGTGAGCAAGAGCCCTTGTTTTCCATAAGGGTTGTGGGTGACATATAATGAGGTCATTATTACTGATAGTGGCAATAGTGATAACAAGTAAAACTTCCATAGTGTTCGTTCCGTGCCAGGCATCATCCTAAGTCGTTACCTGCACGTTAGCTTACCTGATTTTCGGGGCGACTCTGGGAAGTCAGCCCTGTTACCATCCCCACTTGACGGATGAGAAACCGAGGCACAGAGAGGTCAGGTAACCTGTCCAAGGTCACCCGGCTGGCACGTGGAGGAGGCAGGATTTGAACCCAGGCCTTCTTTCTGCTCTGAGTGCCCACACCGCACACTCCTCAGCGCCCTCCTCTCTGCCCACAGACGGTGGCCGAGTGCGTGCTCTATTACTACCTGACCAAGAAGAATGAGAACTACAAGAGCCTGGTGAGGCGGAGCTATCGGCGCCGCGGCAAGAGCCAGGTGAGAGGCGGGGTGGGGGTTGCTTGTCCTCGGGGACCCAGCTGCCCGCGCACCCAGCAGCCGCCCGCTCGGTGGCTGGCGTCCTGCACGATGGGCGGTGACTGTGTCCCTGGGCTGGTGCTGCTCGGTGCTGGCCCGCCGGTGGCCGCAGATCTAGGGGGACCCACTCTCGGGGGTGCTTGCCCTGCCCAGCTGTTGTTGTCCCTCCCCCCTGCCCCTGCAGCAGAGGACAGAGCTGGGGACCGCTGGCCACTTGCATTCTCAGCCTGGAAAATTCCAGGACTCCTGGCTGGGGAGATGCTTAAAAGAGCCACATTCCCAAAGGAAGGGCTTCCCGGGCCGACTTGGGGTGGTCCACACACTTAACGTGTTTTGTATTTTAATGGTTTTGCGTGTTTATTTTAATGCATACTTGAAAGAAGAAAGTAGCCAATAGTTCAGCCTGCTTAGGATGAAACAGTATTATTTACGCTGGAGTGGGGCAGACTGGGGACTCTTGGGCTGAGTCCAGCCGCCACCTGCTTTTGTGAATAAAGTTTTATTGGAGCACAGCCACGCCCATTTGTTTACATGTCACCCTGGCAGCTTTTGTGCTACAGTGCAGTGGAGCAGTCGTGACACACGTATGGCCTGCAAAGCGTAAATTACTTACTCTCCGGCCCTTTGCAGAAGGAGTTTGCTGACCTCTGGGCTAGAGGAAAAAGGAGTTGGTTTGAAAAAATATTTCGGCCAGGTGCAGTGGCTCACACCTGTAATCCCAGCACTTTGGGAGGCCAAGGTGGGAGGATCACCTGAGCCTTGGAGTTCAAGGCTGCAGGGAGCTATGATGATGCCACTGCACTCCAGTGTGGATGACGGAGTGAGACCCTTTCTCTGGAGGAAAAAAAGGGGGAAAATGCAGTAAATCATGCAGAGATGATGGGCACACGTGTGAAAGGGGGTCCTGCGTCCTTGGGGTCTGGGAGGTGGGCGGCAGTGGACGCGTTTGCTTTGCTCCCGGGCGATTGAGGACCAGCGCAGAGCAGGTGCAGGGAGCACCCCGTGGGGAGGAGGCAGGCGGACTGCAGGGGCGGGGGCACTGCTGGTGGCCGCTGGATTGGAGGCATTTCCTTCCCTGGGGTCTGTGGCTGGGAGGAGGCGGGGGAGAGTGACAGTGACAACAAAGTCCCGGGAGGCTGTGCGTGCCCAGTAAGGAGGGGTTTGGAGGGAGGTCCTCGAAGGCTCTGAAGACGAGGCTGAGGAGCAGCCCTCAGGTGGGCGAGGATGGAGCTGGGAGGAGCCTGGGCAGAGAGGGCAGTACGTGCAAAGGCGCGGGGACACCAGAGAGCACGTGGCGTCTTCAGGAACAGCAGGGAGTCTTTGGAAAACAGGATCCTGCTACCTTCCAGGACCCTGAATGAGTGAAGCAGTGGGGAAAATCCTGGTACCCTCTTTCTTTTGCTCACTGTTGGTGGGTGAAGGGAGATGTTTCTTTGCCCTGTGGAAAGTAGATGTGCAAACTGCACTGGTGATGGCTCGCCCTTGGCTTCCGGGTCCATGGGAGGCGTCAAGGGGTGGTGAGGCCTGCGGCTTGCTGGAGAGGTGTGCCCTGTCTCAGCTCCAGCTGGTTCTTGGCCAAGTGGCCCCCACTGCCAGATCTGATTTTTGTGGTGAGCTGGCAATCTGGTTTGATGTGAAACTGCCCAATTTTTAAATCTTAGGTCACAATTGAAAAAGGAGAACCACCAAACACGCTGTAGGCCAAGCAAGTCACATTTGCTGTTGAAATCTGTCCCCAGCCCCTGGTACAAGACCTTGGGTTCAACTATATGGTAAAGCTGGGAGAGAGGGGATCATGTGAGTTGGACAGAGGCCGGGCCAGACCCGGGCACTGGGGAAACGCTAGAATGTTCCCCAGTCTGGGAACCTCTCTTTTCGTCTGGGATGTCCTGGATTAGCTGCGGCATCTGGGGTTCCTGGGAGTTGGTGCCGTGTCTCTGGTGCTTCAGGCCGGGGCTCCCGGGGTGGGGAAGTGGTGCTCTCCGGCAAGAGGCTCCTGTCTCTCTCCTTGGGAGATGGGGCTCCCCCGCCTCCCGCTGGCCGATAAGGAGGTGCTGGTGTGGCCTGGACCCGCCAGGGAAGCAGATTCACACTCGTCTCCCAGAGCTGCAGCTGAAGGGAGGGCCCCAGTGGCTGCCCTCTGGCCGAGAAGCTGTCTTCTGTCGGCCGGCCCCTGCCCGAGCGTATGAGATGATGGGTTTTTCGGGGTCCATGCCAGGCTCTGCTAGGCGGGTGGGCTCACGGTGAGGCTCCGTTTTGGTGGCAGTGGTGATGGTGGTGTGAACACTGGAGGGGGACCCTGGGTGAGCCAGGCTTGGTCTGTGCCGTGGAGACACCCCCTGAACTGGGGCAGCGGGCGGGAAGGCGCAGGCAGTCGGAGGACAGGGTGGGATGTGCGACCAAGCCCGTGTCCGGGGCTGGGTCCCCACCCTGTGTCGGCCGCTTTGTTGTTGAGCTTCTCCCTTGACCCGGGCCCTGTGCGTCCCTGGCTGCTCAGCGTGTGTCTCTGGGCCCCGTCACTCCCTGCCACGCGTGTCCCAGGGCGGTGCTGAGGGCTGTTCCTCTCTCCGCCGTCTCCGTGTCTCCTCTGCGTCCCGCGCTCTCCCAGCGCCTCTGTCCCCGTGCACATCCCCCTCTCTCCTGGGTGGCCGGCGGCCGCAGAGACGGCCGTGGGTGGCTGCAGAGAGGCTGTTCCTGGCGCGGTTCCTGTGGCTCCGGGCCACGTCTTTGCCGAGGACAGCCACGAGTGGCCGCTCACTTGTCAGCGCGACAGATGCCGCTCGCGGGGCCCGATTCTCGCCAGCCTGCCCGTCCCAAGGGAGCCCGTTGGGTGCGCTGAGTGTGTGTTCACCGGGGCATTTAGTGCGTGCGCCCTGCAGGCCAGGGCGGTCAAGCCCGACTTTGGAGGCGAATCAGACAGTAATTCAGGGACGTGGAACGGAGGGACCAGCCGATGACAGGCTGCAGTGAGCACCACGGCCCCCCCCAGGCCCCACGGCCCCCGCGTGCCACCTGGGAGACGGTGCACTTCCCGAGTTGGTGGGCTCACGGCCAGGCTCGGGGACAGAGTGAGCCCCCCTCGCCATTTCTGCCACGTGGGATGGAGGAGGGGACGCTGGGCTGCAGGGCGGACGGTGGGAGGTGGCTCTCCAGGGCCTCTGGGCCGTCTGCCTTCCTCAGCCCACTGACCACTGCGGGCCGGGCCCCTGGAGTCCACTCCGAGGGCCGTGTTGTGGGGGCCGTGTCCCAGGCGGCCACCCCCTCCTCACCCACAGGAGGGCCGGGGCCCGAGACCCTGCATTTCTGACGGCTCCCCGTCCTGGTCGGGGCTGTGCTCTGAAAGCCTCAGTGCTGTAGGTCGGGCCCCGAGCCCGGGGGCAGGTGGCAGAGCGGGAAGTTGAGTCTCAGGCAGGACCCCCGTGGGGGGGCTCCTGAGCCAGAATGCTCCTTCCGGGGTGTCCGAGTCGGGATGGGAGGGCAGGTCGTAGGCCGAGGGCTGCACCTGTGTGGGCGGCTCTGAGCTGAATTGCTCCCTGCAGGGCCGAGGGCCGCCAGTCCCTTCTCAAAGGATGACCCAGCCAGGCCAGCCTGCAGGTGGCCTGTGCATTTGCATATTTGCAAAGCTACGAGTGACAGATGTCACGACCTGCCCCAGTGCTTAGCCACGGCCAGTGCAGCAGGACACCACCTCATCATTCGGGGGACACCTGCCCTGTCCGAAGACTTCGGAGCAGGCCTGGCTTCAGGGACCGCCCTTCCCCGCCCTGTCTCCCCGTACCCTGTACAAAGCTGCCCGTCTGTCCATCATGGTGATTGAAGTGTGCCCATTGGACATCTCTGGGCTCAGAGCTGTGCTGCCTGCGGCGGGGTTCTCTCTCTGGTCCATGGAAAAGCGAGGCCCACTTCAGTATCTGCTGTGAGGCCAGCAACATGCTCGGGCTATTTGGTGTGGTGAGGTCCCTTCTTGTTTACTGGAGAATGCCATCCACCTTCCAGAAGCTTCTCTATATTCTGACAGACGGAGGTACAGGCCCAGGCATAGACTTGGAATGTGGCCCCTTCACACCCCACACACCTGAGCTCTGGCGGGAGAGGGCTGAGCCCCCACCTTCTGGAACTGGCCCCCGAGGTCCGGCTTGTGAGTGCGCAGGCTGGGCTGTGGCCCGAGCATCCTCTCCCTGGCTCCCCGCCCCCCACCGCCTGCCCCGAGGTGAGTCACGGGCCGTGGCGGGGGCCACCCGAGCCTCGGCTGACGGCACGGTGGTTTCTAGTTCATGATTCATAGATGGAAGAGCCGCGTTATCCTGGTTAATTACAAAACCGGAGCCCAGCGATGCAGTGGTCAGCGCACGCCTGACTACGCAAATCGTCAGTGGCCGAGGGTGTCAGGCCAGCCCGGCCCGGCCTGAGGCTGCAGTGGCCGTGGGGCAGCCACTAGGGCCTTCCCACGGTGATGGGGGTGACCTGTGGCCGAGGGTCCGTGTCCCCGAGGGTGAGTCCCGAGTCCCAGGGCCACACAGGGGTGCCAGAGCAGGTCAGGGTCTCCTGGTGGATGGGATGTGGGGACAGGAAAGGTCTGTCCTGGGCTCCAGGCATTCTGGCCTGCCCCTCCCAACCGCCAGGCCCAAGGAAGGAAGCCCAGGGAGGCAGAGGCTGCCGGCCGCTGTCTGGCCTGTGCTGTGTCGCCGTCCCAGCTGCTCTGTCTCTGTGCGTCCTGGCGTCCCGCCCCCTACCTCTGCCCCAACCCCCACCTCTGCCCCGCCAGGCTGTGCTCTGACCAGGCCCTCGGCCCTAGTCTCCCGTGTGTGTCTCGGTCAGTCGTCCCCCCCCACCCCCGTTTCCCTGTTTGTCTATATGTGTGTCTGTCTGTCTGAGGGTGGCTCGTGTCTGTCTCCCCTGTCTCTGTGTCCACGTTCCGTGTCTGTTCCTCTCTCTCCCCGTCTCTCCAGGTCTCTGTCTCTCCCCCTCCTGCTCTCCTCTCTTCTCCCCTCCCAGTTTCTGCCAAGGGACAGGTGACTTTGTTCCTCTCGCTGTGGCACTCAAGTGTCCGTTGCGCCTCAGGCAGCGGCGTGGGGAGCAGGGTGACCAGGACGGCCGTGTCAGGACAGGAGCAGGCAGGCTCATCCCCACTGTCCGGGCCTGTCTGCCTCCCCTAGTGACAAAATCACCGGTGGGGGGACCTGCAACGGGCCAGACCAGATGTCCCCAGGCTACGTCTCATCTCAGACCACTGCCCACCCTGGGCTGGGCCTCCGGGGCTGGGCCGGGGCGGGGACCTCGGGCCTGGGGTGGTGGCAGCTTTCCCGGGCGGCCAGGCCTGCAGGGGCTGCCGTGTCCCGCTGTGCCGAGGGCAGGCTGGTCCTGGCAGGCTGGGTGCAGCTTCAGCTCCTGGTTCCCTGCCCAGCTTTGTGCTAAGTCGGGAGAGGCCAGTTGGGGGCTCCCCCAGGCCTGAAGTTGGGGGGTGCTGTTCTCAGGGACGGTGGTAGGTGGAGGGTCCCTGGGGGGCAGGGGAGGCTGGAGCCCAGGATGGAACACGCCGGGCTGCAGGTGTGGGAGGAGACAAGCGTGGCCTGTTTGCAGGCCGGCCAGGGTGCAGTGCAGCGGGGACAGGCAGACCCCATAAGGGAGGTGGGAGGAGGTGGAAAGCGTGAGCACCCGCCAGGCAGTGGGGCAAGCGCGGGGCCACCTCAAGCCGGGCTGCCGGAGTCAGGAAATGGTCACCAGGACAGCAGCGTCATGTGGTGGCCATGGAGGGAGGGCCCTGGGCTCTCAGGCAGCAGATTGCCCCGGGAGGCGTGGCCGGGGTGGGGTTTGAGTCTGTTGTGTAGTGACGTCATTTCAGGTGATTCCCTAGTGGACAAAACAAACAAGGTCCCTGGAGCTGACACGCCCACCTGGGAGATGGACCTTGCACGTATAAGTCAGCGCGGCAGTTCAAGGGCGTCAGACACAGGCCAGACTCGGGAGGCAGCTGGCGGGAGGGAGGGCAGCTTTGGGGAGCTGGCCCCACGGCTTCTCTGAGGGGGTGTCCCCAGGCTCAGACTGGAGTGATAAGAAGGGACCGGCCAGGCAGAGTTGGGGGAAAGCGTCCCAGGCTGTGGCTGCGCTGCGGCGGGTGCAAAGGCCCTGAGGCAGGAGTACGCATGGCCTCGCCCGGGAGGCAGGTGCTGAGCGGGAGGAGAGTGGCCCTGAGGCCGCCGAGCTGGCGCCCGCACAGCCCTGTACGTCTTGTGAATACTCCCCTGGCGGTGTTTCCCCAGGAGGGACAGGTGGACAGGGGCGCAGGGGCAGAGGCCAGGTGTCAGGGAAGGGCTGGCCAGCGACAGAAAACTCTGACCTCTGACCCCACTTCTCCTGGGATCCCCTCCCCGCACTGCTGAGAGGCAGAGGGTGTCGGGCAGGCGCCTGGCACGGGACAGGTGCTCAGGAACGTGTGTGTTGGGTGAATGAATGATCTGTGCCGCCGTCGGCGTTGCCGGGCATCACGTTCTCCTGGTGTGTTTTTAAGGACGTGGTGTCTGAGAGTTAAGTCTCGTGAGCTCCCACCTGGGCAGGTGGCGCTGCCTTCTCGCCGGAGGAGTCCACCCTCATTCCTGCCTCGGGCCCCTGTTGAATTGTCCTCCGACGTGGGTGGGTCCTGTCACTCCCTGCCTCCCCTTCCCCGGGGCCCTCACCTCGTCCTTCGAGGCCACGCGCCTTTGGAGACTCGGCTCGGAGGCCTCCTGTCCTGCCTCTTCCTCGTCCCCACGGGTCAGGATGACACGCTGCCACATCTGCGACGTGTTTGTGCCTTTTGAAAGTTTTCTTATCGCTAGAGCCTTCGTCTGTCCTTTCGAATTCCCGTCTTTGTCAGCTTAAGTGCAAGCTCCGTACAGTTGGGGACCACATGTTTCTGTGGCCTGGTGTCCCCCTTGGAGGCTCAGAGCATGTTTGTGGAAGGAACGAACAAGTGAGTGGTGCAGTTTAGCTTAAAAAGAGAAAAGACTACTATCCCCAGGCCAGCAAGCTAGGAAATGCTGTGTGACCTTGGGTGAGTTACTTAACGTCTCTGGGTCTTTGAATTCTCATCTGTGAAACAGGGACGAGACCAGGGTCGTTGGGAGGTTTCAAGTAACTAACGGGTATGAAATGAGAAGTGGAGGGCTCATTAGATGTTTGTTGTGGTCAGTAAGCGTTCATTGTTTTTATTAAGACAGTTTTCTGCACAGCCCCTGGTCTGGGGCCTCGGCACAGGCTCAGAGTTCCGGGTCACTGGTCCGGCACACACAGTCCCAGAAGCAGGGGGTCCTTGGGGGCCTGAACCGACGGCTCTGGCTAACCATGAGTCTGGTCGGGTTTTCCGCAGAGTTGTGCTGTGGTTTGGGGGGACGTTCCCAACCCAGCACTGGGCACCAAGCCCGGTGTCAGCCTGGCCGATGACGTGTGTGACGGCAGAGGTGGCCCTCCGCCCTGAGCCGGGATCGCTGGAGGTGATGGAGCTGAGCCTCCAGTTCTTCCAGGTCCCCCAAGTGGAGGGAAAGGCTCCCACAGGCATCACCTGCCGCCGGTGCCCAGGGGGGGGTGTGTGTGTGTGTGTGTGTGAGAGTGAGACAAGGACCGCGAGGGCCCCAGTGTGGTCCGAGAACTGGCGGGAGCCGGCTGGAAGTGTGTGTCCCAGGCCTCGCCCCCGCCCCTGCTCCTGGGAATGTGCGTTTGACCACGGTCGCCAGGGACCATGTGCGCTTCGGTTTGAGGGGCGCTGGTCTAGAGCAGGACGCAGAGATTGAGGACCCACAGAAAACGTCCTGCCTAGCCCCTGCTCTCGTAAAGTTTTATTGGCACACAGCCACGTCTGTGTATGCAGTGGCTGCTGTCACCCTGCGGTGGCAGAGTAGAGCAGTTGCAGCAGAGACCACATGGCCGCAAAGCCGAAAATTTTCTCCTGTGGCCCTGACGGAAACAGTTTGCCGGTCCCTGGTAAAGCATTGGTTCTCCGACGTGGCAGCCATTGGAATAACCTGGAATTCTAGGTGCCAACACCTGCGTCTCAGCCCGGGGGCGGGGGTGCTGACGCCACTGGCGTGGGGCTGGGTGTGGGCTGCCTGTCGAGACCTTGCGCAGCTCCCCGGGCCGTCTGAGTGTGCGGCCGTCCCCGTCGGACCTTGAGAACCGCGAAACCGGCAAGTGCTGTCCTGCAGCTCCGTGGCTGGGCCCGAGAGCCGGCGACTCGGCCCGTCAGCACCAATCCTGCGTCAAGTTGGCGGTCGCCGGGTTGCTGTCCTAAAACACAGACACTGCGGAGGGCAGAGCCGGCCGAACGGGTTGACTCAGTGCCTCTCGGGGAGTCATGATTCGGGGGCTCCCTCCCCCTGCGTAAGTCTCCCAGGAGTGAGTGGGAGCAGCCCAGCGTCAGCCCACGGGCCTCCTGTGACACCGCCTCGAGGCCGGGCAGATGTTCCTCGTTAGGGCTGCTGGGGTCTCTCCCGGCGGAAAGCGTGTTTTCAGGCCGGGGCCGCCCTGGGATTTCTCTCGCTCATCCTCCTCCGCTGGTGTGGCTCGGGGCAGGGTACGGGGACGCCTGTCCCACGGGCATGGGGTTCAGGCCGCAGGAAGCCAGGAAGCCGTCCGCGGCTCCAGGGCGGCCCCAGAAATCGTGTGCCTGGAGGGTGGGCGCAGGTGGGAGTCCCCTGCCCCTGCCTTTGGTGTCAGGGAGGAAGAGGAGGGGGCAGGGCCTGGCGCCAGGATTGCACGGAAACCACGAGCAGGTTCTAGTGCCGATTGGGACTGCTGACCCCGCGTGAGGTTGCACGGGCTTGGGGGCCTGTGACCTGGGGTGCTGGCCAGCCAGGGGCTGGGGGAACGGATGTGGGGGTCCCGGCAGGGGCCAGGCGTAACTGCGATCGGGCAGAACTCGGACCCTCACACATTGACTGCCACGCTAGGGAAAAAAACACCTTGGGGCCATAGTGTTTCATTATGAAAACAGAATGAAAACTGTGAAAACAGAATGATCCTTTCTAATTTAACGAAAAATTATTTTTTATTGTTTTCTGTGTGTGAGTTGTAGGCCCCTTGAAAAATAGTTCGTGCAGCTCTGCAGGTGGAGATGTGTGAGTTACATGTGCTTCACCAGGCCCCGGGGTCAAAGCTAGTGTGAGTTAAATACAACTCACACAGCAGTAATGTGCTGGCTCTGAATCCTGGCCCGGTGGTGTACAGCGTCACCACCACCCTCTCTGTGCCTGAGCTCTCTCTCCTGCAGAGGAGGCCGTGAGCCAGCACCGTGACGAAGGCCACGGGATTGACGTCCACCGTGCAGGGGCAGGGGGAGTCTTGAGTTGGGGACAGGTGGAATCAGCAGAAAGGGGTGGGGTCCTGAACCCCAGATTCCAGCCAGAGGGTGGGGTAAGCCTCTCAGCCAGGGCGTTGGGGATGGCAGGACCATGGCCCCCACACCCCAGGGTATCCCCATCCTGCTCCAAGACCTTGAGGCTTCGCCCCCCCGCCCCCCCGCCAGCCTCAGTTTCTTCCTCTGCAGAACGGGAGTGGCGACCACGGCCCTCCCATCTCGGGTCAGTTAAGGGCACTCGGCAGGATGGGCGTGGTGCCGGGGTGGGGCGGTCCCCACTCGCGTCCCTGCAGGCTGATGCTGCTTTCATCTTCATCCTCCTCCTCCTCGGGGCTTCCTGAGGGATGTTGGGAACCTGCCAGCGTCCAGTGAGCGCTCAGGAAACGTGGGCCTCGGGTATCCGTGAGCTGCTCCTCCACGCCGGCGCCCTCCCTGCTGGGGCCCGTCTGAGGACTCGGAGGAGCCATGTGGCAGGGAAGGCTCTGAGCTCAGGCCCGGCGAGGACGCGCCTCTCCGGCCAGCCACTCTCCGCGGTGGAGCTGCACCCGCTGGCCGTGTGGGGATGCTGGTTACTGACCGGTCAGTGGGCGAGGCCCCAGGGCTCACGGAGCCCCCACTGGCCTGGGTCCAGGGGCAGGTGGATCGGTGCTCTGGGAGGGTGGCCCACGTGGCCGCTGCTCTCCTTGAGAGGGGGTGCTGCAGCCCAGGTGGGGACGCCGAGCTCCCCGGCCCTGCACAGACCCTGGCCCTGGCGTCGGATCCCAGCTGTCCCAAAGCCAGGGAAGTCTGAGCCGCAGGTGGAGACACCGTCCGTGTGGGGCAGCCCACCGGGCAGGACTCCCTCCCCAGACAGCCACGCCATTTTCTCCCTACCACCCTGGGCCCTGGTCCCCAGCTCCCGCTCACCGCCACTGCCCACCTCAGGCAGGTGTGGAGTGTGGACACTGTCGGAACCCTCTGCCCCGGCTCCCGCCTGCTGGGCCAGCTCCTAGGGAGGCCTCTCAGGGGGTGCGAGAGATGCCCCTGATCTGGGCTGCGTGGAGGTTGAGTCCGAGTGTCTGAGGGTTTGCAGTTAGGAGAGAGGGAGCACAGGCTGGCCCGCGGTTAGGAGAGGGAGCACGGGCTGGTCTGAGGACTCAGGGCCACCTGTTGGGACTGGGCAGTGACGTGGGGATGCGGGCAGCTGTTCCAGGTCAGGCGGCCCTGCCCCTTGCCCCGCCCACTTAGGGGGCAGGGGGCGGATTCTTGGGGAAGGGAGAGCGGATCCCAGCCAGGGGGCCCAGAGTGGAGCCAGCAGCAGCCCTGGGAGCCGCAGCCACCTGCAGTGCTCAGACCCTGGCTCTGTGACCTGGCGTCTGCAGGGTGCCCGTCCTGGGCCCCCGGGCTCTGAGGGGGGCCGAGGGGGCCCTGTGTGCTGGGTGGGCATCAGGCTCTGGCAGGGAGAAAGGGGCTCTCATTCCCCCAGCCCCCTCCTTTTCCGTCTGCCTGGAGTTTGTCCCCCTCGGTTTGGAAAGTGCTGTGACTGTGCCCCTCGTACGCATAGAAAGGCTTTTGGGGTTTATTTTTATTTCACTTGGCTCGGTGGGATGGAAAGATGGTCTGGTTTGGCAGCTGCCTGCAGGGAGGACCTCGGGCGGCCAAGAAAATCAGTGCGCGCCTGATCAGAGAAGCCGGGCGGGACGGAAGGGAAGTCGGAGGCGGTGCTGGGAGGAGCTGGCCGCTCCCACTGCCTCCTCTGTCTTGGCGGGACACTGGCCCGAGTGACTGGGGCAGGCACGATGACAGGCCCGAGTGAGCAGGCGGGCCTGGCCCTGAGCCCCCCGACCTGCCCTGGAACCTGGGCTCGTTCTCCTCAGACAGGCCTGGGGCCGTCCTGGCGGCTGCTGGGAATCGGGGGCATCCCCCCACCTCTCCCTTTCACAGACTTGGAGACTGAGGCTCAGAGAGGTGGCCTGAGCTTTGTCAGGGGCAGGGCAGGGCTGGGGCATGAGCGCTGTGTCCCCAGATTCCCGGATGCAGACCTGTCCCTGCCTGGGGCCGACCAGAGCCCCTCACTCCGGCCCGGATTGCTTCTGCCCCTCAAACACCCGTGCCGGGTGCCGTCCTCAGTGCTGCGTAAGGATCCTGTCATTGCAGCCCCCACCCCTGGCTGAGGCACAAGCATGCTGAATACCCCTGTTTTAAAAGGGAAGAAATCAGAGCACATAGAGGTTAAGACCCTCATCCAAGGTCACACAGCTGCTAAGTGGGGGAGGCAGGAATCGAACCCAGGGCATCGGACACCAGTGCTTCCTACGCCTCCCCCCAGGCCCTGTAGGCCACAGGACCCCAGGCTGTGGCCTGTCCCCAACTCCTGCCAGCTGGCCCTGGCCTCCCCTTTGTCTGCAGCCTCCCCTTGGGCTGACTCCGCGCTTCCCCCCCTCCCCCCAGCGCCTGCCAGCCCAGGTGCACAGATCCACCTGCCTCATGTGTTCTCTCCCCCTTCCCTGCCCTCCGACAGCAGCAGCAGCAGCAGCAGCAGCAGCAGATGCCCCGGAGCAGCCAGGAGGAGAAAGATGAGAAGGAGAAGGAGGGGGAGAAGGAGGAGGAGAAGCCGGAGGTGGAGAACGACAAGGAGGAGCTGATCAAGTAAGGCCCTGGCCCTGCGAGGCCTGGGGGACCTGGGCAGGGGGGTGAGGATGAGGGATTGGCTGGCTGTCCCCAACAGCCCCTCCTGGAAGCCCTCTGTCCCCCTCCCTCCTCCCTCCTCCCTCCTCCCTCTCCCCTCCCCGCCCTCCCTCCCCCTCTAATCCTCTGAGACGCAGAGGCAGATAGCTCATCTGAGCTCCACTCCCGAGCTAATAAATCCAGGCGATGACTTTGGAACTCGGCCTCCCCCTCCCCCTCCCAGTCTCCTGAGGCGCCGGGAGGGGGATCAGAGCAGCTTGGTGGGGGGGGACTAGGTGTGCAGGCGGGCGCTCACCTTTAGAATTATGGATGTCAGTGTGAGTTCTCGCAGATGAAGGCGCAGCCTTGCCTCGGGCCCTGACAGCTCCCGTGCCCGCCGGGGCCGCGGGCACACGGCCAGCGGGAGGAGGGGGCGGCGCGACTGAGCGCCAGGTACCTGTAACGGCTCAGGAATGCGGCTTCAGAGAACATGTGGCTCCCCTGCCCCGTCTCCCAGACGCTTCAGCAGGGGCCTTTCAGCCGATGAATGGGAGGGCGGGCGATAAATCCGCCTGCCTGCGGTGGAGTCAGGTCGGCTGCACGCACAGCCTCCCGCCCCGCGCCGCTGCCAGGCCTGCCGCGTGTTGCTCAGGGCACGGTGGCCGCGTTTGCACGGAGCCCCTCTCCTCCCGCGAATGGAGCGGCCTTGTGGATTGCTACCGGCCCGCGCCCCGCCGCGGTTCTTCAGAGTCGCGTAGACGGACGGTGGGGAGCAGCTCTCTGCTTGGCGTGTAAATGGCCTTGCAGAGGCTCCGCCGTGCCCCGCTGGCTGTGCGTGGAGGAGCCCTGCGGAAGAGCCCCCACACCTCCCATTCGGGGACTGAAACCCCCCTCCCGTTAGCTGCCTGGTCAGGCGCACGAAGTGGGTGGCGGCCCCGTGCACGCCCCTTCGTGTCGGCGCAAGGCCAGTGGAGGTGGCAGCTGGCGGCTGCGCCCCGGTTCCAGGAAAGGGAGGGCCCTTGCAGGCTGCCTCCCGCCAGTCCCGCCCCGGGCTCACCCCCTTTCTGGCGTGTGGTCAGCGCGCGGTAGTGGGTGGCCGGCGCAGGGCAGAGCGGGCGGGAGGAGAGGTCTCTTCCGGCGCCCAGGCTCATCCGTCCTTCGCCCCTCTCTGGCCTTCAGGGAGAAGACGGACGACACCTCGGGGGAGGACAACGACGAGAAGGAGGCAGTGGCCTCCAAAGGCCGCAAGACCGCCAACAGCCAGGGCCGGCGCAAAGGCCGCATCACCCGCTCCATGGCCAACGAGGCCAACAGCGAGGAGGCCGTCACCCCTCAGCAGAGCGCCGAGCTGGGTGAGCCGGGGCCGGGCACCGCGGGCTTGGCTCGTGCGGATGCTGCGTGGGTTTTGGGTTAACTGGCAGCGGCTGAGGGGTTGGGTCCTGGCGTTAGCTAGTGAGTGCGCTGTGTGACCCCGGGTGAGTTCCGCAACCTCTCTGTGCCTTTGTGTCCTCATCTGCACGTTGGGGGAAGTGGGTGGCTACCTCTAACCATGGGGGGGAAGGTCTTTAGTAACTTTCCACGTGGGAAGATTCTAGAACAGTGTCTAGGGTGTGGGAAGAGCTCAGTGGCTTTGGCCACTGTGGTTTCAGAGCTGGGACTGTCACGCACGAGTCCAGGTCACCCGTTCTGGGCATCTCTTAGTTTTTACACCTCGAGACCTGGTCACACTCAGCCCGCGTTTCCCAGAGACAGCAGCTGTTGGGAGCTGAGTAGCCTCCACCGCTTCTTAGGAAGATATAGGTTCTGACTGTCCACACGCTGGCCCTGTGGGCCTCAGTTTCCCCTTCTGCTCGGGGGGTGTTCATCCCCGGGTGCCGTGTGACCGCTCGCCTCCCAAGAAGAGGGGAGAGAGAGGAATTGAGTAGCAGTTCCCAAGTTCAGCCACAGGGGGCAGCGGTGCGTGTCTGTTGTCTGCACCTATTTCGGCCGTCTGGGGCCGTCCCTGCCGCCCCTGCGGGACCCACCCTGGCCCATTCCCAGGGCTCCTTCCCGGGTGGAGCTGGCGGAGACAATGCTTCTTGTCACAGATGCCCCTTCCCCCCGGAGTCTGGGACAGGCACCTGCCCGCTCTTCCCAAAAGAGATAGTTTGGACCCATTTCATAAATGGGCTACTTGAGGCTTAGAGAAGGGAGGTTGGATTGCTAAAGTCACAGAGTTAATCAGGATTCGAACCCAGCCCTCCTGGCCACAAACCCTGTGCAGCTTCCGTAGGCGTTTGCCGGCTGCCCCTTGGTGGCGGCGTACCGGGAGGCCCAGCGCGGAAGGGCTTTCTGCAGAAGCGTGCTGGTGCCTGGTCCGTGGGGCTAGTCCTCTCGGACCCCAGGCTGAGGCAGGGGGCTGGGCCCTCCCCTGGGGACGGATGCCCCCTGCCCAGACTTTCACCGCCTGCTTCTGGGGGTCCCATGGGAAGGAAGGGGGAGTCGGAGAGATCCTGGAGCGGCCCAGGCTGTGTGGCAGGGACCCGGGGGCTGCCCGGGCGGGTGGGGACCATCTCCCTGCTCCCTCTGTGGGACCGTCCTGCCCTCCTCAGCCAGCCTGTGTGGAGCACTCGCCCTGTGCCTGGCGCTGAGTCCGTGACGCTCACGTCCCTGTGCCCGTCCCCGACATGGGGCTTCAGCAACCTGAAAGGACCAGAGCTCACGCCCGGGGGGCTCGGAGGAGAAACTCAAAACTAGTCCCGTGTCAGTGACATGGCCACCTGCACCTGTCCCCGAGGCAGGGCCGCGTCCCTTCTGAATGACACAAGAAGCCCCTCTTCGTACCGGACTGGGGGTGGAATCATTACCCTCCCGAGCAAGAGTTTCTGCCAGGAACGGTTTTACCCCCCGGGGGACGTTGGGACATCCGCAGTGCCCAGGGCGGCCCCCGTGGCACAGAGCGGTCCGGCTCCATGGGAGCTGCGGCCCCTGCTCCCCCACTGTCACCATGTCCCGGGGAGGGGTGCACCCTCCCAGCCAGGTGCTCACAGAGTCAGCTGTCCTGGTCGAGACCCCCGACCGCCTCAGTTTCCCCATCTGTGAAATGGGCTGACTGCAGGTCCCCTGTCCCCGTGGGTCGCATGGAGGTCGGCCCGAGTGACGCCCATGGATCTGCTCAGCAGGGTGCCTGGCCCGGCGGGGGCTCGAGAGTCGGGCACCGAGGGGAGGGTCGGCCGGGAAGGGGTGTCTGAAACGTGGCCTCCCGTCGGGGTCCAGAGCCGTGAGCTGACGCTGTCGGGGCCCCGTCCCCGCCCTCCCCGGCTCCGAGGCGGGAGAGGAGCCCGGCTGTGCAGGGGGCCGAGGGCCTCCCTTCCCGGCCGCCGCCAGCAAGCGCATGTCTTCCTTTTCAGCCTCCATGGAGATGAACGAGAGCTCCCGCTGGACCGAGGAAGAAATGGAAACGGCCAAGAAAGGTGAGGACGCCGGGCAGCGTTCGCGCCTTGTCTGCATCCCGGGTGCAGCTCAAGTGGCCGGGGGACGTTGACCCCAGGGCCTGGGGTGAGGCCCGCGGGGGTGGGCTCTGATTCTAGGGTGTTCTAGTTGGTCACTTCTCGGAGCCTTCTAGAAAGTGGGTCTGTGCGGCTGCACCGTCGTGCTCGTCTCTGTGCGACGCTAGACACAGCTCGTGCTGTGCACGCGGTCAGTCGGTGGCTTCCGGGTGACCCCTGCAGCCAGCACCGCTTGGCCCTGTGGACGGAGCGGAGGCAGCCTGCCTGGATGCCTCGGGGCAGTCAGCTTGCTGGTGGCCACCTTGCTGGGGTCACCGGGTCAGCGAGACCTGCAGGGCGTGCGGTCCTCACACGGGTGTCTGGCTCTTACGTGGAGCCCTGAAGGTCCCCATCGCAGGCTCGAGCGTGCTGTGGCCGGGCACGTCTGGCTGTCCGGGTCAGGTGTGGGAGTGGCTCACGCGGCAAGTCCCGAGACTGAACGGTGGCGTTGCGGGGAGCCGGCGGGTGAGGGTGCTGCTACAGACGCTGTTCCGGCTCGCAAGTGCCCTTGTGTCGTGCAGTAGGGGGACAGCTGGGGTCTGGCACCTCTTGAGCCCGTGTCCCTCTTAGCTGTGGCTGGTGAGGCAGGGCTGGGGCGGCAGCGGCGGCTGTGTGCCCTGATGGTGTGCGACGTGCGATCGATCCCCCGCCCCCCCCCCCCCCCCCCCCCGTCTCCTTAGGAGCCGCAGGCTGGCTTGCTGGAGCCCGGGTAGCCGAGCCCTTCACTTCTAGCCTGGTGGCCTCGGTTTGCCCGTCTGTGAAGTGGGGGCACGTCCAGGTTGGCTGTGCGGACCCAAGGAGGGGCTAAGTTGGGATGAACCGCTCTGTTCCTCGCCCGTACCCCGCGCAGGGCCCACGGCCGCTGCTCCTTCTCTTCTCTGGACCCTGAGAAGGAGGGCCTGTCCCCGTCCACATTCCTGTCCCCGTCCACATTCCTGTCCCCGTCCCCCTCCCTGTTTATGACCAGGGAACTGAGGAGCAGAGGCCAGGGACTGCTCTGCGTCCCTGAGCTGCTGCACAGGGCGGGTAGCAAGCCCAGGCCTCCTGGCTGTGGCCCACGTGGCCCTGCCAGGCCCAGGCCCCGTCTCTGATGTGCAGTTTCTTTGTGCAAAAAAGCTCCAGGTCGTGACTCTCAGATGGAACAAACAGCCTTTATAGCGAAGGACCCGGGCACAGCAGGGCGGGAGTGTCTGAGAACAGCCTGGGCCGTGGGGCTGTCCGGGCCCTGCCCCTGCCCCTGCCCCTGCCCCTGCCCCTGCCGTCCGCCTGGCTGCGGGGCTTGTCGAGGGTCCCGCGCGTTGGGCGCTGGGTTTCAGAAACTGCCCGAGAGCAGCTGTGGACCTGGGAAGGCCCTCCGCGACCCCTGCCTCTCGTCCTGGGGCTCCTTCCTGGGCCCTCCGCCTCTCCACCCACACGATCCTCTTTCCTCCGAAGCCCCCAGCCGAGGTGGGCCTGGAGGAAGGACCCGGAGGGACCCTGGCGTCATTCAGCCACGCATGTCCACGGCCGGTCGCGGTGAGGAGGTCTCCCGGAGCTGGGCCATTTGTAGCTCCCAGGGCATGGGGTGCCGGCACCGCCAGCCCACGGGCCCCTTCTCTCTTTCACGCCCGCCTTGCGGTCTCTGTGTAGATGTCACCGTGGGCTACAAAAGAGGCTTTATTGAAATCGTGTGCGTTCTTTTCCTCCCCTTTGATTTAAGTTTGATATAATACACACAACGTACAGTGTGAGAGAATGGTTCAGTGGCGTTAGGTACATCCACGGTGTCGTGCAGCCCTCCCGCTGTCTCGTTCCAGAACTTTTTATCACCCCAGACGGAAATCCCATGCCCACTAGCAGTCGCTCCCCAGCATCCCGCCCGCGGCCCTGCCGGCCGCCGCCGCGCTGTCTGTCTCTGGCTGTGCTGTGGGGACATTTCACGCGGATGGAATCCTGCAGCACGTGGCCGTGGTGTGTCTGAGGTTCGTGCCTGGCTCTATATGGCCGAGCGATACACCGTCGCGTGTACAGGCAGGCCGTGCGTGGACGCGGGGTGGCTTCCGTGTTTGGCTGTTGTGAGCAGTGCCACTGTGAACATCCGTGTGAAAGTGCGTGAGTTTGTTGATCACATACGTGTCCTCGGGCTCTGGCCCCTCGGCCAGGAGGTTGCCCCGGGACCCACCCGCTGGAGGACCCTGCGTGGACATCCCGGGACGGCCAGCCTGTGGTCGTGTAGCCTCCCAGTCCCCCCACCCCGGTGTGTCTCGTGGTGTCGCTGTGGCTCCATCCGTGGTGCCCTCCCTGTCTCCCGGGACCGGAGCCGTTGGCTGCCCTCCGTCTTCCTTCCAGAAGGGCAGATCCGGAGGTTGGGAGGACGGCTGGGGATGACTCACCGGCGGGGACGGGAGTGTGCCCCACCGTCTCAAGGTTGGGGCCTCAGCGACGGCGGTGAGCTCATCCCGGGTCCTGCCCACAGAGACGGCAGCGAGAAGGTCCCGTGGGGGCCGTGCCGCGGAGGCCCTGCGCGGTGACATTTGCAATAATGCCGCGCGCCAGCGTGCTCGTCTGCCGTGAATTACAGCAATCTGGACGATTACCGCCAGGGTGGCTGCTAATGGCTGTGTGTTCCAAGCAGGGGGAGGGGGCGGGGCTGCAGGTGCTGGTAGCGGGTTGGGGTGGGGAAGCTAGGAATGTTCCAGAGCCCCCTGCCCAGCCATCAGAAACCCAGAGTTAGGAAGAGGACCAAGAACCAGCTGTGCCTGAGGCAGAAGGCCTGCACCGTCATTTCACAGTGACACAGCCCAGGTCCTGAGTGAGGCAGGGGTGCTCGGGGGCTGGGGTAGGTGAGCTGCCAGGTGTCCGGGGGCTTTGGGACCCCTGAGCCGGCCCGGGGCACCTGGGGAAGCCTTTAGTGGCCTGGCCTTGAAGGACAAGCTGCAGAGGCCCCGGCCCCCGCAAGGAAACGAGATCTCAGCCTCTAGAGGGTCTAGCTCTGTGGCCTTAGGCAGGTCAGCCAACATCTCCGTGCCTCAGTTTCTCCGTCTGTACAGTGGAAATTAAAGGAGTGTCCACCGTGTTAGTTTCCTGTGGCTGCCATGGTACAAGACTGAAAACTGGTGGCTTAAAACAACAGAAATGTATTCCCTCACCATCCCGGAGGCCAGAAGTCCAAGTTCAAGGTGTCAGCAGGGCTGGGCTCGCCCCCGGGCGCGAGGGGAGGCTCCTTCCTCTCCCGTCCGGGCCCAGTGGCTGCCGGCAGCCCTTGGCGCACCCTGGCTCGCGGCTGCGTCACTCGGGCTTTGCTGCTGTCCACACACGGCCCCTCCCTGTGTGTCTGTCCAAATTTCCCTCTTCTCGTAAGCGCCCACCGAGGTCCAGTGTGACCTCAGCTCCACTGGGGCATGTCTCCAAAGACCCTTTTGAGAACGAGAGTCCAGTCCCAGGCGGGGTGGACCAGAGGCTTTGGGGGCACCGTCTAGCCCGGCACGCCCACCGCCACGGGGCTGGGTGAGAGCAAACAGAAGCGCTTGGGGCGGGGATGCCTTGGGCGTGCTGAGCTCCCCGTCACCGTTGTGGCCACAGCCAGCGCCTTAGCCCTGGGACCTGGGCCCCGCCCACCCCTGTCTCACCCTGAGTGTCTCTCAGTCCCTAAAGTGAGGCTGGGATGCCACCTCCCAGGGGCACTTTAACGGTGGAACAAGTCAAGGATGTACAGTTCTTGGTATACAGTAGGTGCTCAGAAGTGCCAGGCCTGCAGCTCAGCGCACAGCCTCCGGAGCCTGCCTTCCTGGGGTCCGTCCCGGCTCTGCCTCTCCTGGGGCCTGACCCGGAGCAGGTGTCTGCACCTCTGGGCCTTGGCACCCCTGTGCCTGGGGGGCGGTGTGGTGAGGGTCACAGCTAAGTGGTCTGCCAGGCACAAGTACGATGACAGCTGGAGGGGGTTCCGCAGTGCTGGGGGCTGCCTGGAGGAAGGGGCCGCCAGGCTGACACCCGAAGCCTGAAACGGTAATGAATCACAGCAGCGAACGCTGTGGGGCACGTCCCGGGTGCCGGGAACTGCTCGACGCCTTACGTGCATGAGGTCACTCCCTCTCTGCCAACCTTAGGAGGCAGGCACTGTTACTAGTTTCTTTATCCAAGTGAGGAAACCAAGGCCCAGAGAGGTTTAGTGAGCTGCTCAAGGTCACACAGCTGTGAAGTGGTGGAGCTGGGATTTGAACCCAGGCTCTCTTCTTGCCCAGTAGGAATGGGGCTGGTGTGAGGATTGGGTGAGTCGGTCCAGCAACTTGGCACTGTTGACTCGCTAGTGAAGGAGGAAAGGGCATCCAGCAGAGAGAACAGCATGTGCAAAGGCCCTGTCGTAGGGACAGTGTGGTCCCGTGAGAAGTTGTTGAAACCCAGAGAGGGAAGGGGGGGAAAAGCTGCGGGGGTAGAGTGGCCTTGCCAGCTGTGGACAGTTTGGCTCTTATTCGAAGACCAGAGGGAGGACTGGGGGAGGGGCCGGGGCCACAATGGCCACAGGGTCCCAGGGGGCAGGTGCCTTGCCTTCTCATGTGCACGGGGTCATGGTTGCCTGCCCTGGGGCTCCTGCAGCGTGGGGGCTGGGCACGTGCAGGGGGCAGCCTTCCTAGGAACCCGGCAGCCCTGGGGAGCTGGCTGGCTGCCCTCGGCTCCGTGCCACGCCAGGAGGGAGGGGCAGGGCAGGCCTGGGCCGGGATGAGGGACTCTAGTTCCCCTGGGAAAGGTCAGCCCGGCCTGGCTTGGAGTCTCCACCCAGCTGTGAGAGAGGCTCAGGGCTCTGCCCGCAGCTCCTGGGGCCCCCAGCCCCCTTTGCTGGCAGGCAGAGACCCTGCTGTGGAGGGGATGGGAGGGCCCAGCACACCATTGTCACATCAGCCCAGGCCAGGGATAGGCCCTGGCCCACTTCTGGGCCGCCAGCCTCCAGGGGCCTGCCTGCTGAGGGGAGAGGGCAGAGGTGGGCAGCCCACAGGGGGAGGGTGCTGCAGGGGTCAGGCCCTGGTGGCCCCCGGTGAGCCCAGAAGTCTCCCCTGGGAACCAGGGCCTGCTCCGCCTGGTGGCCGTGCCTCTCTGGGGAGTGGGGGAGGGGCTGCCAATCGCCCCTCAGAGGCAGGGTAATTGGCTTTAGCAGATAAAGGGGGGGGGAGGTGCAAGCCCCCAGCGAGGAGCCTGCAGGGGTGCGACGCCCCCCCAAGCGTCTGTTGTCAGAGTCTGGGATCGCCGCCCACTGTGGGCACCGCAGAGGGGGAGCGGCCCCCGCATGTGGCCTGGAGGGCAGTGCATGGCCCGTGTCGGCGGGGTGGTGTGGGCCGCCGGTTAGCGCACAGGCGTGGGGGCTGATGCGGGGGGCGCAGGTGTCGGTCAGGGCCCTGCGGGGGAGGCAGGGGCCATCCGCAGGGTGGGTAACGAGGAGGCCGATGTTTGGGGACAGTGCAGCGCCCCAGGGCTGGCATTAGCGGGGACAGTTTCCCCCCGGGGTTTGCAGAGAGAGTGCTGTGGGGACACGGCCGGACGTTCGGAGTGGGGTGGGGTCAGTCAGGGTCTCCGCACGCCCTGGGGGTGCAGCCAGTAGACCGTCCTCCCTGGTCCGCGCCCTTGAGGGTGAGATCGGGCGTCTTCCAGCCCATCTTCACTCCTGGGGGGAAATCCACAAATCGGCGTCCACGTCGGACCTGACGCGGGGACACAGACACCTGGCAGTTGACACGGTAGTACCGATGCCTGTTATCATGTGGCAAGGTGTGTTCTCTACATGTGTGTGCACACACGTAGGTGTCCACACGGCCTCTGCCTTGCACGTTGGGAAGACCAGGGCCCGAGCGAGGAGCCTGTGCCCACAGGGCGCCGTGGTGGCGCGTGGGGAGGGCCGTCCGAGCGCTCAGCCTGGTGGCCTCCTGCTTCGCTCTGCAGCGGGGGACCGTGGCGTCGACAGGTGGAAGGTGAGGCAGCGCTGGGTCGCACGCAGGTGGCTGTATTTATCTTAACGAGCGCATCTTACCATGCACGGGAGAGGACGTGGCCACCACGTGTGTGTCTGAGTCACAGGTGTAGTCGCTGGAGCAGGTATCGGGCTTACTTGAGTAGATGGGGACAAGACGCAGGCAGGTAGAAGTTGAGCTGTGCTGCCCTGCGCACGTCCTGACGGGACGTGAGGACGGCGGCGGTCCAGGTAGCCCCGCGGTGGGACGCAGCAGGTGCCTGCGAGGCGGCCTGGTGGCTTCGTGCCTGTGGACCCCTCCACCCCCCCAGGGCTTGGGGTTTCCAAATTGAGGAGGTGGCAGGACTCGGGCCTAAGAGGGTGGACTTTTCCCCCCTCCTTTGATAGTTGTTTTGGGCAGGAAATCTCGAGTTTCTACGGGAAAACGGCAGCTGGTGGGGGAGGGGCGGCGGGGGCCGTGCACCCCAAGCAGGCGGCCTGGGGTTCTCCCTGGAAGGAGCCGGAAACCTCAGGGTTGGATGCGACTGGCTGGAGGGGGGAGGGCGAGTGTCCTTCCGGGGTGGGGGGTGGGTTGCAGAGAGAACAGCAGCGACGTCCCCAGACACAGAGGGTGGCGGTGCTGCCCACAGGAGACAGCGGCTGGGGGAGGATCCGAGGCCGGGGCGGGGTGTGCAGGCCCCTCTGGGGTCCTGTGCGCTTGAGCCGAGGGGGCCGCATCCGGGGCCCCCAGATGGTGCGCGGGAAGCTGGCCCGGGGGTGCCCAGAGCAGCCGGCAGCAGAGACACCCTCCGGCCCCCACCCCTTCGGCCCCCCAGCTCCTTCGCAGGGTTCCCCGTCCAGACCCTGACTCAGATTCAGGCTTGACTTCCTGTCCTGGTCAATTTCACTTCTCAGTTTCTGCCTCCTAACTCTTCAGAACAAGACTCTTTCCTTAGAAATTAGAGGTGGGGTTAGCGAACCCGGACCGCAGGGCGTGTTGGCAGAACCCGCGTCTGGGCCCAGCCCAGAGCGTGTGTGGGATGGGCTCCTGGGTGTCGAAGGCGCCCTCCAGCCTCCATTCTGGAGCGGGTGGTCAAGGATGGCTTCCCTGAGGTGTGACTTGAGGCTCACCTGTGAGAAAGAAGAGCTTGTGCAAATGTCCTGGGGCTCATAGTGAAGGGGCTGCCAGGAGTGAACGGAGGAGGGGCCGGCTCCCGGGGACGTCCTGGGCCGGCTGAGGCCTTTGGATTTTATCCCAGGAGCTTCGGGTGGTCACTGGAAGATTTTAAGCAGAGAAGTGACTTGATCGGATTGGCATCCTTAAAAACTCATTGCACCCTCCCCTGTGGAAAACGGAGTGTGGGACTCGGGCGGAAAGACCTGGATCCCTGGTCGCCCTCCCCTGGCGTCCTGCCCCAGGACCCCTTTTGCTCCCCGGGATTTCATGGGCAGGAGAGAAAGGCTGAGGGTTAAAGGGAGAGCGGGTTAACGATCCCGGAGTCAGGGAAGTCAGTCGTGGCCTGAATCTGGGCTCCAAAGTTCAGCTCTGTTAACTTTCAACCTCCGGGACCCGCCTGGGCGCCTCCGCAGGTGTTCTGGGGAGCGGGCTGATAGGGCTGTTGGGGGTGTCGCGGAGAGCGAGGAGAGAGGTGCCGGTGTCTCGAGACCCTCGGGCACCAGGGAGCCCTTTGGGGACCCCAGGCCCTTCCCCCCAGCCTAGGTGGTTGGAGGTGTTGTTAGCTCTTGGAATCCTAGCTTCCCCCCCCACAGAACGCGAAGCCGGCCCTGCCCACCCACAGTCCCCCACGGGGGGCCCGGCCGCCCTTGGCAGCAGCAGGCTGGGTGGGGGGCAGACCGCAGGTGGAACTGGCACGGAGAGATGACAGCGGAAGAAGCTGTTTGCTCCCCGTCTGCCGGGGGTGGAGAAGCTCTGTTTTTCTGGAACCCTCATCTGTTCTTACCGCTGCTGACGCCGCCACCGCTAGGGATGGGGAGAGAGGGAGGGGAGCCAGTGCCAAGTCGGCCCGCCCCTTCTGAACCTGGGCCTCTGCCACGCTCCCCCGCCCGCTGCTCCGCGAGCCTCCGTCTGGAGGTCACATTCAGTCCTGACGCGTCTCGCTGGGTCAGGCAGCAGGAAGATCAGAGCCCAGCCCGGGGCGCCGCCAGGCTGCCGGGGGCACCGCTGCCCTGTCGGGCCTGAGTCTCCGGATTTCGCTGAGCTCGGGGGTCTGGAGGCTCCTGCCTGGCACCACTTGCCGAGTGTCCACACCGGGCACACTGTGCTGGGGAGCCGTGGACGCTGCACCCTGGCGACGCCTGGCACAGAGGCACCCGGCCCACAACTGACAACTTCCCGCTGCCGCCCCCCTCGGGGAAGGGCACCTCGCACGCCCCGGGGCAGCTGGGGGCGGCCGCAGCCGCCGGAGGAGCCCTGGGCCACCGGGGCAGGCGGGCGGGCGCAGAGCCGCCTCCCCGCCCTTCCCGAGCCAGCCTCCGCCCGCCCTCCCTCCTTCCCTCCCTCCCTCCCTCGCTGCTGCCGTTGGACGGAGAAGGATGTGAGGCAGAGCTGAGCTGCCAGCAGCCGCCAGGCAGGAGCCTCGCAGAGCCGCGGCCGCCCGGCCTCCCAGACCGCCTCTCCTAGCTTCGCTCCCTGGAGCATCCTCCCTGCCCTATGTTTCCGGAAAACTTGGCCGAGGGGGAGACGCGGATGAGAGGATGTGAGTGAGTGGCCCCAGGAGGGCATGGGGGAAGCGGCGGGTGCTGGTGACAGGGACCGCGACGTGGCTGTTAGGAAATTGCGGCTTGGCAGTGAGGGGGGGGGGGTCGGAGGGGGCGGCGGGGAACTTGGAGTTCTGGACCCGGTGGATGTGCCCCCGACCCCCAAGCCCCCTCCTCCTGTTGCCCTGGCTGTCGGGCTTTGGCACCCCTGGAAGGAGGGGCAGGACCTGGGTCTGTGCCGGCGCGCGGGGTCCCGGCTGCAGCCACGCGGAGGGCGTCTCTCCAGGTGCTCGGGGCTGGCGGGACTGGCGGGACTGGCGGGGCTGGCGGGGCGGGCTGCGCGGCATGGTGGCGTGTGTGAGTGCTTCTCCCTGTGCCCGGCACTGGCGGCCCGGGCTTCCCAGAACAGGAACCAGAGGAAGCCTCTGCCACCCCCACCCCAGGGGCCTCTTGGCTGTTAAGGAAACTGAGGCCAGAGAGCAGAGGGATGGCCAAGCCTGCCCAGCCTGCTCCGGGCAGGGCTCCTGGACGGCTCTGCCCAGAGCTCCTTTGTGAGCCACATGTTTCAGGAAGGGCTGGGTGACCCCCACTCCCTCTCCCCGGCCCCCCACCCCGTCAGCTCCCATGAACAGAGTTAATTAGGGGCCCCAACCCCCAGTCGCTCCCAGCCACCTCCTTATTTATTTACTGAGTTTGGAAATGTCACCCTCCCCTGGCCGGGCCACCCCCTGGGGCCCCACCCTGCCCCCAGCAGGCCCAGAGGGGAGACCCGCCCCCTCCCGCCCTCTCCTACCCTGGTTCCGGCCTGTGATCCTCCTGGCCCCGCGTGTTTGCCTGGGCGGCTTGGCCCCGGCCGGGGAATATAAATAAACGCGCGTCCCTGGCCGCCAGGTTCTGGAAGTGGCAGCTGTTGCTGGCGCGGGCGGAGGGAAAGGTCAGGGGGCCCGGTTACACTTGATCCCACGCCCCGGCCCTCCCCTCGCGCCTGTCCTTGAGGAACCCTGAGGAGCGGCCGTGGGGCCACGTGGCTCCTGTGGCTGCCGCAGGCGAGCAGGTGGCCTGTCACTCAGCGTCACCCCCACTCCGCCGGGTCCAGAGGGCCGGGAGGGCAGGAAGCTGGGGCCCCATGCCCACCGCCCCCCTTCACCCGCGCCCCGAGCACAGGAGAGTTGGTGTGAACCTCCGAGCTTGTTCCCCATCCCAGGAACGGGGACAGCGTCCCAGCCCTGATGGCAAGGGGGGGGCAGGACCACGGCCCTGAAGGGCTTTGCGAACTCCGTGTGTCACTTGGCCGTGCGGCAGACGGGGTGGCTTGTTGATGTCTTTGCTGCTGTTATTGCATGTTTATCAGAGCTCTGTACGCAGCCGGCGAGCGGCACGTGTCTGAACGGCTAAATGGACGGGTGGACGGACGGGTGGATGAGTGACGGAAATGCCAGCTCCAACTGCCGCCCCTCGGGCCCCCCAACCCCCGGGAAATTCCAGTTGTGGACTTGATTCGAGGAGGACGGGCCCAGACTTCGTCATGGGGGATCTTTCGTTGAAGTCAGTTCTAGCGCAGCTCCGCTCAGGGGCTGCCGGGTCTCCGGCAGCGTGATTCGGCCTTGGGGGCTGCTGCCCTCGCGGGGGTCCCGCCGCACAGCCCCGAGGTCGGGAGGGCCCTGCTGCTCCCCCAGCCTCAGGGAAGTGGACGGGCCCTACCTGCTGCGGCCGGCTGGGGCCACACAAGGTCACGGCTGCAGGAGACGCAGCACGAACGTGGAGACGTCTGCGTGTGCCACCGGGGGCTCACCGGGCGGACGGGTCGGGCCCTGGGGCCCGGCTTCCTGGGTGCTGCCTTGAGGTGCAGCAGGGCCGTGTTACCGCTGAGCCTCGTGTTTGTGGCGTCGAAACCAGGACCTCCGGCCTGAGCCGGGGGTGGAGGGAATTTTGCAGGCCTGGGTGCGTTAGGGGCAGGGGCTGCCGATCCCTGGAGGGTCTCTCCCCACGCCGGGAGGAGAGAAGCTCTTGGCCGTGGCAGGGCTGAGATTTGGGGGACGTCCACTCCCAGCCACCCAAACAGGCCGGGGGGGCCCTGAGTCCAGCGTGGGCCGTTGGGTGCCCCTGGGGGTTCGGGCCCTGGAGGCGCCCCGTTAACCTGAGCGGGAAGCGCCTGGGCCCCATTTACCCCACTCTGACCTCCACCCTCCCGGCCCCTGCTGGCCGCGTTCCTTCCTTTCCCTGGCCCGGTGTGGCCGGAAAACAGCCTGTCTCCCGAGGCCGCTGCAGCTGCGAGAGTGTCAGGGCTGGGTCACAGCAGCGGCTCCCGCCCAGCCGGGGGTGGGGCAGTGGCCGGGTGGGGGCCAGGGCAGGGTCTGCATCCTGGACTCCAGCCTCGGCCCCCAGCCTCCTCCACGGTGGCCTGGGTGGGGCCTGACCTGTCACTCTTTGTTCCTGGAGCCCAGACCCTTCCTATGCACCCCAGCCTGGAGCCGAGTGACCCAGAAGGCAGACCCCGGGGGCCACCCCTCCCCTTCTGGTGGCCCCCAGCCTGTGACATGTGGCTCCTCAGCGCTGTCTCCTTCCTTGGGGGGGAGGGTCTTGGGCTGCCCCTCACCCACTGTCTGCTCCCCCCCGCAGGCCTCCTGGAGCACGGCCGGAACTGGTCGGCCATCGCCCGGATGGTGGGCTCCAAGACCGTGTCGCAGTGTAAGAACTTCTACTTCAACTACAAGAAGAGGCAGAACCTGGACGAGATCCTGCAGCAGCACAAGCTGAGGATGGTGAGTCCCCGGCTGGCCTGGGTGTCACGCGGCTGCCTCCTTAGGACTCGGCCTCTCGGGTCCTTGCCCGGTGGCCCCCGACACGGCCGCGGGCAGCTGTGCTGCTGTAAGCGTCCCTCCGGGATGGTCAGGGCTGGGCAGGACTCCCCCAGGCCTCCTGCCCACTCTGCCTCCCCCACCGCGGCCTCCCAGCCCTCAGCTCAGACACCTCTGGGGGCCATAGCGCCCTCGGGGCGTGTGGGGGGAGTTGGGCTCTGACTCAGCCAGGAATTGGCGCAGAGCGTTGGAATGAAGCCCCGGGCAAAAGAGCCCTGCTGGACCTCACAGTCGGGCAGCCGCTGCAGGGTGGGAAGGACGGCCTGGGGCAGTCAGTCTGGGGCAGCGGGTGGCTCAGCCGTGGCCTCCTGGAGGGCTCCAGGCAGGCCTGGGGCGGCCGTGCTCCCGCCGCAGGAGCACAGAAGGCGCGGGCTCGCCTCGCTGAGCGTGTGAGTGGTCTCTGAGGAGCGGCCGCTTCCTCCGCAGCTGTTTCTGGGAATCCAGGACTTTGGGGGGGTGGTGTCTGCTGCCTTTTCTCCCTCCCTTCCCCTCTCCTTCCTGTCCTTCCCTTCCGACACACTACTGAGCATCATCCCCATTTTAAAACCGGAGAAACTGAGGCTCAGCTTGGCTAATAAGCAGCTGAGTTGGGCTTTGAACCCAAAGCCGTGAGCCTGGGCACCAGGCTCCTAGTCACCGGCTGCGGGTTCCTCGTGGGTTCACAGGCACAGGAGGGGGTGGAGCTACAGCACTTGCAGCGTGTTCTGCAGGCGGCGCCTCCGTGCAGCCCACCGCGGGGCGCACGGCGCACATCGCTGCCTGAGCACCAGGCAGAATTTGAGAGCACGTCCCGCCCCCCTGAGCGAGTCTTACTGCATGGTGGGTGTGGGTGGTGGGCGGCGGCCCTAAGCCCCAGGTGGACACCGTCCCACGTGTGGGCCCCTGGGATGTGTCCCTGGAGCTCCAGGGCTTCGGGCAGTGGCCCCTTGTTTTCTGGACCGTGTGGGCCTTCAGGTCTGCACGGGAGGAAGGCTCAGTGCTGGCCGAGGGTCGGGGGTGTCCGTCTTCAACACCTGCCCGGGTCCCTGGGAGCCCCGGGGCAGCCTGGCGGGGGTGGGGCACATTGTGGGCCGGTGTCCCTGCCGCGCAGGTCAGGAGTCTGGCACGGTCAACACAGGATGACCCGGGGTCAGGAGCTTGGCCCTGAGACCTCCCCAGGCACAAAAGGGGCTTCCTGAGACGTCCCCAACCCCCACCCTCCCCCTTCCTCCACCAGCTTCTCCCAGGCCCACCCCAGGGCTCCCGTCCCAGATCCACAGGACCTGGCTGCAGGGTGACAGGCGTCTCCTCCCGCGGCCCCCTGGCCCCACCACCTGGCTTTCCAGGTTTCCTCGGGGAAACCTCTGTGCCCCCAGGGCCCCAAACGTGAGAGCTTGGTGGGAGGACTGGGGACTCCAGCAAGGTGAATAGCGCGACTGGCTCGGGGCAAGAGGGGGCCAAGTCCCAGCTTGTCGATTTGGCACTTGGGTGACCTTGGGTGGTGGCTTCAGCCTGGCCAGCCTCAGTTTCCTCATCTGCAAAGTAGGGGAGAAATAGTCCTTGTTCCACGAGATCATGTGAGGGTTGAGTGGATTGTTACCTGTGAGGGGTCCGCCGGGGAGGCGCCCCAGGAGGGTCGGCCACCCGGTTACCGCTACTGTTACCGTTATTGTTCGGTTTGAAGCCAGCCCTTCTCTCCTCGGGGCCCGTGAGGCCCTCCTGCGTGGCGTGTGCAGGAACAGCTGCAGCGTGTCGGGGTTGGGAGCAGGGACTGTGGGCCCAGGACACCGGGTCTGAATGTGGGCTCTGCCACTTACCAGCAGTGTGGCTTTGGGCAAGTGACATGGCCTCTCAGTGCCTCAGTTTCCCCACCTGTGAAATGGGGACAGTAGTGGAACCCACCTCAAAGAGCTGTTGTGGGAATGATCCGAGTGGTTGTAAAGAGCGTAGAAGGGGACCCAGCAAGTCACAAGTCCTCGGCTAAGCAGAGGCGCGATGGTGCTGGCGGTGGCGTGCCCTTGCCTGATTCATTCCTTGCTTCATGCAGAGAGGCAGCCTAGAGGGACCGTGCCTAGCAGGGCTCTGGGGTAGCACATTTGTACCCCAGCTGTGCTGCTTAGAGACTGGTGCCCAGGGGTACGTGGTATCACCTCTCCAAGCCTCAGTTTCCCCCTCTACAAAATGGGGATAGGAATAGGACCTACTTACAGGGCTGTCTTGAGGAGCACGAGTTCTCTTTTGTGGAGGGAGGTGCCTGCCGCGAGGGTAGCGCTCAGTAAGCGTGGGGGCATCATCATCGTCCTCAGCGTGCCTTCAGCAAACCGGTGTTGATCCCGGCCCCCGGGAAGCAGTGGCAGGTGTCTCGAGGGTTTTCCTGCTGGGCTGAGGGCGCCGGGCATTTCTTCACTGGGCCGTGGGGAGCCACTGAAGGCTCTTGAGCTGAGAGGCGACCCATCCAGGCTGGGCTCTCGGGGTGGATTGTCCCCGTGTCTGTAAGAGTGACTCTGGTCTGAGTGAGATGGAGCAAAGGCTGCTAAGGGAGGTGGCCTTCCTGTCCCCGACTGTGAAGATCGCGGTTAGTGGCTGTGTCGCTGGCCGCCTGCAGAGGGGTGTGGACAGGAAGGGAAACCTGAGACCAGATTGGCCCCTGAACGAGAACAGGTGATTTGGGAGCGTGGGGCCGGTTCTCGCTCCGGCTGACCTCGAAGGAGCAGACTGGCCTGGAGAGCTGCAGACAAAGCCTGTGAGCAGGTGCAGGGACCCATCGCAGGTGGTCCAGCTCATCCTGGGGCGCTCCGCCGTGACAGTGGCCGCCCTTGGTGCAGGGGTGAGCTCCCCATCACTGGAGTATGCAAGCAGGCCTTGTGAGGTGCCGCCGAACCTGGTGACCTCTGCCTCCCCCCCACCCCTCCCCGCACCCTCCAGTCCTGACGCAGTGACAGCCCCTGGCCCGGCCCCGTCGGGCACAGGAAGACGTGTCACCCTTGGCCAGCGAAGGCAGCAGTGGGGAAAGCACAGGGACTGAGGGTCAGCGGGTGTCCCCTCCCCCCAGCACCAGGCCTGGCCGGAGCGTGGCCGCGGGCGACGTCAGCAGGAAGCAGGATCAGGCGGCAGGCGGAGCACGTCGCGGGGTTATGTAACAGTTGGCATCGGTGACTTCTCCGAGGTTTTCCCTCCCTCTCCTTATGGCCGAAGGTTACCCTCTCTCCATCTGCGGATCCAGGCCCCTGGGGCTCCACTTCCGCGCTTCTCAGGCTCTGCTGTCTCGGCCCTGGCCCGGCCCTGCTCCGTTCTCCTCTGTTGTCTCTTCCGTCTGAGGCCGCACAGGCTGCGGGGAGATGGGCCTGGCAGGGCGGTGTCTGGACCTGGCCTGCATTCAAACCTGGGCTCGCTGCGCGAGCTGTGTTGTCTTGGGCAAGTGTCTTTGCCTCTCTGACCTGGTGTCCTGGTCTCCCAGGTTCGTTCAGCCAAACAAGCAGTTACGGAGCGCCTGTTCTGTGCCAGGTGCCGTTCCTGGTGTGGCGGGAGTACCGCCGAGGACAGACAAATCCCAGCCCTCGAGGAGCGAGGTCTAGTGCGGGAGACACGTTAACGCGTGCTTTCAGGATGCGGCCTGAGCACGCTAAGCCGGGGGCTGTAGGAGGAAGTGGTTGCTGGGGGAGTGGGAGGGGTGGCTGGTCTTTGCCGGGTGAGCAGGGAAGACCTCGCTGGGGAAGCGCCGGCCGAGCGAAGCCCTGAAGGA
Organism: Eulemur rufifrons; assembly: GCF_041146395.1. Lineage (NCBI taxonomy): Eukaryota > Metazoa > Chordata > Mammalia > Primates > Lemuridae > Eulemur > Eulemur rufifrons. The sequence goes on from NC_091003.1 coordinate 4,285,828, forward strand.
GGTGAGGACGTGGAGGCGCGGGTCCAGGGAAGGGCGTCCAGGCAGAGGAGCGGCTGGCGTGGAGGCCCCAGGCGGGGAGGGCAGCGTGTTGGTAGCACAGTGACCGAGGGGGTGTGGCCTGGACGGCAACTTGGAGAGGTGGGGGGCCCAGTTCTAGGTCTGTGGCTAGACCACACGCGGGGCTGTGTGGCTGGGGGAGGGCGTGGGGTTGTAGTCCAGGTATTGGGGAGCCCTGGAGAGCTCGAAGCAGGGGGTGACGTGCCCTGATTTGCAGAGCAGCTGTGCGGGTCCAGTGAATTAATGCTGGAAAACGTCTTACACACAGTAGGCGCTTAATAAGCGTCGCTGTCATGGTTGGTATGGGTATCACTGGCCTGCCTCTCCTGTTCCATTCTCACCTTCTGATCGGAGGGGCTGGGCCGTGGGGGAGGATTTGCTGCGATTCCAGGGATGCTCGCTAAGTTTCAGCCTCTCAGACCCAGCCTGGGGGGATTCGGGGCGTTGGCACCATCCCCACCCCGCTGCCAAGTCTTGGGGACCCTCCCAGAGAGACTCACGGCTCTAGAGGGTGAGTTTCGCGGCCAGGCCAGCAGGAGACCCCTGTTCTGCGAGCCCCCGCCTGCCGCAAGTAGATTGGGGAAGCAGGGCCGCCCTGGGTCCACCGCAGAACCCACAGCCAGGGCCCCCCGGAGACGCTCAGGGTTTGGGGCCGGGCCTGGGTGCACGTGGGACATCCCTGGACCGGGCCCCGTGGACACTCGGCGGGGGCGGGGCCGTGGCACTCTGGCCGAGCGTTAGTGACAGAAACCGTGACTCATGGGCAAGCAGACGTTTCCCTTTTCCTCCCGGCATTCCGAGTGGCTGTGCCCGGAGACCCCTGTTTGCTCAGGAAGAAGGCAGGACAGGAAGTGATCCCAGCCCTGGGCTGTGGCGGGGCCTGGGGACAGCACATTTGGAGCGTGAGGACCCCCCTCCCCACGGGGCCAGTTCCCACCCCCTCTGCCCTCCCGGCCACAGTGTGAGGCTGGAACAGGCAGCGCCTGGTCTGCAGGTGACAGGGCGTTTGTCCCCGAGAGCAGGCTGTGCGCGTCCTCACTCACGGTGGCTTTTCCCTGCAGCCTGGGGACCAGCGCGCCGGGGCTCTGTCAGCTCCCTGTGATCACCAAGTGCCACAAACCAGGGGGCTTAAAACGGTGACAGTTGTGTCTCCTGTGGTTCTGGCGGCCGGAGTCTGAGGTCGGGGTGTGCGTAGGGCCCCCCTTGCCCTCGAGGCCCCGGCGGAGCCTCTTCCGTCTCCTGCTCCTGGCAGTCCTCGGCCTTCCTCGGCTTACGGATGTGTCACTCGCTCCACGGTCACGTGGCTGTCCCTGTGTCCATATTTCCCTCCTGGAAAGGCCACCGTCATACTGGACGGAGGGGCCACCGTACTGCAGTGTGACCTCATCTTAACCGACTATGTTGCAAAATCCCATTTCTAAGTGGGGTCACGTTTTGAGGTTCTGGGTGGATGTGAATTTGGGGGGACGCTGTTCAGTCGCATACAGGGGTCTTCGCTGAGAGCTACTGTCACCTCCAGACATGTCACGGGCTCCGCCTCCTTCTCGGAGACCCCAGAGGGCTCAGGCTGCAGCCCCCGAGTCACAGCAGAGGGGGCAGACACCCTCTTAGGGTCCGTACATCCTCCTGGGAGTCTCTGGGCACCTCAGGACCCCCCAGGAGATGCTGCCCCCATACGCACCCCCTCCCTGCCGACCACGTGTTCGAGCCCACGGAGGCCGCCATTCACAGTCGCTTAGCAGGTCGGTCGACAGACACTTTCTGAGCCTCGGCCTGGCTTGGCGTGGGGAGCAAAGACACTCCTGGCCCAGGGAGGCACAGAGACGGGAGCCTGGCTCCCATGTGAGGAGCTGGGGGTCCCGGGGAGCAGGCTGCAATGTGGGGGGGGGGGGGGGTGAGGGGCTGCGCGGTGAGGGCCTCGTCTGCTCCTCCAGCATGCCCAGCGGCTGCCCGCCCGGGGCCTTCGCCCTGTAGTTCCCGCACCTGGCACTCTGCAGGGCCAGGTGATGCCCACCCCCACTCCGATCTGGGGTCACGTCCCCTCCTTGCAGAGGCCTTTCCTGACCTTTCTGTCCAGAGGGGCCCCCGCCCTGGGCTCTCCTGCCCCACCTCTGTCACCCTCTGAGTCTGGTCTCTTTGCACGACGTGTCGCTGGTCTCCCAGGCAGCCGGCCTTGGGGAGCGGGACCTTGTCTGCCCACGGCCCCTGGTGTGGTGTGGGGTGACACGCTGAGCTTCCCCAGCTGGCCTGTCTCCGGGCCTTGTGGGGGCAGGTGAGACGTGAAGAGTTTGGTCTGTTCATTCGGTCCGCACGTGCGGACGGAGTTGGCAGGTGTCCCCTGGGAGCGCGGCCACCACTGGGGCTGGCAGAGTGGCAGGAGCTGGAGCAGCCCTGGGGGCTCCGGGCAGAGGCAGGTTCCCACCTGCTCAGGGGGGTGTCAGGGCAGCGAGAGGCCAGACCGTGCCCAGGGCGTATCTGGGACATGGTGGGGGAATGACCCCACCGGTAAAAATAACCCCTGGCGTGTCTGGCTGCGGCGGCGGCTGCCGGGTTGGGGGCAGGTCGCCCTGGCGGCCACCAGGCCGGGATCGCTGCCCCTCACAGCTGTGGGTGGCCTCGGGCACAGGGAGTCCCCGGGCTGACAGCCCAGGCCCTGACCCGCCCGCCGCTGTCCCTGTGCCCCAGGAGAAGGAGAGGAACGCGCGGAGGAAGAAGAAGAAAGCGCCTGCGGCGGCCAGCGAGGAGGCGGCCTTCCAGCCCGCCGTGGAGGACGAGGAGATGGAGGCGTCGGGCGGCAGCGGGAACGAGGAGGAGATGGCAGAGGAGGCGGAAGGTGAGGGCGGGCGGGGGCGGTGTCAAGGGCGAGGCAGGGGCTGGCCTGGCAGCCCCTTGCCCCCAGACGTCCGGGTCCTTCTTAGAGGGGGCCTGGACTCCCCTCGAGGGGAGAGGCAGGTGCGCGGGGCTGTCCGGCATCCAGCCCTGCGATGGCGACGGCAGCAGAAACGGTGATAGTCGCCGCCCCTGGGCCCCGAGCCGCACTGGGCTCTCTGGACGCCCACGGGTGCCGCCTCGGGCCGGGGCGACCGTATGGCCAGGACAGCCCTGCTGGTGCCTGTGGTCTTGTCACCCCGTCTGGCGGCACCGTTCAGGAAAGAATTTACTTTGGAAAACAGTTTTTTGACTAGAACTATTTTTATATAGTTGACCAGAATAAACAGAACTGATCTGTTAGTCGATCAATACTTCAAAAGTTACATGATCACGTTTAGTGCCTCCTCTTCCTCTCAAGTCTCCCGTCTGGGTGACACATCGTGTGGACCCCTTAGACCCCTTACTTACTGTCCCCATTTCCGATCCGGGGCAGCTGAGCTGGGGACAGTCGAAGGTGTGGGCTCAGGTGTCACGGGGCGCGGCTGCACCTGTCTCAGGTGAGCCCCCGCCAGGTGAGTGCTGCGGGGAGCGTCAAGCGATCATGTCATGTAGATTGCTCCGGTGGGTCCCCTCTCCAGCCCCAAAAGGAGGACTGTGACCGCGCACAATCGTCACCTTAACCTCCCACCCCCCATAGCACGTGGCTCAATCGCACAATAATCGCTTAGAGACCCAGGGATTGAACCCAGGCTGCCCAAGGCCAGACCCTGCACTCCCGATTAGTAAGTCACCTTTGACCCCGCACTGTACCTCCGTTTCCCTCTCAGAGAAGCTGGGTCTAGACCTGCTCCCGCCCCACAACACCGCTGCAGGCCCCGCCCTTGCTTGGCCAAATGTCTTTGTCTTCCCTTCCATCCATTCTCTGCCCGGAGCAGCCCAGCGTAGTCCTCAGGTTCAAGTTCTTTCCTCCTGCCGCCAGTCCGGGGCGTCTTCCTATCATTCCCGTCTGCCTCTTTTTCCGAATCGGGACTCCCAGGCTTCTGCCAAGGTGGTGAAGGAGGCACAAGTCCCCTCCTGGGTCTGTAAGCCAGGCCTGCGAGTAGATGCGGGCTCTGCTGGCCCCACGATGTCTTCACCAGCCCGAATCCTAGTTCCTGGTTGAAAGTGGATAGTCAGACCCGAGGTTACTGTTGTCTCAAGCCGGGGGAGGGTCTGGGGTATAGAGTCCAGGGTACGGCGTCTGGCCTCCTGGCAGCTCTGGGTCTCTCTAGCCCGAGTCTGCCAGAGGCCTGGCCAGTGTCCTGCCACGGCTGCAGGTCCCTCTGGCCATCCCATTTTGGGTCCTGGTCTGTAGCCAGGAAGAGAGAAGACCCAGGGAGCAGTAACCCAATCCCCTCTCGAAATATCCTTCCAGCTGTCCGCGTGGGCAGGGCAGGCTCGGTGGGAAAACTGGAGGAAACCAGACTTTGGCTTAATATCAAGACAGGAACAGACGCGTGGTAGTGAGCTCCCCGTCACCTGTAGGGTTCACATATCTCATATCCCGGTAGGGACAGGGGAGGAGGGGTGCTGGTCTGGCCAGAGCTGAGGCTCCTGTGACCACCTGGCTTCCACGGTGAGAACAGCCGTTCACAAGGCCCTGATGAAGCCTCCCAGCACCCACCCTGGTGCCCAGGGCGTTATACCCATCTTAAGGATGAGGAAACTGAGGCGCAGGGACAGGAGAGTCACTCACATGGTGTCTCCAGCCCAGCCAGCATTCGCATGTGTGACCCCGTCCCTGGGACTAGGATTGGGGAAGTAGGACTTGGGTTGGGGCCTGAGGTTGCCCTGACAGAACCTTCCGGAAGCCCCAGCCAGCCCAGTGGTGCTGCAGACCCCTTCACGGGGACAGGCAAAAAGTGCCTTGTGGGCTCTAGGCTGGAGATAAACCGGTGCAGGGGAGGGGGGAGTCCTCTGGCCCGGGATGTTTCCTGTAACGGTGACGGTCCCTGTAACGGTGACAGTCCTGGGACCAGTAGGAGCCCTGGTTAACTCCCCCGATCGAGACAGCAGCACAAAGCAGGGACGTCATTGTCCCTGTTTTACAGAGGGCGTCCCCAAAGTCCGTTTGGCTACGGAGATTCAAACTCAGCCTGGCTCTGGAAGCTTCTCCCCACGACTTCTTGGGTGTGCAGGAGGGAGAGGCGGCCAGGGGTGGCTTTGGTTCCGTGTTGGTATTTTTTAAGCACCTGCCATGCACGGGTGTGATGCAGCGCACACGTCCTCGGGCAGTGGCTGGCAGGGTGCGAGCGCCCCATCGTGCCGATTCTTGGGCCCCAGCCTGCACCTACTGAATCAGAAACATCTTGGGGACGGAGCCTGGTGACTGAGTTTGCACGAGCCCTCCAGGGGCTGCCACTGGTGTAGACCCGCAGCAGTCTCTTGGTCATAGGGAGAGTCTGGGGCTAACGCCCATTTTGTAGACTAACAAACTGAGACTCCAGAGGTTGGGCCGCTTGTCCCAGGGCTCTCAGCGCTGGCCTCCCTACGTCCCGTGGTCTGACTGCGTGGACGGGAGGGGTGACACAGCTAAAGTCACCAGGCAGGGGTGGGAAGCCCAGTGGCTGGGGACACGGGCTGCTGGGTTCGGTGTGTCTGCCCCTGCCGGCGTGACCTTGGGCAGGCTGACGACCTCCCTGCCTCGTTTGCGCATCTGCAGATGAGAGCGGTGACCCTCTCGATCTTGGAGGTCCTTGAGGACCGAGTGAGTCACGTGTGCGAAGAGCTCTGTGCAGAGCGAGCCCGTGTCGCTGTTTCTGGAAGGGGGGGTCGCTGCTCCGGGCCCTGCAGGGAGGCGCGAGAAGCAGGGGGCTGGGGAGATGGGGGGGGCGGGGGGCTGGAGGACATAGTCCTCTCCCTCCCACCTTGCGCACCCTGACGTCAGCACGCCCACCCCAGGGCACCTGGAGCCAGGGGGCCAGTGACTGGTCTGGGGACGCCCAGGGTGGCTGTGGCTTGCTTTTCCCTGAGTGACCTCGCTGCTGGCCGGCCTCGGACCGGCCTTGGACCTGCCTGCGCAGGGCTGCTTCTGGTCCCCTGCGGCGGCTCACGGCCAGAGCCTGGGGGCAGAGGAGTCCAAGTGGAAGGGCAGGCGGGTGAGCTGCCCGCGGAAGCTGCTGTGGGTCCCGCTTTTCGCCTGCCAGGCCCCAGGCCCCCCTGCCGGCCACCCCACCCCCTCCATGCCCTCCCCGCTGCTGCCCCCTCACTTCTAACTCTTGTCTAACTTCCTTCTAGCCTTACACGCCTCTGGGAGTGAGGTGCCCAGAGGGGAATGCAGTGGCCCAGGTACGGACGTGGCCGGCTGGCCCGGGGGCAGGGGTAGGGCCGGGGAGGGCACCGAGGGCACCTGTCCCTTGCAAGGGGCCCCCCTCCTGGGAGCATGCCTCTGCCATGAGCACCATGGTCTGCTGCCACCTCCTCTGTGCCCCTGCCCGGTGAGTGTCTGTTCCCCATGCTGGTCCCGGCTTGCAGGTTAGGCTCCCCGCTTGCCTGTGCTGCTGGTTTGCCCCGACGTGTGCCCTGGATCTCTTGCTGTTCGTTTCCCCAACAGCAAATGCAGGGGTTTCCAAGTGTCCCCGTTTTATAGAAAATGGGGGAAATTGAGACCCAGAGAAGTGGAAGGGAGGGGGTCTTAGGGCTACAGATACAGGACTGGAGTGGAGGTCCCTCAGCCTCCTGCTGTGGGACTGCATCGCCGTGGGCCATCCCTGGGGCCTCCGCGCGGGGGGCTGGTCCCGTTTGCATTGCCCTGTTGGGGTGATGGTGACAATGCCACAGCAGATACGCACCGGGCAGTCAGTCACCCTGTGCCGTCACCCTCACTGGCTCACCCACCCTGTGAGGTAGGAACTGCAGTTCTACCCATTCTGCAGCTGGGAAAACTGAGGCCCGAGAGGCTACCTGAGTTTCCCGAGGTGCACAGCCAGTGAGGGGCAGAGCTGGGGGCAGGGCTCAGACGAGAACATGGAGACTCCCAGGACAGAGACCTGTGCCCATTGGCCACCCTCAGTCTGGCTCTGTTGGCCGTGCCAGCAGCCAGGAGATCCCGGGGTTGGGAGTTAGCCGGGTCGTGGGCACCAGGGTCGCCCAGGAAGCAGGCAGCCACCTGTAAAGGCAGTCACCTGGCCAGTGGCTTTGTCTCAGGGGTGGGGCTCCGGGCAGGTGTCAGGTGCGTAGGAGCCACAGGGCTGTGTTGGTGTCAGGCCACGGCCACTGCGCCCCAAGGGGCCCTGCCTGCCTCCCCCGGGCACCGCTTAGCCCCGTCTGTTCTCCCCGCACAGCCACCGTCAACAACAGCTCCGACACCGAGAGCATCCCCTCCCCGCGCGCCGAGGCCGCCAAGGACACGGGGCAGAACGGGCCCAAGCCCCTGCCCGCCCCGGGCGCCGACGGGCCGCCCCCTGAGCCGCCCACCCCTCCGCCGGAGGACGCCCCGGCCCCCGCCGAACCCGCCCAGGCTCCCGAAGCTGCCGGCCCCCCCACACCCCCACCGGCACCCGTGTCACCCTCCGCACCCCCTCCCGTGGTCCCCAAGGAGGAGAAGGAGGAAGAGGCTGCAGCGGCACCCCCGGCAGAGGAAGGGGATGAGCAGAAGCCCCCTGTGGCCGAAGAGCTGGTGACGGAGGCCGGAAAGGCGGACGAGCCCGGGGCGGCGCCCGAGGAGCCCGTGAAGAGCGAGTGCAAGGAGGAGGCCGAGGCCGGCCCGGACCCGGGCGAGGGCACCGAGGCCGCTCTAGAGGCCACGCCCGAGGGGGCGCTCAAGGCAGAGAAGAAGGAGGGTGCCGGCGGCAGGGCCCCCGCGGCCAAGGGCTCGGGCGCCCCCCAGGACAGCGACTCGAGCGCCACCTGCAGCGCCGACGAGGTGGACGAGCCTGAGGGCGGCGACAAGAACAGGTGAGCGGAGGCGGCAGGCCTGGCTTGGGCTTTTGTCTGCGCGTGTTCATTCTGTAAGCGCTTATTGAGCAGCTGCTGTATACTGAGACAGCGCACGGGCCGGCTCTGCCTGCCCTCGGGGAGCCCCTGGTCCCTGGTCCTGTTAGGGAGGCGGACGCGGAACAGTCCAGGAACAGGTGCGGGTGGGGTGAGGAGGACCTCCCAGGGGGTGATGTTCAAGCTGAGACTGGACGGAGCAGGAAGGAGCCATGGGAGGCGCCAGGGAGAGAGAGTGCCGGGCAGCGTGTGTGAGTTTCCTTAGGGTTACCATCCCATGGTGCCACGGACCAAGTGGCTTGAAACGGTTGTACGCTGGCAGGGTCCTGGAGGCCAGAAGTCCGAGAGCGAGGTGCGGGGGGAGGAGGCACAGCCCCTGCGAGACGGGGCAGATCCGTCCGTACCTCTCCCAGCCGCTGGCGGCTGCGACAGTCCTCGGCTTGTGGGCACGTTGCTCTGGCCTCCGCCTCTGTCGTCAGGTGGCTTTCTCCTCCGTGTGTCTCCATGTCCGAAGCTTTTTCTTAGAAAGACGCCAGGGTTGGACTAGGGCCACCCTGAACCGACGTGGCCTCGTCTTAACTTGATCACATCAGCAAACAACCCATTTCCCAGTCAGGCCACGTTCACAGGGACCCGGGTCAGGATTTGAACACGTCTTCTTGGGCAACACGGTTCTACCCTCAATGTGACGGGAGGGGCAAGCGCAGTGGCCCAGGGCGGGAATGTGGGGTGCGCCCGGGGGGGTTCAGGAGCGGAGCCCGGGGGGCAAGGGGCCCTCGCAGGCCAGGTGGGCAGCTACGTTTGTTTTCGGACCTTCAGAGCTTCTGCCCAAGAGGCCGGGGTGTGGTTTACCCCCGGAAACCAGCCGGCTGGCTGCCGTGTGGGGGTCGAGGCACAGGCAGGAGGCGGCCGCGGTTGTCCTGGGGGCCGAGTTGGAGAAGCTGAAGGTGGGGGCAGGGGGAGACTCTTCTCCTGTGGGCCAGGAGCCCCGGCCCTCAGCTCTTGGGGTTCCGGAAGGTGGGGAGGTTCTCAGGGAGGAATTCCTTTCCTGCTGGGGTGTCCTGGCGGGACCCCGCGCCTTCCTGTTTGCCGTGTGCTCCTCCCTTCCTCACCTCTGCCTTTGCCCCGGCGTGGGCGCCCTGCCCGAGGCCCTGGGGACACCGCATTTTAACCGCTGTCAGTGCGGGTGCCGTGGGACCCTGGGCCCAGGCCGGGACCAGAGCCGCCCGTCCACCCGATCAGGGCCGGTCCCGGGTGGCCGAGGGCAGACCCTTGGTGACTCGGTGCCCGCTCACATCTGGAGGCCTGGAGGAGCTGTTTGCTGGCGAGGCGGGCGGATCACTTTATTGTCACTAGAAACAGTGCTGTCTGTTTTGGTTCTCTTGGAAACATTCCGGGCAGAGCGAGGGAGGAAAACCTGAGCTTTGTGTTCGCCCAGAGCCTCTGCCTTTGCCCCGGGATTCACCCTGGGGCACGTTAAGATGGGAAGTTCTAGAATGTTTGCTGTGAACTCAGACTCATCCCTCCAGTCTCCTTGGGTTCCCCAAAGGGAGGTGAGCCCCAGGTGTCCTCTGTGTCCTGCGTCTGGGGGCCCCTGGGGACCACAGCTGACACAAGCCTCACCTGTGTGCGAAACCGTGGGTGGGGTGGGGGGCGGTCCTGGGAGTGCCAGGCAGCTTTCCGAGGGTGCTGTGGGTACCTGAAAGAAAGCAGTGCTCACGGCGCAGCTCAGCCGGCCAGGGTCTCCGCGCCTGGGTCCCCACCCGCGTCTGCTGGCTGTGGGGACGGAGTCATGGAAACATGGTCCTGCCCTGCGGCAAGAGCGCTGAGCTCACAGGGCGGCCGCACTGATAAGCGGCCTCCTGGAGTCTGTGTTTTGGGGACACGTGGCCGGCCCAGGCTGGAGAGCCAAGGGGGTTGGCTTGAATCCTGCAGCCCCCCAGACCCCTCGGGCCGGGCCCTGTGCCCCGCAGGGGACTCTGAGCCTCCCACCTGCTCCCCAGACAGCCCCCCCCTCACCCCCCGCCCCAGCTGGGCCTGGCGGTTGTCCCCGCTCCTGCCTAGAGTCCGGCATCCAGCCCCGGGGAGCGCAGGAGTCCTCGGCTGGGAGTTGGGACACCTGGTCCGTCATGCCCCGTGTGACTGGGGCCGGTCCCCCACCCGCGGGTCCTGCCTTGCCGTCTCGGCGAGCGAGGCTGGACGTGGGCCAGTCTGCTGACCTCTTCCTGGCCGGCGGCCGCCGCCCCTCCCTTTGCCGGCCGTGACCACGCAGGGCCGGGTGGGCGCTGGCAGACGCAAGCGAGATGCGTCAGAGCACGGCCCGGCGGCCCGGGCCTCCCGGGAAAGGCCGAGGGCCGGGCGGGCCCCGGGCGACCCCTGGTCCTGGCCGCCTGCCCACCGCCCTCCTCCTGGCCTGGCAGCCCCAGCCGGGTGAGCTCCGTGTTCCTGGAGGAACGTGAGATGAATCTCGTCCGGCCCCTGCCTGGACAACCCCAGGGGAGAGAGCCGTTCTGCTCTTGCTCTCCGGCACTTTCTGCCAGGCAGCTCTGCCTGGGAGTTTTCTTGGCAGACGACCAGAGATAGTGGCTTTGATTGCAAAACCCCGAGCCTGCCTGCCCTCCCCGTCTCATTTCCTGGAGAAGGTGGCTGGATGCTGTTTGGCAGGGCCGGGCCCTGGGGTCCCCTGCCCCCAGCCTCTGCTGTGCCGTCTGTAGGATGGGCGTGGATGGCTCATGGCAAGAGTAACTGAGTTAACGGCCGCGAAGCGCCAGCCCATGAGGGCACTCAGGGAAAGATTTGCTGCCGCCTCTGGATGTGCTGCGGGACCCCCAGTGTCACTCCGAGAGGGGCTGGAGTGCGGCTTCCTCCGCTGTCCCCCTGGAGTTTTGAAGGAATCGTGACCGCAGTTTGTCCTCTGTTCTTATCCCACAAGTGACTGGGTACCCGTGTGTGCCCGGCACGTTCTTAGGTGCCAGGAACAGGACAGACGGGTCCCTGGGCAGTTGCTCACTCGCTAAGCGGGGAGGGAGACCGTGGGCTGGCAAGCAGGGAGGGCCTCTCTGAGGAGGTGACACTGGAGGGTGATGGGAGCCCAGCAAGGGGCAGCCCGTGCAAAGGCCCTGTGACGACATGAGCGCATGTTCAGTGGGTGGCGGAGAGGCCCATGGCGAGGAGCAGAGTGAATATTTGGGGGCATGGGAGGGCAGGAGAGGAGGTCATGGTGGGCAGGGCCGGGGTTGGGGTGAGGAGTCAGGGCCTGGTCTCGGGGCCCTGCTGGGGCAGAGGGGGCTTGTTCGCAGGCCAGCCCAGCCCCACCCGCCAGCCCTAGGGCGTTGCAAGGACTGTCGCAGTCTGGTGACCAGGGGGAAGCTGAGGCAGGGCTCTGTGGACTTGGGGACGCACTGTCACAGGCCAGGGCACTCCTGATGAACGTCCCCCGGCCCTGGTCTCCCCAGCCCGGGCCTTCCAAGGTGGGGAGACAGCAGGAGTAAGAAGGCAGCCTGTCCTGCGAGCTCCAGACGCTGGTCACGCCCGTCCCCTTGGTCGCCCACAGGACAGCCTGTGGGGTGGCACCTGCTTTCCTCTCCATGTTACAGATGAGGAAACTGAGGCACGGTTGGCTCTTCCATGGTCAAAGAGGGGACTCAAACCCAGAGCCTGAGCTCTCGGCCACAGGGGTGGATAGGCAGGGTGGGCGCCAGGCCTCAGAGCCCATCCCCCTCCCTTCGCGGACCCCCAGAAAGGGAGCTCAAAGCCACTGTCTTTCCAGAAGACAAAGGCGTGGGAGAGGCAGAGCCAGCAGGGAGGGCTTCTGGGGGGGGTGTCGCTCTGAGCACCCACCTACCCCCCCCCGCCTCTGTCGGTGGCTGTCCCCTCTGGGGGCTTAGGGCCCTCGTGCTCCATGGGGGTTTGAACCCGGCGGCCCTTGTGCGGGTGTGGCCTTCACCCACGAGGGCTGGCTGGGACCGGGGGCTCCAGCACACTGTCAGCCCCCGGCCCCCCAACTCCTGCGTCTCGTGGGGCCTCTGTGCGTCCCCAGCAGTCTGACTGCCCCTCGCCCGGGCGGGGAGCCCCAGGGAAACCAAGGCAGGAGAGAGCGCACAGGCCCTGCCTGGAGGGCCCCACTCAAGGACGGTCCGCGTGGGACACCTACGCTTTCTTTTATACGTGTTATAAATTCACATTTTGTGTCTCTACGGAAGCATACACAAAAGTTTAAAAATTTATATTTTAGTATTTTTCTTGTATGTACATATAGAATATGCATTTTTACCATTCGTAGAAAAAAATACGGCAGGTATATCAAATCCTTTGTTTTAAGGCCAGCACACGGGATATTTTTATCTTCCTTTTTGTGACAGCTTCATTAAGACAGAATTTGTGTGCCCTACAAGTCATCCTTGGCATAGTCACAATGTCATGAAGCTGTCACCCCAGAAAGGGACTGCGAACCATGAGCGGTCACCCTCATTTTCTCCTACCCTTGTCCCCTGGCACCCACTAGTGCGCCGTCTCTGTAGCTTTGCCTGCTTGGCTGTTTGGTAGGGGTGGGATCCCACAGTACGTGGCCTTTCGTGTGTGGCTCATTGCCACGGTGCGTCCGTGCCGTGGCCTGTGTCAGTGTTGCGTCCCTTTCAGCGAGCGTGCGGGAGACCACGTTTTGTGTATGTGTCCCTCGTGTTTCCATTCCGGCCACGTGGCCGGTTCTGCCTTGAGCACCGGCGTGTGGGTTTTGCGTGGCCGCCGTCTTTGTCGTGAGCGCGTACACCCAGGATCGGCAGGTGGGGTCGCAGGGGAGCCCCACGTTTACCTGTTGAGGAGCGGCCAGACTGTTGTGCAGCGTGGCTGCAGCATTCTTTGTTAAATTTCAGTTTGCAAACGCAAGCAGTTGAAAGGGACGAGGGGGAGGATAACGCGGAGGGGGTGACGGGGGCGGCCAGAGGAGCAGGTGGGGAGTGCCGGGCAGGGATGGCATCGCTGTCAGACCTGGGTCAGGGCGCCCCGGCCTGAGGGTGGTGGGCAAAGCGGGGCTGGCCCAGGTGCAGGGAGCGAGGAGGGGCAGCAGCCAGAGGAGAGGCTTTCAGGGGTCCTCAGAACGAGTGGGGACAGGTAGGGAGGGGCCTGCGTGGCGCTGGCTGTGCCTGCAGAAGTCAGGGTGACCTTGCTGTCTCGGCCCGCCCTGCGCGCCGTGGGCAGCTGCGGCAGGCATCGCCGGGCCTGTCTCTGCTCTCCCCGCTCGGCCGAGCGTGTGGCAGATGCGGGCAGGAGGCCGGTACCCGCAGGGCTGGCCTGTCACGTGCCCGTGGCAGGAAGGAGACGTGATTCCTTGTTGCTGGCCGTCCCACCCGGGCAGCCGGGGCTCGGAGGGCAGGAGCTGTGTCCTGGTTGTTGTCACGGCTCTTACCTTGAGGCAGTGGCTGTGCCTCATAGTCTGTACGTGGCGCCGGGTCCTGTGGTCGCCGTGCGCAGGAGGGGCTGTGCCTGCAGGGACCGCCGGCTTCTCCGGCCTGCCTTAGTCCTGCCCTCCGGCCGAGCTCCAGGCCCGCGGCTGGTGCCCTCATACACCGTGTGGTCCCTCAGCTGCCCCGGAGCCCTGGGGCAGAGACCAGATTCTGTGCCTCCTCCGTGCACCCCAAGCCCAGGGCCAGGCCTGCTCTGTGCTCAGCAGACGCAGGTGGCAGGACGGAGTCGAGAACGAGGGGTTGAAGGGCTAGAGCAGACCCTGTTCCTGCTCTTGGAGACCTTGTGCCAGAAGGGGGTTGTGGCAGGTGCTGTGCCCAGGGCTAGGGTCCTGGGAATCCCGGGAGGCTTCCTGAAGGAGGTGGCACCACTGAGCACCTCGGGAACCACACCCCAGAGCACCCCAGAGCAGGCTCTGCCCCTGTGTAGGTCTCCGGTTCTGTGTCACACCCACAGACGGAAGGGCTGGCGCTTGTCACTGCGGGATGGGGGACATGCCCTCTGCCCCTCCACGCCAGGCCTGCGGCCCACTTGTCCTCACCCCCCAAGTGAGTGGCGTGTGGGATAGGGGGTTCCAGCACGGGTGCAGCACCCCGCCTCCCGCCAGCACAGCGAACTTGGCTCCGTGCCCAAGGCCCCGCCCTGGCACCCGAGCTTCTCGCGTCTGAGTGATCGATAATCTCCCGCTAAATCTCTTAATCTCCCTGCGCCTTAATCTGGTGGATTCCTCATCTCCCCGAGGGCCAGAGGGCCACGTGTGTGCAGTCTGGGCTTCTCTGGAATTTTCCTTGCCGGGGGCTGTCTTGGGGGGCATCTGGGTCATGGCCTCTGAGCCAGGATTGGTCTTGGCCCCTCCTGGGGCCTGCGTGGCCCAGGGGAGGAAGGGGGGGCCGCCTGTCCCCTGCCCCCCGGATCCTGGCCTCGTTCCTCGGGAGAGAGGGTGACATGGGCTGGGTGACCCTGGACAGTCACCTCCCCTCCCAGGGCCTCAGCACTGTGGCCCAGGGCTTGAGCCGGGCCCCGGGAGAGCCGGCTGTGAGCTGCAGCTGGCCTGACACTTGCTCCCCGCAGGCTGCTGTCCCCGAGGCCCAGCCTCCTCACCCCGGCCGGCGACCCCAGGGCCAACACCTCCCCCCAGAAGCCGCTGGACCTGAAGCAGCTGAAGCAGCGGGCGGCTGCCATCCCCCCCATCGTGAGTGCCTGTGCCGGGCCCCCCCAGAGCCCACCCTGGCCTTGACTTCCTATTCACCGAGACAGCAGCGCGGTGGGCGGGCGCCTGCACCTGCACCTGCAGCCGGCCTTTCCCGCTCCCGTTTCCCGGAGGAGTCCCCATGGAGATGAGACGGGGCTGAGAGCGGGCGGGTGCGGGGCGGGCCCCTCCCTCCTGCAGCGCCTTCGAAGCCAGCCAGCTCCTGCCCCACCCCAAGGGTCTCCCTGAGCCCCCAGACCAGACACTGGGCCGTGGGGAGCAGGAAGCCCCCCCACCCCGAGCTATAGCGGCACTTTGGCCAGAGAAGGGGGGGCCCACGAGTTCTGATCTTGGGCCTCCTGGAAGATTGTCCCGGCCAGGCAGGCGGGTGGGCCTCTTGGGGGTGCCCCCTCCAAGGAGGAGGGTCCAGGCTTCCCACAGGGGCTGAAAGACCCTGAGCTGACCAGGCTGGGCTGTCACTTGGGGCTTTGAGTGCTGGGCGCGGCTGTGCCAGGCTGCACTGCCAGCTCCCTGTTTCTCTGAGACCCAGAGGATTTGGGGTGCAAGGCAGGAGCCAGGTGGGCCGGGTTTGGAGGCAGCCCCGTGTGCTCTGTGCTGAGACCTACCTTCCTGCCCCACCTACGACCTTGAGCACATTGCGGCTCTTCGGGGCCTCCGTTTCCAGGCTGGGCACGCAGGCCTCTCCCTGACCTGTCACCTTTGGACGCTGTACACGGACACTCACTTCTCCTGGCTTCCCTCAGCAGGTCACCAAAGTCCATGAGCCCCTCCGGGAGGACGCAGCTCCCCCTAAGCCGGCCCCCCCTGCTCCCCCACCGCCACAGCACCTGCAGCCGGAGGCCGACGCCCCCCAGCAGCCCAGCAGCAGCCCCCGAGGCAAGAGCAGGAGCCCCGCGCCACCCGCCGAGAAGGAGGGTAAGTGCGTGCTGGGGCCGGGAGTGGGGGCCGACAGCAGGGACGGGGGTGTCCGTGCGTCCGGAGTGGAGCCGCCGTCTCCGGTCTGCAGTGCAGGGCAGGCAACGTGAACGAGCGCGGTAAACACGTCTGCCGCCCGGCCTCCGACTGCGTGTGATTCAGGCCACACGTGAACTTCCGGGCCCGCAGAGGATGCCTGGCACCCGCTGGCAGCAGCTCCCAGCTTGCCCTTGCTCCAGGCCAATCTGGGTTCGCTGGGGAGCCAGTGGTGGGATTCCCCCAGCAGCAGGGTGACAGCCACTGCCCAGGGCATGCCTTGCTGTCACTGCAGGAAGCAGAGTCTGGAGACAGGCGGGCGAGGTTCCTTGTGGTCTGGGTCTTCTGTCTCCGCCCCCCTCCCCACCAGGCCCAAGGAATTCCCAGCCTGTGTCTCCAAAGGGCGCCCTCCCCATGTCGGCCTGGCAAGTGGCGGGTGCTGTGGGCACGTTGGGGCCGCCTCCAGGGGTTACCCCGCACTGGGCTAGCCCAGGTACTTGCTGGTGCTCCCAGGGGTCTGAGGGCAGTGGGACCCCGGCCCAGCCTCGCTGATCAGCACAGCTTGGGGACAGACTCAGGAGGGCAGAGCCAGCTGCCCCGCTCCCTGCCACGGCCTTGGGTATGACATCCCCACTCCTCGAGAAAGCCAGACTGGTCCTTGCATGGGCTTCCTGGAGGAGGGCGGCACAGGTGATGGTCGAGGACAAAGAGCAGGGCTGTCCCTGAAGGAGGACTTGCCAGCCACTCCCCATCTAATCAGCCTGCCTCACCCACCTCCCCACGGCCACTGTCCCCTGCTGCAGGAGGCTTGGGGGGCCTGCCACATGGGTGGGCGGGCATCCCAGCCAGCACACAGGGCTGGCCGAGGCCACTGGGCCGGGTCGTTTGTCAAATACAACTGCCAAGCACTGTGCTAGGCAATGGGGGTCGAGCAGTGAGATGAGGTCCCTGCCCTGGGGAGCTGCTGATTTTGTGAGCAGGGACATTAAATGAGGGAACACGTGACAGAGAGAGATTGTTCTGGCGTGGCTCATCCCATAAAAGAACAGAACAGGTCGAGTGATGAAAGGGGCCCTGGGAAGGCCCCTGTGGAGGAGAGAAGGGGCCAGCTGCGGGAACAGCACATGCAAAGGCCCTGGGGCGGGAACACACTTGGAGTGTGCCAGGAGTTGCCAGGAGGGGGATGTGGTTGGGGGAGGGCAGGATAGGAGGGTGGAGAGGGACGTAGGGGACCAGATTGTTGGGGCCTCCTGGGCCACAGTGGAGAGTGGATTTTGTGCTGGGTCTGGCAGAAGCCGCTGGAGGGATTTTACATGCTGGGGACGGGTCACATAATCTGATGTAAATTTTGGAAGGCTCTTTTCGGCCATTGTTGAGTCAAAGGCAGAAGCAGGAGATCACAGGGCAGGTGACAAAGGCCACTAAGGCTGCACAGGTGGCCATGGAAGTGGGAGGAAGGGTCACGTTGCGAATTTGTTTCCGAGGCAAAGGCAGCAAGACCTGGTGACGAATCTAGTGTGGTGACGAGGGCAGGAGTGTCTCCCTGGGTCTGGGACACCCCCTGACAAGGGTGGCCTTCCCTGGTTCAGGGTACAGCATGAGACACAATGTGGCTCTGGAAGGACATTGCAGGTCTGGGGCACTGGCCGGGAAGGACTTGAGTGTTCCTGTCAGGGGCCCAGCTGGCTTCGGCTGGTGTCCGATCTAAGCAGGGCTGGAACCACACAGGGCCAGCCAGGGCCTGCTGGGCCGGGTCACGGGCCCCTGTCCTGGGAGGAGCCACCGGCCACAGTCTCTGGGCTGGCACTCCGCCCGCTGGTGTGGCCGGGGCCTGTGCTGTTTCCTGGACTTGCTCCCCGCGGGCCGGCGCACCTGGCCTCAGGCACTGCACGCCTCTCTTGAGCAGCCTGGCTTGCAGCTCCGCTCCCTCGGGGACACACATGGGCTTGACACCCAGCGCTGCCTCTCTGGTCTCAGGAAGCAGGCCTCCCCTGCCCTGGCTCCCACGCGCGGCAGCGCAGCCAAGCAGGTCCCGCCAAGCAGGTCCCTCGGGCTCCCCTGGGCCCAGCTGGAGGGACAGGTTGTCTCTGCAGGCTCTCGGCCGCCCGCCCAGCCTGGCCCAGCCCCAGGTTTCCCTTCCAGCACGGAGGCCCCTCCCCCCGCCCCGCCCCGGCTCTCCAGAGCTGAGCTGGAGAAAGCAGCGCCCAGGCACACTCAGCGCTGGGCGGCCAGACGAGCCAGGCCAGGGAGCCTCCACTGAGGCTGGTTGACCTGCCCATAGGATCTGCCCTCAGCGGGAGGTTCAGAGCTCAGGTCAGATTTCAGTGAAGGGAGAGAAGCCAGCAGGAAGGTGCCCTGAAGGCGGCCCTGGGCCCCTGAGCCCCTGAGCCCCTGGCTGTGTCTGGGGCCTCCCCAGGCCTGGGGACCCAGGGCCGACCATGGCGCCTCTTCTCAGGGCAGTGCTGCGTAGCCAGCAGGGTTCGGCCACGACCTGCAGCCCGGCTGCCTGGGTTTGAAGCTCCTGTCTGCCACTGCTAGCTGGAGCCTTTGGCCAGGTGACTTAACCTCCCTAAGCCTCAGTTTCCCCATCTGTAAAATGGGGATAACCACAGCCAGCTCCTCGTGAGTGCTGTGACCCTGTGTGAATTCACACTTAGATGCGTGTCAGCCGTGGGGGCCCCGGCGAGCCTCGCGTCTGCCTGTCGTCGTGCTGTTTGCAGCCACGTAGGGTTCAAATCCTGACGTGGCCAAATGTTTGCTGGTGGCCTTAGAGAAGCCCCTGATGTGTCCGCACCTCAGTTTCCCCTCTGTGAGAGGGTCTAGCGGTGGTCTTCCCTCAAGGAGGCCACGGTCACTCAGCACAGCGCCTGGCGCTAAGTATATGCCCGGCAGACCAGGCTCCACGCCACACGCCACACGCCACACGCGACACCCCGCAGCAGACGGGCCGCTGCCGCCCCCCTCGGCGCCGTGGAGAGCGCGGGTCAGCAAACCGAGCCGTAAAGAGCCACGTCGTAAATATTTTAGGCTTCGTGGGCCGGGCGGTCCGTGGCAGCTGCTCAGCTCTGCTGGGGACGGTAACCGGTGGACAGCCTTGGCCGTGCTCCGGTAGCCGTGTGTGTTCGGCACCGGGCAGCGCCGGGCCGGGCTGGGGGTGCCCGTGGGGTTGCTGGAGCTTGGAGGGTCCTGTTCTTGGCCTCGGGCAGCTGAGAGCCCCCAGCCCACACCCCGAGAGCACCCCCACGCCGAGCGAGCCCCGCAGAGCACGTGCGGCTCCCGGGCAGGAAGGCGCGGGGGGCGTCCCTTGCCAGTGCTGGCCAGGACCCCCGCCCCTGCCAGAGGCCAGTGCTACAGGTGCGGGGAGGTCACGGTTTGGGCAGGGTCAGCCGGGGCCCCCAAGGGGGGAGGCCGGACCCGGCCTGACTGTGCCACCCGATGCCCTCAGCAGAGAAGCCCACGTTCTTCCCGGCCTTCGCCGCCGACACCCAGAAGCTGCCCGGGGAGCCCCCGTGCTGGACCTCGGGCCTGCCCTTCCCCCTGCCCACCCGTGAGGTGATCAAGGCCTCCCCACACGCTCCGGACCCCTCGGCCTTCTCCTACGCTCCACCGGGTGAGTAGCTCGGCCCAAGCTTGGACTCCTCACCGATCGCTGGGTGCCAACTGTTTGCACTGGCTCAGAACTGCATGTGGCAGGACCTCGGAGTCTGATGGCACCCGGTGGGGGGCTGGCCTGGTCGGTATAGGGAGAGGAGGGCGTCTTTTGGGAAACGTGCAGGATGGGGACGGGAGCCGCCGGCAGTAGGGAGCCCCAGGAGGTACTTGAGCCGGCGCGGGCCAGGCTGAGAGTGGGCCCTGGCAGCCATAGCGGCAGCTGCGCTGGGGTCTGACACAGACCGTGATGCCAGCCAAGGCCGTCCTGAGCGTGCCGCCTGACGGGCAAGTGGGCCAAGGGAGCCAGGAGAAGGACAGGGAAAGGCATGGTAGCAGAGGGAATAGCACGTGCAAAGGTCCAGAGGCAGGAAAGAGCAGGCAAAGCCCAAGAACTGCAGCAGTTGGTGCCCAGTGAGCCAGGGAGACGCCGGGGCCAGGTCACGAACCTGAAAGCCATGTCAGGGGTGCACGCTTTATCCTGAGGTCAGGGGGAGCCATGGAAGGTTTGCAGCGGGGGCGGGGTGGGGGCTGTGAACCAGCCGACTTCAAAAAGATCCATTTGGTTCCCGGGAAGGAGCTGTGGGGGATAAGTGGACGTGGGGGGACCAGCCAGGGACCCAGGTGAGTGGGGACGGGGCTTGCACTCGGGACTGGGCAGTGGGGGGTGGAGAGAGCCTCCCTGGGGTGACGTCTGAGCCGAGGACAGACCTGCGCGGGGCGGCCCCCGGGGCACGTGTCTGGCAGGGGCACGACTGCTCCCGGGCCCCATCACGGACGGACGTGTGCCCTGCAGGTCACCCGCTGCCCCTGGGCCTCCCTGACAGTGCCCGGCCTGTGCTGCCACGCCCACCCACCATCTCCAACCCGCCTCCCCTCATCTCCTCCGCCAAGCACCCCAGCGTCCTCGAGAGGCACATGGGCGCCATCTCCCAGGTGAGGGGCAGCCCCAGAGCAGCCGGTGGGGGGCTCAGTCTTCCCATCCCCAAAGTGGGGGCAGCAGGACCCGTGAGGTCTGGTGGTGGGGGGAGGCCGGGCTCCTGGGGGGCTGAGTCTGTCCACTCAGGACCTTGTCCTTGGGTGGTCACTTGGTGGGCGGTCAAGAGCACGGGCTCTGGAACCAGATTGTGTGGCCTCAGGCCAGTTACTGAACCTCTCTGTACCTCAGTTTCCCCCCTGTGAAACGGAAGAGCAAATGCAGTAGACACAAAGGGCTTGGCAGGGTGCCTGGCGCGTGGCAGGCGCGTGGCTCCCGGCCATCTGCCCCTTCACCCCCAACCTGCCACCACCGTGGACGCGGCCGGGGGCCAGGGAGCCACGTGCGCCGTTTCCGTCACACCACACCAGGCGATGGTGGCCCTTCAAGGGGAGGTGATCGAGGCACTGACTTGTCCATGTCACACGGCTGGACAGCAGGGCCGGGCCTCCGACCTGCACGTCCTTGTGGGCCTTCCGGCCTTGGTGGAGGGTCCCAGGGGCGGCAGGGATATGACCCCAGCGCTCTGCCCCTGCAGGGAATGTCGGTCCAGCTCCACGTCCCGTACTCGGAGCACGCCAAGGCCCCCGTGGGCCCCGTCACCATGGGGCTGCCCCTGGCCATGGACCCCAAGAAGCTGGGTAAGGATCCTGGGCCTGGCTCCAGCCGTCCCTCTGGGGGGTGAGCGAGGGGCATCTCGGCCCATGGGGCTCTGGGTGGCAGCTGGGAGGCCCCCAGTGGTCCTGGCTGGAACTCGGGGGAGGGGGTGGCACGTCACATCCCCTGCAGCCCCCTGGGTCAGGTCAGGCAGGGTGGGGGACAAACCTCCCGTGTCCCTGCCTGGTGG
This sequence comes from Eulemur rufifrons, assembly GCF_041146395.1. Lineage (NCBI taxonomy): Eukaryota > Metazoa > Chordata > Mammalia > Primates > Lemuridae > Eulemur > Eulemur rufifrons. Next base: position 4,306,819 of record NC_091003.1, read on the forward strand.
TACATGACTCGCCTCTCTCTGGTCGTCAGCACCCTTCAGTGGAGTGAAGCAGGAGCAGCTGTCCCCACGGGGCCAGGCTGGGCCACCGGAGAGCCTGGGGGTGCCCACGGCCCAGGAGACGTCCGTGCTGAGAGGTGAGGCCCTTCTGCCCTGTGTCCCCTGCCCCCTCGGTGGTCAAGGCAGGACCAGGACCCTGTATCCAATCCCGTGGGGAAGTGTCATCTGTTGACAGTTGCCTCCTTTGCCGTTGAGGGGCAGAGGGACCCTCTGCACCGAGCCAGACTTGGGCCCCAGGTCTAGGGCCTGGGGAAGGGCCCCACACACACCCTGAGCCCCTGTGTGTCGTGTCTTCCAGGGACAGCTCTGGGCTCGGTTCCTGGCGGCAGCATCACCAAGGGCACGCCCAGCACGCGGGTGCCTCCGGAGAGCCCCGTCACCTACCGCGGCTCCATCACCCACGTAGGTGCCCGGGGTCACGGTGTGAGGGACAGGGTGGGTCCGGCTCGGGGCCAGCCTGTCTCATGTCCCTCCACCCTCGCCGTCCCGCCTCAGTAGATGGGGTGGCGACTGGGGCGTGGCAGTGCACGCTGTGGACAGCGTCTTGTCCGCGTGGAGTCAGGCACACGGGGTGCTGAGCAAAGCTCGACCCAACGACCCCTAGAGCTGGCAGGGAGCGGGAGGGCGTAGACCGAGGCGGTAGGCAGTGAACGCCGAGCGGCCGGTTCAGAGCTTAGGAGCCGGCAAAGTACTGTGGCTGAGAGTGCCTGGGGCCAGGCAAGGAGGGAGAGACCTGTCGAGAGGAGGTGACATGTCTGCTGTGGCCAGGAGAAATCGAGAGTGCAAGCCGTGCGAGAATCTCAGGGAACAGCATTCTGGGCCAGGGAACAGCATGTGCACAGACTAAGAGGTGGGAGGGCTCCTGGCATGTGGCCACGCAGCTGGTGACGGCTGGACCCAGGGTTTCGTGCCGGTGTGTCTGGCCCTAGAACACCATGGCAGAGAACGAGGAGCCCGCACACGCACGCCCACACACGTGTGTATATACACGTGTGTTAATGGCAGACCTGGGCAGCAGGATCTTCCACAGCGAGCTGTTTTTCGGACCCAAGGAGCCTCAGCACCCGCCACAGTGGAAACCCTTTTTGCTGTGTCTTTGTCTGAAATCCATAGATTCTGAAATCACAGGCTCTCAAAGGCAGCCATGTTGTGTGCAAAGAACAAATGCTCGGGCCAGAAGTCAGGCTGAGGCCACGGGGACACCAGCCAGCTGTGCCCATGCTCAGGCGAGGCAGGGAGCCGCCTGCCCTGTCTCAGTTTCCCTTCAATGAAAGCATTCCTAGGGGAGTCGTTCTCATGACGTTGTGGGGATCAAAGGTCAACATTCGAAGTTCCTGGGCATCCATCTGCCCCGTCACACATGGTGGCAGCTGCTAAGGTGTGTGAGGTAGGCGAGGGTGGGACTTTCCCACAGTCCCGCTGCCAGGCTGCGACGAAACCCGTGCTTGGCCCACACACGTGAAGAGACATTTATTAACCAAGCAGGCACTGGCAGGCAGGGACCACGTGGGACCATGGCCGGCTCAAGGACGTCACAGATCCCTGACCTGCCAGGGACTCCCCGCCCGCCCGGGGAGCAGAGTTCGCTGGGGCCAACACCACGCAGCTGCGGGCTCGTCTCCTGAACAGACTCCGGCAGACGGAAGCTTCCGTGCTGGTAGGAGCTTGACCGGCATGTTCTTAGAAGAGCAGGGGCCGCCAGCTGGGTTTCTGTCCTCTGTTCGTGCCGCAGAGGGTGGCACCTCTGCAACACCGCAGCTGAAGAACGTCGGGTGCCTTCGTTTGCACCAGGGGAGCCCCTCTCTGTCATCTGTCACGCTACTTAGCAAGTGCTGGTTTCCGCGCACAAACCCGGCTCTGACACGGATCAGCCGACGTCAGCCTGTGTCTCTGATGGGCCCTTCCTGGGAGGGTGCTTGGGCCTCCCTGCCGTGTGCCCTGCTGGTGAGAGAGGCGGCTGGTCCTGAGCGGCCCCATCGTTTAGCACGTCTGTCGCACGATCAGCGCACAAGTCTTTTCAGGCTCAGCGGGAAGCGTTTGCTCTGAGCAGCTTGCGGAGACCCACACGGCTTCAGGGCGACTCGCTCTTCCCCTCCTCGTGGGCCAGGGTCTGGGGTAAACACCCAGGGGCAGGCCCGGGTTTGGGGCACCCCATGTCGTCAGATCTGCTCCTGGAATCAAAGAGAAGAGGGACGTCAGGATTTGGGGACACCTTGTCTGTGCTGGGTGCCTTGGAGAATCGTCGATGCAGATTTCATAGAGGTGCAGGGTGAGGCTCAGAGAGGTGAGGTGACGCAAGGACGGTCACACAGCAAATCAGTAGTGAAGCTGCCACTTGACACCCGACAGTCTGACTCCACAGTCCTGTTCTGACCCCTCACGCTTGTTCGAGGACGTCACCTGAGGCAGGATGCTACCGGATGTGGCCCTCCGCTCTCGGCTTAAACACCTTCCCCTGCAGGGAGCTTACTCCCTCCAAGGCAGTGGATCTCAACTGGGGGGGATTTTACCCCCAGATTCCTAGGGGTATTTTTGATTGTCACAGCTCTGGGGGTGGAGGGGCAGTCGGGAAGGCTGGGGATGCCACAAAACCCCCCACAGCAAAGAATGATCTAGATCCAGATATTGATAGTGCCAAGGTTGAGAAATCCTGGGTGAGAACTAAAACTTCTGGTGTCCTGCCGGACCTGAGTCCTTGCCCTGGTTTTATGCAACCAAAGTACACGACCGGCAGTTACGGGCACAGCCCGGCAGCCGAAATCCCACAGTCCCTGCCAGCCACTGTGTGTTGGTGGTTGGTTTCCAAGGCTCTGAGAAGGTCACACCCTGCAGGAGTGGGTGGTGGGGACACAGAGTCCAGGGACAGACTGCCTGGGCTCAAATGCCAGCTCTGCCCCTCGCTAGCCAGGTGACCCTGGGTGAAGTCACCTGACCGCTGTCTGTGCCTCAGTTTCCCCATCTGAAACAGGCATGATGAATAGTACCTGCCTTAGGGCGTCAGGGACTGAACGAGTTCGTCTGTGGAAAGTGCTGAGAGCGGTGTTCGTTAGGCGGCTGCGTCCTGGGGGCTTTGCCTCCCCTTGTGAGACGGTGCCTGTGTGTACGTGTGTGCGCTGGTGGGTGCATACGTGTGCATTTGGGCTGTCAGGGGTCCTCAGCTGCGGCCTCCCGGGTCTCGCCGCTCGCACCTGCAGGGCACTCCGGCGGACGTCCTGTACAAGGGCACCATCACCAGGATCATCGGCGAGGACAGCCCCAGCCGCCTGGAGCGCAGCCGGGAGGACGGCCTGCCCAAGGGCCACGTTATCTACGAGGGCAAGAAGGGCCACGTCTTGTCCTACGAGGGTGAGTCGCCGGGGTGTCCCGTGCTGACGGCCGAGGGGCATTGGCGGGGCGGGCCGGGGGCTCTGGTGCCCAGGACTGATGGGGACCGGGAGGAAAGCTGGTCATGTGGTCACTCGGTAGTGGAGCCAGCCACATGCCGAGGGCACCGCAGGGACTAAAGCGGACGACGTCCCCACCCTCAGAGCACTGGGGACACACACACGAGGTGCAGACGGGAGGGCACCTTGTTGACTCTGAGCCGTGGACACTTGCCCCGCCCAGCTCACGCGTCCACGGGGCCACAGGCCTTGGTGTGTCTGGGGTTGGGCAGGAGAGGGGGGCCCAGACAAGTGGGGGCTAAAGGCAGCTGGCGCCCTTGGAAAAGGCGTCTGGGGGAGTTAGTGCCCCTCCCGGCGGGCTGGGGGGGCTGGAAGCTGAGATGGAGGGTTTTTCCCCCACTTTACAGATAAGGAAACCGGAGCACAGCCACGTCCAGTGGCCCTTCTGTGTGGCCCCCTCCTGGCCCCGAGAGAGAGAGAAGCAGGCCGGGGTCGGGGAGGAGGGTGTTTGGCCCATGGAGGAGGCTTCACAGGGAGGCTGGCTGGGTGAGGCCAGGGAGCACGATCCAATAGGGGGTGACCTGGCTGTCCCTGCAGGTATGCAAGCCAGCAGCAGGCGAGGGTGGGTCTTAGCGACCTCCCACCTCTGCCCAGTTCCTTACGATTCAGTGAATAGCCTTGCTGGGAGCATAGCAGGGAAACTGAGGCCTGGAGTGGAAACTCAGGTTCAGACCACCAGGCCCTCAGCCCTGCACTTCCGACAAAGCCCACGTGCTCTAACTGGCCACGGAGGGCTGACGGCTGGAGTGACCCTCCACCCCCGCCGGGCGCCAGGCCCTGGATCCAGAGAGGAAGGGGTTAAGGGAGTCGAGTGCTGGGAAAGTGGATTTCCTGGCAGCCGAGGCACCCAAGGGTGTGGAGATAAAAGCTGCTAATGGGCGCCCCTCTCAGCACTGCCAGCTGCGGGCCAAAATTGCCTGTCCTCCCGGGGCAACAGGGCATCGGCTCTCCGCCCGCCTCCGCCCCCGCCCCCGCGGCAGCCCCTCCCCGCCCAGGCAGCGGAGCTGGTGCCGTGAGGCTGAGGAACGGACCCCTCTCTGCTGCCGGGGAGAGACCATCCTGGGGACAGGCCATCAGGTGCCCCCAGGCGGAGCGCCCTGGGGGTGGCCGGGAGCCCGGGAAGGGCTGATGGGGCTGGCAGTCGCGGGGCTGTGTCGAGAGGTCACTAGGTGGACTCGCACTTTGGGAGCCTGGACCAGGGACTGAGCCGTTGCAGGCCTCCGGTGTCCCGTGTTTTAATCGGGGCTTCTAAACCCTCCTGTGCTCCGGGGCCGGTGGCCAGTGCGGGCAGCTGGCCGGGCGTGAGGCGGCAGGGAGTGGCGAGGACTGAGGCTGCCACCGGGCCGTCCCGGGCACCAGCAGCTGACTGTCGGCCAGACTTCTGGTCTCTGCGTCCGAAATTCCCAGTGTGTTAACGTCCGCGGTCACCGTGGACGAATTCCAGGACAGCCACACAGCACCCACCGTGTGCGCCCTCCGGGGAGCCAGGGGTCTGAAGGTCACCGGCGGCAACGTGGGAAGCCTGGGGGTGTGCGAGGGCACCTCCCCCGCATGTTCCCCGAAGGGTGTGGCCGGGTCCCGGAGCTTGTTTCCGACACCCCTGGACTCCCAAGGGGAGCCCCCGCCTGCGGGGCGGGACCACTCTATGCCTTTGCTGCCCTGGGGCCCCTCTGGGCTCAGGCCAGCTCCGCGAGGCCACCTCTGCCATGGACACGCCGTTGTGCACTTGTGTGTACATCAACACACATGGGCTTCTGTGACCGCACGTACACACGTGCAAAGCCACGGGCCACCAGGCGCACCCTGGTGTGTGTGTGTGTGTGTGTGTGTGTGTGTATGGACCTGCTCTGTCACCAGCCAGGGGCACGCACCTGCGTGCCGAAAAGAACAGTCCAGAAGGCAAGAGCGTGGGGTGTAGGCAGCTCACCCTGCCTCTCCCACCCAGCAGAGCTCAGCAGCGGGTAGCTGGGGTTTGCTGCGGGCCCCGCGCTGAGCCACACGCCTCGGCTTCGAGGCCGGGGACGGGGCCTGTGCGGAAGCGCTGTTGACTCCCGCCGTCCAGCCCCGGCCCCGTGCGCGGCCCCTCACCGTGCACTTCGGTCCCCAGGTGGCCTGTCTGTGTCCCAGTGCTCCAAGGAGGACGGCAGGAGCAGCTCGGGGCCCCCCCACGAGACGGCGGCGCCCAAGCGCACCTACGACATGATGGAAGGCCGCGTCAGCAGGGCCATCTCCTCCGCCAGCATCGAAGGTGGGGCCCCCACGGGGTTGTGGCGTAGACTTGAGAGCTCGCTTCTCAGCGCCCCGTGGAGGGCGGTGGTGGGATGCTGGGCCCTCGTTCACAGATGGGGAAACTGAGGCTGGGTTTTCTAGGCTCAATCCAGAGGTGGGACACTTCCTTGCCGGGTCCTGTTCCGCCACCGTCATTGTGGGACTGACCTGTGTCTGCCCATTGCTGGCTCAGGGACCCACGTGACGAGGCCCTCGCCCTCTGTCACCCAGGTCTCATGGGCCGCGCCATCCCGCCCGAGCGACACAGCCCCCACCATCTCAAAGAGCAGCACCACATCCGCGGGTCCATCACGCAAGGTACCGCCCGCCCTCCGCTCCCCGCGGCGTCCGGCCTCCCGTGCCCTCGCGGCAGGTGCCCTCGCGGCAGCTGCGACACTCCGCGGCGGCGTGCAGTGAAGCCAGGCAGGAGGGGAGGGACCCGCCCAGGGTGCGCGGGAACCCCCAGGACACGTACACGGAAAGGCGCGTGGTGTGTGTGTGTGTGTGCGTGTGTGCGCGCGTGACGAGGTGAGATACAGAGCAAGGGCACTTACTTGAAAGCAAAAAGAAAGCAAAATGCCACCTGTCACCCCTCTGCTCTGTGGATGTCATTTATGGAGCAACTACTGTGTGCTTGGCACTAACCCAGGTGCTGTGTGTTTTGAGGAACAGTCCTGGTGAGGAAGACACGGTTGGCAGGAGGCTCAGAGAGGTCAAGTGCGCGGCTGGTCAGCGTGGAGCCGGCTGCCACGAGCCCGGTGGTTTTGTGCTTTTCGTCTGCCTTGTTTTGTAGACTGTGACTTGACAAGGTGGCTTCAGTTCATAGTCTCATTTGATATACAAAGACACTGAGGCTCAGAGAGGTCAAGCCGCATACTCAGAGTCACACAGCAAGTGAGGGTTTGGACTCGGTCTAGCTCCGACACCAGCTGGCGTGGCGGCCCTCGTTCGGGCGGGGCTGGGCGGGGCGGGGTGGGGTGCCCAGGCTCACCGCCGTCCACCCCGCAGGGATCCCGCGGTCCTACGTGGAGGCCCAGGAGGACTACCTGCGCCGGGAGGCCAAGCTCCTGAAGCGGGAGGGCACGCCCCCGCCCCCGCCGCCCCCGCGGGACCTGGCCGAGGCCTACAAGACGCGGCCACTGGAGGCCCTGGGCCCGCTGAAGCTGAAGCCGGCCCACGAGGGCCTGGTGGCCACGGTGAAGGAGGCCGGCCGCTCCATCCACGAGATCCCGCGCGAGGAGCTGCGGCGCACGCCCGAGCTGCCCCTGGCCCCGCGGCCACTCAAGGAGGGCTCCATCACCCAGGTACAGCCCCGGCCGGGCTGCAGTCTCGAGGGCGGGGGCGGGGGGGACGGGGGCCCGGAGCCATCCAGTGCCGTGCCCAAGGTCACCCTGTGGCCTGTGGCCGGGCGCTCACCACGTACGTTCCGGTGGCCGTGCTGAAGCCACTCAGCCACAGCCTCGTTCAGTTGCACTCAGCCCCGTGAGGTTTGTGCCCGTGGTTCCCGTTCTTTGAGTAGAGAAACTGAGGCCCAGAGAGGTCAAACAGTTTGGCCGAGGCCACAGAACTGAACGTGGCAATAAATTGGGCTGGGTGCTGCCCACAGACGCTGCGGATGTGACTTGTTTAGCCTCTCGGGGATGCTCTGAGGTGGTTCTTGTCCTGGCCCCATTTTATTGGTCAGTAAACTGAGGTTCAGAGAGGTTAAGTGACTTGTTCAGGGTCACGCAGCAAGTCATTGGCAGTTTTGAAGCCCAAATCCGATATCCCTAAATCTGCGACCCCGTTGCCTCTGGCGTCCACCTCTCCCACCAGCAGCTGGCCCCCAGGAGGGCCCGGCCCGCCCGGCACTGGGTGGGTCACAGAGGGTCCCAGGCTGACAGAGGAAGGTTTCTGCCCACGTGGGGGTGTTGGGCCTCTTTCCAGCAAACTCCAGGGAGGGGTGACCGCCACACCCTCCGCTCCTGTCTGTGGCTCCCCGGGCAGCTCTGGGGTCCAGGGCCGGAGGTCCGGCCGGGCAGGCAGGGTGGAAAGTGACAAGCGTGCCCTCTCGGGCTTCGCAAAGCCCTTTGTCTCCTGCCTCTAGGGGCATCAGACGTCACCCCCATTTTATAGATGAGTCACTGAGGCTCAGAAAGTTTTCGTAGTCGGTCTAGGATTTGGGCCGAGGCTGGAGCTCACCCCCCCTCTGCCCCAGGGCACCCCGCTCAAGTACGACACCGGCGCGTCCTCCGCTGGCTCCAAAAAGCACGACGTCCGCTCCATCATCGGCAGCCCCGGCCGGACCTTCCCGGCCGTGCACCCGCTGGACGTGCTGGCCGACGCCCGGGCGCTGGAGCGCGCCTGCTACGAAGAGACCCTGAAGAGCCGGCCGGGGGCCGCCAGCACCTCGGGGGGCTCCATCGCACGCGGGGCCCCAGTCATCGTGCCTGAGCTGGGCAAGCCACGGCAGAGCCCCCTGGCCTACGAGGACCACGGGGCACCCTTTGCCAGCCACCTTCCACGAGGCTCGCCCGTGACCACGCGGGAGCCCACGCCACGCCTGCAGGAGGGTGAGTGGGCCACAGGTGGGCACCCGTCTCTGGAAGCTTCCTTGGTGTCAGCTCAGGCTGGAGCCACAGTGCCCATGGGGCTGCACCCCCACACCCGTGGGCCCTGCCTCCCACGCAGGGTTCTGCCCCTGACGCCTCCCAGACCCCACGGTTCCGCACCTGGCGCCCCCACCCCCGCTATGATCTCTGCAAACAGCAGCCAGATCCTTTTATCAAACATAAAGCAAGTTATCCCCCTTCCCCGCTCCATCCTTCTGGCGACTGAGGACATCACTTAGGAAAAATCCAACTTCTTTGCCCTGGCCTGGGGCGGCCTGTGTATCGGGCCCTGTCCGCCGTCCCCACCCCCAGACTCAGCCACACGGGCCTCCTTTCTCTCTGTGCCTGGGCCACACCGAGCTTGTCCTCACTCGGGGCCTCTGCCGGGTTGTCCCCTCTGCCCGAAACGTCCCCTGCCTGTTACTCTCGGTAGGTTAGGGGAAGACAGGTCTCTGCTCGACTGGTTCTTTCAGGTTTCTGTTCAAATGTCACATCCTCGGGGAGGCGTCTTGTGACCAACCTCCCCCTCCAACGTTAAAATTTTCTCAAAACGTTTTTCACTCTGAAATTCTCATTTGTTTACTAGTTTACCGTCTGTCTCCCTCCATTGGGAGCCGGGGTTTTTGTCTGTTTTGTTCACGGGGGTGACCCCAGCTCTCCAGCAATATTTGGCACAGTCAAGGCTGCATAAATACTTTCTGATTGATGGGAACGAATGAACAGTGAACAAGCGAAAAAGAATGAATGAATTTTGAAAAACTACCCAGCAGAAGTGAATGAGTCAGTGAAAGAGAAAAGGAACTAAGAGGCAAATTGAGGACATGAATGCGTGAAGGGAGAGTCCTGGTCCTTGGGATCCCGGGACCCTCCCTCGGATGCTCCCCGTCAGCTCCAGCCGCGCAGCCCCGCGGGGGGCGAGGACAGAGGCTGACGCCGTGCCCCTTGGCCCGTCCCCGCAGGCAGCCTCTCCTCCAGCAAGGCGTCCCAGGACCGGAAGCTGACGTCGACGCCCCGGGAGATCGCCAAGTCCCCGCACAGCTCCGTGCCCGAGCATCACCCGCACCCCATCTCGCCCTACGAGCACCTGCTGCGGGGCGTGAGCGGCGTGGACCTGTACCGCGGCCACATCCCGCTGGCCTTCGACCCCACCTCCATCCCCCGCGGGATCCCTTTGGATGCAGGTGACTGCCCTGGGCCCCAGGGCCCTGCCGCAATGGGGAGGTCTTACGTAGGGGCGGGGACCTCATCGATATTGCCCATGGTGACTCGGGCACCAACAGCTAGGTGCCACTGGACAGGGAAGCGAGGCCTGGAGATCGGGAGACCCAGCAATGCCATCATGACTAGTCTTAAGTTAGAGTAGAATTTCTCTTAGCATTTTGAAGGACATGCTAGGGTAAACATTTCCAGTGGTTTTCTTTTCCCACGGGACTTATCAGTGCCTTTAAAATCTCGAATCTCAAATGAGGTCTTGAGTGTGTGCATTTCCCAAATGGACGTGATCTGAAAGGCTTCCTGTTAGAAGGCTGCGTCCCTCTGGTGTGTTAGTGATCTGCCCTCGGGTGCCCTGTGTCTGGGAGACCCTCAGTGCAGAAAGCATCTCTGGTAGGAGACACGCCCGTGTGCCTGGGGAGCAGATGTTTTCCTACTTGGAGGCCCTCGTTCTGATTTGCGGAGTGTGCTCTGGGGGGGCCACACGTGTCCGTGGCGGGGCAGACGTGGGGGGCGCGGCCGGCCTCACGCCCGCTCCCTCCTCCCAGCAGCTGCTGCCTATTACCTGCCCCGGCACCTGGCGCCCAACCCCACCTACCCGCACCTGTACCCGCCTTACCTCATCCGCGGCTACCCCGACACGGCGGCTCTGGAGAACCGGCAGACCATCATCAACGACTACATCACCTCGCAGCAGATGCACCACAACGCGGCCACCGCCGTGGCCCAGCGAGCCGACATGCTGCGGGGCCTGTCGCCCCGCGAGTCCTCCTTGGCGCTCAGTTACGCCGCCGGCCCTCGAGGTGGGTGGGGCGGGCGCTTCTGGGCAGGTGCGGGGCCGGGTCAGCGCCGCCTAGGCTTGGTCTTGTTCCCAGAGGACACGTGTGTGCCCCAGTCCTTACCAAGGTGGCCGGAATCGGTCACCTTACGGGTTCATGAGCCTCCCGGGAGCTCCCCAGACCTGCGTGTGGGGCGTGGGGTCGTGCGTGCTGCGTGTGTGAATTTGTGTGTGCGAGCGGGTACCAGCTGGCAGCTGGGTGCATGGCGTGTGCCTCCTGCTGCTTACGTGGCAGGAGTGCACTTGTGCGTGCTCTTGGCGTGCGGCAGACTCGGGAGTTTATAAAAAGATCAAAACGTGACGCTGTCTGAACTTTCCTTCCTTTAACTCGTAAGCAGCCTGTGGTTGCTTTGCGTGTGCGTGTTTGAGGGCTATCCTCCCAAAACGCTTCCGGAATGTTCTCCTGGAGTGACCAAGTCAGAGTTAGGGCCCGGGTGGAAGAGGCAGAGTCGTACTAGGTATTTCAAACAGTGAGGATTGAGTACAGGGGTTGGTTTCGTGGGGATCAGAGGCTGAAAGAGCGAAAAGGCCCGAGAAGGTGACCAGGGAGCCAGCTGCAGGGAAGGCCACTTCTTGGGCAGGGGAGCAGAAGGCGAGGTGGGACCGGAGGACGGGAGCGTCCAGAAAGGGTCCTGGGAGCCGTGAGGGAGCACCAGCTGCTGCAGGTTCTGGCGAGGGGAGGCCGTGCTCCCCGGGAGGGGGCGGACCAGCGGGTGGCAGCCCAGCCCCTCTCCTCCCTGCGGCTTATGGCCCGGTCCCCGCCCACCTCCTCCTACAGGCATCATCGACCTGTCCCAAGTGCCACACCTGCCCGTGTTGGTGCCGCCGACGCCAGGCACCCCGGCCACTGCCATGGACCGCCTCGCCTACCTCCCCACCGCGCCCCAGCCCTTCAGCAGCCGCCCCAGCAGCTCCCCGCTCTCCCCAGGTAGCGCCACGCCCCTCCTGCCGGGCCGGACCGCAGCGGGGCAGCCGGGCAGCGGGGCCTGGGCAGGCGGAAGACGGGGCCGGGCCCTTCCTGGCCGCTGGGGCTGACTGATCTCGCCTTCGGGTTTCCCAGGAGGCCCCACGCACTTGACAAAACCGACCACCACGTCCTCGTCGGAGCGGGAGCGGGAGCGTGAGCGGGACAAGTCCATCCTCACGGCCACCACCACGGTGGAGCACGCACCCATCTGGAGACCCGGTAGGGCACCGGGGACCCCCGCCCCAAGTCCCAGGGGTCCCCGCGGGCCGCGTGAGGCCTGCCCCCTCTGACGCCGCAGCCTGTCACCAGGTACAGAGCAGAGCAGCGGCGGCGGCGGGGGTGGGGGCAGCAGCCGCCCCGCCTCCCACTCCCACGCCCACCAGCACTCGCCCATCTCCCCCCGGACCCAGGACGCCCTCCAGCAGAGGCCCAGCGTGCTGCACAACGCGGGCGTCAAGGGCATCATCACCTCTGTGGAGCCCAGCACGCCCACGGTCCTGAGGTGGGCCAGGTTGGCACGGGGGCGGGGGCGGGCGGAGGGGGGCGGGCGAGATGGAAGGAGAGTACCAGTGAGAACGGTGACCCACCCGGGAGGGTAGCAGGGGGTCGATGGGTGGCGGAGAGTCCGGTTGGAGGAGTGGGGTAGATGAGGGGGTGGAGAATGGGTGGCCAGGTTAGTGGGTGGGTGGATAGGTGTCGGGTTAGACGGGTTAGGTAGGTGGGTGTCGGGTTAGACGGGTTAGGTAGGTGGGTGGGTGGGTGTCCGGTTAGACGGGTTAGGTAGGTGGGTGGGTGGGTGTCGGGTTAGACGGGTTAGGTAGGTGGGTGGGTGGGTGTCGGGTTAGACGGGTGAGGTGTGGGTGGTGGTGAGCGGGGGATGAGTGCGTGGAGCTCCCAGGGGACAGACGCAGGCTGGGCAGGTGGGAGGGTGAGCGGGTAGGAGGTCGTTTGGCTCAGGGACGGGGTCCGTGGGGAGGACAGACTGACCGAGGGCCGTGGGGACTTTCCGGGTCCTCCCTGACACTTAGCAAGGCCTGCGGGGGGAGGTGGGTCCCTCCTGCCTGGGCAAAGTCCTGAGGTTCGCGAAGGTGGGAGGGGCTCCCCAGCCCCTGTACGCAGCCCCCCAGGCCCCTCTGGTGACGCACACCCGAGGGCCATAGGCAGAGCTGCTTCACCGGGGGGGGGTTCCCCAAGACCCCCTCAGGACCCCTCCCTGCCGTGGGACCTGTTTGGAGGCACCTTATTCTCCCAAAGGGAAGTTTCTGTTCATAACCGTACCCACCCGCTATCGGCCTGCCTTAAATCACACCCCCAGCACGATTCCAATTACGAAAGCGAGGTCATTTCCCCAAAGAGTGGGCTTTGTCCCCTGACTTTGTCCCCGGCAGGCATGTGGAGCAGGAGCCCCCGGCTGGTTAGTGCGGGACTGGCGGGCGCTGGCGTGTGCGGGAACCGGTGGTTCCTCTACGCCCGCGGTGGCAGGTCCGGGAACCGGTGGATAAAAGGAGCCCCTTCCCGCTGGCCGCGCTGAGGGGGGCAGTTAGCAAGGGGGGCGTCCCCGCAGGGAGCTGGGCCCTCACTGCCCACCTGCTGCGCCTGTGGCTCGTGTATCTCCCGCGTGTCCTCACGGGCCCAGCTCGCTCCCGCACACCCCTCAGGGTCTCTCCGAGCACCCTGCCTGGGTTTGCTTGTCCTTCTCTCTCTAACCCTGACACACTGTTTTCGAGCAGTCGCCACTCTGAAGGGGGGTTGACATGTGGGTCGCATTCGTGGTCTGCCTTCTCAGCTAGGAGGTGAGACCTGGCCTCACGTGTTGTGGCGGCCGCTGTGTTCCCAGACTCTAGAGTAGAGCTTGGCACCTATTAGTTGCTCAAGAAAAAATTTTGGAATGATGCAGTGAATGAATGGGGTAGGTAAAACTATGCCACAGAGTCTTGCAGGCCACAGTCAGGAGGGCCGATGTATTCTGGGAGCAGTTGGGAATGTGGAGGTTCCTCTAGGGCCACGGGGACTCACCGAGGGTGCTGGAGTGAGGGAGTAGCTCCTGCAGCTGCCTGAGCCCCCTCTCTCCTCCCCCAGGTCCACCTCCACCTCCTCGCCCGTTCGCCCGGCCGCCACATTCCCGCCCGCCACCCACTGCCCGCTGGGCAGCACACTGGATGGGGTCTACCCTGCGCTCATGGAGCCCGTCTTGCTGCCCAAGGAGGCCCCCCGGGTTGCCCGGCCCGAGCGGCCCCGCGCGGACACCGGCCACGCCTTCCTCGCCAAGCCCCCGGCCCGCTCCGGGCTGGAGCCCGCCTCCTCCCCCAGCAAGGGCTCCGAGCCCCGGCCCCTCGCGCCCCCCGGCTCCAGCCACACGGCCATCGCCCGCACCGCGGCGAAGAGCCTCGCACCGCGCCACGCCAGCCCGGACCAGCCAGCGCCGCCCGCCTCGGCCGCCGACCCGCACCGGGAAAAGACTCAAAGTAAACCCTTTTCCATCCAGGAGTTGGAACTCCGTTCTCTGGGTAAGACCACCCTGACAGCAGCCACCTTCATAGACGCGATAATCATGCGTCAAATCGCTCACGATAAAGGGGCGCGAGAAGGCGGCTCGCTGGCCAACGGCTCCCCTCGAGATGGTAAGACCCCCGGCCCGCCGCCCGCCCACCCCGTCTGTGGCCTAAAGATATTTTCAGATCTCTGCTTTTTATTTTTCCCCGTTTTTTTTTTTTTGTTGTTGTTGTTGGTTTTGGTATTTCGTTTGGAAACCGTCTCCGTCGATTTGCACGCTCTGATGACCCCCTGGCCGCCACCGCCACCGTGTCCTCGGAGGGGCAGCTCATCCTTTGCACTTTGTTGGTCATGATTTTCTTTTTCTCCTTTTTTTTTTTTTTTTTTCTGTTTTTGGATTTTCGCTTTTTTTTTTCCTTTAATGAATGGATCTGTGACTTTGACTTCGACTGCCTCTCCCCTCTGTGCCTGCGTCGGGGGAGCCGGGAGCGGGGCTGCGGAGGGCTCGGCCACCGGCGTCTGCCTGCCGGGGCACGGGGACAGTCTCGGTCGGGGCAGGCAGTGCAGGGAGGGCCCTGCCCCAACCCGGAGCAGCCCAGGGCTCCAATGCTGGCATCCGCCCTCGTGGCGAGGGAGTCTTGGCGATGCCCCAGCCCGTGTACCCCGGGAGCCCTCCGTGTCCACCCCCGCCACGGCCCCGGCTCACAGCTCCTCTTTGTGGCGCCGGGGATCGCGGAGGCTGCAGCCCAGGCCGGGCCCCGGGGACCTCGCGTCCCTCCCAGCCAGGAGCCCCACACTCTCCTTCCCCAGAAATGCCCCCGCTCGGCCCCCATGGCCTGAGTCTATTTTTGTCTATCCCTTTTCCCCGCCGGCTCTCGGGTCTGTCTCTCTCTGCGTCCCGCTCTCTCTGGGGGCCCAAACCCGGCCCCCAGCTTGGGTTGATCCGATCCCATGGGGACCTGGCCGGTGTGGTGGGTGGGGTGGGAGGCGGCTCTGCCCCTGGGACCCGGAGCCCGCGGGCCTGATGCGGCCCTGCCCATTGCAGGTTACCACGGCAGTAGCTACAGCCCCGACGGGGTGGAGCCCGTCAGCCCCGTGAGCTCGCCCAGCCTCACCCACGACAAGGGGCTCCCCAGGCACCTCGAGGAGCTCGACAAGAGCCACCCGGAGGGTGAGCTGCGGCCCAAGCAGCCAGGTACCGTGCCCCCCACCCCAGCACACCTGGCTCCCCACACCCGACAAGGACAGTCACTGTCCCGCCACGCAGACAGGGAAACTGAGGTGCCGAGGGGTGAGGGGTCGGCCCTGTCCCTTGGCTCCAAGGGCCACAGAGCTGGGATTGGAGCGTGGCAGCCCCGGCCCAGCCGACGCCCTGACCGGCTCCGCTCTGCCCGCAGGCCCCGTGAAGCTCGGCGCCGAGGCCACTCACCTCCCAAACCTGCGGCCGCTGCCCGAGAGCCAGCCCGCGTCCAGCCCACTGCTGCAGACCGCCCCGGGGGTCAAAGGTCACCAGCGGGTGGTCACCCTGGCACAGCACATCAGTGTAACTACCTGCTCTCTGCCCCTCCTCATCTCAGGCCCGGGGAGGGGAGGGGTCCCGCACAGCCCCTCGGTCCTGGCGGGGTGGCCGGGGTTGGCGAGATCCCGAGTGTCAGCTCACCTCGTCCCCCTGATGGGCCTGGGGGCGCCTGTGACCCACATCTGCAAGGGTACAGGGACCTTCATAGTGTCTGAAAGTCTTTGAAATAAGCCGGCCGGTGACACCCTACTCATCTGGGGCTCCAGGCCCCGACCCCCGTGCACACGGGGTCAGGGAGGCCCAGAGGGCCATGGGCAGGTCCAGAGTCGCCCAGGGAGCCCAGAGCAGAGCCAGGGTTCTGCCCCAAAGCCCAGCCCAGCCCCTACCACCTGGAAGGCTGAGGCAGGGGGGCTGCCGCCTGACCCCGTACCTCCCCCGCCCCGGCCCGCAGGAGGTCATCACGCAAGACTACACGCGGCACCACCCGCAGCAGCTGCCTGCGCCCCTCCCTGCCCCCCTCTACTCCTTCCCGGGGGCCAGCTGCCCCGTCCTGGACCTCCGCCGCCCGCCCAGCGAGCTCTACCTCCCGCCCCCGGCCCGCGGCTCCCCCCACAGCGAAGGGGGCAAGAGGTGAGTGGGGGCAGATGCACCTCTCGCTGGGCATCCTGGGGAGGCCGTTGTCACACGCCTGCCTCGGGGCGGGGGGCCGGGCTGGGCAGCACGCAAGGCTGGCCTGGAGCCTCCGCACAGACCAGAAACGGAGGCTCGGAGGGGCGGAGAGTTTGCTCAGGTCACGCTCGGAGAGTCCCAGGCACCCACGTGAACCACCTACCCGTGTAGCTCACTGGGCTCTCACAGCCACCAGGTGTAGGCAGCTCTGTGCCCGTTTCACAGATGGAGAAACTGAGGCTGGAGAAGTGCATCCACTTGCCCACGGGGACACAGCCAGTCAGTGGCAGAGCTGTGTGGTTTGGAGAGCAGGCTGTCAACACGTACACACACGTGTGCACACACACGCACCCACACGCACAC
This sequence comes from Eulemur rufifrons, assembly GCF_041146395.1. NCBI lineage: Eukaryota > Metazoa > Chordata > Mammalia > Primates > Lemuridae > Eulemur > Eulemur rufifrons. Next base: position 4,323,239 of record NC_091003.1, read on the forward strand.
ACAGACTCATGCACACTCCCACCCTGCTCAACAACAGTAGGAGGGGAGGGCCCCGAGCTCTGGAGGGGAGGTGGTGTTCCGGGGTGGGTGGGCACACGTGAGGCTGGACACGGGGAGACCCCGTGATGTCCTTGGGGGACAGGGGTACCTGGTGTGGGCGTATGACCAGGATTCAGAGCGGGGGTCAGCAAACTGCCAGTTTGTATACGGTTCACGAGCTGAAGGTGATTGTACATTTGTAAGGGGCTGTGGAAGAAGAACGCGTGGCAGAGACCACTTGTCTGAAACGTTTGACTTGTCCACGGACGGGGGGAGGCTGAGTGGGGTGGCAGGGGTGGGTGTCTCCTCGGGAGGAGCCTCTGACCGCAGCCGGGACCCTCTCTCCATCCAGGTCTCCAGAGCCAAGCAAGACATCGGTCCTGGCCGGGGGCGAGGACGGTATTGAACCTGTGTCCCCGCCGGAGGGTTTGACAGAGCCGGGCCACCCCCGGAGTGCCGTGTACCCGCTGCTGTACCGGGACGGGGAGCAGACGGAGCCCAGGTACCTGGCTGGCGCACGCACCCTGCCTGTGGCGAGCTCTGGCCTGGGCCCAGCGCTGTGCCGTGCAGGGGGTGACTGGGGCTGTGAGGCTCAGCTGGGCGGTCTCGGCCCTGCTAAGCAGATTTCACAGATTTGGGGGTGGATGATGCAGCCCCACCCTCACCAGGGGGCACCTCCGTGGCAGCTTTCAGGGCCCCTGTCCTGGCACCTGTTGAAGACCGGAGAAGCGATGGGTTTAAATGTTGGACCCGACTGGGGGGCCTGGGGGTGGGCAGGGACAGAGGCTGGGCCGCCGGCCGTGGGAGGGGCACGATCCAAACCCACTGTCGGTTCCTGAGGCTCTTTCAGAGGGTCGGGCTGGAGCAGGGCCTTAGGGGTGGCCCAGCACAGTGGGGGGGCTCCTGAGACACCACCCCCCCCCACGTCCGGGATCAGTGACGGTTTCAGAAGATGTGGCCTCCTGGCAGGCAGGAGAGGCAGGGGAAGCTGGCTGAGGGGTGAGCTCCCTGTCATCCAAGGCGTGCAAGCGCAGTGCTGTGTGGGCTGACCCGGGGCTCTGCTCCTCGCAGTAGGATGGGCTCCAAGTCTCCAGGCAACACGGGCCAGCCGCCAGCCTTCTTCAGCAAGCTGACGGAGAGCAACTCCGCCATGGTCAAGTCCAAGAAGCAGGAGATCAACAAGAAGCTGAACACCCACAACCGGAACGAGCCGGAATACAGTAAGGGGCCGCGCCCCCCTGGGAGGCACAGGGCTACGAGTGGCAGGGCCGCCCAGCAGCAGTGACCTGCAGGGCACCTTCCAAAGCTAAGTGCCCCTGGCCCCTGCTCTCCACCCCACGTGTGAGGAGCCCTGGGACCGTCTCTCGATTAGCTGGTCTTTCTGGTGTAGGATGTGGCACCTAGAATAGCACCCAGCACACAGTAGGCACCCAGTGATTACTTGAACAAATACCGGGGACCAGGGACCGGGTCGCGCCATCAGCAGCACACGCTGCCTGTGCGGCTTTGCCCCGTGTACGCGGTTGCTGGGCGTGAACCCACAGCCTTGCTCCCTGTTCTCAGCGCGGCGCCCGGCGCAGCTCCGGGGCGCGTGAGTGGAGAATGTGTCGTGGCCGCTGGCCTGGAGAAGCCTCGTCCACTGGGGGAGCTGAGGCAGATCGAGGGGGTGTCTCCCCTCTGGGCCTGCAGAGGGTCACCGGGCCAGGCTGGTGGCCCCAGAGCCTTGCCAAGCGTGGTCCTCGGGGTGCTATTTAGCAACGCAGATCTCAGGCCTTGTTCAGACCCACCGCATCAGAACCCCTGACGGATGTGACTCCCTGGGTGACATGGGGGCAGGCGGTTTCCGAGGACCCCGGGCCTGTGGGCCTCACCCACCTTGTCGTCCCCCTTGCAGATATCGGCCAGCCCGGAACCGAGATCTTCAACATGCCGGCCATCACCGGAGCAGGTGACCGCCCGGCCCGCTGCACAGCTGCCCCTCCCCTGCCCTGCGCCCCCCCACCCCAGCCATTTACGTGGACAAGGAGCCTTTTTCAAGTCTGGTCTCCACTAACCCTGCGGCGGGATGTAGCGTCGTGCAGCAGGCAGGGCCCGTGCAGGAGGAGCCCTCGCTGGGCAGGGGGTCTCTGTCCAGGGTTAGGGTCTGTCGTGCAGCGTCAGGTGGACACCCCCCGCCCCCACCTGGAAACGCGCCGTGCTCGCTGGCTGGTCTCAGACGGAGATGGGGGGCCTGGGCTCGGGCACGGGACCTTCAGGGCCCACCTGGGCGTGTTCTAGCCGCAGCTTCCATTTGACTTGGAAATCCCAGCCCCTGGGCTGGGGCCCTTTCCCGCCACCCCCCAAATCAAACGCAGATGGTGGCAGAGAGAGTGTAAGGTCGGCACGCACTTAGAAGCTGCAGCTTAAGACTTACGTGACGTTTTGGATTTAGGGGCCCTTGGGTTTTACCCCCCTCCTCCGGGAGGGGCCCCGTTGTGTATTCCCGCCGCCTCTGTCCCAGTGGGGTTTTGGAGAAGTGCGTGGGTGGGTCGGGGGGGGCAGTAACCAGTCCCAGAGCAGACTCGGGGTGACGCTGCTCAGTGGGGCTGAGGAGCCGGGGTGTCCCTCTATGCGCTCGGTGACTGGCTGGTCCTTCGGGGAAGCCTGAGGCCCGAGGGGGGAGGGGGGTGTGCTGACCTTCCCAGGGGACGTTCCTGGGACTGGAGGGCCGAGGCCAGTCACTGGGGTGCTACCGAGGAATCGGGCCCCCCGTGTGGCGGTCCCGGCAAGGGAGCCCCCATCTGCCCAGAGACTAGACACCGGGGGCTTCACGGAGCCCCCGGCAACGGCAAGAAGGCAACTTGGTCTAAACAAGATGGTTAGAAATGAGCGTTTCCGGAATGATCCAAATCTTGACGCAGGTGCTAGACACGCAGGTGTCTATGTGTGTAGAAGTTCGTGGAGTGGCACAGTGACGATTTGTGGTAACGCTCATGTGTAAGTCACATTTGATTTTTTTAAAGCGGTGTCGTCCACAAACCCCCCCAAATTTCCAGGCCCTGGTCTTTGCTGCTTAGCCCGTGTCAGACTTTGCCTTTATCCGTGGAGATGGTCACGTCTGGGCCAGCTGCCCCGGGTCACAGCCTCGTGACCCTGGCAAGGGCACGGGGGTGGTGCTGCCGTGGGCCCGGCGCTCAGCCCTGTTGGAATCTTGCTTTTGCTTGATGAATGCGGCTGGGACCTTTTAAGTGGTGGTGACATGTAGCCGGGACACCATGAAGAAGGCGTAGTGCTCGTCCTGGCTACAAAGGCGTTTGAAACCAAAAGGGAGGAAAGAGAAGCAAGGCGGCGGCGGCAGTTGCCACGGAAACGTGGCTTTCAAAGTGGCTGCGTCACTCCCAGCCTCGCGTCGCGTGGGTGTAGTTTCCAAACAGGCGCGTGTTTGGGGGGACTCGCGGCGTGACCGCTTTGTATTCCTGCGACTGGCTCGGAGCGGAAGCTTTGAGATGCGCGAAAGCCTCACCAGGCCGGGGACGGGATGCAACTGACTGGGAGCTTTTGACAGCAAAGTCTGGTTCAAGCAAAGTTACGGAAAGACGCACTGCCGGGGCGGGGTGGGTTTGCAGGAGTCCCTGGCGCGGTTCTCGGTGGGGGGTGGAACAGCTGGTAAACAGAACATCAAGAGGCTTCTGGGACGGCACAGTGGGAGTCTGGAAGCGTCTGCTCAGGGCCGGCTGGTTGGTTCGGCCACTTTGTCCTGGTGGTGGGGGGCGGGGCCGGCCGGGCCGGGCCACGGGGTTATGTGATTGTCTCTGCCTCCACCCTGTCCCCTGCACGCACGTAACTGCATGGCTATGACCCTCCCCTCACCATCCGTCTCTGCTCCTCTTTCTCCTCCTGGCTCCTGGGTGGGCCCCGCGTGGGGGGCAGGCCGCGGGCTGCAAGACCCAGGCCTCGAGATCACCGTCCCTCTCTGGGTCCCCTCCCCGGGCCCCTGCCAGCCCCTAGCTCTGGCTTGTCCCAGTTCCCAGCAGCCCCTTCCCCAAACAGGACAGCCCTCTGCTCCCCACCCCCGTCCCTCTCGTCACGGCCACTTGGAATTTAAAAAAACCACAAACGTCCCTGGCTGGGATTGGGGGTGCCGAGGAGACGTCTGCTGTCCCAGGGGACAGAGTAGGAACGAGGCTGGGGGCGTCTCGCCTCCCCAAGCCCCCTCCCCGGCAGCGCCCGAGAGCTCCTGGGTCCCGCGTCAGAAGGACGCAGCCGCCCACCTCCCCACCCAGCGGGCGCCCGAGGCGGGAGGGACCGGGAGGTGAACGTGTTGCTTTGCCGAAATGTGCTCACTGTGTATTTCTCTCTCCTCCTCCGTGTCTCTCCTCCTCTCTCTCCGTGGCCCCGGCTCCCGCCTCCCGTCCCCGTGTGTGTGTCTCTCTCCCAGGCCTCATGACCTGTAGGAGCCAGGCGGTGCAGGAGCATGCCAGCACCAACATGGGGCTGGAGGCCATTATTAGAAAGGCACTCATGGGTAAATATGACCATTGGGAAGAGCCCCCGCCGCTCAGCGCCAATGCTTTTAACCCTCTGAATGCCAGTGCCAGCCTGCCCGCTGCTATGCCCATAACCGCTGCTGACGGACGGAGCGACCACGCGCTCACCTCGCCAGGTCTGCAGGCCTCCCCGCCCCCGTCTGTCCCCTCCCCGGTGTCATTAATCCTCCCTCCTGCGCGTGCCTCTGACAACCCCCCTCGAGCTTTGGAGCTTGTGACTTGATTTTTGTGCCTGTTTGACCTCGTTCTGGAGTTTGCTAATCCGAAGCTGGGCTGGCACCCCCGAGTGTCCGCACCCCCCGCCCCGGCCCCCACGCCCACCAGGCTGAGCACCGCTACCGCCCTCGTGAGCGCTCACACCGCCACCCCGCCTGCCTCCCGCGGGGCCGGCCCGGCCCGTCTGTGTCTCCGGGGAGGGACCCCAGGCTGGAGTGCGGGACCCACCCATGCAGCGTGGATGGGGGGACAGTGGCCAGGCCCGTGGGCTCTGCACCTGTGGGCCCACCGTGGGCGTCCGCAGCTGGTTCTCGGGCCTGGCAGGGAGGAGCCTGGTGTCTGTGTCACCCCAAGAGTCGGGAGCCAGAGGGGCCAGTCTGTACCCTGCGCTTCAGAGCAGGAGCCGAGCAAAGAGATCTGGGGCCAGGTGTCCGACTGGGACGCTGAAGCCACAAATAAGTTTCTGGGCCGTACGTGGGGCCAGGCCTGGGCTTGGGGGTCCTGGCTTGTCTGCATGGGGCTTCCGGTTTCCACGTTCAGGGTCGCAGCCCGGGGTGGCTGGGTGGGCTGCAGGGCAGCCTGAGAGTGTTGCAAACGGTCAGCCCTCCCCCACCCCACAGGAGGAGCTGGCCTCCAGGTTCCCTGCTACGGCTGGGTCTGGCCATGTGGTCGACCTCCTCGGCTTCTCAGTGGCCGGGACAGCGGGTCCACATTCTCCCTCTGTGGGGGCCGTGGCAGGACCCCTTCCCTCCCCTCCCCACCCTGCCCCACCGCCACCCTTGCTGCCCCAACGCAGGGTGGGTCGGTGCCGTCTTCAGGGTCCAACAGAGCCCCTTCCCACCTTGTCCCCCTGCAGGTGGCGGCGGGAAGACCAAGGTCTCTGGCAGACCCAGCAGCCGAAAAGCCAAGTCCCCAGCCCCGGGCCTGGCGTCTGGGGACCGACCGCCCTCCGTGTCCTCGGTGCACTCGGAGGGAGACTGCAACCGCCGGACGCCACTCACCAACCGCGTGTGGGAGGACCGGCCCTCGTCCGCAGGTGGGCGGCGGCGGGGGCAGGGCCGGGCACCTGAGCACGTACTGCGTGCAGAGCTCAGAGGCGCCGTCCCCGGGCCTGGCCAGCCGGGTCCTGACTCCACTCGGTCCGGATGCTTGGTCAGGGGTGCGGGCGGAGGGAAGGGGTGCCCCCAGGGCCGCCCGGAGAGTGCACGGAGGGCCCGGGAGGTGCCAGGAGGACGGCGTGCAGGGGCTGTGCACAGGGGCCAGGTCACAGAGGTTCCAGGAAAACAGACCAAAGGGACAGGGCGGGGACGGCGCGGAAGCTGCAGCTGCAGTCCAGACGCGAGGGGCCAGGGCCTCGGATGGGTGTGGAAGTGGTGGAAGCAGTTCTGAGAAATTTTCTGAGTCTTAGAAGGGCTCAGGTTGGTGGCAGGGCGGGGGGGCCAAGGCCCCAGTGCCCGGTGTGGGCGGCAGGGGCTGGCGGGGGCTGCGCCACTCACAGAGGCCCTGGGCCTCTCCCCGTCTCGCCCGCAGGTTCCACACCGTTCCCCTACAACCCCCTGATCATGCGGCTGCAGGCGGGCGTCATGGCCTCCCCGCCCCCGCCAGGCCTCGCCGCAGGCAGCGGCCCCCTCGCCGGCCCCCACCACGCCTGGGACGAGGAGCCCAAGCCCCTGCTCTGCTCACAGTATGAGACACTCTCCGACAGCGAGTGACTCAGAATGGGGTGGGGGGTGGCGCCAGGCCCCGGCGAGCGGCAGGAGCAGCCCGGGGAGGAGTGGGGCGGCCGCCGACTCCCCCCGCTGAGGAAGGAGCCCCTGAGTCCGCCTGCGCATCCGTCCGTCCGTCCGTCCAGAGCCGGCACCCTTGCCTGTCTAAAGCCTTAACTACGACTCCCGCCCCGAGCTGGCCCTGTGCAGTGACCTTACTCAGGGGACGTTCACCTGGTGCTGGGAAGGGAGAGGAGGGGCCGGGGAGGGGCGCGGCAGGCGTGTGGCAGCACACGCAGGTGGCCGGGGCGGCCAGGGACCCAAAGCAGGACGACATGCACCTCCATGCCACTGCCTCCCCCTAATGCATTTGGAACCAAAGTCTAAACTGAGCTCGCAGCCCCCGCACCCTCCCTCCGCCTCCCGCTTAGCGCTCTGGACAGACGGACACGGGCCCTGTCCAGCCCCCGGCGCGCTTGCTCCAGTCCCCGCGGGCCGCCCCGGCCACCGAGATCACCTGGAAGCCTAGTCGGGCCAGGTGGTTGGACTGCGGGGCTGGGTGCGGCCTGGGGCGAGTGGACGCTTCGAGGAACCGGACTGTCGTTTTCACGCATCGTGGCCGCAGCGGTGGGAAGGAAAGGCAGGTGTAAATGATGTATTGGTTTACAGGGTATATTTTTGATACCTTCAATGAATTAATTCAGATGTTTTACGCAAGGAGGGACTTAACCCAGTGTTGCTGCTGTGCTCGGCCTCTGCTCACGGTCGAGGCGTGTGCAGGCTGGCAGACGGCGACCCATCGTTAGCAGGACCAAGGGGCGGGGCCACCGGCCCCCCAGCCCCTCCGAGTCCTCCCTCCCTCCCTCCTTGGGCAGAATGAATTTGACGCGTATTCTGTGGCCGCCGTCTGCGCAAGGCTATGGTGTTCTGTCATTTACACACGTCGTTCTAATTAAAAAGCGAATTATACTCGAGCTACAAAGGTTTCTTCTCTGCCTAAGGCTGGGCGGGATTTGGGGGGTGACGGGAGTGTGACCCTGCAGGGCCAGACTGTATGTCCCCGACTCACCAGGGGCTTGTCCCCTTTGTCAGTGAGTATGTGCACCCTGGGTAAGGATGTCACCACGAGGGGCTGAGTAGTCACACCCACGGTGGGCATTTCGGATGTTCACACCTGTGGTGAGCACAGATATTCACACCCATGCAGTCCGAGAGGGCCACCAGTTCCTGGCTGTGAGATGATTTCGTGTCACGCCTGCGTGCTGCGATCACGGTAAGGAACAGATGGACCCTCTGCTCTGGCGGCTGCTTTGAACAGAGGCGGGAGAGGGCGACCCCCGCCAGCCTGGGCGGAAGAAGCCGCCCGCCCACCTTTTGTGGGCTTGGTGCACGTGTCTCGGAGCCTCGGGCCCCGGTTCCTTGCCAGGGACCCCGGGCGCCCTGCCCTGCCCCTCGGTGTGGGCAGTGTGAGCCGGGGACGGTCTGCACAGTGGGGCGTTCGTGCTCTTCTTCCCCCTGAGCTGTTTCTGAGTCGTGCTGAGCCTGGGGACGCTGGGGTTCTGGGGTCCAGCCTCCCCCCGAGCCCCGTCCCTCAGCCTGCAGGCGCAGGCAGCCCGGGTGCCGGCCCCTCGGCCCACCCGGAAATGGCGCCGGAGCTGCCGAGGGGCTGGAGCAGGGCCACGGCGCCTTCCAGGGGGACCAGCCTTCGGGGCTCGAATGGGGCCTGACCAGCAAGGACACCTGTGGCAGGGTCCCTGCCCTCATGTGGTGTCCAACTTTGGCCTCTCCTTCCATGCTGGGGAGACCAATGCCACGGGATTTGGAGGGCGGCGGAGGCCACTGCATCCTCGGGCCTCACCCAGCCTCGCTGGTACCCTTGGGTACCCGCCTCCCTCCAGGGGCGGGGCCCGGCCTCCCTCCAGGCCGTGGCCGGACTCCGCGTGTGGCCTCCGGGCTGTGTCGGGTTCTGCGTGTGGCCTTTGGGCTGTGGCCGGGTTCTGCGTGTGGCCTCAGGGCTGTGGCCGGGTTCTGTGTGGCCTCCGGGCTGTGGCTGGGTTCTGTGTGGCCTCGGGGCTGCTCTGGGCACTCTCTGGGCCTTGGTCCCTTTGCGGTGGGCCCGATGGGTGACAGGGCCAGGCCTGGCGCCCGGCTGTAGTTCCGAGGCCGGCGGGCAGGTGGCAGTGTGGGGCCGGCTCAGGGCCCGGCAGTGGGCGGGGCCTCCTTCCACCAGGGCACAGACCTGCCCCCACCTGGAACCCAGGCGGGTCAGGTGTTGGCCATGCCGCCGTCAGCGTTGGCCTCTCTCAGCTGTGGTGAGACCAGGGTTATGTGGGGGGGACCACAGGTCTCAGCCCCCGCGGTCATCTCTGCCGGCCCCGTCTCTGTGCCTCAGAGCTGGCCCCACTTGGTAGCTCTGCGTGTCTTCTCTGACAGCCAGGGGCCCAGACCCGACACAGGTGGAGTGTTTGTAGGGTACAGGGGAAGCTCCCGGCCTCCTGCTGCCCTAAGAGGGTCCCCTCTGTTTCCCAGTCGGTCCTCAACCCCCAAAGAGGTCGTCCCGCCCCCATCTTATTTAGCTTTCTCACTGTTCCGTGTTTAAGATGGAGCCTGCGCTGTTCCCTTGTTCCCCATCTCCTTGGAAAACTCCTACACATACTCCAAAACCCCGCTGGGGCATTAGTTCTTCTTAGAACTCAACTGTCTTGCCCCGTCTTCTCTCTCCTCTGGGGATATGTTAGCGCAGCAGGAGCTACACTTGTCTCAAGGGGGTCGGGGCTCTCGTCTTTCCCTGGCTGACCCCGCTCTTGGCTCTGAAGCTCCCTGGCAACTGTGTTGAGCTAAACTAGAAAGTGCTTTGTACAGGACAGTTGTTGGCAAATGTCCCCATGTCTTAGGACGCTGGGGAGTTGGTTAAAATGCAGATTCCTGGGTCCACCTAGAGGGTCTGATTCTCGAAGTCAAGGGTGGGGCCTGCGAATCTGCGTTTTTGACAAGCAGCCAGGTGTGTCTGACGTGGTGGCAGGGGCAGAGCCCAAGGCTGCAGCCAGCCTGTCACCTGGAACCTGGCACCTCCCTCCCGTCTGACCAGGAGGCCTCCAGCAAGGGCTCGGAGGCTCTGGAGGAGGCGGCCTGGCGCATGAGCTGCCACCCATGTGGCAGGAATGGACTTGTCCCCAAGGCAACAGGTTGGCTCAGGACAAGTAGTCCTGAGATGACACAGATAAACTGGAGCAGGCAGGGTGGCTTCCTGGAGGTGGCAGGTCTTGGAGCAGGGATAGGCTGAGAGGAGCAAACCTGCGTGGACACAGGCTGGGAGGTGAGGCCCAGCCAGGGACGCTGTGGCCCTGCAGTGGCTCGGCTGTCAGTGGGGGCCCAGGGTCCCCGAAAAGGCGAGCAGTTGCCAGTCAGGTAATCTGCTGGTTTTCTGGAATCGGGGCCGTGTGGGCTGCCAGGTGCCGACTAGATGGTGAGGGAGACGCAGGCGGGGGTGCCAGCGTGGGACCAGGACGGGGGTGCCTGGACAGCAGAGCCCCCTCGCCCTGGGGAGGGGCACCGGGCCGGGCCATTTATGGTGTGAGGGGGCCGTGGGCACTGCCGGGCCCAGCTAAGCCATGTGACCCCTCTGGGCCTCAGTTTACTCGTCTGTAGAATGGGGTGATGACACTGCCATGAGGAGTGACTCGCACTAAATGCTGTTTACGCCTCTCACGCAGCCGCCGTTAACTCCCGTGTGTGGAGGGAACAAAGACAGGTGGGTTTATGGGGGTGGGGGGACCGCAGGTGGTCCAGCCACAGTGACTCTTACTGGCGTATTTTGGGGTACATCTGTCCATCAGCTGGCACGTCGTGGCAGGGTTGTCTGGCCATTCTGTCCCTGAGAGGCTGGGAGGCCGTCAGAGCAAACTCGGTTGTCGTTTACGGGTCCGGCACAAAGCCGGGGCGTTTGGCTGTGGGGACACGAGCTGGGGTTGGGCCCCGAAACGCGCTCAGCGTGGCCGGGCAGAGTCAGGGCGTCGTGTGTGTGTTGGTGCCAGGCCGTGGTTCCTGTCGCGTCTGCTTTGGGGAGGAAGTCGGGACCCACGTCGAGTCCAGCGGACCTGGGCGAGGGGGGCTGCTGTTTGCAGGGGCACCGCGCGTTGGCCCTTAGGCCTGGGAACTGGGGACCTGTGGCCACATTGCAGATGCTGAAAGACGTGACGCAGCATCTTCTGACGGAAGTGAGGCAGGCTGGGCTCCGGCCCCTGCCCCCTCCTCGTCCCTGCAGTGAGGCAGGCTGGGCTCCGGCCCCCTGCCCGCTCCTCGTCCCTGCGGGCCCCTGCAGGGAGGCAGGCTGGGCTCCGGCCCCCTGCCCGCTCCTCGTCCCTGCGGGCCCCTGCAGGGAGGCAGGCTGGGCTCCGGCCCCTGCCCCCTCCTCGTCCCTGCGGGCCCCTGCAGGGAGGCAGGCTGGGCTCCGGCCCCCTGCCCCATCCTTGTCCCTGCGGGCCCCTGCAGGGAGGCAGGCTGGGCTCCGGCCCCTGCCCCCTCCTCGTCCCTGCGGGCCCCTGCAGGGAGGCAGGCTGGGCTCCGGCCCCTGCCCCCTCCTCGTCCCTGCGGGCCCCTGCAGGGAGGCAGGCTGGGCTCCAGCCCCTGCCCCCTCCTCGTCCCTGCGGGCCCCTGCAGGGAGGCAGGCTGGGCTCCGGCCCCCTGCCCGCTCCTCGTCCCTGCGGGCCCCTGCAGGGAGGCAGGCTGGGCTCCGGCCCCCTGCCCGCTCCTCGTCCCTGCGGGCCCCTGCAGGGAGGCAGGCTGGGCTCCGGCCCCCTGCCCGCTCCTCGTCCCTGCGGGCCCCTGCAGGGAGGCAGGCTGGGCTCCGGCCCCCTGCCCGCTCCTCGTCCCTGCGGGCCCCTGCAGGGAGGCAGGCTGGGCTCCGGCCCCCTGCCCGCTCCTCGTCCCTGCGGGCCCCTGCAGGGAGGCAGGCTGGGCTCCGGCCCCCTGCCCGCTCCTCGTCCCTGCGGGCCCCTGCAGGGAGGCAGGCTGGGCTCCGGCCCCCTGCCCGCTCCTCGTCCCTGCGGGCCCCTGCAGGGAGGCAGGCTGGGCTCCGGCCCCCTGCCCGCTCCTCGTCCCTGCGGGCCCCTGCAGGGAGGCAGGCTGGGCTCCGGCCCCCTGCCCGCTCCTCGTCCCTGCGGGCCCCTGCAGGGAGGCAGGCTGGGCTCCGGCCCCCTGCCCGCTCCTCGTCCCTGCGGGCCCCTGCAGGGAGGCAGGCTGGGCTCCGGCCCCCTGCCCGCTCCTCGTCCCTGCGGGCCCCTGCAGGGAGGCAGGCTGGGCTCCGGCCCCCTGCCCGCTCCTCGTCCCTGCGGGCCCCTGCAGGGAGGCAGGCTGGGCTCCGGCCCCCTGCCCGCTCCTCGTCCCTGCGGGCCCCTGCAGGGAGGCAGGCTGGGCTCCGGCCCCCTGCCCGCTCCTCGTCCCTGCGGGCCCCTGCAGGGAGGCAGGCTGGGCTCCGGCCCCCTGCCCGCTCCTCGTCCCTGCGGGCCCCTGCAGGGAGGCAGGCTGGGCTCCGGCCCCCTGCCCGCTCCTCGTCCCTGCGGGCCCCTGCAGGGAGGCAGGCTGGGCTCCGGCCCCCTGCCCGCTCCTCGTCCCTGCGGGCCCCTGCAGGGAGGCAGGCTGGGCTCCGGCCCCCTGCCCGCTCCTCGTCCCTGCGGGCCCCTGCAGGGAGGCAGGCTGGGCTCCGGCCCCCTGCCCGCTCCTCGTCCCTGCGGGCCCCTGCAGGGAGGCAGGCTGGGCTCCGGCCCCCTGCCCGCTCCTCGTCCCTGCGGGCCCCTGCAGGGAGGCAGGCTGGGCTCCGGCCCCCTGCCCGCTCCTCGTCCCTGCGGGCCCCTGCAGGGAGGCAGGCTGGGCTCCGGCCCCCTGCCCGCTCCTCGTCCCTGCGGGCCCCTGCAGGGAGGCAGGCTGGGCTCCGGCCCCCTGCCCGCTCCTCGTCCCTGCGGGCCCCTGCAGGGAGGCAGGCTGGGCTCCGGCCCCCTGCCCGCTCCTCGTCCCTGCGGGCCCCTGCAGGGAGGCAGGCTGGGCTCCGGCCCCCTGCCCGCTCCTCGTCCCTGCGGGCCCCTGCAGGGAGGCAGGCTGGGCTCCGGCCCCCTGCCCGCTCCTCGTCCCTGCGGGCCCCTGCAGGGAGGCAGGCTGGGCTCCGGCCCCCTGCCCGCTCCTCGTCCCTGCGGGCCCCTGCAGGGAGGCAGGCTGGGCTCCGGCCCCCTGCCCGCTCCTCGTCCCTGCGGGCCCCTGCAGGGAGGCAGGCTGGGCTCCGGCCCCCTGCCCGCTCCTCGTCCCTGCGGGCCCCTGCAGGGAGGCAGGCTGGGCTCCGGCCCCCTGCCCGCTCCTCGTCCCTGGCGGGCCCCTGCAGGGAGGCAGGCTGGGCTCCGGCCCCCTGCCCCATCCTCGTCCCTGGCGGGCCCCTGCAGGGAGGCAGGCTGGGCTCCAGCCCCTGCCCCCTCCTCGTCCCTGCGGGCCCCTGCAGGGAGGCAGGCTGGGCTCCAGCCCCTGCCCCCTCCTCGTCCCTGCGGGCCCCTGCAGGGAGGCAGGCTGGGCTCCGGCCCCCTGCCCCATCCTCGTCCCTGGCGGGCCCCTGCAGGGAGGCAGGCTGGGCTCCGGCCCCCTGCCCCCTCCTCGTCCCTGGCGGGCCCCTGCAGGGAGGCAGGCTGGGCTCCGGCCCCCTGCCCCCTCCTCGTCCCTGCGGGCCCCTGCAGGGAGGCAGGCTGGGCTCCGGCCCCCTGCCCGCTCCTCGTCCCTGCGGGCCCCTGCAGGGAGGCAGGCTGGGCTCCGGCCCCCTGCCCCCTGCCCCCTCCTCGTCCCTGGCGGGCCCCTGCAGGGAGGCAGGCTGGGCTCCGGCCCCCTGCCCCCTCCTCGTCCCTGGTGGGCCCCTGCCCCATCCTTGTCCCTGGCGGGCCCCTGCAGGGAGGCAGGCTGGGCTCCCGCCCCCTGCCCCCTCCTCGTCCCTGGCGGGCCCCTGCAGGGAGACAGGCTGGGCTCCGGCTCCGCCAGGAAAGGGAGACGCGTCTGCAGGGCAGAGCCGCCTGGTGCAGGCGCTCGGGGCGCTTGCTCGCTGGGAGAGCGGACGCCGAGACGGGGCGAGGAGGGTAAGAGGTTTTGGGGGTCCCTCCCGTACCGGACGGAGGGGAGAACAGGACCGGCAGGAGCGCACCGTGTACGGACACCGTGCACATGCGGCCCTCTCGCCCGGGCTCGGGAGCGAACACTGAGCGCGGGGCCCCTCCGTGTCCGCCGGATGCGTCGGTGCCGTCACTGCGTCAGGAAGCCCAGCCCAGCTTTCCCTGGAGGTGGTGAGAGACCGAGGCTGTGACAGGAAGCCAAGCTTGTGGAGTTGAACTTGCACAGACGGAGGACACGAAGAACACCGGCGTGTGCGTTTGCCCAAATCCCGTCGCTAAAGCAGGGACCGAGGGCTCGGTGCTCCTGAAGTGGCGTTGCCGTCCTGCTCGATGACACGGAACAGCAGAGGCCTCGAGCTTCATCCTTCCGTGAAGGTAAACCTGTCCTTGACGCTGCTTCTCCTGGCGTTGCCACCCCATGCCCCGCTCAGGGTCGTTCCCCACCGAGGTAGGCGGCCCAGCGGTTAAGAGTGTCAGGGATCTTGGGCTCAGAGCCTGGCTCTGCCTCCTACTAGCTGTGTGATTTTTGGGTAAGCTACTTAACCTCTCTGTGCCGTACGTTCGCCTTTGTAGGAGATTCAGTATACCCATCTCAGTGGGCAGGGATGTCAGGAGCGGAACCACACGGTCCCTGGAAGCCAGTCCAGCTTCCTCACTCCGGCTAGTTTAACCCCGCCCAGGCTGGGGTTTGGACCTCACGAGGCCACCCCCCACTCCCCTCCCCTCGGATGACCTGTCCCTTGCTCCCACCAACTCTGGAGCCCCGGGGCGAATGCGTCTGATTTTCTACCTCATTGAGGACGTTGCCCCAGGCTCCAGTGTCTCCCTTCCTGCACTGGGGCTCTGGTGCCCGAGGCCCTCCCAGGGGTGAGATGGAGGGAAACCTCCCCTAAGGTGCCCCCGGCCACCTGCTCCGCTCCAGGGACCGGTGGGGGCTGGGTGGTTGAGCTCAAATCCCGAGCACACACCAGACAGGCAGAGGCCGGCGCGCTCCAAGGAGCCCCAGAGCCAAGTCCCTGGAGGGGCCTGGACCTCTGCCTTTGTTACCACTGGCTTGTGGGTGGGGCTTGTGTGCCCCAAGGCTGCCCGTGGGTGGGGTTTGAGTCCCTCCTTGTCCCCTGTGAGCACCGGGGAGGCAGGGTCTCCCAGGAAGTGATGCCAGTGGGAAGAGAACAGCAGGTGGCCGGAGGGAGCTCGGCCTGAGAATGTGTCACCCCTTCATCCCCCGTAGGATTGAGGGTCTCAGAAACCAAGTGGCAGTCCCTTTCGGTTTGCACGTTTTATTAAGATAATCAATTTCTTAAGTTATTTGTTAATCAGAAAGCATCCCTGGAGAGAAAACGCACTATCGATGTGGATATATAAAAATATATCAGTCATTTTGCCCTTCGGGACGTAAGCTGAGTCCCACGGAGGGAGCCAGAGTCCCCAGGGCCTTCCCCGCCCCTCGGGGGTGGCAGGAGCTGCCACCCCCCTGCCGGGCACGCAGGTCTGAGAGGGAGGAGGGCTCAGAGGGGCGTCGCCACAGCCCCAGCGGGGCTTCAGGGTGTCCTGTGGGCGGCCCAGCACGTGGGGTGTGTCACTTGGCTGGTCTTCCTCCCCCTTGGCCGGCAGGCAAGGGGGAACCCACAGCACTGGGGGGGGGGGGGTTGACACGTCGTCACTTAGACTCGATCTTGCACAGGCGGCCTCCACGGTGTCTCTGAGCCAACAGCTGAACTCGGACCCCCGAGTCCAGATCGGTCGCACACAGGTGGCAGTGAGGATTGGCTCCGACGTCCTGAAAGCGGTGCGTGGACAGTGTCAGCTGGGGCCACCCGGGGTGAGGTTCTGGATGCCAAGGACCCTGGCACGGTTCTAGCTCAAGGTAGTTCCCAGGAGGCCACCTCCCCTGGCCCCCAACACACCCCAGCCCTGGTATCCGCATCACCTGGGCCGGGCCTCTCGGCTCACGCTGCACACGTACGAAAGGCCCGGTTTGCAAACACTCCGTGCCAGGACCAGGGTGGCTGGATGGCGCCCTCTCCCCTCACACAGCCTCGGCCACCAGCCTGGACACACTGGGGGCCGTGGTGGACACCCCTGGCCGGCCGGGGCTGCTCTCTGCTCCAAGGGCACCCCGAGGACTCGCTCTTCTCTCGCTGCCCTGAGGGGGCCCCGCCAGCCGTGCCCGGGCTGCCTGGAGCTGAGAGTGCTACAACCGGCGCATTCGTGGGTCCTCCAGGCGGAACAAGGGCTCTCACAGCCCAGCTGGGGGGCCGGGCAGGGGGCCCGGGACAGCCTCAGTCCACGCTGCGGCCTCTCCCCCTGCCCAGGCGCCAGGCCCAGCCCATCGCGCCCTCCCGGCCCGTCCGCTGCCCGGGGCCGGCCGCGCTAGGGCCCGGCGGGGCGCGGGAGGCCGGGCCCGGGGTCCTGGCACAGCTGCAGCTGCACGCTGGAGGTGAACGAGCGGCGGGGCCGGCCCAGGCTGCAGTGCAGGGTGGTCCGGAAGGAGCTGCGGGCCTGCTTGGGGAAGATGATGGTGGTGCTGCGGAAGCGCAGGGCGCGCGGCCGCGGCTCCAGGGTCAGCTGGCTGCGGTAGCTGCGCCACGTGCAGTCGGGCGCCGCCACGATCGTCTCGCTGTAGGCCGTGACGGTGGGCACCGGCGCGTAGAAGACCTTGTCCCGGAAGTGCTTCTCGGAGGCGTACTTGACCTCGGAGTTGCAGCTGGGGAGAGGAGGACGGGTGAGCGCAGGCGGGGGCGGCCCTGTCCCCCGCCCGCACCACGGCCCGAGAAAGGCCCTCAGCGGACGCGCCTGGCTCCTCCGCACGGCCAAGAAGGTCGAGCACAGACGCGGAGCCGCCCCAGCAGGAAGGGGACTGACGGGACCGCTCGGTGCAACGCGGGCCCCTGGCTGGGTCTGCATCAGAGGAAAGAAAAAGGCCGTAAGAGGACGTTACGGGGACAACGGATGAAATCCGGATCTGGACTGTGGACGAGACGGAGCCACTGCAGCTCCTGACTCCTGACAGCTGTGCTGCCGTCACGGAAGAGGATGTCCCTGTTCTTAGGACACACACTGAACTATCTGGGGGCTCGGGGGCAGGACGGCGCCAGTCTCCCCTCAAACCGGGCCGAGTGTAAACAGCCGGAGAACCTGTTGTGGGCACCCAAGGGTTGCTGGGACTCTTCTTGCAACTGTTTGGTAAGTCTGAGATTAAATCAAAATAGGTTTCCCAAAAAGCCCCCTTAACACCCCTAGACCAGTGACCGACTGGATCACCCAGGTCCCCCTGCAGGGCTCCGGGAACCCGAACTGGAAGGTCCAGGAGGGGAGACACCCCTGCCTCGTTCCCCACTGTGTCCCCATGGACGACCAATAAACGTGGGACGGGATCAGCAGTCCCAAGGTGCACCACGGCTGGGGCTCCCGAGTGTGGTTTCCGTTTTACAAACTAAAAATGAGGGCTGTTTGGGGGGAAAAAAATAACCCTGGACCCCATGCAGAGCTGGTGGGGACAGCCGGTCTGGCGTGGGGCCGGCCCCATGGATGTGGGGGCAAGACCCCCAGGCCCTACACCCCACCTTCCCCTGCAGGGAGGTTCCCGGTGGGGTCACCTAAGCTGTCCCGAGCACAGGAGGGCACCTACCACCCCGCACAGTGACTTACTGGGGGTGCGCAGGGCCCCAGTTGCAAACGGCACCGCACCTCAGTGTTCCCAAACCACCGAGGGAAAAGGGTCCCGAGGTGCCTGTGGGTTTGGTACGGGCACCTCCCGCCCCAGCAGGAGAAGGGAGAGGGAACAACCGGTTAGATCTATCGTTCTCCAAACCACCTGGGAAATCGGACTTAAAGAGCAGCCAGGTTGTCGGGGGAGAAGGGACGGGGGTCGGGGGTGGAGATGCCAGGCCCTGGGGCCACAGTCTCCTCCGTAAGATCGGTTTCATCTCTGGCTAAGCCACGGCCGCCCCCGCCGAGCCCACTCACCGGATTTCATGCGAGGGTTCTGGGTCCACCTTGATGCTCTCCCCAAAGAACACGGGCAGCATCCGGGCTCTCATCTCGGGCGCCGGCGGCTGTGGGGAGAGCCACAGCCACGGGGTCAGGCAGCCCCTCGGCTACACGACGATGCCGCCACCCCCCAGATCCCAGCTCTCGACCAGGGGACATGGTGATGGCCTCTCACTACACGCCAGGGCCCTGGCGCCCGCCTCAAGCCCTGGGCTCCTTCTTGGGAAGCCCCCGCGGGCTGAAATCCCTTCTCGGCACCGCCCAAGGCTGGGGCAGCCCGCAGAGGGGTAGAGAGACCCTGTGACGTGCCTGCCAGGACAGGGACGCGCCTGCCAGGACAGGGACGCACAGGTGGGCGCTGGCCGGGCCTGTGGAGGGCTTGAGGAAGCCGGTCGGAGTGGCACACGTCCTCAGGAGGGTGGGTGGGGGCCCCTAGTGTTACCTGCCCGGCACCTCCCCGCTCTGGGCACAGCCCTGCACCTTCCCAAGGACAAGGACGGGATTAGACACAGGTGGGTAACTCACTCTGGGCCAGTGAGACCCCTACCCCGGGTTTCTGCCAGAGCTCAGGGAAAGCCCCCCGCAGTGGCAAAGACTCGGGGGGGGGGTGGAAACCCCAGCTGGAAATAAAGCAACACCGAGGGGAGCTGGGGTCAAAGTCAGCGAAAGGTCAAGTCTTGCCAACATTACTCGAGTGCCCGGATCACGTCATGCCTGAAGCTGTTGCTGCTCAGCTGTGAGCACCAGCAAATCCGGCTTGTGGCTTGAAACAATTTGAGCCACCTCCTGGCACCCGCAACCGGAAGATTCCTGGCAGGGCAGGAAGGGAGAAAACTGGGGCAAAGATGCCACCCACGGCCCTTTCAGGTAGACACAAAGCACCCTCCCAAATCCATCTCCAGCTCCACGCTGGGAAGTTCTTTCTCTGGTCTGTCTTAAAGTCTGTCCCCAAATTTCTATTCCCAACAGAAACAAAGACCACCAGGGCCCCTGCCCCAGTTCCACGCACGGGGAGGGGCCTAAGGATGCCCACCCCCCCTGCCATTTCCACCCCAAACTGATCTGAAAACACAGACCTGGGGCCCCTCCCTCAAGCCAACACAGGGACACTTCTGCCTCCCCCTCCCCACCTTCCCTCCCAATCGCTCTCCGTCTCGACCCCTCCCCGCCCCCACCACCCAGGACAACCCCACTGCGAGAGAGCGGTTCAGCAACACTAAGCCCAGGGACGGCCCGCAGAGACCTCACCCGGGACAGGACCGGGAGGCTCGTGGTGTCCTCCAGGGCCCCCACCCTGCGAGTCACCCCCTTCTCCCCGTCAGACACAGCCTGAGCCCGGCTCTGAGCCAGGACTCGAGCTAGGGGTCCTCACACTGACCCCCTGTCAGCCAGGCCCAGCTCTGCCTTCCATGCGCATTGGGGATCCACTCTGCCCGGCCCTGTGTGGGCTGGGGACACACGGCTTGCCTACCTGTGACACTCGTCACCTCTGAGCTGAGGACATCATCACCCGTGTGGGATCCTTCAGATCCCCCTCGTGCTCTGGGCCAACACTTGCAATGTGGCTTCTCCACCAGCCTCAGACCCTCGGTGCCTCCAAAGGGCAGAACATGGGACATCACGGCCAACCCAGGGTGAAAACGTGCAGTGGCAGCTGGAGGGAGCCCCTGCTGTTCACGGCCATCGGGATGGGGATGTTTGTCCTGCGGCAGCAGCTGGGGGCTGACTGGCTGGCCCGTGCTAGGACGGCAGGTGTCCCGGCCAGGCCACACCCCACCGGCCTCCGCTGCAGCCGCAGGTGCCCGGCCGAGGTTCAGCGAGCTCGGGGACCCGCCCCGAGTCCACGCAGCTCATTTACTGAGCACCGACCGCGGGGCCGGCCTGAGCTCTGTGCTGTGGTTGCCACGGCGAACAGAGCAGAGGGTCCCCGAGCTCGCTGCCAGGAACCCCCTGCCCTCGTGTTCCCAGCTGTGGGGGGCTGTGCCCGTCCGCGCAATGAGAGCTCGAGAGGGGTCCGACCACCAGGTGATCAAGGGGGGCTCCCAGAGACGTGAGCTGAAGGGCACAGGGGTAACCGCGGCCACACTGCCCCCAGGACCCCGCACACCCCGGCCCTGGGCACGTGCACCACGCCCAGGACCCTGTTCGGAGGCTGAGACGGAGCCGCCAGCCGCCCGGGGCTCTGCACAGACGAGAACCGAGCAAAGTGGACACCGGACCCCTCACGCCCATCCGTGCACCTGCAGCTCCGCCCCGCGCAGGGCGGGTCCAGAACACGCCCCGTCACAGAAAGTTCCACCGCGGGCGCTGCCGCGAGGGGGACGCATCCTGCTTTCCCACACACCATCAGCTTCTGCTGCTTCAAACCACCCGGGCCGCGGAGCTTTGTTAGGGCAGCTCTAGGAAGACAACACAAAATGGCCAGAATCCACGCGTCACGTCCGGCGATGGCACCAGGCGCCCCTCACACCAGCCTCACCGCCGCCCGGGGCAGGTGGCAGCACCTCCATGTCACAGATGGTGACGCTGGGGCCAGGGGTGGCTGAGGGACTCGCCCACGGCTGGAACTGCCACAAGGGGCTCCCGCGCCCTCCCCCGCACTCCACACGGCCTCTCCCCGCAGCGCCTGTCCCTGCCCCAGGCTGCCCCCCACAGGGCAAGGCACCTCCCGCCTGTCTCACGCCCCTGCACCAACACCAGCTGCCTCTGCGCCGTGGCTCACGCTGTGCCCTATCCCGTCCTTCCAGAACATCCTTCTAGCTCCTTCTCACACGGCCGGGTGAGACCCGCTCAGGCACCAGCTCCCTGTCTCCTTGGCATCTCCATGGGGACCCTGGAGCCTCCACTGCTGCGACCTTTGTGTGTCTGTCGCCCCCAGACCAGGAGCTCCTTAAGACATGGTCACCTCTCTAACCCCAGGCCCCGCACCGTCCAGACCCCACACCCGCAAAGCAGCCCCACCCCCAGGAGCCCCAAGGCCGGGCACACCTCTGTCCTCACATCTGGCAACAGCCTGTGGACAAGCGTCACCAGCAGCCCCATCCCCGCCAGTCCCAGTGTCCCCAGAGCAAGGGCTGAGGACCACAGGGAGAAAGGATACGAGGCTCGGAGGGGTCCCCAAAGCCCCCAGCAGCTGTCCTCAAGGTGTCCCCATCTCGCCCTGGCATTGACACGGAGCGAGTGGCCCAAGGAAGCATCGGCTGTTCCTCCCTCCCCGGCTGTGACAGGCTGGATGGGGACCCCAAATGTCCACATCCTGATCCCCGGGACCGTCCATGGCAAAGGGGGCTTCGCAGGTGTGATGAAGGATTCTGCGCTGGGAGGTGATCCTGGAGCATCCAGGTGGCCCCGTGTGTGCACAGAGGTCCTTTCGGGAGGGAGGCAGGAGGTCAGGGTCCGAGAGAGACCGAGGCTGCCGCGCTGCGGCTTAGAAGAGCAGGGAGGGGCCGCAGGCCAAGGAGCACAGACCCCTCTAGAAGCTGGAGAAGGCAAGGAACAGGGTGTCTGAGCTTCCAGAAGGAACCAGCCCTGCCAGCGCTTTGATCTTAGGACGTGTGACCCCCGGGGCTACAAGATGATAAATCTGTGTTATCTAAGCCGCTCTGTGTTTGGAGGCGAGTTCCAGCAGCCGCAAGACACAAAACCATGGGGCTTGGGATAAAGGACCTCGGTCCCTCTCTGGGCCACGGCCTCCTGGTCTCGGGGGGGGGGGGGGCGACAGGAGCACCCACCGCACAGGCTTCAGCGGAGCCGAGTGGGCCAAGGCAGGAGGCGCCAGCACGCGGGCGGGGCCGTCTGCAGCCGGCTCGTGTCCGGAACCCTCCTCTCCATGAGGGTCCCGGGATGGGGGGGGGGGTCCTCCCTGGACAAAGGTGTCATTCACACCCTCCAAACCTTAGACAACACTCTCCTACCTTCCAGAAGCAAGCAGGCCTCATTTCGGGACACAAACTTAAAAAAAAAAAAGGGCAGTGACAAGAATGAAACACACGCAGCATCTCCCACGGCTCACGGTTAAGCCACCACCGACGCCCCGGCCACAAGCTCCATGACTCTGTGTTTACAGACATGATGCGCTCTCCCCAGAGGACAGCAGCTGAAGCTTGGCGTGTTCCCGGACGCACACACGTGTTTGCTGAGCAGCTACTGTGCCCTGGGCCCTGCGCGGCGGGGAGAGGCGCTGCCTGAGCGGTGGGGTGTCACATGGAAGAGGGGAGGGGCTGCTGTTGTGGGGGCGGGGGGGACAAGGACGTGGGTGCCGAGGCTTTTGGAGGCCTTCGTCTGTCCCGACAGCAGGGGCCACCTGCTGCGGGCTGTGACCACCCTCGCCCTCCCTGGAGGGACGTGCGAGGCAGAGCCGAGCTCCGGCATCCGGGCCGGGTCCACCGGGAATAAAGCAGCAGCCAAAGCCGGGACCGCAGGGGCCGACATGAAGGCAGCCCCGGCCTGCCGGGTCCCAGTCCCGCCCGCTGCCCGGCGGCAGACGAGGCTCGATGCACAGGCCGGGCGGCCAGCGGAGCCCTGGGCACCATCTTCCAAAGGGCCCCACTGGAAAAACATCTCAAATCCGCCCAAGCTGGACACGCGGCACGAGAGACGCAAACCCAGACGCGGGCCAGCGTCCAGCGGGCCTGGATGGCGAGACAACACCCCAAGTCCCCGCCAAGGCCCGAGGACGCTCGCCGGGGGCTCCAGGGACAGACACGCCAAGGGAGCCGGTGGCAGCCACCGGGCCATCCGGAAGCTCGGAGCTTGGCCTTCTTGGCGGGTTATTCTAACACAAGATGGTAGCGCGGCCCAGGGTTCGGCCAGCGGCCAGCGGCCAGCGGCCAGCGAAGTGCCTCTCGTGGCCAGGAAGGCGGCCGCGGCTCTGGAAGGACTTTCCAGCCACGTGGGAACGAGACACTCCTTAAAGACAGGGTCACCGTCCCCTGGGGCGACCAAGGCAGGGGAGGGCTGGAGAGGGGGCTCGGGCACACTAGGGGACCTGCTGCTGTCACCTGCTCTGGTCACTTGGCCACCTGGAGCCCAGGAAGCCCCCAGACAGGCCCGCTGCCCCACCCCCACCCAGCGGTCAGGCCCCAGCTCGCCCCAAGTTCCGGATTCTTGCTCCGATCTAAAGAGACTGACTGCGCTGAGACCTGTGGCTGCCAGCTCGCTGTGGTGCCACCGGCGGGGCCCACGCCTGGGGCTAAGACTGGCGGTTTCCCAGGGGGGCTCAGCTTCCCCTCGAGGCTCTGGGTTGCAGGGACAGGAAAGAATAAGTCCCAGGCGCACAGCAGCTGAGCACTGCAGGCTGCCTGTCTCTGGTGCCACCCTGCCCTGTCCCCTGGGAGGGACAACACAGTCGGTCCGGACCCCGGGCCCCCAGCTCCTACCAGGGCCAGTGCGAGCCCGTGGTGGCCTGGGCGGGCAGGAGGGTTGGGGCCCAGGCCAGGCCTCCGAGGCAGCTGGGTGCAAAGGACAGCCGTCCGAGGGCGCCCTCTGCCCGCCGCCCCCCATCCCCCGCCCCCGCCTCGCCCAGTGATTCATGGGCCTTCCCCGGGAGCCGCCGGGCCGAGGATAAACACGCGGTGGCTGGCGGTAGGAGCCCACACGGGCGCTGGAGGCTGTCCCGCTTCCTGGCTGCTGGACTGGCCGCCGCCCACAGGCCGGCGAAGGAAGATAACTGCTCCGTTGTAGGGAGCGCGGTGGCACGCAGTGACCCGGCCCGGCTGGGCAGGGACACACAGGCAGGCACGGCGGCATCTGTGCACAGTCTGGGTGACACGGGGCCGCCCACAGCTGCCGAGGCCACGCCCCAGCCCGGGAACCACGCACTCTCTTTCAGCCAGGGACCAACAAGCACCCACCAATAGGGGAGGGGGTGGCAGGAAGAGGGTCCAGGGCCCCCTGCTGCTGCCCCCGGGGCAGAGAGAGCCAGCCAGGGAGACCCCACGCTGGAGGGGGACAGGCGTCCTCACCAGAGCCACAGGGAGCCTTTGCAATGGCTAATGGCCTTGCTCAGGGCACCGACCTCCCTGCCCAGCGAGGGCTTCTGCCGCTCTGGGACCCGACTGCGTCCGGCACAGGTGGAACTGGAGACCACGGGCGCTCACGCTGGGCTAAGTAGATCTGGACTGTGCCCATGAGGAAAGTGAACCAAGAAGGGGACGTTTAAACTCCAGGAAGTCCTACCTTATGAAAGGCCATGGCTGTTGGCTGCAAATCCCGGGGCAGGGCCGAGGGGGTCTCTCTAGAGCCATCCCACAACGCGGCACAGCGGGTCGCTGAACACAGCCTGTGCCGGGGGCCCCCAGGGGACCCCACACGGACCAGGCCGCTCCCTGGGGAGCCAGGAAGCATCAGGGACGCAGCACGGGCCCCACAGGCCCAGGATCCGACACGCAGTGAAACGATCGCCGCAGCGTGGAAGCTCGGGTGGGGCTCCCTCCCCGCGGCCGGCCGGGCTCACGGGAGCGGCACTCCCACAGGCTGCGTCCCCCTCAAAGACATGTCCAGGTCCTGAGCCCCGGTCCCTGTGAACGCGGCCTGATTGGGAAAGAGGGTCTTTGCAGATGTGAGCAAGATAAGATGAGGTCACCCTGGATTAGGGCACGGACTGGGGAAGGACACAGAGGAAGGCCGTGCGATGACAGGGGCAGAGGCTGGAGCGGTGCCTCTACGAGCCGAGGAGCACCGGGGCCGCGGGCACCAGCAGCGGCTGGCAGGGACCCGGGACAGAGCCTTCCCCGGAGCCTGCAGGGGGAGGGCCCCGCTGACATCTTGAGTTCAGACTTCTTGGCCTCGAGGACTGTGAGAAAATGAATTTCTACTGTTTCGAGCCCACGAAGTCTGTGTCACTTTGTCACAGCAGCCCTGGAACACAGCACAGGCACCTGCACGGCCCTCCCAGCCAGTAACGGCCGCGGGGGCTGCACCCCCGGGCAGGGGACTCGCCCGTGGGGGCCAAAGGGCTGGGGCAGCGTCGGCCACGTCCCCTGGTGACTCAGAACTCCGGCCGTTCCCGACGCACAGTTCACAAATGACCAGGCGGCTTCCGGGAAAGTGACTGCGTTACGTACACAAAGAATAAGCTGCCCCGATCTGCTCTCACCAAGGCCTGACCCGCTGCAAGGGGGACAGATGTCCCCTCTGAGTGTGTCGCGCACCCTAAGATGCAGACACCACGTAAGGAGGCGCTGGCGGTCCGTGCACTGTCCCCCGGCCGCGAGGCCCGGAGCACGGACGGCAGATGGGACGGACCACGCCTGCCCCCAGGGGGGAGTCGCTCCTGTCCGTCTGGTGGCATCTTTCCCACGAAGGTGGCTCCTGTGCCCTCATCCCGGGGCACCTGGAAGGCCACGGGCCTGTTGGCTTCTGCTCACACTACACCTACAGATCAAGCTGACATCTGGAGACAGGTGAGCCTGCCCGGCGACCTGGGCTGTCGGAGACATCCCCGACTCCTGCTGGAGGCCACTTCACCGGGCAGAGCACAGGTGGCTGAAAGGAGGCGCCGCCCTTCTGGCTTTCCCGCCCCTCCCCGCTCGCAGCCTCCCTCCCTGCGACCTGGCTCCGCCCACCTGGGCGTCCTCAGACACCTGAGCCTGCCAGGGGCCACGGGGGCTGGTCCCCGTTTCCTCGGCCTGTCCGTCCATCCCTCTGCCCACCCGTTTATGAATCCATCCGTCTCTCCATCCACCCATCTACCCATCTGTCCGTCTGTCCGTCCGTCCGTCCGTCCTTCCCAAGCCCGGGCAAGACCTCCCCAGCTTCCTTCAGTCTCCCCTCTCACACTCACTTTCACCTTCACAGACCAGAAACAGAAATGAGAAAATCCAGGAGTCCCAAGGGTGACAGCCAAGGTCCAAAGAGGTGGCTGTGACCATGGGTGGGCTCAAAGAACCAGACAGACCCCCCCAGGAGATTTGCAAGGATGGGCCAAGACCCCCCACGCCCGCCACTGACTCCACTGAGAGCCCGGCCCACGGGGGCTCCTCCCGGAACGTGGCTGGAGAGAAGCAGCCCTCGTCCTCAGGCAAGTCCTCGGACTGGCGCTCAGACATGCACGCGACGTACACTGACCAGGGCACCAGACAGGGGACAGGGCCCTGAGGGTGACAGAGCTCAGGCCATCCCTCTCTGCATCTGAGCGGTGGCAACAGTCCCTCCCTGCCATCGTCCCATCACTCCATGGCTCCATCCCCTGCTGCAGGGGGCTGTTCACGTAGACACCCCCTCCCAGAACCCCAGACAACACAGCGTAAGACACCAAATGCCACTTGTGGACTCCCTGAGAGCAGTGAGCTGGGACAGGGCCAGCTCCCCAGGCTGCCCGTACTGACCCGGGAAGACGCATCCTGCCCCCTCGACGCCCCTCGATGCCCACCCCCAATGCCCGCAGCTCGCAGGGCAGGGCAGGAGGAGGGGGGGCACTGGGTGTTCCCTCAGTCTGCAAGGACGGTCGGGCCTGGGAGCCCAAAGGTGGCAGAGACGGCGTCTGTCTTGCTCACGGCTGTATCCTTTGCCTACCTGGCTTTAAACATGTGTGGGACGAATGCAGCCGACAGACAACCGCCACCCCGCCCGGCCCCCGCCCAGCCCGGCGGGCAGCCTGTGCCTTCCTGGGCGCCTGCAGGGGCAGGGACACAGGCCCCACCCAGATGCGACGGGCCACTTTCTGCGTCCCTTACGGACACCCTTTTCAGTCAAGTCTCTCATTTGGGTTTCTAATTTAGCAAGTATAGGAGCTCACGAGGCCTTTTTTAAAAAATATATGACAGGCACAAGTACATTTTAAAAGAGCCAAGGGAAGTTTAAATTCTAGCCTCAGCCTAGCCAGGAAGTCCCTGACCTGGCCTCTGGCAGCAGCCCCCACCTCCCGCCCCCAGCTGCCCTGGCCTCCCCGGGGCTCCTGGAGCACACCCACCCCATTCCTGCCCCAGGACCTCTGCACGGCTGTCCTCGCGCACTGAGACGCCCTGCGGCCCAGAACCACGGAGCTCACTCCCTGAGGTTTTCAGCTTTCTATTAAACATCACGTCCCCGTCCGCCCTGGCCACAGCAGCTCCACCTGCTGCCCTTCCTTTTCTCTTACGGACACTCACCAACCACCTGATACTGCTTCGATCACATATTTAAACCGTATTCAAGCTGGGAACTGTGTCTCTCCCACTAGAACACCAGTTCCACAAAGGCAGGGACGTCTTGTTCACTGCTGTGTCCCCTACAGCCCTCAACAGAGTGCAGCACACAGTAGGTGCTCAATAGATACTGACTCTGGTATCTTCCTTTGGTTTGGGAGCCACCAGGCATGTTCCCACCTGCGCTCCAGCAAGAAAACCCAAAGTGGGGGCGGCAGGCGGCTGGTCTCCGACTCGGGGCGCCATCTTGCAGCCAGCCCCTGCCCAGACACCCGCGTCCCCGGCACCGTCCCGAAGCCAAGCCCAGCTTATTAGAACACCGTGGGGGGACTGTTTGACGACGCAAAGCATGAGTGGACTTAACACGCATGTCCAGCGCTATAAAGACAAGGTGACGAGGTGGTGAGGACCTCAGTGGTTAGGGTTTGGGGACAGGACTGCAGCCCACCCCGCTAGCGGAGGCACATGCCACCGACTCGCATCAGCAGGGCAGTGCCAGTCACAGGGCATCAGGACAGATACCCACCCCGTGCAGAGCAGGCCGACCCAGACCCACACGGCCCCCAGCCCCTTCCCTGGGCATGCGAAACCACCAGCCCAAGACGCAGGGGACGGCTCTGTCTCTTTCTCCCGGAAAGGGCTGTCTCAGGGAGCCACTGATGGAGGAGCAGGGGGGCTGTTAAACACCAGGTTGGCAAAGTTTAGCAAAGTGAAGGGGGAGGCGGGGTGGAGCATGCTGGGTAATGGGGCAGGTGGGCGTGGCCACAGTAGCAGGCCCGAAGCTGAGAGGAGGTTGCCATTGGCAACCACTTCCTCTCTTTTTATTAAAAGCAGCACCTCTCACCCGTAGGTACACAGGCATTTTGTTTTTCAATTAAAGAAAAAAAGCAACCATAGGTAGTTAATTAGCTACACAGTGAAATGTAGGACAATATAAAGTTCAAGGGCAGATTCTGGGGCCAGGTTCCCTAGGTTCTAGCCCAGCACAACCAACCACTTACTGGCTGGGCAACTTTGGGCAAGTCGCTAAACTTCTCTGTGCCTCAGCTTCCCTCCTCTGGAAAACAGGGACAGGAGGAGTGTATACTTCACAGGAATATTGTGAAAATTAATGAGTTGATGCAAATAAAGGGCTTGGGGCCAGTTAAGGGCTACCCGTATGCCAGGTTATCCCTCCCCGCGGGAAACAGCCCCAGGCTTTGCTTTTCAGCCAAGCCGAAAGCCAGGGCAGCACAGCTCCATACCCGGCATCTATTACTTAGCAGGAAGGGGAAAAATAAAGTCAAACAGAACAGCCAAGACAAGTACTCCAGGCATGCCGTTCCCGTGGCGGCCGCTGGCTGGCCTGGACGGCAGAGCAAACAGCCAGAAACGCCTCTTTAAGGAGGCTTCTGGGTCAGGGAAGGAATCAAAGCGAAGGCTGGTTCCCTGTCCCCTCTCCCTGAGCCCCGCCGTGCAAGACACCACAGGGATTTATTCCCAACATGTGCAGCCCAAACACGCAACCGTGCCAAGTCCCAGGCACCCTTGCAGGAAGGCAGCAAGGTCAGGTTCACTGCAGACAGCCTTGGCCACCTCCATCCACTCCTGGAAGTCCCGAGTGCCTCTTCCAGCCCAAGCCCCAAAAAGAGACCGAAGTTCAAATTCACTGTATGATTCGGTTTAAGATAATGCTCCCCGAACTCTGCTGCACATTGGAATTACCCCGGGGGGCTTGGAACATCCTGATGCCCAAGTTGAACCCTTTATCCATTCGATGAGACCATGAGGGCTCCAGCATGGGTAGCTTTGCAATTCCACAAGTGATTCCAATGGGCAGCCAAGTTGGGGACCCGCTGGACTAAGAAATGGGGGAGGCACGACTCAACTTCGTGTCATTAGGCTCGAGGCAGGGGAAGAACCGTTCGTTCCTTTCTGCTGCGTGGAGGACTTCCAGGGGGAGGCATGCTTTGCCCTGGGAGGTGCCAGGAGGCACCCGGGGGCCCCAGGAAAGTGGCGTGGAGCCAGCACGCACGCCGCGCACACACCCCAGCAGAAAAGATGTTAAGGCGTGCGGCCAGCAGGCCAGGGCGCAGGCAGGAATGGGGAAATGCCACTGGGCTTGCTAGCAACCTCCACTCACTTCAACTTGTCATTTCCTCAAGTCATGAGGGCGCCCACTGTGCCCACGCTGCCCCGCCCCGCCAGCCTCAGCCCAGGCGCCCAGCTGCGTCCCTCGGCGGGTCCGGCCCACCCCTACCCTGCGCTAAGTCTGGCAGGAGACAGAACTCCCGAGCTTCCTGACCTGGGGTTCCAGCCTCCCCCGCCCGCCTGCCGCCCGCCACAGCTCCACGTCAACATCCCTTAATATCCTGGGAAGCAAGGGTTCCTGTCTGGGTTTGGTTTTAAAAAAAGAAAGAAAGAAAGAAAAAGGCTTTCACGTTGGCAGCTCCGAGGCAGTAAACAGGGAACACAGTCAGGAACAGCAAAGCGACCTGGGCACAATGTCTGCAACATGCCTGGACCTCTGGGCTCAAGCCCACATAGGGCGCAGCTAACTTCTTTGGGAATTTCGGACGCTGTCTTTTATCCCTGCCCGGCTAGGCCCCCTTTACTGCTGACAATGAGAAGGGTCCCTCTGGAGAGAGGCCCGCCGCGGGGGAAAGGTCTGCAGATCCCGGGGTCAGGCTGGACCACCCCCACCTACACACCCTGGTCCCCACCTGAGGAGCGTGTCGCTGGGCCACCTCCGTGGCTGCGGGGGTGGGAGGGGAGGAAGCCAGTCCCGGCGTCTGCAGTGGCGCGTCTGGGGGCGCGGCGACACAGCGTCCCTGGCCCACCCGCCGCCCGGCCCCCCGTTTCGGCGCAGGGACGCGTCCTTACCGCTCTGGCCTCGCTGGGTCCCAGGGGCTCCGAGGAGGCGCCGGCGCCTCCCGCGCGCGCGTCCAGGATGCCAGGCGCCAGCGAGTAGAAGGGCGGGCTGGGGCTGGGGCTGGGGGGCAGCCCGGAGTCGGGGCTGTCCAGCAAGCCCTCCCGGCCCTGCTCCTTGGGGGCGTCCTCCATGCCCTGCAGATGCAGGTGGCCCACCATGTCTGGGGGGCGCGGGGCGCGGGCCCCCAGCTCCTCGGCGGCCTCCTCCACCGCGCTCCGGGCCCGGGGCAGGCGGCCGCGGGGCGAGGGCTGCGCGCCGGGGACCTGCGGGCAGAGCGAGAGGCGGCGGTGAGGCCCGGCGCCCCGCGTGCCCCGCGTCCTGCTCCCCGGCCCGCGCCCGCTCCCCGCCGCCCGCCGGCCCAGCCTCGCCTGCGCTCCGCTCCGCTCCCTCCGGCCCAGCCCGAGGCGCACGCCGCCGCCGGCCCTCTCGCACCTCCCCGGCCCGCGCCGCCTTTTCTAGGCGCCTCCTCCCTCCCCGGCCCCTCCCCGCCCGGCCCGTGCCTCCGCCGGGGCCTCCCGCGCCGCCAGCCCCGCCGCCCCGAGCTGGGCACCCCCCCGCCGCGCAGCCAGGGTGCTGGGGGGGGGGGTCCCCTGGTCATCCCAAGTCAGAACACTTCGCATGGCAATTGCAAGTTTTCTCTAGTCTCATGGGAGTCCCAATAAAAGCATCTATAGAAATTTGTCTGTTTGGAAGTTTTAATTTTATCTGCAACTTACAATTGAGGGAGTAAAACAAGATGTTTAAGTGCCCAGGAGGCTTCCAGACCTGTTCCCTGGGTCCTCTCCTTCCCACCTGGCCCCCTTGTTTATGTCTTAAAGTGGCCACCGCGCCCTGGGGCCGCTGCCTGGGTTACCTGTGCCCCTAAGGCCAGCTCATGGGGCCCGCGGGGTGGAAAGCCCCGGGGACATCAGAGACACCCGGGCACCTGGCTGTTCCTGCAGTGTTTTCCAGGCAGGTTCTTGCAGGACAGCGTCTTCCCCACCTTTCCCCTTTTCCTTCCTCCGGAGAGGGAGGAGGACACATGCCTCCCTTTCTTCCGGCTCTCCGATGGGCTGACTGGCAAGGGGGGCTTGCCTTTCCGGCTCCCACCCACACAGACGCCCCCCACCCACGCCCAGGGACCCAGCCTTCATGCCCTTCGAGGGAACGAGGGAGAGGCTAAGACCACACAGAGAGCAGAAGACAGGGAGGGTGCGAAAGAGTGCGCGGATACCCTGCCTCCATTGCCCGTTTGTCTGCCCAGAGGGGGCCCAAGACCTGGGGCCAGGAGGGCAGTGTCAGAGTCTGTCCTTCCGTCACCCCAAACTGAGGGCAGCACCTTGAATGAAGCATGTTCATTCGGTCAAGTTGGATCAAGCCCCCAGGGCGCACCCAGCCCTGGCCACACCTGGGAACCAGCACTCCTGAGACAGCCCCGCCCTGGGGGGCAGGAGCCAGCACACACGCGAGGAACTTAACAAGGTGCTGAATCGAGAACAATCCACTACAGGGTGCTCGGGGAAGGCCTTCTCCGAGCAGGTGGTTTTTAAAGATTCCACCTGAACAGCCCAACAGTGAGCATTAGCATCCCAGGTGCCCTCGAGGAAGCTTGACAGAGGGCGGGGCCAAAGGTGTGACCCCATCCCCAGGTGAATCTACTACCTATTTCCTCCTCACCCAGGAAAAAACAAGAGAAAGCTGCTGCCAGAACTGAATCAGCCAGAGATTTGAATATCAGGAACATTCTGGAGGAAAAAAAATACGACAGTGGACGCAGTTTTCTCTAATTCTTAGGCAAGACCGTCCTTCAGCCCTTGGGCCGCTTGACCATTGTGGATGGCTGAACTGCTGTCACCTCCCAGGACAAAACTGGGGGCTTCTAGAACGTGAGCACGCTGAGGTTCACCTTCTCCCCGAGTGCCCATCAGCTCGGGCCCACAGGAGAGCGCTGGCTTCAGTTGGCTCCTCTGATTGGCTGCCCTGGAGAAAGTCTTCGACAAGAACTGGTCACTTCTCATCACAGGGCAGTGAACAAATGACCCCTCGAGTGGCCACAGCTACCAAGGGCGGGGGACAAGGGCGAGGGGTGTGGGGCAGGATTTTGAAATTGCAGGGTCCTCCTGGCTTTATTTAAAATGTTGATATTTTGGTCATCTTGAATTGTTTACATTCATTTTGACTTTTAAAATATTGCAATAAAATACTCTGTCACGATTTCTGTGTTTCCACGCTCTCGGCGAGTGCCTCTCTTGCCTTAGCCTAGCCCGGCCCCCGCGTGACACTTGTACCCGCCACGGAAGCCCACTTATCAGGGGTGCCTCCACGACTATGTCCACCCGGGTTCTGGAAGCTTCCCTGCACTCACACACAATTTCCCCTGAAATGGAATCACGCTGTGTGGAATAGGGCTGGAGATGCGTATACAACCAAACAGGAGGGAAAACTCCACTGCACTACAAATGTCAAACACCCACGCAGACGACCCCAGCGGCCGTGACCTCTGACCTGTTCGGATCCACTGCTGCAGGCTGGGGGCTGCCATCGATTGAAAGCTGGTACTGTGGGCGCTTCCACTCTGACCGTGCCAGATGGTCCGCAAATGTCAAAGGCGGGAGGGAAGGCTGGAATTTCCATAAATTCGTTTGAGCCAGGGGCTACCCGGTGCGTGGGAGGCTGCCTTGGCCCGGCTCAGGGCGAAAAGGGGCTTGAACCTCTGAAATGGGAGGCTCGAAGAGCAGAAATGGAGGGGTCTTTCAAGATCTGGGTGCCTGTTCCCAGCCACGCGCTGCAAGAAGGGGCAGGGGCTGCCAGCACTGTGCTAGGGGATTTGGACTTACCTGCCAGGGCGTGGGGAGGCCGCAGACGTTTTGAAGCAAGTTTTAGGAATGATCTGATCCGAACTGCTTCCGAAGTTGGGTTAACGAGAGGAGAGTTTGGGGACAGAGAGAAATCGGGCAGAGAGCATAGATATTTAATGGGAAAGAGGTATTGGGGTACCCCCGACAAGGGGTCCCGCTGTGTCCCATGCTGGGAAGAAGGGGAGACTCCTGTGTACACACCCCTGGGAAGGAGAGATCACCCACAAGCTTGTGAAGTCACCTGCTTTTAAGAGCACATGGTGGAGAAGAAAATGTGACCTAGGGTGACCCCAAGCCTTAGGGGCCTTCTCCCAGCACCCCCGTCTCAGGGGCATTTTCTCAGGCTGCTTTGTGCAGCGGAAGCCTGGTGCTGGGAGAAAGAAAGGCCAGAGGGAAGGGCGGGGAGAAAAAAGGCTTTTTCACTGAGAGCTGTTAGCTGTCTGTTCCCAACGGCATTGAAGGAACTCCAACAGAAGCGGGCTGTGCCTGCTGTGCCTTCGCAGGCGGCTCGCACAGGTCTCTGCACACGCATCCTCGTGCACGTGAACCCTGCCAACTGTCCCGATGCTCAAGATAGATGCATATTGTTTCCATTTTAAAATAAAGCAGATTGGTCGGGCGCGGTGGCTCACGCCTGTAATCCTAGCACTCTGGGAGGCCGAGGCGGGTGGATCGCTCGAGGTCAGGAGTTCAAGACCAGCCTGAGCAAGAGTGAGACCCCGTCTCTACTAAAAATAGAAAGAAATTATATGGACAACTAAAATATATATATACAGAAAAAATTAGCCGGGCATGGTGGCGCATGCCTGTAGTCCCAGCTACTCGGGAGGCTGAGGCAGGAGGATCGCTTGAGCCCAGGAGTTTGAGGTTGCTGTGAGCTAGACTGACGCCACGGCACTCACTCTAGCCCGGGCAACAGAGTGAGACTCTGTCTCAAAAAAATAAATAAATAAATAAATAAATAAAATAAAATAAAGCAGATTGATGGCGGGGCACAGTGGCTCACACCTGTAATCCCAGCACTTTGGGAGGCCAAGTGATCAAGGCAGAAGATCGCTTGAGGCCAGGAGTTTGAGACCAGCCTGGGCAACATAGCGAGACCCGGTCTCTACAAAAAGTAAAAAAAAAAAAAAAAAGGCCAGATGTGGTGGCAAGCACCTGTAGTCCCAGCTACTCGGGAGGCTGAGGCAGGAGGATCCCTTAAGCCCAGGAGTTGGAGGCTGCAGTGAGCTATGATCAGGCCACTGCACTCCAGCCTGGGCAACAGAGCGAGAGACTCTGTCTCTGAAACAAAAAACAAAAAGAGTATAATACAATAAAGCAGATTGAGCCATGGAGGCTCCGAGAAGTTAAGTGACTTGCCTGAGGTCACACAGCTACTAAGTAGAAAGCCACCCTGGAGGTTTCGGGGTGGATGTGGGGGACGGCTGTCAGTGGGCCCCAGTGGATCATGACATGGGGGAGGAGGGAGGACTGAGGTCCCAATGCCCGACAACGAGGCATTTCTGTGACCTGCAGGGAGAGCTCCAAGGAAGCAAGCAGACCCACCCGGGAGAGCACGCCAAGGCCCTCAAGCCCAGGCTGCGTTGAAAGCAAAGCTCCTGGCCTTCCACATGGTGATTGTTCACAGGTCACCCCCCAGTCTCACCCCCTGGAAGCTCCTAGAGGGCAGGGCTTGGCACGCCTGCCTCCTGGTGGGCCGTGCACGCCACATTCCGCCGGTCCGTGTAGTGTGCTGACCCGACACACCCAGAAGGGGCCTGGTCACTCGTGCAGCAGCCCCTGGGGGGGACACTGGCTGGCTCCTTTAATCAGACTTGTTTTGCTTCATAGTTCCCCAGGGGTTGACATCACGATCTGGAAAGATTGGCAGAATATGGAAATATCTCCTTTAGAGACTCGAAAACAGAGGCACAGAGAGGGTGGGTGTTTTGCCTGAACTCACACAGCGGGGCCAGGTGTTAAAATTCTCAGGCAGGAGCCGTTTGGGGTCATCATTCAGGGGCGTCTCTGGAACAAAGAGTTGCTCTTCCCCGTGAGCCCCAGTCAGTGCCCACAGAGGAGCAGCCTCCTGTCCCCAGGGGGAGGGAGGCGCCTGCAGGAGCGTTACAGCTGCCTGCGCACGTTTCGGGACTTGCATGTTTCTCTCCAAATCGCAGACGGGGACCCACACCGCCCAGAGCGGGGTGTGCACCGGGACTGTAGGGTCTTCTCACCATGGCGACGGACACGGCTAGAAGGTGCACAGACAGAGGGAGGGGTCTTCCTGCTGTGCGCACGCCCCGGCCGCCTGGGTTCAAACCCCAGCTCTAGCACTTCCCGGCTGTGTGACTTGGGCAAGTTGCCTGCCCACACTGGGCCTCGCGGTCCCCGTCCATAAATCAGGGCTGATGATAAAGGCATCAAGTATGACCAGGGTCTGCTTCCAGGTGTGCCAGGCACGGGCTGCGCCCTGGGCACACCGCCAGGGAAACTCCCCAGGCTCAGCTGGCCCGGCCTGGAACACTGCGCCTCCTGCCTCTGTGTGACGTTGCCAAGGCGACCAGTGTATTTAAACACACACGCACTTCCACATGCATGCACACACATCCATGCCTACTGCATTCATGTATACACACATAAACACACACGTGCATACACACATGCATGTGTACACACATACACATCTATACTCATATGCACATGTATACACACATAGACATGTATGCACACATACCCATATCTATACACATCCACACACACCTATACACACTACACATATACATCTATACACATGTACACATGTATATACACATACCTATATACATGTATGCACACATACATACATCTATACATGTATAGACACATCCATGCACACACATCTATACACACTACACACATCTATACACATGTACACATATACACGTATGCACACATCTATACACATCCACACACATCTATACACACTGCACATACACATCTATATGTGTACACATGTATACACACATATATACAAGTATTCACACACATACACACATCTATACACATCTATACACACCCATGCATACACATCTATACACACGTACACATCTATACACATGTACACACATACATGTATGCACACATACACATCCATGCACACATACACACATCTATACACATGTGCACATGTCTACACAGATATATACACGTGTGCACACATGCACACATACATAAACAGCATATACGTCATAGAAGAGAGGGGAAGGGGTGCAGGGTGAGGTAAATCTTTGTCTTGCATGAGCAGAGCCCCCAGACACTGTCTGCTTCTGGGGAGCCTGGCCATGGCAGCCGCCCCTGCAGCGCTGGGAATGGCTGGAAGAACGTACGCGGAAGAGCTAGCGGGAGTGGAGAGCAGAGAAGTGGAGACGCCGTTTTTTTATCGTGAGCTCGTCATGACCACCATCTGATGTGTCCGTAAGGGCAGGTGACCAAATGAAACGTGCTGAAACTGAAGCCTGAGACCGCACCGCCGTGACAGTGGGCTGGCCCTGGTGCCCGGCTGGAGGACCGTGCTTCCCCAGGTGGCCGGTCTCACCTGCGGGGCTTTTCCGCCGTGCCCTTGATCAGCCCCCAGCGTGGGCCACAGACGTCCCTGCCGGGACAGAGCTTCGGCAATGACTCACCTCTGCATTTTTAGCGTGTGTCCTCTCCGAGCCTGAGCCCGCCTCTGCGGGCAGCTGTCTCTCTGGGGTCAGGGCCACTGCCTGCCCACCCACCCCAGGGCCCGTGCCCTGGGCACCCGCCCCTAAACCCAGCTCTTGGCCTGCGCTGTGAAGACAGGCGTGGCACACGGTGAGTCCAAAGTGCACTTGCCGGACACTGCGTCCTGCTGCGGACATTCGTATGTGGCCTCAGGCCCCAGTGCTGTGACCGTGAAAACGCCGCTCTGAGGGTCACAGCGCCCCATCCAGTCTCAGGGTTCCTGCAGCCCCGCCCCGTCCGGTTCCGGAATGGGCTCAAAGCTCGGCAGAGACACCCACAGCTGAGAGGCTTCTCCCGCCGTAAACTGGCTGCGCTGTTCACACCTTCGGCCTTTAAGGAGCTTTTAGCTGAAAAGGCCTTTTCTGCTAGCTTCTCCGGAGCCTGAGTCAACAAAAACCTATTTATGTCCTGAGAGCACTTAGTTCAGCCAGGCAGGGAGAAAATCAGTGGCAGAGAGTGCTGGAAACACGTGCTTAAAGTCGGGAGAAGGCTGCCGCGGCCACCCGCTCGCTGTGTGGTTTGGGGGAACCTGGGTCCTCCCAAATTTTCGTTTTGTAAAGTTAAAGGAACAATATAGTGACAACCCAAACACCTTCACCTGGATATATCAACCGTAACCTTGTCGACACAGCTGACCTTTCTTAATCTCTCTTTCTCTGTCTCTCGTGAGTACTGATTTTGCTCAGGCATTTAAAAGTTTATGGTAGACATCATACCCCTCAGCCCCCAAATCCTTCTGCGGTCCCCGCTAAGAACAAAGACGATCTCCTGTAGAAACATGAGGCCACAGTCACACCGAGGACATAATATCAATGTGCCAGTGTCAGTACAATGACATCGTGTAACCCATGTTCCCTAACAACCCCCCCCCCAACTTTCCCAACAATGTCCTTTAACGCTGGTTTCTTTCTCAAGCCAGGGCTCAAACACGCACTGCATTTAGTTGTCACCGTTGGGAGACGCTTCTCCTTGCGTCTCGTGGGTTTCTTCACCTCTTACAAACAGAAGCCCCGGCTGCCGCTTGTCCTGGACTAGTATTGTTTCAAGGATGTTTGCGCAGAGAACAGCCTTGAAAGGCAGAGATAGCGTCTCTCTCTCAACCAAAGGGTAGGCGTGCTTCCTGTCCACTAACAAAAATACTCTCTCGCTGTGGGGAAGGGATCAGGCAGGCCTAGTGCCTATAAAAGCAATGAGAGCCTCGGGTTTCCTACATTCAGGGTCCCTCCCCTGCAATGCAAACCACGACACGGGCAGGTGTCACCTGGTCCTCTTCAAGTGGCCTTGTGGGGATCGGGGCTCAGGGAGCTGGCACAGGAAAATACTGATGCTCTGGTTCCCGCCACTGGTGTGAGAAATAACGCCCTTTGTCTCTGACCCGGGAGTCTCGCGACTCCTGCCAGCGTCTGCGAGCCGGTGGCCGACTAACGTCTTTGCCTGCCAGCAGGCAAAATCTCAGACCCTTCCAATTCTTAGGGGTCGTTTCTCTTTAAGTCCTTGACTCTACTGGGCCCTGTGCCTATTTTGTCTTTCCGGACATGGACAGGTTTAAAGAGTTCAGGCCGACTGTTTTGTGGAGCGTGCCGTGATCGGAACTGTTTCCTCGGGCTTAGATTCAGGGTCAACCCTCTCGCAGGAAGTTACGGGGTCCGAGTTGTGTCGTGAACACCAGGAGGCACCTCGTGTCAGCTCGTCTCACTCCCGATCACGCTGAGCCCTCGGCTGAGGCCGTCCGTGCCACGGGTCTTTATTCCAAAGGGACCTTTCTCTTTGTTAGTCCTCAGGAATCCCTGGGGACATATTTCGACGGGTCGGGGATATCCTGCTCCCTGACAAGCCTGAACCTCTACAAACCCTGGTCGATTCCGTGGGGACGAGCTCGCGCTCGATGACAGCCCTGGGCACTGTGATGTTTTTCTCTTGCCACAGAGACCACATATAGTCTGCAGGGCCTAAAATAGTCACAATCTGGCCTTTTATGGGAAAAAACTGCAGACCCCTGCAATAGTGGTGGCTGGAGGAGGAGGAGTCTAGAGTGACGTCACCAAATCCCCTCTGATACGCTGATCTTTCCACACCAGTTTCTCTACCATTGTTGAACTTTTCGGGGGTTCCTGCTTGTCTTGCTCCTAAGTTGTGCTTAAGGTGAAACACGAACACCCTGGGGCTCACACAGCAGCGGGGGACACACAGACGCGGAGCCCAGGCACAGCAGCCGCCCGGGGGCCACCCCCACCCCCGTGACTCTGCGCAAAGCGAACTGTTCTGGGTCTCGGGGTGCGGCACGCCACCCAGATTGGTTTCCAGTCATTCTCTCCGACCACAATGTCACATACATTGGTGAGTCTGTCAGCCTGAATTCACGACCAAGTATCACTTGACTGAATAGGTCTGGGGATAAAAAACTCGGTATATTGAAACAAAGAAATCCTCCCGAGAGTGCTGGCGCTTCTCAAAGGCCACTATGGGAAAACCCATGAACTGAACAGCCGTCCTGAGCTGCAGCTGAGTAAACCGGCAGGCAGGGCAGCCACGCGCGTTCGAGGCAAGTTCAGGCCGGTAAGCGCCAAGCAGCTGAAAGGCGTTCGGAGGAGAGAGCGAGCCCTCCCCCGGCTGGTGCCATGCTCAGGGCCACCTCTCTGTGCCCCAGAGAGACAGAGGGGAGGAGGCTCAGCTACCGGGGCCCACTGTCCCCTGCAGGTGCCCCGGGATGAGCACCCGGAGGGCACGGCAAGCACACCTCGCTCCTGTTCGCTCCCCGGGGAAGACGCGAGTCCAGGCAAACATCGTGGCCGTGCAGTTTTCCAGCCGACGGTGAAGACAAAGGGCGCCGAGCAGGACGCACCAAGAGGCTCGGGCTCCTGGCACAACGCCCGGGGATCTGGGAAGGGCAGAGTCCGGGTACCAGGCTCCGGGGCAGGGCACGGGTGTGAGGTGGGCCGGGGCTTGGCAGCACCCCTGGCACGGTCCTGAGACGCTGAGGGAGGCGGAGAGGGCCGTCTGTCGTCCCTTCAATCAGCAGTGACGCACTGAGCACCTACTGTGTGCCAGGCACTGGGGACACAGCCAAGTACTGGTCGACCTTTGTCTCCATTCTTGGGGACATTCCAGTCTAGGGGGAGGGTAGGGGGGAGAAAGTAATTAAACAAGATCGTTTCAGAGAGTCAGAAATACTCTAGAAATAAAACAGGGGGCTGGGCATGGTGGCTCACGCCTGTGATCCCAGCACCCTGGGAGACCAAGGGGGGAGGATCACTTGAGGCCAGGAGTTTGATGAGGCCACTGCACTCCAGCTCGAGTGACAGAGTGAGACTCTGTCTCAAAAATAACAACAAAAAAATAAAATGTGACAGGATGGAGAATAACCAGGCTGGAGGGGCTTTCTGGGGTGTGGGGGGGCGGGGCAAGCCACGGGCGCGACTTTAGAACCGAGAGCCAAATGGCGCTAAGGGGCCGGCTCTGGGGGGAGCCCGGGAGAGGGTGCTCCCGGCAGGGGGAGCAGAAGACACCAAGTCCCTGAGGCCGGCGCTCACCTGAGGTTTCTCTAGGCAGGGAAGACTCTGAAGAGAGCCACAGAGAGAGGGCTGGGGGGAAGAAACGGAGAAAGAGAGCAAGAAGAAAGGCCATGGGAGAGCAAAAGGCGAAAAAGGCTGATTATGAAGAGCTGGAGGGAAGGCAAGGAGACACTCCCCGGAGGCAGCTCCGAAATGGCTCCTGCCGTCTCTGCGCCAGGGCCTGGCGTCGCTGCCAGCATAGCGTTCCCTCAAACGGACGGCAGACTGCTCACGGGCGGAAGTCACACCTGTACGTTCTGCCTTTGCACAGAGTTCGCACCACGCTCTGCACGGTGGGCTCGTGAACTATTGTGTGGATACGTGGGCGGGCAGATGGGTGGACGGAATCTCCAACCGGAACGTGTCTCTGAAATTAGCCATATTGTTCATGTTTCGCTCAGGCTGGGCAGATATTTTGCATGTGCACACACACACACACACACACACACACACGCACCCCGGTGGAGCACACCCCCATGAACACGGACGCTCCCGTCAGAACATTTCTACCAGCCAGGCTCTTCCAAACCAGGGAGCAGCACGCCGGTAAACTGGACCCGGCCGGTTTGGTAAGAGGCAAGGGTGTCCCCCGCCTGCAAAGTCATCTGTTGAAATCCTAACCCCCAACGTGTGACGTTAGGGCTCTGGCAGGGGGAGCCCGAAAGGGGGCTGTCTGCAGCCGGGAGCCAGGTCCTCACCGGTCACCGGCTCTGCCAGCACCTGCGTCTTGGGCCTCTCAGCCTCCAGAAACGTGAGAAATACGTGTTTGCTGTTTAAGCCACCCAGTCTACGCTAACTGGCTGCAGCAGCCTGCACCGCCTTCGCCAGATACATGGATGTAGAGCTAGGACAGGGGGGTGACACCCAAGAGAGGAGGCAAAAGTGGGACTTGTGCCAGGATGGGGCCACTGTCCACTGGTGTTTGAGTTCTCCTCTGCCCCCAGAGGAACGTGCTGGGCTGTATTTCCCAGCCTCCCGTGCAGGCCAGTGTGGCCGTGTCATTGAGTTCTGGCTGCGGGAAGATGGGTGGGATTGACGTGCACGATGACCAGGCCCATAGAAGCCCCCTTCTCATGCCTTCTCCACCCACTGGCTGGTCTCCAGGAGGAGCAGCCACAAAACGGAGGGAGGCCGGGTCCCGGGATGACTGCGTGGAGCAGAGCCCTCTGGCTGGGCAAGAAGCCACTGAGATCGGGGCTGTTTGTTACAGCAGCTGACGTTGCTCAGCCTGACCAATACGGAAGAGATGAGGAAGGGGAGAAGTAGTGGCTCTTCCTTGACACAGAAGCCTCTAGAAGAAGGGGATTTTAATGCAGTAGAGTCTAGATGCCAACTGATGGGACACAGGACAGGGACATGAAATAGTTCTCTCTCTGACATCAGTCTGGTAGACAAATTCAGGGAACAAAGGACAGGAAGGCTACATTTTTAAGGGTTAGAGTTTCCAGAAAAAGGGTACTTAAGGTCAATCCACTTTGGTGTGGGGTCAAAACGTCCCCATTTTAAAAAGAAGGGGGAAAAAAAGGTTCGATTTGAACTTCATCTTGAAAAATAAATCTCAAATGATAAAAATTAAATAAGCTAATTTTGTCTCGATTTAACCAGGTTAGGGAATTCTGCTCTAATTCTTAGAGCAGACAGATGACAAAGAATGATTTTTTTTTTTCCCTTTTCCTTTCCGTATTTTTTCCCCCAACAAAATTGTCTAAGGGCACAATTGACATTCTTCCCTTCACATTCGACTTTTTGGCAGCTCTTTGATTCGGAAATGATCTTTTCTCTCTCTCTCTTTTTTTTTTGGTAAAAAGTTCAAGGGTTTAATCACCATTTCCATGGGCTTCTTTTAATCCTTTGAAATTCAAATCATTGTCTTTCATGAGTTCAGACCCAGGGCAGATTGGATATTGCCGTGAAGCTGGATCAGCCGGGGTTCCCCAAGCGACTCCCAGACGCAAGGCGCTCTGCTCC
Source organism: Eulemur rufifrons (assembly GCF_041146395.1). Classification (NCBI taxonomy): domain Eukaryota; kingdom Metazoa; phylum Chordata; class Mammalia; order Primates; family Lemuridae; genus Eulemur; species Eulemur rufifrons. The sequence continues at coordinate 4,364,970 of NC_091003.1, forward strand.
CAGCCCCACATCACGCATGGGCTCCAGAGTGACCTCTGTCACTGCAACTTCCCACCGCAAGGGACCTACAGAACCGGTGTCTCTCAAGGGGATGACCTCTATGGGACTTAGATGGCAAACTTGATTTTGCAGCAATTTGCTGACACGAGTCAAGGTAAGGGCAGCTGCCGCTGCTTCCTCCTGGGAGGTTCCCGGGCTGCTGTTTACCCCGATGCCTGGCCACTTCTCCATCTGCACCACAACTGTTTTTCTAGCCTACTTAGTTTGGTGACATTCATGGGGAAAATATCACAGCGGGTAGGAAGTTTTTGCTCAAAATCCAAACAAAGAGAAGAAAAACAAGAGCAAAGGGAAAGAAGGTTTAGGAAAAAAAGACTTGGAGAAATTCCGAAGGCTCTTGTTCAGCAAATAACTTCCCAGGGTTTCTTAACATACAAGGAAACGCCAGAGCTGCAAAACTAAGCCACGCTAAGGAAAATACCCCCGGTTCAGATTTATTTGCTGTGCTTTTGCTGGGCACAGCACACGACAAGCCTCCTGGCATCTGCTGACGTCCAAGGCCCGGTGAAGTCTCTGTGTAGAAGGCAGCAGGACAGAGTCCCAGACACCTGGAAGCTTCCGATGAAGTAATTTTTCTTGCTTTCCCTCTTTGGGCAGAGGCTTCTAACCAAAGGGAAAGTGGAGTGGGAGGAAACGTCTTTCTTGGAACCAGAGGCTGGATTCTTGTCACCATTTAGGGCTCTGCTCAAATGTCACCTCCTCAGGGAAGCCTTCCCTGATTTTCCTGTTCAATTGTCAATCCTTCATCCCCCAGCCTGTCTGTATTCCATCACCCTGTTTCATGGTCTTCATACAAGGGGTCACCCCTTAAAATTATGGGGCTATTTTGGTGTCTTCTACACTAGCAGCAACTCCATGGCGGAAGGGACTTTACCTTCCAAACAACCGCCAGCTCCTGGAAGAGGGTTGAGCACATAGTAGGTGCTCCATAAATGTTTGCTGAGTTAAATTGAATCCTTAAGTTAAAAGCATTTAAGAAGAAATGAAGAAGATACCACTGAATTCCAGAAGGACTGGGCCCTACCTCCTGGGAGTTTCTTTACAGAAAAAGTGTGTGTGTGTGTATATATATATGTGTGTGTGTGTGTGTGTGTGTGTGTGTATACATATATATATATATACACACACACACTTTTTTTCCTATAGGTGAGTCAATGAAGGCAGCTCTTATGTGAAGCACTGCATGAACTAACCATGGTCACGGTGAAGAATACAACGAGGTAATTGTGTGGAGTACTTAGCACACCCTCTGATACCTTATGAGTGCTTGATGAACACCGGCACCTAATAACAATACCAGTTATGAAGCCGTGCAGACGGGCCCTGCCCTGGGACGGCTCCATGTCCCCGGCCCCCTGTCGGCCCTCGTCCTCCCCCTGCTGCTGCAGATGGGTGGCTCTCAGTGCTCGCCTCCCACCTCCTGCTGCCCCCCCGGGGCTTCCCGGAGGCTGCGGCGTGTGTCGCACCTGCGGGAACCTGCGTGGCCTCCGTGCGTGGGAAACACAGGCGCAGAGGGGGGCTGACACCCACGGAGCCCCCAGGAGCAATTCCCCCCTTTCACCTCCTTGGGGACGGTTCTGAGGCTGCTTTCCTATAGTTCTTTGGGCGCTGCAGTGGGGTCGAGCGTGGCAGATGCAGAACCTTGTATGGGCGCCGTGCGCCCCGCTCCTGGGACCGCACCCCCTCTGCAGTGCCGGGTTCTGCTTCGGGGCTGCCCAGGCGGCGTCGGCTCCCCCCCATTGAGCCCTCACGATTCCCACCTCTCACGCATGAATGTGTGCGCCCGTGCAGATGCATGTGTGCACACACGCACACACACGGCTGTGCTCCCATCCCCCTCCGAACGCACAACCCAAACCACACCCACAGGGAGAGGGCTTTCCGAGTGACACCCACGGTGACGCCCACGCAGCAGCGCCAGCCCCTCGGGGAAGAGTCGCATCTGCTGGGGGCTGCTCGTGCGGGCGTCTGGGCGGCTGAGGCGGGGAGGTCTCGGGGCAGGGAAGAGGTGCAGGCCGCTGGACGAGCTGTGGACGTGCCACCCCAAACTGCGATAGTTTCCTTCTCCTGGCGGGATGAATGCGGCCTCAGACAGATGCTGCCCCACAGCTGCTTGTGGTGGGGGCCCCGCGGCAGGCCGGTGACTTTGAGGGGGGCTGGAAAGGAGTCTGACAAAGGGGCCACTGTCTTTGCGGGAACGTGCCAGGAGCCCAGCGGAGGGGGCAGCGGGAGTTTGCACAGCTGCGGCCGGGAGCAGACGTGTGCGTTCAGCTGACCCGGGCCCGTGGCTTTGGGCATTAAACCTGACACTTTCCAGATGTACGGGGCCCTCCCCTTGGCACCATCCACAAACATTCTGTCCCCAGGTACACACATGCACGCACACACGCGTACACACACACACACACACACACGCGCACACGCGCAGCCGCTGGCAGCGGGGCTGTAAATGCCGCTTTGTGCTGCAGCCCCCGGGCCCCTCTGCAAACCCCACGCCCAGACCTTAGGGGAGGCCCCGGGCCGGGCTGGAAATTTACGAGCTGGATTTCAAAATAGTTCAAGTTCAAAGTCAGCTCAGCAGCAGCCGCCGCTCTGACCACCATCACTCTCCATGCCTGGCTCCAGGCTGGGTGGCAGGAGGTGCTGAGCATGCCTTCCAGAAGGTTCTTGTCAACCCACATGGGGGTGAACCTGGTGGGAGGGGGCTCAGCAGGAGCTCGGGCACCGAGGGGCACCCCCAGCTAGCCACTCTCCCTCAGTGCCCGTTGGGGCTTGAGCAAAGCTCCGTGGCCCTGGGTATGTGGCAGGCACAGGCCACGGTGGGCCCTGCCACGGCACGAGCTTTTGCCAGCCTCGTGTGCTCTGGAAATTGCTGTGCCCCGAAACGCAGCCTTCCAGCTGGAGGGCGGGAGGAAGCTGACGTGCCAGGACCCCACGCTGAAGGGAGCCACGTGACGGCAGGCAGGGGGACACTGGACATTCTCCCCACCCCAGGGAGGAGGAGGAGGGAGGGAGGGAGAGAAAGAGCAAGAGACCACACGAGGGGGTGACCCCACTCCCGTGATAACGACATGAGTCCGTTCATGAGGGACTCTCGAGACCTAAACATTTCTTAAAAGTCCCGCCTCCCAACGTGGTCACAATGGCAATTAAATTTCAGCGTGAGTTTCGGAGGGGACAGACATTCGAACCGTAGCACCTGCCCGCTCAATCCGTCTGTCTGGACCCAAAACGTCCGTAATAAACAGCCCAGCCTGACTGTACATGGACGAGCGTTTCCCTCCGAGAGGAGCGGCCCTTAGGGAGGGCCCCGCACGAGTCCTGCTGGAACTTTCAGAGCTGGGCCTTCCAGCTCGCCTGGCACTGCCCGTGGGACCAGCGTCTTTGTGCAGACAGCGGGGCGGCAGGCGTCGGGAACCCCAGGTGCAGGGACCCTCGCGGTACCGTCCGCCCCTTCCCCACTCGCCACACCCTCCATCGCGTCGGGGACGGGAAGGAAGAAGACAGAAGGAAAAGAAAGGAGAAAAAGCAAACGAAGCAATTTAGGGGCCGACGAACATGGCAGCCCCTCTCCACGTAGCCTCCCCGCTGCGCCGGGTCTTTGAGGATCAGTGATGTCATGGTGATATGTGTGTGTGCCCGACGAGTGCCCCGCGCCACGCTAAGCACTTGGCACATGTTACTCCATGTAGCCTCACCACGAGGTCAGCGCTGTTGCTATCCTGTTTACAGGGGAGGGGCAAGGGGAGGGGGAAGAACACGTCCAGGGCCATCCAGGCACAGAGGCGGGCGCTCCGACGGTTGGTTGGTTTTGAACGGTGCACACGGAGGGTGGAATTCTTTCTCCTCTCTGGAGAAAGTTGCCTCTTCCTGCAGGAGCCTGGCACGCCGGGGCCGGGAGAGAGCACTGAGCCGTGAGCACAGGTGTCAAGAAGCGAGTGAGATGTGACAGGGAGCTTGGGGCCTGGGGCTGCCTCAGAGACCTTTACATTCCGGATTCCAAATGCCCGGAATGATTTCTGCATGTAAGTTCCTTGGGGCGGGTGAGAGAGAGAGAGAGAGAGGAGGTCTTTGAGTTAGACTCTTAAAAAATGTGAAGTTCCAGCGTCCTCTCTCTGGCCTCTACAGTGTGACCCAAGGCTGGGTCACTGGGTGACTCTGTCCACATAGAACAATCCACCTGCCGCCTTCCGAGCCTTCACGCTCTGAAAAGTCCCTGCTACCTGGTGCTCGTCCCAGGCAGAGACGTTTCTTCTCTTTCCCTGTCGTGATGTGAAGGGTGTCAAGCGGTTTCAGTCTCACGGATGGACGCGAGCCTTTAAGTAAGGAACATTCAAGACTGTAATTATCAAGGTCAGGAGTGACACGGCGTCTGTGCAAAACGAGCCGCGTGACGTTGAGCCGTCTCCCACCCTCTGCTGCCCGCGCCCGGCTCGCGTGTGCGAGCTGCGATTGGAGAAGAGAACACTGTTGCTGGTTTTAAACAGCACGAGACTTTCTATGACCATGTTTGGTGCTTTGCTTTTGTTGGCAGGTGTTCGTCCTCCCGTCACTGGGACACTGTCACGACTGTCACTCACTCATGGTGCTTTCGTGGGTTGATCTTTCTCCTCCCGCAGCTCCCGTTTGCTCTCAGCGCTCCCCGGCTTTCCTCCCACGAGGTTCCCGGGGACGTTTCCCACGGGTTTAGCTCATCGTTTCAGCTTCCGTGGGACTTCCTCTGCTCCCATCCAGCCCCCTCTTCATTTTGTCCCCTTGGTTTGTGTCTTACCCTCCTGTTTTTCATCTCTCCTCACAAACGCAGCCATCCTGTGGGCTGTGCTGGGTGGTGGATTTTATTCCGTGGCCCTGGCTCCAAACGCCCGTCCGGCCTCAGCCCAGCCCTGGACAGCAGTTGCGCGGTCTCGGGTGGCTCGGGACAGAGAAGGGCGCCGTGAGGCTTCGCTCTGAGGATTGTCATGCATGTGGGGGGATTCGAATCCATTTTGTGTGACAATTTCTTTTCCATGAAGCGGTGGTGATTGTTGACACTGGGGAGTTGCTCTTTTCGTGACATTTTTATTTTGCGAAATAAAATGTTCGTGAAAGTTGGTGACTCTTTTTATGTCCTTTATATTAAAAAACAAAAACAAAAAGCTAAGCCTGAGTCCAGACCACCAAATGTACAGTGGGGAGGACGAATTGTTCCCAGGCGTGAGACGAGGAAGACGTTGAAGATCCTATAAAAATTGTCCAGGAGAGAGATGACAGGGGGCTGAACCCACGGCGATGCCGGGAACAGAAGAGAAAGAGCAGATTTGAGGATGCGGACTCTGCCTTCCTAACACGCCCCGGTGACCAACTCAGCCAGGCAGCTGCAAAGGGAGGGAGCAGAAACCAAAGCTACAGTTCTCCATCCCCTGCCGTAGAGCGATTGTGGCGCCGTGACCTAAACCCATTCGGGGCGGGAAGACTTTGAGGGGCATTGGGGACACGCAGGCTGCGTGTGGGGAGTCCTCAGGGCTTGGGGACCTGGGCGCCATGCTGGGAAACAGACCTGGCTCTCGAGAGAAAGGTCAGAGCAGCACGGAGGGTGGGGGGTTGACTCCTGGGCGTGAGTCGCCCCGGAATTGAGATTTTTATAGCTTGTTCTACATTCTCCAGCGGAAGGCGTCCTCTTAGAACAGAAGGGACCAGTCCTTTGAAACCCCCCGGCGCACTGGTTAGTGGTGGGCACACTCGCAGTGTCATCCGCGGTTCTGAACACGTTCCTCTCTGACACTTTAAGGTGACGTCTATTGCAGGAAATTGCGCTAATGCACTAATTCCACCTTGATCTCAATGACGATTGGAGGAATGTTCCAGAAGGACTGTGCCCCTTCATTCCTGCCAATCAAGTATCTGATATCTAAATATCTGATTTTTCCCCCCTTAAGATCCTTGGATGCCAAAACAACCCGAACATCCACCCGTGGGTGCATGGATAATGAATGTGATCTCTCCGCATGATGGAATAGCATCCATTATAAAAATGAAATGCTAATACATCCTACAGCATGGACAAGCCTTGAAAATACTGTGCTGAGAGCAAGAAGCCGGCCACGGAAGGCCACACACTGGATGACTTCCTTTCTAAGTACGCAGAGTGGGCAGATCCGCAGAGACAGAAGGGAGATGGGTGGTTGTCTGGGGGAGGGGGCGGGGGATGGAGAGTGTTTAATGGGTTTGGGGTTTTCTTTTGGGGAGACGAGAATGTTTTGACACTAGTTGGAGATGGTGGGTGCACAACATTGTGAATGTACTAAATATTCATCCTAATTTACTAAATGTATATAAATCGTTTGCTTTAAAATGGTTAATTTTGTGTTATGTGAACTTCAATAACAAAAATTAAGTAAGGGAGAAATGTCCAAACAGGGGGAAAAGGATTCTTAGATACCAGATTAGCTCAAAGCCAAAGAGACGTCGTCCTTCTAGCCAACAGATTTGACATGTCCAAGGTGCCAATGCATTGACTTGATCGTCACACGTTTAATGAGAACCTACTTTGTGCCAGACATTGCTCTGGTGTAACAACCTGCCCTCCAGCATCGACAGTCTAGCTGGGGACACGGCCACCAGCCGTCAGCACAGCACCGAGAAACACGGTCTCGGTGGCAACCGTGCTCTGGCAAATAACAGAGACGGCCTAACGGGTTAGTGAGCGAAGACCAGGCATATTCGAGACAGGGTGGCCAGCTAAAGGCTTCTCCCAGGAGGAGACGTCTGAGCAGAGAACTCCTTCCAAGGAGAGAGCACGGCACGCACACATCTGGGAAAAGCACTTTCCAGGCAGAGGGACTAGCAGGTGCTAAGGTCCTGCGGCAGAAGGGGTCAGCCAGGCAGCCAGTGTGGCTGGAGCAGAGTGAGCTCGCCCCAGATCCACTGTGTCTGGTCTGGGGTGTGGCCTGGGTGTCCCCGTGCAGCCAGGGCTGAGAACCCCAGCTTTAAAGGGTCTCCTCCCTCCTTGACGTCCATCCCCCCCATACCAAAAGCCAACATGAAACTGAATAAACACTCCACCGTGCCTTAAGGGGTGGTGGATTGTCCTTTTTCGTGCCACCAACTGCTTGGACAGTTTGATAAAACCTGTAGACCCCTCCTAAGAACAATGTTTTTAAACGCATAGCATAAAACACATAGGTTTACAAAGATAACCAACTGCACTAAACCGGTCACCACAATATTAAACAGACTTCTATAATAATACAGTAACTACCTGGGCTTCTTTATAGATGCATTAAAGAACACAATGCCTCTAGCAGCAGGTCTGGAACTTCTGTCACTTTGAAATAGCAACGAGAGGAAATGATATTTTGAGATACTTGCAACCGCTGTAATATGACGTGCAAAGAGCTCTGATTTTTTTTTTTTTTTTAACTGGGAATAAAGTCTCAGGCTCTGCTGATGACTGAGGTTTGTTGCCTACCTGCATACCAGAGGGGAACGCGTTATGGGCTGGAGAAATGCAGATAGAGGATTTTCCCCCGTCTGAGTTCTTGGGCCCCAGGTTCCGAGCCCCTGTGCAAGGGCTCGAGCCTTGCTCGTTCCTGGACCCCAGGCAGGGACACGGCCCTGCAGGCCAGACCCCACTCGGGCAGCTTCCGAGGACGAGTCCACAGCCTCAATCTTTCCCTCCTCCCGGCTCTCTTTGCCGACCCCTTTCCTTTCTTAGCCGGGGGAGTGGACGGTCTTTTACCTCCTGCCTGCAATTGCCGCAACCGGGCTTTTTCAGGCTGGGGTGGAAAAATGAACAAGTCGGGCCTGTCCACTCCGTCCCCTTCCAGCAGCGACAAAGCCAGTTGGCGGGTGTGGAGCGCGCGGTAGCGCCGGGTGCCCTGCTGAGGGCCGTCCGTGGGAGAGCCCAGTCCAGCCCCGCCGGCTTCCGGGGACGGGGCCACAGCGCTCCGCCGGGCAGAGGGCCAGCGCGGGCGCGGAGTGTACAGCGCATGCACAGGTGTGTACCTGGCCAAGGGGTGCACCTCGCACCGGGGAGTCCGTCTGTTAATCGCGTCTGTACCCTGCGTTCCCGGCCCCCTTAGACACCCCCGACCTCTGTGCCGCCTTCCTCCAGGGAAGTCCTGGCCCCAGTTTCAACCCATATGGGGACAGAGCGTTTGTCCCTTGGGCTGACGTGACAGTGCTGACTCAGTTGCTTGCCTGTGCTGTCCTGGTCACCTGGCAAGAGAACCCAGGCTCTCTGAGGCCTCAGGGAGCCGAGACTCCCCCGGCCACACAGCTGGAGGCAGGATCACCAATTCAGATGTTTGGGTGGGGGGAGGAGGACACAGGCAGGACAGCAGGCCGGCACCCAGAGAGGCCGGATCCCAATGAGACCAGGCAGTTTCTAGGGAAATGGTGGCGTTCCTGGACGTCACCCTCGCTGGCCACAAGACAGCCACATGACGTGGGAGCAGAGGGGCGAGTCCAGGGGTGCCAGGTCAGAGCTGGCGACCCCTTCCCGACCCACCCGCTGCCGGGCGTGTCTGCACCCTCCTCCCAGCCTCTAAGTGGGGCCTTCTGTTCTGTGCTTGGAAACCTTCCAGAACCCTCCTAAGCTGGGTCATTAAGTAGCGAGACACGTCCCACCTTAATTTGCTCTCCAAGGAGACCCGATTACGGGCACACATTCTTGTTCCCTCCCTCAGGTGCTTTAGCTGCTAAATCGGTAATTTATTCCTCAGTAGCCGGCTTTGCTGTCGGTAAGGGCCAGCCGGCTGCCGGGCCTCTGTGCGCCGGTTCCCCGTGAAACTTTTTAAAGGAGACCTGGAAAGAATTTGTTGCAGGGCAAAAGGCGAGGAGCAGAGGCACAGTAAATAGCTGAGCTCCCCCACACCCCGCTCCTTCCTTCGTTCCCCAGGCCATTAAACACGGGGAAGCGCTTGCTCCTGCGCAACGGCGTGCCAAGGGGCGTGCGGGACACTTTCCCTTAGGAATTAATACTCCACAGCGGGCCACGGGGGATGCGTGGGCGCAGCAGGCCGTGCTCTCTGGCTCCCCCAGGCAGCACTGGTCATTTCACATTTTATGAAGGGTTTGGGCAACTTCTTAATCAGGGCTGGGATGTAGCAGGAACTCCTCAAACCAAGGGGAAATTGCTCAGGCTGTTCTCAAACTCCTGGCCTCAAGTGATCCTCCTGCCTCGGCCTCCCAGAGTGCTGGGATTACAGGTGTGAGCCACTATGTCCGACCCATGTACATTTCTTGAAACGTGTCTACATATATGTGAAAATCTCCCTGAAATCTATGTATTATATGTTTTTAAGCTGTAAAAATAGATAGATGGCATCTTAACTGTATCTATTTTTCTATAACTGCTCCTTTCACTCAATATAAGGATTTCCAATATCGCACAGTCCACACATTTTTACTGCTGCATAACCTCCCCTTGTATAAAACACTGCACATTATTTCCCTGTACCCCTGTTGACGGCTACTTAGGCTGTTTCCTGTTTCCATCGTGAATGATGCTCTAGGAATACTCTTGTCCCTGTCTCCTTGTTTCTCAAAACACTATTTCTCAGCATTTTTCAAAATTGAGGGTCATGACCATTAATTAGTATTGAAATCAATTTAATGAGCCATGACCAGCATGAAAAAAAAAATAGAAAAAAGAAGCATTAGTGTGCATCACACATAGGAAGTGTTATGTCATGAAACTTTTGTTTGAGGAGCCCTGCACTTGGGAATAGATCTAGGACAGGGACTGCAGGTCACAGCTTAAGCTTTGCTGGATGCTCCCGAAATGCTTTGCAAAGGGTTATGCCGACTTAAGCTCTGCTTTCATCACATTTTCATAGCTCCTCCTTACTGCTCTAAAGCATGACGCTCGCTAACGAGAGCTAAGACCAATCTTATCGCCCCACAGAAGGCTGGAGACCAAAATCACGCATCCTGGGCAGCGTCACAGACCACAGAGTCAGTCTCCATAGCCATTAACCAACCATGGTTCCTGGACACTAAAGCACTCAGGACAAGGGGTCTTATCCTGAGAGAGAGAGAGTTCCTCTCTGATCATGCCCTCTCTTGGCAGGAAGGCCACAGGTCAGGGACAGAGGATGACAATGACATGTACTTCTCCTGTCACCAGCCCCGTGTTATCGCCACCTGCCTAAAACCTACAACACAGACAGAGAATTTGAAGGTTCAGCCCAAGAAACTCAATTCTCTGTTTAACAAAAACACAACAAGAATCTTTGGAGAAATATAGCTGAGCCCAAAGCCTTCACAACATAACTTTCGTAATGCCCAAGATGCAATCCAAAATGAATCAACAAACAAAAAAACCAGAAACATGGGACCCATCTTCAAGAGAAAAGATGATCAGTGGAGACCAACCTTGAGATGACTCAGATTTTGCAATTATCAGTTAATGATTTTAAAGCAGCTATTAGTATTACATTCAATAGTGTAAAGGAAAATGTGCTCATAATGAATGAAAAGATGGGGGAAATCTCATCAGTGCAATGGAAACTATAAAAAAGAACCAAATGGCAACTCTAAACCTGAAACATACAACCTGGGAAATAAGACCATGGAGGTCAGTCTGTTCTCTCACCTGGGAGCAGGCAAACCAAGTTCCCTGTTGGATTAACTCCACCCCAATCTTACAGAATGACTTGTCCTCTAGGTCAGTGGTCCCCAATCTTTTTGGCACCAGGAACCAGTTTCATGGAAGACAATTTTTCCACGGACCCAGGGAAGGGGGAGGGAGGGATGGTTTGGGAGATGATTCAAATGCATTATATTTATTGTGCACTTTATTTCTATTATTATTGCACTGTCATATATAATAAAATAATTATATAACTCACCATAATGCAGAATCTAATGCCCTCGCTGATCTGACAGGAGGCGGAGCCCAGGTAGTGATGCGGGTGATGGGGAGCAGCTGTAAATACGGAAGAAGCTTCACCTGCTACTCACCTCCTCTGTGACGCCCGGTTCCTAACAGGCCACAGTCTGGTACTGGTCTTTGGCCGGGAGGCTGGGGACCGCAGCTCAAGGGAATGTGTCTAAGTACTTTGCACAAACCATTTGCTCTGCTAGAATCTCTCCTTCTATGACTCATTTTTATCCCTAGGGAACAAAGACCAGTTTCATTTCCCCTTCCTGAAGCTTCCCCTAGCATTTCACTCTTCCCTTACGCACCTGCTCACTCCTCTGTGTCTGTAATAGGCATCAGCTGTTTCCACCTGCTCAACCTTTGTTCCCTGTGCCCGATTTCCCCTTGTGGGGAATCACTGCTTCTCCGCAGTCAATCCCTCCAGCTCCCAAGGGCCGGCTCCTCCCCTGGCATCCAGATGGGCCCCGGGGGCTAGACCTGACCCTCTGCTCTATTTCCAACCACGGCCACCATCACTGGGTCACTGAACAGGGGTGTGGCCGAAGCCAAGCCAAAGAGAACCCCCCACAGGACTTTGCTTGGCATTTGGGACAAAAGATTTTGCTGCTGGGTTCCTAAACAAGCACAGTATGAGCCGGGAGCAGCTGGCACCCACCCCGTCATCTGTCTAAGAAGGACCAGCGTAGGGCGAAGCAGAACCAAGGTGTGGAAAGGGGTGGGTTCCTGACAGCAGTGTGTGAACACCCATATCCAGCCATGCCTGAAGCCGTCCACCCTTGGAGTTTTCAATTAAATGAGCCAATACTTTTCCATTTCCGCTTTAGTCGGTTTGAGCTGGATTTCTGTCACATATAGCTGAAAAGTCCACGTCTGATATGATTCCCATAGCCCTAAGGACTTTCTATTTACTTGTAGTGCTGAGCTAGCAACAGTCCTGTGATGAGGGGTAGAGAACGTTCCGATTCAATTTGCATTCCAATACCTGGGACACGGCACGATAGGCGGAAGGTTCTTGACCGTGTTTACCAAATAAACCAGCAAATTCCACACATCTCGGTAAACTCGCTCCCTTCATTTTCACGTGGCCTGGACGGTGCATTCCGTGCATTAGTTTATTCGGGTCTCGCAAGAGGGTGTTTTCCCCATTTCACAGCTGTGACACTGAGGCTCCTGGGTGTTCAGCGACTCACCCGAAGTCTTGCAGCTAATGCGTCACGGGGCAAAGACGGTGAGGCCGGGGCTTACCCAGCCGTGGAGACGACTGCTTCACACCCGCTGGACTGGGCCCAGAAGGGGACAGGTGTTATTACTCTATTTAAGGCAGTGCAGGAAATGGAAAGGGAAATTCAATGAAACGTACGGTTTGGACGAGAGCAAAGAAAGTGACTCGTTCCTCGGAGAGAAGAATACAGCCTGCACGTCCAGGCGTCACGGCTCCTGTATCAGCCCCTGGGGCTGCCGCAACAAAGGGCCACAAATGCCACAAGCCGAGGGGCTCACACAGCAGCGATGTGTTGTCCCGCGGCTCTGGAGGCTGCGCATCGGAGACCCACGTGTCGGCAGGGCCACGCTCCCTCTGACGGTGCTGGGGACGGGCTGGGTCGGTGACAGGCCTCTCTCCAGCTTCTGGAACACCTTGGCAGGTGACAGCAGAACCTCAGCCTTCTCCTGGCAGTCTCCCTGTGTGTGTGTCTGCCTCCGTGTCCAAATTTCCTTTCCCATAAGGTCCCCAGTCCTAATAGAGGGCACCGCACTCCAGCATGACCCTACTTGACTAATGACACCTGCAGTGGCCGCATTTCCTGTCCCTCGGGGGGACTGAGCGTCAGTACTTGCACAGATGAACTTGGGGGGCACGAGATTGAACCCAGAACTCTGCTCCTCACCATAGAATGACACCATGTCAACTATCCTCGTTGAGTACCAGCGGGTGATGGAAACTGAGATGAATTTCTTGCTCCTAATTTTTCTGTACACGGTGCCAGTTCCCATGACAGGCACGTGCAAACACACACACACACGTGTACACGTTCATGCCCACACAAAGGTTAAATCTCCACAGAGCAACATATAGGGTTAAATCGCGGAGAAAAAGCATAAGTTGGAAAAACTGACTTTGGGTTTTAACCAAGCCCCCAATGTTTGTAAAACAGTCTGAGGATTTCAGGGAGCCCAGAGCCGGGCCAGCTCCCCGGCCTGCCTCTCGGCTTCGCTCCAAGCCTCGCACAAGAGCCCAGTGTGGCAGGCGGACATCTGGGGCGAAGACACAGGTATCATTATTCTGCCCCTCCGCACTCCTGCCGCCCCCCGACAGCCAGACTGCAGGTCAAAGCCAGAAGTGCAGCCAGCGGACCAGAGTGGCAAAGATGCCCCATTTCCCTAAGAAAATACCGCATTGTTCCCGCGCCGCAGCAGGGCCGAGGGCTTGCCAGGCCCCGGCCGGGGGAGATCTCCGCAGCGACAGGCCCCGAAGTCAGGAAGGGCGGCCCCAGACAGGCGTCTGAAGAAATGCGCAGATAGTTCTAGACTTTTTCACTCTTCAAAACTTTGCTTCAGTTGAGAACATTCATTTTTAACTCATGTTTTTCTAGTTGGTGGAGCGAGCTGGGGTTTTGCCAAAGATCGACTCCAACTCAAGAGTATAAACTTCCAGAGATGAGGGAGGGACTCTATGTGACTATTTTTTCTTTTGTCCGCAGTATTCCTCGTAGTTAGCTTTTGGTTCTGCTTTGAAACCGGGCAGAGGAAAATAATTTCCACCTGCAGCGTCCCGTAGGGCGGTTGAGATGCGCTCGCCGCCGTTCCTGCTTCCCTGGTTGAAATGCCTGAAACGCATCCTGGCCCCGCCGGGCCCGTGGGCCTTGTCATGGTGCAGACACCACGTGGTGTTTGGTGAGGGACATGCGGCGTCGTTGCCACTCTGGTCCACCGGTTGCACCTGTGGATTTGAGTTCTCTGCCACCCTGTGCTGTGACTTTGCGTGGCCCGGCTGTGAGGCTGGGAGGTGTTTATTCCCCTCCTTGTTGAAGGCCTTGGCCCTGTGACCTGCCCTGGCCAGCGGGATGAGGGTAGAGTGACAGCTACTTCCACGGCCTCTGCTTCTGCCACTCCCAGGGCGTTGCCGTCCGTTTGGCCTGAGCCTCAGCCGACTCTCGGGCCAGCGGTGAGCCGGGCGGCGGGTGGTCCCAGCCCTCGGCCTCCGTCCCGAGTTACTCTGGCCGATGACCAGCGGCACAGAGATGAGCTGTCCCCACCAAGCAAAGCCGGGAAATGTCAGCAAAGCCACACACCTTCCTCGCGTCACGTCCTGTGTGTGATCGCCAAGGGGTAACAAGCGTCCTGCCATCGCTTGAATCTGCTCCTCCCCCGATTCAGCCTCCTCAGCAACAGCTGCTGTGATGCTCGCGGCTCCAGGAACAATCTAGAAATCTAAGTGGCTGAACAAGAGGGAAATGTGTTCCCCGTTCATGCTGGCCTGTTGCGCTCTCCCACCTGGCAGTTCAGGGGCCCAAACTCCTTTCACACTGTGACTCCGACCCAGCAGCCTCCACTGGGTCCCCCGCATCCAGCTGGGAGACGGGGAGGAGCTTGGAGCTTCTCTCAGGGCCTTTAGGGACCAGGCCTGGAAGCGGCCATAGTCTTACTGCTCACAGTCCATTGGCCACAACTAGTCACGTGACCCCACCTAGCAGCAAGGGGAGCTGGGAAATGTAGTCTGGGGGAGGGGCCCGGGATGAAGAGGAGTTTAGGGGTCACTGGCGATCTCTGTCCATCAAGCTCCCAAATTCACTCTCTGCTCCACAGAGTGGCTCATGTGCGATGCCAGGATGGACAGGACACCCTCTGCTTAGGATCCTTCCATGGCTCTTGTCACTTGCCAGACACTGACCCAGGTCCTGAAAACGGCATCACCTCCTGCCTCGCTGTTCCACGGGCAGCAGTACCTGCCCACGCTGCGAGTGCCGCCCTCACCTCTCTTCCCCTGAGCCTGGCCACGCCCCCCCCGCCCCTGGGGGTCTCTGCTGCTCCACTCGCCCCCACGGTCAGTGCCCCCAGCTCAGTCCCTGTCCTCGGGGTGTCGTCTTAGGAGATGCTCGTGATTCTGTCTCTGTCTCCAGACCAAGAGCCTCTGCAGGGCAAGGATGGGGTTAATCCTCTCGTGTCTCCCTGCCCAGTGCCCGGCACATAAAACATGCTTTAAAAATGTCCAAGGATTGACTGGATGGGTGAGTTGGCTTCTCTCTTGCAGGAAAAAAAATTGTGCCAGCCCATCCAAAGTGCCCCCCACACCCAGGTCCCCTTGCCAGGCCACAGCAGCCAGAGCTCCTGCCAGGGAAGGTCTGACAAGCTTCTCATGAGCAGGGACCAGCAGCCTCACAAATTCTGTCCCCATAATCTGAGTCTCAGCATTTCCGGCTAGGGACACAGAGGGAGTTGGTCCCTCAGGACTGAAGCAGAAGCCAGAGACGCAGAGGGAGAAGGCGGCGAGCTGGGGCCACTGGCCATGCCGCCTGAGTGGCTCAGGTGTTCGAGGGGACAGAAGCTTCGAGTACTATTATGTGTAAAACGAAACAGTAGAGCAAAGGAGAGGTCATCAGAGAAGGGGGTGAGTGGTGAGGTTGTGCAGGGATGGAGTGACAGAGGCCAGGTCCCCATGCTGGCGGGGGACAGATGACCCAGCCTAGTAGAGACAACACGACACACATCGCTAGAGCCCCCAGCATCTCCCAGGCCCCCAGCTCCCCCATGGGCCCAGCATGCCGGGATGTCCCCTTTTCTGGGTCGCCGTGAGATTCAACTCGTCTTTGTTTTTGAAAGCAACATGTGACAGGCTAGTTTTCGTTTGGGAAACTGGTGACGTCGGCTTTTACTCCTAGACGCCTCGGCCCCTGGGATTTGGAGCTGCTGGGAGCTGCTGACAGGGCCGGGAGTCCTTGCTCCTCCCTCACAGTCAGAAACCAAAATCCTGCAGCCCGCAGCCTTGGAATTGGGTTTGTTTGTTAATTTAAATTGGATTCTGGCATTTACTGGTGTTTGTTCTCTCCATAAAGACCTTTTTATTTGGGTCCTGGAGAGCTGTTTACTGCTTAGCGCATGTGGCATGCAAAAGGGATTGGAGGGGCTGGAGGCTGGAATGTTCCTTGCTCTCCGGTGACCGAGGTGTGGAGGGGCCCTGGACGGGCTCTGCCCCCACGGGCACCTCTGGCCTGCGGGCAGCTGGGAAGGGCTCCACCCCGCTGAGCAGAGCCGTTGCCAAATAGCAGTGTCCTCACCCCCCCAGCGCAAGGAGGTCAGAGATTTAAAATGCAGGCACCTCCCACCCACCTCCGGGAAGATGCACAGTCTTAGATACCAACTTGGAGAGAGCCGGATTGTAGTAATTAAAAGTATTTTTAAAAGAACATTCCTGACTGTTCTTGGTTTGGCTTCTTTTTTAATTCTAAAGGGCTGAGAAGGATGAAACTGGGTACAGGCACCTTGGGTGTGGTGAGCTGAAAGGCAGTCACAGGCGGATTTTTAGGGACGGTTTCAGTCCAGCGGCGCAGGCAGGAGCGGGGTTTGCCCGGGACCCCAAAAGGACAAAAGGACGAGTCAAAGCGAAGTAGGGAAACTCAGGTCACTCGCATGAGCTGCGAACGCAAGGAGAGAAATCGAGCGTCGGTAGTAAAACAAGTACGCACAAAGATGTTTTCCACTGTAAGAAGTGGGGACGGCCAAGCGTCTTTGCAGGCGGAAGAGTTTTTCAGGGAAAGAGGGGGAGATGCTACAGAGGAGGGATGGGCGAGAAAGCAAAGCTTCGAAGGAAAGGAACCGGAATCAGATTCAAGAGTAGGCAGAAGTGAGGGGTTTAGAGATGAAAAATAACATTTAATTTATTTATTGAAGGCTTAAGATGCAGCCAGCAAGGTGAGAAACGTTTTATACGTAGTACCTAATTTTATTTTTAATTTCAGCACATTACAGGGGTACAAATGTTTATGTTACATATATTGCCTTTGCCCCACCTGAGTCAGAGCTTCAAGCGTGTCCATCCCCCAGACGGTGCGCACCGCACCCTTAGGTGTGACTGTGCCCCTCCCTGCCCCCCACCTGTCCGACACCCAACGAATGTTACTTCCATATGTGCACGCAAGTGTTGATCAGTTAATACCTAATTTAATCCTCATAACGTCCCCTGGACGTGGACACTATTGTAATAACCACCGACCGGATGAGGAGAACGAGGCGTACGGAGGCGCGCACAGACCGGTCCGTGGCCACCCTGCGCGGATTCAGAACAGGATCTGACGTTGTCTCCATCAGTGGGGAAACATCTCGTCCTCCGAGGGTGGAAGAAGGATGCTCTGGATCCGCACCCGTCCCACAGAAACCAAATTCAAGCCACAAATGCGAGCCACGTGTGTATTTTAAATTGTCCAGTAGCCACATTAACAAGCGCAAAAAGAAACAGGTGAAATTAATTATCATAATTTATTTTATTTAGCCCAGTGTATCCGAAATACCATCATTTCAACATGTAATCAATACACACAAACTATTAATGAGATGCATTGCATTCTTTTTTCATACTAAGCCCTTGAAATCCGTCGTGTGTCTTGCAGTGTGGCATGTCTCAGTGTGGCTCCACCCCCTTCCAAGCACTGGTGGCCCCACGGTGCTGGTGGCTCCCACGTGGGTAAGCAGAGGGCTGCAAAGCGACTCCTTTGAAAAGTACTAGGCGATATCGTGGGGCCATAATATAGGGAATCTGCTGGTTGGCTTCGTGCCCAAGACGTGTTACATACTTTTTCTTAAACAAACTTTTGAATTGGAAATCACGTTAGATTTACAAAAATGTTGCATCGTTATGTGTCTTGAACTCTACGCTGCTCCCGTGGCAGCTGAGGGTGTATCAGTGGCCCACAGGGGCCAGCATAGTCAGGGCTTAGGACTTTTGGGGTTTTGAGCAGTCAGACCTAGGCTGATCCAATTACTTGGTGATCAAAGTCAAAATTCCCCCCAAATTACTCAAAGAATTGAGACTCTATGGAACGTTCCAGAGTCCATGATGACAAAGGGAGTGGTAAAATGTCTGACTTGTGATTCATTTTTCTAATTATACCATACTGCCTCTCCGGGTGAGCAACAGCCTCTCCGCTGACATTTCCTCCTGGGGTGGTGGCTGGGAGGGGGCACAGGACAGAGGGCACGGCAACAAGTGACCAGTGACCACGCCACTCCGGCAGTCCTGAGGTGTGTGCTGACTTCCAACCGACTACGCCACCCTGTCCAGTAGACACAGAATTCGAACTGCCTAAATAATTTCAAATTTTCTAGTGGTAGCCAAGTAAAAAGAAGTGGGTGAAATTAATTTTATTATCATATATTATTTAATCCAGTATATCCAAAATATTACCACTTCAACAGGCCATCAATATTTAAAAAAATGAATGAGATAGTTTACATTATTTTTTTGGTACCAAGCCTTTGCCATCTGCCATGCATTTTATACCTATGCATATGTGAACTGGCATGTTACATTTTAATGAAAAATTTGCAAGTTTGGTAAGTTTTGCAATTTATTAAAAAAATTGTAAATTTTATTTTTAAAAAGCAGCTGAAAAGCTAGATTCACCTTCCAAAGTTGTTCCAAACAGACTTCGAAAGTTTTCTAAGAACAGAATCAAGTACTGGTTTTTAAAATTAAGTTGATGAGAATTAAATTAAACTAGAAATTCAATGGCCACATTTCAAGTGTTCGGTGGCCACGCGTGGCCAGCGGCTACCACAGCGGACAACTGCTAACAAGCTGGGCGTCTCCTGTTAACATCCGAGTTCTTTATTCTGCTCCAGCTGTGCCTCCTCACCTCTAACGCGTCCAAGGAAACATTCAGACTTGGTTTTCTCATCATCTTCGTGTCCCAGCTTTGCACTTTTCACCCAGATGTGGCTCTGCCAATGTGGCTGGCTCAGGCCAAGGGCTTCCGCCTCTGAGACGGAGGTCTGTCTGGGGCAGGCCATGCCGTTGTTTTTCTCATGCCTGTCAGCGTGGGTCCCCGTGGAAGCCACTCACAGGGCTGTGATGTAATTCCCAGATCCTCTGCCCTTAGGAGGAGCACAGGAGGTGAGGGGGGAATTGTTCTCTGTGGTACCAGCCTGAATTTGTTTCCTGTTCCCCGCGTTGGCATTTGGACCACAAGCCAGCACCTCTGTGGCGATGCTGAGTGTGCTTGTCCTGGCGTTGCCACGACGGGGCCCTCTGAACCTTGGTCGTACTGCTCTGAGCCCAGCACATCTGCTTTCTATTTCTGGTGGCCGGTGGGGACCCACTCACCGAATTCTGGGTCTTCTCTACGTGCCTAAATTAGAGTAAGCAAATAAACAAAAGGCGAAAGGGAGTTTTAGAAAATGTATTTATGAACCACTGAAACTTAATATGCAACTTCCTCAGCCACAAGTACTTTCCTGGGGAACTCGAGCAAAGACACAAGAAGTTTATCTTTGTGGCAGGGGACAACCAGACCTGTTTTCAGCCTGGTGGACACTGCACAGGGGCTTCGTGCTATGACAGGACGGCAGTTCCCGATGTTCTTGAGAAGCTTTTCCTCTGGGACCACTTGTGGCAACCTTGGGGTATTTCAAGCATTGAGGCACTTTAAGGTTGGTTCATTTGTGTGGTGGTGGCAATGGTGGTGGTGATGGTGACAATGGTGATGATGGTGATGATGATGGTGATCACAGTGGTGATGGTGGCAATGGTGGTGGTGATGGTGACAATGGTGATGATGATGGTGATCACAGTAGTGATGGTGGTGATGGTGGTGATGGTGATGATGGTGATGGTGATGGTGATGATGGTGAAGGTGGTGATGATGGTGATGGTGGTGATGATGGTGATGGTGGTGATGATAGTGATGGTGGTGTGATGGTGAAGGTGGTGATGATGGTGATGGTGATGATGGTGAAGGTGGTGATGGTGGTGATGATGGTGATGATGGTGATGGTGGTAATGATGGTGATGATGGTGGTGATGATGGTGATGATGGTGATGATGGTGATGATGGTGATGATGGTGATGATGGTGATGGTGGTAATGATGGTGATGATGGTGGTGATGGTGATGATGATGGTGATGGTGGTGATGGTGATGATGATGGTGATGATGATGATGGTGGTGATGATGGTGATGATGGTGATGGTGGTGATGATGGTGATGATGGTGATGATGGTGATGGTGGTAATGATGGTGATGATGGTGGTGATGATGGTGATGATGGTGATGATGGTGATGGTGGTGATGATGGTGATGATGGTGATGGTGGTAATGATGGTGATGATGGTGGTGATGATGGTGATGATGGTGGTGATGATGGTGATGATGGTGATGGTGGTGATGATGGTGATGATGGTGATGGTGGTGATGGTGATGATGATGGTGATGGTGATGATGGTGATGATGATGGTGATGATGGTGATGATGGTGATGGTGGTGATGATGGTGATGATGGTGATGGTGATGATGGTGATGATGATGGTGATGATGGTGATGATGGTGATGGTGGTGATGGTGATGATGATGGTGATGATGGTGGTGATGATGGTGATGATGGTGATGGTGGTGATGGTGATGATGATGGTGATGATGATGATGGTGGTGATGATGGTGATGATGGTGATGGTGGTGATGATGGTGATGATGGTGATGATGGTGATGGTGGTAATGATGGTGATGATGGTGGTGATGATGGTGATGATGGTGATGATGGTGATGGTGGTGATGATGGTGATGATGGTGATGGTGGTAATGATGGTGATGATGGTGGTGATGATGGTGATGATGGTGGTGATGATGGTGATGATGGTGATGGTGGTGATGATGGTGATGATGGTGATGGTGGTGATGGTGGTGATGATGGTGATGATGGTGATGATGATGGTGATGATGGTGATGATGGTGATGATGGTGGTGGTGGTGATGATGGTGGTGATGGTGATGATGATGGTGATGATGGTGATGATGGTGATGATGGTGATGGTGGTGATGGTGATGATGATGGTGATGATGATGATGGTGGTGATGATGGTGATGATGGTGGTGGTGGTGACGGTGTTGGTGATAAGCTCCCTAAGATGTGAGTTGCCCACAAGGACAGGTGGTGTCTTTCATTTTTGTTTCTCCAACTCGGTGTTCTGCTCAATAAGTGCTTGTCCAATTGGAGGCAGATCCTGTAATTAAGTAATTAACTGGAAAAGAGGTTCGCCCAGAGCTGTCGGCGAACTACACAGAAGACCAGGCCTAGGTCTGTAGCCTAAGTTAGGAAAGAAAATTAAAGTCTGACCACACATAGAAAGAGAGGGAGAAACTGGGCATTTGCACCCGTCAATTCACCCAGCCACAATCCTTCTAGAACCAGGAAAGGATACACAGCACCCTGAATCCCAGCTCACGTAGTCACCACACCAAACAGCCAGGCGCGCAATCTGGAGGTCATCGTCTGCGATCACCCAGGGCCCCTCCCGAGGGAGCGCACGCTTAGCTTCTTCAGTGTTTTCCAGGTCTCTGCGGGTACTCTGGTCATTTGCACATCGCCTCCGTGTCTCTGCTGTGTCAACACGCGGCTGAGGCACCACCTGGACCTACCCGGCACCACCCAAACCGCAGATCGGCAAACTTTTTCTGGCAAAGGCCAAGGAGTCCCTGTTTCAGGCTTTGTGGCCAGAGGGTCGGTGACGCGACGGCCCACTCTGCGCTGAAGCAGCCACAGTCATATAACACGCAAATGCTGGGCGCAGTTCTGCCCCCCGAAGCTTTATGGACCAAAACATGCTGCACACTGGGCTTGGCCCTGCGCCGCGGTTTGTCAACCTGACCCATACTGTTACCTACAAAACATACTAAAGACTCATTGTTAAGAAAAATACAATAAATTAAAGGAAAATTTCATATCACTCCCACAAATGGAAAAGCAGGAGCTCACGCCATGAATAAACAACTGAGAGTCTATTTGATGGAACCAGACACGGCTGTTAAATTCTACCTGGAAGAATGGACTGTGCAGAGGTTGGGGCCTGGGGCGTAACCTTTGCTGTTTTAAAAAAAAAAAAAGAAGGCAGTTAGGAAGTCCTCGAGAGGCACAGAGACTCGTCAGCACCAGGCTAAGTCCTTCTCTTTGCAATAATCCGGAGGATTAAAGCCAACCGGATCGGGAACAGCTTTTTCACGATGCGACTTGATCTCATTTAAGTCTGATCAATTTCCCACCTGACGCCACCTGGCTGCCCCCGGCAGTGCCTGTGTCTGCGGAACCTGCTTTCGTTTCCTGCAGAGTCTGAGCTCAGATGGTGACGGAGCAGCGCCCAAGCCGTAGGCGGCCAAGACCATGCCGCCCAAGAGGCAGGGAGGCCCCCAGGGGACAGGGCTGGGGCTCACGCATTCGCTCTCCCGCGTGGTTACTACTGGTGACAGGCTCTGCTGGTGTGGACCTCGCTGAAGGATAACCCGGGACATGGGCCCACCCTGGCACCTGGATGGCCATAAAAGGCCAAATCGGCCCTGCCCGGGGCAGCAGGCTGTCTGGGCCGCACTGGTGAACCGTCCACCCGCCCGTCCTCCCAGATCCGCCGGGGAGGCGCGTAACCAGGCAGCAGACGTCGTAAAGCCTGAGCCCTGGGGCCCCAGCTGATCCCCGGGCAGGAGGGACCAGGGTTTCCATGAGCAGCCCCGGGACTCCTAAGCCTCACCCGGTCAGAGATAATAACCGGGACTGCAGAGCAAACACGGCCCGGCGGCCAAGTGCATTGCGTGTTAGCTCAGGAGTTATCAGGCGCTTTACTGTGAGTGAGTTAAACACTTGGTTCAGAGAGCAAATTCAGGAGCTGGGCTCGGGCACGCTGCGCAAACAGGTGGGGCGCAGGTGGAGGGCCCCGGGGACACGTGGGCACCAGGCCTAGAACCCACCCTGCCAGAGCCGCAGACGTCCCTGGAAGGTTCTGTGGGGCTCATGAAACCTGGATATGGAAGATTTCAGAGGGCTCCCGGGGAAGGCCGGAGCCTTGAGACCCCCGAGGGGTTCCTCTGCCTACCCAGGGGTCTCGTGTTGTTCTGTCTTGTTCATCCCGCTGGGAGAGGAGGAGACGGAGAGGGCGGCGCACACTGTTGATGCAACGTGCCCATCCCCTCGGCGCTCGGGGGCTGCACGTGCAGGGGAGTTCGTGCCCTGCCCTCCCACGAGCAGCCGTGCGTGGTGACTGATGAAGTTGGCCCCGTAGGGAAGTGACTCTAAGGGGTGTTCTACCCTGCCTTCCAGGGTTGCCCACTGGGTTGAGCCTCGTGGCCCAGCGTGACCTGCTCTGCAAACTCTTCCTTTATTGCTGCTTTCCCTTCCCGGTCTCACTCCCCCGCTTCCCTATGGGTATTTCCTGGGATCACCCCTCAAAATGCGCTTTGCACTCAAATCCTCATCTCATGATCTGCTGCCAGGGGAAGCAGCCCAAGGCAGGGTGTTCACGGTACACACAGAAATATCCCAGAACAGCTAGCTCACGTGCCGCCTTTGTGTTAGTGAAGAGAAGGCGTCCCTTCCCCTCGGTGGACCCAGAACACATGCCAGAGTAAAGGGCTTAGTGAGCAAAGCATGGCTGCATTCAGCTCCCATCACCCTTGGACACCTTTGAACAGTGAATAACCTGCCCAACCATACACAACGGCCCTACATTCTTTTTTTTTTTTTTTTTTTTTTTACCTGATTGCATTTTCTTTTTTCTTTATTTTAATTTTAATATTTTTGTCACCTGGCTAATTTTTCTATTTTTTGGAGAGATGGGGTCTCACTATGTTGCCCAGGCTGGTCTTGAACACCTGGCCTCAAGGGATCCTCCCACCTCAGCCTCCCAAAGTGCTGGGATTACAGGTGTGAGCCACCACACCCAGCTACATTCTTAAATTAAAGGAAGAAGAGCTCATCTTCCTGAAGGACCAGAAGAAGTGATTTCAAAAGCAATTAAAAACAGGTAGAATGACCCCGGTGGTGTTGGACTGAAATCAGAGCATCAGTATGAACTCGTGGTCACACACAGAGATGGACACAGAAATAAATGTAAGAGCGTCCATGCACGGACACAAATTCCTAGCTCTGTCCCTGAGGGGCCCAGAAGCAGGGACACTCCAGTGGCAAAGACCCCACTTGTGCTCAGGTCCTGGTTGCCACACACCGTTCTCCGACTAAGGCACAGTGGGCACCTGGGGAAGCCGCCGGTCCCCGGGCTGGGCAGGGAAGACGGAGAGGAACCTGCAGTGCCGGAACATAAGGAAGCGCTAAAAATAACGACAGCATCGTGTCAGAAAGACACAGGAGCCAACTAAAAGAAGGGCCTAAAGCCCAAATCTGGGAAAATGTGAGCCAAGAAAAACAAATAATTATAGTAAGAGACTAAAATAGATATCCACGAGCCCACGCTGCTATAAATAAATGATTGATCTCACAAACGCAAGGGGGAGAAAGCACAGCGCCTCCTTGCAGGAGAATTCCAATAAATGAGTGCAGAAGAAATTACGGACTAGAAAATCACTGCTGGGCAAATCCAACAATACTGATTGCTACGAGCAAGAATCGCTGGCAGAAGCTAAAACCTGTAGGTGAAAATATGAGGAGAAACACGACATTTGGAAGGTCTCCAAGTATCTCCCCATAAGTCACTTATTCATTACAGAGGGAACAGAGCAACTTTGTAGCAGAGACACCTGGCAGTCACCACCTTAACCAAGGTGGACGTCCCCAGTGATAAGGTGATAAGGTTAATGCCATCCCTGGTGACACGGATTTAATATCCAGAAGGGCATAACATCACTCTGTGGTATTCTTGGCCCTCCCCCAATAACATCAATGTGATCATGAAAAAACATCAGATCTAACGGAACTGAGGAACACCCTGTATCATCGGCCAGTGTTCTTCAAACCAGTGTCAAGGTCGTGAAAGATACACACAGACCCGTGAACTGCCTGGGGTGGGAGGAGCCTAAGGAGACAGGGAAACCTGGATTGGATCCTGGAACAGAAAAAGGACATTGGTGGGACAGCTGGTGACATCTGAATACAATCTGTCAACTGGTGAGTAATCTTACATCGATGTTAATTTGCTGGTTGCGATCATTGTGCTGAAAGGAGTTAACATTATAGGAAGCTTGGTGAAGAGTGTACAGGAATTTTCTGTTCTGTTTTTGCAATTTTTTGTTAGTCTGAGATTATTTCAATGTAAAAAAATGAAATAGAAATATTAATTAGAAGCAGCCAGGATGTGATTCTTCATAAGGAGCCCACGGGGTATGTCTGCTCCCGAGTGCTCCCCATCTGGGGCCTCATCGGTCTCTGAGTGTCACCCGAATTGTTTAAGAACACACTGTGATGTGAAACCCACGTGTCGTGTAGAAAGTGCTGGAAAAGGCTAAGAAGCAAGAGAGGGCAGAGGATGGGACTCAAGGGATGCCTCATGATTTGGAACCAGGGAAACTGGCCGGCCTCAAGGGATGCCTCATGATTTGGAACCAGGGAAACTGGCCGGCAAAGACAGCTGCCAATCATTACTGAAAGGCGTGTGCCTGTGTGTGTCTCCGGAGACGACTGTGAACAAATGAATGAGTGAGTGAATGGCTCACAGCACTTGCACGTAGATATTTGGATGCACGTATTAGAAGTAGACCAGTTACAATGGGAACCTTTTGAGGACCGGGATGACATTTTTCCATCACCATAATGCTTAGTGAAATGACACATTGAATACTAATATTGCTACTGCTAATTATAACCAGACGCTGTGTTTTCCGTAGGGCCCTGTTGCTATATACGCGCTTCTCTCTTTATAGGCTTTTTGCCTGGAAGTCATTTTTCCAAAGTCGTCTTCTCAATGGTGATTGGCCTTGTCAACGTGATTGACATGTGAACTCAGCCACAGGGGGTGGAAAGGGCCAGGCAGTGGGGTCAGGACGGAGCCTCATTAACTGTCCCCTAGAGGACGGGGATGGATTGGGTGAAGGAACGTCAGTGACAGGCTTGGTGGAGGAAGTCAGGGTAAAAAAGGAAAACTGTATGGGGAAACCGAGGCATAAATAACCAGGGTATGGCCAACCCTGAGCCCCAAACCCTTAGGGTCAAGTCCTCTACACGCTCCCTCATAACATGCCAAACATTTGCTTTGTGGCACTTGTCACAGTTGTAAGGTATTTGGCAAACGGCCGTCCCCTTCCTTGAGGATCAAATGAGTTCATGAAGATGCTTAGAACAGGCCTGGCAGAGAGCAACACTCCAGGGTAAGTACAGCCCATCTCTTGGCTTCAGTTCTTCTAACGGTCAGCCGGGTATATCTGTTATCGATGGCTTCAATGCTGCTGAGTAACAAACAATCACAAAGGCTCAGCGTCATACAGCAATATGTGTTCACTGTTCCTGCATTTGAAGTCAGCTGGGGCTGCGAGGTGGCTCTGTGGATGGTGGTGTGGCTTGTTCACCTGCCCCAGGGTTGGGTGGACATTGGCTGATCTAAGTTGGGGGACAACTGGGTCCACTCAGCACTGCTGTATGTTTGTCACCTCCAGCAGGCCAGCCCAGGCACACTCTCAGGGGCATGGCACAGGGCAAGAGAACAAGCAAGGCCTCTCCAGACCCAGGCGTGGAGCCAACACACAGTGACTTCTGTTCTGTTCCGTTGGCCAAAGCCAGTCACCGGGCCGAGCCCAGAGCCACAGCAGGAGGGAGCTGCAGATACACGAGAGTTAAAACCGCAGGCACACACCACAACACACCCACTGGAATGACTAAAATGAAAATGACTGACAATACCAAGTGTTGACAAGGACATGGAGCAACTGGAACTTTCACACACTGCGGATGGGGACGCAAACGACAGAGCTTTGGAAAACAGGCGGCAGAACTTACGTTGATAATTACAGCTCAACTTACCACGGGACCCAGCAATCCCCCTCTGAGGTTGTTTTCCTGAGAGGAAGGAAAGTTACGTCCACACAAAGTCCCCTGTGCAGACGGCTGTAGCATTGGGCTGTCTTTCCATGACGGCACCAACAGACACGACTCGAATGTGCACCGATGGGCGAATGGATAAACACATCGCAGTACATCCACGCTGTGGATGCCACCGAGCCATGGGAAGGAGGGGTTACTGGTGCAGCAGGAGGATGCGTGAATCTGTAAAGCATTCTGCTAAGTGAACAGAGCTAAACGCATGAGGCTACATATTGAATGGGCCCATTTCTATGAAACGCCAGAAAAGGCAAAACTATAGCAGCAGAGAGATCAGTGGTTGTCTGGGGCTGGGGGTCGGGTGAGGTTTGATTGCCAAGGGCCACGAGGGAGCTTTTCGGGGCCCTCTAAATGCTCTAGATCTTGTTTGTGGGGGTGCGTATATGGCTGTATACAATTACCAGAATTCATCAAACTGTACCCTTAAAGCCCAATAAGGCTGGAAACAAATCAGTTCTATAGCAAAGGACGTGGCTAGAAAAAGGGTGATGAATTAGAGGCCTCCACGCAACTCACCACGGAGGGGGCACAGGACACGCCGAGAGCTCCCCAAGATCCACGAGTGTGTGCGCCCCGGAGCAGAGTGGGTTGGAGAACAGTGGGGCCCGTCCGTGACGTGGGCAGGGCCCGCGGCTGACCAGGGCTCCGGGCTCTGGGAGGACCACGCGGAGAACATTGTCACGTGGAAATCCTAGGTGATGAGGGCAGAGGGCTTCGCGTCTCAGCCCAGCTCCAAAATGAGCACACATGACGTGTCGGCCCACACAAACCCAGTCCCCCCCCGCACTTCTCTGACAGGTTAAAATAAACCAAACCCTCGGGGTGTCCAGACTCCTGCCAAAGGCGCCCCCATTCACCTTGTCACCCAGACTTGAAACCTCCAACTCCACACTCGCGTTGGCGCCAGCTTCCAATTAGCTGAGAGGGCCGACAGCGTCCGCCTTTGAAATGTTTTCACAGCCTTTTTCTTCTCTGATTCTGCCCGTGCCCCCCGCCACTGCCCCCCACGTGCCGGCTGCAAGGGTGGCCTCCCTGCCTCCGGGGCTCCTCACGGCCTGGCGTGTGTGGGTCACAGGCAGAGTGACACAAGGAGCTGTGTCTCCTGGCCTGTCCCTGCGTAGGACACCCAGCGCCCCCCACCCCTGTTGCCACCTCGGCAAGAGTCCAGGCTCCACTTAAAAGCGCCCCGTCCCCTTCAACTTCCTGGCTGCCAGACACACCTACCTCATGCTTTCCTTCGTGACGATGGTGACATATTGCAGACGTTCCAGAAATGCATGCATCACACATACCCGTGCCCTCCCACCCATGCTTAAGAGATTTGTGACCCTCAGGGTGCTGGTCTCTGATGGCATCTGCCTCCTACCCCCCACCCAACGCTGGCAGCGGCCACCCGCTGAACTTGGTGTTCTATCATTCTCCTACACGACTTGGCCATGTCACCACCTGGGCACACGTCCCCCGAGCAATGCATCTGCTGAGGTTTTGCAGGGGTTAACACCTTGCGTACGTGGCGTGGTGTCACGCGGGCCAGTCTCAGCCTGGCTCCCCCTAAAAGCAGTTCCGGGGAGGATTTGGGGCAAAGAGGTGAGCCCAGGAAGTCCGGTGAGGGGCGGGGAACAGAGGGAGGAAGGGCAGGCGAGCTGGTGGGGAGGGTCCGCTGCGGGCAGGGCGTCCAGGCCTTGGGGCCCCTGGAGAGTGTGTAGGACGCTCGTCAGCCTTGTCCCCGTGTGCCGGGAAGCTGGAGTGACAGCTGCTCCTGTGTGTTCAGTGCTCACGTTGCTCCAGCCCTGCTCGCGTGGCCGGAGAACGTCCTCAGCGCGGACGACATGGGAAGCTGCGGTCGCGCAGGAGCCGGGCACGGTGGCGAGGCGCTCGGGTGCGCCGAGGAGATGCGGGCGTGGCGGTGGCATCTGCTACAATGCTCTTCTGCAGCCTGGTTTTTCCTCTCGACGTCGTTCTTCGAAATGTGTCCACGTTGAGTGAGACGCAGCTCTAGCTCGAGGATCCCTAATGTTTTTAAGCTTTTGGAAATTTTATTCATTTATTTTGATTGCGGTAAAATACACATAATATACAATTTACCATTAGTGGCATTTCGTGTATTCACAATGAGGCACCGTCATCACCTCCATTTGGCTCCAGAACATTCCCAGCACCCCCAAAGGAAGCCCCCTCCCCATTGAGTAATCACTGCCCGTCCCCCTGGCAACCACCAATCTGCTTTCGGTTCCCACAGACTGACCTGTTCCGGGTCTTTTATATAAATGGAATCATACGACACGTGGCCTTTCCGTGTGGCTTCTCTCTCTCAGCCTGATGCGTTTGAGATTCGTCCGTGTCGCAGCGTGTGTCGGGCTCACTGCTCCTCACGGCTGGATAACACACACACACACACACACACACACACACCCCCCACGTTCGGTCCCCCGTTCATCTGCGGATGGGCATTTGAGTTGTCCCCTGCCTTTGGCCATGGTGCCCAGTGCAGCCGTGAACGTTCGCGCTCGAGTCTTTGCTAGAACACTGCCATTCCTTTGGGTATGTGCCCGAGTGGCACTGCTGGGTCACGGGGGACTCTGTGTGTGACCCACCGAGGAGGCGCCAGACTGTCCTCCACGGCGGCTCCAGCTCCGTCACGTCCCCACCGACACCAGCCCTTTTCTGCCTCTGTGATTCTAGCCGCGCACCCAGCTCACCGGTCGCTCCACTCCTGTTGACGGACACGCAGGGGACTTCTGATTTTTGTGGTTCCCGCCACGCCACGGTGCCGTGAACGCCCTTGTACGTGACTGCCGGCTAGTGCTCCCTGACTGTGGATCGGGCTTCCATGTCGCTCCCATTCGGAAATGTCTTTCCCGCCTCCTTCACGCCATTAATGTGACCCATCATGCTAATAAAATGTGCACTAGCTCACTAATGACAATCGATATTGATTACATGCTGAAATGAAAATGCATTAAATGTACTGGGTTACATCACATGTACTAAAATTAAATTTTCTTGTTTCTTTTTACTTTTTAACAAATGTGGCTACTAGAAAATTTAAAGTGATGTCTGCGGCTTGCATTGGTAGCTGGTGCTTTAGTTCTAGTGGACGGTGCTATTGTAGATTGCTCATTGCCCCCCGGCTCTGTCCACTCTTCACATCTGTGGATGGTCTAGTTTGACTTTAAGATAAAGCACAACACATCCATGTGGCCGCAAGGCCCTGTGGGGTCTGGCACTTGCCCACCTCTCCACACTCCTGTCACCTGCTGTGCCCTGCCACCCTGGCCTGCTTTCCTGCATGCTCTTGCCACAGGGCCTTTGCACATGCCATTCTTTACTGAGGACGCCCTTTCCTTTGTCACCTGGTAACTTCTGTTCACTCCTCCAATGAGAGCTCAGTCAGACCAGGCTGCCTCCTACCAAAGCTCAGGGCCACACGTAGCTCCCCACACCCAGACCACCACAAACTCTGCAAAGCACCTTCTTGAGCTCGTTTGGTGCCCCTGGGAATCCCTGGCCCTGTTCCCCATCCAAGTGACGGCCCTGCACATGCTCCCTACGCCTGAGCTGGAGGAAGACGTGAACCAGGGGGTTCTCTACCTGGGTCTCAAGTGTCTCTGAAATGGATTTTGGTCCAAGAATAACAGTGGTAATAAGACGCTTCGTGTCAATTTTATGGACTGCAAATACCTTCCAGTTTGACCCTGAGGTCAGTTACAGGCCCTGGCAGACCTGGAGAAGCTGTCAAAATGTTTCTCGGCCTCTCTATTCTAAAAATGGCTTTGTCCTTGACTTCGGGGCTGGCCCCCGCTGGCTGGGGGTGGGGGGAGGAAGCAGCCTGAGCCACTGGGATGTTGTCACCAGGGCTACGAGCAACCTGACCAGCAAGCAAGCTCGAGCCGGGCAGCCAAACTGTCGCTGTTGTCCAAGATCAGGACATCTGAGCCACGGTAGGGACGTGCGCTTCTTTCAGGCCGCCAGCTCCGGGTGGAATCGATGCCAGCCTTTGCGTGGAGACAAGGGAATCTCTTACGTGAGGCCAAGGACTAAACGGGCGAGCTGTTAGCCTACCTGTGCTGAGTGCAGGGGGAAAGACACAACCCCCAAATCAAGTCACAGGCAGCACGGGGCCACCCCAAAACGCTCTGTGGCTCTCTTTTTTGCATTGTCTAATTTTTGGAAATGTTTTCTTGAAATAGAACATACACAGAAAAGTTGTACAGAGCCTACGTGCGCAACTCAGTGAGTGTTCGTGAGTGGACACACCTTGTAACCCGCACCCAGACGAGAGCTCAGCCCCTTCCTGGCTCCCCAGACACCCTCTCCGGGGCCCCTTCGGGGTCCTGTATAGACCCAACCACCTTCCTGAGCCCTGACCCCACAGGACGCTTGCTGGTCTCCAAACGCTGCGTAATGGAACCCTGCAGTGTGCGCTCTCTCGTCTCGCTCAGCGTCATGCTGTGTAGGTACATCCTGCCGCGTGAAGCACGAATGACTGTCGCTGTTCTCTGGCATCCCACGGTGTGAATCTACCACATTTGTCCTGTTCGCCGGTTGATAGATCTTTGGATATTAATAATTGTCCAGTTTTGGGCTGTTACAGAGAGTCCTGTTACGAACGTTCCAGTACGCGACGTCTGGTGAACTTAGGTACACACTTCTATTAGGTGCACACCCGGAGTGGGACGGGACGGCTGGACCACAGGTGCGTGTTTAACTTTTTGAGAAACCGCACAACTGTCTCCCAAAGCGACAGCACCATCCTATAATCACGCCCGCAATGCGCAGGGTTCCGGCTGAACCGCGCCCTTGCCGGCACTTGGTGAGGTCGGCCCCTTCTATTCCAGCCGCCCTTGCGGGCGGGCGCCAGTGGGTGTGAATGGTAAACATCCGTAATTAGAGCATCCAAGAAGCTGGAAGGTTTAGAGGAGGGCAAGATCGCTTCCTCGGTTGAGGGGACTCAGGAAGGCACCTGGGGAACTTTTTCACATTTGCTTGTAATTCTAAATTTATTCTTTGAGAGGGTCACATACTCACGTGGTTCAGCCCTCAGTACGGATAGAAAGGAACTTGATTAAACCACCCCAGGGCCATCCCTCCCTCCCACCCCTTCTGCAGGTACTCTCTCCCCGGGGCAGCCCACTGCTGGGTCAGGGGAGCCAGGTCCCATCCTGCTGGGAGCACAGGAGCTGTCCCTGTCCTGGGCCAGGGGAGGACAGGCTCATTGTCAGCTCATAAACGTGTCCCTGGCATTTACAGCCAACGTTTGATGTCTCAAAGGAGCTTCTCTCCGAGTGCCCCGTTTCATGGGGTTATTTACGGCCCTTCCACTTGCCGTTCCTCCACCCACTTTAGCTAGTTACTTAGTTAAACACACAAAGATTTTTTTTTTTTTTTTGCAACTGCATTTGGAGCCAGGGTGATGAAAACGAAACAGGTCTGACCTCGAGGGTGACAGGAGTCTGTGCGGCAGCTGTGGTGGACTGGGGGACTCCGAGCCGGCAGGGTGGCCCTTCCTGGGTCGGCTCTCTGGCCGGCAGGGGTGCAGGCACGGATTTGAGAACTGCGGGTGCTGGGGGCTTTCCGGTCTGATCAAGAGGCAGGCTGGCAGTGGGCACACGGCCTGGCCTGGGGAGGGGAACCTGCCTCCACCCACAGCCTCACTCTTTGTGCCTCAGTTTCCACATCTGCTAAATGGGACCACCATGAGAATTGCATGCAGCGGTTCACATCATGTGCTTGGAGCAACGTCCGGCTGTAAGAGCTGCTGGGGGAGCTGCTGTCGTTACAGCGTGTTAGGGATAAACAAGACCAGTGAGATTTTCTTTCTGAGGCATTTGTGTTGGGAACGCAGAGGGCGCTGGGTGGTTGGCGACAGGATCAGAGAGACGGGGGGGTTGAGCGGGCGGAGCCACGGTAAGCCAGGAGCAAGTCAAAGCTGTGACCAAGATACTGTGCGTGGACCTCAAGGACGTCTGAGTGACAGAGAGGACACACAAGCAGACATATGGAGAAAAGCAGGAACAGAGAGAAGCTGGGTCCTGCTGGTGAGTGTGCCGGCAGGGAAGCATCCTCAGGACCTGCAGCTGAGGTCTTTGCACCTTCCTGGTAATTCCCCAGGGTTTCCAGCCCCTACTCCCGAGAGGCCCTGTGCCCCAGGGTTGCTGCACTTAGCCTTGGAGAGTGTGCAGTATACATCCTGGGGACGGGGGCTGCGTACATAAGTGACACAACTCCTGCAGTTGTGCAGTGTACAACATCGACAACCGTACACGATAGCCCCGACCAGGACTCATCTTCTTGGCATTTGGTGGACTGCCAAATACCTGTTGCACATTTATTTATTTGTTTATTCAACACATAATGTTTAGGCATATTCAAACTGCCTGGCACTGTTTAAGACACTGGGTATTCAGGACTGAATAAGACACACATGCTCTCTGTTCTCATGAGGAGGGGAGTCAGAAAATTAACACGTAAACAAGGTAATTTCAGAGTGACAACTGCTATGAAGGCATAATGAAACAGTAATGTGACAGAAAGTGACCTACAGGTGAGAAGGCTGTATTCAGTAGGTGGTCAGTAAAGGCCTTTCTAAGGAAGGGACATTTGGTGGTGGATTTAAAGAGTAGAAACCTAGCATGTGAAAACTGAGGGAAAGGTGTTCCATGTGGAGGAACAGCAAGTGCAAAGGCCCTGCGGCATGAATTGCCCTAGGCAGGGACTGACCATGAGGGGTTTACATTAATTGTGATGAAAAGCATTTGGAGAGCATTCAGCATTTATTATAGCCTGCTGTACCCCCATTACGTGAGCAAGCCAGGATAGGACTCTTTTCTTTGCAACTGAAATAGCTAAAATAGCACAGTTTGCTGGAATCTTAATATCACTCCTCCTCCCAACAACAAAGTCCATCTTCAGAGCAAATGAGGCCGCAGGAGCCTTCATATTTGAGCCACATCAGATCAGAATTACCTTAACCAGACTGGCTTTTATCCCAGATTATTTCAAGAAACCATCATGGGAATTCTATATTCGCATTTGTATTGTCAAGAGCAGTGTAGTTACAATGTTCCCGATTCCTTATACAAAAGCCAACACAAGAATTTATTTTAGAACTTGGTATCGGAAATAAACTAAGGGATTTCTTTTTCTATCTTTCTGTAATGAGAGAGATGATACTTCCTGTGTTTCTCTTTTTGACCTGGCTACCAGGAAACTCAGGGCTGAATCAGAAGCTTCATCTTGGAAACTCTTAATTCTTAGGGTTGGCATAGTTATTGCTTCTTTCAGTGGACCTGACTTGCTATTTCTGTTACACTAATCTTTTTTATTTTGTTATTTAAAGATACTCTTTGTTCTAAGCTGCCTCAAGTTCTTTTTTGGGGAGAGGTGGAGATGTAAATAAAGACTTTATTCATCCAGGGTATAAGTATATGCAGAGGCTGGCTGACTGAGTTCCCTAAGATTTAAGGCTTGTGACTTCAAACATACCTAAAGAAAAACAAACATGAATTTCACTTCTTACAATTGGCTTTGGGGTTAGAAACGAAAACAAACATATCTCCTGGAATAGCTAATTATTCTCCCTGACATTCTTGGCTGTGTGTGAGCCGAGACAGGCTCACTCTATTCCCGACACTGCCTCCCTGTGTGGTGACTGTGTCTGTCCCCACCGAGTGACGTGAGCCTTCTAAAAGAGAACAGGGGCCCAGCAAGGAGGACAGAAACCAATTTCAATTAAAAAGTCACTCGTGCATGGACTGACAGCTCAGCGAGCCACGCTGGCAGCTGGGGAGCACGTCGCATTTTCACTCTGCAAGGACGCTGTGCTCCGTGAAATGGCAGCGTGACTAACCGGGTCTGGGACAGCCTCCCGCCTCTGTGTACGTTCGCTGGCATTTCCCGAGCCGGGGCGCAGGCAAGACCTGTCACTGGGGCCTCTAATGAGCCGCTCAGAGAAAAGGCCACTCAGGCTGCCTGCGGGGCTGCCTGTCGCCAAGGGGACAGGCTGTGGGTGGCATTTCCTCTGGCACACCACGGCACCCGGCTGTCCCTGCACCCCCGCCTCTCGATTCTCACTCCCGGGGAAGAGATTTGCACCAGCAATTCCATTATCCTCCCGAGTCTGCTATTCTTTTATCTTAAAAATGCCCCAAAAAATAAAGAAATAAATAAGCAGGCAAGACAGAAGAATATGCCGAGAGTGCACACCGTTGGCGCTTATGAAGCAGACAGTGCTTCCCAGGGTGTTGTCCCCGATCAACAGCATCACCTGGGAGCTCGGCGGACCCCCAGCTGCCCGGCCGCCCCCGACCCCCTGAGTCAGAAGTTCGGGGCTGGGGCCGGCAGTTCGAGGTCTGCTCTCACGGGCTCCAGGGGGTGCTGAGGCTCGCTAGGGCGGCGGGCACGCTGGGATCACGGAGGGGACACTGAGCCTTGACTCTGGTCCCCAGGGGGCCGGGAGACGGGTCCCAACGGGAGGCGGGAAAGAGAAAACAAATGTCCAGGACCATGCGGCCACATTTTAAAACCTCCACCCTGATCATCAGAAGACACACGATTAAACAAGAAAATTACTGATCGTGGTGAGTGCTGTGAAAAAGGAAAAACGAAGGAAGGGAAAGAGAGGAGGGCAGAAAAGAAAGTGTCGGGGGAGACCAAATTCCATTGCGCTGCGGCGGGTCCCGGGGGGCTGCACGTGCCGCCACCCCGACCCCCAGGGCAGTGTCTGGAGACATTTCTGGTCGTGTGTGTTGGGGGCAGACGGTGCTCCTGGCATCTGGCGGGTAGGGGCGGGGTCGCAGCTGAGCATCCCGCAGGGCACAGGTTGGCCCCCGCCACGACGAACATCAGGGCCTGATGTCCCGGGCAATGGATGAGAGGGACAAGATGCAGGAGGTGCCCTTGAAGGGAAGTCACCGGGGCACTCACAGCCCCTGAGAGCTCATTGACTCCCTGGGGACTGAGGAGCTCAAGCACCCCCCGTGGGCAGGGCCTCATTCCCACGGCACACAGACCCCCAAAGGAGAACTGGTCCCCTTCACACACCAGGGAGGGTGCCCAGAGCCACTGTCCTGAACTTCACCAGCTGCCAACGCCGACCAGAGAGCCAGCCCGGCCACCCGGGCCCTGCAGACGCTGGGGATGAAATCCAGCCCTCCGCCACCACCTGTCACCTGTAATACCGGGAGCATGGAAGCCGGCGAGAGCTGTGTGTGACTCTGACGTTCATTCTGCAGCACGACGCGCCCCGCCCCGCCCCCGCCACTGGAGTCAGCCACGGTGCCGGGAGGCCTTTAAAAAAAAAAAAAGTGAACTTTTCCATTTCTTTCATTGCCCTAAAATCGTAGGAACAGGCTCTGGCCCACGTTTGAACTTTCCGGAATAAGGCGATTATTGTTTTTCTCTTTTGTTTTTCTTGGTTACCTGCTGCTCGGTCGCTGGGCTGGGCTGTTTGGAATTTTTGCAGCAGGAGATTTCTGAGCCCGTTTGTCGGTTCTGGTTTGGGGTCACATGCGCTGGGGAGAGAAGCTTCCACGCCACGTGGTCCTGCTCAGCCCCAGCCGGGCAGGTGTCCCCGGCCGCGCTGGTGCCGGGGTCAGACTGCAGAGCGTCCCCCGCGGGCCGTGTGGGCCACGTGCATCCCCGGAGTCGGTCTGAACCCACCGACGTCTCCATCCTCATTGTCGCAGGCCCTGCAGCCCACGGAGCGGAAGGGGGAGGGACAGGGACCCGCCCCACGCCGCAGGGCAGAGCGGTCCGCACACCTGCTGGGTTCTGGGCTTTGCGCTAAGGAGGGAGGGGTCCCCCTTCCCCAGGGGAGACTTCAGTCATGTTGCATGTAGGAGTTTGATACAGTAACAATGCGAACAGTGAAAAACAGCGATTCCGTGTGCAGCTCACTCCTGTGTTGGACTCGGGAGAGTTTGACAAGAGGGAGAAGGTTCCCCGGAACTTTTGACCTTGGGAAGAGACGTCACCTTTGCAGTAAAGACAGTAAAAACCACGTCACTTCTGGGAAAGGAGGCAGGTGGAGACCTGGGCATTTTCCCCCACCGCTCTGTTCTCCACAGACAGTAAAGAGGCCAAGAAGTTTCCAGAAAGAGGAAACAAATGGTCGCCACTCACCATGTTCTCGAACGACGTTCAAAACCCATTTTACATTCCTGTGAAAAAGCTGCAATACTGACAAATCCTCAACCTTCTGGAAGGGGGACCGCGTTTCTGTAACAGCCTAAAGCGACGTGGAGCTCCGTGCGGCCGGCAGGCCGGCAGGCGCGGCGATCTGTCTTGTTAATGATGTCACTGTTAAGGCAGGGACAGCTCGGGGAGAGTGATTTCCACGCGTGATTTATAGGCAGCCTTGAGAAGGAATTTATAAAGATGATATTCATAGCAGGGTCCTTGCTAGCGTAAGGAGAAAACACTCCAAGGTCATTACTTTGAAGGAAAACACTTGTTTGAGTGAAAAGACTTTCTATGTTGTTCAAAAATTTGGGTTTTATTACTTTAGAGATTCTCTCATGCTTTTAAAAATGGAAAAAAATTGCTATTGGGTTTTCTCTGATTATAAAAGTGTCTGTGGATATAATACACTGAAAAAAACAGCAGGGCACAAAGAAGAA
This sequence comes from Eulemur rufifrons, assembly GCF_041146395.1. NCBI lineage: Eukaryota > Metazoa > Chordata > Mammalia > Primates > Lemuridae > Eulemur > Eulemur rufifrons. The sequence continues at coordinate 4,402,523 of NC_091003.1, forward strand.
AGTGTTACCCGTGTTTAGATTCATAGTTAAAAGGTCGGTGTGTGCCATTCTGGTTTTTCCTAATTTATCGACTTCTTATTAGGAAGTGGACCTCAGAAGAGACTTTACTTCCACGGATTTCTTTCTCCTTTGTTGTAACATGCAATTAATGTAATGAGTAAAGATTTTTCTTTTCAGTAAAAGCAAATTTTACTTTTATTTGCAAAACCCGTTTTGAGCTCACCTTTAAGAATCGTAGCGGCAGAATTGGCTTGTCTTCGTGTTGGCAAACTGGAATTGCAGAAAACTACCCACTTGGGAACGTGATTCCCTGATGTAGATGTGTCTCCTTTCAAGGAATTTCACTAGGAAAATGTCCTTTTCTGTTCCCTTCTAACATCTTTGAAAAATCACAAAGATTTTATTTAGAGCTGCAGTTACAGAGCGTGCTCGTTTGGACTTGCATAAACACAGGTTTCCCAAGTTAGACTCATTATTGCTTAGGAAGTTTAAACCCATTGAGAGAAAGAATCCAAACCAAACCAAACTCTGAATGCTTCTAAAAATGTGCGCCAGCTTCAGTTCAAACGGGCAGCGACAGGATGACATCCGAGGCCGGATATGGACGGCGTCGAGTTCTTGTTTTGCATGAATCGTTCTGATTTTCATTACAGAGGTTGCTTTTCATTTCCTTTGAAATAAGCGCAGGGCTTCAGAGAAAGAACCAAAGCCACATTTTTCTTGAACTGGACCTGTTATTCCGGGTCTGGGCGGACGAGTTCATAAGGAATTCAAAGCCTGAGTGGGTGGAGGCTCAGATCCCAAATTTCAGCCTAGAACTATGTTCGGTCAAAGCATTTCTTTGTGGGGTGGAGAACGTGGATGGGCGGTGGGGGGACGTGGACGGGGGCGGGGGGACGTGGACGGGGGCGGGGGGACGTGGACGGGGGCGGGGGAACGTGGACAGGGGGCGGGGGGACGTGGACAGGGGGGCGGGGGGACGTGGACGGGGGGTGGGGAACGTGGATGGGGGGAACGTGGATGGGGGTGGGGGGACGTGATGGGGGCGGGGGGACGTGGATGGGGGCGGGGGGACGTGGATGGGGGTGGGGGGACGTGATGGGGGCGGGGGGACGTGGATGGGGGCGGGGGACGTGGATGGGGGGCGGGGGACGTGGATGGGGGGGCAGGGGGACGTGGATGCGGGGGGACGTGGACGGGGGGCAGGGGGACGTGGATGCGGGGGCACGTGGATGGGGGCGGGGAACGTGGATGGGGGCGGGGGACGTGGATGGGGGTAGGAGAGCAGGACCCGCCCCCCGCCCCCCTGAGTTTCTGATCCAGTCGGTCCGGACGGAGCCGGAGGATCTGCATTTCTAGCAGGTCTCCAGGGGATGCTGAGAACCACTGGGCTGCACAGCTGCGCCCACAGCAGGTGCCCATTAACTACCTGCTCATTAAGTGAATGCCTGAGAGCCGGTTCTAGAACTTCAAAGGGGAGAGAGGGGACCGTATGTCACACCGTATTGGCATTTGACGTTGAACATGAGACTGTATCCAAAACGCCTCACCATGAACTGCCCCAGTGGTCACTTAGACCATTGCTCCAGGTAATACACTAATTTCCCTGGGGCAACCCTGGTGGTCGATGCAGTAGCTTTGTGATGGAAACAAGCTCACTGTCCGTGAATTGGCAAACATAAACGAAATGTGATCCGACCTATAGTGGAATACTACGCAGCAATAAAAAGGAAGAAACTGCTGAGTCACCCACACAACACAGATAAGCTTCAAAAACATGCTAAGGAAAGAAATCAGACCTATAAGACTACATACATATGGCTCCACTTATACGAAACTTCTGGAAAAGGCAAAACTATAGACAGAGACAGAAAGCAGTCAGTGAAAAACCATGGGGGAACTTTCTGGGGTGATTCAAATGTTCTCACACTGGTTGGTGGGGACGGTTGCATAATTGTATACAATTTCTGAAACTCACTCTGTAAAACTGTGTACATTTCCTAAAACTACAGCTAACGTGAATGAATTCTATGGTTTGTAAATTACTCCTCAATAAAGCTGTTTTAAATGTTTAAAAAAGCAAAACAAAAAGTTGTGAAGTCTCGTCTGTTGTAAAATCATACGCCACCTTGGAAAATGGTTTAACAGCGTCTCAGGAAGTTGCATGTACACCTCCCACACAACCCAGCAGCTCCGGTTCTAGTGTTTACCTAGAGAAACGGAGACATAGTCCACACAAAGACTGGTACACAAATGTCGATGGCAATTTTATTTATAATCACCTAAAACCAGAAACAACCCATATATCCATCAGCAGGTGAATGGACAAACTCATCGTGGTCTACCCATACCACAGAATACCACTATTCCAAACACTGACTTTATTCCAAAAAGCAATAAACTATTCATACATGTGAAAATATGGATGAGCTGGGGCGTGGTGGTGCGCACCTGTAGTCCCAGCTACTCGGGAGGCTGAGGCAGGAGGACCACTTGAGCCCAGGACTTGGAGGCTGCAGTGAGCTGTGACTGTGCACTCCAGCCTGGGTGACAGCAAAACCCTGCCTCAAAAAAAAAAAAAAGGATGAATCTCAGAATAATTATGCTGAGAAAGAAGCCAGTCCACAAAGAGTGCATACTTTATGTATGTATGATTTATATGAAATTCTAGAAAAGCCAGATCTAATGGGGTGACAGAAAGCAAAGCAGCGATTGCCTAGGCTGAGGGCGGGTGGGCGACTGGCTGGAACCGGGTACCAAGGAACCTCTTGGGGAGGCTGTGACATTTTGAATCTTGATTGTGGTGGTGCTCAGCTGGGCGTATATACATTTGTCCAAATTCATTCAACCATGCACATCAAATGGGTGCATTTTATTACATGTAAATTATATGAATATTTTTAATAAAATGATTTAAATTTAAAAAATGATTAAATCATGAAATTTAAATCCTGGACCATGACAAATCCTCTCCCCCAATCCTTCTTATTATTTGTTAACTATGGAATTAAACAGATGTCCATCTTTCTACATTGAAGAATTATTGGGGCAATTTTTCTCATGGGGAGGAAAAAAAAATCAATAAGAACAGGAGGCATCTTCCGAGGTTTCATTTTCTCCTGCCCTCGCTGCCTGAAACTTCTCCCAGGCAGGCCGAATCCGCTGGAGAAATGACCCTCAAAAAAAACAAACCCCAGTGCGTCACTTCTTCAGCAGGTAGAAATGCACCCGAACCCACACACGGTTTGGTTCAAAGCGGGTGCTGAGTTCAAGTGCGGCTCCTGCTGTTCTGAGAGGATTTCAGTGTCCCTTGTAGAATCAGCAAAGGTTGCTCCCAGCAGCCTCGCCAGCCTTGGAAGATGAAAAGGAACCAGGAGGTTGGAAACGCCAGATGCCAGGTGAAGCAGACCAGGTGGTCACTTAGATGCTAAGCCCAAGCAAAGGCTGCATTCGGGAGAGACGACTTTCCGTGTTTGGTGTGCTGCTCCGGGCCTCGGGGGCGAAGCAGCGTATTGACGCCAGTCTGTGGTGGTCACACACGGCAGAGAGGCCAGCAGTGGGTTTCGGGGCTGGCAGGGCTGGAAATGGACTTGGAATAGCAGGAAACCAGGCTGTGTGGTCTGGGCTTGGGAGTCACTGCAGACAATAGATTTCTGGCCCCAGCCTGGAGGAGGACTTTCACGGGGCAGTGTGTGTTCTGTTTTGGGCCACTTCGCCACACGGTGACATTCCTGGGTTTGGCAGGGCACAGGCCAAGCTCTCTGGAGCTGCCTGGGCAGGGTTTCGGCTCAGGACACAGCTGTTCTGTCTCCCGCCCAGGACGAGAGCAAACTAGGAAATGGCTTCTTCAGGGCCCTGCTCGCTCCTGGGGCAGCTCCTGGTGGCCGACGAGGAGACCCAGGAGATGGAGGTTTGGGTGTCAAAGCGGCAGTAGCACCGAGTACAAATGCTAAAGCCATTGCCTCTAAGTAAGCTTTATAGCACTGAGATGAATTAGCAAGGGTTTGCCCTGGTGCCTTGCAAAATTTACACCCTAAGATACTCACCAGTGGAAGGTGGTAGAAGTGACAGTAAGCCAGTTCTGAGCCTTGGATGCCACCTGTGCCGTGGGGACAAGCTACAGGTAGCCAGCAGGAGGAGAAGAGACCCCGTGAAACTGAGTCAAGTTACCCAGCTGAAGCCAGGCTAAACCAGCCAGCCCCCAGCCGACTCACCAGCTGCCCAGAGAGGCGCGGAGGTCAGCTTAGCCAGCCCAATCCGAAGAGCCACCCCGCTGACCCACAGACTCATGAGTTGTAGTAAATGGCCGTTGCTACAAACCGTTGTGCTTTGGGATGTTTTGTTACGTAGCACGTGTGACTGCTACACTGGCCTCGGGAACCAGGTGAGGAAGGAAGGTCCGTAGCACCCAGCGCATGTGCTTGGAAATGTTACGCACAGAAAGAACAAGCCAGACAGGTGCAAAAGACGTCATCGTCCTGTCCTCACTGCCTGCCTTCACGCTCCCAGAACTTTGGTGATATCGCCTGTTTCTTTGTACCAATCTCACCCCGGGGCCCCAGACTCGAAAGGACAACGTTACGGAAACGGCTAGTGGGGTTTCTCAACCCTGGCGCTACTGGAGTGCGAGGCTGTCCTGTGTGCCAGAGGGTGTTCAGCAGCATGCCTGGCCCGACCCACCAGATGCCAGCGGCACCCCCTCTCCCACTCATGACAACCGCAAATGTCTCTAGACATCCGCAAGTGTCCCCTGAGGAGTAAACAAACAAACAAACAAAGCCACCCCCAGCTGAGAACCACAGGGCCAATAGATTCCAGGAAAACCATCAGACCAGCCCTCATGGAACAAACCAGCAAAACAAGGCTCCAAGAGAGAATATGCCAACATGGCTGCTACGAGAGCTTCCCTCACTCACTTATTCGTTCATCCGTTCCCAAGCAATCATTGCAGGCCCACTAGGTGCTGGACACTCCAGACCCTGTCCCCAGGAACTCCTAATCTAGTGTAAGCCCTAGAAAGTCAGGGAAGGCATTTAATGCAGATAAGCAGGAGGCATTCAGGGGTGACTTCCTGGAGGAGGTGGCTTCTTAGCTGAATTTTAATTTCTGACTCAGACATCTCCAGGATGAAAAGGGGGGTGTGCAGAGGGACAGAATACATAATAGGCTCTGCAGGTAACTGGGACTAACCAGTGTGGAGTGAGGGGAGCAGACTGGAGCCGGCATCTTACGGGAAACGCGGCTTAGTCTCCTGGGCTGTAACCACCCAGCCGCTCCCCCACCGCACACGTCCACACATCCCTTCCCATGGATCTGCCACGAGACAGAAAGCAGACACGGGCTCCAGGTCTCTGCAACAGAGCCGGAGCCAGGCCCCGGGGAGGCTTTGCCCGGCCAGCAAGGTTCACGGGGAGGACCGAGGGAACAAGGCTGCACTGTGGGCCCCAGCGCGGAGGAAGGCCCAGCCCGGCCGCTCCTAGGAGCTGGCACACAGCTGCATCCCAGAAGACGTGAAAAGCAACATTGTGGACGGGCTGGGCAGGAACAGGCCCCGGGCGCCTCCCATTCCTGCCTCCGCGCTCCCTTGATCCAAAAGAACCGCGGTGCTGAAAGAGAGAATCTGAAACCCTCCGCCCAGGCCTCTATCTCCAGGCAGGTAGGAGGAAATACCGCTCACTCAGCAAATATTGACCCAGCGCTTACGCACACAGCGCCCTGTGTGAGGTGTGGCGGAGAATACAGGCTCACAGTTTACTGGGAAGCCGGCCGACGGTGCAGGGCATTCAACAGACACTTCCAGAAAATGTTCATCGCTCTATCCCGGGCACCACGTTAGGGACAAAACGCTGAACAGCAAAGAGGCATTTCCTGCATCAGGGGCTCACACCGCAGCAGTGGACAGAGACCACCAGCAAACACACACACAAGGGCATTGCTAGGTAGTGGTAAGCGAAGACAGCCGCCCTGCCCAGGTGACAGGCGGGCTGAGGCCTGGGGATTGACATGCACTGAGCCCGGGTTCCCTGAGCACCGACAGGTGCCGGCATCGGAACTGATCAGCGAGTGAAATTGACACAGAGCCCCATCTCGCGGAACCGGCGCCCCACAATAAACATTGACCTGATAAATACACTCTAGTGCATGCTAGAAGGTGACAAAACGCAATGGAAACAAGAAAAAGTGGAGCAGGAGGAAAGGGGCTGGACTGCGGAGGGCAGAGCAAGCCCCGCTGGGTGAAGATGGGAAGGATGGAGTCGCTGGTATGTGGGGAACAGTGTCCCAGGAGAGCGTAAGCAGCTCACAGAGCTGTCAGAGGTACGACAGAGTGTTGTCCTCAGCCACCACTAGGGTGAATCTGGCTGGTGTCACACAGCAGTAGATAATAGGAAAGTCAGACCACGCCCAGACCACCCCCCACCAAACAGCCAGCTCCCCCCACCGTGCTGAGCCACCTCTGCACTCTGAGTTCCATACACACAACTCACCTGATGTCTCGGGCCACATGTCCTGCCATCCTCTACTCTCAGGGCCCTCCCTGCCGATCTCTGGCAGCGACGCTCCCCTGAGCCCACAGCAGGACCTGCCAGTGTCCGGGTCTGCCTCACCCCTGACATCTTAGACTCCGCGGTCCCCCCCGTGGCCACAGCCTCTGCCTCCTGCTCCCCTCGTTGCTTCAGCTCCTTCCTTGTTGGAACCTTGCCCCGTCTCTTCCAAGGCCCCCCGACCCCAGCAACGCTTCTGCTGCTGCCACTGGACCTGGCAAACCTCTGGTTCTAGCCCCTTTTCTCATTCCCACCGCCCCATCCTCAGGACAAGCCTTCCCCCAGGTTATTGCAATAACATCCCTCCAGGGCTCCATCCCTGGCAAGCTCAGCTTTCTAACGGCTGTGAATGTGACCGTCCTAAGGCACAGATGCAGAGCTCACACACACACACACACACACACTCACACTGAAGATGTACAAACACTGGTGATCCCCTAATCAGAGTCGCCAATGTATCTGCATTATAGTCCTGATCACATTGATTTGCCCTTGCTGTTTACTTGTGAGTCTCCCCCATCATACAGACCGTGAGCATCCTGAGGACAAAACTATTGCCTCATCCATCCACAGCTTGGTGCGGCATCCAGCGTAGCTGCAGGTTTATCTAAGTGAGAAGTCAGCACACTACAGCCCACCGGCCAAGTGCAGCCTGCCCCGCCGCCTGCGTGGCACGGCCCGAGAGCTCAGAATGGATTGTACACAGACATTTGCAATTGATCTGATGATAGGGATGCTAACTTTGAACTTCAGTTCAGCAAAATGCTGTCTCCCTTACCTTCCAAAAAGAATTCCATTCTTCTCACTTGCAGACTTTTAGTATAAAACATTGTATTCGATTATCATTATTGTATTGTTAATTTTTTCAATAAAAATTTCATGAAAATTTGCTCTGCCTCTTGTTATGTAAGAGTCCGTGTGACACCGTGGTGGCTTTGGCAGCACAGACGCTCCAGCTGGAGCGATGCAGACAGTGGAAGCACTCGGACAGAAGGTCCAGTGCCGCGTGTTCTTGCTCGTATGTGGAAGCTCAATAACGTGCACACGCAGACACAGTGCGGGGTGACGGGCGTTAGAGAATCGGGAGCCTGGGAGGGTGGCGGGGAGAGAAAAAGACGAGAAACCACTTGGTGGGTACGATGTACATTATTCCGGTGACGGTTACACTACAAACCCAGGCTTCACCACTATGCAACAGATCTGTGTAACAAAATTGCACTTGTACCTCTTAAAATTATACAAATAATTATCAAAAGTCTCTGTGTAATATCCTTGATTTTGTCGCCTGGCTCTTCATGTCTAACATATTATTTGACCCTTTTACGAAACAAGTTTGCTGACCGTACTGTGAAACCTAAAATTTCAAGCGCTGCCCTGACATCTCCGAGCGTCCCAGGGCCCCAGAGGCCCATCCTTGAGTTCTCCTGCTCCCCCCAGACGCACTCGCCACCTGACGGGAAAGGCCCCCACCCACGTGTCCTCCACCTGACGGGTGTCACCTCCCTGCCAGCAGGTGACATTATTCAAACAAGGCAATCACATCCTCCCACGGAACCGAGTGTCACCTCGCTCTCTTGTTACCGCAAAGCCTGCCTCCCACGGCCCCTGCCAGTTCGCCATGCTCCCGAGTGGAACGCCCACGTGGCCCTGAGAGCCACGGGGAGTCCTCCGGCCCGGGCTGCGATGAGTCATAAACTGCTGCCACCTCGTCCGTGCAGCACCGGGTGTCGGTGTTCAGCGTGAATAAGAGGCGGTCAGGGACTGAGCCCTTGTCTAACTGCACGAATCTGCCCGACTCCGGAACCTGCTCGATTTCCCTGGCGCCTTCTGCCTCCCTGCCCCCCACAGCAGCCTGCAGGCCCCCGTGCCCCGTGTGGCTCTCCTGACGGCCACACCGCCGCCCTGTGCGATCCGTGCCTGGCAGATAAACCGCCGCGTCCTGCCAGCTCCCTCTTAGCCTCTTAAAAGCTTGACTCAGCCCCTCCTTTGCCCAGGCCCCCCCATCCAAGAAAAAGCGGTGGCTCCGTGAGTGCTCTGCGGTTGGAGGCCCCCCGCCGGCCGGCCTGTCCCCACCCGCGTCCGCAGCCGCCCGCTGCCAGGAAAAGCCCTGGGCGAGAAGGCGGGCGCCGCTTGCTTAAGGCACGGCCGCCGGCTTCCTCCTCGGGAGAACCCTGGCGGGTTTGCAGGACACCTGGGAAAATAAAGTCGGTGCTGTGTTGATAAAGCGCCCCGAAGGGGGAGAGTCCGTGAATGTGCCCGGGTCACGGGGACAGAACATTGGCCCTTTGTGTTTCCCCGCGGCCCGGCGGCCGACGCAAAAGCCACAAACAGAAACTGCTCTCCACCTTGGCCAGCCCGAGAAAGCTCCGGCAACCGCCGCGTTTATTCTGGAACAAATGCTGAAGGGACTGTTGTCTGCAACGTGGAAATCGCGGGCACAATCAGCCCTGCCCCGCCGCGTCCCCGAGCCAAGGGGGCCACTCTGCGGCTGGGAGGAGAGTGCGGCCTGTTGTGCGTTCCGGTGGATGGAGCCGTCAGGAGAGAACACTCCGGAAGGATGCCGGAGTCACGGGCCGGGACGGGGGCCCTGGGACGCCGGGTAGGTGTGTGGGGTGTGGGGCAGGCTGGAAGGGGTGCAGGAGGAATGCAGAGAGACGCCCCTGCTCCGCCGTCCAACACGTCCCCCGGTGAAGGAGTGAGGCTGCCGCCCTCGAGGGGAGCTGACCGGATGGCCCTGGTCGGGGGTGGAGCGTGGGCTCGACCCCGTGCGGAGAGAGAAGCCAAGGCCTGGGCGGCAGATTGTTCAACAGTCCCATTGCGAGCTCCTTTGCGAGGTGACTTTGCCGCCCTTTCTCCCGGAGGGGGAGTCTACTCTTGACTTCCTTGAATGTGGGCTGGCCACGTGACTTGCTTTGACCAATAGGATGCAGTGGGAGTGACATCACCTTGGAGCCTGCAGCTGCCCATCCTCTTGGAAGGCCACCCCAAGGCCTCCCTGCGAGGAAGCCGGTCTAGCTGGCTGGACGACGGGAGGCCACACGGAGGAGAACCAAGGCCAGCACCAGCCACATGTCACACCTGTGAGTGGCAGCATCTCAGACCCCCCAGCCCAGGGACGGTCCAGCTGAATGCAGACACTTGCACAAACCCAAGAGAAACTAGCAGGGGAACCTCTGAGCCAACCCACAAAGGCATGAGGGATCCATAACGTTAAGCCACTCAGTTTGGGGACGGGTCTGTCACACGGGTCCAGATTACAGAGGCAGGTACCTAGATAATCGGAGAGTGACACCTACACCCCAGACCAACCCCGTGCAAGAGAAACGTAAGGCAAGCCACCTTTGTCCTTCTAGATCTTCTAGTAGCCACGTTGAGAAACGTAAAAAGTAACAGGTGAAATTCATTCTAACAACACACTTTATTCAACCCGATGTATCCAAAATATCATCCATTGCAATATACAATCAATATAGAAGAGATGAATGGGGTTATTTTATGTCTTTTTTTGTACCAAGGCTACGAAATTCGTGTGCATTTTGCACGTTGGCACATCTCAGTTCCAGGGAGACGCTCAGGTGCTCCGCCTCACTGTGGCCGGCGGCCCCCACGCTGCAAAGGCGGCTTCAAGCTGCAGCTGGAAGATGACTCGGAAGGACGGAGACTAGAGGCGGGAGGACGCGGAGGGGAATCTCAGAGAGGCTCAGACAGATGACAAAGCCTGAACCGGTGTCCCGTGGAATGGACGGATGGTGACGGGTTCCAATGACGTCTGGAGACAGCAATCAGTGGCTGCTGCGAGTCGAACGTGTGAATTTGTGACCTCATTTGCGAAAAGGGTCTCTGCAGATGTGACTAAGGATCTAGAGCTGTGACTCTCCTGAATCATCCGGGTGGGCCCCAATGGCAAGTGTCCCTAGAAGAAGAGAAACAGACACGCAGGGGGACACAGAGGGGCCGCGGGAAGACAGAGGCGGAGATGGGGGTGACGCCGCCACAAGCCAAGGAACACCTGGAGCCCCCAGAAGCTGGACTCGGCAAGGAAGGACCCTCCCCTGGAGCCTTCGGACGGGGCGCAGTCCTCCAGACCCCGTGACTGTGGGCTGTGGCTGCTCAAGCTGCAGAGAAGCCATTTCTGTCGCTACAAGTGACCCATTCCGTGGCCGTCTGCCACAGGCCCCCGGGGAACCAACACACCGGACTCCCAGGCGTGGGCGGTTGGCAGCCTCCAGACCTCAGGGCGCACGAGTGGGCCATGGCGACATCTCGAGCTGAGACGGGGGCTGGGGGTCAGAGCAGCTCAGGAGGGGGAGGTGCTCCGTTTGGCGCTGAGCAAACGCACAGCGCACCAGGCGCTATTTCACGTGCTTCGTTTTTATCCGCTCCCTTTGTCCCCGCAGCAGCCCTCTGAGGTCGGCACCACGCTCATCTCTGTTATACAGATGAGGAAACCGAGGCACAGGAAGGGTGCCTTGCACCAGGTCACACCTCTGGCACATGGAGGAGCCTAGATTTGAACCTCGGCTGTTTAACCACGGTCAGGCCTGTCCCCAGTGCGAGGAGCCTCAGGGAGGGACGCGCAGGGGACAGGCGTGAGAGGGAGGAGGGCAGAGCCTGGATCTCCCTGGGCTGCCCCTGGCCAAGGACAGTTCTGTCGACATGCACACTGAAGTCTCTCACACGGGTTCAACAGCTTACCAACTTCCCGCGTCCACAGAGCGGGGGGCGGGGGGGGGGTGCTCAGAAGTCATCGATGAATGACAGGAAGCACCGAGGGACGTGGGGTGCAACCGACCACCGCTCCTGGCGAAGACCAGCCCCGTCAGACCCGGCTGCAAGCAGGGCTGCATTTCCCATTTCCAGGACGCAGCCGGCGCCCCAGCTCCGCTCCCTCCAGGAAATCCTGTTTGTGCTATTTCGGGAAAATTGATGGCTTTTTTTCTGGGCCTTCCAGGAGCCTGACAGATGGTCCCAGATTTGTGCGCTGTGTTTCCAGAGCGGCGTCCAAGGGACCCTCCGACGATTCTTTCCACTGTGTCAGGCATTGCAATCCAGTGTGTTCCTCCGGCAGACACTTACGGAAAACCTGCGGTGTGTGAAGTGCGCGCTAGGTGCTGGGAGACGGACCAGAACATGTCGACTGGACGTGTTTCCGCACCGGGGCTCGTGGCAGCTGTAAGACCGCAAGGGGGACCCAGCGCCACCCCAGGGGGGCTTTGGGGCCCCCAAACAAAACACATTCCTGAGTGGCTCCTCACGCGTTACCCCATAACACACGCACACCCTCGGAATGGGAGACCAGGTTGAAAGACGTGACCGTGGCAGCCTCAAAGCGGAGAAAAATCACCAAAGGACACAAAAACCAGGAGGAAACCGTTGGCCTGCGTCGGAGGAGAGTGAGCGATTTGCAAGCAGGAGCTGGGGGCCTTCTCGGACCTGCTGGAGCCCAGGCTCCCTCCCCTGCCCCTGGGAGGAGGAGGAGGAGGAGGAGGAGGAGGAGGAGGAGGAGGAGGAGACGACCCAGTGGGGCAGGCAGGAGCCTGAAGGCAGGGACTGCTCTGTAGGATGACAAGCAAGGAACTCAGAAAGTCCAACGACACATGACGTAAACATTCTGTGGCCATCAAGCCGGAGATTCTGCCACGGCGGCCACAAGCTATGGGCATCGTGTCTGTCACAGTCACCACGGCCAAGATAACCACGCGGCAGCGAGAGAGCAGTTTGGGGTCCCACAGACCAGACCCCACAGCTGAATCCCAGCCCTACCTGCCCAGGTAACATCACGGGAATAAATGCTGTCTCTGGGCCTCAGTTTTCCCACCTGTAAATGGGGGCAATAACGGCACCCACCTCATAGGGCTGGGTGGGCTGCATGTGGCAACGCACGTGTCCCCGGCACACGCCGAGTCCCCTGCCGGCTCACACTCACTGTTGAAAGGCAGCCTCTTCCTTCCGGAGAATTCCATATCGAGTCTCTTGGATGCGTTCAGGCAGGGGAGACCAGGAAGCAAGTCCCGAGGGCCACCTCCGCCCCTGCTTGTCCCACCTGGTCCCCAGGGCCGCCTCTCCTCGGCAGCCTCAGCCCAGGCCTGCTCCCAGGGAACCAGGGGGGCCTCTGTGCTTAAGGTTCTCCGTTAAGAAAACCCCAAAGGATTTTTTTTTCATTCGAGACATTTGATCATTTTTTTAAAAATATTTTTCCCCAAGGCATTTTTAAAGAAGACATTGTACTTTGGAAAGGTTCAATTAGTAGTGCAGGTAAAATGACCTGCTCCACGGGGTCAGCAGTCCCTAACACTTCGCCACCTATACACGTGCTTGCTCTGGCTAAACCACTTGAAGGTGAATTACAGATGCCACGGCACTTCAGTTCTCGATATTTGGGCATTACCTCCAAGGAGAAACAAGGACATTCTTCTCATATCTGCAGCTCTTGTCTCATTCGTAGGTAAATTAATAATAATTCCCTGATAGCATCTAAGCCCCGGTCCACATCCAGGTTTCCCCAAACTCCCATTTATGTTCCCAAAGGACCTTTGAGTCGAGTCCGTACAAGCAGACTCGTCAAGGTTCATCGGCCACTGGGCTAACTCTGGGTCTGACGTTAGCCTGGGTGGGTGGCAAAGAACCGTCCACAGGGACTGATGTCACAAAACCGCCGCAGGCCACGCCACCCCACGCGGTGCCTGGAGTCTGGGCACAGGGAAATGTGGGGGGCGGGGGGGCACTATTTCATTTTTCCTTATGACTTTAGTTGCCGGGGAACCCGTATCTCGCACAGGCCTTGGCCCAACCCGCTGGCTACGAAACCAGACCCTTCGCTTCTGTTTCGTGTTAGGAAGGTAGAGCCCGCGCTAAAGGGTACTTTTCTTTCCCCGCCTGTAGGAATCCAAACAAAATTCTTTGGTTATCAGCTTTCTTTTCTGTGGCTGAACTTCCCTGATCCGCCACACCCTGCTCTCCTGCACGGCCTCAAATGGCTGCTCCCCCGGCCCCAGCCGTCCCCAACCCACACACCCAACACGCACACGCACACACATGTCAACACACAGACACGCACGTGCACCGAATGCACAGGTTCCCCCGTCCAAGGACAGACGGAAACTCGGGCTCCGGGGCTGAGTCTTCCCACCTCTCCCTCCTCCCCCAGCTCTGCCCCCCCCAGGTCTTCCTCCAGTGCTGGATAAGGCCCCGCACCCCCCACCCCGCACCCTCCCACCTCAGGGGAGGTTGCAGCCGCCAAGCTCTGGTGTAAACAGGCAAAGCTGGTTTCGCAGCCTGGCAGGGGAGCCAGGCCTAGGGAACAGGAGGGACTTGGTGGTTTCCTTGCCTCAGTGGGTCCCCCTCAGCCTTCTGGCCCCTCCCTGGACCCCCAGTACTCTCCAGCCCGCTGAAGACAAGAGAGAGAACGCTGAGCCCTTAGGTGTAGCCAACGGCCTGTAAAAGAAGAATTACGAGGGACCGAGGGACGCAGCAGGCTGGGGTGGGGGGTGCAGGAAGAGTGGGGAGAATGGCTTAACAGGGGCCCAGGCAGGGCGGGAAGGATGTAGAGGAATGTAGAAACTTGAGTCTATGTGCCTACAGGAAATTTAATCCAAATGGTCTCATTTCGTGTCCCCATCTTTGCATAAACTGTCCTAGTTCCCATCTTTGCATGCGGTGGCCTGCGGGACAGGTTGCAAAGAGTAGTTCAGGCCGTGTGGTGCGACAGGCAGTTAGTTACAGCCTTCGCTTTACGGGCTCTTAGCGGTTCAGGATCAGCTTAGGTACGTTACTGAACTGTCCCCCTCTTACGGAGCCGGTGACACTCGGCAGCCCTGCAGGAAGAAGTGCAGATGGCAGCCGGGGAATGTTCCAGTCCGTTCCAGAAACGAAGGCGCACCCTGACTTTAATTCTCATCATTCCCAGTGGTTACATTCTAGGAAGTCGCCAGGAACAGTGACTAGCGAATGCTGAACCAGTGCCCCGGGGAAAACACAGGGTTACGTTGCCACGAGCCTCTGATCACAATAATTCCATCAACCCGTCAGTGGGTAACCTTGTTTTCTGTGTGTTTCTGTGTAAAGACACCGTGCTGAATACAGACTGTAGCTCACGCACAGTCAGCCCACGGCCAGGATTTCCGTAACTCGCGCCTCCGACACACGCTCCGCACCGGGCACACCGCTGCCTCCTCGCGCCCGGGCACACGGGACAGAACTTCAGCACCGCCCGGGCCCGTTCTAAACGGCACAATCGCCCGCGAAAAGCACAAAAGTGCAAAGCACGTGACATCAAACAGGGGTGAGAACCACACTTGTCAGAAGTGTGAGAGACAGGAGAAGGCGGGGTCAGAAGCTTGTGGGGACTGATCTGGCAGGAGCGGAGCGATTCTGAGACCCCCCCCACCCCGCACTGTCACTGTCTCAGCGGCCACGTGGCCGGCTCTTGAGAGTCGGCAGCTGGGACAGAGCCCTCGGGTTCCTGCTTTGTTCCACTGGGAACAAAATAAGAAAGAAGGAGAAGTTCTTGGCCAACCGGGACCCGCGGGGCTCACGCAGCTGGGCCTGAGGAGGCGCAGCCGCAGCAGCCGCAGGGAGCCAGCGCGGCGCTGCCTTCCCGGCCAGGGCACTTTACAACATGGCCTGTCGACGGGTTTTGGCCACAGTCAAAGGAGCTCTAGTCTCACTTACCCAGGGTGCGGCGGGCGGGAGGGTTTGCTGCAATGTGCTTTTGCTTTCATCCGCCAGGCCGCCCAGTGAGAGCCCTCGGTTGTGGAATTAATTACAGCCAATTATCTCCCATGTAACAGCCGGGCTCCGGCTTGCTGAAAGCCTGGGGGGGGTGGGCGGGAGGAGTCCACGCACGAGTGGCCCAAAGAGGCCTCCGTCCGTCCTTCCCACCACCCAGCCTCCTCTGAGTCTGCCCTTTGACCTCAGCGTTCCCCTTTAAATAAATACGGCTCAAATCGCTGCTTAAAAAGTAGCCCCCTCCCCTCGAGCAAAGATTATTGCAATTAACCCACAAACACACGTGTCAGAGCTGCTTAAGATTAAACGTTGTCTGTATTCACCTCCCTCTGTCTGTGCTTGTCAACAAATGTGAGAAGGTCCTCTTAAAAACACACCTAAATCACAAAAGCCATAAAAGATGTCATGCAGCCATCAAATAGCAAAGTAATAACAGTAAAATAAAAAGATCATCTGTTACTAATAATGAATCTGCCTCTTTTCAATCACTTCATGTTCTTTGTAACATTCATGTCTTATTGCGTTGGCTCACTCGCCTCATGTAGAACAGCACTACGTAACGCAGCCACGAGAGTTTGATCTGATACCGACTGCTAAGCAGAAGATGAAGCATCCTTATCATAGAAAGAAAAAAGTTTTTCTGTCTCAAGTTTTTTCTCTTTTACTTTACTTTTTATCTTATGAATATAAACAGAGCATAAAAGCACATATATTGAGAAACTGCTGCTTTTGCCCAATCCCCGAACAGTTCCTCTTCTCACAGGCGATCTCCGTTATTAGTTCCTTCTGTATCTTTCTAGAGACGTCTCACGCTCATGCAAGCGTGTAACGCTGCCAAGGCTGCCTCAGCCACAGACCGCAGACTGGGCGGCTTCGACAACAGCAGTTTCTCTCTCGCAGTTCTGGAGGCTGGAAGGCCAAAATCAAGGTGTTGGCGGGTTTGGTTTCTCCCGAGACCTCTCTCCTTGGCTTGCATGTGGCACCTCCTCTCTGTGTCCTCACATGGAACATCACATACCCCTGCTGTTCCCTGTCTTCTTGGGAGGACACCAAACGTATTGGATCAGGGCCCCACCCGTATGGCCTCATTTAAACTCAGGGACCTCCTTAAAGGCCATATCTCCAAACAGAGTCACGTGGGGGCTAAAGCTTTGGGGGATGCAATTCAGTCCTTAGCAACGAGCAAACATACAGAGACAGCTGTAGCTGTAGATACAGGCACATATTCCTCTTTCCCTCCTCTCTTACAAATGGCAGTGTGCTTGCTATCGACGTCTTGCTTTTTATATTCAACACTCTACCTGGGAGATCTTTCCATATCAGTATATAAAAAGTTTTCTAGTTTTTGATGGACTGTAATTTATGTAACTGACCCTTTACGAATGGACTTTAGGTTGTTCCCAATATTCTGCTGTGAGGAATGAGCCTCATTGTGCAACCTTGCGTACACGTCCTCGTGCACCTGTGCATATCTCTGCAGCGTGAGCTCCCGGGAGGGGCGTGTGCGTTCGTCATGGTGACGCATTGCCCCAGGTGGGGGTGAAGCCCCCAAGCCCCCCACCGGCAACGTGCAGGAGCCTCAGCTCTGCGCCGGGTCGCCAGCAGCGCACACTCTGGCGTGGGGACTTTGCCAGCCTGGCGGTGGGGACCTGGCAGCACAGTCTGGTTTTGATTTGCAGTCCTCTTGTTGTGAGGGAGGCTGGGATCTTCTTCATAAATTCAAGGGCCATTCGAACAGTATTTTCCTGTGAATTCTGTCCAGACCCGTTGCCCCTTTTCCCAGCGTGTTATTGTCTTTTTCATACCAGTTTGTCTGAGATGGTGACCTAAAGCGGATGTTATTTTCAGCTTGTAGGCCCAGACTCTTTTCCTAGCTTCTATTACATCTGTCCAGGTTTTGTTCTGAAGAAGAAAACAGATAACGGGGAGCATCAACGATCCGCTGTTTGACTCTCATTTTTCCAAGGCCCTCTGGCGCATGTGGTCACGAGCATCGTGTGCGGATAAGGTAACGTCCAACAGGAAAGGAGGGAGCTTCCTCCCACGTGTGAGGACAGCCTTCCACAATGTCTCCCTGCAGAGGTGACCTCCTGAGTCACCCATGAGCAGACCTAGAACAGTCGCTGATGAAGGGGACCGTGGTTGGCGGAGATTGACCAAGAGTCCCATCCTGCAGCCAAGGAGGGGCCAGCGCCCACCATCCCGCGAGGGCACAGGCTGCAGGAAGACGGAGCGACGGGGTCTGCCGGCCTGGCAGCGCCACACGGGGGACACACGCCCAGCCTGCGAACAGTAGATTCCCCTGCGTTTCTGGATGTCATTGGTTCGGTTTTTGACTGTTTCAGTTGCGTTTTCTGCTGCTTCTAACTCGGATTTCCATTTCCCGGGTATGTTTTCAGTTCCCTGCTGGCCTTTCCAAGACACCCCAAGCTCCCTCGCTGTCCCCGTCCCCGTTTTCGTCAGCTCCGTTCATTGCGACCCCACGTCTTGGCGTCTCATCATTGTCTAATTCTAAGGTCACATTTCCTTGAATTGTATTGTGAACACACGACAGCTTTCTACAAGTCACCTCCGTTTCCTGCAGTAAATCTTCTGCAAAAGTGCGCGTTTCCTCCCGCGGGCAAAGTTCTCCATCTTTCCTTTTGCGGGATCTTTTCATGCCACGTTGGGGATTTTTATGTCCTGCTGCTCTTCCTCGGATGAGCCTGGACGTGGGGTGTGGGGGGCGCCCTCCCTCGCCCACCTGGTTGCCGTTAGAACCCTCATCGCGGATCTCCGAGCCAGAGCCGTGGCCGCCGCGACCCACCCCGGAGCCAAGTTCCCGGCGTCTGGCAGCTGCGTTCCCGGAGGGGCTCTGCTGGCTCCGGAGGCATCTTCCTCCCGGGCTGCCTGGTTGCCGCCGATCCAAGGGGAAATTTATTCAGAGATAATTTGAAACAGTCTGAAGCCCTTCCCATGCCAGAGAGCGCGCATAAAACCGACAAGCCCCCGAGGGTAGCACCGCCACGGCTATTTCTATCCTCACCCTTCCTTTCTTCCACGGCGACACCCCGGAAAGCAGCCAGCCACCCGCCTTCCCACCTGGCGGCCACTGTGCCCCACCGAGCTTTCCCTGGGAGCGTCTCGGGCGGGGCCTGCTATTCCCGGTGGTGGCCACGGCGGCAATTCTCCCTGATCCTTCGGGACTGAGGACGGACAAAGCGGTTCCTTTGACTCTATATGTGCATTTTCATTTTTGTTTCTCAAGAGTTCATTAAAGCTTTTCCCCTCTCTTGTTTGTTTGTTTTGCTAACATGCTAAGAGAAGAGAGAAAATAAATCATCAAGACCTTTGTTTTGCTCCATATGAATCTCCAGCTGGTTCCTATTTCGGGATCCTATTCCTGTCAACATAACCAACTTCTGATGGTTCCGCAGGCAAAGCTGCTGGTATTTTTTTTTTTTTTTGTCCATTAAAAAAACAAATTTCGAACAGAAGCCCCCAAACTGCTCCCTCCCCCAGGACATCCACAGCCCATCTGAAATGCCATTTGCCCAAGATCCCAAGGGTGGCTCTCACAGCCACCAGCACACCCACACCCAAGCCCACAGCGTCTTGGTGGCAGCTGGAAGGTTCTAGTTCGAGCTGTGCTTCTGGCAGTACCCCTCGCCACCCGGCCACGTCTCGGGGTGGGGTGGTTCCCTCTCCCCCTTTCTTGGTCTCTGTTGGCGAATTTTCCAAGGCCGTGCAGTCGGGGCGGGTCCACCGGCTGCGGAATCGTTACTGCCGGCCGTGAAGGCTGGATCTTCCATTGCAGCCGACCGTTGGCGTACATACATCCTCCTCGGGACCCGGCTGAAGTTGCTGCCTCCCGGCCAGCGGAGTGGCCGCCTTTCCTCCTCCTCAGTCAGCCTCCCAGCCCCGGATCCCCCATAAACCTGTGTCTCTGCAAAAGGAAGCTGCTGGTTTTATGCCAAGATAGCAGGGGCCTCCAAGGTCAAGGTTGGGTTGCGCATGCCGCGTAGATGAAGCCTTCGGTCTCTGGGACTCTGTGAGTAGCCAGCTCCTACCTCAGGTACTTGCTGAGTGATGTTATCAATGAGTGCATGGCGACGACTGCGGTTGATATTGTAATTAAAAGACAGACTTCATTTCCCCCCCCCTCAGGAAAAGCAGGTGCCTTTAGAGAGAATTTATAACATATGCATATCCATAAAGCTTTTGGAAACCAATACTTTTCTTTTTCTATTATACTTGAATTTCCAAATTTCACTACCTTATTTTCTTGCATATCCTTATGACGTGAGAGTGACAATTTTGTTCTCAGTTTACTGATGAGATCAGGAAACAGAGACTCTACTGAATAAAGGAAATGTCTCCCAACAGGAGGGAAAGAAACGAGCACACATTGATCACCTTGTATGTCGTAGAAACTCTGACAAGCACTTTCTCAACTGTTTTCATCTTCTATCATTTAAAGGCTCAAAAGATCAGAGAGGTTAAGTAACTGGACTAAAGTCACCCAGCTAGTAAGAAATAGAGCTGGGGTTTGAACACAGGGATATTTGATGCTGAAGCCAGAGCCCCCTCCCTGAGCCACCTGAGCTCACCACGGTGGATGGATTTTGGAGAAAGGAGATGAAAGAAGTGAGTAGAAAAGTAGGCTGGGCGCAAGTGGCTCACGCCTGCGTTCCTAGCACTCTGGGAAGCCGGGGTGGGAGGATCACTTGCGCTCAGGAGTTCAAGACCAGCCTGAACAAGAGTGAGACCCCCATCTCTACAGAAAATAGAAAAATTAGCCGGGCATGGTGGCGCATGCCTGTAGTCCCAGCTACTCGGGAGGCTGAGGCAGGAGGATTGTTTGAGGTTGCTGTGAGCTAGGCTGACGCCACTGCACTCTAGCCCAGGCAACAGAGTGAGACTCTGTCTCAAAAATAAAATAAAATAAGAAAAGACAAATTACTTTTAATCCCACTAAGTTGGTGGCAACTTGTTACGGCAGCCGTAAGAAACTAGCACACACAGCCTTGCAGACGGAACTCAGCCACACGGTCTCAAGTCCCCTGGCTGGGTGTCCACAGCCCACAGGCCATGATATGTGGGCAGGTGACCCATGAAGGACATCGCCAGTGTCAGCCACACCAGATGATGTGACAAGTCCCGCTTTGAGGTTGAAATACTCCCAATTAAGTTCACCTGGTGGCACCACCTTGGGGCCAGAAATCAGTCGTTCTCCCTTATGCAACAATTTCAATCCTTCTTTTAAAAAATTTTTAATTTTTTAAAGATGGGTCTTAATACATTGTCCAGGCTGGACTCAAACTCTGGGGCCCACGGGATCCCCGCCTCAGCTTCCCACGTCGCCAGGACTCCGGGCTGCTCCCGGCCAACGCGTTTTATACGAATTTTTCTGAGAAAATATTTCCCCCTTAGTTTTTCCACCAATGTGGTCAGGCTTCCGTCCAGGAAACAGAAAAAAAATAAAAGTATCACACTATTTCAGAATGCAAGAGAAATTAATTAAATCCAAATTTTCATAGAACGTAAAAAGTTGAACGCAACTCAAAACACACTCGAGATTCAGACTGAATTTCAAAACATGTTCTGAAAAGGCGACAAAAAAAGAAAAAAAAAAAACCCTAAACGACTTTTCTTTAGACGGCTCTGCCTGAAGATACCGAAGGGAGCTCGAACGATCAGTGAAGGCGGGTGGGAAGGGGGGGACGGTGAAAAGAAATCTGGGGCCATCCCTTTATTCTCGGTAATCCTGGGGCTCGGCAGACACGTGGGGTGGCACGGAAGCGAGGAACCACGGCCGGGGAGGTGGAACCGGCAATCTGACACGGGCGAGGAGTAGCGGGCAGGGCAGGTGGTGTCGCTCGTTTGCAGAGTGCGAAGAAAATGGAACAGTTTCACCCGGGGATCTGGCCGAGAACGGGCACGGGGAGCCGGAGCTGCCCTCTCCAGAAGGGATATCGCCAGAGCTTCATTTCCCACGGAAAGGCGAAATTACCGTCTCCGAGACCCTCCCGTGATTGGAACGTCTCCCCGGAGGACACCCGGCCTATAACGATCGTGCCAGCGGTAGCCGACATCGCTTGAGCCTTTACTGAGACGGCGGCCCGGCCGCTGCGAGGCGGGTTCTACACGCCTTCTACTCCCGGGGTGAGGAAGGGACGCCCAGCCCACGCTGTCTCCATTTCAACCACCCCATGTGGAAAACCCACTTGCCCACCGAAGGAAGTCAGTTCTCAATTATCCGCAGAAATGGAAGCAATAAAAGAGGCATAAATAATCCACAAGGGTGGAGATATAGAATATTATTAATACTTCAAGTTCCGTTCCAGCTGGTTGCAGAATGCACTTAAGTCCTGCCCCCCGCCCCCCAACTATACCAGCTGGTGCTATCGGCTACCTTAAGTCTTAAAAAAAAAAAAAAATTTTTTTTTTAAATTTTTTAGAGACAAAAAGTCTCGTTCTGTTGTTGCCCAGGCTAGCCTCGAACTCCTGGCCTCCAGCGATCCTCCTCCCCCAGAGGAGCAGCATGAGCCTGGGGCAGGGCGTCTGAGCGCCCGGCACCCTGGAGAAAGCTCAGGTGCTGCCGTACTCAGTCGCACCTGCGTGCGTTCACCAGCAAACGCTTACTGGGCATCGTGAGGGTGGCACGTGTGCCAGGTGCAGGGACACTGGGGTGCCGGGGCCCCCTGCCTCCTACTGGGGACGCATGTCCCAGGCTCTGTTCTAAGCCGAATGCAATTTAGGGGGAGCTTCCCGCAGGGGAGGGGAACACCTGCTTCTTGTTTCTAAACAAGATGGTTGGGTTGGGGGCAGTAGGCCGAGGGGCTGGGAGGGGTGGACGACAGAGCCACTGGGCCCTCCTGGGGGGACAAGAGCTGTGGAGCAGGGGCCAGGGAGCGGGGCAGGGCTGGCGGGAGGGACAGGCTGGCAGGTGGGCGGACGGGCCAAGAAGCACCTGGAGGCCGGGCAGTCTGGATTTTATCCTGATGGACATGGGGTGGCTGTCAGGGAAGAATTTTAAGCAGGAAAATGACATGAACCACCCTGTACTTTAAAAACACTCTCCGAGGAATAAATAGTCCCCAAACAGTCAGTTTTATGTGTACTAGGATCTCATTCACATAAAAATTTAATATACTATAAATGTGGCATTACAAATCAATAAGGAAAGGCGGAATTAGTCACTGGTGCTGGGACAATTGCTTAGCTATTTGGGGGGAAAAGCATAAAGTTGGCTCCTCAATACCATAAACCAAAATAAAATCCAGATGGACAGAAGACGTAAATGTAAAGTAATCATAAATCTCCAAAATAAGCAGGACAAAATAGGGGTAAATACTTATCTGATTTCTGGATGAGGCAGAACTTTCTAAGCACCAAACAGTCAACAAAATCTGAGAGGTTGATAAATTTGATCACCCTAAAGCAAAACCTCTGAAAATCAGATAATGTCACTAACAAAATTTAAAAGCAAACTGGGGAAGAATATTTGTAACACTTATGATGGATAAATGATTGATAGCCTTCATATATAAAAAGTTCTTAAAAATAAATAAGAAAAGGGCAATCACTCTAATTAGAGAAATGGACAAAAGGAAGCTCAGGTTAATAAAAGTATGAAAAATGTTCACCTGTATAATTAAAGATATGCAAAGATGTACAAATAAAACATTTTTAAAAATCTTACCAAACTGAGAATTTTTTAATGAAAATTAAAAAAAGCAGTGTTGGCAAAAGATGCAAGAAATAGCTACTCAGACTGATAGGGCTATAAATTGACCTCTCTACTGGAAAAAATCTGGTACCAGCAGAAACTTCAAAAATACTCTCACCTTTCAATCCAGCAATTCCACTTCTAGAAATCCATTCTAAGGAAATAATCAGAGATGTAAGCAAAGGTTCACACAGGCAAATTACACTGCAAAATATTAATGTTTCAAAAGCAGAAACAAGCCAACATCCCAAAAAAGGAGCGTAAACAAAGAAGTCGTGGTATATTCATGTGTTTGAATATTATTAATATGTAGCTATTAAAATCACATGTCTAAAGAATATTTAAGAACATGAATAAGCCTTAATATGAATTAAATAATATTATATGAAAAAGCTGGATATGTAATAACAAAGATTCCATATGATTCACTAATTTCGTATTAGGAGAGGCTGGAAGGTTCTGTTGAGGAGGGTGATCAGCACCAGGCTTTGGAACCAGACCAGTTTCCAGGGACCCGCCCTGTCACTCCTCAGCCATCGTCTACACTCCAACCCTCATTTTCTCACCTGTTTCTGTGAACTTGGTGCAGAACCACAGAAACAGGCCCAGCAGGTTCCACGGGAAGAAAGCGCTGAGGTTTAGTCAGACCTCGTGGCTCCGTCACACACTCAGAGGTGACATTAATCTGGACTCTTGGAGGGAGGCCCAGCTCCCTTGCCCGGTAATTTGGAAGCTGCACGGCCAGGAAGCATCTCCAAGCCCGGGGACCGTAGGCTGCACGGCCGGGCTGGGAAGGCCGAGCCTTCCTCGGGGGGCCTCGCTGTCTTCCTTTCAGCTGCGAATTCAGCAGCAGCGTTTAATAAGAAAAACAGAAGCCGCGGGAAGAAGGAAGCTCTGGAAACAATATACAGTGCACAAGCCTTTACGTTCCAGCTGCTCCCAGGCAGGGGACACCCGACTGGCTCCAGGGCCGGAGCAAGACCTGCACACGTGTACACGGCTCCCCGGGAATGTTCTCTGCAGACCAGGGCTCCCCTATTCTGGCCCCTTTTTCTTCCTCCCCTCGTCTCCTCCTGCCCCCTCTCCTCTCCTCTTATTAAATATTTCCTTTTCCTCCTCTGCCGGTTCTCGAGTCCTCTTAGGGGACATCCCTTGGCACTGGGGACTGACTGTGTGGCATTCAAGGGCAAACGCATCCCTGCTTAAGACACTGCCTGTCGAAGAGAAGGAGGATCAGTTATAACGACAACAGTCCCCTTTGCGGCGTGCTAACTATGTGCTGGGTACAGGCCTAAGCACTTTACAATCGTGAGCACGTTCCTTCTCCAGAATGATCTCAGGCAGCCGGTGCTAATGTCATCCCCGTTTAACACACGAGGCAGAGGGCCAGCGCAGGCAGCATTCAGGGAGAAGGTCTGAGGAACTGAGCGACCGCTGCCTGTTCCGTTTCCATGGGGGGCCCTCTTGAAACTCCCCGGGGGGTCCTCGTGAAGAATCTCATTTCCTTCCAGGAGGCTGGCGGAGGCTGGCGCTATCGTGATTTGGGGATAAGAAGGAAGCAACATCTCTCATGTCACAGGCACAGGCTGGTGAGGCAGGCAGCGTTGGGCTGGTAAGTGTAGGATTCCACCTAGACCCACTGCCTGACCAGCTGCCCCGCCTGCTCCCTCTGTCTGGCACAATACGGCATCATCGAGCTTTGTGTCAGTTGGAATGCACTTGGTCACAAATAACAAAAAGCATAACCAAAGTGCTTGGACCATGAAGATGTGTATCAGCTCCTCCCTGCACAAGGCACCCAGAGGCGGCGCAGGTCCAGAGCTGGTTAATTCTGCAGCTCCATGATGACATCCAGGACTCAGGTTCTTTCTGTCTGTCTTCACTGTTATCGCCAGTCTCTCCTCGTGGTCACAAGACGGCTGCCACGGCTCCAGGCAGACATCCACATGCCACATCCAGGGGGGAATGTGGGGGCCATCTTGTCCTTGTATCTCTTTCTAGGGTTAAGAGCCCTTTCCCAGAAGCCCCCAGCAAGACTTCTCCTCACATCTCATTGGGCAGGACTGGGTCACACGTCCCTGGCTAAGCCAAAAGCAGGCAAAAGGGGTGGAGCCACATGTTTGCTTCAACCAATCAGAATTTACTCATCTGCTGGAGGGAGGGGTGGACATGGAAGAAGGGCCCCTGGCTGTTGGGTTGGAAACCAACGTTTTCTGCCTCGGCCTCCTCCTTAGTGACACATTCTCAGTCACCGTCCCTTACAAAGAGCCCTGGCACCAAGTTCACATTCGGCGTCCTTGCCGGCGAGGGAAAGTACCTGTTCTAAATGCAAAACACGTGAAATCTATCGCTCCCTTTGGTCTTCCGCCTCGACAAACAAAGCTTTGCCCTGCCAGTCTGTATCTGATCGAGTGCCAATAATGATAAGGTTAAAACAAAAAAAAGGGGGCCCACATTCCTGGCCCGATTCAATTCGGAGATAACTACGCACAGACTTTGTGGGTGTTTCTGTAACGGATTTTGAGCTCTGCCTGTGTTTAGAGAAGACTGGTGTCACACATAAGCAGTGGGGTCACACAAAGTTTAGCCTGACTTAGAGGCAGGTCTGGAAGGGAGAGGGAGCCAGAGAAAGTCTGGAAGGGGCCAAGAGAGCCAGAGAGACGCAGAGGGGAGGATGGCAGAGGACTCAGCCTGGCCTTTGGTCTTCATCCGCAATCGTATGGAAATGTCACTCCAGAGAAAGCGACAGTTGAACACCTCACAGCATCCCCAAACATGTTACAGTATCACCCCATAATCACTCCCAAATCCTCCCTGCAAAACCGCTTTTGCCAACTCTCACAGCTGGTCCTGAGTAGCGAGCTCAGATCCCACACCAACCCTGCCATTGTTAAAAAATCAGAGTAAGAAAAAAATCCCCTCTGTGATGAGCTCTCGCCCTGTCCTGGGCGTTGTTCTCCGGATTTTCTGTTTTTCACCTTGTTTGCTCTTCCCAAGAATGCTGGGAGGGAGGTGGCTGTGTTTTTAATGCTGGGTTTTCAGATGCTCAGAACAGCTTGGAGAAGCTGTTGAGTGACTCAGCTACCCAGGTAGTAAGTGGCACAGCCTGAAGTTTAACTGAAGTCTGTCTGTCAAATGATAATTATTTGCTGACTTTTCAGCTGTTCCCACCTCCGTGACCGTTCCAAGCATCTTCCTAGCACTGGAATATTTTATCAGCAGGGATGGCGGTGGCAGGGAGCAAAGACCACTTAAGAGGCTGGTTAGGCCGGGCGCGGTGGCTCACGCCTGTAATCCCAGCACTGTGGGAGGCTGAGCTGGGGGGATCCCTTGAGGCCAGGAGTTCGAGACCAGCCTGGGCAACACGGTGAGACCCCTATCTCTACAAAAACATTTTAAAAATTAGCTGAGCATTGTGGCACACATCTCAGCTACTCGGGAGGCTGAGACGGGAGGGTTGCTTGAGGCTGGGAGATCAAGGCTGCAGCGAGCTGTGTTTGGGCCACCAAAGACACAACTGAACGCAGTGCAGGATCCTAGACTGGGTCCCGCAACAAGAAAAGGACGTTGGTGGGAAATGTGTGGAAGTCAGATTAGGCCTGTCGTCCCCTTAACAGCGTCACATCAGTGTCCAGTCGCTGGTTCTGGTCCTTCTCCTGTGCTTGTGTGAGATTTCAACAGGAGGGGCAGCGGACAGAAGGGTACATGGAAACTCTCAGTTATTTCTTGCACATTTTTTATAAGTTTAAAATGATTTCCAAACAAAGAAGTTTTCTTAAAAGAAGGGTGGGGTCACTGAGGAGTGAGGGAACTGGGCTACTCATACGTCAACTGCCCGGAGCCATGGGTTGAGGCTTTCTGGGGTCACTGGTGACCCCCCAAAGGGGCCTT
This sequence comes from Eulemur rufifrons, assembly GCF_041146395.1. NCBI lineage: Eukaryota > Metazoa > Chordata > Mammalia > Primates > Lemuridae > Eulemur > Eulemur rufifrons. The sequence goes on from NC_091003.1 coordinate 4,429,394, forward strand.
CTAAAGTTCAGGGGAAATGCCTTCGGGTGCTGGTGGCCGGAAGCTGATCAGAGCACGGTGACCACTGTTAAGACACGAGTGGGACCCTGGCAGCGTCCACTGCAGACTGTCACTCTGAGCGGCAGCCCGGGGACATGTGAGAGACCGGGAGGTGCCTTCCCTGAGGACAGAGCCTTTCCAAACGCGTTTCAATCTAACCCCAGTGCCCTCAGCCACCCCACGGCGACCACTGCCGGCATGTGCCCGTCCGCACGCAGGGAAGGGAGTCTGCCTGGTTTTCAGAACAAAATCCGGTACGAATGTCAGTAGAAAATGACGGCTGAGTTAAAAACGAAAACCAAAAACATACCTCCATGTATTAGTGCTTCCGTTTCAGCCCAAGAGTGTGACCTAAATTCAGACGTGGCGATCTGTGGCGATGCGTCGGTCTCTCTTCCCAGGGTCAATGGAGGAAGGTGCCCGCTTCATGCCCGCCCCCACAGACCCCACCCACGCTGTGCTGCCGGCTTCCCGCACACGGCACCCCGGGGCCCGCGCTCCCAAAGGGCCGCTCTTTTCCTTAGGAAAAGCCACCTTTTTTGTGGATCTGAAGGTACATTTATTTCGTTAAAGAAAGGAGTTCCTTCCACGCGCTCCCAACCTCTGTTTTAAATTATGGCTCAGACCCTACTGCCAAACCTGTCAGGTATAAAGGGACTCACAGCTAAGTGTGTAAATAATTTTTAAGATTCCACAGGTAGTGATTTGGAAATAAGAGGGGTTTCATTCCTTTTCTTTTTTCTTTCTTTCTTTTTTTTCCCCCCTGCTAGGATTACTTAGGAATTTAACATTGTTTTAATGTCCAATACAAGTCGAGTCTATGAAAACCTCTTGTGCCCTGTGTATGAAACTTGCACCTTACAGCATCAGGAAGCTTTAGGGTATTCAGTAATTGATTTAATTAAACAAGCACTTTTTTCCATCCTTGGGCCCCACCCTGAGTGTGAAAAGATGCTTATAAATTTCAAAGCATGTGGACACACGGGGTGCACCCATGACCCTAAAAATCAAGGTGATCACTCATTCGGAAGTCCCAGTGGACCAACACGTGTGGCGCCCCAGGTTTAGGCAAATTTGAGAGCCCGTCAGTGTCCTTATCTGATCACGACAGGGTTCGCTGAGCCGGCAGACATCCATTGTTTTTCCTGCCCAGAATCGTTCATTTCCTTCTAGAACAGCATCCCAACTTCCCGCTGGGGACCCGCCCCTTGCCAGGGGCTGCCCAGAGAGCCCAAGAACAGGCTCGACGTGCAGAAGATGAGGCCAAGAATGACAGGGAGAAAGAGAGCCCGGAACCGTATCCTGGTGACACTGGGGAGCCCCTACATCCAACGGTGCCCTAAGCCTATTTCAGGCACATGAGGCAATAAATTATTTCAGTGCTCAACCCAGTTAGGTTTTTCGGTTGCTCACAACGGAAAGTGACGTGAATGGATTCGTCTGGAACACGAGCAGAGCAGCACCGCACCAGTTAAAAGTGACCCCCTAGATGCCATGGTGCCCACTCCTCACCCGCAGATGAGGCAGGGCGGCCCCGGGACTCGCTGTCCTGTGACCTGACTCAAGAGTGACTCTGGACTGTCACTTCCTCTCTCTGGAATTCAGTTCCCAAATGAGGTGGAGGAGAACGTGGTCCTAAAACCCCATCTCCCTGCTAATTTGCTTGACTGTAATACTCATGTTACTCTATATGTACACAGAAACATCGTGCTGTGCACATTCATGTAGATATATACATACACACACAATGAATAAACAAATACATAAATAAATCACCAAAAAAAATCTACCAGCTGGGGATGGTGGAAAGTTCATTATCTTGATCGTAGCGACGGTTTCATGGGTACTTATGTCTGTCAAATGCCATCACATTGTGCTCTATAAATATATGCAGTTTATTGAACATCAATTATGCCTCAATAAAGCCATAAAATAATTTCTCAATTCTATAGATACCTATAGATGTCCAGAGGCATAGAAGTTCTATAATAAATTAGGAATTTATCATTTTTCTTATGGTAATGGGAAAAAATAAATTTAAGCATACTCTGCAAAAATAAAAAATTTTTGAATAAAATAAAAATAGAATCCCACCTCCAGAATGATCTAATCTGGCTTTTTTTTTTTTTTTTTTAAGACATAGGATCTTGCTACATTGCCCAGGCTGGACTCAAACTCCTGGGCTCAAGTGATCTTCCTGCCTCAGCCTCCCCCTGAATAGCTGGAAGTGCAGGTGTGCGCCACCATGCCCGGCTCAAATCTGTGATTTTAGTGACTGTGAAGAGAGACCGCAAACCTTAGGACACACACACAGAGTGGCTCGTCCCCAGTGGACCTCTTCACCCCACAGACTACTCCAGCTTCCTTTGTAGGATCCGCCCGTCCCTGGAACCTAAGGCCCAGGTGCCCCATGGGACCCTGCAATTGAGCAGGAAAAGTAGAACACTACTCGCCCCACACGAAATCCCCCCACCACGTCTTAGGACATCACCGGGAAGAGCAGGGGCCCCGCATACCTAGTGATCCGTGCCTGGATTCCTGGGAGGCCACTGTGGAAAGTGAAAGCAAGTGCTGAACTTCAAGGAAAAGAGCTCTCCTTTTGGAGCACGGAATAATTGCGGCAACAGCAGCAGCGCTTTGTATGTGGCTGATATTCAATATCTTTCCAAGTGCTCTCTGGTTTTCCTCCTTCGGCTTGTGTGCCGAGATCCAACAACCCTAATACTAATGACTGCTCCTCTTTCAAATATTTGTAATGCATATAATGCTCTCAAAAGACATCAAGAGGCCGGGCATGGTGGCTCACACCTGTAATCCTACCACTTTGGGAGGCCAAGGTGGGAGGATCCCTTGAGCTCAGGAGTTCAAGACCAGCCTGAGCAAGAGAGAGACCCCGTCTCTACTAAAAATAGAAAAATTAGCCAGGCATGGTGGTGCATGCCTGTAGTCCCAGCTACTCAGGAGGCTGAGGCAGGAGGATGGCTTGAGCCCAGGAGTTTGAGGCTGCAGTGAGCTATGATCACACCACTGCACTCCAGTCCAGGTGACAGAGCAAGACTCAGTCTCAAAAAAAAAAAGAAAAAGAGAAAGAGAGAAAAGAAAAAGACATGGGGCATTAGAAAAACCCAATTCCTGATTTAAATTTTTTAAAACTGAGAACAGGAATCAAAGGATACTTCTTTTTTTTTTTAACTTTTTTAAACTTATTTTTCATTTGTATCTATTCATGGGGTACATGCGCAGTTTTGTTAAACTGATATGTTGCATTGTGGTGAAGTCAGAGCCTTCAGTGAAAATGATACTTCCTCAACATTTACACACACACACATACACACACACACACACACACGCGTTGCACATGAGGATGTGTCCTGCACCACAGGAAGCCCCACGCGTGTGCAGGGACACCCCAGTCCGCACATCCACGCTCTGCTCAGCCCGCATCAGCCACCTCTCGACCACCCCTCAGGTCTAAGGATGCTCACACCAGCTAGGTGGTCTGTCCCAGACTCGGCCATCTGGGCAGGGAATTCTGGGGTCCCAGGTGCCAGGAGCTGTCTGGGGCCAGGCCTGGGAGGAGGATGAGGCGGGGAACCAAATTCAAGCAGGCGCTCACCCTCAGGCGCCACCCTGGTGCCTGCATGCACCGCCTGGAGCGTGAGTGCCTCCTTAAATTTTGCACCCTGGACTCTGTAGTCTGACCTCAGCCTCTGGGAGCTCTGGGTGGCCTCCTCGCCCTGGGCAGGAGGGGCACAGCCAAGGGAGGGCCAGAGCAGGCTCCCCGATCCAGGGCAGCCCCCAGCCCCCAGCCCAAGTTCAGGGGCACTGCTGGCCCCAGGTACCACCATCCCATCCACCCTCATAAAACAGAGTTGGGAAACCGCAGCCCTAAAATACACACGTCCCGCACGGCATTCCTCAAATACCCTTTCTGGGAGCCCTGCTCTTGTTCCCCTGGGCAGAAGCAGCCCCCCTCCCCTCTGCTCTCCAAAACAGAGCTCTTTTCAGGCACTTGGAGCACAGTGGTTTCCTCCTACTTGGAAAAATAGAGTCCCGCTTCTTCTATCGCAGCCGGCTTCAAAGGCATGGGGACAAATTGATTTTCCCAGGGCTTCATTAATAGTCCTGGAGAAGCCCTTTAATCTCTCGCATCCTGTTCTATTTCTAGGGATCTGTTTCTCCAGCTGCCTCTGACCACTCACCCCCCTCCCGAGACCTTCCAGAGGGCTGGGGTGAGGTGGGGGGCCTGGAGGAGGAGGAGACAGCCCCCAGGGTGACAGGACTTGGGGCTTTCAGGAGAAGGGCTGGAGCTGGGCGACACCTGCCACACGGTCAGCAGTCGGGAGCCTCAGGCCGGGCAGGGCCAGGGGCGGACGGAAAGAGATGCCCGGGCGGGCGGGGACGGTCCAGGGCTGTGCTTCCCCATTTCTGAGCGAGCACACGATTATTTCCACTGCGATGCACAGAGGACTGAGGCTTTCAATTTTCCTACAGCGCAGGGAGGGAGCGGAGGCGCTTAGTTCTGGTTCATGCGTTTCAGTTCAGAATCGCTCTGGTTGGAAAACGCCAGTGGTTTTGTCTGGCTGAATTTTTTTCTGCCTTTATTCCCTCCAGCTCCCCAGGCTTCGCGCTCCATCTCTTACTTTTCTTTCTTTGTTATTTCCGTAGTCTCCACATTGTTGTTGCAAAATCATCCTTCTGTTTGGGGTTCTGATTTCTGTTTCCAAACCCGCGTCAAAGCGCCTTCATCACAATGCACAGACGGAAGGGCCGTGAATTCTTATGGAGACATCCAGGGTGCTACCTGGCACCGTACCCAGATCTGTCCCTTGGTGGGCAGGAACCCAAAGGCACTTACGTAAAGGGTGCAGTCCCTCAGGGGAGGGTAGGAAACACGACTGGTCTGCAGAGATTATCACATTTGCTTCAGATCTGCGCAAATTCCAACCCTTCGCAAACCTCCAGACATGTTCCCCCGCGGAATCCCCGTCCTGACCCCACAGACCCTCCAGCTCACAGCCCCCGTCACCCCCGTCACCCCCATCACCCACCCACAGTTTCTCAACAAGGAAACAAGCGCGCTGGGCCACCGGCTTCCTCCATCAGAAGACAAGTGCGCAGTGGGAAAGACTGACTCCTTTTCATGCCGATCACCTCCTTAGCAGAAATGTAAAACAGGAAAAGAGTCTCTGGAGGGAGGGGAGAGGCGGGAGGTGGGAAGGTGGGAGAGAACCTGTATTGCCGACACTTGCAACAATTGCCATTTCCTGGAACAGAAGGTCAGACTGAATCTCACCCCTGTATCGGCCACACTCATCCTTCCCACCGAGCCTTCCCTCGGCGGCCACCCCCGGGGACACAGTCCTGTCCAAACTTTGGAAACCGCCTTTAAAATACACTCACTGCTCTGCTTCAATGTTAGAAGCCCACAGGGTCCCGGGCCCGGCAAGAGAGCGAGCTATTTAAGAACATTCTTATCACCGCCCCCTCCGATCGTTCAGTGTCTCCCCCCCTGCTATGGAACAAAGGACATCGGCAGTTCCCGCAGTGACGAACAACGCACATCATGGGCACCTGACACATTTGTTAAAGTGACTTTCCTCCTCTGGAAACACGGGCATAAAAATATCGGCTCTGCCAATCCAGAACTGCCTGGTGCACAGAGACGATTTCAACGATGTCGCACATACCGCTGACCCTTGGACCATGCAGGAGTCAGGGGCGCTGACCCCCGTCACAGTTGAAAATCCACATATAACTTTGGACTCCCCAAAAACTTAACTACCAATAGCCTAACTGTTGACCGGAAGCCTCACCAATAACACAGGCAGTTGATTAACACGTATTTTGTATATTAGACATATTATGCACTATATTCTTACAAATATTAAGCTAGAGAGAAGAAAATGTTATTAAGAAAAACCATAAGGAAGAGAAAATATATTTACTATTATTAAGTGGAAGTGGATCATCATAAATGACTTCATCCTCCTGGTCTTCACGTTGAGCAGGCTGAGGAGGAGGAGGGAGGGGCGGTTGGTCTTGCTGTGTCGGGGGTGGCAGAGGTGGGAGAGGTGGAGGAGGAGGAAGGGGAGGCAGGAGAGGCAGGAGCACTTGGTGTAACTTTAGTTGTTGTATAAGTGGGACCCACACAGTTCGAACCAGTGTTGTCCAAGAGACAACTGTACTACCAACCTCAACGAGATACCTTTTTGTCACTAGCTCGGTCAGAGCGTGTTGCGGTGACGTACTGCCGCATAACAAGCAAGTAAAAAAAATGTGACTTATTATAAGGGCCATTTGATTATATCTCACAATTCTGTGGGTCAGGAATTCAGGTAGGGCTTGGCTGGGTGATTCTTCTGTTCTAGATGGTGTTGACAGGGATCACTGAGTAGACCCCAGCTAGCTGACAGGCTGGCCTAGAGTGTCCAAGAGAGTCACACACCTGGCACCTTGGAGGAGATGGCTGGAAGGCTGGGCCCAGGTGCATGGTCCACTGAGGGTCGCGTGTGGTCAGGCCAGCATGGCAGGCTTAGGATAATTAGTTTTCTTCCGTGGTGGCTCAGAGCTCCAAGTGCGAGTATTCTCGTGAACAAAGTAGGTGTTTCATGGCGTGTTATGACCTACTTTGGAAGTCACGTGGAGTAATTTCCACCCTAATCTACTGGTCAAAGCAGTCACAAGACTACCCAGTTTCCAGGGAGGAGGACCTAGACTCCATCTTAGTGGGAAGAGTGTCAAATAATTCCCGGACATGTTTTAAAACTGCTCCACTGTGTTAATCATCTTCTTTTGCCCCTCGTGGGTTGGAAACTCCACAAACTAAAAGGTGGTCGTCCTGGAAGACGAGAGAACATTTATCTCCATGCCATGGCCCAGTCTGAATTGTTTTGTACTTTTCCAAATGGAAGAAGGACATGGTGAGCTGAATCCCTGAAAAAATCTATGTGACAGGTGAGTTAGTTCCTGAGAATGGGCCCAACCAAGATGGGTAGCAATCGTCTCGTGCAATCCAGGACCCAACTGCTAGTGTTTAATCCCATCGATGGCCTCAGTTTACCCTATTGACAGCTTTGAATGAAGCTCAAAAAAGAAGTTTAAAATACTGAATGAGAGTTACTGAAAATGGAGCATGAGCACTTAACCCCAAAGATCAGAATGTTTCGCATCACAGATAACCACAGCGACGCCCACCCTGTTCCTTTTTTCTTTCTTTCTTTCATTCCCTTTTGCTTTCTTCCTCTCTTTTTCTTTTTTTTTTTTTCATTTATTCAACAATATTTATTGTGCAACTGCCAAGTACTGAGCACTGGAAACACGGGGTCACGGGGTGCGTAAGGCCCAGCCCCTGCCCACTTGGAGCCCAGAGTCTAGAAGAGAGAACAGATAATCGAATAATCTAATGACAAGTGTATCGTTACAAACCAAGATCAATGCTCTGGAGCAGGGGTCGGCAAACTTTTCCATAAAGAGCCAGATGGTATTTTAGGCTGCGTGAGCCACGCAGTCTCTGTTGTAACTACTCAACTCTGCCATTATGGCAAGAAAGCAGCCATAGACCATGCAGAAACGAATGTAGCAGTGTAAAAATAAAACTTTATTTACAAAACCAGGCAGAGGGCCAGACTTGGCCCACGGGTTGTCGTTTGTTTACCTCTACTCTGGAGGAAAGGAATGTTGTTCTATGGAGATTTATAGCAAAGAAACTCGATCTACTTTGGGATGCAGTCTTTCCCTGAGAAAGTGACTGTTAAGTAAACAGGCATGAACTAACCCGGTGACAGGGCACACGGATGGCGGAGAGGGAGAGTCATCGTACATTGGAAGGACTTTAAAAGGGTCTGTTTGGATGGAGGGGGAAAAGGTCAAGGGAAGCTGGCAAGAAAAGAGATTGGGGAGAGGGTAGACTGTGGCCAAACCATGCAGTAATCACATTAAAATTTAGGGGGTTTTGATCCCAAAAGCAATGGAAAGCCAATGAAGGATTTTACAAGTGAAAAAAAAAAAAAAAGATGTATGTGTAATTTTCTTTTCTCTTAACTAGGCTGCATATTGACCTATTTGGATGAACTGGGGTTGCATTTTGTCACACACACAAAAAATAATAATTCGTTAGAGAAGAGAACGTGAAGGTAACGCTAGACAGCTGGGGTGTCACGTTTAGAACCTTGGAGTAAAGTCACAGAAACAGTCACGCATTCCAAGGGATCAAAAGGTGCTTTTTCAAAGTATTAAAATGCTATTCATACGTAAGTTCTTATTATTATTCAAGGTTGGTACTCCAGAGGGGTTCCTTGCATAATTAACTAATTGGTCTCACATTTCTCACCATGGATTTTGAATTTTTTTTTTTTTTTTAAGTATTTGGCTTCAAAGGTTTTTAAACTATTCTGTTTCATGGTGTTAATTTTTCCATTGTCTAGACAGCTGGAGAGTCAGACAGGATTATCAAGAGGAAAGAGCCGATGTAAGACCAAAAGTCAACCTTCTCAGCCAATGGAATTTACATATTAATGACCACCGTGGCAGCTGTCAGAAGAAAACCTGTAAAAACCAAACCTTTCACGTTCGTGCATTTCTGAAATGTGGCATTGGGTAGGTATTTTGCATTTGTAATACACATGAAAGATCTTTTAATAAAACCACAGAAAAAAGAGATTGATGAGTGTGTGCCTCGTGGGAGTGGGGATGTGAGCTCAATTTTAAGGGATACGTCAACCAATTTTCTGAAATCTTACAAGAAATAAGATGAATCCTAATGTCCTTGTTCAGAAGAAAAGGAACAGGGGGAGTCATATGGCCACCGTTCAAGCTTTGACAGAATCAAAAGACAGATGTGCCCACTGGAGTTGAGTCATGAAACCACATGCAGAGTAGGAAGGAACCTCAGAGGTGACACTGCTTCGTGCCTGTGTCCCTTCCACGTTCCTCCCAAAGGGGCATTTCACTCCTGTGAAGATCTCTGGTGACAAGGGATTCACTGACTTCCTAATTGGGATAGCTTCCTTCTAGAGACTCGGTATCTTCTTCCTTGAAATTCGCATTCGATAGTCCCAGGTCTGACCTCTGAGGCCAGTAGAATATGCCTGGCCCCTCAGATAGATTGTTCTAGTGTCACACCCTCGTGTACAGACAAAACATTCTTAGGTTTATTCACCGTTTGCCCGAAGACGCAGTCTTTTCATCAAGAGTATCCCCTCCGTTGGGGATTGTGCTTGGCTGCACGGACAGGAACCTGGGTCCAGGGGCCGTCACCCTCCTGCCAAAAACATCACATGGTTGTCCCCTGCGATAGGATAAACTCCACACTCGGTAACGTGGGTTGATACCGTGTGTAAGATACGCTGCAAACGCATAGCAAGCGCGGCACGAGCACCAGTTCTCATCCATTCGGGCACGTTTTCATTCATAACGATAAGAATGTGAACCAATGGGAAGTCCTATTCCTCATAACATGAGAAGTTCCTGCAGTTACTTCTTGATGCCACCAATGTCACAAGGCTCCTTGTCTCTTCCTGCTTCCCTGTCTAGACGGGGGAATGCCCCTGCGAGGTCACCAGATGGCTGCTGCAGCTCTAGCCCCATGCCCCTGGTGGAAGCAAGACAAAGACACAAGGGGAAGAAGCGGTGCTTCTAAGAGGAAAGCAAAGCAATCCCGGATGTCTCCTGTGGACATCCACTTGTAGCTTATTGGCCAGAGCTGTGTCATGTGATCACCCCCAGGCATAAGAGAGCCTGGGAAATGTAGTTTTATTAGCTGGAAAAGGGAAGAATGGTGTTGGGCAGACAACTGGTAGTTTGACGTTTGCTAAAACCTCTTCTGATAATGTTCTCCTAAAAGTCAGGGGTCCAGAATTGGACACCATGTCCCAGGCATGGTCTATACAATCAGAATATTAAAATGAGATGGCTCCTAACTCTGGGCTTAGTTTAATTCACATGGACCTGGGCTGGAATTCCGACTCTAATACTTACTGCCTGGGTGGCCTTTGTCAATTTACCTCCCTTTTCTAAGTATCAGTTTTTCCACTTGTAAAATGAGAATAATCACGACACTTTGCGAGGTCATCATGGGAATTACAGCAAGATTGATTATAATCCATGACTAGACCATGGTAGGTATGGCTAGGCACTCGATAAATGTTAGTTTTCTTCCTTTCTCTGGAGCCAAGCAAACTGTCCAGGAAGTGACACAGGAACTTTCTAGTTTGGTTGTACCTTTTCCCCTGATTTGGCACAAATTTCTGCCCCTTGATCATCTTTCCTCCCTTCCTTGTTGAACTGGCTCACGGGAGCTGATTGTTAAATTTTCAGGAATTTTGCAAGGCTGTTACTAAGCACAGCCACGAATCAAAATTAAATGAAATAAATTATATTAAAAACAAAGGTAACAGATACTTAAAACTCATCTCTTCACAATTATGTTACCACATTTTCTTATTACCCGTGCTCTTGAGGTTGTTTACGTCCACAGCGTCTGATTGGTGGAAATACTATATACTAGGGTGCTGCCTGAAGCCCTTCCTAATGCTACGTCCAGGGACATCACCTTGGTGACTTGAAGTTGACCACAGTAGGAGCATTTACACCATGGAAATTGGCAAACAGAGCAAATCAGGGCTCTGTTTATACTGGATGATTCCATTTATTTGAAGTTCTAGAACTTCAAAACTAATAGAAATCAGGACAGTGCTTGCCTGGGGTGGGAGAGGGGCAGACTGCCTGCAAAAGGGAACTTTCTGGGCTGCTGGAAACAATTTCGGTCTTGACTAGGGTAGAGGTTACACAGGCGTATACATTTATCAAAACACATCACCCTGTACCTTTAAGATGAGTACGTTTTATTATGTCTTAATACATTATACGACAATGATGTTGGTATAAAATAAACCTTTTTAAAACTAAGTGACAAAAAAAAATCGGGGTGCAATATGGAAATACAGTAGTTAACTATATTAAAATAGAAAAACGGCAAGAAGGAACTATATCAAAGAGTTCATAGTACGGGTTTTATTCCGGGGTGACGGAAATGTTTGGGGACTAGACGGAGGTGGCGGTGGCACCACACTGTGAATGCACTAAATGCCACTGAATCGTTCCCTTTAAGACGGTTAGCTCTACGTCATGCAAACCTCACCTCACTAAAGAAAAAAGTGAATAGTTGTCACCTCTCAGGAAAGGGGTTCTAAGTGACTTCTAGTTCCATTAGGTCCTTTGAATTTTCTGCAATGAATGCTCATGAGTGCCGTAATTATTAAATGACTGGGCACGTGATCAGCGAGCATCTTACAGCCAGGCCCCTGCCACCTCCCCTCGCCCATGGGGTCCTTCCACCCCACAAAGGCCGCCGGAGACTTTTCTGGTGTGTAAGGTGAAATGTACACTGCAGACATTTTCCACGGAAGACGGAGAAACACCGGCCCCGGGCCCCTGCCTGGGTGTTGCAGGAGCAGCCTGCTCGGTGGAGGCTGCCAGCTCATCTCTGTCGTTGCAGCGAGGCTAACGCTGGCGGGGATAGCTCTGGTTATTTCAGCAAAACATCACGCAGCTGGGAGACAGGGCAGGCCTTCCAGCTCTGAATTAGGAGATGGGGGGCCGTGCCTGGGACGGCATTCCTGGGGAGATCCCTTCATCAGGGGTCAGAGCGGCTCAGCGCGGAGCTCCACGGGGTCTGGACCGGGTCCGAGCAGCCTTCGGCGGCAATGAGCTCTGAGCGGAAACCCAGGGGAGAAGCAGGCCGAACGACAGCGCCACATTCCTGATCCTCGCAGGCTCTGGGGCGGGCAGCGTGGGGTACGGTCTTGGTAACAGGCAGCTCGGTTTCAGCAGGCGTTGCCCTGCGGGAAGACACGGACTCCTACAAGGGGGGCATTGTGTGGGCCGGGAAGTCTTTGCGGAGGTATCAATCTTGTGTCACCGAGAGATGTTCGTCATGAAGACAGTGTCACGTGGCAGGGAGGTGGGAAGTCGTGGGCAAGCAGGAGGCAGGTGAGGGGAAGGAAAGCCATCAGGAAGCCAGGAGCACCAGCCCCGGTCCCCAAATGAGCAGCCGCCCAAGAGAGCGTGTTTGAGATCTCACTGAGAGAAGGGAAGTTGGAAGGCGAGAAGCAGAAAGACGAAGAACATGAGACAACTTCTGGTGGCTTCATCAGCAAGGACAGAACCCGAGTCAAGCTTGGCATGACCCTGGAATCAGTGGCAACTCGGAACTGCTCACGGATAACCGTTCCCATCCCTTACGGAAAAACACGGAGCACGTCCCCGTTAGGGGTTTCATCGGAAGCTCAGAGGGTTTTATTCCTAAGCAAAGCACTGGCAGGTCGGTTAGAAGAATGCAGCCTCTTCCCTCCTTTAAACATAAAAAGACCTGGATTTACCCTCACACCACAAGCCAGAGCCCCGTCTCCAGGGTGGCTGTCCCCACCCGGCACAGAAACAGAGCCAGAGACTGAGGAGGAGGCAGCAACCGCGCGAGAGGCCGGTGGGCAGCTCCAGATGGCGCCCCTGGGTTAAAACGGGGGGCGGGGGGTGCAGGCACCAAAGGGGGAGTCGGTCGGCATTGGGACCAGATTCCGTGATCCAGGTCTCGGAGACGTTCTACCTCCTCCCTCCGCAACGCGAGAGTCACAACAGCCCCAGCTGGCAGAGGACACGCGTGTGCCCAGGCGTCAGAAGCCCTGGCCCCTGGTGCGGCCACAACTGCTGACTATCACGTGACACTGGGCATTCGACCCCCCTGTGCCCCAGTTTCCTCCCGGCGCTTTCATCACCCATCAAAGATCACAAGGGCAAGTGCCACTGTTGGTGTTTTCCCTTTGTTTTTAGCATCCGGCTGAAAAACTGTCCCCCACGTAGGACAGGATAAACCTCCAAGAGAAACCGTGGTCTTCGCAAACTAACAAGAGTCCTTTCAATAACTCAGCTGCAGCACCTTCCAGCCAGAGAGCAGCCAGCCGGCTCGTGTTTTTCCATTTGGGGGCAGCGGGGTGTATTTGGAAAGAGAAGCCACTGGGCCGCACTTCAAGTATCCTCATTTTACACGCCTGGCTCCAAGCAATACATTGTTTCAGTTTGACTTGCGGCAGCCCCGGGCAGGCTGGGCCACACCGGGGGAGGGAGAGGGAGAGGAGGGAGGAAGGGCCGGGTATTTCCTATAATGAAATCCAATCACACGGAACTTGGAAATGGCAGAAAAAGCGACACCTCAGAACCTGACTTTAAAAGAAGACGGGCAGGGGAGAAAAAAGAAACGCGGATATTGGAATCTACGATTTGCAAAGGACACTCCAGCCCCAGAAGATCTGGGGGAAGTAAGAGAACACGAATCGCTTCTGGACGGGCAGGAACAAACGCCGGAGTCACACCTTCTCCGAGGACGAGGACGGTCTGTAAGCATGACAGAGTCGACATTACAGAAACAGGGCCCTGTCCTGAGCAAACGGACCAGGGGAGAGCAACTGCTCTGTGCGTACCACCAGGGCGAGAGAGCCGAGAGGAGGGCAGGGCTCTGCCCGGCAGCTGCCCCTGAGGTCCCCGGCAGGACTGAGTCCCCACCGTGACAGCAACAGCACCGGGAAGGCAGGTGCCACAACCGGCACGTACCCACGTCCCTCCCAGGGCTGGAAAAGCACGTGCAGTGGGGTGTACCTGAACACACGGGTAAAATCACGTGTTTCTAAGGCTGTCGTGTGCACAGGACCTCACATGGTGACCCACGTTCTACGTGATGGTTCCCCATCAGCGGGACCGTCACCAGACTGAAGAGAAATGGACGCTGTCCCCAGAGGCTGATGCACAAAGACCTGGACTTTCCCTCTCTTGCTCACTGCGGGAAGCTTCTAAGCTACAGGTCTCCTTGGAAGCAACTCCCCTTGGCTCTCGGCCATGTGAGAGATGCATGTATGACCGTCTACACACACACACGTCTTCACTACTCACAACTGCCCTGCGACGGGGTCTTGCTGCACCCACGTTAGTCTGCTCAGGCTGCCACGGCAAAGCACCACAGACCAGGGGACGTCGGCAACAGAAATTATTTCATCCCAGTTCTGGAGGCTAAGAGTTCAAGATCAAGATGTGGGCAGGGCTGGTTCCTCCTGAGGCCTCTGTCCTTGGTTTGTAGGTGGCCACCTCCTCCCTGTGTCCTCGCAAGGTCTTTTCTGGCCGTGTCTGTGTCCTGGTCTCCTCTTGTTATGGGAACACCGGTCAGATTGGCTCAGGACCCGCCCCAGTGACCTCACACAGCCCTGTCTCCAAATACGTCACATTCGGAGGTGCTGGGGGTCAGGGCTCCAACTTATGAACTTGGAGGGGGACATAATTCCGCCCAAAACACCCCCTAAGGAAACTGCAGCTCAGAGAGGTCAGGTCATTGGCCCAAGGCCACACAGAGAGTGAGTGGAGGAGCAGAACGGCCGTCACCCTCAGCAAGGCGCGGCCGAGCACAGACCTGGCCTGACTTGCCGGCCCCCAACTCACACTGGAAAGCAGGCTGGACGGGGTCCGAGAGAAAACACTCACTTGTGTCTCTGACCTTCCATTCCTTTGCTGTGTGGGCTGCATCGCTTTTACCTTGGCTTCGGGGCCTTCCCTCCCCCGGCCCCTCAGCCTGCGGCCGTCCCGCCGCGAGCCCAGCCACGCTCCGCCTGGCGCAGGCCGCTTTCCCCCACCGGCCCGACTGTCCTTCTGCAGCAAATACCTTCTCCGCTCCTCACTTCCTGCTCGCGGCGTTGTCCTCTGCGGCACCCGGTTCTATTTCATCTGTGCTTTGAGACCCGGTGCTGATTGTTTAATTTACTTCTCACCTGTTCGTGCTCTCCGGGCCCCTGCAAGGCTAATTCCCGCCCTGACCTTCAATCTTCTAGCTGCCCTCGCACATCTCGCCACCAGCCCACCCGCTCTCGTCTAATCTCTCCCCGGCATTGTTCCCTCTGCTCGGATTATGAAGTGCCCGAGTCTCTGCGAGAGCACGAGTGATGACTCCCAGCCCTTCTCTCTCCTCGCCGCCATTGCCAACCTTCCCACAGGAGCAGTCCTGGCCTCGCTGCCTTCTGCCTCCCTGGCCCTGACGACATACCTTTCCGCGATCTGTGTCCCCAGCCACCCAATTCCCAAACCCCGGGGTGCAGACCTTGGAAATCACCTGGCTTTGCAAACGAGGAGACACAAACCCGGAGCGCACAAAGGGCTGGCCCACGGTCACACGCACAGTTAGTGGCACACTTCGGTCTAGCACAGCGCCGTCCACGACAAACAGGACGTGGCCACAGATGCCATTTTAAATGTTCTAGTAGGCACATTTTCAAAAGTAAAAAGAGTGAGGTTAATTTAATGCATAGGTTTCATTTAACCCGATCTATCCAAAAATCTTACCATCTCAACATGTAATCAACATAAATTATTAATGAGATCATCGACCTTCTTGTTTTTCCCTGAGTATGTGAAACCCGGTGTGCATTTTACACTTACAGCACGGCTACCTTCGCACGAGCCCCACTCCAGTGCTCCACAGCCACGTGAGCCTGGTGGCTGCCGAGAGGGACAGCCCAGCCGTGGAGCTCAAGAGCCGACTCCCAGCCCAGTGCTCTGTCTGCACCCTGCCAAGTCTGGTGAGGCCCTTCTGCTCTCTGCTTGTCGTGCCTGCCCCACCCGACTTCCCCACAGCACTTGCCCTAGGCCCTAACCACCTCTGCCCACTCTCACCTCCTGTGACCCTGCGACCCCATAGCCTTTGGGTTTTCATTGTCACCTTCTTTCTGCCACCCTCCCTGACTCCCCTTTCCTCTTGACACCCTTTAAATGCAGCCATCCCTCCAGGTAAGTATATTTATGTCAATGATAATAATGAAAGATCTTCTCCATCATCATTACCACCACCACCACCATCACCGCTATCACCATCATCACCATCATTCTCTGTCACCACCATCATTATCAGCCATCATGGCTTTCACTGCCATCAGCATCATCATCACCACCATCACCATCATCATCCTCGACTGATTTTAATTCCTTGATGTGTTTCAGACCCGACTCTCCGCTGTTAGTCCCCCGCTAACATCCTGGTGCAGGCTCTATGCCTTAGGCTTCCAGAGACGTCCAGCTGGTCCTGGTTCCCTCCACAAACCCACCCACCAAAGCCTTTCCTTCCAGATCCGGCTTGTTTGCAGCTGCATCTCCAGGACGCCGGATGCCACGTTCATGGACAGATTCGAAATTGTAAAGAAGGCCGGATTCCCTGAAGTACCACCCAGTGGAAACAAAAGTCCTTTGCAAACAATTTAGCTGGGATAGCTTGCTCTCCGCGGCGGTGCATGCGCCTGGATTTGAGCTCTCGCAAGAGACTTTTCTTCCTCACCTGTCCCCCATCCCGACGGGACGGCCTTGTTTGAACTGTGCCCCCCAATCGAGGCACCCACTGTGTCCCCCCGCCAAGAGCGGCAGTGGGGCGTATCCGGAAACCAGCAAGTACTGTCCCCCAGCAGCCTGGTTTCCTTCGTTTTTATGTACAACCTGTTTGGAAAGCGAAAGAAAACCTCAAGTTCATTCACCCTCTGCTGTTGAATGTTCCGGAAAGGTCGACTTGAGCCAAAGTGAGGTCCCCAGTCTTTTTCAGTCTCTGTGGCTCCTCCCGTTGGTTTGGAAGCCCCCCGACCCCAGCCCCCATGGATGGACAGATGACGTGTCGCTTGCTCTCCCCGACTGTCCCCGCTGATTCCCAGGGCAGGAGCTGAGACCAGGGAAGAGGAGCAGCCCAGCCCCTGACGGAACCCCCAAATGGTCAGTCCCAGGTCCGCAGTCCTGGGTCTCCTCACCAACTGTCCCACACGTGACTCAAAGAAAAGGCCCCTTTTAGAGGTGGAAGGGACCAGAAGCTGCACATCTGCTCCAGTGACATCTCCGGAGCAGTCACAGACCCCACTTCTCCACCGGGACGGAAGGCAGTGGGTTCCCTCTGCTTCCCAGCTCAGCAGCCAACTCGATGCTGGTGACGGCCCAGGCCGATGCCCAGGCTGAGTGACTCAAAGAGCTGCTTCTCCCGTTCCCGCCGGATGCCGGGGCTCGTGGGCAGCTCGGCCCGAATCACCACGTCACGGGAGGCTGCCCGCCTGATGGACACGTGCAGATTGGCCACGGATCCATCTCGCCACGCGTTTGAGCAGCTTTCTCATCAACTCTGTAATCAGAGCTCCGCACCCACCGCGAGCTGAGCCCGCGTCGGTTCCATCTCCTTTTGCTTATTTTTTTTTTTTTTTTTTTTTTGAGACAGAGTCTCACTTTGTTGCCCAGGCTAGAGTGAGTGCCGTGGCGTCAGCCTAGCTCACAGCAACCTCAAACTCCTGAGCTCAAGGGATCCTCCTGTCTCAGCCTCCCGAGTAGCTGGGACTACAGGCATGCACCACCATGCCCGGCTAATTTTTTCTATATATATTTTTAGCTGTCCATATAATTTCTTTCTATTTTTAGTAGAGATGGGGTCTCGCTCTTGCTCAGGCTGGTCTCGAACTCCTGAGCTCAAACGATCCACCCACCTCGGCCTCCCAGAGTGCTAGGATTACAGGCGTGAGCCACCGCGCCCGGCCTCCTTTCGCTTATTAAATGAAAATAAATGAAGACTGAGTGCGGCAAGGGATGTGAGAGCACTTCAGATGGAGCCCAGCAAGGTCAAGCCCTCCCTCCTCAAATTCTCTGTTCCCCGCAGGCGCGCCTGGCAGGGGGGCCCGGTCACAGAACCCAGGAACGAGCAAATAGAGAAGAGAGGGCACCTCCGTCCGGAGAATACAAATATCAGATCCGTGTTGTTTGAGCAAGTTAAGAAACCTGAAAAGGGAATAAATGTAGAATGTAGCATGAAACAGTGAGCATGAAAACATGAAGGGCCCAGTGACAGAGAATCAGACACACACGTTGTGCCCATGTTGGTTTCCTGGTTCTGCTGTGGCACCGTTGTCACCTGAGGTGTGACTGTGGGGACGCTGGGCGCAGGGTCCTTGGGGCTGGCTATCCTGCAGCATGTTTGCAACTTTCTGCAATTACTGCAAGATTAACAGGGGTCCCCCCCAAGGTGAAGGGCCTGTGAGAGAAGGTGGCGGGGAGGGAGGGAAGGAATGGGAGAGACAGAGCCAAAGAGGAGAGGGGGAGGACAGGGAGGGAGACAGGGGTGAGAGCAGAAAGACAGAGAGAGCCACCGCGTGCTGCCACTGGGTCACACATGACAAACGCAGGCGCGGACGTCCTTGGTGGAGCACGCTGGGGCACCCGCTGCCTTTGGCTTTGATCCCCTGGTCTCTTCCGCATCCATCTGTGGCTTCCGACTGGTCTGAATTAAAATCTATTTCCAAGTAGTGCTTGGAGGAGCAGATTTGGTTGTTTATTCTGGGCCCACATCCAGTGGAAAAATGCCTTCTCCGCATTCGCCGGGGGGCTCCGGGGCCTGTTTTATTTGGAGAACAATTGAAAATGATGAGCAGCGTTAACATGCACAAGCGCCCTGGCAGCTCCCTGACGCCGAGGCAGGACGGCTGCATGTCCCCTGCGTGCGGCCACGTGCAGGGAGGAGCCGCTCGGGTACACGCCTGGCCTCCGGGGGCCGGATCCACGAGGCAAGATGCTACCGGGTTTGTTCGCTGTTCTCCAGTCACGAGGTGGATCGTTCCAAAAGCTCCCGGACCGACTTCCAGCAACGCCGATCCGAGAAGGTCAGTTCCAAGTTCTGCAGCCTAAGGTGAAGCATTTGACTAGTTTTCTGTGACTTAAAGGAACACAGGCTCCGGAGGCTGGGGGCTGCAGGTCACAAGTGGTGGAAAATTTCTTCCAAAGCTCCATGTCTCATCTTAAAAAAAAAAATCTCAAGCCTAAGGGGACATCTATTTTCTGGACAGTGCGGAACAGAAAGAGGCATTACCCAGCCTTAACTTTCAGATCCTACCCACAAGGTAAATAAAGCATAAATTAACCAATTACAATAAAATACCGGGTAAATGCCTTTGACAACTCTGAATTTCCCATGAAAATGTTTCCAGCTGTGACCCCTGGCTGGAGCTGCCTGGGCTGACATCCCTTTGTTTATAAGGGATGTTTCAAACTCACCGTCCGGAACGCAGGGTCCTGCACCACAAGCTGGCAGGAGCCGGGTCTCTGTCTTCGTGCCCCAGGGGGCCTGTCCCTCTCTCCGACAGAGTCAGATAGAAGCAAACCGCTCTAAAAGTCACTGGCGAGGAGAGAGGTGGGCCTGGATATTCCCGGGGTGCCCCATTCCTGCACATCGATCAGAAATCTGCTTTTCATAAATTGGAAATAGATTCCTAAGGATGGAGCCGAGGGTTCGCCGAGGGTAGCAGCCTGATCTGGTGACAGCAATGGTTCCCTGGACAGAGGAGGTTGAGTAGGAGCCTGGAGGGCGGATGGGCTCGCGCGCGCGCGCTCTCTCTCTCTCTCTCTCTTTTTTTTTTGTAAATAAAGTTTTATTGGCACACAGCCATGCCCAATTATTGACATATTGTCCACGGCTGCTGTCTTGCTACAAAGGCAGAGTTTAGTTTCGAAAGAGACCATATGGCCCACAACAATGAAGATATCCACAGCTTATGAAATGGGGTCCCCGAGGATCTGCCCTTGGCAGCTGGAATGAGCAAGGGGCATGGAAGACCAGGGTTTGAACTTGCTAAGGTGCCAGTACAACTAGGCTGGCCAGGGCACAGCAGAGTGACAAGGAATGGAGTGACGACACAGTCCTTACACCACCTGACACACATGTATTGAGCACCTAGGCTGCAAGACAAGTCACCACGAACTTAGAGGCTCAAAACAACACTCAGGAGCCCTCAGCTCTGTGGGTCGGGAGACCAGGCACAGCGTGGCTGGGTTCTGTGCTCCGGGTTTCGACTCACGAGGCTGAAATCGGGGCTGCATCCTTGTCTGCAGCTCAGGGTCCTCGTCTACAGTCACGTGGCTGTGTCAGAATTCAGTTCCTTGGGGCTGTAGGACTGAGGTCCTCGTTGCCTCGGTGGCTGTCAGCTGGGGGCGCCCACAGCTCCTTGCCATGTGGCCCCTCCATCTTCAAGCCAGCGACGGAGCACTCCTCACACGGCAAATCCCCCACGCGCTCCAAATCTTTGACTCCCTCGGTCGCTGGCTCTAGTCCCAGGCATGGAGCACTCCTGTGTTAGGTCAGGCCCGTTCGGGTATCTCCCTGTCTTAAAGTCAAGTGAACTGCTCCCAGGAGGTTTCCTGCAGCAAGCAGGGCCAGGAGACGGAGTGGGAGGTGGGGCCGAGGAGCCGCCGCCCCCCGTCGCTGGACACTCTCCTAGACTACTCGATCCTTTTAATCAGGTGGATGTTTTACTTTGATAATGATTTTTTAAAGAGGGTGAAGAAATCGATCCCACTGGATTTCTTTCCCTGGAGGTTCTTATCTCAGTTTTCTCGTTTGCTAAACTGCCCCCGTCCACAGCCATCTTTATGTTCCTTGCTCCACCCCGAGTCTTCTCATCAAGGTCAGCTGCCCCACCTGTGCCCTGGACCCCTCGCCGCCCCCAGGGTCCCCCGATGCTGCTCCCTCGTCCTCTGCCGGCTCCCCAGCTCCGTCTGGGCTGCCCCAGAAGCAGCCGCTGAGACCAGGGAGTGAGAGCGAGTATTTATTGGGGGTGACCCCAGGAAGCACCGGCGGGGAGCTGGGAGGGGAAGGAAGTCACCAAGAGTGTGTGTTCAAGCAAGTTACCACGCAGGGCACCCCTCAGAGTCAGCCCAGCCACGGGGCGCAAAGCCAGCGTGCTGATCCCCCAAGCCCCATTGTTGGTCAAGCTGCGGTGGGGCGTCAGGCCTCTGGCCCGCCATTTGTGCCGCGGTGGAACGTGCTCCTGCAGCCGCTCGGGTGCCCACGGTGACTCGAGTGCCCACAGGGACGCAGGCAGGGCACCTGCAGTATCCACTGCCCCCGCCCTCGGTACGGCCTCCCCTTCCACAGCGATGGCCCTGGGGCTTACGGACCCCGCAGGCGTTTCCTGGAGCTGCCGTAATAGATGCCCACAAACTGGGAACCTAACAGAAAATTATTCTCTCCTGGCTTTGCAGGCCAGGGGTCCAAAGCCCAGGTGTCAGCAGGGCCACACGTGCTCTGAAGGCTCCACGGGAGACGCCTGCCCTGTCTCTTCCAGCCACTGCTGGCCTGAAGTTCGTCCGGGCTTGTGGCTGCCTCACTCCGATCGCTGCCTCTGCAGTCACCTGGCCTCTCCCCCGGGTTTCTCTGTGTCCGAATCTCCTTGTAAAGATCCCAGCAATTGGATTAGGGCCCACACCCCCACCTGAGGGTCCGCAGGGAGGGACTTGTGGCACTTGGTAGACGCCTTGGGAATTCCCAGAAATAAGCAGAACAGGCACCAGCCAAAGACCAGATTCCTGGGGGAAGCAAAATGGGAACTCGAACTGTGATTACTTAGGCACTAAAAGAATACGGTGTCCAAAGCCCAGAAACATCAGGACGCCCTTTCCTCTTCCCCTCCCTCCTTTTGTTTTCTGTCCTGCCTTGTTCCAGAAGGGCTTCGAGGCAGCTGACCGGGAAACATACACTGCCTCATGGCAGAGCATTAGAAGATGCAGGAGAAAACGCGAGAAACGACGGCAGAGACCCGATCCGAGAACGAGGCCCATGTTGCCCTGCGCGCTGGAGCCGGCGGACGCACGGATCTGACTCGACGTTTCCTAGGAGCCAGAGTGAAAATGAAAATCTGGTTGGTGACACAGTTCCACTCAGAGGGTCCCTGACAAAAGACGAGTCAATTGCTCAGTGCTCGCAAGTGTTCTGAAAAAGAGAACGGTACAAAATGTCAGGGCAGAAGTCCCCGAAGGCATCTGAAAGGGTGACTTTGACAGGGCAGTTTCTTCATCAAACCACGTCATGGTTCAATGCATCCTGCTTCTTGCAAGTCAGTAAAGGTAATTAATTACAGGTTAGCGGTAATCACGTAAGTTAATTAACTCTGAAGGGAGACATGCCACAGTTCCAGGACAGCGCTCTCTGCAGTTTGCCTGAATCTGTCCAGTGTTAGATGTGTCTAGAGCACTCTGAGGTCAGCAAACTGTGGTGGGCACACCAAATCCAGCCCACAGCCTGTGTTTGTAAATAAAGCTTTATCGCCACACAGCCATGCCCATTTATTCCTTAATGTATTGTCTGGCTGCTTTGGAGCTACAACCGCCTTATTGAGTAGTTGCAACAGAGACTGTCTTGCCCGCAAAGCCTAAAGTCATTGCCATGTGGCCATTTATAGAAGGGTGCCAACCCCTAGCCTAGAAAAATGGGAGGACCACACGCCCTTCAGGCCAGCCCTGCACAGAGACTGTTCTCAGCCAAGTTCCTGATAGGTGCGTGGCAACGAGTTTACGATCACACTCCCTGGCTAGTACCAACGCATGCCCGACGCTGGCAGTTATAAATGGAACCACAAGCCTGAGCCAACATCGTGGGTCGACCTTGAGAGAATTGTGACAAGGACGGGTGCCTGCATAGGGAACCTCTGCACCAGGGCTCAGCAGACAGAGAAGAGAGCACTCAGGGACAAAGCCAAGGTCATCTTTTAAAAATAACCTTGCATTCACGCTCTGAACTCACGCTTCTGTTCCATGGGGTATGGCCACAGTAGGTTCAGTCCAGAAATGTCTCAGGGTCAACGCACGCAAACCAAACTCCTCAACAAAGCCCCGGAGGACCACTCGGCACGGGAGCAGCTGCTCTCTGATGAAGGTCGCAGTGCCCTTGAGGGCTCACCTGAGTCCACCTGCAGCTGTGCTGAGCCTTCCCCTTGCACGCGGACAGCTCCCCTCCTCCAACACCTGCCTCTGCATCTCTGCTTCTCGCCCACGCAGGGCTTCCCCTGTTCCCAGGGCAGCCTGGTGGGCAGGGGATTTAACGCCTCCAAGGCAAAGCATCACCCAGTAGGAATGACAGTCTGCAGACAGGCCAGTCTGCCGTCAGCGGGAGGATTCTAAGACCTGGAGCCCCGGTGAGATGAAGCCCCCACAGCTCACAGTGGTAACCAGCTCCTAATTGCAGCTGTATGGGGCTTTCTCCCTCCTGGGGTCACAATTCCCACTCACCTGTGCTTCCTGGAATCGCCTCCCAGATAAACCACCTGCCCCCAAGTGCTCATCTCAGCACCTGCATTTGGGGAACCCAGTCTAGCCACGGGCCCTCCACAGACAGCGTGCTTACAGCCATACAGTGAGTTCAGCAACTCGCATGTCCTGCTATAGGGGGCTGCTACTTATTAGCCCATTAAACGTTGAAAATATCCACCAAAGTTAACAACAGTGGCTTTAAAAAAAAAAAGTTGAAGCACTACCCGGATTTGCCCTGGAAATAATGACAGAGAGGGGCTGATGTCTGGTAAGACCGCCTGAGGCTGTGACGGCAAGACCACGTCCTGTAGAGTAAAACAATGATCTTCTATGTGCAATCTCTGTCATGGCCCTGGCCAGGTGATAGTATAACTTTCTGAATAGATACATCTCCACTGCCATATTGTGAGCTGAAGAGGGGACACAGGAGACACCCCTGTTTTACACGGTTAACAGGCTTCCAAAACATCAGCCTTCTGAAATGGTCTCTGCTCCTTTTTGTGCGTCTGGGGGGAAATACCCCGCAAATAAAAGAGAGGAAGTCAGACTGGGAGAGCTCCACGAATGCTCCGGAGTGCCAAGGCAGCACTGTGAGTTGCCTTCCCTTCTTCCATGGTAGCTGGATGCACTCGTGGCCCCAGTGCGTCCCCCTCTGAGTGTCCTGGCTCAGCTCCACAGACCCCTCAGGGGCCTCCCGCTTAGCCTCTGGGCTCAGGAGGTGACCTGCTCTGGCCAGTGAGAGGTTTGCAGACTGCGCACCTGCAGAGGCTTGGAGAAGCCCCCGGCACGTCCGTGTCCCTCGTGAGCTCCTCTGTGCCCGGGCTGGCCTGCTGCGGGACAGAAATCACATGCAGCGGGGTGGAGCTGTCCCAGGCTTCCCAGCGGTGCCCCCC
This sequence comes from Eulemur rufifrons, assembly GCF_041146395.1. NCBI lineage: Eukaryota > Metazoa > Chordata > Mammalia > Primates > Lemuridae > Eulemur > Eulemur rufifrons. Next base: position 4,453,444 of record NC_091003.1, read on the forward strand.
AGGTCAGCCCACAGTGGGCCAAGCCTCAGGCATGAGAAGGAGCCCAGCAGAAGCCCCCGCAGATCCATGAGCTAGAGAAACACTCATTGTTTTAAGCCACTGGGTATTTGTGGCTGTTTGTTACACAGCATTACTGTGGCCATAAATGACTGATACACCTTCCTTGTCTGAAAATCACACTTAGAGACGGGTTTCCTGCGCCGTGGGCTTTGCAGACAAACAGTGGCACGTGACAATGTGAAAGTGAATACTTCCTCCGTGAACACTAACGGAGACTCTCACCCTTGACCAAACTTCAGTCAGGCTCCTCTGAGTCCCCCTTTCCACCAGGCCTTGACATCGGCCTGCCAAGCCCAGTTTTAGCAAAAGAATCCCGCAAAGTCAGTTTCTCAAGAATCCGCCCACCCGTGACATCTGATCAAGTTCTTCACCCCCGCCCTTGACACCTAAGTCCTCGATTCCTGCCTTTAGCAAGACTCCTCCTATCTTGGATGTCTAACCAAGTTCCCCTGAGTGATTTCCCACCTGCTGACCCCCTCCCTCTGGCTACAAATGCCTGGCTGTCTTTGCCGTACGAGGAGTTGAGTTCAATCTCTCTCCCCTGTGCCGTAGTCTCGGCCTCTTTTGCAACAGTCTTGAGTCTTCCTTGTCGTGTTTAACAAGTATCCAGTGAATATTTTTTCTATTACAAAGTTAAATCTTCATAGGTGTACGTCAGAAGTAGATCTTCCAACATCAGAAGGAAATCCAATTCTGGAGGCTCGGGGCCATCAGAACGTGTCGCTGCTGTCGACGTGATAACTGGTTCCATCCGTGGATTCACGCCTGCTGCGAGCACGCGTGGAGTGCGTGCTACACAAAACAAAGAGGGACAGGACGAGGCTGCACAAGTCTAGACAGTGACGTGTGTCGGATTCCAATGCACGATGACAAGGTACACCCAGGGCTGAAGAAGGACCCACAGAACACAAAGGAAGGTGAGCCGGGACACTTCACAGAAGGGGTGACAGTTGAGCTGGGATTTAAATCCACAGTTTCGATGACTAGAGGGTAAGGTTCCAAAGAGAGGTTCTGCGGGGCAGGCGCAGGGCGCAGAGACAACACCGGCTGATGTGAGCTGCGGCACGCCAAGGCGAGAGGGGGGTGTTCACAGCCTCTGCTTTCAGGATCCCAGAGGCATGGTCTCATTTTCGGATGAGGACGATTAGTCACTCCAGCTACCTTCCAGATAACCCTAGACGGAGAATAAAGACGATGATGGCGGAGGGCGTTGCAGGAGCATTCGCTGGCTCTTCCGACTGCCAGCGCATTTCTCCCCGGAGTCGGCCCTGCAGGACATCGCGATGAGCCGTCAAGCAGAACGTGGTGAAACAGTGGGCGATTTTCATTTCGTTTTTGTACTTTTTCACACGTTTTTATTTTTTTCTTTTACAAACACCGTGACTACTAAATAATTTTTAAAATTATTTAAAACAAAGGAAAACGTGGTTCGCATGAGGAGGCAGGTTTAGGGGGGAGAAGAAAGGGAGAATTAGGCCTTGGAGGAAAACTGATTTATGGATATTTCAAACTATGTTGAAATCTAAAGAGCTGAGAAGAGGCAGGTCTGACTGAAGTCGTCGCTATAGCAGAGAGTGAGGACCGTGTCACTGCAAAAGCCTTTTGGCTCTGTCGCAGAGCCTGCGTAACCTGATTAGTCCTCCCCACGTAAAGACAAATGCTCCGGGTGGCTCCAGCCCTAGGCTCACAGCACCCAAGCTCTGCTTTCCCTCCCTTTCCTCTTTCATTGTTGCAGTCAACACAGCACTCCCTGGTGCCTCCACGGTTCCCAGAAATGCAGCTCTCCACTTCCATGTTACACCTAACGATCTATTTTAAGACCGGCCCCAAAGGCTGGAAATCAGCTCACACCGGAACTTCTAGGAAAGATTTACTATTGGCTGCGAAGAAACACAAGGGCTTTCAACTTGGCACCCCAAGCCAAGATTTCCTCATTTTCTTGGTGCTTAAAAAAAAATCTGACTGTGAGGTTCAAAATTTTCGTCAAAATATGTAATGTTAATTCCATGCATTATACGGTCTCCAATAAATAATGCTGGAACGTTCCCATGGTGGATAGAGCCTCGGATATCCAAGGGCTCCCTCCTGAAACCACTTCCAGGCCTGCCGGAATGTTTGAATTAACAGCAGCGAAGAATCCGGGCCAGGCGCGGTGGCTCACACCTGCAACGTAAGAAATAACACAGAGATCCCCGTAGCCTTTACCCAGTTTCCCCTAATGGTAATTTCTTGCAAAACCAGGGGACTGTATCACAACCTAGATACTGACATTTGTACCGTCAGGGTACAGAGTATTTCTATTACACGAGGATCTGTTGTGTTGTCTGTTCTACTTCCAACCTCTCCTTAGCCCCTAGCAACCACTAATCTGTTCTCCATTCCTATAATTTTGTCATTTTAATGTTATATAAATGGAGTCATACAGTTTGTAACCTTTTGGGATTGGTTTCTTTCATTCAGTACAGTTCTCTGGAGATTCTTCCAGGCTGCCGCATGCATCAATAGTTTGTTCCTTTTCATTGCCGAGTAATATTCCATATATCACATGCAGGTACCACGGTTTAACAACCCACACGTTGAAATACATCTCGGTTATTGCCAGTTTCAGACTATTCTAAATAAAACTGCTGTAAATATTTATATACAGACTTTTATGTGAATACATATCTTCATTTATCTGGGATAAACAATGGAAGTGCAATTTCTAGCTCATAGGATAGATACACGTTTAATTAAAAAAAAAACAAACCTGAAACTGTTTCCCAGAGTGTCTGTGCCATTTTACATCTCTGCCAGCAATATATTATATAAATGATCCAGTTTCTCTGCATCCTCACCAGCATTTAGTGTTGCCACTATTTTTTATTTTAGCCATTCTAATAGGTATGTAGTGATAACTCCTTGCGATTTTAATTTGTGTCTTCCTAACAGGTAAAGATGTTACATATCTTTACATGTGATTATTTGCCAACTATAATCTTCTTCCTGATGTAGGACATTTATGATTTATCAAATCAGAAAAGAACCTACAAAATATTACATAAGGTATCCTGTTTTCACTCATATATTTATATACATATGTATTTATCACAAATATATATATTTGCATATATGTTTATATGTATATATTTGTATAGCAACAGGCCTAGAAAGGTGTGTGGCAAGGGAGGCAGCCTGGTGCAGTGGTTAAGAGCTCTGTCTCTGGAGGCTGGACCCCCCACTTGCAGGCTGCGAGACCTTGGTAAAGGTAACTTATCTTTCCACGTGTAGTTTCCCATGTAAAATAGGGATGATAGTAGCATCCACTCCATGGCAATGCCCTGGAGGTCCAGTGAGTTGATATTTGCAAAGCCCTTAATAACACCTGCTCTTAATGTTTATCTCTGGCAAGTGGGGTTTCTTTTTATTTTACTCAACTTTTCTCTATGGTGCACAACTTGTCTGATTTAAATAATTTGGTATTTTGATTTTATGTATCAGTCTCGTGAAAGCCCTGGGGACTGGGGAATGGGGAAAAGGTCACAGAGATGTGGAATTTAAATCTTGAAGGAGGAGCAGAATTTCAACAAGAGGGCAAGGGACCCAGTCCAAGCCCTCTTGCTGCTTCTCTCTTTCTCTTTCTGGATGTTGCTCCCCTCTCCCGTCTTGATGTCTGACCCTTACAGAGGGGGAAGAGGTGACAGGAGCCCAGCAGCTGTGACTTGGCTGGCACCATCATGGCCATCTGGCGTCAGGCTCTCCGGACTGGGTATGTTGAAAGCTGAGTCCTTCTCTCGTGCGTGCCTTTGGGGGGTCTCACTCAGCAGCCCCCTGGACCAGGCTGATGCATCTCTGTTCTGACTGGTCAGGCCTTTCCTGGCCCTGGGATTCCTATGGCACCTCCCACTTCTCTTCACTGAAGGCTACACAACCTCTTGGTGAGATGGCCTCTGTAGCAAGACCTAAAACAACCTCACACTGGCAGACTTGCCCATGGCCCACTAGCTGGCCCAAGAGATGGCATTCGAGCACCCTTTACCTCAGCAAACTCCTGGTGGGCAGAACATCCAATACAGATACTTCACCCTAGCTGTGCCCAAAACAGCCTTCCAGCCCCCCTCTTGGCCTTTAAGGAGCCAGATACCAGGCCACTGCGTCTCCATCTCGACAAGGCACATACAAAGCTCTCTGATAGGTCTGACTAAAGCCCCTCTCGCACTGAGAAGAGACAGGAGGGACTCAGAACAACCATATCCAAAAGAAATTCTCTTCTTTCAGTGTTGGACCATTTTATACCCTTGATGTGTGTGCGGGTTCATAAATACCCAATTTACAGACACCTCTTTGGAATATTCTGGCCACAGTGGCAGCCCCTGCTGTGGAATGTGGTGTCTGTTGTCTCTTGGTGCTTCCGTCCAAGCCTCCATGAACGCCCGTTACACCTGTACATGTCCAAGCGTCTGGCGCTCACCTGTGGTAAAACGTGAGGCGGGAAAGGCAGGTCAGGTCAGACACGAACGTCCAGCAGCAGGAGGAGAAAGGGTCAGAAAGGCAGACTGGGCAGGGCAGGGTGGAGGGGAGCTGGGCCTCAGGGGAGAAGGCCAAGGCTGGGAAGAGCCAAGCATGGAGGGTGCCGTGGAGCCCTGGAAGACAGACTCGGGCCTCCTTTGGACCCAAATTCCCAGTCCTTGGTACAGACCTCCTTGAGGAGGCCACACGCGGGGATAACGCATCCACCAGGCACAGCGGCCACAACAATGGCTCAAAATACTTGTAGGAAGGCAAAAAAATGTTTTCATTTCTTTTTAAATCAGAAGGAAAAAAACCCAAACTTTCATCAAAGATAATGTTTGAACACATTATATTAATAGATTTGCCTTTACACCAATGCAGTTCTAAAACGTCTTTCTTCATTTTTTTTTTAATGGAGGAAGAGACCCACAAAGGCAAAAGCACCTAAAGCCCACGAAAGTCAGGAGTGGCCCAACCAGCTTTGCGCCTTTCCCGTCTTCTTCCTGAACACGTGGTTCCTCGGACGTCTGGAACTCTGACTCTGTTTCCCCTGCCCGTTCACCTCCTGCACGTTTTCACTCCTGCCCGGGCCCCGCTGCCGGCCCCAGCCTGAGGGCTTCGGTGCTTGGCCTCCATCTTGCTGGGCCACTCGGCCTCTTAGCCCCGTGTGAGCAGCCATAGCGGGGACTCGGTCCGCTGCCCTCACTACTGATGGGCGCACGGCCACTCGCTCCCTCTAAGCACCCCACCCCTGAGTCGGTCAAGCCGCCTCTTCCTCTGCCCCCAACCCCTCCCGCTTCCTCCTGCTAGAGCAGCCGCCATATTGTGCTGCAGACGCAGCCACAAACGAGCCCGGGCCTCCATCCGGGCCTCCGCGTTGCCTGGCAACCGTCTCCTCCGGCCTGACCTCACTTCCGGGACACCCGCGCCATCGCTCTGGCGCACTCCGGGCTCCACCTGCTCACTTGGCTGCCGGTCCCCCTCCGACTGCGTGGACACCAACCTGCAAGACGGTCTCACGGCAGCTCCTCCCCTCAGCTTTCTCCGCATCTTCTCGCCCTGTCCTCCTCCCCTCCTGCCTAAAAACAACAAAAACACTACTTACTTCCTCCTTTCTACCGGAGTTACCTCCACTGACAGTCAGTCCCTCTCTCTTTTCTTCTCCTCAGCCTAAGAACATTCTCGAATCTTCTCTATTCAGAAATCACATCTCTTGACCCAGATTTCCTCTCAAGCTAGAAGTCCAGCATAGGAAATCTCTAGCAGGATGTTAAGAGCGTGGATGCACCGGTTGCCTCTGCAAGGGGGCTGGGGGGCCGGAGGGCTGGGGGAGTTGGGGGCTGGGGGCTGGGGGGTGGGGGGCTGGGGGGCTGGGAGGCTGGGGAGGGAGCGAAGGAGGCCGACTGTGAACTGTATTCACTGCATCTCCTTTTGGACGAGGCACCTATTCGAAGGGTAGCATTCCTCTCCCTGCCCTTCACTGCTAAGCAGCCCCCTGGGAGATATTTTCTTCAAAAATATCATTTTTCACGTGCCACATACTGCTCTATTCTTGCCAATACCGGGTGTTAGACATTTTGTGTGTTCCCAAATTTTCGACAGTATAAGGATGTCACAACCACCACCTTTGTGTCCAAGATCTAGACCATATCTCTGGTGATTTCCCTGGGATAAATAGCTGAAAACGACCCACCACGTAGAGTCCTAAGGGTGAATTACTGTATCAATGATGTTTCTCATCTACAGTGTCAAACCATACCTCTAGAAGGTAGTTATAAACCCAGATGTCCATAGCAATGCCAAGGAATGCCTTTTTCCATGCAGCCTCCCAGATTGGAATATTTTTAATCCTTGCTAATTTAATAAGTTAAAACATGTTGTCTCATGGTGTTAATTTGCATTTCTATTATTGCTGAAATGGAAATTTTGTTCAACTTTTCACTAGCAATTACTTATTATCCAATTATAGTTTCTCTTCCATAAATTGTCTATTCACATTTTGCTCATTCTTTTAAGGGGGCATCCTAGTCTTTTTAGTTAGTTCAAGTATTTTGTACTTTTAAAGATAAGACTCTTTAATATATTTGAACAAATATTTTCTAGTTCATCTTTGGCTTTTCATTTTTTAATGTATATTTATGTATACGTATGTGGAAATTAAATTTTTAAGTGGCCAATCTATTAATTTATTTACTTACAGATTTATTATTGCTTTTACACTTGGGAAGAAAGATGTTTTTATCCAGGGAGCACACAGATCCCTTAAGCTATACTGTCTTCTAATTTACCCATAATTTTACTTATACACATATTTTCTTGATGCAACTAAAATTTATTTGGGATTTGGGATGAGGTGAGACTCTTACCAGATTTTTTTCTGAAGCATCAATTTTCCACAAACCACTTGCCATGTATTAACCAAGCCAGCCCTTCCATTCTTTGGGATGTGTCCTTTATTGTAATTAAACATGTCAAGGGATCTGGTTTGAGCTCTCTATTCTGTCCCTTGATTTACTTGTATATTCTTGACTTAATACCTTTTGCCATAATTATTATAGCTTTACAATATGTTTCCTGTCTAGTAGGGGGAGACTCCCTTGGTCTTCTTATCAAATATTCCCACATACCCTTGACTATTTATTCTTCCTAATAAGCTTCAGAATCATTTTGTCAAGTTCCTAAAACTCTAATAGGTTAATTAGTTCAACTGATTCTATCGCCACATCTGTTTTTTTTTTTTTTATCGATTCATTTCTTTCTATTTCTGTTGTTACTCCTCTAGGACTTCCCATTGCTTCCCTGGTAAATAATTGATTTTTCTCCTGGTGAACTTACGAATTCACCCTGAGACCCCGTTAAGGACATCAGCTGGTATTTACAACACAGGTAAGCCCACTCTTAGCCATTTCATTTAACAAACATTTCCTAAACCCCTGCCGTGTGAGATGCACTGTGCTAGGTTCTAGGGGTAGAACAGAGGCTGAGACAGACAAGGTCCCTCCCAGGGTGCAAATGGTGAAACTTGGGTGGCAGACGTCGGAAGAGCAATACCAATAAGCATGGCGAGTGTCTCAGTAAAGGCACACTCGGCAGATGGAGCGTGGGGAAGAGGCCCCCCATTTCCACTGGTAAAAACCTGTTCGTCCATCTCAGTCAGGATAAAAGACGCTACTTGCTGTAACAGACAACCCAGCGTCTCCGTGGCTTAGTCCCGCTTTTCCCTTTATCCTAGTCTGACGCCGGTGGGCAGCTCTCCTGGGCAGCTCTTTCCAACAGCCACTCAAGGACACACGGCCTCCACGTGGAAAAGGACGGATGTTGGACGGCCATTCAGGGGAGTGTTACAGACAGGCCTAGAAGGGGCATATTGCACTTCCACAGCATCCAACTGGCCCTGTCACATGGCCCAGTCACTGACCCTGACCTAACTGCAGTGCAGGGCCAGGAAGATAAAATGGGACAAAGAGCATCTGGCCAGTCTCTGCAGCACCACCTTCGAGGTCCGTCCCCAGTCCTTCCAACTCCAGGAAGCACTCCCTGTCCCCTGACAGCACGTCGCTCCCTATTAACACTTGTTCTGCGCCTTCCTGGTGACTGTGACGTGCTCAACTGTCTGTTCCAACCATTGGTGACTTTATCTGCCCCGTCCTCATCAGAGGGAGACCTCTTGCAGGCAGAGACCGTGCCTAGGCCACCTTAGTATGTCCACAGTACCAGCCGCGCCAACAGGTCATGGGGTCCACATATTCATGTTGAATCGGAGACGGCAAATTTCCATCGCTGGTTTGAACAGTAGAGTAAAAGTTGACATGTTCTTTTCCCATGCCTTCTCCCAGGCCACCCTGAGACCCATTCTAATTCTAAAAATAATCACAATGGCTTTCAAAGGGGAGATTTCCATGTGCCTATAAAACTCCGTCATCGACAGTTATACCTATGTTCCATTTCTTTCCACAATTCATTATATTTTTCCACCCTTTACTTCCAGCTAATGGAAAGTAGATTAAAACAAAAATCAGCCAATGTATTACAGGAAAATTCTTGATACTAGAAAAAAACAGAGAGGGGCACTTGAAAGGAAGTGGGTGGCATTGCTCTCCTGCACGCTGCAAGGTTGGAGGACCTTTGTTTCGGATGCGCTGTGTGTGACTGCCCCCTTGCTGCGCTCGCTATAGCAACTACGTCCTAGTCTAGCAGAGACTGAGAGAGAGAGGCTTTGAAGAAATAACCTTCACATGATACATCTCCTGAAGCCTCTGAACAGGAAACATACAAAGGGAGAAGGAGGAGAAAGAAACATGGAACAGATCTAGTTTTTCCTCAATCGATACATCACGCGGAACATTTTCTATCGCGTTTCCTTGTTCAGCATGGGAGGTGGGGTTTCCGGCCCCCTCCTGTCACCTGCCTTGATTTTTCTGAGAAGACTTCTTCCACTCCCTTCCATCCCTTCCCATTACGCTCTCTTCGTCCACTCTCCCTCTTGGAGTTATGAAGACCTTGACTTTTAGAGCTGGAAAAACACTAATCAATATCTTATAGAGCGTGTTCATTTCATGGAGGCGCATCCTGATGATTCCTCTCCTCCCTTGCAGTTCAGAGCTTCCACTGAGGATTTTCAACGAAAACTGCAGGACTGCAGAATCCGATTTGGGAAAAGGCTTTCAATCCGAGACCTGGGAGGGGATTTCTGAGCTTGAAGGTTCCTTTCTAATCTTGAGTCAACATCTGCATGACTGAGGGCATCCCTGGAGCAGTGGCGTGTCTCCCCAGACACAGGGAGATGACACTTGGGATCACCAGTGAGCATTTCCACAAAGCCTCTTCTGTTCATCTCCTTCCCAGTGAATGACAAGGTAGGGCAAATATTTTTTTCACTTAAAACCACATCTGCGGGAGATGAAATAATTTCTGAAGGCCTTCATCATGTTAGTGCTGGACTGGGGTTCATCCCTTGACATGCGTGTCCTGGAGTGTTGGGAGCACAAGAAACGAACCCACTTCACTCTGCCTGCTATGAAAATCCCAGCTTCCCCTGGAGACATAAATGCCTCTTGAAGGGGGGATCATACTGAAGAATTCATCTGATTTCTTCACCACGGGAACACTCAATCCCCGATGACTCGGTCTGGATGTCCTGAGAACCCCGTGTCTGCACCTCTGTCTGTAAACCGAGCTGAGGACACATTTCCATCCCTCAAATCCTGCCATTCCTTGGAGGTAGACAGATTTAGCAAGAGTTTCTCTGTCCTCACTAAGTATTTCTTCTACACAATAACTTTACTAGGGAGTGAAACACTGATGTCTTCATTTAACCCAACCGTCTGGGTCAAGGATGAACGGGGTGAAGCCATTTCACGAGAGAGGTGAGACAGCCTCTTCCTCCCATATCCTAGCATGTACTTAGAAATAGATTCCAACTCCAGCCCGACAGAGTCACACTTCCACAATGTCTACAAATGCCACGAAGGAGATAATGAACAGGGGGGAAAGTGTTTACTTCTTTAAGTTAGGAATAACCATACGCACACCTGTAATCCTAGCACTCTGAGAGGGCGAGGAGGGAGGATCATTTAAGATCAGGAGTTGGAGATCAGCCTGAGCAAGAGCGAGACCCCATCTCTACTAAAAATACAAAAATTAGCCAGGCATGGTGGCACGTGCCTATAGTCCCAGGTACTTGGGAGGCTGAGGCAGGAGGATCGCTTGAGCCCAGGAGTTTGAGGTTGCTGTGAGCTGAGCTGATGCCACGGCACTCTAGCCCAGGGCAACAGAGTAACACCCTGTCTCCAAAAATATATATATATGTGTGTGTGTGTGTGTATAAAAAAAAAACTATACACAAACAAGCGCACAGACACACACAGTGGCCGATGGAGACAGATTATGCCTAAAAAATAAACACCACTTCTTGTTACAGTTGTTTGAAATCCAGAAGATCTACTTATTGGATTTTCTAGCATTAGCCTGACTCCTTAAGGGAAGGAGTCAAATAAACAAAACTGAATTCACACAGACCCCAAAATTAGTTCAGCTGGACTAAATTCTTAAGACCACACTGAAGTCCAAGTTTGTGGATACGAATTGCTCCTATAGCGTGAGGCACCAAATAGTGTGCTTTGAACGTGGAAACCGAGGCCTACAGTGACAGTACTGACCCAGGAACAGTCACACCGAAGTCTTACCTCTGGGGCTGGTTCTTATCGCCCACTTTCCAGCCACAGGACAGAAAGAAATGTTTTTAATGTCACCTACTTATTAAACACGTGTGCCCAATTTTATGGTGACACTAGGAAAAACCATTTTGCCTAGGAATCTTCTAGATTCCAAGTCAGTTTTAGGCCAGATAATGTTCTCAAGCCTCAAAGTAAAACTTGCAATTGTTTTCACTTATTCACTCAATGAACAAACATTTACTCTGATGGGCAGAGTTTTATTTTGTGAGAAGAGACTAAAGAAAATGAAGATTTGCTGTCCTTGAGGAACCTTAGTTTACCTTGAGAGACAAAAACAAACATGGTCTTGATGACTTGAGAACGGTAACATTCAGTGTATCTATAAATGGAAAATGTATTTTCAAAGGTAACACTGTAGCCCTGGGGGATAAAAGCAGAGCAGTGCTCCGGGTGAGCAGGGTGAACCGCGGCCCCGGGGAGGCCAGGGAGCGGGGCAGGAAACAGACACCTACCGAAGGAAAATGACACAAAGACCCCCAGGGGTCACTTTCCTGTCTCAGTCCAGAAATCACATTTTCTACAGTTTCCATCCCCACTTCCAGACCTCTGGTTGCCACACACACCCCGGGAAGTCTAGGGCTCCACCGTCCTTCACAAGGAGCACACACAAATGCCTAGCTCAGCAGCTGGAGGACAGGAGGAGCTTGACCAAAGGTAGCTGCTGCCATCAGTATACCATCGTCATTGTCATCAGCCACAGCCCCAGGTCTGCGTTTCACCTACACCTTTTAGCAGACGCCTCAGGTGCGCCTACCTTTCCAGCAGAGGCGACCGCAAGACCAAGAGGCTGGTTTGGCTGGAAGTTGGTTGGGCAGCAGGTCAGCATTTATTGAACAGTTTGTCCCGTTTTCCCTCCTCCTCATCTTCCTTTCTGTGTTTAATTTGTTAACGACGGACTCTGGACCAGGCACGACAGTGAGCAAGATTAACGGGGCTGCGGGGAGAGCACTGGCCGGGCGCGGGGCCTGGACCGCAGCCTGGCAGCGGTCACTGCTTCCCGGGGACAGACCAGAGTCCCAGCGCTGCGGAAGGTGCTCAGCTGCTGTCTGGCTCTTCAGAGGGGGAGGCCAGTTGCTGTCGCAGATGAGAGGGAGGAGGTCAAGGGCCCTCGGAAAGCACAGAAGGCCCAGAATAACACAAAGAGTCTGTGTTACCGGGACTGGAGGACGCTGGAAAGGAGAGAATGGAAACTGCTCCCGCTGACCCTTTCACTGGCCGCGATGAACTTCTTTTAAAAGATGGAAGAGCAGAGATGTTTTTAAAGGAAAAGAAACTCGGGAGCTGAGCTGGGAAGGACACTTATTTCAAAAAGCTTTTCTCCAGGGCAGAGAGCAGAAAGTCTTTTTGAAATAAGTGTCCTCCCCAGCCCGGCCCCCGAGACGTCTGCGCGCGGAGCAGACCAGGTCTCTGCGGTGGCGCCCTGCACCCCCAGCTGCTCCCGCACAGAGCTGCCGCCAGCGGGAGCGAGAAAACAAAGCGAGGTCTTTTCCTGTGCCCACTGACCCCCCTTGGGACCCTGGTCTACAAAAATAAAGATCATCATCATCATCGTTTCCATTTTGGAAACAGACCAGCCTACTCTTGTGTTCACTAAACTCCCCAAGCCTGAATCCTGAGGGTCACTGTCACTCAGCCTATAAAATGCCAAGTAGCAAAATCTTTGGACTCCCAGTTTCCCCCCCTGGAAAGCAGGCGTGGCTGCACCCCTCCCTCACTGCATGGGTGCTCGACAGAGGGTGAGTGAGGTTGCATGAGCCAGAAATTATCCTCAACACCCTCCCCTCCCTGTCGAACTGTCCCATAGTGCCCTCTGTACCGTGGTCTCCAAGTATTCTTAATTGTGCCTCCTTACCAGGAAAAACAGACGAGCACGGTGTCAGCAGGGCCCTGCAGAAAACAGACACCGAGATGGAGTTAGGGAGGAAAGAGGTTTATTGGGAGTGACGCCCATAAAAGATAAAAGGGAGAGGGACAGGCCTGGGCAGGGAGAGCCTTGGACGCCACTGGTCTCGGCCAGCCCCACCCGGCTGGTCTCCAGGCAAAGACTGCCTGTTGGAGGAGTTCCCTGCTGCACAGAAATGGCCAGGGCCAGGGACACCTGCCATGCTTGGATTCAGCCAGGGCAACAAGGCCAGGGGGAAAGGCCCATGGGATGTGGTCAGGTGGGTTAGGCACGGGGGGTTGAGGCACAGGGGAATAAGGACAGGAAGATGAGGCCGTGGGATATGGCCGGGGGATATGGCATGGCGGGATGAGGAGAAGGGGTAAGGCCAAGGGAATAAGGAGCCCAGCACAGGAAATGCCCTTTGCAGCCGTGAGTACTGCAGTGAACTCGAATGTTCATTCATACCGCGTGTCCTTCCCGGGCCCTCTCACAGAAACACGCCTGCACGTTCAACAGAAGACGTTCCCCACGCATCTCACCTTTTCACTGACTACCAGAAAGTCTCAGGCGGGGATTCTGGCGGGATCTGCTTCCACCTTCCCGGTCCCATATTTGGTCATGTCCAATTACGCTCCTCCCTCAAGACTTCAGTCAGCAACTCTCGCATGTGAACTGAAAGACCACATGTGCTTACAGAGAAACATGTTAGGCCAGGTGCCGTGGCTCATGCCTGGAATCCCAGCACTTTGAGAAGCTGAGGCGGGAGGATCACTTGAGGCCAGGAGTTTGAAACCAGCCAGGGCAACATAGTGAGACCCCCATCTCTACAAAAAATTGTTTTAAATTAGCCAGGCGTGGGGGCACCTGCCTGCAGTCCCAGCTACTCAGGAGGTTGGGCAGCAGAGCAAGACCCTGGCTCTAATAAATAAGAAAGAAAGAAAAGAAATACATCAATTAAAAAGTGTTAGTACTTCATTAATAGTTATCTACTATAATGATGTATATTACATTGAACTCAGCTAGTTGGGGGGAAAACCATTCCTAAAAATAAGTATCTTTGACTTTGAGAAGGATCACTTCTGTGACTCCCAACCAAAGCCACCAAATCTCATTCTCTCACCGGCTGAACAAAGAACCCTCCTGGTAAAATGACACTAAACTTTTGGTTCTTATTCCCTTTTCCTGCCCTGCCAGGAGCAAACAGTATCTGGCTGCTTTCACTCTTTCAGAGTCCTCCCGACAAGCTGCCCCGCGGGTGGGAATGTTTTGCAGACAGAGGATAAGGTCGTTCCGTCCTGCTGCAAACGCAACCGGCGCCCGCTCGCCCGGCCGCTGAGTCAGCGGTGCGGAGCCGTGAACCATCACTGATGGCTTCCGACAGGGGCTTCCTGGGCCACGTTGTTCGGCCTCTTTCCAAGTTAATTCTCTCTCTGCAACTGTGGTGCTCAAGACGGAATGTGTTTCCTCAGTTTATGCACCCTTGTTCTGTTCTTAACATCTGTGGGTTTACATCTGAGGGCCAAATGGATTTTAAAAGTTGGACGATCCCACACAAAAGAAGGATTAACAGGGTCTTTTGAATTCTTGGGTCAAGTAAGCGCTGCTAACTCCCTCTCAACCACATGATACAAGAAAAAACTTAGGGACACACCAAAGCTCTGTGGGCAGGTTGAAAAAAAATGAAGATTTCCCTTTTAATTGACAAAGCAGAGTTAACTGGCTGGGCTTCTGCCTTACATAAACACACCTGAGTCAAAGACAAGGTCAACCAGAGACATCGGCTGAACCTGAGCATGGCGGCAGCTGTATTTTCCCCTCCGACCCCAGGAGGCAGCACTGCCATCCTCACACAGCTGACAGGAGATGGTGCTGGATTCCAATCCACAGCCTGGGGCCGAACTGCCACAGGCAGTTATCTTTTAGAGAGAAAAAGGGATTTTTAAGGAGAATGAAAAAAAAGAAAAACATGTAAATTTGGGGGGAAATATTTGTACCTTAAACTTAATAAAGTAAGTGGGGGAGGATGGATGTTTACAGAAATCAGCGTGTGCTGACGGAGCTTGTTTGGAGGGTCCAGCAGGGGACCGCAGCTACTCGTACCCCCTTGACTGAAGAACGGTCCTCCTCTATCAGGGGAGGTTGTCCAGAGCGTGCAGGTTCCGGAGGGACGCACGTGGAGCGGTGAGGAAGGAAGGGGACACTGGCCTAGCCAGCCAGATCAGCTGAATCCACCCCAGTGATCAATGGGGTGACAGATGTCACAGCCAGATCACGCCCACACCCAGTGTGTGCTAATGGAAATCAGCCCATTGACGGAGGACCTAGTAGTAACCACAGATACCACTTCGTTTCAATGGACCGAAAAGCATTTTATATTTACATTTTATTCTATAAATCTATTTTAACTTAATATCATTTCCTTCCACAAAGGTAAAAACAAAGGGTCACTTAAGACGTTTCTTTATTTGCCGCTGCATTTATTTTTGCAAATCAAACAAACTTGTCCCATTGACTCATAATATCAGGAATGCTTTATGTTTGTATAAAAAACGATCTGGTGCTTCCTCTTGCTTAAAATAAGTTTATTTATCTGTTTCGCCACTATCATGAACCCATTTGAATAATCAGAATACTTTCCACTTGAAAAACACATCCCACTTTACACGTATTGGAATTTGCATTTATAGAGGATCTGATTAATGCCTGAGGCTGGGGTTTTAGTTAGGCTCCTCTTAGTAACTTTCCATGCATCCCCGCCCTGGCCCTGCCGGCTGTCTCCACTGTATTTGGAGTGCAGACGGATCTTTCTCCCCTATTGCAACAGTCTTCACCTCTCAAAATAACCCTGAATACAGTCTTCCCTGCCGCTTTAACGAGCGTCAGAATAATTTCTTCTTTAACAGGCGAAACAACTCACCACTGACCCTACTTGGAAGCAGCTGAGTGAACGAGTATTCATATCATGCAAAGGTATCCGACTTTGAAAACCAAACTTCAAAACAGGTTCCAAGAACATTCCAGAACGTGCCTCCTTTTCCTCCTCTCCCCAGGCGGTCTGGCTCCTTCCTGCAGGGCTCAGAGGTGATTCTCAGGCATTCTCCCGGTGTCACCCGAGCCCAGGCCTCCTCTCTCTGCTAACTTACTGCCACTCACTTCCTCACTGAGGACCCCCGCCCTCCCCCCATGGCATTCGACACAATGAGCAGATCCTAAATTCCCTAGCTCTGGAACACCTAATCCCTTGCAGCCTCCCTAAGCACAGCCTACGTTCCAGAACCTTCCAGCCACTCCACTTACTCCTGGCATCATCGCTTCCTGGAATGTCCCAGTGGGAGCTCACACCCACCTGAATTCCTGCAACTTCCCGCCGAGTTGTGCTGTGGTCGCTTCTCCTCCCTGCCAGGGCAGAGGAGCCACACGGGCAGGAAATATTTCATTTCTTCTTCACCCACAGTGCCTCGCACAACGCGTTAGATGTGGTGGGCATTCAGCAAATATTTATTGAACAACTGAACAGATGTCGAGCTGAAGTCAATAGAACGGGAAACACTGAGAGGAAAGTCTTAAAAGACTGATTTTTCTGGAACAACGTTCTATCTTTTACTGCCGGCCTGAAAAATGTAAATCAGACAAAGCAAACAAGCGCCCCCTTGTGGCCGCAGACTGGCAGTACAGCGTCACCAACAAAAATGGCCGCTCCCAGGGGGAGAGGGAGGGAGGAATTAGCTTAATGATGGAGTTCTGAGGTTTCCTGCCTGGAAACGCCCTTCCCTCTAACCACAGGCAGGGGCACCATTAAACCAGTCCAATCCTAAGCCCAAGGTCCAGTAGCTCAGGGGCTGTCACTCCTCTTCATGACTCCAGCAGTCAGGAGCTGTGGATGCAACAGGGAATCTGATGGGGTCCCTTCCACTTCATTAAGAGTCATCAGAAGCACAACCACCAGCTGCAGTGTGGGGACCTTGACTGGATCGTGGTTACAATAAACAAGCAGTAGGAGACATTTGGGAGAGTCCCCAAGAAAACCTGCGAACGAGTGATCGTGGCAGCTTTATTCATAATCGCCGAAAAGAAGACACAGCCCAAGTGCCCATCGACAGGGGGCTGGACGAGGAAGTGGTGGGACAGCCTTACGACGGGACTCGCACAGCAGTGGGAGCAGCGGCGTCTGAGACGCGCACGACAGGGATGAGCACCAGAAGCGCACGCTGCGTGAGGGGAGCCTGACGCCAGAGGGGGACTCTGTGTATATGAAGCTCTAGAAGAGGTGACAAGAGGACCAGAGCAGGGGTTGCCAGGGGCTGGGGGGCTTGTCTGGGGAGGAGTGCAACCTTTTGGGGTGATGGTAACGTTCTTTATCTGGACAGGGACGTGGGTTAGGTGGATATATGCATTTGTCGTAATGTATCAAATATGACACTTAAAATTTGTGTCTTTCATTACGGGTCAATTTTACCTCAAGAAAAAGCTAACCAATACCGAACTCTGGTAAGGGATGCCCGTGCTGGAGTGTGTGGGGGGAAGGGTACTGGTGTCTGCATCTTACTCTGAAATGCGTCGAACAGCTGAGATGGAGTCAAGGATAAACGAAGGACGGACAGACGGATACGTACGTGAGAAAGCACATAGCCAGGTATTGTCTGCAGAACCAGGTGGTGGCTATCTCTCTGCTCACTGTAAAATTCTTTCAATGTGGTGTTTGAAAATAGTTTTATGATAAAATCTTGGAGGAAAAGACATTGGGGAATAACTGAGGATATCTTAATACCGACCGGGTATTAGATGATTCAGTGAGCTGTGTGCATCTTTTATGTGTGATGATGATGGTGCTGGGGTTAACAGGAAAACGTCCTTATTATTAGAGATGTATACTAGAGTCTTTAGAGGTGTCACAATGTCTACAATATACTTTAGAATGCTCCAGGGGGGGAAATGAAGCTGATGTTGCCAAGTGTTAATTGCTGCTAATCCATGTGATGGACTTAAGGGTGTGAGCTGCTCCACCTGCTCCCTTTCCTCTTAGGAGGAGGAGGACGTGCTCTCTCAGTGAGCCTGGGCTCCAGCAGCTCAAGTTCTAGCTAGGGAGTCTGGCTAGGAGGGAGTGTGCCTGTCCCCGAGGCTCTGGGCAGCCTTCACGACATGCCCCTCCTGCCTTGGTCACTGGCCTCACCAGGTATCTCCCTCAAACTCAAAACGTAGATGTCGCGCACCACACCCGTCAGCCAGCGGGTCCTGGGTCTCCCCCTGCCTCGTCTTCCCAATCTGCCTCTCCCAGCTCCGCACACATGGCACGCTCAGGGTCTCCCCAAGGGTCCAACGCAAGCCCCTGCCGAGCCTTCCATGCCCTCCTGCCCAGGAGATTTCCCGATTCTGTCTCTCGCCAGTGCCTGTGGGGTGGTGGAGTTTCAGTTTTAAGTGCCTTAGCATGGAGCCTCTGGCAAGGGAGAAAGAATGGGCTTCAGGGTCAACCAGGCCCGGCTTAGAATCCCAGGTCCGTCATTAACTCAAACGGGGAATCGGGACCAATTAGTCAGCCTTCTGTTCCACACGCCCTCTTCTGGAAAACGGGCGTGCTGACACCTAGGTCCTGACTGTTGTTAGGACTGACTACTACGGCGCAACAGCGCCACCTGCTGCTAGAATGCTAGGATGCACAAGGGTGCCTTTCCGTATTTCACCGGCCCACAGCTCGGCATTTAAAACTATTCAGACACTTCAGGTTCCAGCAGTACTGAGGTCCTTACAGTTCCCCAAACACATGCTTCGACTCCATGCTTTCCTTCGTGTAAATCAGCAGTTTTCAAGGCGTGGTCCCTCTAGCGGCAGCACCCGCATGCCCTGGGACCTTGTTAGAAATACAAATCCCCAAGCCTTACTCCAGACCCAATGAATCAGAAACTCAAGGGCGGGGCCCAGAGATCCGTGTTTTCCGGAGCCCTGCAGGTGATTCTGATGCATGCTTGATTTTGAGAACCACAAGTATTCATTATCTTCTCTGCTTAAAGTGCTTTCTCACTGTGCCTGTCAAGTGAACTCCTAGGCATCCCTTAAAATCCTCCTGCAGGAAGCCTCTCGTAACTCCCGTGACCCTAGACAGGGTGATTCATGCTCACCTCTTAACTACTGCTATATTTTGATTATACTTCTCTGGTTGTCTTTATGACACTGTGCTATAATTATTAGTTTGGAAGACTCTCCTAACCATAGGTAGCAAGGACTACGTTATTATTCTTTGTATCTTCAGCGTCTAGCAAGGTGACTCTCATTTCTTTGGGGCATAGACCCAGCAGCAAAATTGCTGGGTCACAGGGCAGTCTCAGCACACCTGGGTTTCGAATTAGCTCTGTCCTCTGACCTTGGCAGTGCGCTGAACACTCTTTCCAGCTCCTGTGCGTTGATGGGGACGGAGTATCTTTTTCCCTTTGAATTGCTATGACCACGAGGATGATGATATGTTAAGACACAGATGTCAACTTCTAAGATATAAAGATGGTTTACATCTACACATCGTTGCCTCGAGGGGAGAACAGGAGGCAGAGGAGAAGGAATTCTCTAACCACTGAATGCCAAGCGCTTTCCCTGTCTCTAAGCTACAATCTGCTTTCGCAAGCTGCTGTGTCACGGAACCATCTTTTCCGTCTTCTCGTATTCTTAGCAGAACTTTCCTTGCTCAGATCATGGTCACTGATGAAGCCCAGAGGGAACAAAGAGAATGGAAGGCCATGTTCATCTGCTGACCCACGTGCTCGGGATTTTTAGAGCCAAAAAGGATTGCTTTATCAACCGGCTGTCTTATTAGAGCTAATTCTTGGCACGCTTCACCAAGCAGTTGTTTAGAGTTTTTTAAAACATTACCATTTGTGGTATGATTGATGTGCAATGGTCTGAGCCCTCAAAAGTGAGCTTTTTTTCAATCCACAGCACAGACGAAGTAATGGTTTGTAACTTGAAGTATACACTAGACTGTCCATTCCATTTTACATTTTCCCAGAGAAACTGCCCAATGAAGTCACATGCTTTTTTTTATAGCGTACTCACTCTTAGTATGAAAAGTCTTATTAGCATTATTAATTATATCTTTTTCACCTTGTAAATGAGTGATCACTAAGGAACTAGCCTTGCCATAGTGAATAAAACTTGGAAAGAATTTACAACAAACTCAAAGAAGAAGAAACAAAGTAAATGGAATCTGGTCATTGGGTTCAACATTTAAATAAGAAAGGCGTTAACGCAGAGAGAGAAGGGGTTAAAACTTGGGACCACAGAGTTTTATGACACCCACAAGCGGCTGCTTTTACAGCAAGTGTGGTGAGTCAGAAAAATGTTTTATAGACCAAAAAACTCTTTTAAAAGGAATTCAGAGAACAAGCGGAGGGTGGCAGTTTTTGTTTAGAAAGCTGTATGAGGCTGCGTGTAGAGAATTACAAGAATTGGTGACGCGGCCACCCACGTCCCGCCTCCCTCCCCACCTGCAGTAACCAAGGGCTTAATCTTCAGCCTCTGCAGTCACCTGACAGAACTGTCAGGCCTTTCAAATGCTCAACATCTCTTATTTCCCGTGGTACAATAACTTTGGTGTTTAACTCTGCGGTGCTAATCAAATGTACCTCCTCTGGGGTTTTGTTTTGTCTTGGTTTAAAATAGACTAACCCTAATAAAGGTAAGAGCAACCCTGGCCCCAGTGAAAAGGGAAAAACAAACCAAATTGTTCAGCCTTAGCCTTGTTTTGTTTTGTAAAAGAGGAACGAACACCTCTCACTAGGTTGCGGTTTTTAAAAATACCCCACACTATGCAAAGCACATCAACTCTTTAGCGTGTGACAAATGCTCAACTCCCCGCCAGTGAATCAGCACCTTCCAGATCACTGTTCCTCACAAAGGAAAAGGAAAATGAACCCCAGGTTGGCTTTTCCTCCATTAGATTATTGGCTCTTTCCCAGCCACCTACGCAACTCAAATTTGCTTAAGGAACGTAAGCTCATTTAATTATATTATTGAAAACTAAATCATGAAGGCAAATAAAATATAATTAATTCTGCAGCAACATATTTTATTATTCCCTGCCTGTGGGGACTATTCAAGTCATTGCTTCCCACCATCCCTCTGTATATTAAAATTGTATGTTAAAATTGTGTCAATATTCAGAGTCAGTTATCAGAGGGAGCAGAGGACTTTGAGGGGCTTGTAAACTGTTCTGTGCATGCTCTCTGGGAGCGTCAGAGAAAGAATGAGACGAGACGCTGGCCGATGCCACAGTGCTGAGGAGCACAAATCATTTGACTGCGGGGCCCCGATGACAAATCCTCTCGAGATTTCAAGAATTCTCTGCACTGCCCAGTGAGGTGGCTCACACCTGTAATCCCAGCACTTTGGGAGGCCGAGCCAGATTTGCTTGAGGCCAGCAGGTTGAGACCAGCCTGGGCAACGTAGTGAGACCCTATCTCTAAAAAAAAAAATTAAAAAATCAGCCTGGCATGGTGGCATGCAGCTGTAGTCCCAGCTACTCAGGAGACCAAGGCAGGCGGATTGCTTGAGTGCAGGAGTTGGAGGCTGGAGTGAGCTATGATGATGCCACTGCACTCTAACTAGGGTGACAGAGCAAGACTCTGTCTTTAGAAACAAAAAAGGGGGGGAGGGAATTCCCTGCATTGAACGTGAGGTTGACACCTTCTCGGGTTCTGTCGTGGTTGAGAAACACATCGCAATGTGCAGGGTTAGGAGCGTGGGTCAGTGCAGACGCAGCCTGGACAGCATGAAGAGAGAAAGGCATTGGTAAATTGCTCTCTGTAAGACAGAGCAGGAATTATGGGATTCGGGAGTAAGCAAGTGGATTAGGAAGGAGAGAGGACGTCACGAAAGGAAAAGAGAGGCCCAACACCACGGTGGCAGCTTAGGGCCTGCTGGGAAGGCAGCTGTGGACGCCCCGGGACAGGAATGGCCAGGGACCTCGAGAACATGCGTCTGCGGTTCAGCACGAGGCTGCTCTCTGCAGACGGAACCCTTCTCGTTGCTACCAACTGGTGGTAAAGGCCACTGTGCACACACTCACGCGCACACACGCATATGCACACGTGTTTGTGATGTCCAGGGAATGAAACCCAGAGCAGCAGGGTCCACGGAGTCAAGATGCAGAGCTGAGAGAGAGAACTCAAATAGCAGCAATGTGAGAGCCATGGGCACCCTAAGAAATGGAAACACCCTGTCCCTGCCTCCAAAACAATGGGATGTCCCATCACATGAGGAATTGGGGTTCACGCTTATCTTACTTAAATTGTAAAGGAAACAGTGATGAACTTAACAAATAAAAATGCGACCATTCTTTTTTGTAGTTTCAATTGGCAATATTCAACAATTTAGCCAAAAAGGATGTGTTGAGTGTCCTTAATAAAAGAATGAACATCCAGTCCAAAAAAAAAAAAAAAAAAACCTATCCTGTGTCGTTTATAAAACACACATCTAAGAAATAATGACACTAAAGTTTAAAGGGAAAGGATCAAACGTCTCAGAATAGATGAGAAGCAAACTCTGGGAGAGAAGAGTAATAAGGGCTTGGCCTTGCAAATATCAAAGCATATGAAGACACAGTAATTAAAAGTTGATATTTGGCTGGAACATAAATGTTATGGATCCAAAAAAAGCCGCAGACGAAAACATGGGAATAATTTTCACCAACAGGAAACGAGACATATATTAAGGTCTCCCATGAGGTGGGAAATGATGCCGCCATTGAAGAGGCAGGTCTGAATGCTGACAGCTCACGGTCACTGACAGGCGTTGCTAACTGAAAATTAACCAGCCTACGGCACATGTACAGAACGCAACCACGTCCTCGGGGAAAAGCAAAATGCGGGTTAGCAGACATATGTGAACCAACACATTAGAAAGGCAGGTCCTTCGGGGCGGAAAGCCAGGGCTGAGAATGGATCAGGCTTGACTTTTTGATGCTGTCTGAATTTTCTGATATGTGCGTGTCATACCTTTCCCAAAATACAAAATTACAAAAAGATAATGTTAAGGGACAAGCCTATCTTAGGCAAACACCAGAAAATTATGAGTAAAAAGTTGTAACGATGCAGAACTCAAGCAAACACCACTGAACAGGATGAAGACTGGTATTTTACATACTAAAAGGTCCAGCTGAAAATAATCAGGTCATGCGTATTTATACGAGGAACAGCACAGAAAGAGGAAGACAGGGAGAAATTAACCAAACCAGAAGCACAGTGGAAGAGAGTTCCCGCAAACGCTTTTGAGATCAAGTAGAAAAAAATACCATACACAGGATTTGAATAATACAATTAATAAGTTTCAGGGCGTCTGCCCTTTTAGTACACAAGAATGTCTCATTTCTTTATTTGTCTAAACCAAATTAAGTCCCTCCCCAGTCCCCTCTCACCGGGTGGGCTTCCGGCGGTACCAGGGCTTACTCTGGGAGAGGCCTCTGCTCTGTGCCATCCTGGGAGTGCCGAGAAGCTCGTGCCAAAGCCTGTGCAGCCCACGCAAACGCTGGTGGCCGGCCGGGACGGCCCTCCTTCCGCCAGGTCAGGCTTCCATGTGGACCTCTGTTCCCACGGGCACAGCCTTGAGTCCCATCCTGGACCCGTCCCAGCCCTCCCACTTTTGAAGCACCTCAAATAAGGGGGCTCAGTCCCCAGCACTCACGAAACCCCCCTCTCCTCCTAATCTTGGTCAACCCCTCTTTGCGCTTCTCTGTTTGTCCAGGACACCAGCCTCCCTCTTTTCCTTCTCCGGACCATTCCAGCCCGATTGTTACAACTGACTCAGAGTCGGGGGAACTTCCCCAGTAAAAAGCCAGAGAGTGAATATTTTAGGCCTGGGGTGGACATTCAATTCCTGCCCGTGGCGACCACTCAACCCTGCCGTTGCAGTGCCAAAGCAGCCACAGACAAGGCATAAAGAGGTCAGAGTAGTTGTGTTCCAATAAAACTTCACTTATGGACACTGACATTTGAATTTCGTAAGGTTTTCATGTTCACAAAATATTCTTTTGTTTTTTTAAAATCATTTAGAAACATAAACATTCTTAGCTTGTAGGCAATACAAAAATAGGAGGTAGGCTGGATTCGGCCCAAGAGCCACAGTTTGCTGACCCCTGAACTTGACCATTAAAAATAAAGGCTGTTGGTATTATCTCATGGGACTTTGGCAACTAGAAAAAAAGTTAGAAAAAGAATAGCAAGATAAAACTAAAGAAAGGAACAGGATGTGATTAATGATAATAACAGTAATGAATGAGACAGGAAATCACCCAGAATTGATAATCAAATCCAGTGTCTGGTTCTTTGGGGCAGTGGAGGTAGAGGGGGTGGGAAACAGCACAGTAGACATACTCGGGGCAAGTTCAATTTGAAAAAAAAGGAAAATATAAACACACAAAGGGAGGTATTTCCTTTACCATCAAAATGCCAGTCAGACTTAAGAATTTAGAGTTACATACATCTCTAAAATATTATTTGAAGGTCTTCAAAAAAAGGATAATTTTTCTAGGAAACTATAAACTATCAAAAAAGGAAGGCGAGGCCGCGGGGCCCGGTGGCTCATGCCTGTAATGCTAGCACTCTGCGAGGCTGAGGTGGGCGGATTGTTTGAGCTCAGGAGTTCGAGACCAGCCTGAGCAAGAGTGAGACCTCGTCTTGATATTTTTTAAAAAATTAAAATGAAAAAAAAAAAAAAAAGGAAGGCGAAAAAAATCTAAACTGACTTGTGAATCTTGGAAAGAGTGAAGCACTGGCCAAGTTCAGCAGGTGCCCCCGGGGACCCCGTCATTCTAGACGGCTCCGCCACTCCTCAGGGCTCCAGGTGATTGATCTGAACATGAACACGGGATGTTACCTTGATTTCACACTTCAGGCAAGTGAAGTGGGGCACAGGTATTAATCTACGTGCTATTTAATTTCTTCTAGAACAAGGAAGATAGAGAGCTTCTAAATCCTTTTAAATGAGAGAACATAACTGAAAATGTCTCTGAAGATTACAGAGGCATAAATTTTCAAAAATTCACCAAAGGGTGGGCTATTCTATGACCATAAAACGGGTTGTCCTCATTTTTCACAACGACTCAGTACGTTAACAAGTGAAAAGAACAGGAACATATGACGGACTTGATAAGGCTGAAAAATCACGTCATAAAATTTTAAAATCCTACATTTTTTTTTTTCCAGCTTGCTTGACTGCTTGGTTTAATCTTGAAGACATGAATTGAAGGCCATGAAAGTTTTTCCTCATTTCAGCCCATCCACGGGATGTCCCATGGCATCACTCATCTCTGAACAGTGTGCACTTGCTTTGATGTCTTTAGTTGTACCTTGAACGAGGGGTTCGTTTTGCTTGTTTTTTAAAATTTCCAAGTGGACAGGATTTTTGGCTCTTAGTAACTTCAGTTTTTATTACATTATAGTCAAAGAATGTGGCCTTTGAGATTTCTACATTTTGGAATCCGGTAAGATTTTCTTTCTGGCATAAAACGAGGTTAATTTTTGTGACTGTTCCAAGAGGGTTTGTTGGCACGAAGCTCATTTTCAGCTGATGGATCAAGTCTAATGGTGCTAGTTAAAGAGCTAGATCCATGTCTAGTTGATCTTCATGTTCTGAGAGATGAGGATTAACACATCCTGCTGTGCCTGGGAAATACTTTATTTCTCACTGTGTTCTAAAAACTTCTAAATTATCTTTCAAAGCTATGTTGTGAGCCAAATAAAGGCACATAACTATTTATCTTGACAAATGATCCCTTTCATAAATTGAGGCTTTTTACCTTGCATTCTGTCTTTTTTTTTTTTTTTTTTTTTTTTTTTTTTTTTTGTTGAGACAGAGTCTCACTTTGTTGCCCAGGCTAGAGTGAGTGCCGTGGCGTCAGCTTAGCTCACAGCAACCTCAGACTCCTGGGCTCAAGCGATCCTACTGCCTCAGCCTCCCGAGTAGCTGGGACTACAGGCATGCGCCACTATGCCCGGCTAATTTTTTCTATATATAGATTTTTAGGTGTCCATATAATGTCTTTCTATTTTTAGTAGAGACGGGGTCTCGCTCAGGCTGGTCTCGAACTCCTGACCTTGAGCAATCCACCCGCCTCGGCCTCCCAGAGTGCTAGAATTACAGGCGTGAGCCACCGCGCCCGGCCCTTGCATTCTGTCTTGATTGACAATACTACCACCACTCGCTTTCTTTCTGTTAACATTTTGCTGCTATATTTTTCCATCTGTTTATTCTCAGCTTTTTGTATCATTTATTGTACATGGTCTCTTGTAATCAGCACATACACACATCTGTGGCGATGTTATAATTCAACTTGAAAATGTCCATAAATGGCAGAATTTAACCCATTCACACTTACTATGATTAACCATACGTTTAAACTTACTTCTGCCATCTCACGCTTTCCTGTTTTTCTTTTTCTTTCTTTTCCTGGTGTTTGCTGGATCAAGTGAGCTGTTCTGGTAAGCAACACAGAGAGAATTCAGTTCTTCCCAGATGCCGTTTTCAACAGCGACACTACGTGGCCACAACAGCCACGGGAGCAGGGCTTGCTGGTCTACCAGAGCCTCCAGCTCACTCTCCACACGGCCACAAACAGGACTTACCCACCGGACTGAGTGCCGTGGATCCTGACCTCATCTCAGAAAGCGGAGAGGGGACACACAGGGATGGAAGAGTGCCAGGGCTAAGAAAGACATTTTGGGGACAGACTGAAGGCTCAAGAAGACTGACAAATAATCAGAGGTGTTACCTACTTTGGTACTCCAGGTGAGTCAAGTGGGACACGGGAATCAGACATGAAAGAACACAACACCAGGCAATATGAATAGGTTTATTTGAGAACCTACAACCACCCCAGCCTGGGGACCTCATTTCCGTTTTACAGGAAGAACTGCCTCCTCTGTAGCCCAGACACGGCCTTAGTTGTAGATCTAGTGTTTCCACTCATACGGCCAGTTCCTTCCACTCCCAGCCAGTGCCCTCTGGAGACCCAGCCATCCCCACCTACAGACTTCAGTACATCGTTCTCGTAACTCTTCTTTTAAACACGGTACATTAAACCATCACACACAGCTTACCCGCCGAGCCCAGTGTAACACATGCGTGTGGATCTTTCCATTTTATGCCAATGTCTTTTCCTTTCTTCACAACATAGCATAGCATTATTTTTTCTTCCATTTATCATACCCATCACCTTCTCCTTCCACGACCCACGACTGTCTGGAGCTCCTAGGCACCCGTCTGCCTGAGGCCCCATTCAATGAGTAACTGCGTGGCCGGATCGGAAGGCATTCCTCAGCCAGCACTCTTTATCTGTGAGAGTCACAAACTCAAGGAAAGCCCCTTTCCTAGAAAAATGTTCACACCACATATACACACAATTTTGTGCACAATGTAATAAGGTTCTAGACTTCCCTGAAAGCCACCTACAGATCCTAGGTTTTAAACTCTCTGAACACAACCCTCCCACCATAACTCATGACGCAGGGAGGACCTGGACCAGGGCCCACAGAGGACAGGTGTGGGAGGGACAGTCAGTCTCCGAGTGAGCCATTTCCAGCAGCACCAGGAAGAGTAACTGGCAGGGTATACATAAAACCGCGTCTATAAAATGCACACATTTGGCTAAAAATAAGAGAAATCTATATATACTATGATGTTACTCTAAGAATGTATTTTATGTGCATATGCCTAAATCTGAACAATAAAACAGCTTTGGTATAGTAGTCATCGTCCATTGAGATGTAGGCCAAGTTCTCACTGGCAAGTACAAACACAACGCCCTAGGATCTCTGGATTGTTCATGTGTCCTTAGATACTTCAAAATATGGGAATAAGCAAAACAATGGTAATTAGTAAGTGCTAATTTACATATAAGATTATATTACCTATGTACCTATGGGTGGTAACAAAGGTACCCAAGCAAGGCCTGCCCGCCCCTTAGTAGTTTGCATAAACTTGGCTCAGAACTCCTTTAGCTCCACGGCCTTTGCAAACGTGAAGCTCTCCCACACTTCTGCGTCCTCCTTGGGGCTCACTGTCTCGTGACCACCCTGCTCCGGCTCCCGCATTTATCTACGTGTGGCGCTCATGCTCTGCCCACTTCAGACTGGACACGGCACTCAGTCCTTCCACCAGTTTCCGTGGAAATCCACTCGCCCAAAGAGTCCCTCCCTGGCCATTATGGCTCCCTACACAAGAGCCCACGACGTTACACCACCCCAGCCCACCGGCTCCCTCCCTCCTCCCTGTCCAAGTCTGTCCTTAGTTTTCTTGTCTCAGATGGCGCAGGGAGATTCAAGTTCTCTCTTATTACCTGGCATAATTCAGCCCTCTCCAGGTCCCACCCCCAATTTTAGATGACCAAAGCCATCACAGTGCTCAGTGGAACAAAATGACTTGTCTTCCTGAACACATTAACTGCCATGTGAGTTGTATTTAACTCATGCTAGTTTTGAGCCCGGAGCTCGTGAAGCACATGTAACTCACATGTCTCTTCACCTTGGGAGCCGCGTGAACTATTTTTCAAGTTGCATATAACTCACGCACAGAAAACAATAAAAAATAACCAATTTTTCATTAAATTAGAAAGGATCGTTTTGTTTTTGAAGTTTTTTCATAATAAAACACTGTGGCCCCAAGGAAAAAATTTTTGCTTCTAGTGTGGCAGTCAACGTGCAATAGGCCATTGGGAGTAGTAATTTTTACTGTGTTACTGAAAGCTAGGCCCTTTATACATGTTTATTCTATTTAGTTCTCCCACCTATTGCACAAGTTAGGTATTTTCAAAACCATTTTAAAGATTAGCAACTTGAGATGCAGAAAAATTTAAACACTGCATTAGGTCAGACTAAGTGCTACGTATCATCTTGATGTTTCCTTTTTTATCTCGAACCCACATAGTTCAGCTTGGCTATGCCGTTTACAGTCGGCTCCCGCCCACAGTGGTATCGACCTTTCTCTCCTCTTCCCTCGTTTGATGTTACCACTGAGTACTTATCCCAGCTGCTTCTGACATCTGCTTTCCATTCACCTATTTTTTTCCAAGTTCTTGAGAAGAACAGCAAATCACACAGAAGGGCTGCTTGATAAATACTTTTAAATTTTGTGGAGTAGAACCAAGAGTTAGAAGGTACCTTGGAAGGCCTATGTGCCCAAGCTCACGTGACACAAAGGACTCCCTCTACAACTTCCGAGATGGCCGGACGAGCTGTGCCGGCGTCCTCACGTGGCACGGTCCGCACGCTGGGCGCTGCTGTGAACAGTTCTTCCTATCTGAAAGATGCAATTCGCCATTTATTCAGGCTCCTGAATTAGAGACCGTGAAGTCATTCTTGACTTTCCTCTAAGTCCTAGCGGGCCCTAGCAGTGACCCCATCACAGGTGACCTCTCCTTCCCACCCTGCTCACATCAGAAAGGCCAGTTAGGGTTGCTCCACCCTAGTGGTGGAGCCAACATGCAGACTTGTCCCTCACAGCTAGCAGATGCCACAGCCACTGTCAGACTGCCGCACAGAACACGGGCCCACTGCTTCAGCCAGGAGCCCTTCACGCCTCACGAGTGGGCTGCCGTGGCCAGGGCCCAGAGCAGGCTGACGAGTGAGCCAATGCGTAGGGGCCCCAGGGAGACAGAAATGGCCAACATGGGTTGTACAGGGAACATGAATTAGTTGCCAGCATCTTAATATCATTAAATTTTGTGTAAAAATCTAGGTTGGTTTCTTCTTAAAAGAGCAGAAATATGAAGGAGACTTAGGCCTGTATTCTACAGAGAAAACAGAGAAACAGCCGCGTAGAAGAGGCTGTCCTACCAACGGGGTGCGTTTTCCCCAGTCCGCCACCGACCTTCGCTCCTCTGGATTACTCCTGACCTAATTCAGTCATCTGTTAACTGCTTGGCTGCGACCTCTGGGCCAAGATGCCCTCACACCTTGGTTTGCCCGGCAGTCCCAGCTCAGGCCTGTTGTCCAGACGTGAGGATCAGCATCACCTCTCTCCCTCTCCTCTCAAGAGCCCAGTTTGGACAATATAGTAACGTACGGTCACCCTAGTGCATAATGTACACGCCATTCCCCACCACACACACGCACAGACCACTGAATTCACGCAACCACATGTCAAGCACAGAACCCTGTTATAAAGTGATTTTATTAAATTGATTTGGACATACTGTAGGTCAAATAATATTTTCTGAAGATAACAATTATGGACTTTAAAGCTCGACATAAAATTAGTAGCTTCAAAAGGGTTAGTCATATTCCCCAGCAACAGCATGATAAAATAATTCAACTATGTAGAAATATAGAACTCTAGGACTAGCTGGAAACTCGGAAATCATTTAGCCTAATGTCCTCATTTTGAGAGAAAACTAGACTCAAAGATTAAGCGATTTGCCCAAGCTCACATACCTAATAGTAATAAAGCTAGAAATCAAACCAATTTTTCCTAAAACTAAAATTCTATCAATGATATTTCAACTGGCTCTCTATCAACTAAAAGTCTAGGCTTTTCTCTAATGCTCCACACTACTGTGACATGAAGAGTGATAAGACACTACAGTAAATCGTACTTGTGGAATTCTGGCCTGGAAGGGGCTTCAGCAAATAACTAAGCCGGCCCTCACGTGGTGAAAAGGAGGGGAGGATGTGCAGTGACTTGCCAGACTCGTCAGCAGAGACGTCTGCATTAACACCCAGATACTGATAAATTTACGCCCAAATCCCATCTCTAGGTTCATGGCCCACCCACTAAATCACGTTCCTTTTAAATCTCCTTTGTGCGCTGAGGTTTAGTTATACAAAAGCCCCTTCCAGTCAAACAGAAGAACTTAATTCAAACATGGAGAGAAAAATCCAGCTTTGTTTCAGTATTCCGTGACTATTCTGAGTTAGTTCACTTTCCAGCCTCTGAGACAGTTGACAGATACCATAAAACCTGATCACCCATTTCAGAGCTTCAAAGATCCTTACTTTCCCCAAAGACTTCCTGAGCAAAAGGACTACATGTGGGAAATCAATGAAAATAGGAATGAGAAGAGAAACAAAGTTAAAACTTGGTTGCTTTTTTTTTTTTTCCTGTCATTGGGGACTTTTGGTCTTCTAAACATTCCTTGAGTTCCTCCACATGAGCTTTTAATATCAATCTAGCAAAAAAAAAAAAAAAAAAAAAAGCCCTATGAAAGGATGCTGAGCACCTCAGTACCCCCTCCCCGCCGCCAACTCCACACGGGCGCCCCTGTCGCCAGGCACACGCCTGTGCTCTGCAGCTGGTGCTCCTCCTCCTCTGGCCCCAGCCCCAGCGCCACCCTTGGAAAGGCCTCCCTGACCGCTAGCTACTGCCGCCCCACCCCCACCCACCCCACCGCTAAATCCTCACCCTAGTTTATTTTCTTCATAGCACTTAATCACTATTTCAAACTACATTAGTTATTTGTTTACTTGCTTATCATCTGTCTCCTCCACCAGAAGTAAACTCCATGAGAGCAGGGACCTCGGCTGTCCTAGTCAGTGGTATTCCCAGCACCTAGCACAGTGCCTGGCACATAGGAGGTGTTCAAATAAATATTTGCTGAATGAATGAAGAAAAGAAAAGAATGATGGATTAATAAGACGTTCACGCCTAAAAAGGAACTGACACGCAGTGCTCGGTGGAGGGTACTGAGGACTCCTACACGTTATTGCCCAAGCTCACGCAGAGACTAAGCATCCTTAGCGACTCCTCCACCGTCCACCTGTCGTAGTGTCTCCCTGGCCAGGGAGGAGCTCCACACGTCACAAAAGGAGCCCGAGAGGGCAATTCTGGAGGAAAGGTCTCACTTTGCTTGCTTCTTCCTCCCTATTCACATTCAGCTATTTCCAAAAAAATTCAAGTTAAAAATATGTGATGCAGCCACTAGAAACTAAGTCTGACTAACATGGAGACACAGTGATTAGCAGAATCCACAAAAATAAAAAAGGTTCAAGAAAAGTTCAAGGGCATGTTATGTCTGCCAGTGATTTTTCTGATAGGCCAATGAATGGATGTTATGAGTCACCTAAAATCTGAAGTGAGATTTAATGCCATCTAGGAAGGGGTGGATATTTACGGGCATTTTGAGGACATACAGGCAAAGTGGATTCAGAAACAATGGGATTTATGGAAAGATACACAGGGACGTATGCAAAGATAAATCAAGCGGTAACCTCAGAAATGCCAGAGCACTTATCTTCGTGGGAGCTGTCCGTTTTCAAATGCATCACCAGTATGCGGAATCAAGAGGAAGGAAGGGCGCGAGCTCCTGAAGGGGGTCATCTGGGGAAACTTTTACGTAAAGCATAGATAGAAGGTGACTCGGGATGCTAGGCAATGACCATGGTTTTCTGTGTAGCATTTCACCTATGGAGGCACTGGCCAGAATCCACGACTGGGACCTGGCAGCCCGTCTCGGGCAGACACTCGGAGGTCCGTATCCAAAGTCAAGTTGTGGAACGCACCTGGCATGAATCAAAAAATCAACCTCGAGTATGCCTCATCAAAAAGAATGTTCTGCTAGGGATTGCTGTAAATATCTCTTGGGTCAATGTAGGTATATACAGGGTTTCCTTCCTAGTGGCACTTATGGGTTTTAAGATTTTTAACTCTTAGCAAAACGTTTTATATAACTGATATTTTGAGATGGTTCCTCTCCTTTGTGTGGACTCTCTGGTGGATGCAGAGGCTTGTACTCTGACTGAAGGCCTTCCCACACTCATCACATTTAAAAGGTTTCTCTCCCGTGTGGACTCTCTGATGGATGCAGAGGCTGGAACTCTGACTGAAGGCCTTCCCACACCCACAACATCTATAGGGTTTCTCTCCAGTGTGGACTCTCTGGTGGATGCAGAGGCTGGAACTCTGACTGAAGGCCTTCCCACACTCATAACATTTATAGGGTTTCTCTCCTGTGTGGACTCTCTGATGCATGCAGAGGCTGGAAGTGTGCCTGAAGGCCTTGCCACACTCTTCACACTTAAAGGGCTTCTCTCCGGTGTGGACTCTCTGATGCATGCAAAGGTTTGAACTATTACTAAAGCCCCTTCCACACTCACTACAGACATAGGGTTTCTCTCCTGTGTGAACTCGCATATGAATCTGAAGATGGGAGCTCCAATTGAAGGCTTTGCCACACTCGTAACATTTATAGGGCTTCTCCACTGTGTGGATTTTCTTATGTCTATTAAGCTTTGTTGTAGTGCTAAAATCCTTACCACAATCGTCACATTTATACACCTTCTCTCCTGTGTGGTCTCTCCAGTGAATATGCAGTTCCGATATATGAAAGAAACCCTTATCACACTTATCACATTTATGGGGCTTCTCAGCTGTGTGAATTTTCTGATGCATAAAAAGATCTGCTCTCTCAGAGAAAAATTCCCTACACATGGGGCACTTGTAGATCATTTTTCCTATTTGGTATCGTGATTTGGAGGAGAAAACTTCCTTACAACTACTATAGTTACAGAACTGTTACTTCGTACAGTCTCTTACTTGGCCATCTTGGCAGTCTATCTCAGGCTCGCTCTGCTAGGTAAGTTTAAGGCCAGCCTAAGCTTCTCCCTGCCTGTCTTTCTATGGAAGGTTTCTTCCTGCATAGTGTTCCTCACTCAGTACTATTATTGATTATAAAGTGACATTTACTTCCACATGAATTTTGTAATTCATTAACGTAGAACTTGGTTTTAGATCCTGAGTTGTCAACATTCCAAGGGGCTCCCAAGGTGCAAACCTTTGCCTTTTCAAGCCCCTGGAATCTTCTTCTTGCACAGTAATCTTGTACTTCTCACTTCCAGAAAAAGGACTGTCCAGTGTGTCCCCTGTGTCTGAGGGTGAGATCCCGCTGGTGGGTCCTGAGCCTCTGCCGCCGGCCCCTGAGCAGTCAGCGCGGCATCCTGCCCCCTGCACATCAGACAGGAAGCCTTTCCAGGAAACAGGCTCCTCGGGGCCAGGCGTGGCGAGCCTTGCTTCAGGAAGTGCCTACATAGGTATCACATCAGTCTCCTGTAACAGAAACATAAAACAATAAATTGAATTTTGTCCAGAAAACTGCTATGGATTCCGTAATTCCAAATGTGACAGCAGGAACACAAACCTTCTCTGCTCTCATTGAGGAAGATGCTCTCTTATCTTCCAGAAAGATGTGTCTCTTGGATTTGCAGGTCTGAAGAAAAGAATTTGTAGATATCATGCTCCTGCTTACAGCCCAAGTATATAATCCAATTACAACCACTCACTGTAATTACCTGAACAACATCAAGGGTATTATTGAAAGAGAAAAAAAATCCTCAAAAGACCCACATGTGAGTATGAAAAGCAGCTGTCCTGCACAAAGAAACAAGGAAAACTATCCCTACTTTGAACTTCAGAAGGTACAGTTTTGTCACTTTTGGAGACAAAACATCATATTTCAGTTGCCTTCTAGTGTATAGAAAGAATGAGTATATGACATGTCAGTATCAAATGTCATTCCTCTGCTCAATCGTCCCCAGTGGTTTCCCGTGATGTATTTAAAATAGAATCCAAATCCTTCTGAAAAACCAAGGTCCTGTACAACCTGGTCCCCTCCCTCTCCTGCCTCGCTCACTGGGCTTCCTGCCATTGGCTTTTATTTTCAGCTCTCCAACACCCTAAGCTATTTCCTGCCACAGGGCCTTTGTACATGCTGTTCCCAGCATTTGAACCACTCCCTCCCCAGTTCGGCTGCCCCTCCCTTACCTAAAGAAGGCCCCTGGCTAGATTCTATTTTAATATTTGATTCCTTCAAAGCACATGCAACTTGGAATTATCTTATTTGTTCCTGGATTTTCACCTGTCTCCTGTACTAGGATTTAAGTGCCTCGAGGGAGGAACTGTGTGTGCTGCTCACTGTGATATTCTGGCAGACAGGAGGTGACAACACTGCTGAACGAGTGCGCACAGTACTGTAGGGCACCCTCTCTCACCCCACAGACGTACATCCTGCTTCACTCTGGTACATTTCCTAGCACCTTATTTCCTGTCTTTTGATAATCTACAGGTGACAAAATGGACAATAAACAGAATGAAATGGAGATAAAAGAAGAAAAGAAATCCCAAAATATCCAATCTGAAACTTTGAGGTTTAGGACCATGTCTCAGCAATCTTCTCATTTCTTGTATTCTATACACAATAATACTTTATTCACTAAATGAAATCAATACATCTTAAAATAACACTTTCCATAATACGTTCCATGCAAAGATAGCACACATGGGTGACTATTTCTTTAACATTAAAATGGCCAAATTAATTGGATTGCTTCTAGGTAGAAGTGTTAGAATTATGAAATTCACCTAGATGCCCAAAATTTCAGCAAAAATAGTCATATGTGTAGAAATATTATATATGCATCTATTCTTGGTCCTAGTAATGGTAATTTCAGACATCTGTCCCAAAGATACACTGGCAAAAATAGGAAATGAGTCATGTGCCAGGTTGCCCACTGAGGCAGCTGCCTGTCACGGCAGAGTTGCGGGCTACCCCCCCATTGCGGACTAGCTGAATCAACACGGTGCTTCCTCAAGGAAACACTGCGTGGGCATTAAGAACAAAGAAGGATGAGGAAGAGCACTAGGCACTGATGTGGAGAGTGAACTGAGGTCATATGGTTAAGTAAAAAGAAAGTAAGGTGCAGAATAGTATATATTCTTTTTTGTTAGTCTGCTTCTTAGGGAAGAGAACAGTATATCTTTTATGCTACTTTTTGTGCAAAAATCGAAGAGAATATGAATATATTCATATCATATTTATATGTGTAAAAAAACATGGTGAAAGACAATCCAAGATTTAATTTAATGATTACCTATGGGGGAGGAAGGAGACAAGAATGAAGTTAAGACTTCTCTGAATAAACTCTATTATACAGTTTTGACTTTGGAAACATAAATGTTTATATCATCAAGAAATAAAATTAAATGAAAAGAAAAACAAATCCCTCAAATTTTAAAACAAGAGAATGAACCTTAACTTTCATGTTAGTGACCTACCCACAAATGGCTTTTGAGCACAGTATACTGATTGTCCATACACAGAAGAACACATTCTACTGACAAATAAAAAGCTGCAAACAAATCAAACTTCTTTCAATAGTTTAACTGTTAGTTATAACACTGCTATGTTTTTATAAAGCAGGATAATGTAAATAAATAATTTATGTTAATGTTGTTAGGAACCAAGATTCAATGTAAGAAAAATAAGATGTAAGTATAAAATCAAAGTTAAGAAAAAAATTCTGTAAGATAAAATTTCATTTAGAAATATCAGTTTGAATTCATTTTTTTTAAAGCTCTGTCACCAAAAAGGCCTGGAAGCAGTAAGAACAGACAGCAATGAGCACATCTAGACCCCCCTTCCCCTCTTGGAGGACAAGGGATCCTCGATAAACGGCTGGCTGCAAGGCCAGAGCAGCACCTACAAAATGAGCCTGGGACATCTTGTTATGCCAGAAAGCAAGAGCCACGTGCCCAAGCAACACAGAGCCAATTCATGCAACTGAGCCTCAAAGGGAATAAAAAATGCAATCGACTGAGACACATTAAATAGACAAACGCCAGGAGCTCCTAATCTTTGTAAGGGATGGGGAGAAAGACACTGAGAGACAGAGGCAGAGCGAGGGAAAGGCCCAAGACACCAGACAAAACTGCAAGTAACCAGAGCACCAACTTTTTACCTTGAAAATTGGCAGCTGAAATAATGAAGCATCTACGCTATGTTTCCTCTATGAACTCTCTGTCAAGACAGTGACACAGCCCAGCTAATGTATGCGTACCCCTCATGACACACCTGATTCAGACCATGATAAACGATGTGTGAAAACGGGAGCTGGAAGGCTGATCCAGGACTTGACAGTGCCAGGCTGTCATTACCTGAACCACTGGTCAATCTTAGCATCACTCAGAGAGGAAGAGACACACACAGGTGACTCTGTGGGAAACACACAGCACCACCTGGAGACATTCTTACCAAGAGACTGAACCAGAATCTAATCAAGCCTCTGGAGCTAATTTCTACTTGAAGGAACTGCAGGGAAAGAGGAACTACCAAGAAGCAAGCAGCAAAATATCAAAAGGTAGGAAAGGCAAGCCCGTCTACAGGACAACGGCTCTAGTTTTTGCACGAAGGAAAGAGAATGGAAAAAAGGGGAGTGCTAGAGACGGGAGACAGAACAATCACATGTAACAGGGAGACCTTCTTGGAATCTGATGCAAATAAACCAACCACTAAAAGGAGACAGAGGCTGAGGAAATGTGATTAGGGGCAGACATCAGGGACTGAAGGGTATCAGATTACAAAGGCATATCGTTAACTGCCTGATAATGTCACTGTAGCCATAGAAACCAATGTCTACAGCTTTACAGAGACATGCTGAAGTATGTAAGAGTGAAATGACATAATGTCTCGTGTCTTAAAATGCATCAGCAAACAAACAAAACAAAGGACAGACAAGGCAAATGTGGCAAAATCACTGTAACTGCTGAATCTGGGTGAGAAATAAACGGATGAATAAAACAGCCTTTCCACCTTTGAGTATGGGTGAAATTTTTCATGATAAAAACGTCTGTTAATGCTGAGCAGACATTCGTTCCTGCTCCTCTTTCCACGGCCCGCGTAGAGGGAGTGCAGTCCCCCAACAGCCAGCACCTCCCCGCCAGCCAGGCCTGGGCAGGGAAGGCCGCACGGCCGCCGTCTCTGGAGAGCAGGAGAGAGCAGAAGACAGAGAGAGTCGCGCTCGGTCCTTAGCGCTAACTCCACAGGTGTCCTCCAGAGCCCTCACCGGGAAGCGAGGCAGCCAGGGGCAGGGCACTCATCCAGACTGGCCTTGGGAGAGGACGACTCTGCTCAGAAGGCCGACGGCCATGGGATTCCCACGTGACCTCCCGCCAGAGTTCCTCTGGAGGAGGAATCGGGCACTGCCACTCCTTCCAGGTACAATGCTGGGAGGCCTCTACAAGCCCGCCTGGTCGGGGGTGGGTGGGGTAACCTACATTCTGCAGGAAGAAGAAAAAAGACAAAGCAAGAGAAACTCCAGCAAATTTTCCACGTGACCAAGCAAAGACCGGAAAGGCAAACAGACAAAAAGGATCACCACCGCAGCCTTACCTAACAGGGCACCTGCCCGACCTTCCGCGCAGATAAAGGGGGCTGTAAACTCAGGCTCAGGCTACAAAATCCTACAGCCCCCACGTGCAGTGTTCCCAAGACTGACTCTCACTCAAGACTCACCCCACATCTCACGTTCAACATCCTACAAGGGCTTCCAAGGGGACATCCCACACCCCTTCTGACACTGCCCAGGGCAAGCCTCAGACTCTACACCTGCAACCTCAGGGGCAGGCCCAGCGGTCGGCACACTTGACCTACAAGTCAGAGTTCAGTTGAGAATTGAGAGAATAAACGCTTAAAATCTAGCCCATCTGCCTCACATCCCAGCTTTGGAACATGTGACCTGTAGTTGTCCAAAACCCGACTCAAGTAAAACACTGGCTCCCCACGTGAACAGAGAGAGGGCAGATGAAACAAAAACTGCACAAAGCGATGGTTTTTCAACCTGGGGTCAACCCCTATGGCAATGGGTCCATAGGGGTACATTTTTTTTTTTTATTTTCTCTACTTTTGAGTTTATTTGCAGTTTTCCATAATAAAAAGAAAGAAAACCAATAAGCCTTTGCTTACAAGATCCCTGTATGAAGATCTGAAGCCACAGGAAGGACACACAGCAGCATTCTAAATCACAGAGCAAAATAAACTTTGCCTCCGCTGACACCATCAACGCACGCAAACCCAGCCACGCCATCGCACAGGACGATGATGTTAACTTACGAGCTGCTAGCCATCTGTCCATCTCCAGGGAGATGCTACCCTTTGACCAGAACATCCCATCTCCCAGCTCCCTGACTCCATTAATCCGACTGAACCTTTCCGCTGCTCCCACAGGACCTCCGGTCTTCTTTCCATCT
Organism: Eulemur rufifrons; assembly: GCF_041146395.1. Classification (NCBI taxonomy): domain Eukaryota; kingdom Metazoa; phylum Chordata; class Mammalia; order Primates; family Lemuridae; genus Eulemur; species Eulemur rufifrons. Next base: position 4,492,102 of record NC_091003.1, read on the forward strand.
TCGTCCTACTAACATGACCCTGTTTCCTGCTGGTCTTTACTTCCCGGGTTCCCTTCTGGCTCAGGCTCCACAGCCCCTCCCTCCACTCCGGTCCATGGCCACACCTTTGCTGTCACCCCCAGGCCCTGCACTCCCTCCAAAATCTGCGCTAAGCAACCCATTCCTGGACCACCAAGTGCTCCCTCCCCTCCAGCTAAGTGGCTCCAGGAACTGTACCCTCAAGACTGCCCCCATGGACTGACCCTTTATTCCCTGTCCTCCCCTCACGTCTGGTCTCTCTGAGCTCTCCTGCTCCCTCCCCTGCCACACACTGTTGGTAACACCCCATCTTCTTTAAACCCAGCTCTCCAACCATCTATGCAGGCACCCAAGCGGCTGGATAAGGCCAGAATTTATTTAACTCTTGAGCACAAATCTCAAATGGGCACTCAAGCCCCCATAAATTCTCCTAAAAGTCTTCAGTACACCCACTTTCCGAATATTTTAAATGACTACTTCATACTTTTCCTGTCTCCTCAAACCTCCTATTTTCCCTCTGCCACCCTTGCTCATGGCTGTAACCTGCTGAAATAATTTATTAAGAAAACAGAAGCCATCAGATGGCACAGGGCCCTGCTCCTCACGAAGACCAGCCTCCCGCTGTGCCCACATCTGCATGTCCTGGGCCTTCTCAGAATCCAATCCTGTGACTGCCCCTTCTCTTTGCCACCATCACTTCCAGCCGACTGTAGGTCTATTCCCATACAAACATGTTCTAGTATCTCTTTTTTTTTGTTTGTTTTTTAGGAGTTCTGCTATGTCACCCAGGCTGGTCTCCTGGGCTACTCAACTGATCCTGCTGCCTCAGTCTCCCGAGGATCTGGGACTACAGGTGCACACCACCACACCTAGCTAGTACCTCCCTTCTGGAAACAAACTTCTCTGGATCCCAGAGCTGCACTCGGCTGTCAGCCAAAATACCTGCTCCCTTCACAGCAGACTTCTCAGAAGAGCTCCAGCCACACGCCCTGCGCCCCTCTGGGCAGGTTTGTCTGAAAGCAGCCAAGCCCAAGAACACGTGCTCTACGACTCCACGCACACGGCGTTCAAAAACAGGCAAAATCAGCTGTTGCCGTTAGAAAGCAGAGGGGCTAACGCCTGGGAAAGAGCACGGGGGGCTCTGGAGGTCCTGGTCTTGTGGCATCTGAACCTGGGCACTGGCGTACCCAGGTGTGCTTACCTCACAGCTGTGGAAATTCAAGCTGTAGCCCTACGGTTTGAGAATCTGTATGTTATACTTCAAGGAAAAGTTCAGGAAAGAAAAAAATGGGAAGAATTCCTCTGAAAAGGAAACTGAAACTATGGGATAGAAAAGAAATACTGGAAAAGGCAAATGGAGGGAGGAGGCTTACCAAGGAGGGAGGACCCTCCTCCGGTCAGAGACAACGGCAGGGGGCGGCACGCACGTGTTCGGGGTAGAAAGCTGACCCGTTGCAGGCTGCTGGCGGGGATCTGCCGAGGAGGGCGGAGGGGCGTCTGCGGAGCACAGAGGTGTGTGAAACAGATGTAGGAGAGACTGCCAGCTGCGTGGAGGGTGGATTTGTCCCCAGGGCTCAGTCACCCGGGTGCTGCTACGTGGGGAACGCAGACAGCTGAGTTTCTGCAGGACTGAGTTTTTGTCAAAAGAGAATAATCAAAGGATAAAGGGGCCTTCCAGCTGGAAGAAATCACTGCCTGCCCCAATCCCAATCTCTGCCTTCGCATGCTCATGGAGAAAATCACAAAACCGCCAAGGTTTTCACGGCTACTGCCCTCAGCTGGGCCTTCCACGCTTCAGGAATGTGTATGTGGCTTCTCCCCAACTGGCCACGAAGCCACTGCACCCCTTCCCCACGCTCAATCCCCATCTGACCTGCAGCGTGCCCTCCAACTCCCGCCAAACCACCAATGTACGCACACCGCGCCACGCCAGTCCTCCGTCCTCCTCTGACAAACGGAGAAAGTGCCCATGTCCTATTTAAGGTTCATCTCGACACCACTCTTCTCCAGATGTCTGGATTGAGCTTTTCTTTATCTTGAATATATTATCTGAAAATCAGAGTGCTGGTTTATAAAAATATAAAGTCGTTTTTAAATAACTACACACTTTGTCATAAAAGTCAAGTGAAGATCACCACTTTCCTTATTTTGAGACAAACTGTTCTCACTGTAAGAAACCTATAAAGTATCACGTCTTTCTGCAGTATTATGGTTGCAGGCCTTCCTAGGAATCACTCAGTGTAAATAACCCCACTCTGTAGTAGCAGATCTAACGTGTCAGTTAAACCTATTCCAACAGAGAGCACATTAATTTCCTATCCAGAGTCAGATCTATCAGAATGTGTAGTATATAATTTTGCCACCCAAAGGGATAAGGGCACACTTTCTGGGAAAGATAAAAACGAAAAAGAATAGGAAACGAGATATGTCTCTGCCTCCACCCTCTACCAAAAATATCCAATGAGTTGAAAGGGCCATGTGATTAATCTTCCCCACAGGCACAGAGCAGGCAATTAACTGTGTCATGGGGGGCTGGATAAGTTTCTGCAAAAAAGATGATCAAAGTACTTTAGCTCAGGTGATGATACACTAGGCCAGAAACTCGAAATATAAAGAATCCAAAGCAACTTCTAGGTCCCTTAGCTTAAGGGTTTTACCAAAAGAGGAACGAAGAGGAACCACATTCCCAGTTCCTCTAACACACGCCAGCTAGAGTTTGATATAGATAGGTGATGCTCAGAGAAACCAGCCCAGCCTGACGCAGGCCTCGAAGAGAGGTGTTATTAAGGCAACGGTCCTGCAAGCTGACCGACAGGACACAGGATCAGAGCTGCATGCACACACGCATATGTTCCAGAACCATTTACTCAGTACCCAGTATCTGCTGGGCAGTGGGCCAGGCTCTGGAGAACCTGATATGAACGAGACAGACACGGCCTCGGCACTTACATGGTTTACAGTGGAGGAGGGGAAGGCGATGGCTCTGGGAACGCGTGGGGCTACGACAGGGGCATGCCCCTGACACTGCAGCTGAGAACTCCAAGGAGACTTCTAGTAGAGTCTACTTCTAAGCTGAAACCCAAAGGATGAAATGAAGTGGCCACATGAAGAACAGGAGGGAACACACATGTCCAGAGGTGATCGGGTGCTGAGCACCAGGAAGGGCAGTCCAGCCGACAGAAGCAGGAGGCACATCAGCCAGGGCCTGTCAGTAACAGAAACACTTTATCTAGAGGGCTCAGGGCTTTGTTGTAGGACTTATTTTTGAGAAAACACAACCATTACGGTTGCGAGACACCTGGGACATAGTGGTCTTCCTCCGAAGACCAATAAAGACCTAGAGGTCTTCCTATGAAGTCCTATAAACTCAGGACTCTATCTTAAGAAAAACAGGAAGGGCAATAAAGGGCTGGAAGCCTGTGGAGACTGTCACAGGTGCCAAAGAGTGAGGAAGGCCAGGACCTGTAAACATATGCAGAGGTAAAGCACAGTAAAGGCCCAGGTGGGGGAAGAGAAAGCCAAGTTGCACAGCGAACTAGCTCCTCAGTGGGCTGATACACTGCACTTCCAGGAGGTGCACCTGACCTCGGCACCCCGCCTGCAAACGTCACATCCCTTTCTGGAACACGGAGCACTCTTTTTGGCTCCAGCACTCCCTACCCAACACAGTTTCCCAAAACCACATAAGGTTCTGCTTAAAGTCCTCACCTCACTCAACGTGGGCTTCTCCCTTCAGAAACCCACGCCGTGTCTGAACCTACACCCAGAGCAGCCCTGACAGTCGATCAACAGCCGGTCCCCGTGTGCTGACTGCAGTGCCCAGCACTGGCACTCGTCCCCACGCTAACCTGTCAGTACTGGGTGTGGGTCAGCCAGAGCTTTGAGGAAGAGAGGAAGAAAGGGTACTGGGTTGAATAGTGTCTCCCCAAAATTCATGTTCACTTGGAACCTCAGGACGTGACCTTATTTGGAACAGCGTCTTTGCAGACATTAACCATTAAGATGAGGTCATACTAGATCACGGTGGGTCCTAAATCCAATGCCTGGTGTCCTTACAAAAGAAAGGAAAGGGAGATTCACACGCACACAGACACCTGGGGAAGGAGGCCATCTGGAGACGGCAGCAGAGATCGGACTGATGCATCTACAAGCCGAGGAACGCCTAGGATTGCTGGCAACCACCAGAAGGTGGAAAGAGGCAAAGGATTGTCTTCTAGAGCCTTCAGGGGGACCTTGGCCCTGCTGACACCTTCATCTCAGAATTCCAGCCTCCAGAACTGCAAGAGAATACATTTCCACTGTTGCAAGCTCCCCGGTTTGCGGAGCTTTGCTACGGCAGCCCAAAGAAACTACGAGAAGGACGTGGCATGCCCTCAGCAACATTTCCCCTCTACCGAACTTATCTCTGTCTGGGCTCTGCGTACACAATGGGCATTGTTTATTCTTTTTTGACAGTGAATGGGCTGTGTCTCTTTCACACATCACCCCAGCCCTTTCACTCTGGAAAATCCTGGAGTCATTTCACCTTTACTCACTTCAGAAAAAAGAAGGTGCGTATTTCACTTACACACTTTTACTCAAGAGACTGCATTTCATTAAAAAATTTTAATTTTTTCTTTCCTTTACAATAGTCTCACTTTTTGCTTCCATTTCGAAAGGAGACAAAAATCCATAAACAATACCTAGTCTTGGCTGGGCGCGGTGGCTCACGCCTGTAATCCTAGCACTCTGGGAGGCCGAGGCGGGTGGATCGCTCGAGGTCAGGAGTTCGAGACCAGCCTGAGCAAGAGTGAGACCCCATCTCTACTAAAAATAGAAAGAAATTATATGGACAACTAAAATATATATATACAAAAAATTAGCCGGGCATGGTGGCACATGCCTGTAGTCCCAGCCACTCGGGAGGCTGAGGCAGTAGGATCGCTTAAGCCCAGGAGTTTGAGGTTGCTGTGAGCTAGGCTGATGCCACGGCACTCACTCTAGCCCGGGCAACAGAGTGAGACTCTGTCTCAAAAAAAAAAAAAAAAAAAAAAAACAATACCTAGTCTTCACCTCCCACACCAAAAAAGTCCCAGACACGTATACACTTCCGTGGTCGGCAGTGTGGGGGAGCGGGTGAGCAGTTTCGCAATTACACCGGCTGAGTGAATGGGGTTTTTGTACATAATACATATAATGGGGGGCTCCCAGCCTGCTTCCGTCCATCGCACATAGGCAGGCTTTGTCCTGAGGATGCAGGAAGGAGCCACGTTCCCTCGCTGGCCAGGCGCTGAGGACAGAGCCCTGCAACCTACTTGGCCGCAGCAGAAGCTACCCACCAATTATAAAGCCTCCCCCAACTGAATTCTCTTCCATTTCCAGATGGAACACTCCTCCCCATTCCTGCCTGCTGCCCTTGGATTTTGTACTTTAAATTTTCATTTTATGAAAGTATCCTTTCCCATCATAGGCAAAGCTGTAATGTGGTACAGCTAAGAGGTCTGAAGACCTTCTGGAGGCCGCCAAGCTCGTTACAGACGCAGGCTAAGTTTAAACGTGCTCTGGGAGCATTCTATCTCCGAAATCTCGATTCTCTATGCACCGCCAGCTCCCTGGGTCCACACACATTCTCCCCGAGTTCCGCTGCTCCTTGTACAATACTCAGCCCACTTAAAGCCACTTTCTATCCCAAGAAGCAGCCATGTCTGCCAACGCATCATACTGCAGCACAAACACTCCGGAATTCAAGTTCCAGCTCTCCTCCTAACAGTGTGATTTCATGCAAGTTGTTTAACCCTAAGACTCAATTTCCTCAAATGTAAAAGAGAAATGTATCTATCTCTCTTAGGATTGCTTTGAAAATGAAGTAAGACAATGCACAAGTATTTATTCTAGTGCCCAGGCTCAATAAATACCGTATTTTTTCTTTCTCCAGCGTACCTGCCTGGGGAGCACAGGGCGCACACTGCTGACTGGCGGATGGCTTCAGGAGCCTGCGCAGCCTCCCGGCTTCCCTTCCCTTTCCTGACTGCACCGGATTTCCTGTTGAGGACCATCTCGCCCTCCACACAGCAGGGACGGGCCAATAAATCAGGGTGCTCTTCTGTCGTCCCCCGTGAACACTGAGCTCCCCAGATCTTCCCTCTCACCACACTACCTGGTACAGTCAAAGGGTAAGAAGCAAACCTAAGCTCAGCCAGCCAGTCTTTCTCTCCAAGTTCTCTGAATTGTGAAGAAAAAGAGTCAAAGATGACATAAAAGATTAGAGCTCATTCATGTTCTAGTGATGGCACCCAGGACAGATTTAAGCAGTTCCTACTACTGTGACCTCTAGGGCTACCGGGTTCTTCCAGCTGCCTTCCATTCTGCAATTCCTTTTTACCTCAGTCAGCTACAGTCCATCTCTGTTGCTGACTACCAAGCAGCCTTAACTGACGATGGTTTTTAAATAGCTGCCACCGATCTCCGCCATCTCGGTTCTCCCTCTCCAAAGCTTGAGTGACTGGGATTAATGATCACATCATGTGTTAAGAACACGCAGAAAAGGAAAAGTGGCTCTGGAAACCCGATTTCAAAAAATGACCCGCAGACCAGCATTGTCAGCCTCCCCTGGGACCCGGTCAGAAATGCAAGTCCTCGGGCCCCTCCAGACCTCCCAGATCAGAAACCACATTTTAGCAGGATCCCGCGGTGGCACAGTCAAGCTTGTGAAGCACTGACTCAGACAGTAAACGTGGTCTTGGTAAGTGCCTGATCAATGTCTCATACTTACTGTGAAAATTATCTTAGTTTGTCAACTATCAAAAAAAAAAAAATAGACTACCTGATTTATAACTCTCCCCAGCAGAGGACAGGATCTGGCAGTACAACACAGTGGATATACACACAACCAGCCCACAGTGCTACTCAACTCCTGTCCTTGTCACCAACAGTGTGACTGACCTCAGATTATGTTCTGAACTATCTGAGCACCAGGTTCCTGTCTGTGGAACGGGCCTGTAATCCCCACCCCCTCAGTTACTACGTATGCAAACAGCACATTTCCTGCATTCTCCGCACCGGAACAGACGTGTATCACACCGCTCCAGTTATGCCCCAGGCGAAGCTGGTCCTGGATAAATGACCCAAGCACCTGTTATCTAGAGCCTGCCTTTCTCCCGGTGTGCACCTCACAATTTGTAATACAATTCCTGCTGACTGATGTCCATCTAGGTGGGAGCTCCGTGAAAGCTCCAAATGACCAGTGTGGTATCGTGATGGGTAAAAGGTCTATTCAAAGTATGAGAGAACCCAGGGGATTTTACACACCAGAGTACGAAAAGTTCACAAATACAGTTTCAGCTTGCACACTGCAACTAACCTGTGAGAACCTACCACTTCTCAAGTTTTGCTGTCCTGTCACTCAGATAAAGCCACAATTATCTGAAAAGCTACTAAAAGCCCTTTTCCATCTACATTATCTGTGCAGGGCCGGATTTCTTCATCCTCTTCAACCAAAACAACATATTGTATATTTAAGTCCCATACATTGAAAGAGGTTTACCAAAATGCATACACTGCCACTCCTCCTCCTAAATGTTTTTTTAGAAAATAGCTATTTTTCATAAAAATTTCATTTATGTTAGCAAGTAATGGATTTGTTATTTTTACATAAATGAGCTAATAAATATCTTTGCAAAATTTTAGTTTTCATTTTCTATTACAGTAAAAATCAAAGCATGCAACCCCAATAAACTTAAAGCTCTTTGGGGTCCTTAATGTTTTTTAAACTGTAAAGTGGTCCAGAGACAAAAAGGGATTGAGAATTCATGTTAAACCCACTTTTTTTGAAGACACAGTATGTGAACTAGAAGATGAACACTTTCTTGTAATTAGTAATTTCTATCATCTGACATTATGCTTCTAGATGGAAAAAAAAAAAAGTCCCTAAAAGTCCTCCAAAATAATTCTAAATTCAAGTTTTGTGCACAAGAGGACTGAGAGCTGAACACTACAAGAAATAACTCTCTACCCAAAAAGATGCTTTATAAAGGATTCAGAAATTATTCCATCAGGTGGTAATTCACTAATGTGTTTTTACAAGACCTTGATTTCCAGGAAGGGGCTACACACCTCTACCTGACACCATTCCCCCTGACACATGCGTGCCCCGGTTCATGAGACAGGTAATCATCCTTCCAGCTTGGTTAGGAATCCTTCCTCCTCACAAATGATCGGGAAGTCCCAGAAATCATCAGATTTTAATTTGGTAGATCGTGGTGGAGGTGCAACTCCAAGAGAACCTCTGCTTGGCCTTTTTCTACAGGCCTTTTGGCACACAAAAATATAAATGGAAAGACTGTTTAGGTACTAGTGCCTGAATGCTGCCAAAGGAACAGGGCTAAGAGGGCATTTGTTCTAAGGCCACTACCCCCTGCGGGCCTTATGTATGTGGGAATATAACAGAGGGATCTAGCTCCTCACAAATCTCCTCTATGCCTTTAGAAAATTCCAATCTAAAGTACACATAGGCCGGGCGTGGTGGCTCACGCCTGTAATCCTAGCACTCTGGGAGGCCGAGGTGGGCGGATCGTTTGAGCTCAGGAGTTCAAGACTAGCCTGAGCAAGAGCGAGACCCCATCTCTACTAAAAATAGAAAGAAATTATATGGACAGCTAAAAATATATATAGAAAAAATTAGCCGGGCATGGTGGTGCATGCCTGTAGTCCCAGCTACTCGGGAGGCTGAGACAGGAGGATCCCTTGAGCTCAGAAGTTTGAGGTTGCTGTGAGCTAGGCTGACACCACGGCACTCACTCTAGCCTGGGCAACAGAGTGAGACTCTGTCTCAAAAAAAAAAATAAAATAAAATAAAGTACACATAACAAGGAGACGGAAGACTTAGATACTCGAGCTACTAGGCCCAGTCCACTTAATCTTTGCTTCGCCATTTGTCTTAGAATAACTTACTCGCAGCAGTCACTTGTAGCTCACTGGTTAGGACGGAGGAGCTTCTGCCAACACCGTCAGTCCTGGAACTGAAGACACTGGTGGCCTGGGGACCCCTTCTGGCTGTCCAGGGCAGGCTCGTGCCCCCAACAGGCCCTTCGTATTCCCAACCTCTTTCTACACCAGCTCGCAAAGATGCCAGAGCTGTTGTTCCCATGACGGTCTCTGCATGTGCCCCGGGCCACCTCAGTGATAACAGGCCACAGTGAAGCCCCGCTGCATAAGGTCCTAGACCTCTCCCCTTGGCAGTGGGCTCTCACAGTCTCTGGAGGAGGCTCTAACTGGCTTCCAACCCCCCTCAAGCGGCCACTAAGGCCGGCATCTCCTCTAGCTGACAGCTGCCAGGCCACTTTTCTCAGGTGTGCCTCTCACTCTCGGAAGTAAATTCCCCTCCTTCAGGTACCGGAAGTTGGAGGTGGTCAGAACTGAGAAGGAAGTTTTATGCGCAGAAGCCCGGGCAAGTACCTCTGACTCCCGAGTCCAAGCCTCTCCTGGTCAAATCCTCTACGCCAGCAGCCTGGCCTCAGAGGCCATCCAGGTTTCTGTCCACACAGAGGCCTGGCCAGGGCAGGTACACATGCCCCCTCCGCAGTCACTGCAGCGCCCTTGAAGCTGAGCTCCTCAAATACAACAGCAGTCTCTGGCCACCAGCTGCCAGTCGTGTGGCACCTCGCTAACACCTAACTGGTACCGAACACTCCCCCAGCCGGGGCTCAAGCAGCAGCCAGCACCTCCTGCGCGTGCTGTCAGCCATCACTGCCCTCAGTAATAACAGGAATAATCCCCCCAAGAGTTCTCAAGTCAACTTTTTAGGTTGGTGAAAGAGGTTCTGACTCTGAGCAGGATTTTCCAAACAAAATGGGGCCGAATCTTCTCCTTTCTGGAATGAGGTCAAACTTTTTAAAGATCTGCTCCTTTATTGACAGGTGAGGATTTTACATCATTTTTGATGCTACTGTGTGCATCCTCGCCACCAGCTGGCTAGAAAAGACTGCAGTGACCCCGCGTGACAGCTGAGCACCAGAAGAGAACCCTGACAGCAGTCCTGCCAGCCGCTCTCCCAGCATCTCGTCCCCACCCTCAGACCACTTTTCCTGCGTGGGGGCCCAAGTGTCTGGACTCCACACCTTTTCCCCTCCCTCCTCCCCTCCCCTCATCGGTGCCCTACACACCGTAAGTTCTAGGTTCCCTGATTTCTCTCACAACAAACCAAGGCCAATGGCTAATGATCTGGGCTCTGGGTTTTAATGAGTTATAAGGAAAGGGAGATGCTTTTGTTTTGTCCTGTGGACAAGTGCTCTTTTGCACGACTTGGCCTAATGACTCCCAATGGAGAAAAGATAAAAGACAAAAGAAACTGTGTCTGATTTTTAACTAGAAATTACCACAAAGACTATGAAATTAGGTCCAGAAAAGGGCAACAAAAATTACCGAGGGAGTGATACCAAGTTTTCCTCTGAGTCTGAGAAAGGTGAGCGTGTGTGTTATTAAGGCAATAAAGGATGGCACAGGCCTGCACTCCGTAGTCATCCTTCAGCTAAATCCTCCCCCACACTGACCCTATGAGTGACATGCTGGGTGTAAGCCTCTGCTCTGCCACCTGCTATGTGACTGTGGCTGACCTGGGAGTTATCTGCAAGTACATGGACAGTGATGTCTACACACACTTTGCTGGGGGTAATTAAAGAACATAATAAATGTCTATCCCACAGCAGAGTGCCCACAGCACAGCTGAGGCTAAATAAATATTAGTTTCCTTCTTCCCTTTATTTTAATTAGTGCATAGCACATTCATTCATTTGCCAAGAATGTCACTTCACAGGCAGAGGCTTCCAAACACCTGATGATCTAATCTCCCTGTAATTAGGGTTCCTCCTCTGTTCAAAGTCAACACTGCTTCTGTACCTACCTGTGTGCCTACTCCTCCCTGTTTCGACCCCTGAGTTCTTCCCTCTTCGCCTTCTGTTCACAGGACTGCTTTTGAAAAACTCTGACTTTAGTGAGATTTCCTCAGTTTGCACTCCACCACTTTCTCCTGCTCTTCAGCCCCACAAACAGAAAGGCCTGAGCAATGGGACAGAATGATTTGCTTCAGTGATGGCCCCTACGTGAATTCCACATCCAAGGCCTAAGCTTATCTTATCTATGCAGTAAATGTGTAACACGCACATGCACCAAGAATCATAGTAATTTGGTGGGCAGGACACTAGACTTGCGGTCAAAAGGCCCAAGTTCAAATTCTTGATCTGGCACTCAAGAGCTGTATGACCCCCAGTCCCTTCTTCTCACCAGCCTCAGTTTATTCAGCTACGAGGCAGAGGTCATAGCTGCTCGCTCCCACCTCAAACCACGACAGGGTCAATGCTTCCGTGGTCGACCCTCCTCAATGAGCAGGAGCACTGACAGGGAAACCAGAAACAGAAAATCTTCTTGGGACACAATCGGATACCCAGAGTGAGTCAACGCCTGCCAAAAATTCGCTCTTTCCTGCCTACTCTGCCTCTCCCATCCCTTCCCTGTGGCTGATTCTGGTGGACTGTCCTTCACAGCTGGCCAGGGAGTTAGTTCCTCCTGCTCCGAGGTCAGGCTGGAACGGGCTGGGGGAGGGAATGCCAAAGGAAGCACAAAGGCTTAGGGCGGATTAGCTCTAACGCACGGGGAGAAACTGGCTCCCTCCTTCTACTGCTGGAATAGTGAGTGCCAAAGGGACAAAATCCACGTGCAGGCCCTGGATGTAAAAGAACACAGGCTGGAAAGCTCAAGCCACCCTCAGGAAGAGGCCAAAGAAATGCCTGAAGGTCGCAGGCAGACCAGCCCAGCCCAGCCCAGCCAAGCAAAGAAAGCACAGGGACTGGGCCTTGGGGACCGGCCAGAAGTGAGAAGTGGGTGATCAGCAGGACTGTCCTCAGTGACGCTGGCAACCGGAGCAGCCACAGTAGTTGGCAGGTTAAAAAGTTAGGGATTTGAGATTCTGGCTATATTTTTAAGCATTTTTAAAACTGTGGTTAAAAAACACATAAAATGTACTATCTTAACTACTTTAAGTGTATCGTTCAGTAGTGTGACATACATGCATACAGATCTCCAGAACTTTTTCATCTTGCAAAACTCAACTTCTATCCTCATCCAACAATGCCCCTTTTCCCTCCCACCCCCACCCCCCAGCAACCACCATTCTGCTTTCTTGTCTCCGTGAGTTTGACTACTCTGAATGCCTCAGATTCTGGCTATTTTTATACCTGGGTCACAACTCACAACTTGTACTGTTTGGCAAATGGGAGTAAGCACGTCCAGGGGACACGGATCTGTGGAGCCCGCTCACTCAGCAACCAAAAGTGCAAGAGCAGCTGACTTCTTACAGCCAAAGTGTCATACGGAGATGACGGGAACCCTAAGATCAGACAGGATTTGGTAATTACAATTTAAGATGTGCCTGGATAGAAATTTGTTGCCACCCCACTCTCAGGAAGGGCCAGGGAGTGGTTACAACAAACTACACAAGCTTTTCCACGTTCAAGCTGTGTTACCCTTACAGGACCAGCACCAGTAGCTGATCCAGTGTTACTCTGAAAATGTGTGCCGTTGCTGGCTAGTATTGAATTTGGCCAGCGGTCTCAGCAAACACCCCTAATTTCTAGGTACCCTGGATGGAAATACGCACAGGACTGAACCAGAAAAGCAAAACACATGAACACTTTATTATTAGCTGGGCCTGTGACTCCAATCCCCCACGTAGCATTCCGCAAGTGAGGCCAGATCACACGGAGGATGCCTTTTCCCTACGTGAGTGGCAACCTTGAGCTTGAGACCAAATTACATACTGGCATGAAGAGGATCTCATAAAATACCAGGCCTAAATATTCAGTCTTACGACCCGTAATAAAGAAGGCCGGCTGAGGGTACCGAGTCAGCGAAGCAGAGAATGGGGCCAGAAAGAGGCAGAAGAGAGAACATGTGCCATTATGCCAAGGCTTCCACATGGCCCCCGGCTTCCAAATAGTGCAGGTGCCTGGACACCAATCTAGCACACGGGACACGGAGAAAACAGGGAGAGCTGGTCAGGCGCTTCCCCTCAGGAGCGGCCCCAGCCTCATCATGCTGGCCACATAAAGCCAAAAAAGAGCCGACACCACAAACACACGTGGGTTTAGCCTTCTAACTGGCACAGGAACTAGACCCACTAGGACAGAAGCCACTGAAATGTCCTTTGCCTTACGGAGCCAATTCTCCTCATTGGGGAGGAAAGTCAGGTCAGGGAAGGGAGAAGCCCAGGGCCTGAGAAAGCAACCCCTGGCAGTGGGGGCAACGGTGAGAAGACACACGCTCCCCCCGGACGCCAACAGCTACTGGGACAAGGGCTTTCCTTTCTCCTGCTTCCCAGCTGTGCACAGACATAACGCACAACTTTAAGAGGCATGTGAATCACAGACATCCAGACTGTATGATCAACTAGAGAATTCTGGATTTAGGCAATGACCAAATAAAGATGATGTTCTATATAAGATATACGTTGTCTTACTGCGTTAAGCCAAAAAAGGGAGGAAAAAATCATTAAAAAATGATCACGAATCCAAAGGCTCAAAAGAAAACAAAGGAGGAAAAAAACACTTGTGCTGGGAGCGTAACGGCTCTCAGAATCAAGTTTGCACAGAGACTGAAGTAAAACCATAATCCCCAGATAAAATGACTTTCAGGAACTCATATTTAAGGAAAAGGCTGTTGTTCAGGCTTTAGAAAAAACACCAGAAACTTACAGAGCAACGAACTCAGCTTTAAAAAACAGTCTGGATATCTTAGTGAAGACAGGAACAATGGGGAAGAAAAACAGAACGGCACGAGATCTGAAACCACGTAAGGCCTCCAAGATAGCAGAAGGAAATGGGACAAGCAGAGCGAATTTTAATAACCAGTGCTTTACATGAACAGAAAATGAAGCTCCCGAGAAACAAAAAAGAGACGGGACAAAGATGCTTCTGCTGTCCGAAAGCGGTCCAAGGTCTAGCGGACGCAAAAGCCAGATAAAGGCAAGAGTTTAAGGAAGAACATGAGGCAGGGAAGAGTTTCCTCCACACTGAGCCCCGAAGGGCATAAGCTTAGAAAAAACTCCAGAGGCAGCGTCAGTTTAAAATACTCCAGGGGATTCTCCATCTAGGACAAATGGTGAGACAAGGGGCAAACTTACCACAGTGACAGAAGTCCAAACCCCCAAAACATTCCAGAAGAAGAGGCAGAGGCAGGCCCACAGTGGCTGAAGGGCTACAATAGCCTTAGGATCCTGCTGGACAGGACAAATGCAGAGAGAAAAGTAGGTTTATATTACTGAGAATTTAGGATCACGAAGTTTTCTGAAGAACTGGCCATTATAAATGCAGGGGCCCAGCTCAGAAAACAGACCCACATCTATCTGGGATTTATGTAAATATACAGGTGTCAAGACATGGAGGGCCAAAGGCATGAGAAAACCTGAGAAACCATGGAAAGGAAAATCCAGGCAGTCTACACAACTTCTTCCAAGACTTAGGAATCCTAATGTCGTAATTAGCCTCCTGATAGGAATCTCATCCAAGTTTCACGTTCGCACGTGTTAGAGGACTCAGTTTTTCACTGACTGCCCGGTCTCGAGCAGTGCTCAGGGAGCACACGCAGGAGTCAGGTCGAACAGTTTCGCGTCCTGCCCCACCGCATACCTGCTGGGTAACCCTCACTCACAGGCTAAGAATGGAGTCATGGAGATAACAAAGGCACCTGGCCGTATAAGGTTACCTTATTACGTAGTTTAAGGACTAAATAGATTAACCCACGAGAAGTACTTAAAACAGTGCCTGGCAAATTTTAAGGGCTCAACAAAGATTAGCTACCGTTAATATTATTTATTCCATCTATGACCTCCTTCCTCTGCTGTATTCTGTAATTGCTCACAGTAGTTTGGGTGTAGATTTCAAGATCTATTTTTAAGTTTGAGGAAGTTCACTTTTCCTTGGGAGGTGTGACGATATATTAAGGGACTTAGACAGCAAACAGCTGCCATATTTACATTCTTATAGAACATTTACGTGTCGTTCTAGGTGTTGAGAATCTGGGGACAGTGCTGAATGACGGTGTGTCTACACAGCACCCTGGAGCCCTGGGGGAAAGGAATGAGGTCAGAATTACCCAGCTTGCTACAGCTCTCTGCAGCAGACGTCACTAACATGACAGACCGTCCTGCAGACTATGCTGAGTGGCCCTGCACTGCCGGAGACTGAATAAAACAGGAAGAAAAGGGAAAAGTGAAAATGCTCTCAACATATCTAGGGAGTTTAGTTTCTCTGTGGAGACAAAGGGTTGATGTAGAATGAAGGCTGTTACCAGGATATATTTTAAAGTCAAAGAATACAATTGGAGGAATTTCAAATGGCTTTAAAATTGGCTCCTTCTCCCTTACAGAACTATACACACTGATTACGGTGCCTCTCTCAGAACTCAGATTCCCTCTCTCTCAGAGACCTGACCAATTCTGAGAACAAAGTGATTAGCTATGAGAGGAGGCTCAGAGGTTATAATGTGCAAAGAGACTGCAGAGGTCATGAGCAATCTCAGCGATCCAAGTCATGAGGAAGCAGAATCTAAAGGATTCTAAAGGAGAAGCTAAAAGGTAGGAAAAAGATATACACAGGAGGGGAAAACATGCCTGAAGGAAGCAAGAGGAGAAAGACACAAAGAAATGAGAGGTGCCACGAGAGGCCCACGGTCCACGGGAAAGACCGTGGCTTGTCTCTGCACTGCCTTAGTTCCTCACAGGTCTAGTTCATGCGCATCCTCACGACATATCCCCTTTTCTTCAAAGGATCTGAATCAATCTCTGGTCCTTCCAACAAAAAACTCCCTAACACAACAGTTACTTGAACTCTTCTTCAGGATGAAGTTTTCCCAGGAGGTTCCCCAGCCCTGAAACAGACAGATTCCTGGCAAGTCCACCCCCACCAGACATGCCCAGACACACCCAAGGTCTGCTTCCCCGCAGAACAGGGACGTCTTATCCCTCGGCATACAGGCATCGTCTCTAGGGCTTATGAGCATCTCAAGGGCCTATGAAAATGTTTGAGACTCGAAAAAAATTTACTGGATGCAAAATATGAAAAGAAAATTGCAAAATCAAAGTTAGTAAATACTGAATGTCTACAACTAGTCAAATGAAGGTTAACTCACAAAGTCTCATATAAGTTAATTTTATGTTGGAGACATGGGTGATTTTTTTTTTTTTTTTTTTTTGAGACAGAGTCTCACTCTGTTGCCCAGGCTAGAGTGAGTGCCGTGGCGTCAGCCTAGCTCACAGCAACCTCAAACTCCTGAGCTCAAGGGATCCTCCTGTCTCAGCCTCCCGAGTAGCTGGGACTACAGGCATGCGCCACCATGCCCGGCTAATTTTTTCTATATATATTTTTAGCTGTCCATATAATTTCTTTCTATTTTTAGTAGAGATGGGATCTCGCTCTTGCTCAGGCTGGTCTCGAACTCCTGAGCTCAAACGATCCGCCCACCTCGGCCTCCCAGAGTGCTAGGATTACAGGCGTGAGCCACCGCGCCCGGCCTACATGGGTGATTTTTTAACATTTGATACGACATGGTAAAGGCCTCCAAAGTTAAAAGAGCTTAAGGCCTTCAAAGGTCTTCAAACCAGTCTGACAGCAATGGACGTGTTTGGGCCGAATCTGCTCACCCTACCCCTTTCATGATCACACACTTTGAACAGAAGCCTCACCACTCAGCTGAGCAGTCTGAGGTAGGAGATCAATCCCACCTCATAAATTTTACATTAACAATTTTAGCACTTCTGATATAAGGAGTCTATTATCTTTTCTTAATGAAATATTTTAAATAAGTGAAGCCAAATAACTTCTGTTAGCCATCCTATTAGTTTTACCGAAGAGAAAAAAAAGTCATTCGTGATAGCAAATGATCCCGCATATTTAAACTTCCCCCTCAACAAATCTCTCATGTAAGGAATTTCAAAGCCAACTCTCTCCTCCTCCTCCGCCCCCATATATCTCTTCCATTTTGTTTTCTCTCTGAGCTTGTTTTCCCTTCAGCACTTAAACACAGTGCAAGAAGTCTCCCCTACCTTGAGGGAAAACAGCATTTAATCCCATGCCTTCTCCAGCTGCCACATAAGCCTCCCCCCTTTCCCCATCCAGGCTTCTTAGAGACTGACTTTCCAGATTTCTACCGTCTCATTTCCCATTCATGCCTCAATCCACCACATCACTGATGTTCCTCTCAATATCAGCATCCTCATGATCAATGATAGGGTCCATTTTGTTCTTGTTCTCACTGGATGCTACTGGCCACAGCCTTGGCTCCTTCTGACTCCCCGGCCTCTGGTTCTAACTCTCGCTGTATACACCGTATTCTCAGTCTGCTTGGTGAGTTCCTGTTCCTCCGTAAACACTAACATATTCCCGTGGGTTCCATCTCTGCTCTCCTTTGCTCCCAATTTACATCCACACCAGTTCCAACCACCTCGCCCACTGGTTCTCAACTCTGGCTGGTGAACACCCTTGCTGGGAGTCTGATTCAACTGTTCAGAATGCCTCCAGAGGGCACTCAAACACCTGCTCAGAAATCTGCATGATCTTTGCATTAAGGTCTTGCAAGCTGACATGAATTTCATTGTGGATTACTACCTCTAACTAGATGCCAAGCATTGTGAAAATTTGTACAACCCGTTTTGTGCAGCTTCCCTGATTCTAATTGTGAGTCTAGTAGGGCCTCATCACAAGGTCCTCATCCTGTCATAATGTGAAGTTGCAGTAATAAGTTATTGGATATTGATCAACTGAAAAACCTGACATTTTTTTCTAGCTGATGCCCAGTACTCTGAATCAATGAAATATTCTTAAACCCCATCAGGCTCAATCCTAAACATATTTGAACTACACATCCAAAAATGATTTTGAAAGCCAGAAGGACATTAGGTATTTATTCTGCAGAAGAAAAAGGGTTCCAATTATTTTTATGAATTGTTCTATTGTTAACCTAAGTGTCAGAATTCATAATCTTAGGGACAGAGGTCTGCTCTAGCTATGAAGTCTTCCTCACAAGCTGTCACAATACCATGGAAGGAACCCATAGCAAAATAAGATGTGGAAATATGCTATGATTATTTTATGAACTTGCAGGGGTATGAAAAATAAATGAGCTCTAGAATAGATTTACTGAATTTCTTATAATGTATCAGGTGACTCAGAGACACTGCATATTCCAGAGTTAGAAAAAAGATGCAGAAATGCTTTAGTGATAAAAGCAATACAAATTATGCTTTTTTAAAATTAAACTTTGAATGCTTCTGCTATATCTCCAAAATTAAATTTTAAAAGAACAATAACAAAAAAATCCTCTCTTCTTCCAGATTCTTACAAATCAGTAACCATAGCCACTGGTTATCCACCTTGCGAATCCCCCACGTGAATCAGTTCTGACACTACTTTTGACCTGCTAAATGACTTCAATTTGCCAAATTCAGTTTCACTCTTGATCCCTTTATCACATCTTTGGGCCACTTAAAACTACTGCCTCTGCCCATTCTTGAAATTTCCTCCTGACTTCCAGGATACCTCTCCCGAGTACGCTCACCTGCAAGTCTGGCCAGCCCGCCAGGCTCACACACTAAGTGAATGTGCTCTCTCACAGGCCCCTCTGCAAGGAATCCAGTAACGGTGAGTGTGGAAACTAAGCTGAGCCAACCTGACTGGCCCCCGAGAACCCAGAACTGAGAAGTGGGAAGACTGGGCCTGCGAAGTGAGCTGGCAGGGAACACAGAGGCAGGATGGCCTTCTGGAGCAGGCACCTGGGGTCACGTGTGTTAAATATGGCAGAACGAGGCTGCTGAGAGAGGAGCAGCAGAGCAGACTCACAGCGAGCAGGAGAAGCAGGGGAAACGAAGGCAGAGCGCAGCCGCACTAACCGCTGCCCACTTTCCAGAGGCTGGGCCCCAGCCAGAGCAACTCTGAACTCCCTGGTGGACTCAGTATGTCCCCTGCGCTTAAGCCATTTCCAATGGATTTTATTTCTTTCAACCAAACGCTCTCTGGTTTGGTTTGGTTAAGACATCCATCCTCTTTCCTTTCTAAGGACTCCTTCTGTTACCTTTGCAGGCACCTACTTCATTCACCCTAAACAAAATCATTTTTAGATGATTTGAGGAACTAACTAAAAAAAGACCTGTAAAAGTATTAGAAAGAAAACTGTTTTGGCCATTCTAGCACATTTACTCTGACAGAAGAATGTTAGAGGCAATTTATCAAGTGTCCAAAAATAATTCTCATTGGGATTTCAATTGTAATTACATCAACATTACAGTTTAACTTGGAGAGTACTGCAATCTTTACAACGATGTCTTCCCCTCCAGGAACATATAACCTCTGCCCATTTATTTAGGGTACCTTTTACATCATTTAGGTAGAAGTTTTACTTTTCTTTATAAAGCTTTGATACAATCATGTCTTATTCTTAAATGTTTTCTAGTTTTGTTGCTACTGAGAACAGAATCTTTCCTGTAAAAGTAATTACTAATTACTTGATCATTAGTGAGTTATACAACTTTTCAAATGTTTAACAAGTTATTACTTCTATCCAGTGAACTGTCTAGTCATAACCCATAACCACTTGTACATAGATTTTCATTATTTTCTTAGTTGATTTGTATGAGATCTTTACATATTGAAGATATTAACTCTGCTTATCATTTGTCATAAATATTTTCCCACTTTCTGGTTTGGTTATTAATCTCAGGGTTTTTCCTTTTCTTCTTAAAGAAGTTTCCATTTTTTTATGTACTCTAATACATTGCTTTTATTATTTTCTCCATTGTTTCTAACAGGAGCAACTCGTAACAGATTTGAGTGCCCTGCAGGTGCCTGGCCTTTATCTCCCTCATAACATCTGCAAGATAGGGATTATTTTCTTCAGTTAAAAGATTCCAGTTTAAGTACATCTGACTGTAATGCCTGTTCTCTGTCCACCTCAGCATGCATAACGCCTCTTTCCAGATGTTTATTTAATATTTACTTCCATTTTATTTAGACTTGGGGGCATTCATGATGATTTATCATTTATTACATTTCCACATAAAATAGTTTATTTCTGGGGTGCTGAATAGGTTCCAGAGACCTGCAGAGATAAGATATTCTGCAGCCAGTATGACACTTTTAATGAATGCAGTTCTACAATATGTTTAAATGTATTTGTCCCACTTTACTACTCATAATTATCCCGTCAAGTTCACCCCAAAATGGACATCTCCGTAACATTTAGACATTACAGCCAGGATATGGCCCATCTTTCCGTTCAGGATACTCTTCCAGACCTTTCATGACACTGCACGCTCTCTCCATGGAGATCACACTCGACTCCACATGGTCTTGCCTGTATGTTTCACATTTTTTGCTGCGCTGTGGTCAGAGCCAGCTTTTTGTGTGGGGTGGTTTTTTTTTTCCATTTTAGCTTCTGCTAGGTTATTTTCGGCATTCAGAAAGCTATTAATTTTATACATGCACTGTGTACCCAGTTCATCAACTTTTTTGTCTAATGATTTTTCTGTTATTCTTGTTTTTCTCGTCAATAGCATTTATAAATATTTCCCTTTTCATTTTAGATCCTGACTTCACTTACTTCATCTGTTACTGCTGTCAAACTTATAAAAACCATGCTAAATAATGTCCCAATTTTTGATTCTCTAATGCGTTAGTATAGACAACTAGTTTAATACTTACGTGTACTTTTTGCATTAAAAAAGTACCTTTTTTCTTCCTTTTATTTATTCCCACTTTTTTAAAATAAGAAATGAGGGTCTTTTTTTAAAATCAAACATCTGCTTTTACCTTAGTGTAGCTGGTTGTGTGAAGTCAATGTGAACTGCAAGGGAAAACCCACTCTCCCCTAGGCAGCCCTCTGAAACGGCCTTGTCCTCCCCACGGCCCTCCATCCCCATCACACCTGCACATGCAGCATGTGGCAGGGACTGCAGTGGTTGTTTAAAAATGCAAATCTGATTATGTCACCCCCCTGCTTAAAACCCAACCCTTATAATGGCTTCTGATTTCACTCAGGATAAAAATACAACCACCTTAACCTGCCCTACAAGATCCTATGGGATCTGGCCTCCGGCCTAGCCACACTTCCCCTCAGCCCCGTACCGTCCGCAGTCATTCTCTCAGTTCCTGAATGGCAAAAGCCTTTCTCCCCCTTCAGTGCCTTCCCACATGCTGTTCCTCTGCCTGGAAAATTACCCCCCAGTTCACTCAACACTAACACCTACTCGCCCTTCCAATCTCAGCTTCAATCTTATTTTTACAAAAATGTCTTTCCTGGGCCTCCTCTCCCCAGTCTAAAATTTGGTCCCCCTTTTTATATTCTCTCACAGCAGGTGCTACTTAATTTTCATAGCAGAGGCCACAGTTTGTGATTATACGTGTAGTTGTGGGGCTGTATTTAATTTCTGATCCTCTCCCCCTCACAAATTATACCCTCCAAGGGAACAGGGACAAGTTAATTTTGCTGGCCACACTAAAGGTACTCATACTTACTTGAATGAAAGAAAAATATACAGAGCCCCTAATTGTATCTCTTCCGTCTTAAAATACTACCCATCACATCATTCAATCAATATTCAAACTGCTAAAACTTTCTGATACTGCCTACAAACTCAGTAAGACTCCGTTTTCCCTGAAGGATGTACAAACCAATCTGAATCTACTGCTGCCATAGAAAGTATACATATAACTTACATCTCAAGGAAGTAAGTTTTGTTTAAATATTACAACAGAGTTTTATCTAGTGTTCAATTTGCTGATATGTTTATTCACAGTCAACTAATTTATATACCTTATTTAAGACACGTAAAAAACCCAAGGAAAAATGTGCTTTGCAAAATATTCTTTAAGTCTATCTATTGTCAGTAGTTGATAATTAATGGTAACAAAATCATGAATTAAAAAGCATTCAAAATTGACTATTTCTTGTATGATGTGATACACACATCTGGCCAAAAAATATAAATTATATTGCAAATGAACGATTTTTGGATCACAAAGGCAAATAAAACCGATCTTTATAAACAACTTTATATTCTACCAAGCTTACTGAACTCTATGAAGTAGACAGAGCATGTATTACTACTATTTACAGAAAAGAAAACTGAGGCTTGGAGTGATTAAGTGTCCTCTCCAAGGTCACTCCATGACTCCTAAGTAGTAGAGTCCTAACTACAATAGGGGAGGGGTGGCGGCTCCCTCCCACATGTAAATTTCTTAACCAAAGAGAACTTTCACCATAAGTAATTAGTGTAGATGTGTGCTACCTTCACTAAAACTTCATCTCACCAGACAACCACCATCATCCAAAAAGCTGTTTTAAAGTTAAAACTTCAATTGCCATCAATCTGGGAAATGGCAAAATAAACTGTGGGACACTGAAACTATGGAACATGATGCAGCATTTCTTTAAAAATGAGTGAAATTATTATATGCTAAAATTGACACATATAGTACAATAGTACTTGTTAAAACAGTCAAAGATGACACAAGTACACACTCGTACAAGTATTTTTAAAGATTTAGAAGGATACACACCACACACATAATGGCCCTTATCCCTGGAGACAAGGGTTGACAGTCAAAGATTTTTGCCATCTCTGTGACATGTTCCTTTTTACAAATGTACTACTCTACTAATTTAAAATTAATTTTTAAATTTTGAATTAACTTGTGGATTGAGCAAGGAGGTCATTTTTCTGCTCTAAAAAAAGTATGCATCTCTAAAGGAAGTAGAGGCCCTCTCTAACAGAGAAGACAAAATACTTAAGGACAGTTCCTGTTAAATCCTGTTAAAACATTAAACTGTCTCAACATCACAAAACATTCCTTTAAGGAGTCAATAGCTAGAAAATATTTTTTCAATATCTGGTCTCCTTTGTTGCGCTAAGACAGTCAATAAACAAATCACCAACTAGAGCAGTACAAAGCAGGCTCCTAGAGAGATTTAGTTGTTAGAGTTCAGCAAGAAAGGTTTCACAAAGGAGCTGAGTTTTGAGGGAAAGGAGAGGTGATTTGGCAGAGAGATTAACCCGGATAGGAAAACGTCTGGGAGGGGGATAGATATTGAGTTCATCAGAAGCAGGAGACAACAAGAAAACTGAAGTCAAGTCCTGGAAGAGATCAGAATTTCTTAGGATGTGGGAGTTGAGAAGGAACTCGACGGCGCTGCCAGCTAGTTTACCTGGGTGAGAATCCGGCCCTTGTTGTGGTCAAACAATGGAGGCGTCCAGCGGCAGCAGGCTTCTGCGCTGGGTGCGCGAAGGGTTCCTCATCACCTGAGTAGGATGCTCGTCTGCCTCTGCCGGGAAGGAAGAAGCTATAAAAAACACAACACCACACCATGCAGCGAGGCTTCTCCGCAGCACAGCCCGGCTCCCCGAACCCACGGCGCGGCCATTACCGCCTCTCCGGGGACCCGCCTGGAAAGGCTCCAAGGCGCGGCTCCACGGGCTTCGAAAGCTGTCGCGCTCCCCCTTCCCTCGGCTCCAACAACAATGGAGCGCGGCTCGGGAGTCCGGCTCCCGCGGGGCCTCCGCCCGGCCTCGCCCCTGCCCGCTGCCCACCCTGCGCCCCGCGCCCGCCGCCATCTGCGCCCCCCAGCCCCGATCCCCCGCACTGCGGGCCCACGGCCGCCTTCCGGAGGCCCGAGGGGCGGCTTCGCTCCCCGGGGCCCGCCCGGCGGCCGCTCGGCTGCGGAGAGCCTCTCTGACCTTCCCTCCGGATCCCCGAGGGCCGGCCGGGCTCGAGGCCCATCCTAAGTGACGGGTTGTTTTTCTTTTCTTTAATCCACTCACCCTCCTTCCAGCCCCCAGCCCGCTCCCCTGTCCCCGCCCCCGCCTCCATCCAGAAAAGAAATAAAGAGACTACAGCTCCGCCGCCGAGAACTCACTCCAAGTGAGGGGTGCAAGCGCCCCAGGCCGCGGGCTCCGCGCACCCACCTCCCTCTTCTCCAGGGACACCTCACAGGTGCGCCTCCGAGCCGCGCGCGCGCGCTCCGCACACCCAGACGCCTCCGGGGGACAGCGCGCGTGCGCACGCACGAGGTGGCGAGCCCCGGGGGAGCGAGGGCCGCACGCATGCGCGCCGCCCGGCCCGCGCCCCCGCCGCCAGCCTCCGCCCCCGCCCCCCAGCCCAGGCCTGGCCCGGGCAACCCCCCACCCCCACCCCGAGCGCCCAGCGCGCGCGCTCCCGCTCGCCTCCCTCGCTCCTCCCTCGCCCCCCCCCCGCCCAGGCCCGCGTTACCCAGGGCAACCGCAGTGCGGCCGCACCTGAGCTGTGCGCCTGCGTCCCACTGGCCAGACCCTCCCTTCCCCGCGGTCCTTTCCCCCCACCGCCGCAGCTGGGGGGCGGGGGGCGTTGCCCCCTCCTAGCCAAGTATTGATCGCCTGGCACGCCCCGCCCCACAGACACAGACCCGCCGCCGCGCCGGCGCCTCGGCCGCCAGCCGCCCGCACGCCCGCTCGCCGGGTCAGCGCCGCCAGGCCGCGCAGCCGGCCCGCTCCCAGGGTGCACCGCGGCCAGCGCTCGGGTGGGAGCCGGCGAGATGCGCGGGGCGGGCGGCGCCCACTGACCTCCCTCGGCGGCCCGGCCGGGGCAGGGCCGGAGCCGAGCCAGCCCCGCCCGCCGCCGCCCCGCCCATGGGCCGCGGGCCCCCGCTGCTGCCCGCCGGGAGGACCGCGCCGAGGCGGGGAGCCGCCTGAAGGACCGCGACGGCCGCGCCCGCAGGTGAGGCGGGGCCCAGGTGTGCCGAGTCCAGCCCCGCTCACCTGGAGGCTCCCGGCGGGGACCCGAATTCGTGTAAATGACTTTAAAAGAGCTCCCCGCAAGAGGAGGGGATCCTCTCTCCCCACGCCCGGGACCCGGGAGAAACGCTAGCTGTAGGGGTCGGCGGGGGGTGGGGTGTCCTCTTGCGGAGACAACTCTGGGGAAGACGAAGTGGGAGGAAGGAGGGTCGAAGTGAAGCGCAGGGACCCCCGCGCCCACTGCCTGCGGGGTCTTCCAGCCCCTTTCGGGGAGGGGGCGCCCTTGCCAGGGCTCCAGTCCGGGTTGCGGACCGGCCGCAGCGCGCACCCCACGCCAGCGCGATGGAGAAGCGAAGCCAGGCCCAGGGGCCGCTACTGCCAGCCCCGGGGTGGGATCGCAGGGCGAGGGATCCGCATTGCAGGTGCACCGGGAGCACCCTGGGGCCTAGCCCGGCTTTGTCTCGAATGCTGTGCAAAGTAGGCTGGCTGAATCCACATCGCCTTTTTAAATGCGTGTTACCACCCTGTGGTAGTTAGCGACTCTCCCTAGTAAGTAGCATTGTCTTCCGTCTGTACCCTTCACGTAAGTACACTACCTTTACAGCCCTTTGCTGAAGCTTTGATGTGGGCTTTAGTTTACCCTAAATAATGATTTGCTTGTGATTCGTGAAACGGAGCATAATGCACAAACGCAGCAGAGGCTTGGCTGCTTCAGTGAGTTCCTTTAGTTTCTCTAACTTAGGTTTCATGCTGACCTGTATTGTTTAATTTCAAGCTTTGATATTTAGCAGTATGATCTAGTCTACTTAGGTGGCCTAAGAGAAAACATAACCATGTTCTGTAACTTAGGTTGCAGTAATGAGGTTTGTAGCAAAATACAAGCTACCAAGCTGCAATACTGATACGGATTACACATTTCCAGAAACCTGTAAGAGTATTAAAACTAGAATTGCCGTTTTAAAACTTTTAAGTTTGAAATTTATTTAAAGAATATTGTTATTGTTTTGTTACGTGATTTTATTTGCACAGTCAAGAATTCCCCTGCGTTTTCTCGCCATTGAATTGTTAGGAAAAAGATGCTAACATCTAATATGACTTTAATCTCCGAAGATGTTTTGAAATTTGCGTGTTTCCTTTGGCTAACTGTTCATCTCATGTGAAATATGTTCGGAAGACTTTAAGACGTGTGATTATATATAAATATATATGTGTGTGTATATACATGGGTGTTCATATACATACACACTACTGAAAAACCTTTTATTCATATGCATCTTATAATTACTCAGTAAATTTAGTAATACTTAAAATCTAAAGTAAAGGACAATTACTTGTGTATATCAGATTTTTTACTGTAACACATTTAAACACATCAGTCTAACAGAGTTTTTTTGGGAAATTAGATATTTTTATTAACTTTTTTAAAAAAACAAATGAATCCTTTTACTTACAACATCATTCATCTTGGGTTCCTGACTCTTTCATCTGTCATATGTTGGATAAGTTGATTTTAACATCATTACCTAGTCAGTGGGATGCGTTTGCAGCAATACTGATATTAGTAACTGTTGGTGTTCTTAGGACACACAGCATTATCTCATTTTGTGATTAAAAAAAAAAAGGCATGGATCTTTTTTCTTCTATCTGGAACAAGGTCAGCCATAAATAGTTCCTAAATATAGTGGGCACACGTTTGTTAACTAAGATTAATTATGTCTACTGAATTTACTGAATTGTGTATCCTTCAAGGGCAGCAACTAGGTGCCTTTATATGCTTCACACACCAACACTGCAATAAATGTTTGAGTCAGATTGAAGTTCCAGACTAGTTAGGTAGGTACTAGCTTAGTGACACGAGTTTTCACGTCTTCAGCTGTGCTGTTTCTGCCTGCGGAAAAGATTTGGCCAGGGTCGTTGATATGCCCTAATGGTCTACCATGAAGGTCTATCATGCAGCAAAGAGATTTTATTTATTTAGCATAACACAGAAGGGGACAAGGAGTACTTATTGGAAGACAGATTTCACTGAGAGGTAAATGCAAAAGTTATTTGTGATTAGAACTGGAAAGAAGGGGCTGCTCCTTCCCTGGGGGCTTTCCCTATATGCTGGTGCCCCACCTGGCATGCATGGCTGCTAGGAGGTCTCACAGGGGTGGGGGAAGTTCCTTCTGAGGGGCCCCCTAGGGGTTCCGCTGGCAACTGGACTAGAGGACTTCTGCATTTCCCTTCTAGCTCTAGCTCTGTGGTTCCGTTTTTTCCCTGTCTCCTCTCTATGCTGGCTTCTGCAGTCATGGGCATGGCAACATCCCCAGATACCTATATGAAGATTTTTACTGGGTTAGAGACCAGCGTGGTATCAGAGATGATTCTAATCCTACTTTGCATTTGTATGGGTCATTACAGGTAATAAAGCACCCTCACATTCAATGTGTTATTTTAAAAGACTCTTTTTAAATTACCGTTTTCTAGGAAGGCAGGCAGAGGAATCTTTTTTTTTTTTTTGGAAGCTCTCTTTAAAAATGGGACCATGTCAGTCATTCTTTTGAGAGACAGCTAGTTGTGAAGGTGTATTGGTTTTTTTCTCAGCTGAAAATATTGTTTAGATGATACTGATCGAGATCATTCTTGTGCTTGCTCTGCGCGTTAGTTTCTGTTTATTTCATTACTCAAACATGACTCAAATTTCACAGCAAAAAGTCCAGTCATAGCCACCTACAGTAAGTTGTATTGATGTTTTCTTCAGTGTGTCTGCATATTTTTTAAATATATGCTGGCAGCTGAGAGTAAAACAAAGCCAAGAAGTAGAATTACAGTGAACGGAAAAGATTGGGTGAATTGGAGCTTTGTGTTTGAACAAGGCAAAGATGTGCCCCCTCTGTCCTGTGGCAATCTTGGAGATGATTTTTATCAACAATGGGAATAATGATCTATCCATTTTAATAAGCATTAGGCTACTGAGTGTCCATTTCAGCACATGTATTAAGTGGGTCAGTGAGGTTAGGACTCTAGTCTGTGGCCAGGGAGCAGAGCAGAGTTTTCTGTGAACACCAGCGTGCTCAGCACACCAGGATCGACATGGAGCAAGATGGCAGTGAGGCCAATGGAGTTAAACCAGGGTCTGACCTCTGCAATTTAGGAAGAAGTTAGAGAAAACAATTTTGAATTAATGTATACATGTACTTAATTTTTTAAAAATCTTTTTTAAATAGTTCTTTTGTTCGTTAGCAGATGAGTTTGTCTCATGCTTTTGTGCCTGTTACCCATCTACTGAATTTGGGTGTGAGAAGTTAAGTAGCAAAGACTCTCAAACTTTGTTTGAACAAGGAATACATCATTTATTTATACTGCATGCATGAAGGAAAAAGAGAAGAATGTCAACTTTTTCTGGCCAACCAAAAAATGAAGTAAGAAAACCTCAGAAGTATTTATTTCGTCAGGAAAAAAACTCAGGTGCTACTTTAAATATTATTACCAGGACAACAAATTATCAATTAAGGCAATCAGTTAGAAAGCAACCTTTGTGGAAGCTAAAAATTACTTTTAAAGCTTCTAGCCACAACCTCTGAAGACATCACACAGACATCTTAAAAGACTTCTTTGTTAATCAGAAAACAGTTTACATTTTTATGCAAATCTCCACACTGGAGAGCAGACTAAGGTTAGTACTTTAATGATTATTCCCAATTTGCCACTCCATTAGAGGTAATTTCAGGAAAAGCCATTGGTTAGCACCAAACAGCAATTCTGAGAGGCACATCGCTTATACTATAGGGGTGAAAAGAAGAACATTTTTAGTAAAGGGAATATGAGGCCTATAATACTCTGCTTCTACAAATTTTCTCTTCGTTGCCTCTTTGGCAACACTTAAGATATTAAATATAGATCTGCAAAAATTCCATTATCCTTTGCTCTTCAGATTTCCTTCCCAATCTATTTCTAAATACATCCCGTGCCCTTCTTATTTACTAGACAGGTGAGAGAGTTTATGAGCCATCATTTTAAGCCCATTTCCTAATGTAACGTTGCTTAAGTATTACTGCTACATATAAGTTATTCCCAGTATTATTACAATACTGTCTGTCTTAAAGTTGCATGTTTTACCTAGAAATCGTGGTGTTATACTCTGAAAGGGTATACATAAAAACACTGGCTTCCCAAGATAGAGTTCCATCTCTGTCATAGCATAATTACCCTGGGATCTCCATATTTTTCTAATGATTTCTGATCTAATTTTTCTAATGATGAACAAATGTAGGAGGTTAGGCTCATGCCGCAGCACCAGTAATACCAGGTGAAGGTACTGGTGTTAAGTTTCTCCCTCAGTGGCTAGAGGAATGTGAGAGCAGACACTTTCTAGAAATATTTAAGTCTTGCATACTGATAGGAAAAATGAAGGAAGGTTTGGGGGTTTTGTTTAGTTTTATGTTCCCACAGACAAGAATATAGCAGGGTTACTAGC
Source organism: Eulemur rufifrons (assembly GCF_041146395.1). Classification (NCBI taxonomy): domain Eukaryota; kingdom Metazoa; phylum Chordata; class Mammalia; order Primates; family Lemuridae; genus Eulemur; species Eulemur rufifrons. The sequence goes on from NC_091003.1 coordinate 4,521,360, forward strand.
TATGGCCCATCCTTGTCCAGGAGGGTCAGTCTTTGGTAGTGAATCATCTTTACCTTTCGGCTGTGTCCCCATGACCAGACCGGAAAGTTCTAGTGGAAGAGAGTAGCAGCTTCCAGCCATTAATTTGCTTATTGACATACTATTGCTCTGGGAAGAGAAAGGGTGTGTAATCCTCCTCAGCCTGTGCATTGTGTGATAGGGCTCCAGTGGGGAATTGTTTGCCGTCAAGAAAGGCGCCAAGTCAGTTTTTGACAGAAAGGTTTATCAGTACAGTAAGGCTACGTGGTATCAGGATCCAGTTCAGAGATGACCCACGCCAAGCCCTGTTGTCTGAGGGTTAAGGCACCAAGTACAGGAGCCGGGGAAGGCTGTCCATGAGGTCTGCCCATCACTGCACCTGCAGCTGTTTCCCAGCCTGTCTCCTGTACCAGGCTGTGGACATCCCTGTACGGCAGGGGCCAGGTCCAGTCCTTACAGCATCCCTGGTACCTTACTCGTTGCCAGGCATGTGGAGGCGCCTAGTGAATGCTGAGTGAACAAGGCCTGGAGTGAGAAGGTTTTATTCTGAAGGGGTTAGAGCTAAGCTGAGACTTAAAGGATGGGCAGTTTGCATAGGAGGAAGCATTTCTGGTGAGGTAAATATGAATGAAGTTTCAGAAGTAACAGTGAGACCATTATGCTATCTGACATGGAAAGAACATTCTGGGGAGTGGTGGAAAACGAGGTTAGACAGAAAAAAATAAAACCAGAGTAACTATGAAATCATGTCAAAACGCCTAACATTTTTACATACGCTAGTACTTTAAGAAAAGCTTTCCAGGCTGGGAAAAATCAAAGTATAGGCTCCGTGGTCGCCAGGAAACTCTGTTTACAAAAAGGGCCATAATTTAAACTTTGTAATTTGCACAAATATATTGGAGAACTTAAAGTAATTAGCGTTGAGCTGGTAAATCTTACAGTGGTTTTCTACTTGGAAAAGATCTATTCCAAAAAAAACCAACGACGTATGTTGATGGTGTTGTAAGCAGGTTAGAGTGAGATCGCACAAGCAGACCGGTTCCTCACCAACACCCAGCCGAAGGTTGCTCTTGCCACTCTGCCAGATTGTCTTTGTCTCAGCGCAGTCACCGTCTTCCTGTCTTTCCTTATGCCCCATTCTGGTCAGCCGAGTGAATCATGGCACCAGCTGTTGATCTAAACAGGCAGACTTGAACTACATTTGAATAAAGAATTTGTCAGCATGGACATTTGTTTTAGTCTTCTGTATGGAGAAATTCCAAGCTCCTCCAGCTAACCAGAAAACCCTAAAAGTTTATGTATCTTCAAAAAGACGTCACATCAAATTATATCATTAAGACAATAAATTATCAAGGCGACCAATTTAAAAAGCAAACCTCTAGAAGTTAAAGGTTATATTTTAAAGGATTTGGCAACAATCTCTAAAGCTGAGATGTCTTAAAATATTTGGTAATAGCAGAAAAAAATGTATATTTTTACACTCATTTCCACACCGAGTAGCAGAGTGTGCTTGTAGTTGTTTAACAGAACTAGCTTCTTAACCAAGAATAGTGTCTGCTTTTCTGCAGCTTTAGGAGAGAAGAAACATTTTCTCTTATTCTGAGGTTTTTTCCACACGCAGCATTCTCAGGAGTAAGCCCTGGGCTTCTGTTAGCACTAAGCACAAGAGTAGACCTGAGCAGCTCACAACTTAAAACACAAAGAAAACAGCAGAAGAGAACTTTCAGCAAATGGAATGTGAGATGAACAGTGTCCTGTCTTTGCAGAATTTTCACTTTTTCATCTTAGTGGGTTGCAACATTTCATCTTCATTAAGGAACAGCGATATAGTGTATGGTTAAGAGCACGAGCCTTGGAGTCAGACTGGTTTGGGATGGTCCCAGCCCTACCTACTATGAGCTGTGACTTCAAGGCAGGCATTGAACCCCTCTAAGCTTGTTGGCTGATGTGTAGAATGAGGATGATCATATCTCCTGCTTAGCGTGTTTATAACCTATGGCGTGTGGCACGTAGGCACTCAGCAAAAGGTGGTTCCGTGCTGACGCCTTCTCCCTTGAGATGAAGGCTGTGCTGCCACTGCAGGTACCTTCTACTTCGTCCTGTATCTTCCCTGCCAGACTAAGTTCCCTTAAGTAGGAATTTGGCCTGTCTTGGGCAAAACCTCAGCTTTTCCCCGTTTCCAATCTCTTCCATCTCAACTTTTCTAAGTAGCTTTCAATATGTAACTTAAATCTGACACTAGCTTTTCTATCTAACCTCGTTTTCCACCACTCCCCAGAATGTTCTTTCCATGTCAGATAGCTTAATGGTCTCACTGTTACTTCTGAAACTTCATTCATATTTACCTCACCAGAAATGCTTCCTCCTATGCAAACTGCCCATCCTTTAAGTCTCAGCTTAGCTCTAACCCCTTCAGAATAAAACCTTCTCACTCCAGGCCTTGTTCACTCAGCATTCACTAGGCGCCTCCACATGCCTGGCAACGAGTAAGGTACCAGGGATGCTGTAAGGACTGGACCTGGCCCCTGCCGTACAGGGATGTCCACAGCCTGGTACGGGAGACAGGCAGGGAAACAGCTGCAGGTGCAGTGATGGGCAGACCTCATGGACGGCCTTCTCCGGCTCCTGTACTTGGTGTGTATCTCATGAGGATTTAATTATATATTGTTTTCTTTGTACTTCAATGGCTGAGTCTCATATCCCCAAATAAATTGTAAGCATAGAACTAAGTACACAGTGAGCACTTTAGAAACATATGCTGGCTTGATCTTTAGCCCCTAGATGCATATTTAACGGGAGGACTGATTGCCCAGCCTGTTGTATAATAATAAGCCTTGTAAACTTCAAAAAACAAATTAAAAAACAAAATCAATTATGATGTTAAGCTCCTGGTGATTCAGCTGCTTCCCAGGCTTTGCAATTCATGGAACAGTGCATTTTTTAATTTGGCAACTCTAAAATGAAAATAATTTTCCTTTGAGTCGAGCAAAGTTAGCTTTATGGGAAACTCACTGCCTTGTCCTCATTTTTCTCATTTTGACACAGACCAGGGAAAGCAGCATCAAAGCTCAGCACAAGCCTCTTCTGAGTTTCTGAGTGCCACCGAAAAGTTCATAAAGCATGACCTAAGCCGTGGCACGGCTACGTCTCGGGGCTGATGCTGTACCACAGTGTCAGCACCAACAGTTTACATGGTTGGCTCATTAACAGAAATATGTTTTCCAGGGGTCAGTAAGCTACACCAAATAAGATACCTACAAAAGGTCCTAAACAAGGCCATATTTTCCTTCCCACAGAAAAGAAACTTTGTTTAACTCTTGTATGGCTTGATAATTTTTTAGTCTTTTTATTTGAGAGCTTTCCCACTAACCCCAGTGCCCGTAAGGCATGCATATAAGCTAGCTGTCCTTCCCTCTACCATATCCTCATGCCAACAAGAGAAATTTTTCCAAGATCTCTCATGCTCACCCACACAAAACATAGTCTAGTACCTAACGAGGGGCATGGATTGAGTGGGATCACTAATTTTCACCTACTGTCGCAAACCCTTTTTTAAAGGGCCAGCTCCAGTTATTAGAGACATTCCTTATTCTAGGTGCTGGGGATATAGCAGGGAACAAGACAGAAAAGTGCTTTTTCTCTTAAGAGTTTACATGCTAGTAAGGTAAGAAAGATAAATGACCTAGTTTTAGATAGCGATAAATACTGTGAAGACATAAAATGGCCTAGTATAATGACAATGGCCGTTAAAATTGTTAAATTATGATCTGCAGTGCAAAGTGAAAACAGGCCACAACAGATTCCGTAATGGTTTATCTGACAGCAAATGAAACCTCTTTGTGTGACTCTCCATATTGGAGTAATAACAATAGCAAACACACAGTTCTAGGCATGGTTCTCAGTGCTCTAGATCTGTACTGCCCAATATGGTAGACACCAGCCACATGGGGATGGTTAAATTTTAATTAATCTAAATAAATAAAATGAAAACCTCAGTGTCTCAGACACATACATTTCAATTATTCAATAGGTACATGTGGCTCGTGGCTATATTATTGGACCACAGAGAATAGAATATTTCCACCATCACTGAAAGTTCTATTGGATAGCCTTAAACTCAGTCTTCACAACACCTAATGAGGTAGGTACTAATTTCCCATTTTGCAGATAAGGAAACTGAGGCACAGGGAGTTATATTTAACATGCCCAAGGTTGCTTAGTTACTAAGTGGCAGAGCTAGGATTCAAACCACGACAGTCTGGATCCGGAGCCTGGGGTTGGTCTCTACCCTGTTATGTCACTGTAGCAGCTCATGGATTAGGTGCATCTCCTCTGTACCGTCCACTTTCAACCGAACTACAACCAGTGGAGAACCTCACTTACCCCTTAGTAAGATCTTGGCATTGAATGCTTTAAGATTCAGGTAAAAGAATTTCTGAGTAAAGGATCAGATCTCTTCTGACAAAAAAAAAAAATGTAGGCCTATGTTAGCGTAGTTTCTCCCTCCTTGAAAAGGGAAGAGGGATCCACAAAGTGCCAGGAAAATACCGAGTTTATGTGTAATCTCAAGGTGAATTATCTAAGCTCTCTATGCCTCAGTTTCCCCACAGGTAAAGTTGGGGAAACAAAAGGTCCTTATCTCATAGAGCATGTGAAGATCTAAGGAGATGTGGCCTGGAAGCCCCTCCGCACAGGACCTGGCACACAGTGAACACTGACAGGTGGCAACTGCTGGCACTGTCAGCAGCAGCATTGCCACTCCACTCTTAAATGGCCACACTTGGACTGAACATTCCAGAATGCACAGAAAACAGCAGAACTGACCATTTCTCTCTGTGGGAAGGCAGCTCATCCTCACCTCCCAGAGCTGCATGGGAACTTCAGGTTCCAAACACTGCAAGTTTTGGATTGGAGAACACGTCAGGAAGGCACATGGCCAAGAAGGCGGCAGCCTTTGGAACCAGATTTGCATTTAGCCCGTGCACTTGTTAGTGTTTGCAGGTTCAGGCAAGTGTCTTTACTCCTCCGAGCTGCAGTTCTTTAAAAGATGGGCATAATCACACCTGTCTTGCATGATTGTTTCATGAATTAAGTGATTTCTATGAGCCTGGCACAAGGACACTTGGTAAATAATAACCGTAATTACTGTTTTTACTGATGATTTTCAGCTTTTCATGGTTAAAACATGCCTTTGAGTCTTTTCTGACCCAGAGACTGTGTTAGGACAGGATTGTCAAAAACAATCGCGGTTACCACACTTTAAAGTGCAGTGGTCACACCCTGGGGAAGCAGGGCAGCGCCAGCGGAGAGGCCTTGGGGGGGTGTGTAGCAACTGTGTCACTGGCATCGAAGCTGCTGCTTACTCTCCCTCGACCAGCGAGGACAGTGGCTACAGCGTGTGACCTAAGGTGACCATCCCGCATACTCTAAAAACTAGGAGGAGATAGAAATCCCCCAGGCTCCGGACTGACCAATAGGCGTCATCATAGTTGGAGCAACTAGAAGCAGCTGAAACGTCAACCCAGAATTTTGGACTTGCAAATGGGGAATGTCACTGTAAACCAAAATTGCTGAGTTCCAAAAATGTGGATACGTTGGGTGCTCATTAATAGAAGTGTCTAAATAAAAGTGGGCCCTGAAAGAGTGTGTCACAAAGCAAGGATTATAATTAATCCCATTGTGGGAGTATGAGGGCAAACAAGAAGAAAACAAAGACAAATGGCAAAATGCGACAAAAGTGCAAGTGAAAAATAATGACCTTTAACAAGGTGTAGCACAGTAAGAATAAGAAAGTACTGGATTGCATCCCATTCTTTGAAAAATCCTAATGAGTACGTTACTTTTCCCAATTTCTCCTGCTCTCCTCCCACAGGTGATGTGTCATCTATGAGATATGGTTGTCCTGCCCCCCATTTTACTCTCCTTTACTGGTTTTCATTTATTTCTACCGGGTTAATATACTAATGGCTCCCTTATCTAAGAGGATCCAAATTGGTTGCAGAGACAAGCCTTAAAATAGCACACACAGAACCTGTTTACCTGGTGTCATTCTCACTCTGACAGCTGTGTCTGGACCTTAGAGTTGCTGGTGTATTTTAAAGGACAGACACTCTTAGATGTCTTATGGGGAGTGTTTCTCCTTTCCTGGAACTTAATGCACGACCTACTAAAGAGCTAGAATATATGATTCTGGGAGTTCTCTCGTGCCCTGACATAATAAAGCATGATTGTGAGTAGAACTTTATGGTAGCCAGTCCGAAATGTCATCAGTAAAAGTGCCTCACTTATTGAACACACACAGGAAGCTTACAGAAAGGAAACTTTTAAGGCATTGAACATCCATGTTGGGGCTGGCAGATCGCTAGATGGAAAGGCAAGGGTCAGGCAGCCGTAGATGGACACGCTGAAGCCATCAAGGAAGGGTTCTAGGACATGAAGACCTAGGGAAATGGTAAATACCGTCTTAAAAAATTGTTTATCTTCTTTTAAAAATATTGGTACTTAAGCTATGTTATCCCAAAGAAATACGTGTCCAATAAAAATAAATATTTTTATTATTGGTCACCAGAAGGTATGTAATGACTAAATGCCTGGTCATGGTGACTTGACTTACTAATTTGACTATTGTTGGACTATTTAATGTTAAAGATCTCCAATGTCCTGCCTGCTTAAACTCTTCTGAAGTAATCAGTGTGGGCCCATTTTGTAGACGGGCAAGTCAGAGGAGTTGACTGACTTTTGCTTGATCACATGGCCAAAGTCTTATGCTGTCCAAGATGACTTTACTGGGACCAGGGAGAGCTCTTTCTACTATAACACAAGGATAAAGTCTCTTTTCTCTGTAAGTGACAGTCATCTCAGATGCCCAGTTGAGTGAAATATGTTTTATTGTAGCTAATGAAACAATTGCCTCTTTTACTTTTGGTAAGTAATAAAGGAAAAGTATGGCTAAATTAAAGTATATAGAGTTTCAGTTAATGCATAACTTTCTTTCTTTAAAACCTATACCATAATTAGGCAGACCGACAAAATGGATAAAAGAAGCCATATCAGTTAAGTCAGCTGAAATGGTTCAGCTGTTTGGCAGACCATATAGAGAGATATTTTTAAAGCAAGTGAACATGTCTTCTTGGCGTAGGAACTGCAGTTTATATTTTGATGATCAAGCACTAAGATTTAAGAAATATCTCCTGTTTCATTAGTGTGAAAAGACAGTTTAGCATTTGGGGTCACTGTATCTTCTAGTTATCAACCAGTAGACAATTAAAATAATCACAATCAGACATGGAAATAGAAACACTCATTAGATAGGAACTGCTTATTTTCCTTTCCATTAAAAGAAAATATCACTACTGTTTGGTAAATTGTGAGATATTTATGTCCTTAAATTGTTGGCTCAGGATCATTTTGGTAAATGACAAGCTTGTTAGAAGTTCACAAATGACATTTCTATTGAGTTGCAAATGTTTCCAGCTCTAGCTCATGAAACAAGGCAATTTGGGTGATTGCCACAAGGGCGGTCATGCTGGGGGCTGCCCAGAGAGGGCAGGAGGAGGATGCAGGCAGAGCAGAGCCACCACAGCCCCACGTGGCACTTGGCCGCCCCTCTGGAAGAAACTTCTCTCTAAGGCTGTCTCTGCAATAGAACATGCTGAGCTGACTCTGCAGGCACATGCCCATGCCTGAATAGCAACCCCTCCTCGTTCTCAGGGTCAGGAGATGGGGTGCTGGTGGCCCCACCTCCTGCGGTACGGTCTTCCACAGGGTACCAGCATCCTGGCTACTAGTAATCCAGTCTTCCATGAGAGCCAGGCCACTCCCGGAAGTTACCATAGGGGACCGTGGGAGCTCATACATTGCCTATCTTGGCCTGCATGGCCCACTTAGAGACACCCTTAAGCAAACTGAAATACTAACTTGCTTTCTCGAGACATTTTCACACAGAGAGGCCAAGGTCTTATCAGTATACAGACACATGACGTGGTTTTTAAATGGAAGCCAGATAGAAACTCCTGCGGTAGGAGATAATCAGAGTGCAGAGAAACCCAGTTAATAGATCCGTCATGTCGGCCTCCGGTGACTGCAGACTTCCCAGACAGGACACGTATCCCATTTCCATGTCTAATTGCCGATCTCTCTCATCACATCTATTATGACTTTAATGTTAGGCTGCCCGTCCTTTCAGAAGGAAATGGCTGTCAGTGTCTAAACAACTGTCGATGGGCCTTGTATTTTATGATGGATAATGCATGGGGGGGGGAGGTACCTAAGAGTTCATCATTGTCATTTTCTACGTATCTTGGGGACACTAAATTGTTGCTTTTGAAAAAATTGCCTTCCCATTAATTCCTCTTGGTGCCTGTAAATGAATCACAATTCTGGCAATCCATGATAACCTTGGAATAATGATATTAAAACATATGATACTGCTTTGTTAGTGGATAATTAGTGATTACTTTGTTACAAGAAATAGCTTTATAATTTTTTCTAACTATAAAGTAATATGTGTTCATCATTAAATAAGCTTTAGGTTGTACCAATAGAATTTTTAAGAATTAAAAATCAGCCACAGTCCTACCATGTAGAGATAAATGCTTTTAACACTTTGGTATGTATCCTTCTAGATTTTTCCTCTACTTACATGTACAAAAATGTGATGATATGCATATAGCTTTTAACATACTTTTTTTACAGCTAACTTATAGACATATTTCCCTTGTCAATAACTGTACATTATTTTTAATTGCATAGTTTAGATGTGTCATGCTCACCCCTTATTGACATTCAGATTATTTTGTGTGGTGGTTATCTTGCAAAACACAAGACTTTTTTGTTTGTTTCCATTAGAGTTTTCCTTTTAGCTTTTAGAAACTTACCTAGTAAGGTTTATTCACTGTGGGATTTCCCTACTTGCTGTATTCTCAATTTCTTCTACTAAAAAGAACCAAATGAAAAAAAAAAAAAAAAAAAAAAGAAACTTACCTATTAAAAGAAGATGTCTGTTGCCTACCCAGAGAATAGGGAACCCCACAAAACATCTCCATCCAAAGTTCTCACATTTGAATGAGTCCAAATTTAGTTCATCTACCACCTTATTACAGTAATGCGACATACTCTAAATGTTTTATCTGAAAAATCTCATTTTATCCTCCCAGTCACTATGTCTTGTAGGTACTATGGTTATTGTTATACAAGAGGAAGGTAAGGAACTTAGGTTGCAGTTGAATGTGGCCAAGTCAGAACTGGAAACCAAGACTCTGACTCTGGTGCTAAGCTCTTAACCACACCCATTTTTATGGTTTAAAAAAAACAATTCTTTAAGAATGATTAATAAGAAAGATTGTTTTGTCTCTTTAAACAATAATTGCACCTTTGCCTTCAACATTTTTTGTTCCCATTTTGTAATGGTGTCCACTCTTTTTACCAGACTATTCTTGGAGTCATTGTTGAATGCTTACCCCTCCTTGAAATGATGTCCTTTTTCTTGCTGCCTTATCTTTTTGGGATTTTCGCATCACTTACTAGTTGAATTTCTTAAATACATATACAAGTAGGAATCGTAGGGTCCTACAGCGTAAAATAGTTTATTTATCCAGGGTATTGTGAATTCAAAGTAACATCGGTATTCATTTTCAGAGATGATAAGGTTCCTTTCTTAAAAGCAGGCATTTTGGATTGAGAGTGGATGGCCTAATTAGCCTTGGACCTTTTTTTAGCCTCTGGTAGAGTACTATAGATTGTTTCAAAGGAAGAAGTAGGTTTTACTGTCCCTCAGGGCGCCCTGCTCTGCCTGCCTCTCTTCATTTGCTTCCCTGAATGGCTCCTCTCCAGTGAAAATGGAGGATAAAGGCCACTAGAAAAATGCTTCTATTTGCTTTTATGTTTTCCTCTTTGAAAATAGCTGGACTTCGTTTGCCAGCTCATTTCCATACTTAGATGATGCTCAGGAAATACGCTAGTAGGACTAAGTAAACAATTTGGAGGTATATTTATACAACTGTTGACCAATACTTGTATAAAAATAATACAGCGCACATGTATTGAGCACTTACTGTATGGCAGATACCATACTGCTTGCATTTAGCATGTAAAGCAACCCTATGAGTCAGGGATCACAATGATTTAGGCGACAAGATAGGATTCAGATGTAACCTCAGACACAGTCTAACTCCTCAAGCATCCGTCCACTCTGTTCTCTTTATCTCACTGTGCTGAGCAAAGCTTTGGGCCTTGATTTCTTAATCATGAAACAAAGGGGTTGTTGGGTGGCTGCTTTTGCAGGTTTCTTCACCCTCAACATTTTCCGAGTCCGTGAATCTCCTTAGAAAATACCCCCTCCCTGCTAGGCTTCAGTTTATTCTCCTCTTACATTTAATCACTACAATTGCTGCCTTTGTTCCCTGGCCAACCTTCATTTTCTTGATGGCAGTGCTTAAGCTATAGGACACCAGGGCGTACAGAAAGTTCCCCCGAAAAAGCCCTCAGAGGTCCTCGTGTACAAACGCTGAGTTGCTGCACTGTGTTAAGGGCCAGGCAGCCGGGTCGGGCGGGCCTCTGCGAACGCACACAGAGGGGGCAGCAGGGCTCCAGTTCTTCCCCTCGGCCCGGGTAGGAGAGGACCAAATGTGAATGGGTTATAACTTATTCATGACTAGGATCTAAAATAGCTTGTTATAACTAATTCACAGCTACCACCTGAGTACTGGTGTGCTATTTTTTCAGATTCTAAAATTATTACCCTGTTTCCACAGGCTTTGTGTTCAGCTAAAAGATGGGTTTGCTTTGGGTTGCTCAGAAACAAAGAAATTTCTCATTATTAAATGGTGAGACCCTTTACTACCAAAGATATTCCATTTTTTTTAGTCTAAGAAATGTAGTTTAGGGATACTTTAAAATATTGCTTCTGGCATGTCGAGAAATTATGGGATGAGGTCATGTCCAAATCAATGCTGCTGCAGTGCTTTTTGATGAATGCAATGTAATTCTGGTTTAGCTCTCTACTCAGTACCATTATGAGGTGTATAAAATTATCTGAAGCACGTACGTAATGCATGAGTTCAGATGTGCGGGAAGGATGGGAGTTAATTAGGCCGGGGGGCGGGAGGTGGTTTGCCAGGAGTGTTCCAGACAAGGGAACAAGATGTGCAAAGGCCCTGTGTTGGAGGGGCGTGGCCAGGATCCAGAGGACACCAGTGTTAGTGAGCACAGAGCGGGGAGGGGACTGGGTGAGATGGGGAGGGGAGGCCAGGCTGACCTGGCAGGGTCTCTAGGGCTGTGGGCTCGGTTCCAAGAGCATCGGAGGTGCGATGTGATCAGAGGAAGCTGGATGTGTGCGCACAGGAGAGACACTAAAGGAAAAGGTGTATTTAGAAGAGGGGAAAAGATAAGTCTGGCTTTGGCTCCTCCCCACAGAAGCATCAGAGCGGCCTGGCAGCTGGTGGCCGGGCTGAGTGCTGCTTTTTCCCAGAACAGCCTTGTTGCTGACTCAGCCCCCAGAGGGCTCCTGTCAGCCTGGCCTTGGAGAGGAAGAGTGTGAGTGTGGCCCCGGCCCTGGGACAGGGCATCTGTGGGCATCCCGGGAGTCGGGACGCACACGCTACAGGGTGGGATACCTAGTTCTTTGTTCCTAAGCTGGTCTTGCTGCTTTGTAAGGGCACTGGCCAGGCCCAGAATGCCTCACCCTCGCCCAGCTTCCTGGAAACCTTTGCCAGTGTTACAGGCAAGACTCATTAGCACGTCTGTTTGCTGTGCTGGGTTTCGACTGTGTGCTTTTCTAACCCGAGGTCTAGATGGCCAGTGGAGCCTGCCTCCGCTCGAGCAGCGCTGTTGGGAGGCGCGTGTGGCCCTGGGACGCGCTGGGGGTGCTCTGCCCTCCCTCCCGGGCCGAGGGCCTCCTGCCCTGCCAGGGACTGCTGGTTTTTCTTCTGCAGTTTCAGAGCATCAGAGATTTGATGTACACAACTTGGGAAGCATCTGAATTTCCACGTGAAATTAAATCTACCCCAGGCCTCAAGATTGTCACCCACAGAACCTGGGAGCCGGGAGAAGCTGCGAGGCCCAGATGGTTTATGTTCTCAGTGGTGTATGTTCTCCCTTCAGCGGGACATTTTCCTCTCTCCCCTCAGAGCCACTGTGAGAGCACATGACCTAGGTGACAGGACAGCACTTTGTGCTCCTGCCAGTCGGGATGGTCCATACACAGAATTACCATGTCGTCATTTAGACGTAACGATGCCCCGGAAGAGAGGCAGGAACGGCACTTTTGGATTGGGATGGGACTGAGACGGAAGCCATCGTCCTCGTGCAGCCAGAGAGCAGGCCCAGGGAGGTCGGGACGCTTCCTCTCTCCATGCCCCTCCTTTAAAAGACAGTGTCACCAGGCTTCCACCCCACTCCAGGAAGCTGTCTCGGCCAGGTCTTCAGAGCCTGTCTCTGTAGAATTTGGAATGGAAAGCCTTTTCCAAATGTTAATTTTCTGAACTTGTAAACAGTAAATTAATAGAAATTTAACACCTAGTGAATTTACCACAGGAAAAAATGTGTGTGTGGCTTAACCTTTGAGTCATGATGAAGGTAACGTGGACAGCAGCTTTCACCCTCCCAGCGCCCGTGTGCGCTGCTTCTGCCGGAGTTCTTTGGGACAGAAACTAGGGGAGCTGTGCGTGTCACCAGCGTGGGGCTAGCCCTCTGGCTGCTGCTGTGGCGGGCCCTGCACGTGACAGTCACTTGGAACCCCATTCTGTGCAGCCGAGCGCAGTGTCTCCAAGGGCAGAAGAGGACCAGTGTCCAGGCCGTGCTGCCTTTGGTGGAGCAAATAACTGTAAAATTGCTGACGGCTCCCAGCAACGCTTAGAGACAAAATTGGATTGGCTCAAGTCAAAAGGCTGCAGCACAGAGAGCCACAATCCGTAGTGTGTGCCCTCATGACACAGAAAGTACAGTGTTTTGCAAGACGGCTCTGTGAGTGTCGCCCTCCATTACTGCTGACACGCGACTCGGGCGGGGGGTGCCTTTGGTCAGCGGCCTGCATTATTCATGTGTGGTGGGCGCCCTGCGTTTCTGCTTCCATCCATCACGGACCCTCTTAGGGTCGGCCATGAGTGCCCCTGCATGTTGCTGATTCCTGGAGTGTCTCGGATGCTGAATGAGGCCTCTCGGGACCAAGTCCATTTCTTCTTCGGAATTATCTGCATCTCTCCACAGTGTCATCTTGGCCTAAACAGGGTGCGTCCGTAGATTCGTTCACATCAGACTCCTGGAAGGATTAAATCGTCACAGTGATCACGTGTCAGCAGCCGCTAAGGATAGAAATTGGGGACATCACAGTCTTTCAAAGTGCAGCAACTCTTTCGCCCTCAGAAAGCCAGTGATACTGTTACCCTTTTGGGCTGATAAGAAGATAATGTAATAATTTGGATGCCATCTGAAGATGTGATTTGTTTCCTTGGCCCCAGGAGGACCTGTCTTGTTCAGGTGTGTCCTAACAACTGTAGAATGCCCTGCACGGATGACATCTCCACGTTGGAGCCAGTTAAGTCAGCATTGAGTGAGGAAGAAGGGGAGATGGACAGTGAATGTCACCAGGTGGGAGATCCTTGTCCTCCAACTGTCAGGACTCCCAGTGGTGTCGCCGGAGCTCACTTGCGCACTGGGCACGTTATGTAATCACTCTCTCCCTGCTCACCTTGCATTTCTTCTCAGCCATACTGTGTACCCACAGTGATGGGAAGCTTCAAGGACACGTTTTTATTTCTGTAGTTACCACGGTGGGTTAATGAAATAGAGTAGTTATGATTCAAAGTTGCTGATTTACCAAGGCAGTTGGAGTATGAATACTGGTTTAAATCAGATTTAAATTTGTTACAAATGAAATTTAAGACCACACTAGGATTGGGATGGGGTAGCCACTGAGGTTACATTTTTACTCCCCTCCTGCTCCCCGTGGTAGACCATGGAAGTGACTTATTTCCACGTGTAGACAGACGTCATTTTGTGCTGTCGGGGCTGGGTGAAATTGCTTTGAACTTTTAGGATATTTTAGTATATCACGTTTTCTTTGAGCAAGGCATGCCTGTAAAGTAAGTGCCTAAGTAGGAAGCCCAAGGAAGCAAAGGCTCTTCGGCCCTGAAGGTCTTGTGTCCTTTGGCGTCCCTGAGAGACTGACACCTGGGCTCATTCGTTTAACAAGTGCTTGCCGTGGCCCCTGGCGTGCCAGGCACTGTGCCGGGGCGGGGGGCAGTGATGGGCAAACCTGAGTCTGTGAGGAGGCAGGGGATGGACTCGCACTTAGAGACCCTCACACGAACGCAGTTAGCTAAAACTGGGGACAGGGCGTGGCACATCAGGTGCCATGGGGCTTACAGAGCCTTGCTTAGTCCTGGGGGGCCAGGGCTTCCGGGAGGAAGTGAACGTACGCTGAGACCCAAAAGGTAAACAGAAAGGTGGGCGGCGGAAGAGACGGGGCCAAGAAGGGTGTTCTGGGCAGAGGAGGGGCCGTGAGAGGGCACCACAGTGGGACAAGCACAGCCCACTGGGGCACTGGGAGCAGGGCTGGTGCCGCGGGGACCCTGGGGGTGGCAGGACCGGTCTCAGGGCTGGGCGAACCTACTCGATTCTCAGAGGAGTGGGAACCGTTGAATGTTTTTAAGCATGAGTCTTCAATTTTTTTTCCGTCTGTGTGGAGAATGGAACGGAGCAGGCAGGTGAGGACAGAGGGAGGTTTGTCTGCACTGTTTCGGGTGAGGGTGCTGGTGGCCTTGGGGAAAGTGAGTGGATTTGAGACCAGTTTTGAAGATGGATCCCTGAGCAACCTCGATGGATTGGAAACAAGTGGGGGGCAATTCTGGAGTCAGGTGACTCCCAGGTGCGCACCTGGGGAGAGCGCTCGGGAGGGGCTGGGGCGCCAGGCCTGTCCTCGACCCGCTAAGTTCTGGACCAAATGTAAATTGTTCCTTCTCTTCAGTGGCAGAGCCCTAAAATGTGGGCTCTGCGTTTCCCACTAACGAACGGAATCTCAGATTTGAGCCTGTCCTTTTACAGTGTCGGCCTCGCGGCTCGTCTCGGCTCCGCTTCCAAAGCCCCTTCAGATCCCGGGACCAGCGTTCCAGGTGAGAGGTGGACCCGGCGCCAGAGTGACTCAGGGCTGCTGAGTGCAGCGGGGGTCGTGCCCCGAAAGCTCAGGCCGCACCCTGGGTTCTTCCTTCCTTTGACGCGAGGCTGCTGAGCTTCCACGCATTGCGCTTCGTGAGGGAAGGGCAGGGTCAGAGGGGCTCGAGCCTTCCCCAGTGAACACGCAGCCCACGCGGTTCCCTCACGAACTTGCCTCGGCCGCAGTTGGCTCCTTTGTTCCGGCCACGCGCTGAGCAGACGGGACTGGGAGCTCGGGGCCTGGGGGGCTCCATCTAGAATATTTAATAGCGTCTGGCCCCACGGCCTGTACAAGGAGTTTGTGGTTACAGCAGAGAGATGATTTCAGGCAGACACTTCTTTTCTTGCTCCTGCCCGAAGGGCCTGCGGGATGGGCACCGAGGTCGGGCACCATCGCTAGCTGGGAGCCAGGCGGGCTGCAGGCCAGAGTCGGCCCTTTGTTGCACGGAGACAGGCCGAGCAAGGGCCCCGCGGGTATGTGACCGGCTCCGTTGTTAGGTTCTGAGTCTGTTTCCAGGCTTTTCCGACTGCAGGCTGCACCGGAATGACCATTCTCTCTGCCGCCTCTTCACACACAAAAGTACGAGTTTCTCTTTGGCAGATTCCTAGACACAAAATTGCTAATTCAGAGAGACATCAGTTCTGAGGCTTCTGATAGGCTTTGCCGAGTTCTGCCTGCGGCGAGGTACAGCAGTGAACGCTCCCACCAAGACTGAACGGTTTCCTGGTAGTCACTGCTTTCTCTTGTCACTTTCCCCCCCCGACTGAAATGTCCTCTTTAGGGTGTGACATTTTTCACTCCCCTTCTCGAGCTTTGTCTCATTCTATTTCCTCCTTTCAGGCTCCCCTGGCATCCTGTGTCCTCTCCCTCTGAGTGACCTTGGGAGATGCTTTCGTGCGAGTGACGGTGTGTCCTAAGTTCCAGTTAGGAAGTGTCTCCAGCTCCAGAGCGAGTGTGCAGATACGTCACTGGCCTGACGAATAATGAGGAGTGATCAGTATTGCTTGAAGTGGTGACAGCCTGGGTGTGTCACTGTCTCCAAAATCATCCCATCGTGCCATGCTGCAAACGTGCCGCACGCCGTGTTTCCTTTAGGGAGGGTTCTTGGGCGTAGCGGGTTAGAGAAACTGGACTCTGAGGCTCTGGATTTACAAGAATAATGATAAACAGTCCGCATTGCATCCTTGGTATTTTTCAGTGCTGTGCAAGGCGTCTTGAATTACTCTGGTAGCTTTTCCAGAAAGACTGATTGACTTCGCCACATTTCTCGGGTTACAGTAAAGGCAGAGAACCTGAGGCCCTGGGCGAGCACTGGATGATGGAAGCCAGGGTGGGGTGTGGGGCGGAAGGATTGGGGACGGATCCCAGACTCCTGCAGCCACCACGTGGCCCCGTAACCCGTGTTCTCAGGACGTTCCCAAGAAAGATTTGGGGCTCCTCTGCACCCTGTGAAGTGTGGGGGCTTCCCCCGCCCCCTGTTCCTGCTCTGGCCTGCTCCAGACACTCAGGGGGGCTTCAGCCCACTTCCCGGGTGCCAGTTCTCCTGTGAGGAAGCAGTCATCGCCTCCCTCGTCAGGGGATCTTTCAGGGGTAGTTTTGGTCAGTCAGAGTCTGGTGAGTTCAGGCGGCGTATGGCAAGGAGAGGATTTGGAATTGGGGGCCCCAGATTTGAACCCCTGCTCCATACTTACTGGTAGTGTGACCCCCCCCCACCTCTTAACCTGTTTCCTCATGAGCAAGTAAAATAACTTTGGACTCTACTGGACACAGCTCACTCATGTGCCAGGTGTGGTACTGGTGCACACACTAAGGTGCTCAGGAAGCAGAGGCTTCTGTCCCTGCGCTTGGGCCTCACTGCGGTGACAGGAATGTAGACCCCCAAGGTCCTCGCCCTCCAGGCTCTACTGGTTTCCTTCTGCTCTCTCCTGCCGGAGGGCAGCCCTCCGCATCCAGAGCCCAGGAGGGCAGGCAGGGGACAGCTCC
Source organism: Eulemur rufifrons (assembly GCF_041146395.1). NCBI lineage: Eukaryota > Metazoa > Chordata > Mammalia > Primates > Lemuridae > Eulemur > Eulemur rufifrons. The sequence goes on from NC_091003.1 coordinate 4,538,509, forward strand.
CTCTTCCAGCTGACCACCCTGGGACCTTCATTGTGAGGGACAGCAACCAGGGTCTGTGTTTCCACAGGTCACCTGGATGTCAGCATGGCAGCCACAAACCTGGAGAACCAGTTGCACAGTGCGCAGAAGAACCTCTTGTTCCTTCAGCGGGAGCACGCCAGCACACTCAAGGGGCTGCACGCCGAGATCCGGCGCCTGCAGCAACACTGCACAGGTATCCTGGGGTCGGGGGCCAGGGCTGCAGACAGACGGACAGCTGTGGCACGGCGGAGCCTGTCATCAGGACACGGTGGCTAGATGAGAAGCCGGCCAGGCCAGCTCTCGCCAGCTCCCCGTCCTCGCAGGAGTCCACGTGAACGTGTTGCATAATGGAAACGCTCTGAGCCAGGGCTGCAGAGCCTCTTCCTGGCATACTGAGGACTTAAAGGATTAAAATACAATGGTTAGAATGTACAATGCATTTTGGAAAGGATAACCAAGATGTAGTATACAGAGCAAGCTGCTCACTAATTTTGGATTGTTGGGATATGTGTTTGGGGGGAAAGGGGATGGGGACTCTTGGGGGAAAGGAGGGTCCCCTCTTAACCCCAGTAAGGACAGTGGCCACTGATATCTTCTGCTGTTCTCATGCTTGCTTCTGGGGCTGCCAAACCCTGCCCTGTCTGGGCACGACTTGCTACCTAATCATGGGAATTGGTTCTGCATTCTCAGAGCTGATGAAGGTCTTGAAATGTACCGTAACAGCACTAATGTGTGAAATTTCCTTTTTAGATTTGACATATGAACTGACAGTCAAAAGTTCCGAACAGACAGGTAAGAACTCCTCCCCAAAAGTTAATCACAGTATCGTTTCCTTTTGTGGTTTCTGTTGGTACCATTTGTTTTCACTAGTTACACACTTACAAGAAAACACATTTGCTGTGAGGGTTCATATGTGGCAAGAGCTCACTAAGAACAGACGAGAAGGATGTTTGGAGCCCTCAGTGTTAGAAGTGGTTATCAGTGGGCAGGGGGATGAGTGATTGTATTTTCTTTTGATTGATACATGTCTTTGGAATGTCTGTTACACGCTTTTCGGATTTTCTGACTTCTCCACAACGAATATGTGCTTCTCGTGTAATGGGGACATAAACAGATGTGATTTAAACGCAGAAGGTGGAAAAGGAGCAGCAGTGCTGGGCAGAACGCCCCTCCCCACCCCCGTCCCTGCAGCTTAGCAAGGGGCCTGGGGAGCACAGGTGCTCTCTAAACATCGGCTGGGTGAGTGACAATACTAGGCGGCCCCCAGAGGATCGCTGACCATCTTTCTCTGGACTGCAGTCCCAGAAATACTTCCCCCAACCAGAATCCTCTAGAACATCAGGGAACCGCAAAGCGTGTTAGCCTGATGGTAGCCGGGGTTGGCGAGACAGGAACCTGGGCCTTCCCGGGGTCCTCTGTGCCTGTCGCGGATAGGGGGCTCCCCAGGACAGGGTGCAGAGGTAGAGGATGCCGAGTGCGCGTCTGGGGCAAGATGCGTCTTTCTAAATAGGCTTCACAAGGGCAGTTATTATTCACGAGAGTGTCCAATTCCTTGTAAAAGACATGGACTATTTCCAGAGTCCTGGTGTATTACTGGGCACTGAGTTTTCCATTTGTGTTACTCATATTACAGTCTCCTAAGTGCTCCTTTCAGGAGCCAAGACATCTTGTCTGCGTGTGGTAGAGAAGGCACAGTCAGACTTCTCGGGCCTTGGGACAGGAGCCACGCTCAGGAGTCCCATGTACAGGAAGACCACCATGGTCCTGTCCTGCAGCCCCTGAGGCCAGGACCTGGGCCTCCAGGAATCTAGGAGGAGATTTCAACCTGGAGTCGGGGGCCCCAGCCTCCACCCCTGCCAAAACCAAAGCCTCGAAAGGAGCTATCTGTCATGGAGACCAGGATGTCCTCACTCCCGTCCCTCTTGGCCCAGGCTAATCTGCAAAAGTAGTTCCTGCCCTTTGGCTTCTCCAGTTGCGCTTCTCAACCCTGAGTCCCAAGGCCACCCGCCCACCTGCTGTGGTCCTCTCAGCAGCAGCAGGTCCCGAAGGTGGCAGTTTGCAGGGTGCATCTCAGTGCTGAGGCAGCGAAAGCCCCTCGGGCGGTTCTGGTGGGGCGTCTGCCCTCCCCGGTGGTGAAAGTCATCGCTTTACACTGGTGCGCCCCAAACTTGCCCCATCCTAAGCCGCTGTAGGATACAGGTCAGAAGTACAGACTCCTGGATTCCAAAAGTCTGGGAGGGAACCTGGGAATCTGTATGTTTAAAAAGTGCTGTAGGCCGGACGCAGTGGCTCACTCCTATAATCCCAGCACTTTGGGAGGCCGAGATGGGAGGATCACTTGAGGCCAGGAGTTCAAGACCAGCCTGAGCAACATAGCAAGATACTGTCTCTACAAAAAATTAAAAAATTAGCTGGGTGTCGTGGTGCACGCCTGTAGCCCCAGCTACTCAGGTGGCTGAGGAGGGAGGATCACTGGAGCCCAGGAGTTTGAGGCTGCCGTGGGCTGTGATCACACCACTGCACTCCAGCCGGGGCAACAGAACGAGACCCCGTCTTCTCAAAAAAGGCTGCAGTGCTGTAGTGCTCAGGCAGGCAGGGACATACTGCCTTCAGTGACAGAGCAGTTGCTGCCATCAGCTCAGTGTACGTACAGCTTTGATGGGGGGAGAACGGAATTTCTAGAAAGGGTGGGTGTGTAGAGGAAGAGGTGGAGTGGAGCTTCCTATAAAAAGTGGAAAATTGGCAGAACAGGAGGTGCTTATTTACAGGAAGGACAGTCACCAGAGAGCAGCTCTCCAGAGTCTGGGGACAGAGCAGCACCAGCTCCTTGCCCTAGTAACACCCGTTCAGTCGGGGCCAACAAGCATCAGTCCAGAGCCAAGGCCACCCTGGGCGGAGAAAGCACAGCTAGGATGGTAAGGGACGGCCAAAAAGAACACCTGCTACTCGACATTAAGTGAGCCCTGGATTCGGACTCTGCTCTGACTGGGAGTGGCTGTGTGGCTTTTGGCAAGTTCTTTGACATCTCTGAACTTGGGTCATCTGACAGCCCACAAATGCGAGTCCCGCCTGACCAGCGGGCCTTCCGCCTTCATGCACTGCCCCTCGTCTGCCCTTCCCAGGACACGAGCAAAGCGCAGGGAGAGCCTGGTTCTCAAGCGTTCCAAATGTCAGCCCTGCACAGCACTGCTGGGGGGAGAAAAAGCCCAGATGTTCACGTCTGGCTGGGCATATGGTCGGAGGCCGGAGGTCGCAGACCATCCTCCACCTGAGCTCGAGGGTCCTGTGTCAGACTCAGATGTTGCCCCCCAGGCCTCAGGGGAAGAGATGGTGTGCCCGAGCCAGGGTGGCCAGGCTCCTGGGTCTCACAGGGGGCTTTAGAATCATGTGTTTGTCTCTCTGTCACTCTTTTTGCCTCTGAAACTGTTTCAGAATCCATTTTTGTTTTGGGGGGAAAAAAGCCTTATGAAAAATAGTATTGCAGACATCCTTTCCAGGGAGGTCATTGCTGACATTAAGCACGCACACACACACGGACGTGGTTTTTAGAAATGCAAACGGTTACTAACTTGCAATGGTTCAACTTCTGATTTCTCAACATAATGGAGTGGTACGTATTCAGTGTGCTCCTCGCCTTACGGTGGGGCTGTGTCTGGACAAACCCATCATCAGTCGAAAATATTGACAATACACTTTTCACTTAATGGTATTTCAACTTCCATAGGGTGTGTCTTGACACAACCGCATCGTACGTCGAGGAGCACCGGTGCGTGACTCACCTGTGGTGAGCTTGCCACGTGCACGCGCCCTGCACCAAACAGGTCTGCTCAGCTGCAGGGCCTGGAGAAGCTCCCGGTCTGGCGGACAGAATGTGCTGCAGAAGCTGCAGCTCAGGCAGTGGGAAATGCCAGGAGAGACAGAGGCTCAGGAGGGACATCCAGCACGGACCCTGGATGGTTTTGTCCAAGGATATCGGAAACATCTGGGATTAGGTCGGGGACAGAAGTTACACTAACGACAGAACAAGAGGGCAGGCCCGGGCGGCGGGGGTGCGGTTGGTGTGGGAGCAGGTAACACGGGACACACTGAGGAACTGGAGGCCGTCGGGCAGTTTGGATTCTATCCGGCAGTGAGGAGCCATCTGTGAACGGGAGTGGAACATCTAGAGAGTGACCAAGCTTGCAAACTGCTCGATGGAGCTGGAGGGAAGACCAGAGGGGCCGGAGCGTGGCCAGGAAGCAGGCGCAGGGATGAGTCCGCCGAGAGCTGACAGGCACAAGCAGAGCTGGGGAGGGAAGGGCTAGGGGTGGCTGTGGAACATCTAGGTTCGGTCTGGCTGGGAAGACGGAGATGTGGGAAGAGGAGCGGCTGTCTAGATTTGAGGGACGTGTCTGGCATCTCTGGGAGACACTGACAGGGGAGTGGACACTCAAGGTGAGTTGCATGTCAGCAAGGAAGAGTCTGGAAAGGACTTCCTGGGGGCCAGGTGAGGAGGAAGGCCAGCCAGGCAGTGAGGACAAGCAGGCTGGTGGCACCGGGTCCAGAGCCAAGGGTGCCAAGTGCAGGCAGCTGGGGACAAGGCCTGCAGGGCACTGCAGCAGCGGAGGTGGTGGGGTGGCTGCCGTGTGCTGTAGGTGGGGCGAGGGCAGGCACACAGGGACGGCAGGAGCAGGCAGCAGCCCCTGGTGTCGGGGTGGGCGCAGGGCCCGGGACGCCTCACTGTCTGAGCAGGAGCGAGAGCGGATGAGAGGCAGTGAGAGGAGACCAAAGGAATAGCTGGACCTTCCTTCTCCTCTTGGCTGCAGAGTTTTTGTGCTTTAGATGTGGAGAATTCTTTTACATTTGAGTTTTAAAACAGTGCTTTGACTGTAGCAGGCGTTTGGTAACCCCCACCTGAGCAGACATGGGGACTTGGGGCCAGTTCAATCCTAAGTACGTGGGGAGGTCTAACACTCCGAGACTGCGGCTCGAACTTGAGCGTTTTTACAGTGTGGAGACACGGTCTCCTGCAGTAAGCGAGGGCTGCGGGCGCGGGAACAGGCCTGGCAACCCCCGCCCTCCCGGCCTCGCCCCTCGCCTGCCCCGGGCCTCACGGCACCGCCTCAGTCTGGCAGGTCCTTCACTTGCTGTCTCGGCTTTTTCTTGTAGGAGAGGGGTCTTCCAGAAGCAGCGAGCTGCAGCAGAGGTGTGAGGAGCTGGAGGCGCAGCTGAAGGCCCAGGAGGAGGAGAACGCGGAGCTGCTGCGGGAGCTGGAGCAGAAGCACGCGATGGTCGCGGTGCTGGAGAACACCCTGCGCGAGCGGGAGCGCAAGTACCTGGAGGAGCTGAAGGTCAAGAGCCACAAGCTGAGCCTGCTGTCGGGCGAGCTGGAGCAGCGCGCGGGCACCATCGCCTACCTGACGGCGCAGCTGCACGCCACCAAGAAGAAGCTCATGAGCTCCAGCGGGACCTCGGACGGCAGCCCGTCGGGGAGCCCCGTGCTGGCCAGCTACAAGCCGGCACCCCCCAAAGACAAGCTGCCCGAGACGCCGCGCCGCCGCATGAAAAAGAGCCTCTCGGCGCCGCTGCACCCCGAATTTGAAGAGGTCTACAGGTTCGGGGCTGAGAGCCGGAAACTCCTCCTGCGGGAACCGGTGGACGCCATGCCCGACCCCACCCCGTTCCTGCTGGCCCGGGAGTCCACCGAGGTCCACCTCAAGGAGCGGCCTCTCGTCATCCCGCCCATCGCCTCCGAGCGCGGCTCCAGCGAGCAGCACAGCCCGGCCCGCGACAAGCAGCACAAGGCCCACGTGGGGGTGGCCCACCGCATCCACCACGTGGCCCCGCCGCAGGCGCAGCCCGAGGTGGAGACGCTGGCGGTCGACCAGGTGAATGGAGGTAAGGCGGCGAGGAAGCAGCCGGGCACGGACAGAACTGTGTGAGCCGCCGGCCCGCGCTGGCCACGCACTGTGAGCACTACTAGGAAAAACTCATCCACACTTTATTTTGAATCCCGTGCATGCCAAATTTTTTTCAGACCTGTCCACCAGTTCTCCTCCTCTTGCCCTCTTACACCAAAATATGACCGAGTCCCTGCTGCAGAACACGTATTTACCAACTGCCGTGGCCAAACGCCTGCGTGCCGATCGCTTGCTTCTAACCCCACTCCGTGTAAGGGGAGCGCGCTTGCGGCCAAGCACTGGCCTCGGGCTGTGTCGCCACTCGACGTTCGTGACATCAGATAGCCTCTCGCCTAATTATGAAGTCTGAGCAACAGGTATCAACCTTGACCTTCCCCCTGGGCTCCAGGGCAGCCTGTCCGAAGCAGCCCCTGCTCCCTCCTGGAGACCCCGTAACCTCCCGCCAGACCTTCCCCAGGGCGGCGCCCATCACCGAGCAGCTGTATGTGTGTAGCTCAAGGAACTAAATAAGATGACGTTGCTCCTCATAGCACCGCAGCCTGAATGTGTGTTCATATTTTTTCGTTAGGTTTATCCAAAATGTTTAAGATCCCAACAAATTTTATTTTCTAAACCTGCCTTCTTTCTGTTTTTTGTGTCTTTTATTAAACCACCTGAGGGAGGGCTGGAAGGAGATTGTGGGAGGGGGGGAAATAGCAGGCCCCCAGCGGTAACTACCACCCTCTCACTGCCCAGAGCTATTCCTTGGAACATTCCACCCGTCTGTCCTCAGCCCAGCCACTCCTCACCGCCGGCCGGCCTCTCAGTACACAGAGGGACGGGGTGTCCAGTGGCCGCTGGTTCCAGAGGTTCCAAGCCTGTGCCCGACCCCACAGACACTCAGGTAGGAATTAAACCCAAGCTCAGCAGCCACACTGGCACCCTGGCAGGTCAGAGCCAAAGGAGCTGGGGCCAGAGATTTCTAGAATGGGGAGAAGTGACTGTGGGTGAGTCCGGCCACCTCTGCTCTGTGCCTGGCACCATCAGCCCAGCATGCCACCAGCTGGGGGGCGGGGCTCTGCGTGAAATCCCACCCCCAGCAGCCTCCGCGCTTTGAGGGGACAGCTCTTGCCAAGAAGGAGCATCTGCTGAAACAGACCTGGGTTGTCAAACAGCCCTTCAGAAATTTACATTAGGACTCTCACTCGGGCCAGTGCCGTGCCAGGCATTCTGCTTAATCAAGTGTTTCCTCTGAGAATGCAAAGAAAACAACACATCTTGAAATGCTCTCCAGTATTTACTTTTTAAATATATAGATTCCTGAAAACAAAATAGTTAAAAAAACCATTTGGGTTAATTTATATGGAAAGAGTTAAATAACTTATTTCCAATATAAGGAAGATCGTTGTCAATCCCCACCTTCCCGTTGAGAGGCCACAGGAAACAACAGCAGACGTCACCGTCCTCCTCCAGTCCCCGGATCATCCGCCACCAGCCAGACTCAGGACGCGTTCTCCAGCTTTCTTGGCCGGGCGGTTAGTCAGAGTTGAGGGTGAGGCACACCCCTTGGAGCACCCAGTGGGAAATGTGCTTCGTGGTAAAGAGATCAGCTTCAAAGACCAAGCCAACTCCCATGGCGTTCCTTCTCATGGAGGTGGTGTAGACGGGCGTCCGGAAGGTATTCTGCAAGGGAAAGGCCGGTGAGACGCCCCCGCAGGGAGAGGGGAAGGCGCAACCTAGGGCGGTGGGCCCTCGAGCAAGGCTGCGTTTGACAACACAGGCATGGCCGAAGCTCTGCAAGGCCACCCCCTGCCACCTCCATGGGGACTGGGCTCACGCAGACACGCTTGTTAACAGTGGACCCCAGCCAGGGCAAAGGAGATAGCACCTGCTGTCCACACTGGGTGCAAGTGTGGACACATATTCATGCCCGCAGAATTTCACAAGGGAAGGGTCTCTCCTTAGCCTGGACAGGCCACAGGATCTAAACTTGAACCTGACATTTGTGGAATGGCCACACATCTGTGCATCTTCCTGGAAGTGGCTCCACAGCTTTTATCATGTCTCCAGGGCTTCCCCAGCCCACAGAGGGTAAGAGCCCCCTGTTTTAAAAGGCACAGCCATCAGAAACCACCTCGGCTGTCACTGCCGTGGGGCCCGGTGCCAGAGCAGAGGGAGCTGGCCTCACCTGCAGCTTGAGGCGATGGGCCTCAATGGGGATGATCTTCAGGATAGGCAGGTCCACAACCAGCACCTTGGGTTTGCTCTTGACCAGGCAGCCTCTCTCTATGTCCCAGTCAGCACCTTCCAGGTACAGTCCCGACACAAAGCATCCTAGAGACACCAGGAGGAGACTGGCTGTGTGCAGAGCACATGAAGAGCATACACACAAGCCACTGACGAGTCCCCCTCCCTGTGGTGCCAAGGACACACACAGCCCAGGCCTTTCTTCATCATTTCTGTCCTGCCCACCTTCCCTTTCTAGGGGGACAGCCCAGACAGGAGACACTGTAGACCCCCTGAGCTCCCCTGTGGCCCCAGAGGTGGATGAGGGGTGCCTCTCCCCAGCAGGGCCTGTCAGATCCTCCCCCTTCCCCAGGAACACGGCATCAAGGCAACAGCTGTAGATCACCTGGGCCCTCAGGCTGCAAAGACAAGTGGCAGAGTCAGTGGGTACCATGGCAACCCCAGCTCCCCTGTGAGCCAAGTGGCCAGGAACTGGGAAGCTGAGCCTTGCGGGGAGAGAGTTGTCTCCGGGGAAGAGGGCCCGGCGGACACACACACAGCAGCAGAGAAGAGGATGATCCTTTGGCCCCAGAGTGAGTGGCAGCCCAGACACTTACTTGCCAGTTCCCCCGAGAGCCAGCTGGACTCCGGCAGCTGGGACCTGGGAGACACCCTGAATCTTTATGGAAAGCCCTGCTCCTTAAGCTAGCTCAGGAGAGCTTTTGTTCCTTGCAGTTAAATGGTCTCTAAGACAACATGGCCCCAGGAAACAGGAGTTTCCAGCTATCATTGCACAGTCAGTAACCAGTGTCTAAGGGACCAGCAGTTACAGCATAATTTAATGGTTCCAACCAAGCTACTCCACACTGCGCTCTGGCTCCCATGCCCCTGGCCCCATCAACGTTTACAGGGAAGCCACGTGGTGACCTAATGCTTGGCAAGAGCAATTCTGGCCGAGGAGCTCACTCCCCACAAACGAGCAGGGTGAACACGGTTCAGGTCTGCCCTGAGAACCCCAGTCTCACTGGAGAAAGTGAAAGAGAAGCTTAGGTGTTCACCCTCAGAGCTGCCAAGACACGGGCATCGCACAAACACACTGCAGCAGCCCGACTTTCAGACGTGGCCTGGTGCACGCTGTGCTTGTCCCTTTGAATGGAGGATGCCCCAGGGACAGGAACCCTAAATGAGAGCCTGTGGCCCGTCACAAGCTCACGGTACCTTGTCCTGCCCGCTCATTCACTTCGTCTGCATCTTGGAACTTGGTCACTTGTGTGAACAAGGTGGACCGGTCCAGGGGCCAGCCGTTCTTCCTGCAGGTGGCCTGCACCAGGGCCGTGAGGTAGGACTCCGGGATGTGCAGCCCTGAGAGCCACATCACACTGGGCTCACTCTCGGTAACCTGGAGAGAGGACAGGGCGCATGGTGGGAGCCCGGCACTGCCCTCTCGTGCCAGGGCCGATGCTGGCTCGTGATCAAAGACGTGTTTCATCCCGGCTGCAAAAAGATGGTGTCGGCTCAGTTGGCAGCTCACTTGGGAAAAGCAAAGTGATTCCAGAGGGATCGAAGATTTAGATATAAAAATAAAGCCACAGAAGTACTGGATCGGATCTCCAGTGAATGTTCTCATAGTCATGGAGTGGGAAATGCAAAGCCCAGAAGCCATTAAAAAAAAAAAAGACTGATACATTGGACTACATAAAAATTTAAACCTTTTCTATGGAAAAAAAAACAGCGTAAGCAAAGTCAAGACTTGTGACAAGCTGGGAGAAACATTTGCAACACCAGCAGACAAAGGGCCGATGTCTTTGACACACAAGAGCTCCCAAACATCAGTGGAAAAGATGGCAACCTCCATAAAAATGAAACAGATATGAAAAGACAATTCACAGAAAAAGAAACAAAACGTAAGCATGTGAAACACACTCAGCCCCCCAATACTTAAAGAAAAGCAAAGCAAAACAGTGAGATTCCATCTTTCACCTGTCAGGGGTAGGAATACACAGTATTGCAGAGGGGTGGGGAGAGATCACTCTCGCATATTGTGGTTTCGGCTTCTCCAGAGAGCCATCTGATGAGACCTAACAAAAGTTAAAATGCACACTCTCTGATCCAGCCTCACTAGAATTTACCTACGGAATATGCTCACACGTGTACTCACAGGCATGTGCACCAGAATGTTGTTTGTACCAGCAAAAAAAAATATGGTAACTGTCTAAATGTCCATCGGGCAGTACTCTAAAAGGAATGAGTTAGATCTGTATGTACTAGTATGGAACAATTGCCAAGGATACTTTTGGGTAAAATAATCAAGTGTGTATGCTTTAAAGTCTTAAAAACAGGCCCAGCACGGTGGCTCATGCCTGTAATCCTAGCACTCCGGGAGGCTGAGGCAGGAGGATGGCTTGAGCTCAGGAGTTTGAGGCTATAGTGAGCTATGATGATGCCACTGCACTCTAGCCGGGGCAAACAAAAAAGAAAAAAAGTCTTAAAAATAGAAAAGGAAAAATAGAAGATACAGATATGCTTCTAGAATCTGAGAACATTTCTAGAGCACCCGATAAACTTGAAGTGAGGTTCCCACTGGAGACTGGGCAGAGGGGGTTGGGAGGTGGGTTGAGGGAGTCCACGTTGACCCTTGAGCCGGCAGACAGGCGGGGATGCGGCACTCACCCACAGCGTGTACTGGCTGAACCGCCGCAGGAAGTAGACCATCCAGTTTCCAAGGGACTTCAGGGTGTCAGGGGCAAGCTTCCTCCAGATATTAGGGATGCTCCCGATAAAAAGAGACCTGGCCACATCATCTAACTCAATGCTCATTCCCACTTCGCCAGCCAAGGCCTGTTTAGAATCAAGGGCAAACAGGCAAGACTCTATCAGAATTCTACCCAGGCGCTGCACCGCGGCCGTCATCTGCACGTTAGAAACACGCTCACCCTCTGAAGCTCGGCCAGAGACCTGGTCATGCGTCCCACGAGCTTGTTGAAGCGCTCCAGCTCCTGCAGGAGCACCACGGACGTGGGGGAGATTCCCACGCCGAGGTGCTTCCTGACCTGGTCCAAGTCAAAGACTTTGGGCATCTTGTTTTCTATGTCCTTGGCCACTTGGCCGATGTAGTCATCGCGGCTGATGCCACTGCTGGATTCCCCTGAAACCAGGACGCTTTTTAGAAAAAGCAAGGCATCTGCGTGCAGCGTGGGGCCTCCGGGGGCCACAGCAGTATGGGAAAGCTACGAGAACCAACCAGCAGCACCTGTGCAGACCCCGGAACCCTAATCGGACGAACACAGTCCTCCGGAGACTCACCCGCCTGCGGCTGCAGCTCCAGGAGGTGAGACCACATATCTCGAGCCGCCTGCGTGTAATAGCCAATCTCGGCGTTGGAGTGAAGGCCAAACACTTCAGGCGTGTTAGCAAGCGGCAGGGCCTCGATGGCTTCTGAAATCACAGAGAACAGAGGTGACGGCATCAAGCCACCTTTGATTTCGGAGGGCCCACAGCCTCAAAATCCCCACACGTGCAAGACTAATCTCCACTGCTTAGTGGGCAACGTGTTTTTAATTAAAAACTGCACCACCACGCCCAGTGCAGCCGTATGTTTGTCGTTTATGGAAATGGTTCCGTGAGCTTCCCAGTCGCCACTGTGCCCCTCCAGGGGGAAGCGCGTGTATTACCGTGGTTCTAGGCCTAACTCTGTTAGGCCTAGCTCTTAGGCCAGGAGGACCTGGTGGGCTGCCCGTCAGGCTCAACAGACCCCACCTGGCCAGCCAAGGGCCCCAGCAGAGAGGGGTCGCAAGAGCTGCCAAGACAACTGCAGGAAACAAAACAGTGTAAATGGATCCTCTCCCTTAGAAATTGCCTTAAGAATACTTCTTTGTATCTGAGAAATCTCACCGACAAATTTTTCCTTTACATCACCAACAGGGATTTTATAGTCCACTTCCTTGTTCCGGAAGAAGTGGAACGGCTGGAAAGTATCAAAAATGAAGTCTCCCAGGTATTCGTCCATGTAGATGGTCAGGATGCGCCGATCAAAGCTGTCGATGGCCCGTCCTCCGTACATGACCTGAAATTGGAGGGGGTGAGGGCCAGCCAGGGACCGGAACCTACTGTGTGCACCCTGGGGCCCCCCAGAGTGCGAGGCTTGAGGATCAAGACCAAGTTCGTCCTTGGTGAGATTCCGGCAGGCCGGCCACTGCGCAGCTCAAACCTGTCGACGCGAATAAACTTCCAGGCCAGCGTAGCAAGAGGCCGGCTTCCCCAGGAATGGAGCCCGAGGTAGTAAGTGGCCTTCACGAGGTGCTGGGGGCCCGGGGGCCCTGGGGAAAATCCCCCAAGCACACCAAACCACCAAAAGGCCAAACCCAAGAAGCCAGCAGCCACTTGTGTCTTTGGGAGCGATGTCATCATCTGATCACGTGCAGATCACCAGGGAAGCTTTCCGGTGAGCTCTGTACGAAGTGGTGGCCTCCACGCCTGACGACATACCTGAGCCTGGCAAGGCAGGTCCTCGCAGGGGCCTGGCCTGGGCCAAGAATCCAGCTCGGGGGCCGTCCGTGTGAACGGAGCTCGCTTAGGACAAAGAACCACAGGACCAGGCGCGAATTCCCGAGATCCGAGGGGCCCTCAGCCGAAGGGAGCAGGAACAAGAGGACAGCGAGGCCCCGGCGCTCCTACCTCTCCGATGAGGTACTTGAGGCTGCCCCACGGGATCCTCGGGTCGCGCTGCTGGAAGGCTTTCGTCAGGTACGTGTTCAGGATTTCCATGCAGACCTGGAGAGGGGAGGCAGGCTGGGTCACGCCCGTCCCGACTCTGTGCTGGGGAGGCGGCGACAACCCGCCGCTGGGGCCGCGCCCCACCTGGAAGTCGGACTCGTTGAAGTCGTAGTAGACGTTCCAGCCGATCTTGCCGAACTTCCTGCGCTCCAGCACCACGGCGTGGAAGAACGCCAGCACGTAGACCAGCGGCTTGAAGGCCGGGTGCGGGCACTGCTCCAGCACCTCGTAGGAGATCTTGAAGTAAGTGGCCCTCATGTTCAGTTTCAGCCCGTTGGGCGGCTCCGTGACCACCTTCGGGAGGGAAGAGAACAGATGGCGGTGGAGAGCGGAGGCCCCGGGGACAGCCGTGAGCAGCGGGCACAGTGCAGGCTCCGGCTTTCCCTTCCTCCTGACGGAGCCGCCTGTCCTCGTCCCCAACAGCCCGTCTCTCGTCAGGGCCCAGACCAAGACACGAAAGGACTAGATGGTGTTCTAGGTCTGTCCCTGCTCGTTGAGGGACCCTGTGAAGACTCTGACCTTTCTGCGAACCGTGGGACCCTCAGCTGTAAAAGGAAAGCGTAATCGTTACGTCCCCTCCACCTGTCCCCGAGAGGATGACAAAACCTTTCCAAAAGGACTCCCTGGAGACTAAAGGAGGCACAGAAACCACTGGAAACTTCCGCACACAGCCACTGCGGGCTGAGGGCGGGCCTGTCGTGAGCCACAAAGGGGGGTTCAGTCAACATGAAGTGCACGAAGCTGACCTAGGGTTGGTCGCGAGGGACAAGTGCCAAAGGTAAAGGCAGGCCTGGAGTCACAGCACCCAACTCAGACAGTGGAGGGGGGCGGACTGGGGAGGGGCATCCACAAGGTTCCAGGCGCAGCCTGAGGTTTATGATCTGAGGAGCAGAGCTGTGGGTGCCCCGGCGTCTGTCCCGAAGCCTGACCTTTAAGGACTTCTGCAGGATCCCGATGGGGAAGCCCCGCGTGGGGTCCGTGGTGAGCCACAGGCGGAAGTCAGGGTGGGGCTTGGTGATCCTCTCCAGGGACTTCTCCAGGTCTTTCAGCCACTTGACCAGGAGATGGCAGTTCTGCAGCATCAGCCACTGCCCGCGAGCCACCGCCGTCTCCAGCAGCTGCAGCGCCACCTGCACAGAGTGGGGAGGGGAGTGGTGGGGAAGCGTTGGGGTCCCAAAGCCACACCGACCCTGGGCTCTCCAGAGACCCACTCCCAGCACAGAGTGTCACAGAGAAGTGACAGCCCCCTCCAGCAGAAACCAGAAGCAAGCCGGTGACCCCGGAGCTGCAGTGGGAGCCCTCAGGCGGCCTGTGTGCTGGGCTGCCCGCAGCCTGGAGGATCGGCGAGCACCCCGCAGCCTGGAGGATCAGCGAGCACCCCGCAGCCTGGAGGATCAGCGAGCACCCCGCAGCCCGGAGGATCGGCGAGCGCCCTGCACCCGTCGGCCTCCACGGCCCCGAAAGCTCCCGCCCCTCCACAGGGTGGCGCCTGCACCCAGAGCACCCCCAGAGCAGGGCTGGAGGGGACCAACTCAAACCCACCGGCACGTGGGACTGTTCCTGCCACCTTGAGAACTTACGGGCCCTGAGCACGGAGAGCAATCGCGGTGTCCCTCCCCGAGTGTGATTCAAAGTACGGACAAGCCAAACACTCCCGCAAAACCCTGGGCGCTGAAATGGTTTAAACCTTACACGAGTGCTGACACTACAATAGCTAATTTCAGTTTTGTGGCTCGAGAGAGCTGGCTCGGCCTCGCCAGTGCCCTTGGCTTGCCACCCGGGTGTGACCTTCCTCCTGTCACGGGTGGGCTCGCGGCAGCAGGGGGCTTCCCACAGCCTCAGACGGTGCACAGCCCAGCCGGGGCTGGCAGGCGGTGCTGCCGACCCCAGAGCCCTCGTGTGTGGCCACCACACTTACGGGCTTTTCCCTCGAGGTCTGTCCACGTCGCTACACTTGTGTAGCGCGTTCCAGCGGGGTGCAGCGTGGCACAGAGAGGCGGGGCTGTAGCAAAGAGAGCTTACAGGCCCAGAGGGACTTGACTTGCACCACGGCTCTGTCCCCCACGGTCCACTTCCTCAGCCACGCAGCTGGGACAATGCAATCCCGATCCACAGCAGGGACACTGCAGGGACTGGGGGAGGTGAGGACTGGCGCAAAAGGGCTTTGAAAACAGCGGGGCACAACGATCACATGAGGCTGTGAAATCATCACTGTTAGTAACCTTGTCGCCTTTCCAACCTTTGGTCGCTGCCGTGTAGCTCACAGATGCTCGTGTGTGGAGTGCTGCTCTGGGCTTAAAACCAGGCTAACGCGTTCCCAACACAGGCCAGGGGCCTCACCCAAGCGTAGCGCTTGCTCCTTCCAACAGCAAATTACCTTTTCCTGACCTTGACCCATGGCAAGGAATTTGAGGCGGTTCCCTCCAAAGCCACTGCGCTCAGCTAATTTCATGAGGTCACTGGCGGGGTCAGAGCCGGGACTCAGGATGAACACGATGGGCGAGTTTGGGGTGCTCTGCTCGAAAATGGCCTCGAAGCTGATCATCGGGGGCTGCACGTACCTGGCGGAAGACACGAAGTCAGAGAGCCCTCCCGGGAGGACGGCTCCCAGGACCGTCAGCGGGTGTGTGCCGAGCCGGTGCCTCGGCTGGCCCCGCAGGTGGACGTGCCCTCGGCACAAAGCCCCGAGGTTCCGCAGCGGCGATTCCACAGGCGTGTCCTGCATGGTCTACATGTCGACTTCTGTGGGCTTTTTAAAAAGTTAGTTGCAGGCCGGGCGCAGTGGCTCACGCCTGTAATCCTAGCACTTTGGGAGGCCGAGGCGGGTGGATTGCTCAAGGTCAGGAGTTCGAGACCAGCCTGAGCGAGACCCCGTCTCTACTAAAAATAGAAAGACACTATATGGACACCTAAAAATCTATATAGAAAAAAAATTAGCCGGGCATAGTGGCGCATGTCTGTAGTCCCAGCTACTCGGGAGGCTGAGGCAGTAGGATCGCTTAAGCCCAGGAGTTTGAGGTTGCTGTGAGCTAAGCTGACGCCACGGCACTCACTCTAGCCTGGGCAACAAAGTGAGACTCTGTCTCAACAAAAAAAAAAAAAAAAAAAAAAAGTTAGTTGCAAAGATCGGGAGATTTCATGTGAAAATTTGAATTGCTAGCTTCCTTTGAGGAGTCAGAGGATTGCCACTCCGGGTCCCCACTGCCACCTGGTATCAGTCACCAGGTGCTACGGGCAGCTGCCCTCCGGCCCGGGACCCCGCCCAGCCTCATCCAGTCACTCGCAGCATCTGCTGGCCGTGAGGGTGCGTCTGAGTTTGCAACACCCCTCCACCCCCGGCTACCCGTCTGGCTTCGTGCCCCGTGCTGGAGCTACGCTGTCCAGGACGGCGGCCACTCGGTACAGGTGGCCACTGGGCATGTAAAATGTGGCCACTTGCAACTGACATGTGCTGTCAGTGTGAATTCACACAGGATTTTGAAGACTTAATACCAAAAAAAAAAAAGCATGTAAAATATCTCAATGATGTTTATATCGATTATATATTAAAATGATATTTTAATCTATTCAGTTAAATAAAATATGTTATTAAAACTAATTTTACCCATTTCTCTTCTGATGTGGCTACTAGCACATCTGCAATACAGCTGTGGCTCACACTGATTTCTGCCGAGTGGCACTCGCTGTTCTAAAGCGGCTGTCGAGCACGGCTCAACGTCAGGGCCGTGACCTCCTCTCGGGAGCTGCCGGCTGCTGCTCTGAGGCCAGGTGGAGGGGACAGTAGATCTATCCCACGGGAAGGGGCAGATACACAAAGCAGCACACTTACTTCTCTCCCATTGTTACAGTCACGTAGTCGGTCACCGCCCGATACACCCGGTCCACACGGAAACAGCGCAAAATAAGCAACTTCTGGAAAGGGGTGATGTTTTTATCATAATCCAAGGGGAATGGAAGCTGCTCGAGTGAATCCACGTCATACCACTGGGAAAAGCAAAGAATATTCACTGTGGTATCGACTCAGAGATCACACAGACCCTCCCCGCTTTCACGTGAAGTTGCCAAAACCCACTGTAAGGGGATGAGGATCTATGAACTCATCTGGTCGGGTCTCTCATGCTCCACCCCAAAAGCCATAAACTTCGGACTGGGAGGAACCGAGTCTCGGTCTCCAGTGCCCATCAGGGGACGTGGTGCAGGGTAGGTGCTCAAGTATTTCTTGGAAGGATAAATGGATGGATGGACGGAGAGATGAATGGGTGGACAGACAGATGGAAGGTTCTCCCGCACGGCTAGCTGCATTAGCCAGAGGAGGAGTCCATCCAGGGTGTTGGGGGGCATGGATCACACCCTGAGTGTGTCACTCGGAGGAGTACGTTCTCGCGCATGGGGGCGAGGCCGCAGGTTGAGTCTGGAGACTGCTGGCGGGTAGGGCAGGAGAGGAGGAGGGGGACAGGAGCTCACCTCCTGCCAGACCGTCTGATGATTCTCAACATCATCAGGAAGTTGCCCAAAGTCATCTGAAAACATTTCTGATAAAAGAATGATATCTTCCCATCCCTGGTCAGACAGCCACGCACAGGGCTTTTTTCGTTTGCTTTTCTCCAGAGAAATGTTTCCTAACGGGACGAGAGAAGCAATAGCATTGTGCTGCCCGTGCGGAGCAGGCAGCCCAGTACTGTTTGGGAAAAGCCCGCTTCCCGAGAAGGAGACTGGAAAGAGAAGGCCCCCGCTGGCCCCTGTCACCAGCAGTGACCCCAAGCAGGCGCTAAGCAGCGTGGCACCCGGGCTCAGGGCAGCACCGAGGCAAAGGCTGGCCGCTCTGTGTCCAGCCAGAACCCCTGCCGAGCCTGGAGTCATCAACTGAAATATTGAATAAAGCAGTGCTGTAGGAAGCCAAGTTTTACGGAGAATTTTGTTGTTGGTTGTTTTAATGAACAAACTTATATACGTCTACCACGTGGGTCAAGGAAATCAGGAAGAATAAAATCGGGCAAATCCGTTACCTTTTAAAAAGAAATCTAGTTCTTCCTGGGGGACTCTCCCTTCTGCTTGTTCTATCTTGATAGTCATGTTAAAAGCAAAGAGTAGCTTGTGCTTCTCAAACAACCCTGCAGGGAAACACCAGATGGGTATTGATAAAAAAAAAATCATTTTAAAAACTGAGTTGCTGACACACAATATGCTTAAATTTAAGAGAAATGGAACGAAACGCCCAAAGTGTGTGCATTTAGCCCTCTGTACACCTAATATCCATGAATATTTAAATGCAAAAAAGATGGGCTCGGCTGAGCGTGAGGGTGCACGCCTCTAATCCCAGCACTTTGAGAGGCCGAGGCAGGAAGATCGCTTAAGCCCAGGAGTTCGAGGCTGCAGTGAGCTATGATCACACCCCTGCACTCCAGCCTGGGTGACAGAGCAAGACCCTGTCTCTTGGAAAAAAAAAAAAAGTGTGTTCAGCTTAGAGGTCACGCCCGAGTGCAGTCTATAGGGACATTCACGTGCATGCAACTGAAATGGCCATGTCTACGGGAGGTTCTCATCACAGCCTCCTGGGAAGAGGAGAGTAGGGTGGAAAATCAAGGGAGGACAGAACAGGGGCACAGGGCCAGCCTCTCCACCGAGCGCTGGTGGTTTGCCTGACTCAGAGTGTGAGTTCTTGTCCATTATAGTCTAGAAGAGGTGCTGGGAAACACTCTGTAAGGGGCCAGATAGTAAATATTTTTGGCTTTGCAAGCTAGGTGGCCTCTGTCATAACTACTCAACTCTGCCATCATAGTGAGAAAGTAGCCAGACACAGTATGTATACAAAAGAGTATGGCAGTGTTCCAATAAAACTTTATTGACAAAAGGAGGCAGTGGGCCAGATCTGCACTGCCGGCTGCAGGTTTGCAGCCTCTGTTGGAGGGGAAGCGCACTCCATCAGCAGACCCTGTACTGATGGAGGCAAAACACTGGATTTCTCCTTTCTTGTTTTTTATTTTTTTTATTTTTTTTTTTTGAGACAGAGTCTCACTCTGTTGCCCAGGCTAGAGTGAGTGCCGTGGCGTCAGCCTAGCTCACAGCAACCTCAAACTCCTGAGCTCAAGCGATCCTCCTGTCTCAGCCTCCCGAGTAGCTGGGACTACAGGCATGCGCCACCATGCCCGGCTAATTTTTTCTATATATATTTTTAGCTGTCCATATAATTTCTTTCTATTTTTAGTAGAGATGGGGTCTCGCTCTTGCTCAGGCTGGTCTCGAACTCCTGAGCTCAAACGATCCGCCCACCTCGGCCTCCCAGAGTGCTAGGATTACAGGCGTGAGCCACCGCGCCCGGCCAGCTTTCTTGTTTTTTAACAGAAGAAATATGTTTCTGGGAAAAAAATCTATAAAGTCAAAATTTGTGATTTGAATTCTACTTTATATGCGTTAGGAGGGTTGGCTACCTAAGTGAGCCCTATAGGAACCACCTCTTTTCTGTCCAGCTGTTACGGGCTGAATTATATCTACACCCCCCAACCTTCACATGTTGAGGCCCTAACCCCCAGTGCCTCAGAATATACTGTGTTTGGACGCAGGGTCTTTAAAGATGTGATTAAGTTAAAATGTGACCATTAGCGTGGGCTCTAATCCAGTATCATTAGCATCCTTATGACAAGAGGGAAATTGGACACACAGAGAAACCACCGGGGTTCGATAGAAGAAAGGCCACGTGAGGACACAGTAAGAAGATTGTCGTCCGCAAGCCAAGGAGAGAGTCCTCAGCAGAAGCCAAATTACCAAAACCTCGATCTTGGACTTCCAGCCTCCAGAACTATGAGAAAATAAATTCCTGTTCTGTAAGCCACCTCGTCGGTGGCATTTTATTGTGGCAGTCCTAGCAAGCTCAGACACCAACCACCAGTGGCGTATGAAACATGGTTCTCAGTGCGGTGTCTTATCAGATTCCCTCCAGGACTCTCTGCACAGGCTTCTGGTTAAAAATGGCCGTTCTCAGTTTATCCCAACTCCTTTCCAAAAATCTACTAAAATAACATGAGACTTTTTTTTTTTAAAGGTATAAACTCTAAGAAAATTGGAGAAAAGCAATAGCAACAAAATTTTGCCAACTAAAGACAGATGGACAAGTGGTAACTGATTTAGCAGAGCTGAAAAAGTTGAATCTTACATCAGGCTGAGAAGCAAACCACAGAATTCACGAAAAGCTCAGAAATGGGCAGTGCCGGGTACCTCTGGAGGTGGGCGTGACATCAGGCAGACGGGCGGACAATCCACT
Organism: Eulemur rufifrons; assembly: GCF_041146395.1. Taxonomy (NCBI): domain Eukaryota; kingdom Metazoa; phylum Chordata; class Mammalia; order Primates; family Lemuridae; genus Eulemur; species Eulemur rufifrons. The sequence continues at coordinate 4,558,666 of NC_091003.1, forward strand.
TAAGACACGCTCAGGTCCCAGATCCCCCTCACACTCCTGCTGCTGGGCAGCTGCCCTCCCTCACCCGAGTGAACTTTGGAAAACACAAAGCAGGGTCTCTGTGGACGGGGAGGACCAGGCATGGCGAAGGGAAAGCATAACGCAAATACGGCTCTAACCGAAAGTTTCCGTAGCGACTGTCGCAGTCACCAGCCTTCTTTCCTCACGTGGTGCCCAGAATGCTGACAGCCAGGATTACATATTTCAGGAAGAGGATGGAGACTCTTCTTTAGGGACTGTCACAGTCTCGTGAGAACAGAACGATGTATGTTGGCATCTGAGCGTCCACCCCTTGACACAGCCCAGCCAGATCACCCAGCGAAGCCCAAACTGGCCAATCCCGTCCAAGCACAGAACTTCCCAATGAGCTTTTTAGTTCTACTCTTTAATAGGAATAGATATCCAAGGACCACCAGACATTTGATTAAAGCTTCTCATTGAAATACAGATGCCAAAACAAACAAATGGGAGGGGGAGACTTACAGGAAGTAGAGACTATTTCATCCAAGAAAAATTTAGAAAACTATCATAGAAATCTTCTGAAAACTAAGCTTCTCTATGAAACAAGAACAGTATGATTTTTTTTTTTAAACAGTATTGGTAAAACAAAAGGGTTCCTGGAAGTTAAAAATACGATAGTAGAAATAAAGTACCCAACAGAAGCATTATAAGATAAACTTGTAAAAAATTTCCCACAGAACAGAGCAGCAAAACAAAGACATGGGAAATAGGAAAGAAAAGAAAATTAGAAAATCAGCCAGGGAGGTCCAACATCTAAATAACAGGGAGTTCCAGAAAGAGAAAATAGGGAAATCAGAGAGAAGGGAACTATCAAATAATTCAAGAAAATTTTTGCAGACTGAAGGAAATGGTTTACCGATTGAAATGGGCCACAGAGTGCAGATCACAATGGATGAAAGTATGTCCAAACCAATACAAATCATTGTGAAATTTTAGGGTATCTTTAAAAAAGAAGATACTAAAAGCTTTACAAAAAGGATCAGTATTAGAATAGCATCAGACTTCTCAACAGCAGTAATGACAGCGAAAGGAAAAATGTGAATGAAAATAAGTTTCAAAACTAGAATTCTACACCCAGCCAAACTATTAATCAAATTTGAGAGTAAAATAAAGATATTTTCAGATATGCATTGCTTCCAAAAATTTTCCGACTATGCACCTTTTTTTCAGGAAGCTACTAGAGAAGGTGCTACACCAAAATAAGGATTAAAACACAAATTAGGAAGACACAAGATACACAAAACAGGAGAATCAACACAAGAGAAAGGTACAGTGAATCCCCAAGATGATGATGATGGGTAGATGCCTGGGTGGAGAGCACTCAGTCCATCCTGAAACAGGTAATTCTTTTTTAGAATTTCCTAAAGGTATCTTGATTTTGGAACCAAGTAAAATGTTTAAGTTTTTAATTTTACGAAATCCCTAACAATCAAAGGCAAAATGAAAACATGAACGTAACTGTGTATCAAGTTGCTGGTATACAGAGAGGAACTATTCTGAGCGACAGTAAAGCAGTAATTTGTACTTTCCACTAGCAATATAATCCTTCAGAGACAAAAATGCATTCTGAACTGCTTTCAGTAATCATATTGATGGTGGTTGTGTTGTAATTGTTATTCTGAGACTATTTGTGTGTGTGTGTGTGTGTGTGTGTGCGCGCGCGCACGCGCGCGCTGTGAAATAAACAGATGGGTAAATTGACAATAATAAGAAACCAGGGTTTTGCATGAAAAAAGGAGACAGATACTGGTGCACTATGAACTCATGGCATATTTTTTAAATTTCTTAGCTCAATCCACTGAAAAAGCATTGAGCACCCATAGCACTGATATTTTGGTCTCTAAATACCATTTCCTGCTAAAAAGGACCAAGGCTTCTTGGATAAATGCTTGATTACAGGTCTGGGACAGGTTTATGTTCATGATGTGCCTCAAGTACATCGAGAAAGTCCTACCAGAAAGTAGGGAAACTGTCACAGACCACAGAATGGGGCAAAAGGAGTCATAAACCAACCCAAAAAGGCTCCAAAGGGCCAAAGATAGGAGGATTTGAACGTCAATAAGGATAATTCCTGAAATGTATTGAAACACATTAAATATGTTTAAATACATGAGTGGTCATAAGAATATAAAAAAATTAAAAATAATAAAGGAAGAGTCAAGCATTTGATCTGGCTTTCCCATATATAGTTGATCAAAGTTTCTCTTCATAGAAAGCATTTCAGCTAATAAATACAGAATGATTGCAAGAATTAGAATATTACCATTTGCAACCCTTAATAAATAAACAGATTTAGAAAATTCTTTTCATTGGCTGCTAACATTCAGGAAAAAAAAAAAAGACAAGTAGAAATTATATGATTCCTAATAGAAATATACAACACCACATACGAAGTATTCTTACCCAAAACAGAATCTGGATCTGCCCAACTCTAACTCTGTTACGAATGTACAAAAAATATAGGGGACAGAGGAATAGAGGAACATTTTAAGCACACCACAAAGATGCAATCAGCAAAATTCAGGCAATGGGAAACAATCCAAGACAATCAAGCAGATTTCTTCCACAAATAAATGCAAGGGGAAAAATGTGAGAAATTAAGTGACATATAACCAATTATAATGTATAGAGTCTATAGACTTTATCGGGGTCCTGATTCAAGCAAATGTGGAAAATAACCTATAAGACAATTGGGAACATTTGAACACTAGATTAATGATATTATAGATTTATTAATTTTTAGGCATAATGGAATTATGTCTATTGAAAAGGAATCCTTATATTTTAGAGCACAGATGCACAAACTGCAGCCCAGGGGCCAAATCCAGCCCACTACCTGTTTTTGTAAATAAAGTTTTATTGGAACACAGCCATGTTCATTCATTTACATACTGTCTACGGCTGCTTTTGTGCTACAGTAGCAGAACTAAGTAGTAGTGACAGAGACCACAAAGCCTTCAAAGCCTAAAATATATTCTATCTGGCCCTTTACAGAAAAAGTTTGCTGACCCCTATTTCAGAGATATAAACTAAAATACTTATAAATGGTGAATATGAAGCAAATTTTCAAGATAGTCTGTGCTGCCAGGGAACTGTGCTGTGGTCTATAAACAAACCCAGAGCTGATCATTGCTGGGTGATGGGTACACGAAGGATCATTATGCTGTTTCATTTGCATATGGATGAAATTTTCCATGATAAAAAGTTTTTTTTTAAATCAGTGCGTTAGGGGTTGAAAAATACCGTAGCCACTTTGGAAAACCGTCTGGCATTCTTTGAGAAGTTAAACATAAAGTTGCCCTACGACCTAGCAATTCCATTCCTAGATAATACCCAGGAGAATTTAAAACATATGTTCACACAGAAACCCGAGCATGAATGTCGATAGCAGCGTTATCATAACAGCCGAGAAGCAGAACAGTCCTACTGCCCGTCACCTGATAAACGGGCAAACAAAACGTGGTCTGTCCCGCAACCGAGCATCATCCAGCTATAAAAAGGAACGACGTGCTAATAACACGCTGCGAGCGTGGACGGCCCGTGAGCACAGTAGCTGTGTGAAGGACACCAGCCTGAACAGTAACAAGTCGTGCGATTCCACTGATAGGAAATGTCCAGAGAAGGTCAATCCACAGAGACAGAAAGCCGATCAGCAGCTGCCAGAGACGAGGGCTGGGGCCTCGGGAGCGACCACTAACGGGTGTGGGGTCGCATTTCTGGGCCGATGGAAATGTTCTGGAACTACATAGCGGTGGTGGTTGCACAACTCTGAATACCCCACAAATCATAAAATTGTACGTTTTTAAAGGGTGAATTTGTGGTATGCGAATTCTATCTCAATAAAGCTGCTATTTTAAAAAGCAATGCTTTAAACATTCCTCTTTGTAAACTGAATAGTCACACTCAAGAATGCCATTTGGCAAGTTCCCCTAAAGCCCCACATCACACGCACCCACTCCGCACGTGCGTCCCCACAGCGGGAAGGGCGCCCACCTGTGCAGCCGTAGTTATAGATGTTGAAGGTCAGCGTGTCCATGATGTTCTTCAGTCGCTTCATGAGAATGGAGTCCGGCAGCGACTTCTTCAGTGACAACCCGAAGACCTCCAAGAAGGCGATCAGGGAGTACTGGTACATGGAGTTCACGAGGGCCATCTCGGACAGGACGAAGAACAGGATGGCCCCCCTCCTGGCGGCCGGCCGGTAGCCGTCCCGCAGCCGGTCGATGTCCAGGGCTGTCTTCTCCGCCAGCTTGAGCTTCTCCGATACCTGAAGAAAAGGCGTGAGTTACCCTGGAAACGGAAGGTTTATAAAATGGGCAGAGGGCGGGAGTGGCTGGGGACAGCAAAGGCATGCCTGCAATGATCCAAGGCTATGAAAGCCACCAGGGACTGCAGGGACCAAGGGCGCCCACCCTCTTTTCAGACGTGGTGGGCGTCTGTGATGTGTGCCGGCTTCCCTGCACCCGTGCCCCCTTCTGCTAGCGACAGTCCCTGCCTTTACATTTCCAAGTACTCCCCTTCCCTTTTCATTCCACGTGTGGGGCTCCACCCCAAGGCCAGAGGAGGAGCATGTGACCCAGGCCCGGCCAATCAAAGCCTGGCATCCCCAGGCTGCGGGACTGGTTTGGGGCGGGCGTGTGACTTAAGTGACTCTCAGGACCTTCATGGAACAGGAAAAGATTCTCACTTATCCCTTTGGACTTGAAGCTGAAAGGACATGAGGCCAGACCTGGTCTTGTGACCCTACGAGGAGCTGGCAGAGGATGAAGCCAACCCAGCAGACCCCGCCCAGACATGGAGACAAACCAAGACCGGATGGTATGTTTTCAAGTCCTGGATCCAGCCCTGCCTGAAGCCATCCCTGAACTTTTCTGCTTTCTAACGTGATAACTCCCCTTTACCTAAGTTGGGTAGGGCTGTGCTTTCTCTCATTCTCAGCTGAGAGAGGCTGACCTGGTGCACAGGTCCCTGGGAACACCTTTAGGACTCCCCTCCTCACAGCACACCTCGGTAGAGGTGGCCTTTTATCATCAGGCAAATCCTCAGGCGAATCAAGGCCTGAGTCTGATGAGAGACAGGCGGGCGGCCCTCCAACCCTCAGCTACTAAGGCCGTGACCATGAACGACCCCTGAGAGCGCAGAGTCTGATTTTCTCGTTGAGCAGATGAGGAAACAGCCGCTCCGAGGCCACGTCCATGCCCCCCTCTCCCAGCCGCATGCATTCTCCACCGCCGTCTCCACCTCTGTGGCTTTGGACTTGGTCTCCTCCAGGGTCTGCACCAGCTCCACGTTGTCCAGCATGTTCCCCGTGGAGGTTGCCAGTTCCCGCAGGAGGGAGTCCTCCAGGTCCTTGAGCAGGTTCTTATTCTCGCTGGTCTCCTGGATGAGGTGCTCCCTCTGCTCCTCCAGCTCCCGCCTCTCGTAGGCCACCAGCACACTCAGCAGCTGGTCCTCCAGGCCCTTGAGCGTGACTGTGGGGACAGCGAGAGGCGCTCACCGCCTGTGGCCCCGACAAGCTGGTCACTGTGTCTACACCTGCCCCGCTGGGTGGGACAAGCTGAGGGTGGGTCTGAGCCTATGTGTCAGTGGCACGGGGACTCACGTCCTACCGAGATCACTCTAAAGCAGCAAAGTGACAAACATCAGACAGCAAAATGGTGACACTGCTCTGCCGAGTGTGGACAAAAGTAGACGCACTAAAATAAAATCCAGGGCTCCCACATACTGGGGGACTCTAGTTTAAAGTCACCCAAATCTAATCCCCCTATTTAAGTAGCTGCGAGACAGCCCTAGAAAACGTGAGAGATGCTGTCTGATTCCTATTCCAAATGCATGACGTACGCTGAGATACACAGATACAGAATAACTCCCTGCCCCAGCAGACAGAGGTCTGCCCCAGGCCAAGTGTGGATGCCCGAGCCACGGTCTGGGCTCGGCATGCCTCAGCACACGTCACCCAGGGCCTCCCAAAGGCCCCAAACGTTCTAGGAGTTGCTCATCAGCACAAAGAGCCGACGAGTCAAGATGTGACCGTGGGACTGAGGTGACGTGCCACGAAAGCCTGGCTCTCGGACTGTGGTGCCCACGATAAACACCTTCATTTGCAGCTGGGGTTCTACACATCCTCACCGGTGTAATTGATGACCATGGCTTTCCCAAACACGGACGGGCCGTATCTGGGATTGGCCAGCTTGGTGTTTAGGTACAGCCTGAAATTTGAATCGTAGTCGACCTCCTTGTCTCCCAGTATGATAAACTGCCGTCCTTGGGTGAATTTTATGTTCTTCTCTAGGACGTTGTCGATCACGGGATCGATGTATTCGTCCACGTCGTGGAACAGGAAAGGAGTGCCGTACTTTATGGACATCTCCAGCTGTTTGAGGAAGTCGGGGTCATTGAAGGAAGCAACCTGGAAGAGAAGAGACGCAGACGCTGAAAGTCCAATACAGGGGAGAGAGCCTGGAAGTGGGAGTGAATCAGTGGGGAACTTGAGTGCAGCCAAGGGTAAAAAGGGGGAGAGAACAACGAGGTGTGTAACCCAGATAAACCCAGAAACCCACGCGGTTCAGGCTCAGAGCAGCATCTCATTCACAGAGGGTGCACAGGAAGAGAGAGGGGGTTTACTCACCCCCCCCCAATAAGCTAGAATCCTTCCTCCTCAAGAGACGGGGTGAGGGTTGGAATCGGACTGGGGGACTAGGGTTGACCCGCAATTGCAGAAGTCTCGGCAGGCTGAGGGAAGCAGGATTCTAGGGGAAATTCCTGCATTAGTGATATTTGTCCCACCATAGCTACGTGGGAATGTTAGAGGCAGATGTTCCCCTGACCTTGGAACTCAAATGGGCCTCTACCCAACAGCAGGACAAGGACCAGAAAAATATAAAGAAAAAGTAAAACTGAAAGTCATTAATTTGTCCATTCGTTCAGCAAAAAAGGATCGGGCCCGAGCAATTCCACTCCCGGGTATATGCCCAAGAGAACTGGAAACACGTCCACATAGGAAGCCGCACACGGATGTTCACAGCACCGTGGTCGAAAAGCGGAAACCACCCAGTTATCCACCGACAGACAGACGGAGAAACAAAATGAGACAAATCCAGACAAGGGACTGTCCTTCAGCCACAGGACAGAACGGAGCTCTGCCGTGGGCTCCAGCACGCATGAACCCCAACGTGACGCTCAGCAGGAAGGAGCCAGACGGGAAAGGCCACAGGGTGTGAGAGTCCACCTGTATGACGTGTGCAGACGGCCCGTCCATGGGGAGAAGGTAGCTTGGTGGTTGCCAGGGGCGGGGGGCGGGCAATGGAAGGCCTTGGGGGGGGGCAAGGGCTAGAGGATACGACTTTTCTTTCTGGGGTAAACAACGTTCTGGAAATGAAGTCTGGTAGTCGTCACACAACTGCACGAATGGACTAAAACCCACTGAATTGTAAGCCTTACGCGGGCCGAGTTGGACGGGGTGTGAATGACAGCTCAGTCACGCCGTTACACTCGCCCCTCCGCCTCCTCCTCCCCACCCCAGCTCCAGAAACGAGCCCCTGAGCACCCAGGGCGCCGGGCCCTGTCCTGGGCAGGCTGGACGCAAGCCGAGGACGCCGCGATCTTCGCCTTCACCTGCCCGCAGCCTGAGGCGCGCAAACGCGAGAGGAAAATTCACGGTGGATGGAGCCTCCCCGGCAGACTCACAGGGTGGGGACCCCGGAGGGGCGGGCTGCACTGGGGGTCGGGTGGTGGCACCTGAGCTCGGCCTCGCTGGAGCCGCGGGCGGGGCTGTGCCGGGGGCGGGGCTGTGTCGGGGGCGGCGCTGTAGGGGGGGGGGCTGTGCCGGGGGCGGGGCTGTGCTGGGGCGGGGCTGTACGGGGGGCGGGGGCTGTGGGGGGGCGGGGCTGTGCCGGGGGGCGGGGGCTGGGGGGGGCTGTGCCGGGGGCGGGGCTGTGCTGGGGGGGGGGCTGTGCCGGGGGCGGGGCTGTGCTGGGGGGGCGGGGGCAGTGTCGGGGGGGCGGGGCTGTGCCGGGGGCGGGGCGGGGGCTGTGTCGGGGCGGCGGGGGCTGTGCCGGGGGCGGGGCCGGGAGGCGGGACCGGGGGCGCGGCCACCCACCCGCAGGTTGTTCTTCTCTTCCTTCCGCTTTATCCAGTTGAGCGCCTGCTGCTGGGGGTCGATGCAGAGCGGGAAGCGGCTGGCGCGGGTGGTGAGGATGCCGTTCTGAATCGACAGCTCGTCAGGGGGCAGCCCCTGGGAGCCCCACCTGCAAGGGACAGCCACAGGGACGTTCATTTTTCTCGCCAAGTTGTGAACCAAGGGCTAAAGATGGTGGGATTGGCCTTCTAGAACAATCTACCAATCTGCCCAGGCCGTTCAACCCTCCTCAGACTCCGGGGAGGAGAGCCGGGGCCGGATCTGTCGCCCACCCTGCCGTTCTGCGCGGCCGGGCCCCGCGGGTGACCCCCCAGCCCGCCGGCTCGGAGGCGCCACACACCTGCTGATCTCCACGTCGTCCGTGAGCAGGCTTTCCAGCCGGAACGGCTGGCTCAGCGGGATATCCCGCTCCAGGATGTCGCGCTGCCAGATCCCGTTGACCATCTCGCGGCGGAACTCCCAGGTGAAGGCGCCCTGGTAGCTGAGGAAGGCGGCGCACAGCACGCAGTCCCCCAGCAGCTTGACGCGCCGGTGCAGCAGCTCGTCCAGGTCGTGCAGCCACCTGGCGGGCGTGGCAGAGGGGGGCTGCCGTGAGCGGTCGCCTTCTGACCACAAGCAAAAGGAACGTTCTAGAAGGACCGGCTTGACACCTTGCTAACATTTTTTGAGCTCTTCTTCCCTTGTAGAGAACAGAGAGCGCCGCCTCGTTTGGCGGTTTCCCACCCTGGTGCTCCCAGGGTCTCGAAAGATTTTATTCAACTCCAGGGCTCAGCAGAACCCAGCCTCTAGCAGGGGGCTCAGCAATGTCGGTGGGACTCGCTTCGTCTGAGGCTGTTTCTTAGGCAGGAATCCCGTTGTTTCTGAACGCTTAATCAGAGACGTTTAAATGGCCCAGCAGAGCCAACAAGCTCGGGCCCCACCGGACAGAATTCTGCCCAAGGTAAAAGGAAGCGCTTGTTTCCTTTGGCCTCGTCTGGTCAATGTCCAAAGTCCTTTAGGTTCTAGAAATATTGAAAATTGTTTCTTTCCCACAAGCAAACAATATTTTCCAGTGTTTTTCATTTTTTTTTTTTTTCTAGAAGGATGTGGCTGAATCCAGTGTTTTTATGCCACGTTTACAGATGCCAGATTCGAGACTATCGTCACACCCAGTGGAAAAGCTTTGGCCAAAGGGTTTTGCCCATTAGTATCGAACAGCCCCACGCACTTAAGCCTGAAGCCCAGGACTGGACATGCCACTAGGGCCCTCAGACGGCATCTCCGCAGAGACACACGTGAGCTCCGCCTCCAGACCCCTCCAGAATGGACCCAGGGGCTAAAGGTCACCAAGACGGAAACATTCCCAAACCCAGGGCAGATGGCCAAATGCTGCTGGTTTCTCCCTGTCTCCACTGCTATGCTTACTGCCTCCTGAGCCCCGAGACGTCACTTAGCAGATAGCACTCGGTACCTAGTAAAAAAGTAGTCTACACGACGGCCATCGGCCACTGTAAACGTGATAATAAGAATATAAGAACTTGCCACGTGGTTTTCAATAAAAACACACTGGGAATAAAGAATCAGCATGGCAAGGAAGTCCATTGGGCCCTCGGGCCGTGCTGACCTGACGTTTTCCGAGCCCAGGCCCGAGATGAGCTTGTCCGCGGCGATCAGCCGCCTCTCCATGATCTCGGCCTCCTCCTGCAGCTTTTGCTTCTCCAGGATGGCCGCCTCGTACTTGGCCCCCAGAGCCTCCAGCTCCCTCTGGATTGCCGCCAGCTCGTTCTGGATCCGCTCCAGTTCCCGCTTCGTCAGGTAGAAGTTCCGCTCCAGCCTGGCCACCTAAGTGAAGACAGTTGGCAGAGGGATGGGGACAAGGGCCATGTGGGGCAGGGGTCTCACGGCAGGACGTACGTCCACACCGATGGCGTCTGTGCTGTCTGGGGTCACCGTGGGCTACACTGAGGCTTGCGGCTTCTCAGTTTCCTCTTCCGCTGTTTGTGACAAAAGCCCTGCACCCAAGACAACAGGTGTCTGCTTCTCGTGTGTACCGAGGCCACAGTAAGGTGACTCTGGCTCTAAGTGAAAAACTCAAAGGAGCACACTGAAGACGACACTGGTCCTGCTCTGGGTCTAAGTTTTGTTAGACTCACGTTCCAAGTGTTCTGAGCAATAAAATTCCAAGTTATAAGACAATGTCAAGCAGGACTCAAAATGATCAAATCAGCCTTATTCTTCTGTATTCCACGCTCTACACGTTACTTTGACCCCGTTGTTCTCAAATGGGGCCAGTTTTGCCTCCCAGGGGACACATGGCAATGTCTGAAGACATTTTTGGGTGTCACAACTTGGGGTGAGGAGGGGGCTCCTGGCATCTAGTGGGGCGAGGCCAAGGAAGCTGCCACACACCCTGCGACGCCCCGGCCACCCCCCCAGTGCTGACAGTGCTGTGGTCGGGAAACTCGGCTCTGACCCGAGAACAACTGCGACACTGTCACACACGAGTGAAAATCTTTTGGACCTGGGCTCTGTCCATCCACTTCCCACCTGCCTGAGAGTTGTGTTTCAGGGTTGCCACTTATTGGGGGACAGGGAGAAATTGTTTACGCTCTGCAAAGCCAGAACCCTGCCAGGATTTTTTCAGCAAAGCTATGAGCACGTTAATTCTGACTCCAGATCGGTCTCTTGGCAGTGGGGTGTCCATCTCAGGGATGGGCGATACCTTCTCTCGTTTGGGCTTGATCTCTCTGAAGACGTCACAGTAGCCCATCACAGCCTCCACGAACTTCAGCATGCCCAGCCCGGCCTTGCTCACAGCTTCCATTTCTTCGATGGTGGTGTTGAGAGTCTTCAGGAGGCCTGAAGTCAAAAGCGCAATCGTTTCTATGAGCGGCAAGCTTCAGCTTGGGAAATAAAATAGGAATAAACTGTCTATGGGCAAAGTAAGCGGAACAAGTTCCCGATTCCTCAGTGACGCTGGGAGCAGAATCCGGGCAGTGCTCCCGGGACCACAGCGTGGGCCGACCCACGGTGAGTGAGACGTGAATAAGGGACAGCCTAGGACGCCCAGAAGACGTGGGGACCCAGGGCATGATGGGGACTCCCAACGGGGCACCAGGGTAGCTCAGCACAGGCAGCTAACTGGGATCTGTGGACCATTACGGGTCACCCGTCACCTCCACCTGCGCCCTCACCCCGGGAGTCATGTCACGTGAATGGAAACCCATCCAGTCGATACTCAGAGACAGGGAGTGCCTTGGGTTTTTGTGGTTGTCGTTTGTGTTTAATTTACTTTGGTTTTTAAGGGGCTGAAAAAGAGCATTTGATAGTAAGTCTCTACACAAATCAACAAACACGGTATGAACTTGTACTGCTGTTTGCAAAGGACAATGTCGTTCCTCCTGGCTACACACCGGCTCAAAGGGGACTCGGGTTCTGTCACCAAAGATGGAGGTGCTGGCTGTGGGCCATGTGGGCCTCTCCCCCCTGCCCAGGCCCCTACAGAAGACTCTATGCTGACGAGAGGGGCAAGGGGAAAAGTCAAGGTCAGACCGCCTCTCCGCACCACTGTGCGCGTCGGACGAGCTGCACAGAAGACAGGCTGGGCTGGGTCCCAGTGAGAAGCTCCTGTTTCCTGACCGGGAGAACTAGAGCCAGCGTGAACCTGGCATCCGGTGGCATCTGCTGCTGCTGCCCATCCCAGCCTGTCTCCCTGTTTTGCGTAATGGGCGCCATCTTCCTCTGGGGACAGGCAGTCTCCCGTTCCATCTGCAGGGCCTCGGTGGTACCATTTGACCACAGGGGAGGGCCTGCCTGTGACAAGTCCCCTCCTTGCCCTCCATCCCTGTCCCAGAGACCAAGATGCCAAATCGAGATCAAGCCTGGCTGTTCCCACATTTGACCACACTCACCTTTGATATTCTTAACCTGGCTCTGGGAAATGGAATCGAAATCGATCTCCATCAGAGACCTCAGGAAATTTGGGTCGGACATCATGCCTTTGGCAGTTTTCCAGTTGAGCTCTTTGTACCCCTTTATGATGAGGATGCACTCGCAGACCGTCTGCACCTGCTTCGGGGGCTTGGCAAACGACCTGGTGAGGGACAGAAGCACACACGGTGGCCCCGGGTGCGGCCGGAGCCGGCCTGAAAGAGCTCCAGGAACGACGGTTCACCCGGAAGTCGTTCGCTGGAGGTGGCACCGCACGGAAACAAACGGAGCCAGATCCCAGCACAGACTGGGTTCCAGGGTGGGAGCTGTCCCCTGAGGACAGGGGACAGGTCCTGGAACCCAGCTGGGCCCCAGAGTCACGGGGGTGGTCATTACAATACAAACCCAGGCTGCCCCCACGCCAGGGCGGAGCCTGACAATCTGTGTGTTAATTACATTCTGGTGTGACTCCTCAGACAGGTGGCTACTGTCATTATGGTCATTATCATCATCATCTTTTCCCGTTTATGAGAAACAGGGCTCTGTGTGCTTGGATGACAGCCTGGGAGGTCTGGGGTCCCCGCATCTAGGGCTCTTTCCAGGCTGTGTTGCCCCAAATTTGTTTCCTTTGGCTTTGACGAGATAAGCCTGTCACTTTGCATCTCCAACACCCCGATGTCCTTGACCCTCCAGAGAACCAGGACCCCAGGAGAAACCGGAGACAGCCTTGGTGCAAAGGCCCGAGAAGGAACTGAGCCGCCTCCCAGAGAGGGTGCCCACTAGCTCCCGGGCCGGGCCCGGCCAACAAAAGCAGCGGAGACAGAAGCAGGAGAACGATGCAGAAAAGACAAAGGAAAAAAGGAAAGGAAGGAAAAGATGGGGAGCAGAGCAGGAGACAGAGGCCCCTGGAGTGAGCGGACGCAGCGTAGGGAGACAGGCTGGAGCCCAGGCCCTCGTGTCCTGCTCCAGGAGGAGGCTGGGGAACCAGAGAAGGAAGGAGGGACAGAGAAGGACAGAGGGAGATAGAGAGAGACCAAGACAGAAGGGAAGAGATGCCCGAGCAGACAGCAGTCTGGAGCCCTTCTGCGGGGGGCGGGGGGCGGGGGGCGGGGGGTGGGGGGCAGGGGGGGCCCCACCCGCCCCTCCTGGCCCCGGATCCCCCCACTCCCTTGCAGACGGGAGAGGGAACCACACAGCGTAAGGACAAGCCAGGGCAGCGGCCAGGAGGGAGGACACCCAGACTTCAGCACAAAGCCGGATGATTAAAGTAATGGCCCTGAGTCACCAGGGAAAGGTTCAATTATGCGGCGTTGACTAAAGTGATGCTGTCAGCCGGCTTTAAAAGGTTCCCTTCAGGGTTGATGAAAGCCAGGCCCCGGCCACTGCTCTCTGAATAATCAGGGGCAGAAAGACTCAGTGAGATACTTTCAGATCCAAGACAGAAAGAGCCCCCCCCAACCCGAGTGGTGGAGTCCTGCGGCCTTGGGCAAGTCAGGAACCAGCCAGGGGTCTCAGTTTTCCCATCTGTAAAGTTAGAGACACAGAACTAGAACCTTCCAGCTCCAAAATACCATGCATCTATAAAAGAGAAGTTCTCTGCTGTCAGCTTACAGACCGTGCCTGGGACCTCGTTTATCCAGGGACCATCCCGGTCCCCGATGCTGGATAACGGAGGTGTTGGAGAGACTGCGGTTGCCAGTCAGAGAAACAGAGATGTCCCGTTTCATCGGATTCCTTTCTTCTATCACCAAATAAACTCAGGGATGAGGGAGGGGGATGATATATTGCCCTCCCTGGAAGAAAACAATCATCACCAACCTCACCCCGGCCGGCTGCTGCTGCACGCCAGACACCCCAACTGTCCCTGCTGTTCCCTCAAGCCACCCCTGTGGCCGGCAGGGCCATAACCAGGGCAGGTCCCGTCAGCCACTGTCGGAGCAGCCAGGACCTTTCCTTCCGGACCTCCCGGGTCATTTCACCTCGCTCGGGATTCCCGAAAACAGACTGTCGGCTTCGTGCAGCCGCGGTGCCGCCTGCCGGGCTCGCCGCCAGGAGGCCCAGCGACGGCGGAATGAATGAAAGGACGAAAAGTGGAACCGGAAGCCAGTGACAAAGGGAGCCTTTTATGCTTCTATGGCGGAGAAACATCCACTTCTAATCTTCACTGCTCCTCATCTGCCTTAACGTTTAACGGTGTCTACAAAGGGGGCTGAGTGTTACAGAAAGGAAGTGCTTTTTTAAGGAATTAATGGATTATGAAATTGCCAAGCGGTAAGTGCTGGCTCACTGTGCTCAAATCCAGTGACCTGAGAAAGCCTGACAGTTGTCATCGGGGAGCAACCAAGTGGGACCCGAACTCACAGGGAACCCTGGGAAAGACATCCCCAGGAGGTAACAGATTTCAGCCATAAAGGTACAGAAAGAAACCACAGGGAAATTATCTTAACAACCTTGCAGTGCTGAGGCCCAACTACGACACAATGTGTAAAAGCCACAAAATAAAATATTGCCCAAATCTGCCACATAAAAACAAACACGGCAAACACACACACACACCCCCTCACCAACAGAGTCCAGCCGCTGACAAAAGCTGGGCCAATATTTGCGACTCGCGCGATGGGTAAAAAGCTAATCTCCCTGTTACCTAAAAAGGCTCTAGAGATGGACAAAAAGAAACAAAAAGCAACAATAACAACCCAACAGGTAAACGGACAAAGCACAAAACAGTTCACAGAACAGGAAATACATGTGACTTTCATACACATTTTTCCATGTATGAAAAAAAGGGCCAGCCTCACTTATAAAAAGAAATGCAAACTGAAACGGCACAAACTCGGCTCTTCAGCGGCGAGATGAGCAAAATCCAAGCGTTCGATGGCGCCCTCTGTTGGTGAGGCCCTGAAAAGGCAGGTGCTGCGCACTTGTGGGTTAGAACAGTAAATCGGCTCCGTCCCCACGGGGGGTCGGGCTGCAGCTGTGCACGTCACTAATGCACACAGCCCTGGACCCAGCAACCCACCTCCGGAAATGTGTCCCGCAGGCAGCCCTGCCCAAGTGCACAGTGAAATACGGTCAGGTTTCATCTTTGCCACGGCGTCTGTAAAGGCAAAAGGCTGGAGACGAGCTAAATGTCCCTCAGCAGGGGATGGTTACATAAATCCCGGCACAGCCACACGACGGGATGTGCAATGGGGCTATTTTAAAATACCGGGGAAGTTCCTCATAGATCGACATGCAAAAGATCTTCACAATGTAGCACTAAGCAGAAAAGATGCAAAAAATGCGTGGTGTGTTGCCATTTCTATGTAAAAGGAAGGAAAAGGGATTGACAGGTATCCCTCGCTCTCCAAACCTCGGAATCCGAAGTCAGGAACTGAAGAGGCCCTCGTATACCTGGCTGCCTTGGTCACGCACAAAAACCCTCTGGATGGACACTCGGGAGGTGAGTGGCGGTGGTGACCTGCTGCACAGCAGGGAGTGAGCAAAGCCCAGGGAGGACCCAGCGGGGGAGGGGGGGCTTTTCCAGGTGTGCCTTTGTGACGTTGGAACCACAACGGCCAACGCGTCCACGGCCCAGCACGGTTCTGAGAGCTCGTCAGGTCCTGGCTCATGGGATCCTAACACGGACCCTGATGTGGTAGGCCAGGCGCAGTGGCTGGCGCCTGTGAACCCAGCACTTTGGGGGATCACTTGAGGCCAGGAGTTCAAGACCAGCCTGGGCAACATAACAAGACCCTGTCTCTACAGAAAATTTAAACATTAGCTGGGTGTGGTGGCACGTGCATTAGTCCTAGCTACTCAGGAGGCTGAGGTGGGAGGATTGCTTGAGCCCAGGAGTTCGAGGTTGCAGTGAGCTATGATGACACCACTGCACTCTAGCCTGGGTGACAGAGCAAGACCCTGCCTCTTAAAAAAAAAAAAAGAAAAGTGGCCGGGCGCGGTGGCTCACGCCTGTAATCCTAGCACTCTGGGAGGCCGAGGTGGGCAGATCGTTTGAGCTCAGGAGTTCGAGACCAGCCTGAGCAAGAGCGAGACCCCATCTCTACCAAAAATAGAAAGAAATTATATGGACAGCTAAAAATATATATAGAAAAAATTAGCCGGGCATGGTGGCACCTGCCTGTAGTCCCAGCTACTCGGGAGGCTGAGACAGGAGGATCGCCTGAGCTCAGGAGTTTGAGGTTGCTGTGAGCCAGGCTGACGCCACGGCACTCACTCTAGCCTGGGCAACAGAGTGAGACTCTGTCTCAAAAAAAAAAAAAAAAAAAAAAAAAAAAAAGGCCGGGCGCGGTGGCTCACGCCTGTAATCCTAGCACTCTGGGAGGCCGAGGTGGGCGGATCGCTTGAGCTCAGGAGTTCGAGACCAGCCTGAGCAAGAGCGAGACCCCATCTCTACTAAAAATAGAAAGAAATTATATAGACAGCTAAAAATATATATAGAAAAAATTAGCCGGGCATGGTGGTGCATGTCTGTAGTCCCAGCTACTCGGGAGGCTGAGGCAGGAGGATCCCTTGAGCTCAGGAGTTTGAGGTTGCTGTGAGCTAGGCTGACGCCACGGCACTCACTCTAGCCTGGGCAACAGAGTGAGACTCTGTCTCAAAAAAAAAAAAAAAAAAAAAAAAGAAAAGAAAAAAGAAAGACCCTGATATGGTGGAGACAAATGTCATCCACGTTTTACAAATTAAGAAGCACAGAAAGGTTAGACGACTTGCCAAAGGTCACACAGCAGATAAGAGGCAGAGCCATGCATGAATGTGTTACCTGTTCCAATAACATTTTAAAAATGACTCCTTTTAGGCCACAGGCCACTTAGACTTTCTCGGGGAGAGGTGGGCACCTGTCCGTAACGTCTGTCTCACTGCAAGGGACACATGTCAAGCTCTCCGAGTGATCCCATGGAACCCCCTCCCCCACACCCTTCCCTTCTTGGCTCAATGGGGACTCACAGACCCTTCTCTTCAAATAAATCTCCTTCAGAAATTTTTCCCAGCTCTCTGCTCTCACAATGTTTTTACGCTGCTGACCTGGGAGCAGTACCGAAAATCACCGAACTGGTTGTTGGATGTTTCCCCCTCGAAACCGTGTACGTCGATGGTCCGTGCCGCCACTCGGCTTGGCGTGTGTTTAGACGTTGTCCTAGTGACTCTAACTGCCAGCACATGGTATTGAAACTGCCCATCTTTGTACCTTCGCCGGTCCCACACTTTGCAAAATACTACACTGAAACGACGACTCCTTGCTGACAACAGCGGCGTCTGCAGGTGACCTCCCAAGCGTGACTCGGGTCCCCTGTCCTGGAAGGAGCTGAACTCTGTGTTCAATTTCACATATGTTTCACTAACAAGAAAACAAGGGCACGGCCTTCAGCGAGGCGCGCTGCTCAGCACACTCGGAAACACAGAGAAATGTGGAGAAAGAGCCTCATTCCGCCGGCAGCCGCGGCGGAAAGTCGACTACCGACCCGGACACGGGAGTGTCGCCAGCGGCGAGACCGGCCTATGGGGCCACAAGGACCGAATCCCGTCTGGAAATGAGCACGTGATGCGTGGTGGGGCGGGCAGGGGCTCCCAACCTGGGAAGTCTGCACCGGCCCAGGGCCGGCGGGCAAGGCTGGGGCCGGGACAGCGGTCCCTCCTGGGGCTTCACTCACGCCACCAAATTCACCATCGAAATCCAGCAGCCGCGTCCGGGGGAGACCCGTCCGCAGGGAGAAGGCTCGCCCACCCACCCCACACCGGGCCACTCTCCCGAGAGCAGACGGACCCTCCGGCTCTAGGGGGTGGAGTCACTGCACAGACCAATCTACAGAATGCCAGGGCCACGGTAACCGCCCACTCTTCCACCCCGTGAGAGCTCATTTGGCTAAAACGGATCAGGGCATCGCCCGTCCGGCCACGGCGCGTGGCGCACCTTTGCTGTGCTGTTTCCAGCAGGGCTTGGCCCCTGTCCTGAGTACCCTGCCACGGTTTAGAGCAGACACTTGTTTCTGTGAAGGGGACCGATTTACAACACTGATTCCTTCTCCGGAAGCCCCGTGCCGGAGCCTCTTTCTGTGAGTCCACGTGGGTTCAAGGTCACCAGCCCTGCTCCCTACTGGTAGGGGTGGGGGTCTGGGGGGACCCTGTCCTCATCTGCAAATGATGGCACTGACAGTGCCCCGTGGAGAGTGCCTAGCACGCGGCGGGAGCCCTTCCCAACCCCAGGTGGTGGCCAGGGCAGGCTAGGAGGCTGCACGCTCACCTGATCTCCGTCACATCCGACTTGTCCAGCTTCTGCAGCTCCAGCTTGGCGGCCTCCAGGATGGGCATGACCTCAGCGAGGGCCGTCTCGGCCTCGGCCTTCTCCACGGCGATGACCTTGTTCTGCTCCTCTATCTCGATGGCCTTCTCTTCCGCGAGCTTCTTCTTTTCCTCCGCTACAGGGGGAGGGGAGGTCCGTAAAGCCACTGCATGCGGGCAGGGTCCACTTGGCCCTGGGCCAAGGCTGAGTGTGGTCCTCAGGTCTGTCTGCACCGGGGGTCTCGGGAGCTTGGCCATCGTGGGGTCCCCAGGGCTCTCCTGACGGGGCAGAAACCCTCACTGCGTCCCGGCCTCGGACCCCAGGCAGCCACTCCGACTCCGACCTGAAATCCAGTGACCGGGGTCCTTATAAGGCCACGTGAAGACACACGGGGAAGAAGGTCGTGTGACGATGGAGACAGAGATTGGAGTGACGACACCGATCACTCCGTGGCACAAGCCACGGAACGCCAAGTACTGCCGGCAACCACCAGACGCCGGAAGAGGCAAGAAAGGGTTCTCCCAGGCCCTGCCAATACTGGATTTCAGACTTGTGGCCTCCAGAACTCTGAGAGATAAATCTTTGTTTTAAGCCACCGAGCTTGTGGTACTTTGTCATGACAGCTGCAAGACACTAACACAGTAAGCAGCCCATAAACGCACCCCTGGGGTGCCGCGCTGCTAGGATGCCAGCCTCGTGCTGGGGGCTTCCGCACTCTCAGCATGGACAGGGCCTGCGGCCTGAGACAAAGCCCCAGCAGAAGACAGCAGAGCCAAGGAAGGGACGGACCAGATTCCCACTGACACATCGGAGCCCCTAGATCCAGCTGTGCCTGAAGCCAGGTCACCTGCAAATCAATGCATTTCCACTTCAGCTTATGTCACTTTGAGCTCAGGTTCCAACATTTACAACCAAAATAGTCCTGATAGGGACAGGCAGCCTGGAAGCAGAGATCCCAGATGAGGCTACCTTCAAATTTCCAAGCGGGAGCAAAGTGACCTTGGACAAGCATGATGGCAATAGGGAAGGGAAAACAGCCACAGATGGGAAAGCCACTCAACGTGGGGGTGGCAAATGGGTCACCCGCTGTCCAGACTGCAGCCTGGGCAGTGGGGGAGGTGGTCTCTTGGTCATGAGGCAGTGGCTGCGTCCCATTCAGTCCCCCCGCCCCCCGCCCCGCTCCCTGCTGTGGCGCCTGACACGGAGCTGACGTCCAGTCGGTATCTGCTGACTGGACAGATGAATACGTGAAATAACAGTATCCTGCTAGACTAAACCCACACAGTGGGCACTTGGGAATACAGAGTTTCTAAAGGATCAAAGCAGAGTGGAGCCGTGCGGGAAGGAGGCATCTGATCAGAGTTCTGGAAGAGGAAACACGGATAGGAAGACAGGGAGGAGGGTAGTCTTTGAGCAAAGCAAAGGGAGAAAAAAATAAGTTGCTGCAGGAGTCACGTGGGCATGAAAGAATAATGTGAGCAGGGGACAGGGCATCCTGAGAAACGAGCTGGGCCAGGTGACACAGAGGGACTGTCGGGGACCCTTCTTGGCCTCACTGAGCAGTCAGCGTTACAACAGGCAGCAGGAATTGCCGTGAGTGACAGGGAAGGGATCGATGTCGGGTAAGTTGCTTCGGTTGCAAGCAACAGAAACCAACAACGGTGAGGTTAAGAGAATGAGAATCTGTGTAAGGGGAGAGAGTAACTCAGAGAAGGGGAAGATGCTGAAAGACATAAACGGGATGAACGAACGCAAGTTATCTTCCGTCTCACGCTGGCCAATGCGAACTGTGCAGTCCGGGAGAACCACCAGAGTGGCTGCCAGGGTGGGAATAAGTCCCTCCCGACGGGGACTTGGGGAGAGGCAGTCTGCCAAGGCCAAGCTGGGGCGCTGTCACCAGAGTGGTGCAAAGCGGATGCCTGGTGCAGTGACAGCGGGATTGAACTGAGATCACACTTAGAAGCAACACGCGTGTGGACTGGAAGGAGAAGCGGGGCAGGCAGGTCAGGTGGCTTCTGCACCTGGGAGTTGGCCGCACAGGGCGCAAATCAGGATGCTGCTGATGTAAAATGCTGGCAGGAGACAGCAGCCCAAAGACCTCGAGAGAAGGGGAGAGGCCAGAGAGCTGTCTCGTGTGAGCCCTGTGACAGGCAGACCCCAGGAGTGGCACAGCTGTGGGCCAGGAAGACCAAGTGCAGGCGCCCAGGAGAGAACCTTGAAATAGCTTTGGGGAGAACCAAGACAGCCCCACACAGACGACGCTACGGCTTCGGTCCTCTCAACCCCAAGCACTCAGTTCACTGGCTTGTTGAAGGTCAAGGAACTGACGTTCCCACACCCCATCCAATCCTCAAGCTACGTGCTCAGGGCCCTGTGGGGGGCAGAGTCTCGGTGCTTATGAAGGGGGACGGGACTGGCTGGACGGGAGCTCAGAAAGAAACAGGAATCAAAGTGTCAGAGGTGCCACGCTCAGTGCCACCAAGTGACTTCTCAAGGACGTCCCCGGTGGAACCCTGTCCTGTTCGGGAGCGGGCCCGCCCCTCGCTGCCCGTCACTTGCCTATGGTCGTGTTGGTGGCGATTTCCTCCAGCAGGGCCTCGCAGGCGGCGGACTTCTCCGCCAGCACGATCTTCTGCTCGGCCAGCCTCTGGTTCAGCTCGTCCAGCTGAATGGTGGCCTCCTTCAGCTTGTCCAGGCCGCCCTCCAGACGCTTGCACTGCGCTGAGGAGAGAGCACCCGGGTTCAAGGCTGCTGCTGTGCTGAACACACCTGGGCGAGCCAGCACTCACCAGGCCCCTCACACTGGGGCTCACCGGGGAAAAAGTCATTTTTCTGAGATGACACACGTCCTTCAGCGCTGCCACTGCCATACTGGGATGGCGCCAGGCACCATGAACATGTGTCGGAAAACAGCCTGTCCCCTGGCCAACAGCCGGCACTAGAGCATTTTTTAAAAGCCGTTCCTAACAGCACGTTGCACTGACGGTCTCTCTAATGAGATGGAAACGTAGAACGACAAGGCGTACGGCCCAACACCGAGATAAAACTAAGACCACGCCAGGGCCCTGCCCACGCAGAAGAATTACTCCAAAATGCAAAATCCAAAACGGGCTTTGCTTGGCCTCACTCCTGAAGGTGCCTCATCTTGCTAAGAAACATCTACATCAAGAAAAGATCCAGAGCTTGAACCCCCACTCTTAAGTGACGATGACCTCCGTTAACCGTCCCACCCCAAGTCTTACCTACGTTATACTGAGTTTTCTCATCCAGCAGTTTGGAGTAGGTGTTAATAAAATCAAGGTAGTTCTTGGGAGTCACGTAGTTGCTGCGTCTCAGTTTCTGCAGAAACTGTTTGCTGAACTCGCCCACGGACTCGTGCACCAGAACAACGTGCTCCACCAGGGCTTCCGTCTTGTCCAGCGGGATCATCGGGTTATCGCCTGAAGAGGAAGGGACGGAAAAGGTGCCTCTTAAAGAAAGGAAAACAGCAGCTCCTCAGGAAGTTAAACACGGAATTACCACGTGGCCCAACAATCCCGCGCCTAGGTGTGTGCCCACAGAACCGAAAGCAGGGACTCAAACAGGTCCTGCACACCATTGCTCACAGCGGCCCGTTCACAGCGGCCAAAAGGCAGAAACGACCCAAGTGTCCATAAAACACATGAAGGGACGAACAAAAAAATGTGGTCCATCCATTCAACGGACTGTTATTCACCCATAAAAAGGACACAGGCGCTGACTCTGCCACAACACGGGTGAACCTCGAAACCAGGACGCTACGTGAGAAGCCAGACACAGAAGGACAGAGAGCGCGTGACTCCACTTCTGTGAATATCGAGAATAGACCATTCCCAAAGACAGAAAGTAGCTTAGAGGTCACCAGGGGCCGGAGGGACTGGGGGTGGGGAGCGATTGTCAAATGGGGACAGAGTTTCGGTTCAGGATGATGAAACGTTTTGGAAATAGACAGTAGTGATGGTTGTACAACATTAGGAATGAATTAATGCCACGTGGACGCTTAAAACTGATTAACATGGGAAATATTGTTGCATACATTTTACAACAATGAAAAATGACTTTAAAGTTTTTAATAAAGAAAGGAAGGAAAAGAGCAGCTATCACTTATCGGTGACTTTTCTAGACCACAGCTGTGACCCGTGCTGCGGCCATTCCTCTGCTGACACAGGAAGCCGATCCTCCCTCCCGCTGCTGGGAAGCTGCGTCTTCCCTAACAGCTCAGACACGGTGGGGAAGGGGATGGGATCTCGGGGGAGATCAGCACATCTTGCCCCCGCCCTGGGCTGGGTGGGCTTGCTCAGCCCTGCACTGCCGGGTCCTCAGCGCCCGCTCGTACCGGGCGAGACGCGGGCCTTCCTACGGATCTGCCAAAAGAATGAAGGGTCGCTCCGGTGCCAGGATTACATCGCTTAGGTCACCTGACAGTTAAATGTATTCATCTCAGAACAGAGTACGTGTCGTATTAAAATGAGGGAAGGAAAGTGATCAAAAGTGCCGATTCCCAGCCTGAGCAAGACCGAGACCCCGTCTCTACTAAAAATAGAAACAAATTAGCTGGACAACTAAAAACATATAGAGAAAAAATTAGCCGGGCATGGTGGCGCATGCCTGTAGTCCCAGCTACTCAGGAGGCTGAGACAGGAGGATCGCTTAAGCCCAGGAGTTTGAGGTTGCTGTGAGCTAGGCTGACGCCACGGCACTCACTCTAGCCTGGGCAACAGAGCGAGACTCTGTCTCAAAAAAAAAAAAAAAAAAAAAGTGCCGATTCATCCACATTCTGCAGAGCTGATCTTGAATTATACCAGGGTCGGCAAACCACAGCCCGAGGGCCAGTTTTACAGCGTGCATGAAAAACTCGGCCTCGCAAATGTCCACACTTTTGGGCATAGTCATCCCAATTCCAAGGAATACATTCTAAGCAAAAAAAAAAACAAAAAACAAACAAAAAAACCCCTAAGCAAATTCCAAGCAGCGTTATTTATAACACTGACACGCAGAACACTGAAAGCAAACCCAATGCTGCCCCGGAAACGGCTCACACCCCCATGAGAACCAGGGCACGTCTCTATCAGCGTTGGCAAAGGGGGAACCCAAGGACAAAGCCTGCCCACCACCTCTCTTTGTAAATAAAGTTTTATTGGAACACGGCCACAGCCATTCGCGTGCATGTCGTCTGTGACTGCTTTCACGGTGCAGCGGCAGACTGGGTAGTTCCAACAGAGCTGCAAATATTAACAGGTGCCATCTGGAACTCTACAGAAAAGCTTCCACCCCCTGAGTTATGCAATCAGAAAAGAGTCATTCTCTTAGCTCCCCCCTTTGCCAAAGAACTATTATAAGTTATGACGTTTGCTTGTATAGAGGGACTATTTAATTATTTATTTATTGAATACATATTTACAAGGTCACCCAGTGTCATTTGGCATAAATCTGTTTAAGCTAGGTCCAAAGAAAAAGATTTTCTCTAGAGTATCAAAGGACGTGCTTTCTTATTCAAAGATGTAAATAAATATCCAAGGCCTTAGGTGCTGGAAACTTCAGAGAGAAGTTTGGCGCCGGTTGTTAACGTTTACTGAAAGGTCTGGGGGGCACGCTTGGGCTACCAGCACACTTTTTCTTCAAAAAGCCAACCAGTAAGAGCTGCAATTATTCAGCTTTGCAGTTGTGGCATTAAAGCAGCCATAGGCAGTATGTTAATTATTGAGGGAGTCTGTGTACCGATAAAACTTTGTTTACCAAAACAAGCGGTGGGCCACTTCGGCAGCAGGCCCTGGTTTGGCAACTCATGCTTTAGATGACACCTAATCAATTTTTTTTTTTTTTTTTTTTTTTTTTGAGACAGAGTCTCGCTCTGTTGCCCAGGCTAGAGTGAGTGCCGTGGCGTCAGCCTAGCTCACAGCAACCTCAAACTCCTGAGCTCAAGCGATCCTCCTGTCTCAGCCTCCCGAGTAGCTGGGACTACAGGCATGCGCCACCATGCCCGGCTAATTTTTTCTATATATATTTTTAGCTGTCCATATAATTTCTTTCTATTTTTAGTACAGGTGGGGTCTCGCTCTTGCTCAGGCTGGTCTCGAACTCCTGAGCTCAAACGATCCGCCCACCTCGGCCTCCCAGAGTGCTAGGATTACAGGCGTGAGCCACCGCGCCCGACCTCTAATCAATTTTTATCCTAAATTGACCTTGTAGGTCTCCTGAAATCCCTTTGGACTAAAACACAGTATAGACCCAAAATAAAAAGCCATCTGTCACCACAGGGGTTTCCAGTGAAGGAATTTCCTGGACCCAATTCAAAGATGGAAAAGTGATAATAAATTGCTTTGTTATACCAACAATACGGTCCCCATAATAGCTGTGACTTACCTAGAAACGACTTAGCCACCGCATGCAGGGCTTGGGGAGGCCAGGGCATGAACCAGTCAATACCAGTGTTGTTTACCAGACCTTGAAAAGACAAGAGACGCAAAAGATGCTCAGTCTGCAGCCCTGAGACGGGCTCAGGAACTCGATACCATCTTCGAAGCCCACAGACTGGCGAATGAGCTGGACGCGTCCAAGTCTCATTCATCAGAAGCTGTTTCTAGACCTTGGCACTGTTGGCATTTGGGGCCGCACAGTCCTCTGTTGCAGGGGCTGGCTGTGCGTGGCAGGGTGTCTAGCGGCACCCCGGCCCCCACCGGCAAGGTGCCAGTAGTGTCCCTCAACCCCTCCCTGTACTTGTGACCACCCAAAACGTCTCCAGGCACTGGCAGATGCCCCTGTGGGAGGCAAAATCCCCCTCCTATTAGGAACCTCTGTCTAAGGGCAGGTACTGGCAGAACTTTCCAGGATGGAGGGAGCAGAGGGCCACCCTCCACCCGCTGTGGGCCTGGCGCCTAGGAGCGTGGGCAGGACATCACCCAGGCCTGAGCCCCGCAGCAGCCGCGAGGCTTGTCCCACCGTGCGGGGCCCACGTTTCAGCCCAGGCTCGTCTCCTGCTCTACTCTGCGGGGGAACCCCGAGAGGTGGGTGGACCCCCGGCGCACACGCCCTGCCAAGGCAGGGAAACCGGTCTGCAGGCTCCGCTCGAGGGCACCTGGGAAATTTCTGCACCGGGTCCTCAGGGTGTCCCCCACGGGCGACATGCCCAGGACGATGTGCAGGTTGTTTGCACTTTTGTTCACGAAGAACTGCCACACGGACTCCTTGGCCGGCCCCACGCCTGCCTTCATAGCCTCTTGTCCAATCTGACTGAGGACGGACTCCTTCTCCTCTTCCGGGAAAAGCGCAGGTACGATTCCTAGAAAACAAAGACACGTGGGTGGTTTTCTTTTGTCTCGAGGTCATTATCTCTCTAGGCACTGAGCAAAATAGCGGAAGCACGAGGTCACGGAGCTGTGGAGGAGGAGGAGGGCTGGACCCTGACCCTGAGACCCGAGGCTCCCTCGCCGCCCGCGTGTAAAGCCCCTTGAGCCTCAAGCTCCTCATCTGTAAAATGGGCACGATAAACACCTCCTGCTGACCTGGGAGGTTACTGTGAGCATCAAATGGCTCAGAAAACGGAGGCGTTTTACGCTGACCTCCTGCCCCACCACTGGGCACCTGGGATTTTGGCACACACCAGGTAGAAGTGCCGGCTTGAGCCAGTACATCTGGGCTAATTTGTTACAGCAGCGACAGGAACTAACACACCATCTGTCAGATGTCAGCTAAAAAGCCTCTTTCCGACGTTGCCTCCCTGTCCAAACTAAGACGGGTCCTGCCCGAATCCTCTCGCGGCACCTGTTCTTCTCAATCACAGCACCTCCCGCGATTTGTGGTCGCTGGGTATCTCTGTGTGTTTCTGTCATTGATGTCAATCAGCCCACACACACCCTGGACTCTCAGCTTCGAGGAGGGCAGAGGTCATGACCGTCTTGTTCCCCACCCAATCCAGCGTCTGGAATAAACGCTGTGGAATCAATCCAAGTGGCTGACATGGTCCCTGGCGTCAAAAAGCTGACGGCCCGTTGAAACAGACATGACTTAAAACTCAGTGATTGAAACACAGCAAATACAGACTTTACAATGCGTGCCTTCCATTGTGTTTAAATTTTGCATCAAAAGAAAAACACAATAAACAAAAATTGGATCTAGATAGTGACAGGCATGCAGAAGCACTGAGGGGAGAGCGTGCCAACGTTACAGTTGACCTCGGACTGCATCAAAGAACAAGGCGCGTGGAGAGAGGGAGGGAGAGCCGTGTGCACGCGTGATCCTCAAGCGCAGTAACGCGGGCATGGTGGCGTCTACACGCAGGCACACAGGTGTGCGCTGTGACATCCTTTCAGCCTCACCATCATGTTTGCGATTGTCTGTAACAGACTCACTAACACAGCAATACAGTAAGGAACACAGTGAGGTCCCGAAACAAACAAGCGCTAAACGTAACGGGTCCCTGGGAAAGAAAAGAGGTCCCTGAACCTTCACAGGCCACCAGGCAGACAGGACTGTGACACGGCAAAGTGGTTATGAGCACGGCTCTGATGCTCAAGGTCCCAGGTTGAAGTCCCTCCTCGGTGCCCTTGGACACGTTGGGTGTTATCACTGGCAGTTTCCTCAGCTGCCATAATTAACTGCCACCAACTGGGTAGTTTAAAATGATAAAGAAATTTGTTCTCTCCCAGTTCTGGAGGCCACAGGCCTGAGACCAAGGTGCAGGGCATCCGCCAAAGGCCGCAGGGGAGGACCGATCCCTCCTCGCCTTGTCCGGCTCCCGGGGGCTCCAGACATCCCTTGGCTTGTGGAAATCTCTGCCTTCGTCTTCGTGTGGCCTCATCCTCTGTCTCAAATCTCCCTCTCCCTCCTCTTACGAGGACAGCTGTCATTGGGTTTAGGACCCACCCTAAATCCAGGATGTCATTTCAAGATCCTTAACTTAATGACATCTGCAAAGACCCTTTTTCTCAATGACGTCCCGTTCACAGGTTCCAGGGGTTGAGGACCAGAGTGTGTCTTTCTGAGGAGCCACAGCTCAGCCCTCCACGGCAGCCTCTGTGCCTCAGTTTCCTCGGCTGTGAAGCGAGGGTGGAAACGGTGCCTTCGTCATCCCACTAAGTGACGCACCGTAAGTGCTCAGAAGGGCCCGCGGCCCGGGCGGCGGCGCAGTGAGCACCAGCCACGCTGTGACACGCACGGAGGAGGTTCTCAGCGCAGGAGGGCCCCAGGGTGCTCTCTCGTGTGTACAGCGAGGTGATGAGCCCTCTCCCACGTGCTGTCACAAGGGAGGAGTGGGGACACGCCCGCACAGGCTAGAGCCCTGTGTGCAGGTGCTACGTGCTGGGACAAGGACCTCCCTTCAGACCCGAGAGCCGGCGCCAGCCGGGCCGCACCTGAGGTCAGCATGTTGTTGATGAGCTCCAGGAAGCTCTCCTCGGCCACGTGGGCATCCGTGAACAGGAAGATCATCCTTTTGTTCTCGATCCCAAGTTTCAGATAAAGGTTCTTCAGGTCATCCCGGAAATTGTTCTCCCCGTAGCCTCGGCTCAGCATGATCTCGAACACCTGCGGACACAGAGCACAGCGTCACCAAGCCACAGAGCACAGTGTCACCAAGCCACAGAGCACAGTGTCACCAAGACACAGAGCACAGCGTCACCAAGACACAGAGCACAGCGTCACAGGGCCTACTGGCCTCCTCCCCTGCCGGCTGCATGCAGAGGGCACGGGGCTGTCCACACGGAATACGAGGGTCTGGGAGGGCCTCCCTGTCATGAAGACGAGGCCCTCGGACCACCGAGAGGGACGGAAGGCAAGACCGGGGAGGCGAAGGAAGCAGCCAGGGGCTGAGCCTGGAAGGGGAGGAGGAAGATCACACACGCCCCAGAGTGCGCTCAGCCACGTGCTGGTGTTGACACGAAATTGGATAAATTGTGGAAAGATGTGTAAAGAAATTCAGTGAGACGCCATTCTAAATTCTTAAACTAGAAAATCCTATTTACACACAAAATAGATATGAATGTAAATAAGAACGCACCTATTCTGTTCGAGCATGTACTTTAGCTCAGAGGTAGAAGTGAAAACCTCCACTGTGCCAGGCAACCATCATATTCTAGTAACCGAGATCTCTCTGTTCCCCTCCCCCCTCAACCCTACGCACTCGCACACGCAGCCTCGCACCAGCCGGGAGACCCCGGGGTCCAGCTCTGTCCGCCGCCTCCGGACCTCCCGAGGGCACCGCATCGCCTCCCTCCAGCGGCTCCCGGCACCACTCTGCGTGAAAGCCTGCTCCGGCCCCACCACCAGCCCCTCTGCCTCCCGCGGCCCAGCCTCGCCCTGTGTGCCCTCATCCTCCTCCCAACCTCTGTCCCTTGACACCCTCTCTGCTGTTCCTCCTTAAAGTGATATGTTGGGAAAATGCCTCTGATTTACCGGGACAAATCAACAGAAAAAAATCAACTTGCTAGAGGAGAATGTCTTATCCTACAGAAAAATGTAGAAAACTATTGTAAAACAACCATATTTTGATAATGAATGAATTCAGTTACATATTTTATCAGATTTAAAGGTAAATCAAGCATATTAGTTTTTCATTCTTTTAGAAAGACTTTAGACAAAAGGTCAATATTTGTGAAATAACATAAGCTGGATTCATTGCATGAACCAGTTACTCTCACATATAAAGAGTTCTCACAAATCAATACGTATATAAAGAAGTAACTAACAAAAGAGAAAAGCCAAGTGTCCGAATATCTAAAAAGATATTCAGACTTCACTATTAATTAAAGAAAAGATCATTTAAACTGCAATATTTTCCATCCATAATATTGGCAAATATCAAAATGAGAATACCTAGTATTGGTAAGAGTATGCGGAAAACAGACATTGCCAAAAGCGTAAATTAGCATAATCCTTTGTTGTGGGGATGTGGTTGGTTGTTAATTATGACATTAAAAAAAAAATAATTGCTGGGCGTGGTAGCTCATGCCTATAATCCTAGCACTCTGGGAGGCTGAGGTGGGAGAATTGCTTGAGTTCAACTTATGATTTTTCAACTTTACAGTGGGTTCATTGGGGGTTCTAAATGCATTTTTGTCTTGCTATATTTTTGACTTATGATGGGTTTATCAAGATGTAGCCGCATCACAAGTCAACGAGCATCTGTAGTTAGATGCTTTCGATATTCAGTAAAAATAAGATCAAGCCAAAAACAAGAAACAAACAACAACAAAACCCCCCCAAAATCCACCTCTATACTCTATGAAAACGTCATAGAATGTTCTACTGTAGACTGTTTGATAGTTACGTGAACTACCGATGGCACTTTTTCTGGGAGGGGCGGCGGACCCACCTCGCAGCCGGCTGTGAAGGCGGCCAGCCGCGCCAGGGACTGCTTCCCCGAGCCCCCGACCCCCACCAGCAGGGCGTGGCCGCGGTCCATCCGGATGATGCGGTGCGTGCGGGTCAAATGCTCCAGAGCGTCGTCAAAGAGAACCAAGTTCATCTTGGCGTTGCTTTCATTATACTCTTCCAGAATTTCCTGAATTAAAAAAAAAAAAAATTTAAAGGATCCCTGGATTGAAGAGGCGGACTCCCTGCTTCTGTCCAGGAGAGATTAAGAATGGAGGAGAGAGTTTTCTGAGCATCCGCAGTGGTTGAAATAATCAGATCTTTGGGATTCACAGGATTCCTCCGGCTTTCACAATCCAGATTTCAACCTGCTGGGCTCTGACGGGCCAGCAGCAAGCAGGAGGGGGTCATGAGGCTCATCCCGTGAATTTATTTATTTATTTATTTTTTTTTTTTTGAGACAGAGTCTCACTTTGTTGCCCAGGCTAGAGTGAGTGCCATGGCGTCAGCCTAGCTCACAGCAACCTCAAACTCCTGGGCTCAAGCGATCCTCCTGTCTCAGCCTCCCGAGTAGCTGGGACTACAGGCATGCGCCACTATGCCCGGCTAATTTTTCTATATATATTTTTAGTTGTCCATATAATTTCTTTCTATTTTTAGTAGAGACGGGGTCTCGCTCTTGCTCAGGCTGGTCTCGAACTCCTGACCTTGAGCGATCCACCCGCCTCGGCCTCCCAGAGTGCTAGGATTACAGGCGTGAGCCACCGCGCCCGGCCCATCCCGTGAATTTAAATGAAATGAATGTTAGGGAGCAGATGAGCGGTCCCCAACCCTAGCTGTGCAGCACCCAGGGACCCTCCGTGGGCCCAGTGAAGCCAATCTCAGGGGGCAGGCCCAGGAGTCTGTGTTTGACAAACGTCTCGCCAGGGGTCCTTCCCGAGCACCCCTGGGCATGGGGACCCCTAGGTCAGACACAAGCCCACATCTGACACCCCGAGAAAGAGCCACAGCCGTTGCCTCCCAGGCACCCATGCCATACTGGGCTCCCCCGCTCGGTCCTGCCCCTGGGAGGAGCGACTCTCGCCCACACCTGGAACAGGGCCTTGGCCGCCTCGTAGTCCTGGATGTCTTCGTACACACGCGGCTCCTCCTCGTGCAGAGCCATCCGGAAGTCTCCGAACAGTATGGGATCCCTCATCACCGTCTCCAAGTCGTCGGGAAAATGTTCCGTAACCAAGCTTCTTATGTGCTCTTGTACCTTAAAACACAAGCCCACTTAAGGACCCAAACTCAACAACACCACACGCACTAGAACTTACCAAGAAAAGAATATACGCTATTATTACCTAAAATAATTTGCATTTGATTTTTTCCCCAATTTCTACAAGATACTTAATAACCAACCCACCCTCCTTTACCTCTGGACTTTTATTGTTAGTGTCTAGTTTTCTGCAATTAGTTTTCTATATAAAAAGTACATCGGGGTTGTTTCTATGCTCATTCGTTTTACTCAGAGGAGAACGCTGTGGTTAGTGTCTCGAGTTTGCTGGTCCCTGTCACCGGACTGACCAAGTGCTTGTCTGTTTCATTGATCAGCCGGTCGTGGAAGACTCTCAGGCACTCGTTCCTCCAGACCCTCACCATCTGGGCCACCGTCTGGAACCTGCAGGACGGAAGGGGCAAGGTCAGCCGCGACGTCCCCTGCAGCAGATGCTTACACAGGGCGCAGGGAAGGACCCGCATTTCTGGAGTCCTTTTCCCCCTAGCGTCACATTAATGGAACGTAAGCAGAGCCCGACAGATGCCAATGAATTAAATGTAAAGACCACAGCGTCCTCACCCATAACTTATCCTACTGTGGGGGAGAAAAAAGAGCATTATCTATATGTGGCATAAATGACATAAACTAAGTACCTAACGTCACCCCCTTGCTGGAATATGTGAATTCAAAATCAGCATCAGGGCCGCTGGCAGTTCCTTATTCTAAGAGCCAACTCCATCTGGCCCCAGTTCTAGAACTTTCCCTGTTTTCTAGCAAAGAGCCATCACCCCAGCCAAAACACCTGGGACTGCCGCTCCACACAGCTTCAGGGGCAGCCCCGAGCAAGGCTGGGTCCACGGAAAGCCCTTAACTCATTTTCTAATATTTCATTGATTCGTAATACGAACCCACATGATTGGATTCTGCTTGCAAATCTACGTAAAGTAGACATTCACGTGAAGGGGTAAGTCGAGTTTTAATGGGAAATTTTCTACACCCAGACTTAAATCCTTTCTGTTCTCCGCTTACTTCTCCTAAAGACACACATCACCACGCAGCAACTGGGAACGATTTGGTTGCGTGAAAAGCTCTGGGCAGGAAAACTCCAACTTCAGAACTGACAACGAGAGGTCGGCAAGGCCGTCCCCGGGGTCAGACGCACCTGCCCCCCACATCAGCATTTCCGCTTCTCTGGGTCCCACCTGTCTGCACCTCAGGGGCTTACGGAGCATCGGGCCTGACGCCAAGCATGTGTCTATTTTCTTGGTTAACGTAAGCAAAAACATCGGGTAACTAAGATGCACAGATTGATCGAAATCATCAGTGAGCTCTCTGTCCTAAAAGCATAAAAGTCATCGTCCTACCGACGGCGACTGTTTTAGTAAGAGAAACCAAACTCACCTCTCTGGGTTCGTGAGGACAAGACCGTTAAAAACCCGGGAGAGATCCCGAAGGTTGAAGATATAATGGAACTTGGAAGGCGTGGGAGGTAGATCCTGAACGATATTTCTGTAAAGCGCTAACGTGCAGAGTGTCAGCTTGTCACTCACAGCCACGATGCTCTCGTGAAATGTCTAAAAAAATTAAAAGCCCGTCAACAGGTGAATGGATGGATATACAGCAGCGTATTATTTGGCTATAAAAAGGAACGAAGCACTGATACGTATTACAACGTGGACGAACCTTGGAAACATCACGCTAAGTGGAAGAACCAGACACAAAGGAGCACATGTAGGGTGACCCCATTTATATGAAAACCCAGAATGGGTGAAGCCATAGAGACAAAAGGTAGATCGGGGTTGCCAGGGGATAAGGGGGGGGCTGGGAGTAACTGCTGTTGACAACGGGCTTCCTTCTGGGATGACACGGTGTTCTGGGATCGGTTAGTGGTGATGGCTGCACGTTTTGAATGGACCAAATGTCCCCGAATTGTATGCTTTAAAATGGTTATAAAGTGAATTTTACCATTTTTTAATGGAAATTTAAAAATTAAGAGGCCAGAGAAGCCCATCATCTGATCTGCTTTTATCTCTAGTCTAGATTTTCTCGTTAGCTGACCAGGCAACGTGACGTGAAACCAAACACCCAAGCCAGCCCTGTCCGAGCTGTGCCTGCGTGGCGCAGACCTCACCGTTCTGAAAGCGAAACCCTCAGCCAGGGCGCGAGCAGGCCAGGCGCTCACACGTGACCCACCCGGCCCCCGAAAGCCGCTGGGTGTGCGGACTCTGCTTGGGTAGGAAATGTCAGGACCAGGTCACTGTGTCAATGAACGGGCTCATTTGGGGGACCCACGTGGGTCGGAATGATCACAGCAGTAACAGTGTCCAGTGAGTATCTGCTACGTGCTAGACATTGTAATGCACGCTTTTCTCCTTTCGTTCTCCCCAAGCCCAGCGAGGCGGGTACCACTGTTACCTCCCTGCTCCAGGTGAGAATGGGGGTCGGGAGAGCCCGAGGAGCAGAACTGGGCCTGACTCAGTGACCCCGGTGGGCTCCCTGCTGTAACTCAGTGTGACGTACGTCACTCGGGGCCACATCACGACTGCCGTGGGCCCCTTCCCCCATAAAAACACAGTAAAATTATATTTTATAACTGCATTGGTATAAAGATAGTTTTTTTCTTCTGATTTTGAAAGAAGTTAAAACATTTTCGATGGCCCTTGGCATTGTCCCTGCTGTGCCTGACGGCTGCGTCGGCCCCGCACACACTTCTACCCCACGCGAGGTCTTCCGGTTTAGACTTCTGATTAAAATCAAGTTACCGAGGTGTGGCCTTTCAGGATGGAGGAGTAAATTAGCTGCAAAGACTCCTCTGAAGGGAACAGCACATTGAAGACGCTGAACAGCGAAATAAATCTCGGGTCGACCTCGTTGCGGCCTCCGCCGGCTTTGCCCATGGCAGCGATGAAGCCGAGGTCGCGGATGCTCTTGCAGTTCAGCTCCTTCCCGCGGTCGTACAAGTAGCCCTTGTCCAGCAGCAGCTTCAGCAAGGCGATGGGCTGCTGGGTGCCGTACTCGTCCACCTCGATTTGGTTAGAGGAAAGAGAACAGTAGCATCGTAAGGCAGAACTCAGAGGCCTCCGCTGACCGTCTAGACTAAAGCTCATCTCTCCTGCTGCTCTCGGAGCACCTGGCTCTAGTTTCACAGGGCTTCTCAGATTTTGCTATTATATATTTCTTTGTGGTTTTTTTTAAGTCTGTCTCCCTCACTAGACTATAAGCTTCATGAGGGCAGGGAATACATAGGTTTTGCACATGTACAGTACCAGCGCATAGGAGGTGCTCTATAAATATGTTAATTAGATGGATGGAGGGGTGGACAGGTGGATGGACAGATGGACAATTGAATGAAGGGA
Organism: Eulemur rufifrons; assembly: GCF_041146395.1. NCBI lineage: Eukaryota > Metazoa > Chordata > Mammalia > Primates > Lemuridae > Eulemur > Eulemur rufifrons. The sequence goes on from NC_091003.1 coordinate 4,592,994, forward strand.
TGGATGGGTAGATGGACAGATGGAAGGACAGAGGGACGAACAGCTGGATGGGTAGCTGGATAAACAGCTGCATGGGTGGATGGAAAACAGAGGCTGGATCAACAGAACAGATGGATCCCAGCTTTGCACACAGCCCTTCTGGAAGACAGACTTTCAGGAAAAAATGGTTCTGTGAAATGATATAAATTTAAATTCCTGTATGCTAAGTGCAAAACTTTGTACTTCTCAGGCTCTGGCCCCAGAAACACACTCACTAAGCAGCTAAAATTTTCCTTCCTTGGTAAAGCCAGAGGAATTCTTGGGAAGCGTCTGCCCCGATGCTTCCAATGTATATGAGGCCAAGGACAGGATTATTCTCTAAAGTAGAGCTCATGCAGAAACCACTTACTCAAGCTCATGCTGAATACGGTGCAAGGCTGCCTACCAGCTGCTTTCCTCCTCTAGGAAACTAAGGGACACAGTCAGTGAGGAATAGGTCCCTCTGTGTACGAGCATCCCGGGGACATGCTGCCTGGGCGGGCTTCCCACAGCCGTGCAGAGTTGAAGGCGGTTCTCACACTCGCCCACTTCCCAACACAAACACAAGCACCGTCCCGCCCCCTCCCTCCCACCTCTGAGCTCACAGCACCTTGGGCATGTTCATGTCGTCCATGAACACCAGCAGGCGCTTCCCCATGGGCGGCCCGTAAGTGTCCTTGGTTCGCTTTTCCACATTTGCCTCTAGATTTCTCTGGATATCCATGGACGTGGTGCGGGAGGAGAAATTGACCATCAACACAATCTGAAGCAGAAAGAGATGATTTGAAAAGTCGGCTTTTTCTGCAGGGTGTCAGCGGTAAATGTTCGAGCAGAAGCTACCGCCTCTATTTTGCAAAGTCACTGGTCTCTGGACTAACCTTTGCAGAACCCAGTGTGGCTCTGTGCTCCGTTATTTTTTAAGTGCTAAAGCAAGAATTCCTCTTCCCTGCAGCAGATTCTATGAGCCAATAACAAGCGGCTGCATGTGGGCCTTGGGGACAATGTGGCTTTGCAGAAAGTGGCCCAGGGGCTCTTGGCTCTGCACAGTTCTAGTTAAGTGAACTGTCATTTCACCTTCCAGAGCCTCATTTTTCTCACCTGTAATATGCTTGTAATGACATCGGTTTGTGCTTCTTTGTAGGGTGATTGTATCCCATGAGATGTGACAGACAATGGCATTTGCAACGTAACAAAACTCAAATTTAATTTACTAGCATGCCGGCTGCACCTTCGTAAATAGGTCAAAGACAGCATGAGCACCCAGGAGTTGCTAGAGAGAAAGGGGAGGGAAGCCCCCCGGCCCCTCATGCACGTGCCCTTGGACCCTCTCCCCGCGCTCTTGGAGGGGGTGTTGAGAGCTCCCGGATCAGTGGTTCTCACACTTCGTCACGCACCAGCTGCACCTGGAGGGCTTGTGCCACACGGTGCCAGGCCCATCCCCCAGAATTGCCGCTGTAGTAGGTCTGGGATAAACAAGTTATCAGTGATGTCGATGCTGCTGGTCTGGGGGACATGCTTTGAGAACCACTGTCCCCATAGCACCCTCCAGCCAGGGCACCCACGTGGACATGTGCCCAGACAGGGCACGTAAGCTGGACACGTTGCAAATGAACGTGCATCTGGTTAAAGCCAGCGTGTCAGATGCACCTCGCTGGGCCAGGAGTGAGTCCCAGGGACAGGGAGGGAGCTGGGGAAAAGTCTCCCGAACGTGGCTTTCCTGTGCCCGACTCCACAAACCCGCAGGTCCCCCAACTGTAAATGTCCCTTCTGTGCCAGCCGCACCAACATGCTTAAAGCTAAATCCCCCACGTCTGTGTGTGTCAGTACACAAGTGAGCCCGCCCGCTCGCAGGCAGCCCTGCCCTGCCCACATCCCTTTAGGTGTCCAGTGCAAAGCCCGGCTGAGCATTCCCGCCCTACAGGGCCACACGGTTTCCTGGAGCCCCGTGGCCCCCAGAGCCCCTGGGAACAGAAGGGGCACAAACTCAAGCAAGGGAATCGGGGGGAAGCAGGGGAAAGTGTTCCCCCCGCTGAGGTCCCAGCAGGCCAGAACAGAATTGGAAGCTGAAACGCCGAACAGGCACTAACACACAGAGAACCGAGTCCTCGCAGATTTGAGGCAAGTATCTGTGAACTGGAGCTCCCGGAAATCACGGCAAGCCCCCTGGAGGAGCGGCAGTCTTCACTCGGTTATAAACCTGAGACGCCATGCAGCCAGGGCAGTTGGAGGGGTGGGCAGGACCAAGCCCACCTAGGGCGGTCCGGGGTACAGAGGAGGCACCTGCCTCCCTGCCGCCTCGGTGCTCCCTGCCACACCCACACTGCCATGTTCCCTGTTGTCACTGTGACACTTGTTCCCACTGCCCGCGAATCCTTCCAGAGCAGACCTGGACAGGCTTGCTCACCGTCGCTTGTCCTGTGCACCCAGCAAGCCCCGCGCCTGGCACACGTCAGACCCACCACCCACCACATTGGACAAAGCGCTGGAGGAAGCAGAGGAAAAACTTAAACAGCGTTAGAAACCCCAAAATGATGAGGCATCCTGTGACAGCCTCCAGGAGGGTCCCCAGCCGGCCTCGCCTCCAGGCAGTCACACCCTGGCGTGTGTCCTGCCACACCGCACCAGGGTGGTTCTGCTTTTCTCTGACCCACAGAAAACAGCAGAAGAGATGGGAGGTGACGTCCAAGGAAGGCCTGGGTCATGAAAGACATCATGGCGTCTGCTTTGCTGTCTCTCTTGGACACTTAGGAGGAAGCCAGCTGCCACGTCACGGCCACACTCGAGCAGCCCTTGGAGAGGGCCACACAGTGAGGAACTGGGCCTCCAGCCTCCAACCACGGGAAATGCCATCTGGGAGGAGGACCCCCCCCCCACCAGCTCTAGTGAAGCCTCCAGGTGACGACAGCCCTGGCCACCAGCTCAACTGTGACCCGGTGAGAGAGCCTGGGCTGGAAGCACCCAGCTAAGCCGCTCCCAGATTCCTGACCCCCAGAAACCGTAAGATAATAAGTGTCCCTTGTGCTAAGCTGCTCCATGCCGGGGCAGTTTGTTACGCGGCAGTAGATAACGAATACTAGTCAGGACTTACGTTCGTTTCTTCGTTCAGATTTTTGAGGAAGTTCTGGGTAGTGGCCGTCTTAGAAGTGCCAGATTCACCAACAAAAATAACAGGATGCTTGATTTTAACCATCTGTCCCAGTATCCAGGTAGTCCGGGTGGTATCCACTGTATGAACTGGTAAAAACGCATTGAGAATGAGCGATCGCAGGGACTCCGGACAGGGCGAGCGTTTGGCAACTCGGAGCTTCACAGAATCCCTCGAATCCCATAAAAAGCATCAGCACAAGCCCAGACGGGATCCCAAAAACATAGATACGGGGAAACTTTCTTCTTAGGAGAACCTCCCACCCCAACCATTACTTCAATAGCTTTATTGAGGTATAACTTGCACATCATAACATTCGCCCGTTTTAAGTGTATGATTTGACGAGTTTGATACAGTTCTATGACTGTGATTGTCACCACATCCAGATTTAGAATGCCCAGACTAGCTTTGCTTCTTTGAGACAGAGTCTCGCTCTGTCGTCCGGGCTAGAGTGCCACAGTGTCAGCCTAGCTCACTGCAACCTCAAACTCCTGGGCTCAAGAGATCCTCCTGCCTCAGCCTCCCAAGTAGACAGGACTGCAGGTGTGAGCCACCATGCTCAGCTAATTTCTTTCTATTTTTGGTAGAGATTGGGTCTCGCTCTTGCTCAGGCTGGTCTCAAACTCCTGAGCTCAAGTGATCCTCCTGCCTTGGCCTCCCAGAGTGCTGGGATTACAGGCGTGAGCCACCGTGCCTGGCCACCGAACTGTTTTTAACATCCGATTCTGGTTTATACTCAGGATGTTAAAAACTCAACTTCTCTGTTGCTGGCATCCCTCGGACCCCTGCAGGATATGGTTTCCTGACTGACACCTTCTCCTGAAGAGAGAGTGAAACCACAAGTCGGGTCTGGCAGTGTTTAACCCTGATGCGTTCACCTCGCCCTGTGAGCACAATGGACCAAGATCCGTGCCATGTTTTGTGAAACTAGTCGGCCCACGCTTTACGCAGGCAGCCCGAGGCGCGCATCTGAAGGAGGCTCGGTGTGTTCACGCCCACCGCACACGGCTTTGCAGGCAGCGCCGTTTCCCAGACGCTGCCTCGGTCGCTCCCACGTCATCCCTGCCTCGGGCCCTTCCCGCACCGCCAGCTCTGCGGGCTGAGGGAGCCGAGGAGGCCAGGGGGAAGCGTGGGCAGCGGCTCGCCCACCTGTGGGACGGGCCTGCGGGAGGAGAGCCGACATGCGCAGCCACCGAAGATGCTCAGAGCCAGCAGGGGACAAAAGGAACCAACGCTGCCGCCCTCGTGGCAGGGCCCACGGCTCACTCTCCTCAGTCCCCTCCACCAGGGACTCAGGACGCCACAGAGACCGTGGGGTCTTCCTCACTTCCTCCCAGAACGAGGACCCCACGATCTGAAATCCGGGAACAGGGGCCGGACCGTCACTCACCCAGGATGTCGATGAACTTCCTCTCGTGAGAGTGGACGTACTCTGGGACCAACTTGCTCCACGGGACCCACTGACCCCGAGTGCCATCGAAGTGAAAGTCGTACAGGGTTGGAAGGTGACCTGCGGTGGATAACGGCCCGTGTCACTGCGACCAGAGACTGAGACATGCAGAATCAGTCGTGGCGCGGCTCGCAAGGAACGACCGCCGCTTGTTCACGGCACAGCCGGACAGCGAGCGCTTCCCTGCTCCTCCCTCACGAGACAGGCGCCCCGAGCACTGTGGACCAGCGCCCCCCGCGACTGGACAGACACCGAGTGTTCTGAACTGAGATCCGGGCGAGTGACAGGCAGCCCCAGCGCACAGCGCCACGCGGGCCCAACCAGGGTGGGGCAGGGCAAGGTCCCGGGAAGGCCCAGGTGCCCGGGGCGGCTGGAATACGCAGAGTTGAAAGAGCTTAAACAGAGCGAAGGAAGCAAGGACCGAAGCTCAGGTGAGAAAGGGCTTAGGCTCATCAAGAAAGGTCACCAAAGGGGCCGGGCTTCTGCTACAGCAGTCGCGCTTGAACTTCTCCGGAGGGTACCACCCGATGCTCTGACCAGAGCACGTTTCTCTACAAAGTCGAACGACTTGCAAAACCCATACAGACAGGAGTACGGAAAAGCAAGTTCACTGCCTCTGAAAACCCAGCCAAAAGCACTCAGAGCAGGAAAACAGGGGACAGTTCCTACCTGGCAATTGCCCGGGTTTGGCCCAGACTCCTTCCGTATCGGCGGTAGGCAAAGAAGCGATGCACTTAATGCATTCGTCAAATCTGACCCTCCCGTCCTCGAGCAGGGCAGCCCCCAGGGAGCAGTACAGGGCCTCCAAGAAGTAGCACTCCAGCAGCTCGGGGTCCTCTATTTCCCCTTCTAGTAGCGAGTCCAGCATCTTGGTTAACTGGGTCACCTGGTTCACAGCAAAATACCTGGTTCAGTCCACACACTCCACCCACACGGAACAGCCCCAGTCACGCAAGCCAGGATCCCAGAGTGACGGGAACACGTGTCCCGCCATCTTGGTCCGGACAGGTGGAGCCCAGTGTCTTGACTTGCACAGGGTCACACACGCACGTTACACATTAGTGTCCCCAGCATTAATCCGCAATGTGACAGGTTACCCATCTGGCGTCTTCACCCCCCCTTAGCAGCCCAGCGAGGGTCTGTCTCAGGGAAGAATTCCTTCTCGCTCACAGCAGCCACCGCCTCTCACCATGTTTAGGTCCGTCTGAGGCACGATCGTCCTCAGCTTCTCTCCCTGTCTCCCGTCCACTATCCCCTCCACGATCACGTCCATGAGGTAGGGCACGTATTTCCCGAACAGACCGTCTAAGTTGCTTTGCTCCAGCTACAAAAGAGCAGAATTCCAAAGCACTTCCAAGGGCTTATTTATTTAAATCAAGTTGGCAGAAAGCTTTTCTTGTGAGGGTCAGAAACATCTTGCGATGAGTAAGTTTGGCAGGCGAGGAAACCCTGACGCTAGAGCCTTACATGTGTAGACATTTGTCCTGTACGATATACTTTTCATTCCATCGCGAAGCATTTCATTTTGCTGCCATAGGGTCTACCCCACCCAGGAAGGAGGATAACAGGTCCCACGTCACAGAAAAGGGACTGAGCATCTTTGAGTTCAAGTGACCTGACCACAGCCATCCAGCAGAGTAGCGGGAGGCCCCTCTCCCTATCAAGGCATCGGCGACCACCCAGGATTGCTGGGTCTTATGTCCTGGTTTCCAGTTCACCCTCGGCCTAGCAGCCCTTCTAGAGATGCACCCAGACCACCCGTGTCACTGTGAGAATGTGGTCATGTGTCCTGGATGTGATCGAGCCACAGCCCACAGATGACTGTCACATCCATCTCTCCTCCTTTCAAAGAAGGCTTGTGTTAAGCACACTCTGGCCTGCCACCTGGTTTTGTAAATAAAGTTTTATTGGTACACAGCCACGCCCATTTGTGCACATGTTGTCTCCGGCTGCTTTCACGTCACAAGGGCAGAGCTGAGTACTTGCGAGAGAAAGCATGCGGCCCGCAAAGCCTAAAACATTTATCGTACTGTCCACCCCTTTCCAGAAAAGTCTGTCAGCCCCTGGTTTAGCTGTGAACTATCTGAAGTTTAGTAAGCGTGTCTGCCATGCTTTCGTTCCATTTGTGCTCAAGGACGTGGGCAGGTCCAGGGCCAGGTCATGGCCCTCACCTGCAGACATCCCTCGGGGCCATGTCATCCAACCGACCATGACCAGCAAGAACTAAGTTCATTTTAGAAAAAGCTTTCACCTTGTTTTGTATTCGATTAACCCATGTTTTCCAGTACGGCTCATATTTCAAGTTTTTAGGATCCACATAAACCATCCCACATCGAGAGACGGTTGCAGGGGAGGCGTACTGCAAATCTCCAACCTGGAGAAATAAAGAGCGTCAATCACATCCACAGCCGTAAACAAGATGCATTAGGTATTTCAGGGCCTTTTTCCTGTGCAAAGTTTTTACAACTGCACACAACCCAGGTCCTATCAAAATTAACACAGCTTTCCTGAGGTTTTCGCTTCAACACCTGGGTTTACGAGGGGAAGACTGTGTATCTGTGATGTAACTCCCTTTTAAGTTTTCTGTTACTATAAAATTAAAGTGAAAATGAGTATGTTGTAGAGTATTTGACAAAAACAGAAAAACATAAAGAAGAAAATAAGTTACTGAAATCCCGCCACCCAGAGACAAACATCAATTTGGAGTGTTTGCCTCTCAGTCTTTGTTCTTTAACGTAGTTCAGATCAGGTAGTATAAAACTTAGTAAGTGCACAGCCAAACCAGCAATACTAACGTGCCTGTCTCTAGGAAAGAAGACATAATTCAGTCTGCTGATCAGACAACGGTATGTGCAAATCCTCACGCACTGACAGATCTTGCAGGCCAGTCTAGAAATGGCATTAATAGCGAGTTAGAGGGAAAGCAAGCCCAGGCCCACAGCCAGGAGACAAGCCGTCCACACTGCAAGCAGGAGATGGAGGGCCTTGGAGAATAGTCTCCAGGAACTAAAGGGACTCAACAGAATACTCGTTGTGACAGAAGGTTTGAAAAAACAAACGAGGATAAGATAAAGACAAACGGTGAGAGGGGGAAAAGGCAGGCAGTTACAAACTCCAGACAAAACAGATGGCTCTAAAAGAAAGTGGAGGTCATCACAACGTACTGCTCGGCTCGGCAGTGACTATTTCTATCCTCGTGACGATGAGTTTTACAATCGTCCATATTTATTACTACTTTAATAAACATGCGGGTTTTTGCTCAAAAGAAAGACGCATGTTCAAAACTCTTTTTCGTCACTACTCGCCTCGAAGAGGAGGGCGCAGTGCGCTTGGAGCCGGATGCGCTCGCCGTTGGCCAAGGTCAGCAGCCGGTTGTCGTCCATCACCGAGTTCATGTTCTCCACCCACAGGGCGTCCACGTCACCGTCAAATAAAATATACCTGCGGCAACCACGGAAGTTTCCAGTTACGGAACCAGGTGTAACCCGCCCGTGCGGGCCAAATGTCTCCTCCCGGGGTTTTCTAGCAGGATCTGAGACACGGCACCCTGCTTGGTCCAGACGTCTGACCCACGGGGGACGTAAACACTGTTTGAGTTAGTCGCCAACATTTAAAAATCAGGGAACTTCGCACAAACTCTGGAGGTGTCGCCTCTCGGACAAACTGGGAGGTCTGAACACACGGACCCACGTGTCTGCCTGGGAACGAGCTGATGAGGCTGAGTACGAGCTGCCCACGGAGAAAGTGTCACCGTGCACCCCTACCCCCTTCTTTTCTTAATCTGAGGCTGGTATCAATTGCTATTTGTCACTGGTTTTAACCCCCGGTTCCCTCGTGGTAGAGTTAAGAGAAAAGGGAAGGATTTTGTACACCCACGTGTGGCGGGTCAGAGGGTCACCCACCCCCCACGGATGTGCTCACCCAGGAGCACCGACCGTGACCTTATTTGGGGAAATGCCTCTGCAGAGGTAACCACGTTAAGGCTCTCAGACGAGATATTCTGGATTATACAGGGGGGCCTTAACCCAATGACGACTGTCCTCAAAAGAGCAAAGCAGGGGCAGATTTGGGAGATTTGAGGTGCACATAGGCGGCCGTGTGAAGACGGAGGCAGAGACTGGAGTGACGCGGCCGTAGCCCAGGGACACCCAGAGCCACGGGAGCGGGACAAGGCCAGGGAGGACTTGCCCCTAGAGGCTCCAGAGGGAGCCGGACCTGCCGACACCTTTATGTTGGGCTTTTGGCCTTTAGAACTGTGGGAGAATAAATTTCTGCTCACTTGAGCCACCCGGGCACTTGTCACAGCAACCCCAGGAAACTGACATGCCATATAATTTCGCCCACTTCACTCCTTTATGCCACCTGCGGGGTCCCCGGGAGCAGCTGAGCTCACGAGCCCCGGTTCACACGCCATCTGTCCCCGCAGCAGGGCCACTTCGGCCCCAAGGCCTCAGTATTCAAGCTACGCAAGGCTTCAGCTTTGTGGCCAGGATGGGTTCCACGGCCGTAAAGCCCGGCTCCAAAGGATGGGCTCTGTCCCTCTGCTGTGTTGGGATGGTTTGATATTGCTGCTTCCATTTCACTCACTGATGTAAGTAGTTAGAGTTTTTTTTTTGCAGCATTAACATTTCACTTTATTTTCTTCCAGTATTTTTTTTTTAACTTTTTATTCTTAAATAATTCCAAACTTGTAGAGTTACCAGAATAGAATAGTACAAACTGCCATTTGCCCTCAACCAGATTCCCCAGTTGTTAAATTTTTTTGCCACATTCATGCTCTCTTGCTCTCTGTCTCCCTGACTTTTCAGAGTCAGCTGCAGACATAATGCCCTCTTTCTAAATACTTAAGCATGTGTATCCTAAGAACAAGCACCTTCTCTTACATAACCACAGCACAATCATGAAATTCAGGAAATCTAACATTGATACAATACTACTGTCTGATACACAGTCCATATTCAAATTTTGCCAATTATCCCAATAAAAGACTTCCTTTTATATTCATTATAAGATTCAAGCAACTATTCATCCCAGCACTTTGGGAAGCTGAGACAGGAGGATTGCTTGAGGCCAGGAGTCCAAGATCAGCCTGGACAACATAGTGAGATCCCATCTCTGCAAAAAATTTAAAAACTAGCTGGGCATGGTGGTATGGGCTTGTAGTCCCAGCTACTCAGGAGGCTTAAGTGGGAGGATCACTTGAGCCTAAGACTTTGAGGGCCCTGCACTCCAGCCTAGGTAACAGAGTAAAACCCTGTCTCTAAAAAAAAAAAAAAAATGCTCAAACCATTGGGTGAAGTTTTGATGAGGAATGGGACATTTATGTGGTCACAGGGTATCTCCCTACGGACTGCATATCAACTGCAAAGGGGAAAATGAAATGGCACCTTAACCCAATAGCCAAAGTTAAAACCACCAATAATGGTGCAAACCCACATCACCTGCCTCCGACCAGCTGCTGAGACGGACACGCACCACTCCTGCGTCATTCCTGTTAGAGGCCCTGCCTGAATCTAATTACGAAGCTTCTGACAATCAAAAGCTGAGACCATTCTATAAAACAGCTGGTGTGGAATCTTCCAGAACACCAAGGTCCTAAAGGACAAAGACATCCTGAGGATTTCCTGAAGGATCCCAAAGAGATGACAGCTGAACTCAATGTGAGACCCTGGACTGATTGAGAATCGGGAGAAGTGCTACGAAGAGGTTGTTTTCAAAGCCATTAGTTGGGCCTTTAGACTCTTGGTATTTAAGGTTTTCACTTATTGCTAATGGGATTTGACCAGAACAGCCAATCAGGACGGTTCCTGAGTTTACCAGGAGGTATCACAGGAACAACTAGACGCTTTCACTGTTGTGCCCACAGAGCACTTCCACGCTCGGCCTCCCCGCCCCGCACAGCACGTGACACAGTCAGCAGTGCATGGCCGAGCACGCCTGCAGGCGGGGAAGTCACGACCCAGGGCCCATCACCACACGTGACACAGTCAGCACCATCGCCGAGCACGCCTGCAGGCGGGGAAGTCACCACCCAGGGCCCAGCACTCTCCGCCGCGCTCGGCTGCCTTTCCTGGGCTGGCCTGCCGTAGCGCGTGGGGACCCGACAGTCTGGCTGCATTTCAGGGCTGAGTCACACAAACCCAGGTCCAAATCCCTGGCCTTGGCAAGTTTCTTACCTGCTCTAGGCCTCAGTTTCCCCCGTGGGAGCTGGGGACAGTCCTGGTACCTACCACATGGCATTATCGAGGACGAATTAAGGTCATATATAAAAAGCACCAAGTTGGCACCTGGCACTTCGTAAGCAGAGACCCCAGCATGGGACTCTACGTCTGCTGGAGTCCGAACACGGAACTGCGATATACCCGTGCCCTTAGTCTCGGCACAGTTTGTCACGTTTAGCTCATTTAGCTCATCAGTTAACCCGGGCTCTTTCCTCCTTACAAAAATACTCACTTTCGCTCCTTCTTGTCCGTCGGCCTGTTGATCTCCCTGAAGATGTTGGACAGCACCCCGTCCGTCCAGTCGCGGGTGGTGGGGTCCAGGATGCCGTAGAGCTCTATGACGCTCATGGCTTTGGGGTTCAGGATGTACAGCTTGGTCGTTAACCCGAGCCTAGATCAGAGCGAGGCGTCAGCCACGGTGCGGGCAAACTAAACGCATCAGCACGTCAGCCCGGGCTGCCCGTGTGAGGAATGAGATGTTCCGGATCCCGTCTAGAATTTAAAACACGGTCCTCACGGACTCCCCACCGGGCTTCCCGTTAGCTGTTTGTGGTTTATACTAAACGTAAAGGAACCGCATGTCACCAAAAATGTGGCCCCAACACAAATGAAAACACAGCTTTTCCTGTGAAGGACACCAAGCAGCTCACCTTCACGTGTGTTTCATATTCATACATGTGACATTTAGGTAAATATCCCATCATTAAGGGTGTGTAGGAGACCGTGCTCACTCGTCTGGGACAACGTAACAGGCCTCTGAATCACGGGTGTTCGAGCCCCCGTACTCACAGGGCCGTATCTGCTGCGTTGCCGGCCTTACAAGCCAGGGAGGCGGCTTGCTCCCACCATGCCTGTCCACCCGCCACGCTAACCACGTGATTAACTCATCTAGAGAAAACCACACGCACAGAACCACGCGTTCGACTCCGCAGACACACACACGTAGGCGACAGTTCTCCGAATCATCTGTCAGGGAACTGCCGGAGTAACAGAACGCAGGACGACTCGGCCCACGGAGGGCCAGAAAGCCACCGCCCTCTGGTTTCCTCACGTGGAACATTTGAAGAACCAAGAAGAAACGACAGTCACTCGTTAGACTGTATAGACCGTCTAGAAATGTGAGAGTCACGAAAATGACAAGGCTTGATTTAGAGTTTTGCTGGGCTGCCGGCATCCGCCGGGGCGTTTCTGGAATGTAGCTGCTGCGTGGGGCAGGTCAGGACACCCACTTCCGCAGGCACAGGCTGTCCGTCCCCTGCAGGCCTCTGCGCCAGTCCACACTGGTACGTGAGGTCACCTCCTCCTTCCAGCAGAACTGCCCCTGCAGGGCCGGTGATAGCAGAGAGGCTAAGGAAGTGACACTCTCCGGCCACTTGGATACCACGGTGGCGTTGCAGAGGGTGGCCGACTGTAAAGCAGCAATCTGGACACCAAACGTGACTGCCGCTCACTTCAATATACCCTTGCAAGGCAGCTGGTGGAATTCTCATCTCACAGATCAGCCTAACCCTGTCCGACCCGCCCAAGGGTTGCTCCTCTGCTTTCTAAAACACGTGAACTCACTCGGCAATGAAACAAGCAAAGACGCTGAGCTTTAAAGGGGTGTTTAGGACACGTTGACCCTCGCAGGAAATCAGAGAGCAAAGTGGGGCGTGGTGACGCTGCCACCAAACGTCTCCCGTGAACCCACCCAGCCACCAGGCCCCGCCACGAGGTCGCGCTCACCTGGTCTGGGCCTGACACAGGGTGTTAATGACCACGGACTTGCCGCCTCCCGTGGGCCCCACCACCATCGTGGTGTGGCGGGTCAACATGGTCTCGAACATCTGAACCACTTTGTCCACCTGCGGGACAAACATCGGCAGCTGGGTTAAAACACATCTTTTTTTAAAAAAAAAAAAAGTGGCAAAAACCGTTTGGTTGAGGTACAGTTCACACAGCATAAGGTCACCCGTTTTAAGTGTACGATTCAGTGGTTTCTGGCACAGTCACAGAGCTGCGCGACGGTGACCACACGCACTCATGACACCCTCATCCCCTGCACCTGCACGGGCAGCACCACGTAGCCGCTCTCCTCCAGCACGTGCTCCACGGCGTCGTTGAAGTCGGGGTAGCGGACCCGAGGGCAGTCGAGCCCCGGGAACAGGTCGGAGATCAGCCCGAGGAAAAGGGGGACGTCCTCAAACACGAACTTGGGCAGGTTCATGTCTCGGAGGGCCCTCATCAGCACCACGTCCTGGAGGGGCGAGACCCGGGGGTCGCCAAGGGAGTCCCGGCCTGGACCCCTCTTAGAAAATGTAAAGTGAAATTTTATATAGTTCACAAATTGTTACACATAGTTAGTATATAAATAGAGAGTAAATAGAGAAATTAGATATACTTTTCACTTTTTATATTAAAATTATATATAAAACTTTTACTAAAAATGAAATTTTATGTAGAATATAAAACTTTATAAAACAAAATTTATATGTAAAATGTAAAATTTCATATTCTTCAAAATTAAAAAGTTTCAGCTATGAACATAAAAATCTAAAGTGAAACACATAAAATTAAGTATTAAACAGTGCAGCCACGGAAACAAGCAACGCTGCTGCCCACAGCACGGCACCGACTGAGCCTGCGCTTCGGAGTAAAATCAGCACAGTCGTTCCTCTCGCTTTTGTTGCAAAGAAAAAATGAACACTGATATTTATGCTTTTACGAGACTTTTGTTTGTCCGCAGCCTCCGGCCCCACCATCCTGAGGTTACAGACTGACTGTTACTATTGAAGCATCATAAACTCTGGTTCTGGAAAAAAAACAACGTGAAACTTAGCCTGAAGGTACTAAGTCTAATAAGCAGTAAACGACATAATGGGTAGGAGACCACACCGAGGCTAGACCGCTAAACCGCTAAACGAAGTGAGGGCGAAGACTTAAAACTTGCAGTAGAGGCCGAGCTCGGTGGCTCACGCCTGTGATCCCAGCACTTTAGGAGGCTGAGGCAGGAGGATCACTTGAGCCCAGGAGTTGGAGGCTGCAGTGAGCTGTGACTACACCACTGCACTCCAGCCTGGGCGACAGAGCAAGACCCCGTCTCAAAAAAACCCCAGACCTTCCAGCCGAGTACTGACTGCAGCCATCACCTTGACCCCAGTACTTATCCTACGCACACGATCCAGATGAAATCAGAGAACGTTCCAGCACATGGCCCCTACCTCCTTGAGGTCAGAGGAGCCTCTCTTCAGCTCGCCAGCCATCACCAGCACCGACTTCAGGGCCCTGAGTCCGAAATCGTAGTGGTGCTGCTTGGAGAGCTGCTCCCGGGCCAGCTTGTACAGAACCGTCATCTTCTTCGCCAGCGTCTTTTTGACAGAAGGTAAAGGGTAAAAATCAAATGCTGCAAAATCAACAGAACATCGTTACACAGATGCAAGAAAATGAGTGCAAAGGTTCCAGGGAAGCTGCTCTACACATAAGCAAATCTGGTCTCTGACGCTCGGAAATACCAGCTGCGTCCTTCGTTTTTAACCACGGCAAATTGAGAACTAATTTAAAAGAAACAGCTGCCTTACCAGAATTCGATGACTCTCTTACAAAGCTGAGGAAGATCTTAATCACCTTGATTTAAAGGTGTCGTAATCACACTCCAAATACATGCTTGTCTGCTTTGACCTAAGCCCACTGTTAAAGGTAGAACTGCTTTGAGGACAAGTCGGCCCCCGGGTCCGCATCAAGGATTCAAAGCTTGCTGGTCCCCAAGGCGGGCGTGGGAGTCTCAGTCACAAAAAGTCAGAACAAGAGATCTCATCCCACGGACTCAGAGGCCTCACAGTGGGCAGCAGGTGTTTCCGGTAAAACACGTATCGCAGGAAAGCAACGTAACAACCCTTTGCGGTAAAACTATTCTCTATTGTGTATCAACCTCCTGGAAATATCCAGGTGCACACTTTTATAGATATTTTACAGAGGATAAAAGTTATTAAGATTTTTTTTTTTTAAATCACATACTCTCAATGGCGTTATGCGAGGGAAAGCCGCCCGTCTCGCAGGCTTACGTGGGGTCTGGTGATTCCAGGCACAGACCCTTCTGGAAGGTGATGCAATTACAGTGACTGGGGAACAGCTGGGGGGCTGGCAGGAGTGAGACGGGAAGGGTGTGACTATTGAGGGGTGACAATAAGGGAGTTTCTTTGTGGCAATGGAACGGTTCTGTATCCTGACTGCAGTAATGCTCACTTGGTGCACAGGTGATAGAATGTCACAGAACTGCAGCTCCAGAGAGAGAGAGAGAGAGAAAGTGAAGCCCAGAGAAATCCCAGTACAGCGCGTAGCTGAGTTCGTGGCACTCGTGCCAAGCTCATTTCCCTGGTTTTGAGGCTAGACCACGGATGTGTAAGGCGCTGTCGTGGGGAAAGGGCACATGTGTTACTATTGTTGCAACCTCTTGTGCATCTTCAATTATCCTGAAATTTTAAAAGAACTTAAGGGGCGGGGAGACAAACAAAGCAAAAACATTTAACGAGCCACGCAGAGCTCACTCGCGCGCCCCGAGCGCCCAGCGCGGGAGCGGAGCCCACCTTGGCCCAGAGGAAGCCCTCGGAGAAGAGCATGATCTCGCAGATCTGCTGCAGGTCGGGCACGATCACCACCACCGGCCGGAACAGCGCCTTCACCGACTCGGGCAGCTCCGTGCGGCCCGCGTAGCCGGGGTTCATGGTGATGAAGATGCCCATGCGAGAGTCCAGGGAGATCTCCTGCCCTTCAAACTGCAGGACAGGAAGAAAGAAAGGAGGGGTCGTGCGGCCCCGCCCACCCCAGGGCAAGGGGGCCTGGGGCGAGCAGCGCGGAGATTCACTTTCATGGTACGAGGCGGACGACACCATTTAGCTCCTTTCCCTTCCCAGGTGTTAAACACAGAACGCCCCCCCCCACCACCTCCACCCCACCCCCGCTCGCTGAAGGCCCCGGTGTTCTGGGGTTGGGGGGGCGAGCCTCAGCTGAGCCCCAAACTCTGATCTGAACCCAGGGTCTCACATTGGAGAAGTGGCTGAGGCTGGGCAAGCATGAGCCTGGGAGTTGGTACGAGGCGCTGTGTGACCCCCACAGGTCACTTACCCTCTCTGAGTCTGGGGGTGCCCTTCCTGCACAGTTGTGGCGACTGAACGAGGCAGCCCAGGAGACGCTTGGCCACCTCCTCGCACGCGCACACACCGGTTTCCACTCCCCTACTTGTCAGATCTCTCCCACCCCGTCTCCACCCCCACGTGGGCGCCGCACTTAATGCGACCAACCCTCCCGCATGAATTCCAGCTGAGCCGTCTTGGTTCCTCCGGTTGCCCCAGGGACCAACGGCCTGCAGACATCCCCGTACGCTTAGCCTCTGCAGCCACAGTTGGGTCCCGACTGTCTCCCAGTGAACTTTTCTATCTTATTTCCCCGTCAGTGTCCACCAGACACTGGACACCAGGCCGAGGACAGGACTTGCTATTGTTACGAGGCACAGGCTGCATCGCCGGCGAGAGGGCCGCCCAGCAGACAGCTGGTGCTCTCCAAAAACAAGGCAGCCATCCCGTTCCCAAGTCCCCACTGAGACCATCCTCACCCTCCTCCATATCCCGCGAGGCCCAGACAGTCCCCGAGGAAGAGCAGACGCCTCGCTGAAACCCTACATGCATCACAGGTTACATTTCCCTCCCACAGGGGCAGTCAGCTCCGCCCTAAGATAGTTCAGAAGAACTAATTAAAGGGAAATGTATCCAGAACGTTTACTGGGATCCGGAAAATATTTAACAGTATCCATCCAGTTTACATGATCTCTTGACAGTGACCCCTGACGAGGTCTGGAGAGAAAGCAGGTGGGATGCCAGGTCCACCAGCTCAAGCTCAATTTTGAATCTGACCCCCTCAATGGGGCTCTGGAGGATGTGTAGGAGTTTTCCATAAAGGGAAAGAAAGGACAATTCCAGATGGATGGGGACAAATATGGTGTCACAGGGTATGCTGTGACTGCAGACAGTGGACTGAGGTGACGGCGTGCAAAGCAGGCAGGGACAAGGACAGAAGCGGAGGTGGGGAGTGGGGCACGTAGGGACCACAGGGGGCCCCAGTGCAGGGAAATAGCCCAGTCACCCTGGTCCTATGTTGTCAAAGAACCCACTTCTATCTGGGCTACCTAAATTTTATAATAAGGTCGTGTTTCTCCAAACCCCAATCCAGCTTAATCTGATGTAATTTACTGCAGACCTCTCAAACTCGAGTCTGCAAACGTATCCTTGGACAGAGATTGGTGAATTCCCCAAAAAACAATTTTGTTTTGTTTTATTTAATTGATTGATTGAGACAGGGTCTTGCTCTGTCACCCACGCTGGAGCGCAGTGGCGTGATCATAGCTCACAGCAACCTCAAACACCTGGGCTCAAACAATCCTCCTGACTCAGCCTCCTGAGCAGTTGGGACTACAGGCACAGCCACCACACCCAGCTAGTTTTTCTATTTTTTGTAGAAACAGGGTCTTACTCTTGCTCAGACTGGTCTCGAACTCCTGGTCTCAAGTGATCTTCCTGCCTTGACTTCCCAAAGTGCTAGGATGACAGGCGTGAGCCACCATGCCCGGCCCCCAAAAAATTTATTTTCAATTTGCCTTCTCACTTCGGTAACATTAAAAATTCTACTCATAATAATGCCACAACTTTATAAGGTGTGAAGGCAGAGTTTCTTGTTCACTGTGATAACATGATTGAACAGAACATTAACTTTTTAAGTCAGGTCTTCTCAAACTTGGGAAGTCACCAAGAATATTTTGTTTTTCCTTTATAGGGGGCCCTGCACATCACTGTCCTACCTGTCTGTAACTAATAGTTATATGTCTGGAATTAGTTTGAAGTCCTTGGACTATTAAAATCTTTAGTCAAATATCTTAAGAATGGAAAAACGAACACCACAGGTGCGCACTATTAAACTGGAACTAACCAGGAGCACACCTGTGCACAGAGGGTAGTAGCACTCGGTGGAAAGCAAGCGGGCAGGGAACACACCAACATAGTGGGTGCCATGAGCTCTGTTTGGGTGACGGGCACACCTACAGCCAGGACTCAAGCGTTACAAAAACGATCCAGGTAACCTCAAACATTTGTACCCCCCCTTAATATTTTGCAATAAAAAATTAAATAAAATCTTTAATCCTCAGTCATGATAATTTGGGGGATCCCATCCAACTCAATTGGAAAACAAAAATCGGACGCATCCTCTCCAGGAAGTCTAGTCTGGAAAGACAGCTGCACACCCGCCGACGTTGCAAAGGTCACGGGGCAAGTTTCCACCTGGGGAGATGATCCGGGCGGGCTTCCCGCTCGTCCTCACCTGGAACGTGGTTAACTGATGGATCAGAGCGTTTCGGATCGTCTGGATCTGAGACGAGATAACTGAGAGCACAGAGGCGTCGATCCGATTAAACTCGTCAAAGCAGCCCCAAGCCCCGCACTGCGCAAGGCCGGAGAAAATCTTCCCCACGGCCTAGAGGGAAAGAAACGTCAGGACAAGGGCGATTTTCACCTTTAAAACTGCAAGCAACACATTTGTGGATACACTTTCTAAATCAAAGCAAACAACGAGATTGTCAGGTTGACAGAGAAGCAGCCAGCCAGCCACCCCACAGATGGATCCTTCTGGCAAGACTTCCAAGCCCCTCTCATGGGCCAGCTCCCACTTGGGATTTTACAAATTGAGATTTTTGTGTAGAATGCCAGACTTTTGGCTCCTCTTGAAATGCTGTAAAATCTAGCAATGCTGGGACCACTTTCCCAAGTAGTGATAATTAATCAAACTGAGCGGCAACATCCCCTTAGAGCATTGTTCTCCACTTGGCCACAGACCCCACCACTCCCTATTGCCTCTGCCGGCTGCTTTACTCATTTACATTAGCTACCCGAGCCCTGCAGGCTAGGAGGTCTGGGACTCCTGCTCTGCACGCTGCTGACAAAGCGGAATCTTTATGCAGACACATTTCAGTTCTGGGACTGTGGTGGTCAGAGGTTTTCTACCACATTCTTGCAGTTGTCACCATGTCATAGTGAGGTGAAATGCCTTCCTGCCATGTCCTACTTTAAGCTCTCTGCCTAACAAGAGAGGATCAGAAGTGACAGCCAGGCCTTACTTTGTAATCCATGCCTTCGCCGCAGTTGGTTACGACGCAGAGCAAGCCCAGAGCTTTCGCCAGGTCCTTGGTGGTCTCGGTTTTGCCGGTACCCGCTGGGCCAGCAGGGGCGCCGCCCAGATACATGGACAGTGCCTGCGATAAGCCAGAGGTAAACACGTTTTCTGATGCACAGAAGGAAAGAGGGGTCACTGCCAAATTTGTTACCGTGACAACAGGTGCAGAGTGTGTGTGTGTGTGTGTGTGTGTGTGTATAGACCATGTGATCATTAATTCTATGTGTCACAGGATGCCCAGACAGGTGGCCAAACGTTGTTCCTAGGTGTGTCTGTGAGGGACAGTATTTGAACGGGTAGACTGAGTAAGCAGACGGCCCCGCCCAGTGTGGCTGGGCCTCGTCCAACCCCCTGGAGACTGACTAGAACACAAGGAGGGAGGAAGGCTGGATTGACTGCCCGGCTGCTTGAGCTGGGACATCAGCGTCTACCCTCGGCGCTCCTGGTTCCCAGGGCTTCGGACCCAGACTGGAGTCTACACTATCGGTTCTCCGCAGTCAGACCCTCCGACTGCACCACTGGCTTTGCCGGTTCTCCACCTGCAGACGGCAGACTGTGGGACTAATCCTCTATAATCACGCCAGGCGACAGCGCGTAATAAATCTCTGCCTAGACATCTACCCACCTAGACAATACAGACTACCTAGACAGAGACAGATAATCTCCTATTGGTTCTGTTTCTCTGGAGACCCCCGACTGATATAGATAGGATCACACCTTTTTTTCTTCCCCCAAAACAAAGGCCTTTATGACTCCTAGCACAGAAGACAGTGTGGGCTTCCCGTTCCCACCCGTCCCTCTGCCCCGGACCCGCGGGTCCCACAGGCGGAGGCGGGGAAGAGGGGTCTGAGTCACAGGTGTGGCTCGCACACCCACCCAAACCCTGTCAGCACAGCCACGTTATCTTCATTGCCCTCCGTCCTGGAGGGAGACACTGTCTCTATTCCAAGGCTGTTCACTTGGAATCCGGAATAAAAGCTGTCACAAGACGTGCAAAAGCATGGCGTTCTCGGCCCCCAACGGCACCCCCTCTGACATGTCGGCATTCCCCCCCTGACCTCTGCCGACCCCCCATTATATACAGACCAGCGACCCAGGGACTGAGCAGCCCAGGCAAACTGTTTGGTGCCGGCCCTGAGGCCGACGCCCCCACGGTCCCCAGTGATGGGCCTCATGGGCACCTCACATCCCCATCCCAAACGGTGACAATCAGGTTATATTCCGAAGGGAGTATCTTTTCTTGATCTCGCTTAACTATGTCAGTGGCCACCGTCACGCTGGGGGGAAAACGCACGGCCCCAAGGGACGCGGCAGCTGCGAGCGCCAGGCCACGGTCACCTGGGTGAGTGTCAGGTAGATGCGGTCGGTCAGCGGTGTGATGACCAGCCGCCCGTTGAGGCCCATGTACTCGTAGCCGTAGCCGAAGGTCCCCGTGCACTGCCGGATGTTCAGCTCGTCCGGCTCCCGGTCCCAGTAAAACCGCAGCTGACTCTCCCACTCGAACTCCCGCGCTTCCACAATGCTGGGGGGAGAGAAATGCGGGGGGTGGCAGGGGGACAGTTGAGGGGGACCAGAGAACACCCAAGGGTCCATTTTGAAACGCAGGTGGCCTCGGAAGACACTCACCTGCCTCTTATGAAGGAATCCACGATGTCTCTGGCGTGCACGTCGATGATGAGAACCGTGTTGTACTTTTTCCTGTCGTTTTTGCTTAAGCGCGTGGTGATGCGCGTCACCAGCTCGTCGATCTGCCGGTGCATCTTCCTGCCGTAGTTCTTCATGGCCTGCTTCTCCCCTCCCTGCACTTTGCGGAAGACGTCCTCCACCTCCCAGGTCCACCACACCTGGCTGGCGGCCAGCACCACCATGCCCTGGTACAGGAGCATCCAGTCCACTCTGCGGAGGAAACGCACTTTTACAGACTGTGGCCGACCCAAGGACTCGCGCCGGAAACTGCGATGTCAGCCAATCTCCAAACCCTGGCACCTGCTCCGTTCCGCCCACCGACAGGAGGGAGCCGCCCACCTCCGCACGCCCGGCCTCACCTGCTTCTGTCCTCGCAGTATCTGAAAATGGCCTCCTTGGTGATGAGTCTGTTAGTCCGTCTCATCTCGTTCAGCACCGCCGTCATCCAGTCCTCCACGCGCCCTTCGGCCCGGATGACCTTCCGGAACTCCATGACTTCGCCCTCCGCTGAAATCATGGCCGACGCCAGCTTCTCCCCACTGTCCCCGTCGTTGAACCTCAGCGACGCTATGTTGTCATACATCTGCAATACAGCGGCAGAGGCCACCCTGTCACACTGTCACCGAGCTCTGAAATCAAAGACCAGCCCGGGGCGCTCCCTCCCACGGCGGAGCTGCCGGGACACGAGAGACAGTGACGGGCCGGCCGGGGTCGCACACCGAATCGCTGCCCGTTCACCCGGCTGTCTGCGCTCCGCAGACACGGACTGGGTGCCTGCGTTCACCCGGCACTGTGCGGGATCGGTGGTGGATTAAAAGAAGAAATGAAAAGAAGACAGACTCTCTGACACCTCTGGCAGGAGGAGGAATCCAGACACAGGCACCAGTGGGGCGCGCAGGAGGAAGGAGGGTAAGGAAACAGCCAGCCTGGGGAGTTAGACGTCAGTGGTGGATAAGGTTATTTAGCCACCATCGAAAGGCGGGCACTTTGCTAAGTACTTCGTAAATATTAACTCATTTCATCTTTATAACAACTCCACTGAAACAGGTAACTATGAGGGTTATGTCCATTTACAGATGAGGAAACCAATGCTCAGAGAGGTTAAGTAACTTGCCAAAGGTCACACAGCAACTCAGTTGAGAGCCAGGATTTGAACCCAGGCAATCTGGTTCCAGAGTCCCTGCACTAAACCACCATCCTCTACTGCCTCTCTGTTTATTATATTAGCCTTTGTATATGTCTGTATTTCTTTAGTTTCTCAAAAAAAAAAAAAAAGTTTTGGACTGTGGAGAAAGAGCTGAGGCTGGTGTCATTCCAGACTGAGTATCGTCAAGTTCACGTTCAGAAGAAAACTCCAGCAGCAAAGCACAGCCCTAAACCTCTGGGGGAGCCGCCCGCCCCGAGCCGGCGCCCACCTTTATCATGTGCTCCTGTACGCACAGCGGGTCGCTGCTGCCCAGGATGCTGAGCAGCTCGTCGTCGGAGATGAAGAAGAACCTCGGGAAAGCGTTTCTCTTCGAGTCCAGGTAGTCGTTCAAGCTCTTCTGGCACTTCTCCAGGCCCTCGCCGATGCTCTGCAGGTCGTGGAGGCGGTTCGGGGCCTCGCAGCAGCGCTTGATCACCGGGTCTTTCAAGGTCTCGCCCATGATCTGCACGGGGACAGAAGAGCTGTGTCACGCAGGGTGAGCAGCGACGCCATCACGGTCCCCACGCAGGGTGAGCAGGGACGCCGTCACTGTGCCCACGCAGGGTGAGCAGAGACACTATTCTCACCCCTGGAACAGGCGTCCGCCAGGGCCCGGGCACACCAGAGAACAAAACTGACAAACTGCCCAGTGCCACAGCCTGGTGGGGAACCCAGGTGGCAAAAGCCATCAAATTTTCAAACAAGCACACCTATAGCACCTTCCAACGTACTATACATGTAACTAACTTATTTCTTGGGGTTTTTTTTCCCGTCTTCCCACCACAAGGCCGGCTGCACGGTGAAGGGGCTGTATCCGCTTTGCTCCCTGCAGGTCCCGCCCACCCACAACAGTGCCGCACGCAGCAGGCGCTCGGCCAGCCGCTGTTGCGTGACCGAAGCCAGCGGCTCACTCCCAACAGTCTGCATGTACACGATGGTCACTGCAGCGCTCGCTGGCCGGGCGAAAAACAAAACAAAAACGAAAGAAAGAAAGAAATCGCCTAAACGTCCAACAGCAGAGAAACAGGTAAATAATCTGCTGTAAGTGACAACTTAGTTGTTTGTTTATTGAAGCAGGTCAAATATGTTAAGTGAAAAGAGCCAATTACATTGGCAAGGATGACGGTGCTTTGTGGAATCCCTCCTTGTCAATACGTATCGATAGGTTCACACGGGAATCGCCATTCTGGGAATCCACATGCTCAGCTGGTAAAATGACTGTCTTGGGTGGGGGTCTGGTAGGCATTTTTTTCTGTTTCTTGGCTTTTTAAATAATTTCTGAATTCTTCTATAATAAATTCATATTTGCTGTGGGTATTTTTTTTTATGTTTTTCAAGAAAGAGCTTATGCAAATGAGTAAGAAACAATTATCAACCCCAGCGGGTCGTGAGGACGGAAACGTGACCTGCCCCCATAACTGAACAGCGACAGCAGAGACCGGCTTTGGGGGCGGGCAGTCCGGGTTAAAGTCCCAGCCACGTAATTAGTGCCAGCAGTGACGACTGCCACGGCCCTGTCTGGAAAGGATGCCAAGAGGAGCGTACCCTTTCACGGGCAATGTGCCTCCCAACCATCGGTCTTAAGATATTCACCCTAAATATGGAAAAAGCATTAGGCACAAACCCGCACGTTATTTATGCAAAGAATTCTGCTGAAACAAAAGGTCAAATGACTACAGAACAGTCAGCTAAACTAATGTCAGCCCACTCACTGGAATCGCATATGAAGCCATTAAAATGTTGTCTCAGATGGCTTCATAATATGAAATGTTTCTCACAATATTAAGATAAAATTACAAGTTATAAAATTGTACACAATATGATTATCGTTATGTTTTTTAACCTATTCACATAGGAAAAAGATAAAAGGAATAAACTGACAATTTAAAGGGGTCCCATGAAGGTGATAGAACCATTTTTCCTCCTTTTTTACATTTTCAAAATTTTTTAAATAAGCAAATATTACTTTTATAATAAAAATAAATATTTAAAAAGTTTCAATGGAATATGCCAGCCGCTAAATACCAAACACACATTTTCTTTCTTTTTTTTCTTTTTTAGAAACGGGGTCTTACTCTGTCGCCCAGGCAAGAGTGCAGTGGCGCTATCACAGCTCACTGTAACCTGGATCTCCTGGGCTCAAGCGATCCTCCTGCCTCAGCCTCCCGAGTAGCTGGGACTACAGGCACAAGCCACCATGCCCAGCTCTGAAATTTTTACTAAACTAATTAAGGTCATAAACAATAACAGAAAAAATTCAGAAGCTACCAATGGAGAAAATATGACATGCAAATACAAGAATAAAAATATCTCAAAGCACCGTCCTCTTCTCATGACCAAAACAGACGCCAGTCACTTGCCCTTTTAAATATTCTGTCAATGTTGTCAAACTTCTTAGCCTCATCCGGAAGTTGTGATCTTATATCTCCGCCAATAAAAATGCTTTCAAGATACATCCATTTCCTCTGAACCAACATCCAAATCTGTGAATGCACAAGACGTTCGTGTCAGCAGAGCTTACCGGCACCTCAAGGACTGTCTCGCCAAGCCCCACCCTGACACAGGACAGATGCGAACCGACTCGGACAGAAGGGGTTTCCAGGCGAGACGGCGGAGTGAGGACTCACGTGGCCCGCACCGCCCCACCCAGATGGACAGCGTGCCGGAGAACACATAACTAAATATTTAAAACGACATGGCCACACTCAAAAGCAAAAGGAAACTCTCGATGCCAGCCCAGGACAGGGAGGAAGCTTCTAGTTATGAGCAGCGGGTAGAGCCCTGTGACCCACAGCCACCAAGCACAGGCCATGCAGAAGCCCACGAAAAAAGTGAGCCAGGCACCCCGTGCCCCGCAGTTCTGCTACTGGACACAAAAGAATTGAAAACAGGGACTCCAGTAAATAGTTGTATGCGATTGCTCACGACAGCCAAAAGGTGGACACCACCCAAATGCCCATCAACCAGTGGACAGACAGACAAAATGTGGTCTATCCATACGACAAAATATTATCTGGCCATAATGAAGTACTGATGTATGTGGATGAACCGCAAAAACGTTATGCTAAGTGAAAAAAAGCCAGACACAAATGGCCACGTATTGCGTGACTCCGTTTATGTGAAATATCTATTACACAGTAGGTAAGTCCACAGAGACAGAAAACAGACCGGTGGTTGCCGGGGGCTGGGAGGAGGGGTGATGGGGAGGGAATGACAGCTTAATGGGTACTGGGCTTTCCTTTGGTTTGATGAGAATGTTCTGGAACTATAGGTGGTGGTGGCACAGCGTTGTGAATGTACTACCTATCACTGAGCTGTGTGCTTTAAAATGGTTCATTTTATGTTATATAAACGTCACCTCATTACACAAAAATTTTAGCTAGCAAAGAAAACAGCAGTGCTGTATGTATATTCTACACCAGAGCTTCTGCTAATAAAAAGTCATAGACAAATAAACAAAAGCAAGCTAAGGAAGCCCGGGCATGATGGGAGGCCTGGGCAGAGTCACACTTCCAGCCAGTGAACCAGGCCGGGCATCAGCCCACCCAAAGCTCTGGTTGCGGCCAGGAACGAGGTGTTTGCCTGTGGTCTGGGCAGGAAAAAAGGCAGCCACCCAAAAATGGTGAAATGAGCCTAGGTTGCTCACAGAGGGTCTGGACTAGTATTGTCCACAAAGGAAGAAGACCCCAAAGCACCTAATGTAAGACTTTGGTGTGTCCCAATGTGACAGGCCAGGTTAGAGAGACTGTAAAAGCTGATGACAAAGTGATGTAAGCACAAGGAAAAAACTTTATGTATGATAAACTAAAAATAATCAAAATCACACATAGGAAAACTCACCACCATGAGAGACAGCTGACAGACACAAAAAAGGAGGAAAATTCTTGCCGAAGAAAATAAAAAGTATAAAGAGATCTGAAAAGGACTTTAAAATAAATACATTTACAATTTTCTATGTAACAAAGGATGTGAAAGCATCCTTGCAACAAGAACAGGACATTATTAAAGAAGAACAGGGACATACAAAAAAGAACCAATTACGAATCTTGGAAACTAAAAATCGTTCATTGAAATTAAAACTCAGATCAACTCCTCTAATCATGCACTCTTCTCCCCAAAATAAACCAAGACAAAAGTATGAAAGAGGATCATTCATTCCTAAGCGCAAAATATTCTCATATAGAAGTTCTTTCCTGCTATGAATTGGCTCTAATCCATTTTTTGGGGGGGGGGTCTTTTCTCTCACCTCAATAACTTCCCCTATCAGAGAAAGTGTTTTTTCCCATTTGTGAACAGTTTGCAGAAAAGGCCCCACAAATCTGCTTCCTGAGATGCTTTGCAGGTTGAAAGTGTTGTCATCAAGGGACTGAATAATATCATCAACAGAGCCCAAAATATAGCCTCGCTCCTGCGTGCCTTTGTAATACTTGACCACGGTGAATTTCATGTTTTCCCACGTGTCCAGGATTTCCTTCACAGCCTGGTCAGGAACAGAAAAAGAATGATTCAGACACACAAATCAGAAAGACAGAAACGCAACCCAACAGCATCTTCCTTTGCTTGCCTTTGACTGGCAATTCGACCAGAGTCCTGCATCAGTTTCCTGCAAAGTCAAGATTCTGTCATGGTATAATAGCCGTTCATCATGCATTTGCTATGTGCCAGGTACGCATGTTACATAC
The DNA here is from genome assembly GCF_041146395.1 of Eulemur rufifrons. Taxonomy (NCBI): domain Eukaryota; kingdom Metazoa; phylum Chordata; class Mammalia; order Primates; family Lemuridae; genus Eulemur; species Eulemur rufifrons. The sequence goes on from NC_091003.1 coordinate 4,619,575, forward strand.
TGCTATGGTTTGGACATTTGTCCCCTTCAAACCTGCTGTTGGAATGTGACCCCAATGCCGGAGGGGGGGCCTGGCGGGAGGTGTTTGGGTCACGGGTGCGGATCCCTCATGCAATTTTAAGTAGGAAAAGATATACAGTAAAATGTTAACCCACCATAATTATCCTTAGGTGGTAGGATTCTGAGTGGGTTTTTTCATTTTTCTGCCATGAACAGTCATGACTCTATAATAAATAAATGCAAGTAAAACTACAGGAGCAATAAAAAATGTAACTGGGGCAGAAATCCTATTTCTACAACGTGTAATTCTTTATTCCTAAAGCGACAGGTACGAGAGCAAATATCTCTTCTCTCTGAATAAAAACAATGTTTCCTGCAGGCTGCTCGCCAGCCGCGGTCTCACCTTCTCGATGGCGACCTCCTTGATAGCCGAGGTGACAATCTCCTTGAGGACGTCCGTGTGTCTGTGAAGTTCCATCGCAAACATATTTTCCAAGGTGAACGTGTCGGTCGTTTCAAAATAGACTCCTGTCTTCTCCATCAGCTCCTTCCAGTGCCTGCAAGCGCATCAGCGTTACAGCCTGCGCGGGGACCGCGTTCAGGGACCAGTTCAGTCACGGGACGCGTCCCATTGTGGAAACTCCTTTCATAGAATTCTGAACTAGGAGGACCTCACCAGCAGTTTATTCCCCAAATTTCCCCAACTCCCGCTGGCTAAACCCAGGGAACAGCACCCAGCAAGGTCCCACGTGCAGGTGACAGATGCCGTGGGTGTGGAACACACCCCGGCGGATCTCAGCACAGTTTTTAAGAAGAATGTAAAATATCGCAGGAATCAATTTGTACGCCGGTTAGATGTTGAAATAATGTTTTGGATGTATTGGGTTCATTAAGATATATTCTTAAAATTAATTGAAGCTGTTTCATTTTGAGGTTTTAACGTAGCTGCTAGCAAACTGTAAATGACATGTGACTCTCATGGTATTTCTGCTGGACAGGCCTGATCTAGGCCCCTTTCTATCTATACATATTTTTTAATCTTCAAATGAGCAACTGCAAATGCCGCTTTATACCTGATAGGGATTATTATTTTTTTTTTAAAGAATCCTTGCGGTTGGTAATCTTATAGAAACAGTATCACAGAACTGTCTCTGGCATATGTATAGCGAAGCATCATCGCTGAAACTTTGCTCCTTGTCCCCAGATCTAAGCAAAGATAAGATCCCGAGGGGACATGTTTTAAACTAAAAGTTCCTTCCACGCTTTCCCATCGGCTCGCGGGGGACAAAACAGACCTGTCTCTGAGCGCCTCGTGTTTCAAGTCGAGAAGTAAAGGAATGGAGTCTTTGAATGCCTTCATTTTCGCTTCCAAATGGTAGGCCACCGACAGGTTGCGGACCTGCCGAGGCAGCTTTCTGAGAGCCTTGAGAAAACCTTCAATTCCGTCCTGGAGAAACTGCACGTTCAGGTTGGCCCAGAGGGTCTGAGACCATTCTTCCTTTGCAATCTGGAAACGGGCAAGAAACGGTGCCATCAACAAGCCCGCTTCGGAACTGTCACTTGACAGGAAGAGCAAGTTCTTACCTTGCTCGCGTTCAGCTCTTTGAAAATATTATTACCGGCGGGTGTGGTGGCTCACGCCTGTAATCCTAGCACTTGGGGAGGCCAAGGCAGGAGGATGGCTTGAGCCCAGGAGTTCAAGACCAGCCTGGGCAACATAGCAAGATCCATTTCAAAGTGTGCAATTTCATGGCATTAATTACATGCACAAGGTTAGGCAACTCTCGCCAATATCTATCTAGTTCCAGAACTTTTTGAGCACCCCAAATGGAAACCTATACCCTTGGGCAGTCACTTCCCGGTCCCCTCCTTGCAGCCGAAATGAGCATTGCTACAAAACCTGACCCAAGCTCTTCACTATGGTGGCGTCGAAGTCCACAGGGCCTAGTTAAGCCCCGCGTTGCCCGCGGTGGCGCTGGGCCTGTCGGGGACGCTCACCTTCAGGCTTCCGTAGAGCTCGTAAATCATCTTCAACCCGTTCATCTCCTTCTGCACTTTGAGCAGCTCTGGGTACATCGTGATGGGCAGGTCGAAGAGTTTCTCGGCGTTGGCCAGCTCCTGGCGGTTCTTTTCGTGTTTGGCCAGCTCTCTTTCGAACGCGCCTAGAAGTTCCACTCCTGGTACATAAACATGAAGATGGAGGAATAAATAAAATTTTAAGGTATACAAAATTGAGCAAGAAGTCATGAGCAACGTACGCAAATTATAATTCCATCCACGTGAGCCACGTGGGAAGACAAACGCAGAATCACCAGACTTTATCACGCCATCGTTCCAACAGAAACCAAAGGCCAAGGGCATCTGCTGGCTCCTCCAGTTAGAAAATTCGAATTCTCATACCCACAGCATTCAAGAAATGAGGCCATTTTAAAGGAATCTGAGCTGGTCTCCATCTGGTCTCCATCACCCATCCTTCGCTGCCCCACTTGAGACCTTTGTCACCGCACGGACAACTGTCCTACACACTGTATTCACAGTTCCGCACTCTCTCCTCCAACCCCAGCGGCCAACAGGACCCTACATCACCACTCACAGGCCCCCGTCCAAAAGGCAACCTTTTCACCACTGTTTTCACGGCTGAGTGGAACCCCCTGGTATACAGACACCACACTTTATTAATCCAACCATATACGGATGGGCACTTGTGTTGATTCCGCATCTTTGCAATTGTGAATTGTGCTGCTATAAACATTCAAGTGCAGGTGTCTTTTTTATAGAATGTCTTCTTTTCCTTTGGGTAAATACCCAGTAGTGGGATTGCTGGATCAAACGGTAGTTCTACTTTTAGTTCACTAACTGATCAACACTTACGTACATATACGGAAGTAACATTCATCGGGTGTTGGGCAGGTCGGCGGGGAAGAGGGGATGGGTAAATTCACACCTAATGGGTGTGGTGCGCACCATCTGGGGGATGGGCACGCTTGTAGTCCTGATTCGGGCAGGGCAAAGGCAATATATGTAACCTAAACATTTGTACCCCTGTAATATGCTGAAATGAAATTTTAAAAAAACCAATACATGGAGCAAGTTTAAAATACAACCTTTTCAAGATTTCTTTTTTGAGCATCTCTAAATAGAAGTGTCCTGTTTCTTTTGAATCCCCAGCCATCTTTGGTTTTTACCAGTCTCATGGTATTTATCCAATTCTCTTTAGAATCAGAATGCTAGTATTTTTAATTTTATCACTCTTTTAGCCTGTGTGACATGAAGGGCAGGGGACAAACATGAAGCAGTCAAGGTCCCCAGTCTAAAGGACAACTGTAACAGGGGAAAAGCACTGAGAGTGTGGCAGGCTACAGGCTGCATTTATAAAGGCAGATCCTGGCGTCTAAGATTTCCAGTCTGCAGCAGAAATTTCTGTCTCCCCGGCGGGAGGCCACACCGTTACACTTCCTGTAAAATTCTTAAGCAAAACGTACTCAAGCCACCCAGTAAGACCAACATGAATATTCTTACCTTTATCAAGATCCTCACCAACGGAACCAGGCCCTTGGCTGTAAAAACGTTTTGAAAACTCCTCTATCAGAATCCGGTAGTTGGCTATTTCGCCTCGAGTAATCTGAGGAAAACGAGGTTATGTTAATTCAGCCCAAATACACTTTTCAACATCTTCACCCGGAAAGTGAAATCTAAAAGGTACCTCTGTGAATGTCCTCTTTATACCCCCAAGAGCATGTTCCACATTCACCGACTCGTTAAACAGATCGGACCACATGCTCTCGATATTTTCAACGAGTTCTCTCTCTGCATCAGAAGGCTAACGAGGAAAAAAACAATTCCGCCTATGTTAGACCTTCTCCATAATACCCTATACATCTTACGTTCTCTTCTGTCTTTTATTTCTGTGGTTCATTCTAATACTTTGACCTGAGCTTTCAGCTCATTAATGTTCTATTCAGTTGTGTCTGATTCAGTTGTGTTTTTGCTGTTTCCTTAACTAATCCTCTGATCTTTTCACTTCAAGCATTGTAATTAATCAGTTCTAGGATTTACATTTACAACTTATTAGTTAAAGTCACTCATTCAGAAACGAATCTATGGCAGTGCCCTTGAGAAGTATTTCTGAAAAGAGTCACAGCAGCCAACCCAACTGTAAAATGCACAAGAAAACAGAAGTCGACTTACAAAGAGGTTATAGATCGCCATGGTGCGGTATCGCTCCTGGACATCCCTGTATCTTAGTTCCATGACTAAAGATTTACTTCTAATTTCTGCAATCGTGGCAAGGACAAACTTGAGATCCTCCAGGGTACTGGGGCTCTTCTTAAGGTTTTTGGCCAGGTGCTGTAAACGAAAGTTCAAAGGACACTAAAGACACATAGAGAAAACAGCTAACAGTACAAAGGAAGCCCAACCTTCATGAGAAGTAGTTTCAATGAAACACAGCACTTGAGTACCTCGATCTCTTCGTGGAGATTGTAGAGCTCCTCCTTTGCTGACTCGTTGAGAAGCTTCCCGAGGGAAACCACCCAGGACTTGGCACTTTCCTGCACTGTGTTTGCCAGAGGGCCGAGTTGGAGCCTGACGCAGTGCTCATCCTTGGTTAAGGGGTAGCGCGTGACCTCGCCGGCTATCTTGGTGTAGAACTGCAACTTCTCATCATAGGCCGTACAAGCGGGTTTCTTGGCAGCAAATTTCTCCATCACGATAGCTTTGTCCAATTTCCAGAGAGGTCGATACCGCTTCCATTTCTGTAGGTACTTCATGAGATTGACCAGAATCCTGTGGACGTTTTGGGGGATCATAACAGCTTGCTCAATTATCTGAGGAGTCACAGAAATGTCATTGTAAAAGCTCATTATGACAACTTCTTCCTCCTCCCCTTTCTGAGGAGGGCATTCTATGCAGCTGCCGTTCATCCAGCGCACGAAGTTCTGGCGAAATAAGAATCGGGGGAAAAGGTAGTATTTTAGTCTCTGTTTTGCCTCCCGTGTATGTATCAGTATTCAGTGATAAGTCTTGCCTAGTAATGGAAATCATTTTATTATTGATAAACTATGCTAGATCACAAAAATTACCACAATAACCTTTGTTCCTCCCATCAAGAGATGGAGTCTCCCAAGGTGATAGTTTGGGAAAGAAAAAGAAAAAGGACAAAAAACCAAGTAAGAGATGGAGTCTATTCCCCCATCTGGGACCAGTCTGGTGACTTGACTTGACTCAGGGGAAAAGAGGCAGAAGTAGTTCACGCAAGTTCCCAGCCAAGGATGCAAGAAGCTCCGCAGCTTCTACTCCGGTGGAGTAGGCATGGGAAAGGAGAGAGGGAGACAGATGGGTGCGTTTGGGAGACTCGCCGATGGGCCGGGTGTCGCTGGGTGGCAGAAACAGAGGAATTGGGGACGGCTCCCGGGTTTCAGGCTCGAGCCACTGGGTTGATGTTGGTGCCGTTTCCCAAAGTGGGAAAGCTGGGGCAGGACCGGTCTGCTGGGCGGGAAAGGTCAAGAATTCCACCCTGGGCACGCCCAGGCGAAGGCCCAAAGGGGACATCCAAGCGGGCAACCGCGTGGACCTGGGCTGGAGGCGGGAGTGCGGCGGGCACCGCCACGGAGGTGCTCTCAGAGCCACAGGACTGAAGAACAGGAGCGGCGCGTGGCGGACAGAAAGACACAGCTCACAGCTTGGAGGGAGAGAGGCAAGAGGAAGTTTCTGTGAGCGCCCTTTTTATTTTCTCTCCATTGAAAAAAGACTTAAACATATTTGTAGATTCACAGAAGAACCAACACAGAAGGAGAAGGGAAAAACCAAGAAGGCAACAGAAAGAGAGGATAACTGATTAAAAGAGAGAGAGAGAGAGAGATAGAGAGAGCAAGCAGCCAGGACCGGGCTTTGGGACACTCGGGAATTTGGAGCTCTATGGGGAGGCGCTAGGGAGAGACCGAGGCAAGAGGAACCGTGTCCCCCACCTCCTGGTCACTTGCTTTCGACGACGGGAGGGCGCAGCCACCTACAGCGAGACGCCACCTGAGAAGCGACGAACACCCCGCCCTTACCTTGGTGATCTCCACGCAGTTGCGGACGCAGTGGACGCACATTTTGTCGATCTCGTTGGCGTTGGGGTGCAGGATGACCTCTGGGGCCGTCAGAATGGTTTCCGTTTGGAACAGAGGGACGTTTCCCAGGATCAACGCGTTAAAAGACTGCAAATTCCTAAAAGCGTAAATGCAAACAACTGAGCACCCACGAGAGTGAAAAACACGGCACAGCGGACGGAGAGGACCGGGGTCACAACGGCCACAGGTGAGGAGCCCACCCCAAGGAACCCCACGCTGTGGGGGTGCGGCCGACAGTCTGGGCTGAGTTTCATGGTATTTTTTGGTCCTAAATTTATACAAATAGTTCATTTCTACTTTTGGAGAGTCGAATGCCTGTTGGTTGGAAAACACTTAAATGACACTGATCACTTCCGGAAGCTGTTCAACTCTGGTTCAGGAAAAGGGAACATTCACTTCCCGCGCAACCTGCCCCAGCCCGCTCTGTCCTCTCCAGGTCACGCTGGGGGTGACATTCGGAGATGGAACCTCATTAGCCCCCAGCGCGGGGCCCCTGCTCCGCCCCTGCAGTAGTTCATGCGGCAGCCGGGGGAGAGACGTTTTAAAAACATGTGACTCTCCCTCCCCGCGCTGAAAACACTCGGTAGCCTCCTCTTGCTGTCAGAGTGAAACGCAAGCCCTTGGCCTGCCTTCCCGGCTCTTTCTTTTTTATTTTTGGGTTTTTGTTGTTGTTGTTGTTGTTGAGACAGGGTCTCGCTCTGTTGCCCGGGCTGGAGTGTAGTGGCGTCTTCATAGCTCACAGCAACCTCAGACTCCAGGGCTCAAGCGATCCTCCTGCCTCAGCCTCCCGAGTAGCTGGGACTACAGGCATGCGCCACCACACCCGGCTTTTTCTGAACACAGACACACTATGTCTTTCAGACAGCTGGAGTGGGAAGAGGGATCATTTCCTGTTCTGAACGCTGAGGCGCTAACAAGAGTGTGAGCCCACAGGAAGGTCACCCCTCCATCCTGTGAGGGCCCCTTCAGCCAGAAAGCCGTCTCCTGATTTTCATTTTGTCCCTGGCCACCCCCTTTAACTGTCCGTGTACATAAAATATTTTAATCTAAGCACAATTGTTTCTAAAACACGCAACAAGAAGATGAACTCTGAGCACAGTGGTCCCAGCTACTAGGGAGACCCAGGTAAGGAAACCCTCGAGCCCAGGGGCTGGAGGCTGCGATGCGCTACTATCATGCCTGCGCATGAACGCTGAGCTCCAGCCTGGGCAGCACAGCAAGACCCTGGCTCTAAAAAACAAAAAGGAAGATGCACTTACCTGAGGATGAGCTTCGTTAGGACCTCATAAATCCTATTTTCCCAGTACTCGTAGTAGGAGGCCAGCTTGGGGGCCTTGCCTGTGTTGGTGTGGACGACCAAACCCTCAACTTTGGTCAGCAGAGGTCCAATGGCAAGATACCACCGGACCATGTGGTCCACGTCTCGGGCCCTTTCTCGATCAATGTGCTCAAAGAATTCCTTCACACCTAGAGAGAAAGACATCTGTCACAGCTGTCCACAAAGACAGGAAAGGACAGAGCTCAGAAAGCAATCCTAACACCAGCCCTGTGTCTCGGAAATACATAAACAGCTCCCAACCTTGACCTGAAGCAGAAAACAAGTCAACACCAGAAGTCAAGACACACCCTAAGCAACGAATAAATGACAACTTGGGGACGCTCGTTATGTACGCAGAAGTACACCACATCCAGGAGGTGGCTTTTATGTCTTTGGGCCATCTTGTTTTTCTTGAATTCCTTGTTGACTAGTCTAAGAACGCTTAAACCATCTTGTGTGAATGTGCAAATGCGAGCCCATAAAAGCACGACTCATTTTACTGTTACAACATTATCGACAAAAGTGCTACTGATTTTTCAGACTCAAGAATTTGTTACACTATCTCAGCAATCCATAAAACATGACAAAAAGCAAGAATTACCCATGGTCCTTTCAAGGAAGATGACCGAGTTGCTTAGGAAAGGTTTTATTCAATTCAATGCTTTCATTTATGTACATGGATATAAAACCACGACCAAGAGGCTCATGGTTCACCGCACAACCAGAGCACCGAGAGGTCAGACCTACCTGGCAGCTCTTCCTCGCTTTTGGGTGCTGGATATTTAAAGAGGTTCATGCTCTCTATTAATGTGAGCCTGGAAGAAATGTCATCTGCATTCTTATGGATCTGGTGCACGAGAGACTCGAATTTCCCAATGGCCTGTTTGCACCGACTTATGTAGTCCCCGATGCCTTTGGAGAGAAAAGGGAAGACACTTGGTTTCCGAGTCTGTCTCTCCACGTGCCTCCCACCGACGTGAGAGACATTAACACCGTCCCTCCACGGGGAAGACCCTGCTTAGTCCAACTCCCTCGGGCCTTGGAGGCGGCCAAGGGACCCTGCATCCCTAAGAGACCAGGACAAGGAGCCTGCTGCCCAGAATCAACCAAGCGATATGTGTCTTCTGTTCAATTTTGGCAGAGCCACGTGGGAGGCACACGGGGAGGAAGAGATTGCGCAGCCCTGTTGTCCCGTCGCCGGGCTCCCCGGACACGCCGCGCTACCCCGCACTGCCGGCGGCCTCCTCCGAAAGGCAAACAGCAAGAGGGTGAACGGTAAACCCGGGTTAAGCGCTTATGACCAGTCTCACACTTTATATACTTTAAAATCCCCAAACTGATCACAGACTGTACTGTAAAACATGAAACTATAACATTTTGAGGGGGAAAAAAAAGGGAGAAAACCTTTGAGATCCACGGTGAGGCGATGATTCTCAGACTTGACACCAAAAGCAGGACCCATTAAAGGAAAAACTGACAAGCTGGATTTCTCCAAAATTTAACACTTTTGCTCTACAAACGACCCTCCTAAGAGAAAGAAAAGACGCCCTAGAGTGGGAGAAAATATCTGCAAACCGCACATTCAGCAAAGGACTAGTATCCAGTATCTCAAAACTCGACAGTGAAGAAGGCAAACCATGTCATTGGAAAATGGGCAAAAGACATGAAAAGACCCTTCCCTCAAGAGGACAGACAGACGGCAAGTCAGCACGTGAAAAGATGCGCGACCTCCTCAGTCACTACACAATGCAAATCCAACCCACGACAAGCTGTCTTTGCACAGCTATCGGGGCTAAGACTGAAAAATAGCGACCCCACCAACTGCTGGCCAGGATGTGGGGAGACGGGACCGCTCACGCATTGCTGATGGAAATGCAAACTGGCACGGCCACCCTGTGAAACAGGGTAACAACTGAAAAATAAAAAAGGAACTAAGCTCAACGTGCACCTACCGCACAACTTAGCCATTGCACCGCTGGCCACTTGTCCCATAAAAACGAAGACTCGTGTTCATACAAAACCCTGTACACAGATGTTTATGGCACCTTTATTCATAACAGCCAAAACGGGAAATAACCTAGATGTCCTTCAAGAGGCGAACGGCTTAAACAAACAACGGTACGTGGAGTACTATTTAGCAAGAAAAAGGAACAAATTGTCAATAGATACAACAACTCAGATGGCTCTTCAGAGAATCAGGCTGAGCGAGACAAACCAACCCAATAAAAGTTCTATAATATATTTCATTTAAACAACACTCTTGAAACGGCAAAATTGCAGAAATGGAGGACAAATTCACGGCTGCCAGGGGTTAAGGAGAGGGAAGTGGGTGTGGCTGTCATCGCTGCCGTGTGGGAATGTTCTCTAGCTTGACTGTGTCGGTGCCAGTATCGTGGTTGTGATCTTCTAGTTTTGCCAGCAGTCACCCTGGGGAGAACTGGGTAACGGGCACACGGCGTCTCTCTGCAGTAATTCTTAACAACTGCATGTGAATCTATAATTACCTCCAGATTAAATTTTTAATGAGAAAAGTAAAAGTCACTTTCTTTTTGGAGGAGAGCAGTTGAGTCAGCAGAGTGTGACAATGGCCCCCCTCTTAGCGTCACCCCACCTGCAGCCTGGAGATTAGCTCTAAGTTCCACAGAGTGTATTTTATCAACCCTCAAAAATTATTTGATAACCGTATCTATAAGCACACAAAAATTGTAATTCAAATAAAACAACCTAAAAGAATTTTGCATCCCAAAGTCTAAAAGGCAATAAATAGGCCAGGCGCGGTGGCTCACGCATGTAATCCCAGCACTTTGGGAGGCTGAGGTGGGAGGATCACTTGAGGCCAGGAGTTCAAGACCAGCCTGGGCAACATAGCAAGACCCTGAGACCCCATCTCTACAAAATATTTTAAAATTAGCAGGGCATGATAGTGAGCACCTGTAGTCCCAGCTACTCGGGAGGCTAAGGCAGGAGGATGGCTTGAGCCCGAGAGTTCAAGGCTGCAGTGAGCTACGACACTACTACACTCCAGCCTAGGTAACACAGCAAGACCCTGTCTCTAAAAAGGAAAAAAGAAAAAGTAATAAATAGAAAAATTATGTTACCTAGTGAGTTCCAGTTCAGCCTCTTATATCCGGACCTAAACACCCGGATTAATTCCTGGGCGTGATCGTCAAGAAGAACAGTCTCCGCCTCGCTTAACGTCCCTATGAGCGTGTGGTAGTGATCCAACATGCGCTGTATCCCGTCTGTGTACCTGCACGGGGCCGACAGGCATGGACTGAACTCAAAGCTTCTGTTATCGGTAGGTTACCAAAGACCACGAACCCGTCTACGACTTCGATCAAGACATTTGCAAAAATTTAAAACAATACCACTCTTTTCATTAACTTTCTTTTTTGAAAAATACCACTTTTCAGCCTGAGCAAGAGCAAGACCGCATCTCTACAAAAAATAGAAAAATCAGCCAAGTGTGGTGGTGCATGCCTGCATGCCTGCAGTCCCAGCTACTCGGGAGGCTGAGGCAGGAGGACCACCTGAGCCCAGGAGTTGGAGGATGCAGTGAGCTGTGATGACGCCACTGCACTCTAGCCTGGGCAACAGAGGGAGACCCTGTCTCAAAAAAAAACAAAAAACTGTAAAAAGGTCCCAAGGCTAAAAAGTTTACTGCTAATTAAAGAGAAGAATCTTTTTACCTAAGGAATTTGTCTTCCTGGAGAGCAACATTTCTTGCTAATTCAGGGACAACGAACCCCAGCTGTTCCAAGTACTTTGTTTCATGAATAATTTCTTTGAGCGCAGGTGAAAAATTGATTGCAAAAACAGGTCCCTTCTCTGGAGTGGACGGCTCGTCGCCAGTGGAGGACAGCTGTGGAAGAGACGAGATGGCGGGAGAGACGTGTGGGAAGCCCGGAAGGAAGTCCCAGAAGCAGTCGGGTCAGGACAACCCAAGGTAAAAGCGGATTTGAAAAAGATAAATGCAGAGCCCTTGACGGGGGCGCTGGCTGGAACTGGCTGGAATACAGACTTCGGTGAATAGAGTTTTTAAAGAATTCCATTTAGTTACCATTTGAAAATTGGGTGATTTCATATAAAACTCCAGAATTCTGGCATCCTTTGGAAAACTGGAAAGTCTAGTCATGTAGCAAGAATAGCCTGAAGTCAGGGAGCAGCTGCCCCTTTGATGGGACCTGAGCAAACAGGCTCCCTGCAGGGGCCACCCGGCCCTCTCCACTCACTGTGGTACCTACGTCAGAATTTCGGGGACCAAAGACCTGAAACTGCCAGGCCACATCTTCCCTCCCTAACAGCTGGTGTGCGTTTACTGAGCACCTGCTATGTGCCAGGCACCGTGCTAAAGATAAGGATGAATCACACGGAATGGCAGTTTTCTGTAGGTTATTAATGGTCCACTAGGCCAGGCGCGGTGGCTCACGCCTGTAATCCCAGCACTCTGGGAGGCCGAGGTGGGAGGATCGCGTGAGGTCAGGAGTTTGAGACCAGCCTGAACAAAAGCAAGATCTTGTCTCTACAAAAATAAAAATTGGCCAGGTGTGGTGGTACACGCCTTTAGTCCCAGCTACTCAGGAGGCTGAGCCAGGAGGATCTCTTGAGCCCAGTGGTTTGAGGCTGCAGTGAGCTATGATGACGCCACTGCACTCTAGCCCGGGCAACAGAGCAAGACCCTGTCTCAGAAAAAAAAAAAAAAAAAGGTCAACTGATAGCAGCTACTTCATATACGGTTCAACTAATCCTTTACTTGTTTACGTGGTCTGATCCAACTCATTTCATAAACGGGGAAACTGAGGCTCAGAGTGAAGCCTCCTGCCCAAGGAGCCGGTAGGGCTGCCCAGGTCCAGCCCGGGTCCTAACCATGCCGTTCCGATAGCTCTGTTCTCTTTCCTTTTGGCCCCTCCTCCTCTTCCCTGTCACCCCCTGCCCTCCTTTGTCTTTGATTTTGGAAATACCTGCCAACTTCGTGAGTGTCAACAAATGGAACTTCAGGAAACTCACGCAGACGCCATCATCTGACACGGCCACCACAGTTGGGGACAAGAGTCTGGCAATACGCACCTTGGTCAGGATGCTCCTCTTCATGAGGTTGGGGAGGACCTGCTCCGTGGTGTCTTTCCACTGCTCGTACTTTCTGTCTTCATAGTCCTTCATCGTCCTCCCCACTTCCAGATATTTCTGTTTTACCTACCGAAGAATGCACGCAACGCTCATTCTGCCCTTGGAAATAACATTTTCTCCTCTCCCTCTGCACACACGTATGTTTTGAAAAAGGAAGTAGACGGATTTTCACGCCCTTTGGAGGGTTTGTGTGGGGTGGTGTGAGTTGAAACGCAGGCGGAAGAGCAGGCATGGGCAGCCACAGCCAGTGGGCTGAACCTGCTGCAGCCCGTGAACCAAGAATGGCTTTTACATGACCATGGGGATGATTAGACGGAAATCAAAACAACAATAATGCTTCATAACACATGAACACTACATGAAATTCAAATCGCAGCATCCACAAATAAAGTTTTCTTGGAACTCAGCCACGCCTGCCCGTACACGTATTAATTGGGCTACTTTCTTGCAACAATGGCAGCTTGAATAAAATATTTACTGTCTGCGTCTTAAAGAAAAGGCGTGCTGACCTCTGCTGTATAACAAACAAAAATCCATGGGCACGGGGGAGGGATGGTACCCCAAAATAGTGGCCATCCTCCAGAGAAGCTGAAAATCAAGTGCAAGAAGCAGTTCACGTGACCAGGACCTGGACGATGTCCTATATATTAAGGTGCCAAAGAGAAGGAACACAGAAGGGAGTTTTAAATATGAGCCCTGAATCACGGACCACAGGAAAGACCCTGTAACTGGCAGGCGTGGATTTGAAAGTGAGCTGCTTCCCACACGGGCAAACCCTCTGTAGGCTCTGCAGGGTGGCAGCCACCCAGATCTAATGACTCCCCCGGATGAGATCGGGGAGACCGGCCTGTCTAGGATGAAAGCATTAAATACAAAAGCAGACGGTTCCGGCAAAAGCAACGTACTTCCTGTCCTCGGTCACCCTCCAGTATCTCCTCCACTTCTTGAAACCGCAGGATGGTGTGCTTGATCCGATAGAACAGGGACCGCTCCCAGCAGATGGCACCCGCCACCGGCGGCAGGTTCTTATACAGCGGGGGGTTGTCCTGGTTCTGGACGAAGAGCTTATTAATGATGTCAATCTGAAAAGCAATCAAACGTAGTCTGTAAGGGACAAACATCACCACATTAGCCCAGAAAGATTGAGATCTGAATCTGTAAGGAAATCAAAATTGCAATGTCAAGAAATAGTCTATACAAGAGTGTTTTTACTACTTCCTTGTTATTTATTACTTTTTCTTATGCTCTCTAGCAATTTTTTTCGCCTTTGGTTTAACCTACGCAATGCTCCAAATTGCCTTATAGCTAACAGATCTTCCACACCATGGGTTTGATTGAATTATTAGAAACCCTGAAATGTGTTCTACACGGACCAGTGGCCGACTTGCATTTTTTTTTTTTGAGACAGAGTGTCTCTCTGTTGCCTGGGCTAGAGTGCCGTGGCGTCAGCCTAGCTCACAGCAACCTCCAACTCCTGGGCTCAAACGATCCTCCTGCCTCAGCCTCCCGAGTAGCTGGGACTACAGGCATGTGCCACCATGCCCGGCTAATTTTTTCTATATATATATTTTTAGTTGTCCATATAATTTCTTTCTATTTTTAGTAGAGACGGGGTCTCGCTCTTACTCAGGCTGGTCTCGAACTCCTGAGCTCAAACGATCCTCAAACAATCCACCGGCCTTGGCCTCCCAGAGTGGTAGGATTACAGGCATGAGCTACCACTCCGGGCCCCAACTTGCATTTTAAAAGAAGCATTTCCGGCCGGGCGCGGTGGCTCATGCCTGTAATCCTAGCACTCTGGGAGGCCGAGGCGGGTGGATCGCTCGAGGTCAGGAGTTCAAGACCAGCCTGAGCAAGAGTGAGACCCCGTCTCTACTAAAAATAGAAAGAAATTATATGGACAGCTAAAAATATATATAGAAAAAATTAGCCGGGCATGGTGGTGCATGCCTGTAGTCCCAGCTACTCGGGAGGCTGAGACAGGAGGATCGCTTGAGCTCAGGAGTTTGAGGTTGCTGTGAGCTAGGCAGACGCCACGGCACTCACTCTAGCCTGGGCAACAGAGTGAGACTCTGTCTCAAAAAAAATAAATAAATAAATATAAATAAAAATAAAAAATAAAAAATAAAAGAAGCATTTCCGTGCTCTCAACTGCTTAACTGGGTGTGGCAGGCACAATGGCCTCCCAAAGGTCTACGTCACCAACCCCCAGACCTGGGACCTGAGACTCCATCGAGCTACTCGGCAGAGGAGAGCCGCGGCTGTCGGCCGGCTGATCTTAGAGCAGATTATCCTGGGCTTTCTGGGCAGGTCCCGTCTATCACAAGGGTCCCCAAAACAGAAAGGGGGGAGGCAGAGAAGGTCACAGCGATCAGATGTGAAACTATCGTCGCTGGCTTTGAAGATGGGAGTGTTCCAGGAACCTCTAGAATCAGGGGGAAAAAAAGGCTTCCCCCTGGAAACTCCAGGAGGGGCTCCAGCCCTGCTGACGCCTTGACTGACACCCAGGGCCACCGGCGGCAAACTTCTGCCCTCCGGGACTATAGGATAATCATTTGCTTTAAGTAGCTAAGTTTGTGGTCATGTGTTAACTGCAACAATAGAAAACTAACATCATACATCAGGAGACCACTGAAGGCTTTTATTTGCTACTACCTTACATTGCTCTAATTATTCACATATTCTCTTTTTATATTCCGAATAAGACAATAAGCATTTTTGTTTGTTTGTGTCTCCCACTAGATACTGATTTCTTCGAAGGCACAAGCTATGTTTCGTTTCTCTCCCTGTGCCCAGCACTATACTGGGAACACATGAGCGCTGAATACATTTTTCTGAATTAACAACACATACATAGATGAGCCTTGGACACGGTGAGCTTTGACTACTATGATTGCCAAGATTCTCACTAACTCACACAGGGCCACCGCAACATCAGCTACATAATATTATACTCCATAAATTCGTATCAACTTTCTCCACTAAATAAACAAACCCACTTTGGGTTATCTGTATTATGTGACACCCTTATTTGGGAAAATCCTACAGTTTCTCTGAATTCAAATGGGAAAGGCAGAAAATGGCTCAATGGTTCACATTTTGCCAAGCGTATTTTCACTGCTCGGCCAGCCACCGATTTGTCAATTACCTCTTTGCAATACTGCACAAGAATATCATTAAACTTCATCATCATTTGTCGATTAATAGCCTCCCGTGAACGAATGTGCTTGAATTTTAAAAGCATGTCAAACGCTGCTTCAGCTGATCGAAGCGTCTTAAAAGATTCATCAATAAAATTTTTTGCTTCTTTCTCAATAACCTGCAAAGAAAAAAAGTCAAGAAAAGAGCCCTCATGTCCCTGTAATTATCCTGCAAAAACAAAGTGACGAGGGAAAAAAAAAAAAATCTCAGTGGCTTGGGACAGATTTCTATTGCACTTTCTCTGCCTCAGACAAGTCCCCGTTTTTTTTTTTATTCTGTCGCCTTTATCCACACCGATCTGACCTCCTGAAACACCCTTTGCTTCCTCAGCTCTGTCCCCCCTTGTCCAGAGCGTCCCCAACCCCACAGGTTGCTTCCAACTTGCTGCCTTCCCTGCCCCAACCCCTGACAAAACACAGTTTTCAAAAACCCACCGAGCCCTTTGTGATTCTCTCGCTGTATCTGGTTTTATTTTTACCTTGATTCATAAATAGCTGAATTAATATTGTACAAAACAAACGTCACAGAAATGCTACTGTTCTACCTCAATGTAAACTTTTCCACCTGGGGAACAGGAATGTGGATGAAGAAGATTAAGGAATATTCTTGTTTATTTTCTGACTTCTGTATTGTTTCTGTTTTTTACAAATAAGCATGTGCTGCTTCTTGTGATTTAAAAAATAAAAAAAACCTCAGTGCATCACTGCATAACCCAACAAACTTAACGTGGGGAAACAAGATTGAACTGACGGATGTGTCACTTGCCATAACTTCGATCTTGAACTCATCCATCACGTATTTCCAGAAATGGGAGGACTTGATGCTGAAGGGGTCGAAGGTCAGGCTTTCCATGGGGGTGACCAGGCTGTCTACCCTGCACAGGACGTCATCGATACGCTTGGGGTCCCCTGTCACAGCCTTGAGTTCTGGACCAAATATGTTGTAAAATTCCTCCATAACCTGCCCAATCAAACAGAACAACGAGGAGGTTACAGTTTGGCATTCTCACGACTATTCTAATTACCAATGGAGAGCAGGTCTAGAGTGGCTGAGGGCAACCTCCTCCCCGACTAAGCCCTTTGGTACTATGCCCACTGCACGTGGGATAAGATCCAGGCGCCCTAACATAGCCTGCAAGATGCGCAAGGTCTGCCCCTGCCTCCTCCCCCAACTTCTTCTCAGGCTGCTCTCCCCCGGCCACCCTGCAGCCACCCCTGCCCTCCTTCAGGTCCATGTTCCTCTCTGCCTCAGGGCCTTTGCACTTGCAGTTGGAAGTGCCTAACTAGCTCCTACTCATGACTAGTTATCCGCTTGTTGTGAACGACCCTTCTAGACCAGGGCAGGCCTCAATGCACGTGCCAGAGCACCCTCAATGTGCTTTCCACAGCGTCTACCTCAGCTGCAGCGTGTGACTGTGACATCCACCATCTTCCTCTTCCACTGGACGGCAAGCTCCGTGCAGCCCCAGCCCCAGATGTTTGCTCGGAAGGGCCCTGTGCTGGGCTTAAGGCTCTGCTATTACCGACTTGAAATTCTTACTAATTTGATCTCTGAACTTGGGTTTTGTCAATGAGGTGTGATGCCACAGGGGTGCATGTGTGTGGGCAGAGGCGATCACAGCAAGCTGCCTGGCTGCCGTTCCATGGGGCGCTGCCCTGCCCCCCAGCAGAGACTTCCAGTGGATCCGTGAGTCCGGCAAGCCCCTAAGGGAGTCTAGCCCAGCGCGTGGCATCTGTGACAAGTACGTGGGGCACTGTCATTGAGGAATGCCAATGTGTGCTAGGAAGACAGAGGGGGACTTTGCAGAGGACACGGAGAAGGAGCAGCCAAAGAGGTCCAAGGAACCAAAAAGCAACGGGGAGGAAGGGATGTCACCAAAGACAAGAAAAAGTTGCAAAGGCCTAGTGTCTTTTGATGCATTCTGGCACATTCTAGCACATTCTGTGTATTCTTTCTCCAGGCCCTTCCTGACCCCCACCTTCTGCCTGGCAGGGAGGGGTCCACTGTCACAAAGCCAACGGCTTCCCGTCGGGCAGAGCCCCACGCTCCCTGGCCTGACTCGCCCGCAGGGGCTCGGGGAGGCCGCCCGGCCCTACCTGCAGAACTTCGTACAGGTCCCGGCAGATGGAGGCCATGTAATCCGTCCTCTCGAACAGCCGCTTCCGGTCAAACTCCCACCGAGCCTCTCTCCCCGAGGCCTCGATCTTGGCCCGGATGTCAAAGTAGGCTTTTTTCCACAGCTTGAGGGTGTTCTTGGCGTCCAAGGTCTTGTGCTGCGCGCTCGTTCGGTTTTCTCTGCAAAGCCAAGAGCTGGCGTGGCGGGTGGGACGGCGGGACGGTGGGACGGCAGGGCGGCGGGGCCCGGGGAGCAGGTGACCCCAGGGTGGGGGGCAGTTCTAACCCAGGAGGCTCCCTGGTTTCACAAGGTGCAAGGGCAGGACGCCGAGCCGCGGCCTGTACCGCGCTGCCACCCGGCGTGCAAGGCCGTGCCGCTCCCGGCGGCTTTTCTCTCTGCGGCACAAGGAAGGCAGCGGCCTTGGAACCTAGACTTGGGTACCCATTTCACCTACATAGATTTTCTATCTTAAGAAAGTGAAAAAAGGTCTCTGTCTCCCTCAACACCTTCCATCACCCTGTACATCTTCAAAGGCTGTTCCGTCTGAGGGGGGGCGGGGTCCAGGACTGAGCACACCCTGGCCCTCTGCCTCAGTCTCCCCACGTATAACTGGGGAAGAAAGTCCCAGTTAAAACAACATTTTATACACACACATCTCCGTACCATGGAGTATTACTCAGCCCTGCAGAGGAACGGAGCACCGATACGTCTACACCATCAGTGAACCTTGAAAACGTGATGCTGAGTCCAAGGAACCAGACCCCACAGGCCACATGTCACAGGATTCCCATGCTGTGTGCCCCCACATACGGGTCCCTTGCAGGGAGGCTGGGAGTGACTGCTACAAGGGACAAGGCTTCCTGGGGGGATGAAGCAAACTTTCTAACATTGCGGTGACGGACGCACAATTCTGCAAATACCCTAAAAGCCACCGAGTTGGACATTTTAAATGCGTGAATTATAGCTCAATAAAGCTGTCTACGATCAATAAGTAAACAAACGCTGTGGCTTCTCACCGGAACAGGGTCCGCAGGTTGACCACCCTGCTGACCCGCTCGGCGATCTCCCAGGCGATGCGCTCCATGAGCGGGATCATCCTCTCGTCCTTGTTGTAGTGGCGGGAGATGATCCACACCATCCGCAGGGCGCTCATCATGGAGGGGATGGTGTCCAGGACCACGTGGAAGCTCGAGCCGTGCGTTATGTTCTGAGCGGGGGGCGCGTGCGAGAGACAGAGAGAGAGAGGGACAGAGAGCAGTGCAAGACCTCGGCCGGGCGGCTCCCACGGCTTGAGAAACAGCGCGTGCGAGAACGTGTGCTCTTCTCCATTCCTGGAAGAAGCGTGACCACTCTGTTACCCCGAAACCACAGGCTCTGCCACGTCCCGACCACAGGCGCGGCCCTGGGGCGTGAGACCCCGTGTAGAGGGGGAGATGCCAGGGGCGCCCGACGGGCAGGCAAAGGAGCCCCCTTGGAAGGGGGTCCTCTGGCCCAGCCACCCGCAGTTGTCTCTGAAGCCCAGATGAACCACCCCGCTTGGCTCTTCCAAAATTCCTGACCCACAAAATGCGGAGACAAACACAGGGGTCGTCGTTAAGAAAGTGGGAAAACAACCCGCAGACTGGGACCCTGCAAATCACGTATCTGATAAAAGATTTGTATTCAGAATTTTTGTAGAATTCTTACAAATCAATAACAAGACAAACAATGGGCAACGATTAAAATAGACGTTTCACCAAAGATGCAGAATTGACAAGAAGCACACTAAACACACACCAAGGTGTTCTGTCTCACTGGTTACTGGGGAAACGCAAATTAAACCACAAGGAGATTCCACTTCCTACCCACAAGAATGGCTTTAATCAAGAAGACAGACAGTAACAGGTGTTGGTGAGAATGTGGAAAAACTGGAACCCTCACATATTGCTGATGAGAATAGTAGGGGCGACTGCTTTGGCGAACCGTCTAGAAGTTCCTCAAAAGGTTAAACAGTTACCACATGACCCAGCTAGTCCACTCCCAGGCACAAGGATACTGAGAAACGTGGGTCCACCCAAAACCTTGCACACAACCCTTCCTAACAGCATTATTCGTAACAGCCAAAATGTGGAAACAACTCAAATACCCACCAGCAGGTGGCTGGAGAAACAAAATGTCGTGTTAATATACCCACGTGGTGGAATGTCACGTAGCCAGAAAAACGAATGAGACACTGACACCTGCTATGACATGGGTGAAACTTGGAAATCGATGCTGTGTGACAGAAGCCGGACACGGGAGGATAAACGCTGCAGGATGCCACTTGTACGAACTCCCCGGAGCGGTTAAACGCATAACAGGCAGAACGGCGAATAGAGATCACAGGGGACCCGGGGAAGCAGGGAGGGGGCGCTGGCATTTAATAGGTGTAGAGTTTCAGTTTGGGAAGACAACATGGGCTTGGATATAGATAGTGTTGTGCGTGCACGGTGTCGTGTATGTATTTAATGCCACCGAACTGTGCACTTGGAAGTGGTTAAAACGATAAATATTATGCCGTATCTATTTTATCTCCGTTTTTTAAATGCTGGATGAAAAAAAAGGAAGTTAAACCGTGCGAAAGCTCACTGACAGCTGGCTTTCCGGAGCGCGGCGCCGCGGCCTACCTTGAAATGCCGCTCCACGGTGGACAGGAAGCGCACGTTGTCCGAGGCCTCCATGTGGAGCTTGAACAGCTCGGTCAGGACCGGCTGCACGTTGGCCACCAGCATGGAGTCCGCCTCCTTGATCACATCCAAGACTTTTCTGACTACTGGCAGCTTTGTTTGTTCATGAAGCGCACTTAAGGTTGCATTTCTTTCCCGCCAGAATTCAATTTCGGCCAGAGGGCCATGGCCCTGAGAGGTGACATGAACACACAAAGAACTGTCGTCATTAGTGTGAGGCAGACATCTGCCGTGGTTTCTTCGGCACTTGCTCCCTCCTTCCCAACTGCTCTGGTCCATATGGGTCTCCAGAGGTGGGCTTCGCACCTCGGATGGCGCCATCAGAGTGACTATCTCAGGGCACTGGCTGGGAACACGAGGCAAAGACAATGCAGACTACGGTCATGGGGCCAGAAACTACCGCAAGTTGCCACCGTGAGGGAAACCAGACTGAGGAATAAGCCCCCTCACCTCCCAGAGAAGAGGCTAGAACCAAGAGATTCACAGAGAAACACAGCTGAAGTCCTGATCAAACCGTACCTGAAGCCAGCCCTGCCTCTGGTCGTTTCAGTTATGTGGGGCAAGGAGTTCTCTTTTTTTTTTTTTTTTTTGGAGACAGAGTCTGGCTCTGCTGCCCAGACTTAGAGTGCCGTGGCGTCAGCCTAGCTCACAGCAACCTCAGACTCCTGAGCTCAAGCAATCCTTCTGCCTCAGCCTCCCAAGTAGCTGGGACTACAGGCATGCGCCACCATGCCCGGCTAATTTTTTCTATATATATTTTTAGTTGTCCATATAATTTCTTTCTATTTTTTTCAGTAGAGATAGGGTCTCACTCTTGCTCAGGCTAGTCTCGAACTCCTGACCTCGAGTGATCCTCACACCTCGGCCTCCCAGAGTGCTAGGATTACAGGCATGAGCCACCGCGCCCGGCCTCTCTTTCTTATTTGATCCAGGTGAGTTGGGTTTTGTGTTTCTGGCAGCCCGAGTATCATGACTGACAGACAGTGTCCACTCTGTCAATCCAGGCAGGAATCTGGTAGCACGCCAACATC
Organism: Eulemur rufifrons; assembly: GCF_041146395.1. Classification (NCBI taxonomy): domain Eukaryota; kingdom Metazoa; phylum Chordata; class Mammalia; order Primates; family Lemuridae; genus Eulemur; species Eulemur rufifrons. The sequence continues at coordinate 4,641,185 of NC_091003.1, forward strand.
AGAAAGCCCAAGAATGATATCTTGGGTGCGTTTACTTGGATGTTTTAAGGAAGTCACAAAACAGTAAGAAAAAGGCCAGAACATGCAAACCCTCAGTCTCTTGGCTCTTAGCATGGTGAGCACAGCCTGGATCCAGGATCTCTGAACCCTGCACACATTACCTGAGGTGTCTTCTTCAGCTGGTCCTCGACAGCTGCAGATATCTGATTCAGCCAGTTTATCACACACTGCTCCAAGATTTCAACGGTTTCCGGGTCAGCTGCCAGATCAGACACCTCTCTGTCCACACTGATGCTTGGCATTTCTAACTTGATCTCACCTAGTAGCACAAAAATGGCCAGTCAGCCACTGGCTTAGGAAAAGTGATGCTAAAACAGTAATGTTCACATTTCTCTCATACATCAGTATAAGCTCTGACACATCCGTTTTCCTAATAATGTCCCTATGTTGTTCTCTTTCATTAGAATGCAATGAAAACATTTTAGATAATTGTTCCAGTGTTAAGCTCCATGACGATGATTTACTTATTAAGATGTTCCCAAATTTACAACCTAGTGACTTCCATTTTTAAAGAATTGAACAAATAATCACAGCTCGACAGATATGTGAGATAACCTTCAGGATGAAACAGACAGTCAAAGATAAATCAGGCGGGGAAAAATGACCTGAGGGAAATTGAGATAATACCAAGAAAAGGGAGAAATTTCCAAAAAGAAATCCCAACTCTTTGTCTCAGAGATTGAGATAATATGGCATCCATCAAACAAGAATAGGATGCTATGAAAAAGGCACAGAGACTAAGAGGTATGACTATCAATCAGAGGTTGAGAAGGTAAAAGTTGAAGAATACTCCAGGAAGGCAGAATGCAAAGACAAAATGATGGAAAACAGAAGAGATAAGAAAGAAAATCTGTAGACATCTGTCCAGTAGGAATTTTAACAAGAGGAAACAAAGACAAATAGGGAAGAGTGACATAAAAAAAGAAAGATTATATATAATGTATTATATATACGTGATATAGTCATTTAAAAAACTCACTCTGCAACAGATTACCTGGCATTTATGATAGAATGCATCTTGAAGAAAAAGAATAAAAGAGCTTTTTAAATTAACAGCCAATAACCGACAAAAAGCTATTAGTAAATGTCCCAACAAGCTTCTTCCCCACAGTATTATAGAACAGCGGTTGGCAAACTTTTCTCAAAAGGCCAAACAGTAAATATTTCAGATCCTGCGGGCCAAGAGGCAAAATTAAAGACAGAATGTAGGTGTTTATATAGCTGTTAAAAATGTAACCATTTAACATTAAAAACACTATTTATAGCCCACAGGCCATTACAAACAGGCAGTGGGTCGGATTTGGCCATAATGTTCTGACCCCTGTTATAGAATATTAATTCACCTGCTTTTCTGATTTTTTAAATAGTATATGCTGATTGTAAAAGAAAAGATGCAAAAGAAAAACCATCTTATTCTCACATCCTGGTCGGTGACAGTCACCGATAACATTTCAAGGAATTTCCTGCCCGCGTTTTATCTAAAACACAAATGTATTTTTCACTCATCTACTTTTTTACACCAAGAACGAGGCACACAATCATGTTTAAGATAATAAGAAACGATTCTGCACATCTCTGCTATGTTATCCCGATTCCAGGAGTCGAGAAAGGGGAAAGTAAGGAAAACACTAAGCAGAAATACCGGAAAATGGGTACAAGAGACAGGGACAGAGAAACACTGCTTCTGGGGGGGAGAAAAGAACATTCTAAACGGAAGCCCCCAAAAACATCCCGTAACGTGTTATAAAAGGTTTGGATCTCCACATGTGTACAAAGTGGGGCTTGTTAAATTTTACTTTTAAAGGAAGAAAAGAGGTTATTTTCCTGGAACAGCAATCCCATTTCACGGGCCTTAATAGTCTTGCTGAGAAAGGCTCTTTTGTCTTTTCACAACGTAAGACCCTAAAAAGACAGCCACCACGGGAGACTCATCCTCCTCCCCAAGCCAGCCTGTCGGCCTCCCTGCCCTCCCACGACACACATTCTCCTGCTGACCCAGGCTCTGGGACTCTGGCCGTGCCGCCCACCCCGTCGAACGAGGTGCAGACCAGCTCCATAAAATAGCAGCTGCTGTGTGCAACTTTCATATGAGATCCAACGCCACCTCCTCCGTGAAGCTCTCCTTGACTTCCCCAGCTTGCTCTCCCTCTTCCAAACCCTACAGACCCTAGTATCTTTCTTAAGTTCCTTGTCCTTCCCTAGTTGCTAACGCTCTGGATTCTAAGATACTTGAGGACAAAGATCGCATCGTTCCTTTCTGTGTCTCTTATAATAGTGATGGGCTCAGCTTCTTCCATGCACAGGAGTGTGCATGTCAACAAGAATTGTTATAAATTAAATCCCGAAAGCTCCTGAGCGCTCACATTGCCTTCTTAAAGTAAACCCATCGTTCTAAACTCTAGAGGAGAAGGAGGGAACCTGACCTTCCAGTTGCTGCATGGTTCTCTGAATACCGTTTGCGAATTTCTGGAGGTTCATTAAAAATTCATCCCGTATCAACTGAACACTGTGATATTCTACGGTTTCCATGGGCATGCTGGGAAGGTCCATTTCAAACTTAAACGAATCGGAGAACTCTCCGGGTGCGAGGACAAAGGTCGAGTCCATCTTGTGCTGGCTGAAGGACAACGCTGGCAAGAACACCTGCAACGCCAAGTTAATGACACAGTCACACGACGTCATTGTCAGTGATTCGTGTACTTACGTTGCCTCCGGCTTTGAATACTCTGTTACACGGAGGCATAAATGTGCCCACGACCCGTTTGTGGACGAAACGAATCACGTGGCCTTACTCTCAGAAACGCTGGGATTTCTTCCTTTCCCCGCATTTACCTGACATATCATATCCTTCAGCAAATGAAGCACGTGAGCATTTATGATCCCGTACTCCAGCGCTTCGGGCATGATTTCCATGGCCTCCTTCATGTCGGTAGCTTCGGCGACCGCCTCTGGGTAGGAACAGACCAGACACGAGATCAGTGCGGGAGTGGCCGACAGTCAGCACTGGCGACAGTGCAGAAACCTCCTGCTGCTCATGTCACGGCAAGCCAATCAGAATAGATGCTCTTTTTGTATTTAAATGAATCCCTGGGCCTACGAGAAGCTGAAATAAATACAACACACTGTGGTTCTTTTTTTTTTTTTTTTTTTAAACAGGGTCTCATTCAGTTGCAGTGGTGTCATTGTAGCTCACTGCAGCCTCACACTCCTGGGCTCAAGCGATCCTCCTGCCTCAGCCTCCCAAGAAGCTGATACTATAGGTGTGCACCACCACGCCTGGCTAATTTTTTTTTTTTTTTTTTTTTAAGAGATGGAGTCTTGCTATGTTGCTCAGGCTGGTCTCAAACTCCTTGGCTCAAGTGCTCCTCCTGCCTCAGCCTCCCAGAGAGCTGGGATTCCGGGAGGGAGCCGCCGCGCCCAGCCAACCCTGTGGTTCACGGATCAGTACAAGCAGCGCCCAGGAACTGCCCACATTAGCTGCTAACCTGGTTGGAGTGTCCAAAGCTGGACAACAGAAATAACTGGGGTTGCCTGGACATGTTTGCTGGGTTCCTTGCTGCTATGGCCTGAATGGCCCAAAATTCATAGTCGAATCCCCAATGTGACGGTGTTGGGTGGGGGTGTGGGAGGTCATTAGGCCAGGAGGGCACGATGGGCTCAGTGCCTTATAAGGGGGACACATGGGCTTGCTCCCTCTCCCTCTGTGCTCCCCACCGTGTGAGGACGGGAGAAGGCGCCATCCGTGGACCAGGAAGCCGCCCTCCCCAGACCCGGGTCTGCCGCACCTTGATCTTGGACTTCCCGGCACCCAGAACCGCGAGAACTAAATTGCTGTTCAAGCCGCCCCGTCTGTGATTCCTCCTCCAGCCGCCCAGCTCAGACGCGGGCTCTGCACATCTCCACTCCCAACTGTTCCCCGGTTTGTCCCCAAAGCAGCTTTTGGGTCATGGGGCACACTTGGCGGCCGCCTGCCCTCCCAACACACGAGGTTTTATTTCGTACCTATCCACGTCACCCCACCAAGCATCAGCCACCACGGCAGACAGTGCAAAGGGTCCTCGGACCCCCCTCCATCTAACCGGGACACAAAACGGAAGCACCACACATGGACCCGCTGGAGCGATTATTTCACACGTTTCCGTCGTCACGCCTTTCCCCGCGTCTACAGAGAGACACACTGTCACTGGCCGAGCACGTTTCCTTATATCAAACACTCTGCACTTGAATTGGTTTTAAAGGGCCACGTAGGACCCCAGTGTGGGAAAGACCACTGCAGAAAGACAAGTAGAATGGGACCAAATGGCCCTAACGCGGGGCCAGAGACTGGCGCCACCCACCCGGGCCTCAGCTTTGCTGTCGGGGTTCTGCAGGGGGATCGGCAAGAGTTGAGGGTGCTCGGGCAGGATGGAGTGCGGTGGGGACACCCAGAAAGTGACCCTGCAGGATGAACTTGGCCTCTGAGTGGCTCCTGCATTTAAACTGCACAGCCACGCAGAGAAGCCCACGGAAGCTCGAAAGCTCGTCTTACAACCGGGCGTCGCCTGGCTTGGAATCGTCCTCTGATTGTTGCAAGGAGAGTTAAGAACATACACATACAGTTGGTTCTTACTGCTCCTGGTAGTGACGTTCTAAAAAGTCACTGTGACCGAGCACAGAATCAGAAGGCTGATGAGGGCCCTGTGAGTGAGCCCCTGTGATGTGGGCACCGCACTTCACCAACCCGTCAACACCTAACTCTGTTTCCCGTGCGCTTGTTTACAGACACTGTCTAATACGCAGCAGTGACTCCGTGACACTGACTCATGGAAAACAGCTCAATCACTCGCGCCTGAACGAAGCTTCCCTGACAGCCCTACTTTCTCCGTGAGGCACGTCGCAGCCTCCCGGCCCTTAGCAACACCAGACAGCAGCTCCACGCCGCACTCGGGGGCCACGTAAAGCGGCAAAATCGCCAACACAAAGCAGAAACATGCAGAAAGTGCGGCACCGAATCGGTCACGAGAAGGACGCCCGCTCGCAGAATGACAGCTGAGACAGGAAGGCAGGACGCCGTCGTGCTCAGACCCATCCGGGAACGCACGGCTCTGGGAGACCGGAATTTCTCCTCGCTCTGCCCACGTCCGCCAACGACCTCAAAAGTGTCGCAACTGTCGCTCGCGGGGTGACGCGCCAACGTCGGTGAGAGGGCGACGTCACCAGTAAGGAACTCAGGAAAAATGAGCAACAGCTCTATTCATAAAAAGTTACATTCTCAAGAAAATGTAAAAACAGAAAGAAAGAAGCATGTACACACGCATGTATGCGCACAACCCGCCCCGCAACACACACACACACACACACACACACACGCACACACCCCGGAAATATACCTTTGGTGTTTCGGAGAAAAAATACCACGTTCTGGTCCAGAAACTCCTCGGGAACAGGCGTGCACAGCATGTGGAGACAGGTCTTCTCCACGATGGTCCTCACCAGCGTCTGCTACACGGGGGACAAAAAGCCGTCATTGCTGAGACACACCTGTTTGCCTGACAACCCTGAGATTCAAGTACACCTGGGGTCTCCTCTCGGCCCAGGGGCAGATCTCACCCCCTCACGACGCAGCCAGCACCCCGCAGTCGGAACCGGGGGGCCACAGCGCGGGACTGAAACGCACCCTGACTCTGACCTCTGAGCCCCACCCCTCTGTCGAGCGGCCAGCACAGCCACACCCCAACAAACTGACCTGGACAAAGTCCAGGCAGAGCTTTGCTAGGCCAGACCTAGCAACGGACAGGTCTGAATTCTGTTTTGGGCTGGGGGGGAGTCATATTCCTGAAGCAATTGAGTGTAATTTCACGGAGCACAGGCCAGGCTGAGTGCCGACATCCTAGTCTGAAACGCCGCCCTTGGGACCTTTGCAACGAAGCGTTCGCTCCGCAGGCCTGGGTTGTCCAAACCCTCCACGCCCCCAGAGGTCTTCAGGCCTGGTCTTCGACTGCTCCGCAGTGACAACTTCTAAGCTTCTGGAATGTGCTGCCTGATGTGAGTCTTGGGCTAAGCCAGATAGTTTTTGCTAACCACGTGGGTCATGGCGAATGCCTGTTTCTGTTTGCCTGGAATCCTGGTCACGCTTGTTTCCGTTTGACCCCTGGGGTGGTGGTGGGGGCTGGGGGCTGGGGAAGCTGAGTAACTAAAGTCAGCCCTGTGGACGCGCCATGCCTACGTAACTGTCCCCCAACCAAACCCTGACACTGAGGCTCGGGTGAGCCTCCTGGTTGGCAATACTCCGTGTGAGTTGTCACCCACTAGTCCCTGGGAGAGGACACCGCGAAGCCTGCACCTGCTTTCTCCTGGCCTCCACCCTGTGCACCTTTTCCTTGCTGGGGCTAATTTGCATCCTTTCACGGATAAACGAGAGCCGCGAGTATAACAGCTTTTCTGGGTCCTGTAAGTCCTTCTAGCCCATCACTGAACCTGAGGGTGGTCTCGCGGACCCTTAACACGGGGTCCTATAGTCTCCACTCCAACACGATGAATCCCGTGGAGGGACTGTCCATGCCCTGACCCCCGGCAGTGGCGGCACCCCATTGCCCCAGCGAGGGGGACCGAGGGCTGTGCGTACCTTGGTGGAGGATTTTTCTGACATCTCTCTGTCCAGGTCTTCACTCTCTACGCTGGCTAAATGCTGACCAAGGGAACCACTTTTCTGCGACAAACTCTTATCTGCAAGACATTATCCCGAGTGCAAGATGAAATGATCAGAAAGTTAGGTTTCCGATGGTCCAGACCAGGCGGGCCTGCGTTTTGTGTCACAGCATATTGGATTCGAAAGGCATGTCATCCAATAGCTACACGGACATTTGTTACAAGTGAAGCCGTGACGTACGTCATAACTGAAGAGAGCTGGGCTGCGTTTTTCACAGGTCGTCCCCCAGAAATTGTGTGTGTGGCGGCGGGGGGGCGGAGGGGGTAGTTTTCCAGCTAGTGTCCAACATGTGACTTCTCTGAGACTTTTACTACAAAAGGAGTTTATCATTAACACGAGGATTACAGCTAACCTGTCAGCACTGACGCCTTTTTCACTATGAGACTCAAAACTCGTGTGGGACAAAAAGAAACACAGCCTAAGTAAAATGATTGCATCTTGGCTGGGCGCAGTGGCTCATGCCTGTAACCCCAGCACTCTGGGAGGCCGAGGCGGGAGGATCGCTGGAGCTCAGGAGTTTGAGACCAGCCTGAGCAAGAGCGAGACCCCAACTCTACTAAAAATAGAAAAGATTAGCCAGACGCGGTGGTGCTGCCTGTAGTCCCAGCTACCCGGGAGGCTGAGGCAGGAGGATCGCTTGAGCCCAGGAGTTTGAGGTTGTTGTGACTGAGGCTCATGCCACGGCACTCTAGCCAGGGTGACGGAGCGAGACTCTGTCTTAAAAAAAAAAAAAAAAAAAAAAGAACAAAAAAAAAAAAACAAATGATGGCATCTCTCTCAAGCCTAATGTGATCGATGCTGATCTGGAAAGCTCGCAGGGCGCCAAGTGTCAGCCCTGAGAGCGTCCGACCAGCCTGGCGACTGCGGAGCGGGGAGCTTTCCCTGGGACTCAGCCCTCCCTCTGACGGGCGCAGCGAAGTCACTGCGGCTTTGGAATCAACTCAACGTGCGGGGGCTGAATCCTCTCTGCCGTCGGTTTTCTCATCCATAAAACGGGACAGTGGCAACCACTGGGCGGGTTCTGGAGGATTCGATCCCAGCAAGGTCAAGGTCCTGACACGCTGGCCGGCAGGAGACGCGGCCCAGAGAGGGCCGGGTCATCGGGGCACTAGCAACAGACCACAGCAAACATAGGCTTACGAATGTACTCAGTGCCACCTAGAAATGGTTACAATGGTAAGTTTCATGTTATGGCTATTTTACCATGATGAAAAGAAAAAGAACACTTAAGTGTCGCTTAATTGACTTTGTGGGAAGGGACTTCCCCAACCTTCCCTCCTAAGCAACCTCCCCCCACCCAGGTCTCCTGCTCACCTTCCCCCCCCCACCCCCGCCCCCTGCCAAGAACCACTAGGATGGAAAACTGGGTTAGAGCACGTTGCTAAGGTCACATCGCCACCACGACAGAGATGACTGCCAGCCTGCAGAGGACCCGGAATGTCACGGGACACGCTGAGCACACACAGCAGCAAGTCTGGTCCCAGGTCCCAGCTGACTATCAGTAGGATCCTTGACTTAAACAACGGCGCGCGCTGGCGAGTCCCCGCAAAGAGCCGGCATCTGTAGTCTGCACCCCGGGCAGCCCTCGCTGCGAAGGAGAGCTCACGGCCCGTGTCCTGCGTGGAGCAGACGCCGTGCGAGACCGGTGTCCTCGTGTCATGCACTGTACTGCGCTGAAGTGTCCCCCCCCCCCCAAAATTACGTCCTCAGACTGTGACCTTATTTGGAAATAAGATCTTTGCAGATGTCACCAGTTATGATGCGGTCACACTGGATACGGGTGGCCCTAAATCCAATATGCCTGGTGCCCGTGTCAGAGGAGAGAGAGGAGGCGCAGTCACGCAGGGGAGGAGGCTCAGTGACAGGAGAGAGAGGAGGCGCAGTCACGTGGGGGAGGAGGCTCAGTGACGCAGCTGTGAGCTGAGGATGCTGCAGCCACCAGCTGCCGGAGGCCAGGAAGGGTCCTCCCCCTTGACCTTCCGAGGAAGCAGGACCCTGGTGACATCTTGAGTTTGGACTTCCGGCCTCCAGAAGTGTGAGAGAATGAATTTCTGCTGTTTTCAGCCCTCAAGTCGGTGGCGACTCGGGATGACAGCCCGGGAACCACTGTGTGCGTGTGTTACCAAGCCGGCAGCGTCCCTTCCGCCTGGCACCGAGGGGCAGCAGGAACCCAGGGCAGCGTGGCGGTCAACACCGGCACCCAGGGCAGGCTCCCCCCGTCCCGCCCACCCTGCGCCCCTCACCCGCACCTCGCCATCTGTCTGGGGACTCCGCCTTCTGAGAAGCCATCTCCTCCTCCGCGTCCTCCTCGTCGAAAGCAAGAGGTGCCTCGCTTTCTTCACAGCCACATAAACGGAGAGAAAAGACAAAATGTCATTTTTCACTGCATGAAACACCTGCTGCGTTTGCTTTCCATGGAGCCCAGGGGCCGGGGCGCGGCCCGCGGGAGACTCGTGCCGGTCACGGTCATACAGAAAGGTGCCGGTCACTGCAGCCGGCTCCCAGTGACCACAAGGAAGGTTGGCACAAATTCTGCCAAGAGATGAAGGACATGAGAACAGTCACAGAGTCACCAGCAGCCCAGAGGAAATATAAGTGACCAAGAAGCATAAAAAAGAGGCTCGTGGCTGTGCAACACTATGGATGTATTTCATTGTGCTGAGCTGCACACTTAGAATGGCTACGACGGTAAAGTGTATGTTACGGCCGGGCGCGGTGGCTCACGCCTGTAATCCTAGCACTCTGGGAGGCCGAGGCGGGTGGATTGCTCAAGGTCAGGAGTTCGAGACCAGCCTGAGCGAGACCCCGTCTCTACTAAAAATAGAAAGACATTATATGGACAACTAAAAATCTATATAGAAAAAATTAGCCGGGCATAGTGGCGCATGCCTGTAGTCCCAGCTACTTGGGAGGCTGAGGCAGTAGGATCGCTTAAGCCCAGGAGTCTGAGGTTGCTGTGAGCTAAGCTGACGCCACGGCACTCACTCTAGCCTGGGCAACAAAGTGAGACTCTGTCTCAACAAAAAAAAAAAAAAATAAAAAAAAAATAAAAAAAAAAGTGTATGTTACATGTATGTTATCATAATAAAAAACTGAAGGGAAAAAGAGGCTCCACCTCCACCAACATTTGTATAAACATTAATATGAACAGAGTCATGACGTGCGTCTGCTATTCATCTATGACACCGGCAAAAATCTAAAAATTTGACAATATCCAATGTCAGCAAGGCTGTTGGGGAGCAAGCACCTCACCCACCATCGCTGGGGTGTGACAGGCCGGGCCTTCCTGGAGGACAGTCTGGCAGGACCTGCCCAACCCGAATTGTAAACGTGCACGCTCCTTACAGCACCAACTCCGCCTTTATACATCTATCCTACAGGAGAACACAGAGCTTGCAAAGATAGATGGATATTGTTACGTTGTCTGTAGAATGAAATACTCTAAAATGCTAAATGTCAATTAATTGGGGAATGGGTAAGTCAAATACGGTACATGTATACGTTTAAAATCTATAGTGTTAGGTAGATCTATAGGTATTGACATGAACAAATCTCCAGGATATGTTGCTGGGGAGGATCAAGTCACAAAACAATACGCATAGTATGACTTTATTTATAGTTTTAGCAACTACACATGTATCCATATATTATCATTAAAAATATCATTATATGTAGATACAAACAGACAGACACAGATAGGTAGGCAGACAAATGGATAGAGATTTAGAAAAATAGGGAGGGAAATAGACAGACAGGTAGGTAGATAGATATTCAGAAAAAGAGCCGGCAGGGTACACACCAAACTAATAACAGTGGCTACCCATAGGAATGGCAGTGGGACTCAGGCTTTTTCACTTTTTACTTTACATAATTCCATGTTATGTGAATTTTTTAGAGAGCATGTATTCCGTCAATACCTGTGTAATTTTTTGAAATGTAAGCAAGTTATTAAATGATATGTGCAGTATGATTCCGTTTTGTTATTTCAAAAAAGAGCACACGCACACCTGCTAGAACCGCCTCCTGGGCTAGCTGCTGCCAGGGAGGACACCTCTGTCCTCACCCCGTCCCCAGTGCCTCCCTGTCTCATTCCTAGCACTGTTAGCTGGGAGCAGAGAGAAGTCTTGACCAGGGGAGGGGCAGAAAAAAGGAATGAAAGGACACGCCACCCCACTGAAGGTCCTTCGGACAGAGCAGGGCCCCCTAAAAGGATCCACTAAAGCTGTTCGAGGGGCTTTGTGAGCCTGTGGGCCCAATAAGCAGAGAGTGAGTGACAACGAGAGATGCGGAGCTGGGGAGGAGGTCCCTTCTTCCCACATGGCCAGAGCCCAAAGCCCAGTGCCACCTGGCACCTCCAGGCATGGCAGCTTCTCACCATGCAGTGACAGTGAGAAAGAGCCGGAAACAGAGGGGAAGACCAGGGGCAGAAGCAGCCGGAAACAGCACCCTTTAGCAGGTCCAGGAAGCAACCAGGGGGATCCTCTGAAGTGAGACTGAACTCTGCTTCCGCATAGGATGGGGACATCCATCCAGGAGACATTTGGCCTAAACATGTGCCCGTAAACATAGAGCAGAAAACAGCCACCCCTCTAGGGCTTCTGCAAGCAGTTCAAGTCACATGCATTCTTTAGGGTCTTGGTATGATTTTTTAAAGTGTACAAAATCCAGGTTACTGAAACTGTGGTGCACGTTGAGTGGTCAATCCCGTTCGTGTATTTTCGTATCCACAATTTCACTTGGTGATAATGGAAGAGCCTAAATTCAAGGTCCCGTTACAATGTAACGTCCGGGTCCACAGGCCTGCCCAGGAGTAAGAGACTGGAAGGTGAGATTCCAAAAGGTTATCATGTGGTTATGTTTCCGAGTTTCACTGGCAATTTGTTATTGTTGTTTATTTGTGGTTTGGGATTCTTTACAATGAATTCCTGTATTATTTTGTACATGTAAAGAATTCATATTTAAAATAAGTGAATGTGGTCAGGCATGGTGGCTCATGCCTGTAATTTCAGCACTTTGGGAAGCCAAGGCAGGAGGACTGCTTGAACCCAGGAATTTAAGACCAGCCTGGGCAACATAGCAAGACCCCATCTCTTAAAAATTTTTTTAAAAATTAGGCAGGCATGGTGGTAAATGCCTGTAGTTCCGGCTACTCAGGCCCAAGAGCTCAAGATAACAGTGATCTATGATTGCGCCAATGCACTCCAGCCTGGGCGATAAAGCAAGACCTGTCTCTAAAAAAAAAAAAAAAAAAAAAAAGGAATAAACACAATAAAATAAATGAATGTGCCTAATATCTCTAAAAAAAAGTATGCCTGGCCCCGCCACCCCCAACGGTGAGAGGCCCAGTGTGGGACCCACAAGGCCTCATGCACTGAAGGCTGCTACGGACGTGGCAGGAGTTCAGGACAGTTGTCCTCATGCTGCTGCGACCAGGCAACTTTTTCCGTGTCCTTCCTGGCATGTTCCTGTCCCTTGTCCCAGCACGCTGTGCTGCCTCCTCCTTCAACCCTGTGCTCCGCCCTCTCTGTGTCCCTGGCCTTTTGGAGCAGGCAGGCCGACCCACTGGGGTGGGGACCCCCCTCCACAGACGGTCTGCGCACCCAGTCACTGTCATGTTTTGGTATTAAAGATGCTGCCTTACTCAACATAAACATTTTAAATCTACTGTAATTTTTCAAAGCCTCGCCTTGGCATTACTTCACTTTTTAGCACACGAGGAGCCTCCGGAAATAGAAAGGGTGCTCCTCTAACCCTCCCTGAGACCCTGCGGCCGCCGAAGAGAGTGGGGTGCCGGGGCCCCTGCCAGCACGGGGACGGCTCTACCCGGCCATTGCGTGTCACCGGACAGTGAAGCCCACCGCCCACGTGGCCTTGGGCAGGTTACTTAACCCCCTCGGTGCCAGTTTGCTCGTGTGTAACGCGGGGACGCGAATACCGCCCACCGCACGGGCGGCTGCCCGATACAGCGCCGGCGCCGCGCCAGGGCGGGCGAGACTTTGCCGCGGGTTCACTCGGGGTCTGACTCTCCGAGCGGGCCGGGCGGCTGTGGTGGCGGGTTCAGCCGGTGGCTGCACGTGGCGGCGGCAGGAAGCACCTGCGCGGGCGGGCGGGGGGCGGCGGGCTCACCCATCTCCACCTCCACCTCCTCGGGCACCACCGTGCGGTAGAAGAAGAGCGTGGCGGCGCCCTCCTCGTCGCTCCGCTGGTTGAGGAAGTGCAGGACGGTGTCCTCGCCCTCGCCGTCGTCGCGGTTCAGCAGGTCCTCGAAGATCTGCGGGTCGCTGAGGCCGAAGGCAGTGTACACGCGGTCGCGCATCCACAGCACCCGCAGGTCGTCCATGGCGCAGCGCCGGGCAGAGGGAGCCGGCGTCGGGCGGCGTCCGTGACAACGCGCTCCTAGCAACGGGCGCCCTGGCAACGGCCGCCGCGCGGCCCCCACGGGGTCCCCGCCGCGCCCCGCCCCGCGCTCGCCCGCCCCCTCCCCGTGCAGCCGCGCCCCGCCCCGCGCTCGCGGGCGCCCGCCCCAACCCCCACCCCGTGCAGCCGCGCCCCGCCCGTGCTCCGAGGGAAGCGAGCCCGGGCAGGCGGCAGCGCTCCCCCTCGGCTGCGGGGCGGGACCCGCACGGCCAGGAGCTGGCCTCGGGCCGCCGCGGCCCGGGGAAGGGAGCGACCGTCCGCAGACCTTGCTGGGCGCCAGACGGGCGTCGCCTCCCGTAATTCCCACGGCCCCCCTGTCTGCAGGGCGCGCGCCCACCTTGCAGATAAGGAAGCTGAGCCAAGGGAGGTGGGAGACAAGGTCACGGCAGGAGGGGCTGGGACAGGGTTAGCGGCCAGGCGGAGGCAGAAGCAGGACACAGTAGGGCCGCAGAGTACACGGGAGAGTTCCCCAACGGCAAGTTCCTTCTGGTACAGGATCAGGGAAGAAGGGGCAGAGTTCTTTGGCTTTGTAGCCAAGACAAAGCATAATCAAGCAAAACACCCGTTTTAAAAATATAGATATATTTATTTGTCATTAGTAAAAGGAAGTTCAATACTGATAGGAAGATGCAATTTGTCCTCTCATGCATTTGTGGAGCAAAACACGAACTTGTTCACTGTCATTTCCCCTCGAGAGGAGCTGAGCCCCTAGATGACTAGGCCGACCCTTAGTTTTGTTTTGTTTTTTCTTTTTCTTTTTGATATCTAGGCCGACCCTTAGAACCTAACCTTCTTGGTAGATTTTCCCATCAAGGCCCAAGTGGAATATTCTAAGTATTTCTTAAAATTCTAAACCAAATCTCAGCATTAATGGCTTGACTGTAGGAAAACTGTTACTCCAAACTGCCTTATTCCCATCATCTTGAATTAAGATTTCTTAATAACCTTCTTGGAGATACTCCATACGGCATGCAAGCAAACCAGGCTTCAAATTTTTAATAGAGAAATTTGTTTGTAAATGCAGGCTGCAGAACAGGTGTAGATGTTATTTTTTGTTTTCCAAAGTGAATCAGGCTCTAAAATGTCTGAATACTTAACTCGTAAGCATCACCAGTTACCTAGGCTATAGATAGTCTATTTCCTATTAAACTACTGCGGGTTGAACACTGAGACCAGAATGTTAGAAAATACCCATTCCAGAAATGAGCAAGCAGCAGCATTCAGTGAAAGAGGAGTCTCTTCAAAGTCCTGTCCGGGACAGCAAGTCCACAGGGCTCAGCACAACCCAGGTCGCTCTCCAAGCACCCTGTGGTCCTTAACCGACCTCAACTGCGTCACTGCAAGCGCAGTCTCCACCCTGGCGAGATGAAATCAAATTCTATTTTACTGCAGAAATCCCTTGGGCTTTTATATCAGGACTCCAGTAACATATGGCAATAAACATCTGAATGAAAACTGAAACTGGCTGTCACGACATTTATCTTTAGGAAAATAAAGAGATACCATCTAGTGTTATCCAGACAACTGACCATCTTTCCTCTGGGCACCTGCTGTCAAGGAAATGAAAAATGTCTCAAAAACTGGACGCACAATAGGTTCTAGCAAATTGCTTCAATACAAAACAAAACAAGAGCAACCACTCTGGGAGCACGCCATCAGAGCCGATCGCTTTATAAAGAAATAAAATCTCCCCTGGTGTCTACGAGATACCATATCAAACTATTTCCAGAGAGTTCTTTCACAAAAGTTAAGACAATTAATTGGCTTTTCACATAATTACATTCTGCATAACCATTACGCAGATTCCAGCTGGAAAAGGACGCTTCACCCTGTTCTGCATCCCGGTAAGGGGCGTTCGTTAGAATGTCAGAGTGGTGCCCATGACAATTACCAGCAGGGAGCAGCAGGAGATTCCCGCGGACGCCGTGTGTCCCTTGTTTACTAACCAGCTAATAATTCCCTGAATGAAGTCTTGGGTTCCCTAGGGATGAAGTAGTTACTACTGTTTTTATGACAGATCCTTGGAGTAAAGTAAGGCAAACGACAGCTTGCGGGAGACATCAGGTAAAAAACGACCTTCAAATCTGAATGGCATTACTTGGATTTCATATTCCCCCAACAGAAGTGCCCAACATTACACCTTTCTGGGGAAACAAAACTTTGCGAGCAAAATCATTTCCAAGAGTTTCATCAGCACTGTTTTATGTTTGATAACTTGAGGGACACAAAGCAGGACGTCCCAACCAGCCGTGGGTAACCTCTCATCAGGCAGCAGCACAGTCTTCACCGTAAGCGAGAAGGGTTGGGTTTGGAGTCGCGGCTGTGTCAGACGACGTTCAGCCCAGGCCTCTCCGCACACGGCCCTGACATGACCTGCGAGGATCCCCTTAAGCTCAGTGCTACCATAACGGCGCCTGTCACGGAAGTGGCAACGTCTCTACCACTGAGCGGGGTGAAGGGGCGCGGGGGCAGGCAGGCCTTTAACGTGTGTTACTCGAAGTTTTAAGAAAGTGAAAATAATTATCTAAAATCAATTAGAGTAAAATATGAAAAATGAACACAATTTACAAGATTACGGTATAGACCCAAACATTCAATAAGACTCACTCAAATTCACAGAAAACTAAATGTCAAGTGAATAGATGAATTTAAACTAAGGATTATAAATTAATGGCATAGTAAGAATTATTAATAGTTTTCAACTGATCTAAATAGTGTTTGAAGGTTTAAATTAACTCTACATACCTTTATCAGACCTTTATTTAGAAATAGTCTGAAATAAAAAATTACAATTATACTGTTTTCAAGGATAAGTGCAATCTCTTCACGGTAAAATATCTTTATATTTTGTTATAAAAAAATATACAAAATACTACCTTTTACCCTTCCTTCACTCATTATAAACCCTTTTTGTTAGTAACATCAGCCAAGCTGGTCACTAAGTTTAAATTATATTCATATTAGATCTTCTACAATCAAACTGGGTTTTAAGGCTCAGTATACAGCTTATCTTTCCAAACATACAATGGTCATAATTGGTTTTATGAAAGGGCAACAGGATAAGAGTCTTTAAAAAAATATACAAATGGGATAACCATTTGTTATATGTTTTATAATATTTTATCCCATTTCCTGGAATTATTAAAATAAGACAAAATCGTAGAAGCAATCCTCTACTTGTAATTCTAGATAGCATATGATAAAAAACATTTGCATATTTTTTTTAATCAAGCAGAATAAATGTGAATCTTTTGATAATCCGTCATTAAATGTTTTTAAAAACCATGCTTACTCAGCAGTTGGAAAATATTATCTGACAACTTCAGGTGATAGAATAACTTTGTTTTTTTAATAAAGTTTAAAGAAATCAAGTATCTAAGACCATTTTTTAATTAGCCATCCAAAATTGGCTTCTCTCCCCCAATCCTGTATTTTAAAAAACAACTTTAACATAACAGTTGGCATGAACTTATATTCACTCATCATAAAAACCAAAAGAAATTTATATGCCCAAAATTGATAAACTATACAAAATATTTAACATATGAGGAAGAGGTATATCTTACAGAATTATTTGGCTATATCATAAGGCAATCAATGAAGACGGAATTTTTCCTATCACAAGTTTGACGTAAGTGAAATTCTACAACATGATACTTCTCCATCAACTTGAAAGCGGGCTGGGTACAGCAGGATGATCATGCCACACCGTCGTCCTTATTGAACTTCGATGAAAGCAGACTGAATGAGAAAGGAACAAATTTGGTGCCCGCACCAACATAGAATTTGTTCTGAAATTCTACCCTAAAAAAAAAAAATTCACGTATTAACGGAAGATTGTGAAATAACATTCCTGTTTTTTAAAACACTTATATGTTAAAAAAAAATTACTGTGCTAGAATTGCTTCGTGCCATCACATGCTCTTAGCACAAATATTTTTATTTAGATGAACACCTCCCGCCCCCAGGTTGGCTGTCCCAGTGTGTAACGGGAACTTTCACTGATGCCTCCTGCCCCCTTGTCACACTGCCAGACACACAGAAGGCACATGCACGAGTAACTAGAACCTCTCTCTCCCACTGAGAAAACTGGATGCACAGAGAATTAATTTGATATACACTATAAAGCAAAAGTACATAAGTGTTTTACAGTAAGATAAAGCAATCTGTCAGACCCAAAGTCACATAAGAGTATAAAACATCTTAAGGATTCTGTAAGCAAAAACTCGCAAGCATCAACAGTGCTAACAGTTCAGAAACAAAATACAACTTTAACTCGGAAGATCTGAATACAGATCCCAAAGGCAGGAAGGGAGGAACTAGCCTACGTCAAGCATTAGATTTTGGGGGGGGGGGGGGTTCTGCATGTTTAGGGGGGGAGGGTTATATTGTTTTAGATAACAGTCCCAAGGCTGAATCTCAAACTCACCAGTGGAGGCGTATGGCGTGAAGAAACGCAGAAAGCCCTTCCATGATCAAAAGGATGAAAATTGTCAACACTGCAAAGAGAGCGATCACCGGGAGCAGCAGCAGGACCCCGTAGGTCGTGTCCACGCGAAGGCCCACGCGCATCAGCATGGCCCACAGCACGTCGGACAGCTCTGCAAAGGAATCCGCGGGGCTCACCTCGCTACGTGCAGCTCCGAGCCGCCACCCCGTAAACTAACGTACACGCGTGTGGATCACGTACGGAACCTGCTTCTCGTGGAAAAGTTACCCGGTTCCTTAACTGGCGTCAACACTGAGGAAGACGTGGCATTCCGGAAAAACCGGAGGCCCTCCTGCCAGCGGGAGATCTCGGCCCAGACCGGGCCGGGGCAGCGCCGCCCCCGCAGCGGGCGACAGACCTGCAGGCCCGGCCCTGCCCCTGGCAGACCGGCTGGGCGACCCCGAGGAGAGCACCGGCCCTCCCTGGACTCCGTCGCCGCCTCTGCAAAACGGGGGGGGGGGGGGGGGGGCACAGGGGCCCCTCCCTGCGGGGCCATAAATCCCAGACCTTCCGCTACGCTTATAAAAATATCACTGTAATTTTAAAAAAAACCCTCTGGTCTGGCATTTTTCACCAGTCCCGGCAGCGGTGGCCCCGCGCGGTAGTGCAGGGGCGCGACAGCCACCGCGCAAGCAAACCCGTCCAGAGCACCCCTGTCCATCAGCCAAGGGGGAAACTACGATTGTTCTGTGGCCCTTAAGGTTTCTGTCAAAGCATGAAACTCTCTTATCATTGGTTATAGGGAAATAAAAAACCAGTAACTCTGTCTTTAAAACATTCGAAGCCCTGAGCAGTGTTCCCTTTGGCGGGCGGTTTGGACAGCACTCCCGAGCCGCTTGCCGTGCAACTGGGCAAGCCGGGCGACCCGCTTCGGAGCCAGGGTCTGTTCTGCCCTGTCTTCCCTAAGTTTGATCCGTCCCAGCACTGCGCCTTCGCGCCTTCGGCGTCTGGACCGTCTCCGGGCGCCCCCCCGGGCCGTGGGCGTCCTCACCGCCCGCGCCCTCGCGCAGGTCGGCGGCTCGCCCGCACCAGAGCCCCGGCCGCGGGCGCGGGGTCCCTGAACCCCCCCGGCCGCCGTTCCACCGCCCCACTGAGGCTCTACTGGAACTTCCAGTGTTGTCACTTTTGGTGTCTTTGCTGCGCTTTCGTCTCTGTTGGCCCACCCTCTCTTTCGGGTGGCCATTTTTGTAAAGTATCCAATGGCTTTGCCGGGGGACAAGAAGGCAACACCGCCACGCGCTCTGCTGTCCGCGTGTGAAGCAAATAGCCGACGCAGTCACCAAACGCCAACGTCTGAAAGAAGGGTGGTGACTGGCCACCTGTCCCCATGGCAAGCGTGCGATGCACGTGGTCTGTGGACTAAACACCCAGCGGCTAAGTGTGTGCTTTGTGCTCAGACAGCAGACGGTGGTGACAGATTCGGACCCTGCTGCTGGAGAACAGGGGGTATTTAACTCAACGTGGAAACTAGAATGCGTGCATCATCGGACCATGCAGAGGGAGGAATGCCTGCAGTCAACACTGTTAACCGGCTCCGTTTCAGGACTTGCTTAAAATAAATACTAACAAATATTGACACTTAGTAAGGCAGGACCGAATAAACTATCAGTAATAACAAAAACAGTAACAGTAACAGTGGAGACTGAACGTGTTTATGCCAGAGGTTCCCAGGCCTTCTCGGCCTCAATGCCCCTCGCATCTCGGGGGCCATTTTCTCAGCACCCCCAAAAGAAACGGCCAGGAGGCCTGGGCACTCGCCCGCTAACGGCACGAGTTCGCACAGTGACTGAAAGACAGTGCCATGTTTCCCTCAAAAACTTAAACTACCCCACGGGGTCTCCCATGAGCTCACTGTGGCGCCACGGGTGTCTCAACACGGAGTCTGGGGACAGGTCTGAGCCGGAACTTACGTGCGTGCGCCAGACTGAGCGCCCAGAGCCTCAGGTAGGACGCGGTGTTGGAGATGCAGCCAAGACAGTACTCGATGGAGTGGATGACTTGGGTCATGAGTATTTCTCCAAAATTGAACTGAGAGAGATCACACATGTGTTAGACTCACTGTGTCACACCCACACTCCCACAGGTTAAGTATGTCCCACCTTCAGGATCACAGGGGAAGAACTGCCTTCCGGAATGCTGGCGAGAACACCCAGAGGGTGAGGAACAGGAAGCCCAAGACTGAGTTCTGCTCCCAGCTCCACCAGACTCCCCACCCTCACCAGCCCCCTTCCACCTCTAGCCTCAGTTTCCCTGTGCAAACGGAGGGGCCGGACTAGAGGAGGTGGGCTTGCCACAGCCCAGGGTGCCAACACCCTTAGGCGGCCCAGTGGGGCTCTGGAGCTGGTCTGAATATTACACATCGAAGGATCAAATGGCTACTCACCAACAAGGGTGAAGGCCACTAGTGCCTCAGCTAGCTTAAAGACAAGAGAACCCTAAATGCAGAGGCAAGAAGGGAAAACTAGTGAAAAGGCTGCAAAATGCCAGCAAGAAGATTCCAATGCTCTTTCCAGTTCTGCTTTCTGTTTTTCTGTGGTCCTATAAGCCCAATTATTAATTGTCTCAAATTAAAACACTAAATTACATAACTATAAAACATTAACTATAAGAAATTTTGTTTGGTCCTCACTAAATGGCCAAAATAAGGTCCCCAAGAAAGGAAGGGCGCTCGTGGAGGACATGCTCTGCGGTCTGCCCACCCAGGACAGCACCTCCCGTCTCTGGGGACTACTGCTTCCTCTGTCCAGCCTTGTGCCCAGCCCTCGCCCCAGCTGTGATAGACTGAATTATGTCCCCAAAATCTGCATGTTGAAGCCCTAACCCCAGTGTGACTGTGTTTGGAGACAGGACCTTTAAGGAGGTTAAATGAGACCAGGGGGGCGAGGCTGGCCCAGCAGGAAACCAGGGCGCAGACACACAGAGGAAGGGCCACGTGAGGCCACGGTGAGAGGGCAGCTGTCTGCAAGCCAAGGACAGAGGCCTCAGGAGAAACCAACCCTGCGAGCGTCTTGCTGCTGGGCTTGCAGCCTCCAGAACGGTGAGAGACACGTTTCTGTTGATTAAGCCACCCAGTCTGTGGTATTTGGTTACGGCAGCCCCGGCAGACTGAGACCAGTCACTGGTCCAGGGATGGCAGGTGGCCCCAGCCAGGCCAATCCTGGTATCTCCGTGGCATTTTCCGTACTAGTCATGAGAGGTAGGAATACTTTCCTCTCTGACTGAAAGACTGAAAAAAATAAGCCCAGGGCTACCTGTGGCCACGGTTCTGACATCATGGGGCCAACTAGCTTCAGAATACAGAGCAAACTTACAAAGAAAAAGAAAACAACCAAGGCCTTTTAGACTTGGAGATTCAGGAACTGTAATCATCCTGAAACCAACTCTACTTCTGTCCCGACATGAGCCAATAGATTTCCCTTTGAAATCGGAGTAAACTGGGTCTCTTCTAACTGCAGAAAGTTCTGGGCTGGGAGCAGCAGCTCACGCCTGTAATCCTAGCACTCTGGCAGGTCAAGGCGGGAGGATCGCCTGAGCTCAGGAGTTTGAGACCAGCCTGAGCAAGAGCGAGACCCCGTCTCTACAAAAAACAGAAAAATTAGCCAGGTGTGGTGGCACATGCCTACAGTCCCCGCCACTTGTGAGGCTGAGGCAGGGGGATGGCTTGAGCCCAGGAGTTTGAGGTTGCTGTGAGCTGTGATGATACCACTGCACTTGAGCCTGGGCAACAGAGTGAGACCTTCTGTCAAAAAAAAAAAAAAAAAAAAAAAAAAAATATATATATATATATATATTTATATATAGAAAGTTCTGATACAGGAACCTTTGGAGAGCAACGTTCATGGCACCTTAAGTCACTGCGATCATAACTTGCAGTGGTGACAGTATGAATCCCATTGTAAAAGTGAAACAACAAAATGACAACCCAAACTCTTGCATTATGACACCAACTGTATGACCAAAACAGCACTTGGAAAGCTTTGCATAAGTGTCGTTTTGTTTTGTATTTTTACATTGTAATTATCATTGTTATCATGACAATTATCTCTACAGAAGCTTGATCACTTATCTAAGTTTATCAATAGCAACTGGAAAGATTACCTCTTCACATGTCATCTCTCTACATCCGTCTTCCATTTGGTTATGTCCCTCTTCTATGTCTTGGTTTCCCAGCAAAGAAACTTCTTCCTCACTATCTTTCCTCACAAGCGTGTAGCCACTCTACCAACCAAAAGAATACACAGTCAGTGCCTTTAACGCTTCTCGGTCGTGACAAAACCAAAGTTATACAGCCCCTTTGTTTCTCTGAATGATTCAGCTCTTTGGGAATAAAAAAAAGTTCTTAAAAGAAAATAAGCACTTCATACCCATTAGGATAGCTGTTACCAAAAAAACATAAAATAGTAAGTGTTGGCGAGGATGTGGAGAAATTAGAAACCTCTCGCATTGTTGGTAGGAATGTAAAATGGTGCAGCCACTTTGGAAAACAGCATGGCCATTCGTCAAAGATTAAACGTAGAATCACCATACGATCCAGCAATCCCACTTCTGGGTATACACCCAAAAGAACGAGACCTGAAGGGACATTTTACACCCGTGTTCACAGCAGCGCTATCCACAACAGCCAGGAGTGCAAACAATGCGAGTGTCCATCGGCGGACGGGTGACTGAACACGACGTGGTGCGTCCATACAACACAAGATTATCCAGCCTCGCAAGAGAAGGGAATTTTGACACATCCAACAACACAGACGAACTTTAAGGGCGGTACGCCAAGTGAAAGAAGCTAGACACGAAAGGACAAACACCGCACGATTCTACCTGTGCGAGGCAGCTAGTCAGACAGAGACAGAAAGTGGAATGGCGGGGACCAGGGGCTGGGAGGAGAAAGGAACAGGGAGTTAGGGTTTCACTGGGACACAGTTTCAGCTCTGCAAGATGAAAAAGTTCTAGAGATGGAGGGTGGTGATGGTTACACATTATGAATGTCCTTAATGCCACTGAATTGTACACTTAAAAGTGGTTAAAATGGTAAGCTCTACATTACCATTTTTTTAAAAAAGAAAGAAAATGTGATACTAGACATACAGGAGAATGGTCTAGAAAAAAATTCAACAAATGGCAACTGGTTATAACTGGGTGCTGGAACATAAGGACACTATTTTCTATATTTTCCACATTTTCTGTAAACTAGTTATATTATTTCAATAAAAACACTTTAAAAAAAAATTAAGAGGTAAGAACATAGAAAAAAACTTTTTAATCGTGCCAAGCTGGACTGAAGGGCTGGGTTAAACCTCTGACAGGCTTGCTGTTCAGCACGGGGGCCCGTCTCCACGCGCCCAGGACGCAGCGGGCTGTCACCCGGCTTCTGCGGGCCTGGCGACACCAGCGTTGTGAATGACGCAGTTTGGCCTGGGGCCCCGTGAGAGGCGGCTGTTCCACCAGTCCTGCAACAGCTACAGGCAGACGCCACTCACGACTCACAAACACGCACCCGAGCTCACACTTACCCGGCTCACCCCAAAGCAGCTGCGCCCGTTGTGGAGCCATAACAGAAAGAGCGGCTTTCCCAGGAAGAGGACAGGGACAGACAACGCCGTGACGACCAGCAACACTCTCTGGACGTGCTCCTGTCGGTGCAGAAGGGGAGAAGAGCGACCGAAATGCAGAGGCGCCGACGGCGTCAGCAGCGCTCGAACAAACTGGCGGACATCGAACAGAGCGTCCCGGGCCGGGAACGCTAAGCGCGGGTGGGCCGAATTCTATCTGCCAGGGGGCTGTTTTCTTCTTCCAGACACACGGCTGCATTCTAGAACTGGTGAACAACACTAACGATACAGTGGTAACGGATTACTTTGTTTTAGGCCAGTAAGGAAATTTTAGGAAAATTCTACAGAGACTCAAACTCCAGCTACTCATTTCCAGAGATGCCGTAGGTGGAAAGGTGCAAACACAAGCAGAATACTTTTTTATATCCTGGGTTCTGGTTTTTTGTTGTGTGGAACAGCTGGTACGTGCCAAGAAATCTTTAAAACACTTTGGACATATTAGCTCTACCGTGTGAACTGGCTCCTGTTTTTAATCCCATTTTACAGAAGAGGAAACTGGGGCACCGGGAAGTTAAATAATCTGCTCAAAGTTCCATCTCGAGGAAGTGACAGAGCTGAAACTCCGCGTGGAGCAGTCAGCCCTGAAGCCCACACTGTGACATCACACGAACGCACAGCTGTAGAAAAGCCATTTTCCGAGAGGGCCCGTGTGCTGTGGCCCAGGTGCCCACTCTGAACTGGGCAGTGGGCAGCCGGCAGGAGCCCCCCGGCAATGCATCTCCTTCCCCACAGCTGTCACAGCTACTGAGTGGCCGCAAGTGCCGTCAGCCAGCCTGCCCAGAGCCTCACCCGCATCCCCTGGTGACAACGCACAGAAACAGGACGCTCCCGGGGCCCCTGGGAGGCCTGCGGAAGTCACCTGCACTCGCTCTGCTGACCAGATGAGAGGCTCTCGGGAAACTTCTGCTGAGTTCACGAGGGTGGAAAAGGCTACTTACCTGCCCTGGGTAGAGCCCATTTACTTCACTGGCTGGGAATAAAAACATGTTGATAAATTCAATCAGAATGCTAGGAGCAACTCTGGAGGTCTCTGCTGAAAAAACCAGCCACTTATAGACAATCATAAATATAAGGTATCCAAAGATGCAGAGCATGAAGAGAAGTTCTGGGATGGAAACCAAGTAGATATTGAACTTCTTCCGGAAATGCCTAGAAAAAAGAAGGAACCAGTCAACGCGTGAACGAGATCAGCCTAAGTTAAAAAGTAAAGAGTCGATTACTCTCGAATCCTTTGTGACTAAAAAACATACAGCCAATTTCAGTACAACAGCATCTGTCTTGTGATGACCTGGACTCGTGTTCCAGACGCATCCACAAAGACAAAGATACAAGGACAGCAAAACCACCAATGTGTCAAACCCCACTCACACTTTCTTCCTTGATTCTTTTATTCGGAAACATTTGTTTCCTCAAAGCAAAGCTACAAATTTTTAGTGACTCCAGCTCCAAAATGCCTCATCTTAAATTGTATAAGTTTTCCAAGTTTCCAGTTATATTAAGATTTAAAGCTATAACATTAAATTATACAAATTATGTTTAGAGATGAGAATGAACAGGTCTAGTTAGAGAAAATTGATATAATCTCTTAAGGTTAATAGACTAGCTCTGATAAAATGAAAACAAAAAGCTTTCTTATTTGTAAAATAAAAAAGGAATATGACAAAAATCACTTCTGGAAATATATTATGAATTTATGTGTTGCATGTCTCTGCCACCTGAATGTAAGCTCCATGAGGCCAAAAACTTTTTTCTGTCTCCCTCACTGCTGAATCCCTGATCCCTAGAACAGCACTTGTCACATACTATGCGCTCAATAAATATTTGCTGAATGAATCACTTAAACTGCAAAAAATGTAAATAATCAAAACACAATTCTATAAGGCAGTACACTATCATATTGGCTGCTCTTTAACCAATAAATAGTCTACCACTAAGAAGCAAAGTTTAAGAAATACCAAACTTGGTTCATAAATATTGCTTTAAAAAAAATCTATACTTACAAGTGGTTAAATATTCCCAGAATGACTCCAAAAGTCATGTGAATAATTCCTAAGATCACAGACATTTTCATTTTGAAAGAGTTTAGAAAAGTGAGGCGATTTGTGGCCAAGTTCCAAATCTAAAGACCAAACAAAACAAAACAAAAAATCTTTTAACTTCCTTGAACAGGTGACACTCAAGAAAGTTCCTGTCTTAAATTGAGGCAGCTCCAAATTTTAAAAAGAAATACTCAGACTTTTCTCTTGATGCTTTCAATCTGAGAACCATTGATTGTTTTTAAACCAGAGCCACAGACAGTTAAAAAACAATTTTCTCAATATAAAGCTCAAAGGATGCCAGATGGAACAACACAGCATTTAGGGCCATGTGCCGAGGCAGCAATACCAAATAGAAAAGCAAGAGCAAGAGTCACACGAAGTTCACAGAGCCCAAGGTTTGCGCTGGCACCCGCAGGGAAGGCCCGGGGCACTCTCGAGTCCTGGGTTACAGCTCCTCTTGGTGTGTCATATGGTGGGGGACACACAAGTACGTGTGTTATAACATGTTTACACGCATGTGCTATACACTCTCTTGTATGCATATTTTGTAGTAAAGTTTAACTGTGAAAAAAATTAAAGCAGAAGTGCAGCCAGTGGCTGATCGGAGCTGCAGGCAGCCGGTGCGCCAGAGTGGAACCCCGGGCCATGCTGAGCTCCCCAAGGCAGCCCTGACCCCCAGGGTCCCCACCCCGGGTCCCTGATCATTGACTGTTCCTCTTCCTGCCTGAAAATTAATTCCTACGGTCCCCACCCTGGGTGGATTAGAAAAAGGGAAACAGGGCCTATTAGGACAGAAAAAAATGTTTCTTTTAGATCAGTGGGTAAAAAAATAATTCACACATACAAAGAAGCAATCTAAGAAACAGGGCTACTGAAGTGTCAGTTTTCACTAGAGGAAAACAGGTCAGGAAAGAGGCCAGAATGCAGCCCATCTCTCTGCAGACTTCTCGTGGTCGGGCACAGACCTCGGCTTCCCAAACGCAGAGCGCGACGCTCCTGCTTGCTATGTTAGTCCCCAGGCAGCACCCTCCCCCGCGCACAAGCACATGGGAACCCTGCTCAAACTTCTAGAGAACCTTCTGGCACTGAAACTCAGGGCCACCCCAGAGCAAAGTGACAAGGGCAGGGCAGCGCACTCACAGGATCAATGCCGAGAGGATAAGGGCCTCGGAACACCCCAGGGACACTGGGATCCAACTGCAAAACCCTGCTGTGCCTCACGGTGCTGTCGCTGTAACAGAAGCAGAGCGAGGCGGCTTACTGCGGGGAGGGGGAAGGAATCCCGGAAAAACACTTTTTGTACCCCAGACGACAGGACACTTACTTCCAAAGCACCATTTTCTTGTGCTCTGCGGGGGCGTGGCTGGAGCTGAACATGGCAGACACGTTCCACCCGGAGCCGAACAGGTTCACGGACTTGGAGAAGCAGTCGTTGTAGATGAGGCCGGTGTACACGGAGAACAGCCCCATGAGCAGCAGGATGTAGCGCCCGTGGAAGAACATTCTCATGATCTGCAGGGAGCAAAGTGCGACGGCAAGAAATGGTCACTGGGGGACGTGCTCACGGGCCGGCACCAGTCTGGCGCACGCTCAGCCGCCCCCTCAGGGCTTCTCAGAAAACAGCCCCACGCCACACAGTCCCGGCAGCTGGAGGTGACAGCCCCCAGCTCTCACGCAGCGCAGCCACGGCCGACAGGTGACAGCTAATAGCATCTCTCTTGTGGTCACTGCCAATGCTGCCCAACCGGAAATAACGAGCTGGAGTGGTTATATTTTTACCTCCTGAGACTGGTTTAGTCTGGGGTGGTTTTCATTTAACACCAGCAAGAGGGCAAATAAGAACATCACAAAGCCGTGTCCGAAGTCCCCGAACATCACGGCAAACAGAAACGGGAAGGTGATGATGGTGAACAGAGCTGCGGGGAAGGAAAGGGAAAGAGACTTCAGGCTCACGGCGAATACAGTACAGAACTCCTGACTTAACCAGTGACACGTGACGATCCTGACTGTCTCTAGAATTGCTAGGGTAGAACTGTGAGGTTAAACTGAAAACATCACACTAAACAAGGTGACAAAAAGTAGCAGAAAGCCCATTTTTCCAAACATCTTTTACGTTCTCAGAGCGAGGAGACGCAGCAATGCCACGTGAAATGCAAGCATTTCCAACCTGGGTTCACTTCCCTGTAGCTCCCGACGCCGTAGGCGTCCACGATGTTCTGAAAGCCCTCGGTGAACTTGTTGGTGCGGATCAGAGTCGGGGGTGTTTCCTTCGTTGGGATTACGTTCATAAATGAGGGGATTGTAGCACCACTCTCTCTCTGTCACACAAAAAGAGAAAAAGAGGAAAAAATTACTATCCAAGAAAAAAAACTACTGGCAGTATCTATCCAAATTAATCCAGCAGTTGCACTTCGGGGAACCTGCCTCACAGACAGACTTGTGCACGCAGGAAACACTCTAGGTCCAGGTCACACCCTGCAGTGGCATTTAACATTGGAAACTACCTAAATGACCAGGGAACTAGTCAAATAAACCATGGCACGTGCACATAACAGAATGTTAAATAGTTATTTAAAAAAAAAAGGGAAGTTTTATTAAGTGAAAATGATAGTATGAATAGCACGCCTTTTGTGAAGAAAAGAATATCTGCTCATGTCTGCTTGTCTACGATTACGAAACTCAAACATGTAACAGCGCCAAAACGATGGTTATCTTTGAGTGGAGGAAATGGACACAAGAGGCCATGTGGGTAAAGCCACCTCACTGTGTCTTTCATGCTTTTTGACACTTCTTTTTCCTTTTAAACCACGTGAACGCACTACTTATTGGAAAGAGTAATTGAAACTGTATGCACACCCACACCCCCTCCAAAGACCAGCTCCTTACTCGATGAAATTCCCATTTCCTTTAACTCTCTGAGCGCGTGGGGTCCGCAGTCTCTCAGACGCGGCGGGGGAGGAGGCAGCTTACCGAGCCCTCCTCCAGCGCCCGGCGCAGCTCGTGCAGATCGGCCTCGGGACACCAGACCTCGGCGATGAGGCACTTGTTAGTCACGTCGATGCTGCACATGTTCAGCATGTGGTAAATGGCTTTCATTTTCTTCACCTGGATGACGCGGGTGTAGACGGACTCGGCAGCTTTACACAGCACTTGCCGTAAATAGTCCTCGGTCTTGTGGAGCACCTGGGGGAGAAGGCGCGGGGCTCGCAGGTGGCCGAGGGCTTTGGCTTTTGTCCGCCTGGCACCCGACTTCCTTTAGGCGAATTTCTCCCCGTTGACGGAGGAGCATTCCAGGCACCTGTCTCTCCCTCCCCGCCCCCAGCACCACCTGGAGGTGGGCGGGAAATCTAAGCTCAGCCAAGCATATGTCCCCTTTCGGGAAGTCACCTCCAGAGAACATGACGCCACGGACACAGGAGGTGGTTAGACGTCATCGTCACTGTGGCAGCGCGATGGCCCCTGGGTCCCTACCCACTCCCGGGCTTGGCCCAGTCCCCGTCAGCCCTGTGAGCCACCAATGCCCATCCCGTCCCATCCCGCCAAGAAATCCCCTTCTGCGTAAGTGAGTCAGTCTGCGTCGCGCCCTGCCGCCAGGAACCCCCACTGAGAGCACAAGCGGGAATGTAGAGCGTACAGGTAAAACAATGCCGCCATTTCACACGGGGCCTTCTTGCCTTTGGTGATCAAGAACTACAATCCAACATACCAAAGATGACCAGAGAATCCTTCTTAAAAACCCCATGGTTACCACCCAGGCTGCTAAAATAAAACTCCCACGCGGAGGGAGGGAAGCGACGCTGCAATCTCTCTGGAACGTCTGGGTTTGTCCCCATCCAAAATCACCCGTATCAGAAAAGCAAGTGGGTTTGCAAAGGCCGTGCATCCCTCGGGAGGGAGGCGCGGTGCCGGCCTCACTCACAGTGTACAGGTCTTGGATGCGAGTGTTCAGCCCCTCCTGGATCTCCTCCCGCTCCTCGGCCGTGTGTGGATACGGGTACACGTGGCAGTGGTAACTGGAAGACAGAGGAGGACGTGGCGTGCATCTGTCATCTCCCGCAGCCCTCTGGGAGAGACAGGTGCACACAGGGGCACGTGCCCGTGGTCAGGCCTCGCACACAGACGCTCAGCAGACACCTGCTGAACCAAAGAAACTGAGCAAACTCGCTCTCGGATCCACATTCACACCCTGCCCTCAGTGACGCCCGGCAGCTCATCCCCAAGTCCAGCCTTCTGAAATCCAACAATATCCTTGGGCTGGGAATCATTAGACAGGTTTAAAACACAAAAACAAACACAAGCCACACACACACATGCCACCGTTTACTCAGGGGCCACCTGAGTAATGCACCGGCAAGAGAGATGACAAATTGTTTAAGAAGGTATCACTGCAAGGAAATCGTAACAAAACTAGCAGCCTTTGCACTCAGCCTGTTTCTCTTTGACTACAGAGGGATAATAAAGGAAAATCAGAGGTTATTAAATATAAAAAAATAAATGAAATGAAATGTTTCTTTTTCTTACCAATCACATATCTTCTTAACCTTGTAGCCAATCTGTTCTCCCCAAAAGGATATTAAAAACACATACCATTTTATGACTTCTCCCTACAAAGAATAAATAAGGATAAGTATTACTTCTGTGTGTATAACTTCTAGAACTTTGGCAGCTCAAATACTGTCAAATAGTTCTTTCATTCATTCAGTAAATATAGTCAATCCTCATCTGCAGACTCCGTAACCGCAAATTCTCCTACTTGCTAAAATAACCCCAAAATCAATACACGTAGCACTTTCACGGGCATGTGCAGAGCAGCAAAACCTTTCAGGGACCCAGTGCCCACGTTTCCAGGTGAGGTCCAGCAAGGTGAAACTCTGCCTTTTCGTCTCAGCTGTGAGACTGCAGACACGTGTCCTGTTACACACGGTCCATTTAGTGCCGTGTTTTTCACATTGTTGTGCTTTCTGTTGGTGATTTCACCATTTAAAATGTCCCCAGGCGCAATGCTGAAGTGCTGTCCGGTGTTCCTGAGCACAAGGTGGCAGTGATGTGCCTAAGCAAATGTGTGTGTTGCAGAAGCCACCGCACTCCGGCCCCAGCAACAGAGCAAGACCCTGTCTCAAAAAAAAAAAAGTAGAAAATCTTATAGGTGCATGGTTAATGAACAGGTAACTGAGGAGGTTTCCCAGCGTGATGGTCACGCAGGCTGAGCCTTCTGAAGATCATTTCACAGCCAAATTCTTCTTGATGTGTCAAAATCATTATGGATATATATAAATCTTGCAGCCAAAATTCCTGAGGCCAATCTAGAAGGGAAATATGAACTCTTTTCTGAAAATCAAGAAGCCCAAGCTCCTCTTCTACCTGTAGTAGATCAGTTCATCCTCATTTGGAATAACAGTTATTTTTACTATGAAGGCTAAAAACACACAGAGATTTAAAACGGTGACTATGGCTCCGCGTTTCCCCTGCCCCTCCGCTTTCCCTCCTGAACAGCTCAGCCCTAGAGCTGCGGGGCGTGTGCAGGACGGACACAGAGGGCGGGAGGGGAAGAGTACAAGCTGTAAATGTGGGTGCGTAAGTGCGTCCTAGCGCCCTCTCTGAGCGAGCAGGGAACAGCGACACCTCAGTAACAATGGGCACTCGGAGACCACATCTTCGCTTTGAAATACCAAGATCTCCACTAAAAAGAACGAGCTTCTGGGAGAAATGGTAGATTCCAGAGTTGTGCAAGGGGAATTACAAGATGAATCTGGACATTCTATTATACAACAAAGCAAGGAGTGCTCAAAAAATGATGGGAACGTGGTAAAACGGATACAAAAGCCAGTTTGAACGGGCTCCAACTGGCCAAATCTAGGAGAATTTGAATATAAAAATGAGGAATATGGTAAGACAATACAACCCACTGAATAAAACAGGAAATAAATGAAAAAGCTGAAAAATCTGAAGAAGGATGAGATATTTACAGTTGCAAAGCACTTCTCCCAAAACACTTCTTAATTACAAAGAAAAAAGAGTAACTTCACAGTGGAGAAACCCAAGGCTTCTGCCTTACTCAAGTGATCAGAGTGACCATTACCAGTAATGGGACAAATGACACCAGGTGGCATCTGAAGGATGCAGTGAGAAGAACGCAGCCTCGCTTCAGTGACACTCTTGCCAAAGACACATGACCTGAACCTAATCGGGAGAAAACATCTGATAGATCCAAATTGAGGGACATTCTACAAAAAACACTGGTCTGTAATATTTTATTTTATTTTATTTTATTTTTTTTTTTTGAGACAGAGTCTCACTCTGTTGCCCAGGCTAGAGTGAGTGCCGTGGCGTCAGCCTAGCTCACAGCAACCTCAGACTCCTGAGCTCAAGTGATCCTCCTGTCTCAGCCTCCCGAGTAGCTGGGACTACAGGCATGTGCCACCATGCCCGGCTAATTTTTTCTATATACATTTTTAGCTGTCCATATAATTTCTTTCTATTTTTAGTAGAGGTGGGGTCTCGCTCTTGCTCTGGCTGGTCTCGAACTCCTGAGCTCAAACGATCCGCCCACCTCGGCCTCCCAGAGTGCTAGGATTACAGGCGTGAGCCACCGCGCCCGGCCTTAATATTTTAAAATGTCAATTTTAAATGAAAGTCAAGGCAAGTCTGAGAAACTGTCCCAGAATGAAGAAGACCGAAGTGACATGACAACTAAATCTAACATGTGATGCTAACTAGATCCTTCGCTGCAACAGTATCGGCACAACCGGGGACAGCTGAACGGGATCCGAGGCTCAGGACGTAGTAATGGATCTACATTCCTCTCCTGATTTGAGGGTCATGTTGTGGCACTGTGGGAGAACGTCCGTGATTTTAGGAACTACACACGGATGTGTCCAAAGATATGAGGCATCAGGTTAACAACTTAATGGTTCCGGAGAAAAACATTCTTCCCACTGTATCTCCAACTTTGCTGTTCGTCTGTCATTGCTCAAAGGGGACTGTGACGTTTACTCACTGTTTCAGGGTCTTCGAGGGATTCATCCAGTTCCGCATAGGTCACGATGGTGTACCCTTTGCAGACTCTCCACAGCATTTTTTCAAATGCTTCAACTTTTCCTTGGTGAATTAAGCCAGACACAAATCTATGAAATAATAAAGCCAACCTGAGTCAACTGAAAGCAATGAATATTATCAAATTGCATTAAAAGAATGATGAAGACTTCCATTTCTGGCAAAATGGTGAAAATGGAAAGCCCTCCAACTGCAAAACATCTCAAATGCTGGATAAAATAGTTTTGAAACATCCTTTTGAATGTACAGCTGAGCTTATAAGAAAGAGAAATTTTTGGAATCCAAAAAGAAAACAGGGCCTCCTAGCTGTCCTGATTATTATACTAACCCAGTACCTTGAGGCCTAGAGTTTAGTGCCAGCACTAGAGACAGAAGACACGCACTGGGCCCAGAGAAGGTGCCGAGACAGAACTGAATCCCCCTCACGCTGGGACTTCTTCACACTCGAAGGGCTACACCTTCAGTGAATGGGTGGACCAGAAGAGAATCCCCCCAGCAAAGGGGGCTACAAGTAAACTTATTTATTTCGGTTGTGGTTCTAGATGGAGAGAGAAGTCCTCCCTAAGAATTTATAACCACAGGTTAAAATTCACTCAGGCTTAGGGCTTAAATTCACATTACTCGCACAGTCAAAAAACAAACCAACCAACAAAAAATCCCACGCTGAGGAACGATGCAAATGATTCAGGTTGGTAGAGCACTCCCAGGTACCTGACAAATGTCAACACAGATTGTCTCTGGAGGAAGACTCCCTCAAACCAAACACCACTGAATGCCTTCAGATAAGGAACTGAAGAATGTAAGTTCATAATGATAAAAAAGAATTATCACAAATCACATGAGGAAGTTACCATTAGTTCAAGTAAACAGAAGAAAGAAACCCTTAAAGTATAATTAATAAAAAAAATTACCAACTCAGTTTAACCCCTATGTTTCTACCAGACAGGAACTGATGCTTCCATGACCAACTATCTTAGGCATATAGGAGTAACACTGAATGATATAATGTTGTTTCTTTCCAAATCATTATACCAAAAAAAGAAATGCCCACTGTATTTAGCTCAAAAGTCAACACAGCTGAGTAGTTCAGCCTAACAAGTACAGGAATACAGTGTTTTCCCAAACAAATATTCACTTCCTTTCATTCAATCACGAGGTTTAAAACAGTCCCCATTCATCCACTCTACAGGAAGGGCAGTATAAAGTGTGACACCCAGCCCTTGTCACCTACCCCAGTTTTGCTCCCAGCCTCTGCATACAGCTGTAGTCCAACAAAGAATCATTCTCTAAGGGAGGGAATTCTTCGTAAGTGGGTTCAAACTAGAAAGAGAAACGTATAAAACCAGTGTGTCTCATTAAAAGTGACACTTTATTTCTCATGTCATATTTCCAAACAAGTTTATACAGAACCTCATATCTAACTACTTGGATCTGGGTGCAAAGGCCTTAAGGTAACTTCGACATATAACTCAGCTCTGATAAATAAAAAAGATAATCTCCCCATCCACTATTTGTAAGCCACTTGAAGATATTTACATAAAAGAATAGTTACAATTTAAGTCATCACCTTCATCCAAGATAGAATAACTTTATCCGAGGTCAACTACTGTATCGAGTGAAACTAATTTCAGGAGGGACTTCTGTCTATACTCAGCTCAGTGAACTACTACTGCGCGGACTAGTCTTTATTCTTATACAGATTATGTTTACTTCCTTTATTCAGCAATTTGGAAAAACCCAATGTTCAGAGTTCAACTTCTACTGTTCAATTTTTCCCATGATCATAAAAAGATTTTTTTCAACTGTAAACTAAAGCATGTTACAAATATTCAGTACTATTGTTGCTAAAACCAATCAATACAAGAAAAGCTCTTAAAGCTTTTTTTAATGTCATATAATCCAATTGAAAAATAAAGCCAAGATCTCAATTTATCTCTTAAAACAGTAACACATCTATATGAATTAATAACAAAACCCACAGGCTTAAGGGAATGGGATTGTTACAAAAAACATGTGTTTTCTCACGAGGTGTGCGATACCTCGACGTTGCGTTTCACGAAGGTTTTTGTCACTCTCAGCATGTGCGTGTACTCGATCAGTTCCAGCAAGTTCTTCCTCAGTTTCTCCTTGTTCTTGGTGACTTCTCTCAGCTCAACCTCGAGCTTCTGTAACTGCTCCTAAAACAAATAGCAGTTAGTTAAGAGTATGACTTAGTTCCAAGTGTGATTCTAATAACCTTTTTATAGTACACCAAAACCAGTTGGAGGTTTTAAAAAGCCAGAATTTATGTTAGTTGGGCAGGTGTATGAAAACATGCAAAGATTTTAAGGGACCATCATTTATCATTTCATATTAATTCAGGTAACTTCTGTGTCATTCACGCCACATCTGATATAAAACATTCCGGAGGCTATGATGACTCCAGCGACCCAGACTGGCCCTTGTCTCTAACCGCAGGTCCTGTCATTTCTTCTGGTTTTCCTCTGCCCGCTTATCCACTATCAAACATCAAAGCATCTTCCTTTCGAGTCTACATTTCCTTTTATTTGCAACACAGAAAATGGTCAGATAATCTTTTCCAACGTATTTTTCTAGTCAGCTTGAGTTTATGCACTTGCTCTCATACAATTCAGCATAAAAATTCTTGAGAACAGGTCGGGCACGGTGGCTCACGCCTGTCATCCTAGCACTCCGGGAGGCCGAGGTGGGTGGATCGTTTGAGCTCAGGAGTTCGAGACCAGCCTGAGCAAGAGCAAGACCCCACCTCTACTAAAAATAGAAAGAAATTATATGGACAGCTAAAAAATATATTTAGAGAGAAAAATATTAGCCGGGCATGGTGGTGCATGCCTGTAGTCTCAGGTACTCGGGAGGCTGAGACAGGAGGATCCCTTGAGCTCAGGAGTTTGAGGTTGCTGTGAGCTAGGCTGACGCCACGGCACTCACTCTAGCCTGGGCAACAGAGTGAGACTCTGTCTCAAAAAATAAAAAAAATTAAAAAATAAAAAAAAAAAATTCTTCAGAACAAATCTTTAATAATTAGTTACATACTAAGCATCCTTAACAATACTTAAGTATTAAAACAATAGAAGCAGAAATCTATAAAACAAATGGAGTCAATGAGAACTTGTATTCAAACAAATCACTAAACTTGCTACATTCGTTACTTCTGCTTTGCCGTATAAAAACTATAAAGAGTAATCAGTATGTTTATGATTATATCATAGGTGGCCAACCAAACAGGCCAAACCAGATGACTGCTTTCCACCCGTCTGACTGTACAATCCTCCCTGGAGTCTATTCATACAGCAAATGTTGCATGACTTCCGAGCAGATGAACAGAGCAGTCAGCAAGGGGAATGGCCTTGGTGACACAGCAGTAATTGTTTTAGAAGAGTTATAAAGAGCTCTCGCCTATTTCCCAGGGTGATGAACTATCCAATGATCAGCCTGAAGCCTCAATGGATGATTCACGGGGGTGGAGTGCTGATGAACACCGCGAGCCAGTGTCCTCACAGAGGGAGGGCTGCATCCCCAGCACACAAGCCAGGGAGCGCAGGGTGGAAGAATTCCGTTTGCCGCCCAGCTGAAACAGCCCAGCGACTTCCTGCTACCTTCTACAAACCAGAGAGGGGCAGGCAGGGCGAGTTTAGGAGGACGGTGAGGGCACAGGGCTGAAGCCTCAAGGGCCTGCAGGCGAGGCAGGCGAAGGCCTGGGTAATCCCAGAAGGAACTTTCTGAAACGTTAAAAGCCCATGGACCAGGTTTCATGGCCAATGCTCACTGGCCTCTGTTCACCACCACCTGGAGAGGAAGTGCATGTCTTACGTTGTAAGAGAAAACTGAATTATCATTAAAATTATCACAGATAATCTACTACGGAGGGATAACCGTAATACTGTTCTTTAATTCTTATCCCATGGCTTTGAGAAGACAGAAAAGCATCAGACAATATAAACAAGCAGCCCCTGAGATCAATGGGTTCAAACAGCTTCTTCAGAAGCAAGTTACCTGCATTTCTAGAACTTGCTTAAGAGGTGGTGCAGGAGGACTGGTCTCTCCCTCAGGCAGGGGAATATCAGCTCTGTTAATTTCCTGCACTAAATAAACTGTGAAAATGAAAGTTAAACAAATTAGATACAAAAACTTACTATGATACGTATCAGTCAAAACATGTTAAATCCCTACCTGTCCTGTCTGAATACACAAAATTCTTACTTGTTCCAATTGACCTACAGGTCACTTTTGGCAAACTTGTTTCCAAAGATCTACAAAAGAATGCTGCCTAGAGATACCCGCATGCAGTGACAAAATAAACAAGCTGGAGAAACACTTTCTGAAATTCCCCCCCTATTTTTTCCATTTCTAAAATTTTAGTTAAAGAACTTTTGAGTCACAGCTGTCTCTGCATCAGTAGAATGAAGCGGAGGTCAGGGGCCCACTTGCAAGTGCAGAAATAACCCAAGTGACAGACCTAGGATCGTCCCCACAAGAGCCGGCAACTTGACTTTCCCTGCAGTCGCCCTCAGGAAGAGGTGCGTGGCCGTTAAGAAAACCATAACTCTTCCAGCACAAGCACCCAGGGCAGAAGCCGGGCTCTCTTGCAACTCCCCAGTTAGCCCGGATGCTGTGACTTAGGACCACTGCTTGCACTGCTTCACCACGTAAGCTAAAGACTAGATTCATGAAATTAATAGTGTACCAACCAAAATGACTCACTTTCTTTAGTTTATATTTTCAATTCCAGGAAACATCCTTTTCCTTAGGATAAAAGTCACAATACCTGGTGGTCATTACCAGACATAAAATATCAGAAAAGTGTTACCAGTTAGTCTATTTTTAGGAGGGAGACAGGCAGGAAGGGAAGGAAAAAAGAAGGGGAAGCAAAAGAAAAAGAAAAAGAAAAGCAACTACGTCTTACCCACAAGATAGCAAGGGAAGCACGGGGTTTAAGAGGTTTCTAGAAATAGATGCAAACTGTTTTAACCAATTTATACCTAAAGTTATTTATTTATTTATTTATTTTTTAAGAGAAAGACTCTCACTATGTGGCCCAGACTGGCCTTGAACTCCTGGGCTCAAGCAATCAGCCCGCCTCAGCCTCCCAAGCAGCAGGGACTACAGGTGCGCACCCCCGTGCCGGGCTTATACCTAAATTTACTTGAGAGTTCCTGTTTTATTGTTTCAAGTCTGCGTTCTTTTTGAAGCAGTTTAAACGACAGGAAGTCCTAGACATGTCTAACGTGCTATCGCTCTTGCCCTGCCTTTAAAAACCTCGCTCCAAGTACACGATCTGTCCAATGACTCACACAGCCTGCAAACACAGGCACATCTCAAGCCACACAAATAACTAGGACCTCAAGCAATATGAACAGAAACAGATTTCAGATGACTGGAAGTTTCTGTTAATTTTGAAAGTCCTCGATTTAAAAATGAAACCCACACTAATTATCAGCTATTAGAAATCATTCCAAGTCATGGTCTCCCTCCCCATCGTCTGCCTTATAAAAGCAAATTTTGAATTTCAGCTTGTTGTCTGTCATTTTCCCCTCCATTTCAGTCAGAACTTCAAGGCTTGACTCGATAATAACTAAACTTAAAGATTTCAGAGATAAAGGAAGTAGCCTTGGGCTACTGAGTTTTAATGGTTAATAATCAGCACTGATCTAACACATTGGCAAAGGCAGGCCTGAAAAAAAGGAAATTATTATTGATCAATCCTGCCTCCCTTGTTCCTCGATATAATTTTAAATTAAGTAATATATTAACATGTATACAATGTTTTTAAGTTACAATAGACTACAAGGAATCAGTTAAAAAAAAAGCAGGCACGTTAATACAATGAAATATTACGCAGGCATTAAAAATGGTGGTGGGGCCGGGCGCGGTGGTCACGCCTGTAATCCTAGCACTCTGGGAGGCCGAGGTGGGCGGATCATTTGAGCTCAGGAGTTCGAGACCAGCCTGAGCAAGAGCGAGACCCCATCTCTACTAAAAATAGAAAGAAATTATATGGACAGCTAAAAATATACATAGAAAAAAAGAAAATTAGCCGGGCATGGTGGCACATGCCTGTAGTCCCAGCTACTCGGGAGGCTGAGACAGGAGGATCCCTTGAGCTCAGGAGTTTGAGGTTGCTGTGAGCTAGGCTGACGCCACGGCACTCACTCTAGTCTGGGCAACAGAGTGAGACTCTGTCTCAAAAAAAAAAAAAAAAAAAAAAAATGGTGGTGGGCCGGGCTCTGTGGCTCACACCCGTAATCTTAGCACCTTGGGGGTCTGAGGCAGGAGGATCACTTGAGGCCAGGCAGGAGTTCAGGACCAGCCTGAGCAACATAGTGAGATCCTGTCTCTACAGGAAACTTTTTAAAAAATTAGCCAGGCACGGTGGTATGCGCCTTTAGTCCCAGATTCTCAGGAGGCCAAGGTAGGAGGATCACTTGAGCCCAGGAGTTTGAGGCTGCAATGAGCTATGATTGCACCACTGCACTCCAGCCTGGGTGACAGAGTCAATCAATCAATCAATATTAACTTACTACAGTGGAAAATAAACTTACCCAATATCCGCTCTAGTTCTTCACATCTCTTCACCTCACCGACAAATTTTCTTTGGAAAGAACTTACGTTCTGGTTGAGCTGAGAAGAGGATGAAAAATTTGCTTTAAATTTCTAAAATTTAAAAATATATTTTATTAAAAAAATTAACCCTAACATTCTGGGAGGACGAGGTGGGAGGATTACTTGAGCTCAGGAGTTCAAGACCAGCATGAGCAAGACCGAGACCC
Organism: Eulemur rufifrons; assembly: GCF_041146395.1. Taxonomy (NCBI): domain Eukaryota; kingdom Metazoa; phylum Chordata; class Mammalia; order Primates; family Lemuridae; genus Eulemur; species Eulemur rufifrons. The sequence continues at coordinate 4,680,325 of NC_091003.1, forward strand.
CATCTCTACTAAAAATAGAAAAATTAGCCGGGCGCAGTGGTGCTGCCTGTAGTCCCAGCTACTCGAGAGGCTGAGGCAGGATTGCTTGAGCCCAGGAGTTTGAGGCTGCAGTGAGCTATGATGACGCCACTGCACTCTATCCAGGGTGACAGAGTGAGACTCTGTCTCAAAAAAATTAATTAATTAAAATTAAGATTAAATATTGGCAAAATTTAGGGGGGAAATATACTTTCATACACTATTAAATAAGAGCATAAACTAACATAACTTTTCTGGAGAACAATCTGGCAACCAAAAAGGCCTGAAAATTGTCCTTTGCCCAGCAATACCCCATGAAGAAATTTAACCTAAGGGAAAAAATACTGATACAGACAAAAATGTATCTATAAGAACATCAACCTCAGAGAAAGAAGAAAAATGATAACCCAAAAATCCAACAACAGAAAATTGGTTAAGGAAATTATACTCTATATCCCTCCAATGGATACTACTCAGCAATTAAAAGGAACTCCCAACACCCGCAGCAACACGGGTGACCTTCAGAAACATTATTCCAAGGGCAAGAAGCCAGACACAAGAGGCCACATAGTATAGGATTATTTATATGGAATGTCCAGAAAAGGCAAATCAAGAGGCAGAAAGTACACGAGTGGGGCTGCAGACAGGAACGAGGGTTACCTATAAATGAGCATTAGAAATCTTTCTGGGGGCACGGAATATTCTAAAACTGGATTGTGGTGATGGTTGCATGACTTGATAAACTTTCTAAAAATCACTAAATTGTACACTTGAGCCAGGCACGGTGCTCACGTCTGTAACCCCAACAACTCTGTAATCCCACCTCCCAAGTGGCTGGGACTAGGGGGTGCACCACCATGCCCAGCTAATTTTTCTATTTCTTGTAGAGATGGGGTCTGGCTCTTGCTCAGGCTGGTCTCAAACAAATGACCTTAAGCCATCCTTGTGTTTCAGCCTCCCAGAGTGCTAGGCTTACAGGCCTGTGCCACCGCACCTGGCCCTTACTCTGCACTTATTAAAAAGGATGCTTTACACGATGAGGCATTTGATTATAGGAAGAAACTTATTAAAATTTTCAGGTATGATAATGGTATCATGGTTATTGTTTTTGAGTTCTTATCTTTCAGAGATATTTATTGAAATAAGAATTTATATATGTTGGATTTGCTTCAAAATGATCTGGTCTGGGAGGGGACACCGGGTTGGGGGGAAAAACAAGCAGCCTTGAGTTTACATTATGGGTACACAGGGGTCCACTATACTCTTTCCTCTACTTCTTACAATACAAACCATAAAACGATAAAAAAATCATAAAAGAATATTTAATAAAATTAGGAGATTAGTCATAATTTGTGTGAAAAACAGATTAAGATATTTTCAATGTGTCTAACAAGTTCCCAGATGATGAAAAATAAAGGAAAAAAAAGATATTTTCAATATGATTCCAATTATACAAAAACATACATATATGCACATTTTACAATATTATTAGAAAAATGTTTGCTCAGTATTAGCCAAAAAGTTAAAATGTTTATTTCTAGGTACAGAATTTCCCACAATGCACATATATTACTTTTATAATTTACAAAATGTACAGTAATCATTCATGTTGAAAGCCATTTAGGATAAGAAGTTTATCTTTTATTCCACCCAGCATTGGTACTGGGCGCTCTCAAAAAACAATTAAGACACAACTTGATATGAAACTGCTCAATCTGAGAAGTGTCAACGCCAAATGGCTCAGTTCCTGTTCAGTTTTTTGAATTTTTTTTTTTAAAGAATTAACCAGAAAAAAAAGACAAAAATTCAAATTTCACTTCTGTTTGTCACCTCATTTATTTCTGAAGGCCATACTACTTTAAAGTAACCACTTCCAAGTTCCTAAGGACTCAGACACGATCTGTTTCCATAGAACCGAGAACTTGGAAAGGAAGCTCTGCATCGAATGCTGTCGACCGTGGACACTACTTCTCAGTCTCAATTTCGTTTCCTTCAATATCAAACACTACTTAACTCTAACTGTACAATAATGGTTCTATAAATAGTAGAATCTTTACAAAGAGGTAAATTTCGGTGGCAATTCTGATACAAATATAATTGGATTTGACATATACCACCATCACTAGCTTACATACATTAACTGGTTTGTTTGGGTTTCTTTTTTTTTTCTGTTGCATGGTTCCTTTTATAAAATTTAGGTTTTGCTTTCTTTTTAGGGCAGCAAAGGCACCCTAATTCAAGGCTAATAGTATAAAGTATATTTTAATGCAGATTCATTTTAAGACATATTTAACCTAGAAAAACCCGGACAGAGGGAACCTGGTGCTGTTTGTGCTGATATTCACACCACTGGTCCACCCACTTCAGCTAAAGGACTACAGAGCAAACCTGTTCTTAGGCTGAGAACTGTTACAAAAGTGAGAGGACTTTCCCTGCACTGAGTCCTACTGGTTAGCTGAATGACCTTTCTTTTCCAAGTCTTCTCACTGGCTGTCACCACGGAAATCCTCGCCCTGCCCCTTTTCCCTGGCAAGGGTTACTAAAACAAAAGCCCTAAGGAACCAGAAAAGACCGATGTCTGCAAAGTCAGTAAGCAACTCCAGAAAACAGCAGAAGCGTCAGATGTGACAACACTTTCTGCACTGGCACCTAGGATGCTGACAGTCAGCCTTAGTTTTATTTTCCTTTTGGAAAAAGACAAACAGCACTTTTTTTTTTTCACTGACTTTTAATTAGAAAGGATCCTAAGTATACTCTACGACCTAATGTAATGGCACTTAAGGAAACTTGAATCTCCCTCGTGATGAGAGCATTTGCTCAAATCTGCGACTGAAGTGTGATAAGTATCTTGGCTTGAGTACGAACAGGATGGAACAAATACACCTGTTACAAAGAAAGGAGCCTGTTTCACTTGCATCTGTGGCCTGAGTCTTTCGGGTGCTCCTCAGGGGTCAGCGGAGCCCCTGCCTGGTGAGTGGGTGCCATCAGCTGAAACCCAAGTAGCTCCAGGAACCAGGAGCGCTGCAAGTTTCTCCACAGACTTCGCAATCGCCTCATGGGGCCAACCAAAACATCACCAATGTGACATCTGGAAGAGGGCTGTTCCCTTCTGAAATTAAGGACCCCTCAGAAAGATAAGGGGAAACAGCCAAGAAATGAAAGTGGTGGCCAGGAAAGAAAATCTTTGCCTGAGTGAATTTCCATTCCATAAGTATTAGGTCCTGCTTAATAGTCTCCCATTCACATTCTGTTCTTTTCCTCAGAGCACTTATCATAGCTCATAATCAGTGTGTTTACTCTGCCTCCTCCCAGACTGTGAGCTCCAGGAACACAGGGACTTTTCCTCGCTCACCACTGGGTCCCCATGCACCAAAAACAATGCCTGAACATAGCAGGCACTCAATAAAACCTTGTTCATTCATTCAACAAATGCCTATTAATGCCAAGAAATGCCAGGCACGGTGACGAGTCTAAGGGAATCAGGAGTGAACAAGTCAGGCAAGGTCCTTGCCCTGCGAGGTTGACAGTCCATGGTGGAGACGAACAATAAACAAGTAAATGGATACAGACGCGAGTGTTTATTATCACACGCTGGGTAGACAGCTCCCGTTCAACAAATAATGACTGTGCTTCTGGTCCTTAGACAATGGTATGTCCCTCACTACACATCAGTGACGAAAACAGACAAAAACCCCTCTTCTCAAGGAGTTTGCCCCCAGCTCACCCCCAGTTCAGGCTCTGTCTATACTCTTCCTGTTCCCTCCACCACCGTCTCTCTTTCCCCAGATCTTCCCACGGCCAGCACCTTCCCACGCGGGTCTCGGCCGAAACACCACCTCCTCCGAGAGGCTTTCCTTGACCACCTCTTCAAAAGCACCTCCCACCCAAATCACCATCATACCACACCGTTTTATTTTCATTATAGCAAACATTTTCTGGTTTACGCATTTATCTACTTAATATCCCCCCCCGCCAGCCCCGTAAGTTCCAAAAGGACAACAAGAGGCCTTTATCGGATCTGTCCTCCCCAGGCATTTGACGAGCACCAGCCCAAGTTGATGAAGACCACACGGAGGCGATCCCAACTAGCCCAGGCTGAGCCGCCGCGGACCAGACGTCCGGCGACCCTGGGGCCAGCCCCCCGCTGGGCGGAAGCTCTGTCCGGTAAGCTGAGGCCTCAGCTTCCCCGCCTGGGAAACGGGGGCAGGGGCGCCCTCTTTCCGGGAGCTCGCGGCAGGAAGGCCCGAGCGCCGGCGGGACGTGAGAGCGGCCGGCGGGCGGGCAGGTGCGGCCCGCGTCTCCCGGGAGACACTCACGTCTCGGAACTGGACCAGGCCCTTCTCGCCCAGGGCGCTGAGGCACTCGTAGGCTGTGCCCGACTGCAGGAAGAGCTGCGCCAGGCACATGGTCTCACTCCGGAACAGCGACCCCATGGCGGGCTGGCCCGCGCCCCGGAGGGGCTCGACGGGAGCGGAGCTTCGAGCCGCACGGGCCCGCACAGTCAGCTGGGACGGCCCGGGCCTCGGGCTCTTCCTGCGGCCTGGCCGCGGCCCCGCACCATGAGATCCGAGCTGCAGCAGCTGCCCGGGGTCCTGCCACCGCGGCCGCCGCTACCGCCGCCGCCACCAGCGAAGCCCCGCCCCCGAGCTGCGGCCGGTTCCGGTTCCGCCCCCGCGCCCCGCCCCCCGCCGGCCGACCAATGAGTGCCCGGGGTTGCGGCCGCAAGCCGCGGCGGCCGGGCCAACCGGCGCAAACCCGGCGGACAGGGCGGCTGCTGCTCGTGGGGAAAGCCGCTCGCTGGGCTTTCTGCAGCTGTTGAAGAGGCGCCTTCCCGAGTCCACATGCCGTGGAGTTCACCCCTTTCAGGTGCACAGTTGCGTGATTCTCAGTGAAGTTACAGAGTGTGCAGCCGTCACCACGATCCTATTTCCGACATTCCCCATCGACCCCAGAAAGAGTTCTCCTGCGCGGATGCGGTCTCCCCTTGCCACCGGCCCGGCCCGGCCCGGCGACCACCGCACGACGTTGTCTCGACAGTCGCCACCTGCAGACTCGTCCCGTTGACGGCCTGCCCAGCACCTGGTGCGCACCTGGCCTCTACCGGGAGCACCCTCCCTGGCCGACCTCCCCAAGCCGGCTCCTGCGAGTCTCCCCAGAGAGGCAGCCAGACCTCCCCACCCACCGTTTTCTTTCGTTCGCACCACCAGCCACCCTCTGAAACCTGGCCTGCGTGCTTGGTGCCAGCCTTCCCACTAGAATGTAAGTTCTGCTAGAGCAGGGACATGGTCTCGGGCACTGCACTCCAGGGCCCTGCACGGAGCACGCCACTCAATACGAGTTCTTGAATGCATACATGAATGTATACACTTAGAAAGTGAAAACCATATGGTGTGCACCCCGGATCCCGTTCTCCTGACAAAGTGAGTTTTCCCTCCCTTAAGTACAAAAGGCATCCTGACAAAGCCCACAAAAGCAGGCTAAATTACCTGTCATTTAGAAATTTTAAGTTAATTTTCCAAAAATATCTTAAATCCAAAGCTAGTTACATTAACTGCCATTGAAAGACTTTCTGAATCACTGCAGGTCATCAATGGGTATTTCTTTTTCTTTGACAAAAGACAACTTTCAGCTCCTTTTGTAGGGTATAACCACGTCAGCCTACGGAGATCCAAATCAAAGAAAGAGAAGTAGAAGAGGGAGGACGCCAGTGTTTCCTCCAATGCAACACAAACAGTGCTACTTGAGAGAGAGAAAAATCTGTCGTTAGTTATATGTTTAATATTTATTAGGAAAGATATAACTTGCAGACACATAGTGTTATAAATATTGGTTAATTTGGTAATTTTATTTAAAGAAAAGTTTAAACAATAGGATAAGTGATGCTAAGATACAGTAAGAATTGTGAAGGTGAGGCCAGGCATGGTGGCTCACACCTGTAATCCCAGCACTTTGGGAGGCCAAGGTGGGAGGATTCCTTGAGGCCAGGAGTTCAAGACCAGCCTAAGCAACACAGTGAGCCCCTGTCTCTACAAAAAAAGAATTTTAAATAATAAAAAAGAATTGTGAAGGTAAATTCAAAGGGCTGAAGTTTGGACAAAAATCAACCCAGACCCCACCCCCTCAGTTCAGGATTGCCCCAGACTCCTAAATCAGCCCTACCTTGGGGTTGGGTGAAAGCCTACCACCATCACAGAACAGATGCTGAAATTGACACGGTTTCCATCTAGCAGACAATTATGACCTGTGCCTGATTGATTTATCCCCCTATTTAAAAATGAACTTAAGAGTGGAAGGAAGATTTGAAGCCCCCTGGACAGGAACTCTGCAATGCAGATACAACAACATATCTTATGTGGTGCTGAAACATCAGCAGGCACTAAATTCAGGGTCTGCCTATGCTAAATGCAGTCTTGGCATATGTTTTCAGGGGCTTACACGTACGTACCCCTGGTTTTCTTTTAGTTTCCCCCATATATTATTTTCTCTCCCCCAATCCCCACGTTTCCTTATAAATTATTGCATGCTTTTGTGCTGTATGCATTCTTAAGGCTTTATGCATTTCTTAATCCTTTCTTGGAATACAGGAAACTAATCAACACAAGTATATATAAAATTAAAGAAAAGATTGGCTCTTTCTGGTATAAATAAAACTCCTATGACTTTAGTAATTTGTGAGAAGCTAAAATTTTTAACATTTATTTACCTAGTTGATCCTCTCATGCATTTTACTTAGTCCAGTGCAATGATAAGAATGTTCACTGTAAAAAAACGAAAAAAAGAAAACAGTTCATTCTGCATTGCTTTGAACATCTGGATAGCTACATACATGAATTAAACTCAGAGCACTTAATAAAAATTGTTTACAGAAATAAAACCTTTTGGCAGGGCGTGGTGACTCACGCCTGTAATCCTAGCACTCTGAGAGGCCAAGGCAAGAAGATCGCTTGAGGTCAGGAGTTCAAGACCAGCCTGAACAAGAGTGAGACCCCATCTCTACTAAAAATAGAAATAATTAGCCAGGTTTGGTGGCTCTTGCCTATAGCCCCAGCTACTTGGGAGGCTGATGCAGGAGGATCGCTTGAGGCCAGGAGTCTGAGGTTACAGTGAGCTATGATGAGGCCACTGTACTCTAGTCCAGGAGACAGAGTGAGACCCCGTCTCAAAACAAAAACAAAAACAAAATAAAAAAAAAAACTTTCATTTATTAAAATTTTACAAAGAGCCACATAGGACTATACCAAATCACAGAAGTAAGGGTCTATAGTCTTTAAGAAGTCAGACTCCAAGCTTGGAACATTCTGGTCCAGGGGTTGCTGAGGAGCACAGCCAGCATGAGGCACAATACCAACAATAAGCCTTTGGCAACACGCTGAGGATACGGTTCCCCTGAAAAACAATGAATAAAATTAAGCAACATTATTTCTTAACTCTGTTTGTAACTATGTAGGTAGAATAAAGCCAAAAATATTAATAGTGACAATTTCTAAGTGGCAATGTTATAAGTAAATTTTTCTTCTTTTTAAAACTTTTCTTCTGTGTGATGGGAAAAAATACTTTTCTATACGTTTTAAGTTTCCTGTGATATTTATACATTTTTTAAAAATGTTTCTAATTGACATACCATAACTGATAACAGAAATCTGTCTTACCCTACCTTGATAGTACTGGGTCAATGGATACAGAAGTTGTGGCCAACACACCTCATTTCTGTTACAGTCATACTCTGTAAAATTGATCTGGAATCTGCAAAACATTTTAGAAGGTTACAAAAACTACAAGTGAAAAGCATCAAAACTTGACTAAAGGAATAAATTTTCTATTTTCTAATATATATTTTTCTGCTTCCTAATAACATCAACCAGGGCAGCAACTGGATTACCTCGTCAGGGGGCGGGGTAGCTGTGCAGGTACTTTAATAAACTGGACTGATGCACCGATAGGGAAAAGGTCGGTCTTATTCTCACAGGCGAGCCCGCACTGGTACTGCCAGTGCACCGAGGAGAACCTAGGAGGAAAAGACTATCAAGCTACACAGCCACCATTCACTCCTGTTCTACTAAGACCATCAGGTAACAGATACAACGAGGATACAAACTGAGGTTCTCTTAAGTTTTAAATTCTACTTGTGCTTTTTTATTCTTTGTATTATGTGAATTTTTACATATAGACACAAGGAGAGAGAAGAGTATTGTATAATAGACCCTCCAGGACCTACCACCCAGCTGTAATTGCCAGTATGTTACCAGTCAGGTGCTATTAGAGGTAACTTGTTCCATCACTCTTTTGTCTTAAACAATCTAATAATAATAAAAACAATGGCTAACCATTTACTGAGGGCTTTCCATGTTGTAGGCACAGAACTAAGGTATTAGACTTTATACACACCATCCTGTGGAATCCTCCAAACAGTACTACCAAGGTGAGTTTGGTGGTTAACATCTGTTATTTCTGCCTACCCAGCAACCCCTCTCCTGTCTTCTGGTAACTGCACCCCAGTTTTCCATTGGGGAACCATCACTCCCCACTCTCAGTTCAGTGGACCACAGGGACTAGCCTGAATCTAGGGGTGAGCCCATCACCTGAGCCTAGCCAATGAAAGCTGTCTACTGAACCGGCCATAGTGATTGGTTCAGAAAGGAGCACGTGACCCAAACTGAACCAATAAAATTCTGCCCAGATCCTTTTTGAGAAAGATGAGGAAAGAGGTGCTCTCTCCCCACTGGATTTAGTGAAGTGATGGGAGCCTGGAATTGCTGGTGTTCATCTTTGCCGTCTCTTGAGGAGAACCTCCCTGAGCATTAAGCCAACCCAAAGGGAAGAGTAGCTAAGAGAGGAAGAGAAAAAGATTCCTGACCCCATCAGAACCATGAATGATGAACTAGCTGTATGTGAATTTTTCTGAACTTGAACCAATAAACTCCCTTTTTTGCTTAAGTCAGTATGAACTGGGACCCTGTCACTTAAAGCTGGTAGAGGCATGGTGCATAAATGTATTATCACCATTTTACAGATGAGGAAACTGCAGCTCAGAAGAGATTAAGTAATTGCCCAGTGTCACACAGCTCATAAGAGGGAGAGCCATGATTTGAACCTGCCTGTCTGCTGCCAATGTATCCCACCGCTGCGTGATATTCTCTGATCAGCACGCCAATCACATCCATGGATCTCAAAATATGCTCAGTGCTAAGCGGCCCTTTATTCACCTTCGTGCTCCCTGAAATACCTTACAGACTCTCTTATCCAAAGCTTCATAAATACTTGTGAGAATAAGTTTCCATTATAAACACAGTTTATACACATTTCACATACACATATAATCGTAATACTAATAATTGCAACTTGTAAATAAACAATCAGAATCTAAATTAGCATTTCCCTCTTCGTTGGCGCACCCTCAACTTTACCGACACTCTCTAAGCTGCACTTTTCCAAGATGTGATCATACCTTGTCTCTACGCCAAGTATCTCCTGCTGAGTAATCCCTTCCACCAAGCCAGCGTCCGAGATGAGGATGCGGATATGCAGCTGAGCAGGAACATCGGGGCAGATGCCATTCGGGCTGCTAACAGGCGGGTCTGCCCCTGTATCAGGGGCATCTACATCTATAGAAATGTTAAGTTATGCATTTTTGAAAAAATAATTTAATAACAGTTTTCCTACAATGGCATGAGACCCCAAAAATGGGAAATAATATTAGAAAGCACATTAATGAGACTTTAACCTCCCGTAGGCTCTAGTTGCTTGTCACTCCATAACTGTGTTACCCTCTTGAAGCCTACAAGGTATATAGGCTGCTGCTAATTAACCAAAGTTGTACTTAAGATGTTTCCTTGTGTGTTACATCACACTAGGAATTTTAAAAGTCCTGGAACTTTAAAAGCCCTAACCCATATAACTATAAATCATGATTCAGTTTCCAAACTCCCCACTGAAATCCATCCAGCCTTTTAATAGAAAATATATAATTGCAGTAAAATGCCAAAAGTTATCCCATGCAATTGTGGTTCTAGTAAAAGCGGTATAAGACATTTAAAAAATCCATACTAACAACTTCAATTAGTATGGATTAGACAGCTAAAAACTAATTTCCCAATGTGTTGCCAGAGCAGTAATACAACTGGAAGAGAATAAAATTGAATGAGAAACTAATTTTCATTTGTCTTGAAAACTGGCACTTAGGGGAAAAACCAGCAAAGTCAATGACAAGAGGTAGGGGCAGGGTCTGTCACGACTCTGGAGGGGGTTTCTTTGCTCCTTCAGGGATTCTGAAGGTCAGTGACACTGTCTTCACGACATCTAATTTCCTCATACACGTGTCAACATCGCTTCTCTTCTGTTTATTAACCAGGATCAGGGCTGCTTTTTGGCGCAGACATGAAATGGAAGCTAACCTCTTCCACCTTGAAGGGAACACAATGTCATCACTTCTCTGATTTTGTACCTCACCAGCCTGGGCTCTCTGTCTGGAAATTTTCCATACTGCTTACTTGTCGAGGGCTTTGACTCACTCCTTCCCTCCATCCCTCCATCCCATCTAGCTGGCCTGGATGGCAGAGCCCAGGGCTTAATAAGCCTGACCTCCAGGTTCTGTTCGCAAAGAAGGCTCTAACTCTGGGCCCAGTGTCTTGGGCATGGGCTGGATCGGCAAAAGGGCAGCCCGAGAACCCCGTGGCCAACACAACCCCTCCCTGAGTCAGAGAGTGCACCTATCATGCGATCCATGAACACCCAAGGGGGAGAGGGGTCCTCATCATTGTGATCCCAATCACAAGGGGTGGGACAGTACGGGCATGTGTCTGGATGGTCCCTTGTGTGAATTCCAGTCTGCTGAGCCAAAGTGACCTCAGAGCGGATGGAAAGGGGAGAGGGCAGGATCCAGCCTGAAGTGAGGGGCATGGCAGCATGGCAGGGACAGGAGGGCGCCCAGGAAAGCAGAGGAGCAGGATTACTGGACTCTTTCTGGCCCTAAGGCAACTCTGTTAATTAGCCCAATAGAAGACGCTTTCTACTCAACACATTTATACACTCAAGACTCCCCAAGAAATCAGAAAGACACCTGACTTGCTACCTGGGAAGAGAGGAAAGAGGCTGAACCCTGGGTTTTCAGGGTTCTGCCTAAACTCACTGTGACCTTAGGCTGCTCCACAGATAACCGATGAGTTGGATCTCAACAACGAGATGGACATTTTGGATTTGGAGGTAAAATCAGGACAGCCGGTGCAAGCTAAGTCTGGTTCACTTTTACTCTACGTGCATGTGGCGTATTTGCCCCCCCTCCTCACCCCTGCTTTGTCCATGATCCACCTGCCAACCCAACGTTTGGGCCAAACGCACTGGACGTCAACTGTTTTCATCTGGCCTCTGTGATCCATGCTACTATTAAATCTGTTGTACATTTATTTTCTTTCTTTCCTTTCTTTCTTTCTTCTTTCTTTTCTTTTGTTTTCTTTTCTTTTCTCTTCCTTCCTCCCTTCCACTCTCTCTTCCTTCCTTCCTTCCTTCCTAGCTTTGAGATACAATTCACACACCATGCGGTCCACCCATTTAAAGTATACAATTGAGTGGTTTTGAATATATTCACAGAGTTATGCAACCATCACCAGATTCGATTTTAGAACACTTTACCTCCCCATAAAGAAACCCTACACCCATGATAGTCGCTTCCCATTTTCTCCCAATACCTATAGCCCCTGACACCCACTAATCCACTTTCTGCCTCTATGCATTTGCCCACACTGGACATTGCACATAAATGGAGTCATACAATACGTGGTCTTTTGTTTCTTTTTTATTTTGTTTGTTTATCTTAAATATGGAACACTTCATAAATTTGCATGTCATCCTTGCACAGGGGCTATGCTAATCTTCCCTGTATTGTTCCAATTTGAGTCTATGTGCTGCTAAAGCAAGCACAATATGTGGTCTTTTGTGTCTGGCTTCTTTCACTTAGCACAAAGTTCTCAATCACTTCCTTTTAAGTTAACAAAATTGCTTTTATAAATTACAAAGTTAATTCTCAAATGCCTGTATTCCTAGTAATCAAAAATAGCAATGCAAACTGAAGTGCACTAAAAATCTTCAAACCTCATTTGGACTTTTGGATTTTCTTTTTTTCTTTCTTTCTTTTTTTTTTTTTTTTTTTTTAGAGATAATGATCTTGCTCTGTCTCCCAGGCTGGAGGGCAGTGGCTCAATCATAGCTCACTGCAGTCTCAAACTCCTGGGCTCAGCGATCCTCCTGCATCAGCGTCCTGAGTAGCTAAGATGACAGGCACACACCACTATACCCAGCTAAGTTTTTAAAAAAAATTTTTAGAGAAGGGATCTTGTTATGTTGCCCAGGCTGGTGACCAACTCCTGGCCTCAAGCTACCCTCCCACCTCGGCCTCCCAAAGCACTGGTATTAAAGGTATGAGCCAATACACCGGCCTGGACTTTATTTTACAAAGATTGTTAGCTCATAAAATGACTGGGCAATTGAACTCATGTAAATTTCCTCTTAAAAAACAAACAAAAAAAACATCATGAATAAGAGAAAAAAGATGTGAAGAGCCTCTTGCCTAGACAAATGTCCAGTTATGCCACGACAAAGAAAGATGACCTATTAGGTCAAGCTGTAATGTTAAACTACAGTTGGTAGTCATAGCAACCAAGTCACACATCTTATCGTAAGCAGCTTTGACTTACGTATTATCTCGAGCCAGCCATCACTAAGGTCACTGTAATTGGAGTTGCCTCTCATTGCAACATGAGTCGCTTTTATTAATGAACCAAGTCTTTCAACAGCTTTCTCCCTGCAAGAGAGTAAGACATTTCTCAGCTCAGGACCAGCAGGCCTTGTCCTGAAGTCCTTTTCAGTCAATGTCCAGCCTGTGCTTGCCAAGCGCCTAAATAAAAAACTGCCAGAGGAACTGGCATTAAAAACTGGCTGGGCCTCATACTTCGCTTCGATGGCCTTCCCAGGACGACCCCAAGCAGCCAGGGGAGGACACACAGAAGCAATCTTTTACTCTGGACTTAAATGTTAGCAACTTACGTGGGTATCATGTGGTTTACAGACTCCACTGAGTGTCACCAAACCTGGGAGGTGGTTAGGTCCCATATCAAGTCACCAGGATAAATTCATGGGCCAGAGTGATCCAACAGTAAAAGGAACCTACATAGCTAGCTAGAATTTTGAGTCATAAAATTAAGAGAAGTTTAAGAACTGGGATTCAGCGTCCCTCCTTTCCAGTAATGTCACTGGAGGGCACACATCCAAACTGCAGGACAAGGACGGTGGACTCGGGCCTCACAACCTGTAGTCCGGCCTGCTGCCGACGGCCAGAGCGGGTAAATCCACAGAGACAGATGCAGATCAATTGCTGGCAGAGGCTGGGATGAGGAGGAAATGCAGAGTAACTGCTCAACAGGCTTCCTTTCTTGGTGATGAAAATGTTTTAGAATTAGAAAAGTAGACAGAGGTGGTGGTCATATTCAACACTATGAATATGCACTAAATGCTACTGAATTGTTCACTTTAAAAAACTAATTATGTTATGTGAATTTTTTTCTTTCTTTATGCTTTTTTTGTTTTATATTTTATCCTTTTTTATATTTTTCTGTCTTTTATTTTTTTATTTTTCCCTGCCCTTGGTATCTGATATTATGTGAATTTCACCTAAATTTTTTCCCCCCCAGACAGGGTCTCGCTCTGTCGCCCCAGCTAGAGTGCAGTGGCATCATCATAGCTCACTGCAACCTCACACTCCTGAGCTCAAGCGATCCTCCTGCCTCAGCCTCCTGAGTAGCTGGGACTACAGGCATGCGCCACTTTTTCTATTTTTAGTAGAGATGGGATCTTGCTCTTGCTCAGGCTGGTCTCGAACTCCTGAGCCCAAGCAATTCTCCCACCTTGGCCTCCCAGAATGCTGGGATTACAGGCGTGAGCCACCGCGCCCAGGCAATTTCACCTAAATTTTAAATAAAAGAATGCATAAGCATATCCATAAATATACTTTCCAAATGCCACCCATACAATTAAGTGGAAAGTTCTTCTTCTATAACATGTAACAGGGCTTATATATTCTTCAAATACTAATCATGCCAATTATACCTTGCTCTGGCCCTTTTCACAGCTCTAGAGTATGAAGTTCCAATGATCTAAACAAACTTTGGCAGAGAAATTTGCTTGAAAAATATGGATGAAATTACTTTAGTCCCAAGAAAGAGAGGCCTGTTTTCCCTTAGATTGGTGATGAGATCAAATCTAAATTGTATTGCAAGTTTATATTGATTCATTATTCACTATCACTTTTACAGGATTTTTTTCCTTTTTTTCCCACTACATCAGACAAATGGTAAATCTCTTCATGATTGACTTTTACAAGTTTTAATTTAGACTCTTAAGTTTTCATATTCATGTTGTCTTTAACATTCATGTAGTGAATTAATTTTAAGCAAACCATTCAAATTGCAGATAAATTCACCAATGAAACACTCACCTGAGCTGAGTACAGTTTTCATTAATCCCAACTTCTAATAGGCACCCAGAGAGTGCATTTTCTCCAAATAAAATGGGTTTGAAAGTTGCTGATGTACACAAACCCCTTCCAGCTATAAAAGAAAAAGATTATCCTCTTATTATTTTTGCTAAATAAAAGTAGGGATTTACTTCAAAGTTTAAAGACACAGAGAAAACAGTAAGTAGAAATAGTCTCCAGTTTTCGAAAACTAAGATCGTTGTTACTCTAAGCCTTTCAAAGTGGAACAAGGGCGCCTTCCTGCATCAGAATCCCTGGACCTGATCAGAACGTGGAACAGAATGCCTCCGGCAGATGGGGCAACTACCACTGATGGAAAGATTTTCCATAGTTCAGAATATAGTTATTCTCATGTCCCCAGTTAGTACCATCTTGGGCTATAGATGGCAATGACAAGAGATAGCTCAAGATATTTAAACCTCACTAACAACTAGCACTTCAGGTGCAAACATTGGTAGCATTCCTTTAAAAAAACAATAAATAAATAAGCTGTAGAAGCATGAAAAATAACCACTGCCGTTATTTGGCAGGATGTATCTCCCCGCTAAATAAACCAACTGGGTGTTAAAGTAGTTGATCCCTTGATTAAAATATGGTAATACTTCTAGCTCCCGTTTAGCACAGCGCTAATCATAATGCCCAGGCCGGATTACCTGACTGCCAGAGGTGAAAAGTTGTGTCATTATTCGTTCCATTGGTATTTAGGACTCGGACAGGCTTGCCAAGTTGGTAACCTAGAGAAACACAAGAAATGAGAATCAGCACCTCTCCTCCTACATTCTAACACAGCAAGTGCTGTCTCATCAAATAATATAAAAGAGAAATGCACAATGAAAGAAAAACACCCTTGAGATAAGCACAGCACCTTCATTCGCTGTTTTGCTTTCCTTTAACAGACAAGGACATTCATGTGATTTTTTTTTTTTTTTTTTTTTTTTTTTTTTTTGAGACAGAGTCTCACTTTGTTGCCCAGGCTAGAGTGAGTGCCGTGGCGTCAGCCTAGCTCACAGCAACCTCAAACTCCTGGGCTCAAGCAATCCTCCTGCCTCAGCCTCCCGAGTAGCTGGGACTACAGGCATGCGCCACTATGCCCGGCTAATTTTTCTATATATATATTTTTAGTTGTCTATATAATTTTTTTCTATTTTTAGTAGAGACGGGGTCTCGCTCTTGCTCAGGCTGGTCTCGAACTCCTGACCTTGAGCGATCCGCCCGCCTCGGCCTCCCAGAGTGCTAGGATTACAGGCGTGAGCCACCGCACCCGGCCTACATGTGATTTTTTTTTAACAATAAAATCTGGAGGTGATGTGTCCTAATCCACGCCTCATACTCCAGTGATTTGTGTCCTCTCTCAGTTTTCTCTCTCTACATCTCTCTCTCCCTCTCTTCCTCCCTCCTTTAGTTTCTCCCTTCCTCTCTCTCTCCTGCAGTAAAGATAGATTTCTTTAATCTTATAAAATGTTTTTAATTTTTAAAATTGTACATACTATGTGTCCATTTTAGCATTTTATTGATAACCATCGACAGTCTTTATTACTTCTATTTACTGTGTGGTTGAATTGCTCAATTTTCTAAGTTAAAGCGGAAGCTTAGATCACTGATAAGGGTAATTTTCTCCTACTATAAATTTTTTAAAGCTCTAAGTTTCCCTCTAAGCTTTAGCTGCATCTACTTTCATTCATCTGAACATTGTAATTTCCCTTGTAATTTCATGTTTGATCTATTAATAATATATTTTATTTAGAAGTGGTTGTTTAATTTTCACAAATGTAGAGATTTTAGAGATTCCTTCCTCTTACTGACTTCTAATTTAATTCTGTTAGGATTAAAGAACAGGGTGTATATTTTTTCAATTTTAAGATCAATGACTTTCACCTTATGACCACCTATGTCTACCCCTGTGAACGTTTAATGTGTGCTTAAAATGAATGTGTGTTTTTCAGTTGCTGGTTAAAACTGAATACATACGTATGTATATGTTAGGTAGATAGCTAGGAGGTCTGGCTGTTCTCGGGACAGGGTTCCCTAATTTGGTGCTATCTCAAGCAATTGCTCCACCTGGGAAGAAGGATAAGGGTAGACACTCCATTTTGGCGCTGCCCCACCCTTAATGCTATCCAGAGCAACTGCTGCACCTGGGAAATGAATCTGGGAATTCCCAAAGCCCAGGCATGATAGGATTTAGAAAATGACCTAAAGTAACCTAAGTGCAATTATTATGCCATTAGCCTGAATCTGCATTGTGGTTCACCCACACCCAGGTGGGCTTTCAGAGAAGGGGCTCATATATGCAGATGGAATTGAGGACACCTATTGGTCATTTGATAACATCCCACACGGCCCCTGAGAGCTCAACCCCGGGCTGGGCTAATAAAAGGAAACAATCTGAGAATTCAGAGAGAGAGAGAGAGTCTGTCAGTCTGTCTCTCCACTCGTGGAGACAGACCCGTTTTGTTCTACAATAAAGAGCTACTAGTGTGGGGGAAAAAATCTGAAAATTAAAAAGCAGGCATGAGTCAGTCTTGGATCTCTCGTGCAGAGACACATGAGCGGGCCAGGAACGAACACTTGCTGAACGATTAATACCACCTACCGCAGGAGCCTGCAAAGGAAACTGAAACCAAAGTAACCTTTCGGTGGGACCATTTTCTAGTAAATCCGTGCAACCTCAAAGTCTGGTGTTGGGGCCTATTCCCATCCATCTCCTATTAATCCAACTTACAGTTTCCAACTTTTTACTATGAAAATGTTTGCATGTACAAAAAAGTTGAAAGTAATACCATGAATGCCAATATAGTCACACCTAGAATCAATCAGTAATCCAAATAGCATTTTCACACACGATACTGGCCACACTGCATGTGGCGACTGGCTACCATGTGGGACAGTGCAGTCCCAAGGATTAGGCAGTCTGAGGCAAGGAGGAGGCCAAAGTGAATGAAAGAAACAAGTAGATCCTTCTATACCACAGCTCTATGGAAAAAAAGAAAAAAGAAACAAGTCTATAACACATCAGGGGGTGGTGTATTTGCACATAAATACAAAACAGCACAGGACAGGGCGTTCGGAGACCCCTTGCAGTCTCACCATGGATCTCAGGCTAAGAACCCATCATCTGCAGCTCACTATTTCTTAGAAAGCTCATATTACCAACATGTTATATGCAGCATATCTCTCAAAAGACCAGTACCTAAAGAGAAAGAATGTTTTGCATTTGCAGTAACTTGTTACTAGGTACAACACTCTCTGTAAAAAAATTAAGTTGCTATCAGAAAAAGAATACAGTGTCACAAAAGAGAATAAAGAAAAGGTCAGAGTCACAAACTAAAATTCAAGAGAGTTACTTAAAGCCATCATGATAATTCAGGAGTATTGAACTAAAATGTTTGTAAGATCAATGATTGGTGCATACACATCTTACCTGGATTTCCAGATGTTTCCTCTTCATTACCACTGTTATAGCCTAAAAATTTTACTGTAAATCTCTGTGTCATTATTCCTAGAAATAAAACAAAATAAAAATATAATATGCACCATTTCACTAGGAAAAGAAATCATCCCTTGTAGTGTTATTTTCTTTACCTTAAAATTGCATTTTGACATGAACAAAAAATACTGTCTCTTTGATTAAATCATAAATGCACATAAGAAACAAATCTGACATAGTTTTGTATGCTATAATTATGAGAATCTTGAAGAGGAAAACAAAAATACTTTAAGCTGAAAGCATTGTTGCTACCCTCACCAAAGTTACCTTTCTGGTGGGCATTAATTTCTGCCCAAATAATTTTGACATTTATTCCATGGATTGTCTTATTATTCCATATGAAAATGTAATGTTCTTCCACATTTACACGCTTGGAGGCTGATCCATTATTTAAAAGAATTTCTGCAAATACAAGAATATGTTTATTGGCCAGTCATAGTGGCTAGAGCCTATAATCCTAGCACTCTGGGAGGCCGAGGCGGGAGGATCGCTTGAGCTCAGGAGTTTGATACCAGCCTCAGGAAGAGCGAGATCCCATCTCTACAAAAAAATAGAAAGAAATTAGCTGAGCAACTAAAAATAGAAAAAAATTAGCTGAGCATGGTGGCACACGCCTGCAGTCCCAGCTACTCAGGAGGCTGAGGCGGGAGGATGGCTTGAGCCCAGGAGTTTGAGGTTGCTGTGAGCTAGGCTGACGCCACGACACTCTAGCCCGGGCAACAGAAGTGAGACTCTGTCTCAAAAAAGAAACAAAAAACCAAGAATATGTTTATAAATTAAAGACCCTCTTTGAGCTCAAGTCTATACTGGGTGGTTCTCTTTGCCCAGGTGGCCTTCCCCTCACACCCCATCCCTGCCATCTCCTCGTGCTAACACAGCACGAGGAACTTTCCCTGGCCCCACCAAGCCAGCGTCAGCCACCTCCTCTATACCATCATGGTACCCTGAGTGGCATCGGGCCCTTTCCTCTCGCTTCCGTACCCCTAGCACCTGGCTCACAGCTAGACGCAGAGCACACCTGGCAAAGTGCTGGAGATGAACAGTGACAGAGTGTCAGCTCCACAGCTGCAGGGCCTGCTGGCCAGTGCCCTGCCGTACCGTGGGAACTCCACTCCCATCTGACCAAGCAATGAATAGACTCGAGAATTGTAACACATTAAAAAGAAACACAAATAGTCTCCTTCATTAAAAACAAAAAGTCCTGGTAAGATCAGCCAACCTCTATATAACTTGTTTGTCTGCATCACGATTCCAAAGTTTTAATTATCAAAAAAAAAAAAAAAAAAGGAAGCAAGAAGTGAAAATGCACTTCTAAAGAATTCGTTAACTATCTGACAAACACTTAAGAAAAGGTTCATAATCGGTGCTTCCTCTTGGTAGGTTAAAAAAAAGAAAAGAAAAGGTTCACAGAACAAGGGACCCATATAACGCAGGACTGTGACGGCACTGGCTCAAGGTCACGGAAAGTGCTCTAAAGCAAGGCAGGACAGAGCAAGGAACAAATGAAATGCTACTGGGATGTCTTTCTAACTGTCGTGAACCTCTTTAAATTCTTTTTAAAAAATGTATTTTACTCCGGGGCTATATGTTACTTATAAGAAGCGACATACATATTTCTGTACAAATGACATAAAAGCGTAACATTAAAATACCTGCGTTGGTGATGAATTTGTCTAGGTCAGTTCTGGCCTCATAGATTACTTCTGGTGTAACTATGCCTAAAAGGAAACATGAATTAACTTCCACAGGACTACATGGGCTGCTGTGATCACAGTTACTTACTCAAAGGAAAGCTTACCAACAAATGTGGCGACTGCACCTGTCCTGTGTGCCAACTACAGAAACCTCCCCATTCTTCAAACACCGTCAGATGGGAATCCCACCCTTCTTAGCATCTAACTATAACTATGGAGAAGAATCCCGAAAGTCAGGGTTGATACTCTGGTGTGTCATTCTCACGTAAGAACAAACATGCAGTACACTGCTGTGTGGGAATGCAAAATGGTGCAGCCACTGGGGAAACAGCTGGGTGGTCCTCAAAAAGTCATATCACCACAGGACATGACAATTCCATTCCCAGGTGTCTGCCCAAGAGAAATAAAAACACACATCCACACAAAAACTTTCACACAACTGTTCATAGTAGCATTATTTACAACAGTCAAAAAGTGAATACAATCCACACGTCCATCAACTGATGAATGGACAAACAAAACATGGTCTATCCATACGACAGAGTACGAGTCGGCCATAAAAATGAAGTACTGACACGCGCTATAATGTGGATGAACCTTGGAAACATCATGCTAAATGAAAGAGGACAGAACAGAAGGCCACATTTTGTATGATTCCATTTATATGAAATATCTAGAATAGGCAAATCTATAGAGACAGAAAGTAGATTGGTGGTTTTGGCACCAATTGGTGGTTTTGGGGAGGGGAGAACGTTGAGCACAAGGGTTCCTTCTGGGGTGACAAAAATGTTCTGGAACTAGACAGAGGTGAGGATGGCACAAAACTGGGAATGTACTAAATGTCACTGAGTTGTATACTTTAAAATGGTTAATTTTATGTTATTTGAATTTTACTTCACTTTCAAAAAAAGAACTAACATGCAGTATGCTGTCTTATGGAACTGATCTTTTTCCAAGGAAAACATCTTCCTCAACTGGCAGTTGAAATATTATTTTATGCAACCCAGTAGAAGTGATTTATTTATAATCTCATGAGATCAGTATTTATCTTAATGCTCAGGCCTGTGTTCTTTTTTCAAAGAAATGTAACATACGTCTTTCCATAGCGCCACTCTTTATCTTCACATCGAGAACACCATCTTGTTCTTGGTGTATTTTCAAATCAGTAGTGCATTTAACATCAAAATTCTGAAGAAATGCCACGGGGGCATTCTGCACACACTGCCCAGCCAGGGACACCTGACGGCAAGGGGAAAACCCAACAGATTTATGGCCTGTCTTCTAATCATAAAAAATAGATCAGCATCTCTTAAAATTGTTCTTTCTGCACCCTGCTCCTATTGCTAGTTTAGTTTCACAATGACCAGTATATTGACTAGTTGACCAACTTTGGTAAAACATCTGACTGATCAAGGTCTAGAAGCCACTGGTCAAGAAGTCATAATAAATATTTATTTAATAAAAACAAAGAAAATCCCTTGCCCTGCTCTGTTTACTTTGCAGAGACGTGATTATATTCAACTTCATCTTCTCTCCCTCGTCACAACCAGATTTTTTTAATACCATAAAAACAGAGAAATGGTTTAGACTCTCAAGCTTTCTTCCCACAAATATTTGCTCCTCATAATGTTGAACTTAAAAAAAATAAAGATTTTGTATAAAACCTTATAGCCTTAAATTATTTTTCAAATTTCTCAATTATATAAAATATCTTTATAGCTTACAAGAAATTGGCTATTAAACTAACCAAAGTGAAGAATGATACTTTCATGGAAATTTATAGAAAATCTTTTGGTTTTATTTTGTAAGCTTACAGTGAAACTTAGCAAAGATATGATTAATCTAAAAGTGAATATTTTTTTAAAAAAATCTGGAGACCGTAAATAGTTATATCCCTGGAAGTCCATAGGAGAAAATAAGTAACTTAGAGAGAGACTCTGAAGAGCAGTATGAGTTAAATTAACAACAGGATGGGAAAAATAAGAGAAGCATCTATTACTAATATATTAAAATTGAAACGATTACCTGTGGGATAGTAAAATATGCCTTATCTATAGTCATAATTGGGTCTCCTTGTTTGTAACCAAAGTCTGAAAAGTCTTTTGGATCAATATGCAAATATCCTTCAAAGAAAGAGTCCTGCCTAGGGGACCTGTAGATCAAAAAGAAAGACCATCACCAACACTTTCAGTTACCCTCTGCTGAAACACAATTCTTCCTTTAAGTTTTTCTTTATTTCTTTAATTACAAAAATGAGAGATAGTTGTAAACTTCCAACAACACAGAACTGTAAACTACAGAAAGTTAAAGTCCCCGTGAGCCCACCGCTCCTCCTACCCCAGAAAAGCACTAGAACTGTTTGCAGTACCAATTCATCGTCATCTCTTCATGTATAAAGTCTTCAGAATGTAAATAAAAACAAAAAGAAATTATTTTCAAGGAGGCCCAATTCTTTCAAATACTTAACGCAAAATAAATTTGCTAAGCAAAGTCTAGAATTGCATCTCTGAGGCGCGGGACCTCTGGCAAGGTGCTGGGGAAAACGGGACCAGCCTAACGGAGCCCCCCGCAGCGTGGCCCCGCTGGCGCCGGAGGACAACGCCCTCTCCCAGACAGCCGCTCCCGTGACACTTACACGGAACCGTGGTAGAAGTAACCGAGGAAGGGCGTGTTGGCAAGGGACGACTGCACGCACAGGAGGGGAAACCACTCGGGGACCGGGCGCGTCCTCCCGGCGGAGCAGAGCTGATCAAAGAGAGGGTTGACATCTCCTCCAAACACGCCGGGGAAACAGGACCGTCGGAACAGCTCTGTTAACTCAGATGAGCACTCCTTGAACGCAAACGCAAAGTGGCAGTGAGACAAGAGCTTCCGCTGTGATGGCGTCACTGTCCCCTGGCAGCGCGATGAACACTGATGCCAACGGGACGCTGCTGATCAGTGAGAAACAAATACAATCCCCGTCTCATCTAAAAGTGCTCTGTGCCCACAAAAAGTAAAATAGTTCTAGAATTTCTTTAGCCAATTCCCCAAATAAGCCTCCAAGTCAGGAACTTCAAGCCCTCAAGGGAACCACAGCTTTACTGGGGACATCCTACCTATGTCCCTAGTAAAAAAAATGGGAGAAGAAAAGATGGTAAGAGTAGACCCCAAATGGGGACTAAATCAGAGTAAACTTCCCTTTCTGACTGTTGTCACCATTCAAACCCCTAGCCCAGAAAAGCCTAAGAACATTTAGAGTTAGGGCAAACAGTCCATATTCCACAAGAATCCTCAAGGCCCTCACTAGATGACGACACAACCCAATTAATGTCATCAGGAAGTGACTTGATTCATGCCTTTGTGTACTCATCCGTATTCCTTTTTTCACAAAGGATGGAGAGAGCTCCAAGTTCAGTTATGTCCTGAATCCCTTGTTTATTGAAGGTAGAAAAGTAAGTGATCTGTTGTTTTAAACAAGAGCAATTCAAATTAAAAATAGATCATGTATAAAGTGATAAGTTGTGGTTATCTGAAGAGGTATTTTGACATTTCTATTGACACCTGAATCAGATTTATTTTTATTTATTTTTTTTTTTTGAGACAGAGTCTCACTCTGTTGCCCAGGCTAGAGTGAGTGCCGTGGCGTCAGCCTAGCTCATAGCAACCTCAAACTCCTGAGCTCAAGTGATCCTCCTGTCTCAGCCTCCCGAGTAGCTGGGACTACAGGCATGTGCCACCATGCCCGGCTAATTTTTTCTATATATATTTTTAGCTGTCCATATAATTTCTTTCTATTTTTAGTAGAGATGGGGGTCTCGCTCTTGCTCAGGCTGGTCTCGAACTCCTGAGCTCAAACGATCCGCCCACCTCGGCCTCCCAGAGTGCTAGGATTACAGGCGTGAGCCACCGCACCCGGCCCTGAATCAGATTTATGATGTGCTTTACTTTTTTAAGTAAATATAATTGTTACATAATTAAGCATAATCGTTAGGGTAAGAGTTACAACATTAATGCAGACCCTAAACTTTCCTTTTCTGTATTGTAAAACCAATCCTGACACAGTATACTTAAAAATTTGCTAAGAAGGTATATCTTATATTAAGTGCTTTTACCACAAAAGAAAACAACCGAAAAAACCCAAAGTAGGTGGAAGGAAAGAGGGATGGGTAAGTGTACGGTATAGATTGTGATGACGGGCTCCTAGGTGTATACTTATCTCCAAACACATCAAGTCGTAGACCTTAAATATCTACAGCTTTTTGTACATCAATTACATCTCAATTTCTTTTCTTTTTTTTTTTTTTGAGACAGAGTCTCACTCTGTTGCCCAGGCTAGAGTGAGTGCCGTGGCGTCAGCTTAGCTCACAGCAACCTCAAACTCCTGAGCTCAAGCGATCCTCCTGTCTCAGCCTCCCGAGTAGCTGGGACTACAGGCGTGCACCACCATGCCCAGCTAATTTTTTCTATATATATTTTTAGCTGTCCATATCATTTCTTTCTATTTTTAGTAGAGATGGGGTCTCGCTCTTGCTCAGGCTGTACATCTCAATGAAGTGGTTTAAAAAAATAAATTGGCATTTCCCCAGTGGGGGGATGAAAACACTCAACCAAACATAATCGCACTCATCTAGAAATGGGAGTGACTTGAGTACTAGTAAATGTTCTTTTGCATTTCTCATTCCTCTAAAATCTAAATAAGAATTAAAAGTCTGTATTTGACCTGGGGTTAGGTGACGGTTACTAAGAAATGACACCAGAAGCATACGTAAAAAAAGAAAAATATTAGATAAATTAGACTTCATCAAATTAAGAAAATTTATGCTTCAAAGGACACCAACAAGAAGGAGGACAACCTACACAATGGGAGAAATTTTCTGCAAATCATATATTTGATAAGAGACTGGGATCCAGAATGTATAATGAACTCATAATTTAACAAAAAGACAAGCCAATTTAAAAATGGGTGAAGAGTCTAAATAGACATTTCTCCAAAAAAGATAAGCACATATCTACTAAGCACATGAAAAGAACATACCTGGTCACAGCAGCAGCGAACATCACAGGCCCCGGCCGTTAAATTACAAGGACAGGGACCAAGAGGCTGATACACCTGGTTAGGAATAACAGTCACGTTCTCTGAAAAGTACACATAACAGAAAAGTTCAGCTATGAAACACTCTGACAAAGCATTGTCACATTTTTGACATTCAAAAAAAAAAAAGCTGAATCATCATGTTTTATGAATTACCATTATCAAATATTCCACATTGAGGAATGCCTGAAATGAGCTCCGCATAAAACATATCTGAGGCCTGCGCCTGCTGCTCCAACAAAAACCCAAATATAAGAAAACATGCTTGTTACAGTGAACCAAAGAAGTCACAGTTGATCTTGAAGATAATCGATTTACTAAAAGTTACAAATTAGGATAAATGTAACGCACTGATTTTATTTTTCAATATGCTGAACAATCCTTTCATAACACACCCAGACCTTAAGCACTTACTCCTTCAAATTCATTACCTTTTCCCAGCAGACAGAACTGAAACCATGGTGACACTGCAGACAGCTCATTTGGAATCCATCGGATCACAAGATCTCATTTAATTATGCTACATGCTCCACCTCAACCCCTCTACTTGCCATGGGAAATCCAAATCCTCCCACCATGATTCTGTTTGGAGTGCAGGGAAATTAACTAAATCTAAGGCGGAACCCTGAAGCAATTTTAGCTTGTGATAAATCAGCTCTTGGCAGCCAGTTCGCGGTGCCTGCCACAGGGCTGGGGCCGTACCAGGCCATGCCCCATACTCAATCCTAGAGATCTTTCTAAAAAATACAAGTTAAACTGCATCGCTCTTCTGCTAAAACCCATCCACTGGCTTCCGATGCTCCCCATCTGAGCCAGATACCCTGCAACCTGGCCCTGCCCCACTGTCCTGGGCACCCCCTTCCTGTTCTCCACGCTCTGGCTCCACCGTCGCCTTTCACACCCTCCTCCTGGCCTCTCCTCTCCCGGGAGAGCCCCTCAGCCCATTCTCCCCTCCACTGTCTGCTTCAGCGCCTCGCTGCGAGGCCGCCCCCCTACCGAAAGTCTGGCAGGAGCTCCCAGCTAGAGCCAGTGTGCCCCTCACCGCCCCCCAACAATTGCTCCCATTCTCAGCACCGTTTCCTCCTCGGTCTCACTGCGTCTGTTTGGTTACTTATTTTTCAAACTATAAGAGCTTAAGATGGGGATCTTTCCTTTTGTGCTGACTTTGAAACCCAGCCTAGCAAGCTGCCTGGAACACAATGGCAGCTCAGTCAGTATAAGCTGGCTGGGCTACACAAATTTTGTAAATAGCTTTATTGAGACATAACTCGCATACCATACAATTCATCCATTTAGACTGTAGAATTCAATGGTTTTTGCTATATTCACCAATGTCTGCAATTATCACCGCAGACCATTTTAGAACTGTTTCGTTACCTCAAAAAGAAACCCCTCCCCCTTCCTACATGCCCCCACCGTATATTCACACAGTGGAATATTATCCACCCATAAAAAGTAATGGAATACTGATAACATGCTACAAAGGGGATGAACCTTGAAAACATTATCTAATAAAAGAAGCCAGACACAAAAGGTCATATGTTGTACGGTTCCATTTATATGAAATATCCAAAATAGGTAAGTCCCTGGAGACAGAAAGCAGATTGGTGGTTGCCAAGGGCTGGGGTCGGGGAAGGAACGGGGAGTGAGTGCTCAGAGGGAATGGAGTTTTACTTCGGGGTGATGGAAATGTTTTGGAACTAGATAGAGGTGGTGGCTGTGCGATATTGTGAATGTGCTAAATGCCACTGTGTTGTTTGCTTTGAAATGGTTACTTTGTGTTATATGAATTTCACCTCAATAAATTTGTAAAAAAACAGAAGAGTGCTTAGGCCAAGCTTAGCACATATAAAGCATTCAATAAATGCTAACCATTGTTATCAAAAAGCATCTACAGCTACTCGGGAGGCTGAGGCAGGAGGATCGCTTGAGCCCAGGAGTTTGAGGTTGCAGTGAGCTATGATGACGCCACTGCACTCTACCGAGGGCAACAGAGAGAGACTCTATCTCAAAAAAAAGAAAAATAAAAAGGGAAGTGGCAGCGAAGGCACTTCAAAGTAACAGACTTTTTTACTAAAGAGGACTGCTTCTCCCTCCATCGCAGGTGGCCATAAAGCCGAGATGCCAGAGTTTGCTGCAGGGGACAGGGGATATGGTGGCGGCACCTATCACAGTAGAGCCCTGTGGCACATCTAGTTGGAAGCTCTTTTGTTCTTAGAACACCGCCATTATGTGAAAGGGAGAATAATACAAAACCATTTCCTCATGTCAAAAACCATACGTGTGCATAATGATATCTGCTGTGGCACTATAGTATCAAAAGCTAGCAATGATGTAAATTCCATCAGTAAGAGACCGGTCAAATACACAATGGTCTATCCACACGATGGAATGCTATGCGCCATTAAAAAGATTGAGGTGAACCACATATTCGTATGTAACCATCTCTAAGTTATATCATTTTTTAAAAGGTACAGAACCAGAACTGTGTTTTTAAGTATTACTGTGTGTGTGTCAGTGTTTTTTAAAGAAGGAAATACATGCTTCTATAAGGATAAGAAGTTAGCAGGCTGACTCTAGGAAGGGAGCTGGAAGTCAAAAGCTTTCACTGAAAATCCGTTTTTCTATAAACTCATTCATGAGTTTTTCCTTTCCTTTTTTTTTTTTTCATAAGATGGAGTCATGAGAATCAATGCACAGACATAAATTTCACCTTCTCTCAAAAAGGATTTAAGATGGCTTACAAAGATCCAAACAGTAGAGCAAGATAAATCTTAATTAAATAAAAGTACACAATGAAAAGTGTTAAAATAAGAAAACTAAAAAAAAGAAAAGTAAGTTTATGGAGGCCAGACAGACTCGAGAGTGAAGGCGAGCACACCTTACCGACCACAGGCTCGTACTTATCACGCAGGCAAGTCTGACATGAACGCTTTGATGGTCAAAGACTTCACTTGCCTGAGGCGTTACGGGTCAGAGAAGAGTTGGCGTACATTTCCACCTGGATGAGTAGATGTGCCAAACAGGACGAACTGCGAGACGCTGAAACCAGAAGAGTTTGGAGGAGACACGGGGACTCGGAGACGGAATCTGTCTCATTAGAGGAACACCATTCCAGACCATTCATCAACCTTACTGTCACTTCCAGCACATCCTGAAAGGAAAAGATCGCTCTACTTTTAAAGCGACTCAAAGCAGCATCTATAAGAACACACAATGGAAAACACAATAAAAGCACACACTAGCCTCAGTTCATTTTATGAAAGGAGAACTGTATACATAGATGATAGAGTTATCTTTAAGTACACACCATAAATCTGGTAAGATACAATCTCTGATTCCTACTCCTTAATTTAGCATAAAAGCAAACAACTTTTGGATACTTACAGAAAGCTAACCCCAAGTCTGATAAATTAATTTAGTTTGTGGAGCACCTTTTTAGTTAACCATCCTACAGGCAGATTAAATACACAAAAAAGTCAATGGAAACAACCCCCGGTTTATCTCAGAATGACTCTGTAAATGTTCATTCCTAGGGTGGAGGCAGAGTTGATCTTTCTCATCCTTTTATCTCCAGAGTTGATGTCTTGCACATACTAGGCACTCAACTAACACTCATTAAATCCCTCCAGGATTGAGTGTTTTCACACAAAAACTCAGAGTTGGGCAAGATCAATGGTTATGAAGCTTTTTTGAGTAGCTGACCCATTTGATAATACGATGCTAGCTGGTGAAGCTCTCATCAGAAAAATGCACATACATGCACAATTTTACATACAATGTCACGGGGTTCACAGACCCCTGCAAATGCATCCAAGGACCCCTAATCATACAGTAAGAACCCCTTGAGCTGGTTCAGAGTCTATCAGATCCCATAGCCCACAATCTAATGACAGTTCTGAGCGATAAGAAAACTATACCTTGTCAAATCATGACAGCATTGCAGAAACCCTAAACATGGGCCTACACAGGTTACAGAGAAGGTTTTACCTGTGGCCTTACTGCACTGGGGGTCACGGTCACACTCCAGTTTTCTGCCTCAGTGGTCAGCCCGACACAAGTTGGAACTGGCAAGACTCCTAAAGAAGAGAAGACCAGAATGCCAGGCACTATTGCCCAGCAGGTAAGGGAGTGCACTAGAGTCAGACTGCCTAATCCCTTTCCGAGCCCAGGACTGGACCCTTTACAAGCTGTGTGACACTGGGCAAGTGACAATCTCTCTGAAATTCAGTTTCTTCATTTGGCAAATGGAATGAAACGTATTACTACTCTTATTAGGAAAATGAGATGATGCATGGACAGCTCAATGAATGCTAGCCACGATGACTTCAAGCTTTCCCTTACCGAACCTGCCCGCCGGTCCTCTTTGGTCCTCAGCAGCCCCCATCCTTCCTCCCCACCCTGACTGTGCAGAGGACAGAGGCGGAGGGCCCAGAGTATGCCACCTCGCAGGGCTCCGTGGGCGGCCTGGATCTGGCCCAATCCCCCACCCTCCCCACAAGAAGGACCGGATTCTTTACCCGCCTCGTCGTGCAGCACGGCCAGGGACACAGTCACATTCTCGGTGTCTCCGACGACTAGGAACGCGCTGACCGCAGGGCCGGACATTCGGATGAAAGAAGGGATGAAAACTAGGCGGGAAGGAAGGGCACAGGGCGGGGTTAAAAGCTGAATTGTCAGTGCCTCGGGTACGTGTGGCGGCCTCCTGGGAGTCCCCGGTCTGACCCTTTGAACCCGCGGTCCCCTCAGCCCCGGCCCCTGCAGGTCCCGGCCCCGCCGTACACACCCAGGTCCCCCCACAGAGGCCTCAGAACGCCCTGCAGAAGGAGGAGGCCCAAAAAGAGAGCAGCCGGCGGCGGAGAGGCCATGCTTGGGCCTCGCGGGCCCAGCACCGCAGAACCGCGTCCGCCTTAGAAGCCGGGAAGGGCCAAGACGCGAAAACGCGGCCGCTGCAGCCCCGCCGCCGCCATCTTCTCAAGCGAAATCCCGGAGCTATGGCAACCACCAATCGGCTGCGGCCAGGAGGAGCAGCTTGTCGTGATTGGGCCAGCGGCAAGAGAGCCCGCCCCGGCCCAGGCCCGAGCATCCCGGCCCCGCCCACAAGGCCTAGAGCGGGTTTTGCGGCTTTTCTTGCTCAAAGTAAGAATCGTGAAAAGGTAGGAATCCGTGTCCAGTTCAAAAATTGGAGTTTCCTCCTACTCGAGAGTTAATGCAGCCACACTGCAAGGGCGAGCCTATAACCACTGGCTTTTAAACAAAAAGGGTAGGATTTGCGCCTTAATAAACTTGATTTTTATGGGGATTGTTTTTGGAGGGGGGGACAAAAAGGGATGAGGCTGCGGTGCTGTAATTAGGTAGCGCTGTTGGATTGTCTTTATTATCATTCTCCCATTTTTTTGAAGGGTTTTCTCCCCCACTCAGAGCTCTCAGCACTCTGAAAGCAGATCCAATCAAAGAACACACAGGAGTTTTACCCAGCAATAGGATGGGAAAGCATCAGAATTCTGCCTGGAGGCCGGGCGCGGTGGCTCACGCCTGTAATCCTAGCACTCTGGGAGGCCGAGGTGGGCGGATCGTTTGAGCTCAGGAGTTCGAGACCAGCCTGAGCAAGAGCGAGACCCCATCTCTACTAAAAATAGAAAGAAATTATATGGACAGCTAAAAATATATATAGAAAAAATTAGCCGGGCATAGTGGCGCATGCCTGTAGTCCCAGCTACTCGGGAGGCTGAGACAGGAGGATCCCTTGAGCCCAGGAGTTTGAGGTTGCTGTGAGCTAGGCTGACGCCACGGCACTCACTCTAGCCTGGGCAACAGAGAGAGACTCTGTCTCAAAAAAAAAAAAAAAAAAAAAAAGAATTCTGCCTGGAAAAAATTTTGGTTTTCTTATGTCAACCGCCTCAAAGCATTTCAAGCGTTGTAGCCTGGGGATGAGAGTTGAGGCTCTGAGATTTTGCCTTCCCTTCACAAATACTCTCTAGCTGCTAAGTGCCCTCGGGCAAGTTACTTAATCTCTCTAAACTTCAGTTTCCTCATCTATAAAAAAAGGATAGTAATAGCCTTTCCCTTTTAGGATTGTGTGAGGATTAAGTGAGGTAATATATCTAACGAGGGTGGACCAATGCCTGGCGTACAGCAAGCACTCAATTAATGCTCACTCATTTTGTTAGCTATCGTGTGTCCTTTAGCTGAGAGAACCCACGTACGGTGTTCAGCATACAAATTCCATGTGTGGTGTTGGCTGACAGACAAATGCCAAGTAAATGTTTGCCGTTATTACTCTCAATGTTCAGTCATATGTTAACGGATCAGCAAATCTAACATTATGAAAGGATTCTGAAAGCTGAGGCTCTGTAAGGGGCCCTACGCTCTTGCAAAATTGTGGATTGCTCCAGTTGTAACATTAGCATGACACTGTCCCCTGCATCTCGGCTCCCCTCCGGGAAACTGCAAAGTGTTTACCTCTCTAGATATCTGGGAACAAAGCCTAGGAGAATGTTATTAAGAGGAAAGTTGTCAAACACTTCAATATTTCTGTTATTCCCCATCTGTCTTTGGCAGAATGAATCTACAGATAAAGTCAGCATGGCCAAACTGTAAAGCTTGGGGGGTAAATCCTCCAGAAAGGAAACATTTCTGTGAACAAGTAACCACGGCCTATTGTATTCCTCCCTCCACGTCATTTCACCCACACTCACTCCTCACTATAAAGAACACACGAAAAGGCTTCTGTAACTCGTTGAGTTCACCTAGGATTGCTCTAGGTTTGTGAATGATAGCTTGACCCCTCCGAGGCTCTAATGGGAAACTGAAACTAGCCTGGCAGGAGATTGAGTTGAGAGCTGGTAAGTGGTGATCATGAGAGCAGTGGATTGGCTGGGACACCCTGGCCAAGGCCACACAGGAGGGATGCTCCAACCACCTAGCTCCAAAGGGGATCTGACCCCAGGACGCCGGAAACAAGCCCAGGATCAGCAAAGGATGCCAATCATGTTCTCCCTTTCACTCTTGGCTAAATAGCCCTGAAATGCTACTTACCACACCCCCCTGCCCCCCACGTCATCTGTAAAATGGGAATTAAATAGTATATTGTGAGGATTAAATGACGTAATGTATTTAAAATATAGAGAACTGTGTTCCGTGCAAAATAAATGCTTAATAAATGGTAGCCAATATTATCATTATTCATTCAACAAATATTTCTTTGCCATCGTTTAGCCACTAGCAGTGAATAAAATATACAAAAGTTCTAACCCTCACAGGGGAGATAAGACAATAAAGAAATAAATAAAATACGCAGTGTGAGATGATAAGAGTTATCAGAGTAATATTAAGACGGAAAGAGAGCTGGGGAGAAAGATGACACTTTTGGGTTGTCAGGAAGGTCTCACTGAGATGATTGTCATCTCCATTTTACAGATGAAAACACTGAGGCCAGAGAGGATCTGTAATTTGTTCAAAGTGGCAGAGTCAAAGTCTGGCACCAGAGTCTGTGCTCTTAACCCTGCAAGTGGTTCTCAGAATCATTATATTATAGGAGTGGAGTGCAACGTGGCGCCATTCCAACTACCACTCGCAACTGTAGGGGGAGAAAGAGACCGATTCTTGCAGGGAACAGTGAAGGAAACTATAAGGAGAGATATTTTGGTTCAAGATATAAAGTTGTCTGATAACTAGAATTGAAATAGAAGGAGTGTCGTGGTAACATGGTGTCTAGGAGGCACGGGAAGGCTGGTGGCTTTCTGGTAAGGCCCCTGGGCATGGACTGACTACGTGGGCATAGGACCTTCCCACAGTGAAAGCACATAGATGGTCTGTGTCTATTCCCTGGGTGTGGCGACATTCCCTGGAGCATAAGAAAGGGTGGAATAATGAGAATTAGGCTTCTTGCTCAACTCTGGCAGGGAAAGTGCATTGGCAGCCTCAGCCAATGGGGACAAGCCCAATGTGGTCAAGGGGCAGCAAGACCAGTGGGATTAGAGGGAGGTGACAGGTAGGAAGTGACAGGAAAGAGGAGACGCAGCCCTGTGAGATCATGAAGGGTCTTAAGGCCAGGGTGCAGCGTTGCACTTTATTCTAAGCACAATGGGCGGAAGTGGGAAGTTTTAACCAGGGGAAAGAACAGCTGTTTTAAAAGGATCGCTGGCTCCTGGAGGGAAAATACTGGGAGCAAGAATTGAGGAATTAAAAACAGACGTCCACAAAAACCTGTATACACATGTTCTTGCCAGCATTGTGTGTTGTAGACAAAAGGTGGAAACCACCCAACTGTCCATCAACTGAGAACAAACAAAATGTGATGTACCAGTGAGAAAGGAGGATTCAGCCATGAAATGGATGTACAATGCTGCCACATGCAAAACCCTTGAAACATCATGCTAAGTAAAAGATCACACAGCATATGATTCTATTTCTATGGAATGTCCAGAATAGGCAAATCCCAGGCTAGAGTGCACTGGCATCATCATAGCTCACTATAACCTCAAACTCCTGGGCTCAGGTGATCCTCCTGCCTCAGCCTCCCAAGTAGCTGGCACTACAGGTGCATACCACCATGCCCAGATAATTTTTCTATTTTTAGTAGAGACAGGGTCTTGCTCTTGCTCAGGCTGGTCTCAAACTCCTGGCCTCAAGCGATTCTCTTGCCTTGGCCTCCCAGAGTGCTAGGATTCCAGGCGTGAGCCACCGCACCCAGCCTCTTTTTGTACATTTTTAAGCAGTGAGTTCTGTGGTCTGTGAATCTACAAGTACATATGGGAGGAGCGATGCAGCCTCTCATCTGTGCAACACGGGATAACACTAGTGTGACCGTGTCAGGCTCTGAGACTCATAGGAGGGAGTATGTTATAAAGTGCTCAACACAAAGCCTCACACGAGGTAACGATTCCGTAAATGTTGGCTGTTATAATAGTTGCAAGAGTGAATGAACATTGAAAGAAGGAAGGGATAATGATGAAAGCTTTTAAAAGATCCTTTATTTATTAGCACTATGTTGTAGCCTGGGTCCTCCTAGAAGCTGTTGCCAAGGTGGGATTAAAGTGCACTTATTAGGGACACCAGTGAAATGGGGAAGGAGCTGGGAGCGCCCTCAGACCAGGCTGCAGTCTGACTCTGAGTGAGAAGAAAAGGGGGAGGAGGGAAGGACGGAGGAAAGGAAGGAATTTGGGTGGAGCAGCTTAGACTGCGGTGTAATTCTCAGGGAAGTCTGGCCAGGCTGTGGGGGCGGTTCTCAAACTGAAGTTGCTGTCAGGGGGGCCTTGCCGGGGGGCCTTGGCACTCCGGTGCTGTCCCTGCTGGGAGCAGCCCGAGGGAGCCTGGCTTCCCACACAGCCCCGGGCTTCTGGATTTCAGAGTCAGTGGCTGGGCCCTCCGTCAGTTCCACCCCCAGAAGGTGGAGATCTAAGAGGCGCATTCTCACAGCTGCCATACCCTGCCTTACCTTTTAAGGCACTTTACAGTTTATAAAACAATTTTGCATCCTTTATCCCATTTGACCCTCCCATGAGGCCACCAAGACAAGTACGGTCTGGTCTGGGCGTAGATTTCTCCTGTCTCTGATTTGCATCACTCGCTTACCCAGGGGGAAAAATTTCCTAAACTTCCTTTTAATACAGGTGCTACCACCTTATCTAAGAGCTCCTAAGTCACAGTGTTTTAAATCAGTTAAAAATAAAACTGAAACAGAATTAAGTATATAAAATATTTCATATGAAAAAGTAATAACAGAAACCTTATTAGCTTGTTTGAAATTATTCATCTTTTACATATATGATGATTTCCTAGACATAAAATAGTACTTTTCATACTTAATTAGTATATGAAATATTAAGTATTATTTTTAAAAGACAGATTCTCAAACTCAAGAATTAACAAATACTTGCTAAGTGATCACCAAAGTCCTTGTACAATTTGTTAAAACCACAAATATAGAATATAAAATCTACTTGAAATCATCTAACCAAACATCAAATTATTTAAGATTCAGCTTGTATAAGGAGAAAATTAAAATCTATTTACATACAAAGTTTTGTACACAAATAGGTTTTTGTTAATTACTTTTATTTTTAGTATTTTTTTGTAGAGATGGGGTCTCACTATGCTGCCCAGGCTGGTCTCAAACTCCTGGGCTCAAGTGATCCTCCTGCCTCAGCCTCCCTAAGTCCTGTCAGTTACTTTTAAAAACAAGGCAGATAATAAATTAATCTCTCTCTCTCTGTCTCCTATTAGTAAAAATAAAAAATAAAAAATAAAAACAAGGCAAACCAGCTACTATTCCTTAAACCCTTCCTGCTGGAACTTAAAATGACATTTAATAATTTCAAGATTACATAGAAAAATAAATTTTTTATTGTTGAAATTACAAATTTTTTTTAACTTATAAAAGTTTTCAGTATTCACTCGAAAGCTTCTAGAGAACAGTTTCTAATATTAATGTGTTTTTTCCCCCACTAAAAAAAAGGAAGAATTCTATCTGGGAACAACACTTAACACAGAGTTCATTTTCCCCAGTAAATTCCCCTTGGAACCAGACATTAGCTCTCACAAATAAGCTCTTCATCCAACTGTTTGTGAAGAAAAATTTGCTACCACATTAATGCACTTGCTCTTCTTACTCATTTAAAATCAAATTTTGTAGGTATTTGGTGACAAACTATTATTATTTGCATAAAATTGTCCAAATATGTACTGATATCAGACAAAAAAAAATCTGATAATATCTGAAGCTAAATCTCAATTTAGACAATAAGGATTTTATTTATATGACTATTGTTAAAGTTAACTGTTAAGATGTTCTATCGCGATTAATGCCATTACTCCATAAATAGTCACTTTTCACGAAGATGTGTTCAAATTTCTCATGTCATATAATTCACAGTAAAGACCTATATTTTGGCTTCTAAAACTTACAATTAGTCTTGACAGGCTGACTTTGACAAATGATCATCTTATTAAAAAAATAAAAGCCACAAATTAATGCTTTCTTTTCCCTTTCTGGACAAAAACCAGTCATGGAAGATTTTAGGACGCACTGCATAGAATGACTCCCTCAAACAAATCGGTCCCCCAGAAGCATAGGATGAGAAGGGTGTTTTGGGAGTATGTCCTGTGAGAATCTCACTACATTGAAAATTACCCTATACATATCTGTATTTTTTTCAGAGCCTGCCCAACAAAGACTCTGCCGTACAGTTTCTATTAATAGCTCTAAAAGATGGGACACATATATCACTCTCAGGCAGACACTTTCAGTTTCTTTTTCTTGGCCTTGAGTACTGGAGGCAGAGAGATCTTAAAGGCTGTCCTGAAATGACACGACAGAGAAAACGCTTTTTAACGTTCTACATCTCTGAAGCGTGAGCCACCCACACAACTCAAAGATACTTACTCGCACGTAGTGCAGATAGGGCTGAAATTGCAGAATACTGTAAATTAAAAAAAAATAAAAGAGTGATTTAAAAACCACAGAGTTATTTTCTGCCTGCCCCCCGATAAAGAGAAAGAAAAAAACTAGGTACATGAACTTACTTGACAAACACACAGAACAAACATAGCCGATTTCAATGAGATTTCGATGACAGAAGCAAGCGGCCCTGTAGTCAACATGAACTGGGGGTGGGAGGATTAACTGAGATCTCTGATCTTGATCGGGAAGAAACACCCACTGTAAAAAAAACAAAAACCAAAAACAAGGGACTTTTATTTAAAATAAGGGGAAAAAATGACCTGAGGCCTGCCCTCCTCAACTTTGAAACTCCAAGGCCACCCGCTTACTAGGACCACCCACCTGCTCGCTCCCATCCATTCCCCAGCACCCAGGGGCCACGTTTTACTCAAGGCAATAGGGTCGCTGCCGCTGTTTCCTTACCAGCAAATACTGCAGAAGTGAGGGCATCTGAGGCACCTTCAAGTACAGGCCTCCTGTGATGTCACAAGCCTGCAAGACACACAGAGGGCTCGCTGCCAAACTAGCACTTACTTCGTTTTTCCAGAGGGATGGAACTCTCACCGGTAATTATTCAGGTCTGCAAAAGGAGAGGAGGATATGACACTCCAAATTAAAAGGGAACATTTTCCCAGCGTAAATGAGGACCAGAAACTTCCAGTTCTCGAGATGTTCAAAATTTCTTATGTTTCCCTCTTGACCGATCCCGTTCACTTTTTGGAGAGGGCGGTGTAGGAGTGTTTGCCCTTTTTCCCATTTGCTACTGACACAATTTGATGGTTGCCGTATTTATTCATTTCCATTATGCTTTCTGAGTAACATCTTTGAGATACACTATGCCATAAAATTCACCACTCTAAGGTGGACAATCCACTGGGTTTTAGTATATTCAGAGTTGTGCACCCATCACCACTATCTAATTCCAGTACATTTTCATCATTTCACCAAGAAACCCCACACCCATTATCAATCACTCCCCATGCCCTCTCCCCCAGCCCCTGGCAGCCCACTCTGCCTTCTGTCTCTAGGGACTTGCCTATTCTGAGCATTTCATAGGAATGGAATCACACAAAATGGGGCCTTTTGGGACTGGCTTCTTTCCTCTTATTTTCTTTTTTTTTCTCACAAAGTCATCTACTCTGATGGCTTTTTTCATTAAGAATGTTTTTAAAGTTTATCCATGCTATAGTGTATATCAGTACCTCATTTCTTTATAACAAACATTCCATTGTATAGATATGCCACAATTTATTTATCTATTCATCAATGAATGGACATTTGGTTTGTTTCCACTTTTGAGCTATCATGAATACCGGAGCTATAAATATTCAACTCCAAATTTTTGTGTGGACATATGTTTGCATTTCTCTTGAGTTTATATATACTTAGGAGTGGAATTGCTGGGTCACATGGTAACTCTATGTTTAACTTTTTGAGAAAGTTCTAGACTGTTTTCCAAAGTGGCTACAGCATTTTACATTCCCAGCGGCAGTGAAGAAGGGATCCCATTTCTCTATCCGCTCACCAACAGTAGCTACCCCAGTGGTGGGAAGTGGGATCTCACTGTGGTTTCGATTTGCATTTCCCTAGTCGCTAATGATATTGAGCATCTTTTCATGTGCTCATTGGCCATTTGTAGATCTTCTTTGAGAAATGTCTGCTCAAATTCTTTGCACATTTTTAAATGAGTTATTTGTCTTATTGGTGAGTTTTAAGAGTTCTTTATATAATATGAATACAAGTCTCTTTATCAGATATGATTTGCAAATATTTTTTACTTGCTTGATGGTGTCCTTTGAAGCACAACTTTTTTTCTCTTTTAGAGACAGGGTCTCACTCTGTCACCCAGCCTAGAGTGCAGTGGTATGATCACAGCTCACTGCAACCTCCAATTCCTGGGCTCAAGCCATCCTCCTGCCTCAGCCTCACAAGTAGCTGGGACTATAGGTGCACACGACCATGACTGGCTAATTTAAAAAAAATTTTTTGTAGAGATAGGGTCTCACTATATTGCCCAGGCTGGTCTCAAACTCCTGGCCTCAAGCACTCCTCCTGCCTTGGCCTCCCAAAGTGCTAGGATTATAGGCATGAGCCACCACCACACCTGGCTGAAATTCAGTTTTTTAGTTTTGATTAAAAAGCAACATATAACAGTACTGCCCAAAAGAAATATAATGCAAGAAACATATATAATTTATAATTTTGTAGTACTTCCATAAAAAAGGAAAAAAGAAACAGATAAAATTCCTTTTAAATATTTTATTTAATTCAATATATCCAAAGAATTATCATTTAAAATTATAATCAATATAAAAATCATTAATTTTCGTAACTAACACCAAGCATTCTTTTAAAACATACCTGTTGTAGGAGCCCTGAATCAGAGTCTAAAACGCAGGCATCGATCAAAATATTCTGAAAGGGACATTTTGAAAATATTATAGGAATAATAACATTAATGAGTACCCTATACTGAGAACCTACTATGTACCCAGACTCTCTTCTGAAAATAGCTCATTTAATATGCATAATGACTCTGCTTGGCACACATTTCATTTGCATCTGGCAGCTAAAACACCCAGAATGTGGTGGGCTGTGGTCATAGGGCTAGCGGGTGGCAGAGCTGTGGTCACCCCACTCTGCCTGCCCCAAAGTCTGTGCTCTTTTCATTGTATCATGTTGCCATTCTATGAGAATATTATACGTGGCTACAGCAGCACTTTACATTAAAACTTAAATTTTTAGAAGGATTTCTTTCTTTCTTTCTTTTTTTTTTTTGGAGACAGAGTCTCACTCTGTTGCCCGGGCTAGAGTGCCGTGGCATCAGCCTAGCTCAGACTCCTGGACTCAGGCAATCCTACTGCCTCAGCCTCCCGAGTAGCTGGGACTACAGGCATGAGCCACCATGCCCAGCTAATTTTTTCTATATATATATATATATTTTTTTTTTTTTTTTAGTTATCTGGCTAATTTCTTTCTATTTTTTTAAGTAGAGATGGGGTCTCGCTCTTGCTCTGGCTGGTCTCGAACTCCTGATCTCGAGCAATCCTCCTGCTTCAGCCTTCCAGAGTGCTAGGATTACAGGTGTGAGCCACCGTACCCGGCCTCTTTCTTTTTTTAAAGGTATCAAAGAAGAAAGCGTATTTAGTCATAATCCATCTGAACATTTCAGTTATTGCAAAGTAAAAATATTAAATTTTTACACAGCTCACTAAAGTAAAGAGAGAGAAACTGAGGCAAGGTTTATGCAGCAAACTGTCAAACTAGGCATTCTTAGCGTGGGGTCCAAAGGTGAACTAAAAGGGGTCACCTGAATACCATGAAACTATATGAAAACTGCACCGGCAGTCCCCACACTGTTCTGGGGACCCATCAGATTCTCAAGCAAACCAGGACCCAAAGTAGAGAAATAACTAGTATACAATATGGATTCTGAATTCCTAGCTCATTAATTTTTCAGACTCTCTCTCTAAACAGACCATTTAAAAAATAAAATTGATTCCTTCCTTCATTATGAAACAAATATTCTTTAAAAGGCAGGCTCTCAATTCACCTGTTTCTGTGCTGCAAAGATGACATTCATGAAGTTCATATACTGCAACGCACTGTCTTCTGCAGCCTTGATCACCTAAAAATTACAGTCATGTTAATATCTCTCAGGCACATCCCTCTCAAATGTCTCATTCAATACTCCCACTCAAATGTCACAGTATACAGTGAACCATGACCAACGTTATTTTTCCAATTTGTCTTCCCATTTATCATTATTTTTTTTTTTTTTTTTGAGACAGAGTCTCACTTTGTTGCCCAGGCTAGAGTGAGTGCCGTGGCGTCAGCCTAGCTCACAGCAACCTCAAACTCCTGGGCTCAAGCGATCCTCCTGCCTCAGCCTCCCGAGTAGCTGGGACTACGGGCATGCGCCACTATGCCCAGCAAATTTTTCTATATATATATTTTTAGTTGTCCATATAATTTCTTTCTATTTTTAGTAGAGACGGGGTCTCGCTCTTGCTCAGGCTGGTCTCGAACTCCTGACCTTGAGCGATCTACCCGCCTCGGCCTCCCAGAATGCTAGGATTACAGGCGTGAGCCACCGCGCCCGGCCATCATTATTAAATAATACCTAAAGTACAAAGATGACAGCAAAATTTCTCCCCAAATCCTACTGCCCAGAGGATGAACATCCTTCTATTATAGAGTATCTATATGGACAAGTATATACACTCACCCCCAAAATACACACACACACAGAGGTGTAACTGGATGACAGTCTACTTAGTGTTTTGCAACCTGATTTTTCAGTCCACAATATATGGGGGGGGGAATCTTTTTATGCCAATGAATTAGAATATATATTATGCTTCTTGCTGACTTTACAGATTTCCACTATCTCTCTATAGAGGATATTTAAGCAGTTTCCAATTCTCAGTTTTAAACCATGCTGTGATGACACCCTCACATACCCTTTGCACAAATCTCCAATTACCTCCCGAAGATAGTTGGTGATTGCTAAATTGTATGCACATTTAATTTTGATACAGATTACCAAACTGCCCTCCAAAAAATTTTACCAACTTATCCTCCCATCAGTGATATGGGAGGACCATTTTCTATAACCAATTTCTAACATCATCGTCAACCCCGGGAACTACTAGATTTTTCATTTGTGCTAAGCAATAAACAAACAATGAAAATCTCATTATTTGACATTTTTCTGATTCCTAGTAAGGCTAAACACATTTTTTCTTTTCTTTTCTTTTCTTTTTTTTTGAGACAGGGTCTCCCTCTGTTGCCCAGGCTGGAGTGCAGTGGCACAATCATAGCTCATTGAAGCCTCAAATTCCTGGGCTCAAGCGCTCCTCCCACTCTGGCCTCCCAAAGTGCTAGAATTACAGGCATGAGCCACCGCACCCAGCCCGTAATGTGTTTTAATGACTAACAGAGCAAGTTCCCACTTATTATTCCCTTTTAGAAAGTTCCTGGCTATTCCCTTTGATTTATTCTTCCAGATAAACTGTTGACTTTTCTTTCTTAAATCTTTCCACCCTGCCAGGAAAAAAAAAAAAAAAAAATCCTTATTGATATTCTAACTGAGATTGCATTGAATTTACAGTGTGACTTTGGAAAAACTGACATCCAAGAACAAAATATGGCCCTCCATTTATTCAGTTCTTTTATTTCTCTCAGAATTTTAGTTTTTCTTCCTAATCATTTTTACACATTGCTTATTAAATTAATTCTGAATACTTACCATTTTTTGCGTCTATTATAAATGAGTCTTACTTCCCATTGTTTTCCAATTGTCTATAATTAAATATAAACA
This sequence comes from Eulemur rufifrons, assembly GCF_041146395.1. Classification (NCBI taxonomy): domain Eukaryota; kingdom Metazoa; phylum Chordata; class Mammalia; order Primates; family Lemuridae; genus Eulemur; species Eulemur rufifrons. Next base: position 4,721,885 of record NC_091003.1, read on the forward strand.
TAGTATTGATTTTTTAAATCTTACCAATATCCGTGATTTCATTTCCTGATTATCTATAAAAAGATAAAAACAGATTACAATATGACTGAACCTTACCAAACATATATGGTTTCCTAACCAACTTGTAAGCAGTCCACTACACACATAGTAGCAAAATAGGCAGGACTACAGTTCTCATAGAAAAACATAGGCTCCTACCTTTGACGTCTTTGTTCATTCTGTGAATGTCTTAATTTCTCAGCATTAAGGAATACAAAAATACTATTTTATTTCATAAATATTTATAACGAACATAAAAATCACCTCAAATTTTAGTTAGATAAGCCCAGCATCCACCTAGCTAAAAAAGGAAACGCTCCACGTACCGTGACACTGGCACCAGAGGGACCGGGGGTTTCAGTCACTAACTCTGCACTCAGCCGGGCTTTGTAACCTGATCGAAATATGATCTTCGTCTCAGAAGATTAAAATTACCACTATCAGACTGTCCTATTATTGTCTACCATGTCCCAGATTTGAATACTAGGACCACAAGTAAATCAATAAGCCAATCAACTGCGGTAAGAAATTTGAAAACCATACAAAGATGATCAGACGACCCAAATCAGAGTCTGGAACAAAGGAATCACTCCATATTGTCCAAAAGAATTTTCTGATTACATAAGACTGAGAGAACATAACACAACAGAGAAAATTGAAAATGCTTAGAAAGGTGTTACTGCCCTACGCTACGTACAAAATAACCTGTTTGCTTGTAGAGAAGCAGCCACTCATTTATTAAGCTTCAGGACCAGTAAACAGCTTTTAAAATCAAACACTGCTCCCAACTCCCATCTCTTATTTTGATAGATCCCCAATTTGTCAAAATGAGAAGAAGGAAGCATCCCCAGGAGGCGCGGGGTGCAGGCAAAAGGACATACTGCAGACTCTGGAGTTTTCTCATTCTTCCCACCTCAGGTTTTTACAGCTGTCTTAAAAACATTTCAAAGCCAAGATAAACTATTTTTTTATTATCTACCACTTTATTATAGTCATGCCTCCTATTAATGGACACTCAAGATTCTAAGAAATGTCACAAGTTAAGATATGTCTACTACAGAAGACACCTTCTGTATCATTCAGACACCAAGGATACAGCAAAGGGCTTTGGCCAGGGATCCTGCCAGCAGAGTTTCTGTATGTTGACCCTTTATGTCACCTACAAATAACAAAAAAAACATTAAAAAGGGAATTTTTAAGTACTGTCTTGAACTAAAATCACTTAGTACTTTCTTGAACTAAGTATGCTTTCGAACCAAAGCATTCTTAGATTCTTAGAGGAAGCATCGCAATCATCGGGAGCAGGGGCTCCAAACCTGGGCTATTGTGCCCTGCAGGGGACATTTGGCAACGTCTGAAAGCACATTTGCTTGTTGCGACTGGGGTTACGGCATCTAGTGGGTCGAGGCCAGGGACGCTGCTAAGTATTCTACAATGCATAGGACAGTCCCTACAGCAGAGTCGTCTAGCCCCAAATGTCAACAGTGCTGAGGTTGATTTAGATAGCAAGGGGTCAGATTTTGGAGATACTTCTGACGCTAAACTACTGAGATTTCATATCAAATTAGATGTTAGATGTGAGAGGAAAATAGTCAAAAGCTTTAAATTTCGAAAACTCGGTGGATGAGGGTGAGAGAAGCAGGGAATGGAAATTGTGGCATAACTGAAGGCAAAGATAATGAAGCTGGTCTGGGCCATGTTAAGGAAACAATGGGGCACTTAAATGGAGAGGTTTGAGCTTAAAAAAAATCCTGGGTTAGAGACAAAAATTGGGAAGTATTTATATATAAATGAGTGTTAAAGACAAAAGGAGATGAAAACATAGAGAGAAAAGAAGAAAATAAAAATAAATATTTTAAGGGACAAGATAAAGGAAAAGTTAGAAATGGAGACTAAGAAATGGTTCAAAAAAGAAGAAAAACAGGTCAACAGGATATTCTTAGAAGCCAAAAAATATCTTTCAGGAAGTAAAGGCTGGCTCACACTTGTAATCCCAACACTTTGGGAGGCCTAGGAGGGAGGATTCCTTGAGGCCAGGAATTAGAGACCAGCCTGAGCAACATAGCAAGACCCTGTCCCTATAAAAAATAGAAAAATTAGCCAGGCATAGAAGCACATGCCTTGAGTCCCAGTTACTCAAGAGGCTAAGGCAGGAAGATTGCTTTAGCCCAGGAGTTTGAGGTTTCAGTGAGCTATGCTGATAACACTGTACTCTAGCCCAGGCAACAAAGCAAGACCTGTCACACACACACACACACACACACATACACACAAAAGAAGTAGCCAGGCACAGTGGCTTGCACCTATAGTTCCAGCTACTCAGGAAGTTGAGGCAGGAGGATCATTTGAGCCTAGGAGTTCGAGACCAGCCTGGACAACATAGTGAGATCCTATCTCTAAGAAAAAAGTAAAAAAAAAATTAGCTGGCTGTGGTGGTGAGCACCAGTGGTCCCCAACTACTTGGGAGGCTGAGGCAGGATGATCCTTTGAGCCCAGGAGTTTGAAGATGCTGTGAGCTATGTTGTCAGGCCATTGTACTCCGGTGTGGGCGACAAAGCAAAAGACCCTGTCTCAAAAACAAAAACCAAAAACACCAAAAAAGAGGAGTAAAGGCTGGTCAACTGTGTCAAATGCTGTAGAGGTGAGGCAAATTATACAGACTTTGATGAAAATGATTCTTAAAAAGCAAAGAGAAAGAGTGCAAGTAGATAGTATAAAGAGATGCGAATCTTTTTACTTTATGAACTTTATGCGTCAAAGACCTCCAAAATCAACTTCATTTGCAAAATAACAGTAATTTTTTAAAAAGCTGTTACCCTTGGTCATTAGATCTTTAATCTCTTCAACAATAACTTCATTTGCTGCTGTTAACAGCTCATATTTTCCATCTTTACTCCCTGAGGGATTAAATTCAGGAGGAGGGTTGCCAAGGTCTCCAAAGAAGTCTCCAAGTCTGCCATTCTTTCCAGGATATAAAAATCGACTGAAACAGCAGAGGAAAAAAAATCTAGTTACACCAGGATGTACTGCCTGTGCTCTTACTCAGGATCAGAATGAAATTTAAGCAAAGAAAACAAAATCACGCCACTTTTGGACTCATAAGATTCTACAATAAATTTCATTTTTAAAAAATGTATAAAATAGGCAAATTGGCAAACATTCGCCTACCACCACACATTTTAATGGTTCCAGTGCTTAATGGTTCCAGTGTTTTCTGAACAATGAGTGGAGTAAAGAGGGTACTGGGTTATAGTCTTCTGAAATGCTTCAGGGTGGTCCCCATACTTTCCTTTCTCAGACAACAATCAGAAGAGATTCCTACCAAATTCTAATTTACTACTAGTTTATTACCTGAGGTACATATTATCTATTCTAGTAATAAAAATCTGGTCCAAGGGTCCCTGAAAAGATTCTCTTGTGCTTCATGACTCTTAAGGTAATCACACAGAGGACACTTTTGATTTAAGGAAAAAGAAAGAAGAAAGAAAATTCTGGCTGTTATAGCTTTTACTGGTGTCTTAACCAAACTAGCATCATCTTTTTCACCCAATTCTGAGAAAAATGTAGAGTGCGGATGGGAGTAGGTGCGTATGCTTGGTGGCCCGTGGCTCTTGCACTCACCAGAGGAAGTAGCCCTAAGAACCAAGAAAATTTGAGAAGCAGCCACTAATCTCAGATAAAATATGTTGGTAAGCAAGAGTCACTTCTATTGTGATGTGACAGTTAAGAGATGGAAGAACTGTATTGTACATGACGATTCAATTCTACATTTGGTGCATAACGTGACAAGTAAATATGGTCAAAATTATTCATGAAAACTCTCGCCGTATATGTGGCCGTATTTACACAGCAGCTGCAGGCTAATGGCACCATCTTGCAGTGAGTCTAACACAGCCAGTTTCTACCCCAATATTAGAAAAGATCACTGTTTCTTCAGTCAAGCACCAGATGGAATAGTTGGCTTGGGTTTTAAAGCCAATGTTCTAAGAAAAATCCTTATTTCTAAACACCAGAATGACCCTTAGAGCAGTGAAATAGTCAGGCCCTGAAAGGTAAGCAGAGCCCAGACTGGCTGAAGGGAAAACAGAATCACACCTCCCATCTTACCTGCCCTCTGGGGGAGACACATATTGAAAAGACAGGCATGAGGAAGTACCTGCCCGATTTGATAGTTCTTTTTCCTGTTTTGCCCAGACAATATAGTTCAATCTGTGTAAATGACTCGTGCCACTGTGCAACTCTACTATCTATCAACTAACAAAGTTTTCAGTATTCGTAGAATCACAACGTACATGTACTGGTTCTTTTTTTTTTTTTTTTTTTTTTTTTTTGAGACAGAGTCTCACTCTGTTGCCCAGGCTAGAGTGAGTGCCGTGGCGTCAGCCTAGCTCACAGCAACCTCAAACTCCTGAGCTCAAGCGATCCTCCTGTCTCAGCCTCCCGAGTAGCTGGGACTACAGGCATGCGCCACCATGCCCGGCTAATTTTTTCTATATATATTTTTAGCTGTCCATATAATTTCTTTCTATTTTTAGTAGAGGTGGGGTCTCACTCTTGCTCAGGCTGGTCTCGAACTCCTGAGCTCAAACGATCCGCCCACCTCGGCCTCCCAGAGTGCTAGGATTACAGGCGTGAGCCACCGCGCCCGGCCTGTACTGGTTCTTGATGCTGTACCTGTTGTTCACCGGTATAGAAAAAATTTTCCTTTTACAACATGGACAGGGAACAATACATGCCAGCTGGCACAGAAAACTCATGAAGGTTCAGCACTGAACAGAAAAAATAATCATAATGGTCATACCTTTCTTGAATGTGACTTGCTATCACAGCAAGTTTGTTGGAACGATTCATGAACAAATGGGAATTTCCCAGCACCATCACGGCATCTATGCATTTGGATAAAGTAAACTGTTGACAAAATAAAAGACATCGGAAAAACAAATTAGCTATCCAAGTAACTGTCAGGTCTTAAAATTAAGACTTCATTTAAATTTTAGATAAATATTCACTGCTAAAAATTTATTCAGGAGCATAAACAAAAACACTCGAAAACTACAGTTTTCTAATTTTACTTTTATGACATCATTCCTTCATCAGTACAATATTCCACAAATATTTTTTGCATAACATTTAGAGAATAACAAACATGTCACATCTTCTGTGATAAAATCACAAGCAAACTATGCTACCTGTGGAATGGATACTTAATGCAAACTGAATAAACTGGAGATTTTTAAGAGTTTTCGATTCATTTATTCACTAAGTATGCAGATTGCCTGCTATATGCCAGGCAAAGACCCCATCTCTCATGGAGCTCACATTCTCACAGGTACTAACAGTATTAACAATACTAAGAAACATAAGCAGATATTTTTATAATCCTGGAATAAGACCTGTTTCTCTTCAAGAAATAAATATTTCAGGTAGAAAACAAAACATTGGTAAATTTCAGCCTACTGGAAAAAAACTGAAATCTATTAAAATTTCCATATGAGAAAACATGACACTATAAACCAAAGTGAAAGGCAAGTTGAAAACTGGAGAAAAATACTTGCAACATATGACAAGCAATGGGTTAACCCTTTAATATAGAGTATCCACAAATCAGTAATTAAAAGAAAAAAAACACCAAAGAAAAAAAATGGGCAATGCCCCAAGGGAGAAGTAAAAATGGCCATCAAATACACTAAAAGCAAATTGAGAGTGTATTGTGTTTTGCACATTATATTGACAAAAGGTAAGACAAGGAGAGAGACCATCTTGGTACAAGAAAAGAGGAATTCTCACACACCACTGATGAGAGCGCAAACTAAGCCTTTCTAGAGAGTAACAGGCCAACATCAGCAATGTGCTGCTCAACGTTTAACCACTGGCTCCCTAAACAACTAGGTATACATACACACAAGTACATATGTTTAGTTCAAATATTACTGATACAAAGGTTTGTAAAACATACTTTACAAATAATAATGAAATACACAATACTCTTTATGGTAAATTCCATGTAGCCAGTTGATTCTCATAGAATGCCTATGTTGACTTTTTCTGAATTCATGTATTCATAGTAAATTCATGGTTTCAACTGCAGCAGTATAGTTCTGACACGAATACTGTGTGATGTTTGTTGTATGTCATGGAGTAAGAGGAAAGTGAAACAATTACACTTGGTATAAACCAGGGGGCTTATACCAGGCCACATGTGGCCTTCTAGGTCCTTAAGTGCAGCCTTTTGACTGAATCCAAATTTTACAGAACAAATCTTTTTATTTTCATTAATACATTTTTGTTCATCTTTTACAGTTTTATTTAGTTTTTAAAATGAATGTATTTAAAATACCAAAGGATAAAATAAGTTACCACAGAATAATCCTCCTAGATTGACTGGCACAATTAGAACATCAGTAAGCCACAAGGGCTAAACTGACGGCTGCTATGCTCTTAGTTCTAACTTCCCCAGCCTGACTGGTGCGACCACCACACGAGGCTGGCTGGCGAGTTTATGGGGGTCGGGTACGCCAGTCTGTTATCAGCTTTTGACAACAGTGCACTGTGTTTCTGTTTGAAGGGGAATTTGTGAATAGTTGCACAACTCCACAGTATATTTTAATTCTGTCTGCTTAACAGACCATCATGTCAAAGAAGACCAAGAGAACGCTGAAGAAAACAGATTTTTTTAATGAGGATTGGGAATTGCAATATTATCTTGTTTCTGCTAAAGATAAAATGATTTGCTTGCTTTGTGATGCTGTAGTATCAACATTCAAGAAATTCAATGCTCATCAGCACTATAACACTCATAAGGACCACAAATATTTTAAATTAGAGGCAAAGGCATAAAAGATTGTATTGTAAAAATTAAAATATGAAAAGCAAAAGCAAAGACAATTCTTTCAAGCAGCAATAAGACCTGGAAACACTGCCACTGAAGCAATTTATAAAGTAGTTTATATACTCAGGAGAAAAGGGAAACCATTCAGTGATGTAGAAATTGTGAAAGAATAGTTATAAACCATGTATCTGACAAAGGACTTGCATCTAGAATATACAAAGAAATCTCAAAGCTCAACAGTTAAAAAAGCAAACAAACGATACAATTAGAAAATGAACAAATGATATAAAAAGCCATTTCACCACAAAGGCCACACAGCTGGCAAATGAGCACATGGGAAGATGTCCAACATCAGCTGGCATTACAGAAAGGCAAACTAAGACCACAATGAGATACCATTACACATCTAATAAAACAGCGGGCAAAAAAAAAAAAAAAATGACAACACCAAATGCTGGTGAGATGCAGAGAAACTGGATTTCTCACACATTGCTGTTGGGAATGTAAAATGGTACAGCCACTCTGGAAAACAGTATGGCAGTTTCTTACAAAAAAAAAACCCCAAACATATAATTACCATATGACCTAGGAATTGCACTCTTGGGCATTTATCCCAGGGAAATGAAAATTTGTGTCCACACAAAACCCTGTGTACAAATTTTCAGAGCAGCTTTTTGTGTAGTAGTTCCAAACTGGAAACAACCCAAATGTCCTTCAATAGGAGAATGATTAAACAAAATTTGGTACATCAGACCATGGAATATTACTCAGCATAAAAAGAAAATAATGTGAATTTAACCTGGAATTAGACACACAAAAAAGAAAAAAAAAGGAGAAAAAAAGGAAATCGTTATTGATAATGACTTGGATGGATCTCAAGGGCATTATGTTGAATGAACAAAAGCCAATTGCAAAGGATACCTACCGTATGATCTATTTATAAAACAAAATTATAGAGATGGAGAACAGGTTGGCATATTACCATTTACCAGAGGTTAGGGATAGAGACTAGAAAGGTGAGCTCCAAGTGAGCTCCTTTGTAGTAAAGGAACAGTTCAACATCTTGACTGCAGTGGTGGCTACACAAACCTGTGCATATGAGAAAAATTGTATAGAACTACACACCCCCCCACACATGCACACACAAATTAGAGCATGTAAAACTTGCAATTTGAGTAAGGTCTGTAGATTGCACTGATGGGTTCAATATTGTACTATAGCTATATAAGATGTTACCACTGGGGGAAGCTGAGTGAAGGGTACATGGGATATTATTGTACCATTTTTTACAGTTTCCTGTGAGTCTATAATCATTACATAATAAAGTATTTCAAAATAGAAAGTATTCTTTTAAAGACTATATGTCGTATGGGATTAATACATGAAATGTTCAGAAAAGGCTATATAAAGACAGAAGGCACATCAGTGGTTGCCAGGAGCTTGTGGGTAGAAGCAGGAATTGCCTGCAAATAGGCATGAAGAATGAGGGAACTTTACTCAGTAAAAGAAATGTTCTAAAATGGAATTGCAGTATTGGTTATACAACGTCACAAATTTACTAAAGAAAAAAAAAAAATCACTGACTACAGTTCAGTGTACAGTATAATGGGTGGATTTAGTGGTATGCAAATTACACCTTAATAAAGACATTTTTTTAAAAAAAGCAATATAAATACTCAGTTAAACCAGAACTATCCAAAGGCCTCCTCAAGCAGTTTTACCTGAGATTCCTTCAATGCTTGTTTTCCCCACCAAATTGGGTTGGTATCAACTATGATAACTAGAAGATTCAATTCATCTTCTGAAAATTAACAAGAAACAAAATTAAAAACATTAGCCTCATGAAAATGAATCAAAGCTAACATTCCCAATTCACAGATTAAATCCAGAGCAAGTACCACTACGTGCCTTTAAATGTTTATCATCCTACAATCGAGACTGACAGAGGACCCAGTTCTTTCAGAGATTGAAGTGGGCCCTTAGCAAGCTCTTGCCTGCTTCCTGTAGAGAACGTAAACTCCGTGAGGGCAGGGATTTTTGTCTGTTTTGTTCACGGCTTATCCTCAGCTCCTAGCATAGTGCCTAGCACATAGCAGATGCTCAATGAGTGGCTACTGAATGCACCCGGAGATATTTGCATTTTGCCTGGTCAAGGACAGAAGGCACTGATTAGCCACTAACAGGAACCCCAGTGGTCGAATTTCAGGCATGAAGAATTAAAGGGAGACATCGGAGTCAATGTGGCCTGTTCCATCCAATCACCTAGCAGCAAGGCCAACCGTGGTTAGGAGCTAATTGTTAAAAGATAAAATCCAGAATGTAAAGCAATTCCTATGTAAATCATTTATTGTGAAAAGGAATTAGGCTACTCTCAAAAGTGACAAACACAACTAACCAGGCTACCTTAACACATTAATCATCCTTTTGAACTTTTTTTTTGACAAAGGGGTCTCGCTATGTTGCTTAGGCTGGTCTTGAAGCGATCCTCTTGCCTCAGCCTCCCAAGTAGCTGGGACTACAAGCGTGCACCACCATGCCCGGCTAATTTTTTCTATTTTTAGTAGAGACTGGGGTCTTGCTCTTGCTCAGGCTGGTCTTCAACGCCTGAGCTCAAGCAATCCTCCCACCTCTGCCTCCGAGAGTGCTGGGGGGTTACAGGCGTGAGCCACCACGCCCGGCTCTGAAAGGATCTCCATTTCTATTCTTGCTCCCTACAATCCATTTTCCACACTGCAGTACAAGTCACCTTTTAAAATTGTAAATCAGATCATAACACTTCCTTGCTGAAAACTCTACAACAGCTTTGTATTACACTAAAAAATAAAGCTCAGCCACTTTATCATGGCCCACAAGGCCCTATATGACTCGTAACTAGCTAGTTTTCTGATCTCATCCCTCTGGCCTTTCCTTCAAGACTCATCAGGCTCTGTAACTGGTAGTTTAATGTATGAATGAAAGTCTCCCACCTTCCTCTACCCCCAGGCTCTCCATTTCTTTCTTCTCAGTGTGACCGGGTGGCTCGACCAGCCACAGCGCCTTTGCATTTAAAAGGCACTTTCCGGGGACTTCGAATAGTCATTCAAGTCTTAGTTTCAATATCCCGCTCTCCCTTGGACTCCTATGTACAGTAGCTTTCCTCCTCGACCCTAGGCATAATCTACCACACCATCCTATTACGTTGTCTTCACAGCTCTTGTCACCCTTTGGAATTATTTTTATACACTTGCCGATTGTCTGCCTTGCCCACTGGGCCGGAACCTCCACGAGGGCCCCTGTCTCTCATCATCTCTGCTCCAGCGCAGAAAATAACCCCCGGCACACGGGAGGCGATCCAAAAATATTCACTGAATGAATGGCTGGATACATTGGCTACTCCTCTAAAGACCAAACGAGTTCCACCCAGCCCAAAAGATACGCTCCATTTGGCAGGTCCTGGCCAAGCCGAGTCCGCCCAGCCCTGGGGTCCGGGGTCCCGCCCTGCGCGGCCCTCACCGTCTGAGACCATGGCGGCCCAGCACCTCAGTTTAGAGCAGGCAGCGGTCCGCCAGCGTCCGGGAATCCTTCGCACCCCGACTTCCGGCGCCGGCAAGCGACGCGCAGGGTGGTTTGGCCCGGGCCGCGCGCCGTACCCACGGCCCCGCCCCCAAAGCGCCGGAAGTGGAGTGCGGAGGCGCGCCGCGCGCTGTCAATCTCTGTGGCTCGCGGCCGGCGTGGTCGCCGGACGCACCTGAAGTGGCGCGGGCGGCTCTGGGACCCTCGGGCTCCTCACTCAGAGGGGCACCATGGACGACAAGGGTAAATCAGGGTGAGGTGGGACTGCTGGGCCTACAACGGAGCTGCGCAGGGGTGCTCCATACCCCTCACACCCAAGCTGGGCTCCCGGGGAGGTCGATTTCGAAGTTCAGGCTGCTCGTGTGCATGCGATTCCTCCAGTCATAACTAACCCCCCTTTGCTGGTCTTGTATCCGGGGATGGACCCTGAGAGTATCCGCAGACACCTTCCCGTACACACGCTGCTTCCTAGGGCCCTCCTCCAAAAAGGCCTTCCCAATGTTGATTTCCTCCTATGTGAAGTAGGAGTAAGAGTTCCTGCCTTGTTGGATCTATGACTCAAAATCAAAAGAATAAGGCATATTTAATGTGCTCATCTACTATGGTTATTAAAGTGTTTTATTAAGTGAAAAACAAGGGCAAACTAATACAATACCTTTCATGTAAAGGAATAAAGGGGGTGGGGTGGAACTCTTATTTACACATATGTACATATATGTGTGTGTGAATAGACTTGCATTAGCATATGTCAGGAGGGATGCAGGAAAAACTGGTAAGGTGGCTGACTCAGATCCTCTCAGAACTTAGGTCCCCCAAGGATAGGGGGAAGAATGACTGTTCATCTTTTGGTAGGGCTTAAATTTTATGCCTTGCACACCAATAACTTTTTCCAAATAAGAAAGAGATCTTGCAAACAGTAAAGTGGTGTCTTCTCTATTCCTAAAAGTTGATACTTTTATCATGTCCCTGAAACCAAATAACCCGAAAAGAAAACATTTCTTAAATTATTTTGCTCCTTAAGGTCAACAATCATTAATAAGCTCTCTGGCCTGACATCCTGCTAAATGAATTTGATGAATCATTTTTTTCTCTTTTCCCAGAGTTAATTGAATACTTTAAGTCACAGATGAAAGAAGATCCTGACATGGCCTCGGCAGTGGCGGCCATCCGGACTTTGCTGGAGTTCTTAAAGAGAGATAAAGGTAAAGAGGATCATGTGTGAATATTCTGGGCCTTAGGAGAGTCTTCTAATGACTCTTAAAAACGTAGAAGGTGAGAGATGGATGTTTACCTGCATAAGGTAATGCAGCCCCAGGCTCAGCTTCTGCCTTCATTTCATGCCTTTTAATATGAAGAGAGCCCTCAAGTTATCACTAGAAGGATCTCCTTCCATAAATGAAATATATTTTTAGTCAAGTGACCATTTTATATCAAGTTAGCCATGAAGCTTAAATTACAGCAATAGTTCAGCTTTACAGATGTTTATGGGGCTTTCACCTTGCGCCAGATTCTGTGCAAACACTACAGAGAATATACCAGAATAAATTCTATTAATATTATTAATTGTGATGTCATACTAATTCAGCATCCTAAATGTAAGCATCTGGGCACAGCATGACACTTGTATAAGCAAAATAGTAATAATAATAAGGCCTTCTTTAATCTGAACTGCTGGCCTGGAGACATGGGTCTTCCCACCATCCCACCCATGGGATGGTACTTACAGTAACATCCAAACACCTTCGCCTCACCTACACCACCTTGCAGACCTCATCTGCTGCTGCTGCTTAGTGTCCTTCCGTGCTGTCCCTCACTAAACTATGCTTCAGCCCTGTTGGCCTCTCTGTTTCTCATGCCAGGTTTATTCCCATCTCAGAGCCTTTGTGTTGTTATAATCTGTACCTGGAACTCTTCCCACTGGCTATGTGGCTGGATCCTTTCTTACTCAGGTTTCAGTTTAAATGGCCCCTACTCCAAGAGGCCATCCCTGTTAAGTAGCCCCACATTGCATATCACTCTGCTTTTTTTGTTCTTCCTTACATATATCTATATTTTACTTGTTTATTTCTTTGTGTGCTTGCTTATTGTGTGCTTCCTCTCCATCAGAGCAGAACCTGTCTTTTTTTTTTTTTCCCTCAAGAGATGGTGTCTCACTATGTTGCCCAGGCTGGTCTCAAACTCCTGGCCTCAAGCAATCCTCCTGCCTCAGCCTCCTGAGTAGCTGGGATTACAGGTGTGAGGCACAGTGCCTGGCTTGTTTTATTCACTGATATATCCCTAGCATCTAAAACAGTGCCTGACATACAGTATGCTCCCAGTAAATATTCGCTAAATGAATGGATGAATCGCAGGCCCAGCTAGGGCCTGTGATACTAAAATGAACATCACATTCCTCATTTGGTCATTCCAGGGGAGACAATCCAGGGTCTGAGAGCGAACCTCACCAGTGCCATAGAGACCCTGTGTGGCGTGGACTCCTCTGTGGCCGTGTCCTCTGGCGGGGAGCTCTTCCTTCGCTTCATCAGCCTTACCTCCCTGGAATACTCTGTAAGCCCCTGCCCTCCCTCAGGTTACCTTTCCTCTTCTCTGTTTGGCTACACATGTTCTCAGCTTTACCTGGATCGACGCTGCCCTCTCATTTTGCTCTTTTCTTCCCAGGATTACTCCAAATGTAAAAAGATCATGATTGAGCGGGGAGAACTTTTTCTCAGGAGAATATCACTGTCGAGAAGTAAAATTGCAGACCTGTGCCATACTTTCATCAAAGATGGGGCGGTGAGTAGATATCCACTATGTGTGGTAACTATTAATAGGAGCAGGGGCTTTGAGTCAGACTGCCTGGGGTAAAATCCTGGCTCTGCCACTTACTTGCTGTGTAGCCTTGGACAAGTTATTTAACCTCTCTGTGCAGTTTTCTCGTCTGCTAAATAAGGGTGACAACAGTACCTACCTTATAGGGTTGTTGTGAGTATTAAATAAGATGGTATGCGCAAGGGCTCGGCACTATGTCTGGCCCAGAGTAAGTGCTATATAAATGTAGATGTTGTTATTCCAAATCGTTGCCGTTGTAAACACAAACACACAGGGAAAGACACTGGGACAGCATGGATGATTCTTGATTTATTATAGTAAGATGTTTTACTAAAGAAGTATTTTTATGGTTATATATGTAGTAAATTAGTCTGAATTAAATCAACACAGAACAGCTCTTGTCACTGGTTAATACTGAGCATCTTCCTGATACAAGTTAGCATTGGAGATTTTCTTTTTAACTTCATTGTAGATGCTATTACGGAGATGCAAAGCCGCCGAGTATTTATAAGTGAGGAAAGACAGGAGCTGCAGGTTAAGCTAGTCTCCCAGCAGAGGGGTAATAAAACTTTTGTAATGTCTCTCCCACTGGCATCACATCCTTTTGCTACCTAAGCCTCCACTGACCATAAAATTATTTACTTGCATTTGACTCTTAAATCTTGTCCCAACCTTTGAAGTATGTTATTAAATGATGTAATTGATGTGACTGGAACTTGTACAAAAGCCAGCTGTAAACAAAGCCTTTTTTGGCCGAGTGGAGGCAGGGTTGTGACTGCCTCTCGCTGAGGCCTTCTCCTTCTGAAGACTCACCGTGCTGTCGGTGTCTGCAGGTTCCGCTGGCTCCAGCGTAGTGTAATCTGTGCATCCATCACCTGCAGGGCACTGAGACTAGACTCAGAGCAGAGCTGCTCCAATTTGAACATGTAGATGAATCACCTGGGGGTCTTATTAAATGCAGATCTGGGCTCAGCAGGTCTGGGGCAGGGCATGAGACTCTGCATTTCTAACAAGCTCTCAGGTGAGGCCCAGAAAGGAGCAGAGAGCTGTGTCCACCATCTTGCACTACAAGATCCTTTGCACTCTTCCATAGAACAGAAGTTTCACGTCAGTGTCTGCACATTGTATCCATGCCTCACATAGGTTGCGTGTACCCCAAACAGTGCTTATAAATTTTTTAAAACTAGTTTCTCAACATTTCAATGTTGGATTTTCGGCCCCTCTGGAAAAATCAGATGGTCTGGCAGCAGCAGGACCATGTGATGATGACCACATAACAACAGCCACTTGACCGAGCTGAGGAGTCCTGGCTCTCCTTAGTCTTTTTTGCTGCCGGCCCCACCCAACCTACTGCAGTGATTTATGTTTGTAAGCCCAAGTGCGAAAACCTCAGAAATAGGGAAACCAACCCAAAGGAACCTCATGGCGCCTTCCGATATCCAGGTTTTTATGTCTCGTAACACTGCATGGGGCTTCCACTTCTACGTCTGCTGTGGGAAGCGGGACCCATGCTGTAGTCCTCTGGCAGAAACTCTTTCAGCTCGTAAATGGGCCAGAAACTCAGTGTACTATCAAGTCTCCTTTCTGATTATATGATAGTTGGTTTGTGAGGAAGCACACAGAGAAGCTTAGGGTGCCAGGCACAGGCATTACGGTGCAGACGGTATAGGTGATCACTGGGGAGTCAGCCTCTTTGACAAGTTTTCTCAATCCACAGAAAATACTGACTCATGCCTACTCCAGAGTGGTCCTCAGAGTCCTGGAAGCAGCCGTGGCAGCCAAGAAGCGATTCAGTGTATACATCACAGAGTCGCGGCCTGATTTATCGGGGCAAGTACCTTTCTGTTCAATTATTTGCCAGCAGTCATTTTGAACAGCAAACTGAGGCTGAGAGTCCATCATAACAGGAACCAGAACATGCCCTCTCCCCTCCCATTTGTCAGCGTCAGCACTGCCTTTGACTGTGCCTGTTCCTGGCCCTGGGAGAAGAATGGCTGTGGATTTGCAGTAGGTCACGGTGTGGGATCTGGGGGTTCTAATCAGAGGAACAGCAAGGGATTGTGTTGATGAAAAGTGTTTATCAAGGAATAGGTGATAGCTGGGCACAGTGGCTCGTGCTTGTAATCTCAGCAACTCAGGAGGCTGAGGCAGGAGGATCACTTGAGGTCAGGAGTTCAAGATCAGCCTGGGCAACAGAGCAAGACCCTGTCTCTAAAAAATTTTTAAAAATTAGCCAAGTGTGGTGGCAAGTGCCTGTAGTCCCATTTACATAGGAGGCTGAGGTGGGAGGGATCACTTGAGCCCAGGAGTTCGAGGTTGCAGTGAGCTATGATTGGGCCACTGCACTCCAGCCTAGGCGATAGAATAAGACCTTGTCTCTAAAAAATATAATAAAACTTAAAAAAAAAGGAATAGGTAATTCATGTATCCATCTCTCCAGAAGGTAAAAATCTTTCTCCTTTTTCCTGAATTTATACCTCTTACCCAGAGTCCCTAAGAGAATAGTTTTCCGAAATACATAAATTTTTCTAAGGAATCCACATTCTTGTTTCCTTAGTCCAGAGTCTTGGAATCTGCCCCTTAATCTATTAACTGAGTTTCAAGTTAACATGACTTATCACTGTCCAAATTAAGTGACTTATCATATATTACTATGGGACTTTCTTGGACTTTTTCTAATGTTTTCAAAATGTCATCTTCAGTAAGAAAATGGCCAGTGCCCTCTGCCACCTCAATGTCCCTGTCACTGTGGTGCTGGATGCTGCTGTTGGGTAAGTGCCCGTCTTCCCTGAGCATCGATACCTTCCCTTGCCCAGCCCCAGGGTTGGCTCAGAGCAGCGTTTTCAGATTCAAGGTTTGAGTCCCATTCATAAAACTGCACTGGGCAGCATCCCACCTCTTAATTAATAGCTGCTCTAAGTCAGCATGCTCATTATAAGATCTTGATAGTGTACACAAAAGACAGGGCTGTAGGACATTGGGGAGAGTGGGAGTTTGTGTCCATAGTTTTATGGATCCAAGTGTTAGTACATTTTAAGAGCAAGATGCCAAGGTCAGTCAGGATCAGCACTTGGGATAATTGGTGCTTTCTCTTCATTTGAAGACCCGGGCTGTCTCAGTGGCACACTGAGCTGCTTTGTCTCACCCTGGCAACTTCTCTTCTTAAACCAAGGTCACTGTGAATACATTTGGGGGCAAAAAAAAAAAAAAAACCAAGGCCACGTCTTCCTGGGATTATCAGTATATTTCACAAGAGAAAACAGGAGTAATAACCTCTTGGGAAGAAAACACATAAGCTAGATGATGAAGGAAATTAGGAATGTGTTCAAGAGCAGGCATTTTGAGGAATTCTAACTGCTGTCTTTAAAAGGTGAATTGGCTTTCACCCTACTAGAAAGATTGCCTAACACTTTGTTCCAACTTGAGTTCACATCAGCTTTTTAAATTTTCATTTTGTTTTTAATGAAGTAGAACAGAAACTCCAGAATACCACACTAGTAAGGACAAGTACTGTATCATGAAATTCTTGCTTCAGTTACACAATTACATATGTGTGCACATGCCGGGGGGGGGGGGGGCAGTGTGGAGTGTGTCTTATTGTGGGGTCATGATCAAAAAGGGTTTTAATGTCCCTGATAACAACTCCAAGGGCCAATCGTCTCATGTTTTAAGTCCTCTTTTGAAAAAAGGTAGTAATGGGATGAACTTAGCATGATGAAAATGGAATACTGACCTTCTCAGACAGTGGTGCTACTAATGAGCCAAGAAAAGTAAGCATGAAAAGTTTTTTGTTTTTTTTTTTAATTTCCTTAGCTATATCATGGAGAAAGCAGATCTTGTCATAGTTGGTGCTGAAGGAGTTGTTGAAAACGGAGGAATTATTAACAAGGTAGGAGCCTCAGCTCTTCCCAGTTCCTTGCTCAGGACTTGGAGATGTCTTGCTGACCCAGGACGCCACAACAGGATTGTGCGTTGTGGTTCATTCCTCGCCTGATCCTGCTTAGCTTTAGGACTTCATCGTGGAATTGAACTGTTGACCAGTTCCCATGAGCCACTGCAGTGGTCAGATCTCCTTCTTTGACGATTAATCGTAAATTAAGACAATGTCATTTATATTTATACAAAATGAGCTTCAATTGGAACTGGGGTTTGCCTGGTTTTTGTTTTCATTTTAATTGAGCATATTCAACCTCCACATAATATTTTATTCCAATTTCTTTATCCATTGCTTAACTTGGAAAGGTTTCATGAAAGTTTTTCTTTTAGGTTTTTTAATGGCAAAATATATATAAAATTAAAAATTTTCCATTTTAACCATTTTTACGTGTACATTTCAGTGGCATTAAATGCATTCACATTATTATGCTACCATCAGCACTGTTTTGAAAACTTTCCTACCGCTCTCTATTTATTTATTTATTTTGGGGACGCGGTCTCACTCTGTTACCCAGGCTAGAGTGCAGTGGCACAATCATAGCTCACTGCAGGCTCGATCCTCCTGCCTCAGCCTCCTGAGTAGCTGGGACTACAGATGTGTGCCACCACACCCAGCTAATTTTTTTATATTTTGTAGAGACAGCATCTCATTGTGTTCCCCAGGCTGGTCTCAACTCTTGGCCTTGAGGGAACAATCCTCCTACCTCGGCCTCCCCGTTAGCTGGGATTATAGGTGTGAGCCACCATTCCTGGCTGTTTTGAAAACTTTTCAGTTTCTTCCCAAAGAGAAACTCTACCCATTAAACACTAATTCTCCCTCCCTTATCCCCAGTGACCTCTATTTTACTTTCTATCTCTGATTATGCCTATTCTAGGTACTTCAAATAAGTGGAATCATATAATATTTGTCTTTTTTGAGTTTACTTATTTCACTTAGCATGATGTTTTCAAGGTTCATCCAGGTTGTGGCACGGGTCAGAACTTTACTTCTTTTCATGGTTGAATAATAGTACATCTTTGGATATGTCACATTTTGTTTATCTACTTATCTGTTGATGGATACTTGGCTTGTCTCTACCTTTTGGGCATTGTAAATAATGCTGCTGTGAACACTGGTGTACAAGTTTCTGAGTGTCTATTTTCAATTCCTTTGGGTATACATACTGAGGAGTAGAATTGCTGAGTTACATAGTAACTGTATGTTTAGCTTTTTGAGGAATTTTCACAGTAGCGGTACCATTTTATATTCCCACCAGCAATGCAGAAGGGTTCCAATTTCTCTACATTCTTGCCAACACTTGTTATTTTCTATTTTTTAAATTATAGCTATCTTAGTAGGTGTGAATTGGCATCTCACTGTGGTTTTGATTTACAGTGCTCTAATGACTAATGATGTTAAGCATCTTTTCACACGCCTAATGGCCATTTGTATATCCTTGGAGAAATGTCTATCGTCGTCTTTTTAAAAAGGTCCTCTTTGACTCCAAAGCCAGAATTACATATATTATGTTCATATGCTTTCTGTTGTTTCTACTTGAACTGTGCTGAAGAACTCAACATTCTCCATTCTCTCTGACTTCCCAGATTGGAACCAACCAGATGGCTGTGTGTGCCAAAGCACAGAACAAGCCTTTTTATGTGGTTGCAGAAAGTTTCAAGTTTGTACGGCTCTTTCCACTAAACCAGCAAGACGTCCCAGATAAGTTTAAGGCAAGAGTTTTACATATTTGAAGGGATACTGAAGTCTAAACTGAAAGCTTTGAAAAACTGCAGTGCTAGGAGTGTTCCAGTAAGTTTTTCACTTCCCACTGCTATTTCCCCCAACATTTGGGATACAGAGATAAGTTGGTGATTGGACAAATACATTTCCCCTAGAATGTCCGTCTTTCAGTCTCTCGTTCATTCAAGCAGCACTACGTGGGCTAAAAGGTGGGAAGCTGGTGGTTGGGTCCCAGCTTTGGAATCCACTGTCTGGGGTCACTCCCATCTTCACCACTTACAAACCATGTGACTTTGCACAAGTCCTTTCATGGTAACCTCTGAGTTCGTTTCCTTATCTGTACAAAGGGATGGTGGCATCTCATAGGGTTGTGAGGATTCTGAGATAACCCAAGCAAGGGCTCAGCACAGAGCCTGGCACGTGGCAACTGCTCTATAAGCAGACTCTAACTAGTTACCTTGAGAGGTCTGGAGAAGTTAATCCGGCACATGAATGAGGGGACATGTGACTTACACTTTTTGTTAAACTACAGCTCTTGGCGAGTAGCCACCATGATCTGGCTTGCAGGGGTGACCCTGCCCTCCCCACCAGCGTGCTACACCACCAGCTTCCCCTGTTTTCAGAGAGCAGTCGCAGGCAGTAGCACGCTGACTGCTCAAGCCAAGGCCCCGCTGGTTCAGAGCCAGGAAGATTCCAGGCAGGCTAACGCGTGGTTCTTCTCTCCTCAGTATAAGGCAGATACTCTCAAGTCTGTGCAGACTGGCCAGGATCTCAAAGAGGAGCATCCATGGGTCGACTACACCGCCCCTTCCCTAATCACCCTGCTGTTTACAGACCTGGGCGTGCTGACCCCCTCGGCAGTCAGTGACGAACTCATCAAGCTCTATCTATAACCACCGGAAACTTTCCTGCCACCGTACACCTAATGTAGTTGAGGCAGAGTGGGTAGCCACGTGACCTCCCAATGAGCCAGGCCAAACTGAATTGGTTTTTGTGAAGACTTGGAGAATCTTTCTTACTTATTTCAGTCCCATCTGAAATGTGGCCGTGGCCGTGGTTCTATAACCCAACCTAAATTGTGCTTACGGTTTCCAGAAACTTCCATTTTCAGTTTCCAAAAATACAAGTTAGATTATTGGCTACTTAATGAAAGGTGTGCCCCAGACCACCTCCCTTCAAGCTGCCCTGCACTCCAGACTGATTTGCCAAAAGCATCCATAAAAGAGATACAGGCCAAAAAGCAGGTGTCCCTAACTACAGCCACATCCTCTGCAATAAATGGCTAATGGCTGGCCAGGACACGTTACACCTGGTGCCTTAAAGAAAGGCAAGCAGCAACTGCTGAATTTGCATCTGGCTTCCAGTGGTGAACACGTCCCAACAGGATCAAGCCAAACGGAAAAACCGGGAACTGAGAGAACACGAGGAAAGCAGAAACAGCATTCAGCAGTCGTAACCTGCATGGCTCAGCACTAATGGAGATGCCTTCCAGAATATGTCAACTGAAATTCTGTATCTGTAAAAGATGTGCACTTAACTTTAAACATGTTTGGGACCTAAACAGCTTTTTAAAATTATACTTGGGAACAAATTCAGCATCTTTTCAAATAAATTATATGAAAGATTTTTGATACAGTGTTGTATCAATTTGCAAGCTGACCCCTACAGTGTATTGGCCATCTTCGTGACAACACCACGCAGCCACATCCACACACTTAAGATGCAGCCAATTAGAAGATTACACAGTTTATTCAACAGAAGGCATAAAAATTACAGTAACTTTCTTTCCCAGAAAATCACTTGCTTCCTGTTTTGCAGCCACTCCCCAGTAAACAGTACGTGGACTATTCTTAGAAGACCCCAGCACCTCGGCCACCTCTGCAGGTGCTCTGTGCAGGGCGTGGCAAGGTAGCTGAAGCCTGGGGGCGGGCAGGGACACCCTGGGGTCAGTGCCTAAAAGTACTAAGGAACTTTAAAAAGCCTAAAATCAAGTATGTTTCAGTATCTATGTGTAAAAAAATTATAATATAACCTCAGGAAAAATGAGCTCTTTAATTTTAAGTGATCCATCAAGATAAATAAATATTGACATCTATTATTTATACTCAAATAATTTTACATTTTCTTCTGTTGGAATTCTTTAAGACTGCTATGTTTTTAGTAAAATACTCACGAGTGTGAGATCTCTCATTTCCCTGGTCTGGAAGGGTTCTTCTCAGATGTCTCCTGCAGTTCTCATTAGCAGTAAAGGCAAACGGGAGCCACCTGCCAAGTCTGGGGCCAGCTGTGCCCTGGTGGCCTTATCTGTGGTGCTGGCATCAGCCGTCATCTTCCAAATCTGAGATCCCTAAAGCTGCTGTCTTGATTGTTCTTTTGCCACCTGTCAACAATCCCTTCTCAAATTCTTCTTCAGTAATTTTGCCTTTTTTAAACCTTTTCAAGAGCCTTGTGTCATTAAGTAGTTCCTCCATGTCCTCATCTTCGATATCAGAACCCTAAGTGCAGAAGAAACCAGCAAACTACTGAATTTCTTAGCAACAGTGTTCTAGTGAAATCAAAAAAATTTTTTTATGAGGCAGAGAATCTGTTGCCCAGGCTTGACAGTAGTGGCACAATTATAGCTCATTGTAACCATGAACTCCTGGGCTCAAGTGACCCTCCCACCTCAGCCTCCCACATAGCTGGGACTACAGGCACAAGCCACCATGCCCAGCTAATTTTTTTTTTTTTTGGAGTAGTGATGGGGTCTTGCTATGTTGCTCAGGGTGGCTCTCAAACTCCTGGCCTCAACTGACCCTCCCACCTTGGCCTGTGCATGAGCTACCGTGCCTGGCGCAAACCAGCAATTTTTAATCGGGAACTATAAGCTCTCTGATCTATAAGTTTCCACAAATACAGCAAGTTCCCTGCCCTTGTTGCTAACATAATAAAGAAATCTGAGAGCCCCACACAATTCCTATTTGAAGATTCCATTACAATAAAATGTGTTCAGAATTCCAAGTTAAAATGTAAATAAAGAAAATTGCAAACTTCACCTCTTCTCTTTTCCTTTTCTCATTCATTTTTTTCTTCTTTTCTTTTTTGGCCTTCTGCTTTGACCATGCTTTATTTTTTATGAATTTTCTTCTCCCTTCATTTTCTGTTTTCTCTTTTCTTTGTTGCTCCAGTAGTTTCTGCCTCTGCTTTTCTCTAATTTTATCTTTAAATGGAATGGTGTCTGTATTAACATCCACGGGCACAAAGTCTGGAAACTGCTTTCCTCTCAGTTCTGGCATCTTAGGCATCCTCAACAGGGCAAAACCTCGAGCAAGACTGGCAAGATCAAGGTCTAATTAAATCAAAACATAAGAGTTAGCAGAGTGCAGTGGTGTGATCATAGCTCACGGCAGCCTCCAGCTCCTGGGCTCAAGCCATCCTCCTGCCTCAGCCTCCCGAGTAGCTAGGACTACAGGTGTGCACCACCACGCCCAGCTAATTTTTTAAATTTTTTTTTTTTTTTAGAGATGGGGTCTTGCTATGTTGCCCAGGCTGCTCTCAAACTCCTGACCTCAAGTGATCCTCCTGCCTTGGCCTCCCAAAGTGCTAGGATTACAGGTGTGAGCTTCCACACTCAGCCTCACAATATAATTTTTCTACAAAAAGATTTAACGGATTCACTTTAATTAGAATTAAAATGATTACATGTTTAGAAGGTAAAAGCGAATATTCAGCAGCCAGTGGCTGGTATATCCTGTGTCTACTCAAAGTTTAGAAACACTCCCTTTTAAATGTTTAGAAAATATTAATGCCTAACATTTTTATAAGACAAAGCAACTTCATCTTTGAAAGAGCATCGGGTAGTTAAAGACACAATTATGTGAAGAAAAAGTACAACTTACCCTTTAATCTGAAAATGAGGTTGCATTCATGCTTCGCATAAGCCTGGACATACGACACAAAAGCTTTCATGCCCTTTTCAAATACAGCTCTGTCAGCCAGGGCCATGGACTTGAGCTTTGGCAGAAGGTCAGCTGTGCTTTTCTGGAGCTTCATCTCCTGCAGGGGGCACTGCACAGAGACCACATCCTCACCTCTGGCTGGCATCACCTCACCCCAGTGCTCCCCATCACAGCCACCCCAGTGCTCCCCAGTCTTGAAAAGCAAAACAGTTCATTTTAATCTTAGATCAGAAGTCTGGAGCCCAAATCCAACCCAACTATTTTACTTGGTCCAAAAAGTATTTTAAATTTCTAAAAGAAAATTTCAAAAGAAGATTTTGTATGATAAATCTTTCTGATCTGGTAGGAAAGTATGGCAACACTGGGTCCTTCTTCTCAAGTAGAAACTATGCCTGGGGCCCAGCAGTGGCTGCAACCCCATAAGAGAGACTCAGTCACCCCACAACTGAGCTGCCCCCACAGCCTTAAGGCTGCCAGGGTCCCACACTGACATCACCAGCCCAGCCCCTGTGAGTCTGCAATCCCTAATCTAAGTTTCTGACCATATGCCAGAGAACTCTGCAGCTACTCTGTCCCTGGTGTTCTAGGTAAAAAGGGAAGACAGCTTACTTTTTGGTTAATTGCAAGGAAATTGATGTATGACTCTTCCATGGGCAGGAGGAACACCAGGGCACTGCCACTGTGGCCAATGCGGGCTGTGCGGCCACAGCGATGCACGAAGGCACTGTGAGGACACAGGATGGGAACAGGCGCCCAGGTGAAGACGGCTGAGCAGAGCTCAGGCTCCAGCCACACGGCTCAAATGCTATGAGGAGCCACCAGACACCACAGCTCAGTGTGGACTCAGCCACCTACTGGTGTGAGAAACAGAATAGCTGGCAAATTAAAAAGACTTCGCAAACAGATAAGATTCTGTAAGAGTAGAAAGTTTGGGAAACAAAAGTATAAAGGATAAAATAAAAATGATCTATAATCTCAGAAGTCACCATTATTTTCATTTGGGGGGTTATATTTATAGGCATTTTGCTACGTTTGGAAGCATATATTAGGAATATATATTTACTTTGGAAAAAATAATTACAATTTTCATATATGGTTTTAAGTATTGCTTTTTTCATTTAAACATTCTATCGTGCATTTTCTGTAAGAAATTTCAGTATTTGAAAATACCTTTAATTGCTGCAATATCATATCACTTTCACCCAGGGAATAACCCAGGGAAATGAGTGGCTTATTCATTCATTTGCCTATTTTTGCTATTTTTATTTTTTAAGAGACAAGGTCTCACTCTGTCACCCAGGCTGGAGTACAGTGGTGTAATCACAGCTCACTGTAGCCACGCCTAGTTAACTTTTTAATTTTTTTAGAGACAGGGTCTCACTATGTTGCCCAGGCTGGTCTTGAACTCCTGGCCTCAAGCAATCCTCCCACCTCAGCCTCCCAAGTAGCTAAAGTAATGTTCTGAAGAGTACCACTACACGTTTATCTTCTCAGAATTCCCACTGTGGTAAGCTACATTCCCAGACAGAGAAAGGGCAGCAGCAGTGTACCACACTGTACCTTGCATTGCTGGGAGGGTCGTACTGCAAAACCCAGTTTACTTCAGGAATATCTATCCCCCGGGCCATCACATCAGTGCACACTAAAATCCCACTAGAAAATGAGAAAACAGCATTCTGAGTAAGGAGGTCACAGTCTTCTTCATCACCATCGGTCTTTTTGTTTGTTTGTTTTGGTTGAGGCAGGGTTTTGCTCTGTTGCTGGGGCTAGAGTGCAGTGGCGTCGTCACAGCTCACTGCAGCCTCAAACTATTGGGCTCAAGTGATCCTCCTGCCTCAGCCTCCTGAGTAGCTGGGACTACAAGCATGCGCCACTATGCCTGGCTAATTTTTTAATATTTTGTAGAGATGGGGTCTCACTATATTGCCTAGGCAGGTCCTGAACTCCTGGCCTCAAGGGAGTCTCCTGCGTCAGCCTCTCAAAGTGCTGGGATTACAGGTATGAGCCACTGTGCCCAGCCAAGAGTACTTTTAATATAGCCAGGATGCTCAATGATTAAGAAAAACAGAAAATTATTATTTATGTGTACAAACAGAAACAAGTTATGGTCGCCTAAGAGACGACAAGTTCCCTGCCATGTAGTCTCAAGCCTGACAACTGACAGACAGTTTCCATCCCAACAAGACTAACAGATTGCTCGTTTCTGCTCAATCATCCAACTGACAAATAGTCATCACAACCCTCCACTGGGCCAGGCGCAGGGAAACCCGGGAAGGAACGCAATACCCAAGACTCCTGTCTTCACGGAGCCTACACTCCAACAGGGAGGCCCCACAACTAAGGCAGCGACACAGCAAAGCGTACGGCGGGTGAGGGCTGAGGAAAGGGTGCTTCGGGTGTTTATGCCAAGGAGATGTGATAAGCAGATTCGAGTCAGGAAAGACAACACATGTGGAGGGATAAGGACAAGGGGGAACAGGGTAAGTTTGGGGACCTGAAAAGTGTAGTGCAGCTGGAGGTCCACATCTCCAACGAAGCCAACCCACCTCTGCAATTTGCGGAACTCCATGAAGATCTTATTGCGCTTATATTTCATCTTTCCATGAATGCACATAATCTTCACACCCTTCACCAGGGCCTCCAGAGCCTTCCCGTAGTACTCCACACAGGCACAGGTGCTGTCAGAAGGGACAGAGGCCTCAGTGTCATTGGCCATCTAGGTCCTTCTACAATTAGGGGGAGCAAGCAGCGAATGACAGGTGCAGCAGACGTGACCTAGCTATGAGCCCCTCTTGGGGGAATGAAGAGGGGAATGGCTGCGACTATCAGCCACCACTAAGCTCCAGGCCTGAAATCCTTTCAGCCAATGAAAGGTCAATCTTTTGACAAAAATCCCTCAAACATGAGTTAAACACCAAAGATATATTCTACTGTCTAAAGACGTTCTAGCAAGTGGACTCTCCCTGGGCCCCTGAGAAAGGAATTAAACTGAAGCAGTCATTCAGAACAAAACAATGACATCTTAGACACAAACAGTCTTGTAAAATTTTACAACACTCCTGCTTTTCCTTTGGGGAACTTCTGCCCTAATTAGCAGGATTTCCAAGGGCTCAGCAAAATACCCAAGTTAGACCACTGAGATCCCTTCTCCTAGATATTTGGGACTTGGGGGTGACATCCAAAGACTAAAGGGGGCTAGAGCAGGGTCACCCCAAAGAGTCTGTGCCCTAAAGAGATGGCCCAGGAACTCCTGCCCAGGAACTCTCTGGGGCGCCCCGGATCCTGTCCTCCCTGGGGACTGGGCACTCAACTTTCCCTTTCGGTCTGTGAGCTCCTCACCCAGCAGCCTTCTAATAAAGTTCACCCAGAACACCTTTTTTTCTTACTCAGAAGGATTCCAAAGCGACTCCCGTCCTTTTGCAGATGAGGGAACTGAGGCTTTCCCAGGGCAAAGAGCAAGTGGCAGAGCCAGAACCGAGGTCGGACTCCTCTCTGCTGTCCCGCCCAGCTGCAGTACCCCAAGCTGGACTAACTCTCGTCTACGTAAACACCTCCACTGTGCTAAGTGGCTGCTACCAGATTTGCCATTGTTTTCTGCCACGAGTCACACAAGTATATAATACAGTGCTGTGTCACACAGTAAGGGTCACAACCCCACAGATCCTAAAAGCGATTTGGTGGGTCTCAACCAGCATGTCTGAAAGTTAAACGAGTAGAACAGAACAGAAAACATCAGAATGCATCCCGAGTAGAGTGCACAGTTTTGTGAAACCTTTGTTTTGTTTGTGTGTATTTGTGTGTGCACTGTGGGTGAGTCAATACAGATAATGTATTTTGTTTGTAGAATGACAGAAAAGAAACATAAAATGCTCTTGGTATTGCCAAAGATCAACACTTTCATATTTGGAGGAGAAGGAACAAAAAACAAACCAGCAGCCCAAAGAATACACACATCTGTTCCCATCTTGCCTTCCAACCACAAGACAAAACCCCACTGTGGCAGACTCCGTGGGTGGCTGATCAAATGCCATTCCCGAACATTTCTCTCCAGAGGCAGGGAAGCTCCACACTCATTTTCTCTGCCGCTCCTGAGGTGAAGGGTTCTGTGTGACCCACTTTTGGGCTCTAAGATGAATTCATAGCTGAAGTCAGCTGGGACGAAGGGGTTTCTGAGAACCTTTTTTGCTTTTTTGGTCCAAAGGGATGGGTATAGCTAACACTGCCTTCCACTCTCTCTGCCTTTCCTCCTCTACCTACCACCAGCGCACACGTGACAGGGTGTTATAGTGGACACCTGGAAACCATGAGGTGACACACAGGAGGGAAAGGACCAAGACAATCACATAAACATTGATCTTGAAATTACTGAGACATCAAACCAATGTCAGAAACTGCCTACCTTTGAACTTCTTTTTATGGGAGGAAAATAAACTCTTCCTGTTTGAGCCACACAAGTTGGGTTTTTAGTTACTTGCACCCAAAAGCATTCATGAGAGAACCATCCTGCATGGAATCCAAACCCAAGGGCCACACGCACCTGTGCATTCTGGGTGTGGCTGAACCCGACTCCCATGCCAGAGACCACAGGATTACCTGAAGAAGACCAGGTGCTTTTCCTGCTTATGATTTCGAAGGAAATGTACCAGCTGATTAAATTTCTCATCTGCCTTGCATACCTGCAAAATGAAAAGGGAAACTACTAAAACAAAAACATTTATTGGCAATAATAATCTCCATGGCTATTTTTAGTTTCGGTCTTAAATTTTAAGGGATCTAATTTTTTCCATGAATAGGGCAGACTTTAGTCAGAATGTTAATCTACCTAGTTCAGAATAAACGTTAATATGTGCTACTCTAACGGTTAATTTTTAAGTCACAAAATCATGGAACTCGGAGAAATATAGTCACCTAATGCAACAGTTTCCAAATCCCAATCCCAATATACACGGCAGCTGTAACACCAGCTCCAGCGCAGGTTTTCACAATGCAGATTCCTGGGCACAGCATACGGATTCTTATTCAGATCTGGGATTAGACCCAAGAATCTATGATTTAAGAGTTCCCCAGGAAATTCTGGTGCCAAGTTCGGAAGTCACTACTCTAAGGTAAATACAGATTTCCAGAAAGTAATGTACATAATTATCTGAAAGGCCTCCATGAAGATAGACCCCACTGTTTCTCTTAAAAATGCAATCAAGTCCTCCATTCAAACCCCCAAACTGGTGCCATTAAATTTACCTGAATGCACCCCCCCATTTTTACCAAAACCAAATTTTTTTTTTTTTTTTTTTGAGACAGAGTCTGGCTCTGGTGCCCAGGCTAGAGCACCATGTCAGCCTAGCTCACAGCAACCTCAAACTCCTGGGCTCAAGCAATCCTCCTGCCTCAGCCTTCTGAGGCTACTGCACTCTAGCCTGGGTGACAGAGCAAGACCCTATCTCAAAAAAAAAAAAAAAAAGAAACCCCAAACACTTGGTCACTGGTCACTTGAGGGTAGGAGGGCCAGAGACACTGGCCTTGGAAATTGTGCTTAAAATACATTTATGGCCAAGATAACTTCCTTATTCATTCATTCAACAAGTGGGACCACCCAGACTATTTGTCCTATCTCTGTCCTCAAATGCTTTTTAAATGTGCCACAGGATCTCATTATATAAATTCACTTTCCTGTAAACCACAAGTGAACCCCGAGAGCACGTCCCATCACTACTGAGCCACAGGCCTGAGCACGAAGCCAGCCCAGGTGCGCACCATGTAGTAGTTCTCCAGGCGGGAGGGGGTCTTCTGGGTGCTGCTGGCTGCCGCGCCCTTCTCCTTCACCGAGACCCGGACAGGGTTCCGGAGGCCTGCTCTCACCAGGTTCTCCACCTCCTGCGTCTGAGTGGCCGAGAAAAGGCCCGTTCGCCTCTGCTTTGGCAAAAACTCCAGGATGGTGTTTATGCTGAGAAAAGAAGGCTCACACTTAACCCCTCATTTACCAGAATAATCAACAAACAGTGCTTCATGATACTAACAGGTATTTAAAAAGACTGAAGAAGAAATCACCAAAACATTTACAATAGGCTGGGCATGGTAGCTCACACTTGTAATCCTAGCACTCTGGGAAGCTGAGATGGGAGGATAGCTTGAGGTCAGGAGTTTGAGACCAGCCTGAGCAAGAGTGAGACCCCATCTCTACCAAAAAATAGAAAAAATTAGCTAGGCATGGTGGTGCGTACCTGTAGTCCCAGCTACTCAGGAGGCTGAGGCAGGAGGATTGCTTGAGCCCAAGAGTTTGAGGTTGCAGTGAGCAACGATGATGCCACTCCCCTCTAGCCAGGGCGACAGAGTAAGACTCTGTCTCAAAGCAAAAAAAAAAAAAATTTCCAGCAGATATTACTAGGAAGTGAGGTTATGGGTGATTTTTGTTTCTTCTTCATACTTTCATTTTTCCTAGGTTTCTCCAATGTAAACATAAATTTATATCTTGGGAGACAATTAAAAGAAGAGAGTGAAATTAAGACAAAACTTTTTGAGACTAAAATCCACTGAATATAGATATATATTTTTTTTAAGAGATGGGGTCTCATTCTATTGCCAGGCTGGAGTACAGTGGCCTGATTATAGCTGCCTGAAGCCTCGAACTCTGGGCTCAAGCCATCCTCCCACCTCAGCCTCCCAAAGTGCTGGGATTACAGGTGTGAGCCACCACACCTGGCCAATACTTTAACTAGGTGAATTGTGTGGTATGTAAATTATAACCCAATAAAGCTGTTTATTAAGAACACCAGCACCAAAGGCAAAACAAAACCATGAAGTCATGCACTTTAAGAATATCGAAAATAGAGGGACTGGAATTAAATTTGTGTGGTAGAATCTGAAGGATCAAACTACACAATAGTTTGAAACTCCAATGTGGTTAACAGAAACACTTAATCAGGAAGTGGTAACGGAATCCTATTTCGTTCCACTTTTCTACCGGAATCACCCACCCACCCAAAGCCAGTGAAGTCCAAAATCCAGTTACCTTGCCTCAAATCCCATGTCCAGAAGTCTGTCTGCTTCATCCAGCACCAGGACATCCAGGGAGCGCACACAGCTGGCCAGATCCAAGCCTTCGGCCTTCCTTCGGAACATGTCCTCCAAGCGGCCTGGCGTGGCCACAATGATGTTCCCGCTATGAAAAGAAAGATCTTGGGAATACTGGTGATGGTTACCAATATACCAGGTTTCATACCCCTAAAAGTCATCTCAGTCCCAGTGAAGAGAAAGATGACCAGGAGGCTGGGAGACAGTGCTGCAGGGTAGAGACAGCAAGCGCCATGAGGAGTCGAGACTGGGTTCCGGGCTACGATCCAGGACCCACAGGCAAACTCCGCCCCCAGTCCAAACCCAGCCTGCCGCCTGTCTTTGACAAGCGTTTCCTTGGCACACAACCACGCCCAGCCCTGCACATGTTGTCTGTCGCTGCCTTCACACTGCAACAGCAGCTGAGTAATTGTGACAGAGACCATATGGTCCACAAAGCCTAAAATATTTACCATCTATCTGCTCCTTTACAGAAAAAGCTTGCCAACCTCTGACCTACAGTAAGTTACTCGACCGCTTTGGGTCCTGGGTAACTCATCTGTATAATAAAATGAAAGGCTGACAGAATTAGAGAGCCACAAACTGGCAGACCGAGGGCCAGACGTGGCCCCACAGACTGGCTGACCTGCAAGAAATTTCTTTAAGATGTGGATCAGATGCCAACAGAATAAATCAGGGGATTACATGTACAAACCTGGAATCCAATCTTCTTTTCAGAAAACTCCAAACCTGGCAATTCTGAGCCCAGAGTCCAGCCAGGTAACTACAAACTGGAGGTGAGTATTGAGGGCACCTGCTGGCCGGTTCCGCACAAGCTGCCCCCCCCTTACACTCACAGGTAGGCCTAAATCACACAACGATTTCTCTTGGGTTCAGTGCCAAGAACAAGCAAAGAAAGAAGCGGAAGCAAGTAAACTTACCCTTGTTGCTTAAACCTCTCAACGTCTTCCCCAGGATTCCTGCCACCAATCCAAAGAATCTGGCTGAGACAAGAAACAGGTCTTTGAGCAAGTTGGGCAAAACAATAGCCACGGCTGACAGCAATACCCCATCCAATTCACCTGAACTGTGGGAAGTGCTTCGTGAAATGTGCCAGGACCTCGTCTATTTGAATGGCCAGCTCTCGAGTGGGGGTGATGATTATGGCTCCAACCTACCCACGTGGAGGGAACGGACATGGTTAGCCGCACAAGGGACTCCCAGAGCTGAACACACAAGCCCCGCTCCTGCCACCTCACGGAGGAAAGTTCCCAGAGAAACAGCCCTTCCCGGGCTTTAGCTGCACCATCTGTTCATAGCATATGCCAACTACTTTGAATTACAGTCACTGGTCATTATTCACTGCAGTTATGCTTTGTAAAGTCACTGCAAACACTGACTTGGCGAATACTGAGACATTGCTCCTAGGGGAAATACAGGGTTAGGTTCCTGCCAATCTCTGGGCATAACATTTTTGTTAACTGATCAATACATAACCTCGCTGTATGTTTTGTTTAAAGACACCGTGTTTTACACGTATTGATTCATTCACATTGAACCCGTGGCCAAGAGCTCCATAACTCAAGCCTGAACGAAGCTTATCTAACACACGCACTTCGTCTGCACATCATAACCTCCTTGGACTCACAAACACTATCTTGCACCTCAGCACTACAGTACTACAGGGCCATTTTAAACAGCAAGATCATCAAGAAAAAGCACAAAAATGTGAAAAACATGGCACTAAATTGACCACAAGAAGGACACCTTGTACAGTCTGAGAGCTGAAACGAAAGGCAGCTCTGGCCGCACCCACGAATGACCGAATGACCGTGAAAGCACCCCAAGCATCAGATTGGGGGTTACACGTTTTAAAGAGCAGGCAAATTTACAAATGCAGAATCCACAAATAATGATGTTGACTGCCTTTTAGTTATTCAAGATTTTAACCAGCTTCCTACCCGGCTGTGAACGGACTGATGACTAAGTGAAAATAAATCACTTTTGCAATTCCTCACCTGACTCTTTTTTAACTTCTCTTCCCTTCTCAGGAGAATTTCCAGAATGGGAATGACAAAAGCGAGTGTTTTGCCACTACCTGTCACCTGCAAAGGGAGAGGAAGTTTTCGTTTGCATTTTGTTCTCACAGTTCATTCGAGGGAAAACATGAGGACAGGCTGATGTACAGGAGGTACTCACCGCTTCTGCGGCGACATCTTTGTTTTTCATGAAGAGAGGGATGGTTGCAGACTGGAGAGAGATTGCAAAGCACCGGTTAAAAACTGCTGTGAACTCACAGGCGAGACCCAAAGCCCTGGGCACATATTGGGTGTCTAAGTCACAGCAGACCCCGCCACAAAGAGGGCTCTGAGTAACCAAGGCACCACTGAGAAGTTGAATCAAACGTGCAACACGGATGGTGTGGTGGGGACAGCAACCTGAGCTGGGAGCTAGCTGGGAGTCCTGGATTCTAGTCCCGTCTCTCCTGCTTTTCCACTCTGGACCAGGAAGCGGTTGAAGACATTGCATGCTAAGGTCCCTTGTAGCTCTAGTATCACAGAAGAATGATTCAAATAAACCCTGTCATTTTAAGCATTGTGAAGTGCCTCCAGATTTTGAGAAGCCTGGCCATTTGGTCTCAGGTCTTGGTCTCAAGGTTGCTCTTGGTCCCCAAAGCCTGAGCTCACCTGCATCACAGCAGATGTCATCCCTTTCCAACTGCCTCTACACCAGTGGTTCTCACCCTGGGTGATTTCTAACCTCCCAACAACCCAGGGAACACTGCAATGTCTGGAGACATTTTTAGTGGTCAACACCCCGGTAGGGGGATGCTGTCATCTGGTGGGTAGATTCCAGGGGTGCTGCTACATCCTATAATGCCCAGGACAGCTCCCACAACAAAAAGTTTTCCAGCCCCAAATGTCAAAAGTGGCAAGGTTGAGGACCCTGCTCTAGACCACTGCTGTCCAACAGAAACATAATGTGAACCACATACATCATTTTAAATTTTCTAATAGCCACAGTAAGAAAAGTAAAAAGAAACAAGTGAAATAAATTTTAATACAATACATCCAAAGTATTGCCACTCCAAAATTTAATCAATATTATTTAAAAAACTAAGGAGCTATTTTCTATTCTTTTTCCATATGAACTCTTCAAAATCCAGTGTATTCTTTTATAATTAGAGTATATCTGAATTTGGACTGTGTTTCACATGCTCAGTAGCCACATGTGTGTGTGGTGACCACGGTAGCGGAGGGAGAGCTCTAAGCAGTGAACTCCCAGGGCAGAGATTGGGTCTTGTTTGCACTACTATTCCCAAGGCAGGGCACACGACACCCCCAGTTTTCTCTGCAGCACATCCTTCCTGGGACTCTTACGGACAGCTCCAACTCAACAGTTTAAAACAGAAGCCTGGGTTTTCCCTCCAAAACCTGTCACCCCTCCCAGATTTCCTCACCTCAGGAAACGGTAACACCAAACACCCAGCTACTAAGAGCAAAACCTTCAGGTCCCTCTAGATTCCTCTTTCATGACTCCACCTCTTCCAGTCTCTCAGCAACCCTAACGCTACCCTGAACCTGATTTCTCCATGTCCACTGCTTCCACTCCACCATCTCTCCCCTCACAATGGCCTCCAAACCGACCTGCCTCCTTCTCCTCCTACCCCTTTGAAGGCCATTCTCTACACGGAGATCACAGCTCTTCCCTTCTTGTACGTTTCAAACCCATATAAGATGGCTTCCCACTACACTGAGAATAAAATCCAAACTCCTCCAAGACCCCGCACAGTGCAGCCCCTGCTTTGCTCAGCTCTTACACTACTCTCCACGCCACAAAGGTCTTTCTGTTGCTCAAAGCTCATTTCCAGACCACCCCATGGCATATGCACTGGCTAAAGCTGGTATCACCTGCCCCCAGTCACCCCACAGCCAGCTCCTTCTCGATCACTCAGGTCTCAGCTCAATGACAGCTCCTCAGAGAGGCCTCCCCTAACACACAACCACATCAGTCTGTTTTATTCCTTTATAATGACATCAGCTGAAATTATCTTATTCTTTTACTTCTTTCTGTAGCTCCTGCACTAGAAAATAAGCCCATGAACAGGAACCAACACTGCCTAAGGCCCAGAAGGACCTGACGCATAGCAGGTCCTCAAGAAATATTTCTTGAACAAATGAATTAATTGGGTCAGGGTGCTTCACTTCGCGACACAGTAACAATAACGTTTTTATTGAGCGCCTATAATGTGCCGTCATTGGTTTAGTTCATCTACACAACCACCCTACGAGACAGGTAATGTTATTTTCATCGCTTCACAGAGAAGGAAAATGAAACACAGAGAGGTT
Source organism: Eulemur rufifrons (assembly GCF_041146395.1). Classification (NCBI taxonomy): domain Eukaryota; kingdom Metazoa; phylum Chordata; class Mammalia; order Primates; family Lemuridae; genus Eulemur; species Eulemur rufifrons. The sequence goes on from NC_091003.1 coordinate 4,756,106, forward strand.
AAGTCATTTGCCCGAGGTCTCACAGCTAGAGCGGGCAGGGCCAGGATATGAACCAGGCACTAAGTTCCCAGCACCCAAAGGCGAGGTGGGGTGCGGTGGAGGCGAGATCCCGGCGTGGGTGCGCGGCCGCCGGGTCACTATCCCGCTTCTCATCGCGGGAGTATGGGCAGCCTGGCGACGGGGCAGAGTCCCAGCTGGAGGGACGAGAACCCCAGGGCTCGAGTCCTAGTCCGACCACCTACAGGCCGCGTCCGACAAGCGGGTGCCTGCCCCGCTCCCAGCCTCACTTTCACAACTGGGCCCTGGGGACGGATACCTGCACCGGCGTCATGTACGGGAAGCCCAGCTCCCGCAGCGCGCCCAGCACCCGTGGGTCCAGCGGCACTGGCAGCGACTCCCAGGAACCCTCCGTCACGTGTTCCATGGCTCGCTACTCCACTGTCTGCGAAGCCGCCGCCACCCGGACGCTTCCAGTGCACTGCCAGCGAGCACTTCCGCTTCCGGCAGGTCCCCTCGCCCGCCGGAAACCGCACTGCAGCGGCAAAGTTCCGGAGGGCTCGGAAGGCGGCCTCACCGCTGGAGGGAAGAAAAGTCGACCGCGGGAGCGTGAAAGCCGGCGGCGGGGGCCAGGCCCGAGTAGTTCCACCCGCCTTGCGCAGCCTCTTTGGCTCTCGGCGCCTTTCCACACCAAGCAGGAATTTTGGCGGGAAGGATTCTTGCCCGGCTCCCCAACTTTCTCCGCCAGTCAGAGGCAGGTGGCAGCACAACACCGCGTCCAGGCCAAAGGACAGCAGAGCTGGCTGGACTGGGCAGCGAAACGTACCCCAGCCGCAGAGCCGCAGTTTAGCAGGCGTGCAAAATAGGGCTGATAGTGGGGATCCAATGGCTGGTACATAATAAATGTTGGTTTACTCTCCAGGAAGTTATGATCAACGTCCTAAACGAGAACACTGTCTTCCCATTCCTGTGTTCACCATTGGCTCTTGGGCCATTCATTTGTCCACGCATGCATTCATTCGGCAAGCTTCTATTGACCACTCATTATGGGCTGAGTTCTGAGGACATAACCCTCCCCCCAGCTATGTGCAGAGCTTGCTCCTGTTGGGGCTCAGAAAATGATTCCCCAAAATGGAGGCCTCAGAAGCAAAAGTTTCTCTCTGACCGTTTCCTGCCCTCCTGTGTCTTCCCCCTCATGCTAAGGCTAGCCATAGAAATTAGAATCCCTCTTACCCAAGGAGGGTCATAGAAACCGGAACCTCCTTTTCTCCTAAGCCAGCCATTAAAACCTAAAAATATTGCTCTATAACTTTCCCTCACCCTTCTGTGTAAAAACTGGCCATAAAGAAATTACCTAACCCACCTTGTTAGGATTGTAGGTCATAAGATCCCCATTCCAGATAGGATCCTGGCACATACCCAGAAGGAAGGAATGCTGCACACAGAGGCCAAGAAGCATTTGGACAGGCCTTGCTGGGTTTCCCCAGTCTGATAGCATTAGATCACACCCTTTTTTGTCTACACAGATGTCCATGCTTCGTTGAACTTAAGCATAAAATGAATACTTTTCCCTGTGTTTTTAGGTATTCATTCTGAAGGTTCCTGTGTCACGTAAAACCATGATCAAATAAACTTGTATGCCTTTTCTCCTATTAATCTGCCTTTTGTCGGTTGATTTTTCAGCAAACTTCAGAGGGCAAAGGGGACGTTTTCCCTTCATCCCTACACTCCCTTACATCCCCCAGAACTTCTGAAATGTCACTTTCTCAGTGGTGCCTTCCTTTCCTAATCACTAAAACCCCTAGCCCGCTTCATTTCCCTCCTTAGCACTTACCAATAATATGCCATATAATTTACATATTTATTACATTCATCTCCTCCACTAAAAGATAAAACCCACAATGGGGTCTTTTCTGTATTTTCTTTATCCCAGTGACTGTACTGTAGCACACAACGGTCACTCAAATATTTGCGGGATGAATAAACAAGAACAAATAGTACTCATGCAGACCCTAGTCATCTCAAACTAAATTAAGATAAAAGCCTGAGTCCTGAGAATAAAGGAAAAAAAAACAAAAAGATAAAAACCTGAGGAAACATTTTCACTGAAATAACCATCACATCCTCAAAACACCTTTGACAATTGTTATCTAAAGTGGGACAGAGAGGGCCAGGTGCAGTGGTTCGTGCCTGCAATACTAGCACTATGGAAGGACAAGGCAGGAGAACTGCTTGAGCTCAGGAGTTTTTAGACCAGCCTGAGCAAGAGCGAGATCCCATCTCTACCAAAAATAGAAAAAACTAGCCAGACATGATGGCATGCACCTGTAGTCCCAGCTACAGGGGAGGCCAAGGCAGGAGGATCGCTGGAGCCCAGGAGTTTGAGGTTTCTGTGAGTTATGATAGCACCACTGCACTCTACCCAGACTCTGTCTCAAAAAATAAAATAAAACGGGACAGACAGTTCTAAAAGTAAAGGCATAGGGAAACTGCATAGTTGTGTCTGCCTTTTGGGCTCTCCTACTTTTATTAGTCTTCTGAGCTTGGGACCCTTTCCAAGCCTGTTTCCTCAATTATAAAATGATTTCATCCAAGGTAATAGCCGTTTTGAGGCATAAATAAGATAGACCATGTAAAGTGCTTGGCACCAACTCGGGACATTACACAGTGCTCAATTAACAGTAGCTACTTTTGTTACTAGCATGCCCTTAATGAAGCAGCAGAAGAGAAACAATTTAGATAGGCAGAGATCTCGTCTCTGGTTTCACTTTCACTCTATGTGGGGGCCTTGGGCAAATCATTAATCTCTCTTAAACCTATTTCCCACATCCATAAACCAGGTGGCTGACGTGAAAATAATTCAAACTTTTTTTTCCCCCAAATAAAAAAAAAATGCATAAGGTTTTAACACCAACCCATCTGAGTTTCCTGTGTGGAAACTAAAATTTGGTTTCTGTTTCCTATCCTCAAGTTTATAAAAATAAAAAGTAACAGGCATAATTACTCAGAAAACATGGACATGTCTCATTTCAAGTAAGAACAGAAAGTTGCTATTTAACAAATGTGAATTAAACATCAATATATAAAACACAGAGTACTGACTGTTTTTAAAAACCGTTTATTTACTGAACCTGGGGCATATTAGATATACAACCAATTTTAAATTTACATCTTTTAATTCAATTTTCAAATGTTTTCACACACACACAAATTGGCATGCAACAGTTATCCTAAGGTGAAACAGTCACCTTATCAATAATCTGTTGCAAGTATTTTTACCCAAGGTTGAAAAATTGTTTAACCTGAACATGAAAACCTGTAACAAATTTAAATTAATTATATAAAACTCATTACTTTTCATTTTCCCCTTCCAAAGATCCAAAAAAAAATGTACAAGTAACTAATATACATCAGTCACAACATAATCCTGGATCATCCCCACACCAAAACCAGAGGCTCCTTTAATTTTAAACCCATCATCAGAGACCAAGAGAAAGTCATTTCACTTTATACAAAACAAAATTCACATGTGCCAAAAAAAAAAAAAAAGATCCAAGAGAAACAAAAACAAAAACCCTAGTGCTGACACGGATGTTCAGTGCCCTAGTCAGTGGCTCAAATGCCACTGATCAAAAATAAAATAGTGGCTGTGTATCACTGCAATGAAATCCAAGAGGCTTTAACCCTTTGGTATCAGAAATCCAGATTTTTCCAATTCTGTGAATGCACACTTCCTACGTGCCAAGAGTCGGGAGAGTGGATGTGCCAGCGTGGAAAGAAAACAAGCTACCATTCGCTGGAACACCCAGAGAACTGGCTTTAACAGAGGCTTCTCGGAAGGTTAGGCAAAAACAAAACAAAAAATGGTTATTAGCTGCTTGTGTCTTCAATTTAAGTGGAGGTGATTGAGTCCTAAGGTTCAATGTAAAAATTTATGGGGGAAAATGTATACTGGGGCAAGCCTTACCTTTAAAGGAAAAACAAGCTAACAAAGTATAAAAGTACCCAACCTGGTATCATACTCCAGTCAGAGAGCTCTGTCATTAGGATGGGTAGAAAACGTTTAGATTCAGACTGTTGCTTCTTATAAGGACTTGACACAATGAATCTTTAATGATTTGAACCACAGGATGAGGGAATCCAAAGAACGCAGTCATTTTAGTAAAGTACTATCAGGCTTTGCACTGACTTCCTGAACAAACTGCATTTTATTATAAAAACAAAAGGAAAAAGAGACATAATAAAGACTATACTCCTATATTTCATTTACAGTGTTTGAGTTCTGGAAGGACCTGGATAATGGAGGCAGCATTCAAATAAGAAATTATGCCAATCAAATGTCAAATTTTCACTGTAACTTTCCTAAAAAGGTATTTTCCCCCAAAATCTATTAATCACAAAGAAACATAAGCTGTGAATGTACAGTTCAGAAAATAAAAATGTAGAAACTAACGACATTATTGTGACCAAGGTGTTTGGTAAACAGTGAATTGTGAGTTTGGGATCATCAGGAAAAGGCTTTTTAAACAACCCTCCGGACTTCAAAAAATCTCTTCAGGTAGTAGATCTGTCCCAATGTCATGGCAACTAGAACAAGAGCTTCAAAGAAGGACCAAAGGACCACTCTGCTGTTTGTGTTGTCATTGACTGTTGAGGACAAACAAACAAACAAACAAATTTTAACAACCCCCCCAAAAAAAGCATAGGCATCATAAATTATCTCCTCGTCTTTACTCTGTGTCAAAGTAATATCTTGCACACCATTTACAGTATAAATGCTACTCAACTTCCAATGGAATTACTTCCCTAAAAACCCATCATAAGTTGAATATAAAGTCAAAAAGGCATTTAATACACCTAACCTACTGAACATCATAGCTTAGCCTAGCCTACCTTAAACGTGCTCAGAACACTTACATTAGCCTACAGTTGGGCAAAAGCGTCTAACGAAGGCTATAATAAAGTGTTGAATATCTCATGTAATCTACTGAACACTGTACTGAAGGTAAAAAAGATAATGGTTGTATGGGTACTTGAAGCACAGTTTCTACTGAACGGGTATCATTTTTGCATCATCATAAAGTCAAAAAATTTTTAAGTTGAAACATGGTAAGTTGCAGTCCATCTGTACTCTAAATAATTTTGTGTTTTGTCCCCAAGCAACTCAACATATTCAGAAGTAGAGATTTTTAGATTTAAAAGGGAGCTTAAAAATTAGCTGAATATAGCCAAACCCATTCTGCTTATACATGGGGAACTGAGAAAGAAAGTAACTTGCTTAAGGTCACACTTCTAGGGTTAAAACCCAATCCAGCCTTCTTTCTCCCCTCACTACTATGATGTCCCACATTATAATCCTTTTGGCCAAGTCAGAAAACTACTTTAAAAAAAAATTAAGGGATTATTTCAACATCACAGTTATCCAAAAAGCAATATTTACTAAGTCAAAATATGGCAGTCTAAATATTTATTCAACAAATATTTATTGAGCATCTAATATGTACTTGGCATTTGTTCTAGATGGGAGAGGTTTCTCAGTTACGTGGACCAATACTGGCAGTTACTACCAGACTGTTAAAACACAAGACATTTATCCCACTCTCCAGCTAAGGATTTGATCCTTAAAATAAAGGCTATGACTACTCTATCTATCTACTCTGTTCAATTTGTCACACTCAAGTTTCTGGTCAAACTCTTAAAAACCCTTAACTTCTTAAAATTACTATGTAGTTTTTTATTTTTATGCAAATGGTCAATATTAAAACAATTATAATTAGCAATATAATAACAGTATTAATCAGCTGAATAAGTGACTGCTATATTTTTAGATGTATGTATATCATTTATAAAAAAATCAATTAGGCTGGGCACGGCGGCTCACACCCATAATCCCAGCACTTTGGGAGGCCAAGGTCAGAGGATTGCTTGAGGCCAGGAGTTTGAGACCAGCCTGGGCAACATAGCAACACCCCATATCTTTATAGAAGAAATAAAAATAAATTAGCCAGTAGCAGGGGCACGTGACTTTAGTCCTAGCTACTCAGGAGGCTGAAGCAGGAGGACTGCTTAAGCCCAGGAGTTTGAGGTTACAGTGAACTGTGATCATGTCACTGCATTCCAGCCTAGGCAACAGAGTGAAACTCTGTCTCTATTTAAAAAAAAAAAAATAGACAAAACAAAAAAGATTAACTAGAAATGTAATAGCTACTATACTAATGATCACTCAGTAAGAAGTGAAAAGCAATTAACAGGTTTCCAAGAGAATAACTTAAAATTACTTAAAACCTGTGTGATTTTTTTCCAGAGTAAGAGTAGACACATGCTGGAAAAAAAAAAACATTAACTAGAACTCCAGAAACCACCAAAATCACCAAAATTTTAGTACTAATTCCATGACATGAACTTTTCTTCTGCTAAAGACTTACTAACAAATTTCTAGCATAATGTGAATGACTATCATTTTAAGGTTGTGTCTGAAAGGGGACTGGTGGAATAAATACTTCAAAATAGTAAGAAACCATTAAAACATACTTTAGAGACATGGAAAAATGCTTTTCTTGAAGTGACAGAGCTACTCAGGAAGCTGAGGTGGGAGGATTGCTTGAGCCCAGGAGTTCAAGGCTACAGTTCGCTATGATCACGACTGTGAATAGCCTCTGTACTCCAGCCTGAGCAAAATAGCAAAATCCTTCATCTCTTCAAAAAAAAAAAAAAAATATGTATATACACACACACACACACACACACACACGCAGCTTTACTCATTTATGTTAAAATTCCTATTTGTCAGGAAAAAAACAGGCTGAAAGAAAACAGACTTAAATGTTGACAGTGATTATCTTAAATGGCAGACTATGAGTGATTTCTATTTCTTTAAGGTGTATTTTCCAAATTTTCTTACTGAATATGGTAACCCTTTTTTCCCTAATTATAAAAGTTTATTATACTTGAGAAATATCATCTGCCACATGCTCTCTTACTTGTGCATATGAAAAATATTTCTCATCTTGTACTTGTAGGAAAATGTGTCTTTAAGTTAAAACAGAACACGCTGAAGCATAGTGACACAGGAATGTAGCCACAGAGGAAAGCGGGTATATAAGCCTGTGCTCGTGCCACTCACATATTAGCCTGATCTAGAAGCAACACGGTATTATTACAACACTGTAGTAAAGAGAAAGTCTCTCATTATGTCTATGTCTGAGGAGTGGGTGCTGTAGGAAAAACCAAACAACATTGTGGGAACGATTTAATTTGCAAAATTAAACTGAATACCTGAAAATGCAGTTCTAGAAACTGTTAACACTTTTATTAAACATAAATACATACTAAGCCCACTATTTGTGAAACAAATATGAGAGTATCTCCAAACAAATTAAGGGTGAGAAAACAAGGCTGGAAGTCCCTACAGGCTGGAAGATGTGCTTCCTCTGGCTGATGTGTTTCCAAGAACTTCCTGTAACTTTAAAGCCATCTGGTCTGAACTAGCTAAAACTGCAAAGCAATGGAAGCCCTTAACCCTCTTAGTTCAGTACGCTTCTAACCCCAGAATGGCCTGACCCCACGTGGGAGCAAGGTAACCAACAAATGGGTCCCTACAAGGTGAGAGAGAGAAGGTGGAGATCCCAGAGGGGGAGGAGGTTACGAGTGGAGGCAAGGAGAAGGGATCGTGAGGGAGAGGCTGGTGTGTGTGTAGTTAAGTCCATCTCATACTCCGCTCCCACAAAAGTGGTGCTGGCAAGGGGGTTCTCCAGTCTGTTACCCGCATACCTCATCCTGCCAAGGGCGGGTAACCCCTGTATTCTAGGTCCTGAAGGCTCAGAGTAGAAAAAATAGATGTAAGAGAGTGCCAAGAACAGAAAACACAACTTTAAGAATTCAAGTGTGTTTATCTCCTTGAGTCACTCTTCTCTCCACTCCCTATTCCAGCTCAGAACAAAGATTCCTGATATAAAATCAACCTGCACTTATAGACAAGAGCTTGTTTCCAGTGAGATCTACCCCCAAGAGCTACTTGGAGGATTAAAGACAATCAACAACCAATGTGGGCCTGGACCTAAGAAATGGTATTTGGTCTACATGTCAATATCGTACTTCTTAATTTAAAATGCAAAAGCATAGTATTTAATGCTCTATCATGTACTAAATACACTTTTGCATCCTACAAGATTCCAATAATCATTATTTACACAGAAAAATACTTTACAAGTTCCCAACTTACAAATTTGAGAACCCAAACTGATCTTCACCTGGTGACTTGCCTATATGTTTTGGTGTTTTCTATTCCATTTTAGAAAAAAGGTTACATCTCAGCAAATATGTTAATATTAATCACACTGGCATATAAGTTTCAGAGATGTGACTAAAAACCACCATAAAACCCATTTACAATGTTTTCCCCTTCTGGTTTAAGAAAACTATTAGCTTATTCCTTAGCTGACCATATATTTAAAAAAGAGGCCGGGCGCGGTGGCTCATGCCTGTAATCCTACCACTCTGGGAGGCCGAGGTGGGCGGATCGTTTGAGCTCAGGAGTTCGAGACCAGCCTGAGCAAGAGCGAGACCCCAGCTCTACTAAAAATAGAAAGAAATTATATGGACAGCTAAAAATATATATAGAAAAAATTAGCCGGGCATGGTGGCGCATGCCTGTAGTCCCAGCTACTCGGGAGGCTGAGACAGGAGGATCGCTTGAGCTCAGGAGTTTGAGGTTGCTGTGAGCTAGGCTGACGCCACGGCACTCACTCTAGCCTGGGCAACATGGTGAGACTCTGTCTCAAAAAAAAAAAAAAAAAAAAAAGGGGCCGGGCGTGGTGGCTCACGCCTGTAATCCTAGCACTCTGGGAGGCCGAGGCTGGTGGATTGTTTGAGCTCAGGAGTTCGAGATCAGCCTGAGCAAGAGCGAGACCCCGTCTCTACTAAAAATAGAAAGAAATTATCTGGCCAACTAAAAAATATATATAGAAAAAAATAGCCGGGCATGGTGGTGCATGCCTGTAGTCCCAGCTACTTGGGAGGCTGAGGCAGTAGGATCGTTTAAGCCCAGGAGTGTGAGGTTGCTGTGAGCTAGGCTGATGCCACGGCACTCACTCTAGCCTGGGCAACAAAGCGAGACTCTGTCTCAAAAAAAAAAAAAAAAAAAAAGAAAAGAAAAACCTCTTAAAAGCTTGTGCTGACTCTTAATAGCATATTTGGTTTGGAAAGAACATCCCAGTAATAAACTACAAAGCTTTACAAATGGACATACTCAAAAAATATCTTTGTGTAAGTGCATTTTTAAAGTCAATGCTTTAGCATGGTGTTTACAAAATTTCCAAATGAGGAAAACACAAGCTGTCGGGTAATCCCACCTTCGCCACCAGACACTGCTGCAAAGTTAAAGCGTCAACTTACTGGCTCTGTGTATCCTCTCCCGGACTTCCATGTACTCCTGTTCGTGCTTTACTGCCGTCATTGCCACTGCTAGCTCATTGATCATTTCTTCTAGCTTGTTCTGGTGAGCTACAGAAGGATTTGAAAACAGATTAGCACAAATCTGGCTATCCCTTTTTGAAAACTATTTATTAAATTAGAACAAAATTCCTCAGGGAAGGCATACAAAACAAGCTATTTTTAGAAATGGCTCAGACATCAATTTGGACCATTGATGTGAACCACTGATGACAATTTAATTCTCAAAACATTTTTTTAAAGTCCATTCCAGTATTCCAGAAACTCCTTTCAGACTAAGAAACTATACAGTGCTTACTAACCAAAAGAAAACAATGAACCCTAAGAAATTTCTCATGAACTGCTGCTGTTCACTGTACTGATTACTAACTACACAGAAGTAGTAAAACATTGAGGGGTAAAAAAACAGCACGAAATAAATATTTATTTTTAAAAACCTAATCCTACAAATAATAAAAATCTACCCTTAAGAGTCACATAACTTTAATGTTAATTTAGGAGCAGCACCTAAACTGACTTTTAAACTCTATGAAGCCAAGCAGGGAAAACCATTAAGACACTCTTGGGAAAAGCCACAGCAATTCGAACATTCTTCTGTGACAGTCATAGCAAGGGCTTCACTGCAGTGAGGAACAGCAGGCATTGTAAGTAAAGAGACAAGCTCACAGCTGCACAAGGTTTTCAACCAGGTATCCTCTTTAACCAAAAATAAGTACAAGGTACTGCTCTGAAGAGTAAGCATATGTTTCTAGGTGGTGCTATATTATGACAACGAACAAACAAGCAGCACAAGGGAAAATTCCCAGGGGTGGAGTGGGGTGGGGTAATCTCTTCATCTCTACCCAAGGCTGGACCTCATCTGGGCTTCTAGATTACCACAAATAATCCTCAATTTCTTAGGAGAAGCCAAGGGACCTTATCACTGAAGGTAGCTGAATCACAAGTCATCCCTTACCAGTTTCCCTTTGGAAGCCCCATGCACTACCTGGAAACTTTAGAGCAGGGTTTCTGAGGAGTGGCACTGCTGACATTTTGGACCAAATGTTGCTGTGTGTGTGTTGTGGGGAGCTATGTGAAGTATTGAAGGACATTTAGCAGAATCCATGGCCTCCAGTCCCTACATGCCAGTAGCACCTACCCACCCAGTCTTGAGAATCCAAAATGTCTCCAGATATTGCCAAATGTCCCCTGGGGGGCAAAGATCATCCCAACTTGAGAACCACTGCTTTAGAGGATAGCTTGATTTGACAGGTCCCATTCATTGACATTAAACAAGCAAAAACAAGAATTTTAGATGATGTGTTAAAGGATTAAGAAGTTTAACATTCACATTCATCAGCCAACATTTTCTAACTATTTAAACAGGACCAATTTCCAGAAAATCAACAAGAAAAAGCCCTTCAAAACTCCTTATTCTCTTGAGAATTTGCCAAGTCCTACCCTGTAAATGGCCTAAAAAATGAGCACAGAAATTACTAAGTAGTATGGTTCTCTAAACTATAAAGCTTTCAGGATATAACCAAACATTTCCCCTTCTTTATGTGAGCACTCTACTAACTGCTGAATATCTGGGACAAACATTATCATGCTAATAAAATACTATGGAATGTGTTAAACAACAGCTACCTTCCCAAACTCCTGGCATGCACTGTGGCAAAAAAAAAAAAAAAAAAAAAAAAACCAACAAAACACCAAATGCACTGGCTCCTGGTAAGAACCAATTAGGGTTCATTACTGGTCACCTGAGCCATAAAAAATCTAATTGTAACATATGGCCAAAAGAATTTTTGTCATTGTATCTATCCATGGCTCCTAGAACTGCATTCCATACCCAACCAAGCTTCAAGTTAGAAACTTTCTTTTCTCTAGGAGGCTTTTCTAGGATAGAAAATTTAATAATGGTAAAACAAGCCTACAAAATAGTTTCTACAAAGTCAAAGGCACTATTTGCTATTAGCTATGTTTAATTACAACTTTTACTTGCCCACTTATAATTGAATCTCTCCATCCTTCGGTATGCATTTTAAAGAACAAAGATGTTACCATTACACCAAAATGTCAATCACTGTGTTCTCAGTACTATTAATTTAAAATAATCTAAGCTGGGCACAGTGGCTCATGATGGTAATGCTAACACTCTGCAAGTCTGAGGCAGGAGGATCGCTTGAGGCCAGGAGTTTGAGATCAGCCTCAGCAATAGTGAGATCCCATCTCTACAACAAAATAGAAAAATTAGCTGGGTGTGCTGGCACACACCTGTAGTTCCAGCTACTTGCGAGGCTGAAGCAGGAGGATCGCTTGAGCCCAGGAGTTTTAGGTTGCTGTGAGCTATGAAGATGCCAACTGCACTCTAGCCCAGGCTCAAAAATGAAATTAAATAACCTGTATCTCCTGTAAACCAAATTAAAAACCACCAAAAAATAATGTAATTAACTGTAGGGTTTTCTTAAGACAAAAAACACTCTTGTGCCAATAAGCTGAGGTTAGAAAAAAGAAAAGCAGAAATTAGACATTAGCAAACAAAAAGATGCAAAAAGACAGGATACTGTCAAAAAGCAATTCACATACCATCCCAGGTATCTCCACCACCTACAGAAAAGCACAAGATATAAACACAAAATAACAACAAAAAGTTTAGCTAAACTAGTCATGTACACAAAGGAGCAAATAAAGATGTATATACCACGACTAGCAAATAAACAGAACCACCACACTAAGATACATGTAATCTTGATGCTCACAAGTCCACAAAAGGACTAAGAAAATCTGTCCAAACGGGAAACCATAAAGAATGAAAAAATAAACATTAACTTCCAGAAACTTTTTTGTTAATTAGGAGACTTGCATAATAAAAAGCATATTCCACAAAAGGTTTTTGGTTTTAAGGACAGTGAATGAACCTGGAATAAGAAAAAAGTAAGTACTCTATTCAGATGTGTAAAAATGTACAGAATTAAAATTAGCTCTTTGAATGTGATATAAATCTTCTGAACGGTCAGCTCACCTTCTGTTTCCATGTCTTGTCCTTTCGGAGCCTCCCCAATATCAATGGTGAACATCACTATCTTTGGAGTCATGGTGGACATCCTGTTACTAAAACAAAACTTATATATTCCATCCATGTGAGCAGCAAATGTGTATTTCCCACTGGACTCTCGGTCTCCTTTATAAATTCCTTTATTATCAGGTCCTGTAATCTGGAGGCAGAAGAGAAATACAGAAAAATGTCATGAAGGATTTAGTATCGTAAACTTTCTGTTCATTGGCAATAGGAAATTCACTAAGAATATGTAACCTTTCACTTAGCTCCACTTCAGTAAGTAACAGTGACCACGCTGGACTGCAATTCTTCCACATAACGAAACAAGGGTGGACTAGATGGCTCTCTAAAGCACCTTTCAGTTCTGACTACTTTTATGTCTTATTTGTTCAATTTAAACATAAACCCCTTGAAAACTGAAACCGCATCTTACACGTGGTCTCCAACTGGCCTAATATAAACAACAAACATGCAAACATGGCTGATATCAAACCTTAAGGAAAAACAAAGAATTTTTTATAAAGTCACATTTCAAGGATTTCCCGATTACTGCCAAACAGTGACGGAATCTGCTTTATCTGAGATGCCTGAAGGCTTACGGGAAAGGACTAGACTGGAAATTAGGAGACTCAAATTCTCATCCCAGTCTGCTACAAATCAGATGTTAGGCTGTGGTCAAGTTTCCCTTTCAAAGCCTTGTCACCTGTAAAACTTGAAGACTGGAATAGGTGATATCTAAGTTCTCAGCTAATTCTAACTCTCTCCGATCCATCATCCCCTTATTTTTGCATTTCACTTGTAGTGTGTAGATTGTGCCCAGCTCTACTGACATACGCTTGCCAAATGGAAAATCGTTAGACTCAATTAGTCAGGCTAGCAGGTGAGCTAAAATATTTCATTTGGTTTCCAAAAAAAAAAAAAATAGCAACAAATCATTTTTTTGGTTTGAAAAAAGATATGGGTGGAGATCAAGGGACTGTTTCATAATTTCCTGTTTCTCCAGATTTCACTGCAATCCTTTCTAAAGTGCATGACCCAACTCCACGTGTCTCCTAAGCAGAGAGGACTAAATGATGACCCTTGTGTAAAAGTGGGTAAACATCAAGGTTCTTTTCCCGAAAAATAATCACAACGCAAAAGTCAGCCTAGCATTTCTCAATAGCTTTCCATCTACTTTTCCAAAAGTTTCCATGCCACGTTCCAACATTAATCCGTAACACGAAGGAAAGCGGCCGCTGACTGGATCGAGATCTGCCACCAGCTAACCGCGACTGAGAAGCGCCTTCGGACCCCGGAGCTGACACGCGCGTCGCCTGGTTGACAAAGCTCGGCGAGAGGTTCCAATGGGAACCCGTCGTTCAAGACGAGAACCCAAGGCAACTGAGCAATGGCTCCGTATCCCGAACGGATTCTGAAGCCTGGAATACGGACAAGCAGCGGGAAAAAGGGCCGTTAGGGGGTCGCCGGGACGGGAGGAGGGTGGCGGCCTGGGCTCCTCCAGGACTCGGACAGCGGCCTCCAGGCCCTCTCCCCCGGAAGGCCCCGCGCGCCACCAACCCCCGAGCGGCCGCGCGACCCCGCCTCGGCCGCGGGCAGCGCGCCCGCACCTCCACGTCGATGTCCAGGAAGCCGCCCTCGGCCACCTCGAAGATGAGGCCCATCTTGGTGCCCGAGGTGACCCGCTCAAAGAAGCATTCCTCGGCATGCGCGTCGATGCTGACAAAGTAGCCCGAGGCCGTGGCCAGAAGAGCGGCCAAAAGCACCAACAGTTCAGCTAGCGTCACCATGGTGGGGCTGGGGCCGAAGCCAGGACCCAGACTGCGGCCACCAGAGGAGCCACCGCCGCCGCTGCCGCCCCGCAGCTTTCTCAGCCGCCACCGCTTCAGCTCCGCCCCTTCCGGCTGCGCCACCCGAGGGGGCTGATGCGGGCGCCGCGGATTGGCGGGCGCCGGCAGCTGCCACGTAACGGACGCACGGCGGCCGCCGAGGGACATGACGGCTACGCGCGGCCCGAGCCTGGACGGTGGCTCCAAAGGAACAAAAATCCTTGTCCCCAGCGCTTTCGTTTTCAAACTAAAGTTCACGTGGCCCTCCCAAGAAAGTGACGATGTCCAGAAGCCTCCCCCACCCAGCGTAATGCCCTCTTAGGATTGTCCAGGAAGATGGCGAAAGATCTGGAGGCAGCATAGGAGTGGGGGACTGAGAGGTGGGGGCCGAAGCCAAGGGTTTTGAGGTTTTATGTTGGCTTCTCCCTACCCTTCTGGTGTCCCAGACTGGGGAGGAGCGTGAGGAAACCACCTGGGGTGCTGGAAATGCCTTCTGTCTTCACCTGAGTGATGGATACATGCGGTGTTGACATGTTTTTTGAAAATGAAGATGCTATATACGTAAGACTAATGCACCTTATTTTACTGTATATATGTAATACCTACCCTAACTACAAAAAAAAAAAATTACCTGTTCAAATTCCTCAAAATTTGAATTCTCCCAGTTCCCCGAAGTCTTGTTGCCTGTCCATATCCCTTATCCCCTTGCCAACTGCTAAGACTGTCTTTTCACCCTTTGCCTCCTGGCATACTCCTACTCATCCCTCAAAACTCAAATGTCACTTCTTACATCTCTAAAATGTTCCTAGACATCCTTCTGCCAAATACTGGTCTCTTCCTCTGTGCTTACAGTGCAGACTTGTTCCTCCTGAATTATAGTTATTTACTAGTCTGCCTCACTCATAAGGCACCAGCCTTGTCACACGTACACTGTCCTCTCAGGCCCTACCACAAGGCCACAAAAGACCCCACTCATTACGTGGTAATTGGGTTCATTGAACCCATCTGAGACTGAGGGCCCTGGGTTGCTACTCCACTTTTGCACATAGCTGTGTGACCTTGATTATTTTCCGTCACCTCTCTGGCCTCACTTTCCTCATCTGCAAAAGGGGAGTGACACCACATGCCTTACAAGTCTAAGCGATTATTTCTTCAGAGACCAATCGGCAATAGGGGGCAGTAGTGGCCCAATATCCAGTTTCCTGCCGCAGGTTTCCAGAACCAGGTGCAGCTGCGGTGATGAAGGCTTCCTGGTTATGACAATGTACACTGGACCCCTGAACAATGCAGGCAATGGGGGCGCTGACCCCTGCGCAGTCAAAAATCTGCTTATAATTTTTGACTGCCCAAAAACATAACTGCTAGTAGCCTACAGCTGACTGATGACATAAACAGTGGATTCACACATATTTTGTATGTCATGTATGTTATATACTGTACTCTTACAATAAAGTAAGCTAGAAAAACAAAAATGCTATTAAGAAATCCTAAGAGGCCGGGCGCGGTGGCTCATGCCTGTAATCTTAGCACTCTGGGAGGCAGAGGCGGGTGGATTGCTCAAGGTCAGGAGTTCGAGACCAGCCTGAGCAAGAGCGAGACCCCCGTCTCTACTAAAAATAGAAAGAAATTATCTGGCTAACTAAAATATATATAGAAAAAATTAGCCGGGCATGGTGGCGCATGCCTGTAGTCCCAGCTACCCGGGAGGCTGAGGCAGTAGGATCGCTTAAGCCCAGGAGTTTGAGGTTGCTGTGAGCTAGGCTGACACCATGGCACTCACTCTAGCCTGGGCAACAAAGTGACACTCTGTCTCAAAAAAAAAAAAGAAATCTTAAGGAAGAGAAAATATATTTACTGTTCATTAAGTGGAAGTGGATCATCATAAAGGTCTTCACCCTCGTCTTCACATTGAGCAGGCTGAGAGGACAAGGGCGAGGAGCGGTTGGTCTTGCTGCCTCAGGGGTGACAGGGGCAGAAGAGGTGGAGGTCATCAAAGGGGAGGCAGGAGAGGCAAGAGACTCAGTGTAACTTTTATTAAAAAGAATCCACATGTAAGTGGAACCTCACAGTTCAAACCTGTGCTGTTCAAGAGTCAACTGTATTATTGAGCTCAAGAGTTCTGGTAGTGGTCCCCTCCTTCCCCATCTTCCAGACTGGCAGGGGTCCTGCCTTCCTTGGCAGGTCAGTTCTGTAGTATTACTCTGGGTGCCATCACTGGAGGGAGACTCAGCCGAGAGCCTGCTCCTCCAGCCTTTCCAACACATTTATAAGCCTCTATTTCTCCATAATGAATCCCTTTCTGTTGATAATACCTACAGAGGTTTCCTATTAAATTAATGGATACAGCCCCCCACTTTTTTTTAAAGAGACAGGGTCTCTGTCTCTGTCATCAAGCCTAGAGTGCAGTGGCACAATCATAGTTCACCACAACCTCGAACTCCTGGCCTCAGCAATCCTCCTGCCTCGGCCTCACAAAGTGCTGGCATTACAAATGTGGGCCACCATGCCTGGCCCACTTTTTTTTTTGATACAGCCCTTCTGACTTCCCAAGAAACCCAACTATAGAAAAATGCCAAGAACAATTTTGTTTTTATCTAGAAATTCAAAGTTAATTCTCATTTTTGAACTGAATAATATAATAACTCCACCTGTCAGGGATTGAAATGTGGGCATTTAGCATCTTAATGGAACACAATGAAGTGTATATTGTAGGGTTTTATTATATAAATCAGGGGACCCACATTCAAATGCCTTCAGTGATCAGGCAGTTTATGTGAATGAGAGACGGCACTAGCTTAGACAATAGGGAAGAGGGAGGACTGTGGCAAACTGGAGCATAGATGCCATAGCTAAATACATTCAATTCCAATTTTTGAAAACACACTGGTGGTCAAACCGAAGATGCAGCCAGAAACCATCTGTAACTTTATGTTTTATATTATAAAAGTAATTAACTATGATGTCTAAAATTGGAAAAGAGACAAAGGTAACTAATCACAGTACTATAAAATAATCATTATCAACCACTTGATATATTTCTTTTCAGTTTGTTTGGTTTGGGGGTTTTTTGGTAGCCTTGTTGTAGCTATAACTTTTTAATCAGGTGTCTTTCAACATTGCTATTTCAGGATTGGACATCAAATTAATCTAAAGGATCACAGGCTCTCAGGACTTGACAGGTCACCCACAGGAAACATGCACATTTAAGGTTATCGACACAGATTGATTGACATGAGGTCATGTGCCATCATGTGCATGAATACATCCAACATGACAAACAGTTGGCACATGTTGGATACTTAATATCTGATGGATGGTGAACAAACCTTTCAACTGGGGTCTGGCCCAGAACCAACCGTGGTCACTCAAGTGCAACACAAAATGGGCTGTCTCTCCTTCCCTCCCTTCTTTTCTTACTTCATTATTATTTTTTTTTCAAGGTCGCCAAAGTAGAAGAACTTACTTCATTATTGAGATACAGTGCACATGCCATAAAATTCATCCTTTAATAATGTATTCTTCAGTGGTTTTTAGTACATTCACAGAGTTGTTCAAACATCCCCACTACCTAATTCCAAAACATCTCATCACCCCAAATAGAAGCCTTAAACCCACTCCCCTCTGCCCAGCCCTGGGCGCCACTATCTACTTCCTGTCTCCATGGAATAGGAATGGAATTTTACAATATGTGGCCTCTTGTAACTGTTTTCTGTTACTATTTTCAAGATCCATCTAAATTGTAGCATGTGTCAGTACTTCATTTCTTTTTATGGCTAAATAATATTCTATTGTATCTATACACCACATTTTGTTTATCCATTCACCTGTTGATGACATTTGGGTTGTTTCTAGGTTTCCACCATTATGAATAATGCTGTTATAAACACTCATGCACACATTTTCTGTATGGACGTATGTCTTCAATTCTCTTGCATATATACCTAGAGTGGACAAAATATTTCTGTTTAGAATCAGAAGCTGTACTTGAGACCAGCCTAGGCAATATAGCAAGATGCCGTGTCGACAAAAATTTAAAAATTAGCTGGCGTGGTGGCATACCTGTAGTCCCAGCTACTCGGGAGGCTGAGGCAGGAGGATCACTTGAGCCCAGGAGTTGGAGGCTGCAGTGAGCTGTGATGATGCCACGGCACTGCAGCCTGGGCAACAGAGTGAGACTCTGTCTCTTAAAAAAAAAAAAAAAAGTTGAGCTTTGCTCAGCTTGGGTTTCTGAATAACCATGAAGAACACCGATGTAATAAAGTAGTAAATCTTGTTTTCAGATTTTGGGGGTAGGCTGTTACCGCAACTATTCTAGCATAGCCTAATACTTAGGCCAGCTGCTGTAACCATGACCTTAACATTTCAGTTGCTCAGCACAATTAAAGTTTATTTCCTGCTTGAGTCACAGTCCCATGCACAGCCCAGTGTAAGCCTTCCTCACAGTGACTCAAGAGTCTCCCATCTAGTAACTCCACCATTCCCTATCATTTCAGGGTCCTCCATTGGAGCCACTGCATCCCTTCCGCAAGCAAAGGATGGAAGAGGGTGGAGGATCACGTAGGAGGTTCCAGGGCCAAACCCAGAAGTGGTGCACATCACCTCTGCCCACATTCCATTGGTGAGAACTCGGTCACATGATTTTATGTGGCAGCAAAGGAGGCTGGGAAATGTAGTCTAGCATGTGCCTATTCCCAAATAATATACCATTTTCTTTTAGAGGGTCCCTCTCTGCTATTTAGGCTGACACTGGCAGTATTTACTAAATCTAAACTTACACTTCTCCTATGACCTAGCAATTTTACCCCTAGATTTAAACCCAACAGAAAGGAGAGAAAAATGTCCGTAGCATCTTTACTCAAAAATCATCCGGAACAAGAAATAAGCTGAATGTCCATCGGCAGTGGAATGGAGAAATAAACTCATACGGTGAAATGCTATGCAGCCATGAAAAATAACAAATGATTCCTATATGCAACAGCATGAATGACTCTCATAGGCACAATATGGTGAGAAATAATCCGGTCCGGACACAAGGGAGTACACGCTGTAAGGCTCCTTTTGTGTGAAATTTTTGAACACGCAAAACTAAGCTACAGGGGCTGAGTGCAGAGCAGCAGTTGCCTGGGGCAGGAGTTGGGAGTAGGACTGAGTGCAAAGGGGCACAAGGAAACTTTTCCAGAGTGAAGGAAAAGTTCCTATTTTGATTGGAATTGTGATTATGCACGTACCTATCTGCTAAAATGCGTTATACTGTACATTTCAAATGGGTGCATTTTATTATATGTAAGGTATACCTCAATGAAGTTGATATTTTAAAAACATGCAAACCAGTCTAGTGATAGTAGTCAGAGCAGTGGTTACTTTGTGTGAGAGGTGGCAATTGATTGCGCCACCTGTGAATGCGCAGGTGGAACCTTCTGGAAGTTCTGCAAATCTTTTATATCTTAGTCTGGGTAGTGGATTGAAGGATTTGTGCGTATGTAAAAGTTCATTGAGCTGTAACTTAAGATGTGTGCATTTTATTGTATCTAAGTTATAACTTCATGAAAGGGTAAAGTAAAATAAGTAAAAAATAACCAATGTCTTTCTAAACTGAGGGTCTCCACATCTCAGTTCTGAGTGTCTGGACAGGGTTCCTTTCCTGTCCCACTCCTCTCCTGTTTCCTTTCTAGTCCTCAACCCTTTGGGCCTCATAACTCACTGCAACCTCAAACTCCTGGGCTCAAGAAAACCTCCCACCTCGGCCTCCCAGAGTGCTGGGATTACAGGTGTGAGCCACAGCACCCGGTCAACCCTCCTGAATAAAAATTCTTCAAAGACAGAGATTATGTTCCCAGTGCCCAGAACAGGGCCTGGCACATGGTAGGTCTTCAGTAAATATTTGTTTAATGAATAACTAGTACCAACCTGATAGGGTTATTGGGAAAATTGATGAGATAATTCATGCAAAGCATTTATCACAGTGCTTGTGATAAATGTGACTGTTTAGTGTATGTTAGCTGATATTAACTAACACTCTTATAGCATTTAATATGTGCTGGGTGCTGTTTTGCATATATTCATTCATTTACACTGAACAATAGCCCTTGACGCCAGCACTGTCATGGTTCCCATTTTACAGATGAGGAAATGAGACCTAGAGAAGTTGATAAGGTGAGGAAGGATGTGAATTCAAGGAGTCAAGCTCCAAATTCCACAGGCTGAGACCCAGCCAATCCACTACCTCTCCATCAGCCCCTATCAGTAGTATTCTCCATGACCTCAACTTGTTAACTTGTTAGGCACTAATTCCTGCTAGGATCACGGCTGCTTGTTATAGCTAAGTCTGCAAGACAACTCAAACTTGGGGGCCCCGAGGGCAATTCTAAGAGTACTATGTAGAGTTCCTCATCTGGTGATAAATTTACCAGTAATCTGAATAAAACCTGAATTAGCTGACGCCATTAATAATATGTACCTGTTGGAGGAAATATTTAAAGTAGTAAAATTATTCACCAGACCCTGTTCTAGCAGGAAGGGAAAACAGTGGTGAACAAGACAGGCAAGGACCCTGCCCTTGAGCTAACAGTCTAATAGATGGTGAGACAGGCATTTGACAGTTAAGACCTTTGGTTGCGAACTTCACCTAAACTAGCATAAATAAAAGGAATATATTGGCTCTGGAAAAGTTTCCTTGTGCCCCTTTGCACTCAGTCCTACTCCCACCTCCTGCCCCAGGCAACTGCTGCTCTGCACTCAGCCCCTGTAGCTTAGTTTTGCGTGTTCAAAAATTTCATACAAAAGGAGCCTTACAGCGTGTACTCCCTTGTGTCCGGACCGGATTATTTCTCACCATAGTATGCCTATGAGAGTCATTCATGCTGTTGCATATAGGAATCATTTGTTATTTTTCATGGCTGCATAGCATTTCACCGTATGAGTTTATTTCTCCATTCCACTGCCGATGGATATTCAGCTTATTTCTTGTTCCGGATGATTTTTGAGTAAAGATGCTATGGACATTTTTCTCTCCTTTCTGTTGGGTTTAAATCTAGGGGTAAAATTGCTGGGTCATAGGAGAGGTGTAAGTTTAGATTTAGTAAATACTGCCAGTGTCAGCGTAAATAGCAGAGAGGGGCCCTCTAAAAGAAAATGGTATTTTATTTCGGAATAGGCACTGCACTGGGAATAGGCATACCACAGTAAACTATGTGCATATTCAGGGAGGTAAAGGAAGACAAAGGTTTTTAAAGGAAAATGAGGAGGATTACATGACGGTTTGGAAATAATGATCCTTGGCTACAAAGATCAAAAACAAGGATGCCGCCAGTGCAAGGTTTGACAGGCAGTTGCTAGGCAGATGTTCTTGCAGGATTATTTTCTTGGGTAAGGTTGCAAGGGCCTTTGTGCAAGGTTGTGGTTTTTGCAGGGTCTTTAGGGATAGTTTTTATCAGGCATTTGTGTATAAGACCCTCTCTTCCTGGGCTTCCCTGGGCTCTATTTGTCAGATTTTTTTTGAAAACTGAAAAAGGGCTAGTGTGGTTGACATGTGGGGAACAAGAGACGATGAGGCTGAAGAAGAAGAAGGGCCAGATCCCTCCCCAGCCCCAGCCCCTAACGAGCAATGGGAATCATGGGAAAGATTTAAGTCAGAAACTGACATGGGCAAAAGTGCATTTTAGAAAGATGCACGGCTGCAGGGCGGCGCCTCCAGCACGCACCAGCACGCTCCCGGGCCCTGCTCTCGGCAGTGGTGGGCTGCGGCCTTCTGCCTTCCGCCTTTTTGCCTAATTTATAGGCAGGAACGGAGGTACTGGGCAGATGAGGATGGAACATGTTTTGGCTACTTTTCATAAAGTTGTGAGAACCAAAAATTGTGTTGATTTGCACAACAACATTGTTTAAAATAGCTCATAAGGCCAGAGACAGTAGCTGTCAGCATTTGGGGAGGTTGGGGTGGGAAGATTGATTGAGAACAGAAGTTCCAGACCAGGCTGAGAAACACAACAAGACCCCGTCTCTATAAAAGGTAGAAAAATTAGCTGGGCGTAGTGGTGCATGCCTGCAGTCCCAGCTACTTGGGAGGCTGAGGCAGGAGGATCACTAGAGCCCAGGAATTCAAGGTTACAGTGGGCTATGATGACACCACTGCACTCCAGCCTAGGTGACAGAGTTAGACCCTGTCTCTAAAAATAATAATTTTTTTAAAAAGTCCGAACCAGGAAACAGCCTGAATGAACACCAAGGGAGCAGTGATCAGGTAAATTACAGCACATTCATAAAACAGAAAGCTCTACAATCATTTAAAAGAATAAGGCAGGTATTATCTATTTTTAGAAAAGAACAAGTGGGTCTATACGTGCTGAGTTGGAAAAATGATTATAGGGTATTATTACGTGAAATAAGCAAATTGCATACTCATATGTGTGTCCTGTTTTCATTAAAAAAACAAATGTATGTTTAGATATACACTACGTACATGCAGATAAATACCCATATTCTCAGGAAAAAAGATCAGGAAGCGCACGGCCCAAACTGTCAACAGTAGTTACCTGGGGGTTGAAATGAGGCGGGAGGGGTTTCTTTTAAATACATAATTTTCAAGCAGTCGGATTATGGGAATGGCAGACCTGGATTCAATCATCCCACCTGCACGCCACCCCCCACCCCGGCCTCAGGGTCTTGCCTTGCTTCTGCATGAACAGCGACAGCTCACACTGTTCCCAAGGTTGGAAAGCCCTGCCCAGGGCCAGGGTCATTTCAGCTCCCAGCATTTCTGATTGTCTCAGAAGACCACAGGGCAAAGGACCGCAGCCGCCTCAGCACCCGGGAACCATCTAGAACCAGAAGGGTTCATCTGGAAATGGGGGGAGGACTAATGAAGGAGTGGCAGACCCATCGCTCACATTCCCCCACGTACCCCCTCCCCATTTTTCCAGTGGCCCCTTCCAGAATATTATGAGATTCTTTGGTTTCATATGTCCTCTACAGAGACATCCCATAAAACCGAGCAACCAGCTGAGTTCATGCAAAGCTGAGCCACGTTGGTAATATCCCACCTTGAACTTGTTCCCCCTCCTTCCCCGCCTCACTTCCCTTCTTCCCTGAGGCCAGCTCCTCCAGTACTCTGCTCTCCAGGGAGGCCTGAGCTCATAGACTTTACCTCCGGCTCTGTTTTCTAGGGAACCCAAAGGCAATGGGTGACTTTTTGCTTTTTTAACATTTTTCTCTAAACATTTTTTTTTTAATGAAGCGCCCAACCATTAAGTGGATGAGAATCTTGCAGCAGAGAGGCAGTGCCAGGTTCACGCAGCTGTAATGGAAAACCTGCACAGACCTGGCATTTGCAGGTGGGCAAATGCTTCTCTTCAGGAAGAAACTGACATTGAAATTCAGAGATTGTGCCCGATGCGGTTAAACTCCTGCTGCTGAGGTTTGATCTTCTTGTTTCCCGATGGGAAGGCTGATCCTCTCTCAGTGCCCTTGGTACAAGTGGGTACTATCAAGCAGAAGTGAGTGCAGAGCAGAACATGAGTCTTGAGGGACATTCCTGGTGTGTAAAGATACAATGATGGCACCAAAATGATCCGTTACCACCTCAGGTCTGTGATACTGGAGGAGGAAGAGGAGAAGCAGGGGGAGATGGGGGAGGAGAAATGAGAAGTCACAACAACAACCACAGAAAGTTGCGAGAGCGGCGTGGGTCGAGGAGTATTTGGGTGCGAGGCTGTTTCAGGTTGTCAGACCTGGGGATCTCGCCTGAGGGACAGCACAGGTGAGGCAGAGCTCGGCTGGTGACTGCTCAGGCTCCTGAAAATGTTGCTGCTCGTGAAAAAGTTCACTGGTGGCAGCGCAGGCCAGCTACACTCGAGTGCCCTGAAGTCGCCTTTGTAGCCCCAGTGTGGTTTCTCAGGCCCCTGTGGCCTGATTTTCCAGGAAGCAGTGACTTCTCCTTCCACAGAATCACTGCTTCTCTCTGCCACGTGCCTTGCCCAAGTGAGGAACCGTCTGTCATCTGCCCACAGCTCTTCCTCCTACCCTAACCGTGGTTGTCCCTGGCACCCAGTCCTGAGAGTCCTCTCCCTACACTCTCCCCAAGAGCTTGTCCTTTCTCCAAATCTTCTATTTCTTTTTTTATTTTATTTTATTTTTTTTTCTTCTATTTCTTTTGGTGACATCAAATCTCTCTTCTTTTACCTGTGGCTGAAGCAAGGCTTGTGGTCATCGCAGGCACGCCAATACTTTACCACGCCTTCAAGCCCATAGTTTTTATTAAAACAAACCAAAAAAACCTCTTTGTACTGTGAAAATTTTCAAATATTACAGAAGAGGGAAAATAGTATAACAAACCTCCAAGCACCCTTCACCCAGCTTCAACAATTATTAACAAAATGGCTAGTCCATTTCATCTATAATCCCAACCATCCCACCTTCCCAGTGGACTATTTTAAAGCAATTCCCAAACATTATATTATTTTATTCATAAATATTTCAGTAAGCCCATAGTCTTTAAATAGTTGTTCCGTGTTACCAAGCAGACACAGGCGTTAAGTCCATGATGTCATTGTTCTGAATGAAACAAATCAGTGGGAACAATCACAGCAAGTGTAAGCGTCGTGACAATAATAACAATAGCCATAGCTGACATCGACATAGCTCTTAGTCTGTGCTAGCCTGTGTTATAAACACTTTCCGTATTTTAACGCATTTAATCTCCGCAAAAGTCCTGGAGGTAGGTATGGTTGAGATTGTTCCCATTTTACCAAGGAAAGGACTGAGACAAAGAAAGATTCCGTGATGTGCCTGAGGTCAGACGACATTCCTACCACAGCTAATGTGAACTTGGCCGCACGGTCCATTTCTGGTTCCCTCTCCAGCTCCTTTTCCCTCTGCTCCCCCCGCCCCCCCCCCACCCCGCCACCACTGCGGCCACCAGGGGCTCAGTCTGCTGACTCACGCACACGTGGCTGTAGCCTCTCTTCTCCTGTCTGCACCTCTGGCTCCTGCTCCCCCAGGAAGCCACTGACTGTGCGACACAGTTTGGCTTCAAGTTGGATACAGCATTGACATGTACGGTTTGTCATTGTATACACGTCACCTTTGTGCGGTAGGGGGAGAGTGAAACGATGGCTTTTGCCTGGCAACACCTTATGTTCACCGTCTATCCTTTTGCGTATTTGCTTTTTTAAGCAGGTACAGTACGTCCTCACTTCACGTCAGTGACAGGCTCTTGGAAAGTGCAACGTTTTTTCAAACGTTGTCTGAAGAAACCAATTTTACGACAGGCTAATTGATAGAAACAAGAATTCCTACGGCATGTTTCTGATCACAAAAATATCACCAAACTTCTAAATAAAGACCAAAACAGTTCTAACGTTAAACATGGAAATAAATGGGAGCTATCCATACATTTAAGAAAGAGTAAGAAAAACAAGATAATTTCTTAACCAATTATTCCAGTTCAGGGTTGCAGGTGGCTGGAGCAACCCAGCGGCTCAGGCAGGGACCAGCCCTGGACAGACGCCACCCCATCTCAGGGCGCTCACACACGCCCACACTCACTCACACTGGGGCCATGTAGACGCACCAGTGAATCTAACGTGCACATCTTTGGGCTGTGGGAGAAAACGGAGCACCCAGAGAAAACCGCACGGTCGTGGGGAGAACATCCAAACATCACAGTGGCCCCAACCAGGCAGCGACTTTTCTTTCTCACAAAATCATGTTAAATGAAACAATATTATTTGACGTCCTGGTGTATATGTTTTCCCTTAAAAGTTTTTCTTCAAAATGGTTTTGGGGTCAGAAAGTTGTCCAGGATTTTTATGAGGATTAACTAAGTTAAAATGGGCAAAATACTTAGAACAGAGCCTGGTACATATAGGAGCTATCCAAGCACTGATTTGAAAATCAGACTGTGCAAATTTACTAGCTAAAGATGTTCAGTGACTTGTACAAATAACCTGACCTCTCTGGGCCTGTTCAGTTTCCTTTTCTGTAAATGAGATAATAAAACCTCACTCATTGGATTTATTTATAACGTGCTTAGCACAGCCCCTGCAATAAGCATTCAATAAATAGTTGCCATTGGCCGGGCACAGTGGCTTATGCCTAAAATCCCAGCACTTTGGGGGCCCAAGGCAGAAGGATGGCTTGAGGCCAGGAGTTCAAGATCAGCCCGGGCAACATAGTGAGACCCTGGTATCTACAATCAATCCATCAATAAAAAGTAGCCAGGCGTGGTGGTGCACATCTGCGGTCCCAGCTATGTGGGAGGCTGAGGCAGGAGGATAGCTGGAGCCCTCCTGGAGTGACCTATGATGATGCCACTGCACTCTAGTCTGGGCAACAGAACAAGACCCTGTCTCTAAAAAATAAAATATAAATAAAAATAAATTAAAAAGTTATAAACTGCTGGTACATGCTACCGCCCGGATGAACCTTGAAAACACTATGCTAAGTGGAAGAAGCCAGACACAAAAGGCTTGTTATATGATTCCATTTATAGGAAATATTCAGAATAGGCAAATCCATAGACACAGAAAGCAGATTAGTAGTTACATCGCGGTGGGGCCGGGGGAGGATGAAGAGTGACTACTAACGGGTACAAGGTTGGGGCTGAAATGGGCATGAAATTCAGAACATGAAAATGCTCTGAAATGAGAGAGCGGTGATGGTTGCACGGCCCTGTGAACATATTAAAAACCATTAAATTGTACACCAGAAGAGGGCTACTATTATCACATGTGATATATCAGAGAAAATAAAAATGCCAGAACACACTACCACCAAATAAACTGAACTAAAATCTGATCAAACCTCTTTTGCCTTTTTTAATTTTTTTATTTTTTAGAGACAGAGTCTTGCTCTGTCGCCCAAGCTGGAGTGCAGTAGCATCATCATAGCTCACTGCAACCTCAAACTCTTGGGTTCAAGAGATCCTCCTGCCTCAGCCTCCTAAGTAGCTGGGACTACAGGCATGAAGTCTGCGCCTGGCCTGATGAAACCCCTTGATCCAACTACCATTTTACAGAAAATACAGGAGACAGACAAACATGTTAAAGGACATCAGAGTGATGAAATTAGCAAACTCCACACTGAGATTTTTGTCTTTGCATTATGTCTGTTTCATCAACATAAATTTTGAGGGAAGGAAAAAAATAGATGGAGGATGAAGAGAAACTAAGGGAGATAGTAACCAATTGCAATATGTGGATATTATCTGGATCTGGAGTTAAATGAACTATTGTATAAAAAATAAATTGACGATTCAGACTCACGGAGGAAAAAAGAAGGAAAAAAAAACAATAAGTTGAGATAACTGGCATTTTGAACACACTGGATATTTTACTTTTTTCAAGTGTGCTAATGGTATTATGGATATAGAGTTTCAGTATGTTTTAGAAATACATATTAAAATATCCACAGGTGAAAAGATACTGTGTCTGGAACTCTTACAATTCATGTGTTGGTTGGTATAGCTGGTTTCCTTGACCTGCCCATTTCTTGATTCTCTTCCCCTTTCGTAACCCTCTCTTGCTCTATCAGAAATTAGTTTATTTTTGGTTTTACTTTCCGTACTCTCTATTTCCCACGAGAGCAGTAATCCTGTCTGTCTGGCATATGGCCAGATCCTGCAGGTTTAGCAAACTACCTGGTGCCTGGTAAGAGCTAAATGTTCAGTGAATGAATAAGTGAATGACAATGCAGGTCTTATCGCATCCGCTTCTTTAGCTCTGAGCTCTAGGTTCACCTTTCCAGCTGTCAACTGGACATTTACACCTACACCCATACAGGATATCCCCCCTAGGTTTCAATGATAACAATGATTAGTAATAATAAACAACTGTTTTATAGCACTTTGTGTGGCTGGCATACCTTGATTCGCTTAATAACCACAATTACCCTCTGAACTAGGTACTATTATCATCCCGTTTTTCAGAGGGGAAAGCTGAGGCACCAAGAAGTCACGTGACTTGCCTGAAGTCCCACACCTGGTCAGTGATGGTGACAAATTAGAGCACAGAGAGGTGCCTCTGGATGCTTAAGCACTAGGCTTAACTGCCTCTCCTACTTTGTCACCATTCTCCTAAGCACTCAGATCACCATCTGGGGGTCACCTTGGACTCTTGCCCCCACAATTCCCTCCTTAAAGTAATTTCCATCTCCCACACCCTCCCACCCCTTCCCTGCCCCTGTCCTGAGGCACAGGATGCAGCTGGCACTGTGGCTCCTTAATCTTTGTCCCCCTCCCAGTGGACTCTCGGTACATCTTTGCTGCCTTGAAGGAGCAAGTTGCCCCAATTTGGCCGTTTATTACCATTTATTATTTCTTCTTTCATTTACCGTGTGCACCCACTGGGTTCAACTCCCGGCTTCGTCCCTCTTAGCTGTGGGACAAGTGGCTTATCCTTCTCTAGGGGACTGAATGGTGAACCCCTACCCACCTCCCCCACAAAAATATATACCCTCCTCCTAACTCCTAGAACCTGTAAATGTGACCTTATTTGAAAAAAGGGTCTTTACAGATGTGATTAAATTAAGGATCTTGAGATCATCTTTGATTACCTGGATGGGGCCAAAATCCAATGACACATGTTCTTATAAAAGACACAGAGAAGGCCAAGTGAAGTGGCTCACATCTGTGATCCTAGCGCTCTGGGAGGCTAAGGCAGGAGGATTGCTTGAGGTCAGGGCTCGAGACCAGCCTGAGCAAGTGCGAGACCCCGTTTCTACAAAAAAATAGAAAAAAATTAGCTGAGTGTGGTGGCACGTGCCTGTAGTCCTGGCTACTCGGGAGGCTGAGGCAGGAGGCTCTCTGGAGCCCAGGAGTTCGAGGCTGCAGTGAGCTATGATGATGCCTCTGCACTCTAGCCCAGGTGACAGAACAAGACCCTGTCTTAAAAAGAAAACAAAACAAAGATACAGAAGACAGACACGTAGGAAAGTAGGAGAGGTGATGTGGGAATAGGCAGATACTGGAATGATGCAGCCAGAAGCCGTGGAACACGCGGAGCCACCAGAAACTGGAAGAGGCCGGGAAGGACCCTCCCCTAGAGCCCTTGAGGGAATGTGCCAGTGCTGACACCAGTTTTGGACTTCTGGCCTCCGGAAGAGAGAAAAAGTTTCTGTTGTTTTAAGCCACCAAGGTTGTGGCAGTTTATTACAGTAGCTACAAGAAATTAATCCACCTCCCCGTGCCCCCGTCCTTGTCTTAGAAGGGAAATAGTAACACGTCCACTTCGTTTGGGCTGCCGCGAGGATCAAGTGGGTGTAAAGTGCCCAGCCCATGTCTGCAGCAAGGAAGAGGTGTTTATGCCACGAACCTGAGGCCGGACTGCACAGTCGGACCTGGACTTACCTCTGCCAGCTGCCTGGCCTTAGGTGAGTTGTCTAATCTCTCTGTGCCTCAGTTTCCTCATTTGTAAAATATGGATGTTGTAAGGGAGCAGTTCTCAAACTTTTTGGTCTCAGGACCTCTTTATACACTTAAAAACTATTGAAAGAGCTTTTGTTAGATGGGTTCTATCTACTGATATCTACTGTAATTAGAAATTTAAACTGATGCTTTTAAAATATATATATATATATATGTATATATATATTTTTTGAGACAGAGTCTCTCTTGCTGCCCTGGCTGGAGTGCAGTGGTGTGATCATAGCTCACTACAGCCTCAAACTCCTGGGCTCAAGTGATCGTCCTGCCTCAGCCTCTTGAGTAGCTGGGACCACAGGTGTACACCACTGCACCTGGCTAATTAAAAAATATAAATTTAAAAATAGAAGACACATTAAAATGTTAACATAATTTTTTTTTTTTGGGGGGACAGAATCTCACTCTGTTGCCCGGGCTAGAGTGCCGTGGCGTCAGCCTAGCTCACAGCAACCTCAAACTCCTGAGCTCAAGCGATCCTTCTGCCTCAGCCTCCCGAGTAGCTGGGACTACAGGCATGCGCCACCATGCCTGGCTAATTTTTTTCCTATATATTTTTAGTTGTCCAAATAATTTCTTTCTATTTTTAGTAGAGACGGGGTCTCGCTCTTGCTCAGGCTGGTCTCGAACTCCTGAGCTCAAACGATCTGCCCGTTTCAGCCTCCCAGAGTGCTAGGATTACAGGCATGAGCCACCGTGCCCGGCCAACATAATTATTTTTTATATTATTATTTGGTTATTTTTAGAGAAGCAGTCTCCCTATGTTGCCCAAGCTGAACTTGAACTCTTGCACTCAAGGGATCCTCCTGCCTAATAGCCGGGTTTGCAGTCACACACTACTGTGCCCGGCTAACGTATGTATTTTTTAATAAAGATAACTCTATGCTCCAAAATAAACAAAAAATACTTAGAACAGTGGCACCGTTCCGTGTTTTTGCAGCTCTCTAATATCTAGCTAATTAGAACAGAGCTGGGTCCCCAAACCTGCCTCTGCTTTCAGTCTCTCTGATACACTGCTTTGTGTCAAGTATATGCAGAACATCTAGCCTCACACTGGGCCATAGTTGCAAAAAGTGACAACCTCGCAGAGACCCTTTGGCTCTTGGGGACTCTCAGCAGTTCTTAGGCCACACTTCAGGAACCTGTGGAGTGAGGATTAAATGAGTAACATTTATAAAGCACTTAGAAGAATGCTTAGCACACAGTAAGTACTACATATTTTTTTTATGTATTTTTTATGTATTTTTTTATGTATTAATGTAAAGCAAATAATACATTTTAACTTTTTTTGAATTTTAATATATGCAAGGTTGGGGTGTGCTTTATGGCTACAAGAGCCTTAAGATTTCTGCCTTCGAGGAGCTAACAGTCAGATGGCGGAGGCATATTGAACCACATGGTTAAACTCAGGATGCTAAGAGTGATTTTGATGGGGGAAGCAGCGGACTGTGAGGCTTGCAGAAGAGGGTCCCTGACTCACGCGGGAGGGGACAGGAGGGTGCACGGGGGTTGTGGGTTCAGGGAGGGCTCTCCTGGGGGTCGGATGGGGGTCTGAGGGACAAGTGGATTTAGCAGTCCAAAAGAACAGGGTGTTTGGGGTAAGGAAATTGCTGGTGCTGAGATGCGAACGCCGACCTCGAGCCACTGTGAACTGGTGTTTATGTCACAAGGAGCCGCTAATGGACGTGGCTCGGCGGGCGGGGTACCCGGCGGCTTTGGGGACAGAGAACTCTTAGACCCGTTCGCCCCTCGCCTGGCGCCTCCGCCGGAGCGCAGAGCCCGGCGCCGCCAGGTCCTCCTGGTGACCCGGTCGGCGGGGGGGGCGAGGGGGTCTGCGGGCGGGGGTCCCCGCTTTGTCCCCAGGATGAGCCCCATCCCGGAGTCCACCCACGGCCCTCCGTTCCTTTCCCAGGCAGGGGCAGCTCCCCGAAGCCGCGAATTGCCCAGCGAGACGAGCGCTCTTCGCCTCCCCTCCCCTCCGGGCCCGCCGCGACCCTCCCCGGCTGGGGGCGGGGAGGAGCCAGGACCGGCGGGAGGAGGGGCGGCGGCTGCCGGGAGGGGGCCGCGCGTCCCGGGGTCTGGAGTGGGGGCTGGGGGAGCAGCTGCGAGTCAGCAGGTTGGGGGCGCGGGGCGGGTGGGGACCTCGGGGCGCCCCCGGGCGGCAGAAGGCGGGCGCGCCCCTCGCCAGGCCGGGATCGGGGCGGGGCGCTTGGCATCCCCGCGGGGGGAGCCGGCCACCCGGCCTCGCCGCCGTCGCCAAAGTTTCCCGGAGGAGCCGCGGGCCGCCCTTCCTCCCCGGCCCCGGCGCGGGGGCGCCCCTGGGCGAGAACTGCTTCCGCGGGCAGCGGGGCCCCGCTCCGGCTAGACC
The DNA here is from genome assembly GCF_041146395.1 of Eulemur rufifrons. Taxonomy (NCBI): domain Eukaryota; kingdom Metazoa; phylum Chordata; class Mammalia; order Primates; family Lemuridae; genus Eulemur; species Eulemur rufifrons. Next base: position 4,788,199 of record NC_091003.1, read on the forward strand.
CCGCGCCTCCATTGCGCCCAACTCGGATTCCCAACTTGGGAGGCGCCGCGGGCCTGCGCACGCGCGCGCCTTCCTCGCCTCCTCCTCCTCCTCCTCCTCCCCCCTCCCCTCCCCCCATCTCGGGAGCAGGCTCTGGCCGAGCCGGGCGCCCAGACCCGCGGCCCGGCGCGCTGACCTCGGCTCCGGCCCGCCGCCCCCGCCCATGCCGACGCCGGCCGCCCCGGTGCGCCCTCGCCCGCGGGCAGGCTGAGCGCGGCCGCCGGCGGCGCCTGGGTGGGCCCGGCCCGGCGCTGCCCTCGACAGCGGCAAGTTTGGGAGTTGCACTAGTTTGCGGGGTGCGGGAGAGGCCGGGAGCACCGCCATGGACGAGGAGCGGGGGTCGGCGCTGGCGGCCGAGTCGGCGCTGGAGAAGAACGTGGCCGAGCTGACCGTCACGGACGTGTACGCCATCGCGTCGCTCGTGGGCCAGGAGTTCGAGCGGGTCATCGACCAGCACGGCTTCGAGGCCATCGCGCGCCTCGTGCCCAAGGTCGTGCGCGTCCTGGAGATCCTGGAGGTGCTGGTAAGCCGCCACCACGTCGCGCCGGAGCTGGACGAGCTGCGCCTGGAGCTGGACCGCCTGCGCCTGGAGAGGATGGACCGCATCGAGAAGGAGCGCAAGCATCGGAAGGTGGGTAGCAGCCTCAGTCTGCCCATCCGGGCAATGGGGCTGCTGGAACGCAAGGGCCCTTCAGCTCTGGGCCACTGTGGGTGCGCACACATGTGTATACAGGGACTAGACAAGAGGGGACTAGACTGGGTGAGGGAGGGAGGCCCTTGGCATATACCACCTGAGAGATTCAGAGCAGTTCTCTGGAGTCAGACCTGAGTTCCAATCCCACCTTTACCATTTAGTAGCTGTGTGACATTGGGTAAGTTACTTAACCTCTCTGTGCTTTATGTCCCCACCTGTCAAATGGTGATCACCTTATAAGAATGAAATGGGATGATATAGGTTAAGTGCTTAGATACTACTATTCTTTTCCGGAAATGAAATGAGCCCCTGCCCCCAGTGAGACCCAAGAAGATGTGACACCAGGCCTTTTCTCCCCCCCCCCCCCCCGAGCAAGGGGAATGTGACATACAGCCAGTGAACTTACACTGAGCCCAGTCTCTTGAGTTCATATTTGCAACTTTCTTCCCAGGGCCCCCCTAGTTGATTAACCTGTGCCCGGAGGTGCTTCCCCCTCCTTGATTGTATCTGTAGTCCTCACAGAACTCGGGAGGTAGGAATTATCTTCATTTCACAGAAACTGAGAAACTGAGGGAAGAGTCGCGGAGGGATTTGTCCCAAGTTAGTGGTGAGAGGGTCCCAGCCCCAGTGTCTCCTCCCTGCGCGGTTGGAATTGGGGCAAGGGGGTGATTTGAGGCAGCTTTAAGGCTAAGCCTCTCCCCTGGGAACAGGAATCTGCCTGAATCGGGGCCTCCCCCTGGTCGGGGAGTCCAGACGAGGTTCCTGGGGAAGAGGAAGCGGGAGACGTGTGGTTTCCTGCCCTAACCTCAGCCCAGGGATGCTCCCAGCAGGCCCTTCAGACTGAGAATGGGAGGAAACACCTTTCCTTGAGAGATTGGGGTGCCTGGGCCATCTCTGGCTTGCTGTGTGGCCTCAGGAAATAAAATTGGCCTCTCTGAACCTCCCTGGCGGGCCATCGCCTATTGTGTACTTTGATGATCTGTGTGTTTTCAGGGAAAATGGCCAAAGCTGGGTCTGCAGCCTTAACCTGAGGGCAGATCGTGGGTGGTTAACAGCGCTTTTGCCAGGTTTCAATGTGTTTGTCCTCCTAGGTCTCTATGCCCTGGGGTCAGGAAGGAAACTCAAGCTCCCAGGAGCTGGGCAGCATTTCCAAGGTCACAGTGGGAGCTTGAAAATGCTTCGGGCCAGTAATTAAAGATTCCTAGGAGCGGGACTTTGGAGTTAGACAGCCTGGTTTCAAACCCCACCATTTGTGGACTGTGTGATCTTGGGCAGATCGCACAGCCTCTCTGTGCCTCAGTTTCCTCAGCTGTAAAATGGGGTACTAATAGAACGTATCTTGTAGAATTGCGGTGAAGATTAATGGAGTTAATATACATAAAGTGCTCAGGACAGAGCCTGCCCATAGCAAGGACTTTGCAAATGTTAACTATTAGTTTTAGGCCAGAGATACTTTCCCTGAGGTCCTCACAGGCTGATGTTGGGGAGCCATGGCCACCCCAGACATCCCTCCTCCTACCCCAGATGCCCCATCCCTCCTAGAGGGTCGAGGAGGGAAGGGACGTTTGGAATCCTCCCATGCGGCTGCCTCTTAACAGCACTAAGGGGCTTGACCCAGGTCACACCAGAGTCCTGGCACCTACACCTCCCCCCACCCCTGTCTCTCTAGTTCTGCCTGGGCTGGGAGACACCCTAGTGGCTTTAGGGTACTCGGCCTAAAGCCGGATGGAATTCTCAGCCAGCTGCACTTGTTGCGTCTGGAACACCATCAGCTAGGAAGTAAACACCCATGTGCTCAGGGCCAGGGCTTGTTTATAAACATCAGCAATGACCTCTCATAAATCTGAGGACTGAATCCTCCTTTTCCCACCCCGGCCCCAGGCCCCTTTACTTTGCAATCTTGGGAGAGAGGAGGGACTCAATCTAATTTTTCTTTTTCCACAGCCTCAAAGGCCCTTCAAGGTGATATTTCCACCAAAATCTTCTTAGCCTGTCCTTGGTCTTGTCTGCCTGCCCACCCTCCCTTCCTCCTTTTTTCCCTCCCTCCCTCCCTCCCTTTCTCTTTTAACAAAGAAGGCTCCAGTAAAGCGCACACCCTCTCTTCCACCTACACCCCCCCCAGTAGGTCCCCACTCAGTCGCTTCTACTCATCACTTAGGCGCAGGCCACCGTCCTATCACGTTCTATCTTGTTACTCAATGTGCAGCCCTGTTGACGGGCCACAGAGTGCAGAGTGCCATCCCCGGTGACACGGGCTACACAGAGAAAAGCAAAGTGTCACTGGTATCAGGCAGTGGGCGGGTAACAGGCTTTAGAAAGCAGCGGCTGGGCTGATACAATTGCAGATAATGTAAACGGCCTGTGTTCACCACTCAGCAGATCTATTTATTGAGCATCCCCTGTGTGCCAGGCACTGTTCTGGGCACTGGGGAGACAGCAGTGACCATGACAGATGAAGTCTTGGCCCTCACGGGCCTGACCTTTTAGTGCAGTGCCAGCCCATAGAAATACAATGTGGCTTGCCATGTTAACAAAAAGAAATAGGGGAGATTAATTTTAATATATCTTATAGAATCCAGTATATCCAAAATATTTTTATTTCAACATGTAATCAGCATAAAACATTATTATTGAGATCTTTTGCCTTCTTTTCTTCCTACTACATCTTCAAAATCTGGTGTGTATTTCTCCCTTACCCTGTGTCCCGACTCAGACCAACCACATTTCAGGTGCTCACCAGCCACATGTGGTTAGTGGCTCCTCTATGGGATGGTGCAATTCTAGCATAATGAGATAGATTTTTTTTTTAATCAGTTTATAAGTGCCATAGAGAAAATAAAACAGGGAGACGAAGACTAGGGTGGCGGTCTAATAGATGGGGCAGTCAGGAAGGCTTCCCTGGGGAGGTGACATCTGAGCTGAGATCTGGATGAAGTATAGGAACCAACCACAGAGAGCTGAGGGGAGGGGCATTCTAGGCAGAAGGCGTGGCCCCAATTGATCCTCTAGCCTCAGCCTCCAGAGTAGCTGGGACTACAGGTGCGCACCACCACCCCCGGCTCTATTTTATTTTCTGTAGAGATGGGGTTTCTCTGTGTTGCCCAGGCTGGTCTCAAACTCCTGGCCTCAAGCGATCCTCCCACCTAGGCCTTGGCCTCCCAAAGCGCTGGGATCACAGGTGTGAGCCAATGCCCACGGATACATGCGAATATGGGCATTACATTGGATACGTGCGGGTACAATCTAATGCAGTATTGTGGAGGCACGTGGATAATGTCCATATGAATAATACCAGATAAAGTTCTGGAGGTCAAGAGTCATAAATGGGTCTCACTGGGTTAAAATCAAGGTGTCAGGAAGATGCCATTCCTTTGGAAGGCTCCTAGAGGAGAACCCAGCTTTGGGACCCTGTCTGCATTCCTTGGCTTGGGCCCCTTCCTCCATCTCCAGAGCCAGCAGTGTAGCGTCTTCACATCTCTCTCTGGAGATTAGAGCCACATTGTCCCTAACACTGACCCTCCTGTCTCACTCTTATGAGGACCCTGTGATTACACAGACCCACCTGGACAATCTAGGATCATCTCCCATCTCCAGATCCTTCACTTAGTCACATGTGCAAAGTCCCTTTTGCCACCTAAGGCAGCATCTTCTCAGGTTCCAGGGATCGGGACATGGATGTTGCTGGGGGCTGTTATGCCCGCCCCAGCCAGTTACCCTGGACCGATACTCTCTGAGCCGTGTGCTCAGCCTATGCCAGGTGGGAGCAGAGAGGACCGGGGCTGGAAGAGCCTCACTCTGCTCCCGAGCGGAGCCTGCGTGTGGGCTTCCGCCAGCCCCCCGCCCCCCGCCCTTCACCTTCCCTGGTGACCTCGAGCCAGCTGTCTGAACACTTGCTTGTTACTGCTCTTTGCCCCAGTGCGGCAGGCTTCCTGACGGAGGTGGGATCTAAGAACTTATTTAGACGATGGACAGAAGCGACGCTGAGTGTCCGGCCACCTGGCGGGCTTGTGACGGATGGTAGGAGGAACGGGGATTAGTACACACATCGTCATTAACACTTCCTGAGTGCCAGGCATACTCCAGGCGCTTTTTATATGTAGTGACCATTTATCCTCACAGCAGCCCTCCGAGGGAGATAATACACTTCCTTCCTCGTGTCCGGGGCACCTGAAGGTTGAATAATTTGCCCAAGGTCACCTAGTCAGTGGCAGAAACGAGATGCATACTTGAGTCAACAGATGCCAGCACCCAAGCCTGACCCCACTGCTTCATCCGGCAGCGGCAATGACGCTTTGTCAACTAGTTTACAGTTGCACGAGATACTTCTTTTTAGGTAACAGCTTTATTGAGTATAATTCAGATACCATACGATATGTCCACTTAAAGTCTACATGTCAGTGGTTTTTAGTGTATTCAGAGAGTTGTACAACCATCACCACAATCAATTTTAGAACATTTTCATTACTCCAAAAAGAAAATTCATACCCATTAACAGTCAATGCTCACTTCCCCCAGCACTGCGGCTCTAGATGACCTTCAGTCTGCTCTGTCTCTGTGGGTTTTCCTTATTGGACATTCATATAAATGGGATCATACAATATATGGCCTTTGTGGCTTCTTTTTTTGAGACAGCATCGTTCTCTGTCACCCTGGCTCAAGTGCATCATCACAGCTCACTGCATCCTCAAACTCCTGGGCTCAAGCGATCCTCCTGCCTCAGCCTCCTGGGTAGCTGGGACTATAGGCGTGCCCCACCATGCCCGGCTAATTTTCTATTTTTTGTAGAGACGGGGTCTCACTCTTGCTCAGGCTGGTCTCAAACTCCTGACCTCAAGGGATCCTCCTGCCTCAGCCTCCCAGAGTGCTGGGATTACAGGCGTGAGCCACCGCGCCCAGCTTGGCTTCCATTCTTAGCATGTTTTCAAGGTTTCTCCATGCTGTAGCATGTGTCAGAGTTTCATTCCTTTTCGTGGCTGAGTATTATTCCATTGTATGGATAGACGACGTTTTATTTGCCCGTTCTTCTGTTGATGGACATTCGGGTTGTTTCTACCCTTTGGCTACTATGAATAACGCTGCTGCAGACATTAGCATGCACACATTTTTGTGTGGACATAGTTTTTGTATTTCTTGGGCCGATCTTAGTGGTGGAATTGCTGGGCCCTGCGGGGACTCTGTTTAACATTTTGAGGAACCAGCAGACTGTTTTCCAGCATAGCTGCAACATTTTACCTTCCCACCAGCAGTGTAGGAGAGTTCCAATTTCTTCATATTCTTGTGAGCACTTGTTACTGTTTCTTTGATTCCAGACATCCACAAAATAATTGCACTAGACTGATCTTATCCTCACATCCACCTTGTGAGCCTTTATGTTTTGGTTCCCAGAATGAGGGAAACTGAGGCTCAGAGTGGTTAAGTGTTGCTGAAGACCCCTTGGAGTGACTTCCATATCAGATAGCTAAGAAGCCTTGGGGCAGAACGGCCCTGTCGGCCTGTACATCCGCCAGATCTTTGAAGCCTCTTTCTCCCTTGGAGAAGCCGGTGTGCCCTGATTGTCCAAAGTTCAGGGTATGACCACCCCCAGAGGTGGCTGGGAATGTTAGGACCCCTGTAGCCTGTGGCCGCTCAGCCACACTCTTCTCTATCGATAGCAGAACCAGCTTTGTGGTAGTCCTTGGCGCAGTTCTAACCGGGCCAGTCCTAGCAGCATAAATGCGGGCATCGGCCCCGGGGAAGCACCTTCTCTTTCTTGCAGAGGTGCTGTAAGTGGCTAGCGGTGGCCTTGTCTCCCCACCTGCCCCATGCCTGGTTCTCATAAGGATGGGGATAGCCCAAAGCCCCGGCGGCCCAAGCTTCCCTGGACAGGCCGTGACCCCGACGCGTGCCCTGGCTTTGGCAGGAGCTGGAGCTGGTGGAGGACGTGTGGCGCGGGGAGGCGCAGGACCTCCTCTCCCAGATAGCCCAGCTGCAGGAGGAGAACAAGCAGCTCATGACCAACCTCTCCCACAAGGATGTCAGCTTCTCCGAGGAGGAGTTCCAGAAGCACGAAGGTAAGGCGGGGGTGGGCTCAGGGTGTGAGGAGAGGGCTGTTCCTGTTGTCGTGGTCACCCACGCCGTCAGTCATCACCATCATCATGTTCCCTTGATGTGTCCGAGGTGCTCTCTGATGTCCACAGTCTTTGGACTCCTGTTGTCATGTTGATTTATACCACAGCCCTGCCTCGATTTACAGATGGTGACACAGAGGTTCGTTACACACTGTTGCAGATCCCCTGTGTTTGTCAGGCTCCTGTCTCAGCCCTGGAATACACGTTAGACACGGCGGGGACCCTGTGGCATGCAGAGGAGATGGGTGATAAACATGTACACAAACAGATGGCAGAGTTCCAGGTGGCGACCTGTGCCATCGAGAGCTGTCACAGGGGATATGATAGAAAATGACTTGGTGGGGGCATCTTTATTTTTTTTTAATCAAAAAAAATTTTTTTAGAGACAAGGTCTCACTCTGTTGCCCAGGCTGGGGTACAGTGTCACCATCACAGCTCATTAAAGCCTCCAAGTCCTGGGCTCAAGTGATCCTCCTGCCTCGGCCTGCAAAGTAGCTGGGACTACAGGTGTGTGCCAGCACACCTGGCTAATTTTTTATTTTATTTTTATGGAGGTTGGGTCTCCCTGTGTTGCCTCGGCTGGTCTCGAACTCCTGGCCTCAAGTGATCCTCCCACCTCGGCCTCCCAAAGTGTGAGGATGACAGGCATGAGCCACTGTGCGCCACTGGGGCATCTTTACACAAGGTCACCTCTGACTGCCTGGGTCCGAATCTCAGCTCAGCTAGATCCCAGTCTTGGCAAGATGATTTACTTTTCCATAAATCAGCTTCTTCAACTGTAAAATGTGGATATTATGATAAGGATTATGAATTAAGGATATTATGATAATGAGTTAATACATGGTAAAGTATTTAGCATGTGGTAAGCACTAGATAAGTATTTGCCATCATTTGTTTTGTAACAGCTTTATTGAGATATTATTCACATACCACACAATTCACCATTTAAAGTGTACAGTTCATCCAGCCTGGGCAACATAGCGAGACTCCATCTCTACAAAAAAAATAATAAAAATTAGCTGGGCATGGTGGCACTCACCTGTAGTCCAAGCTACTCAGGAGGCTGAGGCAGGAGGATCGCTTAAGCCCAGGAAGTTGCAGTGCGCTATGATTATACCACTACGCTCCAGCTTGGATGACAGAGTGAGATCCTGTCTCAAAAAAAAAAAAAAAAAAAAATTATACAATTCAGTGGTTTTTAGTCTATTCATAGAGTTGTGCAACCATCACCACAATTTTAGAACATTTTCATCACCTCACAAAGAAACATCGTGCCCTCTTCACCCTAAGCTGTAAGAACCCATTGATCTACTCTCTGTGTCTGTGAATTTGTCTTTTCTGGACATTTCCTGGAAATGGAATTATGCACTGTGTGGTCTTTTGTGTCTGACGTCTTTTACTTAGCGTAATGTTTTCAAGGTCCGTGGACGTTGTAGCACGGCTCGGTGCTTCGTTCCTCTCTATGCCTGAGTTATGCTCCATTCTGTAGATAGCCTGCATTTTGTTTATCTGTTTACTGTTGATGGACTCATGGGGTGTTTCCACCTTTTGGCTGTTGTGAATAATGCTGCTGTGAACATCTGTGCTCAAGCTTTGCGTGGACACGTGTTTTCAGTTCTTTCGGGTAGGTACCTCGGAGTGGAATTTCTGGGTCATACGGAAACTGTGTTGATCTTTGGGCATTTCTGCAGGGCACCCGGAGGCCTCTGGGGGTGACCTGGGAATTCCCCTGCCTGTGCCACTAAGGCCCCAAAGGCCTCGGGGACCCGCAGGCCACGGACCCGAAAGCTCTGAGCTGCTTGCTTGGCACGTCACTCGTCCTGCATGTGGGGGAGCTTTGCTTTGCTTCCACAGCTGCCAGAGCCCTGCTGGGCTTGGCATGAGACAGCCTACACACGTGATTGAAGACGCACTTCAGTGGTGTCTAGCGCGGGTCCGGCTCCCGAAGGGTTAGCTCAGGAGGTCACTTGGCAGCAGCCCCCGCCGGAGTAGAGAGGCCGAGACCGGGCAGATGCCAGGCATGCCTTTCACGGTTATTTTTATTTTGCATGGGAAACCATGGGAACACAAGGACAAAGGCACTTCTTCCACCTGCTAGAGGAACAGACATTGGGCAGACGGGGGGGGCGGGGCCCTGGGAGAAGGTGGAGCCCGTGAAGTTGTGACCGTGTGGCAGGTGCCACACGGAGAATGTGCTGGGCAGAGGCCTAGGGGTAGACTGAGGATGCAGGGGAGCAGTCGTCTGAGTCCTGTGCAGGGGCGTGGAGTGAGGTGCTCAGAGGAGCCAGTGTGGCTTTCTCAGCAGTTAACAGCGAGCGCCGCTCACGGAGGCACCTTCGCAGTTTCCTGTATTTCAGCCCCTGGAAATCTCCAGATTAAACAGCACTTCCCTGCCCCCCGTTTTTGGAAACGCATCTTGTCAGCTGGAGGGCAAGCTATGAAGACTACTTGTTAGCACATGCAGGGATGCATCACGGGTGTCCCGGCCATCGCGCTGGGGAGATGGGGTGCGAGATATGCTCAAGGGTCTGGAGGAGACACCTTGGGCTCTGGAGGAGCAACTTAGTCACCAGGGAGGGGGAAAACTGGCCACATGGTCATTTTCTGAAGGGCAGCACAGAACAGCACTGTGCATTAGAGACAGAAGTAATTGTAACGTTTCTAGTTGGCACATTAGAAAAAGTAAAAAGAAACCGATGAAAGTAATTTCCATAATATATTTTACTTAACCCAGTAGATCCAAAATAGTAAGTATCCTTGCAACATGTAATCAATATAAAAATTATCAATGGGCTATTTTGCATTCTTTTTTCCTATTAAGTCTTTTTTTTTTTTTTTTTTTGAGACAGAGTCTCACTCTGTTGCCCGGGCTACAGTGCCGTGGCGTCAGCCTAGCTCACAGCAACCTCAAACTCCTGGGCTAAAGCGATCCTCCTGCCTCAGCCTCCCGAGTAGCTGGGACTACAGGCATGTCCCACCATGCCCGGCTAATTTTTTCTATATATTTTTAGTTGTCCAGATAATTTCTTTCTATTTTTTTAGTCAAGACGGGGTCTCGCTCTTGCTCAGGCTGATGTATTAAGTCTTTTAATGTCATATTCAATCTTTGAAATCTAGTGGGATATATATGTATGTGTAGTTATTTTTTACTGTGAAAATACACCTAACATATTACATAAAATTTATCACCTTAACCTTTTATTTATTTATTTATTTTGAGGCGGTCTCACTCTGCGCCCCTGCTAGAGTGCAGTGGCGTCATCATAGCTCATGGCAACCTCCAACTCCTGGGCTCAATGATCCTCCTGCCTCAGCCTCCCAAGTAGCTGGGACTACAGGCGCCACCACACCTGCCTAATTTTTTCTGTTTTTAGTAGAGACAGGGTCTCGCTCTTGCGCAGGCTGGTCTCAAACTCCTGAGCTCAAGCATCCTCCCGCCTCGGCCTCCCAGAGTGCTGGGATTACAGGCCTGAGCCACCGCGCCTAACATCTTTTGTGAGAGAAAAGAACGTAAAGACGCTTAGTAACTGTGAAGAGCGCAGAAATGGGGGGACGAGGAGTGGGGTCAGAGAGACACTGACAGGGCAGGTGGGAGCTGGGGGCTACTCTAGAGTGGTCAGAGGAGGCAAGACCTCTGCGAAGAGGTGACATCTAAGCCAGCCATGGGGAGTAAGAAGCAAACAGAGAGGGAGTCTTGGGCAGAGGCCTTGAGCGGGGAATGAGCTTGGAGGGGCCAGGAACAGAGAGAGCAGGCGCTGGGTGGGTGAAGGGAGCGGTGGAGGCCATAGAGGGTGTGGCTGGGGGCCACTAAGACTTCAGTTTCATTCTCGGTGGGAAGCCGCAGGGCTGTTTTAGTGTGTTGGGGGGTTGGATTCACCTGCTGGTCCCACCTCCCCCACCCAGGCATGTCAGAGCGGGAGCGGCAGGTGATGAAAAAGCTGAAGGAGGTGGTGGACAAGCAGCGTGACGAGATCCGTGCCAAGGACAGGGAGCTCGGCCTGAAAAATGAGGACGTGGAGGCTGTAAGTGATGAGCCCTTAGCCCACATCTACCCTCCTGGCCAGCAGGTACCAGCAAGAGACTGGATCCTCCACTCAGGGGGTTCCTTCCCCCCTTGGTCTCATTCTTTGGGCTCCATGGGGTGGGGGATCCTGCCTATGGCTTGGGAGGCCCAAACTGGAAACACAGCCAGGGAGGTCCAGAGGCCCCATCAGCCTTTGCTCTGACCCCGAGGCCTCCTCCAGCCCACCCCCGTCCCATCATGGCCTCTGAGCGACTTAGCAGGGTCCAGGCTGCTCCAGGAACCCATACGTTGCCTCTGCCTGCCTTAGGGGAAGCTGCCCCTTTCTCAACGCACGTTACCTCCATCTGTTAGGAAATTGCCATGCTATATTAATGCTAACAAGACACTTATCTCCCATCTGCCATAGAATTATCATAGTAAATATACAAATTACCCATCTCTGGTGTCAATACTTAGTTATGAGAATATGAACAAATTTCAAATAAAGATGTCTACAGTATAAATGGCACACCTGTAGATGGTTTGCCCTTGTGCAGTGCACCGCCTGAGCCACTGCAGGTGGCAGCCCCACACAGTGGCCTCCCTGTCTCCACAGCTGCAGCAGCAACAGACACGGCTGATGAAGATCAACCATGACCTCCGGCACCGGGTCACAGTGGTGGAGGCCCAAGGGAAGGCCTTGATCGAACAGAAGGTGGAGCTGGAGGCAGATCTGCAGACCAAGGAGCAGGAGATGGGCAACCTGCGGTCGGAGCTGGGGAAGCTGCGAGAGAGGCTGCAGGGCGAGCTCAGCCAGAACGGGGAGGAGGAGCCCGAGGTGGGTGCGGAGGTGGGTGCTGGGGTGGGTGCGGAGGGGCTGTGGGAGGCGAGTCTGTGGGCTGGCTGCAGGCAGGGTTGCCTTGTGTTCCCCGTTATCTGTGACAAAATGGGAGAGAGAACCGGCTACTGCCTGAAGACACACAGCTGGGTAAAGGCAGAGCTGGATCTGGAACATTCTGGCCCGGGGCATTCCACTTAGTGGTGGCTCCTGGGCACCTGCCATTCATTCATTCATTCATTGGTTCCGATGATTGTTAACTGTGTGGCAGGCACAGAGGATAACATGGTGAGCTAGATACAGACCCGGGCCCTGTCCACATGGGGCTTACAGTTTAGAATGACAGATGCGTTAGTCCAGACGTCAGGCGGAATCACACACTACCACGTGACCAGCAATCCCACTGCTGGGCATATACCCAAAAGAATTAGAAACAGGTGTTCACACAAACGTGTTTACGGCAATGTGCATAGCAACACTGTTCATGATGGCCAAAAGGTGGAAACAACCCCCACGTCCGTCAGTTGAAGAAGGGGTAAACAAATGTGGTCCAGCCACCCAGTGGAATATTATTCAGCCATAAAAGGGAGCACCGATTCGTGCCACAGCGTGGATGAACCCTGTAAACATGATGCTACGAGAAATAAGCCAGCCACCAAAGGCCACAGGGTGTATGAGTCCAGTTATATGAAATGTCCCAAACAGGCAAATGCACAGAGACAGAAAGTCGATTGGTCGGGGAAGGGAGGAATGGGGGGGCGTAACTGCTAATGGGCATGGGGTTTCTTTTAGGGGTGATGGAAACGTTCTGGATTAGATAGTGGTGATGGTTGCCTGACAGCGCGAATGTACCGTCTGCATGGACGGAACTGCCCACCATAGCTGCAGCGAAAATCCAGGAAGGCCCAGGGCTGTGAGGTGGGCACCAGAGGTGTCTGCCGCATCAATGCGCCCCCGGACTGTGCCAGGAACACAGGGGCTGCGGCACTAAATCCTTAGGGGGTTGTGATGTGGGGTTCATGGAAGAGCTATTCCTTAGGCTGGTGTCGGTGTTGTTAATGCCAAGACCGTGACAGGCAGAAATGTGGAAAGTGGACATATGGCTTCAGAAAAGTACACTGAACTGCTGGGGAGGCGCCCAGGGCTTGCTCTCTCTTCCAACAAACAGTATTAACTGTCTGAGGTTTGCAGACACTGTGCCAGGAACCTGGGTCACAGGTAGGGGAGGTAAGACAGACCAGCTCACAGGTGTGTTCAAGTCCCAGCATTCATTAAACGTCCTGTGAATTCAGGCCAGTCACTTCTAGGTTTTCTGTAGCAACCTGGGATACACACGAAGGTAAGGGAGAGAAGTCTTCAAAGGGAGAGGTTAGGGCCTGCTTTTGGCTAAAAGTGACGTAAACCTAAATTAAAATGGCTTAAAGGAGAGAAGCAAGGAATTTATTGGCTTTGTAACCAAAAGCTTTGAGTTAGCGATGGCTTCAGGTATAGCTGGTTCCAGGTGCCCAAATGATGCTGTCTGGAATTTGATTCAGACCTTCTCTTGGCTTTGCTTTCTTCCGTGGTGCCGTCACTCTCAGGCAGGCTCTTGCCGTACAGTGGCCCCTGGTACTCAGCCAGCTTAGCAACCCCAGTGGAAAGAAACTGCCTCTTCCCCAAGAGTCCCAGCAAAGTCGGAGGGAATGCTCTCCTTGGCCCATCACTGACCCAACTGTTGTGGCCAGATGTCTAGCATATGCATACCGTCTGTTCCCGAGTCACATGGCTGCCCCTGGTGGTTGTCAGCACAAGCCATATGGACTGGACGTGGGGCATGGTCTTTCTCCAGAGGAGAGTCGCAGTGACCAGGCCCAAAGGAGTGTGGGGATGGGTGCGGGCCAGGCAGAGACAACAGCTGCTAGAGCACTGGGGCCAAGAGTGCCACCCAGAACTCTGAGCAGCGGGAGGTGTGGGTCCATTCACAGGGTTTCAGCGGGCGGGAGCTAGGATCGACCGAGTTTCGTGGAGGACAGTGTGAACAGCCGAGGGCTCAGGGCAGACATGGTGGTCAGGAGCCCTTTGTGATAACCCAGGCGAGAATGGTGAAGGCTGGACTCTAAATACGGCAGTGGGGCCAGGCGCGGTGGCTCACGCCTGTAATCCGGCACTTTGGGAGGCCGAGGCAGGAGGATCGCTTGAGACCAGCCTGAGCAACATAGTGAAACCCCATCTCTCAAAAAAAAAAAAAAAAATTAAATATGGGAGTGGGATGGAGGGGGGGCCAGTGCCAACAACAGCTGCTAGGCCAATCTTGGGGCGATCGCGTCCCGCCCCCCACAGTGTACCCCTCCCAGCCCTCAGGCCCCACGAGGGCTCAGGCCTGTCTCCTCCTTGCCAGGCAGGGCCTGATCCAAACCTGGGTCTCGAGGACATCCGCCAGCCACAAGACTCCCAGCTCTGTTCCAGATCTCTTTAGCAATGAGGACAGGGACATTTCACATGTTGGCCCGACGGCCTGTGGGTCTCAGCTTCCCTTTCTGGCAGCCGAGGCCGTGGGAAGAAACGGGGAGTAAAGTCAGGTTGCAGCAGTGACCGCCCCGCGGCCGCTTTGCAGCGTCTGCTCGCAGACTCGGGCTGGCTCTGCTTCCCGGCCTCGGAGCCGTGTGCAGTGCAGGGTGCTTGTCCCTGGGGGACTGCGGGCGGTGGTGGCTGCACCACTGGCTGCCATGTGACCAGGGCCCGTCCATCTCTTCGGTGGTCAGTTTCCTCGTCTGATGAGTGAGGGGAATGACCTTGACTTGACTCGGGAGGTTCACGGTGCAGCACGGCTGGGAGGGAGGCCTGGGAGGTTGGAGCGGGGCGCAGGGACGTGGAGGGGCGGGCGCAGGGCAGGGCTTCACGGCGTCCGGAAGGCCTGTGAGAAGGGGAGGGCGTCCAGAGGTGGAATGAGGACACAGGCCGTTCCAGAACGGGGGACAGCGAGAGCCAGACAGGAGTACGGGCAGCCTGTGGCTGGCGGGGAGGGGTTCGTCCCAGGGCAGGATTCAGCGGGGGCAGCTGGGAGCCAGGGAGGGATCCAGAGCTGGAGAGGAATCTTCTCATCATTGCCCCACGATCCCTTCTGAGCCGTGTCACTGTCATTTCAGTGTCATCTCCAGTAGACAGGATTCTCTGGTTTTATAGCATCCTTATTAAGCCATAATTCATACACCATACAATTCAGCCATTTAAAGTATACAGCTCGGTGGTTTTTAGTTTATTCACTAAGGTGTGTGCTCATCACCACTGCCTAGCACATTTCTCCTGCCCCAGAAAGAGACCCTTACTCATGAGCAGTCACGTCCCCTCTGCCCCGCCCCTGGGCACTCTGTGGATGTACCTGGTCTGGACGTTTCACCTCAGTGCATGCTACGACGTGTGGTCCTGCCTGGCTTCCCCCAGCACGTTCTCTGGTTCCTCCAGCTCCTCATATTTTACCCAAAGGTTTTCCTGCCTTTCACAATTAGACGTATAAATCCTTAAGAAAATGCAGTGGGCCCTCTGTCTGAAAGGCTTTAAATAAACACAGTAGGAAGACAGTAAAATTAATGCCTATCTCCTGAATACCTCTGCCTTACGAGTTCTGGTTTCTTAGCAGGTCCTTTTTATAAAGTGGGTTCTGCCTGTGTGGGGAGAGCAGACAGGTGTGAGGTCTGGCAGGTAAGGCCGGGTTTAAACACGGGCTGGATTTATGCACGGTAGGCCAGCAGGTGCCGAGTGTGACCAGAGCACAGTTGTCCCCCGCTTGCTGGGCCAGGGGCTATGGGAGCAGAGGGCGTTTTGATGCGCCCAGGCAGCAAGGAACATTCCCAGGAGGCCAGGCCTTGGGATAAGGCCCGGATCCATGATGTCACTGTCCTCAGGCCTCTGGACAGGTCCCAGTGCTTGTTAGCTGGTCTCTTGGGCCTCCCTGGGAAGCAGCTGGGGCCTCAGGGTGTCTCCCTCACTCGGCGCCCAGAGTGCCTCCTGGGACCAGCAAGCAACCCAAGGAAGGCTCCGGCTTATCTGGGATAACCCCGGCCACCTATGGTGCCTCATGCAGTAAGCCTAGAAGGGCCGCTGCTGATGGGACCGGATTGCTATCTCGGGACAAGCCTTCTTGGTCACTCTGGGTCTGAACAGGCCAATCCTGGGCTGTCCATGGCACTGCAGTGGCTGCCTGGAGGCCTCCAGATTGGCCCGGGCTGTCCTTGCACCTGCAGGCAAGTTCCAGAGGTCAGGATTTTGCATGCCTGGCTGGGAATCCCACAGGCTCTAAGGGAGTCAGGTCCCTTCTCCAGATGAAAAGAACTCAGGTTCCCAGGAAGCCCTGCAGTGTCTTGGGCGAGTGAAACCTTTCAGGGGTGAACAGGGAACTGCTGCGGCTTTGAAAGCGTGTGTTCATAGAAATCCCGGGCGTCTGGGTGGGAAGCGCCTTTGGAAATACGACTGGGTGCCCGAGGGGTAGATGGGGAAATGAAGGCCCAGAGGGGAGCAGATGGCTCCCCCAAAGGCCTCTTGGGAGGCGGGGGTTTAGGGGCTCCCTTGAAGGACTTTGCCCCGCCCCAAGGTGTGAGGACCCCTGTCCGATAGCCCCTCCCAGAGACACAGAGAGGTAAGTCCCTTGCCGCTGTGAAAGGCAGGACCTGAATTGTCGGGAAGGAGGGGCAGGAGGGAGTGTGTGAGCCTGAGGTTTGGGTCCACAGCAGGGGCCACTGCTGCCTACAGGGGTCCACACAGGGAAGGGAAAGGGGGTGGGGGTGGGTAGCCACGGAAGTCACGTGGAAAAGGGAGCCACTGCTACTTGGCATCGGCCTAATGTTGCCACGGGGGAATGTGGGCCCAGGGTGGCCTGATCTGCCAATAGAGTTTTAGGACACAGTGAGGGCCAAAGTGGGGGGGTGAGGGTGCTGGTGTGGTCTGAGGACCTAGTTTGCAACCTCTGGTCTATATGACTGATGCTCAGACTTCCTGGTGAGCTCCTACACATTCGTCAAGACCCCATACACAGAGACCACACCTGAGCAACATCTCCCCTGATTCTCCAGTTAGAGTTGATGTCCCTGCACCTCTTTGATTATGTGACCTTGTAAGCGTCTATTTGTGGATATCTTCTCTTCATCC